>NC_080566.1:9436250-12105000 GCF_030253575.1 Rhododendron vialii | reverse complement strand
TGTTCAGCAAGAATAATCACTTGAAGGTAGAAGGTTACACTGATGCAGATTGGGCTGGTTCATCTGACGACAGAAAATCTACATCAGGATACTTTACTTTTGTAGGAGGCAACCTTGTGACTTGGAGGAGTAAAAAACAACAGGTGGTAGCAAGGTCAAGTGCAGAAGCTGAATATAGAGGCATGGCTTTTGGAGTATGTGAGTTACTATGGTTGAGGAACTTGCTTAAGGATTTGGGTATTCACTCTCAGGAGACAATGAAGCTGTATTGTGACAACACTTCTGCTATAGAGATTGCTCATAATCCAGTCCAACACGATCGGACGAAGCATGTGGAAATTGATAGGCACTTCATTAAAGAAAAACTTGAAGCCGGAATCATTGCTTTCCCGTTTGTGAAGTCTGCAGACCAACTAGCCGATGTCCTTACCAAAGCTGTTGCCAGCAGTGTTTTTAGTCACTCTTTAGACAAGTTAGGCATGTGCGATATACATGCTCCAACTTGAGGGGGAGTGCTAGAATTAAGGATATGATTTAGTCAATATTTGATTTGGTCAATATCCTTAATTGTGTAATCTTATTTTATGCCATAAGTGTAGAATATTTCCATGTAATCTTGTATTCTTTCCTTGTTAATGTTTGTACTATATATATTGTACAACTACGATGAATGGAATTATCAGAAAATTACTCCACAATTGTGTTTATTTTCAGTTGGGCCCGCATATTCATGCATGGGAAATGCTTGGGTGATCGCGTGCAACATCGTGTGTTGTGCCAATTTTTGGATGTCCAAAGCACACTTTAGAGCAACCAACCCTTCTTGATTTCTCCAAAATTGAGAATAGTTTCTTCAAAATGGAGAATGAGTGCACTTCAACCATACGACTTAAATTTGAGTCTCTAAATTGATTTCAATATTAATATTTTACTTTAAATTTTAATATCAATCATATCCTTGGCATTTTTTGGTTTATTTTGTAAAAGAAGTATATTACAAAAATCAAATGTTTATCAAATTTATACTCATGGAAAATTTTGGTAAGATCTTTCAATGAGGGCAATATTGATGATGTTCAATTGAATTTAAATAATTAAAGAAAAATTGTAGAGAGAAGATCTAAAAATAAAATGGAAAATGAGATGGAAATTGGTTTTAGCATTCTCTAAACTACTCCTATTTTCTACATAAAATACTTTTATTATTTTGATTCTTCAAAATAGTGAACAAGAATGCTCAATAAACATGGATTAAAGGCCACGCACACATATTTGTTTGAATAGACTCGAAAATACATAAATTCGAAATCGTAAGATGCACGTGAATTTCTCATTGTTTTGTACATTTTACATGCAATGAACAATTCTAAATATATAATTTTTCAATAAGGGGATATGTTTGAGTTATTTAGGAACGACCAAGGGCCCCTAGCGCACTACGGGGTGGTAGGGCGCCTCGGTGTGCCAAATTAAAATTGTCATTATGATCTAAATCGTTCAGTTCCTAAAAATTACTCAACACTACCCATAAGTCAGAAATGAGTTTGTTGAACACTGATACTCACATGATTCATATAGATTCGTCTCACAATCCGTTTTTATAAATATTAACCTTTCATTTTTGTGTAACAAACATTGTCTGACCAAGAGCTAACGATATCCGATTAATTCAATTTTTTTTACTGAATCATCAACCCAGCATAATTTACACATTGAACGATTCAGATCAAGATGATTTTTTTTATTTATTTTTGATTTGATACAATGAGACGCCCTACAACTTCACGATGCATTGGTGCACTACAAATTCCCTTGTCCAAATCGGACTGGATTTGGAAATGCTCTCAAGGCCCTTGTCACGAGTTGTCACTATCCCTCTTATATGTGCAGCTGACGGGCCCCCCACTACACCACTCTCTCTCACTCAATCAGCCGACTCCATTACCACTAGAACTTCATTTTCACCATACCTCCACTCTCTACTAACCCTAAACTAATCAATTGAAAATTACCAAACGGCACATTACGGTAGTGGCACACTCTAGGATTTTAATTTGGAGAATGCCCTACTCCCACAAAGAACATCTATTATAATAAGATAAGAGACTACAATTTTTTGGAATTTTTTAGTTTGTATAATTGTTTTGAATTTACTGACACCAAATAAAAGATCTCAGTTGTTCTTTAATTTGGTCTCAAGAAATGTTAAAAATTATGCACAGAGTGCTTTGTTTCTTGTCCGAAAATTACACTATGTTTAGTAATGGACTATCTTTCCAAGGAGGAGGGGTAGTATGAAAAAGGTATTACTCCCTCCGTCCTTTTTTTAAAATTCAGTATTTAATTTTGGGCTGTCCTTTAATAAGTGTCCATTTTGTAAAGTTAGTAGGTAAAAGTTGATACATTTTTCATTTTGCCCATAGAAGTAGATTCCATTTTAAAAAGTTAATGAGTAAAAATGTAATGATGATGTCTCTATAGAGGGTAAGTAAAGAAAATGGAGATAAAGTTGATGTAAAATGTGTAATGATGATATTTTCTTAATAAGTTGAAGTTACGAAACAAGACACTTAAAAAGGGACGGAAGGATTAGTATTTTAAGATTAGTTAAGGTGCATTCCACCAACTATTAAGTTTGATAGTCTAAATTCAGTACTTAAAATTGAATCAATTAAGTAATAAGTAATTAAGTAAGTGTGATAACCACATTATACATTGTTTAATAAATTAAGTGCCACTTAAAATATAAGTTAAAAAGTTGACAAAAATTAAATGGTTTTGAGCTACTAAATTCTAGCTGAATTCTTGTGTGTTTGCATTCAACCACCATACTACCACCATTACCCACCACCACCACTCCTATAACCACTCCACCGTCACTATTACCATCACTACTCCACTACCATTTCACCATTAATCCACCACCACCACCACAAGTACCACGTCGCCGTCACTGCCACAACCACAATGCAACCATTGCACTGCAATCACTGCACCGCCGCCACCACTATCACACAACCACCCGCCACCACCACCACCATCACTACACCATTACCACGCCGCCGCCGCCGCCACAAGTACACCACCATTGCACCACAATCACTCCACCGTCAGCTGATAAGCACCCAATAATGCATATTCTTCGTGCTTAAGTCCTCTAGTATGTTGTGTTTATACATATATATTGTCGTTTTTATGCGATATTGCACGTAAGGTAGGTTTTTGTGCATTTCAGGTAATTCATATAAATAAGACGCGTTTAAACGCCAAGGAATGCTCCGGGTGCAACCAAGTACTCAAGGCCATGTGTCACCACGTTGTGGTGCCCGAAGAGTCATGAAAAAGTGGTTTGGAGGTTGCTCGGGTCGCCCAAGGGTCAAGGGAATTGAAGGACATATGAGAATTTTACATACACAATTCATCTTCCGATCAGCTGGGGGTAGAATTGTCATATCTTTTGATGTACAAAGTACTTTTGATCCAAACCACTTGGGTTAGAAAGTAGACTCGACAAACTTTTCAACGGTCCAAAGAACACCCAAATCCGAGTTTGGGAGTGTCCGGAGCAAGCCCTCGAAGTTGCTCAAAAAATCTGTCAAGCTTGTACCGGTACTGGCCAACTCCCAGTACCGGTACAAGGTGTCCAGAGTTCAATTTTTCCAGCCGTTTGAAGGCCTTGTACCGGTACAGAGGCATTTCCAGTACCGATACAGCCTGGGAAAATCTGCAAATTTTTGTAACCTTTTTGAACCTTCCATTTATGAAAAATTTTCCACTTATGGAATGTTTTTAGGATATTTTGGGGACTTTTTGGTCCTTTGTAACTTAATTTTAGATCCCTATAAATAGGATTGTATGCCTTTTATAGAAGGACGGCCATTTTTAGTCTTTTTTTAGACCTAAGTTTTCCTTCTTGCTTTCTAGGAACTCCATTAATGTTCTTCAAGCTTTTCCAGTTATTTCCTTCAAGAACTCAAGTAAGTATTTGTCGTATGTTATTTTCTCGCTTATTAATGTTGTAGCTACTTGTTGGTTCTTCTATAAAATCAAGTTTATTTTCGTTTCCTACGGTTAAATCTTATGTCTCGTTTTTCTACTAAGCTTTGTTCTTTAGCTATGGTTGAGTAGTCATTTGGCTAAGTCTTGGGCTAATCTTTCCCAATGACTTAAGTTGTTGTTTGGTTCTTAAACCCTCGGGCTTAAAACCATGATTTTCATAATTAAATTAACCTTGTCATTTGGACTAAAACGAGGGGTATTAACTCCTTAATATGTAGTTTAGTCAAGCAGTCTTAGCAAGCGACATATTGAGGGCTCGTGGCCTCCTACGTGTTAGATACATTAGACAAAATAGGTTGGATTAATTTCGTTTAATCACATCTTTTGATAAACGTAATCTTTAAAGTTAAATCTTCAGGGTGTGAGCATGCGGTCGTGTCTCTCGTTTGAGTTATAATTGAGAATCGATAACGGTCTTTGTAAGGGATGGATAATCCCTATGCTTGCCTCTTTTAGTTCATAAAGCTTTTTTTTAGTCTTTTTCCTTAGTATTTCCACTTTCAAAGCAAAACCAAGTTGGCCGTCTTAAACGTCGAAATCCTTACAAACTACAATCCGATTAAGCTATTTTTGATTCTCTATGGGTACGATCCCGGACTTTTCCAGTTATTATGCTATCGACGACCTAACCCTACGCTTGAGGTTTTCAACCTTATATTTGATGGCAAGGTTGTGGGTCTAAGCACCACCACCACCACCACATAACCACCCACCACCATCACTTCACCACTACCATCACTACACCATCACCACACCACCGCCTCCACCACCACGCCACCATTGCACCACCATCACTCTAATACCATCACCACTCCACCACCACTCCATCTTTACAATAAGTACCATCAGTAAATTAAGAGAAAATTTAATTTATCATTTTTTACCATAAGTACCATCGGTAAATTAAGAGAAATTTTAATTTATTATTTTTTAATTCAGTGCTTAATATGTTTGTCAAATAGCTTTTTAGTTTAACAAATTCAGCATTCAGTACTTCATTTTTCAACTTTCAATTTTCAATTTCATCAAATAACCCTTAAAATAAATACATATTTTTTGAACTAAAGATGATATATTGTGAAAGAATGACGTGTCTCTTAAAACAGTAAATAAGTATTTAAAAAATAAAAACCTTATGTTGTATTCTACTAACTAAAACAAGTATTTATTTTTTGAATTAAATGTGATGTATTGAGGAGAAAATGGTATGTCTCATAAAATAATAAATAAGTACACAAAAAAACAATAACTTTAGCGGAATAGGGCCTTATTCATGATACCCGAAAAGATACACACTTTCATATGTACACATTTTCATTAATTAATCACTCATCAATATGTTGATCGAAAAAAAAAATCACTCATCAATTTACTTTTTTTTTTTTTTGATCCGCTCATCAATTTACTCACTCCGTCCCAATTTAATAATTTATTGTTCTATTCTAATCGAATAAAAAATTAGTTATATTTTTTGCTTTGATAATAAATTTCTTTAATATAATTTGATAGATCTTGATTAGTTTTATGATACAATATTTTTATAATTATATAAATTATTATAAATTATAAAATGTTATAAATTATAATCATTTCAAAATAGTGCCACTAAAAAATTGCCAAGATGTTAAGCGGCCTAAATCCGCGTCTTATGCTACCGTACCAAACTACCAATATGCATTACCGGCAGTACTCCCATTTTCACCAAACCCCGAGTTTGTGCCCTCCGCTCTCTCTCTCTCTCTCTCTCTCTCTCTCTCTCCAAAACCCACTTCCCACACTGTCCTGCCCCATCATCCCCTAACCCAAAAAAAACACAAACAATTACTAAAAATTACCAACCTTGCTAACCTGCGCCCAGGTCGCGCAAGAAGACACCCAGTAGTACCAACCGGATGGGCAGTCTCCGTCTCCTCCTCCTCCTGCTCCTAACCTTCTCGGGCCTACTCCCCCAATCCGCCCCGGATCCGGACGACGAGTCCTGCCTGACCCAGCTCGCCTCCTCCCTCCTCGACCCGAACCACAACCTCAACAACTGGACCCGAACCACCTTCCAGAACCCCTGCTCCGGCTTCACCTCCTACCTCCAGGGCGCCACCTGCAACAACGGCCGCGTCTACAAGCTCTCCCTCGCCAACCTCTCCCTCAGGGGCACCCTCTCCCCCTACCTCTCCAACTGCACCAACCTCCAGTCCCTCGACCTCTCCTCCAACTCCCTCACCGGCCCCATCCCCGTCGACCTCCAGTCCCTCGTCAACCTCGCCGTCCTCAACCTCTCCTCCAACCGCCTCTCCGGCCCCATCCCCCCCCAGCTCGCCTTCTGCGCCTACCTCAACGTCATCGATCTCCACGACAACCTCCTCACCGGCCAGATCCCCCAGCAGCTGGGGCTGCTCGTGCGGCTGTCGGCGTTCGACGTGAAGAACAACAAGCTGTCCGGGCCGATACCGGCGTCGCTGGGGAACAGGAGCGGGAATCTGGTCAGGTTCAACGCGACGTCGTTCGAGGGGAACAGGGATCTGTACGGGTACCCGTTGGGGGACGGGAAGGGGAAGGGGCTCTCCATTCTGGCGATCGTGGGGATCGGGCTGGGGAGCGGGTTGGTGAGCCTCGTTCTGAGTTTCAGCGCGGTTTGTGTCTGGTTGAGAGTCTCGGAGCGGAAGCTGGCGAGCGATGAGGGGAAGATTACGCAGCTCATGCCTGATTATTGAGGGAATTTTTTTCCAAGGTATTTTGTGTAGTTTTTATTCTTCTGGGTATAGTTTGATGATATATAAATGGGTTTTGATTTTGAATTTTTCTCTTTCTGAATTAGTTTTTGGTTGTCTTTTCCAAATTTTTACTGATCTCCAAAATGGTAAGGTTTCTTTGCGGAACAATCATTTTGGGTTTTTATTTTTCTCTGCGCGTTCCTTGACGATTTTTTGTTGGCCCAACTGCAATTGACGGATGTATAAAGCATTAAACCAATTCGAATATGAGATTGATTAGCGAAACAACTGATTCGAATGAGATTGAGCGATTTTGCAATTTTGCTCTCCTCTCTCTCTCTCTCTTTCTGTCTCTTTCTGGGAAACAGTGCAGTGATAAAAGTCTCTAATTTTTCATGTAGGTGGGGTTGAGAGTTGGGTGTTCCAGTGCTTATCGTGTTGTAATTTTGTATGCTTTCTGCTGCATCATGTGCGTTTATCGAAAGCAATTATCCAGCAATGCTACACACAGCATTGGGGCAGTAAACGAACCGAATCGGGCTGAACTTGTTAAGTTCGGCTCGGGTTCGTTAAGATACTAATTTGACTCGCTTTCGATTCGAGCCTGAACAACTTGGTTCGAGTTCGGCTTGGTCTAGTTTGTCAAGGTACTAGTTTGGCTCGAGTTCGGCTCAGGTTCGATTTGAGCCTGAACACCTTGGCTCAAATTCGGCTTGCTAAACTCAAACAAACCGAGCAAAGCCGAATCTAAGCTCGAATTGAGCTCGTCAAGACTTGGGTTCGGTTCGGCTCGGCTCATTACACTCAACCGAATTCAAACTCTCTCATTGATCGTATAGAATTTGAGAGAAAAATAAGTATTGAATTATATATATTCCCTTAAAATTTTTATATTTACAAATAGACCTCTAAATAGGGATGGCAATCCCGGCCGCCCCACCCCGTCCCGCCCCAAATGGATTGGGGATTCGGGGATTTTTAGGAGATCGGGTAGGGGATGGGGATAATTTTTTTTTAAAAATGGGGAACGGGTAGGGGATGGGTATGAGTCTGTCCCTGCCCCATCCCCACCCGGCCCCGGCCCCGGCCCGTTTGTGTGTGTGTGTGTGTGTATATATATATATATATAAATAAGTTATATATATAAATGAAAATTATATAGGAGTACTATATATACATAAGTGAGGAAGAAATAAAGAAACTAAATCTCACTGTCAATTAACATAGAAGTAATTGAATTCACTTACCACGAATAGAATATTAGTAGAAAAAAGAGTTCAAATCGATATTTCTAGTCAGATAAATATTGTTCACGTCTAATAAATATTGTTCACGTCGGAAACTCATGAAATAACGTTGTGTTGAGAGACTAAGAAACGAAGCTTTAAAGAGCTTTGCGTGTGTTGTTTGTTCTTGGCGTCTTGTTGCAGGAGGGATATCGGATTAAGAATATCAATTTTGCCTGTGGTACCAGTTGGATCCCCGATTCCCCACGGGAATCCTCGTTCCCCATTTAGGGAGGGGATGGAGGGTAAAAATAATTCCCCGGTGGGGATCGGGGAGGGGATGGGGATGGATTTGGATTCGGGGATCGGGGACGGGGATAGTGGTATCCACCCCCTACCCGCCCCATTGCCAACCCTACCCCTAAAGAATTATTAATTATATGTAACTATAGATTCGCTAGTCTAACCGAGCCGAATACTGTTAGGCTCAGGTTCGGCTCATTTACAAAATGAGCCTAGAATCGAGATTCAAGTTCAGTTCGTTTAACAGACGAATTGAACTCAAACGAGCTCTTGCCGAATTGAGTCTCGACCAGTTCGTGAACGACTTAGTTGACAGCATTGAATGATTACTCGTGAATTACCATATATACCCCAAAGGAAATACATAAGCACACAAAATCTTTGTTCACACCTTTAAAACACAACTTTGGGCACAACTTTGTTTGGGTAAAAGTTAAAAAATTTACTTTTCTAATTCCTCCGGTCGAAATGAATTAATAACCCAAAAAAATTGGCGCTAAACTAACAAATGCGAAAAAATTTAAATAAGAACAAAATTTTCAAATTTAAGTTAAGGTTAAATTAAATTCATGAGAACACAGCCTTGATACTTATGAATCCGTGTGTGTAGCAAGCTAGCATACCTCAATAAGCATTGTCAATTCAATATTTTTTTTAAGGGAGGGCAAGAGGGTAATTTTACCTACCAAACTCATTTAGGTAATTGCTGACTAGGGAGAGGTAGAGTGAACCCTTTAAACACACACACAAACCCAAACTCCTGATGTGGGAGCCAACCCGCATTGTCAGTGATTAAATACACCATTATTATGTGGTTTGTGTACTGTGTATTCAACATAGGGTGAAAGAAAAACCGACGGATTAGAGAAAAAAAAGACGACCACAGTTCGGTTTTCGATTGGGGTAAGGGTGGGTTTGGTTGGCTTCGGTTTGGCCTGAACCAAACCGATCAACTTTTTGTTTGGCCTCAATTACTTGGAAATTTCTTCGGACCGAACTAAAACAATATATCCAAAAACTATACCGATTTGGACCGATCAATCAAAGCCATACATCTTACACCCCAAAAAAAAAAAAAAAAAAACTCAGCCTTCCATCTCAATTTCAACTGTTCATTTCAATCTTAATGCCAAACCGAAAAACCAAAAAAAAATTTAAAAAATTGACCGGACCGAATCGAACCGAACCACACTGAGCCAATTTTGGTCCATTGTTTTTTTCGGTCGGTCGATTTCTGGCTACATTACCCCAAGCCGATCGGTCTTGAACACCCAAAAACCGAATCGGACCAACCGATTTTCACCCCTAATTCAACATTTTTTAGGTGAATTACTTATTGACTTCATTAATGCTCGACCGGGATCCCTGGGAGACAAATACAGCAACAGGCTGCAGTACTTGTCGTCGTAAAATTGAAAAAAAATAAAGGTTGGATTAGCACTTGTGCATAGTGTTGTTCGTAGTTAGGAAATATTAGTTGCAGTATTTCTTTTTTGTTTTCTTGCGAGGAGTACTGTCAGTGGTAAGGTTTTATTCTTTTCGGGAAGTGTTTTTCAAGAAATTTTTGCAAAATACTATTTTTTTGGTCGGCCGAAACTGCATGGACGGTTCTTTGGCAAATTATGGAGAGACCAGATTCGAATTAGAAATGTTTAAATCTCGGAGGGGATGGGAGGATTCGGGGGTGTTGTAGTGCACCACGTGTGGTGCGGCATCGCAGTCGTCCAAAAGTTTTTTCAACGGTCCATATTAAAAACAAAATTTTCCATGATAGTTTGTTTTTAATTCGGACAGTTAATTATTGAGATCGATCAAACAATTGGGCATTCAAAGCAGCCAGAGTAGTGCACTACGGCAACTCGACAAATCCGGTGGTGATAGAAGCTTTGGAAGGGGATTTGCAGCATGTGATCAATCTGATTCAAAGGCAGGTGGAAGTAAGTAATGGAAGTGGGTATGCTCATTGCTACTGTGAACAAGTTGCGGTTATCTTTTGATGGATTGAAGGTTAGTTTTGTTTGGAGATGTGGCAATTCAGTAGCTCACTTAATTAGTAGCCAACAATGCTGTGAGAGGGAGTGGGGTTCGTGCATGGAAATTTTATCCCCTCTTTGACTGGCTTCCTTGCTTCAAGAGGATGAGCTCCTAATTTGATGTATTGGTCGTTTGATCCTCTTATCAATGATAATATCCTAATTTTTGACCAAAAAAAAAAGTGGATTTTGTTGGGAATATATTGTCGAGTGAGCTGTATTTGTTCGCAAACATATTGACAAACAGGCAAAAACAAAAAGATCTCTTCATCAGAACGCACGAGAGGATCTCTAATTATTCTTTTTGTCTTCTCCATCGCTCACATTGTGAGAACCATCGTCTCCATTACATTTACCATGAGTGCCATTCTTTACATCACACATATGGTGAGGATACGAGGACAGTTCTATTAATGGTAGTGGTATTTGAGGTGGGGATATAGGTGGTGGTGGATTGGTGGTGATGGTGGCAAAACGTGTGTACTAAGAAAAGGAAATGGAAATAGGTAAAACATTAGGGGTGGGTACAGAGTAAAAAAAGGCGGTGCAAATATCTATAGGAATGATGTATGTGATTTTTCATATAGAAACTGGTGTATGTGATTGAGGACACTTACACAACACACACTCACGTGATGGTTGGGGCCGACACACTGGTGCTAGCAAAGTTGTAATCCAAAAGCTCATTTGAGGTGTTTTTTTTACTCTTTCCTTCATCCTTAGATATTTTTTTTCAATATGAGTGATGTCAAAATGCATTCTATAAGTCCACGCAAAACAGCCAAAATGCAAAAATACATGAAAAAAATCATAATGGAAAAATAAAGCGGCCAAACACCCCTTACTATGGGCGTTTCCGATCAAAGTGCCATTCAAGTAGCTATGTAGTCTATTACTATTACTTTTTTTGTTTTTGTTTTAGAGACTAACAAGTTTTATAGACCAAAACCGGAGCAAAACAATACAAGAGAGTCGTTGGGACAAAGCCCCTATCTCAACACAAAACATCACAAAGCCCCTTCTCAAAGTAGCACGCAAATTCTTCCCGGAGTTGATTCGAGCTCTAACATTCTCTTCAATAGATTGAATAACCCTTTGTACAATTCTTTGGCTTCTCCCAAAATATTTTGCACTTCTTTCTAACCAGAGTAGCAGCTAGGGACAATTATTGCAGAGTTAACTCTGAAGGAGTCTCCTCTCCATCTGAGCACAGACCACTCTAGTTCACAGGGTCAGTTTTCAACAATTTCAAGAGTTTCTCTACATCTAGCTAGTCCTAGGCCATCTCCAATTGCCATTGGATGCTATGGAACTATTAACTTTTGCAATCAAGTTCCTGCCCAAGTTGTGAGCCACACTCCTTCCTCAAAAAAGCCTATAAAGAGGACCTATAAGGTGCCAAATATTCAGTCATAACCAAGTATTCTGACCATTTCCCTATAACATGCTTAACTAGATCTTGTCCCAGCTTCCTCAGTTTCAGAATTTTCCTCATTACCCAGGAATCATCAGTGGTGATTTTCATATACCAAAAACTCCTGTCCTTTATAATGTAATTGCGAAACCATCTAACTGAAAAAGTGTCATGCTCGTTGCACAAGGCCTAGAGATGTCTCCGCATTGATAAATTTCATGTTCGATTTGGGTTTTGAGGAAGGTTTTTGAGAGTAATGAGTGGAGAGAAAGAGATAGAAAAAATTTATTCGAGACCGGCCAGTATGGTACGAGCTTAACAACCTTGATTTTGAGACCCCAAAACGAATAAGGATGGCTCCATATTAGTACGAATTAATGCATACCTGAGACCAATTCACATTTTTGCTCATTAGAATTCAAATCCACCCCAGACCGTAAAAATGTTATCACCAATGCATCAATTTCCTTTTAGGATTGCTTTAGGTAGAACAAAGAGGGGGGCACCAATAATTCTCAGCATGCTAAAAAAAGCATAGATTGAATCCAGAAGAGCCCTAGGTTCCCCCAAAAGACAAGACCAAGAAGATTAATTAAATTTCACAAGATGAGAAAGTGACATCGTTTTGTTGACCATGAAGTGTTATCTTATCTTCATAGACTGATTATAGTGGAAACGAAAGGGACATAAACCATACTCTGTTCCTACTCAATGTGGAAATTATTTTCTACAGTATTTCTTAAATTTAAAGTTAGCTTCTTGTTTTAACAAGGAAAATGTCCGCGGCGGCCATGTTTTTTCTCCCGTGCAATAATTAGAGAACTCGATAGCTACGTGCACGGTCATGGTAAACACCATTGTGTTTGAGAGCATACATACATTTCAAGATTGGAGAATATAAATCCATTGCCAGACAAATACAAAAAGTCCCCCACTTAGACTACGCGAGTTTGACTCATGGTTGCTTCTCGACGTAGCTTGATACTCGGCTAGACTTTTAGTTGTTCACACTTAGATTAAATGTATTATCACCTCTAAATTTACTTAATTCGGTAAGTAAAATTTTTATTCCGATGGAAACCCGACTGCAAAATAGAAGCACCAAAACAAAATCAACAAAAAAGCACAACGATAGAAATTTCAATTAACCACAATTTTTCCTTCTTTGCAATCTCAGATTCATGTTGGGATATTACAAGTAAGGCGTGACTGCAGATCAACTCTCGTTATTGCTTTCTTGTACTTCCATAAATTTTGAATGGTACTACTAGCTAGCACTGGTGTTTACGTTAGTGATTATTAACTTATGCAGCATAATTTTTTGGTTTTGTCCTTATCCAATTTTTTTTCCGCGTATGTTAGTTTTACACCAAACTTTTATGTGATATGGGTTTGTCTCGATGAGAAGAATCGGAAAAATAAAAAATTATGACTTTTAACACAAGAATTTTGGGAAATATCCAAAGAATTGGCGTAAAACTAACAAACGCGAGAAAAATTTGAATAAAGACAAAACTAAAAAGTTGTGGTGCATAAGTTAATCACTAGCGTGAACGATTTCTAGTGTGACATTGGGACAAAAGCAAGATTGCAAAAAGCTTAAAAAATGGAATGTGAACATTCAAATTTTGAATTGTAGGGGGAAAATGATGCTTCCATGGCATGATTCATGTACTAGGATTATGGCGTAACATGAATGTGGATGGTGGTTGATTTTTTCTTTGCTAATATTGTATATATCAGTAGGGAGTTAGCAGAGAAGTTCATTAGTTAGCTCATAAGAGATTCAAAAGTTCTTTATAACCCTGAACTCTAAATGCCTCTGACGAAGTTCGACTCTGGCCTCCACCAGGAGACGATGGGCTACAAGCTAGCCCTTTGGTGGATGGTGGTTGATTTATGATTGAGGAAATATGTCAAAACAGAAATGCTAGGGATAGAAAAAATTTACCCCGAAACTACTCCGAAAAAATCAACTAGTAGTTAAGATTCACTTTGATGTGTGTGATATAATCATCAAAGTGATTCTCAACCACTGATTGCTGTTTTCGGGGTAAGTTTTCTTTGTACCTAGCATTTTCTATGTCAAAATCCACATCTAAAGTTGGGGATTGGTCAAACTTTGCTTTTAGTTCCTCTCATTTATGGAGTCCCTCGAAGAATAGCATGGATCTCATGCTGGGAGGGGCCCAGAATTTCAATAAGGGTCGGTTGAGAGTTGTTTTCTTTACATTTGCTTTTTTAATAGTGAATTATAGATTTTTGCACCGTGATCAGAATTGGTTATGAATCTGTAGCGAGTTTGAGAGATTTATATATTGAATAAATTTTGCAACAGAGTCGTGTTTAGGAGTATAATCATCAAAATAGATTATGAGTTGATTTTTTTACCATGTAACACTTATTTATTTGTAATGATATTATATACAATGTGTGAAACACGGGTGTCTTTTCGTCCGTAGGAAAAAATTAGAATGCGAAAGTTCCTTCAGAACTGATTCTCAAATTGTATCTGTTGTTGTGATGTTAATAATGCATTCTTATGTAGGCTCCAAAACATCCATAATGTGATAATGTAGAATGTAGAATCCCAAAATGGCTCCCAAACGGCCCCTAAGGCTTTGAAGATCCCTATTAAAAATAAAGTTTTGAAGATGGTTTTTATTTGAAAAAACAAACTCATTTCATCATTTTAGGCTTAAAGTTTTGAGATTTACATGCTTAAACAGTTGTGCTTTCCAAAAGACAGATCACATGGGAGCCATACCCAAATACAAATATGCCACCTTATGACTCAGAGGCATCATTAGATCAATATTGTACTAGGGCTCACCTTGGAATGGCGCCCGAGTTTTCATTTTTAAACTAATTCTTTCTACTTTAAGACATAAAAAGTAACCTCAATAGATTTTCTATGGGTTGGCCATTTCAAGCCCTTATGCAAATTGTCCAAAAAAAGATAAAAAGAAATATTATTTAGTATGATGCAACTCCAATCTGCATAAATATTATTGATCATTGACTTAAAAATTTAATAACTAACCAAATAATTGCATAAATTTGAGTAAAAGAAAAAAAGAAATTAAGAGATGAAAGAAGATTGCTTCTATATGAGTCAAGTAATAAAAAAGGTTGTAGATTTTTTGCCCTTAAAAAGGTTCATGTTGGTAAAAGATAAGGACCGGAGATGCTTTAGTTGGGCTGCTTAATTTAAAGGTGATAATCCCACTTTTTATTAAGTGCAAATACACTGGTAGCTTTTTAAGTATACGATTTTAGTGTTCACAGAGGTTTGATTCAATTGGATCGAAGCATCATGCGTGTCCTGATCTTATTCATATTACGTGTGAATAAGTTCATGACTCTTAGTTGACGTGGGATTTTGTGAAAAAAGAATTAAGAGGAAGAACGTAAAATGAGAATCGAGGACGAGAGTAGAGGATCTTACCGGAAAATTAGATGATTACATCATGACTCATAGTTGACGTGAGATTTCGGGACACTACAGATTTTTTTTTGGGTAATAACTAGGACACTAGTGGGCCACACGTGATTCAAATACATGTGGCATCATGTAGTTGTGCCGCTCAACAAAGCAAAAGAAATTGTTTGGTTTAACTTTGGATATGGTCTTTATCAGTATCAATTTGCGTTTGACAAATAATTTATCAAGTGGTGGGAGACTTCTTTCTTTTTTTTCTTTTTCTTTTCAAAAGTTCAGAAACTTTAGGACTTATTTGTTTGAGGTACTCAAAATTTCTGCGCACGATTTCCAATAGTTTTGTGTATAATTTTCAATAAATCTTTTTTAACTATCTCTTTTAGGACTTATTTGTTTGAGGTACTCAAAATTTCTGCGCACGATTTCCAATAGTTTTGTGTATAATTTTCAATAAATCTTCTTTAACTATCGCTTTCTACTCATTATATTTCAAAACTTTTCTCAAAATCTAAATCGAACAGGGTCTTATTAATTGCAACCAACAAAAGCAACATCACAACTAAAAAAAGCAACCATCCTTGATCAAACGATTGGCTAGCCACGTGGGAGGAGAAGCTTCCCAAGTAGAGACTCCCAACCCCCCAACGCTCCTACGCGCCAAACAATGTGCGACCATATTTCCAGTTCTTTTAACAAAAATGAACACACACACATCAAACTCCATTTGGTATAGCCGAATGTCTTGAAGGATGACCTCGATATCCTTGTGCACTCTCCCGCAACATCTTAATCAGACTTAACGCATCACCCTCCAGCTCAGTCGCCCGAAAGTCCATTGCTGCCCCAAAAAGTACCGCTTCTCTAGCTGCCCCAGGCCTCAACTATAATCGGATTAGCGATACCCGGGATGCTTCATGCTTGCACACCTTGCTGCCCGGAATCTCCTACCCCCATCCCGAGCTTACCATGCCTACGCCTCCCACTCTGTTCAACGCATTATTCCCTCCATCAAAATTGATTTAACCAAAGCATTTTCTGAAGGACATTGTGGGGTGGTGTTCACTCTAATCTCTTTACTTCACTCGTTTGATGTGGGTTTATTTGGTTACGGAACAGACTTGTCTGCTCCCCTCTCTTGACACTGCACAGAGAACACACGGTTAGTGTCTACCGGCCGGAAGTAGCCAGCGGGCATTCCGATGCCTAAATTAGTTCAAGAATAGAGAGTGGAAACTTAACTTAGTGGGAGAAGAGAGCCTACCTTACTAGGGTTTTATCTTGTCTTATATCTAGTGGAGCACCTGCCTTGGGGGTCAATTTCGAAGGGGGAGCACGCTTCCAACCCACTTTCAGATGACATCACTAACCATCAACCCCCTTCTGTCCTCAAGCGCCAGGAGATATTCAGCCTTGAGCTTGTCGGGTGGGGCTCGGTCGGCTACATGGGTGTGCGGGGCTGGCTCTGCATGTTCGTACCGACAACCACCGAAAGTCGCGCACTTTAGCTTGCGAGGGGACCGCTAACTCCACGTGGCGTCTTGTGAGGGCAACGCGCGGCTAGGACGTACGGTCCTTGAGCCAGACCTCGTCGTATTCCATTTGTCTTCGCCAGGTGGCTAGACAGGAACGGTACCACGTGGCCGATCCAATCTTCTCCGTATTGACCTAGTGTTTACAGCCTGTTAAGGAAAAAATCAAGTGGACTGATCGACGGTTGATATTCAACTGAACACGTTTCAAAATATGCATCACATAAAGATCGTGAGCATGACAGTTAATGCAAGCAGGCAGTTGAAGTAATTACAACATTGGGAACATGTGAGATCATGGAGAAGTAACCGCCTCGTGCAGATAGTGGAGCAAGAATAGGGAGCATGGAGCCACTTAATTCAAATCGAAGGAGGGAATTCCATATGATTTGAATTTCAAGTCGATGACAGCCTATAAATACAAGAATAGAAGATATTTAGGACCCCCAATCAATCGCCCAAAGGCTTCTACTTTTATCTGTATTTTACATTTCTTGCTCTAGGAGTAGCTTGTAACGTAACTGTCTGTTCGATTGTGTTCTCATAGTCGATTGACTTCTACCTCGAGGAATAATAAAGTCCATTTTGTTGTTCTTCTTCCATCTCCATTCACTTCATTAAGTTTGCTTCCAAAGAAGTCCTGAAATACGGCAAGGAACCAAACTCCACCACCACAAACACCCACATTTCCAGCACGCTCAACAACTCTTAGTCGATTCGTCGACTGCAAGTAAAAAATAGACAAACAATTTTGGCGCTAGAAGGAGGGCTCTTATTAATTTGGAAGTAATGGCACCGGCAACAAGAAAGCAAGGCAACCGACCAACAGAGCCTCAGAATGAAGGCTTGGAAACCCAAAACGATGTGATGCATCCTGAACAAAGGATGCCAGAGAATAGCCAAGGAAATGGCTTGAGTGCGCCAACGGATATACAGAGCCTTTCCAGGCAGTTGGCACAGGTTTTGTCTAACCCAGAAGACGAAGCGGCACAGGAATTGATTACCCTAATGAGAAGGGTGGTTACACCCCCATCTATCATAGATGTTGATGCAAATGGTGTAGTTCATGAACAGTTGCAATCCGGTGATTTGCCTAGACAAGCCCCTCAACAGGTATATTCAAATCCAGTATTTGACTCAAATATGAATATGCATAGTCGACCATTTGTAGGTCCAACTGCTTTACGGTCCACAAGGCCAACCAGTTTTTATCAGAATGTTCCATCTATATATGAAGTTGGAAACAGTAGTGGGAATGGTCAAACTAATGGTCTCAATCCTAGTCAGAATCCCCAAAATGGTTTCACAGGGGTCCATGTTATGAACAATGGTCAGCACATATATAGTTCTGCACAAACTGTGCCAAATCATGGCAATTACACGTACCATACTATGCCAGCTGTGTCAAATAATGGAAATAGTTGTCAGTACGTTCACAATTTGCCAAATAATGGCAATGGAAATGGTCAGAATGTCCCTTTCGTACAACCTCACGTACCAAATGTTCTTAGAGCCCCAGATCCCATGAATATTAACTGGGCACAAATATTAGAAGTCATTCAAGATGTATACGGACCAGGGCTGCGCAGGGTAGAGAAACCTATGTTTAGGAAGCCTTACCCACATTGGGTTGATAGTGTGCCTTTACCAAGGGGATATAAAATACCTGAGTTATCACTCTTTAGTGGTATGGAAAACCAATCAACAATCGAACATGTGGGCCGGTTTTGCCTGCAGTTAGGCGAACTGGGCTTGGATGATGTTTTTAAATTGAAATTGTTCCCGCATTCATTAACTAAAATAGCATTCACGTGGTTCATAAGTTTACCTGCAAATTCCATTCATACGTGGCAAGATATGGAAGAACAATTTCATGCTCAATACTTTAGGCACGAACCAGAGGTTTCGATTGCTAATCTGGCTAAGTTAAAACAAAGGCCAAATGAAACGGCAGAATAGTTCTTAACTAGGTTTAAGAGATTAAGAAACCAGTGCCACGGTAATGTGCCAGAGACTGAGATAGTTCGAATAGCTCAAGATGGTCTCGAGTTTAACTTTAAAAAGCAGTTTAATGGATCTAATTTCAAAGATCTATTTGAGCTTTCTATGAGAGCATCTCAATTTGAAGCTATTCTGCAGGAAGAAGAGCAATTAAAGAATACATCTCTAGGAACATATTACCAAGATGTAGAAGGAGATATCGAAATCGATGTAGCGCAAGTTGTGGGAAAGACCCCCATAATTTGTGACACTCTGGTTAAAGCAGAAAAACCAATGAATATGCTTTCGTCCCAACCCAATAGGCGTGGGGGGCAAGCAAATTATAGACAGTATTCGTTTGACTTAGCACAAGCTGACCAGATATTTGATGAACTGTTGAAACAAAAGTTTATCACCCTCAGTCCTGCGCATATTATTCCTTCTGATAAAGATAGAAAAGGAAAAGAATATTGCAAATGGCACAATTCGTTTAGGCATAATACTAACAATTGTGTTACATTTCGGAATTGTGTACAGGATTTGATCCAGAAGGGGTTGCTGCAATATGCTAAAGGTGATAAAGACCCGATGGGTATTGAATCCAATCTGTTTCCAAAGATTGAAGTGAACATGGTGACGGCCGGCCTAGCTAAAAGGCTGGGTTCCAATATTGAGAAACAAAAGCAGAGGGATGAAGATCAAATGCAGACTGAAGAAGAGTCAGCAAAGTCTCATACTTCCAGGTTCCCAAACGATTACCTCTGTATCAGGTGTAGACATGAGGTCCAGTATGGAGAAGCAATCATAGCAGAAGAAGAGCAGAAAAGTGCATTCTCCAAGTCCGGACTGAGGTTCAACACAATGGGGGGAAACGATCTTCAAATATATGTTGGAGCCAAACTGATTTATGAAGGCATAGATCCAGGGCTTTTTAACAGAATAGAGTCAGAGCATTGCTATGGGCCAGATGATGGACCATTCTTATTCAGAGGACACCCAGTGGTGCCTGCAAGGCCCGGGGTACCTTCTTGCCAAGACCTTGAAGCAGTAGGGTACCAATTTCCCAATCGAGGGAGATACCTTAATCAAAGGGGTGTTAGTTCCAGAAGAGGTTTTGGACTACGAGGAAGAGGACCTTATGGACGTGGGTTGCACCAACCCAAGGTGATAATGCCGCCTAATCCTGATCATGAGGATTGGAGCACGCTTAACCACCCAAAATTCCCAGCAGAGGGTTGGTATACCAAAGTATCCAGTTCACAGAAGAGGAGGCTTCAAAGGAAATTTGCAGCCAGGGCTTATGGTGATCCATGGGACCATGTTTTCGAACCACGAGAAAGAGTGGAACCATCAAAGGTTTCAAACATGGTGTGGACTCAAGAGCAAGGAGAAACCAGTGTGCAGGGAAAACCAACTCTTAAGCATGGGGGGGCAAGAAAGTAATGCTGCAATTTCTCCCCAGTCGACTGCCCAACCAAAGGGTAGGAAAGAGTTGAAGCAGAGCTTGAAGAAGAAAATGGAGGAATTCCAGAAACTCATGGAAGCAGACGATGATGATCTCTTTGACAAGGGTTCAGAACAGGAAGACCTGATCAAAGATGCGTCCCAATCTCCACAGAGATCTGCAACCTTTGGTGAAAGTCTGGCCGCAATCCAATTCGGGTCAGTACCTATAAATTATCAGTGTAATATGATTTTAGTTCTGCCAAAGCAGTTCAAGGCAAAACCAAATCAGCCTATCAACTTGGCAGGTGATGTTGAAGATACTACCCAATCGATTGTAAAAATAATGGATAAAGAGAAGCATTCTCAGTCACAGCCCATTAACGTCGAGACGGATGAACACGAAAACAGTATCGTGGTTCTTAGAACACCTGATGATGCCTTCATAAGGCATTTGAGACCGCTATATATTAAACTGCATATGAATGGCCAGCCTATTTCAAAAGTGTTGGTCGATAATGGGGCAGTAGTCAATATTTTACCCTCTAGAATGTTGAAAGTCTTGAACAAAACCAATGACGATTTGATCCCAACAGAAGTCACAGTGGGCAATTTCGCTGGAGGATGTTCTCCTGCTAAGGGGATTATATCTTTACAACTGCAAATTGGGACTAGGAAGATGACTGCAACATTTTTTGTAATCGATTCTTCATCTAATTACAATGCCTTACTAGGCAGGGATTGGATCCATATAAATAGTTGTGTACCATCTTCTTTGCATCAGGCTTTGATCTTTCTGAAGCAAGAGGAAGCAGCAGGAATGGAGGTCTTTTGGGCAGACCGACATCCATTCAAAGCAGAGACCAATAATATCGAAGCAGATCTCTACAACGAACATTTGTGGCCAACAAGGATAGAAGACTCAGAAGTCAGATCTAACCAAGTTGGGGTAACTGAGAGTCAATTCCTCACATACATTAAAGAAGGATTCCAGGAGCTAAGCAAGGATTTCACCAGGCCTAACATTATATCAAGGCTTGTCAAAAACGACCAACAAGTTTTTAATGTTTAGAAATTTATTCAATACAGGAAGTGAAGAGTTGGCTACTGTTAAAGCCACTTTTAGGAGATTATTTTCTTTTCTTGTTGACAGAAAGTTGCAGGCAGACGAGCCTATTTCTTGTAATTGGGCTGAATGTGTTTTTGATGATAACCCATTAAACATGAAAGAGTTAGGTTTAGCAGACTTAAAACCAGCACCGGCTAAGCTGGATGATGATGGGGCCCAAGTGAAAGATCCCACGGAAGAAGTAAATCTAGGAACTCCAGAAGATCCTAAGATCACGTATGTAAATGCCACTTTGCCTGATGAAATAAAGGAGAAGTTTAAGTATTTGTTGCGTAAATTTAAAGATTGCTTTGCTTGGAGTTATGATGAAATGCCAGGTTTAGAAAGATCTTTAGTCGAGCACAAAATACCTATAAAAGAGAATTATGTACCTTTTAAACAAGCACCCAGGAGAATGAAAGATGACGTTCTTCCTCAAGTCAAAAAAGAAATGGAACGCTTATTCGAGGCAAAGTTCATTCGACCGGTCAAATATGCTGAATGGGTCTCAAATGTGGTCCCAGTGTTAAAGAAAAATGGGAAAGTTAGAGTTTGTGTTGATTTCAGAGACCTAAATACCGCATCACCAAAGGATGAATAGCCAATGCCTGTTGCTGATTTGCTAGTCGATGCAACGGTAGGTTATCAAATGCTGTCCTTCATGGATGGTAATGCTGGCTATAATCAAGTATATATAGCAGAAGAAGATACACATAAAACAACATTTAGATGTCCTGGATACATAGGGACGTTCGAGTGGGTGGTTATGGCCTTCGGATTAAAAAACGCGGGAGCAACCTATCAAAGAGTTATGAATTTGATTTTTCATGATTTTCTACATAAATTCTTGGAAGTTTATATAGATGATGTTGTTGTAAAGTCAAATTCAGTTGATGAGCACTTGCATCATCTTGAACAGACTCTGGAAAGGATGAGGTGTTACAATTTAAAAATGAATCCTTTGAAATGTGCATTTGGTGTTACAGCAGGAAATTTTTTGGGATTCTTGGTGCATGAAAAAGGGATTGAGATTAATAAAACTAAGGCTGATGCTATCTTGAAAGCACAAGCCCCAACTAATAAAGAAGAGCTTCAACAGTTCTTGGGAAAGATTAATTTCCTTCGAAGATTTATTGCCAATTTATGTGGGAAAACAATGGCATTCTCCCCATTATTAAAATTGAAGTCAGAAAAGGATTTCAAATGGGAACAAGAGCATTAGAAAGCTTTTGATATTTTAAAACAATCATTGGTAACGCCTCCCGTTCTGATGCCTCCAATAAATGGAAAACCATTGAAGCTATATATATCAGCAACACACCGTTCAATTGCAAGTCTATTAGCCCAGAATAATGAACAAGGCCGAGAGCAATCAATTTACTACCTAAGCAGAAGGTTAAATGATTGTGAAGGAAGGTATTCATGTGTTGAAAAGATTTGCTTGGCATTATATTTTTCAGCAATTAAGTTAAGGCATTACCTTTTGCCAGCTAGGGTAAAGATCATTTCCCAAACCGATATAATAAAGTACATCTTGTCTAGGCCCATTTTAAGGGGGAGACAAGGGAAATGGATATTAGCCCTAATCGAGTATGATTTTGAATACGTGCCTCAAAAGGCAGTAAAAGAACAAGCTTTGGCAGATTTTCTATCTGAGCATCCAAATTTACCTCTGGAAGAGGATACCTTTGAAGTGCATTTTTTGGAACTCAGACCTTGGAAACTGTCTTTTGATGGTTCGAAAACAGACAATGGAGTTGGGGCAGGTGTTGTTTTGACATCTCCAAAGGGAGAAATGTTGCAATTCTCTTTCTAACTCGATGAGAGTAGAGTTTTGACAAATAATCAAACAGAATATGAGGCCTTAATCATAGGCTTAGAAATAGCGAAAGATTTGAATATACGATATCTGAAAGTCTCTAGGGATTCACAATTGGTCGTTCGACAAGTTACAGGGCATTATAAGTGCAATCACCCATTATTAAGTTTGCAGCTTGAAAAAGTTCGACGTCTTGCTCAAAACTTTGATGAGATATGTTTTCAGCATATCTTGAGACTTCAAAATAGCGAGGCTAATCAAATGGCCCAAGCAGCTTCGGGAGTTAAAATTCCTGAAGGGGACACGGAAAAAGTGATCAGAATCCAGAAAAGGTTTTTACCCTTCTCAGAGGAAAGGGAAAAGGATCGATTGGATGTATTGGTAATCGACGTTTCTGATGATTGGATGGTTTCAATAAAGAATTATCTTCTGAATCCTAATGACAAAGTAGAAAGGATTGTCAAATGTAGATCCATCAATTATGTTCTGTTAGGACAGGATTTGTATAGAAGAACTTCTGATGGTCTACTGCTGTTGTGTGTTAGTAAAGACCAATCGATGAGGATCATGGGAGAGGTTCATGAAGGAACTTGTGGTGCCCATCAAGCTGGTGATAAAATGAGATGGTTGATTAAGAGACACGGGTACTATTGGCCAAACATCCGAGCTGATTGCATTCGATATGCTAAAGGTTGCCCACAGTGTCAAAAGCATGGACCTATCCAGAGGATACCTGCTCATCAATTGCAATCGATTATTAAACCTTGGCCGTTCAGGGGTTGGGCAATCGATATGATAGGAGAAATCCACCCAGCGTCTTCATTACAGCACCAATTTGTGGTAGTAGCAACTGATTATTTTACAAAATGGACAGAGGCAATACCTTTAAAAGGTGTTTCACAAAAACAAGTGATTGATTTTATTGAGGAATATCTTTTATGTAGATTTGGAATTCCTGAAACTATTACTATTGATCAGGCATCCGTATTCAATGGTAGAGAAGTTATCCAGTATGCTCAAAAATATGGTATACAGATTTTGAATTCTACTCCGTACTATGCCCAAGCTAATGGGCAAGTCGAATCGACAAACAAAATTATAAAGAATACCTTGGCGAAGGTAATCGATGATAACCCAAGAGAATGGCACGATCTGTTGCCCAGAGTGTTGTGGGCATACAGAACATCACAAAGAGAGAGTACTAGGGTAACTCCGTTCGAATTAGTCTACGGGCACGCAGCGGTTTTGCCAGTCGAAATTAACGTTCAGTCTCTAAGGGTGGCACGTCATTATGATCCAGACTTGCAATATGAGGAAGCAATGTTTTTGGACATCGATGGATTGGAAGAAAAAAGGTTACATGCCCTAAACCAAATTCAAGCCCAAAAGAAAAGAGTGGAAAGGGCTTACAACAAAAGAGTGAAACAAAAATCTTTTGCAGTTGGAGACTTAGTGTGGAAAACAATCCTCCCAATCGATTCAAAAAGAAGGAAGGGAAGATTTGGGAAATGGTCTCCAAATTGGGAAGGTCCTTTCCGTATTGCCCAAATCTTACAATGAGGTGCATATCATTTAGCATCAATCGAAGGGGTTCTTCACGAGAGAACCATTAATGGTAAATATTTGAAACATTATTTTCCGTCTATGTGGGAAAACATGAGTTAAAACAAAATATTTCGTTTCATAACAGAAGCTGCCCATGAGTAGGGCAGCATTACAAGAGGCAGCCCAAACAAAAACAAGAGATCCCAAAAAGGATCTGACAAAAGAAAAGATCCCAAGAAGGATCTAACAGAACAAAAGAGAACCCAAAGCGGGAACCCAAAAGAAGAAACCCCTGTGGAGACCAACCTAAAAAAAAGGAAAAGATCTCAAGTGAGATCTAACAAAAAAAATACACCAGGACTTCCCCACAAAAGAAGGCCTATTCTTTAGGCCATTCTTTCCACTGACCAGAGGTGCCAGCCATGGAGGACCTGATGTCAGCAGGATCAATCGAAGGAGGCTTGTAGTCGATGGTGTCCAAGTTGGCCACCACAAGTTTGATGGCAGACTCCATCTTTTCCAATCGAAGCGCCATGCCGTCCGCTCGATCGTGGATAGCCTGAATCCTTCGTTTGCACTCATTATGATCTTCCATGAGTGCCCACGAGAGCTCGGTGGCCAGTTGCTTGATGTAAGCAGGGGTGATTTGTGTAGAAAGAGGAGTAGAGGAGACGTTGGTGGCCATAATGTAGAAGCACAAGTGTTTGAGCTTATACTTAGTGCTAGTATTTATAGACTAAGGAAGATCTAAAGACGTGGGTCGTGGATAGTTATCCCGAGGTAAAAATCAAAAGACGTAACAACTAATAGGGTTAGTGGGCTTCCCAAAGTAAGGCGGCTGAAAATGCTGCAGCACGGCATTATTTGTTGTACTTAACCGTCAGTTATTACTGTGCATGTTCCCTAAAAGTAGAGGGAAACGTCACCATAATCATGACGTAGTGTTGTCATGATTATAGGTGCCCACGATTCAGATATATAGGGATCAAGGGTTTTGATTGTATGGTTTGCTCACATCACATTTGTAAGTAAAGGAATACGAACCAATCATGTGAGGTTTATTCCTATTTGAACATTATGTGAGCTTAGTCCCTGAGTCAAACATGTGAGTATTCCTTGATCCAATCCAAACATCTATGAAGTGGTGTTCAGAGTCATTTCAAAACAAGAAAAGGGCCATGGAAGGCCTAACACTCATTCTATTGCCATTCGAAATATTGGCATATCACCGGTTGATAGATGATAAACAAAAGTACTTATAATAAAACTAGTCGATTGACTGTAAAACTAAAGTCATTCATGCAGAAAAGAGGACCTAAAAGCCTCCCATTTAACTACAAGTTCATCACATTTAACTCTGTTTCTCTGCAAGTCCTCACGAGCAGCAGAGACATGTACTGAGACTCCTTCGCCTTCCTCTGCTAAGTGTTTGAAGTCTTTGTCAAGTTGGCCTGCTATTACCAGAAGATTTCCTTTCTCAGTCTGCAGTTAACCCAATCGGTGTAACAATTCTTTTTCTTCCTGATCAATAGCCACGAGTCTCGACCTTAAAGTCGAAGCATCAGCATGCATATTCGATAACTTCACTGTCAGGTTGGAAAGGTTACCAATCAAGTCCTGCTTTTGACTTATTTCCTGCTGGTAATATCGAAAGAGGCTGATGTTATCACCCAATGATGATGCATAATTTTCCAGGATGATTTGTTCCCTGAGGGAGAAAACATGCCTTTGTGACAGGGATTCAACACAGGCACTAAAATCTGTGGACTACACTGTCATTAATTCCTCAAAAGGAAGCTTTAGGAAGTCAAAGAATACTTGGATTTCTTTCTGGGTCTCTGCACTTAATTGAAGGAAGAAGAAAGAGCTACTGGATTCTGAAACTTCAGTGAGGGATCGAAAGACTTGAGAAGTCGACTCTATCTCCTCCATCAGATGGTCCAGTGAATCACTAGAAGACTTAACATGAGCAGAATCCTCAACACCCACAGGATTTGTTGCCGTTTTGTTCACTGAGCGAGGAGATGTGTTTAGAGCAAGGACCTTTGGAATACTTGCAGGGATCATACCTGCTGGTGATAGGACTTGATTTCCAGAGGGATTACCAGAAGGACTAGAGGCCACATCCTCTGCACCTTATCCACCTCCTTGGTTAGGACTAGTTTGGGCAATGGGGGCAATTTGAACAGGACCCTCTACTGGTCCTTTCTTTTCCAAATCCTTTTCGATTGGTGCTGATGGAGCCTCCAAATTAGGTACATTTGCCACCCGTGGAGAAATCATTTCCTCCCTACTGTCGCCTTGTTGATTTAAATCAATTTTCTGAGTTTGTTAAGGATTGGGGTCAACAGTGGTCTTCCGCCCTGGTATAGCATTGACCACATCTGTTGCAGGCTGAGTTGTCGTGACAATGGGTTGTCGAATGGATTGTACACCAAGCTCAGCGACATTTGGCATCAGAACCGAGCCCTCACCAACCTGCATAAAAGGACTGTCATCCTGCAGCAAAGGATTTTCTTGGTGTAGCAGTTGTTCCTGTAACTCTGGCAACCAATCAGCCTGACCCAAAGGGTCTGATACTGCTGTATCAAAAGATTCATATTGATCAATTGCCAATTCGGTGTCAATTGTCTCTCCTGCTGAAAAGGAGGATTTCTGGACTTGTGAGGATTTTGAAGACTTTTCCTCTTCTTCCATTTCTTCAAAGGCATCAACAATTTTGGTTCCCTTGCCTTTCTGTAAAAGAAAGAAAATGAGAATAGAAAGGCTTTTGAAAAGACAATAAGGGAAAAGAGAAGATGAGAATGTACCCTTGGAGCCAACTCTTTGTCACTCGAGCTTTGTTTTTTGGTGGGCTTTCTTGTTGGTTGCTTTGTAGGGGTAGATACTTCACCAACCTGTCTTTTAGGTCTACCAGTGGAAGGACTTTTAGAAACCTTTTGGCTCACACCTGACGTGATTTTGAGGGTCCGCGTCCGTGGCCTGGTTTCGGAGTCCTTGATCGATTCAGCTTTCCTTTTCCTAGTGTTCCCACTTGGCACAGATGATATGGGAACTGCTCCTGCATGAGGCACAATGGCCTTAGAAGGTTCATCAGGCAGTCGAGCTGTTATCTCTGTCAAGGAAACAATGTCTCAGTGATTAGTAGAAGCATGACTAATTGAATTGCAAATCAATGAATAGATGTGCTTACCAGTCTTATCCTGGAGGTATTTGTATTCAGGGTCAAGCCTGTATAGGCAGTCTGAAAGTGGAGCACTGAAATAAAGGGCTCTCATAGTTGACCACCATTCATCAAAAGCAGGCAGGGTCACATTATTGGTCTTGAAGTCAATGAACTGAAAGGCTTTCACACGATGTTGAAAATTGCTGACCATCAAGGATATCATTTGCGAGTCCTTGGCCTTAATCGTTGGCCTGCTTGAAGCCATCTCAGCAATGTTGGGGTGAACGAAAGGCATTGGAATGCCTTGTGCAAGGCCAAATTGTCTGGCACATTGACAAGGAGAATAATTTTCAAAACCACAGTTCCCAAAAGGAGTATTATTTAGGGCAAAGCCAACCGGGATAAGTCTTGGAAGAAGGATGCTGGCCCAGAATAACCGTTTGGGCTGAGTCATTTTCTCTGCAAGCTGGGGAGAGGCTGGTGGAATACCCTCAAAACATGGCCTTAATCGTTCGGATGCATATTCAAATTTATCAAAGGGATAGAAAACAGGCCAATTCTTTTTGTTATCTTCATAGAAGAAGGTGAAGTACCTTTGAAAGGATGACTCCTCTGTCTGAGTCAGAAAACCTAAGAAGTATTCAGCATAGCTACGGCATGCTTGTAAGGCTTCATCAGATCGAAGAGGATTGTTTAGCTTAGGTTTCAGTTGGGGAAAATATGCATACAACTAAGCTTGGAAAATCCAAAAAGGACCACCACAAGAATCTGCTATCTTCTTGTCAACAAAGGTAAATAAACCCTTATACAGGGATCCTAGAACAAATGGGGCAAGGGCCAATCTTTTTACTTGAGCCATATAGATGGCCAAGTTAAGGAATTCTTTGGTAACCCTAAGCCCAGGAACTGCCATAAGAAATCGGCAAATCCAAAACAGGTAAAATGCAACCTTCTCATGAAAACAGGGTCCAGATGCTTTGGCTTTGAAATGAATCTTAAGCCATTTCAAATAACTAACCCCAGCTGATGGAACAATGAATGGGGGATCATATGGATCAGGTGGAAGTAGGGCATTTACCTCACGGCCTAAGGAAGGGAGGCCGGTCAAATGAGAGATATCCAAAACTGTCGGAGATAATAAGCCACAATGCAGAACTAGGGCATTGGATGATTTGGACCAGAAACAGGCGGCAGCAACTAAGAGTTCAGGTTCATGTCTAAGGGGAATTGTGAGAGCTCGATTGTCTCACGAATCCCCATTGTCTTCCAATCCTCAAAAAGAAACTTCATCATGCGCCTTACCCAGTCTACCCATCCCATTTCGACGGTATAAGGCCAGGAACGAAGGCAGGTGTTCTTATCCCAGCCTGACCATTCCAGCGATGGAAGCTGTAGGAGGAGTGGATCGCGTTCCCCCACTGGGTAAACCTCTGGAAAGCCATCCGGAAGAGCTGACGAGAAAACTGGACCCAATATACAGTGAGAACTGACGTTATCGTCAGGAATCAGGACTTGGGTGCCCTGATTAACCCCATTTCGGTACGACTCAGGGAATCGGAAGGAATCTTCCGCCGCTGACTCGGTAGCCGGATCTTCAACTGGATCACTGACAATCTGTAGTTTGGATTTCGGTGCCATTTGAGAGCTATTTTAGGGTTTGAAAGTTGTTTTAGAATTTTGTGCGAGAAAAAGCTCGATTCGCGCCCTAAAATTTGAAGTGCTCTGCCTTATATAGGTGGTAAGTTACTAAGAGAAATATTTACCAAAGTTAATATTTAACTTAGGTAAATAGGGGGGCATTGTTTACACCATATTTTAGTATTTAGTCTCATATGATCGATTGGGTCAAAATGTTACACGTGTCAACACGTTTTAGACTAATTAATAAAATGTAGTATGAAGCCTGTTAAGGAAAAAATCAAGTGGACTGATCGACGGTTGATATTCAACTGAACACGTTTCAGAATATGCATCACATAAAGATCGTGGGCATGACAGTTAATGCAAGCAAGCAGTTGAAGTAATTACAACATTGGGAACATGTGAGATCATGGAGAAGTAACCACCTTGTGCAGATAGTGGAGCAAGAATAGGGAGCATGGAGCCACTTAATTCAAATCGAAGGAGGGAATTCCATATGATTTGAATTTCAAGTCGATGACAGCCTATAAATACAAGAATAGAAGATATTTAGGACCCCCAATCAATCGCCCAAAGGCTTCTACTTTTATCTGTATTTTACATTTCTTGCTCTAGGAGTAGCTTGTAACGTAACTGTCTGTTCGATTGTGTTCTCATAGTCGATTGACTTCTACCTCGAGGAATAATAAAGTCCATTTTGTTGTTCTTCTTCCATCTCCATTCACTTCATTAAGTTTGCTTCCAAAGAAGTCCTGAAATACGGCAAGGAACCAAACTCCACCACCACAAACACCCACATTTCCAGCACGCTCAACAACTCTTAGTCGATTCGTCGACTGCAAGTAAAAAATGGACAAACACCTAGCTGCAGTCTTCTGCAATCTCTGGCACAACCCGAGTATAGTTGACGGGCCCGAGGATCTCCTACTCGCCCAATGTACCTACGGATCCAACACGACTTAGGCCCAAGGAGTCTGTAGCCCATTCATATGCTAATCCGGCCTACTACAGACACCATTCAGTCCACCCTAACGCCACACCTCAGTCGCCCCCTCCCTATACCCCCCCCCTCACCCTTTTCCTGATCCTTTAAAAGCTGCATAGTCTCACCTACCGCTATTGATATGGCTAGCCCATGTTACCCCTTCCCAGCGAAAAGCCGAAAACCACATCATTTCGGCATTTCCGTAGCCTCCAAATTGCCGCAGCAGTGAAAACCCTTACAATAGTTTTTACAAGCGAATTTTTACATTCCAACTTAAAAATGGGTTCATTTTTTAAAGTTTGTGTTAGAACTTACAACTTTTTCTTTACTTATTGCGTTGCAAACTCTAGTTTGATGATCACTCATTTTTTTTATTTTTATTTTGGAGCAGTATGAATTAGAAAAATAAAAGTCTAGTTGCACAGGTTTAGAAAATGAAACTTCAATCGGATCGGATTTAAAACTATAAAGTGAAGTCCAATTTACTATTACCCAATAATTTTATAGGGTACAACATAACTAGACTCTGTTACATCATATGTAGTGTAAGTCTGGGAAGAACCCAGCATGAATGATAAATATGCACTCCTACTTGAGTGTGCAACCTCTGCTCCAATTACCGGTATCAGAAAAAATATTTTTTCCCCTACTGCAATGCTCCTTGCCCTCGGTGTCGTAAAAGTGTGAGGGGTTAGTATTGAGCATTTTAGCTAAACTAAACGAACCAAATGAACTGAAACTCTTGTTTTCACGAATTTCTAAAAAGGTCATTCTACACATATATATCTACTAAAATGGAGTACCATTTAGCAAAAACAACTTGTCTATCTTCCTTAGTCTGTCATCTCTATTATAAAACAGAAGGGTGTGAAGACAAGTTGTTGGAACGACTTAGATTCATTTGATCCAAAGGCTGTAGTGCATCCTCTCACTTCCCGATTAAGTGCCAATGATTTTTACCTAAATCACACAATTGCCATCCCCTGCCAATCGGAATGCGTAGTGCCGTAGGCACGGAGTAGCACTAGTCCAATAATATAGCGGAAACGCACTCTCGACCTTGGGCCTAAAAGTGTTGCGTTGCTTGGAAGGCTCCAATTTCCCTTCGTTTTGGACCATCCTCTGGCTAGTACTCCTACAAAGCCCGTTCCATCTGGTCGTTGTTACATAAACCCAACCCGTTTCGCACTAAAAAACCCCGCCCCACTTGTCCTCCTCTTTCCCTCTCCATCAACCCCTAAAACCCTAATCCCCACTCTCTCTCTCTCTCTCTCTCTCTCTCGTTGCAATCGTCTCCAACCGAATGGCCAAAGCAACGAAAATGCTTCCTCACGTGAACGAAGACCACGAGAAGGAGCCAGAGCCCGAACCAGAACAGGAACCCGAACCAGTACCGGAACACGAACAGGAAGAAGAAGAAGACCAGACCTTCGAAGAGCTCGGACTGGACCCTCGATTGATCCGTGCCCTAACCAAGAAATCCATCGACAATCCCACCCCCATCCAGCGCGTCGCAATACCACTCATCCTGGTTCGTTTCGTCGCACCCCTACTCTCTTTTGGCTGCTGCTAGGGCTGTAAACGAGCCGAGTTGTGCTGTGTTCAAGCTTGTTTATTAAATTTTTGGTGAGCCCGAGCTCGAACAAAGTGAAAACTCAACGAGCCCAGCCAGTCGATGCTTGACTCGAGCTCGAGCTAGCTCACGACCTTTAACGAGCCAACCACGGACATATATTTATACTTGCATTGCATAGTAGACGGAATTTTGATTGTGCATGTGCAGGTGTCTTTTATTACAAGAGAAAAGCCTCCATTTTGAAATAGTTTTTTAGTATTTCACAGTAACATATTTCTCTTCAATTAATGAGGAGTACTGTAATCTCCTTCTTTTAAAAGAAAAAACGAGCCTTATAGAGCCGAGCATGCTAATGTTCAGACTTCAGACTTGTATATCATGCAAATGTTCAAGCTTGTGTATCAATTTTTTCTTGAGTTGGACCTCGAGCTCGATAAAAACTTAACAAACCGAGCTCGAATGAGCCCAAAACGAGCTGAACACCGAGCCGTTCATGAGCGGCTTGGTTCATTTACAGCCCTAGCTGCTGCTGGGGAAGTGCTGTAAGACAAATAGAAAAATCGATTCTTGTATTTGTTCGGCCTTGTTCTGATTTTTGCGTGGTTATAGGAAGGCAAGGACGTGGTTGCTAGGGCAAAGACCGGTTCAGGGAAGACCTTTGCTTACGTCCTCCCGTTGCTTCACAAGCTCTTCTCCGATTCCGGTTCGAAGAATAGGCTCGCTCCCGCAGCATTCGTTCTCGTCCCAACCCGAGAATTGTCTCAACAGGTCCGCTTTAATCCTCTTTCTCAATTTAATTGTCAAAACTGTTTGTTTTTTCGCGCTTAGGCGGTGTTTGGTTTGTTGGAATTAAGCTCGGATGGAACGGTCGTTCTCTCGGAACCCTCGTTGTGGCGTAATGCTGGCTTAAGAAATGATGGTATTTTTGTTGCAAGTGCGATAGTCGGTCAAGTGCTTTAGGTGAATCTACATTCCCTTTGAGACCAAACCATAAACACTCACTTTGAGACCAAGAAGTCAAAGAGCAAGCCACGTGATCCACATACTAATCAATATAACTGATTCCAGATGCTAGCAAAACAAATAGAACATATGATTAAGATACTACAAGTCTGGAAGATAATCTAATTCAAAATAAATGCTTGAGCATTGTAGCCTGAAGGAAACCCATTCATTAAGGTAGCCCCTAGCTCCAAACTCAATTTCCTGCCCTTGCCCACGCATGCCCTCGGTGTGAGTGTGAATGTACGCAGGATGTAGGCATACGAAAAGAAGAAATCTTGCCCTTTATCTGTATGTAGGATTAAAACCAAGTTAAGGTAGGCACCTAACTCATCTCCTGGTGAATCAGAAGAAGAAGTACAGGGTCCTCATTTGCCCCGCACTTCAGAATTATCTGGTTTATTCGTGAATTGTAAGTTTAGTGGGTAAGATAGCCTCTGGGTAATGTTAATATTTTCTGTTGGCAGGTTTATTCAGAGATACAGTCGCTGATCGAGTTATGTAGAGTGCAGTTGAAAATTACTCAGTTGACGAGCGCTATGTTCGATGCTGACTTGGTTTGTTCATTTGTCATTTTTGTTAATTTATGTATGAGCCTACATATTGTTTGTGATCACATTTCTTACCAATTGTCTTGTTTGGAATTTTGGTTGCAGAAAACAGCTTTGGCAGGACCGCCTGATATTCTGGTTTCAACCCCAGCTTGCCTGCAATCGTGCTTTTCAAAAGGTGTACTCCTCCCAGCATCTGTTCAGGATTCGCTCTCATTTCTTGTTCTTGATGAGGTACCAATTCAATTAGGCTTCAGTTATCAAATTCTAGTCTAGTTATGATGTTGTTCAATAACAATTATTTTGAGGGTGAAATGTCGTAAATTTTGTTTATGAAGAAAACGTGCACAATTTATGGGCTCTGTCATTTTCTTCTGTAAAATTTCTACAGCACGATTATTTTCTGTCTATTTATTAAGTGATTGATGGATCCTTTTTGTCCTCAGGCTGATCTTCTTTTGTCATATGGGTATGAAGACGATATAAAATCTCTTACCGCTCATATCCCTAGACGATGTCAATGTCTTCTCATGTCTGCTACGTCAAGGTGTGTTTGGTGTTGTTTGTTTCTGTTCAGTAGTAGTGACTTTGTGTCTAGTTTTATGTTCTTTCATCCTCTGCATGCCTTGATGTATACTGGTAATTTGCATTGCTATCTATTTGGGTGAATTGGATTAACAAATCCGACAACAGATTCTTTTCTTGATGGCGTTGACATTTTTGTTGTTTTTTCTCTCAGAAAATGAAGAATTTGACCCACCACATTATCTTGTTTTTTGATATCTTGCAGTGCTGACGTTGAAAAGCTCAAAAAGCTTATTCTTCACAATCCGTTTATCTTAACTTTGCCGGAGGTTGGAGATACGAAGGATGAGATTATCCCTAAAAATGTTCAACAATTTTGGGTAAGAAGCAGTATCCCCTATTCATAGAATATGTAGCCCTGGGTGTGTCTCCGTTACCATCAAGTCCAGGGTCCGTACAACGTTTCTGGAAAAGATGGAGGCTCTGTCCAGGAATGTAATTATCCCTAAAAATATTTGAAGTACTTTGTGTAAGGAATGATATTCCCTATTTCTAAGTTATCTAACCATTCCTAGAAAAGATGGAGGCTTTGTCTCCCCCCTCCCTCTCAAATTCAATTACCTCCGAGCGACCAATTTAGGTGAATTCTTGTCTATAATATGTTGTTTTAGAGGGGTCTCTTTGTAGTTAGGATCCTTTGTATTCCTTCATATCATTGATTGTCTTGATTTCCTATGTATCTTCTTCATTTATGCTTCAAATATATAAGTTTTAGGTTATTGTGCATTTGTGCAAAGTCGCAGCTTTTTAGCCTGGTGGTAGCGAGCATAAGTTATAGGTTACTGCTTAATTTGTGTTCCTTGCCTTACTGCTATTTTTTTAGATTTCGTGCAGTGCTCGTGATAAGATTATCTACATCCTTGCCCTCATGAAGTTGGAGCTCGTCCAGAAAAAAGTGCTCATATTTACTAATACGATCGACGCGAGTTTTAGACTGAAACTCTTCTTTGAAAAGGTATTTTGACTTCACTTTGTGATCTCCAATATTAACATTGGTCTCATGTACTTGGATAGTAAAATAGTTTTCTTGTTTGTACCTGAGGGCCTGAGGCTGATTGCATAGGATGCGTTGGTTGGACAGGTTGGCTGTTATTGGGGTAGGGTTATAGCGGGTGACTGGATTATCTCTGAGGTATTTAGGTCTTCTTTTGGGAGACTAGCTGAGAGGTATTCGTGTGAAGCGAGAGGGGTCCAAGTCCTGAGAGGTGGAAGGAGGTAACTTTATATAATCTGATTCAAGATGGTAGGTTAGACTTAGACGGGCCAAGTGGATTTTCTATAGAAATCAAGTGTGCTGTGTGTATATCCCTCAAGTCGAACCAACTTTATTTAGATATTGAAATAAGATGGCCACTAATGACAAATGATAAGAAAAAGAACGAGCATTTTATAGTGTAGTTTTTTTTTGGGGTAAGTATTGTCTAGTGTAGTAGTTCATAGGAATCATATGTTTACGAGCTCCTGCTGTATTGTATTGATTTAAGGTTACAAATTTGAAGTCAAATGGGTTGTATTACTTGTGGAATTTTCCTTGATCTAATCTACAAGTACTATTACCTAGGTGAAAGCGAAGAGGTGAGATGTAAGCGTCAAGGTGTTTAGGCATAAGCCTTTGAAGTTATTAATTTTTATTATAAAAAAATAAAATTAACTAAAAATACCAAAAAAAAGAGGGGGATAGTGTTTGCGCCATACAAAGGTACCTCATTAAAACAAGAAAATAGTAGTAGGTAGAATTCAAAAAAAGCATGTCAAGGCATAAAATCATACTACATTAATAGATCCAACTTTTAAAAGAATAAAAGCACTTTAAATTGTCTCACAAATTCGCTAAGTTTTGGCGTGTTTGCCCCAACAACCTATGAAGCACCGACACCTTTAGAGGTCGAAGTATCGCGGTGTTGGGACATGGGGACACAGTAGGGACACGTATGGCGTGTCCCATGATTTAATTTAAATTTTTTATGGGGACACGGGAGGACACTGATGGGGACACAGCAGGGGCCAAATTGTAATTTTTTTTTAAATATGGGGGTCAAATTGTAATTTTTTTTTTAAATTTGGGGCCAAATTTTAATTTTTAAAAAATTTCTGGGTGTCAAACTAAAATCATTTATTTATTTATATAAATAAATAAATATACATGTGGCATGTCCCCCGCCGTGTCCGTATCCCCATTTTTTTAGAATTCCCGTGTCGGTGTCGGTATCCGTGTCCGTGCATCATAGCCAACAACTTTATCTGTACTGACTCTTTCATTACAAAAATAAAAAGAACTCTTCTCGGACGTTTGCCTGCCTCATCTAGGCAAATTCTTATGGATCTACATGTAACTATTAGTTGTTTATGAAAAATCATCAACTCTGTTATATCTTCTTAGACACTGTGATTGAGGTTTAAAATTTTGAGGCCAAATGGGATGTATTTCTTATGGAATTTTGGTGGACCTAATCTACATGTACTATTAGTTGTTTATGAAAAATCAACACTGTGTTATATTTTCTTAAATGTTGTTATGGTGGACCTTAGTCGTTTGACTAAACGATAAAATCTAATATTTATGCAACTGTAACACAAAAATTTTGGTGATTTCTTATCCATTTTCATTTGATGTGTGGACTATTATTTATTGCAGTTTGGAATCAAGTCGGCTGTTTTAAATGCTGAGCTGCCACAGAATTCTCGTTTACATATCCTCGAGGTTTGCCATTTAAAGTGCAATAATTTCCATTCCTTCGGAATCTTGATCAAAATAATTAAGATGTGTTATCAACTCTTGGTTTACATTCTGATTCTACACTGGAAGTCAGGTACTTTTGTGCTAAATCTTTTGTTCCTTATGTCAGCAATTCAATGCCGGCCTTTTTGACTATTTGATAGCAACGGATGACAGCCAATTAAAGGAGAAAGAACAAGCTGATGGGGAGAGCCGTGTTGAGAGAAAAAGATCGAGAAAGCATGCCAGGAAAAAGATGGACTCTGAATTTGGAGTAGTGAGAGGAATTGACTTCAAAAACGTCAACACTGTATGTTCATGTTTTCGGCGGATTAATGTTCCTTTGCAATCCTGCATTGCTGTTATTTTGCTGCCTTATCCAATCTGGGTGAACTTTGTCACCATTGACTTATTTAATTACTAGATTAGTTGATATTGGTTGGTTGCCAGTCCTTAAAAATTATTGTGTTATTACTGGCTTCTCCCCCCATCCTAAAACAAAATGATGTTTTCTCTGAGCATTTGTTGGCTTGTTGCTTATCTGATTGGGTTCAAATTCTTAACCAAGCTCTACCATTGTTGATTTGGTTGCAAAGATAATGCCGGCTCAATTGTTTTTTCTTTCATCCTCCTCGTTCTTCACTCTTCAGTAATCTTGATGATCGTGGTCCTTGTTGTTTGTGTTCAACGTTTTGTTTTCTTTGTTAAACCTACTATTTCTGTCTTCACCTGTCTTCCCTTTACCAATACTGCTTTTCCTTTAAACAGGTTATAAATTTCGATATGCCTCATAGTGCTGAAGGATATGTACATCGCATTGGACGTACTGGGAGAGCCTATAGTACTGGTGCGTCTGTCTCTCTGGTAAGTGCTTAATATCTTATATAGTGGAGTTTACATGAAAACATATGATTTTCCCCTCTTTTTTGCAAGTATGCACACTGTAGAAGAATATTTACTCATTTACTTGGTGACTATCTGACTCTAATTATATTTGAATACTTATCTAGGTATGCGGTGCTTATTAAAATGCATAGTAGGTTTGATGATAATCTTTCTGTGGAACATGTGAGAAATTTTCTTGTGGATGTATGTTATGGTTTTTTTTTCTCCTTTGGCTTCTTTTCCTTTATACAATGGGACTTGCTCTTAAGTTTGCGGCTAATTAAATTTGAGAAGGCCAGAACCTTAATTTTTGACCATGGTGATCCAGGCTTATTAATGCTTGTTGCTGGTCCTGTCAACAGGTTTCTCCTGAGGAGATGGAAATATTTGAAGAAGTTAAATCCACTTTGGGTGAAAATGAAAACAAGGACTCAAACTTTATCGCCCCATTTCCTTTACTCACAAAAAATGCAGTGGAGTCTTTGCGATATAGAGCTGAGGTAAGCATATCACTATTCCATAGCTTATGGCTAGGGCAACTTGTGCGTGTCTTTCTTCCCTTTTTTTTTTTTTCAGCAGAGGGGTGTGTGTGTGTGTAAGCTCCCTTCGTTTTAATGAAAAATGTTTTCCTCAAAAATATTTTACCCACTTTCCGGTGTTTGGTTGCACATACATCAAGTAAAACATGAGACTTGTCCTCCAGAGCAAAGTGTAAAATGTTTTACCCCATCCAGTGCAAAGTGTTCCACATGACGCAGGAAGTGGGGCAATCCTGCATCTCTCTCTCTCTCTCTCTCTCTCTCTCAGTTTTTGTTTCTCTCTCTACGTTGGGGAGTGAGTACAGTGTTTATATAAACCTCTATGTCTCCATGCTTCTCTTTCTCTGTACGCACACACAGACATATATAATGTACATATATAGGCGTAAACCTTTGTCCTTGAAAATATTTTCTGATTGTCGACCAAACACCGAAAAACGAAAGGAACAAAAACAGTTTCAGCAAAATTGTTATGCATGGAAAATATTTTTCATTGGAAAACAATTTACGTCGAAACAAACAGAGTCTAAGGGTGTACTAATTTTAGATGCCCCATGCTGGTCTATTATTGAGTATTTGAAAGAACGGAAAAAATCTAATTCTTGCTTTAGATGGAGGATTGGGAAACAGGATTCTTGTGGAGTTGTAGGTTGTAGCCACAATGAGGAGTAATACCACATCAGTATTGGTCAGTTTTGCTCTTTTGTTCTGGATAGGATGCAAATGGATTAGGCAACTGTGGTTTGTCTGCTGCCTGCTAATGTATCGGTTTGTATTTGCTCTATTCAATTAAAAATGTTCTGTTTATATTTAAAAGGCTCCTATTACGATGACTCGTGTCTTTTGTAACAGACATATACTGTGAGGGGGTTGATTTGTAAGCGGAATTGTTCGTTCTAAACTCTAGCTGGCATAGCTTAGTAGGATATTGAAGCTGCGGTTGTTAAGTATGATAGCAGAGGTTTTGATGTTTGGTATAGTGAATAAAATTCTGCTTTGGTTGTGGTATTAACAAAGCCATGAGCAAAAAATGATCATCTCCAAACCCCTCCCTTCTCTGGGTCCACCTTTTTACAATACTCTTTCATAGCAAGGGATTTTTTATGACTAAACACCCACTTCTGTTAACTCATGGCCTAAAAAATCCTCCTATGTCTTGCTATCCATGTGAGCCAATCTAGGGCAGACCAAAGGTCACTTTCAACACAGCTATAGCCCCCCTTTGGAGTGCCGCAATCTGAGCAGTCCCTGAGTTAGCCAGGATTCTCTTAGTGCACATTGAATAAGGAGAAGCAAAATCCTCTTATCTCGCAACTTGTCATGCTATAGCCTATTAAGTTTCCTTTGTTATTCGACACTTGGAACACCATTTAGGGAAATTGTATTGCTGCTACCTACTGGTTGTCATAACATCTGACAGCGAATTGTTCCCACTCTTAGTCCTTGTTCGTTCTCTAACATCATGTTGTTGTGAGTACTGTTTTATTTTCTGTTAAATATCTTGTCCTTGATATCAAAATAGGTTTTTGTAAGTAGTTGGGCTGATGTTTTTACCCTATGCTGATTCGATTACAGGATGTTGCAAGGAGCGTGACAAAAATTTCTGTGAGAGAAGCACGAGCTCAGGATCTGAGGAACGAAATTCTCAATTCTGAAAAGTTTGTTATTTTCTGCCTGTAGCTTCTTTGTGTTGATTTAATGCCTTCTACCACTTCCAAATTGGCTTATCAACAAACAAACCAAAACTTACCGCTAACATTAGATCTAAGCATATAGTGTTTGCAGAAGTTTTGTGTTGCCATGAAAATGGTAGATCGTGATTTCCTACTGGCGGTATGCTTGTTGTATTGTAGTGGTATGAAATCATTGACACAGCCTATCTGACCTTTGGACCATTTCCTAAATTGCAGCCTAGCCACCCCTGTTCACACACATACATGAAGAGCATTAATTTAACCTTTTCCAGTTAATGGACTGTTATTCTTTGCTTGACTGATTTAATTCTGTTCAGGTTGAAAGCTCATTTTCAAGTTAATCCAAAGGATTTAGGTAATGAAGCTTATCAGTTGGATAGTTCTACTTTGAAATATCTGATTTTGTAAGACGATATTTCGCTTTACATGTAAAGATTGAAGATTAGCTAGCATGTTGAACTCGTGTTTGGACAGATCTCCTGAAACATGACAAGGTCCTGAGCAAGAAGCCCCTCTCGACGCACCTACGCGATGTGCCTGAGTACCTATTGGATCCAACCACACAGGAAGCAAGCAAGATTGTCAAGCTGGCTAGAGCTGCCATGGGAAACAACTCTGCTTGCCGTAAGGGATTCAAGGGAAAATCCAGGAAGGACAAAGACCCTCTAAAATCTCTCTCTGCTGGGGTACATTGACTTCTTATTCCTATTTTTTCTCCTAAGTTTTCAGCTCCGTTTATAAAGGAAAGAGAGTTAAACATCAATTCCACCTTGGGGGAAGATTTTGTGAAGCCTTTTCCTTTTTATATAGCAGCTAATGTATAGCTATCTGTAGATGATTCGGCAATGTGTTGAATCTGTTGATTGACAAATTGCTGATTGGTAGCTTAATATTGCCCTTCAGAATTGGGGGCGGAACCAGGATTTCCACTATGGAGGACCCAAACTCAAGAGGGGGAAAACATCGACAAAACATAAACATAGATGTCATATAGTTTTTTTTATTGCTAATCAGAACACTCTTATACTAATGTCTGAGATTTGACAAAAAATCATAAATTTAGGGGGTGCGGGCTCTCTGCTGGCCCAGCGATCTCCGCCCTTGCTTCAGATTACTTATGAATTGCGCCTTTCTTGATCCACAGGCTTCAAAGGGAGGATTTAAAGGCGGGATGAAAAGGAAGGGAAAGGAGAAGGATGATAGCAGCAGAAATAGAAAGAAACAATCTGTATGATTAATTTTTTTTGCATGGTGTCAAGTATTCAACAGTGTGATGTATAATCAATCGCAATTTTGTAGTAGCAATTTAGATGTGATATCAGCCAATATTTTGTAGTGTTCATTGAGAAATGCATGTTCGTTCCTTCGCAAACTGCAGCAATGGTAGTGAAGTGTTCACCCTCCTACTCTAGTATCCTTCTCTTGGTTTTGAACTCTACGATTAGATTTTTGGTTTTTTGGTTATGTTTTTCGTTCTTTCCAAACCAAACCAAACCAAACCTTCCCTTGCAAAGAGGTTGGCCATTACTGAGTGGTGACACACTTAAACTGTAATGACCCGTGCAGTTTGTGGCACTTAGCTCTGTATAGATCATCACGAGGCTTGTACGAGATTCTAGAGGTGGCCCAACCATGTAGACGACCCACGCCAATTAATTTGCAAATCCTTAGCTTAAACGTGGTTCAAAATGTTAACCTTAGGTTATATAGTAGTTGCTCGCGATTCCTTATATGACATCTTTATTTTTTAACCCAATGTGGGACTCTACATAAACTCCAATTTAATTTCAGAGTTTATCAGCGAAGCCGATAACAAGTTAATCACTGGTAGCTTAATGTAGGGAAAAGTATAACAATTACTACTATTTAGCAAAGAAGTAAGTTATTCGAGCTTGGTATGAAAACTTAGTGAGTTTTAAAAATACGTTCAACTTTGATTGCTCAAGTAAAAGTCCGAATTTGAAAAGCTAAAACACAAATTAAATTTGTGTAGCTTAGTTCATTTGACAGACTTTGATTGCTCAAGTAAAAGTCCGAATTTGAAAAGCTAAAACACAAATTAAATTTGTGTAGCTTAGTTCATTTGACAGTCATATTTACGCCAACTAAAATCATTTTAATTGTTTGAAGTCATGAAAGAAGTTGAGAAGGAATCACAAAGAAGTGTGTTAATTGCAAAGAAATGGAAACCTAGGCATGAAAACAGAAGGTTTTCCCTGGCCATTTACGTTTTGTCCTCCCCGTTTAGGCTCGGGAGGAACCCTAAATAATGAGCATGGACTAGATTGATCCCCATTTTCACATCATAGAAAATTAAGAATCAATTTATGGTTCTAAGAATTAGTGAACCAAATTACCGACCCCTAAAATTTGTGGAACCAAACAAATCCGAATCATGTAATCACAATTCGGGTCAAGTTTGAACCATTTTTCCGTGGTAGCCAATAGACATTCACAATGTGTATAACTAAGAAATTATAACGTGTCTTTAAACTTAACCAATTCAGAAATAATATGTTGACAACTATAAAAGCACAAAAATCACTATATTATCGAAATTCTTAAAAAAAAATTCACACTGTATGCATTAGCGGGGTAAGTGAGGTGTTAGTATGTTAGTCAACAGAGGGTTCAAAAGCTGTCCATAGCCCTGTAGCCCAACCACGCCCCTCGCGGAGCTCAAACCCTTGCCTCCATTGAAGGAGGGGGTAACCCGGGTAAGGCAAACTAACTGTGGTAGCTTGGTTTCGTTATAGTATCGAATGGGGTGGTTTCAGGAACACTTGTAAAAACATCTAAAAAAACACTCCAAATCTCAATCTCATAGTTTCCGATCACATTTTTATGATCCGAACCATTTGTGTGCAGAATGTGATTTTAAGGGTGCCTGCAAGAAATTAGCAAAAATAGGACTGGGAAGTGTTTGTTTTTAGCAGTTTTTAATTGAACCGTTCAATGAAAACTGCTCAAATCAAGCTCTCTCGGTCTTTTTTTTCCTCTGATTTCTTGCGAGTACCCTTAAAATCACGTTCTAATCACATTGAGCAGCTCGGATCATCAAAATTTGATCGGAAACTATGAGATGTTTTTTAGATGCTTTTATAGGTGTCCCCGGAACCGCCCCGATTATCGAAATTCATGGGTTTTTTTCCTCACCCCTGGGACTCTTGCCAGGCCGAAAATTCTGAGATCCTCGACTCAGACCCATCCATGCCGCAAGAGGGATGGAGATTGGAGGCTTATTAATATTTTGGATCCGAATCGTCAAAAGTTGGGTTTCTTTCCTTGTAGTTTCTCTCAACAACGGCGGATAAACGAACCAAATAGCTTGCGTTTGAGCTCATCTTCGTTGGTTCAAAGCTTGCTGGAGAACGAATCATTACATTAACAAGCAAAACTTGAACATGTTTTTTAAACTGCTCAGCTTGTTCGACTTGTGATACTTATAACCTTCAAGCTGCATGGATCAATTTGTAATCCGCTCAATCAAAACTTGCTTAAGATCAATAAACAACAACAATGCTACGACCACCGCATTGTTCCACCGCACGCCACGTGGAGCCTACTTCGAACTCCAAAAAATACGAAAAAAATATCTATAAATTTAAATAAACTCCAACGGAAATCGGGACGTATGTTTTCTGAATTTGTTGTAGCTGATTTTGATACAGAGCCCCATTAAAAATTATTTTAAAATTTATGGATATTTTCTGTATTTTTATGGAGTTCAGAGTAGACCCCACGTGGTGTGCGGTGGAACAATGTGGTGGACTTTAAATTTATGGAAAGATGTGGAAAGGAAAGAAAAATTTTAAAATATTCTCCACCCTTGTTTGGTTCAATTTTTTCTCAAATTTTTTCCTTCATTATTTTCTTTCCCTTTATTTTGGGAGTTTATAAATGCAACTGCGAATTTACTGCATGCAATCTTTACTAAACAAAACCATAAAATCTTATAAGAATTTGCTACATACAACCTAACAAATAACCAAGAACTTTCAAAATTACCCCAACCCTATTGGGTTATCCCTTTTGAACTCTCCCCATCCCCCCTTTTCTCTATCACGTCATCGTTTATTCTCCTCTTCTTCTTCTTCTTCTGTTTTCTTCTTCTCTTCATCAGACCACCAAACGGCACACCACTAGCACGCCACACCACCACCAGCACAAGCAACCTACACCACCACGCCACCACCAGCACAAGCAACCTACACCACCACGCCACACCACGACCAGCAAGAGAAGCAGCCTTCGCCTTCACCACCACTATTGGGTACCATCCATCATCTGCAACACCACCATTCCATCCACTACCGCCACACGACTGGTAATGTTTGGATCCAAATTTTTTATTTTTACAAATTATATCAGATATTAGAACTTGGTTATTGATTTTAAATTCGAGTATTTGAATCGAAAGCCATATCCTAGAAATCGTGCCCTAGAAATCAAAACAAAATCATGCCCTAGAAATGATTTCTTATCCTAGAAATCGTGCCCTAGAAATCAAAACAAAATCATGCCCTAGAAATGATTTCTAATCATGGCCTACAAATCAATTCTAACAAAATCACAAAATCATGCACTAGACATTTCGGATTCTAATATCTGAATATTGTTACTTATTTCGGATACATGAACTCGATTTTTTCTACATATTTCGAATACATGAAGACGAAATGTTTCCAAAATTTCAAACTATAAAGTATCTGACTCAAACTATAAACTATATCAGATAGGGGTTCTGTAAAAGAATGAGTAGCGTTGGGAATTTGTTTAATTTCCTCTTTTTGATATTTTCTCTGTCGCCAATTTTTGTGATATACTAATTCATTATAGTATGATATTCACATTGCATTCCTTTTGAATAACAATTTTTTACAAATATCCATTACAGTCTCTGTGTATCCTGGTATACTCACATACATTTTCCAAATGACGTGCGTTATCACTATCAATCCTCGCACTACGCTCCCGCTCTCAATCATTGCTCTTTCGAAGTTTTTTCGTTTGGGAAATGTGTTTCTAAGACGCTTTCACCCTCGCGCTCCTGCAGGTGCACACGGAATTTATGTGACTTTGTGTATACTGCATATTGCATACATCTGATACTATTAAGTTAACTGTGAAGTACGAAGCTTAAAATTTTGATGTTACAAGTCAGAGTAGGTTATTGTTGTTAAAGAAGTCTTTGATTGCACAGGTTACATGTCTCTACTTTGGCAATGGCCTTGACCAAGATGGTAATATTTGTAAAGCATCTGAAATAATTACTTGTATATCGTATACCATTTCAAACCCGATATTTTGTGCCAATGGCTACATGAATGAGTGCAAGTATGTTTGGATAACATTACCAATCCTCCAGGGGACTACCAAATTCAATTGAATATCGGAAAGTGCTTGATTGAATTATTCAACTCTTGATCTAAAATTCTAGACTAACATTCTGAACCTAAATAAGTGGTGTTTGATCAATATACAATTACTGACATGACGTTATGGAATTGAGCTGATTTTTGTAAGATTGCATAAAAACCAATATTCTGGACAGATTTCGACTTCATGTACCTTAAAGTATCTGACTTTGTACATCTCGCATCCCTTTTAAATTGAAGAATATTTGATGAGGGTTGGATGTCTTACATGTGCTGCCAAGAAGCTTGCTTTATGAAAATAAAATGAGACTAATGGGTGGACTAAAGAGAATGTTGTTGTCTGTCAGTTTTATAATGGATAGATTGAAGGCAATAGTATTGCCAGTGAGTTTCATATTCTTTCTTTTCTCCTTTTCTTGGTATGACACTTATATGCGCAAATTATTTTTTGGGCAATAAATGAAAGCCTTTTCAACTTGGATACTAGTTTTTCTGTGTTCCTTTGTTACGATATTCTTCCAAGAATAAGTCTTATTTTGCTTGCACTGTGTGTGATGTTCTATCATTTTAGATGTTTGAAATTGAATTTCTTGACAGAAAATGAAGAGGAATCGCCCTACTGTTTCAGTAAGGAAGAGGAAGGCTGACCAAACTTCAACTTCAGAAGTTGGAGGGAGAGGATGATGATAGAGGCAGGAGAAGGTTGTTAGAGAGGCCAGGGAGGAGGAGGCCAGCCCGATGCATAGCCAGAGGTAGAGGCTGAGGCTGAGTGACATGAGGACGATGCACACACTGAGGCTTCAGTTGTACATAGAGGGCAAGGGAGAGGGCGACAATAGAGACATGATGAGGTTGACAGACAGGCCGTGGAGCAGGCCGGGGTCGATGTACTAGTTGAGGATGATGACTTACAGGTCGAGTCAGAGGAGGATGAGGCAGAGACAAATTTAGTGGTTGATGACGAGGTTCCAGTTGGTCCAGAAGACTCGAGCTTGTAAAAGGATTTTAGGAATCATGTTGCAGCTGATATTTGGAGAGGTAGGGAGCGAAAGTTGCTGAAAATATATAACCACTCACGTTATCTGAAAAAATGGGAGCTACCGACAACCAATCGTAGGTTCATAGATAGGGTTATAGCTTCAGGGTTGCTTCCACTTGCTCAAATTACTTACAAGTATTGCAACAAGGTGTTAGTGTCTGCGTTTGTAGAGAGGTGGCATCCAGAGACAAACAGCTTCCACTTTGGGTTTTGAGAGATGACCATTACACTTGATGACGTGCTGTATCTTGTTGGGCTCCCAGTCGAGGGGTTAGCTGTGCATGCAGAGGTTCACAGTAGGGAGTATTGTGTTACTCTTGTGCAAAGATGTCTTGGTGTGACAGTGGCCGAAGTGAGTGCCGTTGTTTCTTGTGGTGGTGTTACATTGCACTGGTTGAAGGATACTTTCATGAATGTGGGAGATGAGTCCACGGATGAGAGGGTGGATTATTGTACATGGACTTACTTGTTGTACCTTCTCAGGACCACTTTTTGTGGACAAGACTGAAATTAGGGTGAATGTTTCCTATCTCACTCTTTTGTCTAACTTGGGATAGGTTAGGAGGTATACTTGGGGTGTAGGAGCATTGGGGTTTCTGTATAGGCAGCTTGGACAAGCAAGCAGGAGTCGCGTTAAGCAGATGGGTGGCTACACAACCTTGTTGGAGGTAGTTAGTTAATTTCAAAAATATTTGTACATGAACTATGATTTAGATATCTCTCGCACATTAATTGCATGTACTTATTCATCAAAGATGTGAAAAAATTAGATATCTCTCGCACATTATACACAGACAATTTACTTTAAAAATTAAAATGAGAGACAGAGAGTTATAGAGAACGTAGAGAGACACGTTCAAACTTAAAATATGAGAGAGAGAGAGAGAGAGAGAGAGAGAGAGAGAGAGAGAGAGAGAGAGAGAGAGAGAGAGAGAGAGAGAGAGACATACCCATTGATGGACTTTTGTAGTTTTTATAATTGGGACATGAATTATAGATTTGGGACATTAATTTGGACACAAATATGGACACGTTAAACTTGCAGTGTAGACATGGATTTAGGATTACTAAATATATGAATTATGTGTACTAAAATGCAGGTATGGATTCAAGGGCATTTTCCTATGTTCCAACACGCTGTTAATGCAAACTACACGGAGGACCTACCACAGGCAGCACGCTGGCAAAGTCGTCGGGAGGCTAAGTCGGCCACCACAGTCCACTACCGTGAGATGTTGGATGATGTTCAAGCTAGTCAGTTAACTAGAACACTTAATACCTAAATAACTGCATTGTGGATTCACATACTAGTAAATTTTATTGAACCAATCTTTTGACTTATGCAAAATTTGTTGGGCAGGTGATTCTTGACCAGTACAGAGAACGTAGGCAAATTGTGGCAGATATAGCTTTATATACTTGGTACATCTGTTGCATGATTGTCATTGAGTCCTACCTACCGGATAGAGTTTTGAGACAGTTCGCCCTTGTGTAGTTAGTCCTTGGGCCTCCGTTAGCCCTGTTGCAGGGTACTAGAGGATCTACTTGTACTACCTACAGTGTGGTGTACCAGTATACAGATGCTCTTTGGCAAAATTGGCGTGACCATATGTTGCATGAGGGCAGGCGAGTTTCGGTTAGACCTGGAATCCCCTGGGAATCACACCAGGACTAACTTCCGTGGTTTAGGAGGGTCTCACACTCGAAGGTGGCACCCGATCGCAAAGATGGGCATAATACTGAGAGTGCAAAGGAGCGGACTGCAGTGGCTTTGGTCTTTTAAGACAATTGCTTGGGTGGAACACAGATGTTGGTCCAAAAACAACCCAAGAGGGGGGTGAATTGGGTATCACACTGACTTTTAGCAATTTAAAAGACTAAGTGCTCGACAAAAATAAATCAACACAGCAGTAGAATTAATTGAGTTGGCTCGAAACAGACAACAACACAGTAACCTTAATAGATTGAGCAAGCTAAAAAAATCAGAAAACACAACAGATGCAGAGAACAGTTCAACTGATTCTTTGACTTTAATATATGGTCGAAATCAACTAATTAAGCAAGTTAATTTATCCCAAGTTAGATTCAAAGATATATCAGTTAACTCAAGCAATATAGTATGCAAAACGTAAAGTAAAAGAGTAAGGGAAAGAGAAATCAAACACAAGGATTTTCTAGTGGTTTGGTCTGCAACTTCACGGCCTACTCCACTCTCCAAGTGTCCTACTCGGGAATTGCTGCACTATCTCCAATAGTTGTTACAAACCTTTAGCTTTGCGGGTGCTAGAAAACCTTACAACGAATGATTACTCCGAATCCTCTCCAACTAGCTAAGACTCCAGCGCTAGTCACACCTAAAATCCAAATGATTTTTCTACCCAAAAATCACTCACAAAAACGGTTACAATCTCACAAGAGTGTGAAATCCCTTTTTACAATACGGTTCAAAGGTACACTCAAACTAGTGTAAGAATATCCAAGATGAAGCTTAAAGCTAACTGATAGAATTTCAAGAATAGCTCCTGAAATTTTTGCTCAAGAGATGTGTGTCTCTACACTTGTTCTTCTTCTCCTTTTAACGTTGAATCTCCAATTGAACGTTGAATTCTTTTCCTCTTAGCCGTTGCACAAAATCAGCCCATAATCTTTCCTTCTTTGATCTTTCCATCTTCAATATTCCAGCAACAAAATTTCCTCTTTCCTTTGCAAACCCTTTCCAGCCATTAGAAAAATAGGAAGAGATTTTCCTTAATCTCTCTCCTTCAATACTCTTGTCTATTGGAGATAGCAATCTGATGAAGAATCATTCCATTTGTATCTTCAATTCACCCATGCAAATCCTCTTTGATTCTTCAACGAACAAGTAGATTTTCCTTTCCTTTCGTCGCCTCTTTCTTGCTCATAAACGTAGAACCTAGGTTAGGAAAATAATCTCTTGTACAAAGCACAGCTTGGAAATCTTATGTTTGAGGGAATTGCTCATAAGTCCCTATAATAATGACTAATGTTGAAATTTAGCCTAATAGAAATATATTATACCAATGAAGCCCAATTGACTAATGTAATTCCAATTAGGTTGTGTTTGTTATCATCAAAATCAAGAACCTTGGGGCTAACAATCTCCCCCTTTTTGATGATGATAAACATCGCAACAATAATATTCAATAAAAAGAATTGAGAGCAAAAATAATAAGAGAGAAGATGACTCCCCCTTAATTGATGCATAATTTGCTTGAACTCAATCTCGTTCAATTTGCTCCCCCTAAATTTTTGTCGCCTTTGCTTCAGCTTCTTTGTAACTTTACCCAATACTTCTCCTCCTTTGTCATCAACAAAAGATCATGAAAGGATTCAATCTATTCTTTATGAAGTACTGCCACTATGAATCTCATAACTAGCATGGCCTTATAGAAAAAGCAGTAGCCACAAGTAAAGCATGAGTAGAAAGAAATTGCTCTTTGTATATTTGGAGCAGGATGATCTTGAAGTACACTTCCTGTCTTATGAGCCAAACTGAAATCCAATCATTAGAAAAAAAAAATCACATTAAGTGCAGATTAGTTTTACTCGAGAAGGGAAAAAAATAATTAACTGAACAATTATTAATCCTGAAATCAAGAGGTATCAACAAGGATTTGACATACCAATTTCTCTTCTTATGCTGCAAAATCTATCCTCGCTAAGAGGTTTAGTGAAAATATTAGCTAAATGATTATCAGTTCTCACAAAATCAATAACAATGTCTCCTCTTTGTACATGATCTCTAATGAAGTGATGTTGAATATCAATATGCTTAGTTTTAGAGTGTTGAATAGGATTCTTAGTCAAATTTATAGCGCTAGTATTATCAAAGAATAAACCAAAATCCTTTAACTATTGTTTCATCCATAAAACTTGTGCACAAAAACTTCCAACAACAACATATTCAGCTTCAACAGTAGATAAAGCAACAGAATGTTGTTTTTTACTAAACCAAGAAACAAGAGAATGACCAAGAAATTGACATGTACCACTAGTGCTTTTTCTATCTATTGTACAACCAGCAAAATCCGCATTCTAATATCCAATCAAATCAATTGAAGCGCCTTTAGGATACCACAATCCTAAATTTGGAGTACCAATCAAGTATTTGAAAATTCTTTTAACAGCAAGGTGGTGTGATTCTTTAGGAGAGGATTGAAATCGAGCACATAGATACATACTAAACATAATGTTCGGTCGACTAGCTGTTAAGTAAAGAAGAAATCTAATCATACTTCTATATTTCTTTTCATCAAAAGGCTTACCCATTTCATCTTTGTCGAGTTTGGTAGAAGTACTCATAGGAGTACCCATTGGCTTTGCTTTTTCCATGTCAAACTTCTTCAATAGGTCTTTGATGTATTTGGACTGATTGATAAAAATACCATCAGTTGATTGCTTTATTTGGAGTCCAAGGAAGTAGGTGAGTTCACCCATCATGCTCATTTCGAATTCGCCTTGCATACATTTTGCAAAATCTTCGCACAAGCTTTCGTTAGTAGCACCAAAAATAATATCATCAACATATATTTGAACAACAAGTATATCATAATCTTTGATTTTTATAAAAAGAGTAGTATCAATTTTTCCTTTTGAAAAACAATTTTCAATCAAAAATTTACTTAAACGATCATACCATGCCCTAGGTGCTTGCATTAAACCATAAAGAGCTTTGGAGAGTTTGAAAACATGATCTGGAAACTTATGATTTTGAAAACCAGGGGGTTGTTTAACATAACGGTAAATTGGGCTAGAGTCCGTTTTGAAGGTGTTTTTGGGTGTTTAGTCCAGCCCAATGTGTAATAGTGGTGAAGGTCCATTACTGTAATATTTATTAGGTCTACAGTCCGTTTCTAGACCAAAATGCCCTGACTGGTGTGTATATATAATGTGTTATTTTTTAATTTTATTCCCTGCTGCTTTCAACCCAACGCGTCATTACTAGATAGGGCACCATTTCTGGATCTCGAGCAGCACAATTACGAGCTCGAGCTCGTTTCTGGTGCGCCTCTCTCTCTCTCTCTGTTTATCTCTCTTCCCGCAATCACAGCTCAGTTCTCTCTCTCTCTTCCTGCGATCACAGCTCAGTTCTAGATCACGATCACTTTCACAATTTCGATTCTGTATTGCGATCACGATCTCGTTTCCCTTTGTGACGATCTCTCCAGATCAGGATCACGATCTTTTGTCTTCAGAGTGTTTTCTGTTCGCGATCTCTGTGCTGTTGTTTCTCTGTCGCTGTGTTCTTCTCTATCTCAGTATTTGTTTTGATTTTTGCTGTGTTCTTCTATTTTGTGTTTATAGAGTTTATTTGCTGAGATAGCGTTATCTATTGCTCTATTCTGGTAGATACTGAGATTGTTTTTTGTTGAGATAACATTATCTATTGATTTATTCTGGTAGATACAGAAATTATCGTTGCTGAGATATGTGTATCACAGTGAACTATATTTTCTGAGATACTGTTATCTCTTTCTATTTTTGTTTATTTGTTGAGATAGCATTATATCTATTTCTTTGTTCTTGTAGATACTGAGACTGTTTTTGTTGAGATAACATTATCTATTGCTTTGTTCTCATAGATAGACTACTTTTTTGAGATATGTGTATCTGATTTGTTTATTCTGATATAATGTTATCTGTTTGCAACCTGAACTGGTTTTTGAAGTTGAAATGGATTCTTCTATGCTTCTATTGTGCAAATATGGATCCTATAGTCTTGTTGTTAAGGAGACAGAAGGTTATCAATTTGAGGATCTTATTGGAAGTATTTCTAACAAGTGGAATGGTTTGGTATCAATGAGGTTATTGTATTCTGTTTGTGATCATCGGTGAAAGCAGTAGTAGCAATGGAAATGGTGGAGTAACTAGTAGTTCACATTCTAAAATTGTTGAGGATCTTCTTGAAAAGTTTTGTCCTCATCATGAGACAAAAGACTTTTTGCTGATTGGGCATATTTGATTAGTCATGTTGGTCAAGAATTTAGAGGTGGTGTTAAGGATTTTAGGTTATCTGTGTAAGTATGCAATTGAAGTTGGATTTAGGTTCAAGTATTTGAAGAATGACCAATCAAGAATGACAGTGAGTGTGCTTTTAAGGCAGATGAATGTAAATGGTTTGTTCATGCAATTTTAGATAAATCGAATCATTTTTTTCGCATTAACGAGCTTGAAAAAGAACACAAATGTGGTGCTACAATTTGTATAATGGCACACCAATTAGTTACCTATACTGCAAATGTTTTGGTTTAACATCCTCTTTCTTCACCTCTTTTACGTCTTCTTCCTCCTCATTTTTTTTCTTCTTCTTCCTCTTCTAGTTGTTATTCCTCTTGAGATAGCGTTATCTCTTTTAATTTTTGTGAAATTTACTGGCTGAAATGTATTGGTTGAGATACTGTTAAAACGGATGAGATAACAGTATCTGAACCAATTCAATTCACAAATAAACTTAGGGATAAAGCAAGAGATAGTAATATCACAATGTAAACACATGCGAAAACTCCATTTCACAATATTTAACATGTTTTCTGTCATTTGTTTTGTTAAAACAGATGAGATAATAGTATCTCAGCTAATTCAATTCACAAATAAACTAAGAGATAACTCTATCTGCCAGAAATATAGTGTATAAGCTAAAATGAAGAAAGAGATAACAGTATCTCAGATAAAAAGTATTGGTATCTCACAAACTTAATACAGAGATAATGTTATCTCATCGAAAATATTTTCTAATTGTATTTTACAACAAGGGATAAAACAAGAGATAGTAATATCACAATGTAAACACATGCAAATACTTCATTACACAATATTTAACATGTTATTTGTCATTTTTTATTTTAAAACAGATGAGATAATAGTATCTCAGTCAATTCAATTCACAGATAAAGTAAGAGACAACTCTATTTGCCAAAAATATAGTGTATCGGCAAAAATAATGCAAGATATAACAGTATCTTAGATAAATAGTGTTGGTATCTTACAAACTAAATAAAGAGATAATGTTATCTCATCGAAAATATTTTCTGGTTGTATTTTACAACAAATGATAGAGTAAGAGATAGTAATATCACAATATAAACACATGCAGAAACTCCATTACAATGATGACGACAACGATGGTGACAGAAACACGTGTATGCTGGGTATTTTTGGAACACGTGTCCATATAAGGACTGGAACCACTATGAAAAGTTTAGGTGGACTAATTGCACGTTGAACCCTGTAGTGTGTCCTTATCAACAAGGCTCCCTTAACATAAACCTCTTCGGAGATAAAAACATTTAGTAATGCACTCTTTACATCCATTTGAAAAAGTTTGAAAATTTTAAAGCATGCGTATGCAAGTAACATTCTAATAGCTTCTAGTCTAGCAACGGGCACGAATGTTTCATCAAAATCTATACCCTCCTCTTGATTGTAACCTTGGGCTACGAGTCGGGCCTTATTTCTAACAACTACACCGGATTCATCCATTTTATTCCTAAACACCTATTTAGTACCAATGACAGAGCTATTTTCAAGTTTAGAGACCAAAGTCCATACCTGGTTCCTTTCAAATTGATTGAGTTCTTCTTGCACAACAATAATCCAATTCTCATCTTTTTCAGCTTCAACAAAAGACTTAGGCTCCACTTGAGATAAGAAAGCAAGATTATTGCATACATTACGAAGAGAGGATCGAGTCATTGTACCTTGAGATGGATCACCTATAATTTGTTGTTTGAATTGATCGCGAGCATATCTCAATTCTCTTGGAACAGTATTAACATCTCTGTGTTGTGGTGCAATAGAAATTAACTCATCTGTTTGTTCAGCAGCAGTTGAGCTGACTCCATTTGCCTGTTTTGCTGCAACTGAGTTGACTCCATCAGCATTTTCAACATCTACTGAAATTGAGTTTGGTGCATTTTCCACACGAATTTCATTCCTTACTGAAATTTCTCGTGGCATCTCATCATATATGCTATCAATACGAGGAAAATACTTGGAAGGAACATGATCAGTCTCATCAAATGCAACATGGACAGATTCTTCTACAACCAATGTCCTCTTATTAAAAACTCTATATGCCTTGCTAGATGTGGAATAACCAACAAATATGCTTTCATCAGATTTAGCATCAAACTTACCCAAATCGTCCTTATCATTATTATGAACAAAACATTTGCAGCCAAATGCACGAGAGTGACTAATATTAGGCTTTCTACCTTTCCAAAGTTCGTATGGAGTCTTTTTAAGAATAGGCCTAATCATAACACGATTCATAATATAACATGCATTATTAACAGCCTCGGCCCAAAAATATCTAGATAAATTTCTATTACATAACATAGTTCTTGCTATATCTTCTAACGTCCTATTTTTTCTTTCAACTACGCCATTTTGTTGAGGAGTTCTAGGAGCAGAAAAATTATGATCAATAGCAGAAAAATTATGATCAATGCCAAGTTCATCACAAAATAACTCATACTTGCTATTTTTAAGTTCCCTACCATGATCACTTCTAATGCTAGATATGAGGAAAACTTTTTCATTTTGAACTTTTCTACACAACTTAGTAAAAGCAGAAAAAATATCATCTTTATGTGCAAGAAACATAACCCAAGTATATCTAGAATAATCATCAACAATCACAAGAGCATAACGTTTACCACCAAGGCTAGCAGTTCTAGTAGGTCCAAACAAGTCCATATGCAAAAGTTGTAATAGTCTAGATGTAGAAATATTATTTTTAGCTGAAAAAGAAGTCATAGTTTGTTTTCCCATTTGACAAGCATCACAAAGTCTATCTTTTTTAAACTTCATTTTAGGAAGACCAATAACCAATTCCTTGTTTGAAAGTTTTGAAATCAAGTGCATGTTAGCATGTGCAAGTCTCTTATGCCATAACTAGCTATTCTCATTCATAGCAGTCAAACATTTATCATCATTGGAAGATAATGAATGAGCATAAATAATGTAAACATTGTCATGTCTAGTCCCAACAAAAATAGTTTTCTTTTTTGCAATGTTTTCTATGATGCATTGTGATTTTTCAAAAATAACTCTATGACCCTTATCACATAACTGACTGATACTTAAAAGATTATGTCTTAAGCTATCAACAAGAAGCACATTTTCAATAGTAGAAGAGGGATCCTCACCAATATTACCAATATCTATGATTTTACTTTTGCTGTTGTTACCAAATGTTACAAAGCCACTTTCTTTAGATGATAAAGTGCTGAATAGCTTTGCATTGCCGGTCATGTGCCTTGAGCATTCACTGTCCAAGAACCACAAAGAAATTTTGATAAGACTTTTGCTTTTTGGTGGGATCAAAACCTAATCCAGCTTTATCGAAAATGCATCTTTGATTTTCTAGAATAATATCCAAAGTATCTCTCCCTTTAACAAACTTAGAAAAAGTAGTTTTCAACTTTTCAACTTCTTTTTTCAGATTTTCATTTTTGAGATCCAAATCAGAAATTTTGTTTGTTGAAACACCTTCTTCTACTTTATCTTTTAAAGCTTTATTCTCTCCTTTTATAAAATCATTTTCAGCGAGAAGTGAAGAGTTATTCTTTTTGAGTAAACTATTTTTAGAGGCCAACTTCTTAAATTCAGCATGCAATTCTTCAAACGCATTTAATAGTTCATCATAAGTAAAATCATCAGATTCTTCAAGAGAGTTTACCTTGCTATTTTCATGAGCCATTAAGCATAGGTTGGCTTGTTCGTTGTCGTCATCTGAACCACTTTCATTGCTGCTATTGCCCCACGCGGCAAGCACTCTTCTTTTACCTTCTTGCTAGAATCTTTGGCTTAAGGGTATTCAGACTTGACATGTCCTGGTTTCTTACACTCATTGCATATAATCGGATCTCTCTTGTTCTCACTTTTGGTTCCATCTTTCTTGAAAAATTTCTTACCATTTTCTTTCTTCTTTCTCATGAACCTTTTGAGTTTCCTTATAATCAAGGCTTTTTCTTCATCGCTACAGCTTGATTCTGAATCATCCCCATCGTCATCCTTTGAACTTGAGGTAGAACATTTGAGGGCTATACCCTTCTTTCTCTGGCCTTGATCATCTTCCACATTCATTGTGATTTCGTGAGTCATAAGTGAACCCAACAGCTCATCAAGGCTGTGATTTGTGAGATCTTGTTTGGCCTTGATGATTGCCGTCACTTTTGGCTCCCATTGCTTTGGTAATGACCTGAGAATCTTTCTCACAAGCTCAACATTATAGTAAGACTTTCTAAGAGACTTCAAGCCATTAATAATATCAATAAAGTGTGTAAACATGCTTGTAAGGACCTGTAATTTTAGAAATTTTTTAAAAGGTTTATTCGATTTATAAATGAGGAAAATATGAAATTTTTTGAGTTTAAATGAGTTGGGGTTAATGTGATGAAATTGTTTATAGGAAGGTACAAGTGCAATATGTGTTTATGTTGGTATATATATGTGTGGGTGTGTGTGTAGAGGAGTACTTTACTCCTCACACTCTCTCTCCATCTCTCGATCTCTCCCTCTCTCTCGGCACTCTCTCTTTCTCCCTCTCCAACACTCAAAACTCCAACCCTCACTCAAAACCCATGGCAAATAACCTCCAATCCTTCATCCATTCGCGTTATTGAGCTCGAATCCCGGTGGGTTTAGCTTGAAGAGGCTTATTTTGCCTGGTTCGAGTTTTCGGAGTCTAGGGCTAGATCGATCTTTTTGGGTTCGGCTTTGATAATCGAGGTAGGAAAATCTAACTATCTTTATGTGTTTATGAGTTGATTGTGTGCATGAATCGTGTCTTAGTTCGTTGAATTTTGAAGTCATGCTCTTTCTTGATTTTCTGCAAATCGCGCACTGTAATGCAGTGGTACCGTATCAACTTTTTGAGGTACCGGTACCTTTGGTACCAATACCTACTTTTTGAGGTACCAACCAATGACTCAAAAAATTGTTTTGAACTTTGTTGATCATTCGTCGATTGTGTTGATCCCCCATCACTCCTAACACCTTTTCAACACCTCTGAACCACTACTTAACATCGAAATATGTATTCCTTTGGTCACTAGATGTTCTTTCTTTCATAGCATCGTGTTGGGCGAAACTTGGATATTATAGTACTTTCAGTTGATTATCAATACTGAATGAGATTCGAACTTGATACACTTTTGATCCTTGCTCGGAGATACATTTTTATTGAACTTATATCCTATTGTTTCATTCCGTCCTTGTTACTATTTGTATAGACTCTCGCGTTGTGGTTCCTTTTCTCGGGTTATAACACACGCGTTCATGAGTTTGTTGATAATCCTTTATGTTGGACACATAGTATTGAAATGTTTGAACATCGACAATCGTGGAGTATTAGAATGAGAATCATGCTATTTATGAATGATCCGTGAATGATTGGGACACTTGAACACAGATTATGAAATGATGGCGATAATGGGAAATGTGAGATGATCCAGTTAACCAATAAACTAATGTTAAAAATGGTGATGTGACGAGTGGTTATCGGTATGAGATAGGTTAATGCGAGATAGGACATGATGGAAGTACTCATTGATATGCAGGTGTCACTCTCATAACGATCATCATAGAGTTGACTCTATTGTGAAATCGTACTCCCTCCGTCCCTTTTTTTGTGTCCAGTATTTCATTTTGGGCTTTCCCTTAATAAGTATCCATTTTGTAAAGTTAGGGGGGTAAAAGTTGGTGTATTGTCTATTTTGTCCCTAAAAGTAAATTTTATTTTGAAAAGTTAGTGAGTAAAAGTGTAATGATGATGGGTAAGTAGGGAAAATGAAGGAAAAAATTGATGTGAAAGGTGTAATGATGATGTCTTTTTAATAAGTTGGAGTTACGAAGCAGAACATTTAAAAAGGGACGGAGGGAGTATCAATTTGTTTGCATAGTGACTATATGTTGAATATGGGAATAGACTCGGGTAAAGCCGTGGTGACCCAAGTGCCTTGTGAATGCGGGAATAGACCCGGGTAAAGCCGTGGTGACCCTATTACTCTGTGAAAGAGGGAATAAACCCGGGTAAAGACTTGGTGACCCTACTGCTCTGCGGATTTGAGAATAGACTTGGGTAAAGCCATGGTGACTCTCTTTCGGTTCGACTTAGGGAAAAGACCCGGGAAAAGCCGTGGTGACTCTAAGGGCGAAGTTGGTTGTATTGAACTAAGAATCTGAATATCATTGTAGTATATGGTGACTAGTGGAAAAGGATGTCGTGTGGGGTGTTGACTACGCTATTCTTATTATTATATGTCGTTCGACTATTCACTTGGTATAGCATTTGGCAAAGAGACATAATTAACCTACCGTAGTGTGACACGTTGAGGAAGACCTAAATGAGCATCCGCACGTTAGGCTATGAACGAGAATCTAACTGTAGGGGCAGGATAGATGACGAGACGTGACATAAAAGTGAGAGAGTTGGTACGAGGGAGTCATTTGAGTTCTTAAATGTCTTGACAATGTAGTATGCTCATGAGCCAGAACTAGGTTAAAAATGGAGGAGTGATTATTGTGTACAATTTTCGAACTCTAGTGTTTGAAATTTTGGCAGAATTCCGAGGTTTGAAATATGATATTGTCGTCAATTTTCAAACTCTAGAGTTTGAAATTTTGGCATAATTTCAAATTTAGAATATGATAATGTTGAGATAGAACCAAGTTAAAAATGGAGGAGTGATGAGTTACCTCTTGCTGTGATTTCGGCTCCGAAACTACAATATCCATGACTACCTCTTCCTTGTCAACTTCCATTTCCATTACAGAGGCTTCCAATCCCCAATCAAAATGAACATTGCTCTCATATGTTGGGTCAAAGACTTCTTCTTTACCAATGGAGGGAGATGAAGCAATGAAAGTTTCCATTGAGAGTTAGGAGGTGTGAGGTGAGAGTTTGGAGGCAGATGTGGACTGGGTTTATGGTGGGAGATGGGAGCTCTTGAAGCTTGCTTGTAGTCAACAATGGTGGTGGCGAACCTAGAACGGAACCAGAAGCAAGAAGATGGAACCTAGTAGAAGATGGAAGAAAATGAGATTGAAATATGGAGGGAAATGCGGTTATGGGTATATGTTTTAGATGTAGTTATATATTTGTGGTTGTATGTAATAAAAATAAGAATATTTTTGTTCATTTTTATAAGAACATTTTTGTCCGAACATTATTTACTAAAAAATAAGTTACGTGCAATAAATTCGGCTGTTGCAAACAGTTCTAGCACGGTTCGTTTCAACCCATTCTTCCTCAAATTCTGCGGGATCCAAATAAACCAAAATACTATACTACTCCTATCACAAACAGCCGAACTGATTTGCAACTGAGTTTGCAAATGTTCAGACTCATCTCACCTCACATACGAGCTCCTCTCCGGTCTCTCCCTCAAGCCCTAACCCCACCGTTCAAACTCCCCGTAAACCCACCGTACTCAGCCCCTCCAAACCCTTCCTTCTCGACGCTCCCTTCGCCGTTCTCGCACTCGCCGCCGCTGCTTCTGCAGAGACGCGAGGATGCGGCGGCGGCGGCCGACGAGTTCAACAGGAGGCTGCTGGTCGTCCAGCCGCGGCTGCGGCCGGAACCCGTGTTGCGGGCGAAGCTCGACGAGGCCCTGAGCCTCGCCAACTCGCTCGAGGAACAGCGAGACGGGTTTTTCGATACCGAGTTGTGGGAGAAGGAGTTGCCTCCGCACGTGGTTGTTCAAAATCCTGTTGCACGATCCCGTCGCGCAGGTTGGTTCTGTCTTTGAATTTTGGTTTACAATGAAGATATGTACACAACACTCTCACACGGGTGGGACCCACATGTGGGTCCAATCCGTGGGTTCCACAAGTAAGTGAGAGTGTTGTGGACCTTGTGTTTGGTGTTGTGGTTGAATGTTGTGTACATATCATTATTGTTTGGTTTAATTTTGGGCTCGGGTCTTTGGTCTCTGGTCTTGTATTTGGGGATTGACTTGGTTCAGGCTCTGTTTGTTTCAAGCAATTGTCAGAAAACAACCAAACATTATAGCAGTATTTACATATCAGTTATCACTCTGCTTGTAATTTTAGCATCAAAAATACAAATTATGCCCACGCATTGAATTTTTTTGGAAGCCCCTTCATGTATCAAAGTATTTTATGGCTTGGTAAAATTTATCATTAAACAATCAGAATTATAAGCATGTTTCAAAACATTCATCGCGTGTATAGGATTACGTATAATTTTCTTTATAATTTTAATGGGTATCAGAATTATAAGCAACCCCAAAAATTTGCATAATTTTGGGGGCCTAAAGAGGCCGAACCTTGCGCTTTAGCCCTGGACTGCACTGATTGGAGCTATTATATAATTGTTGTTTTGAGTAGTTAGTTTGCTCATCGTTTTTGACTTCTTTTAGTTGGACTTGATTAAATTCGAGTTGCAATTCAAAATTAAGGCTTCGGCTTTGATATGGATTGGTTGGATGCAATGTGCATCACCGTTTATGTTCTTTTACGTAGTAAAATAGTGGAGAATTTTCATTTTTGATCTGTAAAAGTATTTGAAAACTGGAATTTGCAAACAAGTGCCATAGGGCCATAAAATTGTGGAAAGAGAAGGAAAAGGAGGAAATAGAGAAGTAGAACTTTTGGACACTAGATGTAATTAAATGGATGCTAAACTGCTACTACACTGACTCCTTTTTGACGCTTTGGAATGGGGAATTATTTGTAATTGTTACATGACATACATTTGAGCAGTAATATTATTGTGTTGAATTTCCGTTTGACCGAAAAAAGTAATATTATTGTGTTTGGTTTCTATAATGCGGCAGACACATATTTTGGACCAGGGACATTGGACACAATTAAATGTCATCTCAATGCTGTGGAATCGGAGGCAAGGAGCCATATATCCCAAATAATGAGTCATTTACTTGCTAGATTATACCAGTTATTTCATGTTTTGGATATTTACTTGTGACCTCATACTATTAGTAGGGTGGAGTTGATGCCGTATTTGTGAATACTATACTGACTGGTATTCAACAACGGAATTTGGAGGCAAGTTTTTCTCTCCTCACATTTTGGGGTAGACAAAATTGCATCAAAATTGACTGCTTTGTTACCTTTTCTAAACCCTATTGTCTTGTATAATACGGGAATTGATTTTCACCCTCTCCTTTTTTATATTCACACTTCCTTTTTTGTCTTTTAGCAAAAAATTTACACACACTTTCAACACTAAAAAACAAAAAAGGGAGTGTAGATATCAAAAAAGGGGAGTGTGAAAATCACTCCTCATATAATAATTGTTTTGATGTGTTAAGATTCATGTGAACTTGCAGCGGGCATGGGGCAAACCTGTTTTGGATCGTGTTGGTCTCATAATAGAGATATTTAATGCACATGCCTTTACAAAGGAAGCAAAGCTACAGGTATTCTTTTGTTTTATTACCCTTCTTAAATTACTTCTCGTGTTGGTTTTGAGTCTTTGGCATCGTGTTCATTCCTTATTCAATGTTAACAGGCTGAGTTAGCATCTCTAATGTATAAGAGGACAAGGCTTGTCCGTGTACGTGGACCTGATGGGCGTTATACTTTTGGTGCCATTGGGGAAGCAGAAGTTGTAAGTGCCCGAGGGTAGGTTTGCTTCCTGAATCATTTTCAACAATAGCAACCAAAGTGCTAAACCACAAGGCATGGTAAAATAAAATAAGAGAACTGGGCAAGAAGTTCCATTGGTTTTACCAACATGTGACATGTCTTTCTGGCGAGAATCATTACTTATTTATTGCCGCACCTGAACGCCGATGTGACGGCCCTAGCGAATTTTTTGAAACACCAACTCGAAGCACTCTGAGGTAGGTATAACGCGTCGCCGAGCCCTAGCATAACTCATATTCATAATCTGGTTCATGTCATAACATTAAGCTATTTATTTAAAATCATGCAATTGGTAACCGTTTAGCATGCACATCTATCAAAATGTGAATGATGAAATCTGAAAAAATTGCTCACATGCATGAACAAACCTGTAAAGGGGACCGGTCTCCAAAAAAGAGCTACACGATAACTGACAAGGAGGTGGTTAAGATGTTTAGTTGGGACAAGGGAGAATGTAATCCCTCTCTTGACCATAGAGCCTTTTTGTCTATGGCCTCTATTTTGTATACGGTTGGCATTCCCTTTAACACCTTATTTCTAATAGTCATTAACTCATTAAAAAAAAATTACGGACCCGAAAAAGAGTAGTGGACATGTGTCCGGGGTGATGATATAAGAAGCAAGAACACTTATAAGTCCAACCATGTCACCTTTTTTTAAGTGTTCATGCTTCTAATATCATCACCCTTACTTTTTTATCACCCTTACGGCCTTACCTTTGATATGATAAATGAACTATAAGAATTTGACCGGTAAATCTATTTCCTTGTCGAAAAATTAAAACTACTACTCCCTTTACTCACATAACCAAACCCTAATCTAACCACTCGATAGAGATGCCCATCGACTTGATTTAGAAAATTAAGAAAAAGAAGGATAAATTTATGGTTGTGGGTCGGTTACCACAACCATTCATGGACAATGTAAAGCTAAAGTTGAAGCTGCTGCGATCCAAGATGAAGAACCTTCTAAGCCTTAGTCGTACGTGCACTCGGTGTCCTTGAGTATTGGTTCCGAGGAGGCATCACCAGTGGAGGAACGAGTCGCAGAAGTCACGTATTCAGTGTTGGGGATCAAATATAAGAGGTTTGAAAACGAGGTTTTCAAGTTCGGTGCAACGGGTTATGGTGTCCTTTAGAAAGATACAAGTATTCTCTTATTTTTGACCACCAACAAAGCAAGCGATTTTTTTTTTTTGTCTTCCAAACTGTGCCAGTTGGAGGAGGTAGTCGGCTGCTACTTGGTATACAAATCGTTGGTCTTACCAGAAATGGTGGTGAAAGATCTATCGTCTTGATTTGAAGAAATCAAGGGGTTAAAGGGTTCAATTGAGAACTGGTGGAAAATGATCGAAAAACAATTCATCACTATATTTGGGTATTATTCTAGTTTTTTTTAGTCAATAATTGTTTAAATATGTATTATGAGTCTCATTTTTTGGTACGTTAACAAAGGGTTGTGGGCTGCGGCCTGCTATACCTCCACAAGTAGGACTATGTGTCTTGCAATATACACGACGGGATACAACTTTCAAAAGGTGGAGTAAAGACGTGTCACGTTGCAAAGCCTCCAAAAAGTGGTATGATTTGCTTTTTTAGAGTTGCAAATACCTTTTCAAGTTATTTTGTGAAGTGCTTATGACTTTGTGAAGGAGGCGCCTTGTCAAAATAACTTGGAAATGTATTTGTAAATACGAAAAAAGCAAAGCATAGCAATGTGCCACATCTTTACTCCACCTTTTGAAAGTTGTATACCATCGCGTATATTGCAAGACACATAGTCCCGCTCATTGAGGTGCCGCACGCCGTGATCAACAGCCCTATGTTAACGTAACAAAAAATAGGACTAGTAATACATAATTAAACAATTATTGACCAAAAAAAGAAACTAGAATAATACCCAAATATAGTGATGAATTGCTTTTCGATAATTTTCCACCAGTTTGATCATTTTCCACCAGTTTTCAATTGAGCTTTTTAACTCCTTGATTTCTTTAGCCCAAGATGACAAATCTTTCTTCACCCTTTCTAGTAAAATCGACGATTTGTTAGCAGTCAACTACCTCCTCTCATTGGCACTGTTTGAGAGACGGAAAAAACTTGCTTGCTTCGTTGGTGGTCAAAAACAAGAGAATACTTATCTCTTTCTCAAGGATGCCATTAGTTGCACTGAACTTGAAAACTCTATGTTCAAACCTCTTAAATTTGGTCCCCAACATTCAATACGGGACTTCTACGACTTGTTCTTCCGTGGTGCCTCCTCGGAACCAATACTAGGAGATACCAAGTGCGCGTATGACCGAGATTTAAAAGGTTCTTGATCTTGGATCGCAGCTTCAACTTTAGCTTTAGTTTGTCCATGAATGACTGTGGTAACCAACCCACAGCTGTAAATCACTTGCTTATCCTTTTTTTTTCTTAATTTTTGTCATCGAGTCTACGAGATTCTCCATCGAGTGGTTAGATGAGGGTTTGGTTATGTGAGTAAAGGGAGTAGTTCTAATTTCTCGATAAGGAAGCAGATTTATGAAGTACTAGCAAGAAAAAAGGGCCATAGGAGATTATTTTCTTATAGTACATTTATCATATCAAAAAGTAGGGGTGGTGATATAGGAAGCACGAACACTTGAAAGAAGGTGACGTTTCGTGTCTGACATGTGTTGACACTCTCGGACATGTGTCCAATACTCTTTTTTTCGTGTCTGTAATATTTTTTTGATAAGTTAATGATTATATTAGAAATAAGGCATTAAGGAAATGGCGCCCGTATATAAAAAAGAGGCCATAGACAAAAAGGCTCTGGACACCAATATGAGAGTTGAAAAGCTCAAACCAATCTAAGAATTGGTCAAGAGAGGGATTACATTCTCCCTTGTGCCAACTATACAAACTAAAACCAAACCAAACTGAGCCTTATGTCCCAATCAATTGTGGTCGGCTACATGAATAATTTTTCTCCATTGAGCTCTGTCAAGAGCCACTTGTTCACTCAAAACTATAAGACTTATATCTTTGCGCACAACATCATCTAATGTCAATTTAGGTCTTCCACTCTCTGTAACATTACTACTCAAAGCTATTCTATCCGCTCTCTTAACTACTACATCTCCAAGTCTACAGTAGACATACCCAAACCATCTTTGCCTATTTTCTCTCAACTTCTCCTCTATAGGTGCTACACCTACCATCTCATGAACCGTTTTATTTCTAATCCTGTCTCGTCTAGTCTTACCACACATCCACCTCAACATTCTCATATCTGCTACACTCATCTTGCTCACTTGTTGTTTCTTAATAGGCCAACGTTTTGTCATGTAAAGCATTGCTGGTCTTATGGCAATTCTATAGAATTTTTTCTTCAATTTTGTGGGTACCCTCTTGTCACATAGTACACTAGAAACACTCCTCCGCTTGAGCTGCCCCACTTGGATCCTATGAGTTACATCATCGGCAATCTCTCAATCTTTATTAATAATTGAGCCTAAATACCTAAAATGGTCACTCTTTGGTATCTCCTGGTCTTGGATCACCAAACTTCCTTCATGCGCACTACGGGTACCACTAAACTTGCACACCATATATTTAGTTTTGCTCCTACTTATCCAAAGATTCTTTGACTCCAATGCTTCCCTCCAAATTTCTAATTTCATATTAACACCTCTTGCGGTTTCATCTACGAGGACAATATCATCTGCAAACATCATACACCATGGGATATTCTCCTGAAATTGTCTAGTCAACTCATCCATAACTAAGGCAAAGAGGTACGGGCTCAAGGCTGACCCTTGATATAATCCTATTGTGATTGGAAATTCACTCGTTTCCCCTACCGGTGATCTAATGGTAGTGACAGCATCTTTATACATATCTCTAATCACCTCGATATACCATTTTGTCACTCCCTTTCTCTCCAGAACCTACCATATGATGTCTCTAGACACCCTATCATAAGCCTTTTCTAAGTCTATGAAAACCATATGGAGATCCTTCTTCTTTGCTCTATGTTTTTCCACTAATCTCCTTAATAGATATATAGCTTCCATGGTAGATCTCCCATGCATGAACCCAAACTGTCACCATCCTTAAACAATGTTCAATAACTCTTTCCCACAACTTCATCGTATGACTCATCAACTTAATACCTCTATAATTGTTTCAGCTTTGAATATCCCCTTTATTCTTATAAATATAGGTACTAAGGTGCTCCTTTTCCATTCGTCGGGCATTTTCCTAGTCACAATAATCTTGTTGAACAACTTTGCCAACTATACAAACTATTCACCAAAAAACTTTTGATTCTAAACAAAGGCTTTTCGTTCCCTTCAAAACATCTTTCATTTCTCTCATGCCAAATAATCCACGTCAAACAAAGAGGACTAATTGCCCAGAACTGCTTCATTCTCTTCCCATCGTTTCTATAATTACCCCCTCTGTCCTATTTTGTTTATCCATTTTCGTTGTTCATGCCGTTCTTTAAACGCGTATATCTCCCAATCTATTTTGTTTTTTCTAATTTTGAAAACTTTGTACTATAGAACTAATCGAGAACTATCTATATTGCATATTTTTTTAAATTCATAGTGGAAGATATGAAAATTGGCACGAACATCAAAAAAGGACTAATAAAATGGGGCGGAGGGAGTAGAAAATAAAGATCTGAATTCGGACACGAGTCCGGCACTCTTTGGTTCTTTGTCGTCTGTCACTAAGAAATACTCCCTCCGTCCTAATATGTTGGTGGAGGATAAAAGCAGTTAGAAAGAGTCCATATTCTTTACAAAATAATTTCATTGGATGCATATTATGATTGGATGAGAGCCACTAATGTGCAAATTCCATATCTTCAACTTTTTTTTTTGACGACTCAGGTTTTCAGTCCAACTTAATTCCATATTTTAAACTTTTCCGGTGACATGGAATGTATATGCGTATTTGTATATAATGGTATATGGATATATGTATTTTTGCATATGCATCTTTTAATGACTCGGCAGAATTACCATGCATAGAAGGATTTGTGGTTTCCTTTTTTTCCACTACTTTTTTGTACACAAGTTGTTTGTCAACCATGTTGGCAACTATAGGCCTATTCTTTTGAGTACAGCTTAGAGTTAGCTTTTGAAATTAGTCGTGATTGAGTACCTAAGAGTAGTTTGGGATACTAACAAGATCCTGAAGGCTCGGGGTGCTGAAGGCGGAGGAGGAGAGAGCCAAGACAAATTCTATAGAGAGAGTGTGAGTGGCAATAGAGAGACCTAGAGCAATGAGCGTAATGTGTTGGATGAAGGCAAGGGTCCTTTATATAGGAGAAAGATGGCCTGAAGTCCAACCGGACCGAGATGTGGAGGATCCTCAATGGCTGGTCGTCTGAAGGTCCCAAGCCTCTGAGGCCAGAGGTTAGACGTTGGGGCTGATAGAGATGTGTCATATATAGGGCTGAAGTTTGCAGAGGTAGATAGTAGTCATGTGAAGTCTAGGCCATAGGCCTGAGGGTCAGTGATTCAGAGGTCAATGATTCAAAGGTTAGGTGGTAGCTATGATGCGAAGACAAAGGAATTGTCCTTCATTCAATAGGTCTCCCTCTCTCTAAGACTGGTCTGAAGTCCAAACTCAAACTCCTGAAGCCTGAAGGGAGCTTAGGCCTTCAGACGATCCCTTGAAGCTCAAGCCTCCATTCCACAGACCTCCTTCGATCTAGAGCGACTTGGGCGCTGCCTTCAACCCAAGTGTAAGCCTTTGACTTTAGAAGTGGGTTATTCTTTAGTCGTGCCCCAAGGGTCTCCTTCAACTGGGCTAACCTTCGCCTCCTAGTCATTTTATGGTATGTCCAAATGCATTTAACCTAGCCTTTTAAGTGGTTTTACTTAGTTTTGGACAACAGGGAGCGTTTGGCATTGCCAGAAGAATCATTCCTGGTTTTGATTCTGTTTCAAGTCTGGGTGGTGCATGACTATTTGGTGTAGTTGAGTCTTATCCCCTGTTTTCTCCGATCTATCGGTTCCGGACCATTTTGATGTGTTGATTTTCCTTTCTGAACCATTGATCATAGCAGACGCTTAGACAGAATACTCTTGCCTGAGATCTGGTATGCAACTAGCGATAGTTCTCACCCATGTACGATCCTGACCACCACATCTTCCTGTGGCTTCATGTGAACGACTAATCACATTGGAAACTTATTCTACGATTGAAAGTTTCTTTTTCGGCTTAGCTACGTTTAGATATCCCTTTGATTTTTTTGTTTATTGATACTACCTCTGTCCCAAAAAGAAATGAGAACTTAAAAATAACGCATTTTTGTTGAAAAAAATTTGATTTTTTTGCCGCTAGTTACTAAATATCAATGTGTTTTTTAATCCATAAGTTTGGTTTTTTCTTGACAAAACTGTGTTTTTCTATAAGTTTTCGCTGGCGGACCAGACAATCTTTTTGGATGAAGGGTGTATAAGGAATGTTGGCTACTAGCCTACTAGGATTCATGTACCGTTTCTCATGGAGTGATGAAGTAAGATTGTCTCTTTTAGGATTATGTGCATATAAATCTGGCTTCCACTTACCTCCTCTCTTTTTTTAACTGAACAATATGGGGTGGTTGTGTAAGTATTTGGGTAGGTGCTAAACATATATGAATGTGCTTTTGCTTAAAGTCAATTTACTATTCTTTTCACTGGAAGAATAATGATGTATATAGCCACCACTTACAGGAGAGGAAGTGCAGGACGCGGTTTCATTGGTGGTGCTGGTGAAACTGAACTTCAGCTACAAAGACGAAGGTTTGCTCCTTGACATTTGCTCAAAAGATTGTCCTACTCTCCGGATGCTTCTGTTATTCTTACACATATCTTTACATATATGTATATTCTCGTTTCAATGCTCATAGCACGTCACCAGAAAGCAACTTTCTGCTACTAATAATGGTAAACAGCTCTATATCCTAGTTGATTTTCATGTCATTGCTATTCTTTTGAATGGTTGACGATCCCCCTGGTTACAATTACAGTGAATTACTTCTGGTGTGGGTTACATGCACTTGGTAGTTTTGCGAGGTGTAGTATATATTTTATTTTCAAACTCATGTAACTCCTTTTTATGACACAGAGACATGTCAAAATATTCACAATTGTTGCAATGATAACCAAAGTGTAAAATGGTGCAAGCATTTGACATTTCATGCACATTATTGGCATTTTATGCATCGTAATACGAAACTTGGGTTTCCAAGTATGATGGTAGGTGAGTTTCTTCTTACAAATGGTGGAACCATATCTCATAAAGTTAAGTTTCTGAGTGTCCGACATGGGTACCTGATACAACTAGAAAGAGTTTTCTTATTACAAAGGGTGGAACCATTTTTCATAAACTTAAGTGTTTTAGTGTCCGACATGGGTACCTGACACAACTAGAAAGAGTCCATGCAGTATACCCTGTATGCGTGTGTATTACATAAGAAAGGCTACTGTTTCATGCTACGTTCGTCCCATAAGGTTAGTCCTTTTGGGAGTTTTAACTCTCTAAGGGGACATGCAATTGCTAATTCAAATGAGATCAATTCACAATATTGCTTTTTTCTTTTTAATATTTCTTCTAAGTATTTAGAAAATTGATAATTTTGCACTATACAACTCGCATATTGTGACGTTCCAAATCGAAAGAAGGACTAACAATGTGGTTTGTAGATCTGGCGTTCGAGAATTTGTATGCCTTTTGATCCTTGTCAGTCTGAAGTTAAAGTTATCAACCTTTCATTGGCTCAAAACGTTGTCTGAAATAATCATCATCTAAGTTCCTGTTAAGATCTATTATGAAAAAAGGACATGAAAGATATTAACCAACTTTTGGACCTATGAATAGAAGTGCAGGGAGAGGTAAAGAGTAAGAGTCCAGAGACACTGAACCTCTCCATTGCTTTTGCTAAGTGGCTGGATTGGAATCTGTAGACTTGGATTGTTGTTTCTGCATACGTTGTTGAGGCCACTCGGCCCACTCCTTTAATGAGGATAGATCAGGGTTACCACAATTCGCTACAAGGTTTACAAACTGCGATCCGGATCAAACGATCTGAATGGGGGATTGATAACGAGCTGGTATGGGGATTCTGGCAATCCGACAATAAAAATGGCATATATATCATTTGATGAGTAGTGTCATGACTCATATATAGATGCTACTTGTACTAGAACTGCCCGAAAAAATGGTCCCCATTTGGATCGAACTAATTTCCTTAGAACAAAATGATCTGAAGAGGCCTACCCCTCCGTACCGCGTTCTGAAAGGTATGGCGATCACTTTCCTGTTCCCGTCCGCGTACTGCGGCGATCCATGATTCAGGTAACCCTCGGATAGATTGGTGTTTTCATGCATATGTAGAAAATGGAATAACTACAGACATTATGTGTATTCATTGTTTTCAGTTGGAGGCAGTTTAACTTGTTTAAATCTTATCCCAATCAGCCTTGTTAGTTGGTATGTGTTATTCCAAGCTAAAAGGTCATGATTTTTCCACCCCTTTTTTCTTTTGTGAGTTACCCAAGTTGGCTTTCCCCATTAAAGAGTGACTTCAAATATGCAAACGGACATTGTTAGAAGCATTTAAAATCATTGATTGGTGTTACTAGTTTGAGGATATTGCTTATATGAAGTTATATCCGTAGTCATGGACCATTGTACTCTTGAGCTACTTATATACTGTTTCGGTTTACTTAAAAGTTAAATCTTTATTTTCGGTGTGGCTGGTATGCTTTTCTGACTGGATGGATGAATTTTAAGAGGAGATTTTTCCATTTTCTTTGTCTGTAGTTAGTATAATTCAACTTCTGTGCATGTTACACATACGTATCACACTGCTGTTTCATACTTGCTTAGTAAGTCGGTGCATCATTATGTTCAGATTCACTGTTTTGGTTATGAGTTACCATTGACATTGTAACTTTAGAATTGTAGACCGGCGAAAACAGTTATTAGAGGAGATAAAAGAGGTTCGCCGCACCCGAGCTTTGCAACGTGCTTCTCGAAAGAGGCATGGAGGTGAAAATGGTCAATGCATGGCTACAGTTGCTGTTGTTGGCTACACCAATGCTGTAGGTGGTAAAAAATAAAATACTTCATTGTTATTTTTATCTATCAAATGGCCTTATATATGTTTGGTTGCCCACCTGTCTTCCCATTGTTTTTCAGGGGAAATCAACATTAGTTAGTGCTCTCTCTGACAGTGATTTGTACAGTGATGATCGGTAAGTAACATCCTTTTTACTAGTAGTTTGATTTTGATTCGATATCTTGAAGATATATGTATGTGTAGATATATTGGTAAATGGATCATTTTATAACCAACCAACTAGCAAAAACACAGGGCAGAACCCCCCCAATACAGGAAACTGTACAACAAGAAACCTACTACACACTAAAGATAACCAAACAAAACAAGGGTACTATGGAAGAGTAACCCCAAAAATTCGAAAAGAGATTCCACATGCTGCTAAGCCTCTGATTCTCCACTGAGTTTGGAATATTCTTCCACGAACAGGCCCATAATCTGATGGTTTCTTCAAGACTGGCGAAGACTTCAGCTGGACTTTTAGCTCTGCCCCCAAAAACTCTTGCATTCCTTTCCAACCAAATGTGGTAGACCCTAGCAGCCAAGGCCAACTTAAGCAGCAAAGATTTGAAGCATTTCCCCTTACAATTCCCCAAGGTCCACAAGATCTCTAAGTCCAAATTTGCAGCACTCCTTTGGACATAGAATCTGATCAAGACTTTCTCCCAAATGAGTTTAGAGAGACCTCAATCAAAGAACAAGTGTTGAATGCTTTCATCAGAGCAAGCACACAACATACAGTGAGGATCCACTGTCATCCCCCACTTTCTCAATCTGTCCTTTGTGTATAATCTCTTTTGACATGCTAACCACAGTATGAATGCCAATTTTGGGACATTATTAGGAAACCAGACAAGGCGTGCCCATTGCACCTTCTTCCCTTTATATCTTACAGCCTCCCAAGTATGTTGAGTAGAATACTGTCCAGTAGGAGAGATAGTCCAGACAATCACATCCTTTATGTCAATCTGAGGCAATACGGTAGAGGGAATAGCATTCTGAATATGCTGAATCAGAGTATTACGAGGTCTAGGCCAATGCCAATTGCCATTTAGAATAACAGAGCTTACCTTAGCTAAGATAGCACTGCCAAGGACAGCCATTGTTCTTCCATCTAACAATTTATACAGTGGACCCCAAGGATTCCAGTTGTCAAGCCACAAAGGGGTACCCTGCCCATCACCAATGGTATGTTTTACAAAGGCCTGGATACCTTGAAGATTTTGTCCTCCATCTGTTGATTTACATGCTTTTTCATTGTTTCAAATCCAACATCTCCACTTCTTTCTGGCTAACCATTACCTTGAGATTGAATTTCTATTTTGCAGATTGTTTGCAACAGTTGATCCAAAATTAAGAAGTGTTGTTCTCCCATCTGGGTAAATATTATCAGTATCGAGGTTAAGCTTTCTGTGTTTAAAGCATGAAGAAATGATTACCTTTTCAATTACTTAGTGTGTTGAAAGTGAGTAAAACATTCCCAATTTCTAATTTAAGTGCTTAATGTTCAGGAGAAAAGTGCTTGTTAGCGATACAGTGGGCTTTATATCAGATTTGCCTGTACAGGTAACTATAAAGTTTTTGCTACTCTGTTCATTCAGTAGTTGATTTTCTAATTGATCAGTGTTGATTTGTTTATCTAGTTGGTGGAAGCATTTCATGCAACCTTGGAAGAAGTGGTGGAAGCTGATCTCCTTGTGGTATGAATTGGTTGTCTAAAACTTTTACATGTATATTTTGGGAACGCCATCCATTTTCTTGGTTGAGCTATTATCTTGGAACTTGAATTATACGTTTCCAATTCTACTGATTGGATTGCCTATATTTCAAAAGGAATTATCTTTGATTCCCCTTCCTCTCTGACAAACCTGCGTGGTAAAAAGGTTGAGAAAACGAAAGCCAAAAGAGATTTAATTCTTCTATGGCTGACTTTTTAACTATTGAAGATGAGAGAGATAGTTCATGTGATATTCTGCTGTCTTCCATTCACGTGAAATCTTGTCATGCTGTTGCTGTCATCTGTTGAATATGCATGAGTTAGCAACAAAACAGATTTCATTGCAAGTTATGATAGTTTTACTCACCATTTGCAGCATGTGCTGGACTCCAGTGCACCAAATATTGATGAGCATCGGGAAACTGTACTGCAAGTTCTTAAGCAGATAGGAGTGTCTGAGGAGAAGCTTCAGAATATGATTGAAGTTTGGAATAAGGTACTATTCCTGTCTATCCATTGCTCCCTCTCTCTCTTGGCGGGTAAAACAATCCAGAGCAAAAGAACTATATTGCTGCATCTTCTAAAATAGGTGATGCATTAACCAGATTGATCTCCAAGAAGAGATGGATGCTGATGAATGTCTAGATGATGGTGAAGATGATGACAATAATGACGACAATAATGACGACATACTATCGTTAGGAGATTGCAAGGAAATCACGGGTGACCAACAAAGCGACTGCTCTGATGGGTGGCTCCTATCAGGGGATGAGCACGAGAGTTTAAATGAGATGGGATGGGAAACCTCAAATGACCCACAAAATATGTTGTCTGAAGACTTGAGGAAGCCTGAAAAAGATTCGCATTCTCAAACTCAATATGTTCCGCATGTCAAAACATCTGCTGTGATGGGAGTTGGCTTGAATGAGTTGCTGGAAATCATCGATAAGAAGCTCAAGTCTCAGAATGTGGTGGAGAGGAATGCAATTGATCGTAAATGGAGGCCCCCTCGTACAGAAGACTCTGGCATAGCAGTTGAACGGTAGCATGCATTGTGCCACACGATTGGTTAGTTTTACATCCCCTGCATTCATTGCCTTCTCCAATATGTTAGATTGAAGGCATAATACAAGGATAATCAGCACTGCGAACTGGCTCTCTGCCTCGCTCCCAACTCTGTTTCGTGGGTGCCCTGCTCTGGATTTTTAACAAGAGTTTGAAGGGTGCATAAAGTTGTTTTTGAAGCGGCCGTTTTGAATTTCTATTCAGAGTTCTGTATGCAGAATCATGTGAAATCGATTCTCTTCCCCTCTTTTAAGAGTCCAATCAAGTTGGTTTCTGGTGTTCAGTTCCTATTTAAATAAGAGTGTGTATTATACAACTTTTTTGGCCTATGTACATGAGCGTAGAAAGCTCCGAATGCTACACAAATTTGTCATCTCAATGTTGGTTGTATTCCTTGAAAGGAGCAAACTTTGTGGATAGAGCAATTTCAAAATGGAAAAACAAGGGAATTTAGATTCCGGAATCTGATGACTGTTCAATTTTAGAGGGGTGTTGGATTGTTTTTCCCCAATTTTTCATGGTCCCATGTCCCAGCGCACCCCAGCCTATCAATGTGCCAACTTGTGTTTGAAAAATTGGATGGTTAGCACATTGTGTGTGGTGGAAAGATGGTTTGAGATGGGGTACACGAAAGATGGGACATGGGATCTCATCCCATTGGACAATTAAGCTCCACAATCGTACTAACTTGGACAATTCTGCTACAATTACAAACACTTACACAAACCTCTTCATATTCACATTGGAGTTCACATACCATACCTCCAATGTGTGTGAGATCCACCAAAAGATGAGTATGTGTGCAAAGTGTTTGTATAAGTATGTGTGGTTATATAATTATTGCTGAGTGAAACTGTTGACTTTTGGAAAGAAGTAGGAAATCTAGTGCCACCTAAAAAACTGGTGCTGGTTTTTCTCTTTAGGTCCACCATAAAACTGAAGAAACCTTCAATGCGTTTGGAAAAACAAATGGTAAAGGGCGGTGCTAATACCAAAACTGTGTTTGGAAAAATAAACGGTAAAAGGTCATGCTAATACCAAAACTGTGTTTAAAAAACAAATGGTAAAAGGCGGTGCTAATGCCAAAATTGTTTTTGTTAATGTTAAAATTGTTGTGCATAAAAACTTTGTGCAAAGTACAAGAGACGCTTATGCATAGCAGTTTTGGCGTTATCATTTCCTATGATAAATTGTATTAACACAAGAACTACTCAGAAGTTTGTCATTTCCCATGGTAAATTGTGTTAACACAAGATCTGTGCAAAAAGTTTGTCGAAATAATGCGAAATCACTTTTTCTACAGACTTGGATCTCGCTATCTAAATGTGGATCCATCTTGTGGCTAAAAGAGAGATTCAATCTGTTCATCTTGTTCGGCTCATTGAGGTTGATGAGTATTTCAAAAAAATTACATTGACAGGACATCGGGAGAGGTATGATCAAAACAACTCTATCTTGAAAAAAATTTAACGATCGGTATGAATTTGAGACAAGATTTTCATGACAACTTGTGACTCCACCATACTGCTACCGATGTCCAATCAATGCAATTTTAAAGCACATGCGACAAACTAGATGAATGGAACAAAATGAACAGATTGGATAAATATTTTGCACCGAGATGAACCCCGGATTAAAAGCACAGCGTCCTAGTCCCATCTTGCTAATTGTCAGTGGCAACTTGCCTAATCACGTGCATTAATTATTAATTAATTACCAATTATTAAGGCACAGGGGTTATATAATAGATTTAATAGCTATGATTTTCACGCAAACCACTGGGCATAAACTGTGATATAAAAAGCATATAAATATCGACATTCCTGTAAATACTACTATAGGAATAGGAATTTTTTGCCGACACCACCTTCATCCAGTGTCATATATATACATATTCATTCTCTCTCTCTCTCTCTCTCTCCAGCTGTGAAGGCAGAGAAACACCCACCATCCGTAGTACGTACAACAAAACATGCATTTGTACATCCACATTACAAAGCAGATCTAAGATTTGATTCAAAGACCAGACAATAGAGTCCCATATCTTGGTTTCTTGATCTGAAGGTTATTTTCACCCCCACCCATTATCACCATCCCAATTTCTTCGTTGGTTATTTGGATTGTGAATTACGTCTGTTTGTGTTTCTGCTTTTTCTCAGAATTATCGACATTTAGTTTGTTGGTTGTATTTATTTGTTTGCTTTTAATTTCCGATTACAGACTGGTTTCTTTGTTCTATTCTTACGTTGTTTGCGAAATGCCAACTATCGGTTGAAGACTGTTCCGATCTGGGTTCGATACATGATTCACTATTGTGTATATTCCACATTTTCTTGGGTTTTCTTTCTTCTTTTCTTTGTAGTCTGATTTCATTAAATTTATGTGCTTGAAATTGTAGATGTATCTGCATTTTTCCTGATGGAATTAACCAATTCAAATTTGAGTAATTGTGTATTTGAATCTTACAATGTTTGGGATCGGGGATCTGGGATCTGGGATCACACACACAACACAACACAGACACCAAGTGTACATGGTTTGGCCAAAATGCCCACTCCACATGGTTTGGCCAAAATGCCCACTCCACGGTCACGGAGAAAATAAGGGTGCGTTTCCGATATACTAAATTGGTGAATGGCAATAGTCAAGTTGTTTAAGCTAAATGGTATTTTAGTTGATTTATGTGAGGAGAATGACCTGCCAAGAAATCTGTGAAAACATGGGCTTTAGTCCATTTAATTTAACGGAAACGCACCCTAACAACATTCCACTACTAATAGGAATAATGGAGATTGCAACGATCGGAATTTCTATCTCTCACTCTCTGCTCTGTCTTGCTCTCTGTGTCTACCACAGTCTCCATAAACAACTACACATGTATATATAAGAGGAAACAAAGGGAAACATACAAGAAACAATAAATTCTCGATAGCGGCTCCAGCGGACAGCAACGGTGCCCCATTTTTTCTGTCGGTAGCTGAGTGGTACTCAGATTTGTCAGCATTTATCTCTTTAGCAACGACAATAAGAAAAAGATCTTATTAGCAAGAAGTAGTGCTTCCCCGTTTCCACCAGCTGTTCACACGCCTCAAATCGCTTGTACATCCTTATGAAAGTGCTTACCATGGATAATGTGCTATATTTCTAATCCTTCTTAACCAATGCCCTTAGGACGCTCCTTAATAATACCCTGAATCATTTATGCATGCATCAATTCGGGATGCTAACATTCAATTCATTGATATTTATGTGATTATGGGTTTTAATCTAAAAAACCATTTGCCAGCGTCTTCCATATTTGCCTTTTTCTTCCTCAGGCTGCTTAAAACGTACAGTATTTTTTTATTTTGTACTATCAGGGTTAAAAAATCTTGTAGATACACTGTTCTTTGAAGAAATAGTTATGTCAAGGAGGCCAGCAAATCCCACAAGGCGATTAGCAGGAAGTGGTCCATTTGGGGGAATCTTCCATCCCAAATCACGCATTCCACCTTTCTTATCTGTTGTCCTCATTATATTGGTACGCCTCATATTCACATATCATCTTTCTTGTTGCTGCTTTTTTTTATTTTATTTTATTATATCAGTTCACGTTTATAAAGATGCTTTGTTTCGTCAAGAAATCTAGTTCCATAAAACCAACAATTTATGCCCTTTGCTATGTACATATGTATATTATAGCCTTCCCAGCCTCTATAAACCAGAAAACGTGAGGCAACTGGCAAGGTCTGCATCACAAATTTTAACTGTTTTCTTCTTCTTTCTGAAAATTGCAGGGTTTTGTTCTTTTGATAGGCCATTTTCGCAGTGGCTCAGGTATGTTGGAGGAGTGCTTATACTTGCCTTCATTTGCTGACTAATGGCTTTCTAATTTTGAGAAGTTTTAGCGTTTCTTCTTGCCCCACATCAACTGATCCATTACTTCTCACAATGTAGGTATATTTGGGGGTCAGAAAGAATCAACAAATAAGGGTGAAGGTAAACCTCCTCCATTTTATCAAGTAGTTTTTGACTTGGTATTATAAATTTCTCTGCATTCAGTTTATAGTACATTTGCAATAGGCCATGATGGTTGAACATTATGTAACACCGGAGGGTGACCATGGCTTACTACATGTTTACTTTATTCAAAAGCTCATATTTCAGAGTTCAGAATGTGTCACTGGATCATTGTTGTGCCCATTTACTTTCCCAAGTATGGTTGTCAAAGCCGTGCTTTCATTCTCCTTTACTTTGAAATTACCAAGTAGCAATTAAGGTGGTGTAGCGGGCAGGAGGTCATGACTTTGAGTAAGTAGGGTTGCCATGTATGTTCACCCCTTCTACCCTTTTTCACTAGACAAGATACAATTTTTTTTGGCTTCTTGTTGGAGAATTGTTTTTTCCAACCTATTTACACTCCTTTCGCATTCACATGCTCATTGTGATGCTCATCTTGAATAGACTATTATTGTGCTATTGCTTCAACACCTTATGAAGAGAAGAACTGCCACCCAGGAAGGGGCCACAACTTTCCTCAGTTAATTAATTAGAATTTAAAAATTAAGTTTTACTATGATTATTACCAGATGTGTTTTGTAAGTTTGTTCCATGTGTAATCACTGGAAGTAGTGCACTCACTTGAGAACAAACCATTTAGGTGAACTCGTTGTATGATAAAATGGTTAGACAAGAGCAATGGAAGAGTGATGAAAAGTAAAACAAAATAGAAGAGGAAGAGCGTTGCCTAACCCCTTTCATTTCAGTCCTTTATATATTATTGCACTGACAAAAAATACAAGCCTTATTGAACTTCTATCAGTAGTAGTCTTTTGATCCTATAACAGTTCTTTGTGTAGAATTTAAAATTTCCTTCAATTATCCATGAAAAGAATTATCATGTTGTTATTCTCCGCCTGGGGGTCAATGTTTGAAGAGAGTGTGAAAATGCTACAAAGATTGTTGTGAGTGGTACTTAAATATGTCATGCTAGATCCCATTCTGTACCGTCATTGGACAGTTACATTAATGAGTCATCCCTAGAAGTTAGGTGGATAGGAGTTCTTCAACCAAATGTCATCATGGTTTTTATCAGTGATTGAAAAGCGCGAGGCGAAGGTGAGGCGCCAAAGCCCGTAAAAGACGAGGCGACAAGGCGCGAGGCGGGGCGAGCGCCTCACTGAAGCAAGGCGAGCGTTTAAAGAAAAGAAAGATATACTACATAAATGACCAATATTCACTCCTACCATCAAAACTAGAATTAACATCACCATAGTGCATAATAACCAACAATCCAACATATGAAATACTAGTAAAAAAATGTAAAATACACTCATAAATGTTAACAATCCACATATTCAAAACGAGACATCATCCTCATCACTCATCTGGACTTCCCCAAAAGATGAGCACCTCCATCAAGAACAGTAATATATATGTATATATACTGTGTGTGTGTGTGTGTCGGCATCAGAGGGAAAGAAGAGTAGGAATATATATATATATATATATATATATATATATATATATATATATATATATATATATATTTATATATATCGTTTGTGTGTGTGGGTGTGGTGCTTCTTCTTTGGGGTTGTATGCATTGGTTGGCTTCTTGCCATCTAAGGGTGGTTATTTTCCCTTCTGGTTCCGGGTGCTTCATGCTTTGGATCCTTTTAATCTTTGTAATTTGTTTTCAAAGATTAATAAAATTCTTTTGCTGTTCAAAAAAAAAAAGAGAGGGTTCGACCTTACCTGCTGTTGCGAAGGTTGAAGACGATCGCAGAGGAGAGAGAGGGATTCTGATTCTCTGATGTCGATTGTTGTTTGTTTCTCTGAAGTTGATTGAAGTAAGACGTCGTTATTTTTATTTTGCCCTAACCAACATGGGGCGAGATTTTAAGGCGCCTCACGCCTAGTCGGTCGCCTCATGTAACCTCATCTCGTCTCACACCTCTGAGGCGAGACAAGGTCGCCTCACGCCTAGGCAATCGCCTAGTCGCGCTTTTTCAATCACTGGTTTTTTTTTGACAATGCTATACATTTCAATGTTGAGCCTTATCTATGATGCGATCAACATTCACTTGTTAGGAGAAACATTAGTGCGCCATGGTTAATGGGTGACATTAAATTTGTAGCTCCAAAACCCTTAATGAAATCATGTACAAACTAAGGTTTAAATCGCTGTAAATAAAGCACCCATAAGCGTTTTATACTGCTTATAGTTTCTGTTAGATAAGTTGGCACAGTTTAGCCTGACTAATGGCTCTAGCAATTCATATGCAGGTGACTTTTCTTGCACATCTGAAGTTCAGAAAGCAATACCTGCTTTAAGAAAAGCATATGGTGACAACATGCGCAAAGTTTTGCATGTGGGCCCTGACACTTGTTCGGTGGTTTCTAAATTATTAGAAGAGGATGGAACCGAAGCATGGGGTGTAGAACCATATGACATAGAGGACGCTGATGGGCGATGCAAAGCTCTTGTACGCAAAGGCATTGTACGTGAGGCTGATATCAAATTTCCCCTTCCGTATAGAGCGAAATCATTTTCTCTTGTCATTGTGTCTGATGCATTGGAGTATCTCTCACCAAGGTACCTGAACAAGACTCTTCCAAATTTGGCTAGAGTGTCTGCTGATGGACTTGTTATTTTTACAGGTAATTTTCTTGCAACAAGTTGAATTTATGTATCTGGTTGGTCACGGTCTTCTCTTTGAAAGATGTACTGCCTCCTTCCCATTTCATTTGTTCATTTTTGACGGCCATGTCCTTCAATCAGGTCAACAATAATGTACTTTCCTGACTAATTTTTCAAAATGATTCCACCAATCAAAAGATCTCATTTAGTTTTTGAAGACAAAGTTTCTAAAATCATGTACAAGTAGCAATAAAATAGAAGATATAGACCTTTTTTTTGAGATGCGGAATAGTAGAAGTAAAACAATGGAGGGAGTAAGAGATGAGGTACTTTGAGTGCTTGCACTCCATCTAGTCCTTTGGCCAGTTAATCATCTTATGAGTTGGAACCAAACAAATACACACCAGCTTGTTTGGCAACTTGAGCCGAGGAAAATTAAGTTGCTGATAAATATGTTCTGCTGTGGGTTTTGGAATTTCAATAAAAACATTTAGTTAAAGAACTTCAGTAATCTCTCACTATAATTGCAAAGACGGAACTCTGAGGTCCGAATTGCTGCTCATGCATATATGTGTTATAATGTTCATCTTTATACATAAAATTTGATTGGAAACAAAAGAGATTGAACTGTATAAAGTGCCAAGGGGTCATGACCCCAACACAACCAGGAAAATTGAATGCATGGAGGTGTAGATTGTCTTCTGGGTATCATTTGTCTAGGAGTATCTCAATAATGGCTTTAGCACGCAATCTTTGTCTTTGTTTTTCTCGTGCTACAGTTTGATTGTTAAATGTTGTGATCCGTGTCAGTTTGAGTAATCTCTGTTTTCCTTCTTCATCTATAGGTTATCCTGGTAAACAGAGAGCTAAAGTTGCAGAGTTATCCAAATTTGGGCGTCCGGTAAGTTGATATCTACTGAATGTGATGATTTCATTCTGCTCTTTCCTAATCCTTCACCTTTCACAAACATGATCTGGATCTGATTTAGGCCATGACTTGATAGAATAGTACATCCACAGTTTTCTTTTTATTGGGTTTCACTTCTACAATCATCTTCTTGCATAGTTCTTAATGCAAACAAAAAGGATCTTGTTAATATATGTATGCTCAGTTGAATTTTCTGAAATCTGTCTTGCAAATTAGCATTGTTTAGATCTGCATAAATGGTGGTGTGATGTGCACAACCGGAAAAGACCGAGTTATAGCTGCTTGGCAGAGATTCAAGAAGTTGCCAATCTAGCTTGATTTGTCCGTCCTTGCTTGTTTGCTATTTTTGTCACCGTAGCTCTTTTGAGAATAGAAGAAAATTAATGCCCTTTTAGTTTCCAAAACTGGTGGAACAAAAGAAGTTAAACTTCTTTTACTAGGACCAGGAATAGGAAATACCTTGTCAAATCTCAATGTTTAGTTGAGACACTGAAGAAAATAAATGTTGCAAGTCTCATAAAAAGCAATCCTGGTGTGACAATAGGTATTGTGAACTCAAATGAATGTCGAGCTATTTCAGATCATGCATTGTCCACACAAATAACAGACAAGAAGTTTTATAAAAGCACAAGGAAAAAGGTCCGTGATAGTTTGCGTCTTACTTCTGTGCTTCAGTATCTGTATTCTTAGCTCAGTATCTGTGTGGTAAGATGACCGCTTATGGTATCCCAATTTTTGAAGGCCAAAATGCGGAGTGCGTCTTGGTGGATGCGCTTCTTTGTCCAGACCAGCCTAGAGGTGAATGAAGCTGCCGCTAACAAATTTGAGCAAGCCGCAACCACGATGTCGTACAAGCCTAGCTGCCAAGTTTTCCACCTCAATTCGTATCGTTGATATCCTAGATAGTTCGATTATCTCTTCATGATTTTGAAAAATCAAAGTCAGCTAGTGTTTTCAGTTTTTGATATGTTTCCTACATGGGAGTAATTCATTTTGGCAAAGGGATGTAGATCATATTCTTACCATTTACACGTGCTTTTTGGAGAAGCTCTTTATCATAATGTTCATTGTTATGATGACTGCTATTAAATTTCAGCGTCTTGTTCCAACTGGAATTTTTTATTATTCTTTATTCTCTTCTTTGATAAAAAATTTCATTAGTTTAGTATGATCGACGACTGCCGATGTTGCCTTTCAACCAGGAAAGGTTGACATTGGAGAAAAGAAGATCAAAACTGGATCGAATAGATAAAACTGTGAAATTTTTTATTGATCTAAAACTGTTAGGTACCCCTTGTCTCAAAAGTTTAAGCTGTAAGGAAATGCGCACAATAGTCTATACTATGTAAACAACATGCGCTGAAAGAACAAGTATGTTGCTGGTAGAAAACCTATAATTATCAAAATTTTCAATCTAAAATCAGAGCCAATTTTTATACACTCTGAAACCTATCTAGTATCCATTCTGATACCTGAAGATTGAGAAATTAAGGAACCCATGTTTCGAACCCGAACTGCTAACAATCGACTAATTGCAGCATTCCAGTTTTTAACATAAATACTTGGACGCTTCACCTGAGCTTACCCCCAAAACAGGGCTACCTAGCTGACAAGACTCCTACTACTGCAAGGTCCAGGGAAGGGTTGAAAGTACGTAGCCTTAGCCCCGTAAGCAGAGAGGCTATTTATGCAACTCAAATCTGTTCACTTTGGGACAATCTTAAGAGAGGCTATTTATGCAACTCAAATCTGTTCACTTTGGGACAATCTTACCACTACGTCTGGGCCACCCTTCATTTACCTAAGCTTATTATGACAATGAATATTAAGAGATAAGCTACGGTGTCACCAATAATCGCCACAAGAACATTGTCCGTCCTTGAAGCAATGAAACCTAAGGGCATCTCTTACGGTGATCTCTCTCCCAGTGATCGCAGATATAAATTTAATGGCATTGTGACAATCCCCACATATCCTAAGGTTCTTCACTACCAATATAGGCTCTCCTTCTTTTGTCGAAATCAGCCCAAACGCAACCGCAAGCTTCTCACTGTGATGCCCTAACCTCAACTCTTTTTCTCCTGCCCTAATTCCATCATCCCTAACCAAAGCCCACCTCATGTCAGGCACATATCCTGCTACCTTCATCTTCTCTAACATCTCCTCCAAAAAGGAGTAGATCTTCTTTATTAACGGGTGTGAACTATCCTCCGCCACAAAGACGTGTACCCTCTTGTTCACCTCAATCCAACTACAACCGGGTTTTTTCCTCACTCCATTTTCACGCATAAGTTTTCTCATGGTTGCCACCTCTTCCCATCTGCCTTCACTGGCGTACATATTCGCAAGTATGACATAGGGAGCAGCATTTGAAGGGTCAAATTGAAGACACTCGTTAGCTGCTTCAATCGCTAGCTCTATGTTTCCATGTATTCTACAGGCACTGAGCAATGCTGCCCAACCAATGGAGCCAGGGTTATATGGCATTGTCTTAATGAGCTTCTTTGCTTCACTAAGTTTACCGGCTCGACCCAAAAGGTCAATCATGCATGAATAGTGTTCTACTTCTGGAAAAATCCCGAATTTCTCTTTCATAATATTGAAATACTTTTTCCCTTCCTTGACTTTTCCAGTGTGTGCACATGCAGACAGGACTGAGATAAAGGTTATACTAGTTGGAGTAATGTCCTTTTCCAACATATGCTTGAAAAGGAAAAGTGATTCTGTCCCTCTACCATGTTGTGCATAACCTGCAATCATTGTATTCAAAGAGACCGTGTTATGCTCTGGCATCCTATCAAACAACCTTCTCGCGTCTAGCAGATTCCCGCATTTTGAGTACATTGCAATGATGGCATTGTTTACAGAAATCATATTTGATGGAATACGTGATTTGAGCGCCAAAGAGTGAATCTGTTTCCCTTGTGATGGGGATGACAAATTGGAGCACGCGCTTATCACACAGACAAAGCTGCCGTCATCAGGACGGTGACCAGCACGTTGCATTCTCCGAAAACAATCAAGTGCCTCTTCGGATAACTCCTCATTTTGAGAGTACCCGGATATCATTGTGTTCCATAGAACCAAGTCCGGCTCAGGAATTTCTTGGAAAACTTTCTTGCAGACCAGCATACCCCCTCCACATTTCGAGTACAAATCAATCAAACCGCTGCCAACATGAGGATTCTGATGGAACCCTTTTTTGATCAAATGAGCATGAAATTGATGCCCACCGGGCAAATCCCCCAGGCAAGTAAACGCAGTCAAAACGCTAGCTAAAGTGAACATGTCCACTTTCACCTCCCTTTGAACCATTTCCTGATACAATGCCAATGCTTTTGATCCTTCTTGGTGTTGCCCATAAGCCACAATCATAGAATTCCAAGAAACCTCGTCTCTAATCTCACATATCGCGTAAAAAATCTGCTTAGCCTCGTCTAAATATCCATGCTTCCCATAATAAGTAATGAGGGTATTGTTCACCGAAACAAAAGAATCAAACCCACCAACTAAACCCAACGAATGCAACTGTCTAATCAAGGCAATGTCACCACAAGCAGCCGTAACAACCGCGGAAAACGTGAACCCGTCCATGTCAAGGCCCGCCTCTCTCATTCCCACAAACAACCCAACCGCGGGGCCCGTCTCACCTCGGTCGGCGTAAGCCGAAATGAGGGTGTTGTACGAGACGACGTCCGGTTCGGGAATTCGGTCGAACAGCTGGTGGGCGGTGCGGGCCTGCGATTCTTTCGCATAGGCAGCGATGATGGCGTTGAAGGAGAAGACGTTGGGGCTGGGGGTGGCGTCGAAGGCGTTGCGGGCGGCAGAGAGGCAGCGGCATTTGGAGTAGAGGAGGATGAAGTGGTTGGAGACGTAGGTGGAAGGTGGGATTAGGGACTTGATGTAGAGGGTATGTAGGGATTTGCCCGTTATGAGGTTTTTCTCGGTTATGCATGTTCTCAAGATTTGGCGGAATAGCTGGAAGTTGATCGTGAGGGTATATGAGATTTGTTGGGTCATCTATAGGCCACCAAAAGTAGTGACCAAAACCATGCTATTGTAGACAAAGTCACTAGGTTATGTGTGCTTATAATGTTTTGAAGGAAAATGATAGCTACCTTGAATACATATATATATGCCTACCAATACCAAATTATTGTCGACAAATGTCGCGGCCGGGTCGCCTTCTATCGTTTTCGCATGTTGTTCGGTACTTCGGTGTGTCCTCGGCCTTGAGCTAGTTACTCTCAAAACGATGCGGCGATGTTACCTTCCTCTTCCCACTGCTTACTTTGCCTCAGTCATTCATTTTTTTGAGCTCGGCGAGCATGAGACCTTTTTTTCCTGATGCCTCATTCCCGGCTAGCCTCTTGCCTTAGGCGTTTCGAGTCGTATGCTTCCTCAAATTTCCTCCTTAATTGGCTGATCTCTGGATCTTGCTCGTCTAGTCATGCCAACAACGCTTCATTGATGGTCGATCCTTCGCCTTGTACCCTTGGCAGGAGTTCAAGGGTAAACTCTCTTTGGTGTCTCCGTTAGGTACATTTTTTTGCTACTTGTCCCTGCGACTTTAACGTTGCTAGCTTGTGCCAAGGGATGAGATTTGTCTTTTTTAGTATTGCTCTGATTGTATTTGTCTTGTATGCCACCAATTTTAATCCATCATTTGAGACTCTCTTTTTTGGTCACTCCTTACGCCTATAAAAGGAGGATTCTACCGATTGTAATATCCAAGTTAGTTTGTGTGTTTCTCAATAATACATCTCTCTTGTTCTCTATTCTCTCTATCTCGATCCTAACCTAGTTCGTGTTTGTACTCATTTCGTGTCTGCTCAATTTGGTACCAGAGCCAATGTTGTTCATTCTAGCTTAAACCCCTTCTGAAAACTTCTTGTCCAAAACTACTTCAAATCTTTTCTAAAAAGAAAAATTGAAGCGTATGCTCTGTGGTTGCCTTCTAAGGATCCTCCACATCAGAAACTTCATTGACTATTTTGGTTAAAAAATTTCTGTATTAGTGGGTTAAAAATACCTTGAGACTTTGGCTTTTGAGCGGTGTGTCTCTGTTTATCTACCATAGTATACAGAATTTTATTAATCAAAATTAGTTAGAGATCTCACATTGAAAAGGAAAAGATTTGTTGTGTGAGGAAACGAAGAACCCAGATTTTTTCTAAAAATAAATTATTTGTTTTCTACCCATTCTTCCGCCACATCATCTCTTGTTCCTTCACGATCGTCCACCAGCAGAAATTTTTCAGGCTCTTCTTCTAATCTTGAGTACTTGTATGAATTTGAATACCTTCCTGATAATAGTAAGGTTCCTCTTATTGATCTCCCTTTCGTAAATCCCCATAATGCTTTTGTTAGACTACAAACCTGTGTAAAAAAGACCATAACCCAACTATTCTCTACAAAACGATCAACTTCTGTAAAAGAGTATGTCCAAGCCTCCAAGTTTGATCAGTGTTTCATACCAGCTACAGAAACTGAACATCTTTTACCTTTGGAAATCCCAGTTAACTTGCCTCGCCGTTGGTAACAACAAGGATTTACTCATCTTCATTTTGGAGCCATCAATGATTTACTCATCTTTACTTTGGAGCCATCAGATTGGCTGTCACTTTCCATGGGAGAAAAGGTTTACCTGTTACTTCCAGACTTGCTCTGGTAGACATTAGGTTTATACAGTACCAGCATGCGTGTATTGCTACAGTCCAAATCACCTTAAATGCGGGAATTGTGGTTTTTACCTTTTATCCCAACTTCAACATGCCACTAGCAGATCCTCATCTGCTAACAGCTCTGAAGGTGTAAGTTCAAATTGGTGGTGCTTCTCAAATTTCTACCACATATACAGCAACCCTCCACTATGAAATGGCCTATCGCCTTCAAAACCATGCCTTAGACATATCATTGCCTACCTCCACAGATGAAGCTCTTTTTCTAACTGTCAACGCACCTCACCAGGCTTCCTGTGTCCATGTTCCACGTCAGATTTCCTGTTCTAAGCTTCTCAAGCTTCTCCCAGAGTCTTGGATTAAAGCTTAAGAGAAAAACCAACAAAAGCCCATTCCTGTTCAATCATCAAATCCAACTTTCATCCCAAAACCTGATGGTACAGTGGAGATTTCGTTCCCAAAAGAAGCCTCTACCTCATCATTCACCCATCATGTCATTTTTCCCTCGATAATTGACATGTTTGTAGATGGTTCTAGATCTGACCCCCCAATTAAATATTTTCAATCCAGCGGCCTTCCAGTCTTCTATTTCAAAAATTCAAAAACAGGTCATTGTTATTTTGATGCATGTGATTGTGATGAGTGTCTAGAAGACAGTCTTCTAGAAGATGAAGAGGACTCTGAATATCCATGTCTACTATGCTCTCCTTTACCTCCCACTCCTTGTAAATCTCCATCTCCTCCTCAACCTCCATCTAATAATGGTCCTTCTGCTCAACCAAGTGGGTGTTTTATGTTCACCTCATCCTCTTCCTGGACTGAAGCAGATTTTCCTTCTTTGGAGTTTCATAATTCTCAAGAAAGAACGACCCACCGTCATAAAATTCTAGACTCCACTACCATTCTCCCTGATGGTAGCACCAAAGCAGTGTCAGCAGCGGAAGTAGGAATAAATTGGCAGTGTCAGCAGAGGAAGCAACAATAAATTGGTCATAAGCAAATTCTCTAACTCAAAACAAACTTCTCTAGAGAATTGCTAACTCTCAGCAAAATTTGGAGAATGTTGTTCATAAGAAATTATCAACTTTAAAACTTCTTATCAGAAATTTGCAGCAGAAAATTCAAAATGTTCACCAATAACTTCTTCAGATGGCATATGCCAACCAAGCATTTTCAGCAGCTTTTTACCAAAAAAATGCTGGAATGAAGCATCTAAAGAATTAACTTCAACCTCTCCAAGCTCAGCAGTATTCTCAGCAAAAAAGCCCATTTGACATGTTTGCGTCTTCCCCTCAACAAAGTTTTTATGGGTATATCATCAGATGTCTCAACCCTTACCTATAAACTATACCTCAGAATTTGGTGAATTGAGCTCCAATATTTTTGGGGACTCATCAACCTTCCTTCCTCCACCAAAAAGACTATCTCCACCAAAACTTTCTTTTCCAAAGCCCCAAATAAAGCCTATTCAACCTACAACAGTTCCGTCTCCATCATCAACCTTTACCTCTGCTCCAACTACCTCCACTCCTTCTAAACCATCTGATCCAAATCCAAAATCACTTCAGTTAATGGTTCAGCTAACCTCTAGCCCTTCTAAAAACCCAATCTCCACTCTCCTACATACCTTAGCCACTATACCTGAAACCCCATCTCCTGAACCAACCATTGAGTTTAATTCAGATACTGAATCCACTGATTCTGTGCCAATTCCTCATGTTTTTATGATGAACCCAGAAAATTCTCCAAAGGAACATGTTGAAGATCCTATTATTGAAGAAGGTCCTGAGTTTGACACATCCCTAGAAATTCCAACATTTGATTCCTTCTCACATTCCAACATCCATACCCAAGGTTTCTCCTTTGATAACATTCCCCCATCAAAATGGTTGGATAAACTTTATGAGATTCATGCTTGGTGCACTACTGCTATGCTTTCCCCAAATGCTATACTAAGTATTGTCATTACTAAGTGTACAGCAAAATTCTTTGACCGTCTACGTCAATGGTACTTGGCTCTTGGTGAGTACCGACAACTACAGCTTAAACAGCTACCAATCCTTGATCAATTCATCTCAGTCCTGCATACTGAGTTTCTTGGAGATCATAACAACACAAAAGAGTTTGTTCGAGAAGAATATCTCAACATAAAGTGTTGTTCATTCAAAAGAAAAGATTTGGAGATTCATTATGACCGTATGTCTCAAAGATTTTATCTTCTCAACGGCATGGATGATGTCAACCTCAAGCAAACTTTTCTCAATTCCCTTCCTGAACCATTGGGAAATAAGATAACAAGGTTACTTCAAACAAAAGGATTGACACTGAATGCAACATCTCTTGGCGGTATTTATCAGCACTCTTTGATTGCCTTGGAAAAACTTTGCAATCACCAGAAATTCCTCAGAACTCTTGAAGAACAGGAAAAACTTCTTGGCAAAGCATGTGACCGGCCAGACCTATCTATAAAGTGCAAAGACAAGAAGTGCACTTGCCGCCCTTCATATCGGAAATCCAAACACTTTCAGAAATGGAAGTTTCAATCCTCTGGCAAATTTTTAAAGTTTTCAAAATCTAGTAAGTTCTCACGCCAGAAAAAATGGAAATTGTTAGACATTTTGGCACTTTCCGGGGGTGTTCAAAATCTACATTGTCTTTGTTATATAGACTCCGTTTGATTGTAATGGGTAGGTTCTTATGAAGTAGCTTCTCGCTCGATGCTCATCCCATTATCTACGCCAATTTGACTGCAGCAAAATTGATCCAATTGCGTGAAAAGTAAAAGCATTACACAGCACATCATGCATATTTTTTCCAAGATTAGAAATTTTATTTTTACACGTTTGTCTTTCCTATAAAATTTTATTTCTACAATTTTCTTTTAAAAGGTCCGAAAATTTGCTTTCCTTTTATGCGTGAGTAGAAGACTTTTGTTTCAGAAAAAAAAATTGGATATAAATGGGGCTGATTACTATAGGGAGGCTACTATTAGGATTTTTATTCACAAATATTATTTTTCACAAAAATAATTAAAGCACATAATATATGGAAATACAACAAGTTAGAAATAAGACAATATGAAAATAGTAAGAGTAAGAAAAATGTTGCCTGTGAGATTGAGAGTCGGGTAGTCACTGTGTAGACACCCCAATCTGGGCTTCCAGATTAGTTTACTTACGGTTTTTAATTCCCGATGATGAAATGGATCAAGAACACCCCGAGAATGATAGCGTGTTTGAGCTTTGAGTGTTCGCAAAACCCTTGAACCTAACCTAGCCTAAGCCACTTCAAAAAACCAAAAACTCTACTGATGCGCGCCAGGGCGCAACCATCCCGCGCCCGGGCGCACCGTCGCACGCCAGACTCACTTTCTCGCCCGACAGAGCGCCAGGGCGCACCGTCGCGCGGCAGACTCACTTCATCGCGCGACAGAGCATCAGGGCGCACCATCGCGCGCCAGACTCACTCCATCGCGCGACAGACCAATCTCCCACCAACCTTTCTGAAGGAGGACAGTTGGCCACCAATGCAACTTCAGCCAGGCCTCGTGGACTGGCTGAACTCCTCTGTTTGCACCAACCAGATTCACCTCCATCATTCTCTATATATATCCCCCTTTGTTTCTCTTTCAAAGGGTTCAAGAATTTCAAAAGAGTACACATTGGGTCACCATCCTCCATTATCACACTTCAACCATTCAAGAACAAAGCTTATTCTTGCTTCTCAAATCATTCAACCACGCAAATAACCTCTCACTCAAAGCTCAATCTCTTTCGGACTCAATCTAGCCTTCAAACATCAAAGCTCAAGCACTCTTTCAAACTCAATTTAGGTATAGCTTACCTACTGTTTTCTATTCTGATCCCTGAGGGGGGCTGGCAGGGCCAAGACTGGTAATCAATACCGGTCCTGGTCCTAAAGCTGGCAAGGTTTCAAAAACCGTCATGGTAGGAACCAACGCGCGATGGTCCCACTCTCTCGCGCGACACTCCGGTGCTGCACGCGATGGACCACGTGGGGATTGGTGTCCTACTGTTTTGTGCTTTATTTTGTGTATAGATCACTCTGTTGAGCATGTTAATAATCAGTTTACTGCTTTCCTTTGTTAGAAATTGCTAGCTGTAGTTCAATTTGCATGTCTTCTGTATTGGAGTACCCACTACAAGAAAAATTGCATTGGGTGACAAATGAAAATTGTCACAAATTGCATGTTTTTCGTCACAAATAGTATGCGTGACGAAAAGAAATATGTCGACTAAAGGTTGTCGAGGATTCCTACCTCGTGACGAAATTTGTGTTTCGTCACCTATGTTGTCTTTTCACGACAAAAAATTTCGTCACGAAAAAATCACTTGGTGACAAAAAAAATTTGTCACCTATTATTCTTTTTAACGACGAAATATTTTGTCACCATTCTAATAATTATTTTTCACCCATTTTCAATTTCGTGGCTAATTGTGGCAGGTGATTGAACAATGTAAGTACATAGGTGACAAAAAAAGTTTCGTCACCGAAGAAATTAATTAAAAACAATAATTGTGACAAAATATTATCACCTAAAATTTCCAATTAAAGCCAATTAGTAATTAACAGAGTACAGATTTGGCCAGAGCGTGTGCCGCTCCAACGGCTTGTCTTGACACTTTAATTACAGAAACTGAAGAAAAACGACACGCTAAGGATAAAATATGAAACAAAGCAGGCATAGCATACATATCCGCATTACTAATAGAAGATAAGAACAAGAAGCTGAAGGCAATCCGTGAGGACTTCAACACTTCTCCATCCCCTGTTCCACGCCCACTCCAAAGCCTTCAACACAGCTATAGCTTCCACCATAAACGCCAAGCATGCATACACCTTAAGCGTCCCACCTCTATCATCAGCACCATCCAAAACCCATGCAACAACACCTTCCCAAGACTCCTTACACCAAGCATCAGCACCGAAAAAACTAGTTGAGCTCTTCTTTAAACCACCCTGCAAAGACTTCATCTAAGCAAAAGCATCATACACATTCCGAACAGCTACCTCAATGCCATCCTGCACATTCGAAAACACAAACGGATTACGCTGACACCAAATACCCCACATAATGTAGATAGACTCAACAATAGCTTCCTTATCTGGCGCCTCTGACCACCACTTAGCCACCCAATCCAACACCGATAAAGGGCAACCCACCAAAAATAAAAACCCAACCTAGACATTCTCCAAAATCTCCTTGCTGCATCAAACTAAAAAAATAAATGCTCTAAAGACTCATTATCCCCCCCTACAAATTGGACACCACACATCCTTAACCAAATTGCGCCGAAACAAAACCACCTTAACTGGAAGAATTCTGTGAAACACTTTCCAGAAAAACAAAGCAAGCTTAGGCAGCAATTTTAAACTCCACAATTTACTCAAACCCACCACTAACAGACAAAGCACCCAAATAACTAACATAGGCTGAGAAATACCCTGATTTCACTGTATATTGCCCATTGTGCTCCCAAGGCAACTCATCTATTTTCCTATTCTTGGGCACATGGATAGCTAAAATATTAGACAAAACTTCTGAAGGGAACAAAACTCCAAGAAGTGGTTTCCTCCAAGAAAACCAATCCCAATCAATGAAGTCATGGAAGTAGATAAAAATTAACATAGCAAGTCCCAAGCTAGCTAAGCTAATGAAGAACAAACTCAGTAATCTATCTCCTTCTCGATCACCAGAAAATGAAATATCACAGCATAAGTACTTTAAAGCCAAGTTAAGAAAAATTAATTGCATGTAGATAATGAAATTGAAAACACACATCACAAGCACGCCAAGCAATGTATCCCCCAACAGCATCTGCAATTGCTTGTATACCTCGACAAGGTCTTTCCAACGAAATATTAAGGGTTTATTGCTTTAGTAACAAGTGCCTTACAATAACCTTCGCCTATCGGCTTTCAGTCTGATTCTGTTGTGCTATCCATGGTAATAAGAATACCTTCTACGTCAACTTTTGGAATACTAGAATTTTGAAAGAACGCTTATGTTCTAACCTATACAGAAAACCAAGCCATTAAATATTCGCCAATGCACCAATCCATAAAGACTAATACTTTTGAACCTCCTAACTATTAGTATTTTTATTTTTGATCGGCAAAGAGGAAACATATTGTAGAAAAAGAGAAGACACAAGAAAGAGAGAGATAGAGCACCACGGCCCACAGGTAAAGCTGATAAGAAATCAAGTCCAACCAAGAAAAAAACATGACAAATATTCATGATCAAGCCTATGTTAAGAGAACAATGCAAACAAAAACCAGCAACACAGCAGCTATCAAAAGCAACAGAAAGCAGCAACAAGACAGCCCCAAACAGCATCAAAAGACTGCAGCCAACAATAAAAATGAATAACAGGAGAAACAACACAACATCAGCAAAAACTTCCTCAGCAGCTTCAAAAGGCAGCAGCAATAGCAACAAAAACAGCAGCAAAAAAATGTAGTTCTCATGTAGTACAATAGTGCCATTACAGTCTAAATTTACTCATCAAATTAATGGATGTCACTTCAGTTTCTAGCTAGCATCACCATTCAACAATTAAGCACTAGTTTCAGCATTTGTATAGAAGATACATGGTCATCAAGTCCTAAAGAAATTGGCCGTGCCCTATGACTTTGCTCCAAAGGTGTGTTGTCATCTCCGATAGACTCTCACAATTCAATGTCTTACGTGTGGGGACTGCAATGATGGCAAAAAATTTCAATATAGTAGAACATAAACTCAAATACACTTAGAAAATCAAAGATTGCAACATTAAGTAGACCAAAAAGAAACTTGCTACACTTAAGATTAAGGGAGATTAAGCTAGTAATAGATAATACCAATAATCCGTGCATACAAGGAGTTTAGCTCAAAGGGGCAAGAAAGTGTTGCTAAAGAAGAACCTCTGAGATCATTATCACATCCCAAGAAACAAGAACAAAAAAGATAACAGAATTGCTGCAAGTATACCATCAAGACAAATTGATAGTCTTAGGGAGTAAAAAATTTAAAGCATTCAAGTCAATGTCTTACGCATGAATTCCTCAATGAGGGCTATTGTGGTGGGGGCAGCTGTGAATGCAGTGATGGTATCTGTTGTGGTTTAATAGCAGCGATGATGGCTGTGACATAGGAACCTGAGACAATAGCTTTGAAGGAGAGGCACCCATGTTGCCTGAGCAAAAATTTTGTTGCGTAACATCTCCCCCATAGTCCGAGGAGGACCAACCTTCCCGTTCCTCTGCAAGCATAGAAGTGGTTGTAGAATAATACGTTTTCATCATACAAAGAAAAATAAATGTATGGCAATGATTTACGAAATGGAATACATGACCATTTAAACAAGATGGAACATTCTTGCAATATAGCACCAAATAAGTCTTTTATTGGAACCAAAATAGTTGTATAGACTAGTACACCTGTTACCTTAGTGTTGACTATCTCCAAAGTTGGCCAATCTTGTCTTATACATCCATTAGGTGCTGGAAAGAAAGAATTGGAGCCATCATTGATGGTATAAGTAATCAAAGATTCAAAATGGTGCCACTTTATATTCTATGTAGAAGGAAATGAAAACAACTTATACAAAACCCAAAACAGCTTATTACTGATGTTTAAAACATTGTCGAACCCTATCCATACCAGCTATACTAACCAAGTCAAGTAAATCCTACCACAACCCTAGTTCCTCGATTACACAAAAAACCCCAAATCTCTTCACCCTGCGAAATTCCAAACAATTGAAAAACCTAAATAGGAGCAGTGCTCTATGCATATGGATCTCAAACAGGGCTTGGATTTCTCTCAAAGAAAGAAAAGGTACCACTAACTTAGATTATCTGCAGCCATGGCCGCTATAGATAGAGAAGGAACATCACCGTAACTGGAAATTCACCTTCGCCACTACCAATATCTCCACATCACTGCCTCAATCCCGAAACTAAAACCCAAAATTTTGCAAACCCCTAATTTCAAAAAAAAAACCAACCGCCGAAAGAACCCCGAACCCCTAATTTCTAAAAAACAAACCTAAATAAACCACTACCAGAGAGAGAGAGAGAGAGAGAGAGAGAGAGATACCAACACAAGAGAGAGGAGCCGACGAGGGAGGCGGAGATACCAAAGTTGCAGAGCAGATGCACAAAAGTCGATCGACTAGAAGACCCAGGGGAAATTTGGTTCTCTGTGTATTGCACAAGAGAGGGAAGAAAAAGGGGGAAAATTTAGATAACTTAAAACGACGTAGTGTTTTGTTATATTTGTGTGCGGGAGGGAGAAAAGTGGGGAATTTTTTGTCAATTATTTGCCACCGGATATCCTGTCGCAATTAAATTTGCTGTTGCCACGGGGTGAGCTTTGGGATGAATGCCCAAATTTTGCCCGCCCTTACCACCCGCCAAAAAAAAAATTCTCTCTTTATTTCTTTTTAATTGTCTAAATCCCCTCTTTAAAATGGAAGACAAAAAAGAATTCGTCACCCAAAGTATTTCCTTTTGTGAGGAATTATTTCGTCACGAAATGGTTGTAAGTATATGCGGAGGAAACGGTTTAGCGACGAAATTTATTTTTTTCGTCACCTTAAATTTTTTTGTCCACTCTTTTGCTGACAAAATTTATTTTTTCGTCACTGATTAACTATTTTTGGCGACAAAATAAATTTCCCTCATCTTAAATTTTTCTACCCTCTTAATTGGTGACGAAAAAATATTTTTCTCACCAAATAGGTATATTTGGAGATGGAAACTACTTTCCTCACCACCATTTCGTCACAAATTCTCATTTTTCTTGTAGTGACCCCTGGGATCATTCTGGACCTGTCCCAGAACCCAAAAATGTGTAAACCAAACACTGGTCCGCGCCAGGGCGCACCATCGCGCGCCAGACTCACTCCGTCGCGCGACAGAGCGCCACCTCGCGCGCCAGACTGGCTTCATCGCGCGATAGTATGCCTCTGACCAATGAGTGGCCTTACACGGGTAGCTTAGTTTTAGGTCATTATTTTGTCCCCACACTGTTTATGGGGTGTTTTATTAATTTGTAGGGCTTTACAACCTTTAAACTGTATATTATGCTGCCTATAAACTGCGTGGTTTGTCCTGTGTGTGCACTGGTCCTTCCAGAGCCCAAATGGTTTGAGAATAAGAGCTGTGGGTTTGAGCTCACCGGCGCGCGCGTGTCTTGGAGTTGTGCGCGCAGGAGTGAACAGCATGTAGTGACTTGTTCAGTGCATGCTGGTTTCTTCCTGCGCACGTCACTCCAAAACAGGGGCCTTCCAGTTTGTTTAAACTCCCACAGCAGTCTGTTCTCATCCTATACTAATTGCTCATCCATGCTATCTATCACATCCTGCAAACATGTTACAGTTTTAATCCCCGATTAACTGTTCCCCCACCCTAATTGGCTAAAGAATTGATTAATCAAAAAGAATCACAAACAAACATCTTTCGCAAATGCCTAAGTAGAGACCGATCTCCGGATTGGGCGAGAGGGGTGCCATAAAACCCTTCCCCTCTCGTAACCTGGCTCTCGAACCCAGATATGGTTATGACGGACTGGTTCCTTAATATTTTCAAATCAAACAGCGCAACAAGTGCTTTGAAATACGGTTCCTTGGGTGTCGGACCTTAAAACCCGAGTGGCGACTCTGTATTTTCGCTCGCGCTTGCTTCCCCGCTCGCGCTCCCTCGATCTGGGCCCTTGCATTTTGGAATCCGAAAATTCCAAGGGCATGCTGCCCACACACTGTCTTAAGGCTAATATTCCTCCCCTCGTAAAGGATCCACCGGAGTGTACTAGCCCCAAGATTAAACCCAAGCGCTCACAAGCATTCTGCTTCGTCGTAACCTAACCTTTTGAAAAGGTTCACACCCCAAGCGTAGGGCTAGGTCGTTGAAAGCATAATAACCGATAAGACCGGAATCGTTCCCACAGAGAAATCTTCTTAAGCGAATTTGGATTAGATGTTGCGTAAAGAGTTGTGACGTTCAAGCGGCCAACTTTGGTATTCAATTTGAATGACAAAATTTAAACTTGAAATTAAACTAGATTAGAGATGGTTAAGTCAAAGGGATTGATTTACCCACGACTTAGCCGTCAAACGGTTTCTTCATTTAACTCAAGAGTGGACCGAAACCGTCTAGATTGCACTAGAAGAATTAAAAGCTGAAGATTACTTATAACTTAATTCAAAGCTCTGATTCAAATTGAACTCATTTAATGCAGGTGAGAGACAAAAAAGAATCGTTCACACGCGTAGGATTATCAAGCTCGTAGTACGAGGGGATAAACTTCATTGATCAAAGAAGCCACCAACCCCATGATCAAATCTAGACATCATGGGTTTAATTCATTCAAAACCTTGAAATTAAGCTAAAGTTTAAGAGAAACTATTTAAATGATTAAATCATAGAGTGAACCTCACCCCATGACCAAACCTATATACTACTCACACATAGCAAAAAGACTAGAAAAAGAGTTAAGCATGAAAAACATGATTCACTGATGAAAACGAAAATAAATTTGATTTATAAGAAGATTCAAACCATACGAACAACTTTAATACTTGAGAATTAAACATATAACCAATACCTAGAAGAGTTCTTGAAGGAAGTAACAAGAAAAGCTTGAAACAAAGCTATGGAGAAACCTAGAGCAAAAACTAGAAAACTTAGACCTAGAAACTAATTAATGGCCATCCTTCCATAAATGGCATACAAGCCTATTTATAGGGTTTATAAAATCAGCCTTACAATGGACAAAAAGGCCCCCAAAATATCCAAAAAAACATACTAGAAGTAGAAACTTTTCATATATGGAACGTTAAAAAATTTAGCAAAAAAGTGCTGGTCGAAGGGTATTGGTACCGGTGCCTCAAAAATGAGGTATTGGTACCAATTCAACTGTCTTCCATTTCAGCACCAAGGTACTGGTACCACGTTTTTGAGGTACCGGTACCATTGTCTACAAAACTGCAAAACATGGCAGCTTGGCCTTTGAGCTCTTGTGATGTCCCGACAGCCCTCCGATACTTCGATACTCGATCAACGGGACTTGACGAAAGTGTGCCATGTGGTCTAGGTCTCTTAGATACCCTCGAGGGCCATGCTCGATGCATTTGCCTTCTTTCTGAAACCTTAGCATGCTTCATGACATTATTGACCACCGGCCATCCACTGAAGCTTCTTGTAACACCGTTAGGCTCCGATGACAATGACCATATGCCGCCGGGCACTTGAACTCTTGGTGACATTTCGGAACGTCTCTTGGCGTACAAAATAGCCTTATTAGCACGTTTTACCTAAAACACATACAAAAATACCTTACGTGCAATATCGCATAAAAACGACAACATATATGTACAAACGCAACATACTAGAGGACTTAAGCACCAAGAATATGCATTATTAAGTGCTTATCACATTCCTCATCCGATATTCACGACCATCGAGAGGTTTGAACGAGTCATAAACTGAGTTGCCCAATCAACATAGAAAATATAGAAAATAGAACGTGAACTCTCACACAAACATGTTTGCATCTCTCTTAGTATACATCTCTATGAACATGTGTATATATCTTATTCCCTCTCAATTCTCTTGTATGAGATACACATATATATATATAGGGGTAGTAGTCATTAATATAGAGATAATGATAGAGCATAAATACTCTTAATTTTGTAACCGATATTTCAATACTACATTAATATTATAACGGTAAAACACTAAAGGCGAGGGGTTAATACTAATATTTATCTTTATTAAAAATATTCCAACAGCTACGACCCTGAGAAAGTTTTTGCTTACATAATTTTATTAAAGAAAGAAAGGGTTTTTGGGTTTTGGTATTAGGCAAAGGCGAGAGTTTTGTTTTAAAAACAATGAAAGGGGTGCACGACATTTGGTGATTTTCTGTGTGGCAACCCGTAATCGGATTTTGTTTTGTTCTTGCCTCTTGCATCTTCGAATCCCGTTTGGTTTGTCGAGTTCACGTTACACATCATATTATTCATCCATTCACTGTTAGTGGTTTTTGGTGCCATTTGTTGCTGTGGCCGAATCTTTGAGAGATTGATTCGGAGCCGATTGAACCCGGAGATCGGGGGTGAAGTCTGTGGTGTATCTATTGGATCTTGAAGAAGTTCTGAGAGCATCGGAGATTGGCGAGAATAGGTAAAGGCTTGGGGTAAGGTTTTTGCTATTTCGCAATCTGTACTTCTTTTCGATTAATAGAATAAAGCAGTAGTGTTAGGCTGTGATTTTGGCTTAGGGTTATTTAGAACCCTAAATTTTTTCACGTAAATCGTGCGTCTCTTGTCACAATTTTTATTCTACTGCAGTACTTGTTTTTTTTGGTTTGGATTAATCGAGATAATCAACCCGTTCATCTATACTAATTTTTTAAATCAAAAAATCGGTATTTTTTTTTTATCAAAACTCCTATTCACACCCCCCCCCCATCTAGGAGTAGATTGAACGCTTCTGCATACTTTCAATTGGTATCAGAGCGGGTTGCTTTGTTTAGGTTTAACCACCTGAGTTTAATTCTGGTTATAGTGGACATGAACGCACCACGAGAGGGAGCCTCAAACTTGAGGCCACCTTTTTTCGACGGTAACGATTATCCATACTGGAAAGCCCGTATGACCACGCATTTGAGTTCCTTAGGAGTTAGGGTTTGGAGATCTGTTAGGTACGACTATGAGGCCCCTACCATAGAAGACACTACAACTAAACAAATGAGGGCTAAGGAGGACAATGAGTGGAATTCTGCTGACAATGACAGTTTTGAGGCACACTCTAAAGCTTTAGGAGTCATCTATGAAGCATTTTGTAAAATTGAATTTAGTCGTATTTCCGCATGCACTACTGCAAAAGAGGCTTGGGATATTCTCCGAGTCACCCACAAGGGTACTAAGTCTGTTAAAACTTCAAAACTCCAAAAGCTTACAACACATTTTGAAGATTTGAGAATGCAAGAAGATGAGACATTTGATAGTTTTATCACTAATTGAGTGACATCGTTAATTCCTTCCACACATTAGGAGAACCAATCCCTAATCTTAAAGTTTGTCGAAAAGTTCTTAGGTCTCTTCCTGAAAGGTTTAGGGCTAAGGTAGTTGCGATCGAAGAAAGTGATAAAGTTGATGACATTCATTTTGAGGAACTTGTTGGTAACCTTCAAACGTTTGAATTGAATCATCTTTTGAAGAAACCTACATTAAAGCCTAATATAAGCATTGATTTTAAATCATCTAGAGAAGAATCCTCAGTGACAGAAGAGAGTGATGATGGTCTTGACGAAGAAGAACTTGCTTTCTTTGCTAAGAAATTCAGTAAATTTGTTAATTCCGTAAGAATAATGAATCTGGAAATTTTCCATCTTTAACTAGTGGTGGTAAGAATTTTAATTTTGGAGATAATGAAAAGAAATCTCCTATTGATAAATCCAAGAAATCCCAAGGTATACAATGTCACGAGTGTCACGGTTTTGGGCATGTTCAGGCAGAGTGTGCAAACACTCTTAAAAAGAAAGTGGCCAATGGATATAAGGCTACATGGGATGACGATAGTGATGAGAGTAGTGATGGGGGTTTTGAAGCTTCTAGATATTCTGTACTTGTTGCCAACATTAAGTGCCCCACGTCCCCTAAATCAGTAGAACTTTCTACAACTCTTAGTGATAATAGTAAGTATGTCTCGATTGATGAAGACTGTGAGAAGAGTGATGATGATATAGATTCTATTCATGAGGCCGATAATCAATTGATTAAAGAGGGTGTCAAACTGAAAAAGAAAGAGAAGGAACTCATGAGTGTCATCGAGAAAATTAGTGGTTAATGGAATAAACTTAGAGATGACATTGAATCTAAGAACATCGAGCTTGAAAAAGTAAAAACCTATAACGCTAATCTCGCAGACAAGTTTGCCAAAATTGAAAGAGAGTGTGTGGAGGCCTTGAAGGGTCTAAGGATAGGATTTTTGAATTGGAGCGTGACCTTAGGGAGGCCACTGAGGCCATAAAGCGTAATAAGTGTGGCGCAACTCGTATTGCCGAGATGACACGTACGTTTAGAAATAGAATCGGCTTAGGGTTTGTTGATCCACCTTCACTCACTCCTAAGGCTAACGAGTTCACAAAGAAGGAAATCATGTTTGAGAAATCTGAAATTGCAAAGAATGAGATAATGAGCGATAAACCCGAATCTTCTATTAAATCTCCCACCATCATTAAGAATGCTTACAACAGTAATCATGCTCCTGAAAAGAAAAATTCTTTTATTTGTCACTACTGTGATGGTCAAGGTCACATTCGACCTTTTTGTTATACACTTAGAAGGGACAATCAGAGAACAAAGGGGAAATTGTTTGTAGCCCCAGTTAATAAAAATGTTCGGTATGGTCAACCCAATCTGGGAAAACCTCAAGTTGTGCGTCGGTCTCCCATAAACTTTAAGAATGAGAATTTTCAAAATAAATTGAGTCAATTGGCGAATCAAACTTCTCACCTCGTCGAGCAAATCAAAAAGTTGTCAAATTTGGCTAATAATAATGGAAAGATTGATAGAATTGTTGACAAACGTACTACACACGGTCACACCCCGCATGTGAACATCAAACCGAAGCAAAAACATGGAAGAGAGTCAATGTCGTTTGTCATGTTGCACACACTGCTTTTCAGGCACATGATGCTTGCGCTTGGTGCTTAGACAGTGGATGTTCTAGACACATGACAGAAAATAAATCTTTGTTTGCTAAGTTAGAGAAGTATAATGGTGGTTTTGTCACATTCGGTGATGGTAATACAGGTAAAATCGTAAGACAAGGCACCATAAACGCCCCCGGGATTCCTCCATTAGATAACGAATTATATGTTGAGGGTTTGAAAGTTAACCTGTTAAGTATAGGGCAATTTTGTGATAATATGCATGAAGTCAATTTTTCTAAAAATAATTGCTCTATTGTTGATGCTTCGGGTGTGTGTGTGTGGTTAAAGGTGTTCGTTCCTCGGATAATTGCTTTTGTGTTGGAATTGCATGTTCTAATGTGTGTCATCGAGTCTTGCTTTGATGATGTAAAAATTTGGCACCAACATTTAGGACATGTAAATTTTTCAGAATTGCATCAAATAACCAATAACGACACTGTGAATGGAGTGCCCAAACTTGCCAATGGGCAAGAGCTTGTGTGTGATGGTGACATGAAGGACAAACAAATAAAAAGCCTTCATAAAAAGATAAATTTAGTTACAACCACTAAATGTTTAACCGACCATCTTTTACATACCAGCTTTGTGAAAGGGGGAGTAGACCGAATTTTATTTTTGAAGAAAATTGAGAGCGACCTTTTGATCCCTCAAATATATGTTGATGATATTATGTTCAGATCCACAAATGAGTGGCATGTGAAACACTTTGGGGCACAGATGTCCCTTGAGTTTCAAATGAGCCTAATGGGAGAATTGACTTACTTTCTAGGCTTTCAATTTCGTTAGTTGAATGATAAGTTTATAACCACACAAGTTCACGCAACGAATATTTTCACTAAGCCTTTAGATTCTCTTAGGTTTGAGTACCTTAGGAAATCTCTTGGTTTAATTTCTCTAGATTAGGTTGTGTGTGGGGTCACATGCATGTCATCTCATATGCTTACTTTGAATGTTTTTAATTTTGAGTTGTCTTGTGTTGTTATGTACTTAGTAGTATTTTTTTTGGTGTATTGTTTTTGACTCAAAGATTTTTTTTTATATTTTTAATCGTGTGCATGCTTGCAATGGTTTTGCGTGCTTAGGAATCATGTGCTGTCTTGATTTCAGTTTTACATATGCTTATGCCTTTGAGAGTAATGTATCAAATCAATTTTTTTCGATCATATCAATTTGTTATATAGTGATGTTGTTCTCTGTTTTGGTATTGAAATCCTATGCTCATGTTTCTATGCACACAATCTCGCTTGGAGCTAGTAAACTGACAATGTTTAAATGGTCTCTATTGAGTCTCAGTTGGGTTTATCTTAACTAAGCACTTTGATTGACCACATGTTCGTTGTTTACCTAGGGATGCTTTTCCTCATTTGACTCCTTATGAGATGGGCCGCCTATGGATTGGTGTGTAACGCACCTCTAAGGTTTTTGGAAAAATCAATTTGAGACTTTCTTTTATTTCTTGTCTATTGTTTGGAAAGTAAAATAAAAAAGAAGAAGAAAGAATAATACCCCGATAAAAAAAACAAGGGGATTTATTTACATTTGTCTCTTTGCCTTAGAGGATATAGCTACTTGATTCCTTTGCCCCACAAGGCTCGGTTTAAGTCTCTAATCTCGAGTCTAAAACAATCAATGAGGTTTGTGCTTAAGTTCCTAGGTCCGAGCGTTTCTGGTTTGACTTCCTCGTGATAGTCTTGTTTAAACCTTTCTTGAGATAAGATTATAGCGGCCACTTAGTCCTTGATAAGTTTTCTTGCTCCTCATGCACGGCGTTTACGCTTCGCATTCATAGGCTTGAGCATGGCATTCTGTCCATTCTTTGATCTGCATCATTCTGCTTCCATGAGTTGATATGGTCTTAAATTTTCATTCGATGCATTTCTCTTATAGCCATCTTGCCTATGTGATTCTTGTTATTGCATATCGTATGATTCTCTCGTATGATTTTAGGTTGCATGTGTCTCACTCGAATATACTTTTTTGCTTTGTTTTTCCGTGACAAAAAGGGGGGAGAGTTTTCATGAGTTGAGGAGTAATGGAGAGTGATACGTGTCATTGACTCTTGCATAAAGATAGAGAATTTTTTAGTGCTTTGTTCATTTGGGGAGATTTTTACAAGGAGAGATTTATTTTATTGATGGATCGCTGATTGACTTTTCATGCTTTTGGATATAATGCTATTTTGTCGTTTATTATTAAATTATGCTAACCCATTCTATTTTTCGAAACATATATTTTGGCGCATAGTTTTTGTTGAGCTATCTTTGCAGGTATTGAAAGTGCAACTCAAGCTTCATTGGATAGACCTAGTTTAGGCTAGTGTTTATTTCTTTCAATTATATTTTTCCGTTTTGGTTTAGTGCAATTGGTTTTGTCCCGGAAATGTCAAATGGGGAGATTGTTAGACATTTTGGCACTTTCCGGGGTGTTCAAAACCTGCGTTGTCTTTGTTATATAGACTCCGTTTGATTGTAATGGGTAGGTTCTTATGGGGTAGTCTCTTGCTCGATGCTCCTCCCATTATCTACGCCAAGTTGACTGCGGCAAAATCGATCCAATTGCGTGAAAGGTAAAAGCATTACACAGCACATCATGCATATTTTTTTTCAAGATTAGAAATCTTATTTCTACACATTTGTCTTTCCTATAAAATCTTTCTAAAAATTCGTTTTCCATATATACGTATCCTAAACCAATTTTCTTTTAAAAGGTCTGGAAATTGCTTTCCTTTTATGCGTGAGTAAAAGACTTTTGTTTGAGAAAAAAAATTGGATATAAATGGGGCTGATCACTATAAGGAGGCTACAACCCTGAGAAAGTTTTTGCTTACATAATTTTATTAAAGAAAGAAAGGGTTTTTGGGTTTTGGTATTAGGCAAAGGCGAGAGTTTTGTTTTAAAAACAATGAAAGGGGTGCACGGCATTTGGTGATTTTCTGTGTGGCAACCCGTAATCGGATTTTGTGTTTTTCTTGCCTTTTGCATCTTCGAATCCCGTTTGGGTTGTCGAGATTACGTTACACATCATATTATTCATCCATTCACTATTCTTGATTTTTTGTGCCGTTTGCAGCTGTGGCTGAATCTTTGGGAGATTGATTCGGAGCCGGTTGAATCCGGAGATCAGGCGTGAAGTCCGTGGTGCATCTATTGGATCTTGAAGAAGCTCTGGGAGCATCGGAGATTGGCGAAAATAGGTAAAGGCTTGGGGTAAGGTTTTTGCTATTTCGCAATCTGTACTTCTTTTCGATTAATAGAATAAAGCAGTAGTGTTATGCTTTGGTTTTGGCTTAGGGTTATTTAGGATCCTAAGTTTTTCCATGTAAATCGTGCATCTCTGGTCACAATTTTTATTCTACTGCAGTACTTGTTTTTTTTTGTTTGGATTAATCGAGATAATCAACCCCGTTCATCTATATTAATTTTTTAAATCAGAAAATCGGTATTTTTTTTTATCAAAACTCCTATTCACCCCCCCTCTAGGAGTAGATTGAATGCTTCCGCATACTTTCAGAAATTTTTCAAGAAGAAGAAGTTCAGAGGGCAGCGAAAGTCTAATCGCTGCTACATTTGTAGAAAGAAATTGCACTATGCCAAACAGTGTCCAAATAAAGCAGTAAGGGACAAAATGGTTAGCTCTTTGGCTCTTATTGATGATGATCTTGAGGATGCTAATGTCGAATCTCTATTTTCTATTGATGATGAAGCAACAGCTGAAGCCGTCCTAGCATTTACTTTTGATGATTGAGATGATTCATCAGATTCAAATGATTCTTCTGACTCATTCTCCTTTGAAATCCAAACATTTGAGTTCTCAAACATCATGGTGGCTCAACCCTTAGCCAATGTCAAAATCTTGCTTGGAAAATATGAGAAACCCATACCAGTTATCGCCTTCTTTGATACTGGTGTTTCAGTCTCCATCTTTAATTCAACAATCCTCCCCAGATCCTACTGGCAGTCATGTTTCAGACCCTTTACAGCAGCCAATGGAGAAACTTTTGTCATCACTCTACTCAGTAAGCCAATGGCAGTGAATATCAGGTGCGTGAATATCACCTACTCTTTCAAGTGTAATTATGTTTTTTCCAAAAAATGAAGACACGAATATTTTAAAATGTGAAATAAGTATCCCGAGAGAGATTCATAAAACATAATCTCTACTGCCGATTATTCCTAATTCACAGTGAATAACTGTCCCCAAATAAATAAATAAAAATCAGTGAAATTTTTTTTTCTGCCTTTTGGGTCTGGCCAATTTCAAGAAGATTACACCTGAAAGAGGTCCAAACATAGTTGTAAGATACAAAAGACGGCCCATGACGTGTTTTGATAATTAATACCTGCCAAGGACAAGCTAAGAATATTTGTTAATACTGAAAATATACTTGGCGGATATTAATTATCAAAACACGTTCTTAGCCGTCATTTTCCCTTCATTTTAAGTCAAAGCCCTTCATGTAACTACAGAGATGGATCTCATAAAGGCCCAATCCAGTTGTGAGAAATCTCACGGGCCTCTGATGTTAGACAGATCGAAACCAGACGGGCATATTTGGCCTAGTAGGATGCCAGGTTCTTTTTCCTTTTGACAAGGCAAATCCAGTTCTACTAATAATCTAAGAGAAAGGGAATTTGAATGGTGGGGTTTGAAACCCTTGCCTGTTCAAGGAGTACAGTTCGCGTACCACTAGACTACCACTCCGTTTGCAAGGCCCCAGGTTCGATTTCCACAATACATATGTATAAGAAAAATACTCAACACTATATGGAAATAGAAACAATTAGCTGGAAAAGGGAGAAAGGAAATAATCCAGAAGGAAAAAGAAATTTGCAAAAAATTTTGGTTGCACTTATGTGGGTTCCTACAACTAAGTAGAGAGGGGAGTGGTATTTTTCTGTGGTAAGTTGATGGTTCTCATATCTATTCGAGAAGACGGCCCAGAATTCTATCCATCCATACACTCTTGCACTAGAAGAGTGAAGTATACGGCCGCGGGTCCATTTGGTAGCGCAATTAGCACAATAGAGTCTCTTTTGAGCATCTCTAACAGGAGATGTCAAATTTGAGGTGGACAAGTTAACAATCACTTTTGACATCAATTTACAATCCCAACCAATTTTTCTCCACTTATGCCAAAGGTGGCGTGGCTTTGACAGTTCCTTATTCGCATGCCAATTTAGACAGCTCCTACTCACATGCCAATTTTCAATAAACTTACCGTTTGAAACTTAAAAAGTGTGCTGTTTGAGGTTTTTTTCCCCTTTAAGTTTATGAGCTCTATTTTTTTGGCATAAGGGCCGGAGAAGGAGAGGAGCTTGCTGTCAAATTGAAGATGTCAAAATGACACATATGCCTTTAAAAAAATCTGACATCTCCAATTTGAAGCCATGTATGTGTTTGAGATGCTAAGCTGTTTTCTTGAGCTATGGTCGGTCCTGTTTTCCTCCAACAATTAATTTGCAGGGCTGGAACCTGCAGTTGTGCCTCCTGAGACGAAGCACAAGGGCACATATACCCCCTAATATGTCCAAAATAATCTTAAGGGTCCTAGTTTTACGGGGTCTAGGGCACAAAACATAACACACATGTTCCCATTTCTCCTAGTCCTGGCCCAACCCTAGGGCACAACATGAACACACATGTTTCCATTTTCTCCTGATCCATCCACCCATCTAGGTTGGCAATCCCCAGAACAGACAGGTCCGACGTCCTGCAAATAGGACCATTCCCTTAGTTCCATACCCTGATTGCTTCTGTTTTTTTCTTGTAATGAAATTTCAGATTTGTTTCGGGAACCTAGATCTACAAATAGTTTATTTTTTATTTTTTAAATGTTATATTTACCAAATAAAGAAAGAAAGAATAATGAAATTGAAATGCTAACAAAGAAGCAAAAATTCAAATTTGTTTTGGGCCTTGGTGTAATTTAGGATTTGGGACCTTTGGGTTGGGGCAATTGAGGTTTTTAGTGTGCTGATCAAAAAAAAAATTTGAGGTTTTTAGTGGGGTCAAAACAATTAATTTCTTTTTTTTTTTTGAGAATCAAAATACTTAAATTCATTAAGCAAATGTATGTAGCACTCTAGAGAAATTTCAAAATTTTCTATTCATTAGGTCAAGTGATTTTTTTTTTACCACGATGTCTCCGCTCCTGAATATGTGCAGACTTTATCAATATAATTCTCGATACATCTGTTCATGAATGGTGGACTTCACAGTTATACCGCGTCGACATTATAAGAGAAGTGTGTTCGAAGTTGTTGTCCTTAAAGATTTGAGATATACGTTCTTAGTTTGTTCACCACGGATAGTTAGCAATATCCTGCGTTAATTGGTTACAACAGTATAAAGTTCTCAATAAAGTATACTGCAGTTGTCATTTAAAGCAGTAGACTCTACTGTCTACCTATCTTACCATGTCAATGAATAATGAGTAAGCCTATGGGTACAGAAAAATTGGTACAAATTTTGTACATAAATTTTTTGTGGGACCCATTACGGGTTTCACACAAATGATCCGAGCCGATCATTAAATGTTAAATATTTTTCAAGAGCTCCTGCAAAAATTCAGCTCAATCCGCTACTTATAGGTGTTCAATCCAATCATCTAATTTTTCATTTAGATTTCAGGATATGAAAAAGTTAGATGATTGGATCGAATATCTATAAGTATCGGATTGAGCTGAATTTTTGCGAGGGCCTTTGAAAAAATATTTTACATTTAGTGAAGGGCTCAGATCATTTATATAGGACCCGTAGTGGGCCCCAAGAAAAATCTATGTACAAAATCTGTACCAATTTTTCTGTACCCATAGACTTTCTATGAATAATTGGAATCAAATATATTTGGGTAGTGAATTCTAGACAGTGAACTAGGATTGATCGGTGGCATTGGACCTCCAATAATAATCGATGTGCGCTTAAGTTGATCCAAACACCCGATTGAGTTATAAACCACACCCCCCCTCCCCAAAAAAAAAAATACTAGGATATCTATAATTGCACATGTACATGCACATGAATCATTTTAGGATGGTTGACGTCGTAATTGCTAATAGAAGTAGGCTGGTCATGGGCTCATGACTATCAATGTGTTGTATATAATAACAAATGAAGGTCAATGAACACCAATGCTTGGCTTAGTGGTTAGTGGTTAAGGCCTAAGACTTAAGGTCGGATTTGCTTCTTCCAAAGGTCTTAGATTTTAAACCTCCCAAGTGTTATCAATTCTCTTTGGGTCAATCCATACAGAGTTTTGCTCTAGCTTTAATTGGAACCCCCACAAGTGGATGGTGCATTGGTACCTCAAAATTAACCGAAGTGCGCGTAAGTTGGACCGAACATCTAAGTCGTTATAAAAAAAAAATGGAGGTCAATAGGAGTAATTACGTGTTATAGAGGGTAGGCCTTGAAATTCCAAGCTGTTGACATGAGCTAGATTGGGCCAAACGGGTGCGTTGAAATTTAATGTATGCCAAATCCAAAAGCAATAAAATCACTATCAAGTTTGGCTGTATGAGTCCGGCCCCATTGGTGTTGATTTGCAATAAATTGATTTACGGTGATATTACAACACTCCCTAATATTTAAAAATGCTCAAAAGTACCCCCTCATCTATAACCGTTAACCAATCAGAACATTTTTGTCAAAAGACCGTTAAGATGATGGGGTTAGCACGTGGACAATTTTTTTTATAGATAAGAGGGTCATTGTGTGCGAGTTTTAAGGGGCAGAATCGTCATTTCCTCTCATTCCATTAGCAGAGTTAGCCAATTTTTTATTTCATATATAAGGGGATTTGAATGGACGGTTTTAAACATCAGTGGGTCTTCATGTCCCAAATATATAGATTAGGAGGTTTCCATGTAATTTCACCTTGATTTATTTGGGACAGGGGTCTTGTGATATTTATGCTATGACCATGACTTGTTATCTGTGACTTATGTGCTGACAAAATTTAATTACCTGGCCCATGGAGGACTTGGACGCTTGAGCCTTGAATGGGTCCTCAGTGATAAATGATGCGTGTCACAACATGGAACAAGAGTTCAACAATTAATTGATGTAATCTCACTAAATATTTTTTTTGGTCCAACTTTCGGAGAAATAAATAGAGTCATAAGATACGATTAAAACATGGAGTAAACACGACGACATATATATCACCATTCTGTGGGGGAAAATAGGGCAAAAATATCAAGGGTACGCATGGAATACAAATTTAAGAAAAGTTATTTGAGGTATTTTAATTATTAAAAATTGAGACGGATACTAGAAAAATATTGAATCGACAATAATATTGACATTATGAAGTCCAATTCCAAGTTTTTAACATTGGATTCTGATCTCTTAACGTATGTGTCCCTGACGTGATCAACAAGATGACCTAGCAACAAGTATCTAACAAGTCCTAGCATGTCTTCAATTAGCATCTTCGATTCGCAAAATTTAGCTGAAAACAAACACAAATTTGGTAGCGGAATACATTTCTAAAGCGTTTCCGAATGGGAGACGACTGCATATAAAGCAAATGGACGTGTCTGTGCATTTTGGGCATGTATAACTGAACTACAATTAATAGGAATATTGGAACAGACTTGGAAAAAATCAGTGGTACAATTTTTTTTCTTCAGTAGAATTACAAACCAAACCAAACGCGCGTTGAGGCAGTATTTTGGAAATGGGCATTTTCATTTTTCCTTATGTCATTTACGCTAACTATGTTTCTCTGCCACCCTTCCTATTCCTATTTTTTGAAATGGGCATTTTAGTCTTCTCATCTCCAAGCGCCAATATGGTCTTCTCGTATATTACTAATATTTTCAAAGCAAATTTTGAGTTAAATACATTCTCATACTGTAGTAATTAAGCAGATAAAACTGGATAGGAATTAGCCTATTAGGTAATTGAAACGAAATTATATAAGATAGTACATTTATCTGATCTTATCCACGCATGAAAAAGCAGTACAATACGGCATGCATGTATGTATGTATCATCTATGTGTGTGTATGTATATATATACATGACTGATCATACCACACTTGTCTACGGTTTTAGATACCATATAAGGAAATGCTACAATACGCCACCTATTGCAACAATTTTTAGGATAAAATTCATAGCCACAATTTTAAATTTGTAACTATTGTTTAGACATTCATAACATTTAAACAAAATTGATAACTTTACTTTTGAATTCAACTTTTTTTTTCCCCTATTGGCGAAAGTCAATATGGTTAGTTAGATTAATACTTTGGAGGATGAACTGAATTTCTGACCTCCTTTCTCCTAGCATTTAAGTGGCATATCATGTTGCCGTTGAACCAAAGCCTCTTGGCAATTTTTTATTTTGAAATCTTGAATTCAAGTTTTTGTCTTCATGTTCTAAGATTTAAAGCAAATTTATGAATATTTATATAAATGGTATGGCTTTCTATACAAAACGCAAAATTCAGAACAAGATTTTAGCATTTCCCTATCAAATTATAAATTTGAAACAAGATTAATATTGTATCAACACTTAGAACCTCTGATGCCGATTTTGACACAAATGTCGGACTAACACTATACACTGTGGTGTTTGGGAGCTTCATTTTTCTACTTTTTGCTTTTTACATTTTTGACTTTTTGGATTATGGCTAGAACGTGTTATAGATCTAATAGAGTATTTAAGAGATATATGCAGAATGCATGCATTTTGCAACATGAATAGAGTTTGGGAGATATGTGAAGGAAACATTCTGTGGGTTTTTTATGTTAAGCAAAATGGAAAAAGTGAAAATGAGAAGTCAAAAAATTCCATTCTCCTAATTCTTGTTTTTTCTTTTTGTTTTTTGAACTCAAAAATCAAAAATACATTTCATGAGAATTCATTCTAGGATGAGGAGACAAACACCTATGAAAGCTAAAAATGAGAACCAAAATGCGAAAGAGAGGCTCCCAAGCAGGCTCACTATTGGCTGATACATTTTGATCGATACATATTCCGACATCATACCGTTGTTTATATGAATTGTGGGGAAGTTGCAAAGTGATGCAAATACTTTGATACTATTACAAGTAAGTGGAATCATGACCGATACGTATCCCGATACAGCTATTTATACTTATGCGTACTAGACTTTTTCTTAAACCCTTTTGCATCTTCACCCCCATATGCACATGAAGTTCGAGGAAGTTGCAAAGCTATCTACTCGAAATTTGAAGATTGTAGTGAAATTCATTTGATTACACGACTTGTTGAAGTCAACGTCTGATGGCGAACTCTAACAACAATTGGATTTCGTGATCAATTCTCTACTGTTGACTCTAATGCATTTAGGTGCACAATTCGGTTTCAACCAATATGTGTTCAAGTTGGCATATCAAGTTGCCCTTGACGTAGGTTGACCCGTTGTCGTGTTTTGGTTGCACGAGAGAGAGAGAGAGAGAGAGAGAGAGAGAGAGAGAGAGAGAGAGAGAGAGAGAGAGAGAGAGAGAGAGAGAGAGAGAGAGAGATATTCCATGCACGGGCCTACTGGTTGAATGAGAGGAAGCATGCAGATGGTCCATGGGGGTTGGGGGTGTCTCCTAGAGAGAGAGAGAGAGAGAGAGGAATGGACTGACGTGCGCGTCATGTGAGTTGTCACCGTGGACAAAGGTTTCATATGGTCAGTGTTTTTGAGTCTTATGCATATGAGAGTGTGTGTGAAAGGGTTTCACATGCCCTATAGCTAATGGTCCTTATTCCCCTACAAACCATGTGGCCTACTCAATCACTCTCTTGTCTCTCCCCAATTGTAACAATTTGTCACTCGTAGGCTTAACACATCCTCCCAATTTTTTTTGGTTTAATCAAAGTTAAAATAAAATAAGCGTTTTAAAATAAAATAAGCATCGACAGTCATCAGGCCATCACCACAGCATCACCTGAATACATAGATGGCATAAGCACCACTCCCGTCATTGGTGAGACTTGAACCTGAGTCTCCGCTTATACATTAGAATAGATAAGGATAGTGAACTCGAACCAAATGGCAGAGACTCAGGTTCTCCATTTATACATTAGAATAAATAAGGATAGTGAACTTATATATACCTATGATATGACCACTAATTTGTCACTTGAGTAATCACTTTCCCTAAGTCAAAAGCTCATCAACATAGGGAGAGAGAGAGAGAGATCTTGCTCTTGAAGACAATCTCCAATTCATTTCTAAAACCCCAAAGTTGAGAATGGATGTGATATATTAGAGGGAGATTTTATAATTTATTTTCATTTTTTGCACTTTATAAGAAAATATAGGAGGGATCCATCCTACTTTTTAGATATTTGGGTCTCCAAATTGCATTTGATTCTCCATTTTGGAGACACAATCTCTAAAAGTACGATGGGTCTCACCTAGATTCTCTCATAAAATGCAAAAAGTGCGAATAAATTATAAAATCTCTCTCCAATATATCACATCCATTCTCTATTTTAGAGTTTTAGAGATGGATTGGAAATGCTCGAAGAAATGAAAAAGGGTCCCCGATGAGCAAGTGAGTTATTTTTACACAGATTTTCCACAAATGTTTTATGGGGCTCACAAAATAATCCGACCCAGTCATTAATTTTAAAATATTTTTTCAAGAAACTCCTTAAAAAATCAGTTCAATAGGATATGTATAAGTGCTTGATCCAATCTTACAACTTTCCATTCAAAATTCTATTCAGGATTCTGAATGAAAAATTGAAAGATTGGATCGAGAACTTACACATATTCTATTGAGTTGATTTTTACAGGGTCTCTTGAAAAAATATTTTAAAAATAATTAACAGATTGAATCATTTGTGTGGGACCTAAAAGTGGGCCCCACAAAAAGCCTATGTAAAATCTATGTAAAAAAGGTCTGTGTTGCTAGAACAGTTCATTATTTAAGGTCGGTACGTCTAATGGGACCCGAAGACCCTGCCGAGCGGCACCCCTGCCGAGCGGGTGCCGAGCGGCCAATCCGGCCGTTCATCTCGGAATCAACGGCCCGGATCGAAACATCTTTTTCCTTTTTCTTTTCTTTTTTTTTAAATCCGTTCGGCACCTTTGCATCCGGGCAGTCCAGAACACTTTTGGACGGCCGAGATGCGCCCGGCACCCATGCTTGGCAGGGTCTCCCGGTCCCGTCTAATGGTCCCCGATGAGCAAGTGAGTTACTTAGGCTACTTTCATTGTACTCCTATATAGTAGTTTCTTCGTTCAAGTGCAGGTCTTCAGTCATAATTGAGATGGTCCCTATCTACATCTAACGGGCTAACATGTATCGGTATCAATAATATGGTCATACATCAAACGATGTAGAAAACACAGTACATGACAACCAACAGTTTAATTTACTTACGCAATCTCTCTTGTAATATTGTAAGAACTAATCAAGTTTTGTTGAATATTCAATTGTATATATACATATATATAGATTCTATATATTTTTGGTTAGTTTCAATAAGGTTTAAAACCTAGATATATACTTCCATATCAGGCCGGTCCGAGATTTTGACTAACACGGCTCATACGTATGGAATTTTCAACCCTCCGATAGTACTGTTGTACCTAACATCGTGTAAGATTAAGCCATGTTTCCGGCCCGTAGCAATTTGCAGATATCCGATCGCTTTTCCACCATCATTTCGATCTAAAACCAATTGGTATTTGGGAGGGAAGCAATTAAGTCTTTTATGGCATTGTAAGAAAATTGCTTCACGTTATTTCGCAATCACTAAAAATGATTTTCTATTTAAGACGAGTCCTAAAGGTTAGTGCACACAGCACTTGTAGGGAAACTGCCTCAGCAACGTCGCACTTTTGATTCCTCAAGTGAGCAATCCACTTAAATCTACAACCTCAAAAAGCATCACAATTCACAACATATTTATGGTACTATACCTCATTGGCTGTCCCTCACTGTAAACAAGAAAGAAACTATTTTGAGACACAAAATCATAGTAGCACGTTAAAAAGCTAGATAAAGCAGAGAAAATGCTTCCGAATCTTTGAAGTGATTTTTTCGTGTCCGGGGCACCGTAATCAGACCCTTTAATCACTTCACATTGTGGTGGGTTCGTAGCCTTTGTCTCGGGTCCTTCCATAATGCGCGGTGAAAAAAAGGCACGAAACTTCAAGTGGGGCGCCCATCGAATGATCTGTCCTAATCTTTCGAGCGGTCCATTACCGGATTCACTCACCACCTCCCTCATCCACCACCCTCTTTTCGTACCATTAGTCAATCATCAGTCTGCTAGTAATCACTTTTTTTACCGTTAGCTAGAAGGTTCTGATGCTTTCAAGTGAACTTTTTGAAACTGTTTCCATTTTAGCGCACCATTTCGAATGTGACTTTTGTAAATCAGGTGGCAGAAACTAATGGCGCACGGGTTAAACCCGGTAAAGTGGGTTGATGGTGGGTGAGAAGATAACAAAAAAATAAATTTTCAAGATTTTTGGTAGTGATATATACTATGCAGGTACTTGCAGTGTGAAGAAAAAAATTGTGCATAGTGACATCTTAATATTAAACTGTCATTTTTTCCTTTGGTTCAACAGTCAGGTGCGCCCGGATCAGTTTATGCGCATTTCAACTAACTTCTTCTCCACCTAACGAGAATTGTCTCCACTGGCCGGGGGTTTGCTTCCACCCTGGAGGATCGGAGGTGTGAGTTCGATTAATTCTTAGGGGTAGCCTGGGTAGGCCAACGAATTGGGAGATGAAAGTCTATGTGGGTAGCCTAGCCTCATGGGTGCGTCCAGTGGTCTCATCTTCTTACTATGTCTAACTGCTTTCCGTGAATGTTGATTCTCTGCGGTAGGCCATAGGTGGATTAGTTTCATCCCGTTTAGGTGTAGAAATACCTCCTAGTTATCGGAAAAAAAAAACTAATTACATCTCCTGCTCAGTCAAAGATAGGTCATCTACGTCGAGATTAGAGAATTCACAAGTAATTAGTCTCTTGAGGCTTGACCGTACCCAACAACGTAAAAACTTTAGATCCAATCCCAAACTCTATGTTTTGGCGTGGGTAGGATATCGACCTTGTCCATATACTAAAGACAAGACGAGAATAAATTATATATATCAGTGGTGTAAATATTTATTTCCTTCAAATCAATTATATTGTGCCAAGTCGTCAAAACAGTGATCTCAATTAATAAAACATGGTAGCGTGACGCAATATAATTGATTTAGAGAAAATAAATATTTATACCGACGGTGTAATTAATTTAATCTCAAGACACAATCAAACAAATCACCGCCCGTCCGCCGGCCTTTCTCAAAACAGGTTTGTCGACGAGAGTTAGAAATAATTCCATTATTACAGAGAGAGATAGTCATTTGGGGAAAATAAAATTGACATGAAAATAGTTCTACTCAAGGAAACCCAAGTCTAGGTGTTCTGACATGGCTTTTCGTAAACATATACTATGGGAAAGGTTGATTGATATGGAATCGGGGCTGCTGTGAGCAAACACAGCAATGTGCAACTGTGCCCCATATCATCATTCGTTTATAATTAATGATTCGGATTTTAAAAGAAAAACTCTTCTCTGGAATTTTTAAAAAAAATTTGAACCGTCTAAAACACTATGGTAAGTTTGCGCGGTATTGTATTTTGCTCACGTCATTCACCTGCTTCCCATTGATATCTACCAACTAACTCCCAATTGTCATGCACAAAATCATTCTTTGAACTACCCCGTCCACTATAACCATTTCTAGACTGTGACATCAATTGCATTTTTTTTTCCTTTTTTTAAATAACGCAAAGAGTGGTAGTACTCAAGCCCTACAGTGGTGTAGTGCGTCTTGGTATGTTTTATTGAGATCTCGTTATTGTGATCTAAACCATTTAATTCATTGAGCTCGTTGATTTGGTCATCTAGAAAACAATTAAATTGATTGGATATCATTAACTTTTGGTTGGATCCCAATACAAAAAATGGGTGGCCAGATTAATTTCAAAAGTGAACTATAAGCGAAACTAAACTATGCGGACCGGCCATAATGATAAGACCTCAGTAAAACCTCCCAAGGCACACTGTACCTCTATATATAATGAGACAACGGTAACCCCGACTAATTTCTGAAGAACCAATCCCCAAAAGTTCACTAGTAGAGGGGTCTCATTAAAGCAAGGGAAAAATCCCATATACATGTAAAAGTCGATAGCACTGGAGGTTTTGAACGTAACCTTTGGTAGAAGTAAAAGTTTGAAGCCTAAACCCACAAGGCTAAACCCTTAATTTATGTACATAAGAGGAAAAGGTAGTTGGTCAGTTTGCATTACAAAACCCAAAAGGAATTAACTTTTTGAGAAAATTTGCTAGAGAGAGAGAGAGAGAGAGAGAGAGAGGGAGGCCGACATGAGCTAGGTGATGGGCCAGTGGCGCCGGAAAACAAATAGACCAGCCCACAATGGCCGGTCCAAGTTTGCATGGGTTTGGTGGGGTCAGGTTAGCTACTCTGTCAAAGATTTGCTGTCGGCATGGCTTTTAAGAGCCTCAACAACGACTTCTTGCATATTAAAAAGAAAAACACAACAATGACCTCTTTTTAGTGCCAAATTCTAATTTTTTTAATATTCGTGTCAATTTTCAATCGCTCATATCTCTCAACATAAATTTTAAAAACTATATAATATAGATCTTGTTTGATAATTTTAAATTAGGTCTACTATACCGTGCAATTATTATAACCTATTTGTTTTTTGTATTATCATGTATTGTTCTAACCAATAAAATAATAATTTTTACTAATTTACTGTGTTATTATTTTCAAAAATTTCAACTTCTCTCCTTATTTTTATTTTTTGGCTTTACAAGACCTGATACGGTGCAGTCGTGGACACAACACGTGCACGATACATGCACAAGCACAACACAGCACAAAAATAAACGGGGCACTTGGGTTAAGTTCATTTTCGAATATTTTCTCTCTCTCTCTCTCTACGCATTTTGTGACTTCTAATTTAAAAGCTGATGACTCATTATTGAGGGCCATCAGCGGTTCAAACAAAGTCACATTGCAAGTCGCCAGCGCTAAATTTATTGATAAAGCAACCTTTTGCGCCAAGCACTTAAGTCTTTTGTCTGGGCAGAAGCAGGCGGCAGGACTTGCTTAACCGAACACACGGAATTAATTGGGATCCTTCTCGCATGCAAGTTCCTTGCCGTAATCAAGCTCCCATAGTTGAAGACTCCATTCCTCATAGCCTAGTCTATCGAAAGTCGACAGTGATTTTGTACTGACACCCTTCTCTTTGCGGATGGCTAAGTGACTTCCTAACCATGCAGCCGTTCATCCAAAACGACGTTTTAGCGCATAAATGTTTTCATCGGAGACGAGGCTTTGTTTGAGCCTTTGATGGCTCTCATTAATGGCGTTGTCAACCTGTTATTAAAAAGGTCCAGAAAATGTTTGAGAGAGAAAGTATTAGGAGAGGATCTCAACTCAGTACACTTAGCCCAACAGTTTTATGGAGAAGATGTTGATATCACCGTTGATGGATCGAGTAGGGAATGAGATAGTACGTTTTCTTCTATCATATGACAATAAAATCATGACCTCAATCTTCAAATGTAGTCATCTTAGCATCAAGGTTTTAAATACTGGCCGTTACATTTTGTTTGTATCTGCCGCTACATAACAGTTTTGAGTATTTTGATACCATTACAACCGATATACTGGTGAGATAAAAAAACGAATGCGTGTCGGTCGGTTTTCTTTACTTATCAATCCGTTTCCGATTCACGAGTGTTGGAAGTGATTTTCACACTTTGAATTTTTTTTGGTTGCCAAAAGGGAACTTTTTTCAAAATTTATGATCACTACACCTGATTCCCGTCAACACGTTCGATATTATTACACCACGACCAATATTATTGTTACATGTTCCATTACAATTACTCCCTCCGTCCCATAAAGTTAGGCCACTATAAAATTACATGCAATTTTTTAACTAATAAATAAGGTATTTATCGAAATAAATTTTTGTGCAATATGGATTTTATTTGATAGATCTTTTGAATGGTGCAAAAAAAATCAAAAAAATTATTTAGTAAATATGTTACTTTTAAGTTTAAAAATTACACATAATTTCACAGAGGACCAACTCCATGGGATGGAGGGAGTATTTAAAACCTTGCTTAGCATTACTTCATTTTGACCAATAAAACCTGCAACATCGTATTTATAGGTTGGAAATTGATTTTCACATTCCATATTTTACAATTCACACTCCCTTTTTTTTTTTTTTTTTTGTCTTTATTCACTTGAATTTATTATCTTGCCCTTTATTCAATACATTTTTTCACACATTCAAGAATAATATTGTAAATTCATATTGATAAAAACAAAAATAAAAAAGAGTGTGAATTATTAAAAGAGGAGTGTGAAAATTATTTTTCTATTTATAAACTTATCATCAAACATATATGAGACCATTTTGATGCTTGCAAGTTGATACCCCTTTGTTCTAAAATATTAGACATTTTTTGGAATTGCGTGTCATTTTAGATTGCTTATATCTTTCGATTTAATATTAAGTTTTATGTGATTTTGAAAACTTCATTTAATAGAACTAATTAAAATCTACTCCATCCGTCCCCTTTTTAATGTCCAGTATTTTATTTTGGGCTGTCCCTTAATAAGTGTCCATTTTGTAAAGTTAGTGGGTAAAAGTGGATATATTTCCTATTTTGCCCCTAAAAGTAGATTCTTTTTTGAAAAGTTAATGAGTAAAAATGTAATGATGATGTCTTTATAGAGGGTAAGTAGAGAAAGTGGAGGTAAAAGTTGATTTAAAATGTGTAATGATGATATTTTCTTAATAAGTTAGAGTTACGAAGCGAGACACTTAAAAATGGACGGAGGGAGTATTAAACAAGATTCCTATCGCATATTTTTTAACATTCACATTGAAAGATATATATGTAATTAAAAAAATGACACGTTATTTCAAAAAAGTCTTAACATTTTAGGGCGAAGTGACCACAAAGACTCATGAAAAAATATGGCAATACAAGTGGGAGAAAAATTTTAATCTGAGTCATCCATAAATGCATCGGACGGTTTAAGAGTGTTGAACGGACACCACGTAAAATATACCCATCAACACTGAAAATTTTCACTACAAGTGGACGTCTCTCTCTCTCCCTCTTTTGTCAAACAGCGACCGGCGCTCCACATGCTGACGCGGCATTCCTTAAATTAATAATACAACTCCTATATATACACAACACTTCCTCTTTACCAACATCGCCACACACTACAAGAAAACTCTAATTGCAAACACTTCTTCTAATTGCAAACACTTCTTCTATCTCCTCTCTCTCTCTCTCTCTCTCTCTCTCTCTCTCACTAGAATTCCAGTTTTTTTTTGGCAGTTGAAGGATTCTCCTACCCCTTTTTTTCCAGCTTTGGCCTCTGCAAATGAAGCTGCTCTCCAGGAAAGCCACGTGCAACTCTCACGGCCAGGACTCCTCGTACTTCCTCGGATGGCAGGAGTACGAGAAGAACCCATACCATGAGATCAAGAATCCTAATGGAATCATTCAGATGGGCCTAGCAGAGAATCAGGTACTTTATTACTAAATTCAGATTTCAGACTAGTTTGCTCGCGATTCGACTAATACTACAATTAGCGATCGGATAAACGTCACGGGTTATTTTTTCTTGCCATTTATACACGTAAAGCTAGTTTTTAATTTGAATTTCTTTGCAGCTGTCGTTTGATCTGTTAGAGTCATGGATTGAAAACAATCCGGATGCGGCCGGGTTCAAGAGAGATGGGCAGTCCATTTTTAGAGAGCTTGCCCTCTTTCAAGATTATCATGGCCTTCCTGATTTCAAGAAGGTAAGCAACTACATAAACAGTACTTGTTGTTAGTAAAATTTATGCCTCCTTGTCATAATGCATTCCGATTTTTATACGGTAAAGTCTCAAAACAAAAGATCATAAAACATAGTATGGTTAATATATGCAGGCATTAGCAGAATTCATGTCCGAAGTTAGAGGCAACAAAGTTAGCTTTGATCCGGAAAAACTTGTCCTCGCAGCCGGTGCAACTTCCGCTAACGAGACCCTAATGTTCTGCCTTGCTGAGCCAGGCGATGCTTTCCTCCTTCCCACTCCATACTATCCCGGGTACGTATTATTAGAAGAGATTTCACGAAAATTTATTTTACATTTTGGTAGCACCGCATTTATCCTTGTGGTGCCGTCTGGCTCGGGGTCCCTTTAATCTTTGTTTTTTTTTTTTTTTTCAAAGATTAATAAATTCTTTTTCGCTATTCAAAAGAAATTCATCCAGAATAAATGTAGTGCTCTCGGCAGTATTTTTTAGAAAAATTTATCTTGTGTTTTTTAAGCTTGCATGTCTAATAGTATTCACTATCCCATGCAGATTTGATAGGGATCTCAAGTGGAGAACTGGAGTTGAGATCGTACCAATCCATTGTCACAGCAATAACAACTTCCGGATTTCCGAATCTGCCCTTGAAGAAGCCTACCAGTCTGCCCAGAAACAAAACCTCAGAGTCAAGGGTGTTTTGGTCACTAACCCATCAAATCCTTTAGGCACAACCTTAACCCGAGATGAGCTCGACCTCCTGTTCACCTTCATCACCGCAAAGCAAATCCACCTCATCAGCGACGAAATCTACTCTGGCACCGTTTTTAGCTCGCCAGAATTCGTGAGCGTCATGGAAATCCTAACGGATAAAAAGTACTCCATGGATACCGAAGTCTGGAACAGAGTTCACATTGTGTATAGCCTTTCCAAGGACCTCGGCCTCCCTGGGTTTCGTGTCGGTGCGATATACTCCAACGATGACGTGGTGGTAGCTGCGGCGACGAAGATGTCCAGTTTCGGGCTGGTGTCTTCACAGACGCAGTATCTTCTGGCAAAAATGCTTTCCGACAAGAAGTTTTGTAAAAACTACGTCATCGAGAACAAAAAAAGGCTTAATCAGCAGCAGGAGATGCTGATATCCGGCCTTCAGGCAGCTGGAATCAGCTGCCTGAAAAGCAACGCCGGGTTGTTCTGCTGGGTGGACATGAGCCACCTTCTGAGCTCCAAAACTTTTGACGCAGAGATGGATCTTTGGAAAAGGATTGTTTACGACGTCGGGTTGAATATCTCTCCCGGGTCGTCCTGTCACTGCTCCGTACCCGGCTGGTTCCGGGTATGCTTCGCCAACATGTCCGCTGAAACCTTGAATCTCGCGATCCAACGGTTGAAAAGCTTCGTCCAGTCCCCCGCCGTCGCTACCAGGAACAACCAGAGGATTCATCAATCCCCCAAGAACTCGAGAAGAAGGTCACTCACTAAGTGGGTTTTTCGGCTATCGTCCAATGGGCACGAGCCAGACGAACGATAGTCCAGTACGTGTGAGAACGTACATCATCCAATCGGATTTTTTTCTCCCTGCCGAAATCTCGAGTGTCTTTTACTATTTAATATATATATTTCTTTTCTTTTTTTAATTTTTGTTTGTACATTTTTAATATGGAGAGTGCACTCGATCCATGTGGGATTAGAAGTGGCTTTTTTTTTCTTTTTTTTTTTCACTTTTTTGTTTGTATAACTCTGAGTTCTTCCCTGAGATCTTATCGAATTGTTCAAACTATTATTAATTAACTTATTGAATGTACCATGTTAGTTCTATTATTGGCTCTCTACTTGACCATATTTTAATTGTAAATTGTCACATGCCGACACGTGGCCATGGAATTTTAATTAAGACACAATAATTACAGCAGAGCCGGGATTAACGGCTAAGTAACGGCGAGGCACAATATCCCAACGGTGGCCGGTTCGTTAGTTATAAATAATATCCTTGTCAACCGACATTTGCTATAATTCCGGTAACGTTCACGTTCAGTGTGATTAGTTTTGCTGGTTTTGTCATGTCTAATTCCAGTGTGCTACTGGGATTATATTTATGGTGTTTATAAATATGGTGATGATTAGAGCATAAATTTTAATCTTATGTATTCGACTTAGCGCGGTGAGATCGATCAATTGTGCAAAGATGAGATGAAATTGTGGTCATTTGTTTTTATACTGCCAGTTCTCTTGGAGCATATGGTCATTGATTCTAGATTGGTGACATGTTGTGTGGGTATGCCCTCCATCTTTGGCAAATTTAGCTTTATGGTGGTTCGACAACAGGTTTGGAGGCTTGGAGGAACAATTGTGGGTAGCTTCTTTTTATGCTACACTCTGGTCTTTGTGGTTGGTTCGGAATGACTACGTATTCAACAATGCAACTACTAGTATCGAGGAGGTGGGTGAGCTTGTGAAAACCAGAGTTGCCATGTGGATAAAGTCCAGGTTTGACATCAAGTTCTATTCGGTGGAGGACTTTAGGTTGTTTTTGGATGGAATTCGAAAGCTCAAGTTGTAGTTCCTTTTGAGGCGTTGTTACTGTCCAACTCTCTGTTGGATGGTCTTGCTTTCTTTGTCCTTTTTGTGTTTTTTCCCTCGATGTACCCTTTCGAGTAATAAAAAAATTTCGTTTGCCGAGCAAAAAAAAAAAGATGAGATGAAATTGAACTAGTTCCGCGTGTTTTGTTTCTTTTACTTTTTAGTTATTTTATCTAAGCATGAGTAAGGCGTGCTTAATGTAACTTCTCGAGACTCCTGATCTTGGATTACAACGTCTCCGAAATTATGTCGATCAGTGTGTTTGTCGCAGTCTTTGCTTTTGACTTTAGACCCCAAAAATATTTTCTAAAGATGATTTATAAGTAGCATCCACAAGCTTTATGCTAAATCGTGAGTCATGTCTTCTCCCAATGTGTTAGAATCATATTTATGGTCTTCTAAATATGGTGAGCAGAGAGCATAAATTTAACCTATGTAAATGTTGGATATTGGACTTAGTGCAGTGAAATCGCGCCGGATGAGATGGAAATGAATCGGTCCGTGTATTTAGATTATAAACTTTTCTAGTTATTTTATCTAAGCATAAACTAGGCTTGTTTTGCGTAGCTTCTCGAATCCTAATCCTGAATTCTAGCTTCTATGAAATTACGTCAGTCCGTTTGTCGCAGTCTCTGCTTTTATCTTTAAACCCCAAAAATAGTTTCTAAAAAGATGATTCCGAAAGCTGCATCCGAAAGCTAGCTAGCCTTTTGTGTTCTACTTGGCAAAATCAACTTTAAAAAATCTGAAATTTTTGACAGACAATAATGGTGTTTTTAGCTGTTCTTACTCATCAAATAAAAAACGAAAAAGGCAAAGACAGTCCGAGAAGCTATAATTAACCCTCTGGGATTTGCCATACCTAAAGTGAAAAAAGGTGGTATAAAAAAAAAAAAGCATTAAAAAGCGTCACTTCTAACTACGCAAAGTGGTAGAGTTTGTGGCAAGTAATTAATCTCGAAACTCAACGCTGTGTTGAAATTTCTCTCGTCTTCTGTAAAGCTTTTTTACGCGCTTTCAACGCCATTTGCCAATTACGTACACAATATTGCTCCGTAGTGTCACTGGACGTTCAAGCCAACTTGCTTCAATTAATTTAAGGTTTGGAATGTTTGGCCTACGTGAGATTCGAACATGCGATCTTATACAGTGGCATAGCAAGGAATTTATCTCGGTGGGGGCATCATTAATTAACATGCTCTTATAATTTTTTATCTTTCATAATAAACAACCATAATATAAAAGAAATGATAGAACGTAAAATTCGCGACAATATACAAATAGATAATGGGTCTTTATGAAAAGCAAGTGTGTACAAAAAAACTCTTCAAAAACTTGACAAAGATACTAGGAGATGTAAGTATTATAAGAGAAAAGATGTGTATACTTTTTACCTTTTTGGATACAAATTGTTATGGACTTTATAATTTGGGGATAAAAATTGATATTATTGGAAATTGTAGTGGGGGCCCGTGCCCCCACTGCTAACACACTATCTCCGCCACTGATCTCGTAGAGGACAAGCACTTATTTGTTTTTTTAGGAATGCTACATACACTATACACTTTCACTACATCATCCACTACATTCTTTATGGGACTCATTTCGGGTCCAACAAAAAATACAAAAAAATATCCATAAATTTTAAAATAATATTTTAGGGGGTCCCGTAAAAAATCAGCTCTAACGGGTATCGATAAATATTATTTCTTGGTTCGTATGTTCGAAATTGCGCAGTTGAGCATTTTCACTCCTATAAATTTAGAAATGATACTTACCGATACCGGTTAAAGCTGATTTTTTACAGGGCCCCCTAAAATATTATTTTCAATTTATGGATATTTTTTTGTATTTTTTATTGGACCCGAAATGAGTCCTATAAAGAATGTAGTGGATAGTGTAGTGAAAATATGTAGTGTATGTAGCATTCCTGTTGTTTTTTCATGCCCACTTAGCCAAACTCCTTTAGGTTTAGCGTCAGTTAGTTATGAGAGGACATATAGAGAATAATTAATAATTAATAATTAAAAGAATTTCAAAAATTAAAAAAATGTGACAGTTAAAAGTATTACTTGACCTTTGGGTAATTTGAAGATTAAACTACCCATGTTCTTTTACGTCAAGGTCATGCGTTCCGTTCACTGGTCAAAAATGTAAAGAACTGGTCAAAAAACATGTAAAGAAAAATTATTTATTAAAAATTTATTAATTGAAATAAGAAAGAGAGAACTTTTTTTGTATGCTAAGAATATAAATATATAATATAATTATCAATTTTTATAACAACTTAACGCTTTTAGAAGTGTTGGTCGTTTTTTTTTTTGAAAACTTTATATCCATCTCAAAATCAATTGGCAATAAGTAGTAAGGTCCTAATATTATATTAAGTGATCACTCATTCTTCTCCTAAGTAATGTGAGACTAATTTCCTTAACTTTTTTTGTTTTAAATTAGTTAGTGGTCAATATTTAATACTTCATCTGTCCCAAGTTGCTGGACCTCTACAAAAAGACGTGCAGTACTTTTATTTGGTGTAAAAAAACTTGAAAAATAATGCTTGAAAGTACTTTATTTTTTAAATAAAAAATTGCACGACTTTTCGTGAGAGGCGGACAATTTAGGACAGATGGAGTATGATATCTGAGCACACAATAGATCCCATGTTCTACTGTGAATTCACAATTTTATGGTAGCTGCACACATAGAAAATACAAAAAAGTAAATAAGTCATTGTTGTACTTTTCTATATTTTCTCAGCTGAATCTCGAAATTCTACATTATTATTATATAGGAATGAGAAGTTTTATTCGTTCGCATATTAATTCTCCCATGATTACAGAGTTTGACTATAATTTAATTAAAAATTAAAATGACACATATATGCCAGCGTGGTCAACTTTTCCATGGTTTCATTTGAGTTTGACCATTGGGTCAGTGGGCCTCACGTGATCCAACGACTTCTATTGTTAATGCATGGCGTAAGGTAGAAGAAAGGTTAAAGGCTGTTATTTAGGTTAAAATAGAAAATAGGATTATGAATTACTTGGTATAAAATTTGTGTACATAAGCTCTACTTGTCATAATTCATTTTCTCTTAAGCAGGGACAACCTAAATTTTAACATGTAATGCCGGTGATATTCCCTTCCATGAAGCTTGTGTCGGTCGCTGTATATTGATTATGACTTCATCTCGTACGTCTGATTCTCACCAATGTTGGGCCAAGTCGTGGTTTTGAGACACTGGGCATCAGCACAACAAAGCACGGCGGGGCATATATGAAGCATGGGCACAAAACAATCTTGACATGGATATACTAATACTTTTCACTCTTAATTAAATTTGATGCAATTTAACATGGTGTTGCTTTTGTTTTTTAGGCTTAACTACTACTTTGGTCCTTGTAGAATTAATATGCCAGGTTTAAATTTCGTTCTTATAAAAAATTTCACTCCAATTTCTTCATTGTAATTTTTTTGAAGTTTCAATGTTGCCCTTGTCGTCCAATTCTGTTAAATGAATGACAAAAAACCATGATGTGGCCCTAAAATTATAAGGGCAACATTGATTTAACAGAATTGGACTGCAAGGTCAACATTGAAACTTCAGTAAAAATACAAGGGCGAAATTGGAGCGCAAAATTTTATAATGACGAAATTGAAGCCTGCCATATTTTACAAGGACCGAAGTAGTAGTTTTATAAAATTGAGAAGGCTTGCCTGCAATCTTGACATTTGTTTAATAAACTTGCCTAAAATGGTGCGATATTAAATTAAAAAGACTTGGTGTACAAATATTTTTTTGGTAACTAAATTTTGGTAAATACTTGATGTACATTGATATGTGCTAATCCTACCCTAACAGCCCTTTTACCAACGGGATATAAGAGACGGGTATGTTATCATCCGGATATAGATCACGAATATAATTTCTCCCTGATATTATATCTTCCCACAGACGGATATACTCCAATAAGGATTGAATGAGATGTGGTGTTATTATATCCGTCTTTTTAATTACAAAAATGTCACCGTCTTCTTTTAATTCTATATCCACCTACTCATATCCACCCAAAACAAACCGAAGAACACATACATATTCCCTCCTCTATAGATTACCAAAACAAACTATGTATATAGCTGCCCTTTTGTGATCATATCTCTCCTTATAATATATTCATTCAAAACAAATTCAATCAGCAAACGATCCGTAAGGTCTTTACAAGTTATTGAATTATAGATTGCCTCATTTGTCTAAAGAATGGTAAGAAATGCAGTATACTAGTAGTATAATTTGAGCACTACAGCATCCCCCATCCATAAATTTTAGCAAAGAAAATTTAATGAGTGACACTGGAAAGTACTCAAACGAGAAAGCAATTTGTACTCAAACAAGCAATTTGTCTTTTGGGAAGTTGAGGAGGCAGCACGGGGAGATCGATCAATGGGAATTCATTCTCGAGCACTGTTGGTCTTGGGGCAGGCACTTTCTTGGAAGTACATTTGTCTTTAACTATGATTATCTTGGGTTTAGTTCTGATCTCTTCCACTGTAAATTTTTTATTTTGGCAGTTTTGTTCTTTTTTATATTTTTACGAATAGCAGGAGAGTCTTTAGTTACTTTTCAAAGCTTTCTCAGGGGATTTCTTTTCCTATATTGATTAAATTCATTTGGATTCATTTTTTTTTTTTTTAATCTTTATGATCAATGAAGTTTTTCATTAAAAAAAAAAAAAAACAGTGATGCAATTCATACTTATTTCTTTCAATGTATTACTTCTTCAACTGTTATTAATATTGTTATTATTTTCAAATTCTTTAATAGTAAAAAAAGTGTCTTTTCTTTCTTTTTTTGTATAGGCACACACAAATAGAGAACGCGCGACAGGGGCACGACTAGTGTGGTGTTCACATCAAAGTTATCAATTATGTACCGGTTAGCGCATCGTTTTCTCTACTGAGATGGTACGTAGCCAAACCGATTTATACGTCGGTACAGAAATAAAAATACACCTTAATACTAGTTCTAATACTAACAAATTATCATGATTAATAAAAATGGACACTGAATTTTGTTAAAATTCTTAAAAATTTATGCCTTCTATCAAAAGAGATACACTAGTATTTGTGTACTGACCGAGATTCCGGTATAAGTCCGGTGTCGGCCGATATTTTGGCCGGTATAGAACACCATATAATGTACCATTTTGTTACCTATGGTAGGAGATCTACAACACTGGTTTGCACGAGATAGGCTATGACTACAATATTCCAATGTGGCTTGACAAGGCACGACATGACATGTTTATCAAACGGATTGGGCTAGACACAACACAACACGTACATAGCACATTAGGCAGAGATATTAACGGGTTAGATCGGTCAGCCGGCCAGGCCCATTTAACACCTCCATTTACAGATTCGCAATGTGCTAATTAAACAATGTTCTTCGATTGGTTTGGTAGGCCGTGTTTGATTATGAACAATTATTATAAATAATAAAACATTATGTTTCAGTAGATTGGTATCATTGAATTAGGACTTAAGCTTGAGAGATGGATATATATATATCTAATCGATAATTCTCTCTATTTTTGGAGGTTATTCAGGTATGGGAGTTTCAAAATGATAGTGGAGTAGTATTTTCGCATGTGAGAGAGAAAGGAAAATAGAAAAATATACTATTTAACACAATTTTGAAATAAATAAATAAAAATGGAATGGGGAATATTGGTCGATATTCCCATGTTCCTTGTTGACTATAGGCACGTGCCTTGTAAGCTAGGAGCTAGCTAGGTCGGTTGAATTTCATGACTGCCTAGTTTTATGGTAAATCTTGTACTTTAGAGGATCTTAAGATTCTGGGCGGTTGATTGTGTCCTTATAACTAACTTTGAATCCTTCAATTTTGTTAGTTATGCAATAACTGCTCATCAACTTGAACCTATATTTTTATTTAATTAGTAATTTGCTAGCTTCTTTCGAACTCATATACGAATGAGAAATGTTTTAGTTCCACACCATCATATCTGTGTTTTCTTATGATGAAAAATAAAGTGGTGGCTTCATAGATCGTTGATTGACAATCTGTAGTACCGTCGGCGGCGGTCTTGTTAGAATGTGTTTGTTTCAGTGAGAATGATGTCTTTCTAATATCTCTATATATATCTTAGCATACTAGTCTACAATGACAAAATCGGAAACCAAAAAACAACCCATACGATAAGTTGCGTGGTCTAGATTCACTTGAATGTGTAGGAATCCAATACCCAGGTGTAGGGTTGTCCACGGTCCGGATCGGATCGGATTCGTATGAATCCAATCTTAATCCATATTTCACGGTTTTTAGAAAATACAATCCAATCTTAATTCAAAAGTCTCACAGTTTGGTTCCGGTTTTATCCACGGATTCTCTTCCAAAAAAATAAAATGATGCTAGTACTATGATCATATTCCAAATAAAAATGCAAACACTAATTTCCATAAACATTGTCCAAATTATAAAGGCATTAAGGCATTAAGGCAATAAACATGGTAAAGGCAGCAACCAAATAAAATTAAGTATTGTCCAAAATACACAAATTCTAGTCAAGCATGATCTACTTATTACATCCCATAAAAAACAAACAAAAAATAGCAAATTAGTTTCTCAAAACAAACAAGCAAATTAGTAAAATTATAATTATTTATATATATTACACACACATATCTATATTTTTATTTTTTTAAATATCTCACGGTCCGGTTCGGTTAATCTACGGTTTTGAAATGAAAATCCAATCCTAATCCGTATCTCACGGTTTTTTAATTTTCAAATCTGTGTTCAAACCATTAATCCACGAACAAATCCAAAAAGTACGAATCGGATCGGTCTGGACCAGTTTCATGGTTCTCAATTTTTCTTGGACAGCCCTACCCAGGTGAATATGGGTCACAAATTTGCCCTTGTTCGGTTGTGGGTTTGGAATTTCCAAACTCAAATCCACTTATTATCTATATTTCCAATCATTACTTTCATTTCTTTCTCCACTCATTATCTTTATATCCAATCATTAATCTCATTTCTCTCTCTATCTCTTTACTCATTTCCCTTATCCCTAATTATTGCTCTATTTTCTCTCCTCACTCATTACCCAAAAACCAAACTCAAAAATTTTCCAAACCCACAACCGAACAAGGCATTTTGTGGGTAATAATTCTGCAAGTCTCAATTCAATTTGAAACTAATCTTGGTCTCTTTTAGGATCCGATTTCTCTGCAGTTGACTCAACTACACGTTAAGATTGTAAAATTCAATCTGATCCGTTCATATTGACAGTTAATGGTTCAGATCTGTTGAATACTTTTACCAGTGAAAGTATATTCTTGCCTGTAAAAATATAAAAATAAATCTGGACCATTAAAAATACTATCCGAAAATTGAGATCACTTGAATTGCAGACAATAAAAAATAAATAAAATTGAGTATTCTATTAGTTAGATGCAACAATGTGAATTGTAGAGGGAGAGAGCTATGGCCTATGGGAAGAAACGAATTTGCAATGAGTAGACCTTTTCACCAACTTTAATTATACAACTTTTAGCTAGAAAGAAGAGACAAAGCGATTCAATAAAGCAAACACACAGCTAATCGATTGGATTTTTTTTTGCATGGGGACAGGGAATACAAAATTACAGACATTAGTACCATTTATTCCTAGGGTTGTTTCTTGACAAACCCCAGACAACATCATCACAATTAGGCCTTAAGCACTTCACTTTGTCAAGTTTACAAGTCATGAGGGGACAATGACTAGAAATTAAAGGCCAAAGACAATTTATCATCGGACTATACTAATAGTCGACCTAATCACACATTTGATACATCTTTAGTTGGAAACAACTCAAATCGTAGGCCCTCCAAGTGGGCGGTTGGATTGGTTCTCCAGAATTCATCGAGTTGCTCGTATGTTAACTCGGACACCTAAGTTATCACCAACAACAAAAACTCATATACTAAGTGTGTTTGGCATCGTTTTTGTGTTTTTCAAAAATTGTTGAAATTTCTTGAAAGAAAACTTGATTGGCGAACTATATTGTAGCGAAGCTTCATGGAAACAACTTAGCAAAGTTCATGGAAACAACTCACCTTCAGAAAAGATATTAAAAAGGCAATTCCGGATTTTCAATAACTCTTTTTCCACAATGATGAAAACAATGTGGTAATGGAAATTCTTTTCGGATTTCGAATCCTTCCTTTTGTCTCATTCATCTCTCTATCACCTGAAAACTTATGGAATATATGCTCTTGTAATATATGCTCTTGTAACACTGCAAACGCTATGTCACAACCCAATCCATGACGTAAACGTATGGTGGTGGAGCAGTTGCGGTGCCCTAAAACCGCCGAATAATTACTCGTATCACCTCGACGTGAAAGAATGAAAATTAAGGAAAACATAACAGATAATATGGTATGAGCGAGTTAGACAATTTTGATTGCATGGAATGGGTTCATCATGTGGGCTTCACATGAGTGAATAAAGGGCATCACATGCTCAAGGGAACATAGAACACCTGCAATATTTCAAATCATCTTAAAATGGTGGGGGTTGGGGTGGGGTGGGGTGTTAGGGCTTTCCCTCGTGCTTCCTAAAAGGAGCAACCTGGTATGCCATCACTTAGATAATGTTCATTTTGATGAGGACAATGATGTCCAAAATGAACATGCCACCCTTCAACCTTGTCTCACATTAGAACCCTCATGACCCCACTTCCCATACCAAGAAATTTCTTTACATGTTAAAAATTTTAAATAGGTCCCAATGGAAATCCGAAATTGTTTGTCTTGTTTAAGGGTTTTGCGGACCTGGTGATGCTGCCAAGCACCCCTGCTAAGCAGGTGCCGAGCATCATCCGACTGTTCATCTCGGCATAGACGATTTGGATTGAATTTAAGTGCATACAGATCTAAACCGTCCATTGCGCAGTTAAGATACATCCGAGACTTCGATTGCCGATATGAACGGCCAAATCGGCTACTCAGCACCCGCTTGTCAGGGGGGTGCTTGGCAGCATCCCAGCCCTTGAGGGTTTTGCATGTGGATGGTTTGAGCAAATTAGGAGAGTTTTGCTTCTTCTTGTTTGTTTCCATTGATCACATTCATGAAGCAGTAAGATACCTTGCTATGCTTTTTGGGGTTGTGAATATTAGGAGTATTATATATCGCGCGTTTCACAAATGCATGACTACCATATGCCTGTCGCCTTTTAAATTTCTAATGTCCTCTTGAGATTGGGTTGAGGCTTTACAAGTCTTAAAATTGGGAAAATGGCAGCTTGAGAGAGGAAAGAAAATGAATTACTAATACTGTTACTCCTTCCGTCCCAAAGCAGTTGTCCATTTTTGGAAGTCGTGATACTTTTCATGTTGACTTTTTCTCCTCTTCAATTTAAAGATTTTAACTAATTATGGGAATTCGATGAAAAAATAAATTACAAAAACTATGCATGAAAGTGTTATAGTCTGAAAAATTGCATAAGATAAGAAAAACAAATAATATGAGACGAAAGGAGTTTTTGCATTGGAAGAACGTATGTATACTACTCATATATCGATCTAAAGGAAATCAAATAACGATCACCCTCAGTCAGCTCACTTTGTCGGAAACAAAAATCTTTCAAAACAATGAATCGCAAGTACTTTTAATATGGAATGATAACAAGAGGATACTATCTGAGAACTTTTCGACCAATTTAGGATGGTTTCTAAGTTTACCATGAGAATTTTTTCTGTCAAAAAGATATGTTGCTTGACCTTTAGGGCACTTAAACTTCTTGAGTGTTGTTTGGTTTGGGTCCTTATCAACAATTCATTGCCACGGCATCATCTTTAGCTGCAGAAACGTCTCCCTATGTCTATTTTTTTTGGTAAGTCTCCCTATGTCTTTTTCGAGTTCGGGGATGCTGTCAAGCACCCCCTTGCCGAGCGGGTGCCAAGTGGCCGATCCGGCAGTTTATCTCGGCAATCAACGGTTCGAATCTTGATCGAGTAATGAACGGTTCAAATCTATATGTATTCAAATTCAATCCAAGCCATCCGTGCCAAGAAAAATGATTGGATGCCGCTCGGCGTCCGCTTGGTAGGGGGTGCTTGGTAGGTCTTTTTCAATGCTAATTAAGACAAATATTCAAAGCAAAACTACTGCTAGCTAGTCGCGATCTTAATACAAATATTTATTCCTATCCTGTTTCTAATGTCATTTTCTAGCTGCAAATTTTCCAACTCGGAAATGGACTTTTATACAGTAAGAGATTTTGACGTTAGTGATTGCAAACTATCGAAAGGAACCCTTTTCTGTTGACAAATTAAAAAAAAGAGGAACCCTTTTATAGACGTCATTTTTTAACTAATTATGCTGTGCTTTTAACCATCGAAAATCACTTTGATTGAGACCCTCGCAAGTAGGCGGTAGGATTAGTTCCCCATAATTAATTAATCGAGATACGCTTAAATTGACTCGAACACCTGAATTATAAAAAAAACCATTAGAAAAGCACATACAATAGTTCAAGGACATTAGCAAATTGCACCAAAATTAAAGGTACTCAGACCAAAAACTTGTTTAATAGACCCTGAACCCAAGTCAGGGGATATGTCCATTGGCTATTTAATTTTTCTTTTGAGGCCTGCAATTCTTTCTCCAAACATCAACTTTTCTTTAGTGCTACCCTAGTGGGAGGAATATCCCTAATATCCTGCCTAAAGGCGTATCTCCATGGATGATATTATTGAAATAATCTCACTTTTACTGGCTCCCTTTTGATTCAAAGAGGGGTCCCCCAAAGTATACAATTAACTAGCTAGTTGTTGTCCAAATGACTAATCTGAACCTAACTTTGTTCGCATCTCTTGACAAGAGGAATCGAAAGAGGAAAGACATATGGACAAAACTCAAAATCAATTAGAAATGAGTGTAGAGAGGTCAGAAATGTTATTAAGTGATCTCTTTCATACCCAACTACGTGAGACAATTATTCTAACATTCTCCCTCACGTGCAACCGTATTTAGGTCTGTTGGTTATTTTTTGGATCCTATCATCGTGCAAACTTTCGTGTAGGCTTGATTTAATTTTTGTTATAAAATTTGGGAAGGAATGGGCCCGCTCTGATACTATGTGAAAATTTTATATCTAACTTAAAACTAATTGACAATAAGTGGAGAGGTCTCAAATGTTATTAAGTGATCTAGCTCCCACTCCATACCCAAGCAATGTAAGACAACTATTCTAACATCCCCGCTCACATACAATCGCATTTAAGTTTGTCATGTGTGACCACTTTTTGGATCCTATCATCGTGCAACCTTCCTGAGTCTATCCTCGAGTGGCGTGGACTTGAATTAATTTTTGTTATAAAATTTGGGATGAAATGAGCCCGCTCTGATATCATAAAGAAAATCACAATTCGGTGTTGAATTTCATAAGAATCAACTTGAATCGTTTATGCTAGTGAGTACATTTTTAGATCAGAGAGAGAGAGAGAGAGAGTATTTATTTCAATCATTTACAATCACAAATATTTACATAAACATTTATACAAACAACCTCATATTTATATTGGCGCTCACACATATTATACCTCCAATATGTGTGAGCCCCATCAAAAAATATGAATGTATATGTGTAAAATATCTGTGTAAGTATTTTTGATTGAATAATAATTGATATTCATTATTGCTTGCTCGAATACGACTGAAAACCCCCAGAGGCAGAGAGATACACGATCTCACAATTGAAATGAAAACAATTCCCCTCCAGTTGTCAGTTACTAGCTGGCACACTAACCAACTCAACAATTATCAGGTACTTAACCACTAATTAACATCTAACCACTAATTAACAGCTATAACAACCAGCTTAACCACCTAGCACTTCACTAACAATATCGAATTTCCTATTAAGGAAAATTAACTAAATTTTCAGCTTACTTTTTCTTCCATTTGTGTTTTTGTAAATTATACAGTTAGATGTGGCCCACAGTTTTTCACTTATTTCAGTTCTTCGTCTTGAAACGAATTGAGCCTAAAAATAATTTCTTTGACAAAAGGGTGAAATTTTTTACTGAGGACGAGAAGATTGAAATAAAAGACTGAAAACTCAAGTATCCAGATCAACTTACGCACACCTGAATTTTTTCTCTAATTGTGCCGAATTCATTATATCACTAAAGACTCTGACCCATTACCTGTTGCCCAACCCACATAAACTTATAGCCCAGTACATTCCCACTCATTATGTAACCCAGCCCATTCCAACTGAGTACAATTACCCTTAAATTTGAGGGCCACAATACCATTTATACCAATATACACTAGTGTTTAGAATTGCCCTTACATTTTTAAATTTGTACTTTCTTATAAGATTAAACACTAACGTATATTGGCACATTAATCTTTTGATTGTGTTTGACCAATCAAAAGAATTAGGTCCTGTTCTGCTAATGGATTTTCGAGGGGGGAAAAGGTAGTATAATAGATTTTCCTCCAAAATCCAATCTGTCTTCCTTACATTTTCCTTATCTCCCAATTTTTTTTTCAGTAAAATACAAACAAAAAACTCTTTACCAAAAATAAAATAACAATGGAAGAACCAAACACAGCGTAAGACTGAGCATTTCAGGTTTCGAAAGCCAACTTCGCTTCTTGCAATAGTATTTTTTCCTAACTTTATGGAATTTTGTTCGCTTTGAGTCTAATTTTAGGATTATATTTTATCGTTTTATAAAGGTTTTGTATTTTATGAATATTTGTTAGTTTTTGCCTAATTTCATGGATTATTAGTTCGTCCCTTTAAAAGAAATTCCAAAAATAAAAAAATTATGACTAAAAATTAAAAAAATTCAGTAAATACAAAAACGACCTCAATTTAGTGAACTCTTTCAGTTCTCTTTGTTGTTGTTGGAATTTTTGGGCCCAGGTTTTCATTGTACATTAAAAGTACTAATGGGCCGATAAGGGATTGAATTGGGCTGTATATACAGGCCTAAGGTAGATTTGTCCGTAGACTGACTACAAAGGAGTCGAGGCCCAATAATAATAATAATCACTTAACAGCAATGCTACCCAGACGTGTCGATGTCATAACGGATGAGTATAACTAGGCATATGGGAGCATTAGTGTGTGGGAACAATATATATATATGTATGTATATATATATATATATATATATATATATGTATATATATATATATATATATATATGTATATTGGAGAAATTCCATATCCCAGTCTTGAAATTGAAATGTAAACAATACGAAGGATCGGAAAGGTCGAGGAAATGGTCGAGGTAATTCTTCTCGTGGCAGGGGTCGTCCAAAGGTGACCCAGGCAGAAGTAGAAGCCTACTTGAAGGCTCAGAGATTGCAATATCCATCTCTGCAAGAGGCTAATTTCACCTCACCACCATCACCCTCAATGGCGGAGGTTGTTCAAACTGAAGAAATCTTCAGAACCTCAGAAATGACTGAGACAATTATGATCCTGGAATCTCAGGATGAGCAATTCAAAGATGATCCTTGGGAAATTAGGTCCCGATACATGGATATAATGGGATATCCAGTTCCTAAAGGGAAATATCGTTTTTGCTATGAGCAAATGCTAATTCAGTGGTTTACCAAAAATGGCATATCAAGGTTAATTTGGTAATTCATAAGGAATACACTATCAACAATATTATTGCTTTGGTTGATAGCGGTGCGGATATGAATTGTATCCAAGAAGGGATTATTCCAACCCAATATTTTGAGAAAACTTCTCAAAGTCTCACTAATGCCAGTGGGGAGAAAATGATAATTAAATACAAACTCAATAATGTTTACATTTGTAATAAGGGATGTCTTTAGCCATGCTAGCTACTAGTATTACTTAATTAAGTGAGGTAGAACACGTGAATGCTCAATTTTATGATCAGTTGGACCGTGTCAAGCTTCAGAAGTTCAAACGGTACTTAATTTCATATTACAGACCGCCGGCAAAATTCGGACGAGTTTGGAATAGGCCTAAATTTGGTGGGCTGATTTATTTTCACGGTTCGATCAATACTCACCACCCTAGTTAGAGACCGATGGTGTTTTTCAGCCTAATTCCTTCGTTTAGGCCTTTAATTTACGTTTTTTGCCGTTTTAGGAAAGTTTCAATTCGTTAATAACTCTTAGACCGTAATTCCTTTTTAGTTGATCCTTTTTGGAAAAGTCCTGTTTTTCTTTCCAGTTTTCAATTTTTAGGAAATTTTTGAAAAAGTCCTGTTTTTCTTTCCCGTTTTCAATTTTAGGAAAAGCTCCAAATTTTAAGACTTTTTATTTTTCAGTTTATTATTATTAGGGTTTCGGGTTACGCTAATAAAAAGGGCTGTAAACCTAATGTTTGCCTCAGTTTATCATTAATAATTTTGTAGAGTTTCTCTATTTTTTTCTTATGCGCAAAGTTTGCTCGTAGCTACGAGTTGTTTATCTCGTTTAAATTAATATGATAAATAGTCTCTTGTAAATTCCGTTATGTAATTAAGCCATGCTATGTCTTAAGCCTATCACGTCCTAGACTTGAGAGTTAGGCGTGACATGTGAGAATATAGTGAACGGAAATATAGTACCGTATATAGTACCTCTATATGCATTTGTCATTTTGCCATGTTCTTCTTTGGGTATCGTGTAGTTTGCATTATTTTGCTGAGTACTTGTCACTCGCAGTACCATTACATGCACTATGCCCTGATTTTCCTTGCCAGGTGCAGACGAAGCGGATCGAAGTTTCCTGATTTTTTTTTTTTGTATAAGCAAAGAAATATTATTAGAAACTCGATAATGAACACATCGAAAAAGAAAGAGCAAGCATCATTGAAAGGAAAAAACCAATCCAATCAATTCCTTGATATTCCTTGCCAAGTGTAGACGAAGTGAAAGTTCTCTATGACGATCCCGCGGATCAAGGCCGACGAGATGGTGGAGCCGCGAGTAGATTAGATGACTCGTCTTTGCTAAACTTTATGTAACCATGCATGTACTTAAGTCCGGCCTTATAAAACTTTATCGCTTAAAGTTCGGGTTGTATTATTTTAATTCTGTTCCAAACTCAATCTGTTATTGAAATGTTTGATTTTATTCCTCATTTCCCAAAAAAAAACTTTTAAATTACCGTATTGAATTTTCGGGATGTTATAGATGATCGTAATTTGTTAGTTCTTCGATCCGATATAGTCAACAAAATAGCAAATGAAACAATATCTTACAACTCAACTAACCAATTTCTTAGATTTATTCCTATCAAAAAAAAATTTCTTCGCATTTTGGTGAAACAGAATAACGAGCAAATTCCAAGAGCGAGCATCCATCTCGAGAAATATTTTTGTAAAGTTGATCCATTGAATTCCACGGTAGTGAAAGAAAAGTATAATTACTTTATTAGAAGACCGGCGTTGCCACGTTGGTTTCAGATTTCAAAGAACTAATATATATATTCTCATGCATGTTAGTGAGTGTCAATGTCATTACATAAACAAAAGATGTACCTGCTTTGTTCGGTTCACCGTTTAGTTTTTTTGTTTTTGTTTTGTTTTCAATCATTACCTTATTTTTTTCTTCAATCATTACCATATTTTTTCAATTATTACTTTCTCATCTCTTTTTAATCATTACCCCTATCTTCAATCATTACTATATTTCTCTCTCCACCCACTACCAAAACTAAACTAAACTAAACTCCCAACCAAATACAACCGGTATTGCTTCCACTTTATGAGCTAATTACGCACAACTCCCCATAGTTTTTCGCAAATCTCTACCCTCATTCTCCACGGCTCCACGCCTTTTCTTTCTCTCTCTCTCTCTCCTCTATCCAATCTCTCCTCTCTTTTCCCCTATCTCCATCACGAGCTAAATTGCTACTACCATTGCTTGCTATCACCATCATCAGCTCCCATGCACCTTTGTCACGCACAATTCCGAGCAACACCATTTTTTTCCTTTTAACTTTCTTGGTATACCATGGCCTCGTTCTCTTGATCACCTTCAGAATTGAAGGTGATCGCCAGAGATACCAGGATCGATCAACTGCACAACCCTCCACCTACCTCAACCAGCGAAGCACCACTCTAACCCCAAGTCGCCCATGTTATGATAGTGTATCGGCTATGTAAATATTATAGTTTAATTACCTCACCCAACTCCACAACGTTGTAGCTTGAGCAACCTTGAGTTTCAAGATTTGAGTTGTGTTTTGTTTGTATGAAAACATATCAATGACGATAATTAAAAGATGTCAGGGTAGATGTATTTGTTCAGCTAAAACAAGGAAAGATAAAGTAGTTTAAAAAACTTGAAAGATGGAGGTGGTACCTATAATTTTGTGAGAATCACAGAGGGTTTTTCTGTAACTTTGCTCAGTTTTAGCAATGGTGGGCTTTAGTGTACAAAAACAAAAAGATTGCGACGAAGTCGTGGAGGGTCACTTTGTCATTGCCTGGTTGACCTTATTAATGCCCTCAATCACGGATGATTTGGTGTTTAATATTGTCAAGGAGTTTGAAGGAAGGTGCCTTTATCTTTTCTTTTCCAAATAAAAAACTTCCAAAGTTTTGTCCGCTCATTTCAAGGCTCTTTCTGTTGAGTTTCTTCTCAATGGGGGTCTATTCTTACCCACTTTACAGATATATATTAGCAGATTTACAAATAAATTCATCTAGATCTAATAAGTGTTGGAAAACTTGAACGGACTAAGGAGGGAATTATTTGATCCGAACACCTTAACTGTAGAAACTTTATATCCATCTCAAAACCAATTGGCAATAAGTGAAGAGATCCCATATGTTATTAAGTGATCACCCATTCCATTCCCAAGCAATGTGAGATTTATTTCCTCAACATCCTCCCTCACGTACAGCTGCGTTTGAGGTCCGTCACGTGTGGCCACTTTTGGGTCCTATCATCATGCAGCCTTTTCACTGGTCTGTCATCGCGGGGTGTGGATTGTGAATTTTTATAAAATGTGGGGTGGAACGGGCCCCGCTCTGATACCATGTAGAAACTTTATATCCATCTCAAAACCAATTGGCAATGAGTGAAGAGGTCCCATATGTTATTAAGTGATCATCCATTCCACTCCCAAGCAATGTGAGATTTATTTCCTAACTGTCAAACCAAATAAAAAAAAAAAAAGAATACTTTGCCTTGGTTTTGGCACTTAATTTTTGTGAGGCACCGACCTCAGGTTTTGGGTATGGGCATCCGACTCCTACAAGATATATGATAGAGGAAATAAATAAAAGTGATTTTTCTATCTAACGGTGTAAAGTTTTCGATAGATGAATTTCGAAATCATCTTCATGGGTATCGATCAGCTTAATTTTTGGTATGATCATATTCGAAACTAGCTCCGAATAATAAATGGGTTGGATCATCAAAACCAACCTAAAAAAAGGCCCAAAAATAGCAAAACGGGATCATCTAGTCCATTTTGAGAGATCCATCTTTCATTTTGGGCGCTGCTATTCGCAGCCCTCTATTTACTCCCATAGCCCGTTAAAAATTTTCAATTATACTCGACAGTTAGTTACCGAAATTGAGATATATTTTCAGCATCCAATTACCGAAATATAATATTTTTTTCAACAGATGTTTACCGAAAATGCATGTTCGGCAGTTGTTTACCGAAAGTTGAACATATTTTCGACATGTAGTTACCGAAATATAATCTTGTTTTCAACAGCAATTTACCGAAATGTTATTTATGATTTTCAACAACCATTTACCGAAATGTAATGGGCTACGGGAGAAAATAAAGGGCTGCGAATAGCGGCGCCCTTCATTTTTGGACAAAATCTACTTTGACCCCCTGTGATTTGGGTCATGTGTAAATACATCCATTATGATTTAAAAGTGTGCACATAACATCATGTAATTTGTGAAAGGTGCAGATTCACCTCCTGCCGCCATGTTTTCATTCATATTAATAGAATTTTAAATTTTGGAAAAAAATATAAGAGAAGAATACCCTTTTGCTCTTTTCTTTATCCCTTCTTTCAATCCTTTAAATTGATGTTAATTACCACTGTCGCCTCCTCCTCCTCCTTCAATCCTTTCTCCCTCCCACGCCGCCACATCCTCCATCAACCAGAACCGCGCCAAACTCCCTCCTGCCTCTGATGCACCACCCTTCCCCGACAACTGCCCTTCATTAAATGGCCCAACATTTGATTTTTTTTTTTTTTTAAAATTGGGGTCTAGTACAACTTTTGTTGGTGGGGGAGAGGGAGAGAGAGAGGGAACGGAGGATATAAAAAGAGGGAGGAAAGAGAGAGAGAGTGAAAGACGATGACAAAAAAAGTGTTTTAATGCTATGTATAAATATGGATGGAAAATATGACGACAAGGGGTGTATGTCTGCACATTTTACAAACTACAAAATGTTATGTGCATATTTTTGAATCATAGAGGATGTATCTGCACATTGCCCATATCACAGGGGGTCAAAGCAGACTTTGCCCTTCATTTTTAGTACTTGAAGAAACTTTTTGAAAAGACAGTTTTGGGTATTGCAGTGATTTCAAAGCCGAACCTGTTTGCTCCAAAAATATAACATACCCTACAACCAAAGAACGTTGAGAGTGAGTGATGCGGGCGTGCCAAGACTGTGTGTGGTCCAAACGGATTAGGGAGTTGTGATACCCTGATCTGACTTCTTCGTGCAAGCGATTATTCCACAACCTTTTAGGAAAGGCCGTGTTTGGGTTTGCCTTACTCGTGAAGTACTTAATATTTAGTGAATAACAAAATAGAAACAAAAAACAAACGTAGTCACTTGTATTACCGTGAATAAAGTGACAAGGTACAAGAATGAAAAAGAAAAGAAAAGAGTGAGACTTGGCAATATCTGAATTACAAGCCTTGTGTGAAACAAAAAGTGCTAGAAAGTAAATGCTGAGAAGCTGTAAAAACTGGTAAATGATTGATGAAGCGAGAGCCATGGGCCTGCCCTGTTTTCTTCTATTAATAACAGTAAAGACCCTAAAAAATGGCAGATAAGGTCTTGAAAGTGCTCCACATGTCCTCTGTAAAAAACTACTCCCAACTTATTCAAAAAAGTTAAAAATATATACCACCGTTGATATTGGTGATAACTCCCCTTATTGATGCCCCGTGTCCCTTTGAATTGGTCAAAAAGTGACATAACTTCTATGTTTTAGGGCCTTTTCCCACTTTCAAACATACACAAACTATTTTTGCTATAAATATGGCCCACTCACGTTTCATGTAGCAATAACTTCTTAGTAACCGTCATAGTAGAGGACTATTCATTGAATATGCTCTGAAAAGTTGCCAACCGTCCCCTAAATTAGGCCTTGAGAATGTGACATGTGTCCCATGTCTTCAAACCACTTCCTTTGAGCTCAAATTGATTGTAGATGTTGGTTGAAAACCGAAATCACGTAATGGTTGCCACGTACGTGGCCCTTTAAATAGGTCAAAAACTAGAAAAACTCATATTTTTCAGGGACTATTCCCTAATTTAACTTATCCCACTAACCATATTCAACTGAAACGTGCTTAATTAAGTGTCACGTGGCATTCATAACTGATCCTCACGTATTTAGCCTTTTTTAAAGCTTAAAATCTAGGAAAATGAAGAAATATTTCCTGAGAATCTGCCTATGCAATCATACCCTGAAAAATCTTAACTACCTTGAAAAGTTGCTGAATATTAAGGTAGGGCAAATCTAGTGTACCATTGTCATTTTGGAATTGGTTTTTCAACCATTGATCATTTTTGCACTTGGACTTGATTGACTTCGACTTTCTCGTTGGCTGTGATCCCAGGCCCACTTCATTTGAACTCTTTGTTGACCATGAGTTTGGGCCCACTTGTACTACAAGAAATATCGCTTTTCCAGGCATTTGCATAAATGCCATTAAAAGTTCAAAAAATGTCGATAAAGAGTATTACCAGCATTTATTACAAATACTGTCTAGAAGTGTGTCGGTAAAGGTACAAATGTCGGAAAAAGTCATTATAAATGCCGGAAATAGTTGGACTCATTTGCGGCATTAGTAAAATGCCGGGAAAAATTGTACCATATACGACAAAATGCCACATGAACGCCACATGGCACTTGTGTGGCAACCATGTGGCGCGCAAATTTTGTGGAGAAATTGCTTACCCCAAGATTCAAACTCATGGCCTTTGCCTCGCGCACGCGTAAGGCTACCAATTGGGCTTGCCACCACATTGGGTCACCTTGCATAATGAAAAATATATATATTATATATAGGGAGATTTTTCCCGGCGTTTTTTCAATAAATGCAGGTAATAGTTTGGCGGTATTATTTTGGTGGGAAACTCGACTTTTGCAGGTATTTTTTTAAACAAACGCAGGTAATAATTATTTTTTTCCGGCATTTTTTGAAATGAAAGTAATAGTAGCTTTTTCAGCATTAATTAAAAGGGAAATGATACACCCACCGCACGCTCGCCGGGCCCACTCTGGCCACCAGACGGCAGATCCGAACCGTCCAAAAATTCTATAAAAAAATAAACCGAGTGGGCCCAAGCGAGAATCAATGGCATCCAACGTGTATAAGTGCTCGATCTGAACTTCCAAAAATCAGATGATCCGAGCCATTAAAAAATGGAAGATTGGTTCAAGCATTTACACACGTCGGATGCAGTTGATTCTCACTTGGGCCCACTCAGTTTTTTTTTTTTAGAATTTTTGGACGGTTTGGATCGGCTGTCCGGTGGCCAAAGTGAGCCCGGCGAGCGTGCGGTGGGTGTATCATTACTCTAATTAAAATGCCGGAAATGACTATTTTTCTTGTAGTGTTGTCACGTGGCATTCAACCATTGGCTCTTTTCAAAAGTGTTAAAAATGGGCGTAAACCGGACCTTATTTATTTTCTCTTTTGCCTTTTTTTCACACCCTGATTCCTCGAATGAACTTAAATTCCTTTTTTCAGCTTCTTGTGCCGACATATGATTCTCTGCCAAGCTTTCATAACTAAAGTGAAATAAAAACTGTATAGGTGTCAGAGTTGAACTGTTATGCCTCTGGATTTTTAGATTATTCCTATAACTATATCCTTAATCTAAGATTAAAAACTAAGCGTACGTATATAACTATATCCTTAATCTAAGATTAAAAACTAAGCGTACGTATATTGTTATCTCAAAATGAACTTTGTTTTCAAAATGACGAGCCGAGCTTTGAGCCTATGACTTTTGGAGGAAGCTACAACATGTGTACCATGGTGTAGTTCATGCGGAGCTCTAATTCTAATTGGGCTGGGATTGGTTCTAGTCTTCTAGAATTAGTCTAGATGTGCGTAATTAAGCTGGCCCAGATACCTAAGGTACCAAAAAAATGGTGTAACTTTTTGGTTTTTGCCACAAAAATTTTTTTCCTGTGTCATGTTATTTTTTGATTTAGTTACGAGTAGATTGATTTGTTCCGTATAAAAATGAAGCTAGGCATATTTATTTCTAGGTATACGAATTTTATGGTTAGCAACACAATTTTTTTTGTTAATTAATTATGCATTTTTTATGCCTGCATTTGGTACGTAGGTATTTTTTGTTCATTTGATGTGACTTTTTATACTATTTGTTACATAGTATTGAAGTCAGTTACGAATGAATATGTATAGTACACGCCAAAAAATTACAAATTATTGTGGCTATTTACAAAAAAAAAAAAAAATTTGGTGATAGTTACGAATCATTTTAATTCGCATGCACAAATTTTAGTGAAAATTAACTGTACAGTAGGCTTCTCGAAAACTTTGAGATTATATTCTAGATCTTGAATTTTTCGAAGGAAAGACAATCAAAGGAGGACATGTACGCTCCATTGGATCCCGGACCCCAGGTCGCTTGGAACGTACCATGCTGGAAGAAAAGTACCATGTTATGTAGGGGCGGAGCTCTGTTGGGTCCCTTTCGAGCTTCCGAATTTTAAAATTTTTATTTTGTTATATATTTGATTTTGAATATTATTAATAATTATTTGTGTATAGCTACTTATAACCTTAATATTTTGATTTGATTTGATAAAAAATCAGTTATCTTACATTCTCAATTTCTTTCATAAAAATAAGCACGCGACTCATGTTGAATTAGCCTAAAGAAAAAATACAATGATTGGTATACTCTAACTGTATTAGGCTAAAATCATTTCAATATATAAATATAATGTATTAAAAAGCAAAAACTTAATGATATAGTAATAAATATACGTTCCGACTAAAAATATATGTCTATTAAGCTACCGCCCCTCCTCTCCGGACCAAAATCCTGACTCCGCCACTAATATTGCGTGTGGACTTCAAACAATATAGCTTCAACCCCATATTAAAGTCTACGCTTTTATCCAGTTTTAATTGATACATGCTTTCCATTACCTACAGCATTTGAGAAATTAGAGATTAAATTAATTACACACTTTTCATATAGTATTATTGCCCCTAACTTTTTTTGTTTGGCTTTTTCTTGTATGTTGGGCATTATTGGAAAAAATGTACTTGCTTGTTTTTTCAGCAATTGATATGATATTCCTCTCACCGGGGCCATGCTTTTTCACCTATATTTTTTCTAATCAAGAAAAGGGCGAGGACTCCCAGGCATCCAATGCGGCCTACGTAATACTCTTTCACACACTCTATTGTAGGTCCGATTCTAAATCAAGTAGAGGAGAATATCTGTACGAAGACCAAGCTTATTCGGATCTCGATAACTACATGCATAACCCGTACTTTGTTTATTAAAATTACGTAACGTGAAGAAGTTAAATTAAACTCACACCTCACAATACTGAGAATGTTGTTACTGGTACAGTAGCTTCAGCACAGACAGCGTATACTACACGCGTTTGGATCCGTCTCGGGTCTAACAAAAATAATCGGAGCCCGCTTATTTTGTTCAATATATTTTGCTTAAGGTCTATGTAAAAAATCAACTTCATCTAACATCGATAAAGACATTTACGAAGCGTCCAAAATCGCTTTAGAAATTTTCTTAAGCAATTTTGGACGCTTCGCAAACACTCTTATCGTTGTAGGTTGAAGCTGATTTTTTGCAGGAACCTTAAGCAAAATATATTGAACAAAATGAACGGCTCTGATTGTCTTTGTTAAACTCGAGACGGGCCCAACAGCATTTATGCAATACTTAAGCTTGAAAGGGGGAAACAACCTCACAATCTCACATGAAAAATACCTCTGTGTACCAAGTCAAATCCAAGAGCAACATATATACATCTATTCATACATACATATACATATATATATATATACTGTCCAGTTCCAGTGAGGGATCCCGCACTTTCTTACGGTGCGGGACTCCCCTTCCCGATTGAATTTCGATGATCTGAGCCGCTCAAAGTGATCAGAACGTGATTTTAAGGGTCCCCGCGAGAAATCAGAAAAAAATGACCGGGAAGGGCTTCATCGGAGCAATTTTCATTGAACGGTTCAAAAAAAACTGCTCGGATGAAGCCCTTCCTGGTCATTTTTTTTGCTGATTTATCGCGGGGACCCTTAAAATCATGTTCTGCACACATTGAACAGTTCGGATTTTCAAAATTTGATCGGGAAATGAGAGTCCCGCATTTTAACAAAGTGAGGGATCCCTCACTTGATCCGTGGTGTGTGTGTGTGTGTGTGTGTATATATAAATACTCCGCATTTAGGCATTGGTACTCTACTTTTTATTTTTTTTTCTGTTTGAAATTAAAAAAAAAAAACCCTTTAAAATGAATGAACACTAACATAATAGAAGACAAAAAGTGGAGACGTGGAGTGCCAAAATTACTTTCCTATATGTTCTCAAATTAGAGCTAGAAACATCTTAATCTTTCTACATTAACACAATGGTTTTGAGAGTGGGTTTTTTTCTTAGTGGGTAATGAAGTTATTGTTCATAGATTTGACAAAAACCAACTACTTACCGGTTTCAAATCATGTCATCAAGTCATTATAAAGTAATAGTACTACTATTAAACTTTATAAACAAAACAAAAATTGGGGGACCAAAGTCTATATGGTTAACCAGTAGTTTCATCCCGCAGTTTCCATCAACTTTAAGCTTTAATCAACAATTATCTAGATAAACTTCACAGTATCATTTGAATTCATCAACCTATCAAGTCATCTTATGTGAAGAGTATTCTTGAGATTTGTCAAAGTGCAGGTAAGTTGATCCGGACACTTTTAAAAAATTCGGATTCAAGAAGATGAAGGTCTAAAGATTGACATTGATAGTTCGATTGTTAGTCACATTTCGGTTAAATTTTAAACTGCTAAAATGTACTACCACAAAAATGTCCTATTACGATGAAATTCGAAGATGAACTGATATCTCATCTCCAATTATTGTAACTGCTTCTGCGAAGAAATCTTCAGCTAACCACTTTGATGCTGCACTGATTCACCTACCTGAAAAAGAATTTTCATGACATCGGCATTTACAAGCATACCAACAACCTGCATGAATCAATTAATCAATTATGGTGAGGAAGTAAAAAAAAAAAAAAAAGAAAATTAGTTGTTTTGATCGATCCTGCATACATACGTGTACACGATCGATTATAACTCATGTTGATTAAGCAAAAGCAAGAAGCACATTTTACACTCACACGCTCACGTAAAATATAATTAAGCTCCCATACGTTGACACTGGTGGTGCAGTATGTGGGGGGCCCTAATTTATGGGAGTAAGAAAATAAGAAATGTCAGAGTAAGTTGAATTGGGTTGGCTAACACCATCTGTTATTTGTTTTTTTTTTCTTTGAAGGAATAAGAAAATAAGAAGTGATGTAAACCACCGTCTTATTTACTTATTTGTGTCAATCAAAAAAAAAAAAGAATGGCTAGCAATACGAGCCCCCGGACCCGTCAGTGATGCCGTAAGGATCGAGCCTTTCTGCATAGTCATTCATGGTTCTTGAACCTAAATCAAGTGGCGACTCTGAGTTGTTGAGTACTTGTTTGATTGCAAGTATTTGACAGTGTTGTGCTCAATCATCGTGTTTGATCAATAAAGTTTGCTCACGTCAGAGTAACTCGGGCGTTCCCCAGGGACGGCGGCGCTCGCAGAGGTACTATTAAGAAATACTCTTTTCCGAATGTGGTGACAGGTTCAAAATTGGCTCCCGTGAAGATCAGTACTATCAAAGCTAGGGATGAATCATCAATGGAAGGGAATGATTTGCTCTTGAGAAGCCTTATTGCGAGGTTGCGGGCCTTCTCTCAGATCTGTTGAGTCTATCAACGAAACTTTCATTAGTGAGGGTGTCTTTGATATATATAACATATTTGGGAGGTAATTTAATTTGTAGTGCTTACTTTTCCCAATGTAGAGGACATGAAATCTATGGTTGAGAGCCCTGGCCCCTGATGACAACTTGTTGGGAGATTTTTTTTTGAGGAGGTTAGACAATTAATAGAGTCCCTATATATGTAATTATTGAAGCTTCTCGCACGCGTTATGGCGTGCCTTTGCACTTGTGGAATTCTGATACTGTTTTTTTTTAGCATTGGAAGGCTTTAGGGCGAGTCTGATACTTCCAAAGGTTTTATCATTTCTATTTCGGTAAGGTGCAGATACCTACCAAATCTTGTGGCCGATATTATCAATCAAGGGATCAATTTGGAGGCTAATGGAAGAGTGTATCCGATCTGGGTAGTTGAAGAATAAATAGTTATCAACAATTTGGTGAGGGTGTTTGTGGGGGCTTCGGTCATGGCCTCGGTAATCTAACCGGACCACCATTAACCGAGGGCTCATATCGGCACGGGCCGGTGTATATCCTTCTATTTACTTGCTCGGTATAAAGTCTCCTGTTGACACTTCAGTTAATTGCCGAAGTGTGCATTCCGTTAAGGTCTCTTAGCAGAATGTAGCATAGCAAGAGGGGACCAAGAGCGACACATGGCGGAAAGGATCATCTAGGTCTGGTCTGGCCATGTGCTTCGTAACCGTCTCATCCAACCCATCATCTGTGATGTCATCCGAGGCGGTTACCCGAGCGTATCTTTCACGCGCTAGCTTGGAGCCCAAGTAAACCTAGGTCTATAAATACAAAGGGATACTCATCTTTGAGAGGTATGCTATATTTCCCTAACCCTAGACCTAAACCTCTCTCCCTACATCTAACTTGATCGTCGGAGGGTCACTGGGCTATTCTAGCCCTAGTGACTTGTTGCAGGTTCAGAGGCGGATAAACGGAGCAACGGAAGAAGAATACTAACTCAGGTCAAGGTCCCTCTAAATCAAACCCTTACAATTGGCGACTCTGCTGAGGACCTAGCCACCCTTTCAACTTTCACCTCTTCCCCTTTCTCTGCTCCATTGAGCTTTCCTGAATCGAACATGGTCGAGATCGACGACACGCATCACGGTGGTACCGCCCACGGGCTCGGTTCCCTCGTGGACCACAGCCTAGCTTCCGGCGGAGCAACCACCCTTGGAAAGGCCCATGTATCCGTCGGAGTTGGCGCCGAAGCGTCAATTCCAGACCTAGGCCCATCCTCCGAGCTCCACTCCTGCATCCGCCACCTTGAGCGGAAAATCGACGACCTCACAACGGTGATGGACCGCGACAGACACGTCTGAGACGAGTTGGCGGAGATCAAGCACCTCCTTCAAATCTCCCCGTCTCATTCCTCTGGGAGTCGAGGCGGAAGAAAGGACCGTCACACCTCCCCTCGCAATCACGAAGGCGGTCACCTGCTAGGGCACAGACCTCGCCCCTCAGTCAAGGATCGTCTCGAGTCACCAAGAGCGGCGGACACCCGAGCCCCAAAAGACACATCGCACAGAGACCGTTCCCGCTCCCCTGTGCAACTTCGAAGGAGACCATCGGCCTTTGAGAGGCTCGATGGCGGGAGCGTCTCTGCCTCCTCCACCCACTCGGTCCTAGTAGGCAGGACAGGCCGGGAATCTACCCCTAGCCTCACAAGGGCCGCCAGGGGAGATGACGGCCTTGTAGAGATCCAGACCAGAGGATACCGCGAGCGCCTGAAGGGCTCCGGAGCCAAAAGCCCCATCGCCTTGCACCCCGGAAGCGCATGAAGCAGCAACCCGATCACCGAGCGCCTCAAGCCTTCCTCTCGGGACAACTACCGCCATCACCGCCAAGAGCGCTTTCCCAGGAAATCGGTTAGTATTGATCCAAAGAGAAAGGAATATGAACGATTGGACAAACTCGTCCCCAAGAAGAGTGCAGCGACCGAGCGTCCAGACGGTCTCGACCGTTCGATCCGACCTCATTGCGACGCACGGCTTACACGACTCACTACCTCACCCTTTACAAGAGAGATCGACTCGGTTACCCCCCCAAGGGATTCACCCAACCCAAGTTTGCCAAATACGACGGCAAGACCGAGGCTTACACTCATCTGGTTCAGTATAAAACTGTCATGTCTCTGTTTCTTCGGAATGAACCCTCGAACGACGCCTTCTTGTGCAAAGTGTTTCCTGCAAGCCTCGGCAACCTGGGCCTCACCTGGTTCAATCAACTCCTGGCTCGGTCAATCTCCTTGTTCGATTCCCTCTGTGATGCCTTCATGGCCCGGTTCGTAACAAGCAACAAGCACGAGAAGGAGATCGACTCCCTCTTAGCCCTCCGCAAAAGGAACGACGAAACGCTTCGGCAGTACGCCGGCCGTTATTGGGAGTTATTCAATGAGATAGAGGGTTGCGACGGCGTCATCTCTGCCCGAGGATTCAAGCTCGGTCTCACCTCCCAGGATGAGCAAGTCTACGACGACCTCGCTCGCCATAAGCCAAACTCTATGAAGGACCTTATGACTCGAATTAAGGGCTGGTGTCAGCTCATCGAATCCAAGGCAGAGAGAGGCATCGGGAAGCCTACGAGTTCAAAGACGTTAAACACCTCGGTATCCATACCGGCTCCCGCATCTGTCCCAACACCGAAGAAACATGTCAACACCATCAAGCAGGCATCGAGGAGGGGACCGAAGCCAAGCGATTTCAACGCCGAGAAGACCGTTTTCACCATTCCCATCTACCGGATCATCGATCAAATGAAGGACCAGCCCTTTTTCTCCTTCCCAAATCAAAAGCTAGGAACCGAGAATGGGAAAATCAAGAATCCCATCGTCCGATGCAGTTACCACAGCGAACAAGGTCACTTCACCACAGCATGCAAGCCCTTCAAGGCCTACTTGGAACAGCTTGTTGCAGGTGGCCACCTCGGCAACTTCATCGATCACAAGAAGACGACGACTCGGGCACAACGGACCGAAACAAATACCGAGGAAGAAGTACAGACGATCCACGTCATACACAGTCCCCTAAACCCTGAGGCCGCTCGCATCATCCGGGCCGAGTTGAACGAAGCCTCCTCCTCCAAACAGGTCATGTTAGTCGGTCCCGAACCAAAACGCCCCAGAATCGATGACGGTTCCAAATGGACGATAACATTTACCGAGAAGGATCTCGACCGCATCCAGCTTCCCCACAACGACGCCCTCGTGGTCACGCTATGCATTGGAACTTTCAACGTCCGTCGCGTCCTCGTAGACCAGGGCAGCTCGGCTGAAGTGATGTACTACTCTCTGTTCAAGGATTTGAAGATTCTCGACACCGACCTCCGTCCATCCGAAGTTCCCCTTATCGGCTTCAACGGAGCTCCTGTCTGGCCCATCGGTATGATCACTCTTCCTGTCCGTGCCGGCTCGGTAACTCTTGAAATGGAATTTGTGGTAGTTGACGTCCCTGGCCCTTACAACACAATTGTCAGGCGAACCTGGCTGCATAAGCTTAAAGCGATTGCATCCACCTATCACCAAGTGGTTCGTTTCATTGGCACTCACGGGCACCAGGAAGACTTGTACGGAGACCAGACCGTGGCCAAGCAGTGCTACATCAACGCCGTCCAAAGTAACAAACAAACCTCCTGGGTGAATCTCATTGAAGCCTTCGAGGCCCCAATTTTGGAGGATGTCGGTAGATCCCCCGACGACAAAACCGTTGAAGACGTGGCCACCATCCCAATAACCGAAGACGGCTCCCGTTTCTTCCTTGTCAGTTCCTCACTTAGTGATACTGATCGGAATGAAACGGTAGCTTTTCTCAACCGAAACATTGAAGTATTCGCTTGGACCCCATATGAGATGCCCGGGCTCGACCCCTCTTTCATTTGTCACGAGCTCAACATCGACCGAGCCAAACGTCCGGTCGTACAGAAGGCACGACGATCCTCTCCTATTCACTCCAAGGCCGTCATTGAAGAAGTCAACCGACTCCTGAATGCAGAGGCAATCAGAGAGGTCCAGTATCCCAATGGCTGGCCAACACCGTCGTAGTTAAGAAAAAGAATGGCAAATGGCGGGTCTGCGTCGACTACTCAAACCTCAACGACGCTTGCCCAAAGGACTTCTTTCCTCTTCCCCGTATCAACCAGCTCGTCGACGCCACCTCCAAACACGAGCGACTCAGCTTCTTGGATGCCTACCGGGGCTATCACCAGATTGCCATGAGCGAAGGCGATATCGAGAACACCGCCTTCATTACCCCCCACGGGATCTTCGGTTACCTTGTCATGCCCTTCGGCTTAAAAAATGCCGGGGCAACTTTCCAGCGAATGATAACCAAGATGTTCGAGCGATTACTAAGCGACACTATGCTGGCGTACATTGACGACATGGTGGTCAAAAGTTTGCGCGCCGGTGATCATCTAACTCACCTCGCCGAAGTCTTTGAGATACTCAAGAACCACAAGCTCCACCTCAATGCCGAGAAATGTGTCTTCGGTGTTAGCTCCGGTAAATTTCTTGGCCACCTCGTCTCCCGACGCAGTATTGTGGCCGATTCCTCCCAGATTCGCGCTATTGATCAGCTCTCGGCTCCCCACAACAAACGCGATGTTCAGCGTCTAACCGGCATGGCCGCAGCCCTGAATCGGTTTATAAGTCGTTCTTCGGACAAATGTCAGCCATTCTTCGCACTCCTAAAGGGCAGCCGACGAAGCTTCAATTGGACAGAAGACTGTGACCGAGCCCTCCAACGACTAAAGGAGTATCTTTCCACGGCTCCACTCCTCGTCACTCCTCAGAACCAGGAAGACTTGTTCCTCTACCTAGCTGTCTCTCTGCATGCTGTAAGCTCGGTGCTCGTCCGACAGGAGGGCGGGAGCACCAGCCAATCTATTACTCAAGCAAAACCATGACTCCCGCCGAGACGCGCTACCTCCCCCTGGAGAAGCTCGTGCTCGCCCTCGTCTCAGCCTCCCGAAAGCTTGCCCCGTACTTCCAGTCCATCGCATCATCATCCTGATCGAGTACCCCCTCAAATCTCTTCTCCGGAAGGCCGATCTCTCCAACCGAATCTCACAATGGGCCGTTGAGCTTGCCAATTTTGAAATCCACTTTCAGCCTCGGACAGCAATAAAAGCTCAGGTGCTGGCCGACTTCATCGCCGAGCTTACGCCGCCCAACACATCCGCTTCGGCACCCACCCCGAGCACCGAGGCAGTACTCCAGGCCACCCTAGCAAAGCCTAGCAGCTTTTTCACGGCGATGTTTGGAAAATGTACGTCGATGGTGTGGGCATGCGCCCCAGAAATTTTTCCTTTTTTACAGAATCGGGTGCGGCCCTCTGTGAAAAGCGCGGCGAAACGTTTCGATTCAAAGTCGCCACTCGGATTTTAGCGGTGAAAACACCCAAGGAACCAAACTCGAAAAACGTTTGCCACGTTTTGTTTGATTTTGAAAAAGGCATGGACCGGTCCGTCGTCACCTTCGATATCTGAAGTTCGGGAGCCAGGTTACGAGAGGGAAAGGGTTTTATGGCACCCCTCTCGCCCAATCCGGAGATCGGTTTCTACTCGGGCATTTCTTTGTAAAACGTTTGCATTTTTCTCTCATTTGATCATTTTAAGCCAGTTCGGGCAGGGGAAACAGTTAATGGGGGTTAAAACTGTAACAAGTTGTGATTACGTGACAAAATGCTTTATGAATGACTTGCTTGCAATGATAAATATAGATTGAGAACAAGCACTGAGAGCAACCTGAATAAGTTGGGGTACGCTGCCCCAGAGGGTCGTGAACAGGCTCCGTATCAGCGTGCACTGGTCCAACCAGTGCACGCAGGTAGGACCTGCGCACGCCACAATTAGACTGGCGTACTCCATTCATTAGGTTCCACAGTCCTTGTTTGCAATCCTCTGGGCTCTAGAAAGGGACCAGCGCACACCCAGGATAAACCACACAGTTAATAGAGCAGAATATACATAGTTACAGACAGATGAAATGGCTTCAAGCCATGAAAGAAAACGAAATACCCCAAAAACAGTGTGGGGACAGAAAATAGGCCAAGATTAAACTAAGATGCAATGGCCAGCCACTGGATCCTGGGGAAACTGCCGTACGCCAGTTGTAGACAACCGTGCGCCAGTTTGACCCTAATCCAGTATTTGGCTTTGCATCATCTGGACTCTGGAACACAACCAGAAGGATCCCAGAGTCCTTTTTGAACAGATAGAGATAAGCAAAAACAACAACATCTAAGCAACTCCGAATATACAGAAAGCAGTAAACTGATTATTAGCATGCAAGGGTGATTGGCAGGAAGGTAAAATAACAGAAATGACGATCCATGATCCCCACGCCAGTAGTGCTCGCACTGCCATAACTGGCGTACGGCATAGTGTACTGGCGTGCGCCATTTCCCATCTCTTACGATTGTTGTATTTTACCAGTTTAAGGCCAGGACTAGTATCACTTACTAGCCTGCCCTCAAGAGTTGAAAACAGAAAGGAACACAAAGGTGGTATACCTTTTTGTGTTGAGGTTTGAAGGTGGTATTGAGCTTAAGGCTTGGAGATGGAGGCTTAGATGGTGACTATATATCAGTAGGGTGTATGAAGGTGGGTTGCTTTCCTTTCTCTTTCAATAGAAGAAGAGAGATAGAAAGAAAGAAGAGAGGAGAAGAAGAAAAGGTTGCACTCTTCAATGTGACTAACCGCTTGCAAATGAATGCAAGGGGGGGTATTTATAGAGGAGAGAGGGCCTGAGATCAGGGCTGATCAGCTGGGGTTAAGGGCTTGTTTGGCTAGTTGGAACAACAATGGAGCCTCCCATGCATTAAATGCATGGGACTTGCCTTGATGGGGGGTGTAGGAGAGAGAGGGAACGCCTCTGCCTAGAGTAATCATCAGGGATACTGTGGCCGACGTCGGGTGGCCACCAAAGTCTCATCCATGTGGCTGAATAAAGTTGATTTGACTGGAATTGACTGGCGTGCGCAACATATGTACTTGCGTGCACCAGTAAAAGCTGAGTCAATGTTCGATGACCGACACGTGGCACATGACTGGCGTACGTCATCAAAGTACTGGCGTAAGCCAGTTGGGTTTTGCTGGGGCCGTTTGGCTCTGGTTTGAAGGGTTTAAAAGGGGTTTGAAAGAGGTGTAGACACCCCGATCTGACTTCCCGATCGTTTTACTTTGTTCTTCGGTTTCTTGATTCCCCGATGATGAATCAGGTCGAAAACAGTCTCGAGAACTTGGAATGGCTTGAGTTTGGCATGTGAGGAACCCATTCTTAGCCCTTAAACCCTTGAATCAGAACCTGGACCTTGGGTTTGAATGTCGCGCGACAAACTAGGACCCTCGCGCGATGGTCCATTTGCCAGGTGGTGGTCAAAGTCAAAGGTTTGACCGTTGACCCTCGCGGGGTTGGCTGGACCCTCGCGCGATGCTCTCACTTCATCGCGCGATGGTCAACACCTGTCATTTTCACCCAGATCGCGTGGTGGTCAGGGGGCTACAGGCCTATGTGACCCCGTTTTCTCGGCTGAACAGCGTTCTGGGGGGGCTCCCCTTGCACCACCTCACCCCCCATTCTCCCATCACCTTTGCCACCCCACTCCTCCACCAAGCAATTGTAACCAGCATTGTTGGCTGGTTACAAGGCCTTGGCTAGCCACCAACTAACCCCTTTTCCTATAAATACCCCCCCCATGCTTCCTTGCAAAGGGTTACAAAAATTCTCCTTGAGAAAGAAGAAGTGAAAGCTCAAGCAAAAACACTTCACACAACACTTTCTCCTAGATAGTCACCTCCTAAGCCTCATCACCTCATTTAAGCCATCTCCAAGGAACTCAAGCTAAAGGTATAATATCTTTCTGCTTACTGTTCGAACCCCTGAGGGGCGCTGGCAGGGCCAAGGCTGGTAATTGATACCAGTTCTGGCCCTAAAGCTGGCAAGGTTTGAAGAGCCGTTACCTGGAAAACCCTCGCGCGATGGTCCCATACACTCGCGCGACAATTCTGTCTGCGTGAGATTGGACCACGTGGGGAAGGGACCCTGGTTTTTAAGTTTATTATTGTGTTAGTAGTCTTTTTAAAGTCTTTTAAGGAGCTTTAGCTCACTGCTTTGCTGTTTTGCATGTTGAAAATCATTGTTTAGCTTAGTTTATAACACCTCTTGGTTTGGAATGCTCTTGGGATGCTCCTGAACATGTCTCAGAGCCTTAAGTATGCAAAGCAATTCCTGGAAGTCCAGTCTGAACAATCGCGCGCCTGTATCACTCTGTCGCGCGATGGTTCTCTGTCTTTCAGGGACTGCCCTTGCATGAGCAGCTTGGCCTTGGCCTCTGTTTAGACACCCCCACTGTTTAGGGGTTGTATTTTCATAATATTTCCATCTGTTGGCTGTAATATTGTTTACTTTCAAGTACCTATAAACTGCTTGGTTTGCACTTGGGTGAGCACTGGTCCTTCCAGAGCCCAGAAGGGGGTGAAATTCAAACCATTGATGAAGCGTCAATACTCGCGCGAGTATATGGTTATGTCGCGCGATGGTTTGCTTGCATGCGGATGAACTCACGCATGCAAGTTGGCTGTTCGTTTGTGCCAAAATCATACACAGCGCTGTCTTGATGTATGATCGACGTTTTGAACTTCATTCCATTTATTACTTGTCATCTCACTCATCTATGCTATCTATCACATCTTGCAAACTGTTACAGTTTTAATCCCTTAAACTGTTCCCCCGCCCTAAATGGCTAAAGAATTGATTAATCAAACAGAATCGCAAACAAACATTTTTGCAAATGCCTAAGTAGAGACCGATCTTCGGATTGGGCGAGAGGGGTGCCATAAAACCCTTCCCCTCTTGTAACCCGGCTCCCGAACCCAGATATGGTTATGACGGACTGGTTCCTTAACTTTTTCAGAATCAAACAGCGCGGCAAGTGCTTCGAAATACGGTTCCTTGGGTGTCGGACCTTCAAAACCCGAGTGGCGACTCTGTATTTTGAGAGCGCTTGCTTTTCCCCGCACGCGCTCCCTCGACCCGGGCCCCTTGCCTCGCGTCTCGGAATCCGAAAATTCCGAAAACGGGCACGCATGCCCACAAGAGGTTCGAGACGCTCAAAGCTCAAACACACCATTATCCTTAGACTGTTTTCGACTATAATCATCATTGGGGAAATAAAAGATCGGATAAATAACGTTATCTGGACAGTCCAGAATGGGGGTGTCTATAGATGGCGCCTCCAACAGCCGAGGCGCAGGTGCAGGAATTGTTCTTCTCTCGCCCTCCGGTGTCCTGCACGAAAGCTCGCTATCCATCAACTTCCCGGCCTCTAACAACGAGGCCGAATATGAAGCACTTATCTCGGGACTCAAGACTGCCGAAGCCATTGGCATCGAAGAGGTCGTCGTTTACAGCGACTCCCAATTGGTGGTTAACCAACTCTCCGAAGAATATGAAGCTCGGGACGACCGCATGCAAACCTACCTCAGCGCCGCAGTCCAGCTCATTAAACGCTTCAAAGCAATCAGGATCGAGCATATCTCTAGGGAACAAAACGCCCACGCCGACGCCCTTGTAGGACTCGCTTCGGCATGCTCGTCTACAAGACACTGTTCCATCTCCTTTAATTCCATTGACAAGCCCAGTTTCGAACTTGAAACGCTAGATATGGAGGTACTCAACATAGAGCTTGGCCCGAGCTGAATGGATGAAATCGTCCTCTACCTGCGAGACGACTCCCTTCCCACCGACAAAAAGGAAGCTCACCAACTCCGAAACAGGGCCGCTCTCTTCTGGCTCAATCCAAATGGGAAGCTCTACCGAAGATCATTTACTGGTCCATATCTCTTGGTTGCACACCCACGCCAAGTCCCGGGCATCACCGAAGAGCTTCATGCTGGTGACAGCGGTTGTCACTCTGATGGACGGTCCCTCACCCACCGAGCCATCACTCAGGGGTATTGGTGGCCGACAATGAAGAAGGATTCTGAAGAATTCGTCAAGCGCTGCAAGAGGTGTCAGATGTTCGCTCCCATTATCCATCAGCCGGCCCGGAACCTTAGCCCTTTCACCAGCCCCTGGCCCTTCTCCCAATGGGGCATGGATATCGTTGGTAAGCTCCCAGTCGCTCCAGGGGGATTTAAGTTCCTCTTAACCGCAACCGATTATTTCTCAAAATGGGTCGAGGTCGAGCCCCTGGTCACCATCGAAGAAACAGACGTCATTCGCTTTGTGTGGCGCAACATCATCTCGCGCTTCGGTGTGCCGTTCGCCATAATTACAGATAATGGAAGGCAATTTACAGGGCAGAAGTACCGGGCCCTGCTTGACGAATACGGTATCAAATGGGACACATCCACTCCGGCTTACCCCCAGGGTAACGGACAGGCCGAGGCTGCAAACAAGGCAATTTCATCTGGACTCAAGCGACGACTCGAATCACGACGGGGAAAGTGGGCCGAAGAGCTACCCAGGGTACTCTGGGGCTACCGTACTACTCCTCGGCGATCTACCGGTCACACTCCCTTTTCCTTAGCATTTGGAATGGAGGCGGTCATCCCTCTCCAAGTCAGACTCCCAACAATGCGAACAGAAAACTTTGATGAGTCGGTGAACAACAACAGCGTTGCTTCGGACCTCGACTTAGCCGAAGAAGAACGAGACAACGCAAGGATCAAGCTCGCTTCATACCAACAGGAGGTTGCAAAGGGTTACAACCGAAGCGTCCGCCTTAGGTCGTTCAAGCCTGACGATCTCGTCTGGAAAAAGGTGGTGGAGAAATCCAAAAAGCGAAAACTAATGCCCAATTGGGAGGGGCCCTACCGAGTTCTCAAGCACCTCGGATCAGGAAACTACAAACTGGAGAAGTTGGATGGTTCCCCCATTGCTAAACATGGAACGCAAACAACTTGAAGAAGTTCTACGGATAGTGCTCGATTACCGACGCCCGCTTAGTCTTTATTATGTTGCATTTTCTTTTAAAAATTTGAAGGCAATCTGCTTATGTATCGACAATACTCCATCGAGTTTTAACGAGAATTCTCTCTTTGGCACTATTCGTACACTGACTGTTTAAATTACTTATACTCGGTCCGTTCTTGCCCGGACCATTTTATACCGACTTCAGGGATATTGTTCTCCCATAGGTGATACCCTCGGACAAAATTCCCACCAAGTCGCCCAGGCCTCTTCGGTCGTCTGGATTTCTGGTCACTCGCTCTAAGGATACTCAGCCTCCCCCCGAGCCCCTTATACCGACCCACCAGAAGTTTCCCACTGCTCGGACTCGCTGCGTCACGAACCTATGGCAGAAGCCATACCCCTTCATGACCCCGGCCTACGTCCCCTAGCAGTAATACCATCTCGCATCTACTCGATAGGCTCATTTCTATTAACAAGCAGGGGCGTGCAAGTCCAAAATTCATTAAATAATTGCTTCTGATTCGGTCCCTACCAACCCTCCTAAAAGCAGGGGCTTCGGATCAAATCACTCTTTCTTGATTAAACATCTTTTTTATGCTTGGCAAAACTCTTCGGTTAAAGCTCCTGTTAAACAAGTTTCTACAAACTTAAGTCTCACCGAAGCAGGGGCATCATAACCCAAGGAGCAAACCAATCATATAAGCATTTCAAAGATTGACATTCAAGAAAAGAAAGCATTCATTCACAAAGCACTATGGGTTTCAGCAACAATCCATAAACAAAAGCTACTGCTTCGATATCAAACATTTACAAACTCTGGAACAGCAAACTCCTAATGTCCGGAGCCGTCCAGTCAAAAGTTGCAGAATCTAAAGACATGAAATCTCAAAAACAAAAGAAAAAGCAGACACTATCCTAAGAGCGGGCTTGGTGGTCGAGCTGGTCCTCGGACGCTAGGGCATTTGGATCGGCTTGGTTCCCGAGGCCCTGGTCCTCGGACGCAGGCTCCACCACCTCTTCCTCTTCCGCTGGAAGGACAAGCTCCACGGGAGGAGCCTCGAGAAATGACCGGAGATTGGAGTCTTCAGGGAGGTTGAGCCTCCTCACTAAGGCTTCTTGGCCATACCGAAGGCCGTCCAAGAAACGGTCCCGATGCAGCTCAGCCTCAATCTCTCGAACCTGCTTTTTATACTCTACTCCGGCCGCGTCCCAACCTTCATCGTAGCCTCCCTTCCTCGCGAAGTCAACCTCTGTGGCCCGAGTGACTCGCAATGTGTTGGCATCCTCCTCGGCCTCGGCGGCTCTGGTCTCTGCCTCCACCCTCTCCCTGTCGCACCGCTGAAAGTCCGCCAGGTAGAGCTCACAAGTCTCCCGAGCCAGTTTCAGGTCTTCTTCCTTCCGAGCCAGCTCCCGAGCAATCTTCTCGGTCTTTTCCTCCTGTGCCTTGCACCGGTCATTGATAGCCAATGCCCGAGCTCCCGCCTGCAAACAAAGAGCAAAAACCGGAGTGTTCACCAACTTCAAATAAATAGATTGAAAGAAGCAATGGTACAAAAGGCGAAGATAATAGCTAAACTTACATTGAAAAGGGCCTGAGCTATCTCAGCCGTGACGTCCTCGGTCAAGCCAGTGACAGCCCGGGCATCCCTCGGTAGAATGCTTCCTCGGAGCATCCCGAAGGCCACTCCGAGGTTCTTGACACTGTCGGCTTGGTGGATATGGCAGCCGGCAAAATGACGAAATTTCGGAGCCCAGGGGAGTTCCCTCGGTTTGACCCAGGAGCCCTCCTCCGCTCCACCGGTCCCCCCTCCGAGCTCTTCCTGCTCCTTCTCGATCAGGATCATCTCCTGATCCCTCCCTTCTCCGTCTCCCCCCTCGCGCCGAGTCCTCTTCTCCGGGGGCTGCTGTGGTGAAACAGGAGTCGCCCTCGAAGTCCGGCGCTAGGAGTACCGGGGACTGTTCCCCTGCCCCGACCAGCTGGCCTCCGACGCTTGAGGTTCAGCACCTCCCGAGTTCCAAGGCCCGCCATTTCCTTGCTTAAACCGGTTCTCTCCGGTGTCTCGCGAATGACTCCCCGAGGCGCGGATGTGCTTCCCTCGGCTTCGTTCTCTCTTCCTACACCTCTTCCGGCTCTCCCTCCTCGGCCCCGTCCTCGACCTGCCCTTGGAACCCCCTGCTGCCTCGGTTTCTTCTTCAAAAAGCCTGTATAAGTTGGGGTGTACCCAAGCAGCTCTGGTGCGTACCGACTTGTTATGGGAATGGCGTAGGCCGCTGTAATCCGGGCCCGGTCAGCGCTTTCCCGAAGCCCATGAACGATTCCCTCAGCTGCAAGACAACCAAAACAATGAATCAATATAAGTACGCAGGGCATAACAAAAACAAAGTATCTACCGAAGAGTAATTTCTACCAACCAGGAGCCCCGGTCCCAAACTGCACTCGGGTAGTGGTATCTACATTCTCCCCGGGCCCGAACATGAAATTGCCGGTCACTGAGATGTAGATGTTTGCCCACTCCTCAGAGTCGGGGAGATGGTCTATAAGGAACGTGTCATACGCCGTCCTGCACGAGAGGTAGTATCGGTTGCTCTCTCGGTTGACTCCTACGAGGTATACTCCGAAGAGTTCCTCGACCCCAAAGGTCAAGTTGAATTGCCTCCTTAGCTCAATAACACTGGTGACGATTCGGTAGGAGTTTACCGTGAGCTGGGAGGAAGTAAGAGAAAGGGTCCGGAGAACTCGTCGGACAAATTGGTGAAGGGGGAATCTAACCCCTCCCTCGGTGATTGCCATCAAGGGGAAAATCAATTCTCCTGGTCGGTGAGGAAGGGTCTTGGGGTTGTTATCAGGAAGCAGCCGGACCTCCACATCCGGAGGGATGCTGTAAACCCTTCTGAACTCGGCGTAGGCAGCCGGGGTCCCTTTAAAATATTGGTTCACGTAGGGACACGGCCTCATCGGCCTCCTTCGTCCCCAAACCTCCTCGGGGGCATCGGCGAATGGACCCGGTCCTTGGCCCGAAGTACTAGGGATTTCCATCTCCCAGGGAGCGAAGGCTGTGACGGGGTGTGAAGCTCTAAGAGGGTCCGAAGGCTCGATGATGTCCAATGGGATTCGGTAAACGGCTTGGGCACGACACTCCTCAAAGATTTCCTCAAGGTCGGCAGAAGAGGAGTTACTGGTACTGTCAAAGGAGACTTCAATAACCATTCGCCCCTACCTAGCAACAAAAAAGAGGTGTAAAAACCCGTTAGCTATATGCTCAGGGAGAAGCAACATGACCTAGCAAACAGGGACGAAATGGTCGTCGCTCCTCGGTATGTTTCTGGGGACCTCTCCCCGAGAAAGGTCTCCGAGGCCGGTGGTTGTTTCTATGGTCTCTGGTTGAAGATTAGCCTCGGGAAGAATGTGGGCCTCGGTTTGAGTTTAAAACTCGGGAAAACTAAGAGCACAGCGCTGGAAGCGCCCAGCGCCGCCGTGGGACGAACAGCGGCGAGCGGCGATATAGCCGCAACGCATGAAGAATGTGGATTAAAGGGAAGAAAACTTGAAGAGAATGATCAAGACGTGAAAATCTGCAACTGAAGATCGTCATACCTGAGTTTCGTGTCGAGATCCGCGTCCAAAACGCTCAAAATCTTGATTGGAAGCTGGAAACAGACGGCGGCGGCAGTTCGACTTCAAAAGCAGAGGAAAAGTGACTGTCTCACCTCTGTCCCTCCTATTTATAATGGGAGAGATGAAGGTCTACGCGGAAAACGAGGCATCGTGCACCGAGCCGTCAGATCTTCGACACGTGTTATCATCGGATGACCATTATCAAGGGATCTGCACCGAGGACAAGCGTCGGATATTCAGACCATAGGCGTAGCGACGCGTGTCACCGAAGCGACGTTTCGTACAAATCAACTGACATGGCACGTGCCGAGACAGCCTGTCTATGATGAGACCTTGGCAACTGCTGACACGTGGCTCTCGTCTCTGACACAAATGGAACCGTATCTACCGAGTCTGGCGTACTCATCGGTAGTTCTCTAAAGAAGGGTCCGAGGCCTGACGACTCATACGATGAGGTCAAGACCCTGAAGCAGGGGTGCAAGGCTCCAGGGGCTTGAGGGGCTATTGTGGGGGCTTCGGTCATGGCCTCGGTAATCTAACCGGACCACCATTAACCGAGGGCTCATATTGGCACGGGCCGGTGTATATCCTTCTATTTACTTGCTCGGTATCAAGTCTCCTGTTGACACTTCAGTTAATTACCGAAGTGTGCATTCCGTTAAGGTCTCTTGGCAGAATGTAGCATAGCAAGAGGGGACCAAGAGCGACATGTGGCGGAAAGGATCATCTAGGTCTGGTCTGGCCATGTGCTTCATAACCGTCTCATCCAACCCATCATCTGTGATGTCATCCGAGGCGGTTATCCGAGCGTATCCTTCACGCGCTAGCTTGGAGCCCAAGTAAACTTAGGTCTATAAATACAAAGGGATACTCATCTTTGAGAGGTATGCCATATTTCCCTAACCTTAGACCTAAACCTCTCTCCCTACATCTAACTTGATCGTCGGAGGGTCACTGGGCTATTCTAGCCATAATGACTTGTTACAGGTTCAGAGGCGGATAAACGGAGCAACGGAAGAAGAATACTAACTCAGGTCAAGGTCCTTCTAAATCGAACCCTTACAGTGTTTGTGAATGTAAGGGTAAAGGAATGTTAAGGAAATGAAACCCACGTTGCTTGGGAGTGGAATAGATGATCATTTAATAACATCTGGGACATTTCCACTCATTGCCAATTGGTTTTGAGATGGATATAAAATTTCTACATGATATCAGAGCGGGGCCCGTTTCACCCCACATTTTATAAAATTCACATTCCACACCTCGCGATGACAAACCAGCGAAAAGGCTGCACGATGATAGGACCCAAAAAGTAGCCACACGTAACAGACCTCAAACGCAGTTGCACGTGAGGGGATGTTAAGGAAATGAATCCCACATTGCTTGGGAGTGGAATGTGTGATCACTTAATAACATTTGGGACCTTTCCACTCATTGCCAATTGATTTTGAGATGGATATAAAGTTTTTACAAGGAAGTGATCATTATCTCAGTTCCACGAAGTTTTTTTTGAATGTCGAAAAAATTTATTTAATCTTTTTTTTTTTTTTTGCTCGGCAAACGAAACTTTTATATCACACTCGAAGGGATACATCGAGGGGGCTCAACCACAATAAGCACACAAAGCTTACGCGATCAAGCAAAGGATAGGAAATAAGAACATACACCTTACAACGTCTTGCAACAGAACATTGGATGAATACACACCTTACCTAAAATCACAAGCACGACTTACAACTTTAACAGCCTAATTCCATCCAAAAAGACCTTAAACTCCTCCACCGTATACACCTTAATGTCGAACTTTGCCTTTACCCACATAGCGACTCTAGATTTTACCTTTTCAACCACTTCCCCAACTGTCAATGTTGCGTTGTTAAACACAACCTCGTTTCGCACTAGCCATAATGACCACAAGGTCGCGAAGAAAGTGGCTTCCCACAATCTTCTCTCCAAGTTTCTAAATCTATTATCCATCCACCACCGGAGATGATTAAGGAGAAATTCGGGACATACCCATTGAACACGCCACCATTCTAGAAATCTCAGTTCCACGAAGTTATATTGGATAAGGATGATGTTGACTCAGGGCTTTGCCGTAGGGCTTTGAAGATGGTTGAGCCTAGGAATGTTTTAAGTCCTGATGATATATAGTCGCTCTATCACTTGTCCCCTCTCTCAGGTGTAGAAGTGTGGCCTTAAGAAGTCGAGATCTGTTGTAAAGGACAAAAGAATCTTGGGGAGAGATCTACCCGTGATGCTATTTTAAAGTTGGAAAGGAGGTTGAATAGATCCAAGAGGAAGAATATCAGAAAAAAGAAATTAATGTATTTCTAAGTTTGGGATTAAGACGGCCAAAGTATCACCAAAGCTAAGGTGGTACCTTTTTCATTATCATCTATTGACATTTGGAATAGGAATTCTATTTTATTTTTAGAATGCTAGTAAGTTTATGGAGTCTGGCGCACGGTTGGGAATTAAAATTATAGGAGGGAGGAACTTTAACTTGAAGAAATTGGTTGAAATGAAAGAGGAGGAAATTGTAGATAGGGAGAACGCCTTGAAGAAGTTTGCGGAGTCAAAAGATCGAGGGAGACATTTCTGATAGGAAGGACGATGCTTCTATCTCTTTGGAGTTTTAGCATCCTTTGTCTTGTGTCCAAGATTTTTAGTGCATCTTCTTTTATTATTATTATTTTTTTTTTTTGCTCGGCAAACGAAACTTTTTTATAAGCTCGAAAGGGGACATCGAGGGGATTACAAAAGGAAAGAGAGCATAACTAGCCCATCCAACAAAAAGTTGAACGGACTCAACACCTCAACATGAGCTACAACTTGAGCTTACGAATACCATCAAAAAACACCTTAAACTCCTCTACCGAATAAATCTTGATTGCGAACTTGGACTTCATCCACATTGCAACCCTCGATTTTATCAATTCCCCCACCACCTCAACACTCGTGGTAGCATTGTTAAACACATAGTCATTTCAGGCTAGCCACAAAGACCACAAATTGGCAAAAAAAGATGCTTCCCAGACATTCTTCTCTAGATTCCGAAATCTGGAGTCAAACCACCATAGAGCCAGATCAAACAACGAGTTCGGACAAACCCATGTAACATGCCACCAATCCATAATTAGGGACCAGATATTCCAAGAGAATTGACAATGCAAGAACAAATGATTCGGGGTTTCGAGATGTAGGGAGCACAAAGGGCAAGATAACGATTGGCCCTCTTGAAGAATATTCCTGGCGGAGAGCACCGATCTCGTTGGAACCCTATCCTGAATCGCTATCCACGAAAAAAATTTCACCTTATGAGGGCAGAGATTTTTCCATAGAGACCCCAAAACTTGGTTCCTGGATTGACCCATCTGTTTCCATCTTCTTTTATTGTTCATGTTAGGTTTTGGTATCTCTTGGTCTTTCGATATGTTTCAGTTTGCTTTCACTTTTGTTTAATTAGGAGCTATGGGCTTTGAGGTATTGTTTGGTGTTTTCGTTTAGGTTTCTTTGTATTCTTAGTAATTAGGTTTTCCTAGCTCAGTTTTTTTATGCTTTGGATGAAGTCTTGCGTCATTTTTCGGTCTTGGATGGCGTATCAATGGTGTGCCCTTGTTCCGTTTAATCTTTGTAATCATTTAGATATAAATATATCAATAAAATCTTTTTTATTGAGCAAAAAAAAATATGCTTCAAGCAGACCACTAGCCTAGTTTTGATTTTCATCATAAGCCACACTATATGGCCCAAAATGTTTAAGCCCAAGGTCGTATTGATAGTAGCCCACACAGTTTATTATATACCTCATCCATGTAGACTTCTGATATGGAATGAGATGTTACAATAAGACCGGGGTAAACGACCTTGTTTTTTTGACCTTTTTTTTGGCTTGGCAAACGAAACTTTTATAAAACTCAAAAGGGTTACATCGAGGGGAAACATCGAAAGCAAACAAGCGCTTACTTTTTTGTCGACTGAAAACAAACATCCAACAGAGAGTTGAATTAATGGATCCACTCCTCAAATACACATTACAAATTCACCTTTCTGATTCCATCAAGAAAGCCGTTAAACTCGCAGCGTTTGGACATTTTCAGATGTACGTTGATCGAGTTCGTGGTCAACACATACTACTTTGGCCAAGAATCCCTCGTTAGTGCATCTCCAACCCATCTTCACATCTCCATTTTGGAGAATCAAGCCACTCCATCTCCATTAAATGGAGACACTCTTCTGATTCTCCATATATGTAGATTCCTCCAAAAATTAGATCCGTCTCCATTTTTTAAAATGCATAGTTTTCAATATATAAATTCAATGTGTACAAAATTTGTACCGTTGAAAATATATATTGATAATACATTTAAAATGAGAATAATGTTTGATATATTTAACAAATAAATTTAGTTATTAGAATAAAGATTTTGGAGGAAAATTAGTATTTTGAAAAGGAATGACGGTTTATTTGAAAAACGGATATAGAAATACAGAATTGTGATTGAAGTATGTATGAATAGTGACGTTCTCTATACACATTTTTTCAACAAAATACAATAATTTGAGTCTCCAAAATAGAGAAATGAAGAGAGTTGGGTTGAAGCTGCTCTTTGGTGATCTTGCCTTTTTCTCCTTTATTACTATCAATTAATACTTCTCTTTTTTTTCTCTCCCACACTATTAGACCAGACTGGTTGAAAAAGTAATACTCCATATCTCTTTCATTTTGACTAGGCAAACACTTGAAGGGGTAATATTAAAGGGAGCTTATACCAAGTCAACCATCTTGACCTTGGCTCTCTTCTACTTCCTCTCTTTTATCTCCTTTTTGACTTCGGGGCACATGAATTGATAACAGTGAATTTTAACAAATTAATTGTCACTGACTATTATATATGCCTTCCGGAACGGTATTTCCTACCGATCTACGCCATTCCTCGTAGTATACTTGACAAAGCGGGAGGTGTGTAGCCGCCCACAGTCTGAACTGGTGACTTGCTTGGGCTCGTATAGAGCTTATGATGTCAATACCACCACTTGTATGTAAGCTAAACCAATCTGTTAACGGCATTCTCATGCTTTCTATATGTGTTGATCATGCACCCCTCATGAACCAACCACCAGCAAGTTCGTACTCTATGGTCTCGTTCATTTTTTACTTATAATTTAATTTTTTATTATTTTTAGAAATTATAAATATGTTATAAATGTGTTATGTGTAACTTTTTATAAGTTAGAATAAAAATCTAAATTATTTACGGGGAGTTACTGACAAAGAGTCAATGAAGAAAATAAGTAGTAAAATAGCTTATTATCACGTGAATTTCCAAGTTTCCTCTAATAATTATGTAGGAATTAAACACTCTTGATTAAGCATCTCCTTTGTCAAAAATGCATGTGCTTTTTACAACTCTAATTAAATATATAGCAAAACACAACGAATGAATCTTAAAATAGTCTCATGTTTTTGGTAAAATAAGTTTATAATAATTTGATAAGTGATTACTCATAATTGTCCCCAAATACCACTATTCATCAAAAAAATTTAAAACAAATAAGTTAGATAAGTTAACCTATAAGTGCTCGCAATGGAGCCTATATCAACAGCTTAATTAGAAGAACTTTTTCGTGCTTAGTTTGACACTTGTTTTTTTAACTCAAAATGTCAATTTTATGCAAATATGCAAAGTTATATTTCCAATGAAAGGAAATATTAAGCACGCAAAGTTAAATTTTGGTTGTAGGTTGTTTGGGGTGTTTTAGCATGTATGCAATTTTCATATTTTGTTGTGCTGTTTTGGTTGGCTTTTTTACCTTCTTTTGGTTTTGGTTCTCAGGGTGGCATTCCAGTGTGCCTATGATCCATTAAACCTTTGTAATCATTTTCAAAGATTTATAAAATCCTTTTTGCCGATTTTTTTTAAAAAAAAGCACGCAAGAAATATATCCATAGCCGACGTAAGTAACCAGATATTTGAAACACATGTAAGTAACAAGATATTTGTCATTTCATTAGTTAGTTCTCATTTTAAATCAAATCAAGAGGTACGTTCCGTGTCGAGGCTAAGTTGAGATTCGAAATTCAGCACATGAATCTCGTTGAGAAAGAGATGAATTTTTTTTTTTTTTTGAAGAGAAAAAAATATTTATATTTATATTTGGAAACAAATTTATAAAAATTAAAAGGATTCTAAGTATGAAAAAGATGAATTAATACATGAGCGTGTTAAATCCATTAATTAACTCTCCCAGTGGATTGTCTTCATTTTTAATTGGAGATATGAATTGATGATAAGGCTAGAATTAATAATGGAGCCACACTCGGATACCCCCCTACATGCTAAAACAGCCTAGCCAGCAAGTAGTTGCCCAAACGTCAAACCACCTTTCCATCTTTGATCCTTTCCACTCCACCATCTTTTCATGGGAGATTGAAGAGCTTTGTTGATGATTGAAAAATTGGCAAAGAAGAAAGATCAACACACCTTTTTAGCTATGATTAATTACAAAAACGGAACAATCAAAGCTAGCTCTTTTATACTTGACCTAGTCTCCCTATGACTGCTCTTAGATCAAAACGGACGGAATCATGGCAATGGAATAATCACCGACGTGTGGCGCTCTTAGAGCATCCGTATCAACCTTTCTACATTTTGGACCAATTTACACTTTAAAAAGTTATTTTATTAAAATTATTCAATTAAAAAATCTATTTTTTATTCGAAAAAAAAAAAGCACCAAACCAAACACTTCTCTCTCTCTAACTCTCTACGCACCAAACAAAACCCGGCCTTCTTTAATTGCTTCGTCATAACCAAACACGCCCGCAATCACGAACGACAACGTGACCCTGTTCGTGATGCTGGCCCGAGAACCAATCATCCCCAGGACGGACCAGCCGTTCAAGACGAGCATCGTGTGTTTGCCAGCAAAGGCGGCAACGAGGACAGGGCCGGGACATCATCATGACGAAGATAGAGAGCTCGCCACATAGGAACCACCCGATTCGAGTGGTGGACGACGTCGACCTGGGGACGGCGAAGCACTTCGAGTACCTCTTCTACATCGATTTTGGCGCGCGAGGAACCAACGCGAGTGAACAGTTTCTCGTGTGTTTCAACGAGGAATTGTAGCTCCGACTACTCCAGGGGCAATTTCAACGAGGCTGGTAGCGCAACTTTTTCGAGGTTTTTATGGAATTGGCTCTCCACTTTAACTTAGAAGAAGGGGTAGAGAGAGAGATGCGGATACTCTTAGGAGCCTAATTAAAACGCCAAAAATTCGCATGGTCCGCACGCACAAGAGTCGTGGACCCGCGTAGATGTGTAACGGTAAAAGTCCCTGGAATATCATGTGGTAGTTAGCTGCTGCTCCGAGAGCACTGAATAATAATCACTCCAGTACTCCAAACACGGAAAAGTCATCTATATCCACTTACGGACAGATACAGCCTCCAGGGGGGTCGCCGCCTCACCCACGTTACATTTTACTTTAGACTTTCAGTAACAATTTATTTTCCAAAAAATTGGAACTAAACGTACAGTTGCTTCCATCCAATTATCTAATACATGTCCATCGAATTCTTTTTTTTTTAACAAGTATAGGTTCATGCATGAAAATCAGCTACGATAATATTTTTAGTATTATTTTTGTATTTTCTAGTGGCAAAAAAAGAACATTCATTTCCAACAGTATAATTCGTTTAGTATTCACACACCCACCATGAAAATCCTGCGTCCATCCCGGCCATATCCACTTGATATAGTCACCCTGTTCCGCTAAGGGTCCTTACAAAATAAATACTTATTTATAACTTTTAAACTTAAAACAATATATTTACAAAAATAATTTTTCATTTTTTTTTTGCACCGTTCACAAGATCTCGTTAAGATCTATCAAATAAGATCTATATTCACAAAAAAATTATTTCAATAAGTCCATTACTTTTAAGTTTGAAAATCACAAATAAGTACTTAATTTTTAAGAACCCTTATCGGAACACAAAATACTGTTAATTAGTTGAACGGTGGATTTATTTTTTATTGATTAGCAAAAAAATTTTAACGGTGGATTTCATTATTGTAAGTCGGGTGGTATATCATGTCATTCTAATTGAGACATACTTTTAAGACATTGATGGTTTTTTTTCCTCTCTTGTTTTTTTAGCTTGTTGCATGTAAATCTTACTCAAGTTAATATAGTACTAATTCTTCTTGTCAAAAGAAAAGAAAAAGGGATCCATCCAATACCGACTAGCAAATAGGAGTTTGTTGACTCTATCTCTAGACAAGGGTGTCAAAAATAATTTTTATAACACTATCAACATCGTCCACAACGTTCAGTTGGAGCTTGTAACAAAAAGAAGAAGAAGGTAGGAGTCGTTTGCTTGAAGGGACTAATAGTTAACAGATACATAATGTTATTAGATCTACAGTATTTTCAATTGATTAATAGTCTTCGGGTTAATAATATCACACCTCTCATTGTATTGGATGCCCAGACAATGTACAAGAATGTATCGTAGGCATGTTTTATCGGAGTCATAAATAATTTAACCACACCTCAAATATTTGGTCACCTTGGATAAATACAATTTGCTCATTATATCGATCTGGTTAAAAAAAGAGGCCATATAGCAAGTGGAGCGGTAGCCAAATAGGAGTAGTAGGCACCATGTAATCCCGTGCATTTGGTAGATATTCAAATTTCACTAACTACAACTAACAAAGCTGACCTTCACAAAGGAAAAAAAAACAAGTAAAACATGCCATGTATATGTAAATTGTAAAAAGAGTAACATGTGGAGTATTTACATTAGATAAGACTTAAAATGTGGTGCTCAAATGTAATTGATCAACGTTGAACTACTTATAAATAAATCAAGCAAATATTACAAATTTCACTTGTCCGAATAAAGTGAAATACAGAAAGAAAAAAAAAAGAAAGAAAGAAAGAAAGAAAGAAAGAAAAGAAAAGATGAGATGCAAATCCCTCAATTTTCAAGATCAATATTAGGGTTTCAGCTGAAACACCAAAAACAGAGAATTCTCTAGCCAGCATTATAAATTACTCCATTAATGTACACCACCATCAAAAGTTGCTATTATTGTATCCCAAAGTACCTGGACTCATCCAATGTGCAATATTCTTGTACTGCCCTTTTCTGGAAATCTTCACAATTGGAGACCATAGGAGGGTACCCCAGATACTTTATGTCCCCCCAATTTGTACTTTCTCCAGAACCACCATTTTCTATCTCCACTCCTGAAAAACTCACCATTCCATCTACTTGCTGTGTTGTATTGCAAGTATATTCGTTCAGCTCAATTGGGTAATTGTTGAATTCTTGAAACATGGGGGTTGAAGATGCAAATGAATTGATCATAGAGTAGTCATATATTTGTTCTTGGGAGGTTGAAATATCATCACAAGGGTCTTGGAAATTAGGGCTGATGATCAATTTGTTGCCTGGCTTCGGATCGTCGCTGTCGGCGAACCTTCCTCCTAGATTGACAAGAAGTTTCTTTAGTGATTCTTGGTCCTTGAGATGATCCTCGAGGGTGAAATTCACGGCCGAGTGCGTCACGGGCGTCAGCGTTGGTGGCTCTGGCCAGTAGGGGATTTGGTTAATCATCATGGCATCATGAGAAACCATGAAAGTCTCGACCTCCCTCTTCATCTCTTTCTGGAGATTACTACTCGCTCGCCGTGCCTGTTGTTCTTTCCGTTGCCTTCCCATAAGCTTTCTCTTTAACCTCGTGTTCCAGTAGTTCTTGATGTCATTATCCGTACGTCCCGGTAATTGTGCTGCAATGATAGACCACCTGCGTGTTCCAAGAGGACATATATATTTGATCTTTTCAACACTAGAATGTATCATTGAAAATTATGCGACACATGACCGCCTTCATGTCTTAGGTCCTTTTAATCTCTGTAATTTTGTTTGAGACTAATAAAAAAAAAAATTTCGCTTTTAAAAAAAAAATACAAACTATGGGACAAATAAAACCACAAAAAGTAAAGTAATTACCTGCTACCAATACTTAGATAGAGGCTGCAAATTATGTTATCTTCTTCCTCCGAAAACCCTCCATGTTTGATATTCGGCCGGAGATAATTCAACCATCTGAGCCGACAGCTTTTCCCGCATCTCTTAAGGCCTAAAACCACCACTTAGCAATTTATAATTTACTCAAAGGAAAAAAAATATAACTATGAACCCCGAATGTTGTTGTGGTGGCATGACTTATATATGAAGTGTACTTAATTAGAGATGTGGGACTTTTGAAGGTAGAGATGTGAGATTCAATTACCTATCTTTTGGGGTAAGGCAATCCAGTTGCCGCCGGTGCCGTGCTCGTCGATGTAAGATTTGAGCTTGGCATCTTCCTCCGGCGACCATGGCCCTCTCTTGACGTTGGCTTTGTCACAACAAGGAGCTCTGCCCATGCTTTCTGTGTGTTGTATGTCACCTCTTGATGTTTATATATACTAGTATAATAGTATGATGAGAGAGAGAGAGAGAGAGAGAGAGGATGGAGGGAGACTATAATAGCTGGAGAGACATGGAACCGGATTTCAAAAAGTGGTGTGTGAAAAAGGTGGACCTTTATGGCTTGAATAATGGATAAATTTAAAATGCCAGAACAGGAGAGACCATGGTTTTTCTCATTGTCTTTCTTAGTCCAGAATCTAATGTCATGCTATAATTCAGCATCCTCTCTCTCTCTCTCTCTCTCTCTCTCTCTCTCTCTGCATACACAAACTATAAAATATGGTATAGTACACTACTGATACAGGAAGAGGCTCCTCCCATGGTAACTGTCATCAAAAGTGAGCGAAACATTCTGTATACCTCTTTGAAAAGATTAACCAAAAAAATTGACTTAATCAGACATATAATTAAAAGAACTAATTACACTTGTGCAAGAAAAAAAAGTACACAATTGAAATTAAACAATATTTCTCTATCACATATGTTAATGGCACATATGCCACATATATGAATGAAATTACAGATTTGATTGGTGCATGAAGCTTCTCGTGAAGCTCATATTTTGCATCGATATACGCTCTTCTACATGTAATTCATGTACAGAATAAACGATGTCGATTATTTTTTACCTGAAAAATAACTTATATTTCAACTGAAAAATAATCAGAAGCGGTCATATGTTAATGTAGAAATCCCGATTAAAGTGAATAATCTATATGGCCTAATTAACTATAGTCGTACATACTACATAAGCCCCCACAATTTCTTCATTTTTGGGGTCAGGATTCTTCAATTTGTTCATTTGTGCACCCTTTTCGAGTATCCTTAATTTGATACCAAAAACCTTTTACTCCCTTTGTTCCCATTTGTTAGTCCCGGTTGAGGTTTTCAAGTTATTACGGGAACATAATTATTGTATTGTTATATTTTTATTGAGAGAAATTTATTCACGGCTCCGCGCAATCTCAGCCGTCCATTTTGACAATCAATGATCCAGATTTTTAGAAAAAACTATTCGCGTGAAGAGTTAAACTATTCTAGCGAATAATTTTTTCAAAATCCAAACTGTTCAAAACATATTTAAATACTCACGATTGAGCATCGTAAATTATTTTCACGGCTCTGCCAAAAAAGTTTTTCTCATTTTTATTTCCTCTTGTTACCCTTCAAATCTTTTTGAAACATCATAATTGCCTTTATTGCTATTAATTAAGTTCAAAATGAAGGTTAAAAAAGTAAACGCATAAACTTTTGCCTATCACTTTTGAACTGAATTAAACAATCTTTTTGAGACAACAAAAGTGACAAACAGGGGAGGATATTTTATACCTCAATTAATGACCGGCCAATAGCTATACTAAAAGTCATGTTGATTAGATATCGATTAACATGAGTAGGCATAGGCGGATCTACATTTTTCTTTTCTCGGCAAACGAAACATTTTATAAATCTCGAAATGGGTACATCAAGGGAAAGTGAAAAATAAGAGAAGTACACGATGCTATCCAACCAAGGTTGAATAGAAAGACCGCCTAAAAATTATATTACAACTTCACTTTCCAAATTCCATCGAGATATCCTTTGAAGTCCTCCACTGTGTAGACTCTAATGTCAAACTTGGCCTTCATCTACATGGCCACTCGAGTTTTAATTAGATCCACTACCTCCCATGTCTGTGTTGAAACATTGTTGAAAATAAGCTCATCCCTCACTAACCAGATAGACCAAAGAGTTGCAAAAAAACAAACCTCCCAAATACATTTCTCCAGGTTCTGAGCAAGCGGGGTCAATTGACCCCACTAAGCGGTAAAATTTCTCGAGGATATATATATATATATTGTTTTGGGTATTTTAAATAACTTTGCCCTAAAGATTTCATACTTTGTGGTTATAATTATTGGCCTGCAAATTTTGTACGTGGTGTTAAATCTTATGGTTCTTACACCATAAATTTTATCGTTGCCCCACGTATGAAATGGAAATTACACCATTTCCAACCATTAAAATGTCTCTCTCTCTGATCTGGAAAAAGTGAAGCTCTATGAGTTATGGAATGAGCTTTTGCTTCCTCTTAGATGCAATGTAATGACCCGAATTTTCACGTCAATTTTTTTTAAACATTTTATTATAATTCTTTTACTAAAAATCATTTTATCATTTATTAAAGTGGTTGTATTATAATTTAACTCTAGGAGCTAGCCATTAAAACCCCTTTGATATCATAGGATTTTTTTTAATATCTTGAACCATGATATTCTTGTACCCAACTATTATAGAACCTTAGCTCTACTTCATAATCCTAAAATCTAGGATAAGATTACATTGGATTATGATAAGATATGATTGGATATCCTAAGATATACTTAGATATTCTTAAGATTTGATATGGATTCACTAAGATTTAATATTGGATTTTATTAGATATTATATAGATTTCATTGGATTTTATTAGATATTATTTAGATTTTGTTAGATATTATATAGATTTTATTGGATATTATATAAGATATTGTTAGATATATTAAGATTTGATTGGATTTTATTAGATATTATAAAGATTTTGTAGATTTTATTGGATATTATAAGATTTGATTAGATATTATTAGATATAATTGGATTTTCTTAGATTTAATTTAGATATTATTAGATTTTATAAGATATGGTTATGATTATATAAGATATGATTTGATTTGATTTGATCTAGATATAATCTAGAATCTTCTTTCTACTAGTATAAATAGGCTTCACCCCTCCCCTCCACTCCACACACCACACCTCACTTCCTCACTTCTCATTCCAATTGTTAGCTTAGAGAGAGAATAGAAGGGGAGAAAGAGAAAGAGGGGAAAAAAAACTATTCTCTTTAAATTCTTCGATCAAGCCGAAACGACGTTACTTCGTCCGCATTTTCACCTGACGTACTTCATAGCTGCTCTACCGCCAAGAAGAACGGTAGAAACCTCATGTCTGCTCACCTAAGTATAATGTTGATGTGCTAAATGTTTAGCTATTTATATAATATTTTTAGGATATCATATGATTAAATTGTTTAAATTGAAAAGTTGATTTTATCGTTGTAATGCTTAATTAACTGCATGTTTGATGATAAGTTGTGATGTTATAATTTTCAATGTTGTCGAAAATAGAGATGCATGAAATTAGTGATTTATCGCACGATTGTAGCAAGCTTTCAAAGAATAATGTGAACGCGAGAAAATGATACATGATTACGAGACACGAGAAATGAGAAGTGGAATATAAAAAGTAAAAAGAAAATGAAATGTGAAAGATTAATAATTGTGTGAGCATGACAACCCGATGGAATCTGAAAGAATGGTTAGCGGAATCATGACTCGGGTGTGCATGTGTGTGAGCTTGAGAACCTGATGGAATCTGAAAGATGGTTAGCGGAATCATGGCTCAGGTGTGCGTGTATGAGCTTGAGAGCCCGATGGAATCTGAAAGATGGTTAGCGGAATCAGTGCTTTTGGGTAGCAAAATCTGAACTTAGCCTGGGAACCCGGTAGGTCCTGAAAGATGGTCAGCGAAACCAGTGCTCGAGTAAATAAAATGGAAAGGGGAATCGATACTTGGAAAATGATGACAAGGTTTTCGATACACTGCGATAACTCTGAAAGACACCGACACCTTTGATTATTTTTGTGATGCTAAATTTTGTTTTTTATAAATTGTTATATATTATTTTTGTTAGTGTATGGGACATAGGGGTAAGAGTTAGCTATTGGGCTTAATTGCTCACGGTGTTACTTTTGTGATTCTGGCATCTTATGCCAGAATTTAGAGACGAACAGTGGGGATTTTATAATTTGAAAGAGTTCGGTGCTGAGTAAAATAATGCAGAAGAAGACGATCGTCCAGAGGAGTGAAAGTCACCTTAGTACTCCTCCCTCATCAATTTAAATAAGTGTAACACGAATTCGAAGATAATTTGGCTTGTAATGACGTTATGTTTTGTTTTATTTAATAAATGTTAGAAGATTTATTAAATTAACGTTTTCTAAAATCGGAGCGTTACATGCAAGGTCTATCTCTTACTCAACAGCCTCTCTCCATCTTCTTTAGCAAACAAATTTGAATACCATGACCCATGAGCAATTGAGCCATGACTATAATATTAGGTAAAACTACACCTTAGGTTCTAATTTGAAAGTGGTTTGCATAAACTTGGGACAAAATTGATTATTTTTTCAATTGGTAGCTTTTAGTTTTCTTCTGTGATTATAAATTTGTAGATTGAAGAACTTGAGTGGGTCGTGTATTTGCAAGCCAAAATTCATCCTTAGGAAAGTTTTTTCTCGCCAAGTTTGATAGTAAATATATGGGTTAATTCCAGATACACCCCTTATACTTAGGTCATTTTTCAACTACACCCCCTCTACTTCATTTTTAATCACTCACACCCCTTGTACTTAAGACTAGTTTGGAACTGTTAGTATTTCCGTCCAAAGTAACGAAAATACTGAAATATACCCATTCGTATTCCCTTTCTTTGAAAAATCATAACTTATTCATACAAGGTCCAAAAATACTCAAACCAGCGCCCAAACTTGCGTAACATCCATATGTATCTACTGTAAAAATTGAAAGATTAGTTATCAACCAAATATTGTCCAAATTTCAAAAGAACAAGCTGTTCTACAGAAAAACAGGGCAGCCGATCATGTTTTCGTAGAAAATCCATAACTAATTCATTTCAACTCCAAAAATATTGAAACCAACTCTCAAAGTTTCGTAACGTAAAGTATTATTCTCAGTAAAAATATCAGATTCATAACTTAATAGGATAGTTCCCAGAAATAAAAAGAAGATGGCTCTGCCCAGATTTCGAAACATGTGCATCAGTTCATATTCCGAAAATCATAACTAATTCTGTGTTGATTGGTTTTGCATGTTCTTGGTATCAAAATTTTTGTCTTTAAACGTACTTTAAAAGTTATGAAGACTTCAAAAATTGAATCATAGCAGAAGGTTTCTCAAAATACGAATTTGTGATGGTCCATAAAGCTGTCAAGAAAGTTTAAGAAGTTACCGGCAAGAAAATAAGTTTTCCGACGAGAGAATGGTGACGGGAGGTGGTGGCTCATGGTGGAACTGAGGTGGGGGGTGGAAGAACACCATCCTCCTCCTCTTTCTTCAAATTTTGTAGCTCCCTCCCTCAAAAATTAAAATACATGTTTGACTAGTTTTTACCAAGATGATAAAAAAAATGTTATAACCAAATATATTTACACATGCATGAGTGTAATTCTAGGTGTCAAATTGGCCATGCCATGTGTCTACAAGCATGACATGTGTACTTGCATGCGCAAGTGGTACCAGACGCTCGAGCACACACGTAGCCGAGAAGCTGTCCGGGTTTCGGTCTCAGAAAAATATGAAATTTACACAGTACCCTAAATAAATTATCCTTAGAATAACCCCATTCTCGGAATTTCAAGAAAAAATCCAGAACACATAGATTTGAAATTTCTGGCCAATTGACTTGTAAAACATGTTCGTGACTCCGTCCGCGACCAATAATTAATGGTAGTGATGAATTATCATTGTAAATGGGTTTTGGGATCAATTTGGTCTTAGAGAAGATGTTTTAGAAGGAAAAATTCCCTCCAACAAGCCATTACCTGCTTTTCCGTTATTTTGGACGGAAATACTAACAGTTCCAAACTAGTCTTAAGTACAAGGGGTGTGAGTGATTAAAAATGAAGTAGAGGGGGTGTAGTTGAAAAATGACCTAAGTACAGGGGGTGTATCTGGAATTAACCCTAAATATATACAGTTCTTCAGTCTGTTTTTTCAAATTGTTTACTACTTGCTTTGGTTACTTCTAATTCAACGCTTTAAATTTCGTTTGGTAAGTTAGGCCGTTATTAATCTAACCTAAGGTGACCCCATTGTTCCAAATTTCTGGGTCCACCCTTGAGTAGGAACGGATTTCTTTTGAGAAAAAAAAATCTTTATCGCGTAGGATCGAACTAATTTTCATCAAGATATTGATTGATATCTGATTAGCAAGAATTTTGGCACGATTAATAGTTTTGAGGAGTCTAAAAACACAAACGGAACTGATCATCAAAGTGGCCCCGGAATGACCCAATAATGGGTAAAACTGGATGTTCTAGTCCATTTTCATGACGGGGAGGGATGCTCCCTTTATAGTTTGCTAACCTAAATACAAGAAGAATGAAGCAAATAAATAGTAGGTTGTCCCAATAAAAAAGCTTTTTGCTAAACAAAAGAGATTTAGTAGAGGCCGGGTGGCTGTTTTCAGGTAGTCTTTTTTCGGTTTCTTCTGTGTGTGGTGGTTGTGGTTGTAAGCGTCCCCTTTGTTTGGTGGCTGTTTTTAGGTTTAGGTGGTTGTTTATGGTGTTTCTTAGGGTTTGGGCTTGGCCTTTTTTGTTGGTCTCTTGCCAACATTTTGGGTCACTGGTAGCTTTAGGTTAGTAATTTTTCCTTCGGATGCCCTTGTCCTTTTAATCTTTGTATCTTTTTCAGAAATTAATAAATTTCTTTTGCTGAGCAAAAAAAATACGGACGTACAAAGATTAAAGGGATTAAGGCACACCGAAGAAAAAACGCCACTCAAAACCCAAAACATCCAAAAAGGCAACCCGCGAACCATCGAAATTAACCTCTAGAATAGTCCCAATAAGAATTAACCTCTAGAAAACCTGCATGCATCAGAACTTAGTTATAAAACCCAGATAGTCAAGGCATGGTAATGGCTAGGCTGAAAAAGTAGGAAGAAAAGATCTAAAGGACCCAAATGCTTGAATATATTAGTGATCACATTATAGAATTTGAGGCTTTCCCTTTTTCTATGGTAGGTGACCAAATGGCCAACCAATTGAGTGAAAGTGGCCGTGGTAGATGGTAGAATGCAAATTGATGGCTGGAAATCACCTCCAAACATCGAATACAAATTTATAAGTTACCATGCGAATCCGTTTTGGGTGACGAAATTAATAGTGAAAAAAGATATAATCTCAAATGATAGATAAATCCATCGGACTAAAAGTGATAAATCCAACACTATCGCGAGAGATAGTGGTGGATTAGCTCATGTTTGGTGTTTGGGTAGAGTTGTGGCCTCTTCAACCGCTGTTATCGAAGCTTGGCCCTTCAAATTGCCTGTAGTACTGCTATGGAATCGAACTACTCTGAAGTCATTTTCGAATCGGATTGCCAAGGGCTGATCAACGACGTCAAGCTTTCTTGTCCTTGGGAAATCTACTCCGCGGTGGAAGACATAGAAGTATGGTCTTAGTCTAGAAGATGGTCTATTGTTTGGTGTAATAGGGAGAAAAACATGTAGCATACTGGCTTGCTTCTTCTTGCCTTAGTAGATTTCATGTTATTCAGCCAGGTTGTATCCCACTTGAGTTGGAAGTTTTTCTTGCTAAAGATGTAATTCGTCCTTAGTTTCTATATAAATTTGATCCTTTCACAAAAAAGAAAAAAAAAACTTCAAGGTATTATACATATATATGCCACACTTTTGTAAAATTGTGTATTCGATCGATGCAAGTTTAGTTAATTCAGATCGAGTATAAATTCTTTATCTAGGAGTATATAGTTTAAATCGTTTCATATCCAATCAAGCAAACAGTCCTGCATCGATCTATATGAATTGATCAATCTTGATTTCTTATACAAAAAATCAAGGGAGAGCAAGAGGGGAAGCGGAAATCATATCTACGATGATATATTGTACAAGACCTTGATAGACCATATATCGGTTTTGTACTTATTATTTGTGTGTTGCTTAGTAAATTGGCGTACCCATAGTTTGTTTTTGTTTTTTTGAAAGATCGCAGAGTGACATACGGTATATTTGGCTAAGCAGAGATGGCATGGACGTAGGCAACTAAGGACAATGTCAACATTATATGTTAAGGACCCCACGTTACGTACATCACATGATATAAGGATACAGAGTCCACGAAACAATTGAGTCTAACAACTCATGTAATACAAGAAGTAAGTCACAGTTGGTAACATACGCTTTGTTTATGAGGTAGAAACAAAGAAAGAAAAGAAAAGTCAATTAAGGAAAGAACATCCACACGCAGGTGGACAGATTCAAATTCCTGACCTCTCAATGAAATATGAAGGTATACTCGGTCGAGGATTTTAAGGGTTATCTTGATGGTGTGAGAAAGGTAAAAGTGTAATGTTTTGTTTAGGTGTCGTGTGGTCCAATTTTCTGTTGGACGCTGTTTTTTCATGTCTCTTGTGCTCGTAAGCGTCTGTGCTTAACGAGCTTGCCTCTCGATGTACCCCTTTCGAGATAATAAATTCTTCGTTTTGCCGAGAAAAAAAAAACAACTGAGCTAGTCCCAGTTGGCGACATACGCTTTGTTTATAGTAAGTGGAAAAAATGTGGGACAAATGACCTCTCAATGAAATGTAAGAGTCCTAAACAACTGAGCTAGTCCCGGTTGGCAACATACACTTTGTTTATAGTAAGTGGAAAAAATGTGGGACAAATGACCTCTCAATGAAATGTAAGAGTCCTGAACAACTGAGCTAGTCCCAGTTGACGACATACGCTTTGTTTATAGTAAGTGGCAAAAATGTAGGACAAATACAAATGACCTCTCAATATTTAAGTTCCTTTAGTTTTTTTTTTTTTTCTTTTTGGGTACTTCGGAAAATTTAAGTTCCTTATGTCAATACAACACATTTTTAGCTTTTAAGTTCTCTCATATCGTGTATGTTGATCAGTACAAATTAATTTTCTAAGATAGAAAAATACGCTTAGCTAGCCATGTATCGCACAGGTTTAGTGCTAGTAAGAAAACAAATAAAGCAAAGCCCATAATCACATCTTATAAAATTTGCCAACTCGGGGGACAACTCTGTGTTGTCTCTAATCTCAACCATCCAAAAGCTCTTTCGTGAAAGAGTTCTTTTGAAATTCGGATTATTGATCGTCGAGACAGACGGTCAAATGAGGAGACAACACAGATTTTGTCACTTTGTTGTCCCTGGAATTCGTAGTTTGATGATCTGTAGAGAGAGAGTATTATAAGGTGGTGGCCAACCAAGACGACTGTTTCTTTAATTTTCTCCGTGTTGAAAAAGTCGGGGTGCTTTTCTCTCTGCAATGAACTTTTGTTTTCTGTTTTTTGGTGACGAAGGAATCACTCTACTGTAGGACCACTAATTGGACTCATCCATGGAGCGTAAACCTCTCGGCGACTGAAGCATACCACCGCCCCACCCGGCCACCAGGTACATCTTGGGTACCAACCCCCGCAAGAAATCGAATCCTGGCATTTTCCAGGCAATAGACTCGCCTTTACCGCTGGGGCAACTCTAGGGGTGGTACTTTAAATTTAACTTATTTTTGGTTGAATAATTACAATGAACTTTATGAACTAGTAAACGGATAAATATGTAAAACTAAGTGAAATTCAAAACACTCAAATCTAAGTAAACGATAAACTGATTACAAAGCCACCTTTGAATTTTTGCCCTTTTTCATTTTCTTCAGCCAAAGTCAATCCTGGATTCATCGTCTTACTTTCGGTGTTAATCTCTCTCTCTCTCTCTCTCTCTCTCTCTCTCTCTCTCTCTCTCTCTCTCTCTCTCTCTCTCTCTCTCTCTCTATTTTGTTCTTTATAGTTTTTTTTTCCCTCGACGATCAACGGTATCTGAAACAGCTTACAAGCATCTCGACGAATCCCATTTTCGGTCCGGTCAAAGATAAATCATCCAAACCGGAACTAGAAAATTATTAATAATAAAAAATTTTCTTGTGGCCGGACACAAACATTCAAACTATAGTCAATTGTATGAAGAGCAAACCTACTGACCAAGCTGATTCTCAAAGCGCTGAAAGAGTCTTTCTTGATAGTCTGTTAAAACTTGAAACCCAAACAGCTCAATCCGAGTCCTACCTTCTTCTTTTTTTCAATATTTAAAATTCGATATGGGATTCACATATTCTAAATCCTGGTATCCTTTAGGAGGCAAATTGATTATTGAATGTCGGACTTATGGCCGTGCTTAACATTGATTTCTTTTGGAAAGTTTGATTTATTTTAAGTGAACTTCTCGAATAGATTGGTCAAAAGACAATTATTTTCCTATCATCGTGATTAGAAGAATAGGAAAATTTCTGTAAAAAAATAGTTCAAATTAACAATAATTTACGGGCGGAAAATCAAATGAGCCTACATTAATGATTTATGGAAAAAATATTAATCCTGTGATATGAACCTGGTACATTTTGAAAAATGAAGATCTTTAGAATATTTACCGAAAAGACCCTTCTGATGAGATTTGTAGCATAGCAACCAACCCCCTATTCTAGTGTATGTGATCTTTTCTTTCAATTCGTCTTCGTATCTTGTGAAGCAAAGAATGCCCCAAACAATTCTTTTGAAATATTACCTTCGACGCAGTGCGAAAGGTGCGATAGCTGAGTGTGTGGAATTTAAGAAAAGTACTAACCGTTGCCCAATGCATGATGTTTAATTAGCCTTTGGTTAGCATAAAAAAAATTACTATTAAAATGCATGAATCATACTTGTATATGTGGAAAAAAGTTGAGAAATGTGATAATTGCATTGGAATTTAAAGCTAAATATTTTGACATCATTACTACTTTATCCAACCCTCATTAATTATGTGGTAATTAGCAACAACCAAAAATTTAAAGTACAATTTGCTAGCCCAAGTTTAAGGTTAAAAAATAGGAAATCCCAGTCGAGGCACGTGGGCCTAATGCTCCCTCCGCCGTTGACGTCTAATAGTTACTACTGCAATTCCTTTGTTTTATTGCTTGGAGATAAAACAACTCTTCTTTTTAATTCCTAGGTAATTAAAAATAAAAATGTGAGGATAAATTTTGGGTATGATAATTTAATTTTCAGGTTATTTTTTGGTGTTTGGTGATAGTAAGACTAGTTTCTAATAAGCCTATGTTTTGGCAAGTGAACAGTGTGTTGTTGCCAATATATGTTGTTGTTTTTGGCAACTTTTGATCTGATCCGGCTCGCTTCGAGTTGCCGCCGGTGGTTATTGTTGGGTAACCCCAGTCAAGGGCCTAATGGCGAATGGCAGCTCTAGCGACTAGTGGTGGTTGGGGTATAAATCATGTGGGCTTTGCTGAGTTCAGCTGCCTTATCGTGTGACTTTCCGGCAAGTTGGTCGATGCCGATGAATATCAAAGTTCAAGCTTGGGCCGGGGCCTTGATCAGTGCTTTCGAGAGGATCTCTCTTGTAGGTTCTGGAGGTGGCAGGTGCTATTCATTTTCCGCGAGATGGCATTTCGGCGGCCGATGAATATCAGTTTCTGGGTTGAGCTTGGGTTAAGTGCTTTGGGAGTTCTCTCTTGAATGCTCTAGAGATGGTGGATACTGGTTCGGCGGCAGCAGCCATGGTGGCAGTCTGATCTTGTCGGGGCCGTCGGGCAGCTATGGTCATCAATCGTTAGTTAGGGCAGCTAGGGTTTGGGTTCTGGTTTCTTGGGTTTGGACTTGGCCCACAGGTGTTGTAAGGGCTTTGCCATTCTCTTAGGCTTGCTTCACTGGATATTTTGGGCTTCGTCCCATTTGATATTTTTTTATTAAACATTTGGTTGGATTTCCTCCTTTTTTTTTTCTCCAAATTGACGTACTCTTGTCAAGTTTTCTTGAAATAAACTTTTTGCCTAGAAAAAATTCTTCTCTTCCACTCCCTAAACATTAGTCAATCCACCCATCCAAGCAGCCCAAATGCTGAAGCCCAAGAAACCCAACGGATAAGGAAGAAGACAAACAAAGCACGGCAGACTTGTCTGCAGGCCCATTCCATGGCACATTATATGAACTGTAACGTAGAACAAACGGGCCCACATTGGCTGCCTGAAGATGTGGAAAGATTATTCGGTGGTCTTGGTGCGCTGTGCCCAAACACCCGCATCCAAAACTAAAAAATGCTACTCCCTCCGTCTCTAAATAGATATCCGGACAAAAAATCTAGGCTTTTAAAAACATGCACTTTTTTTGTACAAAAAATTTTAGAAAAATACCTTCGCTCCCCATTTTTTTCAAATTTTTTAACGGAAAGAATGCATCTATTTAGAGACCTACGTTTGCAGACCGGATATTTATTTAAGGACGGAAGGAGTAACAAAAATTAAATATCACTAAAACCAAATATAAGTCCATAAAATTGCTGAGAATCGGTTGGGCGGATAACCCAAATACCCCATCCCATAAACATATCCCCCTGTTGTTCATGAAGCCATCATGTTTTGTTGTGCAACCAGCAATTCTAATGATACTACAAATCAATAGCAAGAATCTGCAAATCTGTATACATTCCCACTAAACTTCATTATCCTGCAAATCTATCCATAGCAAGAGTTAGATTCAATAGACTTGTACACCTTTTTCATTTTTCTTTTTGCCAAAGCCAATATATATAAGCGGGGGTTAGAAAAGTTAGTAGATTAGTCCACAAAGAGTTTCAGAAGCTATTCATAGCCCTAAAATTCGCAAGTAGAGAACAGAAAAAGAAAGACAGGACAAGGTATATTGTGCATTCAGGGAAACCCCCGAAATGCACACGACGGAGCTCAAACCAGGAAATACCATACGGTGGAATGTGAATAGCAGTAAACTTCATTATCCTGCAAAACTATCCATAGGAAGACCCGCATAACTTCATTATCCTGAATCCCAGGTGTTCAAATTAGAACCATAATTTTCTCAAGAACATGCTTAAGTGGGACAGGCCAAAGCAGAAGTAATATTTACACATCACAACATCATTGCAAGCCTCAAAAATCCAGACTTCACAAGGTCTCCTAGCTTTACAGACACCATTACCAACAAAAAGTCAGATTCAAAAGTCTTCACATTCTAACCTATTCCATTTCCCACCCACAAAAAACTACCATTAGCTTTTCATCACACCAACATATATACCCATTACTGCGGTATACCCATTACTGCGGTATTCCACAAGGGAATTACATGTGAGTTTCAGTTCTGCCGTCGCTTCTTCTGAACTGGAGTTTCCGGGGGACAAGGCGGGTCTTGGCTGAGACCCTGGTTCTTAGCAGCTGGGAATGCACATTGAAGGAAGCTAGTGTCCACTGGAAACAGTTCAAGATTTTCACTCAACAGCAAGGACTCCACCTTATTCTCCTCAAAACCAAGAACACATCCCATCTTGATAATCTTACACAGATCCTCCACAAGACCACTGGCATCCGGTAGGACCACCTCCGAGATTGCTCTCGCAAAATCTGTTGTGAACTCCATACTTCTGTTTCCACTTCCACCATTCCAGTTCGGTTTGTGAACGAGCAATTTCTGCGATTTCTTCTCCCAAAGCACCAGTTTTCTCATTTCAACTTGCAGTCTAATCTTTGAGGGCAAATTCAAGAAATACTGGACAACCAACGGGCATTTGGTCCCAAATATTGAGATGTCCACCAGAGATTTCGCTATCCGGTGTCTTTCTTGCACTGGCACGTTAATCACAGGATGTGAAAGGAAAGCCAATACAATGCTAATCAAGGGCCTTCCGATAAGACTTTTTTCTACACCCGTCTTTTCAAGTTCAGAATTCACAGAGAACTGAACAACTTCAGATATCTTCCGTACTCCAAAACTTCTGTAGATTTCATAGAGTTTGGTGAGGGACGATAAGCCATTCTCGGGGAACCAGACAAAAAGTGGCTTCTCACTAGCTTCCCCAAACAACTTTTTGAGTTTCAAATCATCTGGGATGAATACTTCGTCTCTATTCGCTAACTGAACTTCCCCGGTGATGGTGTTTGCTGGTAGCATGGTTAAGCCTTTCTTCACAGTCCTCTCAGTAATTGCGCTCCAATTTTCTGCTATGTATCCCCAAAATGAATGTAACTCCACAGAAGACACACAGTTGTTACTTGTCACCCAATTGGTCCAGAGATCAACATATTGAAAAACAGTCGGAAATGAATCTACTCCGAAAGTTTTTGACAGAAAAGATAACAAATTCTCATCATAATATCTATCAAGAATATGCAAAAATGAGCCAAACAAATTGTCCCTGTCATGGAGCACGCACAGACAATTACTTACCCATTTTCCCTTGGTTCCTTCTTGGTCAGGAATCCACAATCGATAGGAACAGACCTCAGAATTCAAGCTTTTCATGTGTCGATGTAGAAACCTGTAGAGTCTCAGTACAGCAGAAGTTTCTTCGTGAGAAGTAAGAATCTTGAAAATTGTAGTGCAAACTTCCTTGGTATCTGCTTTCACACCAATGGCTATAAGTTCATCCTTATAAAGAGGACTCAGATTCCCATAGAAGCCCTGATCAATGAAAGGTCCATCTCGTTCTTCTATGTAGGAATTCCATTCGGAGTCAAAAATAAGACTCCTCTGGGGCTTTGTACCCCATGTGGGTTTTTAGCCATTTACTTCCTTTCAGTTCCTGGAGAAAATTGTCAAGTAAAGCTTGGTCAGATGACTTGCTACTTTGTCGAAGCGACCTAGCACAGTTCAGTAAAGAGAATGCACAATCTGCCCTTACTGACCCGGGCTCAAAGGGCAACACTAAACCTTTTGCAACAACTCGTGCTCCGTCATTGATATTGACCATCACACCCAGCATCGTCAGTTCGTTCTTGAATGAACTGATCGAATTGCCATAGAAGGCATCGTCTATTAGAGGAAGATCAACAAACTGAGTAACCGTTCCCCACTCTGAATCAAATAAACACGAATCCCGAGCAGATCTATACCCGTCACGAGTTTTTAACCATTTCTCACCCGACAAGCAACTCATTAGACGGGTTAATTGTGGAGCCATTTTTTCTCTCATACACTTCATGCAATTCAGAAGTGAGATCACAATGTCACCAGTTAAACTACTTGTGGCTAAGAGAAACCTGACTTTAGTAATAAGCATATTACAAACTTGGTCAAGATTTACTGCCACACTAATTGCCTCTAATTCTGCCCTGTACAACCTAATACTGCTACCATAATAGCCTTCATCAATGCTGGCTAGGGGAAGAAATTTAACTAACTGGCCCCAGTTGTCATCAGGAAGAAGGGATTCCTTGGGGCATTTAAAATCGAAAGTAGTTTTCATCCAAGGTTGGCACCCAATTTTCTTCTTCAAACCATCAGATTCAGGCCCTAATCGCCGAATGCATTCCAGTAACAGAAAAACAGCACCTTTTTTCAACTTTGAGAGATCTTCAGGAAACTTGAAATGTCCCGGAATTAGTCTATACACGCCTTCCAGATTCACTACCACTCCCAGCAACTTCAGCTCGTTTACAAAACCCCTTAGCTTATCACGATAATAAGTTTTATCAACAATTCGCAGATCTGTGACATGTCGAATAGCTTCTCCAATATCAGAAGTCAGATAAACGGCTCCGAGAGGATTAACAAAACCTTGGTCTGATTTCAACCATTTTCCATCTTGAAGGGATTTCAAAAACTCTACATCCAGCTTATTATTATCATTTGAATACCGGATAAAACTTAGCAGTGAAATTCCCAAGCTTGCCCTCATTGCAGAGGAGATAAGATGTTTGAGGTGATTAACAATGAGCAGGTAGATATCTTCTGACCCAATTTTTACGCCAACGAACATCAGCTCCTCTTTAAATGATTTTATCCTGTAATTATAATACTTCTCATCAATAGCTGACAAGACCTCAAACTCTTTCCCAATGTCTAAGAGAGTAGATGACTCGGTTCCATCATAAAGATAGCAAGAACTCGGAGGACTAAAGCCAGCATATGTCTTCATCCACTTCCCACGTCTTATACTTCCAATGAACCTGTCAGGTATCTCATATTTGAAAGCACTGCACTTCTTGGCTCTCAGATTCTGGATCCATTGCAATAGCAACAGAGCTTGATCACTAGTTAGCTGATTGGAGGCAATATCTAATGCTCTATTCTGGGGTAATATATTAGGCAAGTCAGTGGCCTTACCCTGCATAATAAGGAAGTCCAATAGGTCACCTTCTGCCGTAGATTTTCCAGCAAAATTAGCAGCTTCAGCATATACCTCCCCCAACTCTACGTACTTACTAGAACAGTAGCCATATCCCTCTGCTGAGTCTGCTCTCTCGTTTTCTAGCTCAAGTTCTCTAGCAAGTATATCGCTAGAACCAAAGAGTTTCACCCAAGTGCTTCTAGAAGCGGGCACAAGAGGACTTTTACACATGCTTACATTCCCAGCCATATCAACCACTGGCATAGACTGCAATACAAGAGAGACGAAATGCGAATTGATGTACTTTAACAAAGTAGAATGATAAACAAGATGAGCCAGTGCAACTAGAAGTTTTGGGTCTTTGATTTTCCCAGCAATATCAGCCAGTTTTGAACAATATGTATAAATGTCGATGACCAACAAACCTTTAGCCTTAGACACAAGCCAATTCTTCACAATAATTTCCTTCTTGTGTCCAACAATAGTACTAACCGTATCATCTGGCAAGAAAAACATATCACCTGGGCACCCCATTTCTACATTCCATTTGTTTAGCCAGGAATGACGTCGAGCCCCCCAGACAAGATGAACCTTCAATGATCCCTGCTTAATTTGTGATAAGCTACATGGGAAAACCTGCCCATTCCAAGCAACATATTTGAGAAGAGTAACTCTGCTCATAGTCTTAAACGGAAAATACTTCCAGTTGTCAGCAAGAAAACAGAGAAGCTCCACATACACATCTGTGGGTACACGCAACACGAGGTTGCATGTTTCAATGCATTTTCCATACCATTCATAACTTTCTTCCACAGATGGCACTCCAAGAAAATTCCAAGTTTCTTCATATTTTCTGTGATCCACAGAGTTGTGTAGGACATACTTTCCTTGGTTGGAAATACCACTTAGAGAAACCCCAAGTCCCTTAATATTGGACAGGATATTCCGGAATTCTGGTAAGATCCGAACTACATCGAACGGCTCACAGAAAACCATTTTTCCAGTCAAGAATGACTCACAAGGAACAATGCGTTTTGACTTGACCTTGATTCTATTGGACTCTCTCAGTCTATTGAACAGTTTCACAGGAGACTCTCGTACAGGCAAGAATTCAACCATGCGAGCCGTGGGGAAAGTTTCAGCCATTTGAGTGGGCTTCATAGAAGTCATAAGAGCATTAACAAATGATGAAGGAACACAATCAAGAATTCCCAAATTTCACTTGTTATCCAACTTTATTGATTCTCTCGAAGATGAAAGAATGAAATCTGCATGCACTATGAAGGGAAAGTTAGTCACCATCGCAGTAGGCAGGAAGGCAAAGACACCAACAGAAGAAGTCCCTCTCGTTAGTCTATCTCCAAACGCAAAAGCCACAGATATAGCCCATTCATTTAAATCCTTTCTAGAATCCACCACATTCTCAGGTTTCACAGGGAAGCGTTGTCTATAAATGTAATAGCGGCATGTGGCCTCACCCATGGCTAAGCCCTCCTGAACAGAAAGATGGACAATGCGCGAATCTGTTCCTTGATTCTGCGTGGAAATGAGATTAGTCTCACCGGAAATGGAAATTGCAGAAACTGAATCCTCTAAAGATGAACACCTGTTTTCACGTACTGACAACCTCTTGATCTTTTGCAAAAAGAGGAGGACTTCCGGGTGGATCTCTGAGAGATGTTTCTTCACGGTTTCCAGTTTCTCAAACTTTAGCGGGAGAATAATTGTGGTAGCTGGAAGGGTTTTGATAGGCCCGTAGATGGCTTGTAGATCTGAAATAGTTGGCATTCTGGAGACCCACTCTGGGACAATGTAGCCAATACCACAATCGCGATTAGGAGCTTCATCGAACCTAATTTGGTAGCCGTTGCTAAAAATGTGTGGCTGCCCACTGACAAGAAACACACTCTTGAACCCGATTCCTACAAAATGTAAAACTAAACTTGTTAACAAATTTGTTATTCTATTTGATTGTACGTACCCATAAAGTAACCACATGGCATACCTCTTATTTCTCAACACAAACAATTTGCAATGATTTCTTTGTACAATATTCTATGCTTATAGAAGGCAAAAAGCACATTTTGACTCTTCTAATGGAGTGTGACACTGGGAAAAGGAGAATAAAATTGCAATACCAAAACATATAGCAAGGTTTTGGTGGATGCCCAGCGATCTTTTTTTGGTTCGACATGCAGGATATAAAAACAGTCATACCAGCTACTTTTGCTAGGAACTTCTTATTAATGTCAAAATGTATATGCTACGAATATAAAGACTATAAATTTAAAAGTAGTTGTCCCAAACCTCCTACCATGTTTTGCAAGGTACGGCACACTAACAACGAGTGACAACAACCAATTCCACAGCTGAAAAGCCCAAGTGGTTTGGCTTCAGTTGTACATTATATATATCAACATGTTCATGTTTGTTTAGTCCCCTGACAGAGAGTGGTATAGATACATGCAAGAAGGTAAGTGGGGCATATTCTTTCCATTTACCGGTAACCCTAGCCTTCATACATTCTCCACACCAACATTCATAAGAAAAGTTATCCACTTCCTGAGAAAATACTCAAGCTCTGCTCTTCCCTGCATATTTCCGTTTTTTCTTATAACAGAGAAAAGAATTTCATTGATCAAAGCAAAGGGCATTCCATTTCTTTATTATATTGGTGACACCAGCACCACATGTGTGAATGCACTGTGATATCACAGAGGCTCTTTAAATAAAAGGTCTATAAGAGTACAACTACTTTGTAATGGTTTTATCGGTTCAAGAGAGGAAGTATTCTAAAATTAGAAGGCCCTTAGTCACGAATTTTTCTATGGTACACAAATCGCTTTTTGGTGTATGGTACCTAAAAAATAACTTTAGTAGTAAGTATTCCACATTGAGTTGTAAGTATTTCATAAGGAGTGGTAAGTATTACACATTGAGTTGTAAGTATTCCAGATGTATGATACTTATCACTCAATGTGGAATACTCACCACTTCATATTAAATACTTTCACACTGAGTTGTAAATATTTCAAATGTAGTGGTAAGTATCCCATATTGAGTGATAAGAATTCTACACTTACCACTCGATGTGGAATACTTACCACTTCTTATGAAACACTTACCACTCAATGTGGAATACTTACCGCTAAAGTGACTTTTTGGGTATCATACACAAAAAAAATTTGTGTACCATAGCTGGACTCCTCAGTCACATTGTTGGTAATCTCTTGTTTTGCAGGTTTTCCCTTCCTTTTGACAGGCCATAAGCGTACATTATATTCTGTGTATTCCTTCCACCTTTGCATCTCAAAAGCATTGCGTGCAGTAGTTAAGTTTAAGATAGATCATTTCTAGTATACAATACACAAACACAACTAAATAGCAGGAGCAACTGGTGGTTATGAGAGTGAATAAGCAGTAAATTGAACAATAATCTAGTCAGAAGCCAGCTAAAGCAAGAAGAAAAAATCTGCTAAATGTTCCACAAAAATACCTAGTCTGAGAAACGCACAAGTAGCTGGTCTAACTTTCAAAAAAAAAAGAGTAGCTGATCTAACTTTCATCATAAAAGAACCTCCGTTGGCATTGCCTATGCCTTTGGGATTGCACTAAAATCTACATGTGTCGTTAAATTACATAAAAATAAGAATGGTTTCCCAAAAGCACAAGTTCGGAGGCATTTCCTACATGAAGAAATGTACATTTACCTTTCGCTGTGAGGACTAATAACTAAGAGATACTGCTCATTACGATAAATCAAAGGGACATGAAGTAGTAGTTTAACGGTGTAAATGACAAACATAAAGTCTATCATTTGGCATACATTGTCAATTGGCACTAGATTTCTCTTTTTTAAGCCTGTAATTGGTAGGTGACTTGAGTACTTCTGTTTTTTTCTGTTTCATTCAATCTCTTCACTTGTTTCAGGAAAGGTTACACTTGAAATCTACCTAAGACATTTAATTTATGCTCCTCCAAATCATCATCCTCACAATTTGATCAGCAACACTGATACCACAAATGTATATATTACATGTCGATGAGTACTAATGCTTGTTAAGCTTAGAAATAAAGTTCAGCCAAGTCTCCACCATCTAATATTTAACAGTTTCAAAAGCTAATTATTTTCATCACAGCATTAGTTTTCTAGAATTGGTCTTTTACATGTGGAAGAACCTATTAATTAGATCTATCTGACCAGTTGAGGAACTTCGTCACAACAATAAAAGCTTAACACTGGTGTTTTTCACATCATTGTGACATTGGATGTCCATTAGAGTAGTCTTAAGCATCAGCAATCAGCAATTAAGCAAATACAGACATGGAATTGAATGATGAAGACATGCAAAGACAACTCTTAGCAAAAATAACACTAGGTGCGTCACATAAGCGCTCACACAGAAAATTGTAGCAAAAGTAGGACAAAGTGCTCGATTTGTAGCGTAAATGGAAGATGAAGTTTACAGATAGCATGCATAACATGCATACAACTACTGGTTGGTTTATCACTCCAATAACCATGCTCACCAAGCTGGTTTCTTACAGTAGTAATAACATGGGAATAATTGCTACATTTTTTAGTTTTGAGATATAAACTTGAGAAAGTAGCAAACGACAAAAAAAAAAGGTTTCACTATTTGTTTAGAACTTCAAATATACCTTTTTCCCCGATGAAGCCTTGGTGTCTCTGACCCTTCTTAGTGGATCTACCAATGCTGCAAAGGGAGTCAATGTTCTCCTTAGAAAAACCAACCTCGTTGTTGAACACCAACAGCGTTGCAGAGGCACCCAACCCAATTATATCCGACCTTGTTAGAACAAGCTCCAGTGTGGGTTCTACTCCCGCTAGGTACTCATTGTCTTCTGCATTCTGCCGTAACCACCCACCACAAGTAACAAACACAATCACTCATAAGATCATTTCCAGCGTATTCATCAATTTAAAGACTCAAAACTATATTCCAATGCAGAAAAAGAATACCAATAGTGTAACTATTCACACCAACTCCAACACAATTCTTCATATATCTATGATTTTCCTCCAAACATTTCTCCCCTGTTTCCTCTTCAGTTTTCTTTGGAAAACATGTATACTAATATAAGTCTCAATTGACAGGATTTTTTTCATTGGTACCAATTTCGCAAAAATCAGATCAATAATATGGAAGATGCATCCATTCAAAGAAATAAAAAGAAAAGCAAAACGATATGAAGTAGTTTTTTTTCTTTTTGGCCTTTCAAAAAAAAGTTTTTCTTCTTTTTCGGTAATGCAAGGTGTCCCGGACCAGTTTATGAGCACCTTGACTTATCCTTGTAGCCCCTCCCGGCTCCCACAGCCTTTTCACATTTTCACAGCTTACGTGTGGGATGAGGTTGCCCTAAGAATTGCTAGCCAAGGGAATCGAACCTGAAATCTTCAGTGAGAGCAAACTCTCAGGCCAAGACCACAGGTCAACCTTGGGTTACACAAAGACATATAGTTGGTCATAGAACTTGGATTGATGCCAAATGTTAAAAAGACAAACTGGAGATGTCAGGCAAACGAATAGAGCAAGTTTCTAAGGAACACCGCTCTAATCTTTCGAATGATTCCACATTTGTGGAGAACCACAGTTGATTCTTCATTTTGAAGAACCCACATAACGCTTGAAAATGAGGAAAAAAATGTAGTAAAAAACAAGCTTTAACCTGGATGAGCTCCATTAGAAAGTGAACGTCTTTGGTGTAGAGCTCTTTGGAGAGACTGGTAACCGCGTTGTGGAGATCTTGAGTTAATGGGTTCAGGGATTTCTGCCCTATCGAGAATTTTCGACTCCGTATCTCTTCTATATGCTGCCTCGCTACCTCCGTTTTCTTCCTTCTCTCGTCGTTACTATTAACGCCAACGGTAGCCATTTGCTTCTTCTTTACTATCTCCGTTCTCTACTCTGTTCCTGCTATTAAGCATTTGGGTTCCGTCTCCATCATGAAAATACGGAGTTGAAAGAGGAGAGAGAGAATGGAAAGCTAGAAAATACGGAGAGAGAGAGAGATGAGTCCTAGTGAAAAATGGCGGCAAAGGGTATGATAGACATGCAGTGAGACACTGATGTGTGAAAGGGTGACTCAATAATCCCAAAAATTTGACAAAAATTTAATAAATACGAAAAAAATTTTAATAAAAATTAATTAAATTGCTTATTTAACCGAACGGCCCCTCACTCTGATTTTTAAAAGGACAAGTTGTATTATGAAATTATGTCATATTCTTTCAGAATTTTCAAGTGGTGCTCCAAATTATTACAAAACTTTATAATTTATATATTTAGTTGTGAATTCCACCAAAATATGTGATTGTTGAGGTCTCATTCTGCTAAAATTATATTTTTTTAAATATTTATTTTTTATTTTATGAGACAAATTAATTTTTTAAAATACATTATTTTTAATTTAAAAAATAAATATATAGAAGAGTATAATGTGACGGTGACACTAAAGCACTACAGTACTAAATAATTACTCCGAGCGATGATGCGTTTTCAGCTACCGCTATGAAGACCAAACTGTAATCTGTCAGTCTCGCAGCTTTCACTCTAATCTATTTCTGCCAAGCAGTTGATGAGTTTCATCTTCATCAAGGAAAGTTAGAAGGGGAGAGAGAGGTGAGCTGGCCAGTGAAAAATGGCGGCAAAGGGTATATAGACATAGGGCTGCAAAAGAACAGAATTGCTCGAGACTCGGCTTGGTAAAAATTTGTTCGAACTCAATTTGAAATATAAATAAACAAGCTCAAGCTCAAATTCTAGACTCGTTTTGTTATCAAGCCAAACATAGCCAGTAGAGACTCGACTCGAGTTAACATTAGCATTTTGATACCTTGATGTAGAATTCTTACAAAAATATATTACATGTTATTATTATTCCAAAATTAAGATTATTTTCTTGTAGAGTATAAGAAAATGAAAAATATATATCTTCACAATCAAAATATTTCTATGCGATGATATATATACATTTTTCATTGATCCGTTAAGACTCATGAACAAGCTCGAGTCAAGACAAAGCCCGCTCGGCTCGAGTTCGACTCATTAAGTTTTTACTGAGCTCGAGCTCAGGTTCATTAAAAACTTAATAAACAAGCTTGAGTACGGTAAAACTCTGCTCAACTTAACTCGTTTGCAGCCCTAAACGTGCAATGATGTCTGAAAGGGTGACTCAAGTCACTCTTGGTTTTGAAAGGATAAGTGTATTGTGAAATTATTCAATACTCTTTGAGAATTGTTACATTGTGCTCCAAATCATTTCAGAATGAGTACTGCTATTGGTACCGATGGTACCGTAGAGAAAATGCACCGACGGCCGTCTCCAGCAACTGGACAGCCGATCCGAGCCGTCCAAAAATTTTAAAAAACAAAATCGAGTGGGCCTCCGCGAGAATCAATGGCATCCAAGGTGTGTAGGGTACTTGATCCGAGCACCCATTTTTCGTCTATATACCGTCGGTGCATTTTTCCTTCGGTACCATCAGTACCAATAGGATTTTCGTTTCAGAATATCCCTTTCTAGTTTCAATTTTAGCACTTTTTCTTATTCCAAAATTATTACTCCCTCCATTTTAAATTGATGGTGATGTTCGATCTCCAATGCAATTTTTAAATTGTTAATATTTTTCGATTTACAATAATTTTAAAGAATTTAATTTTTTTTTATAATAAACTAATTGAGATTTATCATATAATATCCATATTACACATAAAATTTATTATAGATTGAAAAATATTAACATTTTAAAAATTACATTGGAGACCGAACATGACAATCAATTTGGAATGGAGAGAGTATTTTATTTCCAAACCAAAAGGGTTATAATTAATGAAAGTTCTATTTTACCCTTCAATCTTAAGTCAATATATAATACTACTCCATAAAAATAAAAATAAAAATAAAAACAATTGGACAAAAAGTCCATGCGATTATTGAATGGTAGAATGAAAAAATATGGTGATTGCACATGCAATGATTATGTTTATTTATATAGTTGAAATCCTCAAAAGGGACTAAAAATGCGGACGGAGAGAGAGTATTGTGTAGAATTCATAAATTGAATATTTAGTTTCGAATTTTACCAGAATATGTGATTGTTGAGTGACCTAGAGAAGTACCAAGTGAAGGTGCTCCCGAAATACTGAATAATTACTTCCAAGCAATGATACATTTTCAACTATCGCAGTATTTAGGCTGAGTTTTTTTAAACTTAATTTATTTCTTCGTTTTGTGTGTTTTGTGTCATTTTTTCTGAACTTTTGTTAGGTTCACGTGAATTTTTTTGAATTAATCATTCGTCTCGACGAGAGAAGTCTAATGTGAGACCCGACTCTTTTTTTTTAAAAAAAAGAAAAGAAAAGAAGTAGGCTTATTAAAAGTGAATTTTATTTTTTATGTGGGCCTCCAATGTGGATTCCTAAAACTCTAGGGATGTATTTGTAAAAAAAAAAAAAATGTGTGTGCTGGTGTGCACGTGGAAGGCAAAGGAAGTGCTAGTGTGCATGTGTGGGATATATATATATATCTTCTAATAGAAAAAAAAAATATACAAACGGAAGAGAAAAAAAAAGAACGTACAGGAGAGAAAATTTTGATTTGGCGTTAACGGAAGTCCTAATCTCGGTAGGTAATTCTTAATTTTTTTCCCCATATTGATTAGTTAACATATTTCTTGCTATTGAAGTGGGTAATTTTGGGATTTTGATATCTGTTGGGTTCAAGTACTCCTAACTAGGGCTATTCTTTGTTCCTTTTCTCTGCTGGAATTGTTAGTTGTGATTGCAAGTATTTTTAGTCTCTCTTTTAGGTGAATATGAAAGATTTGATTTTGGGGTTAAATTTTGATTAAATTGGTTAACGAGGAGAAGCGGGGGGGGGGGGGGGGGGGGGGGGGGAAAGGGAACCGAATTGGGGCAGTAGTGTTTTTGCCGTTGTTTGTTATTACTGCTAAGGGTTGCCGTTGTTTGTTATTACTGCTAAGGGTTGTCAATGGCTATTTGGAAAAAATTATCCTATGTGGAAGAGTCATTAACTTGTCATGCACATAGCTTGTTAACGTCTCTAATGGAGACTTGTAATGCAAATTAACTTTACTTATGTTTCTGGACATGTCAAAACCTGATCTCGAACTGATTTTTATTGCGAGAAACTGGTTGTTGTTGCTAGATATAAGCTGTGTAACTGCTAGAATTTTCTTGTAATCTGCCAGGCTTTGAACCGGAATGCTAAAAAGAAATGCTCAAGTGCTAAATAGCTTATAAGAGTTGGAATATGATGCTAACTGTTGGATATTTGTATTTGTAACTTATAATAGTTTAAATTTTCTTAATATTTGAAGTTGGGAACTGAAGTATACTTTTTAGGGAGTTTCCCAATTGTGACTGAGGAAAAGAGTGTTCCATTTAAGTAATTGATTGTGTTTTCCTTATGGTTTCAACTCCATATTCACAAGTGTGGATTTATGTGTTGTATGCCAGGTTTGGAAGCGGCAACGAGCACCGTTACTCCACGTAGGGAGTGAGCTCGTGTTGGTACCTTTTTGCTGGACCTCGAGGTGGGTGTTCTTATTTTTAATAGCGGAAGATGAGACACGGTGTAGAGTTTTTTTTTTTTTTTTGGATTGAAACGGTTAATATTTGGCTTGAGCTCCTAAGCGAGAATATGATCGTAGCCTTAGTGGCGTTATAATATGGCCTTAGTGGCGTTATTGAATATTGCCTTAGTGGCGTGAATAAATATTGCCTTAGTGGCGTGACGACTATTGCCTTAGTGGCGTTGATATGAAATTGCCTTAGTGGCATTGATATGAAATTGCCTTAGTGGCGTTATGAATATTACGTAATGGAACGTTATTGTGGGCTGAATATTCTTATTTAAATTGTTGATAGCACTTGTCTTTATAGCTTCTCTTATTACAGATAAGAACATTCACTGAGCAAGTTGATAGCTCACACCCCCACAGTGATTTCTTTTCAGATGCGTGACGGCACGCGGGTTCATTGCAGAGTCTAGACATGAGTTGTGTATATAGTAGTCTAGATTTTTGACTCTTTTGATTATGTGTCTATTTTTGGAGCTTGTATATGTTGTAAATACCTGTGGGCACGTCTTGTATGACAGTTATTTCCGTATATATGCAAGTTAAGTTTTTTTTTATGAGTTGGACACCTGGCTGGTGTTTTTATTTACTGTTTGAGCAGGGCCAAAGTGTGGGTCCACCCCATTTGGAAAATAATTTAGCGTGATGTTTTCCGAGATGGGGTGTGACATCTAAAAAGTATAAAATTATGACCAAAATTAAAAAAAAATTCATTAAAAACGAAAAATATAGCAAACAGCTATCTTTTGGAGCTTAAGTGCCGTCTTATTTAAATTTGTTCAATATCAGTCCACATTTTTATACTTTTTCAATTCATCATGTCAACACGAACAATTAACCCCTAAAATTTCATCGAAAAACTAAACAAAAGTTACGACAAGTAAAAAATATCGAAATATGTTCTAGACTTATAAGTTTAAAAGAATGCGGCCTAAAGCATGAAGACCAAACTCTCTAAAATTTGAGCAAAATTATTATCCGAATCGGAAAAGTAAAATTTGTCCTTATTTGAATTTTTTTGGACAAATTTGTACTATTAGGACTTTTTTGTTTTTATCCTTATTTGAATTTTTTTCTCGTTTGTTAGATTTGCGCCAAATTTTCTTGACTTTTGATTCGTCTTGACGCGAATCGAAAAAGTAAAAAAAATTACTTTTACCCAAATATTTTAGAAAATAACCACTTTTAAGTAATAAAAGTAGACTCTTTTTACTTAAAAGTGGTTATTTCCCAAAATATTTTGGTAAAAATACATTTTTTTTTACTTTTTTGATTCCTCTCATTGATACAAATCAAAAAGTCAAAAAAAAATTGGCCCAAAATAAACAAATGCAAAAAAAAATTGAAAAAGAACAAAAAGTACTGGAAAAAATATCATTAGCAATTTTTTTTAATCTCAAACGTTATACTACAAAAAAAAATATTACTTATCCAATGTCATACATAAATCGGATCCAGCATGAGATAATCTAAATCACTTTTATTGTTGGTTTTGTTGAGAATATAATTCATGAATGAAATTATTTTTATCAGACATGAGTAAGTATCAAACAACTTATCTTTTAAAAATGATTTTTTTTTTGTTTAAATTACTTATAAATGGTCGATGAAGGAATTTTTTATGAAATCAACTTCCTAGCAAGTCCCATGAAATGAATATATATTTTTAATATAAATACTTATTTTTTAATTAAATTAAAAGTGATGGATTGTGAGAAAATAACGTGTTTAGTAAAACAGTAAATAAGTACGTAAAAAATAATAATCTAAGCAGAACGGGCCTGGTTCGGATCATTCCATTAATCAAGTTATCATACATACAATAGTGATTAATACCATTTGAAAGTGTCGTGAAATTGCAAAACTATTTCCTCCTGTTTTGAAACTAGGGAATAGTGGCTCTCCAAAAGTACCGAGCCACTGTAGCAATTTTGTGGCATCTGTAGAGGTTTAGAGCATTTACATCAATCTCTTCAAATTTTGGACCAAATTACACCTTAAAAATTAATTTAGTACTACATACTTGTTGTGAAATTAATGGCTGACAAAATGTAAGTAATGATGAGAGTTATAAGTTTCAGCGAATTAAGTTTACAGAAAATGCAATTGTAACAGGCGTATTAAATATACGTTTGTAAACTTGTAATCTTTGGCACCTATAAAGACATAATGTAAATTGCAATGAAATGAAAATGAATCAGAAGTATTTGATTGATCCTGCTGATCAATTGTGTTTCTGATAGTTCTAGAAGAACTATATTTAACATATGTTGTGTTCTTTATTGTCTTTACTTTTGTTCTGTTCTTTTGATATTTCCTTAGTTTTATATCACGTTATCAGCACGAGTCTCTACCCGACTGAGGAGGTAATGGGTTATATTTCACGTTGGTATTTATCACTATTTATGTTTGTCTATTACATGCGTACATAAATATGTAAATTACAAGTAAATTATTGACAAAGAAAAAATGATCTACCAGGAGTAGTTCTCTGATAAATATACAAAGTATTCTTGCTATTAATAAATTCCTGAATTCAATTGAATTTTTACAACAATAAATACCTGAAGTGTTTACTATTGAAAACAAAAGTACTCGAAGTACTTATTTAGTACATGTAATACTTATACTACGAAATGAATTTATATTTAGTAGAGGATGTGCATTTAATCTCATTCATTATCTGTGATAAATTAATATCGACATATTTTTATGTTGCTTTGCATATATTAACTTACAGATGTTGGAGGCTAGAAATCTTTTCTTTGCATATTCTATATATTACATTTAGAAATTTGTTTCATTTGCAAATAAGTGAAAGTCACATTATACTTTGTGCATTTTATTATTGCCTGACATTTTCCCTAATTAGTTAAACTTGTACCATTAACTTGATTGTCTTTTATTTCAACATCCATCTAAATTAATATTTCTAATTTATAGACGATGTCGAACTACACAAAATTGGATTTCGCGGTACTAGACATTTCTGGAATGAATTATTTGTCATGGATACTTGATGTGGAAATCCATCTCGATGCTATGGAACTTGGAAACACAATTACCGATGGTAATGACGCATCCTCGAAGGATCGTGCTAAAGCCATGATCTTCATTCGGCACCATCTCCATGAGAACCTGAAGTCTGAATACCTTACAGTAAAAGACCCATTAAATTTGTGGAATAATCTGAAGGAAATGTATGGGCACCAGAAGGCTGTAATCCTACCAAATGTTCGTTATCGCTGGTTGAATCTAAGGCTGCAAGATTATAAATCTGTTAGTGAGTATAACTCTACTATGTTCAAGATAGTTTCAATTCTAAAATTATGTGGAGAACAGATTACTGAAAAAGATATGTTGGAAAAGACTTTTTCCACTTTTCACGCCAACAATTTGCTCCTGCAGCAGCAATACAGAGAGCGTGGGTTTGAGAAATACTCAGATTTAATCTCTTGCCTTCTGGTCGCTGAACAAAATAATGAACTATTACTGAGAAATCACGAGTCTCGTCCAACTGGTGCTCTACCATTCCCTGAAGCGAATAGAGTCTCTTTTCTGAGTAATGGACAAGGTTGTGGTCGTGGACAGAGACATGGTCGGGGTAGCCATAACCACCAAGTTCGTGGAGGATATATTCAAAAGTCAGGCAAGAAAACGGAGTATCCCCAGAAGTAGAATAAGTAGAATAGGTCGGAAGTGTCCAAAAAAAAGGGCAAGAGGGTGCTGAATAAACCCTCTAAGAACTCTGAGGATTCTTGCTACAGGTGCGGTGGGAAGGGTCATTGGTCGCGTACCTGTCGTACGCTGAAGTATTTGATTGAGCTTTATCAAGCATCGCTCAAGGAAAAAGGAAAAGAAATTGAAACAAACTTTACCGATCAAATTAGTCAGAACCAAGCTGTTGACCCTTTTGAACCCATTGACATTCCGTCTTTCGATATTTCTGAGTACCTTGCAGGACCAAGTGGAACCAAAGATGATTTCTTTGGTGATGGAGGTGACTATTCTGAATGGTCACAAGAATAATTATGTGCTTAGCATATCTTGTGTTTCTACTTATATCCAAAAATAAAGACATACTACGGTTACGTCTCAATCATCTTATGATGTAATAAATTAATCAAGATGTACTTATTCTATAATACTAATTTAAAGTGTTTTTGATTATTGATTCGTGAAACTTTAGAAATTATGTTTTGCATATAATAGGGGCATGGATACTAATCAGGCACTATCAAACACGAAGATAACTGGTGAAGATATTTGTTTAGTAGACAGTGATACAACACATACTATTCTCCGAGATAACAAATATTTCAATCAATTGACAAAGGTACTAGCGAATGTCAATACAATATCAGGTTCTGCGAACCTAATTGAAGGCTCTGGGAGAGCAAATATTGTGTTAACAAATGGAACAAATCTAAGTATTGATAATGCTTTGTACTCTACCAGATCCAGAAGAAATCTGTTAAATTTCAAAGATATACGTCGTAATGGTTATCATATTGAAACCATCAGCGAAGGTAAAGAAGAGTATTTGCGTATCATTTCTTACGTATCTAGCCAGAAGCTAGTACTGGAAAAACTTTCTACATTCTCTTTTGGGTTATATTATACGACGATTAGAACAATTCAATCGTATGCTGTTATGCACCAGAAGTGTACTAACCCAAAACTTTTCATGCTATGGCATGATCCCCTTGGGCATCCAAGTTCAATAATGATGCGTCGTATTGTTGAAAATTCACATGGGCATCCGTTGAAGAACCAGAAGATTCTTTTGCCTAGTAATTATCCACGTGCTGCTTATTCGCAAGGAAAACTGATAACTAGACCATCCTTCTCAAAAGTCATTGTTGAATCTCCATCCTTTTTACAAATAATTCAAGGGGATATTTGTGGCCCGATACACCCACCATCTGGACCATTTCGCTATTTCATGATTCTAGTTGATGTCTCAACCAGATGGTCACATACTTGTTTATTATCTACACGAAATATTGCATTTGCTAAATTACTAGCCCAAATAATTAGATTGCGAGCACAATTTTCAGACTACCCAATCAAAACAATTCGTCTTGACAATGCTGGAGAATTCACATCTCAAGCATTTAATGATTACTGCATGTCAATTGGTATTGATGTTGAGCATTCTGTTGCACACACTCATACCCAGGATGGTTTAGCTGAATCTTTTATTAAAAGACTTCAGTTGATTGCTCGAACGTTGCTTATGAAAACAAAATTACCAGTTTCTACTTGGGGACATGTTATCTTATATGCTGCATCTCTAATTCGCGTTAGACCAACTTCATATCACAAATATTCACCTACACAATTTGTACTTGATCAACAACCGAATATCTCTCAAGTAAGGGTTTTTGGTTGTGCTGTGTATGTGCCCATTACACCTCCTCAACGCACTAAAATGGGTCCTCAACGTAGACTTGGCATATATGTTGGTTTTGACTCTCCTTTTATCATTAGATACCTTGAACCCTTAACCGGTGATGTTTTTAAGGCACGATTTGAGGATTGTCATTTTGATAAATCAGTATTCCCACCATTAGGGGGAGATAAGTTGCAGCCAGAAGCTCAATAAGAAATTATCTGGAATGCTTCGACGTTATCGCATCTTGATCCTCGTACTAATCAATATGAACTAGAAGTTCAAAGGATCATTCATTTGCAAAGTATTGCAAATCGGTCACCGGATGCATTTACCGACACAAAAAGGATAACTAAATCTCATATACCAGCTGCTAACATTCCTGCGCGGATTGAAGTTCCTGCAAGACAAACCACTTGTACAAAAGCTGATGAATCTAAGACATGCCAGAAGCGTGGGAGACCAGTCGATGCAAAAGATAAATATCCCCGGAAGAGAAAAATCCAAGGTAAAGAGAGTGACGCCCTAGAAGAAGCTAGCACTCTCGAAGACACCAAGCTAACAAATGCAAGCGCTCCCGAAGAAGCTAAACCTACAAGATAGGCAAATGAAAGAATGAATTTACCAATATTTTCCCGTAAGTTTGAATCTCCCGAAGAGAAGTCTCCTGAAGAGTTGTTTCCTGAAGAGGAACAGGTACCTGCAAATAATGAGATCTCAATACACTCTATGAATACGAGAGAAATATTGGATAGAAACAAAACCGTTGTCGACAATTTATTTTCGTTTAAAGTTGCTCTTGACATTACCAGAAGTAATGAGAACATTACTGGAAGTAATGAAGAAAGTGAACCATAAACTGTCGAGGAATGTCGACATAGGAATGATTGGCCAATGTGGAAAGGAGCAATTCAAGCAGAACTAAATTCTCTTGCAAAAATGGAAGTATTTGGACCTGTAGTCCAAACCCCTGAATGGATACAGCCTGTAGGATATAAATGGGTGTTCGTACGAAAGCGCAATGAGAAGAATGAAGTTGTGCAATACAAAGCACGACTTGTTGCACAAGATTTCTCGCAGAGACCTGGAATTGATTATGAGGAGACATACTCTCCTGTAATGGATGGTATCACATTCAAATTTTTGATTAGCTTAGTAATCACAGAATGTCTAGATATGCATCTGATGGACGTAGTGACAGCATATTTGTATGGATCACTGGATGCTGACATATACATGAAGATCCCCGAAGGATATGCTATGCCTGAAGCATGCAATTCAAAACCCCAAAGTGTTTATTCTCTTAAGCTACAAAAATCACTATATGGGTTGAAACAGTCTGGTCGTATGTGGTACAAACGACTTAGTGATTATTTGCTAAAGGAATGATATGAAAATGATCTAATTTGTCCATGTATTTTTACTAAGAAATCAAACTCTGGATTTGCAATTATTGCGGTTTATGTCGATGACTTAAATCTCGTTGGAACTCCAGAAGAGCTTATAAAAACCGCAGAATATTTAAAAAGGGAGTTTGAAATGAAAGATCTTAGCAAAACGAAATTTTGTATTGGCCTGCAAATCGAGCATTTGCCAAATGGTATCCTAGTACATCAATTGACATACATGGAAAAAGTCCTGAAGCAATTTTATATGGATAAAGCGCATCCATTGAGTACTCCCAAGGTGGTTCGATCACTTAATGTTAACAAGGATCCCTTTCGTCCTCTTGAAGAGGGAGAAGATATTCTTGGTCCTGAAGTACCATATATGAGTGCAATTGGTGCACTTATGTATTTAGCAAATTGTACACAATCAGATATAGCATTCTCGGTCAATTTATTGGCTCGATACAGTTCTGCTCCAACTCAGCGGCATTGGAAAGGAATTAAACACATATTCCGTTACCTTTGAGGAACGGTTGACTTGGGCTTATTTTATTCAAAAGGATCGACGTCACAATTAATCGGATATGCAGATGCTGGTTATTTATCGGATCCACATAAAGCCCGATCACAAACAGGATATGTGTTTACTTGCGGCGGTGCTGCCATTTCATGGCGTTCTGTGAAGCAAACGTTGACTGCTACTTCTTCTAATCACTCTGAAATCATTGCAATCCATGAAACACGAAACAAGTCGTGAATGTGTTTGGCTGAGATCAATGATTCAACACATTCGGGAGAAATGCGAATTGTCTTCAATCAAGGATTGTCCAACAATTTTGTATGAAGATAATGCCGCATGTATCACACAGATCAAAGGTGGTTATATCAAAGGAGACAAAACTAAGCACATATCGCCAAAATTCTTTTACACTCATGACCTCTAGAAAAACGGTGATATTGATGTTCAGCAAATACGCTCCAGCGACAATTTGGCAGACTTATTCACTAAAGCATTACCAACTACAACATTCAAGAAGTTGGTAGCAAATATCGGAATGCGTCGACTCAAAGATTTATCATGCAGTGTTGAGGGGGAGTCAACGACTTGAAGATTATATACCATGTGTACTCTTTTTCCTTCGTCAAAGGTTTTTCCCATTGGGTTTTCCTTGGTAAAGTTTTAACGAGGCATACGTTTAACATTTTGTCATCAAAGGGAGAGTGTTATGAAATTAATGGCTGACAAAATGTAAGTAATGATAAGAGTTATAAGTTTTAGCGAATTAAGTTTACAGAAAACGCAATTGTAACAGGCGTATTAAATATACGTTTGTAAACTTGTAATCTTTGGCTCCTATAAAGACATAATGTAAATTCCAATGAAATGAAAATGAATCAAAAGTATCTGATTGATCCTGCTGATCAATTGTGTTTCTGATAGTTCTAGAAGAACTATATTTAACATATGTTGTGTTCTTTATTGTATTTACTTTTGTTCTATTCTTTTGATATTTCCTTAGTTTTATATCAGTACTTTATTACTTTAGCTACTCACTTTTAAAAATGTCTACTACATCGGACTCTTTACTCAATTAAATATTCATACTTTTGCATTTCCTTTATTTATTCCTACATTTCTCTCATAATTAAGTATTTGCTCTTCATTTGGTTCTATGACTATCTTAGAGCTCGTACACAAGAGCCCTAGAGCCAAAAAAATAATTATGACCCTTTAAGATAAAAATAAAATGATCAGAAAAATAAGATTTTTGTACTAGTTAAAATATATTGAAAATTGGAGCACTTAATTTTTTAATCATATATATAAACTGTCTAAAAAAATTAAGTGCTTCAATTTTCAATCCACTTGAATTTGTATGAAGATTTTATTTTTCTGATCATTTTATCTTAAATGGTCATAATTATTTTTTGACTCTAGAGCTTTCATATGAGAATCCTAAGAAAGACAGATGTGAACGCATTCTTTAAGGCTCTCATATGAGAATCTTAGAGTCAAAAATTAATTATGATCCTTTAAGATAAAATAATTATAAAAATAAAATCTTCATATCAATTTGAATTAACAAATTGAAAATTAGAACACTTGAATTTTTCAAGTGTTGTGACTCAAACAGGGCCTTTGAAACAAAAACATTAAAATAATGATTTAAAGGGTGAACAGTGACTCGTATAAACGAAAGAGTTACTATAACAAAGTTACTTATTTTGCAAAGTAAAGGGAAGGAAGCAAGGCTGGTTTAGGGTATTTTTTGTCCATTTCCTCGTTTTTGCTGCTTACTTTAGTTTAGAGGTTTTTGCTGCTTACTTTAGTTTAGAGAGGTGGGTTGAAGAGCCATGTGTAGATGCTTTTAGAGAGGCTCATGCACTACACTTTTTGGATTTTGCGTAGGTATTTTGCTTAAGTTTTTCGGCCTAACAAGCCCAATGATTTTTTTTTTGTCCTTATTCAAATTTTTTTCGCATTTGTTATTTTCGTCAACTTTTTGTATATATTGGCTTATTTTTGTCTTTATTCAAAAAATTAAATTTTGATAGTAATTTTTTTCGTTTTAGATTTATTTCGTCATGAAGAAGCAATAGTTCACAAAAAGTTAACGAAAAACTAACAAATGAGAAAAATAAAAAATAAAGACTAAAAAAATAAGTCATTTGGCTTATTAGGCTGAACAACCCCTTTGTTCTTTTGAAAGTTTGGTGCACTTGCTCCTAGGTATGGGTGCAAACGAGCCGGCCCAATCTTTATATTGTTTGAGCTCAACTCGTTTACTAAACGAGCCTAATACTTGAGCTTGACTTCGGCTCACTTGTAAACGAGCCGAGCCTAACCAATTTATCTAACGAGTCTCTTTAAACGAACTGAGCCTATAACAAGAGCAAAGCTTTTGAAGATTGAACTAAGCTCGGCTCGATTATTAAACAAGTGAAACCAAGCCTTGACAAATCGAGCCACAAGCAACTTGGTTCGTTTGTAGTCCTACTCTAATTAGATGTTGTTCGCGACAACAACAATTTTGTTCATTGTTGAGAAAGAGGACATGCTCATTATGTGTTTCAACTGATTATCAAAATTGTTTATTTTGTTAAGATTTATTTGTTGAGAGACCATGCAAAAATCTAGCTCAATTGAATATCGGTAAATGCTTTATCTAAAAGTTCATCTTTTTACTTTAAAATTCTCGACTAAAAAAGTTAAAATTTTAGATTGAGCACTTACTGATATTTGGTTGAACTCAATTTTCGCATGGTCTCCTAAAAATGGGTTTGGATAGAATAAATGATTTTGATCATTAAAGTGGGATCCAAAATGATCATACCTTCGCAAGGGTGAACAAAATTGCTTGGCAACACAGTCAAAATTCAATTTAAAATTTGGTCCCTCTGTCCCATAACTCTAGTCTTTTTTGACGTTCTAACTTTTGAAGGGAACATATATTTAACACACTTCATATTACATCAAAATCTACTTTTTATTAGAATAGTCCCTCTTTCAAACTTTTAAAGTGGTCCTACCTCTCTGTGGGGATATTTTTTAAAATCAATGTAGATTTTGTTTAATTTTGACATCGTAAGATGGACATGGTTGGGGCTTTCTAACATAGAAAGGTGGACTAAAAAAGAGACGGATGGAGCATTCTTTAGATTTTACTTCCAACATTACTTTAATACAAAATTGATTCTGCACATTTATCCAAATATGTATATCTACATAATAAGGGAGAACGATTTTTGAATCTTATCTCTATAAATCATAACAATTGATTTGCTTCATAAATCCTACGGCTCCCCCTCTCTCACAAACAATAATAATTGCACAATTGTCACTCACTAGATTTCACGTTCAAAATTCATCTCTCTCTCTCTCTCTCTCTCTCTCTCTCTCTCTCTCTCACACACACACACACACACAGAGTCCTTCTTCTAGCTCTTCACTCCCAGCCGACGCCCCCCTGTGATTTTCTTTGAGACCGAACACCCTTTGAGAACGAACACTTCTCTAGATCAGTTTTGGTCACAAATCCAATCAATAACTCTTCATCCTCCTCTCTCTTTGTCATTTCAATCACGAAACAAAGTCTATTTCAGGCTCTCTCTCTCTCTTGAATACACACACTCTCAATGGCAACCAATTCGAAACCAGATTGATGCCATTTTTTTCTCAGTTTAAATGGCTATTTCGATTGCAAAACTTCCACCATTGTCCAATCTGTAACAGGATTGTCTACCTTTGGGTCGAGATTTGATTTTGCAATGATTCCCTCCCCCTCCAAAAAAAAAAAAAAAAATAATAATAATAATAATAACAATCATAATAATTATAAATAAATAAAATAATAATAATAATAACCAAACATTCCACATTCTCTTTCTGTGTGTACTATTTTGAAATTTTGAACAACACCTCCATGTTACATGAACAGGTTGATATTTTGTTCACGGTTACAGTGTTGATTTGCATGTGTGCTGATTGTTCGATCCGCTTCTTCAGGCATGAGCATACACTAAAAGAAATCTGTTTGAACCCAATTTAAATCAGTTTCGTTGGCGGGGGTGGTCAATAGTTTCGTAATTCATTTTATTTGTATTCAAAATGCGTTGCGCCGTGCCTTCAGGAACGGGCAAACCCTAGTAGACTTATAATCTATTCTAACTACAGTTTGAAATATATATTCTCAGAATATAAAATCAAAAATCTTTAAATAAATTGACTTTCAAACACCCCTTAGAATTTGTGAAGGTATTTCAACGATTTTGTGGAAAATAAATTTTCTAGATGCATGTATGGTGTGTTATGGATGTAATTTTGAAATTTCGCTTTCCTAATCCGCTCTAAATGTGAAAATGGATGTGAAAAGTGGCACTTTTGTATTCAGTGATGAAATCTGTAATGCCTTAGGGCGTTTTATGAATGAAATGATTGACTGTTGTAAAGAAAAACCCCCAATTTTTGGGAATTCTGCAATGCCACATGTGATTGCTTGTGTGATATTTTTGTTGTAGCATGAAACTCGTTTGGGAGTCTAATTTTATTTTATTTTTTTATATTTTGCTTTGCATTATGCATTGTGAGTAGTAGATTTTTGAATTGTGGTCGAAATAGATTATGAATTTGTAGAATGTTTGAGAAATATATGCAAAATATATTTTCCAATAGATTAGTGTTTGAGAAGATAATCATCAAAATAGATCATGAGTTGAATTTTTTGCCATACTGCCCTTAGTTATTACAGTAGTATTTTTAAAAGTGTATGTATAAGTCTTTTATTCACATCTATTTTTAGATAGAAGTATTTCTTATTAAAATACCTTTGCTGCTTCCGCTTACAAATACTTGTGTACAAATTTGAAAGTTTTCTTTTTCTCCCGTAACTGGAAAGTCTTCTTAAGATATTACATTAAAAACATGTAAAGTAAAATAATTTTGGGAGTTTTTGCCACTTTCCAACTATAATGTTTTAGGTGATTTTGAAAATCTTACTAAATAGAACTAAGTGTGATCTATCAAACTGAATCCATATTGCATATAAAAGTATTTACAAATTAAAAATATAACCAATTCTTTATTCGGTTATGATAGAACAAAGACAAAAGAATGGCGACGATTGGAGTACATAATTTTACGAGGGGAGTCTTACATAGTTATCTAATTGTAAGGGGTTAATTCGGCGAAAATAAGATACTTGGCTTCTTCTTCTTTTTTGTCTTTTTTTAATTTTTTTGCATTTGTTAGTTTTACGTTAATTTTTTTGTAGATTAATAATTCTTCTTGGCGAGAGAAATAAGAAAAGTAAAGAATTAATGATAGAGACTCATAATTTTTTGAATATAGACAAAAATAAGTAAAAAAAAAAAAATAGTGTCAGAAAATTTCAAAACTTGTGCACAAAAATATTTTTCTTGCTTATCCTAATACTGCATGTCTTTTTATAGTGAACTCTTTTTTAGAAAGGAAAGAGTAAGTTTCTCTCTTTTTATAATTTTTTATTTTTCTAATTTCTTCCATCAAGACGAACCAATAATATATATATATAAAATTGCAATGTGATGCTTTCTGCTCTTGCCCTTTCGTAACCATTTTTTCATATCAATAAAATTTTTCTTCGCCATTCACAAAAAAATATTACAAAAAAATTTGACCTAATACTAACAAACACAAAAAAAATTAAATAAAAAACAAAATATTAAAAAATTAGAGTCTACGACTAGTAATTATAGTACATGAATCTCGCCAAGATGTGTGATGAAAAAAGGGCATTGAAACACATGTGACGGTGTGCAAAGAATTTGAACCTTGTCAGTCTGGCCTCATTGCAAAACTTGTTTTAAGTACTCCCTCCGTCTTAAATTAGATATCAATTTTTGATATTCGTGTCAATATCAATTCATTATAACTTTCAATATGAATCTCAAAAATCATGTAATATGGATATTGTTTGATAGTTCTTGATTACTTCTATTATCAAAGTTTTCAAACTCGTAAAAAACATTATAGATTCAAAGATATAAACGACGAAAAATGACACAAGTTTAAAAAATTATCATTCTTTTTAGGATGGAAGGAGTAATTATTTTGAACTATATGAATCTTATTTGATCGATCTCATTGATATCTTTTAAACGGTAAAAAAAATTGAAAAATTATTTTTTATTTACATTATTTTTGAATTTAAAAATAATCATAAACTTATTTTATAAGAAATTATTAGTGTAACCGGCAAAGAATCTCATTAAAATCAAGTTCTCCCACGGCACTACCTGTAATCATAGCCTGTTAAGGTACCTTTGCCGCCATTTATCTTCAGACTTCAGACACTCTCTCTCTCTGTCTCTCTCTCTCTCCCTCACTTTCTCCGATGAAGAACATCAAACCCCAATTGCTTCGCAGAAGCAGCTGAGAGTAGAGAACTGAGATAGTGCTACTGCAAGTCGAAGAAAGAGAACATCAAACCCCAATGGCGACCGTTGCTGCTAGTGCTAGTGACGACGAGAGGAAGAAGAAAACGGAGATAGCGAGGCAGCACATAGAAGAAATAAGGAGTGGGAAATTCTCGATAGGGGAGAAATCCCTGAACCCATTAACTCAAGATCTCCATAACGCCGTCACCAGTCTCTCCAAAGAGCTCTACACCAAGTATGTTCATTTCCTCATGGAGCTTATCCAGGTTAATGCAGTATTAAAAGCCTTTATGAGTTTAGAATTCACTTGTAGTTGTTTATTTTCGTACAGTATTTTTTAAATAGAAATAGGAACCACTACTACCGGGACGGATTCAGAAATATCGTTTAGTGGGGCACCTTGTTAATTATAGTGGCGAAAATTTATTTTTCTAGTTAACCACAATAAGATCGTTACATAATTAAGGCATGCAATACAAACTACAAAAATATATAACACATACTTTCACTTAAATTATGTAAAAATAAGTACAAAATCTCATACAAAATTTGAGAGTATGTTTTACATGCACATTGACAAGTTTTAGAATGATCAATATAGTTTTATTAATGATATTATTTTAAAATATTGCTCTTAGACGGTTAAAAATAAGTACAATTAAGAAAGAATCGATCCAAGTACACAAATAGTTCGAAAATCAACAAGTATAAGTGCACCATATGACAAAATTGAAACATAAAACTAGTTTTATATGTATATTTTCAAGATATATGCACTTGTTTATGCGTAGTAGCACACTTAATTTCATAATTATGCAAAATATATGAAAATATAACAAAATCATTTTAGTTTCGAGCGGGGGCACGTGCCCCCCTTTCCCTCCGTCCCTGACTACTACGGTCTTGGGCTCAACAACATCGGGAGTGCACTTAAATGCCGGAAGAAAGTAGTTTAGGAGTTGGACTTATTTTTCACCCTGCTAATCTAACCATTTTGTTTTAACAAAGACCACTTCCAGAAAAATAAGAAAAATACATTTTTGGTCAGATTTCTTTCCTTTTTTCCCAAGAGTTAGACTTGGAAAATAAAAATAAGAAAAATGACAGTCCTTACATAGACCAACTTCCGTGGGTGTAGTGAGCATGGGTCAAGGTCACTTGATGGTTGACGCTAGTGATTAACTTGTAGTTAAATTCTCCATTGATCAGTTCAAGTTTTTGCTTTCTTTTAGAAACTTGACCCGATGAAATTGCCCCAAGCATAAGAAAATATCAGCCCGTTTGTTAGTGATCAAGCTTTTGAGGATAGGGGGATTAGTATACAGGGAATTAGTTAAACGCGGTTTGTTTGGGTATTCTGTAGGTAGAGGAAATGGGTGGACAAGAGTAAGGTCCCGTTCCGTTAAGATTCTTATTTTTTAAATATTTATTTTCCGTTTTGCGAGACATGTCATTATCTCACTATACATCACTTTTAATTCAAAAAATTAAATGCTACTTATTTTCCTTAGCGGAATGGGGCCTAAGTGTATGGCTTTTGCATAGTTACTAATGGTAGTTTCGCAACTAGGGGTAGATATAGCGGGGACTCCACAGGGGAGGTTATATTTTACCTTGATGAAGGTATTAATCCCTGCATTTCACTTCTGGGCTTGGGAATGCAACCAAACCCCGTACATAAGTACATTGGTGGACAGGATTGCCATATCAGGGACTAAAGTTATATCCGGGTCCCTTTGACCCCTAACTAGCACGCCGCATCATTAACGGTACACCGTAATCTTTTTCTAACGCCCAGATTTTGTTAGTCTCCAACCAATAGGCATGACTGCTACACATGGATATATGAATACACATTCGCAAATTTTGATGCCTTTTTGCCATATATCGAATGCTTTTTCTGCATTAAAAGCCACCCTAAAATTTAATTGACAAAGAGAAAAAGGACGAGGTATTGCTCTATGTACTGGTGTATAGAGTGACTACATTGCTCAAAAATTCTGGCTCTGCCCTATTTGTCTCTCAAACTATGTCTTCTTATGAGTGGATTGTGTTTCTTACTGTGGTGGTTGTTGCAGAATGCAGAAGACAATGAGTATGCTGCGGGCGTAGAACCCGCGCTAGAGCTTGTTCTAACAACGTGGGATATAACTGGAGTGGGTGCTTCTGCGACTCTGTTGGTGTTCAACAACGAGATTGGCTTTTCTAAGGAGAACATTGAGTCCCTTTGTAGCATTGGTAAATCCACTAAGAAGGGTCGGAGATGCCAAGGCTTCATTGGGGAAAAAGGTAGTATTGGAATTAGGAACAAATAGTAAAATTAATCTTCGTTTTGGTCTTCGCTACTTCTCTCATGTCCAAATGATCCTTGGTTATTGCTCTGTAATTTACTGATGTTTTGGGATGCCCATCACATAAGAATAAAGGGTAGAATGAATAAGCCAAAAAGGAAAGAAATCATATTCCTCAGAATGCTAAGTAATTGGAGTGCAAACTTATTCATAATTCGTCTATGAGAGTGGAATTTTTGAAACTTGAGGGGCTGCTTTGATGGGATGGTCCTAAAATTCTAATAGAAGTGCTCACAGCTTGAATACCAAAATCCACAAATTAGGTTACGTGGTTTATACTTATGCTGTATTTTTATTGATCTTATATTGATAGAGGGAAAAGAACTTGGTAATTGAGGGGGAAAATGCATATAATTAGTAAGAAGCCAATTTGTTATGCATGTTATCAATGGACTTCATCTACCACTTCACCAATATATTGAGGAGCTTGTGTACTACTTATGTTAGAATTGTTGAATGAGCATGTTTGTGCCTCGGCAATTCCGTGTTTTATTGGTAATGGTTAATTGCTGAGGCTTAAGACTGCAATGGAAATTTAAGGTCACGGTTGAGGTAAAAAGTCCTAGGGTTAAACTGTTACTCTTTGACAAATTTCCTTAGTGAGTGTCACGTTCCTCGGGGGATTGTGAGAATATTGATACTTGTGGAAATTTAATTCAGCAAGGAAAATACCTCCATACCAGTAAGCTTATGTCGCGATGAAATTAATTAGCTCCTGAAAAGGGTATATGTTAGATGATGGAGACTTGTGTAAAGTTTATTGCTGAACTTAAGATGGGTTGAAGTTCATAATCTTTGATATCTATAGTTTGCTATCAAGGTTACTGATCAAAACCATGAGAAGGATGATTCCTGGGAGCATGAAATTTTTTGGTAATTCAATTTTATTCATACCATGAATAAGTACATAGAACTAGGAAGGCATCCCTTCCATATTAAGCGAAAAAAAAGAGCTGGAAGACAACCAATTTTCTAGAAACTAAACACAAATGTAGTGTACATTAATAGATTTCAGATGATTTTTTTAATTTATTTCACCCCATGAAATTAAGGGGGAAAAAGTATATAAAGGTAGGATATTGAGGCCAATCTAGATATTTCTTGTATTATTTAAGTAGAAGCCAATGACATTCTTAACTTAAGTCAATCTAAGTTCAAGCTATGATGCAATTTCTGTTATGGGGGAACCTAAAATAAAGTAAAAATGGTTATTTGCATTATGTAAAATTTTACTTGTAGAGTGTGGATTGTCTTTTACCCGTGTGTGGAGGAAAAAGTAATTGTATGATCCACTGAACAAATCCAGGAGTCGCCACTGGCTTTAGCTAGCTTCTTGATTAGAATTTCAAATCACCGGTTATTCCCATTACTTGCAGTAAGTGTACCAGAAGAGTTGCTCCTACTATTTGATTGTGCACTATATTGGTTATGAAAACTAAAAATGGTTATAAAATGTGGAGGAAGGAATCCATAATATGCAACGTACAGGTAAATCTTGTCAAAATGAAGCGAATATCACGAAGAGCAAGAGACCAAGCCACTATTGTTAGAGTACAACAATGAGATTAAGGGTCTTGTACAAGTACTACCTCACTGCGATGGCTAATACCATTACATGAAGTCAATTCTTGTACACTTTTAGCGCCCATTGTGTCGCGGATCACTCACACGTGCTTGGCAATTTCAATAAAATGTTGGGCGTATCAACTAAATAACTAAATTGTTGTTGATATCTGGTAAAGAGTAGAGCGTGAATATTTTTATTAGGAAGATGATAATTTTTTTTTCTTAGGTACACTTGGGTTGAGAAGGAATGACGTCTAGGCTTCTGGTATATCCTGCATCTGTGTTTCCCATGAACTCACTTGCATGTTTCTATCCCACTCACTGCTAGGGGTTTAACAAAAATGAATGTAAGGGAACATGTCGATAAAATGTATAACGGAAGCCAAACAACTTAAGCTTTTAAAGGAATTGGTTGTTTTCACTCATCCTTGTTAGGGTTATCTCTTGCAAAAGAATGTAGGAGTTCTGTTAGAACTACTTTTATATCCCTAATCTATAATTTTGTAGCTTACATGTTTCGATTTAATAGGAAGGAATACAAGACTGAAATCTTCTAGCGAATAACTGCTGTTATGATGTTTTTATCTTTTGCATGTTTAGCTGACCAAAAAACACTATGCTTCCACCAAAACCTTGTCGTATGCAATTGGTATTCCTATTTTATTCTTCAATACCCTGTATCACACTTCATTTCAGAAATCAGAATGTACGTTTTTTTTTTTGGGTCAATTGGAAATTATCAGAATGTATGTTTGCTTCTAATAGCCTATAGCATTTTACAGAAACTCATGCAAATTGTGTAGTTTGAGAAATACGATCTGCACTTGCCTTGTAGGAATCGGGTTCAAGAGCGTGTTTCTAGTCAGTGGAAAGCCGCACATTTATAGCAATGGCTACCAAATCATGTTCGATGAAGCTCCTAATCGCGACTGTGGTATTGGATACATTGTACCAGAGTGGGTCCCCACAAGGCCAACTATTTCAGATTTACAAGTCATCTATGGGTTGAGCAACACCCTTCCAGCTACCACAATCATTCTTCCACTAAAAACCGAGAAGTTGGAAACTGTGAAGCAACATCTCTCAGAGATCCACCCAGAAGTTCTCCTTTTTTTGTACAAGATCAAGAGGTTGTCAGTACGTGAAAACAGCTGTTTCTCAGTAGAGGATTCCGTTTCTGCTATTTCGATTTCTAGCGAGACTAATCTCATTTCTACACAGAATCAAGAAATAGATTCACGTATTGTCCATCTTTCTGTCCAGGAGGGGCAGCTGGACATGGTTGAGTCCACATGCCATTATTACATATATAGACAAATGTTCCCTGTGAAACCTGAGAATGTGGTGGATTCTAGGAGGGATTTACCAAAATGGGCCATATCTTTGGCTTTTCCATTTGGTGATAGATTGATGAGAGGGACCTCTTCTGTTGGTATCTTTGCCTTCTTGCCTACTGCGATGGTGACCAACTTTCCCTTTGTAGTGCATGCAGATTTTATTCTTTCATCTTCGAGAGAAGCTATAGTCTTGGATAACAAGTGGAATTTGGGAATCCTTGACCATGTCCCTTCCGCTTTTGTTAATTCTCTTATGACTTGTATGAGCTCCACTCAAACAGCCGAACTTTTCCCCATTGTTCGGGTGCTTGAATTCTTACCTGTACAAGAGTCTCCTCTGAAACAGTTCAATGGAGTGAGAGAGTCCATTAGACTCAAGCTCAGGTCAAAAAGCATTGTTCCTTGTGAGTTGTTCTCGACTGGGGAAATGGTGTTTTGTGAGCCAATTGATGTAGTTAGGATTTTACCAGAATTCAGGAAAATCCTGACCCATATGAGGCAAGTTGGAGTTTCTTTCAAGGGTGTTTCTTCTCAAGGAAAGTATGTCTTACACAACTCTGTGGATGACATAAAATATGATCCTATCTGGAAGTTTCTTGGTGTGTCATCTGAAAATGATAGTAACCATTGGTGTGGAAAGTGCATTCAAACGTGCAACCTTGTTTCGCGTGTTCCTACGGAGATTTATGTCGAGCTTATTTGCTTTCTTGCTGATAAATGGAAGTATTTCCCAGATAGGACTGTGAGCAGTATTTCTCTACTTAAATACATTGCTTGGAATGGGCAGGATTTTTTCTGTAGTGTGTCACAAATTACACAGGCACCGTTAAAGATTCATCTTGTTTGGGAGGCTAAACACCATTCCTGGCTAAACAAATGGAACGTACTAATGGGGTGCCCGGATGATATCTTTTTCTTTCCAGCTGAGACAGTCACTGCGATTGTGAGACACAAGAAGGAAAGTATAGTGAAGAATTGGTTGGTTTCTAAAGTTGGTTTGGTGGTCACCAACGTTTATGCATACTGTCTGAAACTTGCTTATGTTCTCAGGGAAAAGAAGGATAGAAAACTTGTCGTTTCACTGGCTCATCTTGTTTATCATTCTTACTTGAAGAGATATCTTGATTCATATCATGTCTCTCTTGTATTACAGTCAATGCCGGTGGTTGATATGTCTGGCAATGTAAGCTTGTGCACAAGGTCTCTTGTGCCCACTTCTAGAAGCACATGGGTGAAACTTTTTGGTTCTGGCATTGTAAAACTTGAGCTAGAAAACGAGAGTGCTGCGGGATATGATTACCATCCTAGTAACTATGTAGAAATGGGGGAGGTGTATGCTGAAGCTGCTAATTTTGGCAGAAATTTTACGCCCGAAGGGACACTATTGGGCTTCCTAATTAAGCATGGTAAAGCCAATGATTTGCCAGATATATTACCTGAAGATAGAGCATTAGGTATAGCCTCAAATCACCTAACAAGTCATCAAGCTCTGTTGCTACTGGAGTGGATCCAGAATCTTAGAGCTAAGAAGTACAGCCTGAGCAAATACGAGATACCTAAGAGGTTCATCGATAGTGTACGATGCGGAAAGTGGATGAAAACGTATGCTGGATTCAGTTCTCCAAACTGCTGCTATCTTTATGATGGGACTGAGTCATCCACTCTCATAGAAATAGGGAAAGAGTTCAAGGTTTTATCAGCTATCGATGAGGGGTATTACAATCACAGGATAAAATCATTCAAAGAGGTGTTGATGTTTGTGGGTGTACAAATAGGGTCAGAAAATATATACCAGCTCATTGTTAATCACCTTAAACCTCTTCTTTCCTCTGCAATGAGTGGACACTTGGGAATTTCACTGCTAAGCTTCATCCGGTATTCAAATGACAATAACAAGCTTGATGTAGAGTTCCTGAAAACCCTGCAACATGGAAAATGGGTGAAATCTGACCAAGGTTTCGTGAATCCTCTTGGAACCATTTATCTGACTTCTGATGTTGGAGAAGCTATTATCCTGATCACAGATTTGCGGGTTGTTGATAAGACTTACTATGGGAACGAACTGCAGGATTTTGTGAATGAGCTCAAGTTGCTGGGCGTTGTAGTGCATGTGGATGATGTGTATAAACTAATTCCACAGCATTTCAGGTTTCCTGAAGATCTCTCTATGCTGAACGCAGATGCTGTTTTTCTGTTACTGAAATGCATCCAACAATTAGGACCTGAAGCTCTCAGTTTGAAAGAGAAAATTGTGTGCCAATCTTGGATGAAAACTAGCTTCGGTTTCAAATGCCCCACAGAAACACTTCTGCCCCATCGCAGCTGGGGTCAGTTAGTTGAAGTCCTTCCCCTACCCGTCATCGATGAAGCCTACTATGGAAGTAGGGTTAGGTTGCACAAGGCAGAATTGGAGGCAATTGGGGTGGCAGTAAATCTTGACCAAGTGTGTAATATGCTTATTACTAAAGTCAAGTTTCTCCTATCCCTAAGTGGTTTAACTAGTGACATTGTGATCTCTCTTCTGAATTGCATGAAGTGTATGAGTAAAACAAAGGCTCCGCAGTTGACCCGTCTGATGAGTTGCTTGTCAGGTGAGAAATGGTTGAAAACTTGTGACGGGTATAGATCTGCTCCGGATGCAATTTTATTTGATTCAGATTGGGGAACAGTTGCTCCATTTGTTGATCTTCCTAAAATAGACGATGCCTTCTATGGCAATTCAATCTTTTCATTCAAGAACGAACTGAAGATGCTGGGTGTTGTGGTCGATTTCAATGAAGGCGCACGTCTTGTTGCCAGAGGTTTAGAGTTGCCTGAGGAGCCAGTATCTGTAACAGCAGAATGCACTTTCTCTTTGCTTAGTTGTGCGAGGTCTCTTCGACAGAGTAGTAAATCATCTGATCTGTCTTTACATGAAAATTTTCTCAACAAACTGAAAGGAAGCAAATGGCTTAAAACCCATGTAGGGTACAGAACCCCAGAGGATTCTCTTATTTTCGACCCAGAATGGAATTCCTCCCTAGAGGAACGAGATGGACCTTTCATCGATCAAGGCTTCTATGGGAATTTGACTTCTCTTCATAAGGACGAACTGATAGCTATTGGCGTGAAAGCAGATACCGAGGACGTTTGCACTTCACTTTTCCAGATTCTTACTTCTAAGGAAGAAACTTCTGCTGTAATGAGAATCTACAGATTTCTGCACAAATACATGCAGAGTTCAAATTCCCAGGGTTGTTTTGCATCTCAATTATGGATTCCAGATCAAGAAGGAAACAGTGGGAAATGGGTAAGCAATTGGCCCTGTGTGCTTCATGACAGGGACAATCTGTTTGGCTCTTTTCTGCATGTTCTCGACAGACATTATGAGGAGGAATTGTTATCTTTTCTGTCAACAACTTTTGGAGTTGATCCGTTTCCTACCGTTTTTAGATATGTTGATCTCTGGAATAGCTGGGTGACGTGTAACCGCTGTCTGTCTTCCGCGGAGCTACATTTGTTTTGGGGATATATTTCAGAAAACTGGAACCCTTTTCTAGAGAAGACAATCAAAAAGGGTATAACCACGCTACCGGCAGTCACCATCTCAGGGGCAGTTCAGTTAGTGGAAAGAGAGGAAGTATTTATACCTGATGATTTGAATCTCAAAAAGTTGCTCGGAGAAGCTAGTGAGAAGCCACTGTTTGTATGGTTCCCCCAGAATGTCATGTCATCCCTCTCTAAACTGTATGAAATCTACAGAAGTTTTGGAGTGCGAAAGATATCTGAAGCTGTTCAGATCTCCGCGAATTCTGAGCTTGAAAAGATGGGTACAGAGAACAGCCTGATTGGAAAGCCCTTGATCAAAATTGTGTTAGCTTTCGTTGCAAATCCTGTAATTTACATGCCAGTGGAAGAAAGACACCGGATTGCGAAATCTCTTCTTGACATCTCACTTGTTGGGACCGAGAAATCATTGATGGTCAGTTATTTCTTGGATTTACCTTCCTCAAAGAAGAGACTACATGTTGAAATGAGAAAACTGGTGCTGTGGGAAAAGAACTCGCAGAAATTGCTCGTCCATAAACCGAGCTGGAATGGTGGAAGTGGAACCAAAAGTATGGAGTTCATTACAGATTTTTCCAGAGCAATTGCAGAGGCGGTCCTACCGAACGCCAGTGGCTTTGTGGTAGATCTGTGCAAGATAATTAAAATAGGATTCGCTTTTGGGTTTAAGGAGGATGATGTGGACTCCTTGCTGTTGAGTGAAAATCTAGAGCTGTTTCCAGTGGATGCCAGCTTCCTTGAATGTGCATTCCCAGCTGCTAAGAACCAGTATCTTGGCCGAGACCTGCCCTGCACACCCGAAGCTTCGATCCATAAGAAGCAACGGCGGTACTGAAACTTTTTGGGATACTTTCTTTTGAAAAGTAGTTGGTATGTAGATAGTAAGCTGGTGCTAGCGTTCCTTTTTTTTGTGTGTGTGTTTTGGTATGGAATGTTCTGGAATAGGTTGGGATGTGAAGACTGTTGAAACTACTTTTTTGTTGATCTGCACAGTAACACCTTACCAAAATCAGAAGTTGTTGGGCCTGTAATCAAGTGTTGATGTGTAAATATTAGTCTGATGTGGAACGTATTACTACTAGTCTGGCTTGGTCCTCCTCTTAAACCAGTTCTCTCCCAGTAATTACTAATTTCAGTTTGGAAAATTCTTCATGCGTTCTAATCTGAAAACATAATAACCGCTGAAATTCGAGATTTGATTGAAGCCATGGATATAGATGTAGTTATGGACTTCCTGCCTGCTATTGACTACTTGCATGATCAAAATGACTTGCTGCTTGTGCATCCGAAATATTTGTTGACGACTGGACAGCAACGAAGGCAACGCAAAGGGATATCTGGTACCTACCTGCATCGTATTTTTTCAGTTTTCTGATGCTGACGGATGCTCTTATTGTAGTCTCAAAAGTGAGAACCGATTAGCAGATTTGAGAGCACATTATATTGGGTAGGGTATTGTTCGGATACGGGTTTGGGGTGAGTAAGCGGTTAGTTGTCCCATTCCCTAACCCGCCTAATAATGTAGGTTAATTAGCTTAACGGTTAGTAACGTAGCTTTGTAGTTCAGTGTGATACTAGGTAAAGAGATTGTTGACAGTGCAATATATGTTATGTTTTGTGTTCTCACAAAAAAAAAAAAAAAAAAGTTCTTTTCAACCGTTACTGGGTTATTATTTGTAAATCTATAAATGTTTGGCATGCCACAGGATTAAATTGGCAGGTTGGTAAGTGGAGTAATTACAATGTCTTAAATGGAAAACTTCGATTACAAGAGACCGTACAGAATAGCTGTCAAATGTAACAATTATATTAGCCCACCCAGCCCCGCCAAGATAAACATAGCACAATATATTGTGGATGGAGGTTAAGAGAAATCAAGGAACGAAATTTTCAGTGTAATGCACAATCATGTAACACGAGAAAGTAACATTGACAAGTATAAACAAGATGACTGCCTGCCTACTCCGGAATGAAGAACATAAAACTAACTAAATAATCTTAGTCAAAAGCAAAAAAAAGAAAGAGCAAGTTTACTCGCAACTTCACCTGTGTTATGTGGGTTCGGGTAAGGGTGTCGGAGGTAGGTAAGTGTCTAAGTGATATGCCCACATATTTAAATTCCATATAGTATAGTTCATTTAAATTAATGGAACTTCTGTTGCAAAGGATACAGAGATATGCCAAGATGTTAAAATTTCACAGCATAGTTCATTTATTTTTTCAAATAAATAGTATTTACAAAGTGCCTTGCGGCATTTCATGCATAATATAGAAGTTCCACGCATAGTCTATGGTAAATTTGAATTACAAAATATGTTTGCTAATTGGATGTCCAACTAAATATATTCGACACGAATCTCATACCCTTATCTAAGGGTCGAGTATCTGGCACGGGTACTTTCCAATTTTTAATTTACCATGGACCAGAGCACATAATCGTTGGAAAGCCTAATTCAACTCAACAACTCAATTCATCTTGTCCTCTGTAAGCCCCATCTGTAGTCTAGTTAGTGCAGCATATAGTTGCTGTGACACAACACCAACTCCACCGTTTCCGTAAGACACCCTACAAAAATTAAAAAGGAGTTAACAGATTGACTTATTGAGCATTGCAAATTAAAACAAAAATGATTATTCATCATACACTAGGCACCACATAAAGCACGACCCACTTTAGAAGCGAGGGTCTTCGTCATAGGCATACAGAAATGGGAGAGAATTCAGTCTTCATTTTCCAACACTAGTGACATGTCTTCTCTCCTTGTCTAATGCCAAAAGTCAAATGCCACTACCCACCACCAACGTCAAACGCATTTATGTTTTTTCACAACAGGAAGGGCATTTTTGGTGAAATGTAGATTCAAAACCTATCTCATATTATACTCCCTAACACTATTTCGTTGCATAATTTATATTCCAAATCTCCCCATACAACTTTAGCTTCTAGTAATTAATATCAGAATTGTAAAATGTTCATCTAGAATCTAAAATTGGAAAAGAAAATTTCTCCCAAACCCCGGCCCTATGCATAAGCTTTTCTAAAAACTCAAGCTTCATTGAGCAGAACAGCTATTTAAACATCACCTAACATTAGATCCAATATATTCGCTAGTTTACGTGCTTGAGCAAGTCATGCAGTCCTCGTTACATTGTTGTCTTCCCTATTCCATGCATGTGCTATTTTACTTCGAGTGAAACACCTAATAATTACTTCCGATGTATTTCATGGAAAAACATTTAGACACAAAACTGCAAATGAGAAACCAGACTATACATGCACCTGTACCTTTCATCATGAATCATGATAAGTTATGCTGCCCACAGGCGATACAACAACAGCTGTTCCGTTACAAAATACTTCATCAGCATCAATTAACTTCAGACTTCAAGTAATTATTCAGTATTCCCGGTGTATACTCACTCTCCTCATATAACATGTGGAGCCTACTTGTGAATCCCGCGTGAGTCCCATATGTTATGTGAGGGGAGGGAGTATATATACACCGAGAGTATTGAATAATTTTTCTCAGACTTCAGACTTCATATTCTCTCTCCCTCACTTTCTCCGATGAAGAACATCAAACCCCAATTGCTTCGCAGAAGCAGCTGAGAGTAGAGAACTGAGATAGTGCTACTGCAAGTCGAAGAAAGAGAACATCAAACCCCAATGGCGACCATTGCTGCTAGTGCTAGTGACGACGAGAGGAAGAGGAAAACGGAGATAGGGAGGCAGCATATAGAAGAAATAAGGAGTCGGAGATTCTCGACAGGGGAGAAATCCCTAAACCCATTAACTCAAGATCTCCAAAATGCCGTCACCAGTCTCTCCAAAGAGCTCTACACCAAGGATGTCCATTTCCTTATGGAGCTTATCCAGGTTAATATTTACTTAAAAGTCTGTGAGTTTAGAATTCACTTGTAGTTGTTTATTTTCGTACAGTAATTTTTTTTTTTTAATGGAAATAGGAACCACTACTACGGTCTTGGGCTAACGACATCGGGAGTGCACTTAACCTTAGGTGCTGAGAGAAAGGAATTTAAGAGTTCGACGTATTTTTCAATCGGCAAATCTAGCTATTTTAAAACAAAGACCAATTTTTGGTCAGATTTCTTTCCTTTTTTCCCAGAGAGTTGGACTTCGGAAAATAAAATAAAAAAAAGAAAAAGAAAAATGACAGTCCTTACATAGACCAATTAACTTCTGTGGGTGTAGCGAGCATGGGTCAAGGTCACTTGGTGTCAGTGCGGAGCCAGAATTTTAGATCGAGGGGATCGACTTAAAAAATTATTTTCATTCAGAAATATGCTTACCATATCGTGTAGCTTTTTACTGCATTACTATATTGTATACGACATTTTTTTTGTTTTTCAGTTGACAATTGCAACACTCATGTGTGATTGTTTTTATCAATGGAAAAAATCACAAAATTTTTACATGACAATGTAGAAAATAAGATCACATCAAAATTATTTAAACTTTCAGAGATTTGTATACTAATTATATTATATAAAATATTAACAAAATTCTCAAATTGGGGGTGGCGGGGCCCCCTCGGGCTCCTACACACCTCCACCACTGCTTGACGCCAGTGATTAACTTTAACTGTAGTTAATTTCTCCATTGATCAGTTTTTGCTTTCTTTTAGAAACTTGACCCGTTGAAATTGCCCCCAAGCATAAGAAAATATCAGCCCGTTTGTTAGTGATCAAGCTTTTGAGGATAGGGGGATTATTATACAGGGGAATTCGTTAAACACCGTTTGTTTGGGTGTTCTTTAGGGAGATGATGTGGGTGGATGGGAGTAAGAGCATTTTCAATCCTTACCCGTTTGTTTGGGTGTTCTTTAGGGAGATGATATGGGTGGATGGGAGTAAGAGCATTTTCAATCCTTACCCATTTTACTATCCATATATAAAATTTGAGTAAAAGGCCTAAAAACTCATCTCCATTGTTATACTCATTTGCCTACCTATTTTGAGTTCTACCCATTTTCTTACCCAAATTTGGATAGACTCAAACCCGTACCCATTTTTTTCTCACCATCTTTTCAGTCTCATTAATTACAAGTATGTGATTACATAATAGATTTTGGTAAAAATATAGGTTTAACATTGAGATGTCTTACATAAATCAAGCTTCTAAACCAAATCTCTATCTAAATTTGGGGAAAAAATGGATAAGGATTTGCGTAGTTAATAATGGCAGTTTCACAAGTAGGGGCGGATATAGCGGGAACTCCACACGGGAGGGTATATTTTAGGGAAAATGACGGCGAATAACGTGTTTCAATAATTAATACCCGCCAGACATTTTTAGTATTAACAAATATTCTCAGCATGTTCTTAGCGGGTATTAATTAACAAAATACGTCCTGAGCCATCATTTTCCCTATATTTTACCTGGAATGCAACCAAAACCCCGGACATGGGTGGACAGGATTGCCATATCAGGGACTTAGTTAGTATCTGGGTCCCTTTGACCCCTAACTGGCGGGCCATGTCGTTAATGTTACACCTTTATCTTTTTCTAATGCCCCGATTTTGTTAGTCACCAACCATTAACCAATAGGCATGACTGCTAGTCTGCTACGCATGGATCTATGAATACACATTCGCAAATTTTGATGTTTTTTTGCCTTATATCGAATGCTTTTTCTACATTAAACGCCGCCCCAGAGGTAACCATTAGATTTTTAGATTATTAGCACATATTTATTATTTAATTGACAAAGAAAAAAAGGACGAGGTATTGTTTTATGTACTGGTGTATAGAGTGACTATTGCTAAAAAATTCTAACTCCACCCTTTTCATCTCTCAAACTGTCTTCTTATGAGTGATTGTGTTTCTTACTGAGGTTGTTGTTGCAGGATACAGAAGACAATGACTACGTTGCGGGCATAGAACCCACACTAGAGCTTGTTCTAACAACGTGTGATGTAACTGAATTGGGTAAATCTGCGACGCTGTTGGTGTTCGACAATGAGATCGATTGGCTTCTCTAAGGAGAACATTGAGTCCCTTTCCCTTTGCAGCATTGTTATTAAATCCACTAAGAAGGGTCGGAGATGCCAAGGCTTCATTGGGTAACTTACCCAAAAAAAAAAATTTACTAAGCCAAAAAAAAAACAGAGAGGCTTCATTGGGGAAAAAGGTAGTACTGGAATAGGCATATTTTATGGACCCAAATCCGGCTTCAGCGGACTGAAGAACGTGTTCTGCAGAAGTCGAACAAACAAACGGAGATTATGAATACTAAATCGAAAAACAAAAACAGATGTGTGAAACAAACCAAACGTGAGGGAATGAGAGAAAAACAAACAAAAGGAGAGAGACACACACAAATATACGTGGTTCGGTCTTACTTTGGGATGTAAGTCTATTCCACGGGCAGTCGATCAATGGCTTCACTAAACAAATACGAATGCTCGAAAAGCTACAAAGAGAAAATTCTACAGAAATCCTTCTACCCAAATCACACCAAAGACAAAACAAAGGCACAAGTCTCTCAAACCCTAACCTAATGCCTAATATTTGCTTTCACACAATAATAAAGAGGCACAACAAATGTATTTATACCCAAAGACGTTGCCTAATAAGTCCTAACCATATTGGGCGTTGGAGCCCCAAAAAACCCTAAAAACAAAGTCAAATGTGCAGATCCGCACTCGCTGGTCCGGACCAAACCGGACCAACTTCGGACGACGAAAGCTAAAAGCAAATTGGACCAGAGAAGCTCGCTTGTCCGGACTACGGTGGCTGCAAGCACTCCAAACCCACATCGAATGATGGTCCGGACCAACCAAGCTGCGAACTCCAAAACGAGCCAAAAAATCCAACAGAACGAGGGAGATGAATTCATCCGGAGAAGAATTGGCAGCCAAACGAAGGTTCGGGGGGGGGGGGGGGGGGGGGGCCGGGGTTTTTTGAGGAGGCAAAGTGAACATAGAATGTCAATTATTGCTAGCCTTAAGTCGTTGGCCTTGCTTATTGATTTCTTTGGAAATTTTGATTTATGTCATGTGAACTTCTAGCATTGTCGATCAAAAGACAATTATTTTATATCATGCATCTTGATCTTGATGAGAAGAACGAACAGGAAAATTTGAGAAATTGCTCAAATATGACAATAATAAGCAAATGAGCCCACATTATTGACTTACTAAGCAAATGAGCCTAAGGTCCCGTTTGGGAAAAATAAATATTTATTTGTTAAATTAAAGGTAATGTAAAGAGAATGATTTGTCTCGTAAAGTGAGATGTCCCGTTCTGTTACTTATTATGAGAGAATGAGTTGTCTCATAAAGCGAGAGACCCTGTTCTGCTAAGAAAAAATAAGTGCTTATTTTTTGAAAAATAACTGATGTATTATGAGAGAAAAACCAGTCTTGTAAAATAAAAATTATGGTAAGTATTTAAAAAATAAGAACCTTAGTAAAACAGGACCTTAAATATATTCATAAGTAATTTGAAAAGCTAGATTTTATGACACTATTCCTTCTTTATGCAAGTACACTCATTAGGGGTAGTAATTAGCAAGACCCAAAAATTTAAAGACCAATTTATTGCAAATGTAAGGAAAATAAGACGGCGTGGACCATTTAGTGCTTATATAATTGCATTTGTTTTATTAGGTAGAGATAACACTAGGGGCTCTTGTATAAACTTTATATTCATCTTAAAATTAATTGGTAATGAATGGAGAGATTCCAAATGTTATTAAGTGATCACTCATTCTACTCCCAAAAAGTCTTAACATCACATGCAGCCACTTTTGAGGTTTGTCACGTGTCGCCACTTTTGGGTCCTATCATCGTGCAGACTTTTTGCTGGTCTATCATCGTGTGGTGTGGATTGTGAATTTTTTAAAGGGGGATTTTTAGGCCAGCCCAAAAAATTAGGCTCGGACCTAATTCAGTCCAGCACAAAATATTCTATACCCCCTTTAGTCCCGGCGCTACATTGTGGACAAAAATACCCCTCGCGGGTCAAAACAGTGTATTTTTTTATGAGAACTGTGTATTATACATGAGATTTGTCTATGAGAATTGTGTATTTTCTACTGGAACATTGTATTTTTCTATGAGAACTGTGTATTTTTCTAAAAGAACTGTGTATTTTTATATGAGAACTGTGTATTATACATGACATCTGTCTATGAGAACTGTGTATTTTTCTACTGGAACATTGTATTTTTCTATGAGAACTGTGTATTTTTATATGAGAACTGTGTATTATACATGACATCTGTCTATGAGAACTGTGTATTTTTCTACTGGAACTGTGTATTTTTATATGAGAACTGTGTATTATACATGACATCTGTCTATGAGAACTGTGTATTTTTCTACTGAAACATTGTATTTTTCTATGAGAACTGTGTATTATACCTATGATGAGCCAACGTAAACACTCTATCTCAATTTTGTTCATATATTTAACAGGGCACAATAAGACTTACACACAAGATTTGAAAACTTCTTACGAGATCAGACCAAGAACACTAACAATGGAGGAGGCAGGAGTCATTACAAGATCGAAAACTCAACCTGACAGGCCAGCAACCTCGATAGTTAGCCAATCATCACAGTACCCTTCGCAAACTCGGGGAAAGAAACGATAAAGACCAAAACAGAAAAAGGTCGCCAAGAAACACCAAAGGCTTACCCAACAATCTGAATCTAAACCAGACTCTCCAATCCAGACCCAAAAGCAAACCCAACAAAAGAAACATTAGAGCCCAAAACAGAAAAAGAAGGCCACGAAACAAGAATCAGAATCAGAATCACAACCAGACTCCCCATCCCAGACCCAAAAGCAATGCACATTCAGGTCCAATGTAATAGGAACAGTGGGGCTATTTTCAAAACTGAACTTGAACAATGCCCACTTAGAGCTCTTGAAACAAACACCGTTTTGGATGCTGATTGATGCCATTAGGAAAGGCAAGTTAGCTGAAAAAGCTTGCATGAAGTACGATAAAACCATCCTGAGTATCATTCAGAACTATGATACCAATGACAGTAAGTTCCTCATTGGTGGTAAGAAGGTTGCCATAACAAGGAATGACATCAAGCTAATCTTTGAAATAGCTTGTGGGAACAAACCAATAGGAGATTTGAACAAGAAAAAAAGTGATGTTGCATTTGCAAAAAGAAGGGGGATCCAGGAGGCAAGGATTGGTAGTAAAAAGATGAAAGACATGATCAATGAAATACTGCAAAAAAGAGAGGAATCCATAACTGAAGAAGACATCCAAGATGTAGTCCGCCTTGTATGCATGTTCATTTGCCTGACGCTGTTCTTCTCCACATCTGGAGTCACCATTGCATGGACATATGTGCATTGCATGGAAAAAATAGAAGAAATAAAAGACTACGACTGGGCACAATCCATTGCAGAAACATTGAATACATCAATGCACAAGTTCCATGACAAACCAAGAGATGCAACAGGATGTGTGGTGGCGTTGATGGTAACTTAAATCTATTTTGCTATGAGAAGTATTTTTGGATATTCTAATAATTTTCTTTTATTCTAATAATTTCCTTTTACTTGTTTTTGCAGTACTGAATTTGTGAACACACAGATTTGATTGCACGATCAAAAAATGAAGCAATTCCAAGACTACTAAACTGGAACACCTCAGACCTGAAAAAAAGAATTGATGATTTTAAAGATTTGAGCAATGTCAACATTACGGTATATACACTAATCAAATTGCTTAACTTGGACACGAAAATACACACTTCTCATAGAAAATTACACACTTCTCATAGATAAATACACACTTTTTATAGCAAAAACACAGTTCTCATACTGCAAAATACACAGTTCTCATAGTAAAAACACAGTTTTCATACAAAAAAATACACTTCTCATACACAGTGCTCATAGAAAAATACACGGTTATCATATGAAAAACACAATTCTCATACAAAAAAATACACACTTCTCATACACAGTTCTCAATAAAAATACACAATTCTGATTGTGAGTTCACATCTTTCAGGTATATGAGGAAGAACTTCAAGAAACATGTCAAGAGGCTCAAGTCTACAGCATGCCACACCCAGAAGTTGTAGATGACAATGACAGGGAAACTATATCACAGATAATGCAGCATACACAATCTCCTCAAAGTCTGGCACTACGACTTGATGAGATACACTTAACTGAAAAACAGCAAACATCTCCTCTTGTGTCAACATCATCTCCTGAGAAACAACAAGCAATGTTCTCACAATCACAATCAGGCGAGACTATGGTTCCAAGTACCTACCAATCTCTGGACTCCATTAATTTCAGTCATGGCCTAATTAAAGAGCACAACCAAATGGGTAAATTCTGTGACAGCTTACTGGAGGACAATGATCAAGTTATCTTCAAGGATCTCCAGCAACAAGTCCAATATATTCAGAATCAAAAACAAATACTTGAACAACAAAATCACGGACTTCAAAAGGACAAGGATATAATGAAAAATGAGCTGGAGGAAATGCAAAAAGAACGGGATGCAATGAAAGAAAAGCTGCAGAAGATCGTAACTATGTCCAACACAATGTTGCATGCCCAAGAATAACACAAGTTCCTTATAGAGAATACTGCAATCTTGGAAAATGACAGCGATACAATGAAAAATCAGCTGTTGGAAATGGAAAAAGAAAGGGATTCACTGGAACAAAAGCTGCAGAAGATGGATACTGTGTCAAACGTTTTGAAAAAGGACAGGGATGAAATGGAAAAACAACTGCTGGAAATGGAAAAAGAAATGGATGAATTTGAAAAACAGAAACATATGATGTTGCAACAGTTTGAAATTGAGAAGAACAAAATCAAAAAGGCCCTTACGATGCAAATTGAATCTCTAATGACCGAGAAGGGCCAGCTGCAAAAGTATTTGAGCACAACTGAACAAAGGCAAAAGGCTATAATTGTTCAAAAAGATGCAGAAATACGCTGCCTAACCAACAAGCTTTCCCTCACCACAAGCTTTCCGTCCAACCGCGACATACCAAAGAACCTCAAAAGGATTTACCGGTTCTCGAGACTGATTCCTCTTTGCTCACACAAAGAAGTGAGGAAGCAATACATAACATCACACAAACATACACTGATCAGAAGATTGAGCAAGTGGTCCATGAAGTTACACAACTATATGCTCATACCGGAAAAAATTCTGAAAGGGACAACAAAGATGATAATGCAAAACAAAGACCACGAAGGCAAAAAAAAGGATGACAACTATTACTATGGTTCAATCACAAAGGATGGTCACAAAAAAGAACAAATTGTCCTTGTCGAAAGTGACAAGCCACTAGCAGAAATCAAGAAACTTGATGACAAGATTCCTCCCCTAGGAAAAAAGGCAGACATTGTCCTTGCCTTGCTACCTGACGAATGGCAAGAAACAATCAGAAAATTTTGGGAACTCGAGGAGGGATGGTAAAAATGCTAAACCCAACAATTTACTATCTTTAATTCATTTCAGATTAGCTAATGTTATGTATATCATGCAGTACGCACATATGGGATTGTGAATTAGATGACCTGCGCATATATCAAGAAGATGTGAGGTTTCTGCTATGTGATCGAGAATTAATAGGCCAGGTAACACAATAAAAAAAGAAGCAACTCTCTTTCTGTATTTTAAGAGAAGTGTATATGAGATCTGTGCTTTTGTATGAAAATCGTGTTTTTCCTATCAGAACTGTGTTTTTTCTATCAGAACTGTACGTGATAAACAAATACTTTTTACATTCTGATACAGCCAATAGATGCCTACGTCCACTTGCTGACTACAACACTACAACCACCAACATCTGGACCATCCTTTTCATTGGGAATAGAAGATTCCCAACAAGATATGCCGTTTGTCTTCAACAGTTTTTCATCAGTAAAAAAATGAAGCACTCTCTCACAATTCATGTAGCATACACTCACAGTTAAGAGGTTGCCTAATTATCTTCTTTCCAAACAGACCTTCCTTGAAGGTGATCAAAACTCAGCTAACAGAGCACTTGATGTCGTCCGCTCAAAGATTTTGAACACCAGAACAATCCTTATCCCAATATTTGGTTCAAACCATTATACTTTGCTTGAGCTAGACACCATTGACCAAGAATGGAGGTTTTACAACTCCATCCACAGACAAGGGAGAAGAGATAAATACTGTGAAGCAACTGCCAATCTGGTAACATAATCCCTCCTTATTCTAAGAAAAATATATGAACTCTTTCAACTGTGTATTGTAGTCTACGTGAACAAACTATGTGAAATGTGTATCGTTAATGTATCCATGATCATATTCTGTAACAGAGAAAGAATGTCACGAACTACATCAACCAACAATGCAAGAAGAAGATTAAAACTTCTGCAAAGCTCGTGGATGATGCACCACAACAAGAACCAGGCTCGTAAGTATCCTTCAACTACCAAAACTCGTCACTGCATCTTATATAAGCCCTTAACATTAGTCTTGTATTCACAGAGTTGATTGTGCAGTTGTTGTTGCCTACATCATTCGCCAAAAGCTAATGAAAAAACCAATTCAAAGCGACCTTACAAAGCAACAATGCCTTCAAATGAGAGCTGATATTGTGCAAGCATTTGTCAGTGACCCGAAGAGATCATGGACTCCAGAGATCTATCATAATAGGATGGAAAATCTCAGACTGCAAAAATATTATGACGACCAGGAGCTTCTTGAAGAGAAGAAAAAAAAGGCATAGATTCAACTTACTCATCAAAATTGGTAGTGGTGTTGTTCATCAGTTGTATAGTGGTTAATGAGTTGTTTAGTTTACTGGTAAATGAAGATATACAATCTCAGACTGCAAAAATAGTTTTGGAAGTGAAAGTAGTGCAGATGGGTAATGACATGGTGGAGGTGATGTTCATGACTTGTATAGTGGTTAATGCGTACTGTTCAGTTTAGTGGTTAATGAAAATATACAATCATCTTTCTCTGAACTCTATTTTTCATTGTTCAAAGTTTGCAGTTCGCATGGAGGAAAAAAATAGTTCTCATACACACTTCTCATATAAAAATTTGCAGTTCGCATAGAAAAAATACAGTTCTCATACACACTTTTCATAGAAAAATTCACAATTCTCATAGAAACCTAACATAGCAGAAACCTCATTAACCACTGCAAAAATATTAGTTTCGGATGTGGACTAGTTTTGGATGTGAAAATAGTGCACATGGGTAATGACGTGATGGAGGTGTTGTTCATGACATGTATATTGGTTAATGAGTTGTTTAGTTTAGTGGTTAATGAAGATATACAATCATCTTTTTCTAAACTCCATTTTTCATTGTTTACAGTTTGCAGTTCGCATAAAGGAAAAACACAGTTCTCATAGAAAAATTTGCAGTTCACATAGAAAAAAACACAGTTTTCATAGGAAATTTCACAATTCTCATAGAAAATAACCAATTCTTATAAAAAATTTAAAGGGTATTTTTGTAAATTACATCTTCAACGTGAAACCCTATTTTATATGGCCTATAAATACCCCTCTTCCTCTTCCCATTTCTTCATTTCCCACCCTCAACACAACTACAACAAAAAAAATCCTAAAAAATGGCAAAAGACTTGGCAAGACTCATCAAAGATGTCGTAGATGCATCACTCAAAGAGACCAGTGAAAAACTTGATGAAACCCAAGCCCGATTCTTCGAAAACCAGAACAACATCAACCTTCTCAAGAAAAAAGTGTAGACCTTCAAAGATGGGAAACTTGCCAAAATTTTGGCAAAGGAAGCGGAAGCGGAAAAAGCCACTACTAGCAGAAACGTGCGACCAAGAAGACAACCACCAACTAACTAGGGATCTAATTTTTCAATTTGGCTGTTCTATGTTTTTTTTTTTTCTTTCTTAGTAGATCTCTTATTTAAATCTGGTACTTTCTTCTTCTTCTTGTATTTGGATCTATCAATTCCATCTAGGATGTTTGAAATGTGTACTTTTTTCTATCGTCAAGTGTATTCAACGATGTATATTTTATAAATCTGAATGTTTTTCCTTGTTTATTATATTTCTAATTGCCAAAAGTACTTAAACCAAAAAAAAAAAAAACAGTCACAATTAATTAGTAATCTCAAATATATTTTATTTTTTGTTTTATTTATTATTATTATTATTCAAATAAAGATCTCTATATTTTGTTTTTGTTGTTTTTGTTTTGTTTTTTATACCCAATCGTTGCACTTTAAATCGTTCATCACGTGTATCACTACCACCTTCTCATTCCATTAAATACCTGAAAGGTTAAACACCGCACACGGCTTTTCATTTCCAGAGAGAGAGAAGAAGAAGAAATCTCTGACGCAAACTACTATGGCAGCCCCAAATCAGAACGCTCCGGACGACACACCACCAAACAACGCTCCGAAAATCTCAACCATGGAGGATACGGTGAAAAAGATCATTGAGGAGCATGTGGCTCCTCTCAAAGCCGAAGTGGAACGCCTGCATCGCCAGCACAAGATACAGAGCATCGATCTTCTCCGCCTCAGGTTAGAAATCCAGGCATTGATGGACGCTCACAGAGCAGAAGGGAACAAGGAGAAGGAGGAAGAGGAAGAGGAAGATGCACAGTAGAAGTTAGGGTTTGGTGCCTCAACTACTTTTTGAAAAATTAGGATTTCTAGTTGGGGTTCATCAACATTTTAGGGATTTTTTGCTACTTTTTGGCTCCTTTCTCAAATGATTAAGGAATCTAACTCCGATGAAAATTAGGGTTTGTAGTTGCGTTAAACCACTGATGTTGTAATTAGTGCTATCTGACTCTGATCATAATTAGGGTCTTCTGAATGTAAAGCTGTATTTCATCTATGTTAACAATCGTTTGCTATTTGTTAGTATGGTTTGGTGTATGTCAATTTGATGCATGTTGTGTTAGAATTTAATTTATCATCGGAAATACACACTTCTCATAAAAAAATACACACTTCTCATAGGGGGAAAAAAACACTTCTCATGGAAAAATACACACTTCTCATAGAAAAAAACACACTTCTCATAGAAAAATAAACACTTGTCATACAAAATTCTCATATAGTAAAAACACAATTTTGATACACATTTCACATAGAAAATACACACTTCTCATAGAAAATACAAAGTTCTTATAGAGCTATACACACAGGTTGCTTAGATACTTCACATAATTCAAAGTGCTAGAACAAAACACAGAATTAGTAACAAAAACACAAAAATTTTCTTATTCTCAACAATTATTTCTTGAATCAAATCCAATAACATTGCTTTTTGGTACAAAAGATAGTATAACATTGTTTTTTGTATAACTCAATTATTAAAACCTAAAAACCAGGCCTCAAATCCTCCTTACAAGTAAGTTTGTTATGATTCCCCATCTTCCCACACCTACCACACTTCATTTCTCTAACCTTCTTCCCATTCGAACGAATCCACTTCTTCTTAGGCCGCCTTGGAGGCTTTTTTGACAATGGTGGCAGAATACTAGTACCACAATCAACCACATCACCTTTCAACAATGACGCAACTGGGTAAATTGGTTTTGAATACACCTGACGATAACTCTCAACATGAAAATAACGCTCTACATACAAGTTCAAATCCTTACCACTATATTTGATAGCACAGACAGCGTGGCAACAAGGGAATCCATTTAACTACCACCAACAACAACTGCACGTATGCCTCCCAATATCAACACATACAGACGGATCCGTGTCAACTTCAAATATATCAGCACTTGAAGGAATCACTTTTCATGTTTTAACTAAATCATATAACTTCTCCAACCGAGACTCCCCATAAGGACAAATCACCAGTTCTCATTTACTTGCCCTTTCTCTTCTCAAACACATTGATTTCATCATCTTCTTCCTCATACGATCAACCATATCCACCACAGGCAATTCACGCTCTTTCAATATCCATGAGTTAAAGCACTCAGCAAGACTAGAGGACATTGCTCCATAACGTTGCCCCGGGAAAAAAACATTTGCCCAGAGCTCATTAGGCAACTCCGACAGAAAATGAACAACAGCTACACCACCGTGTTTCAGCAAATTACCCATATGCTGATTAAACTTTGCCACAGTGGGAGCATAAGCACATTTTGAAAACACTCTGATCAAACTCTCTTTATACTTGACATTTGTGGACGCCAAAGCAGTACGCAAGTTACCCTTCAAATGATAGAGATAGTAAGCATGAAAGCTTGAAGGAAACACCTTAGCAATACCCTCTTTTATTCCTCTGTGACGGTCAGATATAAAAACAAAAAACCCTTCTCTTTTCATCCAAAATACCATGCAACTTTTCCATAAACCAAAGCCAATTATCATTATTCTCAGAATCAACCACACCAAAGCACAATGGAAATAAACCTGAGAAGAAAAAAATAATTCAGTAACCAGTTCATACATATGGCAAAATCAGTTCTCACACTTCAGGAACCAGTTCTCATAATTTTGAAAACAGTTATCATATTTCTCATAGTGCATTATAGCCTATGTGAACTGTATGTTATATTCATATGAGAATTGTATATGTAATCTATTTCATACCTGCATTACCATCTTTAGCTCAATCACACATCAAGCATCCTATATGACTATAAGAAACCAGTTCTCATAGTTCAGACACCAGTTCTCATAATTCTGAAAATAATTCTCATATTTCTCATACTGCATTGTAGCCTATGTGAAATGTGTATAAGTAGTCATATGAGAATTGTATATGTGATTTATTTCATACCTGCATTACCATCTTTAGCTAAAGCAGACATCAAGCATCCCATATGCCTTGCCTTCAAGAACGTTGCGTCAACGGATAAAACAGGCCTACAGTGCTTAAATCCTTGTACACGTGCATCAAATGCTACAAACAACCTCAAAAAACGATTTGTGGTTTGATCTCACTCAACATCAAAAACACTTCTAGGATCCGAATTCAGAACAACATTACGATACCATTGAAGTTGATTTAAAGAATCTGAATAATCTCCAAATGCACTTGACTTGGCTTTCTGGACAGCTAACCAAGCACGATTATATGACACATCCACCCCATAATACTCCTTCAAATCATCAACAACATCAACAGGACGTTTCTTTGACTTGTCTCGAACATCATCCTTTACCAATTGACTAATCAGAGATGAATTAGCATGACAGTTCTTTGTCGTACGCCCAGCAACACCACAACAATGAACATTATAATACCTTTTGATGTAAAAGTAACCACTGACCTTGTCAAGTCTAGCATGAATATTCCACTTGCAAGATTTTACCTTACAAACTGCAGTCACTCTCTCTGTTTCATTCTTTACAAAGTCAAAGTCAAACTCAAAAGAATGAACAATTGAATATTTCCGCAATGCATCACAAAAACCTTCCGAACCCCCGATAAACAACTGACCAACTCTTTTAATAAGCTCTTTCCACGCATCGGACAACCTTGGCCGATGCTGATGCGGGCAAAACATAGCTCCCAAATCATCCTCTTTACCTACATATTCCATTGATTCCAACCGACAGCCGACTAACCCTTGCCCACTGAAACAAATGCCCTTACTAGTGCTACCACCATTATCGAAAACCCCTCTACTATTAGCACCAACATCAACACCACACCCACTAATACCACTATCAAAACCACGACTATCTACTACTGTAACTTCAATGTAATTCAATCCAATACTATCAGTTATAGCAAACATCACCTCCAAATCTTCATCATTATATAACATGGTACTAGGATGATCACGTATAGCATAAAAGAGTTGCAATGAGTGTCTTCTCAACTCACTAAACTTGCCACATAATATCTTCATAAAATCTCCAATTCTCGACGACCGAGACAACTTTATTCCAGCACACAATCCATTGTATTTACAAAACAAAATCAACGATTTCTCCGTTTCCCTAACAAAAAAACAAACAATTCACACAAAAGAAAACGACACAATTCTCATAAACCAATACAGTTCTCCTATAAAAAACACAGTTCTCATATAAATAAACACATTTCTCATTTAAAAAACACAATTCTCATAAACACTTCTCATGCAAAAAATACGAAAAGACAGTTCACATCAAAATCTAACAAACAAACACAATGATAGTTCAAGCTAAGCCTCAATCTAACAACAAAAACGACATTTAAATAATAAAAATATGAAAATAATCACATAAACAGTAAAAAAATCAAAATCTAACAACATAAACAACAATTAAACAGTTCTCGTGCAAAATACACAAAACGACAATTCACATCAAATTCATATGAGAACTATAGTTCTCATAGAAAAATTTGCAGTTCTCATAGTTCAGAAACCAGTTCTCATAGTTCAGACACCAGTTCTCATAGTTCAGAAACCAGTTCTCATAGTTCAGACACCAGCTCTCGTAATTCAGAAACCAGTTCTCATAGATCTAAAAACAGTTCTCATATATCAAAACAATCACATAAACACTGAAATAAACAAATCTACCAACAAAAACGACATTAAATACCTCATCTGCTCGACTCCATCAACCTGCATCTCCTCACGCACCACAAAGCTACAACGAATCACAAAGCAACATACATCACTGCTAAATGAAAAGTACATCAACTGAATAACTAATCAAATCTAACAACATACTCAAAAATACCTCAACAGATCGATTGAATCTCAATCCAACGCAATTCCTCCTCTCAATCGAACATTAATCACTCAAGCTAGACATCAATCGCTCTCTCTATCGCGATCTCTCCCAAGATCTCGATATATCTCGAGATCGCTCTCACGATCGCGATCGCGCTCTCTCTCTCTCTCTCTCTCTCTCTCTATCCGTCTTCTCTCTCCGCCAATATTCTTTTGAAAACAAGCCTATATATAGTAAACCCGGAAAAGGGCAAAAATGTCCATCACCCAACATACCCGAGCCCTTCAGCTTCGGGAAAATATTTCAAGGTTGGGATCATACCGAGGCTAGAAAGGAGGACCGGCCTCTAATTATCTATTTTTTAAAATGTGGGATGAAACGGGCCTCGCTTTGATACCATATAGAAACTTTATATCCATCTCAAAACTAATTAATTGGCAATGAATGGAGAGATCCAAATGTCATTTAGTGCACCCATTCCACTCTCAAACAATGTAGGACTTTATATCTTAACAGTTGTTTGGTAAAAGTTTTGAGAGACTATTTTTGAAGTAATGATTCAAGAGAGGGTTTTTTTTTTTTTTTGGCAAATATGAAAAGTTGTATTCAACTGTGAAGCGAAAGCCTACACAACAGAGAGGAATCCCATGGGAGCAAATAGGCATCCACAGATCAGACAAACCATTAGAGAGAGTAATCAGAGCACTGTATGTGCAGCCTTATTTTAAACTCGCTTAACGAGATCAGGTTTGCAAAAGATAAATTAATACCAAGCACATGACCAATAAACTACTGACTAAATTCGGACAAAACCTGAATCAAATTCTGACAGAAATCAGACTAAATCTAGACAAAAAAAATGAAATAAATCAAAAAAATACACTCCCCTCGTCATTGAGCAACCATTCTCTTGCCTAACCCACTACGATCAAGCTTCCAAGCCGGCGACCATGTGGTTGCAAACCCAGAAGCTGTGCGGCAGTGAGCGAAGCGGTGGTGAATGGCAAGCAGTTTTGGTGGAGAATGGGGAAGGAAAACCAGATCTGAAGGCATGCATTGGTCCCTCCCCTCCCGCCGCCCAAATTTGGGTATAAAGCTAGGGGGGAAGGAGAGTAGAAGAAGGAAAAGAGGAAGTTTGGCGGTTGTTTTAGAGTAAGAGAGAGGTGCTCCCATTTTTTAGAGAGAGAAAGGCGATTCGAGAGAGATAGATATAGGCAAAACCTCCTTCATTCCGAGGCAAGACTTTGGTTTGAGTCTTGTCAATGGCAAGGGATTGGAGGATTTATGCCCTTGTCATCCTGTACCTAGGTGGTGTTGTGGTGACGGCCTACCCTCACGGACATTAGCTATGGCTCGAACCGAATATTCCACAGCGGGTAGGAAGCCCCTATGGTCACGCCCTAGGGGGGTTGCTACGCTGGTCGCTCCCTCCCACTCTTTTTTCAGTCAAGGAAAAAAAGAGAGATATATACAAAAATGAATAATAAGTGGAGAAATACATAGTATTAGAAACAGTACTAGTAACGGTTGTCGGTTGGCCAGGAAGTTAGGAACCAACGTAGCTCCACAAACAGAATTAGAAAAACAAACAAAATAAAATAAAGTAAGGTATCAGGAACTGTCATATTTATCACTGAAAAGCTTCAGCAGAATTCTACAACACACATTGGCATGCACCTGTATTAGCGGCACATAATAGCACCTCCATTTATTTATTTTTATATATAAATATATATATTTCAGGGATTCAGGGACGGGGCGGGGCGGGTAATGAACGGGGACGGGTAGGGTTCGGGACGGGGACAGACCTATCCCCATCTTCTACCCGATCCTCGAATTTTTTTTTAAAAATTACCCATACCCTACTCAATCCCCAAACGAATCCCCGAAGTTCGGGGATTTCGGGGCGGAGAACGGGGCGGGTTCGAATGGGTTGGCCGAGATTGCCATCCCTACGCGGAATGAAAGTTTAATTTTCAGGTGATTGTTTTGGTGTTTCGTGATGGTGTGACTAATTTTTAAAAAGCTAGTTGTTGCATAACAATATGGAGTAACATATTTTTCTCTTCCACTCCCTCGACAATTTTCGGCATCAAACTTAAGACATTATTTTCCAATCTTTTTCTGGATCAATCTTTTTTTAGAATTCAGTTTTTATCTATCTAATAAAACATATGGGTGTTTATAATATTCTTTAAGAATATTCTTTCTCAACGGTTCAGATTTCTTTCTGACACAAATTTTATCTACCCATACAAACAAATTCAACGGTCCAGATTTTTCCATCATTCACATACAAACCAATGGTATCTTCGTAAATAACTTACATTGTTTTGCCAAATTTTTATCGCATGTTTCGGAAATAGTGTGCATTCAATGTTCATATCCCAAAGAGTTTTATATATTAAAAAAATAGTTAAAAGATTTAATGTTTCAATTTTCAATCCATTTGAACTGATGCGAAGATCTTATTTTTTAATTATTTTATTTTAAAGGATCGTAATTAATTTTTGATTATAAGGCTTTTATTTTATCTTAATTTTATAACTATATTTGATTCTACAGTTATCTTAGAGCTCTAACAAAAAGGCTTTAGAATCAAAAATTAATTACGACTCTTTGAGGTAAAATAATCAGTTAATTAAGATCTTTGCATCGGTTCAAACAGATTGAAAATTAGAACACTTAATCTTTTAACTATATTTTTAATATATATAACTCTTAGGCCTGTGCAAAATACCCGCTTATCCGCGGACCCTACCTGACCCAAAGGGTTTCGGGCGGGCCCGAGCAAGCACTCAGTCGGGGTGCGGGTAGGTTTTTGTTTAAAAATCTATTTTCGGTTCGGGTTCATATGTGTTTTACTCGCCGGGTCCAACCCGACCCGAAGACACACACATATATACATTTTTTCTTGTTCCAGTCGCACCAAACTAAAACCTACAGAGACACAGCCGCCCTCCACTTCTTCGTCTAGATCTAGAAATGGAGACTGACCATGAGCTAGCTTCCGCCGCACCGTCCGCCATAAGCCTCCACCGCGCCATCCATCGTCTCTCTCTCTCTCTCTCTCTCTCTCTCTCTCTCTCTCTCTCTCTCTCTCTCTCTCAGACCGTTCCCGGTTCCCCATCGTCTCTCTCTCCTTCCTCACTCATTTTCGCAGAGACCATGAGTCCATGACCTCGCCAGCAGAAAACGACGACAACAATCAACGCCGGAAGATTAATCGTCGTCTTTATCAGCTTCCTTTTCTTGAGATCTGGTTTTTTTTTTTTTCTTGAGATCTGTTTTTTTTCCCTTGAGATCTATTTTGTTCGATCGAAACCGAAACCCGACCGACAATCCAATGTTGTCGGATCGGTCGAGTTGGACAGTGGAGTCGGTCGGCCAACGGGTGTGTATTTCCCAACCCGATGTGGTCGGGTCGGGTGGCGAGTTCAGGCCGAACCCGCCCCGCCCCATGCACACCCCTAATAACTCTCCTCAGAGCGCCGTTTCGATACAAAACTGACGAGATTATAGTATTAAAAAATACTTAAAAGATTAAAAGTGTTCCAATTTTCAATCTGTTTGAACCGGTGCGAAGATTTTATTTTTTTGATTATTTTATCCTAAAGATTAACTGTTCCAATTTTCAATCCGTTTAAACCGGTGCGAAAATCTTGTTTTCTTGATCATTTTATTCTAAAGGGTCATTATTAATTTTTGATTATAAGGTTTCCATTTTATCTTAATCTTTTAACTATATTTGATTCTACAGTTATCTTAGAGCTCTAAGAGCATCTCCAACCCATGCTCTATTTCTCCATTTGAGAGTATGGAACTCCTCAAACCCATCCTCTCAAGCCTCTTCTATTTGAGAGGATGGAATTTTGATCCTTCATATTTAGAAGATGAGAGAAAATATGGAGGATCCCCTCTATAATACTATTCACCTTTTAAAATGATATTTGTATCTTTATGAGATTTTGTTTATGTCAACCATATCCTTTCATCCGTGCACGTTTATGTCAACCTTTTAACACTGTCTACACTTCTACAACATCAACTTAATTCCACAGGACTTGTGCTTAACTTTTAGTACATTTCACAAGTTTTGTAAGTATTTTTGTCTTGGTTGTTTTTTTTGGTTATATGAAGCCAGTGGCTAATGGAATGTGCCATTTTAATTAAAGTAGTTAAAACTAAAAACCAGTAGCTATATGTTATTCAAACCTGCAGCTAATTTTAGAGAGAATTGGTAGAGGTTAATTTTGGAGGAAAATTGTAGAGGGAAAAATAGAGGGTTTGTGGTTGGAGTAAATAGGAATAGTGATTTCCTCTAAAATCACTTTATGAATAAAATAGAATATTTTGATACTCTCAAATAGAGTATTGGATTGGAGATGTTCTAACAGAAAAGTTTTAGAGTCAAAAATTAATTACGAGCCTTTATGGTAAAATAATCAGTTAATTAAGATATTCGCATCCATTCAAACGGATTGAAAATCGTAACACTTAATCTTTTAATTATATTTTTGATATTTAAAAGTTTCTTCGGACAACTCAAATTAATTTCAAATCAATGGCTGATATCACTTCAATCATACCCTTAACAAAGTACCTATGCTTTCTTAGTTTATTACACAAACGCCATCAGTCTTACTCAAACCCATTTTCAAATTTCAAACCCAGGTCGGATTAAAAAAAAATAATTCAAACCCAGGTTATCTAGCAGAGAGGTAAGAGGTGAACCAACCCCCCCCCCCCCCCCCCCCCCCCCCCCCAAAACCCAAGTTATCACTTCACCCTTTATCCCTGCCGCCGCCTCCTGATCACAGCCCACTCACGTTCACCCACTACGGATTGTTGCTGATTCAAAACCTAGATCTACCTCCACCCCTATAAGTTGGGGGAGTGCTGTAAACACAGATAATTCTCTTTTGTGATCAATTTAGTGTTTGAACCATTAGTTAACAAGTGCCGTGGGCACAGGCAAACACTAGTACAAGTATAAAACCTCTTCTTCCCTTTTTACTTTAAAAAATAAATCTGCATATTCTCAGGTGATAGTATATACTATATATTTATCATTTAGCCTACGGAAATGGTTAATAATACCGATTCCCTCATCATAACTACATTGAGATAGAATTTTGGGATTTGTCTCTACAAAAACTAGTGGTGTCTACCCGACACTTTATCTTTTCTTTTTTAATGTTGTCTATACGGATAGAGAAATCAAAAATGTTCAATTGCGCTTTTTTTTTCAATGGGTCTTTTTGATTACCATTTCCTATCTTGCAAAAATGGAAACTAACTTATATTTTTATACACACGCTCAAACGGATAACATTACAAGAATTCGATATACGATTGCTTTATATTTTTAAACAAAGTTTGGTTTTCAGAATATATATATATATCGAAACGGTTCAAGGGACACCCAAAAAAACACCTAAAAAACACCCCAAATCTCAATCTCATAGTTTCTGATCAAATTTTTATGATCCGAACCGTTCAATGTGTGCAGAATGTGATTTTAAGGGTGCCCGCAAGAAATTAGCAAAAAAAAAATGACCGGGAAATGCTTGATTTGAACAGTTTTTATTTGAACAGTTCAATAAAAAACTGTTCAAAATTGTTCGGATCAAACCCTTCCCGGTCATTTTTTTTTGCTGATTTCTCACGAGTACTTTTAAAATCACGTTCTGATCACATTGAGCGGCTCGGATCATCAAAATTTGACCGGGAACTATATATATTTATGTTTGGACCCTCCATCAATAAAAGTAGTTCTTTTTATAGAGAAAAATTAGATTAATTATGTGACCCAAGTTCGTAAACTTGAAAACTTTGACAGTACCAATAACATATACAATTGAACTCGAGAACCCCATGGTGATGATTGAAACATTTTCTTTTCTCTTTGATGTTTTTATAATGTACACTTATGCGTATTACTTACGTAACTTGTCCTCAACCGAGACCCTAATTGTGGACATAAATTTAGGGACCTAAAACCGTCGAACTTGTAAATTTAGGTCAGGGCCGGCCTTGCTCTTACGGACCTTTGTAGGCCCTCCTCGGCTGCCTTCAATGATGAAAACATATCGAATTAGAGCTCTTTGAGAATAACAATCAATGGATTGGAAGATATTCATGCTAAACATAAATGACTTCCGATACCACATATAAATATGTCCTACTCCGTAATAAATATATTATTGATTTGGTCGATAATTGAGTAGCACATATAAATATGTCCTAATAAATATATTCTTGATTTGGTCGATAATTGAGTACCATGAAATTCGTAGTTCATTGATGTGTTCGACATGTCCACTAATTGTGCATCGAACTTACAAATAAAACCCAGTTACCGGTAAAAAGAACATGTCTGGAAGCTTATTTTTTAAATAACCACAAATAAGGCCCTCTTCCGCTAACTAAAATAAGTACTTATTTTTTGAATTAAAAGTGATATATTATTAAAGAATGACTGTAAAACGGAAAATAAATACTTAAAAAATAAGAATCTCAACAGAGCGGGACCTAAGAAGAATGTACAATCCCTTTACTCCTCAACCCGAACTAGCACAGTGGCGAACAAGCTGGCGAGTAGTAGGCTTCAGGGTTTTTGCCGGTTGGCACAAGAACATGGGAGTCTCGGCCACCCGATTGACTATGGGAGTCTCTTGATCGTGATCTTTCTTGATTATTGATGTATTGGTTTTACCGTTGATAGTAATGCAATTTCTACCATTTCGGGGGAAAAAAAAAAAACCGAACTAGCACAAACATCAATTAATAAAGTCACGTCAGTATGACTTACAAATTAGCCCAAGTGGAAATTAGACAATGACAGGAAATCCATAACTACAACTATATCCGTTGGCTTCACCGGCCAAAATCCTGCAAATTTCAATGGTTACCAAGTGTTCAAATTAGAAAGCAAAAGGAAAATTCCAAACTGAATTACTGGGAGAGAACATGTTTAAGACCAAGCCAGACTAGTAGACTACGAAGTACACATCAACACTTCATGATCACAGGCCTAACGACTTAACATACAGTAAATGAAACACAACAAAAAAGTATATTCAGACAGTCTTTACATTCCAACGTATTCCACCACATTCCCCACCCAAAAAAACAAAAACAGAAGGCAATAGCATGAAATTTTCAGTACCGTCGTTGCTTCTTGTGGATCGATGTTTGAGGTGTACAAGGTGGGTCTTGGCTGAGACACTGGATCTTAGAAGCTGGGAATGCACATTCAAGGAAGCTAGTGTCCACGGGAAACAGCTCTAGATTTTCACTCAACAGCAGGGAATCCACTTCATCCTCCTTATACCCAAAAGCAAATGCCATCTTAATAATCTTAGACAGATCGTCTGCAACGCCACTGCCATCAGGTAGGACCGCCTCTGCGATTGCTCTGGCAAAATCCGTAATGAACTCTATACTTTTGGTTCCACTTCCACCGTTCCAGCTCGGTTTATGGACGAGCAATCTCTGCGAGTTCTTTTCCCACTGCACCAGTTTTCTCATTTGTACTTCAAGTCTCTTCTTCGAGGAGGGTAAATCCAAGAAATAAGTGACCATCAACGGTTTTTCGGTCCCAAATATCGAGATGTCAAGTACAGATTTCGCTATCCCGTGTCTTTCTTCCACCGGCATGTAAATCACAGGATTTGCAATGAAAGCTAATACAATTTTTATCAAGGGCTTTCCAATCAGGCTATTCTTGATACCCATCTTTTCAAGCTCAGAATTTACAGAAACCCGAACAGCATCAGATATCTTTCTCACTCCAAAGCTTCTATAGATTTCATACAGTTTAGAGAGGGACGATCTGCCATTCTGGGGGAACCAGACAAACAATGGCTTCTCACTAGCTTCTCCAAACAACTTTTTGAGATTCAAATCATTGGGTATAAATACATCGTCTTTTTCCACCAACTGAACTGCCCCTGCGACGGTGATTGCTGGTAGCATGGTTATTGCTTTCTCGACAGTTTTCTCTGAAGAGGCGTTCCAAGTTTCTGAAATATATCCCCAAAACGAATGTAGTTCCGTGGAAGACACACAGTGGTTACATCTCACCCAGTTGTTCCAGAGATCAACATATCTGAAAAGGGTTGGAAATGAATCAACTCCAAAAGTTGTTGACAGAAAATATAACAATTCCTCCTCATAATGTCTGTCAAGAACATGCAGAAAAGAGCCAAACAGATTGTCCCTGTCATGAAGCACACACCACAAGTTACTTACCCATTTCCCACTGTTTCCATCTTGATCTGGAATCCACAATTGAGATGCAAAGCCACCCTGTGAGTATGAACTCTGCATGTATTTGTGCAGAAATCTGTAGATTCTCATAACAGAGGAAGTTTCTTTGTGACAAGTAAGAATTTGGAAAATTGAAGTGCAAACTTCCTCGGTATCTGCTTTCACGCCAATAGCTATTAGCCCATCCTTATGAAGAGAAGTCAAATCCCCATAGAAGCCTTGATCCACGAAAGGTCCATCTTCTTCTTCTAGGTAGGAATTCCATTCTGGGTCAAAAACTAGAGACTCCGCGGGTGTTCTGTATCCCATGTGGGTTTTTAGCCATTTGCTTCCTTTCAGTTTGTTGACGAAAGTAACCAGCAAAGACTGGTCAGACGGTTTACTACTCTGGCGAAGAGACTCGGCACAATTCAGCAAAGAGAGAGCGCATTTTGCTGTTACGGATACTGGCTCCTCAGGCAACACTAAACCTCTGGCAACAAAACGTGCTCCTTCATTGAAATCAACCATAACACCCAGCATCTTAAGTTCATTCTTGAATGAAAAGATTGAATCGCCATAGAAGGCATCATCAATTAGAGGAAGATCAACGAACTGAGAAACAGTTCCCCAGCCTGAATCATATAAAATCGATTCCGGAGCAGATCTATACCCATCACAAGTTTTCAACCATCTCTCACCCAACAAGCAACTCGTTAGACGGTTTAGCTGGGGAGTCATTTTTTTACTCATGCACTTCATGCAATTTAGAAGAGAGATCACAAAGTCACCAGGTAAATCACTCATTGATAAGAGATATTTGACTTTAACAGTAAGCATGTCACAAACTTGGTCAATATTTACAGCCACCCCAATTGTCTCCAATTCTGCCTTGTATGACCTCAACCTACTTCCATAGTAGGATTCAGCGATGACGGGTAGCGGAAGAAGATCAACTAACTGACCCCAGCTGCGTTTGGGCAGAAGGGTTTCTGAGGGGCATTTGAAACCAAAACTAGTTTTCATCCAAGCTTGACATACAATTTTCTCTTTTAAAACGACAGCTTGAGGTCCTAATTGCCGGATGCATTGCAGTACCAGGAAAACAGCATCTGCGTTCAACATTGAGAGATCTTCGGGAAACCTGAAATGTTGTGGAATTAGCTTATATAAATCTTCCACATGTACTACAACACCTAGCAACTTGAGCTCATTCACAAAACCCTGTAGTTCGTTTCCATAGTAAGCTTCATCAACAACTCGCAAATCTGTGATCATCTTGATAGCTCCTCCAACATCAGAACTCTGATAAACGGCTCCAAGAGGATTAACAAAACCCCAATCTGATTTCAACCATTTTCCCTCTTTAAGGGTTTTGAGAAACTCTATATCAAGCTTGCTATTATCAACCGAGTACCGGATGAAACGTAGCAGTGAAATTCCCAAGTGTCCACTCATTGCAGTGGAGAGAAGAGGTTTAAGGTGATTTACAATGAGCTGGTATATATTTTCTGATCCAATTTGCACACCAACGAACATCAACTCCTCTCTGAATGATTTTATCCTGTCATTGTAATACTCCCCATCTATAGCTGATAAAACATTGAACTCTTTCCCTATCTCTATGATAGTAGATGACTCAGTACCATCATAAAGATAGCAGCAGTTCGGAGACCTAAATCCAGAATAAGACTTCATCCATTTCCCGCATCGTACACTCTCAATGAACCTCTTAGGTATCTCGTATTTGTTCGGGCTATACTTCTTGGCTCTCAGATTCTGGATCCACTCCAGTAGCAACAGAGCTTGATCACTTGCTAGCCGAATGGAGGCCATACCTAATGCTCTATCTTGAGGTAATATATCTGGTAAATCAGCGGCTTTACCATGCCTAAGAAGGAAGTCCAATAGTTTACCTTCGGGCGTAGATCTTCCAGCAAAATTAGCAGCATCAGCATACACCTCCCCCAATTCCACGTAGTTGCTAGGATAGTAACCATATCCCTCATCACTCTCGCTTTCTGGCTCATGTTTTATAATGTTATAACCAAAAAGTTTCACCCATGTGCTTCTAGAAGCAGGCACGAGAGATGTTGTGCACATACTTACATTCCCAGACATATCAACCACCGGCATAGATTGTAATATAAGAGAAAGATTACAAGAATCAATATACCTCTTCAAGGAAGCATGATAAACAAGATGAGCCAGTGAAACCGCAAGTTTTCGGTCCTTCTTTTGCATGAGAACAGTGGCAAGTTTTGAACAGTATGCATAAATGTTGGTGACCACCAACCCTACCTTAGAGACCAGCCAATTCTTCACTGCAGGACCCTTCCTGTGTCGAACAATCGCAGTGACTATCTCAGCTGGAAAGAAAAAGATATCATCAGGGCACCCCATTTCTATGTTCCATTTGTTTAGCCAAGAATGCTGTTGAGCCTCCCAAACAAGATGAACCTTCAATTCTTCCTGCTTAATTTGCGAAACGGTACAGGGAAAAACCTGCCCATTCCACGCAACGTATTTGAGTAGAGAAATACTGCTCATTGGGAAATACTTCCAGTTATCTGCCAGAAAGCACAGAAGATCCACGTACACTTCCGTAGGACCACGCAACGCTAGGTTGCATGTTTGAATGCATTTGGCACACCAGTCATAACTTTCATTCACTGATGGCACTCCAAGAAAATTCCATGTTTCGTCATATTTTTCGTTATCAACACAGTTGTGTAAGACGTACTTTCCTTGGGAAGAAATACCACCAAGAGAAACCCCAAGTTTCTTAATATGGGACAGGATTTTACGGAATTCTGGTAAGATCCTAACTACATCAATTGGCTCACACAACACCATTTCCCCAGTCAAGAATGGTTCACAAGGAACAATGCATTTTGACTTGACCTTTTGTCTAATGGACTCTCTCACTCCATTTAACTGTTTCAGAGGAGACTCTCGTACGGGCAAGAACTCAACAACGCGAGCCGTGGGGAAAATTTCAGCCATTTGAGTGGAATTCATGCAAGTCATGAGAGCATTGACAAAAGACGAAGGAACATGGTCAAGGATTCCCAAGTTCCACTTGTTATCCAAGACTATTGCTTCTCTCGAAGATGAAAGAATGAAATCCGCTTGCACAACAAACGGAAAGTTAGTCACCATCGCAGTTGGAAGGAAGGCAAATACACCCACAGAAGAAGTCCCTCTCCTCAACCTATCACCGAATGGAAAAGCCAAAGATATGGCCCATTCATTTAAGTCCTTTCTAGAATCCACCACATTCTCAGGTTTAACAGGGAAATTTTGTTTGTATATGTAATAACAGCATGTGGACTCAACCATGTCCCGCCCCTCCAGAACAGAAAGATGGACAATACGTGAATCTGTTCCTTGATTCTGTGTAGACATAAGATTAGTCTCACTAGAAATTGAAATTGCAGAAGCAAAATCTTCTGAAAAAGAACAGCTGTTTTCACGCACTGATAACCTCTTGATCTTGTGCAAAAAGAGGAGGACTTCTGGGTGGATCTCTGAGAGATGCGTCTTCACGGTTTCCAACTTCTCGGGTTTTAGTGGGAGAATGATTATGGTAGCTGGAAGGCTGTTGCTAGACCCATAGATGACCTGTAGATCTGAAAAAGTTGGCCTTGAGGGGACCCATTCCGGGACAATGTAGCCAATACCACAATCGCGATTAGGAGCTTCATTGAACCTGATTTGGTAGCCGTTGCTATATATGTGCGGCTTCGCACTGACAAGGAAGACACTTTTGAAACCGATTCCTGCAAGGCACGTGCAACATCTTATTTCTCAACATACATAATTTGCAACAAGCGTTTGTAAAATGCGGTAGGCTTATAGAAGGCAAACATACATTCTGATTTCCAAAATTAAGTGTGATACGGGGTAATGAAGAATAAAATTGGAGTATCAGTTGCATCTGGCAAGGTTTTGGTGGAAGCAGAGTGATTTTGGTGGGCTAAACATGCAGAAGATAAAAGCAATCATAACAGCCCTTTTCGCTAGAAGATTACCGTCTTATATTCATTCCAATAATATCAAAACCTGTAAGCTACGAAAATAAAGATTACCAATATAAAAGTAGTTCTTACAAAAGTCCTACATTCTTTTGCAACAGATGTCACTAAAAAGGATGACTGAAAACAACCAAATCCTTCAAAAACTTATAAGCTGTTTGGTTTTGGTTATACATTATATTGACATGTTCCCTTAAGTTCCATGTTTGACATTTAAACTGCTCCCACTGAGTGGGATACATAAATGCAAGTGGGTATGTGGGGGAAAAAAAATGATGCAGGGTTTCTTTCCATATACCTGTTAGCCTATCCCTCATTCATTCTCAACCCCAACTTTCATAAGATGAAATTTTGTTTCTTCCTAAGAAAATATTCAAGCTCTACTCTTCGTTTTGACAGGCTTTAATGTACATTCACTACATTGTATCTTATGAGTCCCTTCCTCTGCCTTTTATTACCAGAATTGGTTTTCAAAGCCATTATAGTACATATACACAATCAAATAGTCGAAGCAACTCTTATGGTGCACTCACTGGGAGTAACAAGAGTAAGAATAGTACATATACACAATCAAATAGTAGGAGCAACTCTTATGGTACACTCACTGGGAGTAACGAGAGTAATAAGTAGTGACAGGAAATTCTAATCAGGAGGACAGTTGAAGCCAATGGCAACTCCAGGATTCTGGTTCAGTGGGGTTATACAATTACTTTTTTCTTCACAAGTGGATAAAAGTCAAACAAAACTCTACTAAGTAAATTTTACATAACGCATATAAGCCATTTTTACTTTATTTTAAATTCCCTATAACAGAAAATTGGATCCTAACTTGAAATTTTTTGGTTAAGCTAAACCAGATGGACCCAAGTTGGTTAACAAAATCATTTGTTTCAAACCCAAAATAATATAAGAAATATCTACACTCAATATCCTACTTATACGTACTTTTGTACTTAATTAATGGGGTCAAATGAAAATTTTCATCTAGAATATGACCCCTTTTTAGTTCTTAGATACTGATGGGGTCAATTGACCCATTACTTTGCACATAGCGTCGCCGGTGGCTAACACAAAACTAAGAGGAAAAATCTGCACAACACCACAAAAATACCCAGCTTGAGAAATAATGCTATTTCAGTAACTGATCTATTATCACTCAAGGACCTACCTTGGGCTGATCAAAAAAAAAAAAAAAAAAAAGGACCTACCTTGTGATTCCCTATCTCTTAACACTAAATCTACATCTGTTAAACAAATCGAACTAGGCATGGTAATCCGAACAGCAGTCATCAGAGTCTACTACACACACAAATGTACATCTCATTGCAATAGCATAAAGGGACACGAATTAGAAGTTTGATGACAGAGATATGAACACGAAGTACATCATTTGGAATGTGTTGTCAGTAGTTTTTTTTCATTTAAGCCTGTAATTGTGATGCAGCGGAAGTTTTAAGCAACAGAAATTAAATAAACAATTTTGAAACCCGGAGATCAAAATCCTTCTCTAAACCTGTTTAGTCTAAGAATACCCAGGAAGGAATAAATGCATCAAACAATTTGTTGATTAAGCAGAATGCCAAAGAATTTGGCAAAAAGATATTAGAACTCGCAATAATTTATTAATCAACAAACTATTACAGAGCACACTGATTATCTAGCCAAAGACTTACCCAATACTCTAGAATTAAGAAAAGGATCAAATCAATATACTACCCAAAAAGGAAGGAAATAAATAGGGGAGTGATTTTGCCAATCCCCTTTTCTCTAACAGCACTCCCCTTTGTGTCTCTATTTGTGATTTGTTTTGTGAGAAAAGGGGAGTGCCACTAGAGAAAAGGGGAGTGGCAAAATCAATTCCCAATAAATAAATCTAAAAAACAAAAGCAAAGGCTTAGATGAAGGCTTGATTAAGATGAAATTAAAAAAATATAATAAAAGGATAAATATTGCCCTTACACATAAGTATGCCTAAAACGCGTTCAAAATCAAGGAACAATGCGAAAGCTTTCTGAAAAGGTATTTATTCGTAATTTTTGGAGCTCGGCCACATAAATCCATCCAAAATGAGCTTGGTGTGCCTTAGCAAGCTTGACTATGGGCCCGGGTGGCCATGTACTCTTATGCTATTTGATCCACATCAAATTGATATGGTGGTTGGGTACTTTGTTGCTTCTTTGTTCATCATTGTCTATCCCATTGTTTCAGGAAAGGCAACACTGATATTTAGCTGAAGGCATTTAATTCATGATCCTCAGAATCATCCTTCTCAGGGTTTCGCGATATTTAGCTATAGATATCAAAGATTAGGAACATCAATCCATCTTAAGGTTATCAATAAACTTTAGCAACTCCATCATCTAACATGTATCGAAATTTATGTGCCAACAAAGTAATGTCAACTGCTTTGCATTTTGTGGACTTTAATATCAAACTAGTAAGCAGCACTCTATACTAGTAGGCTACAGAGTTCAAAGGTTTCAGTGCATAGTATTTTCGTCGCTTTTACCAGATAAGACCTAGACAGCATGATAATGTGATTCTAATACTATGCTATAGCATCCTAAAACTCAAGTAGGTCTATCAACTTAAGTTTGAAAAAGTCCTGAAAAAAACGGGAGCTGCCAAGAGTGAGAACTAGGAAAAACCAGGAGCCAGGAAACCAAGACCGAGACAAAACCAATACCAATACCAGGATCCAAGAGCAATATCAAGCCAAGTCCAAGATCGGCGACGATTCTTTATGGCTTATCCCACGGGTCTTTGGAAATTCTCATGAGACAGCAAATAGAGGAGCAGATTGATGGGTACTTGACATGAAGATTAATAGGAGATTGGTTACTGGAGATGGTGTTGATTAACAGGGAAATAAACCAGAGACTGGTTAATGGTGATTGCGGTGAGTATACTGTAAGTATCCGGAGTACGGCGTCGAGGCTTAGATAAATTGTCAAGAACCTAGCTTTAATTCATATATGAAAACATAGTCCTCTCATGACTTTATATAGGCTACTGGCTACAATACTTGGGGGCCAAACAAACTAGGCAAACATGCATAACAAGGAAACCCAAACGACTAGGGAACTTGAATAATAACCTAGTCTGAACCGGAAACATAATGATAATACCTATGAGACGGACCTGGAGACCCTGCCAAGCAGGGGTGCTTGGCAGGGGTACCGAGCACATCTCGGCCGTCCAAAAGTGTTTTGGACGGCCCAGATGTAAAGGTACCGAACGGATTTAAAAAATAAAGAAAGGAAAAGGAAAAAGATGTTTCGATCCGAGCCGTTGATTCCGAGATGAACGGCAGGATTAGCCGCTCGACACCCGCTTGGCAGGGGTGCCGCTCGGCAGGGTCCCCGGGTCCGTCTCATGGTAACATAAGATTGTACTAATATTATGCTAAGCTCATTGCAACATAAGCGTTGGCCAGTATGGAGGTATTTTCCTTGTCGAACTAAATTTTCATGGGGAGATATTTTCACCATCTGCCAAGGAAAAGGACACTCATTGAGGAAATTTGTCAAAGAGTAACAGTTTAACCCTTGGATTTTTCACCTCGGGTGTGACCTTAAATTTCCATTTGAGCAGTCCTAAGCCTCAGCAATTAACAATTACTCAAAAAAAACACAGAATTGATGCAGCATGGCGATCTTAGAACATAAATAACATTAGGGGACATGACACAGACAGCTCATACAGCAAGCTCTAGTTAAAAATGGAAACAAGCTCCTTAATATCACCTAAAGTTCGCGCTCCAACTACACAGCATACCAAGGAAGATGACTTCTGTCCTTTTCGGCTAATTCATTCAACCATTACGATGGGGTCATTAGCATGCAAAAACAGCAGTAATCACAAAGCAATAACCATCAATAGCAACATAGATTAGTTTCTGACATGGACTTGAGAATAGTAGCAAATGATAAAATAAGGTTTTACAATTTGTTCAAAATTCAAATACTACCTTTTTCTCCAATGAAGCCTTGGCATCTCCGACCCTTTTTTGTCGATTTCCCAATGCTGCAAAGGGACTCAATGTTCTCCTTAGAAAAGCCAATCTCATTGTTGAAAACCAACAGAGTTGCAGAAGAACCCAACCCAGTTATATCCCACGTTGTTAAAACAAGTTCTAGTGTAGGTTCTACTCCCGCAGCGTACTCATTGTCTTCCGCATTCTGCCGCAACAACCACAGTAACACCATCACTCAAAAAGAAGACAGAGACTGAGAGACAGGTCAGGTACGGAGCCATAATTTGTCAGCAGAGAAGTCCATATACAAGACATTACATAGAACATTATCTCGTCTTTCATTACCAAAAAAAAATATTATCTCGTCTTTTTCTTTTTCCACTAACAATTACCTTTAGAACAGCATTTTGTGCGCCAAAAGTGCTTGATGTTTGTAAAAATGATATGAGAATTTGTAAAGGTGCATTGGTACCCATGATATATGTGAACAAGTATGAAAATTTATGTACTTGTATCAACATCGGTAAAATGTGCAAACTATTCATGCCTATTTGGTGGTGAAAGAAAAATCAGGGCATTAAAAGGAGACCATTATGTAAATTTAATAAGAGGGTATAATGCTTGGGAATTTCACCACACGTGTTGGGTCAAATACATCTCCAAAGAAAAATAAAATCTCCTTTTTCGCTGTTCAAATTTTTTTTACAAAATGAAGCGAAAACTTCCATAGACGTATAGATGAACGGAAAAATTCAAAAATCAGTGGCATCAAGTGACCTTGACCCATGCTCCCTCCCCATAGAAGTTAGGCTACGTTTAAGAACGACCCAAGATTTCAACGTCAGGTGGGCAAATTACATTGAGCTCCCCTGTCAGACATGTCTTATGGATGCCGTTAAAGAGGAGGAATGCTTTGACTTTTTTACCCTCAACAATACACTAATTCACTACCACCACATCATCATTAATTGGTCCCTCAACTCCTCACTCACAATCCAAGTCATGAGCCATACACTTCCTTTTCTCCTTTGAAGGCCTACACACCACCACGGATTAACAGACCGAAATCTCATCCCGCTCACCCTTCTGCCTGTTAGAGGAGTTTGGGAAAAAATTATCATTGAAGTATTTATACTAAAGTTTTTGCCTTTTATGATTTTTTTTCGTTTTGTGTCAAGTTTTTATGGTTTATTTTTTGTGTTGATGAGATGAATTTAAATAATAAAAACTAATGAAAAGAACTTAAAAGTTGATTAAAGAAAAAAAATCATAATTATTGAACTTCTTCTTGACTTCAATAAGCTTTTTGGATCTGTTGGTCATAATTCCTAAAAAATTTAGATTACTCTTATGGAGACCAACCAATAATTCTAAAAAATTTGACACAAAATTAACAAAAATTTATACAAGATAAAAGTTTTACGAAAGATAATCCAATACGAGTAATAACTTTGCAGTCCAAACCAAGCCTTAGTTCTTCTGTCTCTCCATCACTGGACCATAAAGACCCACCACCGTCCCCTGCTTGCTGCAACCACCCTTAGTATCATCGCTGCTCACCCTTAGTATATGCATATATTAATGTTAGTGTTATATCGATGATATAAGAAAAAAATAAAAATCTGGCATATTACGTTTGTCCTTGGCTACGTTAGGACTTAGGTCACACTATCCTTCCACCTCCGGTAGGATCTCCTTTGTCCTCGGCTACGTTAGGACTTAGGTCACACTATCCTTCCTCCTCCGGTAGGATCTCCTTTGTCCTTAGCTAAGTTAGAACTTAGGTCACGAATTTCAAGTAGTTTAAAATGTTTTCAGACTCGAGCTCGAACTTTCTGAGAATACAAAAAAGGAAAGACCATTGAGAAAAAAAAAATTAAGGAAAGTACAGTGAAGAAGAACAAATTCTGTGAGGTTTATTGTGTTTAATTTTCTTGACGAGTTAATTTTGCATTTATCCCCTAAAAAGTACAAACTATACACAATCTGTCTACTTCGTCCCTAAACTATGTAAACAACAATTTTATCTCTCAATTTGTTAATTGCAATCTATAATGTGTCCAATTTAGTATAGACAACTATTTTGTCCCTCAACTTTCTAATTGCAATATATTTTGTCCAATTACTAGGTTTCGTACAATTTGGGACGAAATAGATTGCAAATCAAAAAGTTGAGGGGACAAAATAGTTTAAGGGCCGAGTAGAAAAAAAAATATGGATAGTTTAAAAGCAAAAAAAAAAACTATTTCTTGAAATTGGTCTTTGCGAGTTTATAAACGAACTAAAAATAGCAGTCCCACTTTCTCTTCTCTTTCCCTCTTGGATTTATACCCAAATGTGGGCAGTGGAAGGGGAGGGACAAATTTCTGCCTTCAGATCTGATTTTCCTTTCCCCTTCACCAAAACCGTTTGTTATTCGCCGCCGCACTACTTATGGTTTTGCAGCCGCGTGGTCATCGGCTTGGGAGCTTAATCGGTACAGGGCTAGGTAAGAGAAGACTTCTCAATAACGGAGGGGAGTTCATTTTTTGCTTTATTTCTTTTTTGTCCGGATATAGTCTGGTTTCGGTCCGAATTTAATCCAGTGGTTTGTTGGTCATGTGTTTGGTATTAGCTTTATTTTCTGTAAAATTGATCACAATAGGCGAGTTTGAAATAAGGTTTGCCCCCATGCACCATGGGTATCACTATGTTGGTTAGGCTCTCGCCTAACATATTTGCAAAATGAAAAAAAAGAAAAAGAAAAAAAGAGTTTATAAACGAACCACAAGTAATGATGCTAAACTCCAAAGACTTGAATAAAATTAACCTGGATAAGCTCCATAAGGAAATGGACGTCTTTCGTGTAGAGCTCTTTGGAGAGACTGGTGACGGCGTTGTGGAGATCTTGAGTCAACGGGTTTAGGGATTTCTCCCCTATCGAGAATTTTCGATTCCTTATTTCTTCTATATGCTGCCTTGCTATCTCCGTTTTCTTCTTTCTCTCGTCGTCACTAACAGAAACCATGGCCATTGGGGTGATCTTCTTCTTCGACTTGCAGTAGTACTATTATATGCAGTATCTCAGGTCTCTACTCTCTGCTCTGCTTCTGCCAAGAAATATTTTGGGTCTTGATTTTCTTCATCAAAAGATATAGGGAGAGAAGGAGAGAGAGGGGGGGATGACGAGAGAGAGAGAGAGGGATCACTTGAGAGAAATGGCGGCAAAGGCTATCATGACGAGAGGACATGCAGTGGCGTGTGAAAGGGTGAGTCAGATTTTGAAATGACAGTTGATGATACTCCCCTTTTTTTTGTCAACACAGTTTCAGTTTCCCTGTAATTGTATTTTTGCATCAAAAATATAAAAATATAATTACAGAAAATTAGCATATACAAAAAAGAAAATGACAAAATCAACGGCCAACAATACAAAGGAATACAGTAAGCAATTGATTTTCGCACCCTTTTTTAACCAAATGTACATTTTTATTGTGGTATGAAATTGCATGATTAGTTTCTTCATTGTTTGAAAAGAAAAATGTGTGAATGAGAGTTTCGTAATTCTACATGAATTAAGAAAAAAAAATAGAGTGTATTTGGACAAAAAAAAGTTTGAAAATCAATTTTCATACCGAAAATATAGACCTCGTGACTTTGTTTGGTTTAGGGGTTTTGAATTTTAATCATTATCACATTTCTCTCCAATTATTACTTTAATTTTTTTTATCTATCTTTCTTTAATCATTACTCTATTTCTCTATATACTCATTACATACAAACCCAAATCCAAAATCCCAAAACAAACGGAGGTAATGAATATAAAGAGAAATAGAGTCCCCCGTTTGTTTTGGGATTTTTTATTTGGATTTGGAGGTAATGAGTGCAGAAAGAAATAAAATAATAATTAAAAATATAAGTAATAATTGAAGAGAGATAGAGAGGAAAATGACAGTAATGATTTGAGAGAAATAATATAATAATTCAAAATCCAAAACCCTTAAACGAATGAGGTCATAGCAATTTTTTTCATACTTTTTTTTGGTAAATACATTATATTTTGTCTTTTTAGTAAAAATTTTATGAATAATTTTTTTTTACTAAAAAAACAAAACGTAAAGCGTATTTATAAAAAAAAAAGTGTGAAAATTATTTTTCATACCGAAAATGTAGGAGTCTATTATTGGGTTTCACACAAATGATCCAAATTATTCACTAAATTTTAAAATAAATTTTTAAAAAGCTCTAGATAAAACCAGCTCAATTGAATATGCTTACGATATGGATCTAATTCAGATCTACTAAAATTGTTTTATTCCAGTTAGTAAGAAGGATCTTGAACTAAATTAGATCAACAATTTTCGCATATTCAATTAAGTTGATTTTTTTGCAGGATCACATTAAAAGTTATTTTAACATTAATAAACGGTTTGAAATATTTGTGTAAGACCCACACGACCTATATGTACCCCTATTATTGGCACCCATGGTTGGACTCCTTTTGCCAGTACGCCATTATGAAACAAAAATACTATGCATACATATTGAAGGGATTGGCAATTGCCCCCGCCGTTTCCCGGTGCGATCTGGGGTCAAGTATTAGTTGATATTACCTCGCCCTGTTTTCCGTCTTGAAGTATTTTTATATAAATTAGGGGAGTGATTTTCACTCACGTTTTTGATATCCACACTCTTTTTTATCCTATCATTTAGTCACAAATACAAGTATATTAGGGGGTGTTCCACTTTTGTGAAAAAATAACTTTTTGAAAGAAAAAAAATTTTCAAACTCAAAAATCATGTGTTTACGTAAATAATTTTTCTATCAATATGGATCTTATTTGATAGATCTCATTAAGATTTTTTAAACGGTGAAAAAATTGATTTTTTTTTTCATTTTCATTATATTTGAGTTTGAAATTATCTTCTTTTTCCAAAAAATTATTTTTTTAGAAAGTGGCCAGGCTCCTCCATTCTTACTTGTTTCCTTGGGGAAGCGTGCATTTTGCACGAAAAAACCATGTTTGTGAGATTTTTATTTGTGTGTATTTTGTTATTAGCTAGAATGACAAAGTAACACAGTATAAGATTATCTGTTTGGTTTGTGTCACTCATATAACATTTTCTAGTTTTTTTTTTCAATGAAATTGATCTAGATGTAGAACTAAAAGTTAAAATGACCTCGACGTTCAAAAAAAAAAAAAGTTCAAATAACTTATCTTTTGTCCACAAATTTTCAAGTCAACACCCTTTTAAAATCCACACCGTCCGCATCTCTCATTTTTTCCGATCAAATTTTAAAAATCTGAACCGTTTATTAATGTGTTTAGATCATGATTTTAAAGGTTCCCATAGGGGCATCGGCAAAAGAAAAAAACTGGGAAGGACTTGATCATAATAGTTTTTTTATTGAACTGTTTAATAAAAAACTATTCTAATCAAGCCCTTTTTAGTCTTTTTTTTGCTAATTTCTCGCGAATACCCTTAAAATCACGTTCTGGTCATATTAATCGGTTCGAATTTTTAAAATTTAATTGAAAAATAAGAGGTGCGGACGGTATGAATTTTAAAAGGGTGTAGATAGGAAAAGGAATGATCATTTGTCATTTAAAAAAAAAAAGAATTAAAAAGCAAGTCTTCCCATTTTTGTAAGGAAGTGATGTCATAAAAGAAGCACTTTCCTTTCTTAAAGAAACTGACGAACACGTGCAGTCTTCACACTTCTCTTCCAAGCATTTTGCCCATTGACACCGAGGACTGACAATCGACGACCAACCTTCGCCGGCAAGCTTCATTGATTATCGGAAACACTTCGCCGGACACCAACGACCTCCGGCTAGTCTAGCCAGCCCTTCCTTGTTCTCTGTTGACCCTTTTCGAAAGCACTAGAGGATTGAGAGACTAGATCTGCACGTGAATCGCATGATTGGAGCATGTCTTATGTTTGTTGTCCGCCGATTGTGCTCGTCGGAGCCTCACCAAACTTCGACAATCAAAGATGGAAGTTCAGTTGTCAATGGTGACCATTGTCAGAGTTTTCAGGAGTGTCCGGAGGGGTAACAGTATCTTTTTGCCACGCGCGTGCACTAATGAGCTTATGAAATTATTGGTTCGATCAGCCAGGTAGAGATTATTACATTGGACTGGAGGCTATAAATCTCCCTTCCCTTTTTTCCACTTCACTTTAAATTGCTTGTGGTGATCTCACAAACACAACATTCAGAGTCATATTGAAAGCTATTCTTTGTACTTCAAACACTTTCTGAAGTTATTATTGATTAAGGGATTGTTCGGACAAAAGATTAAGCTTGACGTATTGGTGGCTCCGTTCCGCAACTCAAAATAAGTATTTATTTTTTAAGAAGACAATTTCAAGTTCAAAAATAATATATTTACGCAAATAATTTTCCTACCAATATGGATCTTGTTTGATAGATCTCATCAAGATCTTTTATACGGTGCAAAAAAAATTAAAAAAATATTTTTCATTTACATTATTTTTGAATTTGAAAATTTGAAATAAGCTGTTTATTTTTTATGAAGATTTTGAAAAGGAAAACCTACAAAAAGCCAAGGTCGGCAGAAGTAGGGAGGAAAATGATGTTGACAAGCATTAAAGTTTTGACTCTTCTCATGCCTACGAAATTATTATAATATCCTTACACAATAACGGGCTGTTTGGCTGCCTCCTTAAGACCCCGCATAAGGGTTTCCCTGATTACATCTCCTGGGCCCACTCTATCTCCTGTGTTTGGGAGAGAAAAAAAGTTCTGGGTTTCCTCTCGGATTTGGCTGAAGTCGGGATAGCTACTCCCCCTCCGCCCAGATTTGTAACGACAGGGGTACCCCCTGTCGTTGGATATGCGGGGTTGGTGAATTACTTGGTTGCCCTTGTTTGTTCCCTTTCCTCACGTTTTTTGGTCCATTTCTGTCATCCCAGAAGCGAGACCCAGAAGAAGACGGAAAAGAGAGAAAAGAGAGGAGGAGGTCGCCGAAAACTTTTCTGGTGACTCCACCTCCGATTGGTGTTGGTCTCTACCTCATCTTCCCTCTTTTTACTCAAGAATTATTATTAATCTATTGTTGTACGATTTGGGTTCATATATTGTGATTTGAGGTAGCCCTAAATCGACTGGTTTTAGTTTGGCGATTTGGGTTTGGATTTTGTTTCAGATTTGTGTCCTAAATTTCAGATTTCATCCCTAAATTGCGATTTGGTTTGCCTTAATTTCATATTTGAAGATTGGAGCAATTTTAAAGCCCTGTTTGAGCCCTGATTACAAACAAGATTTGAGCCCTGTTTTTTTTCCTAATTCTCGATTTGGTTTCAGATTTGGGTCATAATTTTTTATTCTTACCCTAATTTCTTATTTGTGCTAAAATCTGATTTTCCCTAATTTCATATTTGTGCCCTAATTTAAGTTGTGGCCTAATTTATGAGTTAGCCCTAATTTTAGATTACCCCTAACTTAAGTTTTGGAGGTGTTTAAACCAGATTTTGGCTGTTGTTTTCTGCCATGTTTTGGTTTTCTGTTTAACTCTATTTTTCCAGGGCTCAAATAAGGGCAATGATGATGAAAAATATGGTTTCCAGGGCTGAAATTAACTATGTTTTCTAGGCTGTGATGATAAAAGACAAAGTTGATAGCGAGGCTACTTACTTGGCGGGACAACTTATGAGGGTCAATGGTTTAATTACCGTTTGTCAACATAAGTTGTAGCCAAGTGGTGCGCTTTGTGCGGGTTAAACAAATATCTGAGCCAAGTACATATATTATTCTTCAAATTGTCCAACTTTAACGAAATTTGTTTTTTTTATAAAATTCGGTTTTATAAAAATTAAGGTTTCAACATTTTAAAGATAAAATGAATTAATTTTATTCAAAAATTAATGATAAATATGTATTTATTCTAATTATAATGAAATTAACAAATAGTGTTCATTAAATTAATAAACTGGGGGCAATTAAGTCATTTGACACCTTATCCTATCATATCTACCTTCCAAATCCCCCTTCTCAAAAAATCATCCAAACATTGGATTATTAATCCACCCTTCTTAGAAGATGGGTCCACCCTTCTTACATATCCACCCTCATTACATATCCACCCTCAAATCCACCCTCATTTTATATCCACTCAAAATCAAATCCTCCATCCAAACAGGCCGTAATTGCAATAGAAAGGGAAACCCACCTATCTTGTGCTAGGGTATTTTGGTAATTTTGTCATATGCAGGGCCTACGTAGGATGCTCTGTCAGGAGTGTCAGTGTGGCTTTTTTAACCGAAGGAGTGTGGCTTTTTTAGCCCATTTTGGCGGGAAAGCCGCCTTAATCTTTTGTCCAAACAACCCCTAATTCTGCTTTCTCGTATAATCTATTTCTCTCACGCTTTCTATGTTGAAACTGGGATGGGTATGCCATGAATAGACACACCCGAGCCCAAAAATGTGAATTGAACCGTTTAGCTTTTAGACATTATCGTTGGTCGAACATCCTTTGTCTCATTCGTTTAGCTTGGGTTTGAGTCCCACGCTTGCTCCATTTATGTGGTGGCCTCTCCCTCCTCTTCTCCTTCCCTTTAATAACTAACTCACTAATCCGCTGATATATATATATATATACACACACACACACACACAGTCAGTCTCAAATGAGGGAGTCTTCATTTTAGTTAAAATGCGGACCTTCTCATTTCTTCCATTTTTTTAATCAAATTTTGATGATCTGAGCCGCTCAATGTGTTCAGAACATGATTTTAAGGGTACCCGCGAGAAATCAGCAAAAAAAAGATCGGGAAGAACTTCATCCGAGCAATTTTTATTTGAATCGTTCAACAAAAAACAAACAAAAACTACTCGGATGAAGCCCTTCCCGGTCTTTTTTTTTATTGATTTCTCACGAATACCCTTAAAAAATCACGTTCTGAACACATCGAGTGACTCGGATTATCGAAATTCGATCGGAAAAGGGAGGTCCGCATTTTATTAAAATGAAATGGTCCTTATGGAAGACAGACTGTATGCATATGTATGTGTGTGTGTGTGTATATATATATATTAGAGATGTTCTTAGTCAACCAACAAGAGTAATTGAATATGATAAATTAACATATGGTGACATTATTAGTACCATTCAAAAAGAATGATTAAGAATGTGTATTGATATGAAAATTAATAAACAAGCTCAGAAAGATAAAAATAAAGCCAAGTATGAGCTAGGAAACTTTTGTGAACAATACGGTCTACCTTCAGTAGTACCATCACGAAGAAAACATAAATATCATAAGAAAGTTGAGAACAAGAGTAAAAATCACAAGTATTCTAGGAATAATAAACCACAATCCTCTAAATATAAATATTATGAAAAACCTAAAGGTCAAAAGAATAAAAAGAAAAATACAACCAGTTACATGTCATAATTGTGGTAAAAAATGACATTACAAAAATGAATGTAAAGTTAAAGCAAAAATCAGTCAACTTAATATATCTGATACTGATTGTTGAAAAATATATGCATAATAATTTGTTGAAAATTATATACATTACTATTTATTATTTTGATGATTATATTGATGAAGTTTTTATTTGGCAAAAGAAAATCTTTTATCGCAAAGTCCTTTTTCGGACAAATTTTTTCTTTGCCTTGACATGTTGCACAAAGTCGCTTGGATTCAATGATTAATATTTTATATAGACTTAGTGAGTTCAATACATGCTTTAACAAATTTATTTAGATGAAATTTTGAGCCACAGGTTAACGAACCGGCTGATAGGCCAGCTGTTTGAACAGAGAGCTGTGACCACCAGAGACCATCGGATGACAGATCGGATGACCCACCGGATGACCGGCAGGTCGACCACCCGGACGACCACTCTGAGTAATTTCTGCTGATCAGTAAAGTTCCAACAGCTATAATTTCCTGATCAACTCTCCAACGGCTCCTACACTTTATTAACGGCTAGAAGGTGGATAGATGGCTATATAAGGGATGAAGAATTCATTGATGAGTACCAATACAAGCTACAACATTCCATATCATTCCAAGAGCAAATTCTCAAAAAATCAAAGCCAAAATTCTCTTTGTTCTTCCACTTTCATATTTTTCTTGAAAGAAAATTTGTACAACTCGTGAGCGATAATTTTCATACCTTCTTCACATATTTGTGATTCCTAAGCAAGTGTTTGAGTCAAACACTTGAAAGCTTAGAAGACCAAATTCGAGTTTGAATTTAGGTGTTATTGTTTTTTAGAGGTTTTCGAAGAAAACTCTTGCGGTTGCACCAGCTCTTCGGGAAAGCTAGGGGATAAGGTCGTTATAAGCACCCGCAAGACTTACAAATTGTAATCTTTTGAAGATCAAAGGAACCTTCAAGTAGTTGCTTGAGGAGAAGTGGACTAGGCCGGATCGTGGACAAATCCGGGCCGAACCACTATAATCGGGTTCTATCTCTCTAACTCTCCCTCTTTTACTTGCTCATATTATCTTGGATATATTTGTTAGAGATAATCTTTATTGGCTTTAGCAACCCTTTTTCCCCTCCTTCTTGGTTGCCATTTTGGGTAACACTGATAAACAACAGATTTTAGAAATTTTTAAGATGGAAAATCTAAGTAATTCAGACAATGAAGAAGAAATTGTTAAATCTTCAGAATACCATTCTATTGATGATAGCCCAAGTAATGATCAAATTGAGATTGGATGTACTGATAACTGCTGCAAAAAAATAAATGTACTTACCAAAGAATTACCAAAAGAAGAATTATTAATTGATCTAATCAGTAGAATAGAAGAGTCCGAGTTAAAACAATAATATCTTAAAAAACTCAAACAACTCTTAGTACAACAAGGTAAAAAACCCCAATATAATAAACCAATAGTAAGTCTTAATAATACTATAGAACGATTTAGTAAAATTTATAAAGAAGTTACTTTACAGGATCTACAACAAGAGATAGATCTTATTAAAAAAGAAATCACAAAAATCAAAGACCAACTTTCACAACCAAGCAAAAGATTTGTTAAATTTAAAATGGACAGCTCATCTTTAGAGGAATCCTTAGAATTTAATGAAACCAGTAATCAAGAACAATATTCTGCCCAAGAAAAAGATATTGATCACCCAAATAGTGATCCAAAAAGTAACAAATTAAATATAATAAATCGGATAAATATACAAAAATGGCATGCTAGTGTCAAATTAATAATAGAAAATTACAAAATTGAAGTTACTGCTCTTATCGATACAGAGCAAATCTAAATTGTATTCAAGAAGGAATAATATCAAATCAATATTATCAGAAAATAACTGAACGGTTGAGTTCTGCAAATAGTAGTAAAATGCAAATTAGATATAAATTACCTGAAGTTTTTGTTTGTCAAAATAGAGTTTGTTTTAAAACCTCATTTGTTTTAGTCAAAAATTTAACTGACAAAGTAATCTTAGGAATACCTTTTATTTACTTGCTTTATCCGTTCACAGCCACTAGTGATAAAATTACCACTACTTCTTTTGGTCAACAAATAAATTTTGAATTTTTATCAACACCAAAACAATGTGAATTAACTCAATTAAAAAACTGTTCTATTTATCCTACCAATGATTTATTTGATTGTTTTACAAATGTCTCAAAATCAACAGAAAGTCATCTCATTTGGAAAAATCATCCTGCCAGTGATTCCTGATGGAGCAAATACAAAATTTAGAAAGCTAAATTACTTAGACAACATTGATGAAACCCAACAATGTCTCCTAGATAACCTCTGGAACACACGTGGGGATAATCGCAGATTTCTAGACAGCCTAAATAGTTTGAGTATTTATTTTAATCAGCAAAATAAGAATAAGCAAACTAGTGGAGTTATTTTCCCTAGATCTTTGGGTGGAGTTTCCTTAAACCCATCCCTAGCCAGCACCAGCAGTAGTTCATATACTAACTTCCCTTCTTGTGAGCATTGTGAAACAATGACTCACAATTTCATAGATTTAAATTACAGGTATCACCATCAGATGAATGAGAATAACTAGTTCAGAGCAGAAGTCTATATATTACAGCACCAGTCAAAAAGAGTGAAAAAGGGGACCTCTTTTACCTCACTGATAAAAGTAGAGAAAAGACAGTCATCTCTACTAAATTATGATGAAAGCATGAATGTGCTTGAAACCTTTCAAAAGAAGACCTCCAAAATCCTGGCCTTACCAAAATCCTTATCCTTTATCCCTAATTCACTGCCATCAGAGATAGTAAGCCATATTCAACATCTAGCCAAACAGGATGGTCACCATTTTCAAGAATTTCTATTTGAAACTCTTACTCAAATAGCCAGTCAACCGCATCTAGGATTATCCATCACTTGGGAAACTCACTACTGTAAAGACCGAGACAGAGTTAATTGTCCCAAAACTAATCCATTATGCCAAGAAATACCATTAGAAAGAATGAATTGCCCGTGTTAGTTAATCTTTAGCGTCCCCAAAGCCTGTATTGACATGCAGTATTTTCAAGACATTGTTCTTTTATACAAAGGGAAGGTTATCCAAGTCAGTCCAATGACCTACTGGATTATGGGTTCCTTAGGCAGATAATCTTCACTTCTCCGGAACAGACTGATCAAGTTATCAGAAAATTGGTAGTATGTGTCAACAATCTCTTTGCAAAATATGGAGCACTGAGATGCCAAGTATTGATCAAAAGTAAAATGCCAGAATGGACAAATACAGGGAATGTGATATTTGCACAGTACATCATGTATCTCTCAGCAAATTGGCCATTCAGTAGGGTCCATCCACCAATTGAACTTATTCAAGATGAATGTCCCTGGCCGTGTTCCAAGACATTCAGGGCACAGATCAAGCATCACAGAGCCGAGTCAATTGCAAGTAATCTTGGGGATAATGATTATTTCCTTGAGAGTATTTACAAATTAATTTGTGAAGATCCCATCCAAAAAATCAGGTCCACTGAGCATATTGAAGAAGTTCAATTCATTTTTTATACCAAATTTCAAAAATTAGTCACATAATACCTAAGTCACCAACTTGAAGACTAGGAGTCTGACCAAGAGATCACTAGTGAAGATAATGGGCAAAGTTATTGGGATAATCTGACGTGTGAGGAATTACAGAACATCAACAATACGATGGACGGGTAATATCCTAGTCAAAAGCTAGTCATGATGGCAAAAGCACTATTTGTGGCACTACTGAAAGTAACTAACTTTTGGTCATTTCAGCACCGAAAGAAGAGACAATCAGCATCTTCCTACGACAGCAAGAATCTGCTTTAAGTCATTTCCCATCGAAAGGGAAAAGATACCTACTTTAGTCACATGGCTAAATCATCCCGTAATTGTAAATCTCAAATCATTACTCTATAAAAGGAATTGAGAATGATGTAGTAAACAGAAAAAATGAAGTCAAGTTAGGAAGTCTAGTTTAGAGAGAAAAGTCAGTATTTTCAGAAGTTCTGCTTCTTTTGTAATCACCCTTGTTAATACACCAGCTTTCCTACCTACTAAACCACTTGTAAACTTTCAGTCATGTATCTTTTCCGATTCAACAATTGAAATCGGACAGATTCAGTAAGTGATTTCTTACTTTGATTAATGTATGTTTTGAATTTAGATTATTTTTTAATAAAATACGTACATATTGTTCCATCAGTATAGAATATAATATATTTTATAGAATATAATACTCTATATATAGTAATCATAGATTTCCATTATGATTATAATATACGTAGTAATCAGTATGTTTTCCGTTAAATTTTTTTTAATTTTAATTGATTATTTTAATAAAAAAGTCATTTCATTATTTTAATAAGAAAATTATTTTCCCGATTTAATATTTGAATAGTTTATTCAATTATACTTTGTGCTTTGCTTTGTGTTAGTAATCATTTGTGTTTCCATCCATTTTCCTCTTTAAATTCCTCTTTAATATATATATATATATATATATACACACGTTATTAATGATGACGTTCCTGAAAAAGCGAAATTGGTCAAGGATTGGTAGAATCCCAGAGAAAACACCCATTAAAAATAAAATCCCAATCTCAACTAAGAACAGGCCGGTAATTCGCAGAGAAGCCCATCACCAGGCGCCCAAAAGCCTGTCCCTTTAGTATTCTTTCCACTGGGCCTAATTTTGATATTCTTCATTTTCAAATTGAGAATCCATTATTTCATTTTTGGTTGTTCCAAAATAATGGCTTCTTTAAAAAAAAAATGGAAGGAAAAATTTGGTGATTTTTCAAAAGTGTCCCTCAAAGGTAAATATAAGTGTTATAAATAAAATAAGTAGAATATAGGAGGAATGGTAGAAATTATAAGCATTGTAAGTGTAATTTTTTTTATCAACCAAAACTCCCCTCGGGCTTACGTAGTCTTTTCATTACATAAAATTGAAAGAGGAGACAAAGGATTGATTAACACTCCAATAACTCGAAAACATATTGCGCCTAGCTAAAGCAGCAATCTTATGAGCAGCCCTATTAGCCGATCTACTGACCCAACAAAAAGAGATTTTCCATCCTTTGCCAATCTACTGAGGGAGATTGCATTCTTGTTGTCTGATTCCACTACTACGCCCTTGATGCCCAAGCTAACTATCAATTATTGTATGTCTCCTTAAATAGTTATGGTTGAAATCCCAAAAAAGACTCTCAATTTAAAACGGAGGGAGTATGAGATTGATGTTAAAATTAATGCTTTTATAATTGCCTTTCTTTTTGTAATTGGACCAATTATTATGTTTTGTATTGGGCTAGCATCTTTTGTTTGTTATGGGCCCCAATGTTAGGATATAGCCCAAGTCCATGTTATGTATTGCCCTAGGTATTTAAAAGGAAGTGTAATGAAAAAAATCGCAGAGAAGCAGCAAAAGTAAGAGCTGCCCCTTTTTTTTTTTTTTTTGCTCGGCAAGAGCTGCCCCTTTTGCTCTCCAGATTCAAACCTCTCTCCTCCCTTGTTTCTTTTCCCATTTCATTCGGCTGTTGCTACCAGTTTGGGCCAGCCATTATTTGCCCCCATTTTTGCTCTTCTCTCCACTAAAATTCAAGATTAGACTAGGTAAATGCCAACAATTGTTGGGGATTTGGGAGGGGAGGTTAGGCTAGGGTTTCGATTCCCGTAAAAATCAGATCGTCGCGTCGTGGGGTGGAATCAGAGGTTGAATGGCGAGCTTGGGATTGTTGGTGGAAAAGGGAAGGGCGGAGGGTAAGGAGTACGACGTTGAGCGTTCGTTTGCGTGGGACTATCCAGCACAGAAATTCAATAAGGAGGAGAAGAAGAAAAACGAGAAGAAGAGGTGGAGCAAGGAAAGGAAGGACGATTTTCATGTCAATCTCAAGGAGGAAGAAGGGGAGGAGCAAGCAATGAGGAACAAGGAAAAGGCAACGGCGGTAAAGGGTGAGAAGAACGATGTTTTTCATGTCAGTAACGACGTTACTCTGAGCTTGGAGGGCGGCGGTGTAGAGACTGGTTCGACCAAAGGACCAGGATTCAGGGATTGAGCAGAAGAAGGAAGCAGCAGCAAAGACGAACATGGAGGAGGCTGCCAAGGCGTTAGGCTGGACAAAGCAGATTGTCTACATTTTTTCCGAGGTGATGAAACAAGGGGAGCTCATACTGGATGTTTATGCAGTAAATCCAAGTTCAGTTTCTCCGTATGAGGTAACCTCATTCCCTCTCCGCCATTGGTATAACATGGGTTATGTTGCACATGGGTCAAAACTATATGCTATCGGTGGATGTAATGTCCGCAGTGATTCAGGATATTCTCGAAATGTCTTCATTTGTGACCTCAGCAAAAAGAAGTTAGGAGGTGAGCATAAGTGGAAGAAGGGACCACTCTTGAATGCAATTAAGCCTTCTCCAATGGTTGTACAAGTGAAGGGGAAAATCTATGCTCTGGCTGGAGATACTTACTTTCATGGACCCGGACGTCCGGAAACTGTAGAACCTGTATTTGAGGTCTTGGACCCCCAAAAGAGGGCTTGGTGTAAGTTGACTGAAGCTCCCTTTCTGTCTTACTACAACAGTTGTGGCCCTGTGTTGCTGTCTCACACTGTTATTGGCAACATCATCTATGTGCGAGTAAACAATCCAGTCGATCCAGACAAGCGATGGGTGGATGAATTTTACTCATTCAATGTTGATGATGGAAATTGGAATGAGCATACACCTGGTGCTTCTGTGTATGGCAATTCTAAAGGGGATAATTTGAAAATTTTCTTTTGGGATGGGAGGGCTGATGTTGCGGATACATGTAGCGTTACCAGTTGTGGGTATTTGACATTGTATGCTTATGATTTAACTACTAAGAAGGAGGAGGTAGTCGAAAATATGATGGGACAAACCAGTGTGGCTGCCTCCAGCACCATCCATTATGGCGATACCCTACATTGGGATGTTGTTTCTGACTCTGATTTTAGTCACTATGGAGTTCCTTTTATCAAGCTACCAGTGAAATTATTAACCTATTTTCGGTCATCCACTCTTGTGGCTCACTTTGGGAACCGAATGTTTCTGGTGGTTTGTGCCTACAATTCCCCACCTAATTATCCATATGGTCAGGGCCTTGTCTACACATGCTTGCTAAAGCTTATGATGGAAGAAAACATCTCCAATGCTAAAGGTAGCCAAACGTTGAGAGATTGTGCTCTGGTCGTGAAACAAGGGGTAATCTCTGGTTGTGAAACAGGGGTACTTCCGAGCCGGAAACACTACGCTCTCTCTGGGTGCATGGTCAACAAAGTAAAATTGATATTTCCTTTAGTTTTAAAAAATTGCTCATGAGCAACCTAGTGGAATGGCATCACTCATCGTCTCAAAAAAGGTCTCAAAAAAGGTGCACAGGAAGAGTGGAAAAAACACATATAGGTCACGTTCAACTTCTTCTGCTGTTTTTTCTTGCTACAGTATACAAAGATTGGGTTATAATAAAAAAACTTTAGAAAAGACTACTAGCAAAACCAAATAAAATGTGGTAACACTTACGGGGTGCTGTAGACATTTTCTCATAAATAATGGCATGCGAACGCCATTCTCTCGGTTGTCATATCCATCAAAAAACTCATTATAGTTATCTGCCATGTCATTGATCCATTTTTAATACTGTCTTGCATATAAAATATCACGCTTTATAGTGTTTATCCAACCGGCAGTAACAAAATTTGGTATAGTTTAAGCCGATTGTGCAAATTCTGCCTTATCTGAAAGATTTATAATGACATTTGATGCAAAAATGCTTTTCACTGTTTCGTCAAGTTCCCAAATACACGGATGGTTAAAGGCCAGATGGCACCTTCGTGAAAAAGTAGCACCCAGCTCAGTTCTTGGCCTATAGAGTTATCAAGTCATTTCATTAGTGACACGATAGATAACAATGGAGTACACCAGATGAAAAAAGATGCATACCGTTTCTAAGAAACCAGGAGAAAAAAGATGATAAATCCCTGGTTTCTTTTGTGTTTTCCAAAGTTCTAACGTCATGTAGTGTTTCTGTTTCTATTTCTATTTCTATGTGCCCTCTCTTTTCAGTGGAGGCAAAGCTTTTTGTATGAAGCTCTTACTGTAGGTTCATGACTAAACTAGCCATCAATCTCCAAGTTTTTGTGAGAGCAATGTCGGTGTGAGGCAGTATAGGGATTGTTGTGACCAATGTTACATGGGCTTTTATGTTCTCGATATTGGACTCGTGAGTCGTGCCCACTGGATGTGATGAGGGTAAGGGCATGAGATATGTGTCCAACCCCCATAACCACATTAGACACTTGGATCTTTGTTTTTTGTTTTTTTGTCTTTTTAATATATATATATATATATAACATAGGTGACAATAGACCCTCAGATTATCTAGTTTATTGTAACATTTGATGAAGAAAAACTCACATTTGATAGTCAAGAAAAATTTCTAGCATTATGAATAGTATACATTACTCTGTTGACATCGCGTTCTTACTCAACAGTCAACATTTGGTACATACCCTGTATCCTAAGATTTAGGTCTAGGGAGCTGACTTGAAGCAATGATGTATCAACACTAGTCGCCTCCTGATGTCATCCATCTTAAGGAACTGCTGAAATGGTATGCGTCTTTTTTCATCTGGTGAACTCCACTGTTATCTATCATGTCACTCGTGAAATGACTTGATAACTCTATAGGCCAACAACTGAGCTGGGTGTTGCTTTTTCACGAAGGCGACATCTGACCTTTAACCATTCGTGTATCTGGGAACTTGACGAAATAGTGAAAAGTATTCTTGCATTGGATGTCATTATAAATCTTCAAACAAGGCAGACTTTGCACAATCGGCAAAAACTATACCAAACTCCGTCACTGCCGGTTGGATAGACACTATAAAGCGTGATAATTTCTATGCAAGATAGTATAAAAAAATGGGTCAATGACATGGCAGATAACAAAAATGAGTTTTTTGATCGATATGATAACCGAGAAGATGACGTTCGCATGTCATTATTTATGAGAAATTGTCTACGGCACCCCGTAAGTGTTACCGCATTTTATTTGATTTTACTAGTAGTCTTTTCTGAAGTTTTTTATTATAACCTAATCTTTGTATTCTATAGCAAGGAAAAACAACAGAAGAAATTGAACGTGACATATATGTGTTTTTCCACTCTTCCTGTGTACCTTTTTTGAGAGACGAGTGATGCCATTCCACTAGGTATCACCTCATGAGTAATTTTTAAAATTTTGGTAGTTTCAACTCCATTTCTAAAGTTTTATTAATTGACATATATATGGAGAGTTGATTAGCCTGTAGTATGTAAATGGAACTCCTTATACATTGGCGGTTTTAGCTTGTGGTGATTGGTGCAGTAGAATGCGGTTATTGTGTGGTTCCTGGGGATTGCTTTGATTGTTGTGGTTTCGATGTGATGGCTGGAGAAGTTTGGTTTCAATAGCTGGTTATTGAGTTTTTAGTAGATTTTGTTTCAATAACCATGGTGGCGGTTCCTTTCTGCATTTTCTCTCCCGATTTTGCGCTGTAGTTGGTTTCTCGGCAATCTAGTTAGTTTTAAAAAATATGAGTTTATGTTTGGGTTCAGTTTTTTATGTACTTTATGGATTCATTAATATCATATGGTCAAATGAGGCTGCTTTTCTTTTTTACTTTACTTATTGTACTTGATTGGGTAAAGTAGTGAAGGAGAACAGAATTGGCCCTGGTTTTTGGTCATTGAAATTACCAAACTTTTGGTCATGTTAAGTTTTTTAGTTTTTTTCTGTGATTTTAGTTGGTATTCCAAAAGAAAGAGTTCAATAAATGGGATACTGCTAATAAGCTAACTGGATTGATTTTGATGCAAAGAGGTAACTGAATTCGTGCAGATTATCTTTTCTGTAAATGCCATCTCATATTTTTATTCAACTGGTTTGGTTTGGCTTTGACCATGGGCTAAGATTATTTGCTAAACCGTTTCCTTGTCTCCAGATGGTTGCTCGAATGGTTGATCTTTTTTTGATAACAAGTGAATAAATATGGATTAAGTTATTAATTGAGCTCATATTTTGTCCACAAATGTTCTCTCTGTTCCCATTTGGAAGCATCAGAGTTAGCCTATTTTATTGAGAGATCGTTTGTGCATTAGCTTCATGGGCAATTCTAGTGCAGCCTGATTGTTTAGGTGGTCATACAGAAGACGTATGTGTTCTGTGTGGGATGGCCTAGAAGAGTGACTCCCATCTGTTTATCTTCTGTCCTTTTTCTGTTAGTGTGTGGGCTCATTTTCTGCAGCAGAATGGAATTCACAGGTCTGTTCTTCAAATACGTTGTGAGTTGAAGTGGTGTGTCCAGCATAGAGGTGATTCTTTTTTAATGCACTCTGTGTTCAAGCTGTCCTTGGCGGCTGTGGTTCATCATCTATGGTGTGAAAGAAAGAAAACAGTATTTCAGAGACAGTCCTTTCATTGACTGGTTCTTATGGTTATTGTTCTAATTTGAGGGGTTGCATTGTATCATGGAGGCATGTGTACATCTTTTTTTGGTAAATCTGCTTTGATATCGAAGAACAATAAGTCTACAGCCTAGGAAAGAAACCCATGCCCGAACCCATGATAGCTGATGTGGACTGGGCCCCGCGTCAGCTTTAAGTTTAAAAAAACAACAAAGTACTAAAATTTTTGAATCGGTGCCCTAGCAAACAGATAAACCAGAACAGACCAAACCATGACCGCCGCCGCCACCTGCGACCTTCCCTCCACTGACCACCACCACCACGAGTGGCGATTTTCGCCTTCGCGACTTCCGACACGACCACGCCTTGCCAAGGTCTCTCTCTCTCTCTCTCTTTGTTTGTGATTTCTATAGTGGTTTCCTGGGATTGAGTCCAGGTCGAGCCTGGTTTCAATTGAAAGTTAGGGTTTTGGTTTCTTTGCTTTTCCTTATTTCGTTTTTGCTTGGAATTGAAAGAAGAGATTTTTGATATGTTCAGTTTTTTGTGTCGAATCTGCTGACTATATGGTAAATATGATAGTTTTGTAAGTAAATAATTAGTTCTCTGCTAGATGAATTGGGGATTTTGATGAATGCTTATTGTTTTAACAGATGTGGCCAAAGTGTTGGTTGAATGCTTACATAGCCTATCTACTACGACACTGAAGTTTGGAGATGAAAATGCAAATGAATTAGTATTATTCTATTATGATTATTACCGGTTCAGTTCACAAGGAGTGTTATTTAGAAACAGTTATGGTGGGGAATTATTTTCCTTTAACAAAACAGCTAAGGTTGGATACTGGAACCAACATATGGGAAGGAAAATGCTTTGTTCTCCTTGCTCGTCACTTTAATGATAAAATCATAAAATTTGATTCTTTTTTTGTTGTTTTGTTTATGTTTCTTTTTGCTTATGTGGTGTCTAGTCATTTGCATTTCCTTCTCCAAACTTCAGTGTCGTAGTAGATAGGAAAGAATCCTAGTGATGGTTCCCAATAACTTATAGAGCACCCCTTGTACTTCCTGAAGTGCTACATTTATTCAACTGCTCCAGATAATACTAAAATTTCCGAATACTCAGGACGGACCTGGTATAATTTGTGATGTTGGATGGTCATAGTGGATAATGCATTTGATTCTATAGTTCTAATCAAATATCTCAAGAAAGTTGAGTTGGAAGTTAGTATTTGTGTTCTACTACGGATGTATAGACTGCAATGCATGTGTCAGTTGTCTATTGCTATCAGACTCATGTGAACAAGTTTACTGAATAAGCGGGGCTATCCACCAATTGTCCCCCATTAGGTGGCGAGCTTATTGGAACTGTTATGATTAGATGACATGAGATATTATTTCATGCGTTTTGTAACATTAATATGATAGTGCCGATAAAAAGATGTTGCTATTATATTCCAGTGTACTGCATGAGTGACTGCTGCTTATGTGTGCACATCCCGAGTTGGGAATCACAAAAGGTATGCATTTCCACTGACCTATGATTTTTGCAGCCACTCTTATGTATTGTTCTAGGCCAACATGACTTTAGAGATTGTATCTACAAGCAAATGTTTGGACAAAATTCCTCTGCTTCTCTAATTTTTTTGGAACTTTGAGAGTCACTTCTTATGAGATACATTGCAGGTGTTGGATACTGCAACCAGCAGTGAGTTGTCCTTCCATAGAGAGTTTGCTTAACCTTCTCAAAGGACTTTTTGATTGGGGGCTTCTAGAAATCGGAATCATTATTTCACCACAAGGACAGGAAGGTTGTACATATATATATATAGGTACATTTGTAAATCTAGAGCTATAGAGATAGTATGTGCTGCAATCAGTAGTTCTTCGTAAATGTACAATTTTTGCCCAGCCTTGTACATATAGGCATTGTATATGTTTATTGTACAGACAAGCCATTTAATTGGTTGCAAATTCCTTTATCCAGTAAGATTTAAAGTCCACTTTTGCTTTGTGAAATATTACCTGAATTGTCTGGACTATGCATTCTTAGGGGGTTTTTGGATTCTCAGTAAGTAGTCCTGGCAGGTTCTGCCTCGTTTTGTTATTTTTGGCTCGCTAGAAAAGGCAAGGTATGTCTGAAGATGGGTCTCTCTTTTTTGCCTTTTAATTGTAAGTTGTGTTCAGATTCTTGTAACTGGTGCTGGAATTGGCCAGAAATGTGGCGAGGGACAACAAGAAGACCCGTATCGTGCTGCGACACATCTTCCGGTGAAGATCCTAATGATGCTTCAAACATCTTCCAGTGTTGATGCCGACGATGACGAGAGGAGACCAGTATCGAGGAGGAGGAGGATGAAGAAGACGAGGAGAATGAGGAGGAGGATAGTGAGGGTGGTAGTAGTTCTTTTTCTTTTTTTCTCCCAGCTTAAGGGAGAGGAAAAATGTTATGACCATATACTGGTTTTTGTATCCAGAAGACTATGTATACTGGTTCTTTTATGTTTCAAAACTTTAAACTTGAATGTGTTTGATGATTTACAACTTTGGCTTTGTGAATGGTAATTAGGATGAGAAATGCCCGGTGTGGGCTTGTGCGTAATATGTTGTGTTTTTGTTGCATTGAATGAGACGCGAGACGTCGGGTTAGGACAAAAATTAAGGGAGGAATTGCCCAAATTTTACCAGAAACTACCTTGTGTCCGCAAGGTTGCTCCTTGATGCTACAAATAGCAATTGGTCTTAACAAGAACTAAAGTTGTATTAACTTAACAAAGCTAAAGTCCGTGCTCTTGACTTTCCATGAAATTTGGTTCTACTCTTCCATTATCTCTGGCAATCATGATGTCCATAAAACTTTGTTGTCCTCGTACCAAACCCACATCCCACCAATTTTTCACATTATTTTTCAAAAATTAGGACACGGAGCCATGTCCGACACGGAAACGGACACGACACAAGGACATTCTAGAAACTCAATTTCCAGCACTCCAGAAACTCATCAATTTCCAACATTGAAACTCAACTGAAATGATAGAAAATTTAATTTCCAGAAACTCAAAACTGGAAATTAAAGCTGACGTGGCACCTATTACCAACATTGAACGTGGCACCTTTTTCATTAAACAAAATGATAGAAACACCTCATGAGGGTGTGAAATTCATACTTTGTTGTCCCAAAATTTTTCATAAAACTTGGTTGTGCTCCTCCCCAACCTTGACCTTGATCTCCCCAAAAACTTGATTGTCCTTCTCCTCAAACTTGAGTACCGGTAAAACTTGGCATGTTGCTTTGTGAACTTGGGAAATTGTTTATAAATTGGTTAAAGTCTGTTCCGGTTGGGCATAAACTTGGAGAAAATGGGAGGACGCTTCTGCCTTGTGCCTAGAGGACGCTTCCGCCTTGTGCCATATTTGGCCACATTAACTACCCTATGTAGCTTGGGTAACTCTGCCCAACAACATCACCAATAATTTAACATGAAACAGAAACATAAAAAATTAAACAAGTAGAGCAAAAACAAATTAATTATACAAAAAAAATCTTACATTAAAATATTTGCAAGTAGTAAAAGTGTATCCTTTGAAACATTAGTTTGACACTACTCGACTTGACCGGATGGGATGGACACTGGATTGAACCTAAGTCCGTATTGGAACCGTCGGCTGCTTCCCTACGCGGGCGAACCTCATAGGCATGGACTCCAAGTAAACTTAAAGCTGACATGGAGCCCAATTCAAGCCAGCTATCATGGGTTGGGGCATGGGTTTGTTTCCTGGGCTGTAGACTTATTGATCGAAGAAATACAGAGGGCACTATGAATTATCTCTGAGTTCTCGAAAGTCCGGGATTTTCTTCTCTGCCTTTGCCCAGTCTTTAGGATGAGAAACAAACACAGGAGCTGTCAGCATAGATAGGTTGACGTGTTAAGGAAATTCAAGCCTCAAGCATTGGTTGGATCCTCAAACCTTGAAACGAAGAAGTGATTCAAGAAATAAGAACAGGATTTAGGTGCTTATTAATGATGTTCCTGGTACTATCGGTATGTGTTTCGGCTCCGAAGTGACTCAAGGACTAAGCGGGCGTGCCAGGACTTGTCGCGTCCAACGTAAAGGACTGAGTGCCCCTTTTCTGACTTCGAATCTGTGAGGGCAATAGTGCTGCAACCTAAGGGCTAGATTGCAGTGAAATCCGTGGTTTTGCCTCTACGACCGAGGACTTAATAATTTCCTAACCGTGTAGGAAAAGAAGTAACAACGTAAGAATAACTTTATTATGTCGTAATAATAAAGTTGGGGATACAAGAGAGATATGAATAATTTTGTTATATCGTAATAACAAAATTGGGGTACAAGAGAGATAGAAATGAGATAGTTGCTTCGCTGGGAAGGCTTTGGTTTTAAGCGTTGAGCTTGATTGGTGTGTGAACCCTTTTTTCTTCTTGATTTCTAGTATTTATAAGCAAGGGTCTTCGATTCTGCATGCAAATGGATTTGTTGGCTTCTCCTTATGGCGCCATGTGTCCCTTGTAACTTCCAATTCATGAGATCATGGGATAATGGGTAGTTATTGGAAGTTATAAAAGATCATGGACAAATATTGCACTAGTCCATATCTGAGCCAAGTTTCTCGTCTTCACCACGAGCTGACATGTGTCCCATGTGAGCTCCGGATGCTGCCACGTGTCCGCAATAACCACCCACTAACATATTTAGTGGGATCAGGAATGGTTATTGGAGGTAAATAACAATTACCCATGTATTTATTCTTGATCATGGGAAGTTACTAGAAATAATGGGTATTCCATCTCCTATTTCCATGGGCAATTGACAAGTAATGGGCCATCTCATTTCCTTCTTTTGTGGGCACTTGGAAAATCGTGGGCCATTTGACTAGCCAAATGGTCAAATGGTCATGTGGCAAAACAATCCCTATTTTCTTGTTCCTCTTTCACGATACTTCATCAGTTGCAAACCAATTAATACGTACAAGGCCTTGTTCCCATAATAAATTAATTGGGTCTCGTTTCCATCTTCACAAAATATGGTCCAGAAGCCATGAACTCAATCCCTCAACCGAAATGGATTAAAATTAATCGGGCCCAGTCAACATTACTTTGGCCCATTAATTTTAGTCCAATACATTTCTGTTTTTTGGCCCAATTTAATTAAAAGATAATCAAATGGCCCTCCAATACTCGCCCTGGACTGAGTGCCAAAAATGGGTGTAAACAATATGTTAAATAAAGATTTAAGGGGGGATCAGGGAAATCAACCGAATCATTTGGCTGTAGTCTAGGACAAGAAGCATCAAGGGAGGGAAAAATGAGGATAAAAAAAAAGGGAGGGAAAAATCACAGTCCAGATGCGGTTCACATTTCACTAGGACTTGAGTACCAAAGCAGATCTGCCTAGGTAAATCAAACGTTCTTGGGCTGTTTCTAAACATCCAACTAGTTCTGTGCTGAGTCTGGTGAACGATTCGATTCACATTTTAGGTTTGGGGTGTGGCCCATTTATGGCGCACCCATCCCAGGTCCAACATAGAAAATGTGAGAAAAATAGATTATGAGAAAGAAGAATTTCTCTTAGTAATTTCAAAATGTGTTTTGAAGTACAAAGAATAAAAAGTTTGCTTTCAATATGACCCTTAGTAGTGTTGTTTGCTTTCAATATGACCCCGAGTAGTGTTTGTGAGATCATCACAAGCGATTTCCAGTACCATTTTCCACCCGTCAGTGCAAGCGTCTTCTTTCTTCTTTTCTACTCATTGCTTTGTGGATTCACAATCTTTAGTTTTTCAACTATATTTATCTTGTGGAAGGATTTACCAATTCGAAATGAAGAGATATTTGACTAGGAAGAAATGTTGATAAAAAATGAAAAATAGCAGCTAGGGAATTCGCCCTGCTGATGCCATGGGTGTTAGTCATCTTAGGACCTATGCTGATGCCATGGGTGTTGGTCATCTTAGGACCTAGACTACTATTCTTGTAGTCTTTTTGAACACTTTTTGTATGTTGTTTATCTGGTTTGTTGATTATAATCGTCTAAGTTAATGCATCACTTTCCGTTTGACCCAAAAAAAAAAAGAAGTGAACAAAAAAAAAAAAAAGAAGAAAAGTTTGGATACCATGAAAAACACAAGAAAATATTAGGATTTACCTAATTTAACATTGCCAAATAGATTTCATAGATACCACGCCAGTGAAAAAGGGATATTTTTAAATTCTAGTCATAGATAACATTTCTAATTAGAAAATTTAAGTTTTCATATATTTTATCAATAAGTCTGTTGACACAGACAAATTGAACAAAGATCGCGCACAGATTTTGGGTGGGGCTCACTCCGGGTTTCACACAAATGATCTGATCTGAGCTGTTCATCAAATGTAAAACATTTTTTTAAGGATCCTCACAAAAAATTAGCTCAATCTAATACCTATAAGTGCTTGATCCAATCATCTAACTTTTCATTATTCTAAAATCCGAATGAAAAGTTAGATTATTAGATCGAGCACTTATACGCATCGGATTGAGCTAATTTTTCTGGGGGACCCTTGAAAAAAATATTTTATATTTAGTGAACGGCTCGGATTGTTTGTGTGAAACCTAGAGTGGGCCCCACTCAAAATCTGTACATGATCTGTGTCCTATTTGAATGTGAATAGCACAGTAGATATTTTTTGCAGGAAACAGAGATGCACACATACATACGTAAGGTGGTTGAACATAAATTCTGTGTCTTCGCAATTTCTTTTTATATTTTGCTAATCAAACACCCAAAAACAAAGAAAGAAAAGAAATCATTAATGTCTTTTTTTCGGTAATATGTGATTTCATTATGCTCAAACAAAAGGAACCAAAAAGGCCTAATCCATTACAGAGCGGATTATAGAGTTTTCCTTTTGGTACGTCATTATAGAGTTTCCTTCATAGTGTTTCCAACCAACCTGAGTTAAGAGTGATTTTAAGCCATCCACCGAATGGGCCTTATCCGTCGTGTAGCAGGTTAGTGAAAATTATACAACCCGATGTGACATGACTTGCAAAATTAAAAGCATTATGTAGGGTGAAATGCATTGTACCCTAATCTGACACATTTACAACTCCAACCGCTTCAGCTTCTCTCTTCTTGTACGTCTTTCTTCCAAATTCTGTCCGAGCAATCTATATGCCCGTCCACTGCCCACCGCAGCACCAGCCACCACCGGCATTATCATCTTCTAGATGCTGCCACACAGTCAACCATCACACTAAGTTAAAATCTCAATATAACAGGAGGAATAGGACCAAATGCCCATTCTTTGACACATTAAGCAATTTATAGTCACAAATATCATCACATACTCCAGTTGTTATGGTCGGACAATACACAGTATGTTTGCCCACAACCTCAACATAGACAAATAAACACGCACAATAACTGATAGCTACTGACACATTGATGGTTTTCATGAAACATACCAAATATGAGTATAGACTCATCAAAGACTCCCATCCAGCCTTGTCTCAGTTCCACCTGTAGAGACTCAGAGAGAGAGAGAGAGAGTAAATTAGTTAAGATTCACCTAGAGAACTAAGCATTGGATACAACCTACCAAAGTCGGTGTATATATGCATACTAGTGCTCAAAAACATCTCTGAACCTACCTCTACTTAAAATTACGGATAAGTAAGCCTAAACTTCTTACATTCACAAATCACCACCCAAGCATTTTCGTTGACGTTATTGTTACCCTCAAAACAGAAAGCTGTTTGAATAAGCATGTGAGCATGTGAATGAGTCGATAAAATAACGGAATAAAAGACATCCCGTTAACTTGCAGTGGAATGAAAGGCAATTGCAAACAAGAACCACTTTATTGCAACAGTAAAAGACCAACGAATTCAGTATTTGAAGAATAACTACCAAAACAACTTCTTACAACAATTGAATTTTGAGGGGCACTTTTTTAGAGGCTTACCGTTGTGCAAAGCCTGGCAGTAACGGAATCTTGTAGATACAAAGACCTCGTCGGTCAACTATTCTGCAGCGAGTCTCAGTCCTAAATAAGTCCCAAAACAAAATCCCGGCACCTCAACCCTCATCGCATCAGATGGACATGACTCACGAGTACACTAGGGAGAAAACAAGTGCCCATGTAAGTCTGGTCGTGGCAATCCCTTTATTGCCTCACACCACTGTCGTGAGTTCTCACAAAAGCTTGGAGATTGATGCCTATTGCCTTTACTGAAAAGGGGGGGCGGGGTCCCCCCCCCAAAAAGACGACATGTTTCAATCACTGAGAACTCTTTGTGGTTTCTCATTATAATTAACTCAACAGAAACACAAATGGAACTGAACTAGTACTAAACTACACAAAACGAAAGTATCTCAGACCAAAGTGAGCCTGACATCATCCAACACATGGCAAATCAAGGATTGAGCCTTAGAAGCATCTTTTAAACACTGTTAGTAAGCTTTATGAGAACCACTTTACCCATCAAACACAAGGTGGCCCAATAACATCTTCTCAAAACGGAAGTATTATAGATCCAAAGGACCACTTTTAATCTCACTTTCTTATTTTAAAGATCTTGCAAATTGAACCACTTAGACCTAGGCCTGTCAATGGACCGGATCCGATCCGAAAAATCCGATCGGATCCGGATCCGAATCCGATAATATCAATCCGAAATCCGATAATCCGAAATCTGGTAATTCAAATACGGATCAGATCGGATTAAATCCGTTATCAATCCGAATCCGAACTTTATTTTTTTTAATTTTTTAAATTTTTTTTTAAAAAACAGTAATTTTTTAATTTTGAAAAAAAAAATGTTTAAGAAGTTGTATTTTTGTTTTTACTTTTTATTTTAAATTTTTTAAAATTTTTTTCGGAAAATATTTTTTTTTGAAAATATTTTTTTTTTATTTTTGCCAAAATTTTTGAAGTAAAAAAAGTCTTCGGATCCGGATTACCACTATCGGATTCAAGTCTTATCGGATTTGGGTCTTATCGGATTCGGGTTGGGATCTGTCGGATCCGGATCGGATTCGGCCCATTGACAGGCCTACTTAGACCTAAAGAAGGATTTAGCTCATTGTGTTATGAATACACCAATGTGGTGGTGTTTGACTTGGAGTCAAATAGTCAATGAATGATATTGGGTTAGCATGAAATAAAGGAAGTGTACTTGATGGGGATTTCTTCGTGAGGCGGAATTCTTATTTGCTTGGAATCCAATGTGGCGACTGGCGAGCATATGAAAGTATTCTGGTTGCCTTAGAAGAGCTGACAAATATGGAATTATATTAAGTGTTGTCCAAGCCAAAAGGGAATGGGCTATTTTTTGGCAGTGGTTTCCAGGAGGAAAGATTCGGCAAGCTTCTTGCTATTTGATGCCAAGAGGTACTTGGGTTTCAGAGAAAGGTGAGAGGGAAGACATGAGGAAAAAATAGAGATGAAGGGAGTGAGAGGAAAAATATTGTGTGACCACCGGGGTTGAGCAAGGGCTCAACTACCCTTGAGCAAGGGTCCAAGGTGGATGCAGGAGCATTGCGGCGGTGAGGGCGCAAAAATTGAGGGGCACCGGATTAGGGGTGCTAAGCATCTTTGCAAAAAATTCGATGTCATGCAGTTGGGGCATCCAGACTAGCAGGTACAAGCATCTAGGTGAAGGGGCGAATTACCGCACATTGGTAATGAGGTGATTGTTAGGACTCCACCGGACCACCAATGTGGCAGTGTTTGACTTGGAGTCGATGAATGCTATTTGGGAAACATGAAAAAGGAAAGTTTGCTTGCTGGGGACTTCTTCGTAAGGTGGAATTCTTATTTGCTTGGAAGCCAAAGCGGCGAGCATATGGAAGTATTCTGGTGGCCTTAGAAGAGCCAGCAAAAATAGAATTATATGAGTGTTGTCCAAGACAAAAGAAAACATGTCTGCACAGACAGTTGCTTCGTCACCATGTCAGTGCCTGGTGATCTACTTTCCCAATTCTGCAACTTACAATCCCTAAGAACCAGTTTCATCTAAAACAGAATCAAACCACACTAATTAACACTCATTCTCTGGAACATCTGAATCAATTTGTAGCTTTCAATACTCACATCCTCCACACTACAATCTACGTGTGTATATATATATATATATATACACACACTAAGATACATCATATGAGTTTTGGTAGTAAAAAGTTTGTGTATTGTTTTCCAAAATTAGTGCCGTAGATCTGTGTGATTCGGAAAAATGTCCATCTAGCTTCTTCAAACTTGTTCACGTCAGCAATAGCTGGCCGAACAAATTAAGCTCATTTGGCCACCGTTTGACGAACTCATTTAGTTTCTCCGACCGTTAGAGCATTCAGCTGAAAAGGTTCAAGTTGTTCGGTTGACACAAACCAAGTTTGTTTGGCCAACAACGACCACATTTCTCAAGTTTGTCCGACCTGGTTGACCCTACAAGGCTCAAACTCAAAAGATAAAAAGGTCTCGACTCTTGACATCTGCTTAAATTTACCAAATCCACATTTTCATTCTTAGAATTCACTCAAACGGCAATTGGATTGTGCCTTCTATTGATTGAAGAAATTAGAATAGGATAAGTGTATTTAGTAGCGGGTTGTGAGATTGAGGGGGAAGGAAAGGCGGAGGGGAGAGGTCGTAGATGGTGGGGGAGCAACGGGGAGCGAGGGGAGGGAGTGGGTGGCTTTTGTAGGTGGATGGAGGGGTGGTGACTAATTGAGAATAAGATTTTACCTTCGACATTCTTCTTTCTTTTCCTTTTTGTTGTACTTGAATCCTTGATAGTAGTTATGGAATAATGTGAAATAAAAAATGGAAAATGTTCAATTTTAGGGTAATTGTAATAGGGAGAAAACCCATTAGGGTTAATTTCATTCAACGTAAAATATATATGTACAAGCTGTATAATAATTACACTATGGTCCTAGATACTTAAACTAATTACATGATAAGACACATAATTGCACTAGATACAAATAGATCCATCATCTAACACTCCCCCTCAAGTTGGTGCGAAGATATCAATCAAGCCCAACTTGAACACAATAGGATGAAAACTCTTGCTACCCAGCCCTTTTGTGAATATATCAGCTAACTGATCTCCAGATCTCACAAACGGCATACATATCAAACCCTCATTCAACTTTTCCTTGATAAAGTGTCGATCAATCTCTATGTGCTTCGTTCTGTCATGTTAAACGGGATTATGAGCAATGTTAATGGCAGCTTTATTGTCGCAGTAGAGTTTCATTGGAACACTGTAAGCAAATCCCAAATCAAGTAACAAAGTTTGGAGCCACAAGAGCTCACAAACACCATGAGCCATAGCTCTATATTCAGCTTCTGCGCTAGACCTAGCGACTACCGATTGCTTCTTACTTCGCCAAGTAATCAGATTACCCCCAAGGAAAGTGCAATAGCCAGAAGTAGAGCGCCTATCATCCACAGAACCAGCCCAGTCAGCATCAGTGAATGCCTCCAATCGCAAATGGCCATGATTAGAGAATAGAATTCCTTTTCCTGGAGCTGATTTCAGATACCTCAAAATACGATAAACTGCATCTAGATGTGATGTACGAGGATCATGCATAAACTGACTAACAACACCTACTGCATAAGTAATATCTGGTCGAGTGTGGGCCAAATATATTAGTCGACCCACAAGTCGCTGATACATTTCCTTATCAGTTCGCTCCCCCACATCTCCACTAAGATGATGATTCGCCTCAATAGGAGAATCTGCAGGTCTACAGCCCAACATACATGTTTCTTCCAAAAAATCAAGTATATACTTGCGTTGGAAAATAAAAATACCTCTATCAGACCTCGCTACTTCCATTCCAAAAAAGTATCTCAATGATCCCAAGTCCTTAATCTCGAACTCTTGAGCTAGACGAGACTTAAGGTTATGAATCTCACTCACATCATTGCCTGTCATTATTATGTCATCAACATAAACAATAAGGACAGCAATCTTACCATTACTTCGCCAGATGAACATCGTATGATCTGCATGGCTTTGCTTGTAACCAAAACTTAACATAGCCTTAGAAAACCTGCCAAACCAAGCTCTAGGTGACTGTTTCAGCCCATAAAGTGCCTTCTTCAATCTACACACCTTTCCTTAACTTGCAGGAGAAGAGAAACCTGGTGGAATATCCATATAAACTTCCTCCTCTAAATCACCATGGAGGAATGCATTTTGCCAATTCTGTGGAATAGATATAGAGGAAAGAGAAGAGACAAAGGCATGGTACGAAGGGGACAAACGGTCATAAGAAACAAACTGTGAGATAGGATGTTGAGTACAAGATCTAACACCTTTTCGAATAGCAATAGGAACATTGTCAGGATCCATAGGAGGAGGTTCAATAAGAGAAGAATCATTACCAGAAGAGTCAGCTGAGGAATCTGGAACTGGAGTGGGTGATTGTGATTGACAAGGTGGTAACGTACATGAAGACTTTCCATTTTTCCGTCTAGCATACCTCTGTAAGCCAGCTCCCTGCAGTCGTCGTCGTGCAGGTAATTGTTCCTCAATGTCACCACCAATATCATGTGTTTCCCTTTCAACAGATATTAGTTCCTCTCCAGTGTTTTCCTTTTCCCCCTCACTATGATTATAAAAGGTAAACATCTCTTCCTCCTGCTGATGCTCCCCCTGAAGAGATGGTTTGGAGGGAGAATAAAAAACCTCTGTTTCCCAAAAGGTAACATCCATAGAGACAAACATCTTTCTCGAATAAGGATCGTAACACTTATAGCCTTTTTGGGTAGGAGAGTACCCAACAAAAATACACTTATGGGCTTTATGTCCTAGCTTGCCCCCAGAAGGTTTTGGGGCATGAACAAAACACACACAACCAAACACCCTAGGTGGAAGAGTCGTAACTCGACAATTACTTGGCAGGCACTCAATGGGTGTTTTAAAATTAAGGACACTGGATGGCATACGGTTGATAAGATATGTGGCAGTTAAAATAGCTTCTCCCCATAAGTATTTGGGAACATTCATAGTGAACAAAAGGGATCGAGCCACCTCAGCAAGATGACGATTTTTACGCTCAGCGACTCCATTTTGTTGTGGAGTGTCAACGCAAGTCGTTTGAAAAAAATACCATTATCATCTAGATATGTCCGAAAAATCTTATCAATATACTCAGTCCCATTATCACTCCAAAGAATTTTAATATTTGTATCAAACTGAGTGCACACCATCTTATGAAAAGATTTGAAACAGGAAAATACTTCGTTTTTTGAATGGAGTAAGTACACCCATGTGGCACGAGAATAACAATCAATAAAAGTAACAAACCATCGATAGCCCTTTAAAGAAGTAACAGGAGAAGGACCCCAAACATCAGAGTGGATAACCATAAATGGAGAATCACTTCGTTTATTAATAGGTGCATAAAAAGAGCGTTTATGTTTCCCAAACTCACAGGCTTCACAAAAAAACTGATCCCTAGGACAATGTTTAACTAAAATAGGAAAGAGTTTTTCTAATATCCCAAACGAGGGATGACCTAATCTACGGTGCCACCGATGTAACAAAGAAAGAGTGGAACTCATATCTGCCCGTAAAGCTTGTCCACATGATAAAGACGGCTGAGATGGATGAGGTTCATGCTCCAGATAATAGATACCACCATGTGCTTTACCACTGCCAATCACCTTCCCCGTTTCCAGTTCCTGAAAGATACAGTGAGTAGGAAAAAATTTCACGGAACAGTTTGCAGAATGGGTAAAACTACTAACTGAAAGAAGGTTAGTGGCAAAGTTTGGAATATGGAGGACTGAAGAAAGAGAGATAGAGGGAGAATAGCGAACGGAACCTTTCCCTGAAATAGCAGAGAACGACCCGTCGGCAATTCGAACCTTATCCTTACCAGAACAAGTAGAATAGAAATCAAAAACAGAGGAACAACCTGTCATATGATCTGAAGCACCAGAATCGATAATCCAAGGAATACCGGATGAGGCAGTAAATGCACTAACTGGAATACCTGAATGAGCAAAATAGGATGCAGTAGGAGCTGCTGTGGAAGTAGGAGCTATAATAGAGGAAGAATCAGCTCGAGCCATAAGACGCCTGAGAGCTTGCATCTCCCCCTGAGAGAAACCGCCAACAGATTCAGAAGGTGACTGAACTCCTGTACTGAACCCAGAATCAGACAAGGTAGTAAACTCTGAAACATGTGCCTGGGCCTGAGAACGCCCGGAACCACTACCTCGACCTCCACGTCCACTGCCTCGCCCACGAGAAGGACGACCATGTAACTTCCAACAGAAATCCTTGGTATGTCCAGTGTTGTGGCAATAATCACACTGGAGTGACATACGGTCTATGGTCCCACTAGTAGTACCATACTGAGACTTTCCACTGCCAGACCCAAACTGTCCCTGCGGAATAGCAACCAATGTAGAACGATCAGAAGAGGGAGCTTGTAACATAGCACCCCTTCTGCTCTCCTCCTGTTGAACAATGGCATAGGCCTCTCCTAAAGATGGAAACGGAACACGACCCAACACCTGCACTCTAATTGGATCATACTCCACATCAAGACCAGCAAGAAAGTCATACACACGTTCTTTCTCCATTCTTTTTAACCAAGCACCAGCATCAATAGAACAGACTGCCTGAAACCCCTGATAATAATCAAATTCTTGCCAAGCCCCACTGAGATCAGCAAAGTAAACAGCAACGGATCGATTGTGTTGATCCATAGTACGAAGTCGCTTACGCAACTTAAAACACTGAGCATCATTGCCCTGCTGAGAATAAGTCTGTTTGGCAATAGTCCAAATCTGATATGGAGTGTTAAGAAGCAAGAAAGGACTACGAATATCAGCCTTCATAGTATTAAACAACCAGGTCATGGCTAAAGATCGACGAGACTTAAACGTCTTGAGTTCAACATCAGTAGTAGGCTCAGTAACAGAGCCTTCAATGAACTCAGACATCCCTTTAGCTTCAATAGCTAATGTAAAAGTACAAGACCAAAGTAAATAATTTGTGCCATCCAGTTTGATGGGACAAATATCCAATGAAGAGTTATCCAGAGTCCCTACACGACTCAACTCATCCTTGCCACTAGCAGAAGCCTGTTTTTTCTCTTTTGACATCTTGAAAGCAGAACAATAATGCCAAATAAACAATAAACAATGTTCAAAGCATCCAACTCCAAACCAATTGGCAAAGAGTGGAGAGGCTGCCCAAGCTCATATGCTAGTTTTGGAGGAGATATTTAACCGATGTGGGACAAATCCCAATACTCCCCCGCACGTCCGACCCCTGACTCGCACATGGAGAGGTCAACAAAGGATTCGGAACATACGAATCACAATGAAATAAAGTGCAACTATGGCACAAAGAAAGGGGAAAAGCCTCCGAAACTCTAGCTCTGATACCATGTTCAATTTTAGGGTAATTGTAATAGGGAGAAAACCCATTAGGGTTAATTTCATTCAACGTAAAATATATATGTACAAGCTGTATAATAATTACACTATGGTCCTAGATACTTAAACTAATTACATGATAAGACACATAATTGCACTAGATACAAATAGATCCATCATCTAACAGAAAAAATACATCATATGGATATGATGAGGTAGAAACATATGGAAAACATATAATGTGCATGTGTAAAAGCTCCCAAGAGTCAATATTCAACATGCCATTTGCAGACTTGGCAGGGGTTACATGATATATTTAAAAAAAATTTCCATCACAACAAAAATTAGATTTAAACATTTAGGTATCACATGGCAAGATACAATAGAAAATCTATCCCACATGCATTTTGTTGTGCCTAAGGACAAAAAGTAAATAAACAAATACAAAAATAGCACGAAACAAATCATTGCATAATGTATAAACATCATGCAACAAACACTAGAGTAACACCAAAGAGTAAATAACTCACTAATAAAATGCAGGAACTTTGTGTGGACCTCAATAGTCAATAATGAACATGTATGTAACAAATATTGGCTTGATGCGCCCTGAGATATGTCCAGACTAGGTCATGTTTATCCTAGTTGTGTACCTATCATGTCCGACGAAATACAGTCTTTCCAAACAGACACGCCACAGTTATCTCCTATTACTACTCTCATTAGCAGTGAAGGCTCACATCAATGCTCACATTGGAGCGGCAACTTAAGGAGAAGATGCAGAAATTTAAATATGGTAGAAGCACCATAATAATAACATGCCATGATGATGTTAAAGCGCTATGGAAGGCGCTGAATTTGTTGGTTCGGTTTACAATGGGTTGTGTCTAAGAGTGTTATGGAACTCCTAATAGCTTGGAGGGGTGCTAGAGTGGGAAAGCGAAGGAAGCATGTTTGGGCTATGATTCCGCTTTGTTTGATGTGGACTATCTGGCATGAGAGAAACTCAAGATGCTTTGAAGGCATACAAAAACCTTTATATAAAATCAAAAGTTTTGTGGTTAGTAGTTTGTATAGTTGGGACAAGGGAGAATGTAATCCTTCCCTTGATCAATTTCTAGATTGGTTCGAATTGTTTATATCACATAGAGGTGTATAAGGCCTTTTTGTCTATGGCCTTGTATATGGGCGGCATTCCTTTAATGCCTTATTTTAATATAATTACTTATCAAAAAAAAAAAATGCTAGCTAGTAGTATCAAGGTGATATACAAATGTTCAAAGCACAACAGGTCATAGATATTGGGCGGGTTACTGCTGGGTGTGGTCTTGCAATGCTGGTGGAGTAATTGAAGTAAATGGGCTTGCTACTATGAGAGGTGGATTCACTTCTGGTTTCTTAGGACGAGTCATGCCCTACAAGTCATGCACTCACTCTTTGCACACACTTATAAATGAGACCCACCCTCCTATTTATAGACACAATTAAAAAATTCTAGACCAGGACAATTATAGATAAAGATTCCTAGATATAGTACAAGAAAGTTGTAGATATATGTGGATGGTGAGGGAAAGATGGTGGAGAAATCTAGAAGTTTCAAGGATTGGAAGTTTCCGGTAGGATTTGGATGTATCTGGTCCAACGGAGTCCAGATGTTTCCATCGTAATCTAGAATCCAAAACATTCTGGAGGAACCCAAAAATTTCTGATATCATCCAGAAAGGCAGTGATGACTTCAACATTTTCCTTTACCTAACGTTATAACCGGAATTAAAGTCCTATTTGAACCTAGGGGTAATAGGGTGTGGGTTGATGGAAAGAGACGAGTTTCTGACACTTGGCATTCCGTTCATGAGAACGTGTGTCCACTTTATAGAGCTTTCTTTTCATGTCGTCACGTGCAGGATACTTCCTCCGTCCCAAAATGTTAGACCTTTGTGGGATAGCATGTCATTTTCAATTGTCTATATCTTTCAATGTGAATGTTAAAAAATATGCAATATAAATATTTTTTTTAATTAGTTTTATCAGACAGTTTTCAAAATCACTTAAAACACTATAAATTGAAAGATATGAGCAATCTAAAATGGCACGCAATCCTAAATAGGTCAAACATTTTGGCACTGAGGGACTATTTTGTCTTCATGTTACATATCGTCCACCCACACATATGTGCATTTTGTGTTTGAGTGATGTGATGTGAGACACAAGTGTCCGAGACCTTTTACTGCGAGTCGCGACTAGGTTTACATTTGATGCAAAAATTGAGTTTTGGGGGTTGAACTTGAAATTCACGAACCTTGGGGAGTTGATCGATATTACTATGAAGATAGGAGGACCTATAGTGTAATTTTTCCAAAAAATTAGATTTTTTTGGGGGCCACTATCCACAACCTTTTATTTTCTCCCGTAGCCTGTTAAAATTTTCCAACTAATTACAACATGACCCCCCAATGCAAAATGACGTACTTGCCCTTATACCAATACATGAAATGACCTACATGCCCTTATGACCAAAACCCCTAAATTATCTTCCTCCCCTTTCCCCCTAAAATTCATCACGCATGTTTGAAAAAAAAAAACCAGTCGACTGGACTGGTTCTTATTGTTCTTCATCTTCTCTTTTCTCTTCTCCATCCCTCTTTCTTCTTTCATCTTCATCCTCTCTCTTCTCCTCTCTCTCAAGCTTGTTCATCATTTCAATCTCAATGGAGGAACAAAATATTGTATTAATGGAAGGTTTCAATCCTTCCACTGAAAAAAAAGATGACCCATTTCTAGGTCATAATTTCGAAATTGAAATGTAATCAAATTCTATCGAAATTGAGGAGAAGAAAATGTTGTGATGGATAATGTATCTTGGAAGCCGCGTGAGGAGGTAAGTTTTCCCCGTTCACAGTGGCCGGCCTCCTGATTTACAAATTTGTAAACCAATTTTTCAGTGTTTCTGGTCCGAATAAGTTAAGATATTTCGATAGTTAACCACCGCAAAAAATTGCCATATTCAACAGTTAGTTACCGAAATTAAGACATAATTTCAACATTTAATTACCGAAATATATATATCTTATTTTTGTTTTACTCTAGTTCAACAGTTACTTACCGATATGTGGATGCATTTCCGACATGTGATTACCGAAATATGTTCTTTTTTTCAACAGCTATTTACCGAAATGTATGTAGGATTTTCGGATGTGTACACACATGTTGAAAATATTAACCAATTTTAGCATCTACTTTCCGTAAATTATCAAGCCCAGCTAGGCATATTTCAACAATAACAGTTTCAACAGTCAAAAACCGAAAATATGCAACTATTACCGTTTTGAGTTACCAAAAATGTTAACCAATTTCGGCATCTACTTTATGTAAAATATCAAGCCCAGCTTAGGCATATTTCAATAACTAACAACCGATGTATGTATAATTCTTCGGTTTTTGTCAACTGGAATAAACAACTTCATACAGAATCTAAATTTTGGAGAATCTAAACATACTTTTTTCGACATTTACCTTCTGTTTTATCTCAACAATTACGGGGTTAAAATTTTTGAAGTGTGTAATCTATTTTGGTAGTTAAATGTCGTTTAGGATTAATTGATTCGATAAAAACACCCCAATCAAACGTGTTCTTCATAAACCCATAATTTCGACATTTACAGATTTTTTAATTTACAGAAAAAATTCAAAATGGCTACAATTTGGTGGTTCAATGGTGACTGTACAGAGAGAGAGAGACGAGGGAAAGGTGGCGGTGGTGTGGTGGTTGGACTGTTGGTGGTGCAGCGGTGTTAATGGAGATGGTGGGGGCTGGATATGGAGATGGAGGCTGAACTGGGTTTGATGTGGGGGTAGGGTTTGGTTGGGTAAGGTTTTATTTGGGGGGTAGAGTTAAAAGTGTAATTTTAGATTTTTTGAGAGTGGAAGGGTATAATGGGAAGATTATGTGCATGTAATGGGTTATATGGAGAACATTTATATTTTAAAATATTGGGGATGGGTTAAGTGAAAGAAATGGGTTAAGTGAAAGAAATGGGTTGCGAATAGTCGCCCCCATTTTTTTTCCTAGGGGAGATCTGCTCCCCCATTTTTCCCATTTCCTTGGGGTTTTTTTTTATCTTCTTCTTCTCTCTCTTCGGCTCTCCCATTCCTTCACTCTCTCTCTCACTACATACACAATCAACCTCACAAATCAGGTACATTCTGGAGTTATTCAATAATTCACTAATTCAGCTAACCTACTCCCCACAACACCACCCCTACCCCCCAAAGAGAAAAAATTGAAAAAGAAAAAGAAGATAACTCACCCCACCGAGCACACAAAGTTGACAGAGAAACCAATAAGGTTGACAAAAGTGATTCTAATTCAAACGGTATGGGTATTGTTTCAAAGGATTCAGGTCCTTGTCATTTTATGTGATCAAGAAGAAGTCAACGACCAGAAGAACAATTCAGTGCCTCAAAAAGAATGTGAACAGTGATTACCTCAGAAATAGCAGCACACAAAATGCAGGAGCAATCCGTAAAAAAGTCTTGGTCCAACAGTTTTCTTGTCATGTACCTGATGGAGACATGAATGAGTAAACATTCTGCCCACTGAGTTGTCGAACAATATAACTAGAAAACCCAAACAATTACCTTTCCTAGCATATGGTGAATGACATCATTACCGCTCGGTAGGACCCAATGTTGCCACGAAAGGATCTACTGTGGAGATAAAAAAGACGACCTCTTCAACCCAATCTTGGAATCACAATTCAATAGTGACTGCCATCCTCATCCTCCACCGGTCCTTCATGCCAATGCTGCACTTTCTTGACCTTTAACATGCAATGTTACGACACTGCCATGGTACTGATTTAGTGATTTGTCTAGCCAAAGTTTTTCTCAGTCCTCAGTGACAAAACTGCACCTTCTCGGCCTGTAATATTCCATGGTGCAACACTGACATGGTATGGGAATCCGGCTGAATCCCCCTAGATATCATGTCATTAAGAAGGCTTACAGCCCTATCCGCGTATCCCCAACGACAATAGCCACGTAGGAGAGCTGTGTACGTCACATTGTCCGGTTCTAGACCTCTATCAATCATTTTCATAAAAAAAGGACAGCAGCATCCTCAAGGTTGTCTGATTTACAATGACAATCAATCAAAATTGAATACAAAATAACATCAGGTTTTTGTTCAATCTCTTTCATTTCACTCCACAAAGTGGCAACCTCATTCTGTTCTCCTTTGTTCCCTTCAACATTTGGAAGGCAGCGGTCCTTCTTCATTTTTTCTTTAGAATGCCCATCAATCAAAACTGTGTAAGTGATAACATCTGGTTCAATACCCCTCGCCTTCATATCCTTGAGAACTTCACAAGCTTCCCGCAAGCAATTAACCCTACAATAACCTTTTATCATCATGGTGTAGTTAATAACATCAGGAGTTATCCCAGTCCGAACCATTGCATCAAACACCCATTGGGCCTTTCTCATATCTCCAGAGCTACAAAAAGCAGCTATGAGTTTGCTGTACATTATTTACAAGGGTCATAATCTGAAGCCAGAACTGCCTCAAATAGCTCAAGAGCCTTATCATTATCACCTTCTATACAAAGGTTACTTAGAAGTTTTAAGCACAAACTCCTACTCAATGAAAAACCTTGCTTGGGAAGCTTAACGAAGAGTTCATAAGCCTCTCTTGTATTGCCTGCTTCACAGTAGCCATTGACCATGGCATCACAATGGCCTAGACACTTTTGTTCCAAAACATTAAAAAACATTTCAGCTTCCTTGACCTTCCCTCCTGTGCATAAGCCTTCAATGATCATTTTATGGTAACAACGCTTGCTTTCAATCCTTGTCCCTCCATGTAATCCAAAAGATTTAAGGCCTCTTGTGCAAGGCCATTTCTCGAAAGCCCACGAGCCAGTACGTTGTAAGTAACAATGTCAGGTTTCAAACCTTTTTCCTTTATTTCCTCAAATAGTTTCGAGGCATCAACAAGTTTTCCTTGAAGACAGTATCCACCAATTAAAGTAGTATAGTGCACAACATCCAAACTCATCTTCTTACCCTTCATCTCATCCAGCAACCCGACTGCTGCTTCTAATTTTCCCAGTTTGCATAATGCATTAACTACGATATTGTATGCCACCTCATCAAGGGAATATCCTTAACTCCTTGAAGTTGTTGAACTGGTCCACTGCCTCATCAGCCATGCCCGTTTGGCACAAGCATTGAAGAATCACACCAACAATCACGCAATTGGTTTTGAACTTTTGATACACTTCGCTGCCATTTCATTATGAAGCGCCAAAGCTTTAAGTATATGCCCAATCTTACAATACCCACAGATTAAGGAACGACAACAGTATGCATCTGGAACCACTCCATGTTCATCCATATCAAGCAACATGCACTCAGCTTCTTTTAATTTCGACTCATTGACAAATCCACGAATAACTACCAAATAAGTAAACACATCAATTGGAATATTTTGCTCCCTCCATGCTTTGAGCACTTCATACCCAAAGTCTGACCTTGTTTGCGAGCAGAGCCTCTCAATATAGGTTGTATTTGTGAAGGCATTTGGGGTCAAACCAGCTTCCTCCATCTCTTGAAAAATGTCAGCAGCCTCGTCCAAACTACCTTTTCTGCAGAGTGCCTTAATCACAATGCAGTAGCTATAGTTGTTGGGGCTCAAACCAAGCTGCTTGAATTGCCAAAAGACAGCCACAGCCCTATCATTTTTTCCGCTCTCAATCAAACGATCATCGAAGTTGCCAATGCTAACGTAAGCCTTTACCAATGCATCAAACGCCCGTATCAACGACTCCGGGCCCTTTGCTTCAATCCTCTCGATTAGTGCTTCAAATAAATCAGAAACTTTGAAACCCAAATGTTGGTCGTTGGATTTGAAAACCCCCAATAAGATAGAATCCAACCTCGTAGCCATACCCCAATAACACAATATCCTAATAATGGCCATGTAAGTGCTAACATTGTGCACAAAACCTTGTTCCTTGAGTTGGTCAAAGAATGAGAGTGCATGGCATGGTTCTTCTCTCAAACTGTTCTTCAACAACCTTGCAAGTATCCAATTGCCCCAAAGCATTACCCACGCCATTGCTGCTGTTTTTATGGGCACAAATTATATCTTCGTCTTCATCAGAAGCAACTAAGCCAGGCAAGTAGTAAGGAGGAGGCCTCCTTAACTCGGAAGCAACAGCTGAAACCGCCGACTTGAGTCTAACAAATTGGGTTCTACCAATAGGGTGAGCATGAGAGTTTTTGATCAATTTCGCACCCTAACAATAAACCAACCTTGTAGTAGCAGCAGCAGCAGGTGGCCTTCCAAACATCTACATTTAATCAACCAATCAACTACAACAAAAAACCAAAAAAAAAAACAAGCCACCCCAAAGATCAATAAACAAAAACTATGAACGCTGTAAGGAATGCTATTAGTGCTTGGAGAGGTGTTAAACGTTAGGATTGGCTATGGAAATAGGATTACTTTTGCAAAACATGGGAGTTGTGACAATAAGCCGGCCCTGAGCAGAAGTCATGGAAGCCAAATAGTGCTAAAAAGAAGGGCCTGTTCTTATCGTTGTTGCCGGAGCCGCCGTAGTTGGGGGAGGGAGCTGTTGATGTGTTCGGTTCATAGGTTTGGGCTGCTTCTCATTTGTGATTGACTACTTATTTAGGGCTGAAAACTACTCCTACATGCACCCTGGCTTTTACAAAATACGGGTTAAGTCAGTTCGTGAGCACAATATTTTTCATCTTTTGAAAGTGTTGCATGACGGTCCTATTCGAAACTCCATCAAAAATATCTCTCTATGTATACCACTAGACTATCGTTCAACCATTGGTCATTCATTCCATTCCGCAACCAATTTTTCACAATGCTCATGGCCGAAAATACCTTTCCCTATTTTCCACAATGTTCATTGCCGAGAAAAGAGATGTTAGAACCTAGATGTATATCATACATATTGTATATATTATATCTATGGGGAAGGCCAGTATGTAAATTATATATATTGTATATATATTATACCGACGGTCCGCCATTCAACTATTCAAGCCACTGTATTCATACATATAAACTGATATTGTGACACACACACACACACAGAGACCTTGGTTTTGGGAATCACTGATTCGATGACGAAGCAAACCGGCGACGACGAAACGGCGAGGCGAGTGGACAGTGGCCCGTCGAGTTCTCCGTCGCGAGGGAAACGGCGAGGCAATACAATTAAATTTGGGGGTTTTCGGGAGGAGATTAAATTGTACACGGAGGGTCGTGTACCATTCAAATTCCTCCCAACTAATGAGAACAAGACATCTTAGTCAAAAGTGGGGCAACTCACTTTTATTCTAACCATTCAACTAAACTATGGTTGGACATTGGTTACTATGCAAACCGACACCACCACCACCACCCCGAAAAATACCCCAACCCCATTTTCACTTATTTCTCCTTTATTTATTAATAATTTTTATATTTTTTATTTATTTAATATTATTTAAGTGTTTTGATTTTCAATCCGGTTGAATCAATGCAAAGATCTTGTTTTCTTTATCATTTTATCTTCAATGATCATAATAAATTTTTGGCTTTAAAGCCTTTCAACGAGAACTCTAAGGTTCTTTATTTAGTTTCAGGTCTCTCTTAGGATGCTCATTGAAAGGTCTTAGAGCCAAAAATTCATTACGACCATTTAGGATGAAATGATAAAACAAATAAGATCTTCTCGCACAGATTTAAACGAATTGAAAATTGGAACACTTATTTTTTTACACCGTTTATATATTAAAAAATATAGTTAAAAAATTAAGTGTTTCAATTTTCAATCTGTTTGAATTTGTGTAAAGATCTTATTTTTCTAATCATTTTATATTAAATGATCATAATAGATTTTTTGCTCTAAGGTCTTTCAATGGGCATCCTAAGAGAGCCCTAAACTAAATAAAGAGTCTTTCATAGCCAACACACGAAAATGAGTAACACAAGTATTACAAAAGAGTATTAGCGAACGAAGCCAACAAAAGAGCACCAACTGTGATCAGTCAAAATAAACTGAGATTAAATTGTACACGGAGGGTCCGTGGGCTCTGTTTTGGGTATTGGTTCCCTTTTCCCGCTTTTTTGTATACTGGGTTTGCATAGTAATCAATGTCCAACCATAGTTTAGTTGGAAGGTTAGGATAAAGGTAGTTTGCCCCACTTTTGACTGAGGTGTCTTGTTCTTATTGGTTGGGAGGAATTTGAATTGTACACGAACCCTCCATGTACAGTTTAATCTCTTTGGGGAGATACCGGGGTCCGACGACAAAACGGCAAGGGGAGCGAGTGGTCTGTGCACTTTCTTCCCTCAACGATAAACCTCTCCAAAAACCCAAGACAAGCGAGGAAGGTGAGAGAGAGAGAGGGCACCGGATCCCCTGTCCTAGTTTGCCTGTCCCAGTCCCCTGTCTCAGTAGTCTTCTTGCGCCACGTATTCACTTCTTCCTCTCCTCTAAGAGCATCTTCAATCCAACACCTTCCAAATCTCTATTTAAGAGCGTCAAATTAATCTATTTTATTTGAAAAGTAGATTCAGAGGATTGTACTATTTATCTCAACTCCAACCCAACACTTTATTTCTCAACTCCAACGCATATTTAGAAGAGATCCTCTATTTTTTCCTTCATCCTCTATATTTAGAGGATCAAAGTTCATCCTCCCAAATGAAAGAGAATTTTAGACGATGGGTTGGAGAATATTTTTCCTCCAAAATGAAAAAGTGGAGTATGGGTTGGAGATGCTCTAACACCCACTTCTTCCTCCCCTTGAACACCCAGTTAAACTCCAACTACTACCTTTCACAATTTAGGTGTAATTATTAAACAATTTTTTTTTTATAAAATTCGGTTTTTGGTAAAAAATTAAGTGTTCAAAATTTCAATCTGTTTGATTAGATGAAAAGATTTTAGTTTTCTGATCATTTTATCCTAAATGGTCATAATTAAGTTTTGCCTCTAGGGCTTTCGTTGATTAGCCCTAAAAAAATCATTGAATCAAATATCTCTTATGGCTAATCAATAAGTGGCCTATAATCAAAACTTAATTATGATCGGAGAATAAGAGAAACACGAAACGGAGTAGGGCGGCAAACCGAAGAGGAACCGGGTAAGAGTCCATCGATTATTCGGGTCATATATGTATCTTTGTTTAGGCTCCGTTTGGTGAATGGATCCGAATTCCTGGACCCACTCCAACAATAATGAGAGGCATTTACTTTTTGGAGCAGTTCTAAAGTATTTACCGAGAAAAATCATTTGAGAAAAACTTTTTTACCCATAGCCGCGAAAATAATTTACGTCGCACGCGTCCAAATGTGTTTTAGATGGTTTGGATTTTGAAAAAAGTCTTCGCGCGAATAATTAATTTAAATCCGGACTATTGTTTGTCGAAATGGACGGTTGAGATTACGTCAAGCCGTAAATAACTTTCTCTCAAATCATTTTAATCAGATATTGATGAATACAATTTCATGATTAATCTATCTTCAAAAAAATAGATTGACAATTGAGGCAATTTGCATTTGTCTCAAGATAAAAATATTGTGCTCAAGAACTGCTCGCTATCACTTTTGACATACTAGTTGGTGCACCCGACGAACTCTAATTAATGAACTACTTATTTTTTATCATTCCAGTTGACCCGAAAAGACCCACACAAATCTGAACATGACTGCTTGGTCTATTTTAAGGAACAATACGATTTGAACCCTTTTGCAATTCCGATGAGAAAAATTGCAAGAGATCTTTCACGTAAGTAAAAACTAGATACAATGCGCTATCTTGTTTCGATGTTTAAAAAAGAAAATTGTGAATAGTGGAGATGTGTGAGATTCTTATCCCTTCATCAATATTTTGATGGATCATCTTGTCGTTTTAAAAATCTTCAACTAATGATTCATTTCTCACCAAATTTCATTAACTTTGTTCAGAAAATTAAGGAGAGTTCACTTTCTGTTTAGAGGAGAAAAAAGAAGGGAAAATGACGGCCCATGACGTGTTTTGATAATTAATACCCTCTAAGGACATGCTAAGAATAATTGTTAATGCTGAAAATGTCCTTGACAGGTATTAATTATCAAAACATGTTCTTGACCGTCATTTTCCTAAAAAAGAATGAAGAGTTTTCAAGCGGGGTAAGAGTATTTACTTTGGACTGGCCCGGAAGAACCCCTTCAATTTGTCCAAATCCTGGATTTAGTTTGGGCCCAAAACAACTCAGCCCATCCGCTCAATAAAAGGAGGTATTTACTTTCTTTCATAGATGAGGAGTTTTTTTATGTTTTTAATTAGGGGAACTTAATTAGCCATCTTTTTTACCCTACTTATTTAGGTGTTTATCTTCATGTGTTTAAATACTTATCTTTCCATCCTCAAATTCAATTAAATCCTAAACTACCCTTTCTTTCTCCTAATTTTTCAAATCTTTCTCTTCTTCTTCTTCTTTTTTATTTTTTATTTTTTATTTTTTATTTTTTTCCAATTATCTCAATTCTCTTTCCTCTTTTAAACATTTCTCTCACCTAACCTTTTGAATTTTCTCTCTCTCCTAATCTTCTCTCTCATATTTTCATTCCCCTAAAATCTAAAAAGAAAACACGACTCTTACAAAAATGAATGTGTAAGCCGAAAAACATGACAAAACATGATCAATTCATAAAACATGACAAACTGATCGAGGTAGATGAACAAAATAAGATCAATTAAAAAACAAGACAAAATCGGAAAACATGACAAGTTTCGAGAAGTGTGGGTTTCGATCGATGTAGATGAACAAAACATGATCAAATAAAAAATATGACAAAAATCAGAAAACATGACAAATTTTGAGAAGTGTAGGTTTCAATCGAAGTAGATGAACAGAACATCATCAATTCACAAACATGACGAAAATCGAAAAACATAATACTTAAAACTGATATTCCGGCAACGGAATCCGATAACTGCAATGGCGGAGAAACCGAAACATACATTCCGAAAAATTTATGAAATCACCATAAAACAAAAAAAAATTATGAATACGTATCGTAAAATTGTGCCCATGAAACTACACTAAACTGAAATAATGACAAAATTCGGAGAAACCGAAACACGCATTCCAAAATCATGACAAAATTATTTCCTCATGTTTACCCAAAAAAAAAAAAAAACTATTTCCTCAAACAAAATCAGTATGAAGAAACACCTGGCCAAAACCCATGGCTAAATGATTCCGCGAATGGAGAGCCACATGATCAGGAGCACTTGATGGCTCCAGTGGCATGGGCCATCCACGGCCTGTTAGAGACCTAGGAGCGGAGGCGGCGAGCGTAACGGTGGAGGCCGGATGAGATGTTGGCTTTGGCCGATCGAAATCGAGTGATGAGGGTTGCGCAGATTAAGGACTGATTGTTTTGTTTTCTGGGGATTTGTAATTCAACTGGGAGAAGGTGGGACTAGTGGGAAAAGTGGGAGAATGTTGGGAGAGTCAAGGGTTATGGGGATGACAGAAAAAAAGGGAACGGAGCCTCTTTCAAAAAGGGATTAGGTTGATTACTAATCCCGGTAATATTGGGGGGTGAAAACATTTCTGGGCTTAATTATGGAATATGTAATTATTCTAGAGGAATTTAATATATAGTTAGGGATATAATGGGACAACAATACATTTTAACATAAGTATTTAAACCTATTAGAATGGACACCTAAATAAGTCTTATAAATATGATGCCTAGTTAATTTCTTATTTTTATTAAACCAGAAAGAAACATATCATATATAAATATAAAAAAGGACACTACAAGTCCAAAGTACAAAAATACAACAAACAAAATACAAAGAACAACAAAATACAAAAAAGCTGCCTAGAATCAGAACGCCAGAACCGGACTCATCGATCACACTCGTGAGGGGTGGGTGGAGTGGCCAAGTGGAGAGGCCAGGTATGGGTAAAGCAACTCTCGAGATAGACCGGCCACACCAACTTGAGCTCGTTTCCGCCGCAGGCCGAAGGGCCGAAGCCGCTAACTGACGTTGCCACTGTCGCCACTGAGCTGGTTCTAAAGACCCAAATCTACCCTAGATCTAGCTCCGGAGTCCAAAAATGATGGGAGAGTGGGAGATCTTATCTCTCTAAGGCCATCCATAGTGGACCACTGGTATAATCAAAAGCCATTTATTTTTAAATTTAACAATGTTAGTGCAAAAGATAGCTCATAATGGTATAATCAAACTTAGCAACATCCTTAAAAAAAATCAAATTTTGGGGTTTGGATAACCAAAACTAACAACCTTTTTCAATAATTAAAATTTGTAGACCCTATACCACATAAGTTAACTGGTTCCAAAATTTGTGTAAACGCGTGTTTCAACTGATATTTTCTTCTTTGTCTGCTCTATATCTTTTCACTTCACCCACAAATTGTTTCTCTTTCTTTCCCTCCAAAAGTGAAGCTCATATTTCTCGATCATCAACAATTCAACTCATCGTCACCAGATTAAGCTATTTCACTTGTCTTTCCCGTGTTGTTCAGATCTCCGAGAATTTTGAGCTTACGGAGAACAGCCTGATTGGAAAGCCCTTGATCAAAATTGTATTAGCTTTCGTAGCAAATCCTGTAATTTACATGCTCGTGGGAAAAAGACACTGGACAGTGAAATCTCTACTTGACATCTCATCGATATCTAGTCAATTGTTAAAAAAACTTTCAATTTTTCTTGCAAAAATTGTATTATTTTTACGTCCTTGTTTTACGGACTGAACAAACATTATGGGACGGATGGAGTATTAGTTAGATGTGTAACATATTACTACTAGTCTGGCTTGGTCCTCCTCTTAATCCAGTTCTCTCCCAGTAATTTCAATTTTGAAAATTCTTGTGTTATAATCTGAAAACACAATAACCGCTGAGATTGAGATTTGATTGAAGCCATGGATATAGATGTAGTTATGGACTTCCTGACATTGACTACTTGCATGATCAATGACTTGCTGCTTGCGTATCCAAAATATTTGTTGACCACTGGACCTACATTGTATTTTTTCAGTTTTCTGATGCTGACGGATGCTCTTATATAGTCTCAGAAGTGAGAAGCAACTAGCAGATTTGAGAGCACAATTATATTGGGTAGGTTACTGTTCGGATACGGGTTTGGGGTGCGCAGCGTTTAGTGGTCCATTCCCTAACCTGCCTAATGACGTGGGTTAGCTTAACGGTTAATAACATAGCCTTGTTAATTTGTGCATCAGTTCGTGCTAGTTCAGTGTGATAATAGGTAAAGAGATTGTTCATAGTGCAATACACGTTGTGTTTCGTGTTCTCAAAAAAAAAAAAAAAAAAAGTTCTTTCAGTGCAATGCACAATCATTTAACACGACAAATCAAGTAACAGAGCAAGAAACATTTGAGTATAAACAAGATAACTGCCTGTCTACACTGGAATGAAGAACATAACACTAACTAAATAATCTTAGTCGAAAGCAAAAAAAAGAGAGCAAGTTTACACGCAACACGCCTGTGTTACATGGGTTCGGGTAGGGATGTCGGGTGCACATATGTGTCTAAGTGATATGCCCAAATATTTAAATTCCATAGTATAGTTCATTTAAATCAATGGAACTTCTGTTTCAAAGGACTAGTGTCATTTGTGACGTGCTTTGCACGTCGCCTTGTGCTCACTAAGTATTTTTTTGGGTGGTTGTGCTCACTAAGGACTAGTGTGGTCCTTTAACTTGTAGCTTCTTTGTTGATTTGCATTGTCTTGCTAGGGTTTATTCCCTGTTGTACTCTTGGTTTTGGTGTGTACAAGATGCCTCCTTTACCAAAAAAAAACCAAAACAAAAACAAAAAATGTCACAACGCTAAAGACCAAAACCTAAGTGACTACGAGAGGTGAGTTATATGAGTTAAACCTCGGAACCTCATTCGATGTGGTTAGTGTGAATGTATATATTTGTAATTGTTCTATTATTTCCAGGGTAGTTTAGTCATAATGTTAATTACGGTTTAATTAGGGTTTCTCCATTTTCTATTTAAACTAGTTTGTTATGTTCTTCTTTGTAATCACTTGAGTTATGCAATAGAACGTATTCTTTTCTCTTTGCAAAAGTAACAGTTAGTTCTTGTCATCACTTAAGCATCTGGGTAGTTGCCAAAATTTGTCCTAAATCAAACGCCAACGTGTCAATTTGCTTCAAGTCGAAGCACCTCTGGTATCCTTGGAGCTTACTGCTAAATGCTCGATAGCCACCGGTTTGTGGCCTTGGCTGATGGGTGAACTGGAGGCAGTGTCCTGGAAATCGTAATTTCATTTGTACCTATAAGAGAAACAAAGAGACAAAAGTCATGTTGAAAGAAATAGGAAAAATGAGGCTCCTATACTAACTGAACATGGTAGGAAAGACCAAACATGTAACTCCTAAATCTCTCAATTTTTTGCCATTGACAAAGCGAATTATGCACACCAAAGTGAGAACCAAAGTGAGCTATAGAGATTTGTAACTACCTTTTGTCAGAGCCATTAATCAGCCTCCCAATCGTCTGCAGCAATTTCTTTATCTGAGATCATTTCCCATTTGTACTACTGGTCATGATCTGAACCTCATTTCTAGTAACTTTTGATGGTGGCTCAAGTGTTTTCGGTAGTTCAAGGGGTCGTATTTTTGCTCTACCATTTGTTTTTGACACTTTGCTTGTACATACAACACTTGTTGGACTCCGAGGAGCCCTTTGTTCACAAGGCTTTGACCCTGCTTCAAGTAGTTTTGGACCCTCTAAACTTAGTCTCCGTGAACGAGTTGGCATAGAATGGGTTTTGGTTCCCCTTTTTCGTCGGCGTTCATCGTTGATTTCTCATTTTTCTCTGTGTTGCAATTTTCGATGCTCAACCTCCGGGCGCGTGGTCGTGGAGTACGTTCAGGTGTTGATCGTGGTTTCTCCTTTTCCATTGTGCGGCAATTTTCAATGCTTAGCCTTCGGCAGCGTGGAGGAGTACGTTCATTCATTGCATGTTTCTCAAGTGAAGATCTTGGCTCATTTGGTTGTCCACTGCGTGCTTCCTTGTTAGCCTATGCCTTCTTTAGGCTCTCAATCTGCAAATGCACGAGCAGACCAACTACTAAGTATTTCACTGGCTTGGAAAATGAACTATGCTTCAAAATATTATGTGCAACTATAGCTGATTGACAGAAAATATAAATGTTCTTGAAATAGCTAAAGGAGTCATGTAAGTATAAACCAAGATACGACACATAATTGAGTGGGGAAAAAATTGTTCTCGACGTAGTTGTTTTTTGTCAAAACCAACCTCAAAACATGAAACAGGTGCTGAGAGCTTAAAACAGTGTTCATTAAACATCACTGCAGGTGTGCATCCTACATAGAAGAGAATATGCAGAAACGGTAATGTCCTTGCTGTATACCACCAGATTATGTTTTCCCACTAAGTTGTGGATAGCAAACATTTGTAGACTCAACCAATCCAATGGACAAGGAGTATGACGCCGAAATACAAGCCAAAAGTGGCTGATGTCAAGGATCTCCATTGGAGATGATACATTGGGCCTCCTTATTGTCTAATAAATCACCACTCATCAATAAGCTTTTGCCCAATTTTTGGTCCAAATATCGGTGTTGTATCAAAATTCCCATGGCATGCAATGTTATACCGATTTCAGCAGAGATTTGTTCACCTGTTCTTTGAATGTCTTAACCTCGGTGCTCTCCTTGTTCATATGAGCTGCACCAAGTTCCACGGTTGAGGCTCTCTGAGCAAATTTCAAAGTACTGATTGTCTCCCTGAACGAATCTACTTTGGGTCTCACATGAGCAAACATCAATGTTTTCGCATGTCCCCCTGCACCATATAGAAACTGTCATTAAAGTTTTTGCACAAAATGCCAACCGAACAAGTTTTTGAAAAATGTCCTGCAAAACTGATTCTAAAACAACCACCAAGTACGTGATACACATGTTTTTAGATCTCCGCCACAGGGGATGGTACTTGGTGTTGTGATCCTGACTAATTGACTGATATGAAAAAGCCTATGATGCAGCAAGTCATGTAGGGATTTGAACACTCATGCCGAGTAATAAAGAGCCTGTTCATTTTAAACAGTGTTTAAAATTGCATATAACAACCTAAAAAGTTCTGCAAGGGTAGCATAAGCTTGCTGTTCTGTAGGGAATATAAGAACTCTTCTGAGCCAAGGCCACCAAATCACCACCATAGCACCACCAACAAACGAAATGAAAATGAAACAAACACAGAGATGAAAATATGAGAGCGAGAAAACAGGACCTACACAGCACCAGTACTACCAATCTCCCACAACTTCCGACTTGGCGACCCTTTCACTTCCCGCAAGGTCCACCAAATGAAGGCAACTGCGAAGTATACTTCCAGATACATCTTTACCATGCACAAGAACTGTCAAGATACTGCAAATAAAATTGTTATTTTGTTATTTTAGTTCCTATGGCAACAGTCAAATTTCCGGAAATGACAGCAGCTCTTGATATCTGACCTGTGGGAACGACTACTTCGGTTGTTGATGGCAGTGCAACTGACAACGCGATTCACCTCAAGGCACTATGATGCAGCTGTAACCGGCATCCAAGAAAGACAATAAATTTTCTCTTGACGCAGGTGCAAGTCCCATCCATGTCCATATATGCCTAACGAACGGCGTGTGGAATGCCTATTACTGGGAAATTAAGTTGCTAATAAACACAGAAAGATATGAAGGCATCTACAAACTTTACAAGTGTTCAAGCACTAAGGTCGTATCCTTACAGCGTTACTCGCAAGGGTCTTAACTTTTAGAAGACGAATAAAACCCATGGGCTCGTTGAGTGCAATTGAACCAACGGGCAAAACTGAATGCGGCTCATAGTCTCATACCCAAAAACTGCACAAACCACAGTATTCATTACTTTGACCGAAACAAGAATGAATAAATTGGAATCATTGGTGTATACAACAGTTAGAGGCTTCTTAGAGATCACAGAGCAAAACCAGTTCAAGTCAGTTAGCCATTGGAGTAAAGGATTAGAGGCTTCTTAGAGATCACAGAGGCAAAACCCAGTTCAAGTCAGTTAGCCATTGGAGTAAAGGAAAAAGATTCACTTATAATCGCTCTTTGTCTAGAATCTAATGATAAACTAAAACCATGGAGCTGCTCTTAGACATATCAGATCATTCGGATCCTAGTCTTAATTATTCATGTGCAATGTTCTAAAAGTCGCTCGGCGTTCGTCGCTCGGTCGACCACCTTCGAGCTTCGAGACCTATTAATCGCCGATTAATCGGCTTGTAGCAATTAGTCGGGTTTTTATTTATTTATATATAAATACTCCCCAATGACAACTCTCATAAAAAATTGAACATTCATCTATCAATCCAACAACATCAATTGTTTTTCAAATATGACATAGAAATCTCTCCTTTACAGAAAACTGTTAACATGATTATAACACCAACTGGTACTAGGTATGGGCCGTTCATTTTTTAGTCACTTACCAATTATAATAACTTTATTTATATATACCAAACAATACTACACTTCGTGTTAAGATTTAATAAAAAATATTACTACACTTTGTTTCCAGAATCACTAACGTGTCAATATGGGTATGGGCTTTTTAAAAAAAAACACTAATGTTCGAGGTCGGTGGAGACGTGGAGTGAGAGGAGATCTCGAATTTGAGAGAGAGAGAGGTGATAGGCGGCTCGGAAATCTCGTGTTTTACACAGAGATATGACAGGTGACTCCGAGATCGATCAATCGATGACTGGGTGTTGAACAAGCCCTAAATACTGTGATTCAAAACCCTTAAACTGGTATGAGTATATAACAGTTACACCCCTTAATTTTCCAAAATTATAGATTTTACCCTTATTAATCGCCGATAGCCGACTAATCGCCCATTAACCGATTAATCGACTTATCGCCGCTAGACGCCGACTGACTAATTGCCGGTTAATCGCCGACTAACTCCGATTAACCTCCTGACCTACTAATTCAACCTTCGAGGCATTAATCTAATCGGTTAGGCCAAATTTCTGATTAATCGCCGATTAATCGGCGATTAAACCCTTCTTTTAGAACACTGTTCATGTGCAAATAGCCAGGAGGAATACACCTTCAACTGATTTTTCATGAACAACTAAACAACCACGGAACTGCTGCTATATTATCAAATGATTCGGACCCCAGTTCTATTGATGAATTGCTAGATTTTATATATACAATGTATTCTATAGACAGCTATACATCAGCCCATGTAATTATGCAAGTGTATTTCAACCTTCAAAGGCAATATTTGACAACACAATCTTAGTCAGTATAATATAACTAAGAGAGTAACCAAGGCTGGGTAACTCATACAGAAGTTTCCCCAAGTGAGGCCACAGACACTTTATGACATGTTGAGCAATCCAAAGAGGATGTGCAGAACTTCAAATCTATAAGAAAGGATGCACTATGGTAATATAGTATATTATACTACTATTATTGGAGAATATTTTCAGGAGACATTAAATTGAGACTTCAGGTGAAAAAAGAAAAAGAGGTTCAGAATTATACAAATTGGCAACAGTCTTGAATCCACTCAATGATGAATTCTTACATAATGAACTACACTGGAGTCTAACCCCATTTTTTGTTCTTTTCGGGGGCACGTTCACTCCAAATTATATTGTTTGAAATAAGAAAACAACCTAAATATTCCAATCTACAAGTAAATAAGTTTCTTTTACTTTAATACTTGAACAAGACAATAATATAACCCATAATTTTCTTGCTTCAAAGCTTATATGAATCATTCAATCATGAATAGCATGGAAATTATGAATGACTCGAGCTTGCAGTATAGGCAGCATCAACAGCTGCAAAAAGTCTTTTGCTAGGTTACTGTTTAGGTGACCTACTTTTAGGAGGTAAGGTCAAATTATTTGTCGAGTTTTCTTTGTTTTCATTCCCCATGGTTCTTGGTGAATTGGGTGCATTCAATGATTTGTAGAACTCTTCGTAGAGGGGCGATTACAGCTTCTTCAGATCTATGGCCTAAAGGAGGTTATAAAGAAAGTGAAATAGCATGAGATTTTGAGCTTGCAGATACCATAAGGCAAATTTGGAAAAGGAAACCTGTGTGGAAGCCATAATACCTTTTCATGAAGGAATGCTCTAATTTTTGACTCGCTAACTTCATCATCATCCTCAGTCGGACCACTTGGAAACGTAAAATATATGTCCCCATTAGAAGATGCTCCAGAAACTTCTACAGCCTCGTTAATTGTGTGTCCAGAAAATAAGGTCATTCTACTTTTCTCCAGCTCTGGACTTGCATCAAACTTGCATGGCCAATCATCATCAGGAATCTCCTACCGGGGTAGCGTATCCACCTCAGCCTATTGCCCATAAGGGAACAAATGTTCCTACGTGGTTTGTGGAAGACTTGCTGAAACAACCAGTTTGTATTTGCCCTGTTACCAAGCTCAAAGAAATTTTACAGTTCACACAGGTAAAATACTGCAGAGTTTTCTGGTCTAGAAAGTTCTACAACTTGTCTGCCAAAGGATGCACAATAGTGACTCCAGCTGGTTCCAACTCCTTAATCAAGAAACTTTCCATCGCCAATTTTCATATTTTTATCTGGCCTCCCATTACCCTGGCAGTTCTGCCTTTGTGTCAGGATAGGGCATGAGTTATTTGCATACAGTGGTTCGGTTGCATCATAGACCCATTTTCCATGGAACATATCACATCCTATATAAAGAGCAAGGAGGAAAACTAATGTAAGAGCTGAAACAAAATATATTTGTGATACATAAAGAGCAACATACTTCTTTTCAAAAAATGGCAAGTACTTGGAATGAAATAGTCATCAGTTGAGGCCCTCATAGTATACACGAGAATTGCAATTTTTCATGCTTCAGGGCTACAAAAGAGAATAATCATAAAGAAAAATATAAGGCGATAGATATGAAATGTAACGCCCCTCAATTTTGGTCAATAAAAATTTTCGTTAAATATTTGAATTTTATTTAAATTACTTATTTTCTCTTGAGTGACTATAGGATTTCTTGTTTTCGTCGTAGTTAGATTTTTCGTGTAACAAACTCCGATTTTTCATTCAATAAAAATCTCGTTGTTATTCGAAATTTCTTAATTTCTCGATGATTTTCTTATTTGATTCCTAGTAGTTCGTATCACTGTATTCCTCGACTAGAAACCCCAATTACACTTTAGCCCCTCAAGAATCGCTTCTTGACTTATATGCCCTACTTAGCAAGCCTAGTTAGCTTCTAACCGGCTTGATGGAGTAACCAAATTAGGAAGTCACCTAGTTACTTTTCCCTAACCAAAGATGGACTGTTTTGCCCATCTTGAACCTTTTCAACCCTAGACTACAAATTGTTTAATTGTTTTCTTTTATTGTTTTAGTTTTATTCTTTATCCATTGGATGATAAATGTTAGGGGAATTATTATCCATTGGATAAAAGAAACCCATTTCTTTATATTAAAAGGATTTTGAAAGATTTAAACAAAGTACTATGATTGACATTTATAATTATTTTGAAAAGTACTTTTCGATTAATTTACTAATAAAAGTACCCTAGTAACTATGGACCATTGGACAATAACCGTCAGGGTAATCTTTACCCATTGGACAAAAGCCTTTCCTTTATTTTATTTGGTAAGTACATATATATATATATCACATGTGTATTTTCAAAAAGGACATGTAGTCTTTTCCAAAAACTTAGTTTAATATTTAAAGTACCCGTACCTTATTATCCTTTGGATAATAACCGTTAGGGATTTTATTATCCATTGGGTAATAGGCTCATCTTCCAACTAAGTACTTATCCCATTAAAATAATATTTTGTTAAGATTTCCGGGAGTACAAAAGTACATTATTATATTAATTAAAGTACTTGTACCTTTTAATTGTTTATTGGGAGAATCTTGACCCTTTTAGCCCTAGTATATATTTGTACATATGTATATATGTATATAAGTACTTGGATGATGTAAATTGCCTTAGTACACTTGTACCCATTTGTTAGTTTATTAAGAAGAATCTTGACCCGTAAAGGCTAGTTTGATCTTTTGTACAAAAGTACCTACTATTTTATTTTTTTGTCTTGCATTAGTAGTACATATATATATGTATATAGATAGTACATGAGAGAGAGAGAGAGAGGAGAGAGAAGCCAAGAGAGAGGAGAGGAGAGAGAGGCCGAGAGAGAGAGGAGAGAGGCCGGGAGAGAGAGGGAGAAAGAGAGAGAGAGAGAAAGGAAGGAAGGAGGAAGAAGAAGAAGGATTGGACTTGTACCTTGATATCTTTCATCCTTTCAAACTTTGAAAATGAATATCTTCCAAAATCTATCACCTTTGTACATCTTTCAATTGTTTAAACAAGAATCTTGTACCATTGTCTCCAAATCTTCCAACAAATCTCCAAAGATCAAATCCAAGGACCAAAAGTAGCCATGCAAGCCTACCATTTAGCCATTGATCTTCCAACCAAGCCTTTACTTCACCCATCAAGCTTTCAATCAAGCTTGACAAGTGAAAGAAATCAAAGATGTAGAGAGAGAGAGAGAGAGAGAGAGAGAGAGAGAGAGAGAGAGAGATTCGGTTGAGAGAGGGAGAGGAGAAGCCTTTGCCTATAAATAGAAGCTCACTCCAAGCTTAAACTCACACCTTCAACCATTGCTCTCACTTCTCTCTAGAAATTCCAAAAGTTCTTGCTTTCAAAGTTCTAGTTTTCTAGTGTTCTTGAGTGTTCTTGAGAGAAACCACCAAACCACCTCCCAAAACCACCGTTAGATCTTTTAAAGTAGCTTAGTTAGTTAGAGAGTTGTTTCTAGGAAAAGAAAGTACAACTCTTTTCCTTTCGAAGCAAACCGACGCCGTTACGCCGCCAAAATCCAAAACCGTAGACCGAATCTTTATAACCGACTACTACCGCCAAGAAGCAAAGTAGGATATCCTTATCTTCCATCCCAAGTAGTTATCTTTACCTATTTTCCCAAATATAGTCTTGTACCCAATTATAAGTTCGTTAGGAAGAAACTTTTAATCATGTCATTTAAAGTAGATAATGTTATCTTTTGTTGAAAGTATATGAAATGCATGATGTTTGTTATTAAGTGATTCAAGCATGTCAAGTAGTTTTAAAATGGATGATCTGGTTAGTTTGAATAGTATAATGAATGATATCGTATGTGAAAAGTCTCACCGCGGAGTCTATGCATGAGAAACGAGACACGAAAATCAAGAAAGTAGAAACATGACATCTAGGGTGTGGATAATAATGAGATGTGTTTTGAAACCGCAATGTGGCCAGACTTGGTAGCCCATTGTGTGTATGGAAACCCATGATGTGGCCGGACGTGGTAGCCCATCGTGTGGATTGTGAAAACCGCAACGTGGCCGGACTTGGTAGCCCGTTGTGTGTATGAAAACTCGTAATGTGGCCGGACTTGGTAGCCCATTGCGTGGATTGTGAAAACCACAATGTGGCCGGACTTAGTAGCCCATTGTGAAGATTGCCAATGCGGCCGGACGTGGTAGCCTCATTGGTAATATGGCTTGGTTATCCGCGGAGAGGAGCCAATGCAAGTTTTGTGTGCCAATGGGAACCCGGCGCGGCGGAACCATTGTGAGGATACTCGGGAGACCGGCGCGGCGGAACCGAGGTTGGGTGTGTAGCTTGGTTATCCGCGGTACGGAGCCAATGTAAATTGTGTGAGTTAAACAAATGGTTTTTGAAAGGTTGAGTTGTAAATGAAAATGTTGACACAGTCTACGACGAGTCGCGTAGGAAAAACACGGAAAATCTTGGACACCAACGTGTATTGATATTCGAATATGGATGTGTCAATGTTAGCTTTGTATATACGTATCATGTGGAAATCAATGTGATGTTATAACCTGCTGTTTGTTAGTTATGGGTTAGCGGGTATAGGATTTTTTTCTATTGAGCTTTCGTAGCTCACGGTGTTGCCTTTTGGTGACCCTGACATATTATATTGGTGGCGACGCTGGTATAATGTGTCAGACTTTGTAGATGATCAATGTGAGCCGTACACCTTGGAGGCCTTTGGAGCTGAAGAGCTGGCTCAGATGGAGGAGCAGGCGAAGCTGTAGTTAGGAACCTTAGTTCCCTTCCGTTTGTAATAAAAGTACTCCTTTTAAGTTTCTGTTGTAATAAAGAGCTTGACTCAGTTTATTTTCAATAAAATTACTCATTTAACGCCCAGACTCCATTTGATTTTATGAATAAAATGTCTTTTTAACGTACCCAAAATTCGGGGCGTTACATGAAACTTATCATCAGCCAGCAGAGTGGCCCTGCTAATTCACAAAACACAAGTTTGGGCAATTATTTTCACAACATTCATTAAACAACAATGAGAAACTTCTTCCCATCTCTTATCATCACTCTTGTAGCAATATGAAACCAACCAGATCTATCTATTTATCATGTGTGGCTAGCGAGCAGGCAATGAATTGATAGCAAGCAGGAAAGTGATTCTTCGGTACAAACTATTACTTCTTTTCCAAATTCCAACAATACCGTTTGTAAGATTGCTGCTCATATTAACAACCTTAGTAAGTTGTTCTTGAACTTTAGTATCTTAAATTCACCCATCGTCTTTTTATTAGGAGATGTGTGCTAGAATATCATCATAAAATGTCTTGCGTAAAAGGAGAGATTCAGAGATATGACGGACATGATAGGCGGATCAAAAAAAAAAAAAAAACGATGGACATGATAGAATGCTGGTGACCGGTTCCCTCCTACTCCCTTATAAGAATAGAAGCAACAGCCTCCCATTTCAATCCAGACATCTCTGTTATCCAATTGAAGCTATCGGCACCTTATTCATTGCAGTCCGTTTGTTTGGCCTAAGAAAAACGACTTGATTAGATGAAAACTAAGTGAGGAAATTTATTGCACAGGTGAAAAGCAGTGAAGTATTATCCCACCAAAAGCCAAGGTATGGAATTAATGGTTGATAAATTTCATTGAACAGTTGGAATGCTTGAAAAATACATAAGGAACCCTAAGGAAGTATAAACCGAAAGGATTCCAGTGAATAGGCACCCAGAGAGAGAGAGAGAGAGAGAGAGAGAGAGAGAGAGAGAAGTTACCTAGGATATCACAGAGGCGAACCCAGATTTATAACATCCGAAAGTAAAGCAGAATCAAACTTCATAGATGCTCCAACTACAAGATCATCCTTATCATCTATCTGACACATATCATCTCAACAAATTGAACCCCAAATTGGTCCTCTACCAAAGAGCTTCTCAGGAGTTGAGCACCTCACAATAATACAATCGTCCTTGAATGGTGTGATACCAAGTTCCAGAGCACAAAAGCATCCTCAAGAGTGATAATCACAATAGCATGCAATACTAAACTAAAGCATGAAAAATAATTTACTTACGAGGGCTTAATTTTGATCTCAGGTGTTTACATCCGTTTTCCAGAATTTGGCTGATAATTGTAGATTAATAAGATCACAAAAGCTTACCTACTGCTGTCATTCAGATCAACTGCTTCACCTGCGATGAATCGATGATAAAGAACCAATCTTTTCATTAATTGCTTTTAACAAATCACAACAAGATCACACCCGAAAGAACATAATAGACGAAAGCATGTCATGAACAATTTGAAGATGGCCAAACCATTGCAACCCCTTATATCCCCAATCTAAAAGAGGAATAACCTTCCATTTATCCCTGTTGTTTATACATTTTTGTGTCCAAAACAATGAGAAAACTGTAGCTAAGCCCTTTATCGTAGTATTATTAGCTCTGTGAAAACTTTATTTTTTAGATATGGATAAGTGGCACATGTATTACATAGTATGGATTCGTTTGCTATGTATCTGATACATAATGACGACTGTCTGATGCCTATGTGACTCCTTTCTACAAAATATCTGTGCTTCATAGCTGCCGCATCATTGCGGAGTAGTTTTGTGGCACAAAAAAAAGCAGTTGGAAACCACGTCCCTTTTATAGCGACTATCACTTATGGGTTCAGATCATGTAATGGGTACCTCACAAGTAGCCCGTATTCCACAAAAAACCTACAAAACCCAGTTATTGCCGTAGTTCATCCTCAAAGGGGTTTAACATTCAGAAATCATGGTGAATGCTCACACTTCCTACTTACGTGATGTAGAGGGTGACCCAATCAAAACAGACATTCCCATACAATCGTAATCACAGAAAATGTTATGCCTAAAAATTGAGGAATGCACACCATCGCCATCCACTAACAAAACAAAACCCTTTCCAATCCTTTACAAAGAGGTGAAAATATGTTGAAGAGCTAGTGGCAGAAAGGAGTTTAATGAATCTCGGCAGCATATCCTGAGCTCTTAACATGAGAAAAAGTACTATCGCCATTTTGAGATCTGTATGCTTCATGTGCAAGGCCTTCAAGATTAGGAGATGAACCAAAGGCAGGTGGAGGAGAGATGCTTACATATTAGAGAAAAAGGCATGTCAGCATTACCATTAAGAAATAGTGAGGAATGGTGGAATGAACAATGAAACAAAAGAAATGGAGCACTGACATACAAAATGTGACCTACATCCGCCCAAAGCACAAAAATATTGAGTCAGGTGACAAAAAGTAAAAACCTTTGGGCCCCTTCGTTCCTCGGAGCTTCAAGATATACTTGAATTACAAAATGTGTTTGTTATGTGAATGTGTATCTATATATGCTAGTGTGTTGAGTGTCCGACATGGTACTTAACCCATATAGAAGAGTATGTAACACATCTTACCCAATTTTCTTCAAAAGAATTACCGAGAGACAACTCCAATTGCTTATCGTATGGTTTCTCGAGGAACAATAAGAATAAGGAGCTTCAGTTTGAAGGTAAGAGAGCCTTCTCTATGAACTGGTTGGCAAGGGATGCCTGGACTCCAAAAGGAGGATTTAGCCCCATGATCTATTCAAGAAGCAGCAATATAGAAAGCGATGAATGTATTTTGGAAGTATTGTTGAGGTCCAAATATCATGCAAATTTGTTGGAACCAAGAATTATTGTGTCTTCTCAAAAATTGAAATCATTCTGGGAAGAGAAGATGGAATATGAAAAAAGTAAAACAAGGAAGTCTCAAGCATAAAATACAAGACCGGCATAAATAGTATTCACACATGAAACAAGACTGAAAGCAAAAAAAAACGGGGGTAGGAGATTGGTAAATCAGATCCACAAAAAATTGCCACCTTAATTTTGGAGCACCAAATTTGCGTCAACTAAAGGAAACAGAGATTTACCTTAGATTGAATACGATCGTAGTTCTTGAATGAGCAATTCTTCCCCATTTGTCCAAGCTTTTCTTTCAGCAACCAACTGAAATCATTCGAACTAATTTCGAACCTTAGTTGCACAAAGCGGCAGCGGGGATATGTGGAAGCTCCTTAGGAGCGTCTTAGGAGCGTATCCATAAAATAATATATATTTATTATTTATTAAAATAAATGCAATTACCTTTTAAAAGGTCACCACTTATTTAGATTTTATTTATTTCAAGCCCAAATATTAAAAATAATAGGGAGTAAGCATGCGTTTTTATGGCCCATTAGTTAAAGAAATGTCTTTATAACCCATTAGTTAAAAAATGTACAAACTTTGGACAAGTGGGCTATATAATAAAAATGTTGGCCCAAGCTCACAAATGGCCCAAAGCAAAAAGTATGAGTAAAACCCTAACTCAGCAGATGAAACAGATCTGAGCAGCAAGCCCGGCTGTGATTCTTCAATCTGCCTTGTTCTCTTCACAATTCAAAATGAATTTTTTTAAAAATTCCTCCTAGATTCTTCCTACTTCCAACATTTCTCTCTCTATCTCTCTCCACTTATTACCCCTACTATTTTTCAAAAAAAATTTCAAACTCCAATCCAAACAAAGCAGAACATCTTCGACGGTCAGTACCCCCTCTCTCTCTCTCTCTCTCTCTCTCTCTCGTCTTCCTCCTCCTCCTCTTCTTCTTCTTCTCTCTCTTCGTCTTCCTCCTCCTCTTCTTCTTCTCTCTCTTCGTCTTCCTTCTTTTTTTGCGAAACCAGAGAACCAGATGCTCCGAGGTTAGTTGGGATCGCGCTCCTCTGTCGACGGGATCGCGCTCCAGTCACGAATCTGATTTTGGAGCGCAAATTTGCACTCCTGTGTTGGGAGCGAGGCCAGTTCACACAAATCCTGCTACTAAGATTCGAACCCCAGCAGAAATCAACTATCTGGTAGATCAAAACGTTGAGTAACCTATAAGTGTACACTTGATAGTGACAATACCACAAAGTTGGAACGGTTAATGCAACGCCACCAAAAATTAAAGCAGGGAATCAATTCTCATCCGAAACTGGTTTCCAATATGCACATATACATAAACTGGTTTCAAGTGTCTGTAAGCATGTCTCTCACCTGGGTTGCCCTTTCCCTTCCCTTTCTTTGTCAGAGCCATACTTTCCTCAAACAAAGAACCCAATAACACATAGGTGAGAATTCGACGTTTCTTACAATCTGAACCCATAATCAGGTATCAATTTCATGCATAAAAGAAAACGGTTACAACAACTTAATCCTGGGGAAAAGAAACCCAGTCCAGCGATCGATCAAACATGGAAAAAAGTCAAAAAAAGAGTAACCTCAAAATAAAGGGAGAACAAACTTGGCTTAATGTCACAAAGAGTAACCACGAAACAAGCCTCCAACCATCCTCAAAATCAGACCAGAGGAAAAACATTGATTCTGATGTTTCGATAATTTCAATTCCAGAAAGCTTAAGCCTCTCTCCTCTCTCCTCTACTCCTATAGTTTTGAACCAACGCAAATATTGCCACGAAGGGCAGAGACGTGGATTACTAATTGAACAGTGAGGCAGAGACGTGGATTCCTAATTGAACAGTGACTTCCAAATCGAATACGGTGCACGAAGTTAAGAAGATGTAATCTCACTACAATCGAACTACCAAATTATGAAGAATGTCAAGACCTCGTTTGAGAACGATAGTGGGGCGAAAGATCTTTCACCCGCAGCAGTAGTAGTTGCTCAATGCTGCAAACGCTTGATGAGAGACGAAGATAGCTTCAGCAGATAATAGCCTTCCAATTTGATCCCAGAACCTGAGTCTGTTAGGGCCCCCTTTTGCGTTCGTTTGGCGAAGATAGCTTGACATGGTTGCAGAATAGAGGAGAGAGAGAAGCAGCTCTATGAACGGCCAATTCTTAGTGCACAAGGAACTACACGCCACAATTCAAATCTGCCCAGAAAAGTACGTACAACAGAGCAAGTAAACCATGCGCACATGCCATAGCACAGACAAACACTTGCAACAACCAAAATTACCAAAACATCCCAAGCCAAACCACACACAAAGCCGACCAAACGAAGGGCTTTTCCGGCAACACAGCAACAAAATAGCGATGGAGGAGCCATCCACCAAAGGTAGACCAATTCTCTTTATGAGTACTTCGTAAAGGATATAGAGATATGCCAAGATGTTTAAATTTCATAGAATAGTTCATTTATTTTTTCAGATAAATAATATTTACAAAGTGCCTTACGGCATTTCATGCATAATATAGAAGTTCCACGCATAGTCCATGGTAAAATTGAATTACAGAATATGCTTGCTAAGTGGATGTCCTACTAAATATATTCAACACATATCTCATACCCTTATCCGAGGGTCAAGTATCTGACACAGGTACTTAACAATTTCGAATTTACCATGGACAAGAACACATAATCGTTGGAAAGCCTAATTCAACTCAACAACCCAATTCATCTTGTCCTCTGTAAGCCCCATTTGTAGTCTAGTCAGTGCAGCATATAGTTGTTGTGACACAACACCAACTCCACCATTTCCGTAAGACAGCCTGCCAAAATTAAAAAGGAGTTAACAGATTGACTTATTGAGCATTGCAAAACTAAAATGAGTATTCATCATACACTAGGCACCACATAAAGCACGGCCCATTTTAGAAGCGAGGGTCTTCGTCTCCTTCACATACTTTTAGCAACGGACATGTGTCTTAATGCCAATTGTTGTATTTTTTAGTAAGGTCAATGAATTAGTTGTTTTGGTTGCTTCCAAGGAATTTTTTAAGTTTCTTGGACATAGAATGTTCAAATTGCGATGGAAAATCAGAAGGAAGACGAACCAGTCTTTGCCATCGTACCATGAAAATACATAAGGATCAGGGCATGGGACTATAGACATAAAGAACCATTTCACAATGCATGACAAAGAAACTAAGCCTTTGCCATCAGAATGACAATATGCTGACTAGCCAGAGGCATATACAGAAATGGGAGAGAATCCAGTCTTCATTTTCCATCACTAGTGACATGTCTTCTCTTCTTGCCTAATGCCAAAAGTCAAATGCCACTACCCACCACCAACGTCAAATGCATTTATGTTTTTTTCACAACAGGAAGGGCATTTTTGGTCAAATGTTGATAAGCACCCAATAATGCCATTATGGGTGCGCTAAGTCCTTAGTTTTAGCTTAATTACATCTTTAAATTAGTTGTTTCATTTACTTTTGCACGTAAAGTTGTTTTGAAGATGTTTCAGGAAAATCGTGCAAATAAAGCTATTTTCGATACCATGGATGACCCCCGAGGGTGGCCAAGTCCCAAGAGCTAAGAAGGGAAGGCCCGGAGGTGACCCGAACGCAAAGAAGGCCAAGAGGAGGACCAAAGAGCAAAAGCTGGCGTTAAAGGCCTCGGTACCGATACCAAAGTAGCGGAGGTATCAGTACCGAGTGGGTTAGAGGAAGCAGCTTAGTGAGCTCTGTACCGATACCTAGGTTGTTGAGGTATCGGTACCGAGGGCCTTCGTAGCTAAATTTTAGGGCAACTTTGTAAGTAATTGGGGGCGTAATTGGGAGCGATAGAAATACCCTGTTATGTCACAATTACAGATAATTAGATATAGTAGTACACCTTTTTAGATCTAGAATAGGATTTGCTTACTCTTGCATTTTGTTCTTTCTTGTTCTTCATTTTCTAGCTAAAACCTACATTTTCTGCCTTAGTTAATCTTAGTTTGTTATTTCCGTCTTCATTAAGGTTGTAGCTACGATCTCGATCTATAGTAATCTCAAGTTTATTTCAAGTTTCGTTGGTTAAATATGTTTTCTAGACTTTGCCTTGCTTTTATCTCTCTAGATATGAGTGAGTAGTTTTTAAGGTTTGGTCATGGGTGATTAGCACCTCAAGGCTTGGGTTAATATTGCTTTTCTCATCATAAAGTTTCAATCTTGGGTTCGGAAATCGAGTTAGTTCGGGTTCGCTTGTCAAATTGCTAAGGTGTTAACCTCCTTGATCATGTGTAGGCGAGAGCGTGCTACTTGCCACACATGATGCTTGGAGCTATGTCGCTGAAGGCGTTTGCCAAAAGAATTCTAGAACTCGCTCGGTATTCGAACCACAATTCTTCCGGGTTGAGAACCTTAGTTGTGTATCTCAAGCCAAGTAATAGGATGAAAAAAGTAGTTTGACTTGAGTTGTGGGTGTTATGATCTCCTAGACCTAGCCTTTCGTTTTATATTAGTTAAATCTTCCCGTTCACTTTAGCCATTTATTTTCCACCGTTTAAAATAAAACAAAGTTGGCCGTCTAAACGCCGAAAACCTTGCTTACATCTACAAATCCATCCAAGCCATAACAAATATTCCCTTGGGTAGGATACCCGGTCTTCCGGATTATTATGTTTATCTCGACGTACTAAACCTTACGCTTGCAGTGTTATTCCATTATATCGGAGACGACGAAGCAAATGTGAATTCAAAACCTATCTCATATTATACTCCCTAACACTATTTCGTTGCATAATTTATATTCCAAATCTCCCCTAACAACTTTAGCTTCTAATTAATATCAGAATTGTATATGTTCATCTCGAATATAAAATTGGAAAAAGAAATTTTCTCCCAACCTCCCATACATAAGCTTTCTTAAAACTCAAGCTTCATTGAGCAAAGCAGCTATTTAAACATAATCTAACATTAGATCCAATTCGCTAGTTTACGTGCTTTAGCAAGTCATGCAGTCCTCTCTATATTGCATCTTCCCTATTCCATGCATGTGCTATTTTACTTTCAGTGAAACAACTAATAATTACTTCCCATGTATTTCCTGCAAAAACATTTAGACAAAAAACTGCAAATGAAAAACCAGACTATACACGTGTACCTTTCACCATGATAAGTTATGCTGCCCACAGGCAATACAACAACAGCTGTTCCAGTACAAAATACTTCATCAGCATCAACTAATTCGTCCACTGCGACAAGCCGTTCCTCAACCTACACATTTCAATATCACGTTAAGTAAAAGGGACTCAATGACCCAATTGTGGACCAAACTGCATGATATTCATATAAACGTTATAACCAGTGGAACACAGAAGAACAGCAATAGCCCAGGATTAAGAAATACAAAACAGAAACTGATACCACAATCTGATTCAAAATCTTGCCCATAAAGTCATGAAGCTGGTCATTATATTTTTTTAGTGCTAATCGCATACTTGCGTCATCATTCGAGATGTTTTAACTGATCAGGTATGCAAATGTTGTAGCTTATATGCAATTGGAGACACAAAGAAAGCTAATTACATCACACAGCTTCATGCCAAATACGCAACATATAGGACTCCTAATCAAACGTGGAATTAGAGGCAGATGATTACCGACTAGGGGGTGCACATGGGCTAGGTTGGTTAGGATTCATACGACACACAAAACCAAAAATGAAGCAAGTAGATTCTAGAACCAAGGCAATATCTTTCTGCTTAGACATTTTGTCCGTACATTCAACTTAACCATGTAAAAACACATCTCTAGGAGCACCCTAATCCTTTTTCTACTATCCTTTCTCTACATTTTCCCGCTAAATTCACTCTCCCTAGAAGTGAGTTAACTATATTTGATTTCCCTCTTCTAATGGGGACATTGAAAATAATTGCATTACTATTTTGGGATCACTAACTTCACTATATTGGAACACGCGGATACCACTACCACATTCAAAGCACGTGTTCCAATTGCTAGGGTATTAGCATACTGTTGAGATACTGCTCTAGACCTATCCTTTCTTCCCCTCTCCATGTACATCTGTTCCCGTGTATTTATCCATCAACCACTTTATACATACCTCCTTCACCTTCCCCCCATTTCAGTTGTTTTCATGTAGTCTTTTTCTCATTATTTGCTTTCAAAGGAGCTAGCCACTGCTTCATTTGCTTGAGGAGTGCTCTTGGCAAAAATTTTGGCAGCTGAGAAATTGGAAGGGAGGTTTGGTTAGTTAAACTTATTTGATAATCGAAAGGTCTCACATTTTATTGGGTTCTGTATGATAAAACTATCGAAAGGTCTCACATTTTATTGGGTTCTGTATGATAAAACTTAAGGATTCAGAGCTGCTCTTCTTGGGGAATTTTATGGAGACCAAAATTTCTACCATTCTGCGACACACATTATGCATGGTTGGTTGGCAGTTGATTCAGGTAAACTCGGACGTGCAACCTGCTAACAGAGCAGATTTGAACTTCAGCAAGTACAAGAATCATGACCGATCAGTTTATCATGAGAGAGAGAGAGAGAACAAAACAAAAACAGCTGAACCTTTCCTCACACATATTATACATCAGCTCTAGCATATGAGCTACTATTGATCTTGGGAAATAGATAATGACACACGCCATTACATGGTTACAATTTTTTCTCTTTTCGAAAAGCTAATTGGATTGCCGAAACAGGCTTGTTAGACCTAGGCTCTCACAAACAAGGCAAATGCCTGTACTACGGGCCAAGATTGGCACCGCCCTTGTATCCATAGAGTCATAAAGCTGAGAGAGACCAACCGTATTTACCATTAGAAAAAGTGGAACAGATAACGACTCTATAATAGTCTATGTAGCATTTCCCTACTATCACCTATCTATCAACAATGCACGCCTGTCAGAATTACCTGGAATCCTTGGCTTCGAGCAACATCAATTATACTCTTTCTTGTAATGCCAGGTAGGATGGTCCCTTTTATGGCAGGGGTAGAGATGACATTACCCTAAGACACACAATAACAGAATTAAAATTTAAAATCACACTTCCACATAGATATGGGAAAGAATAGCACTGTAAAGGCAACAAATTGCATAGTAATGCCAGTATGAAATCCGTTGAAAAAGTCAAATTCAGCCAATTATGGCAGTGACATACGTGTGATCAAACATGTGCAATCATGGCACCATAAAAACATCAACCTCACAAAGTCTTAGAAGAGAAGAAATCCCGTCCACCAATGACCAATGCATCAAATTTTAATATGATCAGATTCACAAAACAGGTCACAGGAGAATGAAGAGGCATCAAAACCTCTACAATGAATAGGAAATGTGACCCACATTTGTTGCACGCATAAGAATCCATTCCTTGCCACACTTGATATAAGAGTAGTCCATGCGAACTCATAGTCAGCCAAACAATCAAAATGGAAGAGGCCTTAATTCCTGCAATTTGTTCAAGGACTTGAATTTTGAAACTATTTCTACTGCCCAGAGGTCTTTGGCCCGATGGCATGAGGGGTTGCACTTAACTGCTAGGAGAAAGGAGGTCAGAGTTCAACTCTCCAAGGTGTTAATCTAACTATTCTCGAATTCCTGACTTTTGCCGATCCAATAAATAAATAAATAAAATAAAACCATTTCTCCTTTGCAAAAAACAATTATTCAAGGCATATTGAGTTAGCGGCTAAAAGGATTGCCGTAGCTCACGTACTAAAGGTAGGATGCTAGTTGTCCATACCCACCATGGTCTTACATTAAGTCATATGGGAGTGGGATAGCTCATGTACTAAAGGTAGGATGCTAGTTGTCCATACCCACCAGGGTCTTACATTAAGTCATACGGGAGTGGGATATGGGAGTGGTTGCGTCATGGAAAAGTACCCAAGATGGTGATTGGTGATGATTCTGGTTCTTTTCACCAATTACTTCAAATTTGTACCAACGGGAACAAAATTAACACCTTTCCCCCTGAATATATAAAACTCCCAATTATTTGACTACAAACGCATTTCTAAACTATGATGGCGAACTACTCTATTTCAGCTTTCAAGGCCTTCCTATGCATGAGGTTTAAAACCGAGTCTTAAGATTCAGATCCACTCCCAACTTCAGCCTCACCAAAAAATGAACACAGAGAGTGATTTCAACAAAGTTCAACAATTGTGGTACATTCATTAAAGCCTAAAATAAGAGAGATACCTAGATCTTAACAGACATGTGCAGTGTCCCAAATGATGGCCTATCACGGGAACACTTATGGTTATGATTGTTAAACCAATAAAGTCCATAGTTATCACAAAGACTTCATGTGTAGCATGCGGGTTATAACTACCTTGGTTATCCAAGAAAGTCTTCGTAGATAAACGTAAAACTTCCACTGTTAAGCTAAAATGACGAGGAAAATGCATAAGGAGAACCAAAAAGGTCATCTGACGCACATGAATCAACAGCACTTGAATAAGTACAGATTGTCATTCCAAATTTCCAATGACAACAACTCATATGCGCATTGGAACTGAGAATTAATCAGGCTAAAGAGGCATTTGTCACGGACAGTAATCATTCAAAACTGGACAAGATCACAAAAATCAAGTATAGGAAATAAGACAGAATCTGACTTGGTCATTAGTTTACCTTTACAACAAAAACATTACAGGAGGAAACCTCTTCCAGGTACTTCTTGTGAACACAATCTAGGTACAGAACATCTGTATAGCCTTTGGCTTGCGCAGCACCTTGTGCCTTGTATACCTACAAAGCATTATCAGAAAGACGAAAACTTTGTTAGCAACTCCAAATCTCAAAAGAAATCTTGATGGTGGTCTCCCTTGATATAAGTTATATAACTATGACTCCTTTTTCCTATGTTCCACTAGATATCCGTCGGAATTATACCATGTTCCAAAAAGCAGCATTTGGAAAGTTAGTCACCAAGCTTAAGCAAAAAACTAAAAAAGAAAAGTTAATTATAAGGGGGTAAATATTGCTCATAAAGAAAAGTTAATTACCATACATATTGCTCATAAAGTTATCCAGATGAAAAGCCTGCCACCCCATAGCAATGCACCAAATCTTGACAAAATCGGATCCTTGTTGCAAAGGATCCTTAGTCAATGAACATTGAAATCAACCCAAACACCAAACAACAGTGCAGCGAATTTTGTACTTTCAAGCTTCATGGTACATTGGATTTTCCAGAGAATAGAAAGCCATACTCCTTCCAAAAGCACAAGGAAAGAGACCAACAAACAAAAATAAAGCCTTGCATATAAAATGCAAAAATGTATATCAAGAAAGAGGGAGAGGGAGAGGGAGAGGGAGGCGAGGGACGGGGTAAATAAATGGTTATATATAAGAAGGGGGTAAATAACTAGTTAAGAGCATAATAGTACTTGTTGATAATGGTGATGTATTAAGGCTGACAATTACAAATTAATATAACTAAGTTCCAGAGGTTTAGAAGACAAATTAAGCATGCACACTGAAAATGGCTGCTAACTAACAGGCAATCATGGGAAGCTAGCTCACCGATGCATAATTCCCTAAAGTCTTTATACCTCCGGTACCACCAGGGGCTGCTCGATGCACTTCAGTGTCAATCAGCAAATGTATTGGTGCAATACCTTCCTGGTGTCAGATAACACATATAGATGTTAAAAGGTTTCTGAGGAAGATATATTCCAAAAATAGTAAAAATTAAAAGAATAAAAAAAAGAAAAGAAGGGAGATTGAGGTTCAACACCTACATAGTTTCTTACATGTATTCATACATACATGCACAATACTATCTTCACCATGCTCAAAATAAGCAGCCCACACCTGAAAATATGTGGACATAAATGTCTATGACACAAGAGTAAGCAACTGCTCCGTATCATGACCTAACTAGCACAACTTTGTATCCCAAGTCACCTCGTAACCTTATATGATGGAAATCTGTGACCTTATATTCTGCCATCCCAAACAACATGGACATGATTTCTTTCAACTCACCACATCCCGACACCATCTTTAGGACTCAGGCCAAAACTTGACTTTCTTTCCGTCTCCAACAAATAAAACCTGAAGCATGAAGCTTTCCGTTCAATCCCCTCTCTCATGTGTGTCATATAACCAGATTAGCATCCCAACCAAGTAAGGGGCATCCAGTATAGACGTATAATATTTGCTTGCCACTTGCCATGCTCGGGCATAATGCTGGTCATGGTCTACCACATCACAGACATCATTGATCCAGACTAACTAATGGATGCGATTTTGTTTCTCTCCCTTCTCCGATGGGATTGTTTGATATTTGTCTAGGATAGCACATATATATTTCATCTACAAGCTTATACTCTGTAGATGTTACCTCTTTAGGCATGGCAGTTTTCGATTAGTTTACTTAAAAACAGCCGCTAGAATACCATATCCATGTCGAATACATCTCTACTATGAAAATCCTTTCATCATTTGAGGCTTCAAACATATTTTTAAACTGTTCCTTTTCTGGATATTGTCAACACAACCCCAATACCAGAATCACACAAAGCACAGAATGATTGAGTGGTTTGGTTGGATGAAGATGAGAGAAAAAATCTCCCTATTAGGGTTGAGGAGAAGATGATGGTGCAAGACATGGAAACTCACACAACCTTACCACAACTCTCTCTCTCTCTCTCTCTCTCTCTCTCTCTCTCTCTCTCTCTCTCTCATAAACAAACAAACACCAAATTGGACCAAAGGAAAGCCAACACCAAATTGGACCAAAGGAAAGCCAACCAATAAACTATATGCTCTCTCTCTCTCTCTCTCTCATAAACAAACAAACACCAAGTTGGACCAAAGGAAAGCCAACCAATAAACTATAAGCTGTGGACAGAAGAAATGCCAAAACTGTTGCCAGACACAAGAAATGCAGCATATTAAACGTGAGGCCCATTAGAAGCCCTCTTGGACTCTAAATAAGTACATAAATTTAAAATCTAAAATTAATAAGCTAGAAATGAATATTCTAAATAATGACCCGTTAGGACTGTTACATACTGGAACTAACATGGATAATTTCCAATTGGTAAACTTTGCAGCCGTGTGCGACAAAAGAACAAATTAATTGTCCGATATTCCCATTTATTGCAACTTAATAATTTTGACACACTGAGGAATCCATGGATGCAGAATAACGGATGCCTATACGAGACAAGTCAAGCGACCCCATTTGAGCAGCTTTACGCATCCCCAACCAGAAAATTTCATTAGGTATCTTGAAGTAGAAAAGTTTTTTTAGATAAATAAATAAACAGTTACAGTAAAAAATCTAATTTGAAAGCTTAATAAGTGACCCCATGAAGAACTGATGGTAAATTAGTCAAAAACCCAAGTGATCAAGGAGAAATTAACCCATCCGGCCGTCATGCATTCCATTTATTTTCTATCAAGAAAATTCACCATCTAAGAAGATAATGCAAGAGTTGATCAAAGGTTAAACAAGGTAAAAGAAAAACTGCAAAATCAATGCAAAAGGCATGTAATAGATAGCCACAAACCTTGAAATAGTTTCCAACAGGTGTAACATAAATCAGAAAGGTGTACTCAGGAGATGGTGCAAGATGAAGAACAGCTCCACTCCCAATAAGCAGTGGCCTTATGTATAATGAACCTTTACCATGAGGAGGAATCTGAAAAAAATACCCACAATATCTTAGTAGATTAAAAAGAACTAATAACTAGAAACAAAATATCACTCAGGAGACAAAATTTCGCATTACCCATCGTTTATTTGCTAGAACAGTAGCCGTAACAGCATCCACAAACTGTTCAACTGTAGGTGAAGGCATGCACATTCGTTCTGCACCCATCCTCATCCGCATTGCATTTTGCTCGGGACGAAACAATAAAATATTACCATCTTGTTTACGTTGTGCTTTTAAACCTTCAAACAATCCCTGTAACCAAACAAGAAATGAGGAAAAAAAGTGCAAACCAAAACATGCAACAAAAACTTCAACCAAAAAAACCCTATATTTAACTGTTTGACCTTTCACCAGCATATGGCGTTACATAAAATTAGTAAACCAAGAATTTTAAGGTGTTTTCTATTAGGTTTCAAAGCAAAGTCTGACACAAGAAAGTATAGCATCCAATAATGTGACAGCTTATGAAAATTCTGGCCAAGATCTACACAATAAAGTAATTTAATCCTCGCCATATTACTCGTGACAAGATAAAAGCAAAAATTAACTGGTTCTCTCAAGGATCTCACTTACAGGAGCATGCTAAAAGCGCTTTGCTTTGTAATTCTGCCACGTTTATCCATATAGAAATACTACTAAATTTTTTTGTTTCTTCTTCTGCACAGAAAAACTGCTCCTCCATAATACCTTTTATAAAATAAGTCCAGTCAACAAAAGAAGGGCAAACAAAGCAGAATTCAAGCTTCCCCTCTTTCCATGAAAAATCAAAGAACTTCCACTTTAAGAAGCAGATAGCAGTTGACGAGATGAACTATTCTACAAAATTTTACCACATGAGCATCAGAGAATGAAAGATGGAGTTTGTTTTCCACAATACATAAAAGGAAGAGAAAGAAGGGGTGAAAGAAACAGGGATGAAATTTGCCAAAACCACAAGGACAACACCCAGACCAACACAGGAATAATCCACCTTCGTAGCATCCTGGATTACTACTTAAAAGAGCACCTCACACTTATTAGGCAGGAACAAAACATAGATTATACAAGATGGGCGATTAGTAGGCCCACAGTACTACAGCAGAATTTTCATATTCCAATTTAAACAAAAGTCAAAGGGGGAATGCACTCCAAATTCGTTAGACAGGAACTAACATGCACGAATAAATATTGCAACTAGGTAACAACATACAGACTAAAATAGTGGTCCTGAGCAGGTTCCAAGTTAAGGAAAGATATCATCGATTTCAGATATAGTTTTCTTGCTACGCCTTGGACAAGGCAGCATTGTGACAAACGACATCAACTTATCCGGAAACATATGCAAAAATAAAATGGAAAAATCCACAATAAGTGACCAAGAAGCTGAAAGTAAAGTATATGGCATGAGAACATTTTCCATTATTTGCCTACATCACCTAAGAATATGAGTACCGTATACAGATACAAAGGACAAACCTGCCCGTAATTTAAGACCCCAGCAGAGGGGCTCAACTCAATGTTTCCAAAATGCTGTAATTCACCTTTACTAAAGCTTTGTCCTTGTGAGCATTTCATGACGTACATATATTCCGTCGGCATCAAAGAAAATCCAAGGCTGTCCCAGTCTATATCGGCTAATCCATACGCTACATCCCTGCCGTAGTGAAATAAGAAAATGAAATGTAAAAAACTCAGCCCACAAAATCAACATGAATTGGAATCAAGAAACTTATAGTAAATAGTAACAATGAAAAGTAAAGATAAAACCTATTCAGAAAAACACTTTAAAACGATTTGGTCTCTATCAACTGTTTGGGCAAAAAAGCAAACACCCTGGTAACTGCCTACGGAACTTGACTTCGAAAAAATGTTGTCAGCATATGCAACGTGTGTGCCACCAGTTCTAGTTACAAGATTTAGATAATAGAGGGTGAACAGAATATCTCCTCCCCAGCCCAGCCCCAAGTCAGTGCAGACCTAAAAACAGATATCATAATGAAATCACGGAAAGAATCATTGTAATCTAGGATGGACGGACCTTGTTATAACGGCATCTTGATCAGTACTGTCATGCTTGCTATAAGAAGCAAAAAGCAAATTCTTTTTGAACTGCATCTGTAGGCCCTGAAATCAGCCATGCAATTCATCATGTTCAAGAACATTAAACCAAAAGCAACTTCGTGCCCGTACTGCTCTCAAATTTGAGTAAAATATGAATTGATATAAAGAACAAGAGCATCCCAGCCCTTTCCCCTCTTTATGTCTAAATCTGGGGGTAAAATCTTCTAAAACACAGTCCGGTCCTTGATTCAAACCTATGCCATTATTGAAACTTCTATTTACTTTTTGTTTAGATGTGAGTTTACCTATAACAATACTTCATACCAAAGACGCTTTTCACTAAATTTTTACTCAAATTTGAGTAAAAAGTATGAGTAAGGGCCGTAGATGCTCCTATAAGAGGCACACTCAGTTCTAAATTTGAGTAAAAGTTTCATTAATAACACAGTTATACATGAAATTTGAGGAAGAGAAAATAACTTTTTAAAGTTTGAGTCAATGAACTTTTTTTTTGACAAGTGAGTCAATGAACTGAGTCTAAATAAAACTCATTTAAGTATAGGCCTAAGTCAAAGATTAACTTATTTATGCAATAATAATAATAATAATCAAAAAGACTTAAAACTGATTTCAAACGATTTTGAGCTTTGAATTTGAGTATAAAGAACGGCAAATAGGTCACATAATCCTCCAACAAGACCCTCCACTCCCACTCCTTATCCTTGCTCTCGTGAATTGTAAAAGTTTGAGTTTTTTTCAGAGTATGCTTTCCCTTGCTCTCGTGAATTTTAAAAGTTTGAGTTTTTTTTTCAGAGTATGCTTTCACGCTCGAGCCCTTGCAAGCGCATTATATGGCTACTACTTAGAGAAGGAAGGGGGGGAAATACCTTGAGAGGCAGAGGGCAAAACTGCATCTTTTCGCTAGAAATTCGAGGCAGAAGAAGCCTAAAAGCGCTGCGTAAAGGAGAGGCATGGTAATTGGGGTTCACTGCTCTACTCTCCATCTTCCTAACTGGCCAATTTTAAGGAAGACCCAAAATGTAGAGTTTACAACGTAAGTGTCTCCGAATGATGCAGACTAACCAACCGAAATTGAAGGCGCAAAATGATTGAGCTGAGATGAGCATTTCATATTTTTCTGAGAAAACTAAAACTCGAATCTTGGGATTTTTTAATGTCCGGTTTAGAAACCCTAAAATTTGATGGTCTATGGTGACGGTTGGGTGGCGGGAAGTACCGGTCTGGTGGCAACCATCGGGTTGAGTTCGGATTGGGCTCTGATTCTCTGAAGAAAGAAAGGATGGAGGGGAAAATCATGTGTACTCATTTTCCAAAAAAAAAAAAATCATGTGTACTCAGCTCCAGCATTGTGGCCCCACTTATGAAATGCATGTTTTGGGATAACAAGCGGAGCCTTTCTGGTCCATGCTTTAAATTAGGAGAGACGTTGCAATTTGAATCATATTTAATACTGTAATCAATGATTCTAATCTGTTCAGAGACTTTTTGCTGAAAGAATTGAATTCTTCATGTGAAGAGTCTTTGAGTATATCCAAACCATTGAATTTTTCGACGTATGATCCAGATCTGAACTAATTCCTCCGGTTCAAAACTTTGACGGGAGAGGATTCGATCCCTTTGGAATAACTCCATTTTCATCCTTCGTACTCTTTTGTTGTCTTATTTGTTTTTAAGATATATTGTTATTAAAAATATCCAATAAAAAATTGTATGATATATTGCGCAAATTGAATTTATTAAAAATTATTGGATCAGCTAGGGTAGTAATAACTAAGCGACAAATAAATCAAGATGGACTCCACCACATATTCATGCGAAGTCCATGCACTTAGTCATAAGTGCCGCGTAAATGTATGGCGGTGGAAACCCTCAAAAAAGCATCCCGTGATGGTGCTCCAAAGACACTGTATAAATTTTTCCGTTTTTGTTTTCTATTTGAACAATTATTATAGTAACAAATTTCTTTTTCCTATTTAGCACAGAAGATGGGGGATCCAGCTGGAATATTTTATTCAGAAGAGCTTTATTGCACTGGAAAGAGGAAAGCATGACGTGAAATATTTCCCCAGCTCTGTACAAGTTTAAAATAAAAATACAACTTCTTAAACATTTTTTTTTCAAAATAAAAAATTTACAGTTTTTTTTAAATAAAATAAAATAAAATTCAGATCAGATCGGATTGATAACGGATTTAATCCGATCCGAATTCAATCCAATCAGATTATCGGATTCGGATTATCGGATCGGCGTTTTCGGATTCGGATTGGATTTTTTGGATCGGATCAGATTTTTCAGATCGAATCCAGATTGGATCCGATTCTTTGACAGGCCTACTTGTGAGTCTCGTCATAATTCATTAGACTATATGATAGGATATTGCCACATTCATGAGGTGTCATGCTCAACAAGAAAAAGGTATGATACCATCACAATCACGTAGCTCAATTTTAAGGGCAGCTGGAATTAAAAGCTAAATGAATCATTATACCGCAATTAACGAGATGAATTAGCTACAAATTTATAATTTTCTACAAGCCTGAGCCAAATACATACCAATTCCCTAAAACTCAAGCTTCCATTAGCACCTAACATTTGATACAAGTGGCTAGGGTATAACGCAGTTCAACCTATTTCTTCCATTTTCTAGTTAATCCTAATGTATAACTATCAGCGAAATACCTTTTGCCGCCGCTTCCAATACATTTCCTGGGAAACTGCAAATATAAAACTACAAATAAAAAACCAAACTATGCACTTAAACCTTTCACCATGATAAGTTATGCTGCCCACAGGAGATATAACAACAGCTGTTCCAGTGCAAAATACTTCATCAGCATCAAGTAATTCATCCACCGCTACAAGCCGTTCCTCAACCTACACATTACCGTATCACCAAAAGTGATAAGTGACTCCAGAAGTCAATTGTGCTGTGCATGAAGCTGCAGGATTCATATAAAAGCTAGAAGACCATAACCAACAGGAACACACAAGTACAGCATCAGCCAGCCTAAGAGGGGGAGAAAGAGAGACTGATTACATAGTCTCCCGTCACTTTACTCTTTAGTACCAGTAGCATAGTTGCACTACTTTTAGATAATTTAAATAACCAGGTAGCTGAAGTTAAGCATAGACACAAAGCTACAAGCATATCAGTAGATTCAGTACTTTCACGCACAAACGTTCATAGACATAACACGTATTCCCTATTCTGGAGGCAAGTTCTCAAAATCTAGAAAATAAGAGGAATTCATGCTAAATCACTGATTAGGAGTTCTAATAGAATATCGAAAATGAGTCAAAGGAATACCAAGTAGGGGTGCACATGAGCCTGGTTGTTTACGATTCATATGTAACACACAAACAAAATGAAGCAACTTCATTACCAATATCCCATCAAGAAATCTAGAACCAATGACCCAATGGTGTTGGGGAGTATCTCTCTTTTAGATTACCTAGGACACCAATTCTTCCAGTATGCGAAAGGGAATCGGATTGCGGTACACCACATGCTCTAAAATGTGATACAGAAGGGATAGCTCGTATCGATTAGAATTTTAAAATTTCGGACTCGTAAAGAAATTTTCTTTCCAATACTCTTACAAGAAAATTTCCATACTTTTTCTGCCAAAACTCCAGTCTCCCTCGAATTGAGTTGACTATGTTTGATTTATTTCCCCTCTATGAAAACTTCAAGGAAAAGAATAAAAAAACTATTTTGACATCCCTAAATTCACTATTTCACAATACTAGGTCTCCACATTCAAAACAGGCAATCCGGAATGTTAATACTAGCATATGTTGTACTCTCCATGCCTTTGTTTTTTCTCTACATATGCCCCATTTTGCTGTATATGTCCACCTCCTCGTATGCTTTCTCATTATTTGCATACAATGGAGCTGCCACTTAGCCAACCCAAATCAATTGGGACTTAAGGCTCGGTTTGGTTTGGTGATGGACCTGTGCACTAGTTCATTTGCTTGATTTCAAAGTATGACCAAAGAGTTTCCAGATGGTAAGTCCAGAGATAGTTAATGATTACAATTCTGTATGCACCTGTGCGGCGGCTGTGCCAATAGTCTTTGAGGTTTGTGTTCTTTGTTTTTCATTCAGTTCGAGGGATCCTCTTAGCGTATGTTAAGCTACTGAGAAATCGGATCTGATCAAAAAATCTGTATGCACCTTATTTTCGCTTTTGTAGATTGTTTAAACAGGCATGTGTTGCACTGTATGTAAAAATGTTTTAAAACTGGACCAATGATCGAACCGAAAAACGGATCGGTGGACAGGTCACTGGCTCAACCATTGGGTGAACCGGATAGAATTACCTCATTGGTATATTCAAATTTCTACATAAATCAAAAGATATTGGTGTCCAAATTCACAAAAATTAGTTCTACTAAGTTGAGCATTTGATCCATATTTCACATGCTTTTTTAGAGACTTTTTGGAATAAAGATTATTGTAAATTTCTTTAGATCCGTGAAGTGCTTTGATCAATAGATAATTATTTATCATATATGATAATGAAAATGAAAAAGAACAATTAGTACAGTGATACATTCAGCATGAAAGTTGTCCCACGTCAAAACCTGATGCTCAGTTTTTGCATTTGTGCAGCTATGAAGCTGTTACCACTCCAAGCTGTCCCACATGAGTATTTTTTAGGGAAGACTGCACATGTAGGCCTTTCTAGTCTTGCTATGAGCTATACAAGGACTTTGTGACGCGTAGGCAACTAGCAAGCTGAGGCGCGACTGAGTTGAATTTTTATAATGCTTAAGCGTCCGGTACGGGTTGATTGATCCACTAGCGATTCTTACGGGCCACCAGTTGGACTGGACTGGACCGGTTTTTAATAAATAGGCCGGTTCTTGAGTTGAAAAGGTCTTTTTGATAAATCAGAACCAGACTTAGTGCCGGGTTAACCGGTTAACCAGTCGGATCGGTCGGCCCGGTCCGGATTCTAAAACATTGGTTCATAATGGCAGATAACAGTAGCTCTCTCAGTGTTAGAGCATCCACAGTGGTATAACAAAAAAAAAAAGGGTTTATAAGGTTAGCAACATTCATTTGTTCAAAAAGAGCTCACATTGGAATAACCAAACTTAGAAACATCTTAGCAACTCATCAAATTTTGACCCTTGGATAATCAAAACTACCAACCTTTTGTCAATAATCAAATTTAATTGTCTTCACATTTCCTCAATTAAGTATACCATCATTACACAAAAACCTTCTTTCTTCCATTTTCAACATGTTTATAACAAAAATACTTTTAAAAACAGTTTATATTTTTTTGCAAAAACAGTTTTTTTACACGTTTTTTTTATTCCAAATTTTTTTTAAACAGTTTTTTTACTAAAACTTTTTTTTCAAAAACTGTTCTTTTGAGAGAAAAAACTTTTTCTATTCAAAAACTGTTTTTTTTTTTAACTTTTTCCCGAAAACTGTTTTTTTTTAATCAAAGTTTTCAAAAAAATATTTTCTCTTTTTCTAATAACCTATTTTTATTAGTTTGAAAACTATTTTAAAAAAATTGTTTTCTATGTCACAATTTCTAGATTTTTATAAGTTAAAAAGGTGATGTGACAAGCTTTGGTTATTCAATTTTGATTGTACCATTGTGGACCTCTACATTGCTAACCTTAGCAACCCCTTAAATGTATAACCAAAATATGATATGGCAACTTTTGATTATTCCACTGTGGATGCTCTTATGAGTCGCTTTTGCAAAAGTGACTCGTAACACTCAGAGAGCTACCATTATCTACCATTACAAAAAGTGCAACAAATAAAGATTATCCACCAATTACAGCAAACTTGCAGTCGTGTATTATGACTATTATCGTTAGCTATCAACAATTCATGGCTTTCAAAACTCATGAGTACCTGGAATCCTTGGCTTCGAGCAACATCAATTATACTCTTTCGTGTAATACCAGGTAGGATTGTCCCTTTTATAGAAGGGGTAGAAATGACATTGCCCTAAAACACAAATATTAAAAGAATTTAAAGTTATGAACAAGCTTTACATCGATGAAGGAAAAAATTTCACTGTAATGACAACAATTGCATGGTAAAGCAAGCATGACATTCCGTCAAAAGTTCCAAATTCAGCCACTAGCGAAAGAGTCAATACGTGATTAAAACTGTTAAATCACGGAATCATAAAAACATCAACCTCGTAAAAAATATATTTTTTAATAGAACCTTGTACAATCTTAAAACACTAAAAATCCCATGTTCCACCAACTAACAAATGCATTGAAAAATTCATACGATCATTGATCAGATTAAGAGAACGGTACCGGAGATGGTCATGATTCTGGTCCTTCTACTAGTTACTTCCAAATAATATCAAGAGTAACAAAATTAACACTTTTCCACCAGAATTTACAAACCTATCAATTATTTAACACTACAAACACAATTCTATGGTTGAACATATCAATTTCACGGCATTCTCATACACGACGGTTGCTACTCATTCTTCGACTCGAGATACTATCCCAGCTTCATCACTTCCACAAATCAAACACATCGTCAGAGGAGTGAAAAAAAACACTAAGTTCAGCAACTGTAACATTCATTATAGCCTACCAAAAAACGAGACCCCTATATCTTTACAGGACAGTTGCAGTATCTAATGATAGTCAACAATGGACAAACCTAAGGGGTTTTCCAACTAAAATTAATGGTCACACAAACCTAGTGTATAGCTGTGGTAAGTTGTAACTACCATGATTATCACTACAATGACAGCAAATAATATGTTATCAATTCAAGTAGACCACAAATCTGGTCTCAATAGAAACTATCAGTGACAGTTACCATCTGAAATAACACAAGATAGCAGAATCATGTATACAAAAGGTACTACAAAGAAGATGATCCAGTCTCTAATTTACCTTTACGACAAACACATTACAGGAGGAGACCTCCTCCAGATATTTCTTGTGAACACAATCAAGGTACAGAACATCCGTAAAGCCTTTGGCTTTTGCAGCAGTTTGTGCCTTTAGTACCTACACATGAGGATCAGAAAGATAAAATATGTTAGCAAGTTCAAATAAGGAAGGTGGTCTCCCTTCATATAAATGTCAACTATGACTTCTTTTTCCAATGTTCCACTCGTTTTCGTGTTGGGGTTAATATAGTATGGTCCAAAATGCAGCATTTGGAAGCAAGCTTAAGCAAAATAGTTGGGATAAGACTAGGTATAGTCTGATGCCACCATGCTCTTTGGTCCTTTGAATCTTTGTATTCATCGTTCAAAGATTATTAAAATCCTTTTCTTTGCTGTTAAAAAAAAAAGGCTATTTATAGTCATTAGTATAGACAAAGTGTTGGAGAAAAGTAATTACCATCCCCATTGCTCATAAAATATCAAGATTAAAAACCTGTCACCTCATGGGGGAACACATTGAATCAAATCATAGGCAAACATTCCTTATACTTGACATGAAACATGAAATAAACCAACCATAAATAACAATACTGCCTGAAATTCTGCATTTCGAAGCTTCATGGTGAATCCAATTTTCAAAAGAATAACTACGACTCCCAAAAACTGAGGTAAACGACAAACTTGGACAATAAAGCACTTAAAGTAAACAAAAAAGGAATCATGAAAAAGGGAAAGAACGGAGGCAAGGGAATGGAAGGGGTAAATAAGTGTTTTATTTATAAATTATAAGCAAGGGAGCAGAGCACAAGTGGAGAATTGAGAATATTTATATGACAAAGATGATGTTGTACTAGCTGGAAATAAAAAATATGAAACAAACCTAAGCTCCAGAGGTTGTAAAAGAGAAACTAAGCATGGATACTGACAAACCAGTCAATGAGTAAGCACAAACTAGAAGGCTAGCTCACCGAAGCATAGTTTCCTATAGTCTTCACACCTCCAGTACCACCTGGAGTCGCTCGATGCACTTCAGTGTCAATCATCAAATGTATTGGTGCAATCCCTTCCTGGAATCAGGAAATCCATATAAAAGGTTTCTAAGCAAAATATGTCCCATAGACATGTAACAAACTTAGAGCCAAAAAAAGGGAACGAGACATGTTAAGGTACCAAAGCATCCACCAACCAGAACGCTTGATGATTTCATTTCTCTAAAATAGGATTTTCTAACTCAATACTTCAACACTTAATTATAATAAACCTAACTTGAAAGCCTAAATGACCACCACGAAGAACAGACAGTACACTACTGAAACATGAACAAACAAACAAAATTGCATATCTAGGAGAAACCAAACGCATCACTTATTCCATGTATTTTCTAGCAACAAAATCCACCATCTAAGAAGACAAATCCAGAGTTAATGACACAGCCATTATTGGAAAAGGAAACCTGCAGTCAATTGCAAAAGTCATGCAACAAATAAGCAGCAAACCTTGAAATAATTTCCAACGGGCGAAACATATATCAGAAAGGTGTACTCGGGAGCTGGTGAAAGACCAAGAACAGCTCCACTCCCCCATGAGCAATGGCCTTATGTATAAGGAACCTTTACCAGGAGGAGGAACCTGAAAAATCCCAAATAACTTAGTAGACTAAAAAGAACTAGTAATTAGGAACAAAATTTCACACTAAGATAAAGTTGAACATTACCCATCTTTTATTTGCTAAAACAGTGGCAGTTACAGCATCCACAAACTGTTCAATTATTGGTGAAGGCATGCACATTCGCTCTGCACCCATCCTCATCCACAAAGCATTTTCCTCAGGATGAAACAACAAAATATTACCATCTTGTTTACGGTAAGCTTTTAGACCTTCAAATAATCCCTACACACAAACATAAGAGAATTTTAAAAAAACGGGTTAAAACCACAGCATTTAACTGAAACCATAACCAACAACAAATAATAACAATTTGAAAAAAAGCCTACAAGAACAGTTTGGCGTTCCAACAGGATATGATGTTTCATGGACTTAATAAACCGAGAATTATACGAAGATCTCTATTAGAATTTAAAGCAATGTCTGATGAAAAAAAATTCTACCTCCAACATAGGCAAAAGAATAACGGGAAAAATCCATAAGTGACCAACAAGCTTAAAGAAAAGTATATACCACAAAAACATTTCAAACTATTTGTCCATAGCATGCAAGTACACGAGTACTAAAGGACCAACCTGCCCATAATTTAAGACCCCAGCAGATGGGCTCAACTCAATGTTTCCATAACGCTGTAATTCACCTTTACTAAAAGTTTGTCCACGCAAGCATTTCATGATATACATAAAGTTGGTAGGCATCAACGCAAATCCAAGGCTGTCCCAGTCTCTGTCTGCTAGTTCATATGCAACATCGCTGTTGCAGTAAAAGAGGAAAAGTTACTGTAAAATATCGGCACAATTAAGAAATATATGATCAAAAACAAAATCCAGATCAATTAATGTCCAACAAGTTAAATCCATCATGTTTCCTGCATTCAATCTATTCAGCAAATACCCTTTAGTAATAACTGGGATTCACAGAGACAGATAAGTATAAGAAAATATTTTTTACATTCTGCAAAGGCGCCGAGAAGAACTTACGAAGTTTGCAAACCCAACTCCTGTGCTAAAAAATAGAATAAAATTGGCTGAGAACATGGAAAGGAAGTACATTTTCACATAATTTATCTTCTTCGTGTAACATCATGAGCCGAGCCATGATTTCATGATTATATAGGCCAAATTTAGCATCACACTGCTAACTGCTAGTTAATCTTTTTGTATATACACATTCTCTAGTGCCTCCAAGTACAACAACAAATCCTTCTAAAGAACGGACAAAAAATATGCCTTCTTTTTATCTATCTAAGAAGTGTAATAAGAAGCAACTCGGATGAAATTTCTTCCAATGGTGGCAATGACAGCCAAAAAATTCATTTGATGGGGTCAATTCAGTTGGGTGACTAGGGTCATTCCCAAGTCTTGCCAATTTCAGATTCTGAGACATAGAAATCAAAAGTTTATTAAAACCAACCTTAGAACTATACACTACGATGTGAATCTGTGATATACAGGGAGAATTCCAGTGCAACTGCAGAATACCAATTGTCATTTGCGAACTCCATGAAGCACTTTATGAATTGTGATTTTAGTACAAATGTCAATTTAACAAGTTGGATGAAAAACAAATGGAACAAATAAAGCAGATAATATAAGAAAAATCAAAGAAGAAAATAAGATGAGAGAAAATAAATTAAGGTGGTCTATAGCAAATCGACCGATATAGTAGTCAGGAGGAGTGATATAGTTCTGGTTGAGCGTAACACGAAGGCAGCTCAAAGTTGATATAGTTACGGTTGAGGGTAGTTCAAAAGGATTATATGTTTTTAAAATATCAACACGACGCCTCGATACTAAGAGGCCTTTGGCCCAATGGCATTAGGGGGTGCACTTAGGTGCCAAGAGGAAGAAGGAGGTCAAGAGTTCAACCCCTCAACCCCTCCCCCAAGGAGCTAATCTAACTATTCTAACAATAATAACATCCCCTAGTAAAAAAAATTCCTCCTCCAATAAGCTAATCTAACTATTCTAACAATGATAACATTTCCCGATAAAAAAAGAAAAAGAAAACAAAGGACAATGCCCTCGACATAACTCAATGGAAAAAACGGATTCATGTAGCCTAGCCCAATTGATTGGGACTCAAGGCTCTGATTGGTTCGGCTAAAGAAGGAAATAGGTTACGGATAAATGTCAATCATAGGAACAGGAATCTGTGAAGGACAGACCTTGTGAGAGGGGCCTCTTGGACGGTACTGCTAAGCTTCTTACTATAAGATGCCAAAAGGGGCTGACTTTGGAACTGCATCGCAAATTTTCCTCCAAAATCAAACAATTTATTCTCCAAATTGGGGCAATTATAGGGGAAAAAAAAGGAGATACCTTTAGAGATTGAGGGCAAAACTGCTTCTTATCGGAACAATTCTGAGGCGGAAGAAGCCTGCAAGCGCTGCGTAATGGAGAGATGAGGTAATTAGGGTTTGGTTGAAGCCCTGTGAACACTGCTCCGCTATCCATTCTCCTAAACCAGATCTCTCTCTCTCCCTCTCCCTCTCCCTCTCCCTCCCTCCCTCTAAAACCGTTTCTTCCTCCACCGCCGCCGCCACACAATGCTGCGCCTAAAGGAGGAGGAGGAGCGTAGGCGACACAATGCTGCGCCTGGAGGAGGAGGAGCGCAGGGTTTAGAGGGTGAGTATATCGGAGATTCGGAATGTGTATCCGTATACCTACCAAAGTTGAAACCGTCGAACGGTTATCTGGACGCTGCTACAGGTACAGCAGCGGCTGCACAGATCAGTATCGTGCCCGTCTCGGGTTCCGTAAAGATGATCGGAGCCGCTCATTTCGTTGCCTAAATTTTGAAGCAAAGTTGGATGATTCGTAAACACCCTTCCCGATATCGGATTGAGATGATTTTTTACAGGGACCCTAAACGAAGCATTTTGAACAAAATGAGTGGCTCTGATCATCTTTGCGAGACCCAAGACGGGCGCGAAACTGGTCTGTGCGCAGCGGCTGTGCAGCGGCTGCTGTACCTTTAGTTGACCCCCACGTCTGTCGAGAGCAATTTTGTTCACCCTCATTTTGTTTTGTTTACTCTTACGAGGGTATGCTTATTTCGTCTCTTACCATGATAATCGGAACCGCTCATGTTATTTGAATTCATTTGATAGGAGACCAAATAAAAATTCAGCTTAATCAAATATTGACAAGTGCTCAATCTAACAATTCAAATTTTCAATCAAAAAATTAAATGGAAAATAAACAAACTAATATTCGATTGAGTTGAATTTTATCATGATCTTCTTTCAAATGAATCTAGAAAAACTAAACGGTTTCGATCAGCATGTTAGGACATGGAATGAGCATACCCTCATCGAAGGTGAACAAAACGAGAGTGAACTAAATTGTTCCCTGCCCAGCTCACATTAGTGTGCTATCAATTTTTATGAGTGGAGTTGACATGGATGTTTTTCTCGATTTTAATCGTACTCTAATAAGTGAATTTAGTCTTTCAAAAATTAGTAACTTGAATGTCAAAAATTTATTAAGAGAAAAAATGAACATCAAAGAAGATGTATGGGGGAAAGTTTAAAAGTTTTTTTTTATCCCCTATTATTAAGTGGAGAAATCCATAGACCGGGGAATTGAATATTAATGGATGGGGGCGGATTTTGGGTGTCTTATCTTATTTTCAAAAAAGACAGAAAGAATGGATCGTCTATCATATCTATATAATAAAACATAGCTGTATTTGAATTCAAAAGATAACCAACGCCCCACAAAAAATCTATGCACTTTTGCTGTGTGTGTAACATTTTTGCTTCAAAAAAAGGGAAGTGCAGCCACCGATGGAGCACATCGTCGTCTCTCTCTCTCTTTGGAGAAACCGATCTGCTCCATCTTCTCTCTCTCTCTCTCTCTCTCTCTCAACCAACAATACCTCTCCGTCTTCGTCTTCCGAATCCCACCAACGCCAAGCCGCCGATGACTTCCACCAGTCCACACGCTCTTTTCCCTCCATCACTCTATCAATCGTCTCTCTCCCCCATACCCACCGCCACTCCCCTCTCTATTTTGATTTCAGGTTCTCTCTCTCATTCGTCCAGGTATACTGTTGCTCCCCTTTTTTCCAATTTTGTAACCCTAATTTTTGAATTAGTGTTTGTTGCAACCTTTTTTTTATGGCTTTAAAGATAAGGAAAGAGAATTTGGGGAAAATCAAATTCCTTCTCATCTTCTATATTCTGCCTGTTTTTCTGGAAAAAATTGTAGGGAATATAAAAGGAACAGGGCATCCAAAATGGTGTTATAGGCTATAGGGAAAGAGATGAAAAGAAAAATCTTTCTCAGAATGAGAAATTGTTTAGAAAGAAATAGGGCATCCAAAATGTTGATTTATATTTTTGTGCTGCGTTATTGTTTATGCCTATTCGAGGAAGCTACTTTTTGTTTGGAAGTTAGCGTTCTTACGGTCATTACTGTAACTTTCAGGGCATGAAGTACTTGGATGAAAATTAGTGAGTCTGAAAGTGCTTTTGGAGGTAAAAGAAACATTGTTTTTCTTTTCAGGGCATTAAGTACTTGCATTATTTTCCTTTAATTCTTTTTGACTCCAATACAGTTATTGTTTGAAAAATCAAGGTAGCATATCTTTTGGCAAATGGAGTTTGTTCCTTTTTGCCTTATTAACTGTTGTTGATTTTTGCTCTATAGGTTTTAAGATACCATACCCACATCCAAAATATGCTCTTTCAAACTCAACTGAGTCGACATGAAAAGACTTTAAGTAAGCAATCTCGAACCCATCTTTGGCCTTTGTTTTGTCTGATTGGAAATGGTCCTCTTTGATTCTGTTAAGAGACTCAATCTTTGTTGGTCATTACGATAATTTGTTTGGCATTTGGTTTTTGGTTATTTTTGTTTGTTTGGCATTGAAATATGACTAACCTGTAATGTGGCTATTTTTCTTCATAACTTTGGTATTGTAACCATCTCTGTATTTATTTTCTATATCACCAAGTATATGTGAAGTCACCATCTCATGCTTATCTAAAAGAAGTCACCTGTTATAGCCATAGGAGCCACATTGTCTCGCATTGGCATGGCAGACGAATTTGGTGATCTTGAACTATTGTAATTTGGATAGCATGAGAAACTCAATAGAGACAGCCGGACATTTGTTTATGTTAGCGACAAAGAGTAGTTTTTTCTTCTTCTTTTTTGCCTTCACCAGAGTAGCAGGAACCACCGAGGTCAAAGGTAACCACTCTCCCACCTTCACTGCTAAACAAATGATTTCATATGGATTTTGTTTTTCATTATCGCTTTCCATTTGCATGGATTTTTTTTGGTAACTCGAGGGAGAGTCATGTTGGTTGGACAAGGTATATCAGTTGAGGGACATGGTAATTGTCATAGATGAGTCTGATTCTTGAACGTAGGTTGACACATCTTCAACATCACCTTACTCCCACTGAACTGTTGATGATGCATCTCATTGGAAATGCTTCTGGTGCTGTTCAATATGATGGATAAGCAAGGAAATGACTCTGGTCACTAGGGTAGGATATATAGTCAGTGTCAGTGTGCCGCAACTGGCTTCTCTCTTTTGGCTGTCAATTGCATGCAGTTTGACCGTTCACCTTTTTTTATTTCTTTTCATTCCGTTTTCAGATTAGATTAGAGACTATGAGAACTATTAGTAATACTGTTTAATAGGCAGCTGTACAAAACAAAGTCTGGTCTGGGGAAATCCCTTCCTACTCTGCTCTGTTGTTCATTCCTTATATTTTGTACTGTACAAGGTTTTCCTTAGCGTACCTTTAGTTCCAGAGATCGAGCATAAAGATAGCCATAGGTTGGTTGACAAACCCAAGGGCAAAGCAAAGCCAGCAAGCTACGGCTTCAAATAGAGAATCAAAAGGTGTTAAATGGAGCCATTTTCTCATGTGCCCGAAAGAGAAAGGGACGAATTGAAGCGTTAGAGATGTTTGCACTTTTTTTTTTGTGCCCTAAAGGCAAACTTGTAACAACTCGTAATTTTTAACAATAATAATAGTATTTAAAAAGCTTTATTCTTAATAATAAAATTCTCTTTATTATTAAATATATACAATTATAATTAATTTATCCTAATTATCTTATTTTTATTTTATTTCTTTCGTTACAAATTACATGCATGCATAATTACGAATTTCCTTCCACCTCTCCCTCTCCTACTCAGTCTTTACTTCCTCCATAACCCTATTTTTCGTCCATATTCTGTCCATCTCAAAGCTAAGAGTTAGAATTCCATTAAAACACAATTTTATCACCCTTATCAAAAAAAAATTCTCTTATATATACCCCATAACTCCGACCCTAGGGCACACCACGCCACTCCCCACATCCCAGTCCAGAAGAGAGAGAGAATTCAGAGAAAACAAAGCTCCAATCCATGGAGTTTTAGAGAGAGAAGGAAAGAGAGAGAAAAGTGGGTTTCATAGCCACGACCAACTGAGACCTGAATTGATCATTCCAATCACTTCCCTCAACCCCAAGCATTCCCAAGCATCATTCAGTTCGAGCCCAAGGTCCCCCGATCGCCAAAACCGAAGTTGTCTTCTCCAAAAACTCAAGATTCATTTTAAAATCAATTCGATCCAAACCAAGGTATTATAATCCTATCCAACCTCTTTTCTAAGTATATTAAATGTTTTTAAGCGTAACCATATGCCTTACATGGACCCATGCATCAAAATCGTGAAGAAAAACGAAAAAAACCGAATCTGGACGCAACCTTGCGGCCGCAAGGTTCCGGCCGCAAGAACCAGGCCTGACCTTGCGGTGAAAGCCTCAGCCGCAACCTTTGACCGGTCAGACCTTGCGGTTTGACCTGTTTTGTTTCGAATCGACTTTTCGACATCCCGAACACTGTTTTTGACCCCCGAACTATTTTTTCTAGACTTTTCACACCTCAAAGATCATAACTTGTTAAGATCATTTTTTTTAATTATCTATTTATTAAATTATTTATTAGTTATCTATCAAAGTTTACAAACGAAAAATCTTTGCGACCATCCAAACAACGTTTTAACACCCAAACTAATTTTTCCTAGACTTCTTGCATCTCAAAGATGATATCTTGTTAAATTAATATTTTTTTATTTAATTTACTATTTATTGTTATTTCTATAGCATTTCAAATCAAAAATTCTTTACGACCTTATAAACCTTATTATAAATGCCCGAATAATTTTATTTAAACTCTCTATATTCTGAAGATGAAATTTTGTTAACCGTAACATATTTTAATTTGTAAATTATTTATTATCTATTTACTTCACTTTCGGCCACTTTATTTAACGTCTTTATTTAAATTAATCCCGTGACCCTCCGAACCCAACTTTTGACACTCAACTGGTTGCGTAGGACCTTTAGGACTCTTATTGAGGTCATGATAAATATTCCAATATTTTTATCTAATTAATGTATTTAATTAATTTTTAATTAATCTATTATCTTAGAATTAATTAATAAGAGCCCAGAAAATTTTCCTTTTAAATTATTTTAAAACTCTTACTTTATTATTGACATTGTGACCATACAAGATTAAGGGCAACGGCCCATTCATAAAAAGTTGCGTGATTTCATTATTTATTAATTGTTTTAATTATTGTTGATTAATTGCATATTGTGCCGATACTTGATTTAAATGCTAGATTGGACCCTAGAGACATGGGGTGGTATTGCGAAATAGAATTCATCTAGACGATGCTAGATAATGGATAAACTGGAAAGTTTTTATTTTTAGATTGCCTGCAGGCGGATTTTGTGATTGTGATGAGATTTGTGATGAGATTGAAACTAGCGGGTGTCCAGTGATGAATTAATACTGGCGGGTGTCCAGTGGTGATTGTGATGTGGTTTATGAAATGGTACATAAGATAAGCGAACTCTAGTCGTGATTCAGGCATGATAAGCTTTCCCCTTGTTGTAGTTATTGGGATGCATACTCGGTACATAACTTAGGTGCATCTGCGACATCAAAGGGAAGTGATCTCATGGGACCGAGCATGGCTAGCGGTTGGGGAGGAAAGATCCCGCGGAGGAGATCTTAGATTTCACATTAGAATAATGAATAGTAATAAACTGATGTTTGTGAATTTTTGTTCTACTTTCGTCTCTTTATTATCCTATTACTTGCTAACTGTAAAGTAAGAGGGGTAGTTGGGTTGGATTATACTACGGGGTGAACTCTTTCACTCAGGTACGAATTGCTTGGCTTCCGTGCCAGATTTTGCAGAAAATCCAGAAGAGGCGCAGAATCTCGAAGGTGAGCAGTATTATGTTGAGAAGGATCCAGAGGCTGAGGCTGAGGCTGAGGCTGAGCCAGAGTATGCTTGGGATCCGTATCAAACTTAGAAGATGGCTCTGTTATTTTGTTTAGTTTATTATCACAAAGACTATTTCCAGTATTTCTATAATAATTTGTAATAGACGAAACTTTAGGGTGAATTATCCCGTTTGGATTTTGAATTTTAATTCAATAAATTTTTAGAAATCAATATTTAAAACCTCCGATTTTATTTCTAAAAATCGGGGCGTTACAAAACTAAATGACTTAAGCTGTTAGTTTGGTACACATAGTAGTTTGCACTTTTTTTTTGTTCGCTAGATTAAAGGATGTTGCATGAACCAAACTAAGTTGGATATAGAGTGAATCAAACTAATATGTTGATGCATACTCTACAATGTATAATTGAGATGAGTATTATTTTGTTTGATTAATTGTTCTAAAAAATTACGTGCTAATCTAGGTTTGCCGAAGACAAAAATGCACAGAAGTTGGTAGCATGGAATCGCACTCATGGATTTTTGCTCCCATAGACACTAATAATTTCAAATGCCAAGAGAATTCGAATAAACCAATTTGCGTTCATGCTGTACAATGTAAGATTTTTCTGTACATGATTTCATGGTTAATATTTTTTTCATTATATACCTACACTTCGAATTTGTGAATTTTTTCGTGCGTACAATAGTATCGCATTATTGGCCGCATCGAAAAAATATATGTTGAACACCTATGGGTTGATTTATGCAATACATGCTTTAAGCAAGTTGAAGATCAGTATGGTTGGGTTGTGTGTAATCAATGCGGACAAGAATATGTCCAAACCGTAACCAGGTATTCATTTTTATAATGAGTACTACAACTTAGATGTAACACATCCAAAGCGGTTGAATTATTCGCATGCATCTTAGATATAATGTAAAGATGGCCGTGAAAGACTCCACTGGCTCAATGGAGCTCTTGCTAAAGGATACGAAGGCAGAATTTATCTTACAATGTGTCGCATCCAATCTGAAGAAATTAATGTTAAAAGGTAAATACTTAAAAGCTAGATATAAATCACACTATATAGAATTAAGATAATATAGCAATACCTTTATTTGTTATGTTTTGCCAAGATAGAATTTAAATAATATAGCAATACCTTTATTTATGATGTTTTGCCAAGATAATGGGGTGCAAATGTTCACAGACTATGTTTCTCAATATTATGGACGCTCATACGTGTTTATTATTGTTGCTCCAAAGGCTGCGTGTCTTGACCATTGTGTCTCTGTTGTGACTTTCGTATTAAAAGTTGATTCGTGAGAAGGATGTTTGCACATTTTCAAAGGTAATAAATGATTAGACAGATTGTAGGTGTCATAAGTTGTCCTTTTTATTTCATTGTCATACCCAGATTATACATAAATCACTTCACATTTTTAATCTTATTTATGTAGGAATGTCGAGGACTGACAAAGGAACAATGGGGTCGTCATGATAAGAGCTTTGTTAAGATATTGGGAATCTCATAATGACATTTTATTTGTTACGTTAAGTTTTACAAATATATATTCAGTTTGACTTTATTTAATTTTTATTATGTGTGTTGGGTGATTTGTTGATTTTGGAAATTTTTGACCCGCTTGAATATTTTTTGCACCTCAATTTGTCCTGCGCATGTACCGGTGCTCCCTTTGCTCATTGTTTGACCCGTGCCTTCAGGCACGGGCATTCGCATTTTGGAAAAAAACTAAATAGAGATGTGTTTGAATCCAAAAGACAACCAAGGCTTATGATTTATCCCCTCTCATGCATAAATCTCTGCCCTCCATTCTACAAAATGGCAAGTCCGTAAATACTTAACTTTTGGGAGACATTTTAGTGAGGGAGGAAGGAATCCCAGAAAATATTCTCCCTCCCACACATGTTGATTTTGAAAATCCAAAATCCAGACCTCATCTCTCCTTCTCCTCCGTCTAGGTCTCCTCCCCTCTATCCATCCGAAGTCCAAAAGGCAACCAGAGAAAGTGGGAGAAACCAACGAATTGGGGGAAAGGTCAAGTTTCTCTCAATCTCTCACTCTCCATGTTTTCTTGGTTAGTTCTCTCTCTGTCTACCATCTTCTTCTTCGGTGAGAGGTCCTTCGATCACCACAAGAGTCATCATAGGTCACCAACACATGATCCGGAACAATATACGAGGCAACTTCTCTATGTACATAAACAGCCTTTGTGAGTTCCATTTTTAATTCGTTCAGTACCCTTTTCTGTTTTGAAATTTGCAATTATTGCTGGTTTTTGGTTTCTTATTAATCACACATGACATAAGTTCATTGCATTCAAAGTGTTTGTTAAAATGCGTGGTAGAAATAAAATTATAGAACTCCATTCAAATATCTAAAAAATGAAATTGTAGAACTGAATAATTAGCATCAGGGGCCAAGGAAACAAAATTTATGGGCTTCCTGATATTTTCTGTTGGTAACTTCTCAAATGTTTCTTTTGGGTAAGTTCTTCTCGAATTTTTTTGTTGGTAACTTTACATAAAATGCTTCGACCACAATTTATATGCTTTCATTAGTATAAAGTTGCGTGTGGATTTTCTTCCCTAATTTGTGCACTTCCAATCGAACTGTTGTGAATGTGATTGTGCGTTAGTTTTTGAGGAAGGTTATGAAAAAAAGAAAATATATTACAAAGACGTTGAATAAATATTTAGTTGCAGTTACATGCACGTAGTAGTAGGTGCCCATCTTCTATGGATGACTTTCTATGGCAACAGTCAGGTATTACAAAGACGTTGAATAAATATTTAGTTGCAGTTACATGCACGTAGTAGTAGGTGCCCATCTTCTATGGGTGACTTTCTATGGCAACAGTCAGGTAATATATTTATCAAAACTATATGACCGTTGCCATAGAAAGTCACCCATAGAAGATGGGCACCTACTACTACGTGCATGTAACTGCAACTAAATATTTATTCAACGTCTTTGTAATATATTTTCTTCTTTTCATAACTTTTCTCAAAAACTAACGCACAATCACATTCACAACAGTTCGATTGGAAGTGCACAAATTAAGGAAGAAAATCCACACGCAACTTTATACTAATGAAAGCATATAAATTGCGGTCGAAGCATTTTATGTAAAGTTACCAACAAAAAAATTCGAGAAGAACTTACCCAAAAGAAACATTTGAGAAGTTACCAACAGAAAATATCAGGAAGCCCATAAATTTTGTTTCCTTGCCCCCTGATGCTAATTATTCAGTTCTACAATTTCATTTTTTAGATATCTGAATGGAGTTCTATAATTCTATTTCTACCACGCATTTTAACAAACACCTTGAATGCAATGAACGTATGTCATGTGTGATTAATAAGAAACCAAAAACCAGCAATAATTGCAAACTTCAAAACAGAAAAGGGTACTGACCGAATTAAAAATGGAACTTACAAAGGCAGTTTATGTACATAGAGAAGTTGCCTCGTATATTGTTCCGGATCATGTGTTGGTGACCTATGATTCTCGTTTCAAGTAAAGGACCACTGACTCTGACAAATATAAATTAGCCCATAATTGAACCCATCAAAACACAAATCATCAACCCACCACAAATTTTCTTTGAGAAAAAAAAAATGATTGAAATAACAAAAATAAATAAAGAAACAGATATAATCGAAAACCCAAAAAATTACCACCATCTATCCCTGGGAACAGTAAGATGGATATCGGGATCGGGATACACTTTGATGTTGAGAAATCTAGGATCGTTGTCTTCTGGTTGTTCTTCTCGTACATCCTTGGCCATCGTGCAGTTGGTCAGATCTGCAAGTTAAACCTTCAATTAGAAAAGTAAATACACGAAACAGGGGAGAGAGAAATTAGGGTTCAAGAAGACTCTCGTGGTGATCGAAGGACCTCTCACCGAAGAAGAAGATGGTAGAGAGAGAGAGAACTAACCAAGAAAATATGGAGAGTGAGAGATTGAGAGAAACTTGACCTTTCCCCCAATTCGTTGGTTTCTCCCACTTTCTCTGGTTGCCTTTTGAACTTCGGATGGATAGAGGGGAGGAGACCTAGACGGAGGAGAAGGAGAGATGAGGTCTGGATTTTGGATTTTCAAAATCAACGTGTGTGGAGCGAGAATATTTTTTGGGATTCCTTCCTCCCTCACTAAAATGTCTCCCAAAAGTTAAGTATTTACGGACTTGCCATTTTGTAGAATGGAGGGCAGAGATTTATGCATGAGAGGGGATAAATCATAAGCGTTGGTTGTCTTTTGGATTCAAACACAGCTCTATTTTATTTTATAGATTTTTTTAGTGTTTTGCAACTGTGTTAGATTTGTGTAAAATGATCTTTTCTTTTATCTCTAATTTTGTTGTTTCTTATTTATGCCTTGATAGCAGCAAGGGGTGAATGATAGTAGAAAAGTTATTGAGATTGAATGTGATTCAACAATGCAAGGGTTGAATAAATTCTTCAGGTTGAGATTGAATTGGTTTCTGCATATGTTGTCACTCTTAAATTTTCAAAGTCGTAATTTGTGCCAATGCGGTTTTGGTTGGAGTTGCATTATCGTGGAGAGAGTACTTTTCGGTATCTCCGATTCCACATGCAATTTTTTTATTGGCATGAGGGGTTGTTTACTGGTGGAATAATTCAATCATTAGCCTCATGAGTCATGACTAAAAGGGTGTATGGTAGAAAATCTATTCCCCAGGTTTACTACTGGGTTTTTGTTGCGTTTTCATGTTTTCATCGTTGTTTTGAATAGGGAAATGATTCATGATAACTCTGAATTTTATATATACAGAATCAAGTTATCCAGATCAACGGGTATGCTTGCTATTTTTTTCGTAGTTGGAACTTGGAATCGTTGGACAGGGGGTTGAGATATTACATGTGAGCCCATTATTGATTTGCATGTGTTGAATGTTTGAGTCGTGCCTTCAGGCACGGGTATTCACTAGTACTAATATAAAATAGAGCAGTTTTTGTCTACTCATATAAACGGTAAACCCAACACCATCTACAACTGTCGAATCAAATTTTGAATAGTTTATATCTGTCCGTTCGAGAATATACTTCCTAATATAAACCTCCTAATCTTATGATTGGTAAATTCTTTCAATCGATTGCTTTTAAGTTTTTTTTTTTAAAGGCTTGATTTTTCTCTAAGTTTAAATCAAATCAATTATTGATTTCCCTCTATAGTTGATTTCCGTACATTCGATTCAATAATTTTTAGCTACATGTGGAAATCAACCTAAAAGGAAACAATTAAAAAGCAAATATTGAATGAATATAAGGCCATCCACAGTGGCATAATCAAAAATGGATAACCAAAAGTTGACACATCAGCTTTTGATTATTCATTTAAGAGGTTACTAAGCTTAACAATGTTGAGGTCCACAATGGTCACTTCTAGTCCATAACTAAAATAAGGGATACACTACAATTTCACTCTCTCTCCCCTTGTGTTTTCCACCATTGATCACTTCCCTCCATTACACTTTTTTTTTTGCAAAAATATATCAATTTTCTCCTTTAATTTTGGGGAAAGAATTGGTGACTTCCTTTCCTAATATTATGAATTTGGAAAAAAAATCATGTACTAAAAAAAAAAAAAACCAGATGTGTTCTTGAATTTGTAAAAAAATGTAAGGTTCTTTATGTACTCAATCACAGGGAGAGGAACAAAAAAAGAATAAAATAAAAATGGAAAAAAAAAAGTGAAATACCTGAATGTGGTGGCAAATGTTTTCCACCATTGATCACTTCCCTCCATTACGGTTTTTTTTTTGGCAAAAATATATCGATTTTCTCCCTTAATTTTGGAGAAAAAATTGGTGACTTCCTTCCCTCATATTATGAATTTGAAAAAAAAATCATGTACTCAAAAAAAAAAAAAAAAAACGGATGTGTTCTTGAATTTGTAAAAGAATGCAAGGTTCTTCATGTACTCAACCACAAGGAAAGGAACGAAAAAGAATAAAATAAAAACGGAAAAAAGTGAAATACCTTAATCCGGTGACAATGAGTTGAATTGTAAATGATTGAAAGATATGAGCTTTACTTTTGGAGGGAAAGAAAAAGAAAGAGTTTGTGGCTGAAGAAAATGAGATATAGAGTGGGCGAAGAAAATATCATTTGAAACACGTGTGTACATAAATTTTAGAACCAGTTAACTTATGTGGTGTGAGATCCACAAATTTTGATTATTGAAAAAAGATTGCTAGTTTTGGTTATCCAAAGCCCAAAATTTGATTATTTCTAAGAATGTTGTTAAGTTTGATTATACCATTGTGAGCCATCTTTTACTCCAATATTGTTAACTTTAAAAATAATTTGCTTTTGATTATGCCACTGTGGATGGCCTAAGGAAATCAACTTTAGAGGGAAATCAATAATTGAGTTGATTTAAATTCAAAAAGATAATCAAGCTTTTTAAGGAAAAAACTTAAAAGCAATTAATTGAAAGAATTTACCAATCATAAGGTTAGAAGATTTATATTAGGAAGTATATTCTCGAACGGATAGATATAATCTCTTAAAAATTCGATCCGACTGTTGTAGAGAGTGTTGGGTTTCTAGATTAGAAAATTGAAAATAGTGATGAGAGATCAAAAACGAAAGCAAAAATTTGAGATAAAAAACTTTTTGTGTTCAAAACGCGTTGTTTCGTGCCTTTAGGCACGGGCAATCCCTAGTTTCTTATGAATGAGGACAAGAAGAAGGATGCGTTGGGAGAAAAGGAACGTCCTAAAATTTTGCCTTTTTGTTTTGGAAAAATTACAGTTAATCTTATCAACAAAATCATATCTTGATTTTCTTTGTAACGATAATTTAAGGTTACTGTGGGAAGGATAATTTAAGGTTACTGTGGGAAGGAGAGGGGAACGAGGAAAAATTATTTGGTGCTGTTAGGGCAATGCTCGCACACCATACATTTGTCGTTTGTGGGAGCTCACCTCCGATGTGTGAATCCTAAGATAGTGTATGGTGGAAGAGGTCCCTAGAGCATTGCTCCAGAAGCACCAATATTTATCAGGAGACGAGAGGGTGACCGTGTGGGATGGGGATGAGGAATGACGATCTTCATGGGTTTACGTAGGGTTTGGTGGGTTCGCAAGCCTTTCAATGGATTGATTGGTTACACCCCTCAATGGTTTAATTACGACTTTCATTGGTTTAGTCATAAGGGTGCATATAGTACGAGAGTGTGTATTGTAGCATTACCCAATGATGAAAACTTAACTTTACCAAGTTGAAACCCACAACTTCGACGTTTCTATCAATCTCAAGACATATTAACAACATCGACTTTGTTCTTCTTTGAAATAGTTTTATTGTTTACGAAAGATGTTAAATAAGATCAGGATCCTATTTTTGTTTATTTTCATAACTTATTTCCCCCTTTTTTCCTCATGGAGAGAGTCACAATTAGTAGTATTAGTTGCAATGAGATTTAAACCTCAGTCAAATGCATAAAAGTACACAAAGCATATCTCGCTGGGCTAACATTGCACTTGCCATTGCGGAGTCCAATATATTGCGGCCTAATAATCCCAGCCATCAACCAATCCAAAATATAAAAATATAAAAAACAAAAAAACTATGTATAAAAAATGAGGCTTTCAGCGTTTGAACAGATCGTGGCATTATACCCACCCTTTGAGAAAATGGTGGGGCGGCTCAACATGGCACCCAGGGTCCAAGCAAACTCTCTACATTCAAAAAATGAGCTAAAAATTTCTTGTTTCTTTTATATAATTGTATTTTTTTAATATTATCAACACTGAATCATTCATACATAGTCAAAGTAAGTGAAAAATCACCTAAGTTTACAAGTAGGTATGTACTATAACTCGAGTAAACAAAATAAACTAGGCCCAATAAAATTTCACCCAAATGTAAACATGTGCATTAAGGATAGAGCTTTATATACCAAAAAAAAAAAAATTTCTTTCTAATTTTGTCACTGCTGAACTAAAATTCTGGAGCCGCCGCTATTTACTAGTGAACACAATATAGTGAACAAATAAGTTTCTAACAAATAACTGGCGTGCCTTTGCACACATGCATAATTCCGCTACCATTAGCTTAGCTGCGCTTTTTCTTATGGGCAGAGGTGGTCATCAAGGAGGACAAATGAAGCTTTCTTTCTTTCTTTCTTTTTTGTGAATTTCGACGAGCTGAATTGTGCGAGCATGTGTGTGTGTGAGAGGGGTTTACCAAAGCAAATTCAAGAAACTACGCAGCCACAACTGGAAATGTGCAGCACCCATTCGCCTTGACCCAAAAATTGAAAAAGTGTCAATAGCATAATGACTAACATTCACCACCAAAACGACCAAACACTATAAATACCAAAGCCGATAACCCACAAACAATAACACAAACACCACTCTATGCAGGCTAATGCCAACCTCCCTATGGATCCCAATGGCGATAAACTGCCTTACACAATACTCCACACAGGTTAAAAGCCACTACTAGAAAAGAATATACAGGTGCCTTACATATAACGCTGAAATACGCCATTTACATGATTGACCTCCTGTTAAACAAGTCGCAGGCAATAACCAAAAAAACAACCACCCGTAATTCTATACTGCAGGCTTCTGTTCTGTACTGCACCTGATCAGCAGTTAACATTAGGAAAGTGAACTTCAGAAAGCTTTCAAATTATTGGATAAAAGGGAGAAACAACCGGAGGAGACACAGAAAATATACCTTTTCGTATTACTGTTGTGGGCACAGCTGCTTAGCCTTCCCGTTTTCATCGAATCTGGAGTTGCCATGATCTTCAAGCTTCTCCTCACTTTCCTTAGAGATTACTTCTTGTTGGTACTACAGAGAGAGAACATACAAGAATTATTAAAGGTACATTACAAAAGCAAGAAACAAAATAAGATGAATGCAAGTCATATAAACAATTTACAACAGAGCTCATGAAGAAATAACTACTGTCAGACTTCAGTGACAGTTGTGATTTTAATCACTGAAACCCATTCCAAGGGGCAGTGAGTGAGAAATCATACACAAGTGACTGGAAGAATTTAGGATACAGCCATAAAGTATACCAGAGGGGCAACCCATTAACAAGAGAAATCTCAAGAATAATAACAGTTAAACAGCAGGATGATATATATATCACTATATCAGGTGCAGAAATTGCAGCACATAAGCAGCTTACTGGACAAGACAGCTTGAAGCACGTGCTAATGGAATAGCTACCACAATCAAATTATCAAGGAAGAGAGGAACAGCGTGAGATTGTCATATTACATAGATCCTTATTGCAACATAAAATATTAGGATATTTACCACTTATGAACATGATCATATTTATACACAAAGGAAATAAACACATCCTACATAAACTGATATGTCGCTTTCTCTGACCTCCTCCTAGTTTTTTTCTCGGAAACAAACCTATGGACAGAAATTAGAACAACGCAGTGATCTGGAACAAAAGATTTGAAATATGCTAGACTGATGGAGATTATTTTAGAATAAACGTGCACCCCAGATCAACTCATTGCTTGGTTTTCGATACAGCACTTGCAAGTTCCAAGATCAAGGCTTCAAGCTTGCTTGGCCAAAACTATAAGTACGTAATTTCATACAACGGAATCAGACTACTATGGCTCCACTGTCGGTTTGTTTATCTGCCATAGTCCATACATCCATGGATGCAGAAATCATAAACCAAGTTTCGAAACCCCAGAGTAACAATGCAGGAAGGATTTCAATGCCTTTTCTAAATCAGATGTAAAGAATGATTGCGTGCTGAGACTGGAGAGGGACAGTTGAGCATCATCCTCGTACAACATTGCTTTTACATTTTGTCAAAGGAATCACAATTCGGATAAACCCTTAGAAACACTTGTGCTACAGAAATTGCACACCCCACATCCACAAAAGTCAGGCTCCTTGTGATTTCTGTTATGGGAAGCACATCAGAAGTTCTCACTTTAAGCACCCTTAGCTAAAATTTTCAGTACACTAAAAACTAATCTTAAACACAAACAACCAAATTATCAAACAATCCAGCCACGATTAAGAGTTATTTCAAGTGTATCTTATAAACAGATGTAATGATTATTATCTGCCAGGCTACCACAAGACGAAAAATTAAAAACAAAATTTTTTTACAACTCCAACCATTGTTTCACCGAACTTTGTATGATAAGTATTATCATTTATTCACATGAATCAAGAGAAAAAAGTGGCAACACCTATATCGAAATTAGCACGTACCTGACTGTCCTCATCAACTCTTCCACCACCCATGGATGTTACTTCTCGAATTGTAATGATTTTATCTATATAAACCGTAGTCTCCTCAGCGCCTCCCAGAGTATGGTTCAATGGCATCAAAGCAAGTTCATCTTTTGGTGCATTTCCCCGTGTTGACAACACACTAACAACAAACAGATAGATAGCTAAATAAAATGGCAAAGCCAAATCAACAAACAAGGACTAGATTGTTTGTACAAAAAAGTGAGACCTACAAAGGTACAATTAAATCAACTAGTATACAAGAGAATTTCATATTATGGGAGTCATGGAACAATACCAGGGGTTTGTGGCCTCTTCTAATGGTGCTAAATCAATATCCTTGTGCTGCTTCCTTTTTTTATTACTCTGTGAGCGCTCTAGTAATGTATCAGCACAGCGTTTAAGCCATGAGAAAGGAGCAGAAACAGGAGTAGAAGGAACATCTGATCCATTTTTAGAAGAAAAATCAAGTCCAACGCAGTCTATTTTTTTATTAGTATCCATTTTAGCATCTTGTACAACAGTCTGCTGCTTCAGAACTCTTCTTGCTGAAATTTTTTGCCTGCTAGACAGTAAAATGGACTCTTGAATCTCAGGTGCAGTTATACAGTCTGGGGCTTCCTTTTCCAACTTCTTCATCTGTTCAATCTGAGCAAGAATCTCTTCTCTATCCACATGCAATAGCTCCCTTTGTTTCTCCAACTTCTGCCTTTGCACCTTAAGTTCTTCAATAGCATTGTTTAATTCTGCCCATTCCTTATCCCTCCGTTCATGATCTAAACTGATCTCTCTTCTCTCAGAATCAAGCTTTTGCATTTCTATATTAACTTGTTCCATTTCCTTTTCCACTGTTTCCCGAAGAGAAGCTATATGCTGAAGTTCTTTCTTCTTTTCTTCCTCAAAAACCTTCTCTCTTTCAAGGAGATTACTTTCAATTTCTTCACGCCTCTTACTAACACAGTTTTCTAGCTCTCTCTTCTGCATCTCAACATCCAGCAAGAAGTCAGTACGTTCTTTTTGAATCTTGCTAAACCACTCTGATCGCTCGTGTTCAATTTCAATCATAAAGGCTTCCCGATCATGAGAAAGTGACTCAACATCACGCTTATACTGATCCCACATTGCATCCCTCTCTAATTTAAGGCAATCTCGCTCATCCTTTAGAAACTTGGAAATGGCAAGTCTCTCCTCAGCCACACGCTCTGCTTCCTTTTGTAGTTCTACTCTTTTCTCATCAATTGATTCCCACTCAGTCTCGAATTTTGCCTTTTCTACTTTCAACTCATCAGCCAAAACCTCAAGTTCACACTTTTGAGCACTGATAGTATCAATTTCTTCTTTAAGCCTCATTTCTAAAACCAGTAGTTCACTTGTTTCACTTTTCATGGCCCCCATTTTCTCCTCTGCTTCATCAACTTCCTTTTTCCTGCCTTCGAGTAAATCCATAGACTTTTGAAGATCAAGCTTCGAGTTGTTGATCTCTGCTTTTTCCTTCTGCAAAAGGGCTTTTGTCTCCTCAGCTTCCCTTTCCGCAGCAAGGAGACTTTTCTCTCTCTCAACGAGTAAATTTGTCCTCTCTGTCAAATCCTTCTCCCTCTCTGCTAATGCCCTTGATTTAACCTCCAAGTCCTGTTCTTTCTCCAACATTACGTCCTCCTGTTGACTAAGATCCATCTCCCTCAACTCCCAAGCACGTCTCTTGGTCACCATTTGCTCTTCCACGTGTTTTTGCTTTGTCTCCAACTCTACCTCTAATTCAGACTTCCTTGCTTTCAAGGCAGCTTCGTGGTTAGCCATAACTTGTTGAATTCCATCCTAACATTGTTCATCAAGAGGGAGAGAACAAAATAATTGCAAATCATAACGAAAACTCGTGCTATTTCACCTATAACAATTGTCATTAAATATCGAACAATGCTGCAGCAACATCATCAATCACAACTTAAGTACTGGATCTATACAAGGATAATCAACTGGCATGAAAGAAATTGATAGTGAAGAGGAAGACTCACTGATTCCTTGCTCAAAAGTTTCTCCTGCAGGATAAGCAGGTCTTCCTCTCTCTTGTTCAGCTCGCATTCTCTTTTTATAACACCCTGTGAGAACTCAGGGAAATTTTGCATTAATTGCTCTTCGTGAACAAAACAGCAATCCAGTACACGATGTTTACAATTACCATGTTCGAGGATACAAAGGTAAATGAATTAAGTAATTTGTATATACCTCTTCCTTCGCTGACAAAGAAGCTACAGTTAGCTCCAGATAGCTTCTCTCCTCATTTAAGGTTCGAAGTTGCTTGTCAATATCCGCTTTAGATGACTCATACTCTTTCTCCAGTCGATTTAGTTCCTGAGATCTACTTAAAATGTAGTCCTCCCTTTGGTTTAGCAGAGCTTGTGCTTCGAGTAACCTTTTTTGCGATTCCTGCAGAGTTTTCTGCCTTTCGTATACAGATTGCCTCTCAAGAAGGATCTCTTTCTCTTTAGCATCACAACTAAACCATTAAGACAAAAACAAAGTCATAAGTTCCAGAAACCAGGCCACCTCATATAGAAAAAGAGTGTTTGGACGCCGTTGCTTGCATTGTGCACTATGCAGATTTCCGTTTGAGGTGATTGGGAGCAGTTTCTAGAATGGATTTTACAATAATGCATTTTGAAAAATGAACTCGAGCATGCAAAATCTAAAAATCACATCCGAAGAAACCTTTTGGATTATCCTTTTATTGCAAAAATGTTCTCTTCTACAAAAACTTATCCTGCATATGTTATCTTTCTGATTATAATTCAAAATTTAAAATCACAATTCAGGGATCCAAAATCTAGCAAATACTTGCACCTCCCGAACACCCACGAATATGCACTGGAAAAAACACAAATAATACATCACGACAAGTAGAAATGCATGAATTCGAGAATTTTGAAGCCAAATGATAGTATACGTCAACAAACATCCCAACAAAGGACACATATCAATAGCAGGCAATCAAATGGAAGCTCAAAGATCAGCTAACTCAAAGATCAGTTCATCTACAATGCTTTCGTCCAACTAATGTCAAATAGGTATGATCACTTCTGTCTAAGTTTAACTTTTCATATTGTTTCCTTACCATAAGCACAGGTTACGTTCCTGTCAATCTGCAAGAGGCGGGAAGCTGGTTTCACATTTCAGGACTCATTTATTGAATTTCATTTTCGGTAGGTAAGTAATATTTACCAAATTTCAATGTTGCGTTGAATTTCATGAAAATACAGACAAAAAACCAGCAACCTGGACAAGACCAGCAAGTAAAGGGTCGAGGTCATATGCATCAGATTGGACTCGCGCCTAGAGCAGTCTTGTATCATTCAGAACATCATGAACCGCTAACATGAATCAACCAAGCTTCCATTGACCCTTGGTCTTGTTGTCGAAAAATAGGACCAGATCATATTGAAATTAAAAAACAAAACAAAGTAACAGACCCATCTTCAGTGAAACACTGAAAGTACAATGATGAAGAAAAACAAGAGAAGGTAGAGACGTACTCCGACTTGAACGATATGATGCGTCTTCTGAGATCATCTTCCCGTGCTTCCACCTCATGTAACTTTCTTTCAGCAGCTCGGTGATACCGATTCGCTTCAGCTTCCAAAGACTCTGCTGCATGCAGCTTTGCCTCCGCCTCAACAAACTTTTTCTCAGCATTTTCCACCATACTTCGTGCTTCGCACAATTTGATCTCAGCTGCAAATTTTGTCTCAGCACATTCTGCACGCATCTCGTGCAGGGCCTTCTCAATCTACAAACAAGTAATAGTAAATGAGGAACAAAGATAATGATGTGACACATGGAAAGGAGGCTATTCAAGTACCATACATTTGCAACACACTCTTTCTCAATTCCGAGAGCCTTCTTCAAATTCTCCTCCCGTTTCTTGGCTTCCGCTAGAGTAGATGAGCGTGCAGCTTGATCCCTCCTATGCATTAACTCGCCTGAGTCAACAGAGGCTTTAATTGCCTCATACTTGGAAATCCATTCCTTTTTTTCCAATAAAAGAAGACCCATGTGGTGTTGATGCTCATACACCTACATAAAATTGAGATGTCCATATACACACTTAGACACGAAAGTCATAATTAGATTAATGTCATGTCCAGGTAGTCAGGTAGATTAGGAAAAATCTCATTAATCCATTAAACATCCAAGCTATTCACATTCTCTTGCCAAACGAATTATATAACAGACACAAGTAAGCCAACACTCTACAGCATACTATCTACAAGGACATAAACTGTTTCCCGCTCATCCCCCTTTTACGAACTATTCAATTTACTATTAAAAAATATCACCTTTGTTTGATTCTCCTCTCAAAAAATTTGTCTCCAAATTTTTTGAAGGTTTCGTCATTCATGTTTTCTCTCAGTGATTTTTTATCAAATTTTTAATTTACGTTTTACTTTTTAGATTTATATATCCTACCTTTATCCAAAAAGCAAACAAATTTGATGAAATGTTAAAAAAAATTACCAAAAGACGAAAATATATACAAACATGTAGAACTTTTTTATCTGACAACCAAACAAGGTTAACAGAAGTAAAGGATGTGAAACAAAATAGAATTGGCTTAGATAATCTTCTTTCTACTCTATTTTTCTTTTGTTTTCGCTTCTTTCAAATTCTTGAGATATAAAAGCATGTCACATCAAAGACAGGTACCTCTACAATCGAAAATAAAATTACGAACCTATAGCAAAAGGTGGAATGGTTAATTTCCCAGTAAAAGGCACAGGACGACCAACACATATAGCTAAAAATATATCACTGTGCTTGAGTTCTTCATATCCAAAATATAATTCCCATTACAAGTGAGAGAGAAATAAAAAGAGAAGACGCAACAAATGCAAAGAAACTAGAGAATTTAGAGACCTCAGCTTCAAGCTTGGCGATATAAGCAATTAGAGAAGCTTTATCCCTCCGCTTGATCGACTCTTCGTCGAACCCAGCCTCTCGAAGGCGCTTCCAGATCGCTTCGTCGCTCAGAGGCGTTCGCAGGACCATAGAACCGGGCGTCTTCGGAGAGATGGCCGATTGAGGACTCGCCATTTTCCCCCCAAACTTCTGAATCGAGAAAACCCTAGATTCTTAGGGTTTTAACCGCAAGCGTCGACCAGCGTCTTTCTTGATGCGTTCTTTTTGGACTAAAGTTCTTGATCTGTTGGTAGTTCTTGAGTAGTGGGGAGTCCAGTCACTCTCTACTTTTCTCTACCGAGCTTTTCTTGTGCCTTTTCTCTCTCTAAAATAAACTCTCGCTTTCTCTCTCTAGACTTTGTGTGTGTGCTGTGAAATTCTTTCACGAGAAGCTTTTGACTATTCAAACTGTAAAAAGCTTGCGGAGCTCAAGAAGGGGAAGGTAATGTGGTAAGTACCAGTATTTACGACGGCGTTTAGGGTTGCGAGGCCGCGCCTGCCTTAACTGGACACGAACCTTTTAGATTTTGAATTTTGAAAATTCGGAAAGATATTTGATTTGGTAAAATAACATATATACGAAAAGGAATTAAGAATCTCGCATGGCATTTTATAGTAGCATGAGATGATGACGTAACTGTAGAATTCATTTTTCAAAAAAAAAAACAATAGAATTCATTATAATTTTATTTCATGTTTTTATGGCTTTTCTAGTATTTATCTATTTATTATTTGTTCAAACAAATTGATCAACCCGATATTGATAGTCATTTGAACGAAACGTATTTATCATAAAGGAAATGAATGGCTAAACTCTGGCCGTTTATTTATTTTTAGCCAAATATAAGTCGAGAAAATCTTTGCTTGTATGAATGAAAGCCTATTAATTTTTAACATGGACATTATTAGTCATTAAAACATCGAGCCTACAAACGGAACAATTAGAACTGTTAATGTAAAATTATAGTGTCTTATTTAACATCGTATCATAAGCTACACGAGGAATTACCACATTTGATGAACTCTATTTGAAGAAAAAATTTAGAGATCAATGGTTTTATCATTTATGCTTTGAACGACGAAGGCATAATCACATTTTGGGGATCGAGAATGCGTATGGGGCTTGGATTTCGGATCAACAAGGCATTGTAAATGAGTTTCAGAGTTTCTTTCAGCATTTGTATGTCAGTGAAGGAGTTCAAAACATCCAGCAAGTTACTAATTTTATTCCTCACCGAGTTTCTACTACAATGGATAATAGCCTGCTGAAGCCGTTTACAAGGGAAATCAAAGCTGCTTTGTTTGAGATGCACCCAAATAAAAGCACCTGGCTATGACGGAATGACGGCTGGTTTTTTCCAGCGGTATTGGGGAATAGTTGGTGTTGATGTTTGTCGAGCAGTGCGTAGTTTCTTCCACGATGGCAGAATGCTTAGGAGTGTGAACCGCACTCAGATTGTTCTCATTCCAAAGGTTCAAACTCCTACAAAAGGTCAGCCAATTTCGCCCCATTAGTCTATGCACCATAAGTTACAAAATTATTGCAAAGGTTTTGGCTAATCGGCTCAAGCCTTTCCTTCCTTCGATTGTCTCCGAAAACCAAAGTGCTTTTGTAGGGGGTCGCCAAATAACGGATAATCTTCTTATTGCTCACGAACTCACACACTACATTAAGCACACACGTTCTGGTTCTCATGGGGTGGCTGCATTCAAATTGGATGTGGCAAAGGCATACGATCGGATAAAGTGGAGCTATTTGGAGATGGTGATGACACAGTTGGGCTTTCATCAGAAATGGATTGGATGGGTGATGGAGTGTGTGAATACGGTTTCTTTTTCCATCACAGTCAATGGGGAAGCAGGGGATACTTTCTATCCAAGCCGGGGGATCCGCCAGGGGTGCCCTCTCTCTCCATATTTATTCCTCTTGTGCAGAGAAGGCTTCACAGCCATGTTTCACGATTTTTTAAGCAAAAGACTTTTATAGGGATTTCGGATTAACAATCATTGTCCTATTATCTCTCATTTATTGTTTGCGGATGATTCTATTGTATTTTGTTGTGCCACAGTTCAAGATTGCGAGGCTTTGTCTCGGATCCTTGATTCCTATGAAGCTGCCACTGGCCAAAAGATCAACAAAGACAAATCCTCAATATTCTTCAGTCCCAATACTCTAGTTCAGGCTCGGAATCTCTTATCAGCAACGGTGGGCATATCGATGGAGGCATACGGTGCAAAATATTTGGGGCTACCAGTATTCCTTGGTCGCGCCAAGTGTGATCTATTTCAATACATCAAGGATAGAACAACAAAGCGGTTGCGGAGCTACAAAGAATCTAAGATTAATCATGCAGGGCGTGAGGTTTTGTTACAATCAGTTCTTTTGGCGCATCCAAATTATGCTATGTCCTATTTTCGGTTGCCTAAAACTCTTTTGCAGCAAATTTCATTCGAAATTGCAAGATTCTGGTGGGGTTCTAAGGAAGGGGAACGGAAAATTCATTGGATTAAGTGGGAAAAACTGAGCAGGTGTAAAGGTGATGGTGGATTGGGGCTACGTGATTTGGAGACTTTTAATCAAGCTTTGTTAGCTAAACAAGGCTGGAAACTAATTTAGTACATCATCTTTATTTAGACAGATCTTTAAGGGAAGGTATTTCCCTAGTACATCATTTTGGCATGCCAACGCTAGTAGCCAATCCTCATGGGCTTGGAAGAGCATAGTCTGGGCCCGATAACTAATTGATAAGGGATGGATGTGGCAAGTCCGATCCGGGAAAGATATACGTGTTTGGGAAGACCCTTGGTTGTCCAAGAATACTAATTTCAGAATTAATGGAACCGCACCCAGAAGAGAGGACATAAAGAAAGTTGCTGATCTTATTGATTCTGATACGAAGTCCTAGAAGGTTTCTCTAATCCGTGAGACCTTCAATCAAGAGGATGCAGATGCGATTCTCTCTATTACTATCAGTTATACTAGCCAAAGAGATCGTAAAATTTGGCACCCACCCCTGAATGGGACCTTCTCAATCAAGTCGGCTTACCGTCTAGCGAAGGAAAGTTCAAGTTCTCATAGCAACTTTCAGGAAGGCCAAACAAGCTCCTCAAGCGTCTCACCAACAGTGTGGAAGAAGCTATGGGGACTTTCAATCCATCCGAAGGTGAAGATATTTATCTGGAAATGTTTTAATAATGCGGTGGCAACAAATTCAACATTGGTATCACGCAAAGTCAGAGCTGACCCAGTTTGTACTTGTTGTGGTAAAGCGGAAGAATCAATCGCACATATTCTTTTTCAGTGTGAGGCTGCAATCAAAGTCTGGATCCACTCTCCATTTCGGCTAAGACCTGAAGAACTGCTCGATTGTAGGCACATGGTTGATTGGTGGGAATGCATCTACGATCGTATAACACAGAGTCATTTGCCCTCTCCCTTCCTAGGTATGGCTTTACTTTATTGTTTGTGGATATGGCGAGCAAGGAATGATTTTATTTTCAATGGAATAGTATGGGCAACGGATGCTGTTAGTAGGAAAGTGCAAGGTGATTTTTACGAGTTTCAGGACCCTAACACTAAGGTCCCCCATCCCCCATTGAGTTCCTCTCTGATGGGGACCTTGGTGTGGCAGCGACCCGAAATGAATGTGCTGAAGATAAACGTCGATGCGGCGGTTTGCAGGAGCTCTCATTCTATTGGCATAGGGGCAGTGGCTCGAAGGGATAATGGTCAGGTTATAGGTATTTTTCTAGCTATTCATGAGGGGATCAACTCGTCCAGAATTGTTGAAGCTTTTGCCATTCGCAATGGGTTAAAACTGTGGACTGCTCTAAAATATCCTAAGGTGCATATTGAATTGGACGCGGAGGCGATTGTGAGGAGTTGCAATGATGATCAAAATCCTCCCTCCGATATAGCAGTAGTTATCCATGATTGTTTAGTCTTGAAGAAATCTTTTACTTCCTGTTTTTTTGGATTTGTTAAACGTGAATGTAATAGGGTTGCGCACTGTTGTGCTCAAAAAGCCCTTTCCAATGGCATGTCCCGGTCTGTGGACATCCATTTTACTCCCATGGGGTTCTTATCTCTTTGATGTTTAGGCTTTGCCTATCAGATGAATAACAATTTTCTCACCTTTTGCCAAAAAATAAAAAAAGTTTAACTGTGATTGTAATTTTGGCACCCTAATGGCTTATGGGGTGTTTTCGGTAGTAAAAAATTTGTAAATTTTTATAAATGGTCGAGAAGTTGTTTAGTGTTTTCAGTAGTGAATAAGTTGTTAAGAAATGTCAAGTTACTTCCAACAGTGAATAAGTTGATAATTTGTGAGTAGAGTTACTATAACATATTAAAACAGTGTTTGTTGACAAATTTTTTGTTAGTGGAAACGAGATGGTAAAATGCTGAAATTTTTTTGTTAGTAAAAACGAAATTGTGAAATGCGTTAAGTTTTTAGTATTTTTTGTTAGTGAAAATGGGGTCTAATTAGTTTTGTTTTACTAGTTGTGCTATTTGTCTGCAAGCCTGATTAGTTGCATTCCTTCCTACTATTAAATTGGACAAGATAGTCAGCTTAAACTGTAAAAAGAAAAAAAGAAAAAAAGAAGAAGGAAATTATTAGGAATGTTTGGCGACTTCCAATTGGACAAGATAGTTAGTTTAAACTAAATAGTAAGAGCAGGGCATCTACAATACAATAATTATTAAAATTAAAAGATGGCTAAAGTTAGCAATGCGTGTTTAAATACGTGCTCACATTATAATATTAAAATTAACAACCTTCCAACTAATAATCAAATTTGAATATTTGAATAATTAAAAGTAACAATGTGAAATTTCACATTAGTAACTTTAGTAACCATTTAAATAAATAATCAAAAGCTAACATCGGAGTAAGTATTTAGCTAGTGACAGTTTTTCCCACATGACGTGCTAGTCCATTTTGGTCACCTTTTTATTAAATAAAAAATGGTGGACCCTTCTCGTCAAAATAATGTACTCCAGTAAATGCAAACTTTTTAAAACGGTGGAATTTTGTTGGTGTGGTTATTTATAGATAAAATGTATTTTAAATGATATATCATATTGAACTATTTTTTATTTCAGAGAGCCAAAATAATGTTTGGGAAAAAGTAAGTTCTGACAACTCAACTATTCACACCGACTCTAAAAACTTACCTACGAAATTTTTCTCAAATTTCTACTGTATTAGCAAATCATTATAATACTCGATAAGAAATATTGATCTCATTTTAAAAGAATCGTCGATGTCTTCTAAATAATACTGTACTAATTTTGTAGAAAAGAGATCTACATTATTAAAATTTGGCATGTCTTATGAGAACAATAAAAGGCAAAAATGATACTAGTGGTATTACAATTTGGCGCCAAAGACGGAATGAATAGAACAATTATTCAAACTGATACAAATAGACATTTCAAAGGTAATCTATAACGTCGAGTGGGGTAATTTTGTTTCTTTATATTTTACTGTGACTTCTCTAATTTATTGCATATGAAGATAAAAAGAAAATATTGACATAATATGAATCGTTAATGCTGTATTTTGTTCCCTGAGAGAGGGGAAAATGGAATTAGGCCCCGTTCCAAAACGATAAATAAGAACTTATTTTTTAAGAAGGTAATTTCAAGTTCAAAAATTATGTACTTACGCAAATAATTTTCCTATCATTATGGATCTTGTTTGATAGATCTCATTGAGATCTTTAATACGGTGCAAAAAAAATTGAAAAATTATTTTTCATTTACATTATTTTTTAGTTTGAAAATGTGAAATAAGTACTTATTTTTTAAGAAGGTGTTCTGGAACGGGTTCGCATGGGGTCAAGGAACAAAAATGATACTCCCTCTGTCCCAAATTATTTGTTCAGTCCGCAAACAGGGGATTAAAAAATAATGCATTTCTCTTATGAAAAAATTCAAATTTTTTTCATAAATTATTCATAAATTAAAAGAACTCATCGATATCTAGTAAATTGTTAAAAAAACTTTTAATTTTTCTTGCAAAAATTGTATTATTTTTACGTCATTGTTTTTCGGACCGAACAAATATTATGGGACGGAGGGAGTAAGAATTACCGGCTACGCATGGGGTCAAGGAACAAAAATGATAAGAACTACCGGGTAGCACTAGTGGTAGGTTCTTGCCCTCTCCGTGAAAGTCAGAGTTCGAGCCCCACGATGGACAAAGTTTGGGGTTTCAGGGCTGTTTGGGGTTTCAAGGCTATAGATAGCCACTGAACCCCCTCTTGACTAAATTCCCACTAACCCCGCTGACTATAGAATATGGCCACAATAAAAAAAAAAAGGAACAAAAATGATTGTACTGATTTTATAGATAGAATAGATATCCTTTGATTTAGCTTCTCTCACTTCATTATTTTCCTAATATCTCCTCGCCTTTTTATTTCCTTTGAGATTATAGTACTCCCTCCGTCCCTAAATAAATGTCCGGCGCACAACACTAAGCCTTCCAAAAAATGCATTTGTTTCGTTAAAAAAATTAATTTTTTTTCTCAAATCTATATATAGCAATGAGTTTTATTATATTGTGAAAAAAATTAAATTTTTTAATAAAAAATATGTATGTTTTGTAAAGTCTAGTTTTGCGCGCCGGACACTTATTTAGGGACGGAGAGAGTACGTGATTCGGGCACACCGCAAGGCAAAATCAAGTTAAAAAGCAATGAGAAAATAACCGGGAAGAATGCAAGAAAATTTTTATTTTACAAGGGAATTTTTATTTACAACAATAAGAGCCTTGAAATTGCAACCAAAGCCAATGCAAGGCAGTTGAAGTTAGTACGTGGCCTTGAAGAAATTTCAGCAGAACTTGAGTTTGAAATCAGTTTTCTGAGAATTCAGACAAGGGTTTCGCCAATTGCTGCTATATGTGCATGAGGTGCTAGAATAACAAGAAGTTGGGGCAACAGTTACGAAGCAAAAACTGCCTTCTTTTCCTGATAGTAGTCATGAAGCCAGCCTTCAATCAGCTTGATTTCAGATGTCCGCTGCTCCAGTAACCAGTCAGGATCCTCGGCAGTCGCTGCTCGCAGATCTAAGTGATGGGCACCTGAGATGAGAAAACATAAGTTTGAATCTATTTCGGCAGGAACAACGCTTTCTTTAGCCTCTAAAGGGGAGTAAAATGATACGCCCAAACAGGGCCTAGCTTTGAGGGCAATAAAAACCGAGCAGGTCAAATAGTTATTATTTAACATCATAAGAAAAATTAATATCAAAATATTCATTGGGGGAAAATTCTTCTAAAAACCTATTTGTAAAACCGTGTGGTTTGAAAGTCGGATAGTGAAATGCCACTGCTCATCAGTCATCCCTTAATAGTGCCACCAGTGTCATTTGTGGGATTAGACCATATGGTCTTGACGGAAATGAACTTATCCTCCGAGGATTGAGCTCATTTTTGAAAACAAATGCAAAGTAAGTTAACCGATAGATTAGCTTATGGTTTAGGCCAAATTATACAACACAAGCTTCCCAATGTACACTGATAACTTGATAGGCGTAGTTGGCTGAAAGTCTCTCGACACTCTTATGTGGATGATATGGCTCAATCAACTAAAGATTTCTAAATTTCCCTCCACTGTGTTAGAGACACCTTGGTCAAATGAACATGAACAAGAAGAAGAAGACGAGATAGATGGGTAGAGATGAGGAGTTAAACTACAACGGTTTAGATAATTCTTCTTCACCCAAGAGTGTAACCCACTTGGAAAAACAGCTAGGATGGGTGGTTAAAGTTAACGATATCATGTGGCATACCATGGGACCCAAATATGAAAAAAAGTTGACGATATCTAACTCAAATTAAATTCAAGCAAGCTTAAGGCAATGTTTTTTGTACCTTTTTCAGTCACGAGAGAGACTATACTTTCAGATACATCTTCCAAAACACTGCACCAGAAATAAGCAACCTCCATCAAATTTGCCTTGTAAATATTTGGCAACAATAACGTCATATAAACAATGAAGAAGTTACCCGCCGCCACTCCAAGGATCCAATAGGCCATTTGCAAAGATGATGTTACTTCCAAACATTTTCAAGGCTGTCTTAAAATCCTTCACATGAAAGCGGAAAACGGAAAATATCAACTAAAGTTACTGGATCAGAGAAGAATATAGATTCTTCGCATACAAATATGGTTTCCAAAAAAGAAGGAATTACCCCATCAGAATACTACCAGGATCCTATCTAATGCGCAAAGCAAGGCAAATGAACCAATTGGTCCAATCCAAACAGCAATAGAAACAGCAGTGGTAAATCTTCCATTTTTTGGCAACCCCGGACACCCAACTATCCGAATGGACAAAAACACATCTCACTGACAAGCCTATGCCAACCTTTTACCTTCCCTTACCCCAACCCCCAACCCACCCACCGCACACACAAACAATGGGAAAAGCTCCATCTTGAGTCAAGGGCAAACCAAATGTATCAAACATCATCAGCAAAGCTCGTAACCACATTACAATGCAAAAGGGAATGCTTTACCAATTCTCTCTCTTGTTTGCACATGCAAATTTTGAGAACATATCATCCAGGTGCAGCCAATTCCATGATAAAGTGAGAAACAAAATACTCATAAGATAATTGAAGTTTAGAGTTGAAAAGTTCAGCACATTACTGCTCTACAGAGGCTCCATTTCAAAGTGGAAGTCCAAGACCGTCACCTAGTTAAGACTCATGACTCATTCCCTTCAAGAGAATCAAAGAGCCATTATATTGAACTTCCTTTGTCCATATAACTGTTTCTTATTCCCCGACAAATGGCCTGATTATTTGAATCCAAAACAATCTGAAGTTTATTTTTGGACAGATAATTGTAGACATAAACAAAAAAAAACTTGTAAAGATAAATCTACTACTGTAAAGCTAAAAGAATGACATCATCTTGGAACTCTAATGTTTAGGCACTGAGCTTCATTATCCTTATTTTTATTTCCAAACAAAATTTCATTATCATAAAGATGAAAAATGAAATTTTTGAGGAAAAGAACAAACGGACATTATTTTCACATGCCCAACAACTCCCAATTTTATTTCTTTTGACCACTATAGAAACTAAACCCATATAGTCCCTAAAGTTAAACAGATCATCTAGGTCCATGTAACCAGAGAGACATAAGCAAAGCGAAATAACCAAAACAGAAGAGAGAATAGTAGCTGAAAGTTACCTCCACAGAAACCTTAAGCTTAGCCCATGGATCATAAATATACAATTTTACACATCTAAAAATCTTAATTCACTTACATGTCCACCAAATTCTGTGGTTATCCACTTAGGCCGTGGTTTGACGCGGAAACTGTTCCAGCAGTCCTCTTTATAGTAAGTGTAATTAAAATCAGAAGCTGGATACATACTAGTATCCTGGCTGGTAGACATTGGCATAACCATCTCAGTGCATGCCTGTAAGTGGAAAGGAAACAAAGCAAAGGATTTCAGTTTAGCGTGACAGACTTGAGCAACATTTTTTGTAATAGTTCACAGCAAATTCTCATTTCTAATTTTAGAAAGAATGGAACTCATAAATTCATAATACGAGCACTTCTGGACCTGCCAGTTCCATCCATCCAAGCCATGAGGGTCATCATCCAGCTGAAAGCAGTCATATTCTCCGGTGTAATTGTAATATACATTTACTCCTTCAAATATCCGCTCTAGAACACTAGTCCCTTCAGGGCAGTTGTCAATTTTTCTGCAAACCTGCAGACAAAAAAAAGAAGGAAACAAAAAGAAATTATCAGACAGCATTGCTCATAACATAAGTCACTATATAAGTTTCTGCAAGCATGTCCTCAAGCTAACCTCTTTTATGGGATTTCCTGGCAAAGGCATCATAAAATTGGCCGGATATGGATAGTTAACCATTGCTAAATAACTATAAGCAGAGTCCAACCAATTATAAAGGTCATCTACTCTTTCCAGTTTCCTGCCATCCATTTGTTTATCAGACCAAATGATGAAAAATAACAAATCAGCGGTCAGAACAGTCACATGAGTCTGCAAGCTTGTCTACATGGGATTGAAAACAAACATTGCATGTACAACTTACTGGCAGAAGTGGAAAGTCTTAGTCAGTTGCATAAGTCCATCATTTTTTGAACCCTCAGATTCTAGTGCATCCCATGACTCTTTTATGGTGTTGAAGCAGCTAGTACTTTCATGCTGAGTAGATAAGAGGAAAGCAGTCTCACATACACTTACAATTACAGCAGAAAAATCAAAAAAGACAAGAATAAAGTCTAGAGAGGAACAGACTCGGAAACTATTGGAGACAATGTCATAAAACGTTTCTGGTGGCACAATATCTTCAAATTGAAGGATGGGTGCTGAAGAAGCAAGTGCACCAATTGCAATGTGAGGATATTTGAGACGCATCCATGCCGCCAACACTGTTCAGTTCAAAGACAGAACATTCAATATCGCTCACATCTTTAGTATACCAAGCGAACAGAATGGTAAACTGTTTTGAGTTTCTCCTCATCCACAACTAACTAGAGAGAATAACTGTGTCTTACTTCCACCATATGATCCGCCAAATAACACAACAGGGCAAGCCTGAGCCGACAAGTTTTGTTTCAGGTTTGTAATCAACACCGCGAAATCAGCAATTGCTTGCTCGGTTGTGAGATGTGATAAAGTAGTAGCATTCTTATATGCTTCATCTAGACTTCCATAGGGCACTGACTCGCCGTAGTATCGATGCTGCCAATGAAGTTCTCAAGTCAAGGTGAATAACATAGAGAAACTAGTCACCCAAAAAGAAAGAAAAAAACATGGACAAACTAGACTGATAGTTCATTCTGCAACTTTTAACAAAATGGTAAAATATCATACGAACAGAATTTCCAAACATGTTATATGGAAACACTAACTATTGCGGCTCATAAATTTTAAAAAATGCCAGGGTCACATAATTTTGGATGGCATTTGTTGATAATGTTTGTAAATCATTCTCCTTAACAAAAACTAAACAATCAAATGAATAAAATGACCTGGATTGACAAAAATAAATGATAAAATGATGCATCCAATCAGGATGCTGCAATTCCTCTTTTGTGTTTCATAATTTGCTAGAGAACGTAAGAAAAAAACAAAAGAAAAAATTCCATACAAGATCCCCGGCTATTACAATTTGTAATTTACAGAACATTTTTCTTCTCTTGAACTTGAGCTCTTCGTTCTGCTATATTTTCTGATTTGTAATCTAACCGAAAACATCTCTCTCTCTCTCTCTCTCTCTCTCTCTCTCTCTCTCTCTCTCTCTCAACACTAATACACAATCAAATCTTGCGAAAATAAAAACATATAACTACAAATATGATCGTCTTACTTCAGGGAAGATGACCATGGCGCCGAACCGAGGGGCGAGTTCCCAAACAAGCCCGGTGTTCTCCGCGAACCACACAATCTCCCCCTCGTTCCCGCAGTAGAGAAAGATGGGTCCCATGAGAGTGGGACCCACCCAATGCTCCGTATTAATGAGGTACCGCTGCCGGAACGTCGGGAGATCATCGGAGAAGCTGAAGTGGTCGAGACTCTGCTCGAAATACCGGGTCTCGTACCTGTATTCCTGCTGTTGCTGTTGTGTTCGTTGTTTTGTTGTCAATTGGGGTTTATTGGGGCGTGAGAATCTGGTGGGGAAGCGAGGAGGGGTTCGTTTGGAGGAGCGGAAGTGCGATGATTGGGATGAGGAGAGAGGGAGGAGGAGGAGGAGAGAGAGTAAGATTAGAGAGAGAAGGAGAGGCTTGGTTGTGGTCGACGGTGGTCTCGCCATGGGCGAACGAGTTCTCGGCGAGTCAGAGTCGGAGACCCCTGCGAATCGTAGTGACGAGGAGTGAAAAGTGAGTTTTCGGGTACCTTTTCTATATATATATATATTTTTTTTAGAGTGATGATACAGACAAGGACATCAACCCATGCTCGCTGTGATTGGTTCAAGTTATTATCCTGTGCGGTGTAGCTTAGGTACACGTGATGCATCTATATGTGCTAATTACTCTTTTCCCTACCACTTCTTATAATTACAGTTCAATCCTAATTCTGAAATGGTTTTGCTCTGCGATACTGGCCTTGTGCTTCAGCTAACTATTGCTCTAAATCTCTGAGTTTATCTTGTTCTTTCCCTATGAATCTAGTAAGAGTGGTACTAGATCTAGGTCTGCTTGTATATAAAGCTGTATTTAGAAGTCAATTTATTAAAAGATTTTGAGTAAATATTTCTTCTTCTAATCTACGAATGTAAATCAAGATATGTTCTTCTTTGTTCATACATGCAAAGATATAAGATTGTAATCAATTATTTGTAAATCCTACTCGGTACTTACCACCATATGATCCAGACAAACTGTTTAAAATAAACTGAATATTGTAAATGGAAGGATATATCTGATTACCTATTAATTAATCTTTCTTTTCATCATCACTTTATTCTGTGTGTCAAAATCTTTTCAAAGGAATTCTTTACTTTCCTTCTTAACCTACCTCCGAATACTATGTTCCCTCAACGCCACTCTCCGGCAAAACGGGTTTAAGACTCAAGAAGAAGGCTTTATGGTTTAAAGGCCTGAAGTCATTACTTCTTAAAATTTTGAATTTTAAATACTAGTGATAATCAAAACTGGATTAAAATCTTTGGGTAATACAGACATATAATTCATACAATATTCATATTATTTATGATCATGGGGGTGTTCCCTTTCGGGAGTCCCTAAAGAACAATAAAGAGCTGAAGAGAAACTTACAATATTATTAACTGCAAATTGCTAATTACAAATATCAAAGGCTCAATTGCTGAAGATTGACTCGACCAAATACAAATGCAACAAATGCTTACAGATAGCAAGTGTTCAAATGCTAGGAGAGTCGTGAGTACAACTGAAAGACTCTATTCTATTTATAGACTGACTCAAAATTAAAATGACTGGCAACCTATTAGGAAAAGAGATTTGGTTTTTCAAAGAGAATAGTGGATGCCGCGTGATCACTGGCCCGCATCGTCACATCTTTCAACTTTTCTTTTGAAAAGAAGACTCTCTATTATTGTTGCAAAGAAAGATGTCCAAAAGTAGCTGAACTCATTATTTCTCTGGCTGGTGAAGAGTAAAAGTAGTTGATTTGCTGGTGAAGAGTGGTTGAAACAGTAAAAGCGGTTGATTTGCTGGTGTAGAGTGGTTGAAATAGTAAAAGTGGTTGATTATTTCTCTGCTTTTGGTGAATGCTTCCAACTCTTTTAAAGTATCGACCCATGTGATGACAGAGTTGCTGTCCATCATGATGGGATACTTTGACCTTTCTTTTTATCCTTCCATGGCATTGTTGAGATTATGGATGGCTTCATCATCGAAATCATAATCTTCATCTTCTTCATGCTCAGATGGATTGGATAAATCTTCTCCTGTTAGCATGGCTCTTTGCTGGTCTTTTTGCTCCAAATAATACCTAACTAAATTATCATATCATGTTTCAAAATGAAATTTTAATTCTGGAATGTGATCATTGGACCTAATTTTTTGAAATAGGTCTTCACATACTAATGGTGTCTTCCCGTAATCGTATAAACTATCATAATGAAAACCTTCAGCTATGGTGAAGGCAATGGCATGCCTGATCTGTTTTCTTATAGAATTTGCCTCGCAAATCCATGGATCATCATTATCACAGTGATAAATTCTTTTGAGAATTGTATTTGCTGGATTGGTGTTGATGTGAATATTGTGGTAGGCAGGGATGAGTTGTCCCGTAGACGTCCATTCTGGAAGTTTTGATTCCACCACAACTTCAACTGTTGTACCTTGATCTGCCATAGAGTTGAGAACACATGCTGCAATTTTTCTTCCAAATCTGTTAGTGTCTTCTGGGTCATGGAATATAATTTGTTGAATATATCCAAAATTCAAAAGAGTTACTTCTGTAATTTCCACCTCTTTATCTTTGAAATTAAGATAAAAGGGTTTGAAGTGTTTCATGTTTATGTTGGTCATAGGGATGCTGTAGACAAGTTGGCATGTACAAGCCATCCGTTCCAAAGGCGTCTTAATACAAGTCGGTTTAATCTTTGGACATGGAACAACATCTTTTTCTTGTAAATAAAGGGTTTTTCAGGAAATAGTGAGTCATGGAATACAATCTTCATTCTGGTTGATCTTGATCAGTTTTGAGAATAAGAATTCTTGAAAATGAACTCTATCTTGCTTAGCTAAGTACTGAATATGATTGACAACATCTGGGGGGAATTTTGAAAGAAAAGTAGTTGCTTTTGGTTGCAAAAGCTCTATTGGATCATATTCCTTACTCCACTCACTCTTTTCTTCATCTTCCAGTGGGGAAGACTGCTTTCTCACTTTTACCAGTGGGGTAAAATGGCTTCTAATTTTCTTGAGCTCTTTCTCTGATTCTAACAACTTCTTTTTGAGAGTTGTTATTTCTTCTTCAAGCTTTTGTTGATTATTGATTAACTGTTGGTTTGTTTGTTCAAAATCCTGGTTTCTTTTATTTAAAAGTCTAAAATTTCTAGTCATTGTTTCGCAATGACCACAAAATCTTATTTGCTGAGAAAATGGCTGTGGTTAGAAGATGGTTGGTTGAAAACTTGGTTATTTTCAAAACCTACAATCTCAAGAGCTGCCTGAGTATTTAATCTTCTAGAAGACTCCGAAATGTAAAAATTGTTTTCAATGGCACGATTTGCCCATTGATTTGCTTCTACAAAGGTATGAAAACCTTTTCATGTTGAGGAAGAGATTTCATCTACCTGTTTTAAAACTTCTGGCCAATAGGAATAAATCCCTGGAACACGGCCTATGGCTACACAATAAAATGAAAATCTTTTTATTGGGTTTGACCCATTTTGCTGATTAAAAAAAATATTTAAAGCATTTAAACAGGCTAAGAATCTAGGAACATCTTTGTGAGAGTCCCAAAAATTATCCAAAAGACATTTCTGTTCCTCACTAATATTGTGGATGAGGTACCTGAATTTGGATCTGGATTGTTCAGGGAAAACTCTGAGAGTCACACTCCCAAAGGTTAAGAACTTCTGATCTGTTCTGGTTGAACTGGCTATATTGCTGGAAGATGCCATCTGAAAAATTGAAAATGTTAGTATTTATTTCTCTGGATAAATAATCTGCTAAAGTGTTTTCTTTTCCTTTAATATGTTCAAATTCTACTGTATAACCATTTCCTGTTATTGTATTTATAAAATTAAGCCATCTACGATTACTGATCTTTTTCTCATTGAGAAGCTTATGAAATTTAACAATTGCTTCGCAATCTGTTCTGACTGTAAAGGGTTTAAACAACCATAACTTGAAGCTATTAATGGCGTTAATAACTCCGAGTATCTTACAATCTATGCTGGCTAAATTTCCTTTTTCTCTATATTTTCCACTGGAATATCTACAAATCTTTTCTGTGGATTTTGTTGAGTATTTAATGGGTTTGCTAAGGAGTATTGCTCCCCATCCTTTTTCACTAGCATCTACTTCTATTACTATGTAATCAGATTCTAATGGTAATTCTAGTTCTGGTAAATTCCTACAAATTTTTTTGATTTTCTTGACAAGATCTATATCTTGCTGGTTGAAATATTTCTGACCTGTTGGGGTCGTTTTACTATATAGAGGACCTATGATTTTACTAAGATCTTTTATATATGGACTAGCATAATTCAAAGTCCCTAAAAATGACTGAAGTTTCTTTTTATCTTCTATTCTGTCGGGAAACTCTAGTATCTTCTGTACAATGTGTGGCTGTAACTGGATTTTTCCTTTTCCTATTCTGGCTCCTAAATATTCTATATACTCTTTGCATAGTTCCATCTTCTTTTTACTAATTATTAAACCATTATCTATAAATAATTGAAATGTTATCCTGAGATGTCTGTAATGTTTTTTCTGTGTTCTACTAAAAACAAGTATATCATCAATATAAACAAGAATAAATGAATGGTATTCTTTGAATATGTTGTCCATTTTTCTCTGGAAAATACTGGGTGCTGTTTTTAAACCAAATGACATAACAATCCATTCATAACATCCTTGAGGACATGTGAATGCTGTCCATGGTTTACTGGATTGATCTAACATAATCTGCCAAAATCCTGATTTATAATCAAATTTACTAAAAATTATTGCATCTTGAATACTATTAATAAGCTGTTCTTTACTGGGTATATCATAACTATCTAACTGAATATTATCATTAAGACGCTTATAGTTTATGACCATTCGCGCTTTTCCTCTTTTGATTTCTGCATGGTTTCTTACCATAAAGGCTGCACTTCTGTGTGGATTGGTACTTTTTTTATAACTTTAAGATCTAGTAATTCCTGGATTTGTTTCTTAAATTCCTCTACATCTAATGGGCTGTATACTATTTTCTGGGTACTAATCTTAAAATCTGGATTAATAATTTCTAAATGTGCTAAGGTCTTGTTTTTATTCCAATGCTTGATTGGATTTTCTCCTAGAATTTGGGTTTCTTCTGCTAACCTAATTAATTCTTCTAATCTTTCTTTATCTGTCTTCTTCTTTTTGTGATCAAGAACTGACAAATAATATTCTACTTGATTAAAATTTACTGGATCATAATCTATCTGGATTAACTGTTCATCTTCTTCCATTAACCACTCCGTTTCAATATCATCTTCTACTGTTTCTTCATATGAACCTAAATATTTTTCTGGAATATCTTTTAACATTTCATGTATCTTATCTTTTACTATCCTATTTTCTTCTACTATTTTTCTGTTTTCGTCAGTAGGTCCACCACGCTTAGCTGACAACTCTGATTCTAAATGTTGGGCGTGTAGGGTTTCGACCTGTAAACTACGCTTATGAAAGGTGACAAAATGTCTACTAAATGTAATACTGCCATTCATGCTGTCTATAAAGTTTAATCCTAAGATAAACTTCTAGTTGTGATTGATTTCTCCTATCCATACCATAGGTAACGGGTAAGTATGTTGCTGGTGGATTCTGTTGGTAAATCTGATGCTACTATTCATGAGACATGTATCATAAATAATGCTGGTATTATTCATGAGATCTGCTCTGGCTATGTAACCTGGTTTTGTAAAGTATTCAACTGGTATAAGATCTCGACTAATGTGACTTTTGCTAGCTCCTGTATCTACCATAGCTTTAGTCTCTATGATCTTTCCTGAATTCTTTCCTCTAGCTGGTAATAAAATCTCACAATTTATTTCTATAAGACTGTTTTCTCCTATTCTATTGACCAATTCAACAATATTGCAGTGATCTTCTAGAGTTTCAATTAAAGGCTGATTTTTCTCATGTAACTGGATTCTTAATCTATTATCTTCTATTCTATATGTTTCTATTTTTATAAACAAAATTTCTATTTTCTTTTCTAATTCACTTATCTGTTTTTCAAACTGAAATTTTGTTCTATCCAAATCTAACTTAGCTGTGGCTGCTTCTAATTTAGCTTTTTGGAGAGATAATCTCGAGTTCTGGTTTAACACAGGTTGCTGTATGCTACCACTTAAATCTATCGAATCTCTATCTATCTAATGGTTCTTTTTGAGACAAAATTTACAAACATTTTTCTTACAATGTTCACATATACTTCTAAATAATCTAAAAGGATAACCATTGCATTCTGAGCAAGGTTCACTATCTTGGCCTATATTATGTTGCCACTGGTGTATACATTCTATACTAGAACTTTTAATCATAAAAGTATATTCTGGTATGTAGCTGGGAAGTTCATCTTCTGAACTACTACTGCTACTGCTATCATTATCTTCTAAGAAATTTATTTCTTCTAGTTCTGTACTGATCAAACTGTATATTGATTCAGTATCACTTTTCTCTAATTTTATTTCTATAAACTCAATGTTATCAAAATCTTCTAATTCTGCTATAAGGTTTGCTTTTTCTGTGTTTTTCTGGTTTTTCCCTTTATTAGGGCATCTGTTTGCTAGATGATCTTCTGAATCACATATAAAGCACTTACATTTACGGTTCTGAGTTGGTTGAACTCTTTTTCTAAAATGTCTCTTAGGTCTTGGTCTAAACTGTTGTTTACTGGGTGCTTGTCTATAAGACTGGCTTTTCCTATATCTTTTCCTAGGATAATAGCCATGTTTTTGATATCCATAATTATACTTCCCTGTCTGTGCTATATTCTTATGGTATTTACTGGCTTTCTTATGATATTTATAGAATTTGTTTTTTTTTTTCTTTTCTTTGCTGTATTCATACTGTTGTGGAGTATATATGACTTGGCTATAAAAGTTTAACTTGTTTTTCTTTATGCCTTTCTGGATTTCAAGTGTAGTGCACTTGTCTCTTAGGACTGCAAAAACAAACTGAATTCTAGGGCCTATTCCTAAATGCTGGTTTTCATCTCCGTTAGTAACTTTCCATTTTTCCCATATTTCTTCTCCTAAAGGTCCTGGAAGTTTCCTAAAGAATTTATTACTAATTTCTGAATCGAGTGCTCTTCCTGTCTGTGATGCAAGGGCTATAAAATCATTACAAAAATTGACTATATATTTCCATTTATGTAACTTAAGCTGTTCTAACTGTCTTATAGCTACATTCTGATACGTCGTGTTACCTCTATTAGGATCTGCTCCTATGATCAAAGTTTTGACTAAACTGGTGAAATTATAAACATTTGGTCCTAGGGCTATTAAAGCCGCATATTGGGTTTCAAAGTCTCTCTTGTAGGCTTCTACAATTCCTTTTGCTGTGTCTCCTAAAAATGATTCGCAATATGACCACATCTCTGCTGAAGAGTGCCAATTGGTCATTTCTAAAAGTTTTCTAACTAAAGCTTGTTCCCATCTATCTATTACTGCTTTGTGAAATTGAGGATCAAATGCTGCAATGTCTAGCATTAATCATGTTCCTGCTTGTGCCATAAGAGTTATATCTCTATCTACTGGTAACCTTTTTCCATAGGTTCTGTATTCTAGTTCTTGGGCTGATGGCTCAAGTCTAGACCTACTGATTGGAATATTTCCCATCTCATATACTTGATTTGGGAGTACTGGTGGAGTATTATCATATGTTTCCATTTTGACTTCTACCATATGGCTTTCTGTATTCTTAACTGGTGGTTGATAATATTTGGATCTAGGGTCTGAGTGACAAAACATATCTTCTACTGAAAGATTGTTCTTTCTATTGGAATCATATTCTAGAAAATTTTCTTCTAAGACAAATATATTATTTTGTAATAAATATTGTCTTTGGACCTTCGAACTATCATCTAATTCTGGATGCTCGTACTCAAGCTTTTAGGTATAGTATCCTTCTAAAATTTGGTAATCATAATAATCTAAGTCTAGCCTATAAACTGGTTCTAAAAGCTCTTTTAACCTGATTATGTCAGATTCACTAAATTTAACTAATTGATCTAGGGTGAACTAGGGCTGTTCATATGCCATATAAATATGTTCTGTTTCTACATCTGAATTTCTAGCAAATTCTGTATGAATAGAACTACTTACATCTGAATGTCTACCTGCTGAGATATAATTACTGAATCTAAGATTAACTTCTCCTAGATTGTTGGTATAAAAACTGTTATTACAGGGTCTGAGTTGTTGTTTAGGCACTAAATTCGTGACTTTCCATTCAAGTCCTGATAACATTTCTGAATCTCATTTTTTAGCTTCTATGACCTGGATACCTCTGGTACCTAAAGCTTTTAAAGCTTGATCTGTTCTAAGCTTATATCTGGTGCTACTGTGATTGCTCAGTTTTCCTATAAAATTTACACATACTAAAAGGTTATGAACATCAGGGATCATGTGATATCCCCTTGCCTTAATTCCTATTTTTATATGCTGGTAAAATTCATCAAGTCTCATCTGAAAATCTGGTATGCAGTAAACGATCTGGCAATTACTGTTCATGTCTAACTCCATGCTTCCTATTAAGGCTTGTTCTTGATTTGTAAACCTATTATAAAAAATCATGACCAATACTTTGGTTCCTAAGTCTTGTCTAGCTAAACCTTTTATTCCTATAGTAATTAAACCTAGGTGTATAAGGCCTAACCTTAACTGTTTAAGCTCATTGAAACTCTTCGGAGTAATCATCTCTAAAATTTCTAGCTGGTCTTCAGTTATAACACTGACTGGTTTTTCATGATAGCTATTATAATTTCTGACTTCTCTATTGAAGAAATTCTGTGATCTATATAATACCGTTGGGTCTAATAATTCTAAACTATGATTTCTGAATCTGTCTAACTGAACTTCTGGATCTATGATTCCTTCTATTCTATTTTCTTCAACTGGTTGTTTTTCAAATACTTTATTTAGCAAAGAAATCCCACTAACTTTGGTTTTACTGCTAGACGCCATCACTAGGTTCCTGAAGATTGAGGAATTTCTGGTCTCTTTCCTTTATTTGGATCGGGAGTGCCAAATATATTATAATAAAATGTATGGTTCTGCAAAGATCTATTGGATCTTTTAGGTTCTAGATGTCCGGTTGAGGCTGAAATACTAATCTGGTTTATTTTGGAGGTTAAAGCTTCTAAAGCCTTTCCTTCCTGGAGTTTATCTATTCTAATAGACAACTGGTCTAACTTTTCTGATGTCTCTACTAATCTATGGCTAAGGCTGATCAAAAGTTCAATAATTGTATTATTCTGCTTAATAATAGTCTCGTCTGTTTTGCCTGTTGGCTTGAAACTAGATAATCCGATAGGGTCTGGTTGAACTTTTCCCGAATTTTCCAATGCTATTTATAAAATAAACTATCGCAACTATTCATTCTCCATTAGCTAATTTCTTTACTTCTTCTAAAAGAATCTCTATTTTCTGGAGTTTACTATCCACTTCTGCCTTAACTTGAACTGAGTTCTGTTTTATTCTGTCAACCTCAAATCTAAGACTTTCTACTAATTTTTTGGTTTCTGTTTCTATATCCTTGGGCCGAGTAACATCTAACTTACTGATCAGATCTATTATATCCTGTTTGCAGGGCAATTTCTCTGATATTATGAGCTGCTTTTCTTCTAACTTACTGATTCTCCTTAATATTTTTGAATGTAAATCTTTAAAGTAATCTAGATTTTCTAACTGCTTCCAAGATCTGGATCTGCTAATTCTTTTCAAGATCTGGGTAGTTTGCTCAAGAGATTTTGTTGAAAACTCTTCAAACTGATTTCTAGTTACTATATTACCTCTAACTTCTAAGCTAAATTTTTTATCTAGGTTATTGCTAAGTTGCTCTATTAGCTGGAAACTTGTTTTAATCTGGATATTTTGTTTTGACTGTTGGGATCTAATCTCACTTAAACTAGGACTAATTGCATTAATTAATTCATTAATCATAACAAACTAAACAAATAAATGCTAAACCATAACAGTAAATAATAAACTAAACAATAATAAGGATCTATAATCTGGCTACTTGAATTAACAAATAGTACTGTAGGCTCTGATACCAATTTTGCCTGGGGTACTGTGTAAATAAAAGGCGGAAATATGAATAATAAAAAGCAGAATCACAAAGGAATTCAAAGGGGTTCTAACGGTGAATATCTAGAAGTTCTGGTGAAATATATATAAGGTACTGTAATTAGTTTAAAAATCCTTGAAAATATTGGTCTGCATTGTAATTATTTTACTGTCTTACACGTAATTGTTCCTACCACATCTGATCATTTTCTTGCCTATCCTGTTTTTAGGTCGTGGGTCAGTATCCTGCTTTCTAAACTTTCTGTTTTTTTTAATACATTTTTTTACACATTCATTTGACAATATTGTACTTCATTCATGTGAATAAAAAAAAACGTGAATAATTAAAAAAAAAAGTGTGAAAATCATTTTTCTTTGTTCAAAGGAGATTTTCATCGCTGTCGCATTGGTCGTCCTTCTCACGATAATTTGGAAGTTGATTCCATCGTGGAATCGCATCCAAACTAATGGATAGCGGCGAAATCAAATCGCATCAATTAGAGTAGTTTATGTTCATCATGGTAACGCCCACCCTACCACTGCCGTAAGAAGGAATTTTTCTATGATGCCTAATGTGCTATTGGGGCATTGATGCCCTAGTAAATTTCAGCCATTAGATCAAAAATGGGTAAATTTTAGCTATTAGATCAAAATCCCACATAAAAAGTAAGGTGGAATTGCTAAAAATAAGGTGATTTTGCGGTTTTTCTTCCAAAAATTCGTACATTTACTTTCTTTCTTTTTTCTGTTTTTTTTATGCAAATGATAAGTTATCTATTACGAATTAAAAATAAGTCTTGGGTATTTAATCCCTACAGTCTTCTTGTAATTGAAATAACAACGCAACATATGTAACATAAAAGGAAATAAAACCAAACGACATATTTTGAGCTTCTTTTGCCAGCAAGTCCTCACATTTGTTAGCTTCCCGTGGATCAAACCTAAGCTCTACCGATTGGAATTGTGAGATGAGCCAGCTGCATTCACCAATTAAATTGTGCAAAGGATGTGAAAGGCATTATTGATCATTTAGAAGTTTTAGTATGGCAGAGCTATCCACACCAATATCAATCTTGGACCCGTTGTGATCTATGGCAAGAGAATGAAGAGATAATCCATTCACACCCCCATAATTCAGCTGCAAGGATAGAACATGAACCAATAAGGTGATGAAAACCGACCAAAAAATTTCCATTGTGATCCCTAAGGCCCCGTTCCGCAATGCAAAAAAAGCTCTTATTTTTTAATAAGGCAATTTCAAGCTCAAAAATTATGGACTTATTGAAATCTAAAAATATACAATATGGATCTTATTTGAAAGATCTCATCGATATCTTTTATACGATGCAAAAAAAATTGAAAAAATATTTTTCATTTATATTAGTTTTGAGTTTGAAAATATGAAATAAGCTGTTTATTTTTTAAGAAGATTTCTGGAACGGAGCCTAATAGACCCGGCAGCAGCCGAGCCGTCAGGATGTTAGAGTACCATTGTACCACTGCAACAAGAGAAATGTTAGGTGCAAAGAAAATACCCTTAAAGTGTAAGAAAATACACTGCACAGTAAATTTGAGCCGTTTATGTGCACTTTAAGGATATTTTCTTTGCCAATTTTCTAAATTTGAGCCGTTTATGTGCACTTTAAGGATATTTTCTTTGCCAATTTTCTTTGTCCCTAGTACTCCTCCTGCAACAAATGACTGTTAGAGTACACACCATTGTACCACTGTGCTACCCATCCATTTGTTATATCTGTGTAGATAATTATATTTATTAAATACATGAGTGACTTTCATAAATATAAGAGTTAAAATTCTTTCCATCTAGGGTGGAAACCATGGGTTCCACCACATATTGCGGTCTTACCGTACATTTTTTTTCAGTAATCTGAATCGTTCATTTTGTAGAGTCCGCAGAGTAGTACATTCACAAAAAAAAATCATATTTATCGGATATCGATAGGTATTTCAAAAATTAAATTTTAGCTTATAAAATAGACGGCTATGAATAGTTTAACTTAGAGGTGACAATTTAGGTCCAGTAATATGGTTTCAACCAAACCCATCCATTTATAATTAGTCCAAACCTACCCATATTTAAATATGGATTGTAATTGGACTAACTTAATGAACCTACTGATTTTATGGATTTAGATGACTTGCATATAGATTAAATATGAGTTGAAACTAAAAGATCAACTTGCCGTTTATTATATTTAATTTGCTCCCACCCAACTCAACTGATTTCCACAACTAAATTCCTGGTTTTTTTTAATCACTAATCTCTCTCTCTCTCTCTTCAATCCCGTTCTTTTTAATCACTGATCTCTCTCTCCTCTCCCTCTCTATCTCTCTCTGTGTGTTTTATCTCTCTTCCATCTTGAACTGTGTTTTGTTGGAGAGAAAATTCTACGAATTGGGGATGGTGTTGTGCAATAGTGTGTGCAACATCGTGCTAGGCACCTTCAAGCCGTCGGATCGTGTATCCGACGGCTCAAATCTCATTTCGGCAAGTAACAATTAATGAACGACTCTCGATCGTTAGTTGCAGATATGAAATCCGAGCCGTCGGATGCACGATCTGACGGCTCAGAGGTACACAACACCCAAATTCCAAATTCTACACGGTGAGAAGGGAGAGAGAGCTCTGGACTATCCAACACACTTTTGGAGTGACTTATTTTTATTTTATTCAATTTTTTTTTTTGCATTTGTTATATTTGCCTCAAACTTTTAGGATTTATAATCGAAAAAGTTTTTCTTTTCCATCAAAACTCATAGTTTTCTTAAAAAAGGAAAAAAAAAGGGGTAAAAAGCTGTCTTTTCTTATTTATTTTTGTCTTTTTATAAAAAAAATATATGAGTTTCAAACAAAAAAATTTACTTTTTCGATTACTCTCACCGAGACGAATCAATAAGTCACAAAAATTTTACGCAAAATTAAACTAACAAATGTGATTTTTTTTAATAGAGACAAAAAAGTCACTCCTTATTTTTTTAATCCAAACCACCCTAAACTATTTTGAAAATCAAAATTGACTTTTTTTCCGACTCGAAGCAGGAAATAATATGGGAACGTCAGCCAAATGCCGTATAAAAGGAAGGAAACGAGTCGAGTCGGGTCGGGCTTGAGTATGAATTGATCCATATTTGACCCAATCCGGTTTTAACCCGTCGACTTTTGCCCGTATTCAACCCGACCATATTCAACTTATGACCCGTTTCAACCTACTCAAACCCGCTTATTTATCATCTCTAGTTTAACTTTAAACTTATCTACCGTTGATTGTTCAAACCAAATTTCAATTTTTTATATTCCTATCTATCTATGTACTATAATAAATCATGACTGGTTTTAAATCCAAAAGACAACCAATGGTTCAGATTTTGCCATTGCATAATTCTCCGCCTTCCATTCTAAACAATGGCATGTCTGTAAATACTTAATACTTTTTGATCATTCCCAAGTAGAGCTGTAAACGAACCGAATCGAGCCGAACCCTATTGAGTTCGGCTCAGGTTCGTTAAGGTATAGGTTCGGCTTGAGTTCGGCTCGTTAAAATTTTTCAAGGCTCGGGTTCGGCTCGGTTGGGTTCGTTAAGATACTAGTCTTGCTCGAGTTCAGCTCGGATTCGGCTCGGGTTCGATTCGAACTTGAACATCTTGGCTCGAGTTTGGCTTATTAAACTCAAATGAATCGAGCTGAGCCGAATCTAACCTCGAATTGAGCTCGTTAAGACTCAGGTTTAATTCGGCTCAGCTCATTAAACTCAAGCGAACCCAAATTCTCTCATTGATCGTATAGAATTTGAGAGAAAAATAAGTATTGAATTATATATACAACCTTAAAATTTTTTACATTTACAAATAGCCTCTATTGAATTATTAATTAAATTTAAGTATAGGTTCGCGAACCTAACCGAGCTGAATACCGTTAGGCTCAGGTTCGGCTCATTTACGGAACGAGCCTAGAATTGAGGTTCAGGTTCAGTTCGTTTAGCAGACGAATCGAGCTCGAACGAACTCTTATCGAACCGAGCCTCGAATAGTTCGCGAATGACTCAGTTCATTTAGAGTCCTATTCCCAATCACACTTTCCCCGTCTAATTTCCGAAACCTGGGAGAACGGCCTCTCTCTATCACCCTCTCTTTGCGAACGCCTCCGGACCCTTCCCTCACGCAGCTTCGCCAACGCCTCCTCCCTTCCTCCTCCCCTCGCGCATTGTTATTTCTTGGAAAAAGATTACACACACTGGATACGGGGATTCCCCATTATTAATATCCACTCCCCTACATTTCCCTCCACTCACTCCTAACTAACTTCTCAACTAACTCCCTAAAATCACGGAAACACAGAATTACCATTCTATTCCTAATTACTAGCTTGGACGTAACATTCCCTGCTGCTTGGAAACAGCCTTGTCCTCAAGGCTGGAAATGGGGATACTTTTCTTCAATCTCTGAATGATCAACCCACGTAGCATCTTCTGGAAACGAGTTCATCCACTGCACCAACCACTGGACCACAGCCTTATTTCCCCTTTTAACCATTCTTCTTTCCAAAACTGCTACAGGTTCCAGTTGCAAAGCCCCTTCAGGACTGATTGGAGGTAGAGTCGTTTGAGCAACCACATTAGCCCCAAGTTTCTTTTTGAGCAGGGATACGTGAAATACAGGGTGAATTTTGGCAACTGCTGGTAAATTCAACCTATAGGCCACTGTACCAACCCTTTCCAACACTTGATATGGGCCATAAAATCGTGGGGCTAGCTTCATATTTCTGTGCAAAGCCACTGTAACTTGCTTGTATGGTTGTAGTCTGAGGAACACCCAATCTCCCACTGTAAATTCCCTTTCAGATCTTCCCTTGCCAGCATAATGTTTCATCCTATGTTGGGCTTGAGACAAATGCTCCTTTAAATGTTTGATGATAGCAGCCCTTTCCCTTACCCAATTTCCCACCTCAGCTACTGAAGAAGGCTTGGAAATGCAAAAGGTATGGTCAGGAGGCTCTTGACCATAAACTGCAAAATAAGGAGTAGTCTTGGTAGCTGAATGATAGGTAGTATTATACCACCACTCAGCTAGAGGGAGCCACTTAGCCCACTGCCTGGGATAGTCTCCAGTCATACACCTGAGGTAATTCTCCAAGCATTTGTTCAAAACCTCTGTTTGGCCATCCGATTGGGGATCATAAGCAGTGCTAAGACACAGTTTACAGCCTTGTAAGGTAAAAAGTTCATGCCAAAAATGGCTAGTAAACACAGCATCCCTATCTGACACAATAGTGGAAGGAAGACCATGTAACTTAAACACTTGATCAAAGAATACCTTGGCCACATCTTTAGCTGTATATGGGTGTGAGAGAGCCATGAAATGACCATATTTTGTCAATCTGTCTATTACCACAAAAATCACAGTCCGACCTTGAGAAGCTGGTAGTCCTTCAATGAAATCCATTGATATATCTGACCAAATTCTGTCAGGAATGGGAAGGGGTTGCAATAATCCTGGATACTTCACATTTTCACTTTTGTACCTCTGACAAGTATCACATTCAGAAACAAAATGTGCCACATCCTGCTGAAGTCCTTTCCAATAGAAGGTCTTGTGCAATCTCTTTGTTGTCTTGCCTATTCCTGAATGTCCTCCTAAAGCCGAAGAGTGGAATTCATGAATAAGTTGTTTTCGGAGTGGAGAATCCCCTACTACCAACCTGCCATGGTAGGTTAAAATACCTTGTGCCCAAGCATATCCAACATGAGTTTGACCTTGTTGAAGGTCTAGGATCAACTGTTGAATGTTAGCATCTGTTTCCCAACTTCGCTTAACTTCACCCATCCAACTGGTAGACACACAAGACAATGCATGAATCATAGCAATGGGATCTGCAGAATTGATTAACTCCCCTTTCCTGGACAAAGCATCAGCAGCCTGATTATCCGTACCACATTTGTAAACAATAGTGTAATCAAAACCCAACAACTTTGTTACCCATTTTTGCTGAAAAGGTGTTCCCACCCTTTGCTCTAAGAGGTATTTCAGACTTTGGTGATCTGTCCTTATGAGAAAGTGTTTACCCAACAGGTAATGCCTCCATTTTAATACTGCCAGCACCACTGCCATTAGCTCCTTTTCATAAGTAGAAAGTACTTGATCCCTTGTTGAGATTCCTTTGCTCCAATAAGCTATGGGGTGCCCATCCTGCATGAGAACATCACCCAATCCTGTTCCACAAGCATCGGATTCAACAACAAAATCCTTTCTATAGTTGGGCAGAGCAAGTGCTGGTGTTGTAGTCATAGCAGCTTTGAGTTGGAGGAAAGCTGTAGTGGCTGCAGGGGTCCATACAAAGGAATCTTTCTTGAGCAAACCATGAAGTGGAGAGCAGATCTTACTGTAATTCCGGATGAACCGCCTATAATAACCAGTGATACCCAAAAATCCCCTCATCTCTTTGATGTTAGTTAATTCTGGCCAGGAGTTAATAGCTTGTAACTTTGTTGGTTCAGCAGAGACACCCTCAGCTGATACCAAATGTCCCAGATATTCTACCTCAGTTTTACCAAACACACATTTAGTCATTTTAGCAAACAGTTGGTGTTGTCTCAGCAATTGTAAAGTGAACTGCAAATGTTGTAAATGAGCCTCCCAAGACTGACTGTATACCAGAATATCATCAAAAAATACCAAAATAAATGTCCTCAAATAAGGCCTAAAAACTTCATTCATTAGGCTTTGAAAAGTAGAAGGGGCATTAGTAAGCCCAAAAGGCATCACTAAGAATTCATAATGACCATCGTGAGTTCTAAATGCAGTTTTGTCAATGTCAGAAGAGTGAACCCTTATTTGGTGGTAACCTGACCTGAGATCCAACTTAGAGAAGAAGAACTTTGCCCCACATAATTCATCCAAAAGCTCATCGATGACCGGTATGGGAAATTTGTCCTTAACTGTGGCATTGTTAAGTGCCCTATAATCCACGCACATCTTCCATGTGCCATCTTTTTTCTTAACCAAAAGAACTGGTGAAGAGTATGGACTAACACTAGGCCGTATTATTCCAGAATTAAGCATTTCCTTTACTTGTTTCTCAATCTCAGTTTTTTGAAAGTAGGGATATCTGTAAGGCCTCACATTTGTTGGTACAGTTCCTGGTTTGAGAGGGATGCAGTGGTCATGTGACCTGGGGGGTGGGAGTTCCTTTGGCTCCTGGAAGACGTCTGCAAATTCTGAAAGTATAACTCCCAAGTCTTGTGGAGTGTCCTCTTCCCTCATACTGCAGTCAGCTTGCAACAAACAGATTTGAGCTACGGCTCCCTAAGGCTGTTTTTGCAAAAGTTTCTGCATCTTTCCAGAGCCCACAATCTTCATCTCATCATTCTTCCCTCCTCTTAAAACATGCTTTCTGCCATTGAGGTGAAATTCCATGCTAAGGTTCTTAAAATCCCACTGGACTGGGCCCAAGATTGCCAACCATTGAATTCCTAAGACCATATCACATCCCTTCAATTGCAATATCCTCATATCAGCCTGAAAATTGTTTCTTTGCATCTCCCAGTGAAATTTTTTGCACATGGCTGTACTCATCATCCTTGTTCCATCAGCAATTGATACTGATAAGGAATCAGTGTCCTCAATTTCTATGTTAGCCCTCTCGACTACTTCTGGATTTAAGAAGTTATGAGTACTTTCTGAATCAATCAAAATTATAATGAGCTTCTTCTTAACATTGCCTCTAACCCTCATGGTTCTGTAAGAGATTGAACCAGTTAAAGCACTCAAAAAAATCTGAGGTTCTTCTCCAGGCATCTACTCCATACTATCCTCTTCATCCACGTCAAGAATTGGGTTTTGATCCTTCAGTTGTTGGTCATCCTCAACACTTTCCAACACATACAGTTGCTTCTTTTTGCACACATGCCCTTTAGTATACTTTTCACTACACTTGAAGCATAACCCTTTTGCCCTTTTTTCCTCCATTTCCTTGGAAAACTCCTTCCTGGCATACCCTCCATTGCTCACAGGTGGTCTACTTACAAAAAATGGATGATTTCCTTCTGTTTTGGATCCCATTCTAGTTTTCTTGGTAATGGCCTCAATACTTGTTTCTTGAAGTTTTGCCAGTCCTATTGCCTGGGTGATAGAAGTTGGCCTAAACATTAACACGCCTGGTTGGATTTCGTCTTTGAGACCACTTATGAAGCAGCTAACAAAGAAAGTTTCAGGAAGATCTTGGGTCTTATTTGCCGAGATTTCAAATTGCTCCTGGTAAGCTCTTACAGTACCAGTCTGATGTAATTTGGTTAAGTCTCCCATCGCATCTTCATATGAATTGGGGCCAAATCGTGATAACAGCCCTTGTTTAAACAATTCCTAGGTAATGATTTGATGGCATTTTTCGAACCACTGGAACCATTGTAGCGAAGAATCTTCTAAATGCAGGGATGCCAATTTGACTTTATCAAGATTTTCTATAGCGTTATACTCGAAATACCTTTCGCATTTATACAGCCACCCATGGGGATTTTCACCATAGAATCGACGAAATTCAATCTTAGCATATCTCTGATTAAATGTAAAGGGCGTATGAGAGAAATGATCTGACCTGAGAGAATTATTCCCAAGAACTTGAAACCTTAATTGAGTAAACACCGGTGGTTCTTGACGATCCGTACGAGACCCTCCATTCTGATTTTGATGTTGTTTCCCGTAGACGTGTCCTGCCATCTGATCATACTTCACACTCATGGCAGCAATCAATTCCTTGATATCCCCCAAGTCTTTCAGAGAACTCTTGATTTCCCCAATTTCCGTTGCATTCTTCTCGTTAGCTTCTTTCAACGCTCGCAACGCTTCCTCAAATTTCCGAACCTCCACTGTTCTAGTTCCGTCGGCCATGGTGGACACAGAGGAGACAGGCCAAGAACCGTACGGCTCTGATACCAATGTTATAGCTAGGGAAGAAGAAACAGAAATGCAGAGAAGAAAGATTCAAGTTTGTATTATTTCTTGGAAAAAGATTACACACACTAGATACGGGGATTCCCCATTATTTATATCCACTCCCCTGCATTTCCCTCCACTCACTCCTAACTAACTTCTCAACTAACTCCCTAAAATCACGGAAACACAGAATTACCATTCTATTCCTAATTACTAGCCTGGACGTAACACGCATAGCCAGAGACAGACGCCGCTGCCCTCCCAGCTCTCCCTACCAGTAAGTGCTTTGCCTTTTAAGCTTCTCTAAACGAATTTGGATCCCACTGGCATGTACTATGTGGTACTCAACAGAAACAAAAACAAGTTGAATTAGTGCCGATCCTGAATGACTCAATTTGGTTTACAAAAACAAGTTGAATTAGTGCCGACCCTGGTTTGATTGAAACAGGTTGAATTAGTGCCCACGCTAAATGACTAAATTTGGTTTGATTGAGACACATTAGATTACTGAAAAATGGTTTGATTGTGGGCATTTTTTTATGCTATACTATGCTTTGATCAGATATTCTAATCCTATACTAGCGGTGGCTTCGAGAATAGGGTGAATTAGTGCCAACCCTAAATGACTCAGTTTGGTTTGATTGAAACAGGTTGAATTAGTGTCGACCCTAAATGACTAAATTTGGTTTGATTGAGACACATTAGATTACTGAAAAATGGTTTGATTGTGGGCATTTTTATGCTATATTATGCTTTGATCAGATAGATTACTCACAGTGGTCTTCGAGTGCGGTGGTCTGCATCCAAGGTGTTTGTAAAAATGCCTCATACAAATACAATTGAAGCTAGAGATTAGAGTTGTATAAGGAGCCGCTATTTCAACACAAAGAGTTTGGTAGGGAGCCGCATCTTTCTTTAGTTGGGTTCGAACATCGATTTTACAATTTAATCATTAGTTTAAAGAAGCTTTCGTCCATCTCATTAGACGCTCTCATTCACGTCTATTGATTTGTGAAGAAAGGGGAAAAACAAAAAGGAAAGCAAAAGCGCCCTCTTTCTGTCTATTTTTTAATATATATAGATCCCCAATTTTGTAGAGCCTAATTTATACAGTCAGTTGAGTCTTATTAATTAAATTAAATCCCCAATTTTTTACGTGTTTGATCATTGTTAGAAGCCTCCGCTTACTCTAAGGGCTTTTCCGATGTCTTTAGAGCTCATAGTGGTAGATTTTTGTGTTTTCGTTTTCTTCTGATATGCAGTATTGTTTTGGTTATTATTGTGGGAATTTGGGCTTTTTTGCTTCAATCAGTTGCGATTTCCTTTCGGATTTCTTTGAAAGGGTTACATTTGAGCTTAGTTTTCTAAGATTTATGTGTGAGATGATATCTGACCTTCAACGGCTCGATCCAACTCATTTCTTACGTTTTGCTCTACATATTCAGGTGGATGGCCGGACAATACCATATGCATTACGTCTGAAATCAATTCAGCTCATACATTAAGCAGAGGGGTGGAGGAAAAAAACAAAACTAGGTTCTAAACTTAAACAAAAACAAAACTAGGTTCTAAACTTAAACTTTCAACAGTAAGGCAAAGGCAGGGTAAGGTTAACAGTTGTATTATGCTTGAGCTTTTTTTGTGTTTTTTACGGCTTTTTCGATCAGTAGAATACCATTTTTTCCTACAGCTTTGTTGAATGTGGGTTTTTGATTTGTATGCTTCGGCTTCACAGGTTTTGCAAGGACTAAAGTACTTCCATGTTTAATTTGATGATAAAGAACGCTTTAACTTACAACTGCATCTCAGTATGCTCTGTATTCGCTATATTTTTTTATTCCATTTGCTTTGTTGGATGTACTATTGGTTTTCGCTACTGCTGTAACATCACTATGGACATTTGGTGTCTTATAATTGTTTATCCTTTTTAGTTATTTGCCTACAATTTTTGCCGTGAATTTTTTCTTTTACATTTTTTATTACTGTCGATACCTTCCTTCGGCCGTAGATCAACTTTATGCCATTTTTATGAACTCTTTTGGTCTTAGTGTTAATCAACTTGATGGCTTTTTGGCTCAAATAGCTGTACAATGATGCAAATTCACGAATCAAACTTATATATCCTAAGCTTGATTTGAATATCTCTTATTTCGATTATTCTTTCGTTTTTTATTACAGTTTCAGTTTCTTAGTTTTCACATTGAGCCCAACTTTGCAAGAGGAAAGAGGTATGCATTTTTTAACATGTTGCTCAGTATTGGATTCTCCATGCGGGGTGAGTTCTCTCTTCAATAAAGCTCTAAGTAAGATAATGAAGTCTGAATTTCATAATCGTTAGCTTTTTGGTGATAGACTGAAGCTACGAATGAAGGGAACATGGTTGATTGTCAGATGCTTTGTTTTATGGCAGTTTGTGCTAAGGAAGTTTTGTTCTATTTGCGCATTAGTAATTGAGAAAGGTGGTGCAAACCCAGGTAAAGAAACTTCAGATTATAGGTTGTTGCAAACCAGATATTATGTTGCGTTGTGCCTTTAGGCCAGAAAATAGTAATTGGGGAGAGCAGGATTGGGAAGGTGGTGGTCGATGATGTTGATCAATGACGGATCAGTGAGAAAGGCATGGAAATTGAGAAGAGAAAGTCCAGAGGCGTATGGGAAGAGAAAGTCTAGAGGCGTATGGAATTTTGTGAAGCAAATACGTATTTTTTGACAAGACCCTATTTATGACCCTCTTTTGTTAAGTCTTCTAACCTACCTTTGGGTGTGGTCAATAAGAAGCCTTTCGAATACAGTTGTGTTATTTCCCATATAAATTGAAACTGCATTTTACTATCTTCACTCATGATTGTTCAAAGATCATTTAGGATGGTTCAGGTTCAAATATTTATGTTTTGTTTAACTTTTTCTTCGTCTTTTTTTATTTTTTAATATCATCTTTATAACTGATGTTGGTTGGTTATGACCTTTGTTTGGGTATGCTTTCAAAAGCATCCACAATAAGGATGAGAAATGACGGTGGTGCAAGAGAGCAGCAAAATTATGGCAAGTGCTTTGCTTCTTAAGTTTTAAATGCAACTTGGTTATTTGTTAACAAGAGGTATTTTTTTTCTCTAAGGTATCATTGTCTCAAACCAACATCGTTCCATTCTCTACGTCTCATAAGAGCACCGTCACCGATACGGTATTTCTTTTTCTTCTCTGTAAATTGAAATGGTTTAATTTATGCCAAAAGTAGCTGAGATCAGGTTAGCCGTATATTAATTGATGAAGGTAAAAAAAGAGATTCAAAAGCAGGTGAATTTTTTGCTGGATATGGCTTCCTGTTGATTGTTGATAGTTCATGTGGGATGGAGCGTGAGATTAGTATAGTTATTCATTAGCATTGTGCGGGCAAAATAAAAGTTCCTTAGCATTGCTTCACTGCTTTTTTACTGGTTATGTCACTAAAACTTTTTCAGTTCATCTCCAGAACTTGGAGCATGAAACCAAGTCTTCCAACATTTTCCCCTTCTCTTTAAGTCCCTCTCCCTGTTTCCCCTACAACTTAAATTGGTCTTGGGCCAATTATTACCGATAAAATGCCCTTTGTTGCTTGGTGTTCATTGTGATTTAAGTACTCAATTACGTTTTCCATCTTTATGACTTCCGAATTGGTACGTGTCGCCTTGGTCCTCTGCCAATCCAATCATGTTCTCATTGATGGGCAAAGTGGAAGCGAGCAATCAAGAAAAACAGTTCTAGATGGCGTTCGGTAGAGGCTTATAGAGAAGGTTGTGTGAGACCATGAAGATGATGATGATGAATCTTCAAGTGATTAGGGGAATTATTTTAACTACTCTTTATTTATATGGGTTTCTGTCGTATATATTTACAAAAGCTGAGATCATGCTATTAGTTGTTGATGCTTTTGTTTTAAAGTAGGCCTTGAAAAAAGGACTGAAAGTAATAGCTAGGATGCTCAAGTTGGTATATAAGTATTGGAATTGATGTTCAGACTTCAGACCACTGTACTTGCTCAATGTTATTATAGATCCATCTTGCCCATGGTGTTTGATTATTGAAGGTTGTTTTTATCATGGGAAGTTTATTGTTATTATGCGGTAGCTTTGATAACAAATGTTGAAAATGACGGCTAAGGACGTGTTTAGATAATTCATATCCGCCATGAACATTTTCAGTATTAACAAATGTTCTTAGCTTGTCTTTCGCGGGTATTAATTATCAAAACACGTCCTATGCCGTCATTTTCCCCTTTGAAATCGTTGAAAAGTAATTTTGGATAGTTGCAAACTCGCTATTATGTTGCGCCGTGCTTGAAGTCAGGTTTGTCAGTCAATAGTAAAGAAGGGTGATTCAATTTAGTTGCATTAAGAACATGTCGCACGAAACTACGGGTTGTTCAGAAGCAAGCTACCCGAGGTTGTCCTAACAAAACTAGCTGACCTAGCAAGCTACAAAGGAAAGGGAGATTGATCACTGCTTTTAGCCTACTAATTGGAAGGCAGGCAAGAAAGCCAGTTCATGTTGCCGCTTCCATTTCTCAATCTCATTCAATCAACTTCCGATTCCATGTTGTCTGTCCGGCTCGGTGTACCTACTAGAGGTATTTAATACCGTACTCCTACTAAACGTTTAGTACGGAATCAAGAGAATGATGGATCCCAGCTGCCTCGCTCTTTCTCCCGGGGAGATGAGACTGAGTACCATAGCTAATAGAGCGGCGGAAGGCCAGGACAGACGTACTCGGGCCCTTTTCCGTTAATGTTCGATAAAGCTGATTTTTTGTAAACATTTTACTTTGCAAGTTCTACAAAATTAACAATTCCAATTACTACAATATGTTCATGGGTGGAAAACTTGGGGTTTCTACCTAAGGTGGATAGAATTTAGGGAGAATTTTTTATAGGTCTACTATAGCATGTTTCTAACCCACCTAGTTCACTTCTAAAGTTCCTAACACCTCTTGTTTACTAATAATTCCAATGACAAAAATACCCTATATAAAAGAAACAAGGGCTTTGTTTGGCTAATACAAAAAATGTATTTTTGCATTTTATTCGATTTAATTTGTTGCAACCATATAACCACCACCACCACAATGACCACCACCACGTCACCACCACCACTATCAATCCACCACCACCCCCACCACGACACACGCACCCCCCCAACCACCACCACCACAACGCTGCCACCACCACCACTTCACCACCACCACCACGCCGCCACAACCACCACCACCACAACGACTGCAATTTGCAAATTTTACAAAAGTGCATTTATTTGCAGTTTAAAAGTGCAAATTTGCAGTCTAAATTTTCTCTGACGTTGGTGTTCATTTAACAAATTTGTAGTCTAAAAGTGCAAATTTGCAGTCTAAATTCTTATTGGAGTTAGTGTTCATTTAATAATTTACAGTTTAAATTCTCATTGACGTTAGTGTTCATTTAATAATTTACAGTCTAAATTTGTGTGGAGACTGCAAATTTGCACTTTTAGACTGTAAAGTTTACAAAAGTACCTTTATTTGCAATCTAAATTTTCTCTAGCGTTGGTGTTCATTTGACAAATTTGCAGTCTAAAAGTGCAAATTTGCAGTCTAAATTCTCATTAGCGTTAGTTTTCATTTAATAATTTACAGTCTAAATTTGCATTCTAAATTCTCCTAGCGTTGATGTTCATTCAATAATTCGCAGTCTAAACCCTAAATTTGCAGTTTAAATTAAAGTCTTCTTGGTGTTGGTGTTAATTTAATAATTTACAGTCTAAATTTACAAAAGTGTCTAAGGCCAAAGTGCCTAATTTGCAGTCTAAATTATATTTTGCGTTGGTATTCATCTAATAATTCACAGTCTAATCGTATACCACCCCATGAAGCTATTTGTCCATTCTAACGATCAATCAATTTCATAATAACGTATATTGAATAAAACAGAAAAATAACCACCTAACTTGTTACCATTTACTTGAACATGCATCAAACAACTCATAACATTTACAATTTCACTTTTAAACACTTAACTAACAGTTTATATGCATTTAGGACCTATCAATGATTTTCCAGCAAAAATAGGACTAAATATAAATGAAAATAGGACTACATAGTAAATAATTTTTTAAAGAATAGCTCACCATCTACATCATAATTTAAAAATACGTCCAAACTCCATTAAAACATAGATTAAGTTACGGGTTGCCGAAAAACTACCTCAATATGCGAATTAGGGCTCGGGGAAGAGTTACAAGAGTATATGGGGGCCGTAGATCACTGTGGTGCTTCCGGAATCTCAAGGTGGTGTCCGGCGGAACTCCGCGGTGGTGGGTGGGAGCCTTGTGGAGCTCGCCGTGATGATTGTGAGCACGGCAGTGTTGTCCGGTGGTGCTGATGAGGTCCGAAGGTGGTGGTGAGTTATGGTGGTGGTGGTTTCGGCAGTTCTTTTACTGGGCCAAGTGAGGAAGGGTAAGAGAGGTTGGCAGAGAGAACAACGAGCGACGGCAGGGGGAGAGAGAGACCCCGCCGGAGCTGCGTTCACCAGGTAAGGGGGTTGCCGGAGTTGCAGGTGGAGATGAGTCTCCTAGGTTTCTCGCCGGAGACGAGTTCACGTTTGGCTTTGTTTTCACGTTTTTAGTTGAAACGAAGAGAAGGGCATATCTGTCCCATAAAAAAATAAGAGTGGACCTAAGACTTTAAAAAAAAATAAACAATGGAGATAATCCAAAAAAAAGGCATTGTACTGGCCCTTGGTCAAAATTACAAAATGGACTGGAGACCGATTCTTTATAGAATTTATACTATTTTGAGAAAATCCAAGATTGTTTTCCTTAAAATCCATTCGAATTTTTTTTTCCAACCGATAACAGATATTATAACCACGAAGAAAATCATTACATCAAGAATAAGACTCGTCCCTAATTAAAGGATCAAGTAACCAAGACGGTGGGAAATCAGTCCAAAGATAAGACCCCATACCAAATATGCCTCTGCTCGGCAACAGATGAACAACCATATTGCAAGACCTACGGGCAAAAGAAGAAGAACAGACTTGAAAACTTCTACCCAAGGCCTAGACATCATGAATAACAACCCCTAACTCCTAACTAGTCACAATCTGCCCATTTATCATATTAATCACAGCTTGAGCATTACTCTCTACTACAATTAACCCTAACCCCAACTGGCTCCCCGACAGCATCCCTCTTCGGATTGCCATGGCTGCTACCACTGCAGGGCTAGCACACCATGACAACTTCCCCATAATAGCACTAACAAAGCTCCCTCTACCATCTTGAATCACGGCACCGAAACTGCCTTCCCCAGATTCCTTCCTCCACGCACCATCTACATTAATCTTGAAGGACCCCTCCAACGGTCGTTGCCACAATTGCCTTTGCACCTCCCCACCTCACCCTCTCTCATAAAATACCGGCGGGTTCACTGCCAAAAATTCCATTCGATTTATTGACTCAAATACTCTATAAAATCATATTTTTGTATGTTTCGCAGATCTGTAGTTGAAAATTTCAACATCCCAAAAAATCTAGATCTATCTCTTCGTCGCAGTAGACTTAGCTTTTAAACCGACCAAACCGGAGTATCAAACAAAAACCGGGACAAACCGAACCGAAAATCTTCAACCGGTTTCGGTTTTGATTTCCTCCAACCGAAAATTCTGGTTCGGTCCCAATTTTGCCTCCAAACCGGACTGTTAACGCCCCTGAATTTCCGCCTGCCTTTGACCCCATCCAATCGGACCCTTATTTGCTCCAGATTCAAATTGCTGAAATCAGAGCAAGTTTACCGGTCTATATAAACAAGAGGAAAAACTTTTTTAGCTAACCAAAGAGATAAATTTCCCCTGCAGCAGCATAGGTAAACCACATTGTATAATTCCTCCAGCTACAGTTTCTTCATCTACCGAACAACTGTTCACTTGGTTCCTATTTTTTTATTCTTTTTCCTCCCCTCCCCCTCCCTCTCTCTCTGTGTCCACCAATAAAAGAAAAGAAAAGAGAAAAAGAATAATATTTTTATAGAAAGTAGATAAAATAAATACTTCAATATGGTGTTGAAAGAGACGTGAATAGATAAAAGGGCAAATTATAGTTACCCCTCTAACTATTCTTCGCGTACACTTACCTTCTTTTAACTTTTTTTTTGGCACTTAACCCCCTCAAACTAACAGAAATTCAAACGGTCATAACTTCAAACAGTCATAACTTTTTCGTCCAAAGTCGAAAATATGCAAATTATATATCGATTTCGAGATCTTGAAGTCAGCTTTCTAATGACACCAAAATCACATCACGATTCAAAGCACACAGAAAGTTATGATCAAAAGAGTAAGGGCTGGTAGACAGAAAGACCGTTTTGATCATAACTTTTTGTGTGCTTTGAATCGTAATGTGATTTTGATGTCATTAGAAAGCTGACTTCAAGACCTCGAAATCGATATATAATTTACATATTTTCGATTTTGGATGAAGAAGTTATGACCGTTTGAAGTTATAACCGTTTGAATTTCCGTTAGTTTGAGGGGGTTAAGTGCCAAAAAAAAAGTTAGACGGGAATAAGTGTACGCGAGGCATAGTTAGAGGGGGTAACTATAATTTACCCAAAATAAAATGAAAAAATTGCACCGTTTATTAACATTTTTACACAACAACCGGTAAACTTGCTCTCAAAAGGGTTATCCAAACAGGTCGGATTTGTCTCCAGTCTCCCAAGAAACACAAGAACTTCTCCATCTTCTTCTAATCTCACCCTCTGTCCATGGCGTTCTCTTTTGCTCAATCCGCCTTCTTCTCAAAGCCCTCTCTTTTCCTCCTTAGAAATGGCTTCAGAAGCTTAGTTTTTTCCCTTTCTTTCTCCCCCTGTTTTTCTACTTCTGCCGACCAGATTCCCCATCACAAGTGGAGGCAACCAGTTGTGGCTTCAGTTCTTATGCTCGGTGGAGTTAAGATTGCTAAAGATGGTAACTTACCCACCTTCCAAAATTGTATTTTCGTGATATTTCTGCTGAATTTTTCCATTGTTTGTAAACCGTATGCAATGAGAATCCTGTTAGTGATGGATTTCAAATTTTACCCTCTTGGTTTGTTAAATTTTCTTTTGGCAATTAAATGTGCAGATGTGGTGAGGGATGACCCGACAAACAATGTACCAGATTCGATATTTACCAAACTTGGAATGCAACTTCATAGGAGGGACCATCATCCAATTGGAATTTTGAAAGAACGCAATATACAACTACTTTGACACCACTTACTCGAACAAATTTGACAAGTTTGATGATCTCTGCCCAATTGTTTCCGCTAAACAGGTAACCTATGATTAACTAAGGAACTTTAATAAAAAAAACCTCTCCCTTTGACTTGTATTATTCCTTGGAGACCTTGTGTTTCTCTTTATTTTTCAATTTGCTAAGGTCATTTTTGATATTACCTATGTTGTGATATGGCTATCAATATTTAGTACAAGATGGTTTTGATTATTGTGCTCTGAGTTCAGAGTTGAAGAGAGAATAGCTTTAGCTGTGCGGGTGCCACAAACTTAGTAGGGTCTTTACCCTTTAACCTTTTGTTGTAAAGAAAGATTAGTATGTACTTCTCTTTATATGCTAACTACTAATAATTCAGTTTATATCAGTAATGTGTTGGAAGCAGAAGATAGGTATGCATAATGGAACCATGACCTAACTTCCTCAAGTAAACCATGACAGGCATACATATCAAAGCAAATTAGTCACGAAATATAAGAGGTTTAATATTCATCCTGCAAATGGTTGAGGAACCAGATTAAACATATCAATTATGATTCCTCTATGAGTTCATTCTTTGGAAGAAATTTGAATCATTTGCAATATGGAATCATATACTTCCTACATATTGGTGGCATTCTTAAATGCCAGTCTTTTATTCTTGAACCATAAGTTCGTTGGTGACTTGGAACAATTTGCATTCCACCATGGTCAATGTCAATGTGGCTTCTTGTGCTATTTGGATTGAGAACAGGAACATAGTCTGCTAGTCCAACATTTGACACAATCATTGCAAGACACTAGGAGTTTTTGGTTTGGCTTAAAAAATGGAAATAACTTTTATGTCAATAATGTCATCATTGAAATGCTAATCTGAGAAGTGTGAACCATTCAAAGTAAATAATATTGGGGTTTTCAGTGTATCATTTAGAAGTATCAAATAGGAAAGCACAGGAAAATTAACAAAACAGGTTTTTTGGTTTATAAGTTAGGCAAGTGAATGCAGCACTGTTTTTTGGCGGCAGTTGCTTGCTCCGGCAGTTGGAGACTTGTTCTGTAGTTGGGCTAGGGTTTAGGTGTTTTGTGCTTCATTGTGTGCTTGGGCTTTTAGGCCTTTTTGGTGTTTGGGCTGCGTCCCACTTGTGCTTATTATCTTATCTGAGCTTTTAGGCCTCTTAGGTGCTGGGCTTTGTCCCTTGGGTTTTTTTTAGTTGGCATCTTGCCAATTAAGAATTGGGTCTTGGATGGGCACTTGTTGCCTTTCTCCTTGCTCCTTTTAGTCTTTGTTTTCACTTCAAAGATTAATAAGATTTCCCTTTTTGCCGTTCAGAAAAAAGAGGCACAAATCCCTTTTTCTTCTTTATGCATTTGATTGGCTGCGAGAAAAATGAATGCAATAGAAGAAAGTGTTAGGTGGGCACAACCCAAATACAATCAAATACAGTGGAAAAACGGAAAAAGAGAGAGCAGAGACAGATAAGGAAAAGGTAGAAAACAACCACCACACCTAAACAAAAAAATTCAGCAAAATTTAGCCAACTTCATGAAAGGTGATTTCTCCACTATCTGACATGGATTCCATAGATATTCACCAGTCTTTATTGTAGCAACATTTGATGTAATTTGCATATGCTTTTCCTTGAATTTGTTTCTTTATTGTTCTTTGAAGAAGTTATCCACTAAGGTTGGCATCCTGTGTGGAGAAACCTTACACATGAAATAAGAGGGAGGGTCTTGAATTAGAACTTGTTTCCTATATTCTAGGCATATCTTACATGGAGCATAACTTAGAAAATCAACCCCCCCAAAAGAAAGGCTTTTTAGAAAGAAGTGGAAGTCTCCAAGGGGCTTCTTCAGGGAAATTCTGAAGCGAAAATATAGGACAACGACCATTGGTTCAACCAATAGTGCTCAACTTGCTTATATGCTCACCATCTGTTTATTTGTTCATCTTGGGAAAACACTTGGAAGTAGCCAAAGTGTGAAAAATTATTTCCTAACTTAAGTTGGAAATGTCTTGTCACATTCAATGGTTGCCATGTAAAACATGGGGACTTGATTTTGGCACCATAGGTTCATAGCAGGCTGAAATTACTTTTCTATTTTGATCAAGTAATGTTTCTTTTTCAAAATTATTGGAGCTATCAAATTATAGGCAAGATGAGAGTTCTTTTGGCGCGATTTCGTATTTGATTTTATTGGCAATTGGGTTTTTTGTCAAGCATTTTCTGTGCAGTGTTGCGAGTCTTGTGACAGAAGGTATCCTTCCTGCAGAATTTTGATGATGTCTTGGTGCCTGAAGATCACGTGAGTAGGAGCTACAATGATACATATTATGTGGACTCCCATACAGTCTTAAGGTGCCACACGAGTGCACATCAAGCTGAGATATTGAGGAAGGGGCACACCCATTTTCTTGTCACAGGAGATGTTTATCGTAGAGATTCTATTGACTCAACTCATCATCCCGTATTCCATCAGGTTTCTTATCTTTCATATCGGTAATAATGGTTTTCAACTCAATAACGTCTTCAGTTTCTCTCTTTATCTGTCAAGTGATATGTGTGCTGACCGTGCAGATGGAAGGGTTTCGAGTTTTTAATCCAGAAGACTGGGAACCATCTGGTATGGATGGCACATCTTATGCAGCTGGAGACTTAAAGAAGTGCCTTGAGGGTCTGGCATGCCACTTATTTGGTAGGGTTGAAATTGAAGCATGACTTGTACACTTAAAATAGCACATCTTTTGGTTGTTTTCTTAGCAATTAAATAGGCATGTGCTGGACTGCTGGAGCTATTATCTGTTGAATCCCCTGGCCTAAAATCTTTAAAAATTTTCAGGTGCTGTGGGAATGCGCTGGATTGATACTTACTTTCCATTTACCAATCCATCATTTGACCTTGAGATTTATTTTCAGGTTTGCCTAAGCCGTTCTATTTCTTCTTTTGTTTGTTCATTGCGTATGGTCGCTTATTCATTTGTTTGTGCATTTTTTAACATTTTTTGTTTTCTACATTTGAAAATTCTTGAACTATGTTCTTGCTGTCACATACTTCCCTGGGCACTCCCTTGGTTCACTTGATCTAAGCATTTTTTACCCCCATTAGTTCAAGAGTAGTATAAATGGTGAACGATTCACATACGTTCCAGAAACCACTACCTGCGCAATGTGATGAAACCACTGAACTCCTCGGTAACCACATCATTGGTCGTGATCATGTTTTTATGATACCCAAAGCTCGTACATGAAAGCATTTCTTTATATAAGTTAGCATTCATTTTGAAGTGTGCATAAATGGTTGAAATGACTTAGTCGGTTATTCGAAATATTGGCTTATGTTATTATTAACACCTTATGTAACTTATATAAACTGGTTGAGTCTTTGATAGGATAAGTGGTTAGAAGTTCTGGGCTGTGGAGTGACAGAGCAGGAAATACTGAGGAGAAACGGTAGAACGAATAATGTTGCTTGGGCTTTTGGACTTGGCTTGGAGCGTTTAGCCATGGTCCTCTTTGACATTCCAGATATTCGACTTTTCTGGACAACAGATGAGCGGTTTACCTCTCAAGTAATTTCTGAGTTGATTAAAACTACTTTGCTTCGTTCCTTCCTACTTGCTTGCATTTCTGCTGACACTCCCTCTGTCAGAATTTGTTTGCCATTGTCATTATTCCCGACATCTCCAAAAATCAACTAGATTTTCTAATTGATATTTTTGTAGATGATTTTGGATATGGAATTTTTTTTCAAGAATGATATTATCTATTGACCTAGTTAAAAGGCACAACTGCCAAAAAGACAAACATATTGACCTAGTTAAAAGGCACAACTGCCAAAAAGACAAACAAATTGGGAGGGAATCCTTAAATTTCTTTTAAGAGATTTCGGTTGGAAATTCTGACTTCCAAGGGCTGTTGACTCTAACCTTTTTTTAATCGGATTTGTGATTGTTGTTACTTCTATTGTTGTCATTGTCATCATTGATTGTACTATTTGTCGTTACATAGTTCTCAAAAGGCCAGCTTGGGGTAAAGTTCAAGTCATTTTCAAAGGTATGGATGGCATTTTTTTAGTGAATGATAGCTGATGATTTTCCGAATGAGTAGTTCATTGTTTGGCTCCAAAATTTCAAAATATTATATGATTTCCAGCTGAAGTGTCTTTTATGTGGGCCTAGATGCCATTGTATGCTCTTGGCAAAAATCCTCAACATACGTTTGTTCTATTTTGTTGAATTTAAACTTTTAGTTACTTGTTACACCTTTTAATGCTGCTTCTCTATCCCTAAAAATAGAAGATATTTCTGTTTCAGTACCCTCCTTGTTACAAGGACGTGAGTTTCTGGATTAATGGTTCATTCACTGAAAACAATCTTTGCGAAGTTGTTCGTGGAATTGCTGGAGATCTGGTGGAGGAGGTACGTGCTTGGATTGTGTAAATAAGACTTCTCCTAGAGCAGTGAAACTGTTTGGTGCTTCAATAATCGGATTTTTCTAACTAATAAGAAGATTCATTATATCCAGAAATTTGAGTTCCTCGTTGAATGATTGATAAATTAGTGCTTTCTTCAAGTTCGGAACTTTGTGCTCAAAGTAACTGTTTTTTTTATGCTTACCTTAATGTAGAGCAGGACATGGCACGTATTTGTTAGTACTTGTTTTTATTAGAAAGGGGGTGAAAAAAGCTGAGACCTGAGTCAATAATAATATATTATTTCGGGTTGACTAAAACAGGCAAGTTCATCGTTCCATGCCAGGTGCGACTGATTGACAATTTTACCAATAAAAAAGGAAGGACCAGTCATTGTTACAGGATAGCATATCGATCCATGGAGCGTTCACTTACAGACGAAGAAATTAATGATTTGCAGGTATTTTCTTGGATCTCTGCATTTGGCTCTTTTTTTTGGGGGTAAATTAGATCATATTTTGTGCCAAAACCAACTACAGGTGCTAATGAGCTGATGAGCATACCCGAAAGAACCAAAAAACAACACAGCACACCATGAACAACCTAACAACTCCTGGGCTAAACTCTGGCAAAAAACAGAAGCCTAAACTCAAGACTCAACATCAAAACAAAACACATTACACTAATGAGAACACTTTTTCGGGGAGATATTCCATTCCAAATTTCCAAACATAGCAACCTGTTTTCGGCTCTTGTTTACTCTGAGGTATCATAACCCTACTTTTCTTCTGTTTTATTATGGTTGCAGTGGAGTGTAAGAGACCAGGTGCAGACCAAGTTGAATGTGGAATTGAGATGAGCTGTGCTGGTGTCAGAAAACCGACGTTGCAACCTCCATCTTGTAATTTTAAGGTAAAATGATGTTTCTACACTTACCGTAAGTGTTTTATGGATGAAATGGTACGAATATATTCATGTATGTATGTGTGTGTGAACTTATACCAGCACCGTTGTAGCTTGTTTCCGGATTTACTACATATTCCCTTGGATAAAAAAAAAATTGTGCACCTTGCGCGGGTGTTTCTTATTCGAAGTGATTTGTTTTCTGCTCTAGGAAGACACCGATTGAGCAGGCCTAACGATAGAAACTTGAGAGTTGAGATCGATATTGCTTAAAATAGTTAGTGGTTATTGAAAAGGTGTAGGCGATTTTGTTTATTTCTGTTTCTTAGTTACTTTAGCTTCCATATTTTGTGTGTTTTCGGACACAAAAGGGTTGGAAAATTCAAAGAACATGCATCGTTTCAATATTGTTTTAATATTTTTGCACGAATGGTTAAACAGTCAACTAGTGAGTAGTTTGCGCGCAACGTAGGCCCATTTTATCGCGATGCATAATTTGTTCGCAAATTCGATGCCCATGAAAATATTACAATAATATATGCAAAATCCAAACAAAACAGAAAAATAGGATGAAACGCATTGGGTATTCATTTTGAAATAAAGTTAGAAAAAATCCTAAATTAGCAACTTCCCAACTATAAACATCCACAATAGACAAGAGTGCCTTTTTTTTTTTTTGCTAAGCAATAGACAAGAGTTCTTGAACAACACATCCTCATATTTCCAATAGATCAATTCCGTCTCTTCCGCATCTTCGTCCACTTTCTAAATCCTTCATCATGTCTTTAGGATCAACATTTTTCTCAAATTCCGGTTCTTCCGAATTCTCATTCTCTTCTGCCTCTTCAGGGTCGGCGCCATAGCCAGGCTCCTGTGGGTTAGCTAATAGTTTTTTTTGGATAATAATCCTTTTTGGATTATCAAGACAAGTACTCAAGCGTGTTATAATTGAGCTAGCTAATCAAGTTGAATTAGTGAAAATGGCAGGAATACGTCCTATTAAAGAGATGACTGAAGCGTGTTATAATTGAGCTAGCTAATCAAGTTGAATTAGTGAAAATGGCCGGAATACATCCTATTAAAGAGATGATAATCCATATAACAACTAGTTCGAAGGATTTCTTAGTAAAAATTGTTGCAACATTTCGAGAAAAGCTGATCCCAACTGAGAGGATTAGTATCACAAAGACCAAACCAATAGCTTCCATTCATTTTTTTGATTATTTTTTGTTCATGTTGTGTGGGGTTGGGAAACACACTTGGTGGTTGTGTATGGGTCTGTCTTAAAGGGGTGGAGAGTTTCAGTTGGCATCCCTTGTTTAGGTCCGTCTTAGGGGGTTTGGTCTTTGAGCCTAAAGTTTGTGTCTGGGTTGGGATCTCACCTTTAGTTTGGTGTCTGGGTGCCATTCACTTCTGGCTTTGATACTGTCTCATGACGTGCAACTTTATCATCATGGGGTGCTTCTATCATGGTTTAGGCCTTCATTCATGTCTGCTCCATACCTGAAGAATTGTCAACCACTTGGTCTACATTATTGGGACCTGATTACCTGATGCTGCTGCTTTTGAGGATAAGATTGCCTGTCTTCCAGTTTGAGATGTGTTACTGCTGCACTGGGTGGAAATCCTTTTTTGGTTGCTGCCACAAACCAGTCTCTAGGCTTTGCAATCCAATGATGCTACATTTGGAAGAATACCAGCCATAATTTGCTTCTCTGATTCTAGTCCTAACGGAGGAAACACAAGGAGCTGCAAATTCTTGACAGTATATTCAGTTTTTTGTCCGTTCTTTTGCGGATGCATGAGCTGTAACATGTACTAATTGTGGGTGGCTTTATTTGGTCGGTTGAAATCTTGCCAACTGTGTTATCTTTTGGGAGTTGGGTTGGCATATGATTGTCCAACGTTTCGGGTGCCAACATAGTTGGGAAATGGGAGATGTCTTTCGTTCATTGTGATGCTTTTTTCACCGTTCCCCACTCTTATACTGATCTTGATTATTAATAAAAAAATCTTTGCCTTTTGCTGTTCCAAAAAAAAAACAAAGAAGCTTCCATTCAAGCTAAAGCATAAGGATTGGGGAATGGCGACTAATTAAACATGTCAACTAACCTAGCTTTACAAAAGAAAAAAGCCACGCAATCAGGCAAGGGTTTAATTAGTAGGAGATCTTTACTTCATGCAGATCAAAGCACTGTACGAGAATAGGCGTAAGTTTAGTGAATTAGACAATTATTATAACTGAAATTTGAGGATGAGGTTAAAATATAAAAGCTAAATAAAATACTTGATTTGTCAAAACCATGTCATTTTAAATGCAAAGAACAATAAGCCACGCCTAATCTGTTCTTTCGCTTGGTTTTGCATGTGCTCGATCCTGAATGCTTCTAAAAATCGACAAAAGTAATTTGAATCAGTGATCCTCAACGCATTAAGGGCACAGCACGAAGCGAATTTATGCTTCGTAAGCAAATGGATCAAAGACCACAGTAAGATGGAAGGCACCTTGAAGGGAAAAAAAAATCGTACAAAATTCAAAAAGGGATGTAACACTTGGACTTTTCAGGGGGTCACTCATCCTAGTACTACACTCGCCCAAGCACACTTAACTGCAGAGTTTTGATGAGATCCGGTGTACTAATGCTAGTATGATCGCACCCGAAATGTTCTCCATCCATCTTAGTACTACTCTCGCCCAGGCACGTTTAACTGCGGAGTTCTGATGGGATCTGGTGCATTAGTGCTGGTATGATCGCACTTGAAAATTTTTCCTATTTTAATTCTTTTGTTCTATTTTTTTGTCCGCTAAGCACTACTATTTCAGTCACAGACTTTCTTAGTCACGTCTCTCCGACTGGACCATGTATCCCGTTGGAGGGCTCACTAACGCCGACTGTGCCCGTTTAAGAGGGAATTTTGGCTTTGAGTTTGAAAATCACAACTAACAATCCTCCGAAAAAGCTCTTGACGAGACGAGCAGAATTGGTGGCGAGCAAAGACAAGAATGAAGGGAGGGGGAAAAAAAATTTCCCACCCAAGCACGCTTAACTGCGGAGTTTTGATGGGATCTGGTGCATTAGTGCTGGTATGATCGCACCCAAAATGTTCTCCTCTTTCAATTCTTTTATTCCATTTTTTTGCCCGCTGAGCACCACTCTTTCAGTCACCGGTTTTCTTAGTCACGTTTCGCCGACCGGACCCTGTATCTCGTTGGAGGGCTCGCTAAGGCCGACTGTGCCCGCTTAAGAGGGAATTTTGGCTTCAAGGTTGAAAAATCCCAGCTAATAGCTCTCTGGAAAGCTCTCGACGAGACAAGCAGAATTGACAGCGAACATAGAAAAAAAAGAAAGGGAGGAGGGGAAAAAATTTCCTCCAAGATCCAAAAACGCTGACCGTGCTTGCTGAAGAGGGAATTTTGGCTCCGACCTCCAAAAATCGCAACTAACAACGCTCCGAAAAGCTCTAGACGAGACGAGCAGAATTGGCAGCGAGCAAAGAGAAGAATAAAGAGAGGGGGGAAAAAGATTTCGTACAAAATCCAAAAAGGGGTACAACACGAGGACTTTCAGGGGTCACCCATCCTAGTACTACTCTTACCTGAGAACGTTTAACTACGGAGTTCTGATGGAATCCGGTGTATTAGTGCGGGTATGATAGCAAACGAAATGTTCTCCTCTTGCAATTCTTTTGTTTCATTTTTCTGCCTGCTGAACACTACTCTTTTAGCCACGGGCTTTCTAGGTCACGTCTCACAGATAGGACCCTGTATCCCGTTGGAGGGCTCGCTTAGGCCGACTGTGCCTGCTTAAGAGGGAATTTTGGCTCCGAGCTCGAAAAATCGCAGCTAACAACTCCCTAGAAAGCTCTCGACGAGACTAGTAGAATTGACCGCGAGCAAAGAGAAGGAAGAGAGGAGGGAAAAAGATTTCGTACAAAATAAAAAAAAATGGTGCAACACGAGGACCAGGGGGTCACCCATCCTAGTACTACTCTCGCCCAAGTACACTTAACTGCGTAGTTTTGATGGGATCTGGGGCATTAGGGTTGGTATGACCATACCCGAAATGTTCTCCTCTTTCAATTCATTTGTTCCATTTTTCTGCCCGCTGGGCAATACTCTTTCAACCACAGGCTTTCTTAGTCACTTATCGCCAACCGGACCCCGTAGGAGGGCTTGCTAAGGCTGACTGTGTCCGCTAACGAGGGAATTTTGGCTCCGAGCTAGAAAAATCGCAGCTAACAGCTCTCTGGAAAGCTCTTGACGAGACGAGCAGAATTGGCAGCGAGCAAAGAGAGGAAAGAAGGGAGGGGGTGCAAACACGTAGACTTCTCAGGGGGTCACCATCCTAGTACTATTCTTGCCAAAGCAAGCTTAACAGCGGAGTTCTGATGGGATCCAGTGCAATAGTGCTGGTATGATCGCACACGTAATGTTCTCCTATTTCAATTCTTTTGTTTCATTTTTCTGCCTACTGGGCACTGCTCTTTCAACCATGGGCTTTCTTAGTCACGTGTTGCCGAACGGACCCTGTACCCTGTTGGAGGGTTCGCTAAGGTCGACCGGGCCCGCTTAAGATGGAATTTTGGCTCCGAGCTCAAAAAATCGATGCTAACAGCTCTATGGAAAGCACACGAAGACACGAGTAGAATTAGCGGCGCGAAAAGAGAAGAAGGAAGGGAGGGGGAAAAAAGATATCGTACAAAAATAAAAAAAGAGGTGCAACGCGAGGACTTCCTAGGAGGTCACCCATCCTAAAACTACTCTCGCCCAAGCACGCTTGACTGCAGAGTTCTAATGGGATCCGGTGCATTACAACTGGTATGATCACACCTGAAATGTTCTCCTCTTTCAATTCTTTTGTTACGGGCACTACTCTCACAGTCTTGGGCTTTCTTAGCCATGTCGCGTCGACCAGACCTCGTATCCCGTTGGAAGGATCGTTAGGGCCGATCGTGCCCGCTTACGAGAGAATTTTGGCTCCAAGCTCGAAAAATCACAACTAAAACTGTACGGATAGCTCCCGACAAGATAAGCAGAATTAGCGGCGAGCAAAGAGAAGAAGGGAGGGAGGGGACAAAAAGATTTCGTAAAAAAATAAAAAAGGGCTGCAACAAGAGGACTTCTCAAGGGGGGTCACCCATACTAGTACTACTCTCGTCCATGCACGCTTAACTGCGGAGTTCTGATGGGATCCGGTGCATTAGTGCTAGTATGATCGCACCCGATATGTTCTCCTCTTTCACTTCTTCTGTTCCATTTTTCTGCCCTTTGGGTACTGCTCTCTCAGTCACGGGCTTTCTTAGTCACGTCTCGCCGACCGGACCCCATATCCCGTTGTAGGGCTCGTGACGGCCGACCGTGCCCGCTTACGAGGCTATTTTGGCTCTGAGCTCGAAAAATCGCAGCGAAAACTCTCCGGAAAGATCCCGACGGAATGAGTAGAATTAGCGACGAGCGAATGAAAGAAAGAATGGAGTGAGGGGAGAGATTTCGTACAAAAGCAAAAAAGGGCTGCAACACGAGGACTTCCAAGGGGGTCACCCATCCTAGTACTACTCTCACCGAAGCACGCTTAACTGCAGAGTTCTGATGGGATCCGATGCATTAGTGCTGGTATGATTGCACCCAATATATTCTCCTCTTTCAATTCTTTTGTTCAACTTTTCTGCCCGTTGAGCACTGCTCTCTAAGTCTCGGGCATTCTTAGCAACGTCTCGCCGACAGAACCACGTATCCCGTTGGAGGACTCGTTACGGCCGACCTAGAGGGATCGCTACGGCTGACCGTGCCCGCTAACGAGGATATTTTGTCTCTGAGCTCGAAAAGTCGCAGCGAAAAATCTTCGGGAAGATCCCGACGGAATGAGCCGAAGTAGCGGCGACCGGATGAAAGAAGGAATGGAGGGCGGGGAAGAGATTTCATACAAAAACGAAAAAAGGGTGCAACATGAGGACTTCCCAGGGGGTCACCCATCCTAGTACTACTCTCGCCTCTATCTCTGGCTTTCTTAGCCACTTCTCGCCGGCCGGACCCCGTATCCCGTTGGAGGGATGGCTACGGCCGAACGTGCCCACTAACGGGGATATTTTGTCTCTGAGCTCGAAAAGTCGCAGCGAAAAATCTCCGGGAAGATCCCGACGGAATAAGCAGAATTAGCGACGAGCGAATAAAAGAAGGAATGGAGGGCGGGGAAGAGATTTCGTACAAAAACGAAAAAGGGGTGCAACACGAGGACTTCCCAGGGGGTCACCCATCCTAGTACTACTCTCACCGAAGCACGCTTAACTGCAGAGTTCTGATGGGATCCGATGCATTAGTGCTGGTATGATCGCACCCAATATATTCTCCTCTTTCAATTCTTTTGTTCAACTTTTCTACCCGTTGAGCACTGCTCTCTAAGTCTCGGGCATTCTTAACAACGTCTCGCCGACAGAACCCCGTATCCCGTTGGAGGACTCGTTACGGTCGACCTAGAGGGATGGCTACGGCCGACCGTGACCGCTGACGGGGCTATTTTGGCTCGGAGCTCTAAAAATCGCAGTGAAAACTCTCCGGGAAGATCCGGACGGAATGAGCCGAAGTTGCGGCGAGCGAAAACTCTCCGGGAAGATCCGGACGGAATGAGCCGAAGTTGCGGCGACCGGATGAAAGAAGGGAACGGGGGGCGGGGAAGGGATTTCGTACAAAAACGAAAAAGGGGTGCAACACGAGGACTTCCCAGGGGGTCAACCATCCTAGTACTACTCTCGCCCAAGCACGCTTAACTGCGGAGTTCTGATGGGATCCGGTGCATTAGTGCTGGTATGATCGCACCCGATAGGCACTCCGCTTTCAATTCTTTTGTTCCATTTTTCTGCCCCGTCGGGCACTGCTCGCTCTATCTCTGGCTTTCTTGGCCACGTCTCGCCGGCCGGACCCCGTATCCCGTTGGAGGGATGGCTACGGCCGAGAGTGCCCGCTGAAGGGGGCTATTTTGGCTCGCAGCTCGAAAAATCGCTGCGAAAACTCTCCGGGAAGATCCGGACGGAATGAGCCGAAGTTGCGGCGACCGGATGAAAGAAGGGAACGGGGGGCGGGGAAGGGATTTCGTACAAAAACGAAAAAGGGGTGCAACACGAGGACTTCCCAGGGGGTCACCCATCCTAGTACTACTCTCGCCCAAGCACGCTTAACTGCGGAGTTTTGATGGGATCCGGTGCATTAGTGCTGGTATGATCGCACCCGATAGGCACTCCGCTTTCAATTCTTTTGGTCCATTTTTCGGCCCCGTCGGGCACCGCTCACTCTATCTCTGGCTTTCTTGGCCACGTCTCGCCGGCCGGACCCCGTATCCCGTTGGAGGGATGGCTACGGCCGAACGTGCCCGCTGACGGGGCTATTTTGGCTCGCAGCTCGAAAAATCGCTGCAGCGAAAACTCTCCGGGAAGATCCGGACGGAATGAGCCGAAGTTGCGGCGACCGGATGAAAGAAGGGAACGGGGGGCGGGGAAGGGATTTCGTACAAAAACGAAAAAGGGGTGCAACACGAGGACTTTCCAGGGGGTCACCCATCCTAGTACTACTCTCGCCCAAGCACGCTTAACTGCGGAGTTCTGATGGGATCCGGTGCATTAGTGCTGGTATGATCGCACCCGATAGGCACTCCGCTTTCAATTCTTTTGGTCCATTTTTCGGCCCCGTCGGGCACCGCTCACTCTATCTCTGGCTTTCTTGGCCACGTCTCGCCGGCCGGACCCCGTATCCCGTTGGAGGGATGGCTGCGGCCGAACGTGCCCGCTGAAGGGGGCTATTTTGGCTCGCAGCTCGAAAAATCGCTGCGAAAACTCTCCGGGAAGATCCGGACGGAATGAGCCGAAGTTGCGGCGACCGGATGAAAGAAGGGAACGGGGGGCGGGGAAGGGATTTCGTACAAAAACGAAAAAGGGGTGCAACACGAGGACTTCCCAGGGGGTCACCCATCCTAGTACTACTCTCGCCCAAGCACGCTTAACTGCGGAGTTCTGATGGGATCCGGTGCATTAGTGCTGGTATGATCGCACCCGATAGGCACTCCGCTTTCAATTCTTTTGTTCCATTTTTCTGCCCCGTCGGGCACTGCTCGCTCTATCTCTGGCTTTCTTGGCCACGTCTCGCCGGCCGGACCCCGTATCCCGTTGGAGGGATGGCTACGGCCGAGAGTGCCCGCTGAAGGGGGCTATTTTGGCTCGCAGCTCGAAAAATCGCTGCGAAAACTCTCCGAGAAGATCCGGACGGAATGAGCCGAAGTTGCGGCGACCGGATGAAAGAAGGGAACGGGGGGCGGGGAAGGGATTTCGTACAAAAACGAAAAAGGGGTGCAACACGAGGACTTCCCAGGGGGTCACCCATCCTAGTACTACTCTCGCCCAAGCACGCTTAACTGCGGAGTTTTGATGGGATCCGGTGCATTAGTGCTGGTATGATCGCACCCGATAGGCACTCCGCTTTCAATTCTTTTGGTCCATTTTTCGGCCCCGTCGGGCACCGCTCACTCTATCTCTGGCTTTCTTGGCCACGTCTCGCCGGCCGGACCCCGTATCCCGTTGGAGGGATGGCTACGGCCGAACGTGCCCGCTGACGGGGCTATTTTGGCTCGCAGCTCGAAAAATCGCTGCAGGGAAAACTCTCCGGGAAGATCCGGACGGAATGAGCCGAAGTTGCGGCGACCGGATGAAAGAAGGGAACGGGGGGCGGGGAAGGGATTTCGTACAAAAACGAAAAAGGGGTGCAACACGAGGACTTTCCAGGGGGTCACCCATCCTAGTACTACTCTCGCCCAAGCACGCTTAACTGCGGAGTTCTGATGGGATCCGGTGCATTAGTGCTGGTATGATCGCACCCGATAGGCACTCCGCTTTCAATTCTTTTGGTCCATTTTTCGGCCCCGTCGGGCACCGCTCACTCTATCTCTGGCTTTCTTGGCCACGTCTCGCCGGCCGGACCCCGTATCCCGTTGGAGGGATGGCTGCGGCCGAACGTGCCCGCTGAAGGGGGCTATTTTGGCTCGCAGCTCGAAAAATCGCTGCGAAAACTCTCCGGGAAGATCCGGACGGAATGAGCCGAAGTTGCGGCGACCGGATGAAAGAAGGGAACGGGGGGCGGGGAAGGGATTTCGTACAAAAACGAAAAAGGGGTGCAACACGAGGACTTCCCAGGGGGTCACCCATCCTAGTACTACTCTCGCCCAAGCACGCTTAACTGCGGAGTTCTGATGGGATCCGGTGCATTAGTGCTGGTATGATCGCACCCGATAGGCACTCCGCTTTCAATTCTTTTGTTCCATTTTTCTGCCCCGTCGGGCACTGCTCGCTCTATCTCTGGCTTTCTTGGCCACGTCTCGCCGGCCGGACCCCGTATCCCGTTGGAGGGATGGCTACGGCCGAGAGTGCCCGCTGAAGGGGGCTATTTTGGCTCGCAGCTCGAAAAATCGCTGCGAAAACTCTCCGAGAAGATCCGGACGGAATGAGCCGAAGTTGCGGCGACCGGATGAAAGAAGGGAACGGGGGGCGGGGAAGGGATTTCGTACAAAAGCGAAAAAGGGGTGCAACACGAGGACTTCCCAGGGGGTCACCCATCCTAGTACTACTCTCGCCCAAGCACGCTTAACTGCGGAGTTCTGATGGGATCCGGTGCATTAGTGCTGGTATGATCGCACCCGATAGGCACTCCGCTTTCAATTCTTTTGGTCCATTTTTCGGCCCCGTCGGGCACTGCTCACTCTATCTCTGGCTTTTTTGGCCACGTCTCGCCGGCCGGACCCCGTATCCCGTTGGAGGGATGGCTACGGCCGAGAGTGCCCGCTGAAGGGGGCTATTTTGGCTCGCAGCTCGAAAAATCGCTGCGAAAACTCTCCGGGAAGATACGGACGGAATGAGCCGAAGTTGCGGCGACCGGATGAAAGAAGGGAACGGGGGGCAGGGAAGGGATTTCGTACAAAAACGAAAAAGGGGTGCAACACGAGGACTTCCAAGGGGGTCACCCATCCTAGTACTACTCTCGCCCAAGCACGCTTAACTGCGGAGTTCTGATGGTATCCGGTGCATTAGCGCTGGTATGATCGCACCCGATAGGCACTCCGCTTTCAATTCTTTTGGTCCATTTTTCTGCCCCGTCGGGCACTGCTCACTCTATCTCTGGCTTTCTTGGCCACGTCTCGCCGGCCGGACCCCGTATCCCGTTGGAGGGATGGCTACGGCCAAGAGTGCCCGCTGAAGGGGGCTATTTTGGCTCGCAGCTCGAAAAATCGCTGCGAAAACTCTCCGGGAAGATCCGGACGGAATGAGCCGAAGTTGCGGCGACCGGATGAAAGAAGGGAACGGGGGGCGGGGAAGGGATTTCGTACAAAAACGAAAAAGGGGTGCAACACGAGGACTTCCCAGGGGGTCACGCATCCTAGTACTACTCTCGCCCAAGCACGCTTAACTGCGGAGTTCTGATGGGATCCGGTGCATTAGTGCTGGTATGATCGCACTCGATAGGCACTCCGCTTTCAATTCTTTTGGTCCATTTTTCTGCCCCGTCGGGCACTGCTCACTCTATCTCTGGCTTTCTTGGCCACGTCTCGCCGGCCGGACCCCGTATCCCGTTGGAGGGATGGCTACGGCCGAGAGTGCCCGCTGAAGGGGGCTATTTTGGCTCGCAGCTCGAAAAATCGCTGCGAAAACTCTCCGGGAAGATCCGGACGGAATGAGCCGAAGTTGCGGCGACCGGATGAAAGAAGGGAACGGGGGGCGGGGAAGGGATTTCGTACAAAAACGAAAAAGGGGTGCAACACGAGGACTTCCCAGGGGGTCACCCATCCTAGTACTACTCTCGCCCAAGCACGCTTAACTGCGGAGTTCTGATGGGATCCGGTGCATTAGTGCTGGTATGATCGCACTCGATAGGCACTCCGCTTTCAATTCTTTTGGTCCATTTTTCTGCCCCGTCGGGCACCGCTCACTCTATCTCTGGCTTTCTTGGCCACGTCTCGCCGGCCGGACCCCGTATCCCGTTGGAGGGATGGCTGCGGCCGAACGTGCCCGCTGACGGGGCTATTTTGGCTCGCAGCTGGAAAAATCGCTGCGAAAACTCTCCGGGAAGATCCGGACGGCATGAGCCGAAGTTGCGGCGACCGGGTGAAAGAAGGGAACGGGGGGCGGGGAAGGGATTTCGTACAAAAACGAAAAAGGGGTGCAACACGAGGACTTCCCAGGGGGTCACCCATCCTAGTACTACTCTCGCCCAAGCACGCTTAACTGCGGAGTTCTGATGGGATCCGGTGCATTAGTGCTGGTATGATCGCACCCGATAGGCACTCCGCTTTCAATTCTTTTGGTCCATTTTTCGGCCCCGTCGGGCACGGCTCACTCTATCTCTGGCTTTCTTGGCCACGTCTCGCCGGCCGGACCCCGTATCCCGTTGGAGGGATGGCTACGGCCGAACGTGCCCGCTGACGGGGCTATTTTGGCTCGCAGCTCGAAAAATCGCTGCAGCGAAAACTCTCCGGGAAGATCCGGACGGAATGAGCCGAAGTTGCGGCGACCTGATGAAAGAAGGGAACGGGGGGCGGGGAAGGTATTTCGTACAAAAACGAAAAAGGGGTGCAACACGAGGACTTCCCAGGGGGTCACCCATCCTAGTACTACTCTCGCCCAAGCACGCTTAACTGCGGAGTTCTGATGGGATCCGGTGCATTAGTGCTGGTATGATCGCACCCGATAGGCACTCCGCTTTCAATTCTTTTGGTTCATTTTTCGGCCCCGTCGGGCACTGCTCACTCTATCTCTGGCTTTCTTGGCCACGTCTCGCCGGCCGGACCACGTATCCCGTTGGAGGGATGGCTACGGCCGAGAGTGCCCGCTGAAGGGGGCTATTTTGGCTCGCAGCTCGAAAAATCGCTGCGAAAACTCTCCGGGAAAATCCGGACGGAATGAGCCGAAGTTGCGGAGACCGGATGAAAGAAGGGAACGGGGGGCGGGGAAGGGATTTCGTACAAAAACGAAAAAGGGGTGCAACACGAGGACTTCCCAGGGGGTCACCCATCCTAGTACTACTCTCGCCCAAGCACGCTTAACTGCGGAGTTCTGATGGGATCCGGTGCATTAGTGCTGGTATGATCGCACCCGATAGGCACTCCGCTTTCAATTCTTTTGGTCCATTTTTCGGCCCCGTCGGGCACGGCTCACTCTATCTCTGGCTTTCTTGGCCACGTCTCGCCGGCCGGACCCCGTATCCCGTTGGAGGGATGGCTACGGCCGAACGTGCCCGCTGACGGGGCTATTTTGGCTCGCAGCTCGAAAAATCGCTGCAGCGAAAACTCTCCGGGAAGATCCGGACGGAATGAGCCGAAGTTGCGGCGACCTGATGAAAGAAGGGAACGGGGGGCGGGGAAGGTATTTCGTACAAAAACGAAAAAGGGGTGCAACACGAGGACTTCCCAGGGGGTCACCCATCCTAGTACTACTCTCGCCCAAGCACGCTTAACTGCGGAGTTCTGATGGGATCCGGTGCATTAGTGCTGGTATGATCGCACCCGATAGGCACTCCGCTTTCAATTCTTTTGGTTCATTTTTCGGCCCCGTCGGGCACTGCTCACTCTATCTCTGGCTTTCTTGGCCACGTCTCGCCGGCCGGACCACGTATCCCGTTGGAGGGATGGCTACGGCCGAGAGTGCCCGCTGAAGGGGGCTATTTTGGCTCGCAGCTCGAAAAATCGCTGCGAAAACTCTCCGGGAAAATCCGGACGGAATGAGCCGAAGTTGCGGAGACCGGATGAAAGAAGGGAACGGGGGGCGGGGAAGGGATTTCGTACAAAAACGAAAAAGGGGTGCAACACGAGGACTTCCCAGGGGGTCACCCATCCTAGTACTACTCTCGCCCAAGCACGCTTAACTGCGGAGTTCTGATGGGATCCGGTGCATTAGTGCTGGTATGATCGCACCCGATAGGCACTCCGCTTTCAATTCTTTTGTTCCATTTTTCTGCCCCGTCGGGCACTGCTCGCTCTATCTCTGGCTTTCTTGGCCACGTCTCGCCGGCCGGACCACGTATCCCGTTGGAGGGATGGCTGCGGCCGAACGTGCCCGCTGAAGGGGGCTATTTTGGCTCGCAGCTCGAAAAATCGCTGCGAAAACTCTCCGAGAAGAACCGGACGGAATGAGCCGAAGTTGCGGCGACCGGATGAAAGAAGGGAACGGGGGGCGGGGAAGGGATTTCGTACAAAAACGAAAAAGGGGTGCAACACGAGGACTTCCCAGGGGGTCACCCATCCTAGTACTACTCTCGCCCAAGCACGCTTAACTGCGGAGTTCTGATGGGATCCGGTGCATTAGTGCTGGTATGATCGCACCCGATAGGCACTCCGCTTTCAATTCTTTTGGTCCATTTTTCGGCCCCGTCGGGCACGGCTCACTCTATCTCTGGCTTTCTTGGCCACGTCTCGCCGGCCGGACCCCGTATCCCGTTGGAGGGATGGCTACGGCCGAACGTGCCCGCTGACGGGGCTATTTTGGCTCGCAGCTCGAAAAATCGCTGCAGCGAAAACTCTCCGGGAAGATCCGGACGGAATGAGCCGAAGTTGCGGCGACCTGATGAAAGAAGGGAACGGGGGGCGGGGAAGGTATTTCGTACAAAAACGAAAAAGGGGTGCAACACGAGGACTTCCCAGGGGGTCACCCATCCTAGTACTACTCTCGCCCAAGCACGCTTAACTGCGGAGTTCTGATGGGATCCGGTGCATTAGTGCTGGTATGATCGCACCCGATAGGCACTCCGCTTTCAATTCTTTTGGTCCATTTTTCTGCCCCGTCGGGCACGGCTCACTCTATCTCTGGCTTTCTTGGCCACGTCTCGCCGGCCGGACCCCGTATCCCGTTGGAGGGATGGCTACGGCCGAGAGTGCCCGCTGAAGGGGGCTATTTTGGCTCGCAGCTCGAAAAATCGCTGCAGCGAAAACTCTCCGGGAAGATCCGGACGGAATGAGCCGAAGTTGCGGCGACCGGATGAAAGAAGGGAACGGGGGGCGGGGAAGGGATTTCGTACAAAAACGAAAAAGGGGTGCAACACGAGGACTTCCAAGGGGGTCACCCATCCTAGTACTACTCTCGCCCAAGCACGCTTAACTGCGGAGTTCTGATGGGATCCGGTGCATTAGTGCTGGTATGATCGCACCCGATAGGCACTCCGCTTTCAATTCTTTTGGTCCATTTTTCTGCCCCGTCGGGCACGGCTCACTCTATCTCTGGCTTTCTTGGCCACGTCTCGCCGGCCGGACCCCGTATCCCGTTGGAGGGATGGCTACGGCCGAGAGTGCCCGCTGAAGGGGGCTATTTTGGCTCGCAGCTCGAAAAATCGCTGCGGCGAAAACTCTCCGGGAAGATCCGGACGGAATGAGCCGAAGTTGCGGCGACCGGATGAAAGAAGGGAACGGGGGGCGGGGAAGGGATTTCGTACAAAAACGAAAAAGGGGTGCAACACGAGGACTTCCCAGGGGGTCACCCATCCTAGTACTACTCTCGCCCAAGCACGCTTAACTGCGGAGTTCTGATGGGATCCGGTGCATTAGTGCTGGTATGATCGCACCCGATAGGCACTCCGCTTTCAATTCTTTTGGTCCATTTTTCTGCCCCGTCGGGCACGGCTCACTCTATCTCTGGCTTTCTTGGCCACGTCTCGCCGGCCGGACCCCGTATCCCGTTGGAGGGATGGCTACGGCCGAGAGTGCCCGCTGAAGGGGGCTATTTTGGCTCGCAGCTCGAAAAATCGCTGCAGCGAAAACTCTCCGGGAAGATCCGGACGGAATGAGCCGAAGTTGCGGCGACCGGATGAAAGAAGGGAACGGGGGGCGGGGAAGGGATTTCGTACAAAAACGAAAAAGGGGTGCAACACGAGGACTTCCCAGGGGGTCACCCATCCTAGTACTACTCTCGCCCAAGCACGCTTAACTGCGGAGTTCTGATGGGATCCGGTGCATTAGTGCTGGTATGATCGCACCCGATAGGCACTCCGCTTTCAATTCTTTTGGTCCATTTTTCGGCCCCGTCGGGCACCGCTCGCTCTATCTCTGGCTTTCTTGGCCACGTCTCGCCGGCCGGACCCCGTATCCCGTTGGAGGGATGGCTGCGGCCGAACGTGCCCGCTGACGGGGCTATTTTGGCTCGCAGCTCGAAAAATCGCTGCGAAAACTCTCCGGGAAGATCCGGACGGCATGAGCCGAAGTTGCGGCGACCGGATGAAAGAAGGGAACGGGGGGCGGGGAAGGGATTTCGTACAAAAACGAAAAAGGGGTGCAACACGAGGACTTCCCAGGGGGTCACCCATCCTAGTACTACTCTCGCCCAAGCACGCTTAACTGCGGAGTTCTGATGGGATCCGGTGCATTAGTGCTGGTATGATCGCACCCGATAGGCACTCCGCTTTCAATTCTTTTGGTCCATTTTTCGGCCCCGTCGGGCACGGCTCACTCTATCTCTGGCTTTCTTGGCCACGTCTCGCCGGCCGGACCCCGTATCCCGTTGGAGGGATGGCTACGGCCGAGAGTGCCCGCTGAAGGGGGCTATTTTTGCTCGCAGCTCGAAAAATCGCTGCGGCGAAAACTCTCCGGGAAGATCCGGACGGAATGAGCCGAAGTTGCGGCGACCGGATGAAAGAAGGGAACGGGGGGCGGGGAAGGGATTTCGTACAAAAACGAAAAAGGGGTGCAACACGAGGACTTCCAAGGGGGTCACCCATCCTAGTACTACTCTCGCCCAAGCACGCTTAACTGCGGAGTTCTGATGGGATCCGGTGCATTAGTGCTGGTATGATCGCACCCGATAGGCACTCCGCTTTCAATTCTTTTGGTCCATTTTTCGGCCCCGTCGGGCACCGCTCGCTCTATCTCTGGCTTTCTTGGCCACGTCTCGCCGGCCGGACCCCGTATCCCGTTGGAGGGATGGCTGCGGCCGAACGTGCCCGCTGACGGGGCTATTTTGGCTCGCAGCTCGAAAAATCGCTGCGAAAACTCTCCGGGAAGATCCGGACGGCATGAGCCGAAGTTGCGGCGACCGGATGAAAGAAGGGAACGGGGGGCGGGGAAGGGATTTCGTACAAAAACGAAAAAGGGGTGCAACACGAGGACTTCCCAGGGGGTCACCCATCCTAGTACTACTCTCGCCCAAGCACGCTTAACTGCGGAGTTCTGATGGGATCCGGTGCATTAGTGCTGGTATGATCGCACCCGATAGGCACTCCGCTTTCAATTCTTTTGGTCCATTTTTCGGCCCCGTCGGGCACGGCTCACTCTATCTCTGGCTTTCTTGGCCACGTCACGCCGGCCGGACCCCGTATCCCGTTGGAGGGATGGCTACGGCCGAGAGTGCCCGCTGAAGGGGGCTATTTTGGCTCGCAGCTCGAAAAATCGCTGTAGCGAAAACTCTCCGGGAAGATCCGGACGGAATGAGCCGAAGTTGCGGCGACCGGATGAAAGAAGGGAACGGGGGGCGGGGAAGGGATTTCGTACAAAAACGAAAAAGGGGTGCAACACGAGGACTTCCAAGGGGGTCACCCATCCTAGTACTACTCTCGCCCAAGCACGCTTAACTGCGGAGTTCTGATGGGATCCGGTGCATTAGTGCTGGTATGATCGCACCCGATAGGCACTCCGCTTTCAATTCTTTTGGTTCATTTTTCGGCCCCGTCGGGCACTGCTCACTCTATCTCTGGCTTTCTTGGCCACGTCTCGCCGGCCGGACCACGTATCCCGTTGGAGGGATGGCTACGGCCGAGAGTGCCCGCTGAAGGGGGCTATTTTGGCTCGCAGCTCGAAAAATCGCTGCGAAAACTCTCCGGGAAAATCCGGACGGAATGAGCCGAAGTTGCGGAGACCGGATGAAAGAAGGGAACGGGGGGCGGGGAAGGGATTTCGTACAAAAACGAAAAAGGGGTGCAACACGAGGACTTCCCAGGGGGTCACCCATCCTAGTACTACTCTCGCCCAAGCACGCTTAACTGCGGAGTTCTGATGGGATCCGGTGCATTAGTGCTGGTATGATCGCACCCGATAGGCACTCCGCTTTCAATTCTTTTGGTCCATTTTTCGGCCCCGTCGGGCACGGCTCACTCTATCTCTGGCTTTCTTGGCCACGTCTCGCCGGCCGGACCCCGTATCCCGTTGGAGGGATGGCTACGGCCGAACGTGCCCGCTGACGGGGCTATTTTGGCTCGCAGCTCGAAAAATCGCTGCAGCGAAAACTCTCCGGGAAGATCCGGACGGAATGAGCCGAAGTTGCGGCGACCTGATGAAAGAAGGGAACGGGGGGCGGGGAAGGTATTTCGTACAAAAACGAAAAAGGGGTGCAACACGAGGACTTCCCAGGGGGTCACCCATCCTAGTACTACTCTCGCCCAAGCACGCTTAACTGCGGAGTTCTGATGGGATCCGGTGCATTAGTGCTGGTATGATCGCACCCGATAGGCACTCCGCTTTCAATTCTTTTGGTTCATTTTTCGGCCCCGTCGGGCACTGCTCACTCTATCTCTGGCTTTCTTGGCCACGTCTCGCCGGCCGGACCACGTATCCCGTTGGAGGGATGGCTACGGCCGAGAGTGCCCGCTGAAGGGGGCTATTTTGGCTCGCAGCTCGAAAAATCGCTGCGAAAACTCTCCGGGAAAATCCGGACGGAATGAGCCGAAGTTGCGGAGACCGGATGAAAGAAGGGAACGGGGGGCGGGGAAGGGATTTCGTACAAAAACGAAAAAGGGGTGCAACACGAGGACTTCCCAGGGGGTCACCCATCCTAGTACTACTCTCGCCCAAGCACGCTTAACTGCGGAGTTCTGATGGGATCCGGTGCATTAGTGCTGGTATGATCGCACCCGATAGGCACTCCGCTTTCAATTCTTTTGTTCCATTTTTCTGCCCCGTCGGGCACTGCTCGCTCTATCTCTGGCTTTCTTGGCCACGTCTCGCCGGCCGGACCACGTATCCCGTTGGAGGGATGGCTGCGGCCGAACGTGCCCGCTGAAGGGGGCTATTTTGGCTCGCAGCTCGAAAAATCGCTGCGAAAACTCTCCGAGAAGAACCGGACGGAATGAGCCGAAGTTGCGGCGACCGGATGAAAGAAGGGAACGGGGGGCGGGGAAGGGATTTCGTACAAAAACGAAAAAGGGGTGCAACACGAGGACTTCCCAGGGGGTCACCCATCCTAGTACTACTCTCGCCCAAGCACGCTTAACTGCGGAGTTCTGATGGGATCCGGTGCATTAGTGCTGGTATGATCGCACCCGATAGGCACTCCGCTTTCAATTCTTTTGGTCCATTTTTCGGCCCCGTCGGGCACGGCTCACTCTATCTCTGGCTTTCTTGGCCACGTCTCGCCGGCCGGACCCCGTATCCCGTTGGAGGGATGGCTACGGCCGAACGTGCCCGCTGACGGGGCTATTTTGGCTCGCAGCTCGAAAAATCGCTGCAGCGAAAACTCTCCGGGAAGATCCGGACGGAATGAGCCGAAGTTGCGGCGACCTGATGAAAGAAGGGAACGGGGGGCGGGGAAGGTATTTCGTACAAAAACGAAAAAGGGGTGCAACACGAGGACTTCCCAGGGGGTCACCCATCCTAGTACTACTCTCGCCCAAGCACGCTTAACTGCGGAGTTCTGATGGGATCCGGTGCATTAGTGCTGGTATGATCGCACCCGATAGGCACTCCGCTTTCAATTCTTTTGGTCCATTTTTCTGCCCCGTCGGGCACGGCTCACTCTATCTCTGGCTTTCTTGGCCACGTCTCGCCGGCCGGACCCCGTATCCCGTTGGAGGGATGGCTACGGCCGAGAGTGCCCGCTGAAGGGGGCTATTTTGGCTCGCAGCTCGAAAAATCGCTGCAGCGAAAACTCTCCGGGAAGATCCGGACGGAATGAGCCGAAGTTGCGGCGACCGGATGAAAGAAGGGAACGGGGGGCGGGGAAGGGATTTCGTACAAAAACGAAAAAGGGGTGCAACACGAGGACTTCCAAGGGGGTCACCCATCCTAGTACTACTCTCGCCCAAGCACGCTTAACTGCGGAGTTCTGATGGGATCCGGTGCATTAGTGCTGGTATGATCGCACCCGATAGGCACTCCGCTTTCAATTCTTTTGGTCCATTTTTCTGCCCCGTCGGGCACTGCTCACTCTATCTCTGGCTTTCTTGGCCACGTCTCGCCGGCCGGACCCCGTATCCCGTTGGAGGGATGGCTGCGGCCGAACGTGCCCGCTGAAGGGGCTATTTTGGCTTGCAGCTCGAAAAATCGCTGCGAAAACTCTCCGGGAAGATCCGGACGGCATGAGCCGAAGTTGCGGCGACCGGATGAAAGAAGGGAACGGGGGGCGGGGAAGGGATTTCGTACAAAAACGAAAAAGGGGTGCAACACGAGGACTTCCCAGGGGGTCACCCATCCTAGTACTACTCTCGCCCAAGCACGCTTAACTGCGGAGTTCTGATGGGATCCGGTGCATTAGTGCTGGTATGATCGCACCCGATAGGCACTCCGCTTTCAATTCTTTTGGTCCATTTTTCGGCCCCGTCGGGCACGGCTCACTCTATCTCTGGCTTTCTTGGCCACGTCTCGCCGGCCGGACCCCGTATCCCGTTGGAGGGATGGCTACGGCCGAGAGTGCCCGCTGAAGGGGGCTATTTTGGCTCGCAGCTCGAAAAATCGCTGCAGCGAAAACTCTCCGGGAAGATCCGGACGGAATGAGCCGAAGTTGCGGCGACCGGATGAAAGAAGGGAACGGGGGGCGGGGAAGGGATTTCGTACAAAAACGAAAAAGGGGTGCAACACGAGGACTTCCCAGGGGGTCACCCATCCTAGTACTACTCTCGCCCAAGCACGCTTAACTGCGGAGTTCTGATGGGATCCGGTGCATTAGTGCTGGTATGATCGCACCCGATAGGCACTCCGCTTTCAATTCTTTTGGTCCATTTTTCTGCCCCGTCGGGCACGGCTCACTCTATCTCTGGCTTTCTTGGCCACGTCTCGCCGGCCGGACCCCGTATCCCGTTGGAGGGATGGCTACGGCCGAGAGTGCCCGCTGAAGGGGGCTATTTTGGCTCGCAGCTCGAAAAATCGCTGCGGCGAAAACTCTCCGGGAAGATCCGGACGGAATGAGCCGAAGTTGCGGCGACCGGATGAAAGAAGGGAACGGGGGGCGGGGAAGGGATTTCGTACAAAAACGAAAAAGGGGTGCAACACGAGGACTTCCCAGGGGGTCACCCATCCTAGTACTACTCTCGCCCAAGCACGCTTAACTGCGGAGTTCTGATGGGATCCGGTGCATTAGTGCTGGTATGATCGCACCCGATAGGCACTCCGCTTTCAATTCTTTTGGTCCATTTTTCTGCCCCGTCGGGCACGGCTCACTCTATCTCTGGCTTTCTTGGCCACGTCTCGCCGGCCGGACCCCGTATCCCGTTGGAGGGATGGCTACGGCCGAGAGTGCCCGCTGAAGGGGGCTATTTTGGCTCGCAGCTCGAAAAATCGCTGCAGCGAAAACTCTCCGGGAAGATCCGGACGGAATGAGCCGAAGTTGCGGCGACCGGATGAAAGAAGGGAACGGGGGGCGGGGAAGGGATTTCGTACAAAAACGAAAAAGGGGTGCAACACGAGGACTTCCCAGGGGGTCACCCATCCTAGTACTACTCTCGCCCAAGCACGCTTAACTGCGGAGTTCTGATGGGATCCGGTGCATTAGTGCTGGTATGATCGCACCCGATAGGCACTCCGCTTTCAATTCTTTTGGTCCATTTTTCGGCCCCGTCGGGCACCGCTCGCTCTATCTCTGGCTTTCTTGGCCACGTCTCGCCGGCCGGACCCCGTATCCCGTTGGAGGGATGGCTGCGGCCGAACGTGCCCGCTGACGGGGCTATTTTGGCTCGCAGCTCGAAAAATCGCTGCGAAAACTCTCCGGGAAGATCCGGACGGCATGAGCCGAAGTTGCGGCGACCGGATGAAAGAAGGGAACGGGGGGCGGGGAAGGGATTTCGTACAAAAACGAAAAAGGGGTGCAACACGAGGACTTCCCAGGGGGTCACCCATCCTAGTACTACTCTCGCCCAAGCACGCTTAACTGCGGAGTTCTGATGGGATCCGGTGCATTAGTGCTGGTATGATCGCACCCGATAGGCACTCCGCTTTCAATTCTTTTGGTCCATTTTTCGGCCCCGTCGGGCACGGCTCACTCTATCTCTGGCTTTCTTGGCCACGTCTCGCCGGCCGGACCCCGTATCCCGTTGGAGGGATGGCTACGGCCGAGAGTGCCCGCTGAAGGGGGCTATTTTTGCTCGCAGCTCGAAAAATCGCTGCGGCGAAAACTCTCCGGGAAGATCCGGACGGAATGAGCCGAAGTTGCGGCGACCGGATGAAAGAAGGGAACGGGGGGCGGGGAAGGGATTTCGTACAAAAACGAAAAAGGGGTGCAACACGAGGACTTCCAAGGGGGTCACCCATCCTAGTACTACTCTCGCCCAAGCACGCTTAACTGCGGAGTTCTGATGGGATCCGGTGCATTAGTGCTGGTATGATCGCACCCGATAGGCACTCCGCTTTCAATTCTTTTGGTCCATTTTTCGGCCCCGTCGGGCACCGCTCGCTCTATCTCTGGCTTTCTTGGCCACGTCTCGCCGGCCGGACCCCGTATCCCGTTGGAGGGATGGCTGCGGCCGAACGTGCCCGCTGACGGGGCTATTTTGGCTCGCAGCTCGAAAAATCGCTGCGAAAACTCTCCGGGAAGATCCGGACGGCATGAGCCGAAGTTGCGGCGACCGGATGAAAGAAGGGAACGGGGGGCGGGGAAGGGATTTCGTACAAAAACGAAAAAGGGGTGCAACACGAGGACTTCCCAGGGGGTCACCCATCCTAGTACTACTCTCGCCCAAGCACGCTTAACTGCGGAGTTCTGATGGGATCCGGTGCATTAGTGCTGGTATGATCGCACCCGATAGGCACTCCGCTTTCAATTCTTTTGGTCCATTTTTCGGCCCCGTCGGGCACGGCTCACTCTATCTCTGGCTTTCTTGGCCACGTCACGCCGGCCGGACCCCGTATCCCGTTGGAGGGATGGCTACGGCCGAGAGTGCCCGCTGAAGGGGGCTATTTTGGCTCGCAGCTCGAAAAATCGCTGTAGCGAAAACTCTCCGGGAAGATCCGGACGGAATGAGCCGAAGTTGCGGCGACCGGATGAAAGAAGGGAACGGGGGGCGGGGAAGGGATTTCGTACAAAAACGAAAAAGGGGTGCAACACGAGGACTTCCAAGGGGGTCACCCATCCTAGTACTACTCTCGCCCAAGCACGCTTAACTGCGGAGTTCTGATGGGATCCGGTGCATTAGTGCTGGTATGATCGCACCCGATAGGCACTCCGCTTTCAATTCTTTTGGTCCATTTTTCGGCCCCGTCGGGCACCGCTCGCTCTATCTCTGGCTTTCTTGGCCACGTCTCGCCGGCCGGACCCCGTATCCCGTTGGAGGGATGGCTGCGGCCGAACGTGCCCGCTGACGGGGCTATTTTGGCTCGCAGCTCGAAAAATCGCTGCGAAAACTCTCCGGGAAGATCCGGACGGAATGAGCCGAAGTTGCGGCGACCGGATGAAAGAAGGGAACGGGGGGCGGGGAAGGGATTTCGTACAAAAACGAAAAAGGGGTGCAACACGAGGACTTCCCAGGGGGTCACCCATCCTAGTACTACTCTCGCCCAAGCACGCTTAACTGCGGAGTTCTGATGGGATCCGGTGCATTAGTGCTGGTATGATCGCACCCGATAGGCACTCCGCTTTCAATTCTTTTGGTCCATTTTTCGGCCCCGTCGGGCACGGCTCACTCTATCTCTGGCTTTCTTGGCCACGTCTCGCCGGCCGGACCCCGTATCCCGTTGGAGGGATGGCTACGGCCGAGAGTGCCCGCTGAAGGGGGCTATTTTGGCTCGCAGCTCGAAAAATCGCTGCAGCGAAAACTCTCCGGGAAGATCCGGACGGAATGAGCCGAAGTTGCGGCGACCGGATGAAAGAAGGGAACGGGGGGCGGGGAAGGGATTTCGTACAAAAACGAAAAAGGGGTGCAACACGAGGACTTCCCAGGGGGTCACCCATCCTAGTACTACTCTCGCCCAAGCACGCTTAACTGCGGAGTTCTGATGGGATCCGGTGCATTAGTGCTGGTATGATCGCACCCGATAGGCACTCCGCTTTCAATTCTTTTGGTCCATTTTTCGGCCCCGTCGGGCACCGCTCGCTCTATCTCTGGCTTTCTTGGCCACGTCTCGCCGGCCGGACCCCGTATCCCGTTGGAGGGATGGCTGCGGCCGAACGTGCCCGCTGACGGGGCTATTTTGGCTCGCAGCTCGAAAAATCGCTGCGAAAACTCTCCGGGAAGATCCGGACGGCATGAGCCGAAGTTGCGGCGACCGGATGAAAGAAGGGAACGGGGGGCGGGGAAGGGATTTCGTACAAAAACGAAAAAGGGGTGCAACACGAGGACTTCCCAGGGGGTCACCCATCCTAGTACTACTCTCGCCCAAGCACGCTTAACTGCGGAGTTCTGATGGGATCCGGTGCATTAGTGCTGGTATGATCGCACCCGATAGGCACTCCGCTTTCAATTCTTTTGGTCCATTTTTCGGCCCCGTCGGGCACGGCTCACTCTATCTCTGGCTTTCTTGGCCACGTCTCGCCGGCCGGACCCCGTATCCCGTTGGAGGGATGGCTACGGCCGAGAGTGCCCGCTGAAGGGGGCTATTTTGGCTCGCAGCTCGAAAAATCGCTGCAGCGAAAACTCTCCGGGAAGATCCGGACGGAATGAGCCGAAGTTGCGGCGACCGGATGAAAGAAGGGAACGGGGGGCGGGGAAGGGATTTCGTACAAAAACGAAAAAGGGGTGCAACACGAGGACTTCCCAGGGGGTCACCCATCCTAGTACTACTCTCGCCCAAGCACGCTTAACTGCGGAGTTCTGATGGGATCCGGTGCATTAGTGCTGGTATGATCGCACCCGATAGGCACTCCGCTTTCAATTCTTTTGGTCCATTTTTCTGCCCCGTCGGGCACGGCTCACTCTATCTCTGGCTTTCTTGGCCACGTCTCGCCGGCCGGACCCCGTATCCGGTTGGAGGGATGGCTACGGCAGAGAGTGCCCGCTGAAGGGGGCTATTTTGGCTCGCAGCTCGAAAAATCGCTGCAGCGAAAACTCTCCGGGAAGATCCGGACGGAATGAGCCGAAGTTGCGGCGACCGGATGAAAGAAGGGAACGGGGGGCGGGGAAGGGATTTCGTACAAAAACGAAAAAGGGGTGCAACACGAGGACTTCCCAGGGGGTCACCCATCCTAGTACTACTCTCGCCCAAGCACGCTTAACTGCGGAGTTCTGATGGGATCCGGTGCATTAGTGCTGGTATGATCGCACCCGATAGGCACTCCGCTTTCAATTCTTTTGGTCCATTTTTCGGCCCCGTCGGGCACCGCTCGCTCTATCTCTGGCTTTCTTGGCCACGTCTCGCCGGCCGGACCCCGTATCCCGTTGGAGGGATGGCTGCGGCCGAACGTGCCCGCTGACGGGGCTATTTTGGCTCGCAGCTCGAAAAATCGCTGCGAAAACTCTCCGGGAAGATCCGGACGGCATGAGCCGAAGTTGCGGCGACCGGATGAAAGAAGGGAACGGGGGGCGGGGAAGGGATTTCGTACAAAAACGAAAAAGGGGTGCAACACGAGGACTTCCCAGGGGGTCACCCATCCTAGTACTACTCTCGCCCAAGCACGCTTAACTGCGGAGTTCTGATGGGATCCGGTGCATTAGTGCTGGTATGATCGCACCCGATAGGCACTCCGCTTTCAATTCTTTTGGTCCATTTTTCGGCCCCGTCGGGCACGGCTCACTCTATCTCTGGCTTTCTTGGCCACGTCTCGCCGGCCGGACCCCGTATCCCGTTGGAGGGATGGCTACGGCCGAGAGTGCCCGCTGAAGGGGGCTATTTTGGCTCGCAGCTCGAAAAATCGCTGCAGCGAAAACTCTCCGGGAAGATCCGGACGGAATGAGCCGAAGTTGCGGCGACCGGATGAAAGAAGGGAACGGGGGGCGGGGAAGGGATTTCGTACAAAAACGAAAAAGGGGTGCAACACGAGGACTTCCCAGGGGGTCACCCATCCTAGTACTACTCTCGCCCAAGCACGCTTAACTGCGGAGTTCTGATGGGATCCGGTGCATTAGTGCTGGTATGATCGCACCCGATAGGCACTCCGCTTTCAATTCTTTTGGTCCATTTTTCGGCCCCGTCGGGCACGGCTCACTCTATCTCTGGCTTTCTTGGCCACGTCTCGCCGGCCGGACCCCGTATCCCGTTGGAGGGATGGCTACGGCCGAGAGTGCCCGCTGAAGGGGGCTATTTTGGCTCGCAGCTCGAAAAATCGCTGCAGCGAAAACTCTCCGGGAAGATCCGGACGGAATGAGCCGAAGTTGCGGCGACCGGATGAAAGAAGGGAACGGGGGGCGGGGAAGGGATTTCGTACAAAAACGAAAAAGGGGTGCAACACGAGGACTTCCCAGGGGGTCACCCATCCTAGTACTACTCTCGCCCAAGCACGCTTAACTGCGGAGTTCTGATGGGATCCGGTGCATTAGTGCTGGTATGATCGCACCCGATAGGCACTCCGCTTTCAATTCTTTTGGTCCATTTTTCGGCCCCGTCGGGCACGGCTCACTCTATCTCTGGCTTTCTTGGCCACGTCTCGCCGGCCGGACCCCGTATCCCGTTGGAGGGATGGCTACGGCCGAGAGTGCCCGCTGAAGGGGGCTATTTTGGCTCGCAGCTCGAAAAATCGCTGCAGCGAAAACTCTCCGGGAAGATCCGGACGGAATGAGCCGAAGTTGCGGCGACCGGATGAAAGAAGGGAACGGGGGGCGGGGAAGGGATTTCGTACAAAAACGAAAAAGGGGTGCAACACGAGGACTTCCCAGGGGGTCACCCATCCTAGTACTACTCTCGCCCAAGCACGCTTAACTGCGGAGTTCTGATGGGATCCGGTGCATTAGTGCTGGTATGATCGCACCCGATAGGCACTCCGCTTTCAATTCTTTTGGTCCATTTTTCGGCCCCGTCGGGCACCGCTCGCTCTATCTCTGGCTTTCTTGGCCACGTCTCGCCGGCCGGACCCCGTATCCCGTTGGAGGGATGGCTGCGGCCGAACGTGCCCGCTGACGGGGCTATTTTGGCTCGCAGCTCGAAAAATCGCTGCGAAAACTCTCCGGGAAGATCCGGACGGCATGAGCCGAAGTTGCGGCGACCGGATGAAAGAAGGGAACGGGGGGCGGGGAAGGGATTTCGTACAAAAACGAAAAAGGGGTGCAACACGAGGACTTCCCAGGGGGTCACCCATCCTAGTACTACTCTCGCCCAAGCACGCTTAACTGCGGAGTTCTGATGGGATCCGGTGCATTAGTGCTGGTATGATCGCACCCGATAGGCACTCCGCTTTCAATTCTTTTGGTCCATTTTTCGGCCCCGTCGGGCACGGCTCACTCTATCTCTGGCTTTCTTGGCCACGTCTCGCCGGCCGGACCCCGTATCCCGTTGGAGGGATGGCTACGGCCGAGAGTGCCCGCTGAAGGGGGCTATTTTGGCTCGCAGCTCGAAAAATCGCTGCAGCGAAAACTCTCCGGGAAGATCCGGACGGAATGAGCCGAAGTTGCGGCGACCGGATGAAAGAAGGGAACGGGGGGCGGGGAAGGGATTTCGTACAAAAACGAAAAAGGGGTGCAACACGAGGACTTCCCAGGGGGTCACCCATCCTAGTACTACTCTCGCCCAAGCACGCTTAACTGCGGAGTTCTGATGGGATCCGGTGCATTAGTGCTGGTATGATCGCACCCGATAGGCACTCCGCTTTCAATTCTTTTGGTCCATTTTTCTGCCCCGTCGGGCACGGCTCACTCTATCTCTGGCTTTCTTGGCCACGTCTCGCCGGCCGGACCCCGTATCCGGTTGGAGGGATGGCTACGGCAGAGAGTGCCCGCTGAAGGGGGCTATTTTGGCTCGCAGCTCGAAAAATCGCTGCAGCGAAAACTCTCCGGGAAGATCCGGACGGAATGAGCCGAAGTTGCGGCGACCGGATGAAAGAAGGGAACGGGGGGCGGGGAAGGGATTTCGTACAAAAACGAAAAAGGGGTGCAACACGAGGACTTCCCAGGGGGTCACCCATCCTAGTACTACTCTCGCCCAAGCACGCTTAACTGCGGAGTTCTGATGGGATCCGGTGCATTAGTGCTGGTATGATCGCACCCGATAGGCACTCCGCTTTCAATTCTTTTGGTCCATTTTTCGGCCCCGTCGGGCACCGCTCGCTCTATCTCTGGCTTTCTTGGCCACGTCTCGCCGGCCGGACCCCGTATCCCGTTGGAGGGATGGCTGCGGCCGAACGTGCCCGCTGACGGGGCTATTTTGGCTCGCAGCTCGAAAAATCGCTGCGAAAACTCTCCGGGAAGATCCGGACGGCATGAGCCGAAGTTGCGGCGACCGGATGAAAGAAGGGAACGGGGGGCGGGGAAGGGATTTCGTACAAAAACGAAAAAGGGGTGCAACACGAGGACTTCCCAGGGGGTCACCCATCCTAGTACTACTCTCGCCCAAGCACGCTTAACTGCGGAGTTCTGATGGGATCCGGTGCATTAGTGCTGGTATGATCGCACCCGATAGGCACTCCGCTTTCAATTCTTTTGGTCCATTTTTCGGCCCCGTCGGGCACGGCTCACTCTATCTCTGGCTTTCTTGGCCACGTCTCGCCGGCCGGACCCCGTATCCCGTTGGAGGGATGGCTACGGCCGAGAGTGCCCGCTGAAGGGGGCTATTTTGGCTCGCAGCTCGAAAAATCGCTGCAGCGAAAACTCTCCGGGAAGATCCGGACGGAATGAGCCGAAGTTGCGGCGACCGGATGAAAGAAGGGAACGGGGGGCGGGGAAGGGATTTCGTACAAAAACGAAAAAGGGGTGCAACACGAGGACTTCCCAGGGGGTCACCCATCCTAGTACTACTCTCGCCCAAGCACGCTTAACTGCGGAGTTCTGATGGGATCCGGTGCATTAGTGCTGGTATGATCGCACCCGATAGGCACTCCGCTTTCAATTCTTTTGGTCCATTTTTCGGCCCCGTCGGGCACGGCTCACTCTATCTCTGGCTTTCTTGGCCACGTCTCGCCGGCCGGACCCCGTATCCCGTTGGAGGGATGGCTACGGCCGAGAGTGCCCGCTGAAGGGGGCTATTTTGGCTCGCAGCTCGAAAAATCGCTGCAGCGAAAACTCTCCGGGAAGATCCGGACGGAATGAGCCGAAGTTGCGGCGACCGGATGAAAGAAGGGAACGGGGGGCGGGGAAGGGATTTCGTACAAAAACGAAAAAGGGGTGCAACACGAGGACTTCCCAGGGGGTCACCCATCCTAGTACTACTCTCGCCCAAGCACGCTTAACTGCGGAGTTCTGATGGGATCCGGTGCATTAGTGCTGGTATGATCGCACCCGATAGGCACTCCGCTTTCAATTCTTTTGGTCCATTTTTCGGCCCCGTCGGGCACGGCTCACTCTATCTCTGGCTTTCTTGGCCACGTCTCGCCGGCCGGACCCCGTATCCCGTTGGAGGGATGGCTACGGCCGAGAGTGCCCGCTGAAGGGGGCTATTTTGGCTCGCAGCTCGAAAAATCGCTGCAGCGAAAACTCTCCGGGAAGATCCGGACGGAATGAGCCGAAGTTGCGGCGACCGGATGAAAGAAGGGAACGGGGGGCGGGGAAGGGATTTCGTACAAAAACGAAAAAGGGGTGCAACACGAGGACTTCCCAGGGGGTCACCCATCCTAGTACTACTCTCGCCCAAGCACGCTTAACTGCGGAGTTCTGATGGGATCCGGTGCATTAGTGCTGGTATGATCGCACCCGATAGGCACTCCGCTTTCAATTCTTTTGGTCCATTTTTCTGCCCCGTCGGGCACGGCTCACTCTATCTCTGGCTTTCTTGGCCACGTCTCGCCGGCCGGACCCCGTATCCCGTTGGAGGGATGGCTACGGCAGAGAGTGCCCGCTGAAGGGGGCTATTTTGGCTCGCAGCTCGAAAAATCGCTGCAGCGAAAACTCTCCGGGAAGATCCGGACGGAATGAGCCGAAGTTGCGGCGACCGGATGAAAGAAGGGAACGGGGGGCGGGGAAGGGATTTCGTACAAAAACGAAAAAGGGGTGCAACACGAGGACTTCCCAGGGGGTCACCCATCCTAGTACTACTCTCGCCCAAGCACGCTTAACTGCGGAGTTCTGATGGGATCCGGTGCATTAGTGCTGGTATGATCGCACCCGATAGGCACTCCGCTTTCAATTCTTTTGGTCCATTTTTCGGCCCCGTCGGGCACGGCTCACTCTATCTCTGGCTTTCTTGGCCACGTCTCGCCGGCCGGACCCCGTATCCCGTTGGAGGGATGGCTACGGCCGAGAGTGCCCGCTGAAGGGGGCTATTTTGGCTCGCAGCTCGAAAAATCGCTGCAGCGAAAACTCTCCGGGAAGATCCGGACGGAATGAGCCGAAGTTGCGGCGACCGGATGAAAGAAGGGAACGGAGGGCGGGGAAGGGATTTCGTACAAAAACGAAAAAGGGGTGCAATACGAGGACTTCCCAGGGGGTCACCCATCCTAGTACTACTCTCGCCCAAGCACGCTTAACTGCGGAGTTCTGATGGGATCCGGTGCATTAGTGCTGGTATGATCGCACCCGATAGGCACTCCGCTTTCAATTCTTTTGGTCCATTTTTCTGCCCCGTCGGGCACGGCTCACTCTATCTCTGGCTTTCTTGGCCACGTCTCGCCGGCCGGACCCCGTATCCCGTTGGAGGGATGGCTACGGCCGAGAGTGCCCGCTGAAGGGGGCTATTTTGGCTCGCAGCTCGAAAAATCGCTGCAGCGAAAACTCTCCGGGAAGATCCGGACGGAATGAGCCGAAGTTGCGGCGACCGGATGAAAGAAGGGAACGGGGGGCGGGGAAGGGATTTCGTACAAAAACGAAAAAGGGGTGCAACACGAGGACTTCCCAGGGGGTCACCCATCCTAGTACTACTCTCGCCCAAGCACGCTTAACTGCGGAGTTCTGATGGGATCCGGTGCATTAGTGCTGGTATGATCGCACCCGATAGGCACTCCGCTTTCAATTCTTTTGGTCCATTTTTCGGCCCCGTCGGGCACCGCTCGCTCTATCTCTGGCTTTCTTGGCCACGTCTCGCCGGCCGGACCCCGTATCCCGTTGGAGGGATGGCTGCGGCCGAACGTGCCCGCTGACGGGGCTATTTTGGCTCGCAGCTCGAAAAATCGCTGCGAAAACTCTCCGGGAAGATCCGGACGGCATGAGCCGAAGTTGCGGCGACCGGATGAAAGAAGGGAACGGGGGGCGGGGAAGGGATTTCGTACAAAAACGAAAAAGGGGTGCAACACGAGGACTTCCCAGGGGGTCACCCATCCTAGTACTACTCTCGCCCAAGCACGCTTAACTGCGGAGTTCTGATGGGATCCGGTGCATTAGTGCTGGTATGATCGCACCCGATAGGCACTCCGCTTTCAATTCTTTTGGTCCATTTTTCGGCCCCGTCGGGCACGGCTCACTCTATCTCTGGCTTTCTTGGCCACGTCTCGCCGGCCGGACCCCGTATCCCGTTGGAGGGATGGCTACGGCCGAGAGTGCCCGCTGAAGGGGGCTATTTTGGCTCGCAGCTCGAAAAATCGCTGCAGCGAAAACTCTCCGGGAAGATCCGGACGGAATGAGCCGAAGTTGCGGCGACCGGATGAAAGAAGGGAACGGGGGGCGGGGAAGGGATTTCGTACAAAAACGAAAAAGGGGTGCAACACGAGGACTTCCAAGGGGGTCACCCATCCTAGTACTACTCTCGCCCAAGCACGCTTAACTGCGGAGTTCTGATGGGATCCGGTGCATTAGTGCTGGTATGATCGCACCCGATAGGCACTCCGCTTTCAATTCTTTTGGTCCATTTTTCGGCCCCGTCGGGCACCGCTCGCTCTATCTCTGGCTTTCTTGGCCACGTCTCGCCGGCCGGACCCCGTATCCCGTTGGAGGGATGGCTGCGGCCGAACGTGCCCGCTGACGGGGCTATTTTGGCTCGCAGCTCGAAAAATCGCTGCGAAAACTCTCCGGGAAGATCCGGACGGCATGAGCCGAAGTTGCGGCGACCGGATGAAAGAAGGGAACGGGGGGCGGGGAAGGGATTTCGTACAAAAACGAAAAAGGGGTGCAACACGAGGACTTCCCAGGGGGTCACCCATCCTAGTACTACTCTCGCCCAAGCACGCTTAACTGCGGAGTTCTGATGGGATCCGGTGCATTAGTGCTGGTATGATCGCACCCGATAGGCACTCCGCTTTCAATTCTTTTGGTCCATTTTTCGGCCCCGTCGGGCACGGCTCACTCTATCTCTGGCTTTCTTGGCCACGTCTCGCCGGCCGGACCCCGTATCCCGTTGGAGGGATGGCTACGGCCGAGAGTGCCCGCTGAAGGGGGCTATTTTGGCTCGCAGCTCGAAAAATCGCTGCAGCGAAAACTCTCCGGGAAGATCCGGACGGAATGAGCCGAAGTTGCGGCGACCGGATGAAAGAAGGGAACGGGGGGCGGGGAAGGGATTTCGTACAAAAACGAAAAAGGGGTGCAACACGAGGACTTCCCAGGGGGTCACCCATCCTAGTACTACTCTCGCCCAAGCACGCTTAACTGCGGAGTTCTGATGGGATCCGGTGCATTAGTGCTGGTATGATCGCACCCGATAGGCACTCCGCTTTCAATTCTTTTGGTCCATTTTTCTGCCCCGTCGGGCACGGCTCTCTCTATCTCTGGCTTTCTTGGCCACGTCTCGCCGGCCGGACCCCGTATCCCGTTGGAGGGATGGCTACGGCCGAGAGTGCCCGCTGAAGGGGGCTATTTTGGCTCGCAGCTCGAAAAATCGCTGCAGCGAAAACTCTCCGGGAAGATCCGGACGGAATGAGCCGAAGTTGCGGCGACCGGATGAAAGAAGGGAACGGGGGGCGGGGAAGGGATTTCGTACAAAAACGAAAAAGGGGTGCAACACGAGGACTTCCCAGGGGGTCACCCATCCTAGTACTACTCTCGCCCAAGCACGCTTAACTGCGGAGTTCTGATGGGATCCGGTGCATTAGTGCTGGTATGATCGCACCCGATAGGCACTCCGCTTTCAATTCTTTTGGTCCATTTTTCGGCCCCGTCGGGCACCGCTCGCTCTATCTCTGGCTTTCTTGGCCACGTCTCGCCGGCCGGACCCCGTATCCCGTTGGAGGGATGGCTGCGGCCGAACGTGCCCGCTGACGGGGCTATTTTGGCTCGCAGCTCGAAAAATCGCTGCGAAAACTCTCCGGGAAGATCCGGACGGCATGAGCCGAAGTTGCGGCGACCGGATGAAAGAAGGGAACGGGGGGCGGGGAAGGGATTTCGTACAAAAACGAAAAAGGGGTGCAACACGAGGACTTCCCAGGGGGTCACCCATCCTAGTACTACTCTCGCCCAAGCACGCTTAACTGCGGAGTTCTGATGGGATCCGGTGCATTAGTGCTGGTATGATCGCACCCGATAGGCACTCCGCTTTCAATTCTTTTGGTCCATTTTTCGGCCCCGTCGGGCACGGCTCACTCTATCTCTGGCTTTCTTGGCCACGTCTCGCCGGCCGGACCCCGTATCCCGTTGGAGGGATGGCTACGGCCGAGAGTGCCCGCTGAAGGGGGCTATTTTGGCTCGCAGCTCGAAAAATCGCTGCAGCGAAAACTCTCCGGGAAGATCCGGACGGAATGAGCCGAAGTTGCGGCGACCGGATGAAAGAAGGGAACGGGGGGCGGGGAAGGGATTTCGTACAAAAACGAAAAAGGGGTGCAACACGAGGACTTCCAAGGGGGTCACCCATCCTAGTACTACTCTCGCCCAAGCACGCTTAACTGCGGAGTTCTGATGGGATCCGGTGCATTAGTGCTGGTATGATCGCACCCGATAGGCACTCCGCTTTCAATTCTTTTGGTCCATTTTTCGGCCCCGTCGGGCACCGCTCGCTCTATCTCTGGCTTTCTTGGCCACGTCTCGCCGGCCGGACCCCGTATCCCGTTGGAGGGATGGCTACGGCCGAGAGTGCCCGCTGAAGGGGGCTATTTTGGCTCGAAGCTGGAAAAATCGCTGCGAAAACTCTCCGGGAAGATCCGGACGGAATGAGCCGAAGTTGCGGCGACCGGATGAAAGAAGGGAACGGGGGGCGGGGAAGGGATTTCGTACAAAAACGAAAAAGGGGTGCAACACGAGGACTTCCCAGGGGGTCACCCATCCTAGTACTACTCTCGCCCAAGCACGCTTAACTGCGGAGTTCTGATGGGATCCGGTGCATTAGTGCTGGTATGATCGCACCCGATAGGCACTCCGCTTTCAATTCTTTTGGTCCATTTTTCGGCCCCGTCGGGCACTGCTCGCTCTATCTCTGGCTTTCTTGGCCACGTCTCGCCGGCCGGACCCCGTATCCCGTTGGAGGGATGGCTACGGCCGAGAGTGCCCGCTGAAGGGGGCTATTTTGGCTCGAAGCTGGAAAAATCGCTGCAGCGAAAACTCTCCGGGAAGATCCGGACGGAATGAGCCGAAGTTGCGGCGACCGGATGAAAGAAGGGAACGGGGGGCGGGGAAGGGATTTCGTACAAAAACGAAAAAGGGGTGCAACACGAGGACTTCCCAGGGGGTCACCCATCCTAGTACTACTCTCGCCCAAGCACGCTTAACTGCGGAGTTCTGATGGGATCCGGTGCATTAGTGCTGGTATGATCGCACCCGATAGGCACTCCGCTTTCAATTCTTTTGGTCCATTTTTCGGCCCCGTCGGGCACCGCTCGCTCTATCTCTGGCTTTCTTGGCCACGTCTCGCCGGCCGGACCCCGTATCCCGTTGGAGGGATGGCTACGGCCGAGAGTGCCCGCTGAAGGGGGCTATTTTGGCTCGCAGCTCGAAAAATCGCTGCAGCGAAAACTCTCCGGGAAGATCCGGACGGAATGAGCCGAAGTTGCGGCGACCGGATGAAAGAAGGGAACGGGGGGCGGGGAAGGGATTTCGTACAAAAACGAAAAAGGGGTGCAACACGAGGACTTCCCAGGGGGTCACCCATCCTAGTACTACTCTCGCCCAAGCACGCTTAACTGCGGAGTTCTGATGGGATCCGGTGCATTAGTGCTGGTATGATCGCACCCGATAGGCACTCCGCTTTCAATTCTTTTGGTCCATTTTTCGGCCCCGTCGGGCACCGCTCGCTCTATCTCTGGCTTTCTTGGCCACGTCTCGCCGGCCGGACCCCGTATCCCGTTGGAGGGATGGCTGCGGCCGAACGTGCCCGCTGACGGGGCTATTTTGGCTCGAAGCTGGAAAAATCGCTGCGAAAACTCTCCCGGAAGATCCGGACGGCATGAGCCGAAGTTGCGGCGACCGGATGAAAGAAGGGAACGGGGGGCGGGGAAGGGATTTCGTACAAAAACGAAAAAGGGGTGCAACACGAGGACTTCCCAGGGGGTCACCCATCCTAGTACTACTCTCGCCCAAGCACGCTTAACTGCGGAGTTCTGATGGGATCCGGTGCATTAGTGCTGGTATGATCGCACCCGATAGGCACTCCGCTTTCAATTCTTTTGGTCCATTTTTCTGCCCCGTCGGGCACTGCTCGCTCTATCTCTGGCTTTCTTGGCCACGTCTCGCCGGCCGGACCCCGTATCCCGTTGGAGGGATGGCTGCGGCCGAGAGTGCCCGCTGAAGGGGGCTATTTTGGCTCGAAGCTGGAAAAATCGCTGCAGCGAAAACTCTCCGGGAAGATCCGGACGGAATGAGCCGAAGTTGCGGCGACCGGATGAAAGAAGGGAACGGGGGGCGGGGAAGGGATTTCGTACAAAAACGAAAAAGGGGTGCAACACGAGGACTTCCCAGGGGGTCACCCATCCTAGTACTACTCTCGCCCAAGCACGCTTAACTGCGGAGTTCTGATGGGATCCGGTGCATTAGTGCTGGTATGATCGCACCCGATAGGCACTCCGCTTTCAATTCTTTTGGTCCATTTTTCGGCCCCGTCGGGCACTGCTCGCTCTATCTCTGGCTTTCTTGGCCACGTCTCGCCGGCCGGACCCCGTATCCCGTTGGAGGGATGGCTGCGGCCGAACGTGCCCGCTGACGGGGCTATTTTGGCTCGAAGCTGGAAAAATCGCTGCGAAAACTCTCCGGGAAGATCCGGACGGAATGAGCCGAAGTTGCGGCGACCGGATGAAAGAAGGGAACGGGGGGCGGGGAAGGGATTTCGTACAAAAACGAAAAAGGGGTGCAACACGAGGACTTCCCAGGGGGTCACCCATCCTAGTACTACTCTCGCCCAAGCACGCTTAACTGCGGAGTTCTGATGGGATCCGGTGCATTAGTGCTGGTATGATCGCACCCGATAGGCACTCCGCTTTCAATTCTTTTGGTCCATTTTTCGGCCCCGTCGGGCACGGCTCACTCTATCTCTGGCTTTCTTGGCCACGTCTCGCCGGCCGGACCCCGTATCCCGTTGGAGGGATGGCTACGGCCGAGAGTGCCCGCTGAAGGGGGCTATTTTGGCTCGCAGCTCGAAAAATCGCTGCAGCGAAAACTCTCCGGGAAGATCCGGACGGAATGAGCCGAAGTTGCGGCGACCGGATGAAAGAAGGGAACGGGGGGCGGGGAAGGGATTTCGTACAAAAACGAAAAAGGGGTGCAACACGAGGACTTCCCAGGGGGTCACCCATCCTAGTACTACTCTCGCCCAAGCACGCTTAACTGCGGAGTTCTGATGGGATCCGGTGCATTAGTGCTGGTATGATCGCACCCGATAGGCACTCCGCTTTCAATTCTTTTGGTCCATTTTTCGGCCCCGTCGGGCACCGCTCGCTCTATCTCTGGCTTTCTTGGCCACGTCTCGCCGGCCGGACCCCGTATCCCGTTGGAGGGATGGCTGCGGCCGAACGTGCCCGCTGACGGGGCTATTTTGGCTCGAAGCTGGAAAAATCGCTGCGAAAACTCTCCGGGAAGATCCGGACGGCATGAGCCGAAGTTGCGGCGACCGGATGAAAGAAGGGAACGGGGGGCGGGGAAGGGATTTCGTACAAAAACGAAAAAGGGGTGCAACACGAGGACTTCCCAGGGGGTCACCCATCCTAGTACTACTCTCGCCCAAGCACGCTTAACTGCGGAGTTCTGATGGGATCCGGTGCATTAGTGCTGGTATGATCGCACCCGATAGGCACTCCGCTTTCAATTCTTTTGGTCCATTTTTCGGCCCCGTCGGGCACCGCTCGCTCTATCTCTGGCTTTCTTGGCCACGTCTCGCCGGCCGGACCCCGTATCCCGTTGGAGGGATGGCTACGGCCGAGAGTGCCCGCTGAAGGGGGCTATTTTGGCTCGCAGCTCGAAAAATCGCTGCAGCGAAAACTCTCCGGGAAGATCCGGACGGAATGAGCCGAAGTTGCGGCGACCGGATGAAAGAAGGGAACGGGGGGCGGGGAAGGGATTTCGTACAAAAACGAAAAAGGGGTGCAACACGAGGACTTCCCAGGGGGTCACCCATCCTAGTACTACTCTCGCCCAAGCACGCTTAACTGCGGAGTTCTGATGGGATCCGGTGCATTAGTGCTGGTATGATCGCACCCGATAGGCACTCCGCTTTCAATTCTTTTGGTCCATTTTTCGGCCCCGTCGGGCACCGCTCGCTCTATCTCTGGCTTTCTTGGCCACGTCTCGCCGGCCGGACCCCGTATCCCGTTGGAGGGATGGCTGCGGCCGAACGTGCCCGCTGACGGGGCTATTTTGGCTCGAAGCTGGAAAAATCGCTGCGAAAACTCTCCCGGAAGATCCGGACGGCATGAGCCGAAGTTGCGGCGACCGGATGAAAGAAGGGAACGGGGGGCGGGGAAGGGATTTCGTACAAAAACGAAAAAGGGGTGCAACACGAGGACTTCCCAGGGGGTCACCCATCCTAGTACTACTCTCGCCCAAGCACGCTTAACTGCGGAGTTCTGATGGGATCCGGTGCATTAGTGCTGGTATGATCGCACCCGATAGGCACTCCGCTTTCAATTCTTTTGGTCCATTTTTCTGCCCCGTCGGGCACTGCTCGCTCTATCTCTGGCTTTCTTGGCCACGTCTCGCCGGCCGGACCCCGTATCCCGTTGGAGGGATGGCTACGGCCGAGAGTGCCCGCTGAAGGGGGCTATTTTGGCTCGCAGCTCGAAAAATCGCTGCAGCGAAAACTCTCCGGGAAGATCCGGACGGAATGAGCCGAAGTTGCGGCGACCGGATGAAAGAAGGGAACGGGGGGCGGGGAAGGGATTTCGTACAAAAACGAAAAAGGGGTGCAACACGAGGACTTCCCAGGGGGTCACCCATCCTAGTACTACTCTCGCCCAAGCACGCTTAACTGCGGAGTTCTGATGGGATCCGGTGCATTAGTGCTGGTATGATCGCACCCGATAGGCACTCCGCTTTCAATTCTTTTGGTCCATTTTTCGGCCCCGTCGGGCACCGCTCGCTCTATCTCTGGCTTTCTTGGCCACGTCTCGCCGGCCGGACCCCGTATCCCGTTGGAGGGATGGCTGCGGCCGAACGTGCCCGCTGACGGGGCTATTTTGGCTCGAAGCTGGAAAAATCGCTGCGAAAACTCTCCCGGAAGATCCGGACGGCATGAGCCGAAGTTGCGGCGACCGGATGAAAGAAGGGAACGGGGGGCGGGGAAGGGATTTCGTACAAAAACGAAAAAGGGGTGCAACACGAGGACTTCCCAGGGGGTCACCCATCCTAGTACTACTCTCGCCCAAGCACGCTTAACTGCGGAGTTCTGATGGGATCCGGTGCATTAGTGCTGGTATGATCGCACCCGATAGGCACTCCGCTTTCAATTCTTTTGGTCCATTTTTCTGCCCCGTCGGGCACTGCTCGCTCTATCTCTGGCTTTCTTGGCCACGTCTCGCCGGCCGGACCCCGTATCCCGTTGGAGGGATGGCTACGGCCGAGAGTGCCCGCTGAAGGGGGCTATTTTGGCTCGCAGCTCGAAAAATCGCTGCAGCGAAAACTCTCCGGGAAGATCCGGACGGAATGAGCCGAAGTTGCGGCGACCGGATGAAAGAAGGGAACGGGGGGCGGGGAAGGGATTTCGTACAAAAACGAAAAAGGGGTGCAACACGAGGACTTCCCAGGGGGTCACCCATCCTAGTACTACTCTCGCCCAAGCACGCTTAACTGCGGAGTTCTGATGGGATCCGGTGCATTAGTGCTGGTATGATCGCACCCGATAGGCACTCCGCTTTCAATTCTTTTGGTCCATTTTTCTGCCCCGTCGGGCACTGCTCGCTCTATCTCTGGCTTTCTTGGCCACGTCTCGCCGGCCGGACCCCGTATCCCGTTGGAGGGATGGCTGCGGCCGAGAGTGCCCGCTGAAGGGGGCTATTTTGGCTCGAAGCTGGAAAAATCGCTGCAGCGAAAACTCTCCGGGAAGATCCGGACGGAATGAGCCGAAGTTGCGGCGACCGGATGAAAGAAGGGAACGGGGGGCGGGGAAGGGATTTCGTACAAAAACGAAAAAGGGGTGCAACACGAGGACTTCCCAGGGGGTCACCCATCCTAGTACTACTCTCGCCCAAGCACGCTTAACTGCGGAGTTCTGATGGGATCCGGTGCATTAGTGCTGGTATGATCGCACCCGATAGGCACTCCGCTTTCAATTCTTTTGGTCCATTTTTCGGCCCCGTCGGGCACTGCTCGCTCTATCTCTGGCTTTCTTGGCCACGTCTCGCCGGCCGGACCCCGTATCCCGTTGGAGGGATGGCTGCGGCCGAACGTGCCCGCTGACGGGGCTATTTTGGCTCGAAGCTGGAAAAATCGCTGCGAAAACTCTCCGGGAAGATCCGGACGGAATGAGCCGAAGTTGCGGCGACCGGATGAAAGAAGGGAACGGGGGGCGGGGAAGGGATTTCGTACAAAAACGAAAAAGGGGTGCAACACGAGGACTTCCCAGGGGGTCACCCATCCTAGTACTACTCTCGCCCAAGCACGCTTAACTGCGGAGTTCTGATGGGATCCGGTGCATTAGTGCTGGTATGATCGCACCCGATAGGCACTCCGCTTTCAATTCTTTTGGTCCATTTTTCGGCCCCGTCGGGCACCGCTCGCTCTATCTCTGGCTTTCTTGGCCACGTCTCGCCGGCCGGACCCCGTATCCCGTTGGAGGGATGGCTACGGCCGAGAGTGCCCGCTGAAGGGGGCTATTTTGGCTCGCAGCTCGAAAAATCGCTGCAGCGAAAACTCTCCGGGAAGATCCGGACGGAATGAGCCGAAGTTGCGGCGACCGGATGAAAGAAGGGAACGGGGGGCGGGGAAGGGATTTCGTACAAAAACGAAAAAGGGGTGCAACACGAGGACTTCCCAGGGGGTCACCCATCCTAGTACTACTCTCGCCCAAGCACGCTTAACTGCGGAGTTCTGATGGGATCCGGTGCATTAGTGCTGGTATGATCGCACCCGATAGGCACTCCGCTTTCAATTCTTTTGGTCCATTTTTCGGCCCCGTCGGGCACCGCTCGCTCTATCTCTGGCTTTCTTGGCCACGTCTCGCCGGCCGGACCCCGTATCCCGTTGGAGGGATGGCTGCGGCCGAACGTGCCCGCTGACGGGGCTATTTTGGCTCGAAGCTGGAAAAATCGCTGCGAAAACTCTCCGGGAAGATCCGGACGGCATGAGCCGAAGTTGCGGCGACCGGATGAAAGAAGGGAACGGGGGGCGGGGAAGGGATTTCGTACAAAAACGAAAAAGGGGTGCAACACGAGGACTTCCCAGGGGGTCACCCATCCTAGTACTACTCTCGCCCAAGCACGCTTAACTGCGGAGTTCTTATGGGATCCGGTGCATTAGTGCTGGTATGATCGCACCCGATAGGCACTCCGCTTTCAATTCTTTTGGTCCATTTTTCGGCCCCGTCGGGCACCGCTCGCTCTATCTCTGGCTTTCTTGGCCACGTCTCGCCGGCCGGACCCCGTATCCCGTTGGAGGGATGGCTACGGCCGAGAGTGCCCGCTGAAGGGGGCTATTTTGGCTCGCAGCTCGAAAAATCGCTGCAGCGAAAACTCTCCGGGAAGATCCGGACGGAATGAGCCGAAGTTGCGGCGACCGGATGAAAGAAGGGAACGGGGGGCGGGGAAGGGATTTCGTACAAAAACGAAAAAGGGGTGCAACACGAGGACTTCCCAGGGGGTCACCCATCCTAGTACTACTCTCGCCCAAGCACGCTTAACTGCGGAGTTCTGATGGGATCCGGTGCATTAGTGCTGGTATGATCGCACCCGATAGGCACTCCGCTTTCAATTCTTTTGGTCCATTTTTCGGCCCCGTCGGGCACCGCTCGCTCTATCTCTGGCTTTCTTGGCCACGTCTCGCCGGCCGGACCCCGTATCCCGTTGGAGGGATGGCTGCGGCCGAACGTGCCCGCTGACGGGGCTATTTTGGCTCGAAGCTGGAAAAATCGCTGCGAAAACTCTCCGGGAAGATCCGGACGGCATGAGCCGAAGTTGCGGCGACCGGATGAAAGAAGGGAACGGGGGGCGGGGAAGGGATTTCGTACAAAAACGAAAAAGGGGTGCAACACGAGGACTTCCCAGGGGGTCACCCATCCTAGTACTACTCTCGCCCAAGCACGCTTAACTGCGGAGTTCTGATGGGATCCGGTGCATTAGTGCTGGTATGATCGCACCCGATAGGCACTCCGCTTTCAATTCTTTTGGTCCATTTTTCGGCCCCGTCGGGCACCGCTCGCTCTATCTCTGGCTTTCTTGGCCACGTCTCGCCGGCCGGACCCCGTATCCCGTTGGAGGGATGGCTGCGGCCGAACGTGCCCGCTGACGGGGCTATTTTGGCTCGAAGCTGGAAAAATCGCTGCGAAAACTCTCCGGGAAGATCCGGACGGCATGAGCCGAAGTTGCGGCGACCGGATGAAAGAAGGGAACGGGGGGCGGGGAAGGGATTTCGTACAAAAACGAAAAAGGGGTGCAACACGAGGACTTCCCAGGGGGTCACCCATCCTAGTACTACTCTCGCCCAAGCACGCTTAACTGCGGAGTTCTGATGGGATCCGGTGCATTAGTGCTGGTATGATCGCACCCGATAGGCACTCCGCTTTCAATTCTTTTGGTCCATTTTTCTGCCCCGTCGGGCACTGCTCGCTCTATCTCTGGCTTTCTTGGCCACGTCTCGCCGGCCGGACCCCGTATCCCGTTGGAGGGATGGCTACGGCCGAGAGTGCCCGCTGAAGGGGGCTATTTTGGCTCGCAGCTCGAAAAATCGCTGCAGCGAAAACTCTCCGGGAAGATCCGGACGGAATGAGCCGAAGTTGCGGCGACCGGATGAAAGAAGGGAACGGGGGGCGGGGAAGGGATTTCGTACAAAAACGAAAAAGGGGTGCAACACGAGGACTTCCCAGGGGGTCACCCATCCTAGTACTACTCTCGCCCAAGCACGCTTAACTGCGGAGTTCTGATGGGATCCGGTGCATTAGTGCTGGTATGATCGCACCCGATAGGCACTCCGCTTTCAATTCTTTTGGTCCATTTTTCGGCCCCGTCGGGCACCGCTCGCTCTATCTCTGGCTTTCTTGGCCACGTCTCGCCGGCCGGACCCCGTATCCCGTTGGAGGGATGGCTGCGGCCGAACGTGCCCGCTGACGGGGCTATTTTGGCTCGAAGCTGGAAAAATCGCTGCGAAAACTCTCCGGGAAGATCCGGACGGCATGAGCCGAAGTTGCGGCGATCGGATGAAAGAAGGGAACGGGGGGCGGGGAAGGGATTTCGTACAAAAACGAAAAAGGGGTGCAACACGAGGACTTCCCAGGGGGTCACCCATCCTAGTACTACTCTCGCCCAAGCACGCTTAACTGCGGAGTTCTGATGGGATCCGGTGCATTAGTGCTGGTATGATCGCACCCGATAGGCACTCCGCTTTCAATTCTTTTGGTCCATTTTTCTGCCCCGTCGGGCACTGCTCGCTCTATCTCTGGCTTTCTTGGCCACGTCTCGCCGGCCGGACCCCGTATCCCGTTGGAGGGATGGCTGCGGCCGAACGTGCCCGCTGACGGGGCTATTTTGGCTCGAAGCTGGAAAAATCGCTGCGAAAACTCTCCGGGAAGATCCGGACGGCATGAGCCGAAGTTGCGGCGACCGGATGAAAGAAGGGAACGGGGGGCGGGGAAGGGATTTCGTACAAAAACGAAAAAGGGGTGCAACACGAGGACTTCCCAGGGGGTCACCCATCCTAGTACTACTCTCGCCCAAGCACGCTTAACTGCGGAGTTCTGATGGGATCCGGTGCATTAGTGCTGGTATGATCGCACCCGATAGGCACTCCGCTTTCAATTCTTTTGGTCCATTTTTCTGCCCCGTCGGGCACTGCTCGCTCTATCTCTGGCTTTCTTGGCCACGTCTCGCCGGCCGGACCCCGTATCCCGTTGGAGGGATGGCTACGGCCGAGAGTGCCCGCTGAAGGGGGCTATTTTGGCTCGCAGCTCGAAAAATCGCTGCAGCGAAAACTCTCCGGGAAGATCCGGACGGAATGAGCCGAAGTTGCGGCGACCGGATGAAAGAAGGGAACGGGGGGCGGGGAAGGGATTTCGTACAAAAACGAAAAAGGGGTGCAACACGAGGACTTCCCAGGGGGTCACCCATCCTAGTACTACTCTCGCCCAAGCACGCTTAACTGCGGAGTTCTGATGGGATCCGGTGCATTAGTGCTGGTATGATCGCACCCGATAGGCACTCCGCTTTCAATTCTTTTGGTCCATTTTTCGGCCCCGTCGGGCACCGCTCGCTCTATCTCTGGCTTTCTTGGCCACGTCTCGCCGGCCGGACCCCGTATCCCGTTGGAGGGATGGCTGCGGCCGAACGTGCCCGCTGACGGGGCTATTTTGGCTCGAAGCTGGAAAAATCGCTGCGAAAACTCTCCGGGAAGATCCGGACGGCATGAGCCGAAGTTGCGGCGACCGGATGAAAGAAGGGAACGGGGGGCGGGGAAGGGATTTCGTACAAAAACGAAAAAGGGGTGCAACACGAGGACTTCCCAGGGGGTCACCCATCCTAGTACTACTCTCGCCCAAGCACGCTTAACTGCGGAGTTCTGATGGGATCCGGTGCATTAGTGCTGGTATGATCGCACCCGATAGGCACTCCGCTTTCAATTCTTTTGGTCCATTTTTCTGCCCCGTCGGGCACTGCTCGCTCTATCTCTGGCTTTCTTGGCCACGTCTCGCCGGCCGGACCCCGTATCCCGTTGGAGGGATGGCTGCGGCCGAACGTGCCCGCTGACGGGGCTATTTTGGCTCGAAGCTGGAAAAATCGCTGCGAAAACTCTCCGGGAAGATACGGACGGAATGAGCCGAAGTTGCGGCGACCGGATGAAAGAAGGGAACGGGGGGCGGGGAAGGGATTTCGTACAAAAACGAAAAAGGGGTGCAACACGAGGACTTCCCAGGGGGTCACCCATCCTAGTACTACTCTCGCCCAAGCACGCTTAACTGCGGAGTTCTGATGGGATCCGGTGCATTAGTGCTGGTATGATCGCACCCGATAGGCACTCCGCTTTCAATTCTTTTGGTCCATTTTTCTGCCCCGTCGGGCACTGCTCGCTCTATCTCTGGCTTTCTTGGCCACGTCTCGCCGGCCGGACCCCGTATCCCGTTGGAGGGATGGCTACGGCCGAGAGTGCCCGCTGAAGGGGGCTATTTTGGCTCGCAGCTCGAAAAATCGCTGCAGCGAAAACTCTCCGGGAAGATCCGGACGGAATGAGCCGAAGTTGCGGCGACCGGATGAAAGAAGGGAACGGGGGGCGGGGAAGGGATTTCGTACAAAAACGAAAAAGGGGTGCAACACGAGGACTTCCCAGGGGGTCACCCATCCTAGTACTACTCTCGCCCAAGCACGCTTAACTGCGGAGTTCTGATGGGATCCGGTGCATTAGTGCTGGTATGATCGCACCCGATAGGCACTCCGCTTTCAATTCTTTTGGTCCATTTTTCGGCCCCGTCGGGCACCGCTCGCTCTATCTCTGGCTTTCTTGGCCACGTCTCGCCGGCCGGACCCCGTATCCCGTTGGAGGGATGGCTGCGGCCGAACGTGCCCGCTGACGGGGCTATTTTGGCTCGAAGCTGGAAAAATCGCTGCGAAAACTCTCCGGGAAGATCCGGACGGCATGAGCCGAAGTTGCGGCGACCGGATGAAAGAAGGGAACGGGGGGCGGGGAAGGGATTTCGTACAAAAACGAAAAAGGGGTGCAACACGAGGACTTCCCAGGGGGTCACCCATCCTAGTACTACTCTCGCCCAAGCACGCTTAACTGCGGAGTTCTGATGGGATCCGGTGCATTAGTGCTGGTATGATCGCACCCGATAGGCACTCCGCTTTCAATTCTTTTGGTCCATTTTTCTGCCCCGTCGGGCACTGCTCGCTCTATCTCTGGCTTTCTTGGCCACGTCTCGCCGGCCGGACCCCGTATCCCGTTGGAGGGATGGCTGCGGCCGAGAGTGCCCGCTGAAGGGGGCTATTTTGGCTCGCAGCTCGAAAAATCGCTGCAGCGAAAACTCTCCGGGAAGATCCGGACGGAATGAGCCGAAGTTGCGGCGACCGGATGAAAGAAGGGAACGGGGGGCGGGGAAGGGATTTCGTACAAAAACGAAAAAGGGGTGCAACACGAGGACTTCCCAGGGGGTCACCCATCCTAGTACTACTCTCGCCCAAGCACGCTTAACTGCGGAGTTCTGATGGGATCCGGTGCATTAGTGCTGGTATGATCGCACCCGATAGGCACTCCGCTTTCAATTCTTTTGGTCCATTTTTCGGCCCCGTCGGGCACCGCTCGCTCTATCTCTGGCTTTCTTGGCCACGTCTCGCCGGCCGGACCCCGTATCCCGTTGGAGGGATGGCTGCGGCCGAACGTGCCCGCTGACGGGGCTATTTTGGCTCGAAGCTGGAAAAATCGCTGCGAAAACTCTCCGGGAAGATCCGGACGGCATGAGCCGAAGTTGCGGCGACCGGATGAAAGAAGGGAACGGGGGGCGGGGAAGGGATTTCGTACAAAAACGAAAAAGGGGTGCAACACGAGGACTTCCCAGGGGGTCACCCATCCTAGTACTACTCTCGCCCAAGCACGCTTAACTGCGGAGTTCTGATGGGATCCGGTGCATTAGTGCTGGTATGATCGCACCCGATAGGCACTCCGCTTTCAATTCTTTTGGTCCATTTTTCTGCCCCGTCGGGCACTGCTCGCTCTATCTCTGGCTTTCTTGGCCACGTCTCGCCGGCCGGACCCCGTATCCCGTTGGAGGGATGGCTACGGCCGAGAGTGCCCGCTGAAGGGGGCTATTTTGGCTCGCAGCTCGAAAAATCGCTGCAGCGAAAACTCTCCGGGAAGATCCGGACGGAATGAGCCGAAGTTGCGGCGACCGGATGAAAGAAGGGAACGGGGGGCGGGGAAGGGATTTCGTACAAAAACGAAAAAGGGGTGCAACACGAGGACTTCCCAGGGGGTCACCCATCCTAGTACTACTCTCGCCCAAGCACGCTTAACTGCGGAGTTCTGATGGGATCCGGTGCATTAGTGCTGGTATGATCGCACCCGATAGGCACTCCGCTTTCAATTCTTTTGGTCCATTTTTCGGCCCCGTCGGGCACTGCTCGCTCTATCTCTGGCTTTCTTGGCCACGTCTCGCCGGCCGGACCCCGTATCCCGTTGGAGGGATGGCTGCGGCCGAGAGTGCCCGCTGAAGGGGGCTATTTTGGCTCGCAGCTCGAAAAATCGCTGCAGCGAAAACTCTCCGGGAAGATCCGGACGGAATGAGCCGAAGTTGCGGCGACCGGATGAAAGAAGGGAACGGGGGGCGGGGAAGGGATTTCGTACAAAAACGAAAAAGGGGTGCAACACGAGGACTTCCCAGGGGGTCACCCATCCTAGTACTACTCTCGCCCAAGCACGCTTAACTGCGGAGTTCTGATGGGATCCGGTGCATTAGTGCTGGTATGATCGCACCCGATAGGCACTCCGCTTTCAATTCTTTTGGTCCATTTTTCGGCCCCGTCGGGCACCGCTCGCTCTATCTCTGGCTTTCTTGGCCACGTCTCGCCGGCCGGACCCCGTATCCCGTTGGAGGGATGGCTGCGGCCGAACGTGCCCGCTGACGGGGCTATTTTGGCTCGAAGCTGGAAAAATCGCTGCGAAAACTCTCCGGGAAGATCCGGACGGCATGAGCCGAAGTTGCGGCGACCGGATGAAAGAAGGGAACGGGGGGCGGGGAAGGGATTTCGTACAAAAACGAAAAAGGGGTGCAACACGAGGACTTCCCAGGGGGTCACCCATCCTAGTACTACTCTCGCCCAAGCACGCTTAACTGCGGAGTTCTGATGGGATCCGGTGCATTAGTGCTGGTATGATCGCACCCGATAGGCACTCCGCTTTCAATTCTTTTGGTCCATTTTTCTGCCCCGTCGGGCACTGCTCGCTCTATCTCTGGCTTTCTTGGCCACGTCTCGCCGGCCGGACCCCGTATCCCGTTGGAGGGATGGCTGCGGCCGAGAGTGCCCGCTGAAGGGGGCTATTTTGGCTCGCAGCTCGAAAAATCGCTGCAGCGAAAACTCTCCGGGAAGATCCGGACGGAATGAGCCGAAGTTGCGGCGACCGGATGAAAGAAGGGAACGGGGGGCGGGGAAGGGATTTCGTACAAAAACGAAAAAGGGGTGCAACACGAGGACTTCCCAGGGGGTCACCCATCCTAGTACTACTCTCGCCCAAGCACGCTTAACTGCGGAGTTCTGATGGGATCCGGTGCATTAGTGCTGGTATGATCGCACCCGATAGGCACTCCGCTTTCAATTCTTTTGGTCCATTTTTCTGCCCCGTCGGGCACTGCTCGCTCTATCTCTGGCTTTCTTGGCCACGTCTCGCCGGCCGGACCCCGTATCCCGTTGGAGGGATGGCTGCGGCCGAGAGTGCCCGCTGAAGGGGGCTATTTTGGCTCGCAGCTCGAAAAATCGCTGCAGCGAAAACTCTCCGGGAAGATCCGGACGGAATGAGCCGAAGTTGCGGCGACCGGATGAAAGAAGGGAACGGGGGGCGGGGAAGGGATTTCGTACAAAAACGAAAAAGGGGTGCAACACGAGGACTTCCCAGGGGGTCACCCATCCTAGTACTACTCTCGCCCAAGCACGCTTAACTGCGGAGTTCTGATGGGATCCGGTGCATTAGTGCTGGTATGATCGCACCCGATAGGCACTCCGCTTTCAATTCTTTTGGTCCATTTTTCGGCCCCGTCGGGCACCGCTCGCTCTATCTCTGGCTTTCTTGGCCACGTCTCGCCGGCCGGACCCCGTATCCCGTTGGAGGGATGGCTGCGGCCGAACGTGCCCGCTGACGGGGCTATTTTGGCTCGAAGCTGGAAAAATCGCTGCGAAAACTCTCCGGGAAGATCCGGACGGCATGAGCCGAAGTTGCGGCGACCGGATGAAAGAAGGGAACGGGGGGCGGGGAAGGGATTTCGTACAAAAACGAAAAAGGGGTGCAACACGAGGACTTCCCAGGGGGTCACCCATCCTAGTACTACTCTCGCCCAAGCACGCTTAACTGCGGAGTTCTGATGGGATCCGGTGCATTAGTGCTGGTATGATCGCACCCGATAGGCACTCCGCTTTCAATTCTTTTGGTCCATTTTTCTGCCCCGTCGGGCACTGCTCGCTCTATCTCTGGCTTTCTTGGCCACGTCTCGCCGGCCGGACCCCGTATCCCGTTGGAGGGATGGCTACGGCCGAGAGTGCCCGCTGAAGGGGGCTATTTTGGCTCGCAGCTCGAAAAATCGCTGCAGCGAAAACTCTCCGGGAAGATCCGGACGGAATGAGCCGAAGTTGCGGCGACCGGATGAAAGAAGGGAACGGGGGGCGGGGAAGGGATTTCGTACAAAAACGAAAAAGGGGTGCAACACGAGGACTTCCCAGGGGGTCACCCATCCTAGTACTACTCTCGCCCAAGCACGCTTAACTGCGGAGTTCTGATGGGATCCGGTGCATTAGTGCTGGTATGATCGCACCCGATAGGCACTCCGCTTTCAATTCTTTTGGTCCATTTTTCGGCCCCGTCGGGCACTGCTCGCTCTATCTCTGGCTTTCTTGGCCACGCCTCGCCGGCCGGACCCCGTATCCCGTTGGAGGGATGGCTGCGGCCGAGAGTGCCCGCTGAAGGGGGCTATTTTGGCTCGCAGCTCGAAAAATCGCTGCAGCGAAAACTCTCCGGGAAGATCCGGACGGAATGAGCCGAAGTTGCGGCGACCGGATGAAAGAAGGGAACGGGGGGCGGGGAAGGGATTTCGTACAAAAACGAAAAAGGGGTGCAACACGAGGACTTCCCAGGGGGTCACCCATCCTAGTACTACTCTCGCCCAAGCACGCTTAACTGCGGAGTTCTGATGGGATCCGGTGCATTAGTGCTGGTATGATCGCACCCGATAGGCACTCCGCTTTCAATTCTTTTGGTCCATTTTTCGGCCCCGTCGGGCACCGCTCGCTCTATCTCTGGCTTTCTTGGCCACGTCTCGCCGGCCGGACCCCGTATCCCGTTGGAGGGATGGCTGCGGCCGAACGTGCCCGCTGACGGGGCTATTTTGGCTCGAAGCTGGAAAAATCGCTGCGAAAACTCTCCGGGAAGATCCGGACGGCATGAGCCGAAGTTGCGGCGACCGGATGAAAGAAGGGAACGGGGGGCGGGGAAGGGATTTCGTACAAAAACGAAAAAGGGGTGCAACACGAGGACTTCCCAGGGGGTCACCCATCCTAGTACTACTCTCGCCCAAGCACGCTTAACTGCGGAGTTCTGATGGGATCCGGTGCATTAGTGCTGGTATGATCGCACCCGATAGGCACTCCGCTTTCAATTCTTTTGGTCCATTTTTCTGCCCCGTCGGGCACTGCTCGCTCTATCTCTGGCTTTCTTGGCCACGTCTCGCCGGCCGGACCCCGTATCCCGTTGGAGGGATGGCTGCGGCCGAGAGTGCCCGCTGAAGGGGGCTATTTTGGCTCGCAGCTCGAAAAATCGCTGCAGCGAAAACTCTCCGGGAAGATCCGGACGGAATGAGCCGAAGTTGCGGCGACCGGATGAAAGAAGGGAACGGGGGGCGGGGAAGGGATTTCGTACAAAAACGAAAAAGGGGTGCAACACGAGGACTTCCCAGGGGGTCACCCATCCTAGTACTACTCTCGCCCAAGCACGCTTAACTGCGGAGTTCTGATGGGATCCGGTGCATTAGTGCTGGTATGATCGCACCCGATAGGCACTCCGCTTTCAATTCTTTTGGTCCATTTTTCGGCCCCGTCGGGCACCGCTCGCTCTATCTCTGGCTTTCTTGGCCACGTCTCGCCGGCCGGACCCCGTATCCCGTTGGAGGGATGGCTGCGGCCGAACGTGCCCGCTGACGGGGCTATTTTGGCTCGAAGCTGGAAAAATCGCTGCGAAAACTCTCCGGGAAGATCCGGACGGCATGAGCCGAAGTTGCGGCGACCGGATGAAAGAAGGGAACGGGGGGCGGGGAAGGGATTTCGTACAAAAACGAAAAAGGGGTGCAACACGAGGACTTCCCAGGGGGTCACCCATCCTAGTACTACTCTCGCCCAAGCACGCTTAACTGCGGAGTTCTGATGGGATCCGGTGCATTAGTGCTGGTATGATCGCACCCGATAGGCACTCCGCTTTCAATTCTTTTGGTCCATTTTTCTGCCCCGTCGGGCACTGCTCGCTCTATCTCTGGCTTTCTTGGCCACGTCTCGCCGGCCGGACCCCGTATCCCGTTGGAGGGATGGCTGCGGCCGAGAGTGCCCGCTGAAGGGGGCTATTTTGGCTCGCAGCTCGAAAAATCGCTGCAGCGAAAACTCTCCGGGAAGATCCGGACGGAATGAGCCGAAGTTGCGGCGACCGGATGAAAGAAGGGAACGGGGGGCGGGGAAGGGATTTCGTACAAAAACGAAAAAGGGGTGCAACACGAGGACTTCCCAGGGGGTCACCCATCCTAGTACTACTCTCGCCCAAGCACGCTTAACTGCGGAGTTCTGATGGGATCCGGTGCATTAGTGCTGGTATGATCGCACCCGATAGGCACTCCGCTTTCAATTCTTTTGGTCCATTTTTCGGCCCCGTCGGGCACCGCTCGCTCTATCTCTGGCTTTCTTGGCCACGTCTCGCCGGCCGGACCCCGTATCCCGTTGGAGGGATGGCTGCGGCCGAACGTGCCCGCTGACGGGGCTATTTTGGCTCGAAGCTGGAAAAATCGCTGCGAAAACTCTCCGGGAAGATCCGGACGGCATGAGCCGAAGTTGCGGCGACCGGATGAAAGAAGGGAACGGGGGGCGGGGAAGGGATTTCGTACAAAAACGAAAAAGGGGTGCAACACGAGGACTTCCCAGGGGGTCACCCATCCTAGTACTACTCTCGCCCAAGCACGCTTAACTGCGGAGTTCTGATGGGATCCGGTGCATTAGTGCTGGTATGATCGCACCCGATAGGCACTCCGCTTTCAATTCTTTTGGTCCATTTTTCTGCCCCGTCGGGCACTGCTCGCTCTATCTCTGGCTTTCTTGGCCACGTCTCGCCGGCCGGACCCCGTATCCCGTTGGAGGGATGGCTGCGGCCGAGAGTGCCCGCTGAAGGGGGCTATTTTGGCTCGCAGCTCGAAAAATCGCTGCAGCGAAAACTCTCCGGGAAGATCCGGACGGAATGAGCCGAAGTTGCGGCGACCGGATGAAAGAAGGGAACGGGGGGCGGGGAAGGGATTTCGTACAAAAACGAAAAAGGGGTGCAACACGAGGACTTCCCAGGGGGTCACCCATCCTAGTACTACTCTCGCCCAAGCACGCTTAACTGCGGAGTTCTGATGGGATCCGGTGCATTAGTGCTGGTATGATCGCACCCGATAGGCACTCCGCTTTCAATTCTTTTGGTCCATTTTTCGGCCCCGTCGGGCACCGCTCGCTCTATCTCTGGCTTTCTTGGCCACGTCTCGCCGGCCGGACCCCGTATCCCGTTGGAGGGATGGCTGCGGCCGAACGTGCCCGCTGACGGGGCTATTTTGGCTCGAAGCTGGAAAAATCGCTGCGAAAACTCTCCGGGAAGATCCGGACGGCATGAGCCGAAGTTGCGGCGACCGGATGAAAGAAGGGAACGGGGGGCGGGGAAGGGATTTCGTACAAAAACGAAAAAGGGGTGCAACACGAGGACTTCCCAGGGGGTCACCCATCCTAGTACTACTCTCGCCCAAGCACGCTTAACTGCGGAGTTCTGATGGGATCCGGTGCATTAGTGCTGGTATGATCGCACCCGATAGGCACTCCGCTTTCAATTCTTTTGGTCCATTTTTCTGCCCCGTCGGGCACTGCTCGCTCTATCTCTGGCTTTCTTGGCCACGTCTCGCCGGCCGGACCCCGTATCCCGTTGGAGGGATGGCTGCGGCCGAACGTGCCCGCTGACGGGGCTATTTTGGCTCGAAGCTGGAAAAATCGCTGCGAAAACTCTCCGGGAAGATCCGGACGGCATGAGCCGAAGTTGCGGCGACCGGATGAAAGAAGGGAACGGGGGGCGGGGAAGGGATTTCGTACAAAAACGAAAAAGGGGTGCAACACGAGGACTTCCCAGGGGGTCACCCATCCTAGTACTACTCTCGCCCAAGCACGCTTAACTGCGGAGTTCTGATGGGATCCGGTGCATTAGTGCTGGTATGATCGCACCCGATAGGCACTCCGCTTTCAATTCTTTTGGTCCATTTTTCTGCCCCGTCGGGCACTGCTCGCTCTATCTCTGGCTTTCTTGGCCACGTCTCGCCGGCCGGACCCCGTATCCCGTTGGAGGGATGGCTGCGGCCGAGAGTGCCCGCTGAAGGGGGCTATTTTGGCTCGCAGCTCGAAAAATCGCTGCAGCGAAAACTCTCCGGGAAGATCCGGACGGAATGAGCCGAAGTTGCGGCGACCGGATGAAAGAAGGGAACGGGGGGCGGGGAAGGGATTTCGTACAAAAACGAAAAAGGGGTGCAACACGAGGACTTCCCAGGGGGTCACCCATCCTAGTACTACTCTCGCCCAAGCACGCTTAACTGCGGAGTTCTGATGGGATCCGGTGCATTAGTGCTGGTATGATCGCACCCGATAGGCACTCCGCTTTCAATTCTTTTGGTCCATTTTTCGGCCCCGTCGGGCACCGCTCGCTCTATCTCTGGCTTTCTTGGCCACGTCTCGCCGGCCGGACCCCGTATCCCGTTGGAGGGATGGCTGCGGCCGAACGTGCCCGCTGACGGGGCTATTTTGGCTCGAAGCTGGAAAAATCGCTGCGAAAACTCTCCGGGAAGATCCGGACGGCATGAGCCGAAGTTGCGGCGACCGGATGAAAGAAGGGAACGGGGGGCGGGGAAGGGATTTCGTACAAAAACGAAAAAGGGGTGCAACACGAGGACTTCCCAGGGGGTCACCCATCCTAGTACTACTCTCGCCCAAGCACGCTTAACTGCGGAGTTCTGATGGGATCCGGTGCATTAGTGCTGGTATGATCGCACCCGATAGGCACTCCGCTTTCAATTCTTTTGGTCCATTTTTCTGCCCCGTCGGGCACTGCTCGCTCTATCTCTGGCTTTCTTGGCCACGTCTCGCCGGCCGGACCCCGTATCCCGTTGGAGGGATGGCTGCGGCCGAGAGTGCCCGCTGAAGGGGGCTATTTTGGCTCGCAGCTCGAAAAATCGCTGCAGCGAAAACTCTCCGGGAAGATCCGGACGGAATGAGCCGAAGTTGCGGCGACCGGATGAAAGAAGGGAACGGGGGGCGGGGAAGGGATTTCGTACAAAAACGAAAAAGGGGTGCAACACGAGGACTTCCCAGGGGGTCACCCATCCTAGTACTACTCTCGCCCAAGCACGCTTAACTGCGGAGTTCTGATGGGATCCGGTGCATTAGTGCTGGTATGATCGCACCCGATAGGCACTCCGCTTTCAATTCTTTTGGTCCATTTTTCGGCCCCGTCGGGCACCGCTCGCTCTATCTCTGGCTTTCTTGGCCACGTCTCGCCGGCCGGACCCCGTATCCCGTTGGAGGGATGGCTGCGGCCGAACGTGCCCGCTGACGGGGCTATTTTGGCTCGAAGCTGGAAAAATCGCTGCGAAAACTCTCCGGGAAGATCCGGACGGCATGAGCCGAAGTTGCGGCGACCGGATGAAAGAAGGGAACGGGGGGCGGGGAAGGGATTTCGTACAAAAACGAAAAAGGGGTGCAACACGAGGACTTCCCAGGGGGTCACCCATCCTAGTACTACTCTCGCCCAAGCACGCTTAACTGCGGAGTTCTGATGGGATCCGGTGCATTAGTGCTGGTATGATCGCACCCGATAGGCACTCCGCTTTCAATTCTTTTGGTCCATTTTTCTGCCCCGTCGGGCACTGCTCGCTCTATCTCTGGCTTTCTTGGCCACGTCTCGCCGGCCGGACCCCGTATCCCGTTGGAGGGATGGCTGCGGCCGAGAGTGCCCGCTGAAGGGGGCTATTTTGGCTCGCAGCTCGAAAAATCGCTGCAGCGAAAACTCTCCGGGAAGATCCGGACGGAATGAGCCGAAGTTGCGGCGACCGGATGAAAGAAGGGAACGGGGGGCGGGGAAGGGATTTCGTACAAAAACGAAAAAGGGGTGCAACACGAGGACTTCCCAGGGGGTCACCCATCCTAGTACTACTCTCGCCCAAGCACGCTTAACTGCGGAGTTCTGATGGGATCCGGTGCATTAGTGCTGGTATGATCGCACCCGATAGGCACTCCGCTTTCAATTCTTTTGGTCCATTTTTCGGCCCCGTCGGGCACCGCTCGCTCTATCTCTGGCTTTCTTGGCCACGTCTCGCCGGCCGGACCCCGTATCCCGTTGGAGGGATGGCTGCGGCCGAACGTGCCCGCTGACGGGGCTATTTTGGCTCGAAGCTGGAAAAATCGCTGCGAAAACTCTCCGGGAAGATCCGGACGGCATGAGCCGAAGTTGCGGCGACCGGATGAAAGAAGGGAACGGGGGGCGGGGAAGGGATTTCGTACAAAAACGAAAAAGGGGTGCAACACGAGGACTTCCCAGGGGGTCACCCATCCTAGTACTACTCTCGCCCAAGCACGCTTAACTGCGGAGTTCTGATGGGATCCGGTGCATTAGTGCTGGTATGATCGCACCCGATAGGCACTCCGCTTTCAATTCTTTTGGTCCATTTTTCTGCCCCGTCGGGCACTGCTCGCTCTATCTCTGGCTTTCTTGGCCACGTCTCGCCGGCCGGACCCCGTATCCCGTTGGAGGGATGGCTACGGCCGAGAGTGCCCGCTGAAGGGGGCTATTTTGGCTCGCAGCTCGAAAAATCGCTGCAGCGAAAACTCTCCGGGAAGATCCGGACGGAATGAGCCGAAGTTGCGGCGACCGGATGAAAGAAGGGAACGGGGGGCGGGGAAGGGATTTCGTACAAAAACGAAAAAGGGGTGCAACACGAGGACTTCCCAGGGGGTCACCCATCCTAGTACTACTCTCGCCCAAGCACGCTTAACTGCGGAGTTCTGATGGGATCCGGTGCATTAGTGCTGGTATGATCGCACCCGATAGGCACTCCGCTTTCAATTCTTTTGGTCCATTTTTCGGCCCCGTCGGGCACCGCTCGCTCTATCTCTGGCTTTCTTGGCCACGTCTCGCCGGCCGGACCCCGTATCCCGTTGGAGGGATGGCTGCGGCCGAACGTGCCCGCTGACGGGGCTATTTTGGCTCGCAGCTCGAAAAATCGCTGCGAAAACTCTCCGGGAAGATCCGGACGGCATGAGCCGAAGTTGCGGCGACCGGATGAAAGAAGGGAACGGGGGGCGGGGAAGGGATTTCGTACAAAAACGAAAAAGGGGTGCAACACGAGGACTTCCCAGGGGGTCACCCATCCTAGTACTACTCTCGCCCAAGCACGCTTAACTGCGGAGTTCTGATGGGATCCGGTGCATTAGTGCTGGTATGATCGCACCCGATAGGCACTCCGCTTTCAATTCTTTTGGTCCATTTTTCGGCCCCGTCGGGCACGGCTCGCTCTATCTCTGGCTTTCTTGGCCACGTCTCGCCGGCCGGACCCCGTATCCCGTTGGAGGGATGGCTGCGGCCGAACGTGCCCGCTGACGGGGCTATTTTGGCTCGCAGCTCGAAAAATCGCTGCGAAAACTCTCCGGGAAGATCCGGACGGCATGAGCCGAAGTTGCGGCGACCGGATGAAAGAAGGGAACGGGGGGCGGGGAAGGGATTTCGTACAAAAACGAAAAAGGGGTGCAACACGAGGACTTCCCAGGGGGTCACCCATCCTAGTACTACTCTCGCCCAAGCACGCTTAACTGCGGAGTTCTGATGGGATCCGGTGCATTAGTGCTGGTATGATCGCACCCGATAGGCACTCCGCTTTCAATTCTTTTGGTCCATTTTTCTGCCCCGTCGGGCACTGCTCGCTCTATCTCTGGCTTTCTTGGCCACGTCTCGCCGGCCGGACCCCGTATCCCGTTGGAGGGATGGCTACGGCCGAGAGTGCCCGCTGAAGGGGGCTATTTTGGCTCGCAGCTCGAAAAATCGCTGCAGCGAAAACTCTCCGGGAAGATCCGGACGGAATGAGCCGAAGTTGCGGCGACCGGATGAAAGAAGGGAACGGGGGGCGGGGAAGGGATTTCGTACAAAAACGAAAAAGGGGTGCAACACGAGGACTTCCCAGGGGGTCACCCATCCTAGTACTACTCTCGCCCAAGCACGCTTAACTGCGGAGTTCTGATGGGATCCGGTGCATTAGTGCTGGTATGATCGCACCCGATAGGCACTCCGCTTTCAATTCTTTTGGTCCATTTTTCGGCCCCGTCGGGCACCGCTCGCTCTATCTCTGGCTTTCTTGGCCACGTCTCGCCGGCCGGACCCCGTATCCCGTTGGAGGGATGGCTGCGGCCGAACGTGCCCGCTGACGGGGCTATTTTGGCTCGCAGCTCGAAAAATCGCTGCGAAAACTCTCCGGGAAGATCCGGACGGCATGAGCCGAAGTTGCGGCGACCGGATGAAAGAAGGGAACGGGGGGCGGGGAAGGGATTTCGTACAAAAACGAAAAAGGGGTGCAACACGAGGACTTCCCAGGGGGTCACCCATCCTAGTACTACTCTCGCCCAAGCACGCTTAACTGCGGAGTTCTGATGGGATCCGGTGCATTAGTGCTGGTATGATCGCACCCGATAGGCACTCCGCTTTCAATTCTTTTGGTCCATTTTTCGGCCCCGTCGGGCACCGCTCGCTCTATCTCTGGCTTTCTTGGCCACGTCTCGCCGGCCGGACCCCGTATCCCGTTGGAGGGATGGCTGCGGCCGAACGTGCCCGCTGACGGGGCTATTTTGGCTCGAAGCTGGAAAAATCGCTGCGAAAACTCTCCGGGAAGATCCGGACGGCATGAGCCGAAGTTGCGGCGACCGGATGAAAGAAGGGAACGGGGGGCGGGGAAGGGATTTCGTACAAAAACGAAAAAGGGGTGCAACACGAGGACTTCCCAGGGGGTCACCCATCCTAGTACTACTCTCGCCCAAGCACGCTTAACTGCGGAGTTCTGATGGGATCCGGTGCATTAGTGCTGGTATGATCGCACCCGATAGGCACTCCGCTTTCAATTCTTTTGGTCCATTTTTCTGCCCCGTCGGGCACTGCTCGCTCTATCTCTGGCTTTCTTGGCCACGTCTCGCCGGCCGGACCCCGTATCCCGTTGGAGGGATGGCTACGGCCGAGAGTGCCCGCTGAAGGGGGCTATTTTGGCTCGCAGCTCGAAAAATCGCTGCAGCGAAAACTCTCCGGGAAGATCCGGACGGCATGAGCCGAAGTTGCGGCGACCGGATGAAAGAAGGGAACGGGGGGCGGGGAAGGGATTTCGTACAAAAACGAAAAAGGGGTGCAACACGAGGACTTCCCAGGGGGTCACCCATCCTAGTACTACTCTCGCCCAAGCACGCTTAACTGCGGAGTTCTGATGGGATCCGGTGCATTAGTGCTGGTATGATCGCACCCGATAGGCACTCCGCTTTCAATTCTTTTGGTCCATTTTTCTGCCCCGTCGGGCACTGCTCGCTCTATCTCTGGCTTTCTTGGCCACGTCTCGCCGGCCGGACCCCGTATCCCGTTGGAGGGATGGCTGCGGCCGAGAGTGCCCGCTGAAGGGGGCTATTTTGGCTCGCAGCTCGAAAAATCGCTGCAGCGAAAACTCTCCGGGAAGATCCGGACGGAATGAGCCGAAGTTGCGGCGACCGGATGAAAGAAGGGAACGGGGGGCGGGGAAGGGATTTCGTACAAAAACGAAAAAGGGGTGCAACACGAGGACTTCCCAGGGGGTCACCCATCCTAGTACTACTCTCGCCCAAGCACGCTTAACTGCGGAGTTCTGATGGGATCCGGTGCATTAGTGCTGGTATGATCGCACCCGATAGGCACTCCGCTTTCAATTCTTTTGGTCCATTTTTCGGCCCCGTCGGGCACCGCTCGCTCTATCTCTGGCTTTCTTGGCCACGTCTCGCCGGCCGGACCCCGTATCCCGTTGGAGGGATGGCTGCGGCCGAACGTGCCCGCTGACGGGGCTATTTTGGCTCGAAGCTGGAAAAATCGCTGCGAAAACTCTCCGGGAAGATCCGGACGGCATGAGCCGAAGTTGCGGCGACCGGATGAAAGAAGGGAACGGGGGGCGGGGAAGGGATTTCGTACAAAAACGAAAAAGGGGTGCAACACGAGGACTTCCCAGGGGGTCACCCATCCTAGTACTACTCTCGCCCAAGCACGCTTAACTGCGGAGTTCTGATGGGATCCGGTGCATTAGTGCTGGTATGATCGCACCCGATAGGCACTCCGCTTTCAATTCTTTTGGTCCATTTTTCTGCCCCGTCGGGCACTGCTCGCTCTATCTCTGGCTTTCTTGGCCACGTCTCGCCGGCCGGACCCCGTATCCCGTTGGAGGGATGGCTGCGGCCGAGAGTGCCCGCTGAAGGGGGCTATTTTGGCTCGCAGCTCGAAAAATCGCTGCAGCGAAAACTCTCCGGGAAGATCCGGACGGAATGAGCCGAAGTTGCGGCGACCGGATGAAAGAAGGGAACGGGGGGCGGGGAAGGGATTTCGTACAAAAACGAAAAAGGGGTGCAACACGAGGACTTCCCAGGGGGTCACCCATCCTAGTACTACTCTCGCCCAAGCACGCTTAACTGCGGAGTTCTGATGGGATCCGGTGCATTAGTGCTGGTATGATCGCACCCGATAGGCACTCCGCTTTCAATTCTTTTGGTCCATTTTTCGGCCCCGTCGGGCACCGCTCGCTCTATCTCTGGCTTTCTTGGCCACGTCTCGCCGGCCGGACCCCGTATCCCGTTGGAGGGATGGCTGCGGCCGAACGTGCCCGCTGACGGGGCTATTTTGGCTCGAAGCTGGAAAAATCGCTGCGAAAACTCTCCGGGAAGATCCGGACGGCATGAGCCGAAGTTGCGGCGACCGGATGAAAGAAGGGAACGGGGGGCGGGGAAGGGATTTCGTACAAAAACGAAAAAGGGGTGCAACACGAGGACTTCCCAGGGGGTCACCCATCCTAGTACTACTCTCGCCCAAGCACGCTTAACTGCGGAGTTCTGATGGGATCCGGTGCATTAGTGCTGGTATGATCGCACCCGATAGGCACTCCGCTTTCAATTCTTTTGGTCCATTTTTCTGCCCCGTCGGGCACTGCTCGCTCTATCTCTGGCTTTCTTGGCCACGTCTCGCCGGCCGGACCCCGTATCCCGTTGGAGGGATGGCTACGGCCGAGAGTGCCCGCTGAAGGGGGCTATTTTGGCTCGCAGCTCGAAAAATCGCTGCAGCGAAAACTCTCCGGGAAGATCCGGACGGAATGAGCCGAAGTTGCGGCGACCGGATGAAAGAAGGGAACGGGGGGCGGGGAAGGGATTTCGTACAAAAACGAAAAAGGGGTGCAACACGAGGACTTCCCAGGGGGTCACCCATCCTAGTACTACTCTCGCCCAAGCACGCTTAACTGCGGAGTTCTGATGGGATCCGGTGCATTAGTGCTGGTATGATCGCACCCGATAGGCACTCCGCTTTCAATTCTTTTGGTCCATTTTTCGGCCCCGTCGGGCACCGCTCGCTCTATCTCTGGCTTTCTTGGCCACGTCTCGCCGGCCGGACCCCGTATCCCGTTGGAGGGATGGCTGCGGCCGAACGTGCCCGCTGACGGGGCTATTTTGGCTCGCAGCTCGAAAAATCGCTGCGAAAACTCTCCGGGAAGATCCGGACGGCATGAGCCGAAGTTGCGGCGACCGGATGAAAGAAGGGAACGGGGGGCGGGGAAGGGATTTCGTACAAAAACGAAAAAGGGGTGCAACACGAGGACTTCCCAGGGGGTCACCCATCCTAGTACTACTCTCGCCCAAGCACGCTTAACTGCGGAGTTCTGATGGGATCCGGTGCATTAGTGCTGGTATGATCGCACCCGATAGGCACTCCGCTTTCAATTCTTTTGGTCCATTTTTCGGCCCCGTCGGGCACGGCTCGCTCTATCTCTGGCTTTCTTGGCCACGTCTCGCCGGCCGGACCCCGTATCCCGTTGGAGGGATGGCTGCGGCCGAACGTGCCCGCTGACGGGGCTATTTTGGCTCGCAGCTCGAAAAATCGCTGCGAAAACTCTCCGGGAAGATCCGGACGGCATGAGCCGAAGTTGCGGCGACCGGATGAAAGAAGGGAACGGGGGGCGGGGAAGGGATTTCGTACAAAAACGAAAAAGGGGTGCAACACGAGGACTTCCCAGGGGGTCACCCATCCTAGTACTACTCTCGCCCAAGCACGCTTAACTGCGGAGTTCTGATGGGATCCGGTGCATTAGTGCTGGTATGATCGCACCCGATAGGCACTCCGCTTTCAATTCTTTTGGTCCATTTTTCTGCCCCGTCGGGCACTGCTCGCTCTATCTCTGGCTTTCTTGGCCACGTCTCGCCGGCCGGACCCCGTATCCCGTTGGAGGGATGGCTACGGCCGAGAGTGCCCGCTGAAGGGGGCTATTTTGGCTCGCAGCTCGAAAAATCGCTGCAGCGAAAACTCTCCGGGAAGATCCGGACGGAATGAGCCGAAGTTGCGGCGACCGGATGAAAGAAGGGAACGGGGGGCGGGGAAGGGATTTCGTACAAAAACGAAAAAGGGGTGCAACACGAGGACTTCCCAGGGGGTCACCCATCCTAGTACTACTCTCGCCCAAGCACGCTTAACTGCGGAGTTCTGATGGGATCCGGTGCATTAGTGCTGGTATGATCGCACCCGATAGGCACTCCGCTTTCAATTCTTTTGGTCCATTTTTCGGCCCCGTCGGGCACCGCTCGCTCTATCTCTGGCTTTCTTGGCCACGTCTCGCCGGCCGGACCCCGTATCCCGTTGGAGGGATGGCTGCGGCCGAACGTGCCCGCTGACGGGGCTATTTTGGCTCGCAGCTCGAAAAATCGCTGCGAAAACTCTCCGGGAAGATCCGGACGGCATGAGCCGAAGTTGCGGCGACCGGATGAAAGAAGGGAACGGGGGGCGGGGAAGGGATTTCGTACAAAAACGAAAAAGGGGTGCAACACGAGGACTTCCCAGGGGGTCACCCATCCTAGTACTACTCTCGCCCAAGCACGCTTAACTGCGGAGTTCTGATGGGATCCGGTGCATTAGTGCTGGTATGATCGCACCCGATAGGCACTCCGCTTTCAATTCTTTTGGTCCATTTTTCGGCCCCGTCGGGCACCGCTCGCTCTATCTCTGGCTTTCTTGGCCACGTCTCGCCGGCCGGACCCCGTATCCCGTTGGAGGGATGGCTGCGGCCGAACGTGCCCGCTGACGGGGCTATTTTGGCTCGAAGCTGGAAAAATCGCTGCGAAAACTCTCCGGGAAGATCCGGACGGCATGAGCCGAAGTTGCGGCGACCGGATGAAAGAAGGGAACGGGGGGCGGGGAAGGGATTTCGTACAAAAACGAAAAAGGGGTGCAACACGAGGACTTCCCAGGGGGTCACCCATCCTAGTACTACTCTCGCCCAAGCACGCTTAACTGCGGAGTTCTGATGGGATCCGGTGCATTAGTGCTGGTATGATCGCACCCGATAGGCACTCCGCTTTCAATTCTTTTGGTCCATTTTTCTGCCCCGTCGGGCACTGCTCGCTCTATCTCTGGCTTTCTTGGCCACGTCTCGCCGGCCGGACCCCGTATCCCGTTGGAGGGATGGCTACGGCCGAGAGTGCCCGCTGAAGGGGGCTATTTTGGCTCGCAGCTCGAAAAATCGCTGCAGCGAAAACTCTCCGGGAAGATCCGGACGGCATGAGCCGAAGTTGCGGCGACCGGATGAAAGAAGGGAACGGGGGGCGGGGAAGGGATTTCGTACAAAAACGAAAAAGGGGTGCAACACGAGGACTTCCCAGGGGGTCACCCATCCTAGTACTACTCTCGCCCAAGCACGCTTAACTGCGGAGTTCTGATGGGATCCGGTGCATTAGTGCTGGTATGATCGCACCCGATAGGCACTCCGCTTTCAATTCTTTTGGTCCATTTTTCTGCCCCGTCGGGCATTGCTCGCTCTATCTCTGGCTTTCTTGGCCACGTCTCGCCGGCCGGACCCCGTATCCCGTTGGAGGGATGGCTACGGCCGAGAGTGCCCGCTGAAGGGGGCTATTTTGGCTCGCAGCTCGAAAAATCGCTGCAGCGAAAACTCTCCGGGAAGATCCGGACGGAATGAGCCGAAGTTGCGGCGACCGGATGAAAGAAGGGAACGGGGGGCGGGGAAGGGATTTCGTACAAAAACGAAAAAGGGGTGCAACACGAGGACTTCCCAGGGGGTCACCCATCCTAGTACTACTCTCGCCCAAGCACGCTTAACTGCGGAGTTCTGATGGGATCCGGTGCATTAGTGCTGGTATGATCGCACCCGATAGGCACTCCGCTTTCAATTCTTTTGGTCCATTTTTCGGCCCCGTCGGGCACCGCTCGCTCTATCTCTGGCTTTCTTGGCCACGTCTCGCCGGCCGGACCCCGTATCCCGTTGGAGGGATGGCTGCGGCCGAACGTGCCCGCTGACGGGGCTATTTTGGCTCGCAGCTCGAAAAATCGCTGCGAAAACTCTCCGGGAAGATCCGGACGGCATGAGCCGAAGTTGCGGCGACCGGATGAAAGAAGGGAACGGGGGGCGGGGAAGGGATTTCGTACAAAAACGAAAAAGGGGTGCAACACGAGGACTTCCCAGGGGGTCACCCATCCTAGTACTACTCTCGCCCAAGCACGCTTAACTGCGGAGTTCTGATGGGATCCGGTGCATTAGTGCTGGTATGATCGCACCCGATAGGCACTCCGCTTTCAATTCTTTTGGTCCATTTTTCTGCCCCGTCGGGCACTGCTCGCTCTATCTCTGGCTTTCTTGGCCACGTCTCGCCGGCCGGACCCCGTATCCCGTTGGAGGGATGGCTACGGCCGAGAGTGCCCGCTGAAGGGGGCTATTTTGGCTCGCAGCTCGAAAAATCGCTGCAGCGAAAACTCTCCGGGAAGATCCGGACGGCATGAGCCGAAGTTGCGGCGACCGGATGAAAGAAGGGAACGGGGGGCGGGGAAGGGATTTCGTACAAAAACGAAAAAGGGGTGCAACACGAGGACTTCCCAGGGGGTCACCCATCCTAGTACTACTCTCGCCCAAGCACGCTTAACTGCGGAGTTCTGATGGGATCCGGTGCATTAGTGCTGGTATGATCGCACCCGATAGGCACTCCGCTTTCAATTCTTTTGGTCCATTTTTCTGCCCCGTCGGGCATTGCTCGCTCTATCTCTGGCTTTCTTGGCCACGTCTCGCCGGCCGGACCCCGTATCCCGTTGGAGGGATGGCTACGGCCGAGAGTGCCCGCTGAAGGGGGCTATTTTGGCTCGCAGCTCGAAAAATCGCTGCAGCGAAAACTCTCCGGGAAGATCCGGACGGAATGAGCCGAAGTTGCGGCGACCGGATGAAAGAAGGGAACGGGGGGCGGGGAAGGGATTTCGTACAAAAACGAAAAAGGGGTGCAACACGAGGACTTCCCAGGGGGTCACCCATCCTAGTACTACTCTCGCCCAAGCACGCTTAACTGCGGAGTTCTGATGGGATCCGGTGCATTAGTGCTGGTATGATCGCACCCGATAGGCACTCCGCTTTCAATTCTTTTGGTCCATTTTTCGGCCCCGTCGGGCACCGCTCGCTCTATCTCTGGCTTTCTTGGCCACGTCTCGCCGGCCGGACCCCGTATCCCGTTGGAGGGATGGCTGCGGCCGAACGTGCCCGCTGACGGGGCTATTTTGGCTCGCAGCTCGAAAAATCGCTGCGAAAACTCTCCGGGAAGATCCGGACGGCATGAGCCGAAGTTGCGGCGACCGGATGAAAGAAGGGAACGGGGGGCGGGGAAGGGATTTCGTACAAAAACGAAAAAGGGGTGCAACACGAGGACTTCCCAGGGGGTCACCCATCCTAGTACTACTCTCGCCCAAGCACGCTTAACTGCGGAGTTCTGATGGGATCCGGTGCATTAGTGCTGGTATGATCGCACCCGATAGGCACTCCGCTTTCAATTCTTTTGGTCCATTTTTCTGCCCCGTCGGGCACTGCTCGCTCTATCTCTGGCTTTCTTGGCCACGTCTCGCCGGCCGGACCCCGTATCCCGTTGGAGGGATGGCTACGGCCGAGAGTGCCCGCTGAAGGGGGCTATTTTGGCTCGCAGCTCGAAAAATCGCTGCAGCGAAAACTCTCCGGGAAGATCCGGACGGCATGAGCCGAAGTTGCGGCGACCGGATGAAAGAAGGGAACGGGGGGCGGGGAAGGGATTTCGTACAAAAACGAAAAAGGGGTGCAACACGAGGACTTCCCAGGGGGTCACCCATCCTAGTACTACTCTCGCCCAAGCACGCTTAACTGCGGAGTTCTGATGGGATCCGGTGCATTAGTGCTGGTATGATCGCACCCGATAGGCACTCCGCTTTCAATTCTTTTGGTCCATTTTTCTGCCCCGTCGGGCATTGCTCGCTCTATCTCTGGCTTTCTTGGCCACGTCTCGCCGGCCGGACCCCGTATCCCGTTGGAGGGATGGCTACGGCCGAGAGTGCCCGCTGAAGGGGGCTATTTTGGCTCGCAGCTCGAAAAATCGCTGCAGCGAAAACTCTCCGGGAAGATCCGGACGGAATGAGCCGAAGTTGCGGCGACCGGATGAAAGAAGGGAACGGGGGGCGGGGAAGGGATTTCGTACAAAAACGAAAAAGGGGTGCAACACGAGGACTTCCCAGGGGGTCACCCATCCTAGTACTACTCTCGCCCAAGCACGCTTAACTGCGGAGTTCTGATGGGATCCGGTGCATTAGTGCTGGTATGATCGCACCCGATAGGCACTCCGCTTTCAATTCTTTTGGTCCATTTTTCGGCCCCGTCGGGCACCGCTCGCTCTATCTCTGGCTTTCTTGGCCACGTCTCGCCGGCCGGACCCCGTATCCCGTTGGAGGGATGGCTGCGGCCGAACGTGCCCGCTGACGGGGCTATTTTGGCTCGCAGCTCGAAAAATCGCTGCGAAAACTCTCCGGGAAGATCCGGACGGCATGAGCCGAAGTTGCGGCGACCGGATGAAAGAAGGGAACGGGGGGCGGGGAAGGGATTTCGTACAAAAACGAAAAAGGGGTGCAACACGAGGACTTCCCAGGGGGTCACCCATCCTAGTACTACTCTCGCCCAAGCACGCTTAACTGCGGAGTTCTGATGGGATCCGGTGCATTAGTGCTGGTATGATCGCACCCGATAGGCACTCCGCTTTCAATTCTTTTGGTCCATTTTTCGGCCCCGTCGGGCACGGCTCGCTCTATCTCTGGCTTTCTTGGCCACGTCTCGCCGGCCGGACCCCGTATCCCGTTGGAGGGATGGCTGCGGCCGAACGTGCCCGCTGACGGGGCTATTTTGGCTCGCAGCTCGAAAAATCGCTGCGAAAACTCTCCGGGAAGATCCGGACGGCATGAGCCGAAGTTGCGGCGACCGGATGAAAGAAGGGAACGGGGGGCGGGGAAGGGATTTCGTACAAAAACGAAAAAGGGGTGCAACACGAGGACTTCCCAGGGGGTCACCCATCCGAGTACTACTCTCGCCCAAGCACGCTTAACTGCGGAGTTCTGATGGGATCCGGTGCATTAGTGCTGGTATGATCGCACCCGATAGGCACTCCGCTTTCAATTCTTTTGGTCCATTTTTCGGCCCCGTCGGGCACCGCTCGCTCTATCTCTGGCTTTCTTGGCCACGTCTCGCCGGCCGGACCCCGTATCCCGTTGGAGGGATGGCTGCGGCCGAACGTGCCCGCTGACGGGGCTATTTTGGCTCGAAGCTGGAAAAATCGCTGCGAAAACTCTCCGGGAAGATCCGGACGGCATGAGCCGAAGTTGCGGCGACCGGATGAAAGAAGGGAACGGGGGGCGGGGAAGGGATTTCGTACAAAAACGAAAAAGGGGTGCAACACGAGGACTTCCCAGGGGGTCACCCATCCTAGTACTACTCTCGCCCAAGCACGCTTAACTGCGGAGTTCTGATGGGATCCGGTGCATTAGTGCTGGTATGATCGCACCCGATAGGCACTCCGCTTTCAATTCTTTTGGTCCATTTTTCTGCCCCGTCGGGCACTGCTCGCTCTATCTCTGGCTTTCTTGGCCACGTCTCGCCGGCCGGACCCCGTATCCCGTTGGAGGGATGGCTACGGCCGAGAGTGCCCGCTGAAGGGGGCTATTTTGGCTCGCAGCTCGAAAAATCGCTGCAGCGAAAACTCTCCGGGAAGATCCGGACGGAATGAGCCGAAGTTGCGGCGACCGGATGAAAGAAGGGAACGGGGGGCGGGGAAGGGATTTCGTACAAAAACGAAAAAGGGGTGCAACACGAGGACTTCCCAGGGGGTCACCCATCCTAGTACTACTCTCGCCCAAGCACGCTTAACTGCGGAGTTCTGATGGGATCCGGTGCATTAGTGCTGGTATGATCGCACCCGATAGGCACTCCGCTTTCAATTCTTTTGGTCCATTTTTCGGCCCCGTCGGGCACCGCTCGCTCTATCTCTGGCTTTCTTGGCCACGTCTCGCCGGCCGGACCCCGTATCCCGTTGGAGGGATGGCTGCGGCCGAACGTGCCCGCTGACGGGGCTATTTTGGCTCGCAGCTCGAAAAATCGCTGCGAAAACTCTCCGGGAAGATCCGGACGGCATGAGCCGAAGTTGCGGCGACCGGATGAAAGAAGGGAACGGGGGGCGGGGAAGGGATTTCGTACAAAAACGAAAAAGGGGTGCAACACGAGGACTTCCCAGGGGGTCACCCATCCTAGTACTACTCTCGCCCAAGCACGCTTAACTGCGGAGTTCTGATGGGATCCGGTGCATTAGTGCTGGTATGATCGCACCCGATAGGCACTCCGCTTTCAATTCTTTTGGTCCATTTTTCGGCCCCGTCGGGCACGGCTCGCTCTATCTCTGGCTTTCTTGGCCACGTCTCGCCGGCCGGACCCCGTATCCCGTTGGAGGGATGGCTGCGGCCGAACGTGCCCGCTGACGGGGCTATTTTGGCTCGCAGCTCGAAAAATCGCTGCGAAAACTCTCCGGGAAGATCCGGACGGCATGAGCCGAAGTTGCGGCGACCGGATGAAAGAAGGGAACGGGGGGCGGGGAAGGGATTTCGTACAAAAACGAAAAAGGGGTGCAACACGAGGACTTCCCAGGGGGTCACCCATCCTAGTACTACTCTCGCCCAAGCACGCTTAACTGCGGAGTTCTGATGGGATCCGGTGCATTAGTGCTGGTATGATCGCACCCGATAGGCACTCCGCTTTCAATTCTTTTGGTCCATTTTTCTGCCCCGTCGGGCACTGCTCGCTCTATCTCTGGCTTTCTTGGCCACGTCTCGCCGGCCGGACCCCGTATCCCGTTGGAGGGATGGCTACGGCCGAGAGTGCCCGCTGAAGGGGGCTATTTTGGCTCGCAGCTCGAAAAATCGCTGCAGCGAAAACTCTCCGGGAAGATCCGGACGGAATGAGCCGAAGTTGCGGCGACCGGATGAAAGAAGGGAACGGGGGGCGGGGAAGGGATTTCGTACAAAAACGAAAAAGGGGTGCAACACGAGGACTTCCCAGGGGGTCACCCATCCTAGTACTACTCTCGCCCAAGCACGCTTAACTGCGGAGTTCTGATGGGATCCGGTGCATTAGTGCTGGTATGATCGCACCCGATAGGCACTCCGCTTTCAATTCTTTTGGTCCATTTTTCGGCCCCGTCGGGCACCGCTCGCTCTATCTCTGGCTTTCTTGGCCACGTCTCGCCGGCCGGACCCCGTATCCCGTTGGAGGGATGGCTGCGGCCGAACGTGCCCGCTGACGGGGCTATTTTGGCTCGCAGCTCGAAAAATCGCTGCGAAAACTCTCCGGGAAGATCCGGACGGCATGAGCCGAAGTTGCGGCGACCGGATGAAAGAAGGGAACGGGGGGCGGGGAAGGGATTTCGTACAAAAACGAAAAAGGGGTGCAACACGAGGACTTCCCAGGGGGTCACCCATCCTAGTACTACTCTCGCCCAAGCACGCTTAACTGCGGAGTTCTGATGGGATCCGGTGCATTAGTGCTGGTATGATCGCACCCGATAGGCACTCCGCTTTCAATTCTTTTGGTCCATTTTTCAGCCCCGTCGGGCACGGCTCGCTCTATCTCTGGCTTTCTTGGCCACGTCTCGCCGGCCGGACCCCGTATCCCGTTGGAGGGATGGCTGCGGCCGAACGTGCCCGCTGACGGGGCTATTTTGGCTCGCAGCTCGAAAAATCGCTGCGAAAACTCTCCGGGAAGATCCGGACGGCATGAGCCGAAGTTGCGGCGACCGGATGAAAGAAGGGAACGGGGGGCGGGGAAGGGATTTCGTACAAAAACGAAAAAGGGGTGCAACACGAGGACTTCCCAGGGGGTCACCCATCCGAGTACTACTCTCGCCCAAGCACGCTTAACTGCGGAGTTCTGATGGGATCCGGTGCATTAGTGCTGGTATGATCGCACCCGATAGGCACTCCGCTTTCAATTCTTTTGGTCCATTTTTCGGCCCCGTCGGGCACCGCTCGCTCTATCTCTGGCTTTCTTGGCCACGTCTCGCCGGCCGGACCCCGTATCCCGTTGGAGGGATGGCTGCGGCCGAACGTGCCCGCTGACGGGGCTATTTTGGCTCGAAGCTGGAAAAATCGCTGCGAAAACTCTCCGGGAAGATCCGGACGGCATGAGCCGAAGTTGCGGCGACCGGATGAAAGAAGGGAACGGGGGGCGGGGAAGGGATTTCGTACAAAAACGAAAAAGGGGTGCAACACGAGGACTTCCCAGGGGGTCACCCATCCTAGTACTACTCTCGCCCAAGCACGCTTAACTGCGGAGTTCTGATGGGATCCGGTGCATTAGTGCTGGTATGATCGCACCCGATAGGCACTCCGCTTTCAATTCTTTTGGTCCATTTTTCTGCCCCGTCGGGCACTGCTCGCTCTATCTCTGGCTTTCTTGGCCACGTCTCGCCGGCCGGACCCCGTATCCCGTTGGAGGGATGGCTACGGCCGAGAGTGCCCGCTGAAGGGGGCTATTTTGGCTCGCAGCTCGAAAAATCGCTGCAGCGAAAACTCTCCGGGAAGATCCGGACGGAATGAGCCGAAGTTGCGGCGACCGGATGAAAGAAGGGAACGGGGGGCGGGGAAGGGATTTCGTACAAAAACGAAAAAGGGGTGCAACACGAGGACTTCCCAGGGGGTCACCCATCCTAGTACTACTCTCGCCCAAGCACGCTTAACTGCGGAGTTCTGATGGGATCCGGTGCATTAGTGCTGGTATGATCGCACCCGATAGGCACTCCGCTTTCAATTCTTTTGGTCCATTTTTCTGCCCCGTCGGGCACTGCTCGCTCTATCTCTGGCTTTCTTGGCCACGTCTCGCCGGCCGGACCCCGTATCCCGTTGGAGGGATGGCTACGGCCGAGAGTGCCCGCTGAAGGGGGCTATTTTGGCTCGCAGCTCGAAAAATCGCTGCAGCGAAAACTCTCCGGGAAGATCCGGACGGAATGAGCCGAAGTTGCGGCGACCGGATGAAAGAAGGGAACGGGGGGCGGGGAAGGGATTTCGTACAAAAACGAAAAAGGGGTGCAACACGAGGACTTCCCAGGGGGTCACCCATCCTAGTACTACTCTCGCCCAAGCACGCTTAACTGCGGAGTTCTGATGGGATCCGGTGCATTAGTGCTGGTATGATCGCACCCGATAGGCACTCCGCTTTCAATTCTTTTGGTCCATTTTTCGGCCCCGTCGGGCACCGCTCGCTCTATCTCTGGCTTTCTTGGCCACGTCTCGCCGGCCGGACCCCGTATCCCGTTGGAGGGATGGCTGCGGCCGAACGTGCCCGCTGACGGGGCTATTTTGGCTCGCAGCTCGAAAAATCGCTGCGAAAACTCTCCGGGAAGATCCGGACGGCATGAGCCGAAGTTGCGGCGACCGGATGAAAGAAGGGAACGGGGGGCGGGGAAGGGATTTCGTACAAAAACGAAAAAGGGGTGCAACACGAGGACTTCCCAGGGGGTCACCCATCCTAGTACTACTCTCGCCCAAGCACGCTTAACTGCGGAGTTCTGATGGGATCCGGTGCATTAGTGCTGGTATGATCGCACCCGATAGGCACTCCGCTTTCAATTCTTTTGGTCCATTTTTCGGCCCCGTCGGGCACGGCTCGCTCTATCTCTGGCTTTCTTGGCCACGTCTCGCCGGCCGGACCCCGTATCCCGTTGGAGGGATGGCTGCGGCCGAACGTGCCCGCTGACGGGGCTATTTTGGCTCGAAGCTGGAAAAATCGCTGCGAAAACTCTCCGGGAAGATCCGGACGGCATGAGCCGAAGTTGCGGCGACCGGATGAAAGAAGGGAACGGGGGGCGGGGAAGGGATTTCGTACAAAAACGAAAAAGGGGTGCAACACGAGGACTTCCCAGGGGGTCACCCATCCTAGTACTACTCTCGCCCAAGCACGCTTAACTGCGGAGTTCTGATGGGATCCGGTGCATTAGTGCTGGTATGATCGCACCCGATAGGCACTCCGCTTTCAATTCTTTTGGTCCATTTTTCTGCCCCGTCGGGCACTGCTCGCTCTATCTCTGGCTTTCTTGGCCACGTCTCGCCGGCCGGACCCCGTATCCCGTTGGAGGGATGGCTACGGCCGAGAGTGCCCGCTGAAGGGGGCTATTTTGGCTCGCAGCTCGAAAAATCGCTGCAGCGAAAACTCTCCGGGAAGATCCGGACGGAATGAGCCGAAGTTGCGGCGACCGGATGAAAGAAGGGAACGGGGGGCGGGGAAGGGATTTCGTACAAAAACGAAAAAGGGGTGCAACACGAGGACTTCCCAGGGGGTCACCCATCCTAGTACTACTCTCGCCCAAGCACGCTTAACTGCGGAGTTCTGATGGGATCCGGTGCATTAGTGCTGGTATGATCGCACCCGATAGGCACTCCGCTTTCAATTCTTTTGGTCCATTTTTCGGCCCCGTCGGGCACCGCTCGCTCTATCTCTGGCTTTCTTGGCCACGTCTCGCCGGCCGGACCCCGTATCCCGTTGGAGGGATGGCTGCGGCCGAACGTGCCCGCTGACGGGGCTATTTTGGCTCGAAGCTGGAAAAATCGCTGCGAAAACTCTCCGGGAAGATCCGGACGGCATGAGCCGAAGTTGCGGCGACCGGATGAAAGAAGGGAACGGGGGGCGGGGAAGGGATTTCGTACAAAAACGAAAAAGGGGTGCAACACGAGGACTTCCCAGGGGGTCACCCATCCTAGTACTACTCTCGCCCAAGCACGCTTAACTGCGGAGTTCTGATGGGATCCGGTGCATTAGTGCTGGTATGATCGCACCCGATAGGCACTCCGCTTTCAATTCTTTTGGTCCATTTTTCTGCCCCGTCGGGCACTGCTCGCTCTATCTCTGGCTTTCTTGGCCACGTCTCGCCGGCCGGACCCCGTATCCCGTTGGAGGGATGGCTACGGCCGAGAGTGCCCGCTGAAGGGGGCTATTTTGGCTCGCAGCTCGAAAAATCGCTGCAGCGAAAACCCTCCGGGAAGATCCGGACGGAATGAGCCGAAGTTGCGGCGACCGGATGAAAGAAGGGAACGGGGGGCGGGGAAGGGATTTCGTACAAAAACGAAAAAGGGGTGCAACACGAGGACTTCCCAGGGGGTCACCCATCCTAGTACTACTCTCGCCCAAGCACGCTTAACTGCGGAGTTCTGATGGGATCCGGTGCATTAGTGCTGGTATGATCGCACCCGATAGGCACTCCGCTTTCAATTCTTTTGGTCCATTTTTCGGCCCCGTCGGGCACCGCTCGCTCTATCTCTGGCTTTCTTGGCCACGTCTCGCCGGCCGGACCCCGTATCCCGTTGGAGGGATGGCTGCGGCCGAACGTGCCCGCTGACGGGGCTATTTTGGCTCGAAGCTGGAAAAATCGCTGCGAAAACTCTCCGGGAAGATCCGGACGGCATGAGCCGAAGTTGCGGCGACCGGATGAAAGAAGGGAACGGGGGGCGGGGAAGGGATTTCGTACAAAAACGAAAAAGGGGTGCAACACGAGGACTTCCCAGGGGGTCACCCATCCTAGTACTACTCTCGCCCAAGCACGCTTAACTGCGGAGTTCTGATGGGATCCGGTGCATTAGTGCTGGTATGATCGCACCCGATAGGCACTCCGCTTTCAATTCTTTTGGTCCATTTTTCTGCCCCGTCGGGCACTGCTCGCTCTATCTCTGGCTTTCTTGGCCACGTCTCGCCGGCCGGACCCCGTATCCCGTTGGAGGGATGGCTACGGCCGAGAGTGCCCGCTGAAGGGGGCTATTTTGGCTCGCAGCTCGAAAAATCGCTGCAGCGAAAACCCTCCGGGAAGATCCGGACGGAATGAGCCGAAGTTGCGGCGACCGGATGAAAGAAGGGAACGGGGGGCGGGGAAGGGATTTCGTACAAAAACGAAAAAGGGGTGCAACACGAGGACTTCCCAGGGGGTCACCCATCCTAGTACTACTCTCGCCCAAGCACGCTTAACTGCGGAGTTCTGATGGGATCCGGTGCATTAGTGCTGGTATGATCGCACCCGATAGGCACTCCGCTTTCAATTCTTTTGGTCCATTTTTCGGCCCCGTCGGGCACCGCTCGCTCTATCTCTGGCTTTCTTGGCCACGTCTCGCCGGCCGGACCCCGTATCCCGTTGGAGGGATGGCTGCGGCCGAACGTGCCCGCTGACGGGGCTATTTTGGCTCGAAGCTGGAAAAATCGCTGCGAAAACTCTCCGGGAAGATCCGGACGGCATGAGCCGAAGTTGCGGCGACCGGATGAAAGAAGGGAACGGGGGGCGGGGAAGGGATTTCGTACAAAAACGAAAAAGGGGTGCAACACGAGGACTTCCCAGGGGGTCACCCATCCTAGTACTACTCTCGCCCAAGCACGCTTAACTGCGGAGTTCTGATGGGATCCGGTGCATTAGTGCTGGTATGATCGCACCCGATAGGCACTCCGCTTTCAATTCTTTTGGTCCATTTTTCTGCCCCGTCGGGCACTGCTCGCTCTATCTCTGGCTTTCTTGGCCACGTCTCGCCGGCCGGACCCCGTATCCCGTTGGAGGGATGGCTCCGGCCGAGAGTGCCCGCTGAAGGGGGCTATTTTGGCTCGCAGCTCGAAAAATCGCTGCAGCGAAAACCCTCCGGGAAGATCCGGACGGAATGAGCCGAAGTTGCGGCGACCGGATGAAAGAAGGGAACGGGGGGCGGGGAAGGGATTTCGTACAAAAACGAAAAAGGGGTGCAACACGAGGACTTCCCAGGGGGTCACCCATCCTAGTACTACTCTCGCCCAAGCACGCTTAACTGCGGAGTTCTGATGGGATCCGGTGCATTAGTGCTGGTATGATCGCACCCGATAGGCACTCCGCTTTCAATTCTTTTGGTCCATTTTTCGGCCCCGTCGGGCACCGCTCGCTCTATCTCTGGCTTTCTTGGCCACGTCTCGCCGGCCGGACCCCGTATCCCGTTGGAGGGATGGCTGCGGCCGAACGTGCCCGCTGACGGGGCTATTTTGGCTCGAAGCTGGAAAAATCGCTGCGAAAACTCTCCGGGAAGATCCGGACGGCATGAGCCGAAGTTGCGGCGACCGGATGAAAGAAGGGAACGGGGGGCGGGGAAGGGATTTCGTACAAAAACGAAAAAGGGGTGCAACACGAGGACTTCCCAGGGGGTCACCCATCCTAGTACTACTCTCGCCCAAGCACGCTTAACTGCGGAGTTCTGATGGGATCCGGTGCATTAGTGCTGGTATGATCGCACCCGATAGGCACTCCGCTTTCAATTCTTTTGGTCCATTTTTCGGCCCCGTCGGGCACCGCTCGCTCTATCTCTGGCTTTCTTGGCCACGTCTCGCCGGCCGGACCCCGTATCCCGTTGGAGGGATGGCTGCGGCCGAACGTGCCCGCTGACGGGGCTATTTTGGCTCGAAGCTGGAAAAATCGCTGCGAAAACTCTCCGGGAAGATCCGGACGGCATGAGCCGAAGTTGCGGCGACCGGATGAAAGAAGGGAACGGGGGGCGGGGAAGGGATTTCGTACAAAAACGAAAAAGGGGTGCAACACGAGGACTTCCCAGGGGGTCACCCATCCTAGTACTACTCTCGCCCAAGCACGCTTAACTGCGGAGTTCTGATGGGATCCGGTGCATTAGTGCTGGTATGATCGCACCCGATAGGCACTCCGCTTTCAATTCTTTTGGTCCATTTTTCTGCCCCGTCGGGCACTGCTCGCTCTATCTCTGGCTTTCTTGGCCACGTCTCGCCGGCCGGACCCCGTATCCCGTTGGAGGGATGGCTACGGCCGAGAGTGCCCGCTGAAGGGGGCTATTTTGGCTCGAAGCTGGAAAAATCGCTGCAGCGAAAACTCTCCGGGAAGATCCGGACGGCATGAGCCGAAGTTGCGGCGACCGGATGAAAGAAGGGAACGGGGGGCGGGGAAGGGATTTCGTACAAAAACGAAAAAGGGGTGCAACACGAGGACTTCCCAGGGGGTCACCCATCCTAGTACTACTCTCGCCCAAGCACGCTTAACTGCGGAGTTCTGATGGGATCCGGTGCATTAGTGCTGGTATGATCGCACCCGATAGGCACTCCGCTTTCAATTCTTTTGGTCCATTTTTCGGCCCCGTCGGGCACCGCTCGCTCTATCTCTGGCTTTCTTGGCCACGTCTCGCCGGCCGGACCCCGTATCCCGTTGGAGGGATGGCTGCGGCCGAACGTGCCCGCTGACGGGGCTATTTTGGCTCGAAGCTGGAAAAATCGCTGCGAAAACTCTCCGGGAAGATCCGGACGGCATGAGCCGAAGTTGCGGCGACCGGATGAAAGAAGGGAACGGGGGGCGGGGAAGGGATTTCGTACAAAAACGAAAAAGGGGTGCAACACGAGGACTTCCCAGGGGGTCACCCATCCTAGTACTACTCTCGCCCAAGCACGCTTAACTGCGGAGTTCTGATGGGATCCGGTGCATTAGTGCTGGTATGATCGCACCCGATAGGCACTCCGCTTTCAATTCTTTTGGTCCATTTTTCTGCCCCGTCGGGCACTGCTCGCTCTATCTCTGGCTTTCTTGGCCACGTCTCGCCGGCCGGACCCCGTATCCCGTTGGAGGGATGGCTACGGCCGAGAGTGCCCGCTGAAGGGGGCTATTTTGGCTCGAAGCTGGAAAAATCGCTGCAGCGAAAACCCTCCGGGAAGATCCGGACGGAATGAGCCGAAGTTGCGGCGACCGGATGAAAGAAGGGAACGGGGGGCGGGGAAGGGATTTCGTACAAAAACGAAAAAGGGGTGCAACACGAGGACTTCCCAGGGGGTCACCCATCCTAGTACTACTCTCGCCCAAGCACGCTTAACTGCGGAGTTCTGATGGGATCCGGTGCATTAGTGCTGGTATGATCGCACCCGATAGGCACTCCGCTTTCAATTCTTTTGGTCCATTTTTCGGCCCCGTCGGGCACCGCTCGCTCTATCTCTGGCTTTCTTGGCCACGTCTCGCCGGCCGGACCCCGTATCCCGTTGGAGGGATGGCTGCGGCCGAACGTGCCCGCTGACGGGGCTATTTTGGCTCGAAGCTGGAAAAATCGCTGCGAAAACTCTCCGGGAAGATCCGGACGGCATGAGCCGAAGTTGCGGCGACCGGATGAAAGAAGGGAACGGGGGGCGGGGAAGGGATTTCGTACAAAAACGAAAAAGGGGTGCAACACGAGGACTTCCCAGGGGGTCACCCATCCTAGTACTACTCTCGCCCAAGCACGCTTAACTGCGGAGTTCTGATGGGATCCGGTGCATTAGTGCTGGTATGATCGCACCCGATAGGCACTCCGCTTTCAATTCTTTTGGTCCATTTTTCTGCCCCGTCGGGCACTGCTCGCTCTATCTCTGGCTTTCTTGGCCACGTCTCGCCGGCCGGACCCCGTATCCCGTTGGAGGGATGGCTACGGCCGAGAGTGCCCGCTGAAGGGGGCTATTTTGGCTCGCAGCTCGAAAAATCGCTGCAGCGAAAACCCTCCGGGAAGATCCGGACGGAATGAGCCGAAGTTGCGGCGACCGGATGAAAGAAGGGAACGGGGGGCGGGGAAGGGATTTCGTACAAAAACGAAAAAGGGGTGCAACACGAGGACTTCCCAGGGGGTCACCCATCCTAGTACTACTCTCGCCCAAGCACGCTTAACTGCGGAGTTCTGATGGGATCCGGTGCATTAGTGCTGGTATGATCGCACCCGATAGGCACTCCGCTTTCAATTCTTTTGGTCCATTTTTCGGCCCCGTCGGGCACCGCTCGCTCTATCTCTGGCTTTCTTGGCCACGTCTCGCCGGCCGGACCCCGTATCCCGTTGGAGGGATGGCTGCGGCCGAACGTGCCCGCTGACGGGGCTATTTTGGCTCGAAGCTGGAAAAATCGCTGCGAAAACTCTCCGGGAAGATCCGGACGGCATGAGCCGAAGTTGCGGCGACCGGATGAAAGAAGGGAACGGGGGGCGGGGAAGGGATTTCGTACAAAAACGAAAAAGGGGTGCAACACGAGGACTTCCCAGGGGGTCACCCATCCTAGTACTACTCTCGCCCAAGCACGCTTAACTGCGGAGTTCTGATGGGATCCGGTGCATTAGTGCTGGTATGATCGCACCCGATAGGCACTCCGCTTTCAATTCTTTTGGTCCATTTTTCTGCCCCGTCGGGCACTGCTCGCTCTATCTCTGGCTTTCTTGGCCACGTCTCGCCGGCCGGACCCCGTATCCCGTTGGAGGGATGGCTACGGCCGAGAGTGCCCGCTGAAGGGGGCTATTTTGGCTCGCAGCTCGAAAAATCGCTGCAGCGAAAACCCTCCGGGAAGATCCGGACGGAATGAGCCGAAGTTGCGGCGACCGGATGAAAGAAGGGAACGGGGGGCGGGGAAGGGATTTCGTACAAAAACGAAAAAGGGGTGCAACACGAGGACTTCCCAGGGGGTCACCCATCCTAGTACTACTCTCGCCCAAGCACGCTTAACTGCGGAGTTCTGATGGGATCCGGTGCATTAGTGCTGGTATGATCGCACCCGATAGGCACTCCGCTTTCAATTCTTTTGGTCCATTTTTCGGCCCCGTCGGGCACCGCTCGCTCTATCTCTGGCTTTCTTGGCCACGTCTCGCCGGCCGGACCCCGTATCCCGTTGGAGGGATGGCTGCGGCCGAACGTGCCCGCTGACGGGGCTATTTTGGCTCGAAGCTGGAAAAATCGCTGCGAAAACTCTCCGGGAAGATCCGGACGGCATGAGCCGAAGTTGCGGCGACCGGATGAAAGAAGGGAACGGGGGGCGGGGAAGGGATTTCGTACAAAAACGAAAAAGGGGTGCAACACGAGGACTTCCCAGGGGGTCACCCATCCTAGTACTACTCTCGCCCAAGCACGCTTAACTGCGGAGTTCTGATGGGATCCGGTGCATTAGTGCTGGTATGATCGCACCCGATAGGCACTCCGCTTTCAATTCTTTTGGTCCATTTTTCGGCCCCGTCGGGCACCGCTCGCTCTATCTCTGGCTTTCTTGGCCACGTCTCGCCGGCCGGACCCCGTATCCCGTTGGAGGGATGGCTGCGGCCGAACGTGCCCGCTGACGGGGCTATTTTGGCTCGCAGCTGGAAAAATCGCTGCGAAAACTCTCCGGGAAGATCCGGACGGCATGAGCCGAAGTTGCGGCGACCGGATGAAAGAAGGGAACGGGGGGCGGGGAAGGGATTTCGTACAAAAACGAAAAAGGGGTGCAACACGAGGACTTCCCAGGGGGTCACCCATCCTAGTACTACTCTCGCCCAAGCACGCTTAACTGCGGAGTTCTGATGGGATCCGGTGCATTAGTGCTGGTATGATCGCACCCGATAGGCACTCCGCTTTCAATTCTTTTGGTCCATTTTTCTGCCCCGTCGGGCACTGCTCGCTCTATCTCTGGCTTTCTTGGCCACGTCTCGCCGGCCGGACCCCGTATCCCGTTGGAGGGATGGCTACGGCCGAGAGTGCCCGCTGAAGGGGGCTATTTTGGCTCGCAGCTGGAAAAATCGCTGCAGCGAAAACTCTCCGGGAAGATCCGGACGGAATGAGCCGAAGTTGCGGCGACCGGATGAAAGAAGGGAACGGGGGGCGGGGAAGGGATTTCGTACAAAAACGAAAAAGGGGTGCAACACGAGGACTTCCCAGGGGGTCACCCATCCTAGTACTACTCTCGCCCAAGCACGCTTAACTGCGGAGTTCTGATGGGATCCGGTGCATTAGTGCTGGTATGATCGCACCCGATAGGCACTCCGCTTTCAATTCTTTTGGTCCATTTTTCGGCCCCGTCGGGCACCGCTCGCTCTATCTCTGGCTTTCTTGGCCACGTCTCGCCGGCCGGACCCCGTATCCCGTTGGAGGGATGGCTGCGGCCGAACGTGCCCGCTGACGGGGCTATTTTGGCTCGAAGCTGGAAAAATCGCTGCAGCGAAAACCCTCCGGGAAGATCCGGACGGCATGAGCCGAAGTTGCGGCGACCGGATGAAAGAAGGGAACGGGGGGCGGGGAAGGGATTTCGTACAAAAACGAAAAAGGGGTGCAACACGAGGACTTCCCAGGGGGTCACCCATCCTAGTACTACTCTCGCCCAAGCACGCTTAACTGCGGAGTTCTGATGGGATCCGGTGCATTAGTGCTGGTATGATCGCACCCGATAGGCACTCCGCTTTCAATTCTTTTGGTCCATTTTTCGGCCCCGTCGGGCACCGCTCGCTCTATCTCTGGCTTTCTTGGCCACGTCTCGCCGGCCGGACCCCGTATCCCGTTGGAGGGATGGCTGCGGCCGAACGTGCCCGCTGACGGGGCTATTTTGGCTCGAAGCTGGAAAAATCGCTGCAGCGAAAACCCTCCGGGAAGATCCGGACGGCATGAGCCGAAGTTGCGGCGACCGGATGAAAGAAGGGAACGGGGGGCGGGGAAGGGATTTCGTACAAAAACGAAAAAGGGGTGCAACACGAGGACTTCCCAGGGGGTCACCCATCCTAGTACTACTCTCGCCCAAGCACGCTTAACTGCGGAGTTCTGATGGGATCCGGTGCATTAGTGCTGGTATGATCGCACCCGATAGGCACTCCGCTTTCAATTCTTTTGGTCCATTTTTCTGCCCCGTCGGGCACTGCTCGCTCTATCTCTGGCTTTCTTGGCCACGTCTCGCCGGCCGGACCCCGTATCCCGTTGGAGGGATGGCTACGGCCGAGAGTGCCCGCTGAAGGGGGCTATTTTGGCTCGCAGCTCGAAAAATCGCTGCAGCGAAAACCCTCCGGGAAGATCCGGACGGAATGAGCCGAAGTTGCGGCGACCGGATGAAAGAAGGGAACGGGGGGCGGGGAAGGGATTTCGTACAAAAACGAAAAAGGGGTGCAACACGAGGACTTCCCAGGGGGTCACCCATCCTAGTACTACTCTCGCCCAAGCACGCTTAACTGCGGAGTTCTGATGGGATCCGGTGCATTAGTGCTGGTATGATCGCACCCGATAGGCACTCCGCTTTCAATTCTTTTGGTCCATTTTTCGGCCCCGTCGGGCACCGCTCGCTCTATCTCTGGCTTTCTTGGCCACGTCTCGCCGGCCGGACCCCGTATCCCGTTGGAGGGATGGCTGCGGCCGAACGTGCCCGCTGACGGGGCTATTTTGGCTCGAAGCTGGAAAAATCGCTGCGAAAACTCTCCGGGAAGATCCGGACGGCATGAGCCGAAGTTGCGGCGACCGGATGAAAGAAGGGAACGGGGGGCGGGGAAGGGATTTCGTACAAAAACGAAAAAGGGGTGCAACACGAGGACTTCCCAGGGGGTCACCCATCCTAGTACTACTCTCGCCCAAGCACGCTTAACTGCGGAGTTCTGATGGGATCCGGTGCATTAGTGCTGGTATGATCGCACCCGATAGGCACTCCGCTTTCAATTCTTTTGGTCCATTTTTCGGCCCCGTCGGGCACCGCTCGCTCTATCTCTGGCTTTCTTGGCCACGTCTCGCCGGCCGGACCCCGTATCCCGTTGGAGGGATGGCTGCGGCCGAACGTGCCCGCTGACGGGGCTATTTTGGCTCGCAGCTGGAAAAATCGCTGCGAAAACTCTCCGGGAAGATCCGGACGGCATGAGCCGAAGTTGCGGCGACCGGATGAAAGAAGGGAACGGGGGGCGGGGAAGGGATTTCGTACAAAAACGAAAAAGGGGTGCAACACGAGGACTTCCCAGGGGGTCACCCATCCTAGTACTACTCTCGCCCAAGCACGCTTAACTGCGGAGTTCTGATGGGATCCGGTGCATTAGTGCTGGTATGATCGCACCCGATAGGCACTCCGCTTTCAATTCTTTTGGTCCATTTTTCGGCCCCGTCGGGCACCGCTCGCTCTATCTCTGGCTTTCTTGGCCACGTCTCGCCGGCCGGACCCCGTATCCCGTTGGAGGGATGGCTACGGCCGAGAGTGCCCGCTGAAGGGGGCTATTTTGGCTCGCAGCTCGAAAAATCGCTGCAGCGAAAACCCTCCGGGAAGATCCGGACGGAATGAGCCGAAGTTGCGGCGACCGGATGAAAGAAGGGAACGGGGGGCGGGGAAGGGATTTCGTACAAAAACGAAAAAGGGGTGCAACACGAGGACTTCCCAGGGGGTCACCCATCCTAGTACTACTCTCGCCCAAGCACGCTTAACTGCGGAGTTCTGATGGGATCCGGTGCATTAGTGCTGGTATGATCGCACCCGATAGGCACTCCGCTTTCAATTCTTTTGGTCCATTTTTCGGCCCCGTCGGGCACCGCTCGCTCTATCTCTGGCTTTCTTGGCCACGTCTCGCCGGCCGGACCCCGTATCCCGTTGGAGGGATGGCTGCGGCCGAACGTGCCCGCTGACGGGGCTATTTTGGCTCGAAGCTGGAAAAATCGCTGCGAAAACTCTCCGGGAAGATCCGGACGGCATGAGCCGAAGTTGCGGCGACCGGATGAAAGAAGGGAACGGGGGGCGGGGAAGGGATTTCGTACAAAAACGAAAAAGGGGTGCAACACGAGGACTTCCCAGGGGGTCACCCATCCTAGTACTACTCTCGCCCAAGCACGCTTAACTGCGGAGTTCTGATGGGATCCGGTGCATTAGTGCTGGTATGATCGCACCCGATAGGCACTCCGCTTTCAATTCTTTTGGTCCATTTTTCGGCCCCGTCGGGCACCGCTCGCTCTATCTCTGGCTTTCTTGGCCACGTCTCGCCGGCCGGACCCCGTATCCCGTTGGAGGGATGGCTGCGGCCGAACGTGCCCGCTGACGGGGCTATTTTGGCTCGCAGCTGGAAAAATCGCTGCGAAAACTCTCCGGGAAGATCCGGACGGCATGAGCCGAAGTTGCGGCGACCGGATGAAAGAAGGGAACGGGGGGCGGGGAAGGGATTTCGTACAAAAACGAAAAAGGGGTGCAACACGAGGACTTCCCAGGGGGTCACCCATCCTAGTACTACTCTCGCCCAAGCACGCTTAACTGCGGAGTTCTGATGGGATCCGGTGCATTAGTGCTGGTATGATCGCACCCGATAGGCACTCCGCTTTCAATTCTTTTGGTCCATTTTTCGGCCCCGTCGGGCACCGCTCGCTCTATCTCTGGCTTTCTTGGCCACGTCTCGCCGGCCGGACCCCGTATCCCGTTGGAGGGATGGCTACGGCCGAGAGTGCCCGCTGAAGGGGGCTATTTTGGCTCGCAGCTCGAAAAATCGCTGCAGCGAAAACCCTCCGGGAAGATCCGGACGGAATGAGCCGAAGTTGCGGCGACCGGATGAAAGAAGGGAACGGGGGGCGGGGAAGGGATTTCGTACAAAAACGAAAAAGGGGTGCAACACGAGGACTTCCCAGGGGGTCACCCATCCTAGTACTACTCTCGCCCAAGCACGCTTAACTGCGGAGTTCTGATGGGATCCGGTGCATTAGTGCTGGTATGATCGCACCCGATAGGCACTCCGCTTTCAATTCTTTTGGTCCATTTTTCGGCCCCGTCGGGCACCGCTCGCTCTATCTCTGGCTTTCTTGGCCACGTCTCGCCGGCCGGACCCCGTATCCCGTTGGAGGGATGGCTGCGGCCGAACGTGCCCGCTGACGGGGCTATTTTGGCTCGAAGCTGGAAAAATCGCTGCGAAAACTCTCCGGGAAGATCCGGACGGCATGAGCCGAAGTTGCGGCGACCGGATGAAAGAAGGGAACGGGGGGCGGGGAAGGGATTTCGTACAAAAACGAAAAAGGGGTGCAACACGAGGACTTCCCAGGGGGTCACCCATCCTAGTACTACTCTCGCCCAAGCACGCTTAACTGCGGAGTTCTGATGGGATCCGGTGCATTAGTGCTGGTATGATCGCACCCGATAGGCACTCCGCTTTCAATTCTTTTGGTCCATTTTTCGGCCCCGTCGGGCACCGCTCGCTCTATCTCTGGCTTTCTTGGCCACGTCTCGCCGGCCGGACCCCGTATCCCGTTGGAGGGATGGCTGCGGCCGAACGTGCCCGCTGACGGGGCTATTTTGGCTCGCAGCTGGAAAAATCGCTGCGAAAACTCTCCGGGAAGATCCGGACGGCATGAGCCGAAGTTGCGGCGACCGGATGAAAGAAGGGAACGGGGGGCGGGGAAGGGATTTCGTACAAAAACGAAAAAGGGGTGCAACACGAGGACTTCCCAGGGGGTCACCCATCCTAGTACTACTCTCGCCCAAGCACGCTTAACTGCGGAGTTCTGATGGGATCCGGTGCATTAGTGCTGGTATGATCGCACCCGATAGGCACTCCGCTTTCAATTCTTTTGGTCCATTTTTCTGCCCCGTCGGGCACTGCTCGCTCTATCTCTGGCTTTCTTGGCCACGTCTCGCCGGCCGGACCCCGTATCCCGTTGGAGGGATGGCTACGGCCGAGAGTGCCCGCTGAAGGGGGCTATTTTGGCTCGCAGCTGGAAAAATCGCTGCAGCGAAAACTCTCCGGGAAGATCCGGACGGAATGAGCCGAAGTTGCGGCGACCGGATGAAAGAAGGGAACGGGGGGCGGGGAAGGGATTTCGTACAAAAACGAAAAAGGGGTGCAACACGAGGACTTCCCAGGGGGTCACCCATCCTAGTACTACTCTCGCCCAAGCACGCTTAACTGCGGAGTTCTGATGGGATCCGGTGCATTAGTGCTGGTATGATCGCACCCGATAGGCACTCCGCTTTCAATTCTTTTGGTCCATTTTTCGGCCCCGTCGGGCACCGCTCGCTCTATCTCTGGCTTTCTTGGCCACGTCTCGCCGGCCGGACCCCGTATCCCGTTGGAGGGATGGCTGCGGCCGAACGTGCCCGCTGACGGGGCTATTTTGGCTCGAAGCTGGAAAAATCGCTGCAGCGAAAACCCTCCGGGAAGATCCGGACGGCATGAGCCGAAGTTGCGGCGACCGGATGAAAGAAGGGAACGGGGGGCGGGGAAGGGATTTCGTACAAAAACGAAAAAGGGGTGCAACACGAGGACTTCCCAGGGGGTCACCCATCCTAGTACTACTCTCGCCCAAGCACGCTTAACTGCGGAGTTCTGATGGGATCCGGTGCATTAGTGCTGGTATGATCGCACCCGATAGGCACTCCGCTTTCAATTCTTTTGGTCCATTTTTCGGCCCCGTCGGGCACCGCTCGCTCTATCTCTGGCTTTCTTGGCCACGTCTCGCCGGCCGGACCCCGTATCCCGTTGGAGGGATGGCTGCGGCCGAACGTGCCCGCTGACGGGGCTATTTTGGCTCGAAGCTGGAAAAATCGCTGCAGCGAAAACCCTCCGGGAAGATCCGGACGGCATGAGCCGAAGTTGCGGCGACCGGATGAAAGAAGGGAACGGGGGGCGGGGAAGGGATTTCGTACAAAAACGAAAAAGGGGTGCAACACGAGGACTTCCCAGGGGGTCACCCATCCTAGTACTACTCTCGCCCAAGCACGCTTAACTGCGGAGTTCTGATGGGATCCGGTGCATTAGTGCTGGTATGATCGCACCCGATAGGCACTCCGCTTTCAATTCTTTTGGTCCATTTTTCGGCCCCGTCGGGCACCGCTCGCTCTATCTCTGGCTTTCTTGGCCACGTCTCGCCGGCCGGACCCCGTATCCCGTTGGAGGGATGGCTGCGGCCGAACGTGCCCGCTGACGGGGCTATTTTGGCTCGCAGCTGGAAAAATCGCTGCGAAAACTCTCCGGGAAGATCCGGACGGCATGAGCCGAAGTTGCGGCGACCGGATGAAAGAAGGGAACGGGGGGCGGGGAAGGGATTTCGTACAAAAACGAAAAAGGGGTGCAACACGAGGACTTCCCAGGGGGTCACCCATCCTAGTACTACTCTCGCCCAAGCACGCTTAACTGCGGAGTTCTGATGGGATCCGGTGCATTAGTGCTGGTATGATCGCACCCGATAGGCACTCCGCTTTCAATTCTTTTGGTCCATTTTTCTGCCCCGTCGGGCACTGCTCGCTCTATCTCTGGCTTTCTTGGCCACGTCTCGCCGGCCGGACCCCGTATCCCGTTGGAGGGATGGCTACGGCCGAGAGTGCCCGCTGAAGGGGGCTATTTTGGCTCGCAGCTGGAAAAATCGCTGCAGCGAAAACTCTCCGGGAAGATCCGGACGGAATGAGCCGAAGTTGCGGCGACCGGATGAAAGAAGGGAACGGGGGGCGGGGAAGGGATTTCGTACAAAAACGAAAAAGGGGTGCAACACGAGGACTTCCCAGGGGGTCACCCATCCTAGTACTACTCTCGCCCAAGCACGCTTAACTGCGGAGTTCTGATGGGATCCGGTGCATTAGTGCTGGTATGATCGCACCCGATAGGCACTCCGCTTTCAATTCTTTTGGTCCATTTTTCGGCCCCGTCGGGCACCGCTCGCTCTATCTCTGGCTTTCTTGGCCACGTCTCGCCGGCCGGACCCCGTATCCCGTTGGAGGGATGGCTGCGGCCGAACGTGCCCGCTGACGGGGCTATTTTGGCTCGAAGCTGGAAAAATCGCTGCAGCGAAAACCCTCCGGGAAGATCCGGACGGCATGAGCCGAAGTTGCGGCGACCGGATGAAAGAAGGGAACGGGGGGCGGGGAAGGGATTTCGTACAAAAACGAAAAAGGGGTGCAACACGAGGACTTCCCAGGGGGTCACCCATCCTAGTACTACTCTCGCCCAAGCACGCTTAACTGCGGAGTTCTGATGGGATCCGGTGCATTAGTGCTGGTATGATCGCACCCGATAGGCACTCCGCTTTCAATTCTTTTGGTCCATTTTTCGGCCCCGTCGGGCACCGCTCGCTCTATCTCTGGCTTTCTTGGCCACGTCTCGCCGGCCGGACCCCGTATCCCGTTGGAGGGATGGCTGCGGCCGAACGTGCCCGCTGACGGGGCTATTTTGGCTCGAAGCTGGAAAAATCGCTGCAGCGAAAACCCTCCGGGAAGATCCGGACGGCATGAGCCGAAGTTGCGGCGACCGGATGAAAGAAGGGAACGGGGGGCGGGGAAGGGATTTCGTACAAAAACGAAAAAGGGGTGCAACACGAGGACTTCCCAGGGGGTCACCCATCCTAGTACTACTCTCGCCCAAGCACGCTTAACTGCGGAGTTCTGATGGGATCCGGTGCATTAGTGCTGGTATGATCGCACCCGATAGGCACTCCGCTTTCAATTCTTTTGGTCCATTTTTCGGCCCCGTCGGGCACCGCTCGCTCTATCTCTGGCTTTCTTGGCCACGTCTCGCCGGCCGGACCCCGTATCCCGTTGGAGGGATGGCTGCGGCCGAACGTGCCCGCTGACGGGGCTATTTTGGCTCGCAGCTGGAAAAATCGCTGCGAAAACTCTCCGGGAAGATCCGGACGGCATGAGCCGAAGTTGCGGCGACCGGATGAAAGAAGGGAACGGGGGGCGGGGAAGGGATTTCGTACAAAAACGAAAAAGGGGTGCAACACGAGGACTTCCCAGGGGGTCACCCATCCTAGTACTACTCTCGCCCAAGCACGCTTAACTGCGGAGTTCTGATGGGATCCGGTGCATTAGTGCTGGTATGATCGCACCCGATAGGCACTCCGCTTTCAATTCTTTTGGTCCATTTTTCTGCCCCGTCGGGCACTGCTCGCTCTATCTCTGGCTTTCTTGGCCACGTCTCGCCGGCCGGACCCCGTATCCCGTTGGAGGGATGGCTACGGCCGAGAGTGCCCGCTGAAGGGGGCTATTTTGGCTCGCAGCTCGAAAAATCGCTGCAGCGAAAACTCTCCGGGAAGATCCGGACGGAATGAGCCGAAGTTGCGGCGACCGGATGAAAGAAGGGAACGGGGGGCGGGGAAGGGATTTCGTACAAAAACGAAAAAGGGGTGCAACACGAGGACTTCCCAGGGGGTCACCCATCCTAGTACTACTCTCGCCCAAGCACGCTTAACTGCGGAGTTCTGATGGGATCCGGTGCATTAGTGCTGGTATGATCGCACCCGATAGGCACTCCGCTTTCAATTCTTTTGGTCCATTTTTCGGCCCCGTCGGGCACCGCTCGCTCTATCTCTGGCTTTCTTGGCCACGTCTCGCCGGCCGGACCCCGTATCCCGTTGGAGGGATGGCTGCGGCCGAACGTGCCCGCTGACGGGGCTATTTTGGCTCGAAGCTGGAAAAATCGCTGCGAAAACTCTCCGGGAAGATCCGGACGGCATGAGCCGAAGTTGCGGCGACCGGATGAAAGAAGGGAACGGGGGGCGGGGAAGGGATTTCGTACAAAAACGAAAAAGGGGTGCAACACGAGGACTTCCCAGGGGGTCACCCATCCTAGTACTACTCTCGCCCAAGCACGCTTAACTGCGGAGTTCTGATGGGATCCGGTGCATTAGTGCTGGTATGATCGCACCCGATAGGCACTCCGCTTTCAATTCTTTTGGTCCATTTTTCTGCCCCGTCGGGCACTGCTCGCTCTATCTCTGGCTTTCTTGGCCACGTCTCGCCGGCCGGACCCCGTATCCCGTTGGAGGGATGGCTACGGCCGAGAGTGCCCGCTGAAGGGGGCTATTTTGGCTCGCAGCTCGAAAAATCGCTGCAGCGAAAACCCTCCGGGAAGATCCGGACGGAATGAGCCGAAGTTGCGGCGACCGGATGAAAGAAGGGAACGGGGGGCGGGGAAGGGATTTCGTACAAAAACGAAAAAGGGGTGCAACACGAGGACTTCCCAGGGGGTCACCCATCCTAGTACTACTCTCGCCCAAGCACGCTTAACTGCGGAGTTCTGATGGGATCCGGTGCATTAGTGCTGGTATGATCGCACCCGATAGGCACTCCGCTTTCAATTCTTTTGGTCCATTTTTCGGCCCCGTCGGGCACCGCTCGCTCTATCTCTGGCTTTCTTGGCCACGTCTCGCCGGCCGGACCCCGTATCCCGTTGGAGGGATGGCTGCGGCCGAACGTGCCCGCTGACGGGGCTATTTTGGCTCGAAGCTGGAAAAATCGCTGCGAAAACTCTCCGGGAAGATCCGGACGGCATGAGCCGAAGTTGCGGCGACCGGATGAAAGAAGGGAACGGGGGGCGGGGAAGGGATTTCGTACAAAAACGAAAAAGGGGTGCAACACGAGGACTTCCCAGGGGGTCACCCATCCTAGTACTACTCTCGCCCAAGCACGCTTAACTGCGGAGTTCTGATGGGATCCGGTGCATTAGTGCTGGTATGATCGCACCCGATAGGCACTCCGCTTTCAATTCTTTTGGTCCATTTTTCTGCCCCGTCGGGCACTGCTCGCTCTATCTCTGGCTTTCTTGGCCACGTCTCGCCGGCCGGACCCCGTATCCCGTTGGAGGGATGGCTACGGCCGAGAGTGCCCGCTGAAGGGGGCTATTTTGGCTCGCAGCTCGAAAAATCGCTGCAGCGAAAACCCTCCGGGAAGATCCGGACGGAATGAGCCGAAGTTGCGGCGACCGGATGAAAGAAGGGAACGGGGGGCGGGGAAGGGATTTCGTACAAAAACGAAAAAGGGGTGCAACACGAGGACTTCCCAGGGGGTCACCCATCCTAGTACTACTCTCGCCCAAGCACGCTTAACTGCGGAGTTCTGATGGGATCCGGTGCATTAGTGCTGGTATGATCGCACCCGATAGGCACTCCGCTTTCAATTCTTTTGGTCCATTTTTCGGCCCCGTCGGGCACCGCTCGCTCTATCTCTGGCTTTCTTGGCCACGTCTCGCCGGCCGGACCCCGTATCCCGTTGGAGGGATGGCTGCGGCCGAACGTGCCCGCTGACGGGGCTATTTTGGCTCGAAGCTGGAAAAATCGCTGCGAAAACTCTCCGGGAAGATCCGGACGGCATGAGCCGAAGTTGCGGCGACCGGATGAAAGAAGGGAACGGGGGGCGGGGAAGGGATTTCGTACAAAAACGAAAAAGGGGTGCAACACGAGGACTTCCCAGGGGGTCACCCATCCTAGTACTACTCTCGCCCAAGCACGCTTAACTGCGGAGTTTTGATGGGATCCGGTGCATTAGTGCTGGTATGATCGCACCCGATAGGCACTCCGCTTTCAATTCTTTTAGTCCATTTTTCTGCCCCGTCGGGCACTGCTCGCTCTATCTCTGGCTTTCTTGGCCACGTCTCGCCGGCCGGACCCCGTATCCCGTTGGAGGGATGGCTACGGCCGAGAGTGCCCGCTGAAGGGGGCTATTTTGGCTCGCAGCTCGAAAAATCGCTGCAGCGAAAACCCTCCGGGAAGATCCGGACGGAATGAGCCGAAGTTGCGGCGACCGGATGAAAGAAGGGAACGGGGGGCGGGGAAGGGATTTCGTACAAAAACGAAAAAGGGGTGCAACACGAGGACTTCCCAGGGGGTCACCCATCCTAGTACTACTCTCGCCCAAGCACGCTTAACTGCGGAGTTCTGATGGGATCCGGTGCATTAGTGCTGGTATGATCGCACCCGATAGGCACTCCGCTTTCAATTCTTTTGGTCCATTTTTCGGCCCCGTCGGGCACCGCTCGCTCTATCTCTGGCTTTCTTGGCCACGTCTCGCCGGCCGGACCCCGTATCCCGTTGGAGGGATGGCTGCGGCCGAACGTGCCCGCTGACGGGGCTATTTTGGCTCGAAGCTGGAAAAATCGCTGCGAAAACTCTCCGGGAAGATCCGGACGGCATGAGCCGAAGTTGCGGCGACCGGATGAAAGAAGGGAACGGGGGGCGGGGAAGGGATTTCGTACAAAAACGAAAAAGGGGTGCAACACGAGGACTTCCCAGGGGGTCACCCATCCTAGTACTACTCTCGCCCAAGCACGCTTAACTGCGGAGTTCTGATGGGATCCGGTGCATTAGTGCTGGTATGATCGCACCCGATAGGCACTCCGCTTTCAATTCTTTTGGTCCATTTTTCTGCCCCGTCGGGCACTGCTCGCTCTATCTCTGGCTTTCTTGGCCACGTCTCGCCGGCCGGACCCCGTATCCCGTTGGAGGGATGGCTGCGGCCGAACGTGCCCGCTGACGGGGCTATTTTGGCTCGAAGCTGGAAAAATCGCTGCAGCGAAAACCCTCCGGGAAGATCCGGACGGCATGAGCCGAAGTTGCGGCGACCGGATGAAAGAAGGGAACGGGGGGCGGGGAAGGGATTTCGTACAAAAACGAAAAAGGGGTGCAACACGAGGACTTCCCAGGGGGTCACCCATCCTAGTACTACTCTCGCCCAAGCACGCTTAACTGCGGAGTTCTGATGGGATCCGGTGCATTAGTGCTGGTATGATCGCACCCGATAGGCACTCCGCTTTCAATTCTTTTGGTCCATTTTTCGGCCCCGTCGGGCACCGCTCGCTCTATCTCTGGCTTTCTTGGCCACGTCTCGCCGGCCGGACCCCGTATCCCGTTGGAGGGATGGCTGCGGCCGAACGTGCCCGCTGACGGGGCTATTTTGGCTCGCAGCTGGAAAAATCGCTGCGAAAACTCTCCGGGAAGATCCGGACGGCATGAGCCGAAGTTGCGGCGACCGGATGAAAGAAGGGAACGGGGGGCGGGGAAGGGATTTCGTACAAAAACGAAAAAGGGGTGCAACACGAGGACTTCCCAGGGGGTCACCCATCCTAGTACTACTCTCGCCCAAGCACGCTTAACTGCGGAGTTCTGATGGGATCCGGTGCATTAGTGCTGGTATGATCGCACCCGATAGGCACTCCGCTTTCAATTCTTTTGGTCCATTTTTCTGCCCCGTCGGGCACTGCTCGCTCTATCTCTGGCTTTCTTGGCCACGTCTCGCCGGCCGGACCCCGTATCCCGTTGGAGGGATGGCTACGGCCGAGAGTGCCCGCTGAAGGGGGCTATTTTGGCTCGCAGCTGGAAAAATCGCTGCAGCGAAAACTCTCCGGGAAGATCCGGACGGAATGAGCCGAAGTTGCGGCGACCGGATGAAAGAAGGGAACGGGGGGCGGGGAAGGGATTTCGTACAAAAACGAAAAAGGGGTGCAACACGAGGACTTCCCAGGGGGTCACCCATCCTAGTACTACTCTCGCCCAAGCACGCTTAACTGCGGAGTTCTGATGGGATCCGGTGCATTAGTGCTGGTATGATCGCACCCGATAGGCACTCCGCTTTCAATTCTTTTGGTCCATTTTTCGGCCCCGTCGGGCACCGCTCGCTCTATCTCTGGCTTTCTTGGCCACGTCTCGCCGGCCGGACCCCGTATCCCGTTGGAGGGATGGCTGCGGCCGAACGTGCCCGCTGACGGGGCTATTTTGGCTCGAAGCTGGAAAAATCGCTGCAGCGAAAACCCTCCGGGAAGATCCGGACGGCATGAGCCGAAGTTGCGGCGACCGGATGAAAGAAGGGAACGGGGGGCGGGGAAGGGATTTCGTACAAAAACGAAAAAGGGGTGCAACACGAGGACTTCCCAGGGGGTCACCCATCCTAGTACTACTCTCGCCCAAGCACGCTTAACTGCGGAGTTCTGATGGGATCCGGTGCATTAGTGCTGGTATGATCGCACCCGATAGGCACTCCGCTTTCAATTCTTTTGGTCCATTTTTCGGCCCCGTCGGGCACCGCTCGCTCTATCTCTGGCTTTCTTGGCCACGTCTCGCCGGCCGGACCCCGTATCCCGTTGGAGGGATGGCTGCGGCCGAACGTGCCCGCTGACGGGGCTATTTTGGCTCGAAGCTGGAAAAATCGCTGCAGCGAAAACCCTCCGGGAAGATCCGGACGGCATGAGCCGAAGTTGCGGCGACCGGATGAAAGAAGGGAACGGGGGGCGGGGAAGGGATTTCGTACAAAAACGAAAAAGGGGTGCAACACGAGGACTTCCCAGGGGGTCACCCATCCTAGTACTACTCTCGCCCAAGCACGCTTAACTGCGGAGTTCTGATGGGATCCGGTGCATTAGTGCTGGTATGATCGCACCCGATAGGCACTCCGCTTTCAATTCTTTTGGTCCATTTTTCGGCCCCGTCGGGCACCGCTCGCTCTATCTCTGGCTTTCTTGGCCACGTCTCGCCGGCCGGACCCCGTATCCCGTTGGAGGGATGGCTGCGGCCGAACGTGCCCGCTGACGGGGCTATTTTGGCTCGCAGCTGGAAAAATCGCTGCGAAAACTCTCCGGGAAGATCCGGACGGCATGAGCCGAAGTTGCGGCGACCGGATGAAAGAAGGGAACGGGGGGCGGGGAAGGGATTTCGTACAAAAACGAAAAAGGGGTGCAACACGAGGACTTCCCAGGGGGTCACCCATCCTAGTACTACTCTCGCCCAAGCACGCTTAACTGCGGAGTTCTGATGGGATCCGGTGCATTAGTGCTGGTATGATCGCACCCGATAGGCACTCCGCTTTCAATTCTTTTGGTCCATTTTTCTGCCCCGTCGGGCACTGCTCGCTCTATCTCTGGCTTTCTTGGCCACGTCTCGCCGGCCGGACCCCGTATCCCGTTGGAGGGATGGCTACGGCCGAGAGTGCCCGCTGAAGGGGGCTATTTTGGCTCGCAGCTCGAAAAATCGCTGCAGCGAAAACTCTCCGGGAAGATCCGGACGGAATGAGCCGAAGTTGCGGCGACCGGATGAAAGAAGGGAACGGGGGGCGGGGAAGGGATTTCGTACAAAAATGAAAAAGGGGTGCAACACGAGGACTTCCCAGGGGGTCACCCATCCTAGTACTACTCTCGCCCAAGCACGCTTAACTGCGGAGTTCTGATGGGATCCGGTGCATTAGTGCTGGTATGATCGCACCCGATAGGCACTCCGCTTTCAATTCTTTTGGTCCATTTTTCGGCCCCGTCGGGCACCGCTCGCTCTATCTCTGGCTTTCTTGGCCACGTCTCGCCGGCCGGACCCCGTATCCCGTTGGAGGGATGGCTGCGGCCGAACGTGCCCGCTGACGGGGCTATTTTGGCTCGAAGCTGGAAAAATCGCTGCGAAAACTCTCCGGGAAGATCCGGACGGCATGAGCCGAAGTTGCGGCGACCGGATGAAAGAAGGGAACGGGGGGCGGGGAAGGGATTTCGTACAAAAACGAAAAAGGGGTGCAACACGAGGACTTCCCAGGGGGTCACCCATCCTAGTACTACTCTCGCCCAAGCACGCTTAACTGCGGAGTTCTGATGGGATCCGGTGCATTAGTGCTGGTATGATCGCACCCGATAGGCACTCCGCTTTCAATTCTTTTGGTCCATTTTTCTGCCCCGTCGGGCACTGCTCGCTCTATCTCTGGCTTTCTTGGCCACGTCTCGCCGGCCGGACCCCGTATCCCGTTGGAGGGATGGCTACGGCCGAGAGTGCCCGCTGAAGGGGGCTATTTTGGCTCGCAGCTCGAAAAATCGCTGCAGCGAAAACCCTCCGGGAAGATCCGGACGGAATGAGCCGAAGTTGCGGCGACCGGATGAAAGAAGGGAACGGGGGGCGGGGAAGGGATTTCGTACAAAAACGAAAAAGGGGTGCAACACGAGGACTTCCCAGGGGGTCACCCATCCTAGTACTACTCTCGCCCAAGCACGCTTAACTGCGGAGTTCTGATGGGATCCGGTGCATTAGTGCTGGTATGATCGCACCCGATAGGCACTCCGCTTTCAATTCTTTTGGTCCATTTTTCGGCCCCGTCGGGCACCGCTCGCTCTATCTCTGGCTTTCTTGGCCACGTCTCGCCGGCCGGACCCCGTATCCCGTTGGAGGGATGGCTGCGGCCGAACGTGCCCGCTGACGGGGCTATTTTGGCTCGAAGCTGGAAAAATCGCTGCGAAAACTCTCCGGGAAGATCCGGACGGCATGAGCCGAAGTTGCGGCGACCGGATGAAAGAAGGGAACGGGGGGCGGGGAAGGGATTTCGTACAAAAACGAAAAAGGGGTGCAACACGAGGACTTCCCAGGGGGTCACCCATCCTAGTACTACTCTCGCCCAAGCACGCTTAACTGCGGAGTTCTGATGGGATCCGGTGCATTAGTGCTGGTATGATCGCACCCGATAGGCACTCCGCTTTCAATTCTTTTGGTCCATTTTTCTGCCCCGTCGGGCACTGCTCGCTCTATCTCTGGCTTTCTTGGCCACGTCTCGCCGGCCGGACCCCGTATCCCGTTGGAGGGATGGCTACGGCCGAGAGTGCCCGCTGAAGGGGGCTATTTTGGCTCGCAGCTCGAAAAATCGCTGCAGCGAAAACCCTCCGGGAAGATCCGGACGGAATGAGCCGAAGTTGCGGCGACCGGATGAAAGAAGGGAACGGGGGGCGGGGAAGGGATTTCGTACAAAAACGAAAAAGGGGTGCAACACGAGGACTTCCCAGGGGGTCACCCATCCTAGTACTACTCTCGCCCAAGCACGCTTAACTGCGGAGTTCTGATGGGATCCGGTGCATTAGTGCTGGTATGATCGCACCCGATAGGCACTCCGCTTTCAATTCTTTTGGTCCATTTTTCGGCCCCGTCGGGCACCGCTCGCTCTATCTCTGGCTTTCTTGGCCACGTCTCGCCGGCCGGACCCCGTATCCCGTTGGAGGGATGGCTGCGGCCGAACGTGCCCGCTGACGGGGCTATTTTGGCTCGAAGCTGGAAAAATCGCTGCGAAAACTCTCCGGGAAGATCCGGACGGCATGAGCCGAAGTTGCGGCGACCGGATGAAAGAAGGGAACGGGGGGCGGGGAAGGGATTTCGTACAAAAACGAAAAAGGGGTGCAACACGAGGACTTCCCAGGGGGTCACCCATCCTAGTACTACTCTCGCCCAAGCACGCTTAACTGCGGAGTTTTGATGGGATCCGGTGCATTAGTGCTGGTATGATCGCACCCGATAGGCACTCCGCTTTCAATTCTTTTAGTCCATTTTTCTGCCCCGTCGGGCACTGCTCGCTCTATCTCTGGCTTTCTTGGCCACGTCTCGCCGGCCGGACCCCGTATCCCGTTGGAGGGATGGCTACGGCCGAGAGTGCCCGCTGAAGGGGGCTATTTTGGCTCGCAGCTCGAAAAATCGCTGCAGCGAAAACCCTCCGGGAAGATCCGGACGGAATGAGCCGAAGTTGCGGCGACCGGATGAAAGAAGGGAACGGGGGGCGGGGAAGGGATTTCGTACAAAAACGAAAAAGGGGTGCAACACGAGGACTTCCCAGGGGGTCACCCATCCTAGTACTACTCTCGCCCAAGCACGCTTAACTGCGGAGTTCTGATGGGATCCGGTGCATTAGTGCTGGTATGATCGCACCCGATAGGCACTCCGCTTTCAATTCTTTTGGTCCATTTTTCGGCCCCGTCGGGCACCGCTCGCTCTATCTCTGGCTTTCTTGGCCACGTCTCGCCGGCCGGACCCCGTATCCCGTTGGAGGGATGGCTGCGGCCGAACGTGCCCGCTGACGGGGCTATTTTGGCTCGAAGCTGGAAAAATCGCTGCGAAAACTCTCCGGGAAGATCCGGACGGCATGAGCCGAAGTTGCGGCGACCGGATGAAAGAAGGGAACGGGGGGCGGGGAAGGGATTTCGTACAAAAACGAAAAAGGGGTGCAACACGAGGACTTCCCAGGGGGTCACCCATCCTAGTACTACTCTCGCCCAAGCACGCTTAACTGCGGAGTTCTGATGGGATCCGGTGCATTAGTGCTGGTATGATCGCACCCGATAGGCACTCCGCTTTCAATTCTTTTGGTCCATTTTTCTGCCCCGTCGGGCACTGCTCGCTCTATCTCTGGCTTTCTTGGCCACGTCTCGCCGGCCGGACCCCGTATCCCGTTGGAGGGATGGCTACGGCCGAGAGTGCCCGCTGAAGGGGGCTATTTTGGCTCGCAGCTCGAAAAATCGCTGCAGCGAAAACCCTCCGGGAAGATCCGGACGGAATGAGCCGAAGTTGCGGCGACCGGATGAAAGAAGGGAACGGGGGGCGGGGAAGGGATTTCGTACAAAAACGAAAAAGGGGTGCAACACGAGGACTTCCCAGGGGGTCACCCATCCTAGTACTACTCTCGCCCAAGCACGCTTAACTGCGGAGTTCTGATGGGATCCGGTGCATTAGTGCTGGTATGATCGCACCCGATAGGCACTCCGCTTTCAATTCTTTTGGTCCATTTTTCGGCCCCGTCGGGCACCGCTCGCTCTATCTCTGGCTTTCTTGGCCACGTCTCGCCGGCCGGACCCCGTATCCCGTTGGAGGGATGGCTGCGGCCGAACGTGCCCGCTGACGGGGCTATTTTGGCTCGAAGCTGGAAAAATCGCTGCGAAAACTCTCCGGGAAGATCCGGACGGCATGAGCCGAAGTTGCGGCGACCGGATGAAAGAAGGGAACGGGGGGCGGGGAAGGGATTTCGTACAAAAACGAAAAAGGGGTGCAACACGAGGACTTCCCAGGGGGTCACCCATCCTAGTACTACTCTCGCCCAAGCACGCTTAACTGCGGAGTTCTGATGGGATCCGGTGCATTAGTGCTGGTATGATCGCACCCGATAGGCACTCCGCTTTCAATTCTTTTGGTCCATTTTTCTGCCCCGTCGGGCACTGCTCGCTCTATCTCTGGCTTTCTTGGCCACGTCTCGCCGGCCGGACCCCGTATCCCGTTGGAGGGATGGCTACGGCCGAGAGTGCCCGCTGAAGGGGGCTATTTTGGCTCGCAGCTCGAAAAATCGCTGCAGCGAAAACCCTCCGGGAAGATCCGGACGGAATGAGCCGAAGTTGCGGCGACCGGATGAAAGAAGGGAACGGGGGGCGGGGAAGGGATTTCGTACAAAAACGAAAAAGGGGTGCAACACGAGGACTTCCCAGGGGGTCACCCATCCTAGTACTACTCTCGCCCAAGCACGCTTAACTGCGGAGTTCTGATGGGATCCGGTGCATTAGTGCTGGTATGATCGCACCCGATAGGCACTCCGCTTTCAATTCTTTTGGTCCATTTTTCGGCCCCGTCGGGCACCGCTCGCTCTATCTCTGGCTTTCTTGGCCACGTCTCGCCGGCCGGACCCCGTATCCCGTTGGAGGGATGGCTGCGGCCGAACGTGCCCGCTGACGGGGCTATTTTGGCTCGAAGCTGGAAAAATCGCTGCGAAAACTCTCCGGGAAGATCCGGACGGCATGAGCCGAAGTTGCGGCGACCGGATGAAAGAAGGGAACGGGGGGCGGGGAAGGGATTTCGTACAAAAACGAAAAAGGGGTGCAACACGAGGACTTCCCAGGGGGTCACCCATCCTAGTACTACTCTCGCCCAAGCACGCTTAACTGCGGAGTTCTGATGGGATCCGGTGCATTAGTGCTGGTATGATCGCACCCGATAGGCACTCCGCTTTCAATTCTTTTGGTCCATTTTTCTGCCCCGTCGGGCACTGCTCGCTCTATCTCTGGCTTTCTTGGCCACGTCTCGCCGGCCGGACCCCGTATCCCGTTGGAGGGATGGCTACGGCCGAGAGTGCCCGCTGAAGGGGGCTATTTTGGCTCGCAGCTCGAAAAATCGCTGCAGCGAAAACCCTCCGGGAAGATCCGGACGGAATGAGCCGAAGTTGCGGCGACCGGATGAAAGAAGGGAACGGGGGGCGGGGAAGGGATTTCGTACAAAAACGAAAAAGGGGTGCAACACGAGGACTTCCCAGGGGGTCACCCATCCTAGTACTACTCTCGCCCAAGCACGCTTAACTGCGGAGTTCTGATGGGATCCGGTGCATTAGTGCTGGTATGATCGCACCCGATAGGCACTCCGCTTTCAATTCTTTTGGTCCATTTTTCGGCCCCGTCGGGCACCGCTCGCTCTATCTCTGGCTTTCTTGGCCACGTCTCGCCGGCCGGACCCCGTATCCCGTTGGAGGGATGGCTGCGGCCGAACGTGCCCGCTGACGGGGCTATTTTGGCTCGAAGCTGGAAAAATCGCTGCGAAAACTCTCCGGGAAGATCCGGACGGCATGAGCCGAAGTTGCGGCGACCGGATGAAAGAAGGGAACGGGGGGCGGGGAAGGGATTTCGTACAAAAACGAAAAAGGGGTGCAACACGAGGACTTCCCAGGGGGTCACCCATCCTAGTACTACTCTCGCCCAAGCACGCTTAACTGCGGAGTTTTGATGGGATCCGGTGCATTAGTGCTGGTATGATCGCACCCGATAGGCACTCCGCTTTCAATTCTTTTAGTCCATTTTTCTGCCCCGTCGGGCACTGCTCGCTCTATCTCTGGCTTTCTTGGCCACGTCTCGCCGGCCGGACCCCGTATCCCGTTGGAGGGATGGCTACGGCCGAGAGTGCCCGCTGAAGGGGGCTATTTTGGCTCGCAGCTCGAAAAATCGCTGCAGCGAAAACCCTCCGGGAAGATCCGGACGGAATGAGCCGAAGTTGCGGCGACCGGATGAAAGAAGGGAACGGGGGGCGGGGAAGGGATTTCGTACAAAAACGAAAAAGGGGTGCAACACGAGGACTTCCCAGGGGGTCACCCATCCTAGTACTACTCTCGCCCAAGCACGCTTAACTGCGGAGTTCTGATGGGATCCGGTGCATTAGTGCTGGTATGATCGCACCCGATAGGCACTCCGCTTTCAATTCTTTTGGTCCATTTTTCTGCCCCGTCGGGCACTGCTCGCTCTATCTCTGGCTTTCTTGGCCACGTCTCGCCGGCCGGACCCCGTATCCCGTTGGAGGGATGGCTACGGCCGAGAGTGCCCGCTGAAGGGGGCTATTTTGGCTCGCAGCTCGAAAAATCGCTGCAGCGAAAACTCTCCGGGAAGATCCGGACGGAATGAGCCGAAGTTGCGGCGACCGGATGAAAGAAGGGAACGGGGGGCGGGGAAGGGATTTCGTACAAAAATGAAAAAGGGGTGCAACACGAGGACTTCCCAGGGGGTCACCCATCCTAGTACTACTCTCGCCCAAGCACGCTTAACTGCGGAGTTCTGATGGGATCCGGTGCATTAGTGCTGGTATGATCGCACCCGATAGGCACTCCGCTTTCAATTCTTTTGGTCCATTTTTCGGCCCCGTCGGGCACCGCTCGCTCTATCTCTGGCTTTCTTGGCCACGTCTCGCCGGCCGGACCCCGTATCCCGTTGGAGGGATGGCTGCGGCCGAACGTGCCCGCTGACGGGGCTATTTTGGCTCGAAGCTGGAAAAATCGCTGCGAAAACTCTCCGGGAAGATCCGGACGGCATGAGCCGAAGTTGCGGCGACCGGATGAAAGAAGGGAACGGGGGGCGGGGAAGGGATTTCGTACAAAAACGAAAAAGGGGTGCAACACGAGGACTTCCCAGGGGGTCACCCATCCTAGTACTACTCTCGCCCAAGCACGCTTAACTGCGGAGTTCTGATGGGATCCGGTGCATTAGTGCTGGTATGATCGCACCCGATAGGCACTCCGCTTTCAATTCTTTTGGTCCATTTTTCTGCCCCGTCGGGCACTGCTCGCTCTATCTCTGGCTTTCTTGGCCACGTCTCGCCGGCCGGACCCCGTATCCCGTTGGAGGGATGGCTACGGCCGAGAGTGCCCGCTGAAGGGGGCTATTTTGGCTCGCAGCTCGAAAAATCGCTGCAGCGAAAACCCTCCGGGAAGATCCGGACGGAATGAGCCGAAGTTGCGGCGACCGGATGAAAGAAGGGAACGGGGGGCGGGGAAGGGATTTCGTACAAAAACGAAAAAGGGGTGCAACACGAGGACTTCCCAGGGGGTCACCCATCCTAGTACTACTCTCGCCCAAGCACGCTTAACTGCGGAGTTCTGATGGGATCCGGTGCATTAGTGCTGGTATGATCGCACCCGATAGGCACTCCGCTTTCAATTCTTTTGGTCCATTTTTCGGCCCCGTCGGGCACCGCTCGCTCTATCTCTGGCTTTCTTGGCCACGTCTCGCCGGCCGGACCCCGTATCCCGTTGGAGGGATGGCTGCGGCCGAACGTGCCCGCTGACGGGGCTATTTTGGCTCGAAGCTGGAAAAATCGCTGCGAAAACTCTCCGGGAAGATCCGGACGGCATGAGCCGAAGTTGCGGCGACCGGATGAAAGAAGGGAACGGGGGGCGGGGAAGGGATTTCGTACAAAAACGAAAAAGGGGTGCAACACGAGGACTTCCCAGGGGGTCACCCATCCTAGTACTACTCTCGCCCAAGCACGCTTAACTGCGGAGTTCTGATGGGATCCGGTGCATTAGTGCTGGTATGATCGCACCCGATAGGCACTCCGCTTTCAATTCTTTTGGTCCATTTTTCTGCCCCGTCGGGCACTGCTCGCTCTATCTCTGGCTTTCTTGGCCACGTCTCGCCGGCCGGACCCCGTATCCCGTTGGAGGGATGGCTACGGCCGAGAGTGCCCGCTGAAGGGGGCTATTTTGGCTCGCAGCTCGAAAAATCGCTGCAGCGAAAACCCTCCGGGAAGATCCGGACGGAATGAGCCGAAGTTGCGGCGACCGGATGAAAGAAGGGAACGGGGGGCGGGGAAGGGATTTCGTACAAAAACGAAAAAGGGGTGCAACACGAGGACTTCCCAGGGGGTCACCCATCCTAGTACTACTCTCGCCCAAGCACGCTTAACTGCGGAGTTCTGATGGGATCCGGTGCATTAGTGCTGGTATGATCGCACCCGATAGGCACTCCGCTTTCAATTCTTTTGGTCCATTTTTCGGCCCCGTCGGGCACCGCTCGCTCTATCTCTGGCTTTCTTGGCCACGTCTCGCCGGCCGGACCCCGTATCCCGTTGGAGGGATGGCTGCGGCCGAACGTGCCCGCTGACGGGGCTATTTTGGCTCGAAGCTGGAAAAATCGCTGCGAAAACTCTCCGGGAAGATCCGGACGGCATGAGCCGAAGTTGCGGCGACCGGATGAAAGAAGGGAACGGGGGGCGGGGAAGGGATTTCGTACAAAAACGAAAAAGGGGTGCAACACGAGGACTTCCCAGGGGGTCACCCATCCTAGTACTACTCTCGCCCAAGCACGCTTAACTGCGGAGTTTTGATGGGATCCGGTGCATTAGTGCTGGTATGATCGCACCCGATAGGCACTCCGCTTTCAATTCTTTTAGTCCATTTTTCTGCCCCGTCGGGCACTGCTCGCTCTATCTCTGGCTTTCTTGGCCACGTCTCGCCGGCCGGACCCCGTATCCCGTTGGAGGGATGGCTACGGCCGAGAGTGCCCGCTGAAGGGGGCTATTTTGGCTCGCAGCTCGAAAAATCGCTGCAGCGAAAACCCTCCGGGAAGATCCGGACGGAATGAGCCGAAGTTGCGGCGACCGGATGAAAGAAGGGAACGGGGGGCGGGGAAGGGATTTCGTACAAAAACGAAAAAGGGGTGCAACACGAGGACTTCCCAGGGGGTCACCCATCCTAGTACTACTCTCGCCCAAGCACGCTTAACTGCGGAGTTCTGATGGGATCCGGTGCATTAGTGCTGGTATGATCGCACCCGATAGGCACTCCGCTTTCAATTCTTTTGGTCCATTTTTCGGCCCCGTCGGGCACCGCTCGCTCTATCTCTGGCTTTCTTGGCCACGTCTCGCCGGCCGGACCCCGTATCCCGTTGGAGGGATGGCTGCGGCCGAACGTGCCCGCTGACGGGGCTATTTTGGCTCGAAGCTGGAAAAATCGCTGCGAAAACTCTCCGGGAAGATCCGGACGGCATGAGCCGAAGTTGCGGCGACCGGATGAAAGAAGGGAACGGGGGGCGGGGAAGGGATTTCGTACAAAAACGAAAAAGGGGTGCAACACGAGGACTTCCCAGGGGGTCACCCATCCTAGTACTACTCTCGCCCAAGCACGCTTAACTGCGGAGTTCTGATGGGATCCGGTGCATTAGTGCTGGTATGATCGCACCCGATAGGCACTCCGCTTTCAATTCTTTTGGTCCATTTTTCTGCCCCGTCGGGCACTGCTCGCTCTATCTCTGGCTTTCTTGGCCACGTCTCGCCGGCCGGACCCCGTATCCCGTTGGAGGGATGGCTACGGCCGAGAGTGCCCGCTGAAGGGGGCTATTTTGGCTCGCAGCTCGAAAAATCGCTGCAGCGAAAACCCTCCGGGAAGATCCGGACGGAATGAGCCGAAGTTGCGGCGACCGGATGAAAGAAGGGAACGGGGGGCGGGGAAGGGATTTCGTACAAAAACGAAAAAGGGGTGCAACACGAGGACTTCCCAGGGGGTCACCCATCCTAGTACTACTCTCGCCCAAGCACGCTTAACTGCGGAGTTCTGATGGGATCCGGTGCATTAGTGCTGGTATGATCGCACCCGATAGGCACTCCGCTTTCAATTCTTTTGGTCCATTTTTCGGCCCCGTCGGGCACCGCTCGCTCTATCTCTGGCTTTCTTGGCCACGTCTCGCCGGCCGGACCCCGTATCCCGTTGGAGGGATGGCTGCGGCCGAACGTGCCCGCTGACGGGGCTATTTTGGCTCGAAGCTGGAAAAATCGCTGCGAAAACTCTCCGGGAAGATCCGGACGGCATGAGCCGAAGTTGCGGCGACCGGATGAAAGAAGGGAACGGGGGGCGGGGAAGGGATTTCGTACAAAAACGAAAAAGGGGTGCAACACGAGGACTTCCCAGGGGGTCACCCATCCTAGTACTACTCTCGCCCAAGCACGCTTAACTGCGGAGTTCTGATGGGATCCGGTGCATTAGTGCTGGTATGATCGCACCCGATAGGCACTCCGCTTTCAATTCTTTTGGTCCATTTTTCTGCCCCGTCGGGCACTGCTCGCTCTATCTCTGGCTTTCTTGGCCACGTCTCGCCGGCCGGACCCCGTATCCCGTTGGAGGGATGGCTACGGCCGAGAGTGCCCGCTGAAGGGGGCTATTTTGGCTCGCAGCTCGAAAAATCGCTGCAGCGAAAACCCTCCGGGAAGATCCGGACGGAATGAGCCGAAGTTGCGGCGACCGGATGAAAGAAGGGAACGGGGGGCGGGGAAGGGATTTCGTACAAAAACGAAAAAGGGGTGCAACACGAGGACTTCCCAGGGGGTCACCCATCCTAGTACTACTCTCGCCCAAGCACGCTTAACTGCGGAGTTCTGATGGGATCCGGTGCATTAGTGCTGGTATGATCGCACCCGATAGGCACTCCGCTTTCAATTCTTTTGGTCCATTTTTCGGCCCCGTCGGGCACCGCTCGCTCTATCTCTGGCTTTCTTGGCCACGTCTCGCCGGCCGGACCCCGTATCCCGTTGGAGGGATGGCTGCGGCCGAACGTGCCCGCTGACGGGGCTATTTTGGCTCGAAGCTGGAAAAATCGCTGCGAAAACTCTCCGGGAAGATCCGGACGGCATGAGCCGAAGTTGCGGCGACCGGATGAAAGAAGGGAACGGGGGGCGGGGAAGGGATTTCGTACAAAAACGAAAAAGGGGTGCAACACGAGGACTTCCCAGGGGGTCACCCATCCTAGTACTACTCTCGCCCAAGCACGCTTAACTGCGGAGTTCTGATGGGATCCGGTGCATTAGTGCTGGTATGATCGCACCCGATAGGCACTCCGCTTTCAATTCTTTTGGTCCATTTTTCTGCCCCGTCGGGCACTGCTCGCTCTATCTCTGGCTTTCTTGGCCACGTCTCGCCGGCCGGACCCCGTATCCCGTTGGAGGGATGGCTACGGCCGAGAGTGCCCGCTGAAGGGGGCTATTTTGGCTCGCAGCTCGAAAAATCGCTGCAGCGAAAACCCTCCGGGAAGATCCGGACGGAATGAGCCGAAGTTGCGGCGACCGGATGAAAGAAGGGAACGGGGGGCGGGGAAGGGATTTCGTACAAAAACGAAAAAGGGGTGCAACACGAGGACTTCCCAGGGGGTCACCCATCCTAGTACTACTCTCGCCCAAGCACGCTTAACTGCGGAGTTCTGATGGGATCCGGTGCATTAGTGCTGGTATGATCGCACCCGATAGGCACTCCGCTTTCAATTCTTTTGGTCCATTTTTCGGCCCCGTCGGGCACCGCTCGCTCTATCTCTGGCTTTCTTGGCCACGTCTCGCCGGCCGGACCCCGTATCCCGTTGGAGGGATGGCTGCGGCCGAACGTGCCCGCTGACGGGGCTATTTTGGCTCGAAGCTGGAAAAATCGCTGCGAAAACTCTCCGGGAAGATCCGGACGGCATGAGCCGAAGTTGCGGCGACCGGATGAAAGAAGGGAACGGGGGGCGGGGAAGGGATTTCGTACAAAAACGAAAAAGGGGTGCAACACGAGGACTTCCCAGGGGGTCACCCATCCTAGTACTACTCTCGCCCAAGCACGCTTAACTGCGGAGTTTTGATGGGATCCGGTGCATTAGTGCTGGTATGATCGCACCCGATAGGCACTCCGCTTTCAATTCTTTTAGTCCATTTTTCTGCCCCGTCGGGCACTGCTCGCTCTATCTCTGGCTTTCTTGGCCACGTCTCGCCGGCCGGACCCCGTATCCCGTTGGAGGGATGGCTACGGCCGAGAGTGCCCGCTGAAGGGGGCTATTTTGGCTCGCAGCTCGAAAAATCGCTGCAGCGAAAACCCTCCGGGAAGATCCGGACGGAATGAGCCGAAGTTGCGGCGACCGGATGAAAGAAGGGAACGGGGGGCGGGGAAGGGATTTCGTACAAAAACGAAAAAGGGGTGCAACACGAGGACTTCCCAGGGGGTCACCCATCCTAGTACTACTCTCGCCCAAGCACGCTTAACTGCGGAGTTCTGATGGGATCCGGTGCATTAGTGCTGGTATGATCGCACCCGATAGGCACTCCGCTTTCAATTCTTTTGGTCCATTTTTCGGCCCCGTCGGGCACCGCTCGCTCTATCTCTGGCTTTCTTGGCCACGTCTCGCCGGCCGGACCCCGTATCCCGTTGGAGGGATGGCTGCGGCCGAACGTGCCCGCTGACGGGGCTATTTTGGCTCGAAGCTGGAAAAATCGCTGCGAAAACTCTCCGGGAAGATCCGGACGGCATGAGCCGAAGTTGCGGCGACCGGATGAAAGAAGGGAACGGGGGGCGGGGAAGGGATTTCGTACAAAAACGAAAAAGGGGTGCAACACGAGGACTTCCCAGGGGGTCACCCATCCTAGTACTACTCTCGCCCAAGCACGCTTAACTGCGGAGTTCTGATGGGATCCGGTGCATTAGTGCTGGTATGATCGCACCCGATAGGCACTCCGCTTTCAATTCTTTTGGTCCATTTTTCTGCCCCGTCGGGCACTGCTCGCTCTATCTCTGGCTTTCTTGGCCACGTCTCGCCGGCCGGACCCCGTATCCCGTTGGAGGGATGGCTACGGCCGAGAGTGCCCGCTGAAGGGGGCTATTTTGGCTCGCAGCTCGAAAAATCGCTGCAGCGAAAACCCTCCGGGAAGATCCGGACGGAATGAGCCGAAGTTGCGGCGACCGGATGAAAGAAGGGAACGGGGGGCGGGGAAGGGATTTCGTACAAAAACGAAAAAGGGGTGCAACACGAGGACTTCCCAGGGGGTCACCCATCCTAGTACTACTCTCGCCCAAGCACGCTTAACTGCGGAGTTCTGATGGGATCCGGTGCATTAGTGCTGGTATGATCGCACCCGATAGGCACTCCGCTTTCAATTCTTTTGGTCCATTTTTCGGCCCCGTCGGGCACCGCTCGCTCTATCTCTGGCTTTCTTGGCCACGTCTCGCCGGCCGGACCCCGTATCCCGTTGGAGGGATGGCTGCGGCCGAACGTGCCCGCTGACGGGGCTATTTTGGCTCGAAGCTGGAAAAATCGCTGCGAAAACTCTCCGGGAAGATCCGGACGGCATGAGCCGAAGTTGCGGCGACCGGATGAAAGAAGGGAACGGGGGGCGGGGAAGGGATTTCGTACAAAAACGAAAAAGGGGTGCAACACGAGGACTTCCCAGGGGGTCACCCATCCTAGTACTACTCTCGCCCAAGCACGCTTAACTGCGGAGTTCTGATGGGATCCGGTGCATTAGTGCTGGTATGATCGCACCCGATAGGCACTCCGCTTTCAATTCTTTTGGTCCATTTTTCTGCCCCGTCGGGCACTGCTCGCTCTATCTCTGGCTTTCTTGGCCACGTCTCGCCGGCCGGACCCCGTATCCCGTTGGAGGGATGGCTACGGCCGAGAGTGCCCGCTGAAGGGGGCTATTTTGGCTCGCAGCTCGAAAAATCGCTGCAGCGAAAACCCTCCGGGAAGATCCGGACGGAATGAGCCGAAGTTGCGGCGACCGGATGAAAGAAGGGAACGGGGGGCGGGGAAGGGATTTCGTACAAAAACGAAAAAGGGGTGCAACACGAGGACTTCCCAGGGGGTCACCCATCCTAGTACTACTCTCGCCCAAGCACGCTTAACTGCGGAGTTCTGATGGGATCCGGTGCATTAGTGCTGGTATGATCGCACCCGATAGGCACTCCGCTTTCAATTCTTTTGGTCCATTTTTCGGCCCCGTCGGGCACCGCTCGCTCTATCTCTGGCTTTCTTGGCCACGTCTCGCCGGCCGGACCCCGTATCCCGTTGGAGGGATGGCTGCGGCCGAACGTGCCCGCTGACGGGGCTATTTTGGCTCGAAGCTGGAAAAATCGCTGCGAAAACTCTCCGGGAAGATCCGGACGGCATGAGCCGAAGTTGCGGCGACCGGATGAAAGAAGGGAACGGGGGGCGGGGAAGGGATTTCGTACAAAAACGAAAAAGGGGTGCAACACGAGGACTTCCCAGGGGGTCACCCATCCTAGTACTACTCTCGCCCAAGCACGCTTAACTGCGGAGTTTTGATGGGATCCGGTGCATTAGTGCTGGTATGATCGCACCCGATAGGCACTCCGCTTTCAATTCTTTTAGTCCATTTTTCTGCCCCGTCGGGCACTGCTCGCTCTATCTCTGGCTTTCTTGGCCACGTCTCGCCGGCCGGACCCCGTATCCCGTTGGAGGGATGGCTACGGCCGAGAGTGCCCGCTGAAGGGGGCTATTTTGGCTCGCAGCTCGAAAAATCGCTGCAGCGAAAACCCTCCGGGAAGATCCGGACGGAATGAGCCGAAGTTGCGGCGACCGGATGAAAGAAGGGAACGGGGGGCGGGGAAGGGATTTCGTACAAAAACGAAAAAGGGGTGCAACACGAGGACTTCCCAGGGGGTCACCCATCCTAGTACTACTCTCGCCCAAGCACGCTTAACTGCGGAGTTCTGATGGGATCCGGTGCATTAGTGCTGGTATGATCGCACCCGATAGGCACTCCGCTTTCAATTCTTTTGGTCCATTTTTCGGCCCCGTCGGGCACCGCTCGCTCTATCTCTGGCTTTCTTGGCCACGTCTCGCCGGCCGGACCCCGTATCCCGTTGGAGGGATGGCTGCGGCCGAACGTGCCCGCTGACGGGGCTATTTTGGCTCGAAGCTGGAAAAATCGCTGCGAAAACTCTCCGGGAAGATCCGGACGGCATGAGCCGAAGTTGCGGCGACCGGATGAAAGAAGGGAACGGGGGGCGGGGAAGGGATTTCGTACAAAAACGAAAAAGGGGTGCAACACGAGGACTTCCCAGGGGGTCACCCATCCTAGTACTACTCTCGCCCAAGCACGCTTAACTGCGGAGTTCTGATGGGATCCGGTGCATTAGTGCTGGTATGATCGCACCCGATAGGCACTCCGCTTTCAATTCTTTTGGTCCATTTTTCTGCCCCGTCGGGCACTGCTCGCTCTATCTCTGGCTTTCTTGGCCACGTCTCGCCGGCCGGACCCCGTATCCCGTTGGAGGGATGGCTACGGCCGAGAGTGCCCGCTGAAGGGGGCTATTTTGGCTCGCAGCTCGAAAAATCGCTGCAGCGAAAACCCTCCGGGAAGATCCGGACGGAATGAGCCGAAGTTGCGGCGACCGGATGAAAGAAGGGAACGGGGGGCGGGGAAGGGATTTCGTACAAAAACGAAAAAGGGGTGCAACACGAGGACTTCCCAGGGGGTCACCCATCCTAGTACTACTCTCGCCCAAGCACGCTTAACTGCGGAGTTCTGATGGGATCCGGTGCATTAGTGCTGGTATGATCGCACCCGATAGGCACTCCGCTTTCAATTCTTTTGGTCCATTTTTCTGCCCCGTCGGGCACTGCTCGCTCTATCTCTGGCTTTCTTGGCCACGTCTCGCCGGCCGGACCCCGTATCCCGTTGGAGGGATGGCTACGGCCGAGAGTGCCCGCTGAAGGGGGCTATTTTGGCTCGCAGCTCGAAAAATCGCTGCAGCGAAAACCCTCCGGGAAGATCCGGACGGAATGAGCCGAAGTTGCGGCGACCGGATGAAAGAAGGGAACGGGGGGCGGGGAAGGGATTTCGTACAAAAACGAAAAAGGGGTGCAACACGAGGACTTCCCAGGGGGTCACCCATCCTAGTACTACTCTCGCCCAAGCACGCTTAACTGCGGAGTTCTGATGGGATCCGGTGCATTAGTGCTGGTATGATCGCACCCGATAGGCACTCCGCTTTCAATTCTTTTGGTCCATTTTTCGGCCCCGTCGGGCACCGCTCGCTCTATCTCTGGCTTTCTTGGCCACGTCTCGCCGGCCGGACCCCGTATCCCGTTGGAGGGATGGCTGCGGCCGAACGTGCCCGCTGACGGGGCTATTTTGGCTCGAAGCTGGAAAAATCGCTGCGAAAACTCTCCGGGAAGATCCGGACGGCATGAGCCGAAGTTGCGGCGACCGGATGAAAGAAGGGAACGGGGGGCGGGGAAGGGATTTCGTACAAAAACGAAAAAGGGGTGCAACACGAGGACTTCCCAGGGGGTCACCCATCCTAGTACTACTCTCGCCCAAGCACGCTTAACTGCGGAGTTCTGATGGGATCCGGTGCATTAGTGCTGGTATGATCGCACCCGATAGGCACTCCGCTTTCAATTCTTTTGGTCCATTTTTCTGCCCCGTCGGGCACTGCTCGCTCTATCTCTGGCTTTCTTGGCCACGTCTCGCCGGCCGGACCCCGTATCCCGTTGGAGGGATGGCTACGGCCGAGAGTGCCCGCTGAAGGGGGCTATTTTGGCTCGCAGCTCGAAAAATCGCTGCAGCGAAAACTCTCCGGGAAGATCCGGACGGAATGAGCCGAAGTTGCGGCGACCGGATGAAAGAAGGGAACGGGGGGCGGGGAAGGGATTTCGTACAAAAACGAAAAAGGGGTGCAACACGAGGACTTCCCAGGGGGTCACCCATCCTAGTACTACTCTCGCCCAAGCACGCTTAACTGCGGAGTTCTGATGGGATCCGGTGCATTAGTGCTGGTATGATCGCACCCGATAGGCACTCCGCTTTCAATTCTTTTGGTCCATTTTTCGGCCCCGTCGGGCACCGCTCGCTCTATCTCTGGCTTTCTTGGCCACGTCTCGCCGGCCGGACCCCGTATCCCGTTGGAGGGATGGCTGCGGCCGAACGTGCCCGCTGACGGGGCTATTTTGGCTCGAAGCTGGAAAAATCGCTGCGAAAACTCTCCGGGAAGATCCGGACGGCATGAGCCGAAGTTGCGGCGACCGGATGAAAGAAGGGAACGGGGGGCGGGGAAGGGATTTCGTACAAAAACGAAAAAGGGGTGCAACACGAGGACTTCCCAGGGGGTCACCCATCCTAGTACTACTCTCGCCCAAGCACGCTTAACTGCGGAGTTCTGATGGGATCCGGTGCATTAGTGCTGGTATGATCGCACCCGATAGGCACTCCGCTTTCAATTCTTTTGGTCCATTTTTCGGCCCCGTCGGGCACCGCTCGCTCTATCTCTGGCTTTCTTGGCCACGTCTCGCCGGCCGGACCCCGTATCCCGTTGGAGGGATGGCTGCGGCCGAACGTGCCCGCTGACGGGGCTATTTTGGCTCGAAGCTGGAAAAATCGCTGCGAAAACTCTCCGGGAAGATCCGGACGGCATGAGCCGAAGTTGCGGCGACCGGATGAAAGAAGGGAACGGGGGGCGGGGAAGGGATTTCGTACAAAAACGAAAAAGGGGTGCAACACGAGGACTTCCCAGGGGGTCACCCATCCTAGTACTACTCTCGCCCAAGCACGCTTAACTGCGGAGTTCTGATGGGATCCGGTGCATTAGTGCTGGTATGATCGCACCCGATAGGCACTCCGCTTTCAATTCTTTTGGTCCATTTTTCTGCCCCGTCGGGCACTGCTCGCTCTATCTCTGGCTTTCTTGGCCACGTCTCGCCGGCCGGACCCCGTATCCCGTTGGAGGGATGGCTCCGGCCGAGAGTGCCCGCTGAAGGGGGCTATTTTGGCTCGCAGCTCGAAAAATCGCTGCAGCGAAAACTCTCCGGGAAGATCCGGACGGAATGAGCCGAAGTTGCGGCGACCGGATGAAAGAAGGGAACGGGGGGCGGGGAAGGGATTTCGTACAAAAACGAAAAAGGGGTGCAACACGAGGACTTCCCAGGGGGTCACCCATCCTAGTACTACTCTCGCCCAAGCACGCTTAACTGCGGAGTTCTGATGGGATCCGGTGCATTAGTGCTGTTATGATCGCACCCGATAGGCACTCCGCTTTCAATTCTTTTGGTCCATTTTTCGGCCCCGTCGGGCACCGCTCGCTCTATCTCTGGCTTTCTTGGCCACGTCTCGCCGGCCGGACCCCGTATCCCGTTGGAGGGATGGCTGCGGCCGAACGTGCCCGCTGACGGGGCTATTTTGGCTCGAAGCTGGAAAAATCGCTGCGAAAACTCTCCGGGAAGATCCGGACGGCATGAGCCGAAGTTGCGGCGACCGGATGAAAGAAGGGAACGGGGGGCGGGGAAGGGATTTCGTACAAAAACGAAAAAGGGGTGCAACACGAGGACTTCCCAGGGGGTCACCCATCCTAGTACTACTCTCGCCCAAGCACGCTTAACTGCGGAGTTCTGATGGGATCCGGTGCATTAGTGCTGGTATGATCGCACCCGATAGGCACTCCGCTTTCAATTCTTTTGGTCCATTTTTCTGCCCCGTCGGGCACTGCTCGCTCTATCTCTGGCTTTCTTGGCCACGTCTCGCCGGCCGGACCCCGTATCCCGTTGGAGGGATGGCTACGGCCGAGAGTGCCCGCTGAAGGGGGCTATTTTGGCTCGCAGCTCGAAAAATCGCTGCAGCGAAAACCCTCCGGGAAGATCCGGACGGAATGAGCCGAAGTTGCGGCGACCGGATGAAAGAAGGGAACGGGGGGCGGGGAAGGGATTTCGTACAAAAACGAAAAAGGGGTGCAACACGAGGACTTCCCAGGGGGTCACCCATCCTAGTACTACTCTCGCCCAAGCACGCTTAACTGCGGAGTTCTGATGGGATCCGGTGCATTAGTGCTGGTATGATCGCACCCGATAGGCACTCCGCTTTCAATTCTTTTGGTCCATTTTTCGGCCCCGTCGGGCACCGCTCGCTCTATCTCTGGCTTTCTTGGCCACGTCTCGCCGGCCGGACCCCGTATCCCGTTGGAGGGATGGCTGCGGCCGAACGTGCCCGCTGACGGGGCTATTTTGGCTCGAAGCTGGAAAAATCGCTGCGAAAACTCTCCGGGAAGATCCGGACGGCATGAGCCGAAGTTGCGGCGACCGGATGAAAGAAGGGAACGGGGGGCGGGGAAGGGATTTCGTACAAAAACGAAAAAGGGGTGCAACACGAGGACTTCCCAGGGGGTCACCCATCCTAGTACTACTCTCGCCCAAGCACGCTTAACTGCGGAGTTCTGATGGGATCCGGTGCATTAGTGCTGGTATGATCGCACCCGATAGGCACTCCGCTTTCAATTCTTTTGGTCCATTTTTCTGCCCCGTCGGGCACTGCTCGCTCTATCTCTGGCTTTCTTGGCCACGTCTCGCCGGCCGGACCCCGTATCCCGTTGGAGGGATGGCTACGGCCGAGAGTGCCCGCTGAAGGGGGCTATTTTGGCTCGCAGCTCGAAAAATCGCTGCAGCGAAAACTCTCCGGGAAGATCCGGACGGAATGAGCCGAAGTTGCGGCGACCGGATGAAAGAAGGGAACGGGGGGCGGGGAAGGGATTTCGTACAAAAACGAAAAAGGGGTGCAACACGAGGACTTCCCAGGGGGTCACCCATCCTAGTACTACTCTCGCCCAAGCACGCTTAACTGCGGAGTTCTGATGGGATCCGGTGCATTAGTGCTGGTATGATCGCACCCGATAGGCACTCCGCTTTCAATTCTTTTGGTCCATTTTTCTGCCCCGTCGGGCACTGCTCGCTCTATCTCTGGCTTTCTTGGCCACGTCTCGCCGGCCGGACCCCGTATCCCGTTGGAGGGATGGCTACGGCCGAGAGTGCCCGCTGAAGGGGGCTATTTTGGCTCGCAGCTCGAAAAATCGCTGCAGCGAAAACCCTCCGGGAAGATCCGGACGGAATGAGCCGAAGTTGCGGCGACCGGATGAAAGAAGGGAACGGGGGGCGGGGAAGGGATTTCGTACAAAAACGAAAAAGGGGTGCAACACGAGGACTTCCCAGGGGGTCACCCATCCTAGTACTACTCTCGCCCAAGCACGCTTAACTGCGGAGTTCTGATGGGATCCGGTGCATTAGTGCTGGTATGATCGCACCCGATAGGCACTCCGCTTTCAATTCTTTTGGTCCATTTTTCGGCCCCGTCGGGCACCGCTCGCTCTATCTCTGGCTTTCTTGGCCACGTCTCGCCGGCCGGACCCCGTATCCCGTTGGAGGGATGGCTGCGGCCGAACGTGCCCGCTGACGGGGCTATTTTGGCTCGAAGCTGGAAAAATCGCTGCGAAAACTCTCCGGGAAGATCCGGACGGCATGAGCCGAAGTTGCGGCGACCGGATGAAAGAAGGGAACGGGGGGCGGGGAAGGGATTTCGTACAAAAACGAAAAAGGGGTGCAACACGAGGACTTCCCAGGGGGTCACCCATCCTAGTACTACTCTCGCCCAAGCACGCTTAACTGCGGAGTTCTGATGGGATCCGGTGCATTAGTGCTGGTATGATCGCACCCGATAGGCACTCCGCTTTCAATTCTTTTGGTCCATTTTTCTGCCCCGTCGGGCACTGCTCGCTCTATCTCTGGCTTTCTTGGCCACGTCTCGCCGGCCGGACCCCGTATCCCGTTGGAGGGATGGCTACGGCCGAGAGTGCCCGCTGAAGGGGGCTATTTTGGCTCGCAGCTCGAAAAATCGCTGCAGCGAAAACTCTCCGGGAAGATCCGGACGGAATGAGCCGAAGTTGCGGCGACCGGATGAAAGAAGGGAACGGGGGGCGGGGAAGGGATTTCGTACAAAAACGAAAAAGGGGTGCAACACGAGGACTTCCCAGGGGGTCACCCATCCTAGTACTACTCTCGCCCAAGCACGCTTAACTGCGGAGTTCTGATGGGATCCGGTGCATTAGTGCTGGTATGATCGCACCCGATAGGCACTCCGCTTTCAATTCTTTTGGTCCATTTTTCTGCCCCGTCGGGCACTGCTCGCTCTATCTCTGGCTTTCTTGGCCACGTCTCGCCGGCCGGACCCCGTATCCCGTTGGAGGGATGGCTACGGCCGAGAGTGCCCGCTGAAGGGGGCTATTTTGGCTCGCAGCTCGAAAAATCGCTGCAGCGAAAACCCTCCGGGAAGATCCGGACGGAATGAGCCGAAGTTGCGGCGACCGGATGAAAGAAGGGAACGGGGGGCGGGGAAGGGATTTCGTACAAAAACGAAAAAGGGGTGCAACACGAGGACTTCCCAGGGGGTCACCCATCCTAGTACTACTCTCGCCCAAGCACGCTTAACTGCGGAGTTCTGATGGGATCCGGTGCATTAGTGCTGGTATGATCGCACCCGATAGGCACTCCGCTTTCAATTCTTTTGGTCCATTTTTCGGCCCCGTCGGGCACCGCTCGCTCTATCTCTGGCTTTCTTGGCCACGTCTCGCCGGCCGGACCCCGTATCCCGTTGGAGGGATGGCTGCGGCCGAACGTGCCCGCTGACGGGGCTATTTTGGCTCGAAGCTGGAAAAATCGCTGCGAAAACTCTCCGGGAAGATCCGGACGGCATGAGCCGAAGTTGCGGCGACCGGATGAAAGAAGGGAACGGGGGGCGGGGAAGGGATTTCGTACAAAAACGAAAAAGGGGTGCAACACGAGGACTTCCCAGGGGGTCACCCATCCTAGTACTACTCTCGCCCAAGCACGCTTAACTGCGGAGTTCTGATGGGATCCGGTGCATTAGTGCTGGTATGATCGCACCCGATAGGCACTCCGCTTTCAATTCTTTTGGTCCATTTTTCTGCCCCGTCGGGCACTGCTCGCTCTATCTCTGGCTTTCTTGGCCACGTCTCGCCGGCCGGACCCCGTATCCCGTTGGAGGGATGGCTACGGCCGAGAGTGCCCGCTGAAGGGGGCTATTTTGGCTCGCAGCTCGAAAAATCGCTGCAGCGAAAACCCTCCGGGAAGATCCGGACGGAATGAGCCGAAGTTGCGGCGACCGGATGAAAGAAGGGAACGGGGGGCGGGGAAGGGATTTCGTACAAAAACGAAAAAGGGGTGCAACACGAGGACTTCCCAGGGGGTCACCCATCCTAGTACTACTCTCGCCCAAGCACGCTTAACTGCGGAGTTCTGATGGGATCCGGTGCATTAGTGCTGGTATGATCGCACCCGATAGGCACTCCGCTTTCAATTCTTTTGGTCCATTTTTCGGCCCCGTCGGGCACCGCTCGCTCTATCTCTGGCTTTCTTGGCCACGTCTCGCCGGCCGGACCCCGTATCCCGTTGGAGGGATGGCTGCGGCCGAACGTGCCCGCTGACGGGGCTATTTTGGCTCGAAGCTGGAAAAATCGCTGCGAAAACTCTCCGGGAAGATCCGGACGGCATGAGCCGAAGTTGCGGCGACCGGATGAAAGAAGGGAACGGGGGGCGGGGAAGGGATTTCGTACAAAAACGAAAAAGGGGTGCAACACGAGGACTTCCCAGGGGGTCACCCATCCTAGTACTACTCTCGCCCAAGCACGCTTAACTGCGGAGTTCTGATGGGATCCGGTGCATTAGTGCTGGTATGATCGCACCCGATAGGCACTCCGCTTTCAATTCTTTTGGTCCATTTTTCTGCCCCGTCGGGCACTGCTCGCTCTATCTCTGGCTTTCTTGGCCACGTCTCGCCGGCCGGACCCCGTATCCCGTTGGAGGGATGGCTACGGCCGAGAGTGCCCGCTGAAGGGGGCTATTTTGGCTCGCAGCTCGAAAAATCGCTGCAGCGAAAACCCTCCGGGAAGATCCGGACGGAATGAGCCGAAGTTGCGGCGACCGGATGAAAGAAGGGAACGGGGGGCGGGGAAGGGATTTCGTACAAAAACGAAAAAGGGGTGCAACACGAGGACTTCCCAGGGGGTCACCCATCCTAGTACTACTCTCGCCCAAGCACGCTTAACTGCGGAGTTCTGATGGGATCCGGTGCATTAGTGCTGGTATGATCGCACCCGATAGGCACTCCGCTTTCAATTCTTTTGGTCCATTTTTCGGCCCCGTCGGGCACCGCTCGCTCTATCTCTGGCTTTCTTGGCCACGTCTCGCCGGCCGGACCCCGTATCCCGTTGGAGGGATGGCTGCGGCCGAACGTGCCCGCTGACGGGGCTATTTTGGCTCGAAGCTGGAAAAATCGCTGCGAAAACTCTCCGGGAAGATCCGGACGGCATGAGCCGAAGTTGCGGCGACCGGATGAAAGAAGGGAACGGGGGGCGGGGAAGGGATTTCGTACAAAAACGAAAAAGGGGTGCAACACGAGGACTTCCCAGGGGGTCACCCATCCTAGTACTACTCTCGCCCAAGCACGCTTAACTGCGGAGTTCTGATGGGATCCGGTGCATTAGTGCTGGTATGATCGCACCCGATAGGCACTCCGCTTTCAATTCTTTTGGTCCATTTTTCTGCCCCGTCGGGCACTGCTCGCTCTATCTCTGGCTTTCTTGGCCACGTCTCGCCGGCCGGACCCCGTATCCCGTTGGAGGGATGGCTACGGCCGAGAGTGCCCGCTGAAGGGGGCTATTTTGGCTCGCAGCTCGAAAAATCGCTGCAGCGAAAACCCTCCGGGAAGATCCGGACGGAATGAGCCGAAGTTGCGGCGACCGGATGAAAGAAGGGAACGGGGGGCGGGGAAGGGATTTCGTACAAAAACGAAAAAGGGGTGCAACACGAGGACTTCCCAGGGGGTCACCCATCCTAGTACTACTCTCGCCCAAGCACGCTTAACTGCGGAGTTCTGATGGGATCCGGTGCATTAGTGCTGGTATGATCGCACCCGATAGGCACTCCGCTTTCAATTCTTTTGGTCCATTTTTCGGCCCCGTCGGGCACCGCTCGCTCTATCTCTGGCTTTCTTGGCCACGTCTCGCCGGCCGGACCCCGTATCCCGTTGGAGGGATGGCTGCGGCCGAACGTGCCCGCTGACGGGGCTATTTTGGCTCGAAGCTGGAAAAATCGCTGCGAAAACTCTCCGGGAAGATCCGGACGGCATGAGCCGAAGTTGCGGCGACCGGATGAAAGAAGGGAACGGGGGGCGGGGAAGGGATTTCGTACAAAAACGAAAAAGGGGTGCAACACGAGGACTTCCCAGGGGGTCACCCATCCTAGTACTACTCTCGCCCAAGCACGCTTAACTGCGGAGTTCTGATGGGATCCGGTGCATTAGTGCTGGTATGATCGCACCCGATAGGCACTCCGCTTTCAATTCTTTTGGTCCATTTTTCTGCCCCGTCGGGCACTGCTCGCTCTATCTCTGGCTTTCTTGGCCACGTCTCGCCGGCCGGACCCCGTATCCCGTTGGAGGGATGGCTACGGCCGAGAGTGCCCGCTGAAGGGGGCTATTTTGGCTCGCAGCTCGAAAAATCGCTGCAGCGAAAACCCTCCGGGAAGATCCGGACGGAATGAGCCGAAGTTGCGGCGACCGGATGAAAGAAGGGAACGGGGGGCGGGGAAGGGATTTCGTACAAAAACGAAAAAGGGGTGCAACACGAGGACTTCCCAGGGGGTCACCCATCCTAGTACTACTCTCGCCCAAGCACGCTTAACTGCGGAGTTCTGATGGGATCCGGTGCATTAGTGCTGGTATGATCGCACCCGATAGGCACTCCGCTTTCAATTCTTTTGGTCCATTTTTCGGCCCCGTCGGGCACCGCTCGCTCTATCTCTGGCTTTCTTGGCCACGTCTCGCCGGCCGGACCCCGTATCCCGTTGGAGGGATGGCTGCGGCCGAACGTGCCCGCTGACGGGGCTATTTTGGCTCGAAGCTGGAAAAATCGCTGCGAAAACTCTCCGGGAAGATCCGGACGGCATGAGCCGAAGTTGCGGCGACCGGATGAAAGAAGGGAACGGGGGGCGGGGAAGGGATTTCGTACAAAAACGAAAAAGGGGTGCAACACGAGGACTTCCCAGGGGGTCACCCATCCTAGTACTACTCTCGCCCAAGCACGCTTAACTGCGGAGTTCTGATGGGATCCGGTGCATTAGTGCTGGTATGATCGCACCCGATAGGCACTCCGCTTTCAATTCTTTTGGTCCATTTTTCTGCCCCGTCGGGCACTGCTCGCTCTATCTCTGGCTTTCTTGGCCACGTCTCGCCGGCCGGACCCCGTATCCCGTTGGAGGGATGGCTACGGCCGAGAGTGCCCGCTGAAGGGGGCTATTTTGGCTCGCAGCTCGAAAAATCGCTGCAGCGAAAACTCTCCGGGAAGATCCGGACGGAATGAGCCGAAGTTGCGGCGACCGGATGAAAGAAGGGAACGGGGGGCGGGGAAGGGATTTCGTACAAAAACGAAAAAGGGGTGCAACACGAGGACTTCCCAGGGGGTCACCCATCCTAGTACTACTCTCGCCCAAGCACGCTTAACTGCGGAGTTCTGATGGGATCCGGTGCATTAGTGCTGGTATGATCGCACCCGATAGGCACTCCGCTTTCAATTCTTTTGGTCCATTTTTCGGCCCCGTCGGGCACCGCTCGCTCTATCTCTGGCTTTCTTGGCCACGTCTCGCCGGCCGGACCCCGTATCCCGTTGGAGGGATGGCTGCGGCCGAACGTGCCCGCTGACGGGGCTATTTTGGCTCGAAGCTGGAAAAATCGCTGCGAAAACTCTCCGGGAAGATCCGGACGGCATGAGCCGAAGTTGCGGCGACCGGATGAAAGAAGGGAACGGGGGGCGGGGAAGGGATTTCGTACAAAAACGAAAAAGGGGTGCAACACGAGGACTTCCCAGGGGGTCACCCATCCTAGTACTACTCTCGCCCAAGCACGCTTAACTGCGGAGTTCTGATGGGATCCGGTGCATTAGTGCTGGTATGATCGCACCCGATAGGCACTCCGCTTTCAATTCTTTTGGTCCATTTTTCTGCCCCGTCGGGCACTGCTCGCTCTATCTCTGGCTTTCTTGGCCACGTCTCGCCGGCCGGACCCCGTATCCCGTTGGAGGGATGGCTACGGCCGAGAGTGCCCGCTGAAGGGGGCTATTTTGGCTCGCAGCTCGAAAAATCGCTGCAGCGAAAACTCTCCGGGAAGATCCGGACGGAATGAGCCGAAGTTGCGGCGACCGGATGAAAGAAGGGAACGGGGGGCGGGGAAGGGATTTCGTACAAAAACGAAAAAGGGGTGCAACACGAGGACTTCCCAGGGGGTCACCCATCCTAGTACTACTCTCGCCCAAGCACGCTTAACTGCGGAGTTCTGATGGGATCCGGTGCATTAGTGCTGGTATGATCGCACCCGATAGGCACTCCGCTTTCAATTCTTTTGGTCCATTTTTCGGCCCCGTCGGGCACCGCTCGCTCTATCTCTGGCTTTCTTGGCCACGTCTCGCCGGCCGGACCCCGTATCCCGTTGGAGGGATGGCTGCGGCCGAACGTGCCCGCTGACGGGGCTATTTTGGCTCGAAGCTGGAAAAATCGCTGCGAAAACTCTCCGGGAAGATCCGGACGGCATGAGCCGAAGTTGCGGCGACCGGATGAAAGAAGGGAACGGGGGGCGGGGAAGGGATTTCGTACAAAAACGAAAAAGGGGTGCAACACGAGGACTTCCCAGGGGGTCACCCATCCTAGTACTACTCTCGCCCAAGCACGCTTAACTGCGGAGTTCTGATGGGATCCGGTGCATTAGTGCTGGTATGATCGCACCCGATAGGCACTCCGCTTTCAATTCTTTTGGTCCATTTTTCTGCCCCGTCGGGCACTGCTCGCTCTATCTCTGGCTTTCTTGGCCACGTCTCGCCGGCCGGACCCCGTATCCCGTTGGAGGGATGGCTACGGCCGAGAGTGCCCGCTGAAGGGGGCTATTTTGGCTCGCAGCTCGAAAAATCGCTGCAGCGAAAACTCTCCGGGAAGATCCGGACGGAATGAGCCGAAGTTGCGGCGACCGGATGAAAGAAGGGAACGGGGGGCGGGGAAGGGATTTCGTACAAAAACGAAAAAGGGGTGCAACACGAGGACTTCCCAGGGGGTCACCCATCCTAGTACTACTCTCGCCCAAGCACGCTTAACTGCGGAGTTCTGATGGGATCCGGTGCATTAGTGCTGGTATGATCGCACCCGATAGGCACTCCGCTTTCAATTCTTTTGGTCCATTTTTCGGCCCCGTCGGGCACCGCTCGCTCTATCTCTGGCTTTCTTGGCCACGTCTCGCCGGCCGGACCCCGTATCCCGTTGGAGGGATGGCTGCGGCCGAACGTGCCCGCTGACGGGGCTATTTTGGCTCGAAGCTGGAAAAATCGCTGCGAAAACTCTCCGGGAAGATCCGGACGGCATGAGCCGAAGTTGCGGCGACCGGATGAAAGAAGGGAACGGGGGGCGGGGAAGGGATTTCGTACAAAAACGAAAAAGGGGTGCAACACGAGGACTTCCCAGGGGGTCACCCATCCTAGTACTACTCTCGCCCAAGCACGCTTAACTGCGGAGTTCTGATGGGATCCGGTGCATTAGTGCTGGTATGATCGCACCCGATAGGCACTCCGCTTTCAATTCTTTTGGTCCATTTTTCTGCCCCGTCGGGCACTGCTCGCTCTATCTCTGGCTTTCTTGGCCACGTCTCGCCGGCCGGACCCCGTATCCCGTTGGAGGGATGGCTACGGCCGAGAGTGCCCGCTGAAGGGGGCTATTTTGGCTCGCAGCTCGAAAAATCGCTGCAGCGAAAACTCTCCGGGAAGATCCGGACGGAATGAGCCGAAGTTGCGGCGACCGGATGAAAGAAGGGAACGGGGGGCGGGGAAGGGATTTCGTACAAAAACGAAAAAGGGGTGCAACACGAGGACTTCCCAGGGGGTCACCCATCCTAGTACTACTCTCGCCCAAGCACGCTTAACTGCGGAGTTCTGATGGGATCCGGTGCATTAGTGCTGGTATGATCGCACCCGATAGGCACTCCGCTTTCAATTCTTTTGGTCCATTTTTCGGCCCCGTCGGGCACCGCTCGCTCTATCTCTGGCTTTCTTGGCCACGTCTCGCCGGCCGGACCCCGTATCCCGTTGGAGGGATGGCTGCGGCCGAACGTGCCCGCTGACGGGGCTATTTTGGCTCGAAGCTGGAAAAATCGCTGCGAAAACTCTCCGGGAAGATCCGGACGGCATGAGCCGAAGTTGCGGCGACCGGATGAAAGAAGGGAACGGGGGGCGGGGAAGGGATTTCGTACAAAAACGAAAAAGGGGTGCAACACGAGGACTTCCCAGGGGGTCACCCATCCTAGTACTACTCTCGCCCAAGCACGCTTAACTGCGGAGTTCTGATGGGATCCGGTGCATTAGTGCTGGTATGATCGCACCCGATAGGCACTCCGCTTTCAATTCTTTTGGTCCATTTTTCTGCCCCGTCGGGCACTGCTCGCTCTATCTCTGGCTTTCTTGGCCACGTCTCGCCGGCCGGACCCCGTATCCCGTTGGAGGGATGGCTACGGCCGAGAGTGCCCGCTGAAGGGGGCTATTTTGGCTCGCAGCTCGAAAAATCGCTGCAGCGAAAACTCTCCGGGAAGATCCGGACGGAATGAGCCGAAGTTGCGGCGACCGGATGAAAGAAGGGAACGGGGGGCGGGGAAGGGATTTCGTACAAAAACGAAAAAGGGGTGCAACACGAGGACTTCCCAGGGGGTCACCCATCCTAGTACTACTCTCGCCCAAGCACGCTTAACTGCGGAGTTCTGATGGGATCCGGTGCATTAGTGCTGGTATGATCGCACCCGATAGGCACTCCGCTTTCAATTCTTTTGGTCCATTTTTCGGCCCCGTCGGGCACCGCTCGCTCTATCTCTGGCTTTCTTGGCCACGTCTCGCCGGCCGGACCCCGTATCCCGTTGGAGGGATGGCTGCGGCCGAACGTGCCCGCTGACGGGGCTATTTTGGCTCGAAGCTGGAAAAATCGCTGCGAAAACTCTCCGGGAAGATCCGGACGGCATGAGCCGAAGTTGCGGCGACCGGATGAAAGAAGGGAACGGGGGGCGGGGAAGGGATTTCGTACAAAAACGAAAAAGGGGTGCAACACGAGGACTTCCCAGGGGGTCACCCATCCTAGTACTACTCTCGCCCAAGCACGCTTAACTGCGGAGTTCTGATGGGATCCGGTGCATTAGTGCTGGTATGATCGCACCCGATAGGCACTCCGCTTTCAATTCTTTTGGTCCATTTTTCTGCCCCGTCGGGCACTGCTCGCTCTATCTCTGGCTTTCTTGGCCACGTCTCGCCGGCCGGACCCCGTATCCCGTTGGAGGGATGGCTACGGCCGAGAGTGCCCGCTGAAGGGGGCTATTTTGGCTCGCAGCTCGAAAAATCGCTGCAGCGAAAACCCTCCGGGAAGATCCGGACGGAATGAGCCGAAGTTGCGGCGACCGGATGAAAGAAGGGAACGGGGGGCGGGGAAGGGATTTCGTACAAAAACGAAAAAGGGGTGCAACACGAGGACTTCCCAGGGGGTCACCCATCCTAGTACTACTCTCGCCCAAGCACGCTTAACTGCGGAGTTCTGATGGGATCCGGTGCATTAGTGCTGGTATGATCGCACCCGATAGGCACTCCGCTTTCAATTCTTTTGGTCCATTTTTCGGCCCCGTCGGGCACCGCTCGCTCTATCTCTGGCTTTCTTGGCCACGTCTCGCCGGCCGGACCCCGTATCCCGTTGGAGGGATGGCTGCGGCCGAACGTGCCCGCTGACGGGGCTATTTTGGCTCGAAGCTGGAAAAATCGCTGCGAAAACTCTCCGGGAAGATCCGGACGGCATGAGCCGAAGTTGCGGCGACCGGATGAAAGAAGGGAACGGGGGGCGGGGAAGGGATTTCGTACAAAAACGAAAAAGGGGTGCAACACGAGGACTTCCCAGGGGGTCACCCATCCTAGTACTACTCTCGCCCAAGCACGCTTAACTGCGGAGTTCTGATGGGATCCGGTGCATTAGTGCTGGTATGATCGCACCCGATAGGCACTCCGCTTTCAATTCTTTTGGTCCATTTTTCTGCCCCGTCGGGCACTGCTCGCTCTATCTCTGGCTTTCTTGGCCACGTCTCGCCGGCCGGACCCCGTATCCCGTTGGAGGGATGGCTACGGCCGAGAGTGCCCGCTGAAGGGGGCTATTTTGGCTCGCAGCTCGAAAAATCGCTGCAGCGAAAACTCTCCGGGAAGATCCGGACGGAATGAGCCGAAGTTGCGGCGACCGGATGAAAGAAGGGAACGGGGGGCGGGGAAGGGATTTCGTACAAAAACGAAAAAGGGGTGCAACACGAGGACTTCCCAGGGGGTCACCCATCCTAGTACTACTCTCGCCCAAGCACGCTTAACTGCGGAGTTCTGATGGGATCCGGTGCATTAGTGCTGGTATGATCGCACCCGATAGGCACTCCGCTTTCAATTCTTTTGGTCCATTTTTCGGCCCCGTCGGGCACCGCTCGCTCTATCTCTGGCTTTCTTGGCCACGTCTCGCCGGCCGGACCCCGTATCCCGTTGGAGGGATGGCTGCGGCCGAACGTGCCCGCTGACGGGGCTATTTTGGCTCGAAGCTGGAAAAATCGCTGCGAAAACTCTCCGGGAAGATCCGGACGGCATGAGCCGAAGTTGCGGCGACCGGATGAAAGAAGGGAACGGGGGGCGGGGAAGGGATTTCGTACAAAAACGAAAAAGGGGTGCAACACGAGGACTTCCCAGGGGGTCACCCATCCTAGTACTACTCTCGCCCAAGCACGCTTAACTGCGGAGTTCTGATGGGATCCGGTGCATTAGTGCTGGTATGATCGCACCCGATAGGCACTCCGCTTTCAATTCTTTTGGTCCATTTTTCTGCCCCGTCGGGCACTGCTCGCTCTATCTCTGGCTTTCTTGGCCACGTCTCGCCGGCCGGACCCCGTATCCCGTTGGAGGGATGGCTACGGCCGAGAGTGCCCGCTGAAGGGGGCTATTTTGGCTCGCAGCTCGAAAAATCGCTGCAGCGAAAACCCTCCGGGAAGATCCGGACGGAATGAGCCGAAGTTGCGGCGACCGGATGAAAGAAGGGAACGGGGGGCGGGGAAGGGATTTCGTACAAAAACGAAAAAGGGGTGCAACACGAGGACTTCCCAGGGGGTCACCCATCCTAGTACTACTCTCGCCCAAGCACGCTTAACTGCGGAGTTCTGATGGGATCCGGTGCATTAGTGCTGGTATGATCGCACCCGATAGGCACTCCGCTTTCAATTCTTTTGGTCCATTTTTCGGCCCCGTCGGGCACCGCTCGCTCTATCTCTGGCTTTCTTGGCCACGTCTCGCCGGCCGGACCCCGTATCCCGTTGGAGGGATGGCTGCGGCCGAACGTGCCCGCTGACGGGGCTATTTTGGCTCGAAGCTGGAAAAATCGCTGCGAAAACTCTCCGGGAAGATCCGGACGGCATGAGCCGAAGTTGCGGCGACCGGATGAAAGAAGGGAACGGGGGGCGGGGAAGGGATTTCGTACAAAAACGAAAAAGGGGTGCAACACGAGGACTTCCCAGGGGGTCACCCATCCTAGTACTACTCTCGCCCAAGCACGCTTAACTGCGGAGTTCTGATGGGATCCGGTGCATTAGTGCTGGTATGATCGCACCCGATAGGCACTCCGCTTTCAATTCTTTTGGTCCATTTTTCTGCCCCGTCGGGCACTGCTCGCTCTATCTCTGGCTTTCTTGGCCACGTCTCGCCGGCCGGACCCCGTATCCCGTTGGAGGGATGGCTACGGCCGAGAGTGCCCGCTGAAGGGGGCTATTTTGGCTCGCAGCTCGAAAAATCGCTGCAGCGAAAACTCTCCGGGAAGATCCGGACGGAATGAGCCGAAGTTGCGGCGACCGGATGAAAGAAGGGAACGGGGGGCGGGGAAGGGATTTCGTACAAAAACGAAAAAGGGGTGCAACACGAGGACTTCCCAGGGGGTCACCCATCCTAGTACTACTCTCGCCCAAGCACGCTTAACTGCGGAGTTCTGATGGGATCCGGTGCATTAGTGCTGGTATGATCGCACCCGATAGGCACTCCGCTTTCAATTCTTTTGGTCCATTTTTCGGCCCCGTCGGGCACCGCTCGCTCTATCTCTGGCTTTCTTGGCCACGTCTCGCCGGCCGGACCCCGTATCCCGTTGGAGGGATGGCTGCGGCCGAACGTGCCCGCTGACGGGGCTATTTTGGCTCGAAGCTGGAAAAATCGCTGCGAAAACTCTCCGGGAAGATCCGGACGGCATGAGCCGAAGTTGCGGCGACCGGATGAAAGAAGGGAACGGGGGGCGGGGAAGGGATTTCGTACAAAAACGAAAAAGGGGTGCAACACGAGGACTTCCCAGGGGGTCACCCATCCTAGTACTACTCTCGCCCAAGCACGCTTAACTGCGGAGTTCTGATGGGATCCGGTGCATTAGTGCTGGTATGATCGCACCCGATAGGCACTCCGCTTTCAATTCTTTTGGTCCATTTTTCTGCCCCGTCGGGCACTGCTCGCTCTATCTCTGGCTTTCTTGGCCACGTCTCGCCGGCCGGACCCCGTATCCCGTTGGAGGGATGGCTACGGCCGAGAGTGCCCGCTGAAGGGGGCTATTTTGGCTCGCAGCTCGAAAAATCGCTGCAGCGAAAACTCTCCGGGAAGATCCGGACGGAATGAGCCGAAGTTGCGGCGACCGGATGAAAGAAGGGAACGGGGGGCGGGGAAGGGATTTCGTACAAAAACGAAAAAGGGGTGCAACACGAGGACTTCCCAGGGGGTCACCCATCCTAGTACTACTCTCGCCCAAGCACGCTTAACTGCGGAGTTCTGATGGGATCCGGTGCATTAGTGCTGGTATGATCGCACCCGATAGGCACTCCGCTTTCAATTCTTTTGGTCCATTTTTCGGCCCCGTCGGGCACCGCTCGCTCTATCTCTGGCTTTCTTGGCCACGTCTCGCCGGCCGGACCCCGTATCCCGTTGGAGGGATGGCTGCGGCCGAACGTGCCCGCTGACGGGGCTATTTTGGCTCGAAGCTGGAAAAATCGCTGCGAAAACTCTCCGGGAAGATCCGGACGGCATGAGCCGAAGTTGCGGCGACCGGATGAAAGAAGGGAACGGGGGGCGGGGAAGGGATTTCGTACAAAAACGAAAAAGGGGTGCAACACGAGGACTTCCCAGGGGGTCACCCATCCTAGTACTACTCTCGCCCAAGCACGCTTAACTGCGGAGTTCTGATGGGATCCGGTGCATTAGTGCTGGTATGATCGCACCCGATAGGCACTCCGCTTTCAATTCTTTTGGTCCATTTTTCTGCCCCGTCGGGCACTGCTCGCTCTATCTCTGGCTTTCTTGGCCACGTCTCGCCGGCCGGACCCCGTATCCCGTTGGAGGGATGGCTACGGCCGAGAGTGCCCGCTGAAGGGGGCTATTTTGGCTCGCAGCTCGAAAAATCGCTGCAGCGAAAACTCTCCGGGAAGATCCGGACGGAATGAGCCGAAGTTGCGGCGACCGGATGAAAGAAGGGAACGGGGGGCGGGGAAGGGATTTCGTACAAAAACGAAAAAGGGGTGCAACACGAGGACTTCCCAGGGGGTCACCCATCCTAGTACTACTCTCGCCCAAGCACGCTTAACTGCGGAGTTCTGATGGGATCCGGTGCATTAGTGCTGGTATGATCGCACCCGATAGGCACTCCGCTTTCAATTCTTTTGGTCCATTTTTCGGCCCCGTCGGGCACCGCTCGCTCTATCTCTGGCTTTCTTGGCCACGTCTCGCCGGCCGGACCCCGTATCCCGTTGGAGGGATGGCTGCGGCCGAACGTGCCCGCTGACGGGGCTATTTTGGCTCGAAGCTGGAAAAATCGCTGCGAAAACTCTCCGGGAAGATCCGGACGGCATGAGCCGAAGTTGCGGCGACCGGATGAAAGAAGGGAACGGGGGGCGGGGAAGGGATTTCGTACAAAAACGAAAAAGGGGTGCAACACGAGGACTTCCCAGGGGGTCACCCATCCTAGTACTACTCTCGCCCAAGCACGCTTAACTGCGGAGTTCTGATGGGATCCGGTGCATTAGTGCTGGTATGATCGCACCCGATAGGCACTCCGCTTTCAATTCTTTTGGTCCATTTTTCTGCCCCGTCGGGCACTGCTCGCTCTATCTCTGGCTTTCTTGGCCACGTCTCGCCGGCCGGACCCCGTATCCCGTTGGAGGGATGGCTACGGCCGAGAGTGCCCGCTGAAGGGGGCTATTTTGGCTCGCAGCTCGAAAAATCGCTGCAGCGAAAACTCTCCGGGAAGATCCGGACGGAATGAGCCGAAGTTGCGGCGACCGGATGAAAGAAGGGAACGGGGGGCGGGGAAGGGATTTCGTACAAAAACGAAAAAGGGGTGCAACACGAGGACTTCCCAGGGGGTCACCCATCCTAGTACTACTCTCGCCCAAGCACGCTTAACTGCGGAGTTCTGATGGGATCCGGTGCATTAGTGCTGGTATGATCGCACCCGATAGGCACTCCGCTTTCAATTCTTTTGGTCCATTTTTCGGCCCCGTCGGGCACCGCTCGCTCTATCTCTGGCTTTCTTGGCCACGTCTCGCCGGCCGGACCCCGTATCCCGTTGGAGGGATGGCTGCGGCCGAACGTGCCCGCTGACGGGGCTATTTTGGCTCGAAGCTGGAAAAATCGCTGCGAAAACTCTCCGGGAAGATCCGGACGGCATGAGCCGAAGTTGCGGCGACCGGATGAAAGAAGGGAACGGGGGGCGGGGAAGGGATTTCGTACAAAAACGAAAAAGGGGTGCAACACGAGGACTTCCCAGGGGGTCACCCATCCTAGTACTACTCTCGCCCAAGCACGCTTAACTGCGGAGTTCTGATGGGATCCGGTGCATTAGTGCTGGTATGATCGCACCCGATAGGCACTCCGCTTTCAATTCTTTTGGTCCATTTTTCTGCCCCGTCGGGCACTGCTCGCTCTATCTCTGGCTTTCTTGGCCACGTCTCGCCGGCCGGACCCCGTATCCCGTTGGAGGGATGGCTACGGCCGAGAGTGCCCGCTGAAGGGGGCTATTTTGGCTCGCAGCTCGAAAAATCGCTGCAGCGAAAACCCTCCGGGAAGATCCGGACGGAATGAGCCGAAGTTGCGGCGACCGGATGAAAGAAGGGAACGGGGGGCGGGGAAGGGATTTCGTACAAAAACGAAAAAGGGGTGCAACACGAGGACTTCCCAGGGGGTCACCCATCCTAGTACTACTCTCGCCCAAGCACGCTTAACTGCGGAGTTCTGATGGGATCCGGTGCATTAGTGCTGGTATGATCGCACCCGATAGGCACTCCGCTTTCAATTCTTTTGGTCCATTTTTCGGCCCCGTCGGGCACCGCTCGCTCTATCTCTGGCTTTCTTGGCCACGTCTCGCCGGCCGGACCCCGTATCCCGTTGGAGGGATGGCTGCGGCCGAACGTGCCCGCTGACGGGGCTATTTTGGCTCGAAGCTGGAAAAATCGCTGCGAAAACTCTCCGGGAAGATCCGGACGGCATGAGCCGAAGTTGCGGCGACCGGATGAAAGAAGGGAACGGGGGGCGGGGAAGGGATTTCGTACAAAAACGAAAAAGGGGTGCAACACGAGGACTTCCCAGGGGGTCACCCATCCTAGTACTACTCTCGCCCAAGCACGCTTAACTGCGGAGTTCTGATGGGATCCGGTGCATTAGTGCTGGTATGATCGCACCCGATAGGCACTCCGCTTTCAATTCTTTTGGTCCATTTTTCTGCCCCGTCGGGCACTGCTCGCTCTATCTCTGGCTTTCTTGGCCACGTCTCGCCGGCCGGACCCCGTATCCCGTTGGAGGGATGGCTACGGCCGAGAGTGCCCGCTGAAGGGGGCTATTTTGGCTCGCAGCTCGAAAAATCGCTGCAGCGAAAACTCTCCGGGAAGATCCGGACGGAATGAGCCGAAGTTGCGGCGACCGGATGAAAGAAGGGAACGGGGGGCGGGGAAGGGATTTCGTACAAAAACGAAAAAGGGGTGCAACACGAGGACTTCCCAGGGGGTCACCCATCCTAGTACTACTCTCGCCCAAGCACGCTTAACTGCGGAGTTCTGATGGGATCCGGTGCATTAGTGCTGGTATGATCGCACCCGATAGGCACTCCGCTTTCAATTCTTTTGGTCCATTTTTCGGCCCCGTCGGGCACCGCTCGCTCTATCTCTGGCTTTCTTGGCCACGTCTCGCCGGCCGGACCCCGTATCCCGTTGGAGGGATGGCTGCGGCCGAACGTGCCCGCTGACGGGGCTATTTTGGCTCGAAGCTGGAAAAATCGCTGCGAAAACTCTCCGGGAAGATCCGGACGGCATGAGCCGAAGTTGCGGCGACCGGATGAAAGAAGGGAACGGGGGGCGGGGAAGGGATTTCGTACAAAAACGAAAAAGGGGTGCAACACGAGGACTTCCCAGGGGGTCACCCATCCTAGTACTACTCTCGCCCAAGCACGCTTAACTGCGGAGTTCTGATGGGATCCGGTGCATTAGTGCTGGTATGATCGCACCCGATAGGCACTCCGCTTTCAATTCTTTTGGTCCATTTTTCTGCCCCGTCGGGCACTGCTCGCTCTATCTCTGGCTTTCTTGGCCACGTCTCGCCGGCCGGACCCCGTATCCCGTTGGAGGGATGGCTACGGCCGAGAGTGCCCGCTGAAGGGGGCTATTTTGGCTCGCAGCTCGAAAAATCGCTGCAGCGAAAACTCTCCGGGAAGATCCGGACGGAATGAGCCGAAGTTGCGGCGACCGGATGAAAGAAGGGAACGGGGGGCGGGGAAGGGATTTCGTACAAAAACGAAAAAGGGGTGCAACACGAGGACTTCCCAGGGGGTCACCCATCCTAGTACTACTCTCGCCCAAGCACGCTTAACTGCGGAGTTCTGATGGGATCCGGTGCATTAGTGCTGGTATGATCGCACCCGATAGGCACTCCGCTTTCAATTCTTTTGGTCCATTTTTCGGCCCCGTCGGGCACCGCTCGCTCTATCTCTGGCTTTCTTGGCCACGTCTCGCCGGCCGGACCCCGTATCCCGTTGGAGGGATGGCTGCGGCCGAACGTGCCCGCTGACGGGGCTATTTTGGCTCGAAGCTGGAAAAATCGCTGCGAAAACTCTCCGGGAAGATCCGGACGGCATGAGCCGAAGTTGCGGCGACCGGATGAAAGAAGGGAACGGGGGGCGGGGAAGGGATTTCGTACAAAAACGAAAAAGGGGTGCAACACGAGGACTTCCCAGGGGGTCACCCATCCTAGTACTACTCTCGCCCAAGCACGCTTAACTGCGGAGTTCTGATGGGATCCGGTGCATTAGTGCTGGTATGATCGCACCCGATAGGCACTCCGCTTTCAATTCTTTTGGTCCATTTTTCTGCCCCGTCGGGCACTGCTCGCTCTATCTCTGGCTTTCTTGGCCACGTCTCGCCGGCCGGACCCCGTATCCCGTTGGAGGGATGGCTACGGCCGAGAGTGCCCGCTGAAGGGGGCTATTTTGGCTCGCAGCTCGAAAAATCGCTGCAGCGAAAACTCTCCGGGAAGATCCGGACGGAATGAGCCGAAGTTGCGGCGACCGGATGAAAGAAGGGAACGGGGGGCGGGGAAGGGATTTCGTACAAAAACGAAAAAGGGGTGCAACACGAGGACTTCCCAGGGGGTCACCCATCCTAGTACTACTCTCGCCCAAGCACGCTTAACTGCGGAGTTCTGATGGGATCCGGTGCATTAGTGCTGGTATGATCGCACCCGATAGGCACTCCGCTTTCAATTCTTTTGGTCCATTTTTCGGCCCCGTCGGGCACCGCTCGCTCTATCTCTGGCTTTCTTGGCCACGTCTCGCCGGCCGGACCCCGTATCCCGTTGGAGGGATGGCTGCGGCCGAACGTGCCCGCTGACGGGGCTATTTTGGCTCGAAGCTGGAAAAATCGCTGCGAAAACTCTCCGGGAAGATCCGGACGGCATGAGCCGAAGTTGCGGCGACCGGATGAAAGAAGGGAACGGGGGGCGGGGAAGGGATTTCGTACAAAAACGAAAAAGGGGTGCAACACGAGGACTTCCCAGGGGGTCACCCATCCTAGTACTACTCTCGCCCAAGCACGCTTAACTGCGGAGTTCTGATGGGATCCGGTGCATTAGTGCTGGTATGATCGCACCCGATAGGCACTCCGCTTTCAATTCTTTTGGTCCATTTTTCGGCCCCGTCGGGCACCGCTCGCTCTATCTCTGGCTTTCTTGGCCACGTCTCGCCGGCCGGACCCCGTATCCCGTTGGAGGGATGGCTGCGGCCGAACGTGCCCGCTGACGGGGCTATTTTGGCTCGAAGCTGGAAAAATCGCTGCGAAAACTCTCCGGGAAGATCCGGACGGCATGAGCCGAAGTTGCGGCGACCGGATGAAAGAAGGGAACGGGGGGCGGGGAAGGGATTTCGTACAAAAACGAAAAAGGGGTGCAACACGAGGACTTCCCAGGGGGTCACCCATCCTAGTACTACTCTCGCCCAAGCACGCTTAACTGCGGAGTTCTGATGGGATCCGGTGCATTAGTGCTGGTATGATCGCACCCGATAGGCACTCCGCTTTCAATTCTTTTGGTCCATTTTTCTGCCCCGTCGGGCACTGCTCGCTCTATCTCTGGCTTTCTTGGCCACGTCTCGCCGGCCGGACCCCGTATCCCGTTGGAGGGATGGCTACGGCCGAGAGTGCCCGCTGAAGGGGGCTATTTTGGCTCGCAGCTCGAAAAATCGCTGCAGCGAAAACCCTCCGGGAAGATCCGGACGGAATGAGCCGAAGTTGCGGCGACCGGATGAAAGAAGGGAACGGGGGGCGGGGAAGGGATTTCGTACAAAAACGAAAAAGGGGTGCAACACGAGGACTTCCCAGGGGGTCACCCATCCTAGTACTACTCTCGCCCAAGCACGCTTAACTGCGGAGTTCTGATGGGATCCGGTGCATTAGTGCTGGTATGATCGCACCCGATAGGCACTCCGCTTTCAATTCTTTTGGTCCATTTTTCGGCCCCGTCGGGCACCGCTCGCTCTATCTCTGGCTTTCTTGGCCACGTCTCGCCGGCCGGACCCCGTATCCCGTTGGAGGGATGGCTGCGGCCGAACGTGCCCGCTGACGGGGCTATTTTGGCTCGAAGCTGGAAAAATCGCTGCGAAAACTCTCCGGGAAGATCCGGACGGCATGAGCCGAAGTTGCGGCGACCGGATGAAAGAAGGGAACGGGGGGCGGGGAAGGGATTTCGTACAAAAACGAAAAAGGGGTGCAACACGAGGACTTCCCAGGGGGTCACCCATCCTAGTACTACTCTCGCCCAAGCACGCTTAACTGCGGAGTTCTGATGGGATCCGGTGCATTAGTGCTGGTATGATCGCACCCGATAGGCACTCCGCTTTCAATTCTTTTGGTCCATTTTTCTGCCCCGTCGGGCACTGCTCGCTCTATCTCTGGCTTTCTTGGCCACGTCTCGCCGGCCGGACCCCGTATCCCGTTGGAGGGATGGCTACGGCCGAGAGTGCCCGCTGAAGGGGGCTATTTTGGCTCGCAGCTCGAAAAATCGCTGCAGCGAAAACTCTCCGGGAAGATCCGGACGGAATGAGCCGAAGTTGCGGCGACCGGATGAAAGAAGGGAACGGGGGGCGGGGAAGGGATTTCGTACAAAAACGAAAAAGGGGTGCAACACGAGGACTTCCCAGGGGGTCACCCATCCTAGTACTACTCTCGCCCAAGCACGCTTAACTGCGGAGTTCTGATGGGATCCGGTGCATTAGTGCTGGTATGATCGCACCCGATAGGCACTCCGCTTTCAATTCTTTTGGTCCATTTTTCGGCCCCGTCGGGCACCGCTCGCTCTATCTCTGGCTTTCTTGGCCACGTCTCGCCGGCCGGACCCCGTATCCCGTTGGAGGGATGGCTGCGGCCGAACGTGCCCGCTGACGGGGCTATTTTGGCTCGAAGCTGGAAAAATCGCTGCGAAAACTCTCCGGGAAGATCCGGACGGCATGAGCCGAAGTTGCGGCGACCGGATGAAAGAAGGGAACGGGGGGCGGGGAAGGGATTTCGTACAAAAACGAAAAAGGGGTGCAACACGAGGACTTCCCAGGGGGTCACCCATCCTAGTACTACTCTCGCCCAAGCACGCTTAACTGCGGAGTTCTGATGGGATCCGGTGCATTAGTGCTGGTATGATCGCACCCGATAGGCACTCCGCTTTCAATTCTTTTGGTCCATTTTTCTGCCCCGTCGGGCACTGCTCGCTCTATCTCTGGCTTTCTTGGCCACGTCTCGCCGGCCGGACCCCGTATCCCGTTGGAGGGATGGCTACGGCCGAGAGTGCCCGCTGAAGGGGGCTATTTTGGCTCGCAGCTCGAAAAATCGCTGCAGCGAAAACTCTCCGGGAAGATCCGGACGGAATGAGCCGAAGTTGCGGCGACCGGATGAAAGAAGGGAACGGGGGGCGGGGAAGGGATTTCGTACAAAAACGAAAAAGGGGTGCAACACGAGGACTTCCCAGGGGGTCACCCATCCTAGTACTACTCTCGCCCAAGCACGCTTAACTGCGGAGTTCTGATGGGATCCGGTGCATTAGTGCTGGTATGATCGCACCCGATAGGCACTCCGCTTTCAATTCTTTTGGTCCATTTTTCGGCCCCGTCGGGCACCGCTCGCTCTATCTCTGGCTTTCTTGGCCACGTCTCGCCGGCCGGACCCCGTATCCCGTTGGAGGGATGGCTGCGGCCGAACGTGCCCGCTGACGGGGCTATTTTGGCTCGAAGCTGGAAAAATCGCTGCGAAAACTCTCCGGGAAGATCCGGACGGCATGAGCCGAAGTTGCGGCGACCGGATGAAAGAAGGGAACGGGGGGCGGGGAAGGGATTTCGTACAAAAACGAAAAAGGGGTGCAACACGAGGACTTCCCAGGGGGTCACCCATCCTAGTACTACTCTCGCCCAAGCACGCTTAACTGCGGAGTTCTGATGGGATCCGGTGCATTAGTGCTGGTATGATCGCACCCGATAGGCACTCCGCTTTCAATTCTTTTGGTCCATTTTTCTGCCCCGTCGGGCACTGCTCGCTCTATCTCTGGCTTTCTTGGCCACGTCTCGCCGGCCGGACCCCGTATCCCGTTGGAGGGATGGCTACGGCCGAGAGTGCCCGCTGAAGGGGGCTATTTTGGCTCGCAGCTCGAAAAATCGCTGCAGCGAAAACTCTCCGGGAAGATCCGGACGGAATGAGCCGAAGTTGCGGCGACCGGATGAAAGAAGGGAACGGGGGGCGGGGAAGGGATTTCGTACAAAAACGAAAAAGGGGTGCAACACGAGGACTTCCCAGGGGGTCACCCATCCTAGTACTACTCTCGCCCAAGCACGCTTAACTGCGGAGTTCTGATGGGATCCGGTGCATTAGTGCTGGTATGATCGCACCCGATAGGCACTCCGCTTTCAATTCTTTTGGTCCATTTTTCGGCCCCGTCGGGCACCGCTCGCTCTATCTCTGGCTTTCTTGGCCACGTCTCGCCGGCCGGACCCCGTATCCCGTTGGAGGGATGGCTGCGGCCGAACGTGCCCGCTGACGGGGCTATTTTGGCTCGAAGCTGGAAAAATCGCTGCGAAAACTCTCCGGGAAGATCCGGACGGCATGAGCCGAAGTTGCGGCGACCGGATGAAAGAAGGGAACGGGGGGCGGGGAAGGGATTTCGTACAAAAACGAAAAAGGGGTGCAACACGAGGACTTCCCAGGGGGTCACCCATCCTAGTACTACTCTCGCCCAAGCACGCTTAACTGCGGAGTTCTGATGGGATCCGGTGCATTAGTGCTGGTATGATCGCACCCGATAGGCACTCCGCTTTCAATTCTTTTGGTCCATTTTTCTGCCCCGTCGGGCACTGCTCGCTCTATCTCTGGCTTTCTTGGCCACGTCTCGCCGGCCGGACCCCGTATCCCGTTGGAGGGATGGCTACGGCCGAGAGTGCCCGCTGAAGGGGGCTATTTTGGCTCGCAGCTCGAAAAATCGCTGCAGCGAAAACTCTCCGGGAAGATCCGGACGGAATGAGCCGAAGTTGCGGCGACCGGATGAAAGAAGGGAACGGGGGGCGGGGAAGGGATTTCGTACAAAAACGAAAAAGGGGTGCAACACGAGGACTTCCCAGGGGGTCACCCATCCTAGTACTACTCTCGCCCAAGCACGCTTAACTGCGGAGTTCTGATGGGATCCGGTGCATTAGTGCTGGTATGATCGCACCCGATAGGCACTCCGCTTTCAATTCTTTTGGTCCATTTTTCGGCCCCGTCGGGCACCGCTCGCTCTATCTCTGGCTTTCTTGGCCACGTCTCGCCGGCCGGACCCCGTATCCCGTTGGAGGGATGGCTGCGGCCGAACGTGCCCGCTGACGGGGCTATTTTGGCTCGAAGCTGGAAAAATCGCTGCGAAAACTCTCCGGGAAGATCCGGACGGCATGAGCCGAAGTTGCGGCGACCGGATGAAAGAAGGGAACGGGGGGCGGGGAAGGGATTTCGTACAAAAACGAAAAAGGGGTGCAACACGAGGACTTCCCAGGGGGTCACCCATCCTAGTACTACTCTCGCCCAAGCACGCTTAACTGCGGAGTTCTGATGGGATCCGGTGCATTAGTGCTGGTATGATCGCACCCGATAGGCACTCCGCTTTCAATTCTTTTGGTCCATTTTTCTGCCCCGTCGGGCACTGCTCGCTCTATCTCTGGCTTTCTTGGCCACGTCTCGCCGGCCGGACCCCGTATCCCGTTGGAGGGATGGCTACGGCCGAGAGTGCCCGCTGAAGGGGGCTATTTTGGCTCGCAGCTCGAAAAATCGCTGCAGCGAAAACTCTCCGGGAAGATCCGGACGGAATGAGCCGAAGTTGCGGCGACCGGATGAAAGAAGGGAACGGGGGGCGGGGAAGGGATTTCGTACAAAAACGAAAAAGGGGTGCAACACGAGGACTTCCCAGGGGGTCACCCATCCTAGTACTACTCTCGCCCAAGCACGCTTAACTGCGGAGTTCTGATGGGATCCGGTGCATTAGTGCTGGTATGATCGCACCCGATAGGCACTCCGCTTTCAATTCTTTTGGTCCATTTTTCGGCCCCGTCGGGCACCGCTCGCTCTATCTCTGGCTTTCTTGGCCACGTCTCGCCGGCCGGACCCCGTATCCCGTTGGAGGGATGGCTGCGGCCGAACGTGCCCGCTGACGGGGCTATTTTGGCTCGAAGCTGGAAAAATCGCTGCGAAAACTCTCCGGGAAGATCCGGACGGCATGAGCCGAAGTTGCGGCGACCGGATGAAAGAAGGGAACGGGGGGCGGGGAAGGGATTTCGTACAAAAACGAAAAAGGGGTGCAACACGAGGACTTCCCAGGGGGTCACCCATCCTAGTACTACTCTCGCCCAAGCACGCTTAACTGCGGAGTTCTGATGGGATCCGGTGCATTAGTGCTGGTATGATCGCACCCGATAGGCACTCCGCTTTCAATTCTTTTGGTCCATTTTTCTGCCCCGTCGGGCACTGCTCGCTCTATCTCTGGCTTTCTTGGCCACGTCTCGCCGGCCGGACCCCGTATCCCGTTGGAGGGATGGCTACGGCCGAGAGTGCCCGCTGAAGGGGGCTATTTTGGCTCGCAGCTCGAAAAATCGCTGCAGCGAAAACTCTCCGGGAAGATCCGGACGGAATGAGCCGAAGTTGCGGCGACCGGATGAAAGAAGGGAACGGGGGGCGGGGAAGGGATTTCGTACAAAAACGAAAAAGGGGTGCAACACGAGGACTTCCCAGGGGGTCACCCATCCTAGTACTACTCTCGCCCAAGCACGCTTAACTGCGGAGTTCTGATGGGATCCGGTGCATTAGTGCTGGTATGATCGCACCCGATAGGCACTCCGCTTTCAATTCTTTTGGTCCATTTTTCGGCCCCGTCGGGCACCGCTCGCTCTATCTCTGGCTTTCTTGGCCACGTCTCGCCGGCCGGACCCCGTATCCCGTTGGAGGGATGGCTGCGGCCGAACGTGCCCGCTGACGGGGCTATTTTGGCTCGAAGCTGGAAAAATCGCTGCGAAAACTCTCCGGGAAGATCCGGACGGCATGAGCCGAAGTTGCGGCGACCGGATGAAAGAAGGGAACGGGGGGCGGGGAAGGGATTTCGTACAAAAACGAAAAAGGGGTGCAACACGAGGACTTCCCAGGGGGTCACCCATCCTAGTACTACTCTCGCCCAAGCACGCTTAACTGCGGAGTTCTGATGGGATCCGGTGCATTAGTGCTGGTATGATCGCACCCGATAGGCACTCCGCTTTCAATTCTTTTGGTCCATTTTTCTGCCCCGTCGGGCACTGCTCGCTCTATCTCTGGCTTTCTTGGCCACGTCTCGCCGGCCGGACCCCGTATCCCGTTGGAGGGATGGCTACGGCCGAGAGTGCCCGCTGAAGGGGGCTATTTTGGCTCGCAGCTCGAAAAATCGCTGCAGCGAAAACTCTCCGGGAAGATCCGGACGGAATGAGCCGAAGTTGCGGCGACCGGATGAAAGAAGGGAACGGGGGGCGGGGAAGGGATTTCGTACAAAAACGAAAAAGGGGTGCAACACGAGGACTTCCCAGGGGGTCACCCATCCTAGTACTACTCTCGCCCAAGCACGCTTAACTGCGGAGTTCTGATGGGATCCGGTGCATTAGTGCTGGTATGATCGCACCCGATAGGCACTCCGCTTTCAATTCTTTTGGTCCATTTTTCGGCCCCGTCGGGCACCGCTCGCTCTATCTCTGGCTTTCTTGGCCACGTCTCGCCGGCCGGACCCCGTATCCCGTTGGAGGGATGGCTGCGGCCGAACGTGCCCGCTGACGGGGCTATTTTGGCTCGAAGCTGGAAAAATCGCTGCGAAAACTCTCCGGGAAGATCCGGACGGCATGAGCCGAAGTTGCGGCGACCGGATGAAAGAAGGGAACGGGGGGCGGGGAAGGGATTTCGTACAAAAACGAAAAAGGGGTGCAACACGAGGACTTCCCAGGGGGTCACCCATCCTAGTACTACTCTCGCCCAAGCACGCTTAACTGCGGAGTTCTGATGGGATCCGGTGCATTAGTGCTGGTATGATCGCACCCGATAGGCACTCCGCTTTCAATTCTTTTGGTCCATTTTTCTGCCCCGTCGGGCACTGCTCGCTCTATCTCTGGCTTTCTTGGCCACGTCTCGCCGGCCGGACCCCGTATCCCGTTGGAGGGATGGCTACGGCCGAGAGTGCCCGCTGAAGGGGGCTATTTTGGCTCGCAGCTCGAAAAATCGCTGCAGCGAAAACTCTCCGGGAAGATCCGGACGGAATGAGCCGAAGTTGCGGCGACCGGATGAAAGAAGGGAACGGGGGGCGGGGAAGGGATTTCGTACAAAAACGAAAAAGGGGTGCAACACGAGGACTTCCCAGGGGGTCACCCATCCTAGTACTACTCTCGCCCAAGCACGCTTAACTGCGGAGTTCTGATGGGATCCGGTGCATTAGTGCTGGTATGATCGCACCCGATAGGCACTCCGCTTTCAATTCTTTTGGTCCATTTTTCGGCCCCGTCGGGCACCGCTCGCTCTATCTCTGGCTTTCTTGGCCACGTCTCGCCGGCCGGACCCCGTATCCCGTTGGAGGGATGGCTGCGGCCGAACGTGCCCGCTGACGGGGCTATTTTGGCTCGAAGCTGGAAAAATCGCTGCGAAAACTCTCCGGGAAGATCCGGACGGCATGAGCCGAAGTTGCGGCGACCGGATGAAAGAAGGGAACGGGGGGCGGGGAAGGGATTTCGTACAAAAACGAAAAAGGGGTGCAACACGAGGACTTCCCAGGGGGTCACCCATCCTAGTACTACTCTCGCCCAAGCACGCTTAACTGCGGAGTTCTGATGGGATCCGGTGCATTAGTGCTGGTATGATCGCACCCGATAGGCACTCCGCTTTCAATTCTTTTGGTCCATTTTTCTGCCCCGTCGGGCACTGCTCGCTCTATCTCTGGCTTTCTTGGCCACGTCTCGCCGGCCGGACCCCGTATCCCGTTGGAGGGATGGCTACGGCCGAGAGTGCCCGCTGAAGGGGGCTATTTTGGCTCGCAGCTCGAAAAATCGCTGCAGCGAAAACTCTCCGGGAAGATCCGGACGGAATGAGCCGAAGTTGCGGCGACCGGATGAAAGAAGGGAACGGGGGGCGGGGAAGGGATTTCGTACAAAAACGAAAAAGGGGTGCAACACGAGGACTTCCCAGGGGGTCACCCATCCTAGTACTACTCTCGCCCAAGCACGCTTAACTGCGGAGTTCTGATGGGATCCGGTGCATTAGTGCTGGTATGATCGCACCCGATAGGCACTCCGCTTTCAATTCTTTTGGTCCATTTTTCGGCCCCGTCGGGCACCGCTCGCTCTATCTCTGGCTTTCTTGGCCACGTCTCGCCGGCCGGACCCCGTATCCCGTTGGAGGGATGGCTGCGGCCGAACGTGCCCGCTGACGGGGCTATTTTGGCTCGAAGCTGGAAAAATCGCTGCGAAAACTCTCCGGGAAGATCCGGACGGCATGAGCCGAAGTTGCGGCGACCGGATGAAAGAAGGGAACGGGGGGCGGGGAAGGGATTTCGTACAAAAACGAAAAAGGGGTGCAACACGAGGACTTCCCAGGGGGTCACCCATCCTAGTACTACTCTCGCCCAAGCACGCTTAACTGCGGAGTTCTGATGGGATCCGGTGCATTAGTGCTGGTATGATCGCACCCGATAGGCACTCCGCTTTCAATTCTTTTGGTCCATTTTTCTGCCCCGTCGGGCACTGCTCGCTCTATCTCTGGCTTTCTTGGCCACGTCTCGCCGGCCGGACCCCGTATCCCGTTGGAGGGATGGCTACGGCCGAGAGTGCCCGCTGAAGGGGGCTATTTTGGCTCGCAGCTCGAAAAATCGCTGCAGCGAAAACTCTCCGGGAAGATCCGGACGGAATGAGCCGAAGTTGCGGCGACCGGATGAAAGAAGGGAACGGGGGGCGGGGAAGGGATTTCGTACAAAAACGAAAAAGGGGTGCAACACGAGGACTTCCCAGGGGGTCACCCATCCTAGTACTACTCTCGCCCAAGCACGCTTAACTGCGGAGTTCTGATGGGATCCGGTGCATTAGTGCTGGTATGATCGCACCCGATAGGCACTCCGCTTTCAATTCTTTTGGTCCATTTTTCGGCCCCGTCGGGCACCGCTCGCTCTATCTCTGGCTTTCTTGGCCACGTCTCGCCGGCCGGACCCCGTATCCCGTTGGAGGGATGGCTGCGGCCGAACGTGCCCGCTGACGGGGCTATTTTGGCTCGAAGCTGGAAAAATCGCTGCGAAAACTCTCCGGGAAGATCCGGACGGCATGAGCCGAAGTTGCGGCGACCGGATGAAAGAAGGGAACGGGGGGCGGGGAAGGGATTTCGTACAAAAACGAAAAAGGGGTGCAACACGAGGACTTCCCAGGGGGTCACCCATCCTAGTACTACTCTCGCCCAAGCACGCTTAACTGCGGAGTTCTGATGGGATCCGGTGCATTAGTGCTGGTATGATCGCACCCGATAGGCACTCCGCTTTCAATTCTTTTGGTCCATTTTTCTGCCCCGTCGGGCACTGCTCGCTCTATCTCTGGCTTTCTTGGCCACGTCTCGCCGGCCGGACCCCGTATCCCGTTGGAGGGATGGCTACGGCCGAGAGTGCCCGCTGAAGGGGGCTATTTTGGCTCGCAGCTCGAAAAATCGCTGCAGCGAAAACCCTCCGGGAAGATCCGGACGGAATGAGCCGAAGTTGCGGCGACCGGATGAAAGAAGGGAACGGGGGGCGGGGAAGGGATTTCGTACAAAAACGAAAAAGGGGTGCAACACGAGGACTTCCCAGGGGGTCACCCATCCTAGTACTACTCTCGCCCAAGCACGCTTAACTGCGGAGTTCTGATGGGATCCGGTGCATTAGTGCTGGTATGATCGCACCCGATAGGCACTCCGCTTTCAATTCTTTTGGTCCATTTTTCGGCCCCGTCGGGCACCGCTCGCTCTATCTCTGGCTTTCTTGGCCACGTCTCGCCGGCCGGACCCCGTATCCCGTTGGAGGGATGGCTGCGGCCGAACGTGCCCGCTGACGGGGCTATTTTGGCTCGAAGCTGGAAAAATCGCTGCGAAAACTCTCCGGGAAGATCCGGACGGCATGAGCCGAAGTTGCGGCGACCGGATGAAAGAAGGGAACGGGGGGCGGGGAAGGGATTTCGTACAAAAACGAAAAAGGGGTGCAACACGAGGACTTCCCAGGGGGTCACCCATCCTAGTACTACTCTCGCCCAAGCACGCTTAACTGCGGAGTTCTGATGGGATCCGGTGCATTAGTGCTGGTATGATCGCACCCGATAGGCACTCCGCTTTCAATTCTTTTGGTCCATTTTTCTGCCCCGTCGGGCACTGCTCGCTCTATCTCTGGCTTTCTTGGCCACGTCTCGCCGGCCGGACCCCGTATCCCGTTGGAGGGATGGCTACGGCCGAGAGTGCCCGCTGAAGGGGGCTATTTTGGCTCGCAGCTCGAAAAATCGCTGCAGCGAAAACTCTCCGGGAAGATCCGGACGGAATGAGCCGAAGTTGCGGCGACCGGATGAAAGAAGGGAACGGGGGGCGGGGAAGGGATTTCGTACAAAAACGAAAAAGGGGTGCAACACGAGGACTTCCCAGGGGGTCACCCATCCTAGTACTACTCTCGCCCAAGCACGCTTAACTGCGGAGTTCTGATGGGATCCGGTGCATTAGTGCTGGTATGATCGCACCCGATAGGCACTCCGCTTTCAATTCTTTTGGTCCATTTTTCGGCCCCGTCGGGCACCGCTCGCTCTATCTCTGGCTTTCTTGGCCACGTCTCGCCGGCCGGACCCCGTATCCCGTTGGAGGGATGGCTGCGGCCGAACGTGCCCGCTGACGGGGCTATTTTGGCTCGAAGCTGGAAAAATCGCTGCGAAAACTCTCCGGGAAGATCCGGACGGCATGAGCCGAAGTTGCGGCGACCGGATGAAAGAAGGGAACGGGGGGCGGGGAAGGGATTTCGTACAAAAACGAAAAAGGGGTGCAACACGAGGACTTCCCAGGGGGTCACCCATCCTAGTACTACTCTCGCCCAAGCACGCTTAACTGCGGAGTTCTGATGGGATCCGGTGCATTAGTGCTGGTATGATCGCACCCGATAGGCACTCCGCTTTCAATTCTTTTGGTCCATTTTTCTGCCCCGTCGGGCACTGCTCGCTCTATCTCTGGCTTTCTTGGCCACGTCTCGCCGGCCGGACCCCGTATCCCGTTGGAGGGATGGCTACGGCCGAGAGTGCCCGCTGAAGGGGGCTATTTTGGCTCGCAGCTCGAAAAATCGCTGCAGCGAAAACTCTCCGGGAAGATCCGGACGGAATGAGCCGAAGTTGCGGCGACCGGATGAAAGAAGGGAACGGGGGGCGGGGAAGGGATTTCGTACAAAAACGAAAAAGGGGTGCAACACGAGGACTTCCCAGGGGGTCACCCATCCTAGTACTACTCTCGCCCAAGCACGCTTAACTGCGGAGTTCTGATGGGATCCGGTGCATTAGTGCTGGTATGATCGCACCCGATAGGCACTCCGCTTTCAATTCTTTTGGTCCATTTTTCGGCCCCGTCGGGCACCGCTCGCTCTATCTCTGGCTTTCTTGGCCACGTCTCGCCGGCCGGACCCCGTATCCCGTTGGAGGGATGGCTGCGGCCGAACGTGCCCGCTGACGGGGCTATTTTGGCTCGAAGCTGGAAAAATCGCTGCGAAAACTCTCCGGGAAGATCCGGACGGCATGAGCCGAAGTTGCGGCGACCGGATGAAAGAAGGGAACGGGGGGCGGGGAAGGGATTTCGTACAAAAACGAAAAAGGGGTGCAACACGAGGACTTCCCAGGGGGTCACCCATCCTAGTACTACTCTCGCCCAAGCACGCTTAACTGCGGAGTTCTGATGGGATCCGGTGCATTAGTGCTGGTATGATCGCACCCGATAGGCACTCCGCTTTCAATTCTTTTGGTCCATTTTTCTGCCCCGTCGGGCACTGCTCGCTCTATCTCTGGCTTTCTTGGCCACGTCTCGCCGGCCGGACCCCGTATCCCGTTGGAGGGATGGCTACGGCCGAGAGTGCCCGCTGAAGGGGGCTATTTTGGCTCGCAGCTCGAAAAATCGCTGCAGCGAAAACTCTCCGGGAAGATCCGGACGGAATGAGCCGAAGTTGCGGCGACCGGATGAAAGAAGGGAACGGGGGGCGGGGAAGGGATTTCGTACAAAAACGAAAAAGGGGTGCAACACGAGGACTTCCCAGGGGGTCACCCATCCTAGTACTACTCTCGCCCAAGCACGCTTAACTGCGGAGTTCTGATGGGATCCGGTGCATTAGTGCTGGTATGATCGCACCCGATAGGCACTCCGCTTTCAATTCTTTTGGTCCATTTTTCGGCCCCGTCGGGCACCGCTCGCTCTATCTCTGGCTTTCTTGGCCACGTCTCGCCGGCCGGACCCCGTATCCCGTTGGAGGGATGGCTGCGGCCGAACGTGCCCGCTGACGGGGCTATTTTGGCTCGAAGCTGGAAAAATCGCTGCGAAAACTCTCCGGGAAGATCCGGACGGCATGAGCCGAAGTTGCGGCGACCGGATGAAAGAAGGGAACGGGGGGCGGGGAAGGGATTTCGTACAAAAACGAAAAAGGGGTGCAACACGAGGACTTCCCAGGGGGTCACCCATCCTAGTACTACTCTCGCCCAAGCACGCTTAACTGCGGAGTTCTGATGGGATCCGGTGCATTAGTGCTGGTATGATCGCACCCGATAGGCACTCCGCTTTCAATTCTTTTGGTCCATTTTTCTGCCCCGTCGGGCACTGCTCGCTCTATCTCTGGCTTTCTTGGCCACGTCTCGCCGGCCGGACCCCGTATCCCGTTGGAGGGATGGCTACGGCCGAGAGTGCCCGCTGAAGGGGGCTATTTTGGCTCGCAGCTCGAAAAATCGCTGCAGCGAAAACTCTCCGGGAAGATCCGGACGGAATGAGCCGAAGTTGCGGCGACCGGATGAAAGAAGGGAACGGGGGGCGGGGAAGGGATTTCGTACAAAAACGAAAAAGGGGTGCAACACGAGGACTTCCCAGGGGGTCACCCATCCTAGTACTACTCTCGCCCAAGCACGCTTAACTGCGGAGTTCTGATGGGATCCGGTGCATTAGTGCTGGTATGATCGCACCCGATAGGCACTCCGCTTTCAATTCTTTTGGTCCATTTTTCGGCCCCGTCGGGCACCGCTCGCTCTATCTCTGGCTTTCTTGGCCACGTCTCGCCGGCCGGACCCCGTATCCCGTTGGAGGGATGGCTGCGGCCGAACGTGCCCGCTGACGGGGCTATTTTGGCTCGAAGCTGGAAAAATCGCTGCGAAAACTCTCCGGGAAGATCCGGACGGCATGAGCCGAAGTTGCGGCGACCGGATGAAAGAAGGGAACGGGGGGCGGGGAAGGGATTTCGTACAAAAACGAAAAAGGGGTGCAACACGAGGACTTCCCAGGGGGTCACCCATCCTAGTACTACTCTCGCCCAAGCACGCTTAACTGCGGAGTTCTGATGGGATCCGGTGCATTAGTGCTGGTATGATCGCACCCGATAGGCACTCCGCTTTCAATTCTTTTGGTCCATTTTTCTGCCCCGTCGGGCACTGCTCGCTCTATCTCTGGCTTTCTTGGCCACGTCTCGCCGGCCGGACCCCGTATCCCGTTGGAGGGATGGCTACGGCCGAGAGTGCCCGCTGAAGGGGGCTATTTTGGCTCGCAGCTCGAAAAATCGCTGCAGCGAAAACTCTCCGGGAAGATCCGGACGGAATGAGCCGAAGTTGCGGCGACCGGATGAAAGAAGGGAACGGGGGGCGGGGAAGGGATTTCGTACAAAAACGAAAAAGGGGTGCAACACGAGGACTTCCCAGGGGGTCACCCATCCTAGTACTACTCTCGCCCAAGCACGCTTAACTGCGGAGTTCTGATGGGATCCGGTGCATTAGTGCTGGTATGATCGCACCCGATAGGCACTCCGCTTTCAATTCTTTTGGTCCATTTTTCGGCCCCGTCGGGCACCGCTCGCTCTATCTCTGGCTTTCTTGGCCACGTCTCGCCGGCCGGACCCCGTATCCCGTTGGAGGGATGGCTGCGGCCGAACGTGCCCGCTGACGGGGCTATTTTGGCTCGAAGCTGGAAAAATCGCTGCGAAAACTCTCCGGGAAGATCCGGACGGCATGAGCCGAAGTTGCGGCGACCGGATGAAAGAAGGGAACGGGGGGCGGGGAAGGGATTTCGTACAAAAACGAAAAAGGGGTGCAACACGAGGACTTCCCAGGGGGTCACCCATCCTAGTACTACTCTCGCCCAAGCACGCTTAACTGCGGAGTTCTGATGGGATCCGGTGCATTAGTGCTGGTATGATCGCACCCGATAGGCACTCCGCTTTCAATTCTTTTGGTCCATTTTTCTGCCCCGTCGGGCACTGCTCGCTCTATCTCTGGCTTTCTTGGCCACGTCTCGCCGGCCGGACCCCGTATCCCGTTGGAGGGATGGCTACGGCCGAGAGTGCCCGCTGAAGGGGGCTATTTTGGCTCGCAGCTCGAAAAATCGCTGCAGCGAAAACTCTCCGGGAAGATCCGGACGGAATGAGCCGAAGTTGCGGCGACCGGATGAAAGAAGGGAACGGGGGGCGGGGAAGGGATTTCGTACAAAAACGAAAAAGGGGTGCAACACGAGGACTTCCCAGGGGGTCACCCATCCTAGTACTACTCTCGCCCAAGCACGCTTAACTGCGGAGTTCTGATGGGATCCGGTGCATTAGTGCTGGTATGATCGCACCCGATAGGCACTCCGCTTTCAATTCTTTTGGTCCATTTTTCGGCCCCGTCGGGCACCGCTCGCTCTATCTCTGGCTTTCTTGGCCACGTCTCGCCGGCCGGACCCCGTATCCCGTTGGAGGGATGGCTGCGGCCGAACGTGCCCGCTGACGGGGCTATTTTGGCTCGAAGCTGGAAAAATCGCTGCGAAAACTCTCCGGGAAGATCCGGACGGCATGAGCCGAAGTTGCGGCGACCGGATGAAAGAAGGGAACGGGGGGCGGGGAAGGGATTTCGTACAAAAACGAAAAAGGGGTGCAACACGAGGACTTCCCAGGGGGTCACCCATCCTAGTACTACTCTCGCCCAAGCACGCTTAACTGCGGAGTTCTGATGGGATCCGGTGCATTAGTGCTGGTATGATCGCACCCGATAGGCACTCCGCTTTCAATTCTTTTGGTCCATTTTTCTGCCCCGTCGGGCACTGCTCGCTCTATCTCTGGCTTTCTTGGCCACGTCTCGCCGGCCGGACCCCGTATCCCGTTGGAGGGATGGCTACGGCCGAGAGTGCCCGCTGAAGGGGGCTATTTTGGCTCGCAGCTCGAAAAATCGCTGCAGCGAAAACTCTCCGGGAAGATCCGGACGGAATGAGCCGAAGTTGCGGCGACCGGATGAAAGAAGGGAACGGGGGGCGGGGAAGGGATTTCGTACAAAAACGAAAAAGGGGTGCAACACGAGGACTTCCCAGGGGGTCACCCATCCTAGTACTACTCTCGCCCAAGCACGCTTAACTGCGGAGTTCTGATGGGATCCGGTGCATTAGTGCTGGTATGATCGCACCCGATAGGCACTCCGCTTTCAATTCTTTTGGTCCATTTTTCGGCCCCGTCGGGCACCGCTCGCTCTATCTCTGGCTTTCTTGGCCACGTCTCGCCGGCCGGACCCCGTATCCCGTTGGAGGGATGGCTGCGGCCGAACGTGCCCGCTGACGGGGCTATTTTGGCTCGAAGCTGGAAAAATCGCTGCGAAAACTCTCCGGGAAGATCCGGACGGCATGAGCCGAAGTTGCGGCGACCGGATGAAAGAAGGGAACGGGGGGCGGGGAAGGGATTTCGTACAAAAACGAAAAAGGGGTGCAACACGAGGACTTCCCAGGGGGTCACCCATCCTAGTACTACTCTCGCCCAAGCACGCTTAACTGCGGAGTTCTGATGGGATCCGGTGCATTAGTGCTGGTATGATCGCACCCGATAGGCACTCCGCTTTCAATTCTTTTGGTCCATTTTTCTGCCCCGTCGGGCACTGCTCGCTCTATCTCTGGCTTTCTTGGCCACGTCTCGCCGGCCGGACCCCGTATCCCGTTGGAGGGATGGCTACGGCCGAGAGTGCCCGCTGAAGGGGGCTATTTTGGCTCGCAGCTCGAAAAATCGCTGCAGCGAAAACTCTCCGGGAAGATCCGGACGGAATGAGCCGAAGTTGCGGCGACCGGATGAAAGAAGGGAACGGGGGGCGGGGAAGGGATTTCGTACAAAAACGAAAAAGGGGTGCAACACGAGGACTTCCCAGGGGGTCACCCATCCTAGTACTACTCTCGCCCAAGCACGCTTAACTGCGGAGTTCTGATGGGATCCGGTGCATTAGTGCTGGTATGATCGCACCCGATAGGCACTCCGCTTTCAATTCTTTTGGTCCATTTTTCGGCCCCGTCGGGCACCGCTCGCTCTATCTCTGGCTTTCTTGGCCACGTCTCGCCGGCCGGACCCCGTATCCCGTTGGAGGGATGGCTGCGGCCGAACGTGCCCGCTGACGGGGCTATTTTGGCTCGAAGCTGGAAAAATCGCTGCGAAAACTCTCCGGGAAGATCCGGACGGCATGAGCCGAAGTTGCGGCGACCGGATGAAAGAAGGGAACGGGGGGCGGGGAAGGGATTTCGTACAAAAACGAAAAAGGGGTGCAACACGAGGACTTCCCAGGGGGTCACCCATCCTAGTACTACTCTCGCCCAAGCACGCTTAACTGCGGAGTTCTGATGGGATCCGGTGCATTAGTGCTGGTATGATCGCACCCGATAGGCACTCCGCTTTCAATTCTTTTGGTCCATTTTTCGGCCCCGTCGGGCACCGCTCGCTCTATCTCTGGCTTTCTTGGCCACGTCTCGCCGGCCGGACCCCGTATCCCGTTGGAGGGATGGCTGCGGCCGAACGTGCCCGCTGACGGGGCTATTTTGGCTCGAAGCTGGAAAAATCGCTGCGAAAACTCTCCGGGAAGATCCGGACGGCATGAGCCGAAGTTGCGGCGACCGGATGAAAGAAGGGAACGGGGGGCGGGGAAGGGATTTCGTACAAAAACGAAAAAGGGGTGCAACACGAGGACTTCCCAGGGGGTCACCCATCCTAGTACTACTCTCGCCCAAGCACGCTTAACTGCGGAGTTCTGATGGGATCCGGTGCATTAGTGCTGGTATGATCGCACCCGATAGGCACTCCGCTTTCAATTCTTTTGGTCCATTTTTCTGCCCCGTCGGGCACTGCTCGCTCTATCTCTGGCTTTCTTGGCCACGTCTCGCCGGCCGGACCCCGTATCCCGTTGGAGGGATGGCTACGGCCGAGAGTGCCCGCTGAAGGGGGCTATTTTGGCTCGCAGCTCGAAAAATCGCTGCAGCGAAAACTCTCCGGGAAGATCCGGACGGAATGAGCCGAAGTTGCGGCGACCGGATGAAAGAAGGGAACGGGGGGCGGGGAAGGGATTTCGTACAAAAACGAAAAAGGGGTGCAACACGAGGACTTCCCAGGGGGTCACCCATCCTAGTACTACTCTCGCCCAAGCACGCTTAACTGCGGAGTTCTGATGGGATCCGGTGCATTAGTGCTGGTATGATCGCACCCGATAGGCACTCCGCTTTCAATTCTTTTGGTCCATTTTTCGGCCCCGTCGGGCACCGCTCGCTCTATCTCTGGCTTTCTTGGCCACGTCTCGCCGGCCGGACCCCGTATCCCGTTGGAGGGATGGCTGCGGCCGAACGTGCCCGCTGACGGGGCTATTTTGGCTCGAAGCTGGAAAAATCGCTGCGAAAACTCTCCGGGAAGATCCGGACGGCATGAGCCGAAGTTGCGGCGACCGGATGAAAGAAGGGAACGGGGGGCGGGGAAGGGATTTCGTACAAAAACGAAAAAGGGGTGCAACACGAGGACTTCCCAGGGGGTCACCCATCCTAGTACTACTCTCGCCCAAGCACGCTTAACTGCGGAGTTCTGATGGGATCCGGTGCATTAGTGCTGGTATGATCGCACCCGATAGGCACTCCGCTTTCAATTCTTTTGGTCCATTTTTCTGCCCCGTCGGGCACTGCTCGCTCTATCTCTGGCTTTCTTGGCCACGTCTCGCCGGCCGGACCCCGTATCCCGTTGGAGGGATGGCTACGGCCGAGAGTGCCCGCTGAAGGGGGCTATTTTGGCTCGCAGCTCGAAAAATCGCTGCAGCGAAAACTCTCCGGGAAGATCCGGACGGAATGAGCCGAAGTTGCGGCGACCGGATGAAAGAAGGGAACGGGGGGCGGGGAAGGGATTTCGTACAAAAACGAAAAAGGGGTGCAACACGAGGACTTCCCAGGGGGTCACCCATCCTAGTACTACTCTCGCCCAAGCACGCTTAACTGCGGAGTTCTGATGGGATCCGGTGCATTAGTGCTGGTATGATCGCACCCGATAGGCACTCCGCTTTCAATTCTTTTGGTCCATTTTTCGGCCCCGTCGGGCACCGCTCGCTCTATCTCTGGCTTTCTTGGCCACGTCTCGCCGGCCGGACCCCGTATCCCGTTGGAGGGATGGCTGCGGCCGAACGTGCCCGCTGACGGGGCTATTTTGGCTCGAAGCTGGAAAAATCGCTGCGAAAACTCTCCGGGAAGATCCGGACGGCATGAGCCGAAGTTGCGGCGACCGGATGAAAGAAGGGAACGGGGGGCGGGGAAGGGATTTCGTACAAAAACGAAAAAGGGGTGCAACACGAGGACTTCCCAGGGGGTCACCCATCCTAGTACTACTCTCGCCCAAGCACGCTTAACTGCGGAGTTCTGATGGGATCCGGTGCATTAGTGCTGGTATGATCGCACCCGATAGGCACTCCGCTTTCAATTCTTTTGGTCCATTTTTCTGCCCCGTCGGGCACTGCTCGCTCTATCTCTGGCTTTCTTGGCCACGTCTCGCCGGCCGGACCCCGTATCCCGTTGGAGGGATGGCTACGGCCGAGAGTGCCCGCTGAAGGGGGCTATTTTGGCTCGCAGCTCGAAAAATCGCTGCAGCGAAAACTCTCCGGGAAGATCCGGACGGAATGAGCCGAAGTTGCGGCGACCGGATGAAAGAAGGGAACGGGGGGCGGGGAAGGGATTTCGTACAAAAACGAAAAAGGGGTGCAACACGAGGACTTCCCAGGGGGTCACCCATCCTAGTACTACTCTCGCCCAAGCACGCTTAACTGCGGAGTTCTGATGGGATCCGGTGCATTAGTGCTGGTATGATCGCACCCGATAGGCACTCCGCTTTCAATTCTTTTGGTCCATTTTTCGGCCCCGTCGGGCACCGCTCGCTCTATCTCTGGCTTTCTTGGCCACGTCTCGCCGGCCGGACCCCGTATCCCGTTGGAGGGATGGCTGCGGCCGAACGTGCCCGCTGACGGGGCTATTTTGGCTCGAAGCTGGAAAAATCGCTGCGAAAACTCTCCGGGAAGATCCGGACGGCATGAGCCGAAGTTGCGGCGACCGGATGAAAGAAGGGAACGGGGGGCGGGGAAGGGATTTCGTACAAAAACGAAAAAGGGGTGCAACACGAGGACTTCCCAGGGGGTCACCCATCCTAGTACTACTCTCGCCCAAGCACGCTTAACTGCGGAGTTCTGATGGGATCCGGTGCATTAGTGCTGGTATGATCGCACCCGATAGGCACTCCGCTTTCAATTCTTTTGGTCCATTTTTCTGCCCCGTCGGGCACTGCTCGCTCTATCTCTGGCTTTCTTGGCCACGTCTCGCCGGCCGGACCCCGTATCCCGTTGGAGGGATGGCTACGGCCGAGAGTGCCCGCTGAAGGGGGCTATTTTGGCTCGCAGCTCGAAAAATCGCTGCAGCGAAAACTCTCCGGGAAGATCCGGACGGAATGAGCCGAAGTTGCGGCGACCGGATGAAAGAAGGGAACGGGGGGCGGGGAAGGGATTTCGTACAAAAACGAAAAAGGGGTGCAACACGAGGACTTCCCAGGGGGTCACCCATCCTAGTACTACTCTCGCCCAAGCACGCTTAACTGCGGAGTTCTGATGGGATCCGGTGCATTAGTGCTGGTATGATCGCACCCGATAGGCACTCCGCTTTCAATTCTTTTGGTCCATTTTTCGGCCCCGTCGGGCACCGCTCGCTCTATCTCTGGCTTTCTTGGCCACGTCTCGCCGGCCGGACCCCGTATCCCGTTGGAGGGATGGCTGCGGCCGAACGTGCCCGCTGACGGGGCTATTTTGGCTCGAAGCTGGAAAAATCGCTGCGAAAACTCTCCGGGAAGATCCGGACGGCATGAGCCGAAGTTGCGGCGACCGGATGAAAGAAGGGAACGGGGGGCGGGGAAGGGATTTCGTACAAAAACGAAAAAGGGGTGCAACACGAGGACTTCCCAGGGGGTCACCCATCCTAGTACTACTCTCGCCCAAGCACGCTTAACTGCGGAGTTCTGATGGGATCCGGTGCATTAGTGCTGGTATGATCGCACCCGATAGGCACTCCGCTTTCAATTCTTTTGGTCCATTTTTCGGCCCCGTCGGGCACCGCTCGCTCTATCTCTGGCTTTCTTGGCCACGTCTCGCCGGCCGGACCCCGTATCCCGTTGGAGGGATGGCTGCGGCCGAACGTGCCCGCTGACGGGGCTATTTTGGCTCGAAGCTGGAAAAATCGCTGCGAAAACTCTCCGGGAAGATCCGGACGGCATGAGCCGAAGTTGCGGCGACCGGATGAAAGAAGGGAACGGGGGGCGGGGAAGGGATTTCGTACAAAAACGAAAAAGGGGTGCAACACGAGGACTTCCCAGGGGGTCACCCATCCTAGTACTACTCTCGCCCAAGCACGCTTAACTGCGGAGTTCTGATGGGATCCGGTGCATTAGTGCTGGTATGATCGCACCCGATAGGCACTCCGCTTTCAATTCTTTTGGTCCATTTTTCTGCCCCGTCGGGCACTGCTCGCTCTATCTCTGGCTTTCTTGGCCACGTCTCGCCGGCCGGACCCCGTATCCCGTTGGAGGGATGGCTACGGCCGAGAGTGCCCGCTGAAGGGGGCTATTTTGGCTCGCAGCTCGAAAAATCGCTGCAGCGAAAACTCTCCGGGAAGATCCGGACGGAATGAGCCGAAGTTGCGGCGACCGGATGAAAGAAGGGAACGGGGGGCGGGGAAGGGATTTCGTACAAAAACGAAAAAGGGGTGCAACACGAGGACTTCCCAGGGGGTCACCCATCCTAGTACTACTCTCGCCCAAGCACGCTTAACTGCGGAGTTCTGATGGGATCCGGTGCATTAGTGCTGGTATGATCGCACCCGATAGGCACTCCGCTTTCAATTCTTTTGGTCCATTTTTCGGCCCCGTCGGGCACCGCTCGCTCTATCTCTGGCTTTCTTGGCCACGTCTCGCCGGCCGGACCCCGTATCCCGTTGGAGGGATGGCTGCGGCCGAACGTGCCCGCTGACGGGGCTATTTTGGCTCGAAGCTGGAAAAATCGCTGCGAAAACTCTCCGGGAAGATCCGGACGGCATGAGCCGAAGTTGCGGCGACCGGATGAAAGAAGGGAACGGGGGGCGGGGAAGGGATTTCGTACAAAAACGAAAAAGGGGTGCAACACGAGGACTTCCCAGGGGGTCACCCATCCTAGTACTACTCTCGCCCAAGCACGCTTAACTGCGGAGTTCTGATGGGATCCGGTGCATTAGTGCTGGTATGATCGCACCCGATAGGCACTCCGCTTTCAATTCTTTTGGTCCATTTTTCGGCCCCGTCGGGCACCGCTCGCTCTATCTCTGGCTTTCTTGGCCACGTCTCGCCGGCCGGACCCCGTATCCCGTTGGAGGGATGGCTGCGGCCGAACGTGCCCGCTGACGGGGCTATTTTGGCTCGAAGCTGGAAAAATCGCTGCGAAAACTCTCCGGGAAGATCCGGACGGCATGAGCCGAAGTTGCGGCGACCGGATGAAAGAAGGGAACGGGGGGCGGGGAAGGGATTTCGTACAAAAACGAAAAAGGGGTGCAACACGAGGACTTCCCAGGGGGTCACCCATCCTAGTACTACTCTCGCCCAAGCACGCTTAACTGCGGAGTTCTGATGGGATCCGGTGCATTAGTGCTGGTATGATCGCACCCGATAGGCACTCCGCTTTCAATTCTTTTGGTCCATTTTTCTGCCCCGTCGGGCACTGCTCGCTCTATCTCTGGCTTTCTTGGCCACGTCTCGCCGGCCGGACCCCGTATCCCGTTGGAGGGATGGCTACGGCCGAGAGTGCCCGCTGAAGGGGGCTATTTTGGCTCGCAGCTCGAAAAATCGCTGCAGCGAAAACTCTCCGGGAAGATCCGGACGGAATGAGCCGAAGTTGCGGCGACCGGATGAAAGAAGGGAACGGGGGGCGGGGAAGGGATTTCGTACAAAAACGAAAAAGGGGTGCAACACGAGGACTTCCCAGGGGGTCACCCATCCTAGTACTACTCTCGCCCAAGCACGCTTAACTGCGGAGTTCTGATGGGATCCGGTGCATTAGTGCTGGTATGATCGCACCCGATAGGCACTCCGCTTTCAATTCTTTTGGTCCATTTTTCGGCCCCGTCGGGCACCGCTCGCTCTATCTCTGGCTTTCTTGGCCACGTCTCGCCGGCCGGACCCCGTATCCCGTTGGAGGGATGGCTGCGGCCGAACGTGCCCGCTGACGGGGCTATTTTGGCTCGAAGCTGGAAAAATCGCTGCGAAAACTCTCCGGGAAGATCCGGACGGCATGAGCCGAAGTTGCGGCGACCGGATGAAAGAAGGGAACGGGGGGCGGGGAAGGGATTTCGTACAAAAACGAAAAAGGGGTGCAACACGAGGACTTCCCAGGGGGTCACCCATCCTAGTACTACTCTCGCCCAAGCACGCTTAACTGCGGAGTTCTGATGGGATCCGGTGCATTAGTGCTGGTATGATCGCACCCGATAGGCACTCCGCTTTCAATTCTTTTGGTCCATTTTTCGGCCCCGTCGGGCACCGCTCGCTCTATCTCTGGCTTTCTTGGCCACGTCTCGCCGGCCGGACCCCGTATCCCGTTGGAGGGATGGCTGCGGCCGAACGTGCCCGCTGACGGGGCTATTTTGGCTCGAAGCTGGAAAAATCGCTGCGAAAACTCTCCGGGAAGATCCGGACGGCATGAGCCGAAGTTGCGGCGACCGGATGAAAGAAGGGAACGGGGGGCGGGGAAGGGATTTCGTACAAAAACGAAAAAGGGGTGCAACACGAGGACTTCCCAGGGGGTCACCCATCCTAGTACTACTCTCGCCCAAGCACGCTTAACTGCGGAGTTCTGATGGGATCCGGTGCATTAGTGCTGGTATGATCGCACCCGATAGGCACTCCGCTTTCAATTCTTTTGGTCCATTTTTCTGCCCCGTCGGGCACTGCTCGCTCTATCTCTGGCTTTCTTGGCCACGTCTCGCCGGCCGGACCCCGTATCCCGTTGGAGGGATGGCTACGGCCGAGAGTGCCCGCTGAAGGGGGCTATTTTGGCTCGCAGCTCGAAAAATCGCTGCAGCGAAAACTCTCCGGGAAGATCCGGACGGAATGAGCCGAAGTTGCGGCGACCGGATGAAAGAAGGGAACGGGGGGCGGGGAAGGGATTTCGTACAAAAACGAAAAAGGGGTGCAACACGAGGACTTCCCAGGGGGTCACCCATCCTAGTACTACTCTCGCCCAAGCACGCTTAACTGCGGAGTTCTGATGGGATCCGGTGCATTAGTGCTGGTATGATCGCACCCGATAGGCACTCCGCTTTCAATTCTTTTGGTCCATTTTTCGGCCCCGTCGGGCACCGCTCGCTCTATCTCTGGCTTTCTTGGCCACGTCTCGCCGGCCGGACCCCGTATCCCGTTGGAGGGATGGCTGCGGCCGAACGTGCCCGCTGACGGGGCTATTTTGGCTCGAAGCTGGAAAAATCGCTGCGAAAACTCTCCGGGAAGATCCGGACGGCATGAGCCGAAGTTGCGGCGACCGGATGAAAGAAGGGAACGGGGGGCGGGGAAGGGATTTCGTACAAAAACGAAAAAGGGGTGCAACACGAGGACTTCCCAGGGGGTCACCCATCCTAGTACTACTCTCGCCCAAGCACGCTTAACTGCGGAGTTCTGATGGGATCCGGTGCATTAGTGCTGGTATGATCGCACCCGATAGGCACTCCGCTTTCAATTCTTTTGGTCCATTTTTCTGCCCCGTCGGGCACTGCTCGCTCTATCTCTGGCTTTCTTGGCCACGTCTCGCCGGCCGGACCCCGTATCCCGTTGGAGGGATGGCTACGGCCGAGAGTGCCCGCTGAAGGGGGCTATTTTGGCTCGCAGCTCGAAAAATCGCTGCAGCGAAAACTCTCCGGGAAGATCCGGACGGAATGAGCCGAAGTTGCGGCGACCGGATGAAAGAAGGGAACGGGGGGCGGGGAAGGGATTTCGTACAAAAACGAAAAAGGGGTGCAACACGAGGACTTCCCAGGGGGTCACCCATCCTAGTACTACTCTCGCCCAAGCACGCTTAACTGCGGAGTTCTGATGGGATCCGGTGCATTAGTGCTGGTATGATCGCACCCGATAGGCACTCCGCTTTCAATTCTTTTGGTCCATTTTTCGGCCCCGTCGGGCACCGCTCGCTCTATCTCTGGCTTTCTTGGCCACGTCTCGCCGGCCGGACCCCGTATCCCGTTGGAGGGATGGCTGCGGCCGAACGTGCCCGCTGACGGGGCTATTTTGGCTCGAAGCTGGAAAAATCGCTGCGAAAACTCTCCGGGAAGATCCGGACGGCATGAGCCGAAGTTGCGGCGACCGGATGAAAGAAGGGAACGGGGGGCGGGGAAGGGATTTCGTACAAAAACGAAAAAGGGGTGCAACACGAGGACTTCCCAGGGGGTCACCCATCCTAGTACTACTCTCGCCCAAGCACGCTTAACTGCGGAGTTCTGATGGGATCCGGTGCATTAGTGCTGGTATGATCGCACCCGATAGGCACTCCGCTTTCAATTCTTTTGGTCCATTTTTCTGCCCCGTCGGGCACTGCTCGCTCTATCTCTGGCTTTCTTGGCCACGTCTCGCCGGCCGGACCCCGTATCCCGTTGGAGGGATGGCTACGGCCGAGAGTGCCCGCTGAAGGGGGCTATTTTGGCTCGCAGCTCGAAAAATCGCTGCAGCGAAAACTCTCCGGGAAGATCCGGACGGAATGAGCCGAAGTTGCGGCGACCGGATGAAAGAAGGGAACGGGGGGCGGGGAAGGGATTTCGTACAAAAACGAAAAAGGGGTGCAACACGAGGACTTCCCAGGGGGTCACCCATCCTAGTACTACTCTCGCCCAAGCACGCTTAACTGCGGAGTTCTGATGGGATCCGGTGCATTAGTGCTGGTATGATCGCACCCGATAGGCACTCCGCTTTCAATTCTTTTGGTCCATTTTTCGGCCCCGTCGGGCACCGCTCGCTCTATCTCTGGCTTTCTTGGCCACGTCTCGCCGGCCGGACCCCGTATCCCGTTGGAGGGATGGCTGCGGCCGAACGTGCCCGCTGACGGGGCTATTTTGGCTCGAAGCTGGAAAAATCGCTGCGAAAACTCTCCGGGAAGATCCGGACGGCATGAGCCGAAGTTGCGGCGACCGGATGAAAGAAGGGAACGGGGGGCGGGGAAGGGATTTCGTACAAAAACGAAAAAGGGGTGCAACACGAGGACTTCCCAGGGGGTCACCCATCCTAGTACTACTCTCGCCCAAGCACGCTTAACTGCGGAGTTCTGATGGGATCCGGTGCATTAGTGCTGGTATGATCGCACCCGATAGGCACTCCGCTTTCAATTCTTTTGGTCCATTTTTCTGCCCCGTCGGGCACTGCTCCCTCTATCTCTGGCTTTCTTGGCCACGTCTCGCCGGCCGGACCCCGTATCCCGTTGGAGGGATGGCTACGGCCGAAAGTGCCCGCTGAAGGGGGCTATTTTGGCTCGCAGCTCGAAAAATCGCTGCAGCGAAAACTCTCCGGGAAGATCCGGACGGAATGAGCCGAAGTTGCGGCGACCGGATGAAAGAAGGGAACGGGGGGCGGGGAAGGGATTTCGTACAAAAACGAAAAAGGGGTGCAACACGAGGACTTCCCAGGGGGTCACCCATCCTAGTACTACTCTCGCCCAAGCACGCTTAACTGCGGAGTTCTGATGGGATCCGGTGCATTAGTGCTGGTATGATCGCACCCGATAGGCACTCCGCTTTCAATTCTTTTGGTCCATTTTTCGGCCCCGTCGGGCACCGCTCGCTCTATCTCTGGCTTTCTTGGCCACGTCTCGCCGGCCGGACCCCGTATCCCGTTGGAGGGATGGCTGCGGCCGAACGTGCCCGCTGACGGGGCTATTTTGGCTCGCAGCTGGAAAAATCGCTTCGAAAACTCTCCGGGAAGATCCGGACGGCATGAGCCGAAGTTGCGGCGACCGGATGAAAGAAGGGAACGGGGGGCGGGGAAGGGATTTCGTACAAAAACGAAAAAGGGGTGCAACACGAGGACTTCCCAGGGGGTCACCCATCCTAGTACTACTCTCGCCCAAGCACGCTTAACTGCGGAGTTCTGATGGGATCCGGTGCATTAGTGCTGGTATGATCGCACCCGATAGGCACTCCGCTTTCAATTCTTTTGGTCCATTTTTCTGCCCCGTCGGGCACTGCTCGCTCTATCTCTGGCTTTCTTGGCCACGTCTCGCCGGCCGGACCCCGTATCCCGTTGGAGGGATGGCTACGGCCGAGAGTGCCCGCTGAAGGGGGCTATTTTGGCTCGCAGCTCGAAAAATCGCTGCAGCGAAAACTCTCCGGGAAGATCCGGACGGAATGAGCCGAAGTTGCGGCGACCGGATGAAAGAAGGGAACGGGGGGCGGGGAAGGGATTTCGTACAAAAACGAAAAAGGGGTGCAACACGAGGACTTCCCAGGGGGTCACCCATCCTAGTACTACTCTCGCCCAAGCATGCTTAACTGCGGAGTTCTGATGGGATCCGGTGCATTAGTGCTGGTATGATCGCACCCGATAGGCACTCCGCTTTCAATTCTTTTGGTCCATTTTTCGGCCCCGTCGGGCACCGCTCGCTCTATCTCTGGCTTTCTTGGCCACGTCTCGCCGGCCGGACCCCGTATCCCGTTGGAGGGATGGCTGCGGCCGAACGTGCCCGCTGACGGGGCTATTTTGGCTCGAAGCTGGAAAAATCGCTGCGAAAACTCTCCGGGAAGATCCGGACGGCATGAGCCGAAGTTGCGGCGACCGGATGAAAGAAGGGAACGGGGGGCGGGGAAGGGATTTCGTACAAAAACGAAAAAGGGGTGCAACACGAGGACTTCCCAGGGGGTCACCCATCCTAGTACTACTCTCGCCCAAGCACGCTTAACTGCGGAGTTCTGATGGGATCCGGTGCATTAGTGCTGGTATGATCGCACCCGATAGGCACTCCGCTTTCAATTCTTTTGGTCCATTTTTCTGCCCCGTCGGGCACTGCTCGCTCTATCTCTGGCTTTCTTGGCCACGTCTCGCCGGCCGGACCCCGTATCCCGTTGGAGGGATGGCTACGGCCGAGAGTGCCCGCTGAAGGGGGCTATTTTGGCTCGCAGCTCGAAAAATCGCTGCAGCGAAAACTCTCCGGGAAGATCCGGACGGAATGAGCCGAAGTTGCGGCGACCGGATGAAAGAAGGGAACGGGGGGCGGGGAAGGGATTTCGTACAAAAACGAAAAAGGGGTGCAACACGAGGACTTCCCAGGGGGTCACCCATCCTAGTACTACTCTCGCCCAAGCACGCTTAACTGCGGAGTTCTGATGGGATCCGGTGCATTAGTGCTGGTATGATCGCACCCGATAGGCACTCCGCTTTCAATTCTTTTGGTCCATTTTTCGGCCCCGTCGGGCACCGCTCGCTCTATCTCTGGCTTTCTTGGCCACGTCTCGCCGGCCGGACCCCGTATCCCGTTGGAGGGATGGCTGCGGCCGAACGTGCCCGCTGACGGGGCTATTTTGGCTCGAAGCTGGAAAAATCGCTGCGAAAACTCTCCGGGAAGATCCGGACGGCATGAGCCGAAGTTGCGGCGACCGGATGAAAGAAGGGAACGGGGGGCGGGGAAGGGATTTCGTACAAAAACGAAAAAGGGGTGCAACACGAGGACTTCCCAGGGGGTCACCCATCCTAGTACTACTCTCGCCCAAGCACGCTTAACTGCGGAGTTCTGATGGGATCCGGTGCATTAGTGCTGGTATGATCGCACCCGATAGGCACTCCGCTTTCAATTCTTTTGGTCCATTTTTCGGCCCCGTCGGGCACCGCTCGCTCTATCTCTGGCTTTCTTGGCCACGTCTCGCCGGCCGGACCCCGTATCCCGTTGGAGGGATGGCTGCGGCCGAACGTGCCCGCTGACGGGGCTATTTTGGCTCGAAGCTGGAAAAATCGCTGCGAAAACTCTCCGGGAAGATCCGGACGGCATGAGCCGAAGTTGCGGCGACCGGATGAAAGAAGGGAACGGGGGGCGAGGAAGGGATTTCGTACAAAAACGAAAAAGGGGTGCAACACGAGGACTTCCCAGGGGGTCACCCATCCTAGTACTACTCTCGCCCAAGCACGCTTAACTGCGGAGTTCTGATGGGATCCGGTGCATTAGTGCTGGTATGATCGCACCCGATAGGCACTCCGCTTTCAATTCTTTTGGTCCATTTTTCTGCCCCGTCGGGCACTGCTCGCTCTATCTCTGGCTTTCTTGGCCACGTCTCGCCGGCCGGACCCCGTATCCCGTTGGAGGGATGGCTACGGCCGAGAGTGCCCGCTGAAGGGGGCTATTTTGGCTCGCAGCTCGAAAAATCGCTGCAGCGAAAACTCTCCGGGAAGATCCGGACGGAATGAGCCGAAGTTGCGGCGACCGGATGAAAGAAGGGAACGGGGGGCGGGGAAGGGATTTCGTACAAAAACGAAAAAGGGGTGCAACACGAGGACTTCCCAGGGGGTCACCCATCCTAGTACTACTCTCGCCCAAGCACGCTTAACTGCGGAGTTCTGATGGGATCCGGTGCATTAGTGCTGGTATGATCGCACCCGATAGGCACTCCGCTTTCAATTCTTTTGGTCCATTTTTCTGCCCCGTCGGGCACTGCTCGCTCTATCTCTGGCTTTCTTGGCCACGTCTCGCCGGCCGGACCCCGTATCCCGTTGGAGGGATGGCTACGGCCGAGAGTGCCCGCTGAAGGGGGCTATTTTGGCTCGCAGCTCGAAAAATCGCTGCAGCGAAAACTCTCCGGGAAGATCCGGACGGAATGAGCCGAAGTTGCGGCGACCGGATGAAAGAAGGGAACGGGGGGCGGGGAAGGGATTTCGTACAAAAACGAAAAAGGGGTGCAACACGAGGACTTCCCAGGGGGTCACCCATCCTAGTACTACTCTCGCCCAAGCACGCTTAACTGCGGAGTTCTGATGGGATCCGGTGCATTAGTGCTGGTATGATCGCACCCGATAGGCACTCCGCTTTCAATTCTTTTGGTCCATTTTTCGGCCCCGTCGGGCACCGCTCGCTCTATCTCTGGCTTTCTTGGCCACGTCTCGCCGGCCGGACCCCGTATCCCGTTGGAGGGATGGCTGCGGCCGAACGTGCCCGCTGACGGGGCTATTTTGGCTCGAAGCTGGAAAAATCGCTGCGAAAACTCTCCGGGAAGATCCGGACGGCATGAGCCGAAGTTGCGGCGACCGGATGAAAGAAGGGAACGGGGGGCGGGGAAGGGATTTCGTACAAAAACGAAAAAGGGGTGCAACACGAGGACTTCCCAGGGGGTCACCCATCCTAGTACTACTCTCGCCCAAGCACGCTTAACTGCGGAGTTCTGATGGGATCCGGTGCATTAGTGCTGGTATGATCGCACCCGATAGGCACTCCGCTTTCAATTCTTTTGGTCCATTTTTCTGCCCCGTCGGGCACTGCTCCCTCTATCTCTGGCTTTCTTGGCCACGTCTCGCCGGCCGGACCCCGTATCCCGTTGGAGGGATGGCTACGGCCGAAAGTGCCCGCTGAAGGGGGCTATTTTGGCTCGCAGCTCGAAAAATCGCTGCAGCGAAAACTCTCCGGGAAGATCCGGACGGAATGAGCCGAAGTTGCGGCGACCGGATGAAAGAAGGGAACGGGGGGCGGGGAAGGGATTTCGTACAAAAACGAAAAAGGGGTGCAACACGAGGACTTCCCAGGGGGTCACCCATCCTAGTACTACTCTCGCCCAAGCACGCTTAACTGCGGAGTTCTGATGGGATCCGGTGCATTAGTGCTGGTATGATCGCACCCGATAGGCACTCCGCTTTCAATTCTTTTGGTCCATTTTTCGGCCCCGTCGGGCACCGCTCGCTCTATCTCTGGCTTTCTTGGCCACGTCTCGCCGGCCGGACCCCGTATCCCGTTGGAGGGATGGCTGCGGCCGAACGTGCCCGCTGACGGGGCTATTTTGGCTCGCAGCTGGAAAAATCGCTTCGAAAACTCTCCGGGAAGATCCGGACGGCATGAGCCGAAGTTGCGGCGACCGGATGAAAGAAGGGAACGGGGGGCGGGGAAGGGATTTCGTACAAAAACGAAAAAGGGGTGCAACACGAGGACTTCCCAGGGGGTCACCCATCCTAGTACTACTCTCGCCCAAGCACGCTTAACTGCGGAGTTCTGATGGGATCCGGTGCATTAGTGCTGGTATGATCGCACCCGATAGGCACTCCGCTTTCAATTCTTTTGGTCCATTTTTCTGCCCCGTCGGGCACTGCTCGCTCTATCTCTGGCTTTCTTGGCCACGTCTCGCCGGCCGGACCCCGTATCCCGTTGGAGGGATGGCTACGGCCGAGAGTGCCCGCTGAAGGGGGCTATTTTGGCTCGCAGCTCGAAAAATCGCTGCAGCGAAAACTCTCCGGGAAGATCCGGACGGAATGAGCCGAAGTTGCGGCGACCGGATGAAAGAAGGGAACGGGGGGCGGGGAAGGGATTTCGTACAAAAACGAAAAAGGGGTGCAACACGAGGACTTCCCAGGGGGTCACCCATCCTAGTACTACTCTCGCCCAAGCATGCTTAACTGCGGAGTTCTGATGGGATCCGGTGCATTAGTGCTGGTATGATCGCACCCGATAGGCACTCCGCTTTCAATTCTTTTGGTCCATTTTTCGGCCCCGTCGGGCACCGCTCGCTCTATCTCTGGCTTTCTTGGCCACGTCTCGCCGGCCGGACCCCGTATCCCGTTGGAGGGATGGCTGCGGCCGAACGTGCCCGCTGACGGGGCTATTTTGGCTCGAAGCTGGAAAAATCGCTGCGAAAACTCTCCGGGAAGATCCGGACGGCATGAGCCGAAGTTGCGGCGACCGGATGAAAGAAGGGAACGGGGGGCGGGGAAGGGATTTCGTACAAAAACGAAAAAGGGGTGCAACACGAGGACTTCCCAGGGGGTCACCCATCCTAGTACTACTCTCGCCCAAGCACGCTTAACTGCGGAGTTCTGATGGGATCCGGTGCATTAGTGCTGGTATGATCGCACCCGATAGGCACTCCGCTTTCAATTCTTTTGGTCCATTTTTCTGCCCCGTCGGGCACTGCTCGCTCTATCTCTGGCTTTCTTGGCCACGTCTCGCCGGCCGGACCCCGTATCCCGTTGGAGGGATGGCTACGGCCGAGAGTGCCCGCTGAAGGGGGCTATTTTGGCTCGCAGCTCGAAAAATCGCTGCAGCGAAAACTCTCCGGGAAGATCCGGACGGAATGAGCCGAAGTTGCGGCGACCGGATGAAAGAAGGGAACGGGGGGCGGGGAAGGGATTTCGTACAAAAACGAAAAAGGGGTGCAACACGAGGACTTCCCAGGGGGTCACCCATCCTAGTACTACTCTCGCCCAAGCACGCTTAACTGCGGAGTTCTGATGGGATCCGGTGCATTAGTGCTGGTATGATCGCACCCGATAGGCACTCCGCTTTCAATTCTTTTGGTCCATTTTTCGGCCCCGTCGGGCACCGCTCGCTCTATCTCTGGCTTTCTTGGCCACGTCTCGCCGGCCGGACCCCGTATCCCGTTGGAGGGATGGCTGCGGCCGAACGTGCCCGCTGACGGGGCTATTTTGGCTCGAAGCTGGAAAAATCGCTGCGAAAACTCTCCGGGAAGATCCGGACGGCATGAGCCGAAGTTGCGGCGACCGGATGAAAGAAGGGAACGGGGGGCGGGGAAGGGATTTCGTACAAAAACGAAAAAGGGGTGCAACACGAGGACTTCCCAGGGGGTCACCCATCCTAGTACTACTCTCGCCCAAGCACGCTTAACTGCGGAGTTCTGATGGGATCCGGTGCATTAGTGCTGGTATGATCGCACCCGATAGGCACTCCGCTTTCAATTCTTTTGGTCCATTTTTCTGCCCCGTCGGGCACTGCTCGCTCTATCTCTGGCTTTCTTGGCCACGTCTCGCCGGCCGGACCCCGTATCCCGTTGGAGGGATGGCTACGGCCGAGAGTGCCCGCTGAAGGGGGCTATTTTGGCTCGCAGCTCGAAAAATCGCTGCAGCGAAAACTCTCCGGGAAGATCCGGACGGAATGAGCCGAAGTTGCGGCGACCGGATGAAAGAAGGGAACGGGGGGCGGGGAAGGGATTTCGTACAAAAACGAAAAAGGGGTGCAACACGAGGACTTCCCAGGGGGTCACCCATCCTAGTACTACTCTCGCCCAAGCATGCTTAACTGCGGAGTTCTGATGGGATCCGGTGCATTAGTGCTGGTATGATCGCACCCGATAGGCACTCCGCTTTCAATTCTTTTGGTCCATTTTTCGGCCCCGTCGGGCACCGCTCGCTCTATCTCTGGCTTTCTTGGCCACGTCTCGCCGGCCGGACCCCGTATCCCGTTGGAGGGATGGCTGCGGCCGAACGTGCCCGCTGACGGGGCTATTTTGGCTCGAAGCTGGAAAAATCGCTGCGAAAACTCTCCGGGAAGATCCGGACGGCATGAGCCGAAGTTGCGGCGACCGGATGAAAGAAGGGAACGGGGGGCGGGGAAGGGATTTCGTACAAAAACGAAAAAGGGGTGCAACACGAGGACTTCCCAGGGGGTCACCCATCCTAGTACTACTCTCGCCCAAGCACGCTTAACTGCGGAGTTCTGATGGGATCCGGTGCATTAGTGCTGGTATGATCGCACCCGATAGGCACTCCGCTTTCAATTCTTTTGGTCCATTTTTCTGCCCCGTCGGGCACTGCTCGCTCTATCTCTGGCTTTCTTGGCCACGTCTCGCCGGCCGGACCCCGTATCCCGTTGGAGGGATGGCTACGGCCGAGAGTGCCCGCTGAAGGGGGCTATTTTGGCTCGCAGCTCGAAAAATCGCTGCAGCGAAAACTCTCCGGGAAGATCCGGACGGAATGAGCCGAAGTTGCGGCGACCGGATGAAAGAAGGGAACGGGGGGCGGGGAAGGGATTTCGTACAAAAACGAAAAAGGGGTGCAACACGAGGACTTCCCAGGGGGTCACCCATCCTAGTACTACTCTCGCCCAAGCACGCTTAACTGCGGAGTTCTGATGGGATCCGGTGCATTAGTGCTGGTATGATCGCACCCGATAGGCACTCCGCTTTCAATTCTTTTGGTCCATTTTTCGGCCCCGTCGGGCACCGCTCGCTCTATCTCTGGCTTTCTTGGCCACGTCTCGCCGGCCGGACCCCGTATCCCGTTGGAGGGATGGCTGCGGCCGAACGTGCCCGCTGACGGGGCTATTTTGGCTCGAAGCTGGAAAAATCGCTGCGAAAACTCTCCGGGAAGATCCGGACGGCATGAGCCGAAGTTGCGGCGACCGGATGAAAGAAGGGAACGGGGGGCGGGGAAGGGATTTCGTACAAAAACGAAAAAGGGGTGCAACACGAGGACTTCCCAGGGGGTCACCCATCCTAGTACTACTCTCGCCCAAGCACGCTTAACTGCGGAGTTCTGATGGGATCCGGTGCATTAGTGCTGGTATGATCGCACCCGATAGGCACTCCGCTTTCAATTCTTTTGGTCCATTTTTCTGCCCCGTCGGGCACTGCTCGCTCTATCTCTGGCTTTCTTGGCCACGTCTCGCCGGCCGGACCCCGTATCCCGTTGGAGGGATGGCTACGGCCGAGAGTGCCCGCTGAAGGGGGCTATTTTGGCTCGCAGCTCGAAAAATCGCTGCAGCGAAAACTCTCCGGGAAGATCCGGACGGAATGAGCCGAAGTTGCGGCGACCGGATGAAAGAAGGGAACGGGGGGCGGGGAAGGGATTTCGTACAAAAACGAAAAAGGGGTGCAACACGAGGACTTCCCAGGGGGTCACCCATCCTAGTACTACTCTCGCCCAAGCACGCTTAACTGCGGAGTTCTGATGGGATCCGGTGCATTAGTGCTGGTATGATCGCACCCGATAGGCACTCCGCTTTCAATTCTTTTGGTCCATTTTTCGGCCCCGTCGGGCACCGCTCGCTCTATCTCTGGCTTTCTTGGCCACGTCTCGCCGGCCGGACCCCGTATCCCGTTGGAGGGATGGCTGCGGCCGAACGTGCCCGCTGACGGGGCTATTTTGGCTCGAAGCTGGAAAAATCGCTGCGAAAACTCTCCGGGAAGATCCGGACGGCATGAGCCGAAGTTGCGGCGACCGGATGAAAGAAGGGAACGGGGGGCGGGGAAGGGATTTCGTACAAAAACGAAAAAGGGGTGCAACACGAGGACTTCCCAGGGGGTCACCCATCCTAGTACTACTCTCGCCCAAGCACGCTTAACTGCGGAGTTCTGATGGGATCCGGTGCATTAGTGCTGGTATGATCGCACCCGATAGGCACTCCGCTTTCAATTCTTTTGGTCCATTTTTCTGCCCCGTCGGGCACTGCTCGCTCTATCTCTGGCTTTCTTGGCCACGTCTCGCCGGCCGGACCCCGTATCCCGTTGGAGGGATGGCTACGGCCGAGAGTGCCCGCTGAAGGGGGCTATTTTGGCTCGCAGCTCGAAAAATCGCTGCAGCGAAAACTCTCCGGGAAGATCCGGACGGAATGAGCCGAAGTTGCGGCGACCGGATGAAAGAAGGGAACGGGGGGCGGGGAAGGGATTTCGTACAAAAACGAAAAAGGGGTGCAACACGAGGACTTCCCAGGGGGTCACCCATCCTAGTACTACTCTCGCCCAAGCACGCTTAACTGCGGAGTTCTGATGGGATCCGGTGCATTAGTGCTGGTATGATCGCACCCGATAGGCACTCCGCTTTCAATTCTTTTGGTCCATTTTTCGGCCCCGTCGGGCACCGCTCGCTCTATCTCTGGCTTTCTTGGCCACGTCTCGCCGGCCGGACCCCGTATCCCGTTGGAGGGATGGCTGCGGCCGAACGTGCCCGCTGACGGGGCTATTTTGGCTCGAAGCTGGAAAAATCGCTGCGAAAACTCTCCGGGAAGATCCGGACGGCATGAGCCGAAGTTGCGGCGACCGGATGAAAGAAGGGAACGGGGGGCGGGGAAGGGATTTCGTACAAAAACGAAAAAGGGGTGCAACACGAGGACTTCCCAGGGGGTCACCCATCCTAGTACTACTCTCGCCCAAGCACGCTTAACTGCGGAGTTCTGATGGGATCCGGTGCATTAGTGCTGGTATGATCGCACCCGATAGGCACTCCGCTTTCAATTCTTTTGGTCCATTTTTCTGCCCCGTCGGGCACTGCTCCCTCTATCTCTGGCTTTCTTGGCCACGTCTCGCCGGCCGGACCCCGTATCCCGTTGGAGGGATGGCTACGGCCGAAAGTGCCCGCTGAAGGGGGCTATTTTGGCTCGCAGCTCGAAAAATCGCTGCAGCGAAAACTCTCCGGGAAGATCCGGACGGAATGAGCCGAAGTTGCGGCGACCGGATGAAAGAAGGGAACGGGGGGCGGGGAAGGGATTTCGTACAAAAACGAAAAAGGGGTGCAACACGAGGACTTCCCAGGGGGTCACCCATCCTAGTACTACTCTCGCCCAAGCACGCTTAACTGCGGAGTTCTGATGGGATCCGGTGCATTAGTGCTGGTATGATCGCACCCGATAGGCACTCCGCTTTCAATTCTTTTGGTCCATTTTTCGGCCCCGTCGGGCACCGCTCGCTCTATCTCTGGCTTTCTTGGCCACGTCTCGCCGGCCGGACCCCGTATCCCGTTGGAGGGATGGCTGCGGCCGAACGTGCCCGCTGACGGGGCTATTTTGGCTCGCAGCTGGAAAAATCGCTTCGAAAACTCTCCGGGAAGATCCGGACGGCATGAGCCGAAGTTGCGGCGACCGGATGAAAGAAGGGAACGGGGGGCGGGGAAGGGATTTCGTACAAAAACGAAAAAGGGGTGCAACACGAGGACTTCCCAGGGGGTCACCCATCCTAGTACTACTCTCGCCCAAGCACGCTTAACTGCGGAGTTCTGATGGGATCCGGTGCATTAGTGCTGGTATGATCGCACCCGATAGGCACTCCGCTTTCAATTCTTTTGGTCCATTTTTCTGCCCCGTCGGGCACTGCTCGCTCTATCTCTGGCTTTCTTGGCCACGTCTCGCCGGCCGGACCCCGTATCCCGTTGGAGGGATGGCTACGGCCGAGAGTGCCCGCTGAAGGGGGCTATTTTGGCTCGCAGCTCGAAAAATCGCTGCAGCGAAAACTCTCCGGGAAGATCCGGACGGAATGAGCCGAAGTTGCGGCGACCGGATGAAAGAAGGGAACGGGGGGCGGGGAAGGGATTTCGTACAAAAACGAAAAAGGGGTGCAACACGAGGACTTCCCAGGGGGTCACCCATCCTAGTACTACTCTCGCCCAAGCATGCTTAACTGCGGAGTTCTGATGGGATCCGGTGCATTAGTGCTGGTATGATCGCACCCGATAGGCACTCCGCTTTCAATTCTTTTGGTCCATTTTTCGGCCCCGTCGGGCACCGCTCGCTCTATCTCTGGCTTTCTTGGCCACGTCTCGCCGGCCGGACCCCGTATCCCGTTGGAGGGATGGCTGCGGCCGAACGTGCCCGCTGACGGGGCTATTTTGGCTCGAAGCTGGAAAAATCGCTGCGAAAACTCTCCGGGAAGATCCGGACGGCATGAGCCGAAGTTGCGGCGACCGGATGAAAGAAGGGAACGGGGGGCGGGGAAGGGATTTCGTACAAAAACGAAAAAGGGGTGCAACACGAGGACTTCCCAGGGGGTCACCCATCCTAGTACTACTCTCGCCCAAGCACGCTTAACTGCGGAGTTCTGATGGGATCCGGTGCATTAGTGCTGGTATGATCGCACCCGATAGGCACTCCGCTTTCAATTCTTTTGGTCCATTTTTCTGCCCCGTCGGGCACTGCTCGCTCTATCTCTTGCTTTCTTGGCCACGTCTCGCCGGCCGGACCCCGTATCCCGTTGGAGGGATGGCTACGGCCGAGAGTGCCCGCTGAAGGGGGCTATTTTGGCTCGCAGCTCGAAAAATCGCTGCAGCGAAAACTCTCCGGGAAGATCCGGACGGAATGAGCCGAAGTTGCGGCGACCGGATGAAAGAAGGGAACGGGGGGCGGGGAAGGGATTTCGTACAAAAACGAAAAAGGGGTGCAACACGAGGACTTCCCAGGGGGTCACCCATCCTAGTACTACTCTCGCCCAAGCACGCTTAACTGCGGAGTTCTGATGGGATCCGGTGCATTAGTGCTGGTATGATCGCACCCGATAGGCACTCCGCTTTCAATTCTTTTGGTCCATTTTTCGGCCCCGTCGGGCACCGCTCGCTCTATCTCTGGCTTTCTTGGCCACGTCTCGCCGGCCGGACCCCGTATCCCGTTGGAGGGATGGCTGCGGCCGAACGTGCCCGCTGACGGGGCTATTTTGGCTCGAAGCTGGAAAAATCGCTGCGAAAACTCTCCGGGAAGATCCGGACGGCATGAGCCGAAGTTGCGGCGACCGGATGAAAGAAGGGAACGGGGGGCGGGGAAGGGATTTCGTACAAAAACGAAAAAGGGGTGCAACACGAGGACTTCCCAGGGGGTCACCCATCCTAGTACTACTCTCGCCCAAGCACGCTTAACTGCGGAGTTCTGATGGGATCCGGTGCATTAGTGCTGGTATGATCGCACCCGATAGGCACTCCGCTTTCAATTCTTTTGGTCCATTTTTCTGCCCCGTCGGGCACTGCTCGCTCTATCTCTGGCTTTCTTGGCCACGTCTCGCCGGCCGGACCCCGTATCCCGTTGGAGGGATGGCTACGGCCGAGAGTGCCCGCTGAAGGGGGCTATTTTGGCTCGCAGCTCGAAAAATCGCTGCAGCGAAAACTCTCCGGGAAGATCCGGACGGAATGAGCCGAAGTTGCGGCGACCGGATGAAAGAAGGGAACGGGGGGCGGGGAAGGGATTTCGTACAAAAACGAAAAAGGGGTGCAACACGAGGACTTCCCAGGGGGTCACCCATCCTAGTACTACTCTCGCCCAAGCATGCTTAACTGCGGAGTTCTGATGGGATCCGGTGCATTAGTGCTGGTATGATCGCACCCGATAGGCACTCCGCTTTCAATTCTTTTGGTCCATTTTTCGGCCCCGTCGGGCACCGCTCGCTCTATCTCTGGCTTTCTTGGCCACGTCTCGCCGGCCGGACCCCGTATCCCGTTGGAGGGATGGCTGCGGCCGAACGTGCCCGCTGACGGGGCTATTTTGGCTCGAAGCTGGAAAAATCGCTGCGAAAACTCTCCGGGAAGATCCGGACGGCATGAGCCGAAGTTGCGGCGACCGGATGAAAGAAGGGAACGGGGGGCGGGGAAGGGATTTCGTACAAAAACGAAAAAGGGGTGCAACACGAGGACTTCCCAGGGGGTCACCCATCCTAGTACTACTCTCGCCCAAGCACGCTTAACTGCGGAGTTCTGATGGGATCCGGTGCATTAGTGCTGGTATGATCGCACCCGATAGGCACTCCGCTTTCAATTCTTTTGGTCCATTTTTCTGCCCCGTCGGGCACTGCTCGCTCTATCTCTTGCTTTCTTGGCCACGTCTCGCCGGCCGGACCCCGTATCCCGTTGGAGGGATGGCTACGGCCGAGAGTGCCCGCTGAAGGGGGCTATTTTGGCTCGCAGCTCGAAAAATCGCTGCAGCGAAAACTCTCCGGGAAGATCCGGACGGAATGAGCCGAAGTTGCGGCGACCGGATGAAAGAAGGGAACGGGGGGCGGGGAAGGGATTTCGTACAAAAACGAAAAAGGGGTGCAACACGAGGACTTCCCAGGGGGTCACCCATCCTAGTACTACTCTCGCCCAAGCACGCTTAACTGCGGAGTTCTGATGGGATCCGGTGCATTAGTGCTGGTATGATCGCACCCGATAGGCACTCCGCTTTCAATTCTTTTGGTCCATTTTTCGGCCCCGTCGGGCACCGCTCGCTCTATCTCTGGCTTTCTTGGCCACGTCTCGCCGGCCGGACCCCGTATCCCGTTGGAGGGATGGCTGCGGCCGAACGTGCCCGCTGACGGGGCTATTTTGGCTCGAAGCTGGAAAAATCGCTGCGAAAACTCTCCGGGAAGATCCGGACGGCATGAGCCGAAGTTGCGGCGACCGGATGAAAGAAGGGAACGGGGGGCGGGGAAGGGATTTCGTACAAAAACGAAAAAGGGGTGCAACACGAGGACTTCCCAGGGGGTCACCCATCCTAGTACTACTCTCGCCCAAGCACGCTTAACTGCGGAGTTCTGATGGGATCCGGTGCATTAGTGCTGGTATGATCGCACCCGATAGGCACTCCGCTTTCAATTCTTTTGGTCCATTTTTCTGCCCCGTCGGGCACTGCTCGCTCTATCTCTGGCTTTCTTGGCCACGTCTCGCCGGCCGGACCCCGTATCCCGTTGGAGGGATGGCTACGGCCGAGAGTGCCCGCTGAAGGGGGCTATTTTGGCTCGCAGCTCGAAAAATCGCTGCAGCGAAAACTCTCCGGGAAGATCCGGACGGAATGAGCCGAAGTTGCGGCGACCGGATGAAAGAAGGGAACGGGGGGCGGGGAAGGGATTTCGTACAAAAACGAAAAAGGGGTGCAACACGAGGACTTCCCAGGGGGTCACCCATCCTAGTACTACTCTCGCCCAAGCACGCTTAACTGCGGAGTTCTGATGGGATCCGGTGCATTAGTGCTGGTATGATCGCACCCGATAGGCACTCCGCTTTCAATTCTTTTGGTCCATTTTTCGGCCCCGTCGGGCACCGCTCGCTCTATCTCTGGCTTTCTTGGCCACGTCTCGCCGGCCGGACCCCGTATCCCGTTGGAGGGATGGCTGCGGCCGAACGTGCCCGCTGACGGGGCTATTTTGGCTCGAAGCTGGAAAAATCGCTGCGAAAACTCTCCGGGAAGATCCGGACGGCATGAGCCGAAGTTGCGGCGACCGGATGAAAGAAGGGAACGGGGGGCGGGGAAGGGATTTCGTACAAAAACGAAAAAGGGGTGCAACACGAGGACTTCCCAGGGGGTCACCCATCCTAGTACTACTCTCGCCCAAGCACGCTTAACTGCGGAGTTCTGATGGGATCCGGTGCATTAGTGCTGGTATGATCGCACCCGATAGGCACTCCGCTTTCAATTCTTTTGGTCCATTTTTCGGCCCCGTCGGGCACCGCTCGCTCTATCTCTGGCTTTCTTGGCCACGTCTCGCCGGCCGGACCCCGTATCCCGTTGGAGGGATGGCTGCGGCCGAACGTGCCCGCTGACGGGGCTATTTTGGCTCGAAGCTGGAAAAATCGCTGCGAAAACTCTCCGGGAAGATCCGGACGGCATGAGCCGAAGTTGCGGCGACCGGATGAAAGAAGGGAACGGGGGGCGGGGAAGGGATTTCGTACAAAAACGAAAAAGGGGTGCAACACGAGGACTTCCCAGGGGGTCACCCATCCTAGTACTACTCTCGCCCAAGCACGCTTAACTGCGGAGTTCTGATGGGATCCGGTGCATTAGTGCTGGTATGATCGCACCCGATAGGCACTCCGCTTTCAATTCTTTTGGTCCATTTTTCTGCCCCGTCGGGCACTGCTCGCTCTATCTCTGGCTTTCTTGGCCACGTCTCGCCGGCCGGACCCCGTATCCCGTTGGAGGGATGGCTACGGCCGAGAGTGCCCGCTGAAGGGGGCTATTTTGGCTCGCAGCTCGAAAAATCGCTGCAGCGAAAACTCTCCGGGAAGATCCGGACGGAATGAGCCGAAGTTGCGGCGACCGGATGAAAGAAGGGAACGGGGGGCGGGGAAGGGATTTCGTACAAAAACGAAAAAGGGGTGCAACACGAGGACTTCCCAGGGGGTCACCCATCCTAGTACTACTCTCGCCCAAGCACGCTTAACTGCGGAGTTCTGATGGGATCCGGTGCATTAGTGCTGGTATGATCGCACCCGATAGGCACTCCGCTTTCAATTCTTTTGGTCCATTTTTCTGCCCCGTCGGGCACTGCTCGCTCTATCTCTGGCTTTCTTGGCCACGTCTCGCCGGCCGGACCCCGTATCCCGTTGGAGGGATGGCTACGGCCGAGAGTGCCCGCTGAAGGGGGCTATTTTGGCTCGCAGCTCGAAAAATCGCTGCAGCGAAAACTCTCCGGGAAGATCCGGACGGAATGAGCCGAAGTTGCGGCGACCGGATGAAAGAAGGGAACGGGGGGCGGGGAAGGGATTTCGTACAAAAACGAAAAAGGGGTGCAACACGAGGACTTCCCAGGGGGTCACCCATCCTAGTACTACTCTCGCCCAAGCACGCTTAACTGCGGAGTTCTGATGGGATCCGGTGCATTAGTGCTGGTATGATCGCACCCGATAGGCACTCCGCTTTCAATTCTTTTGGTCCATTTTTCGGCCCCGTCGGGCACCGCTCGCTCTATCTCTGGCTTTCTTGGCCACGTCTCGCCGGCCGGACCCCGTATCCCGTTGGAGGGATGGCTACGGCCGAGAGTGCCCGCTGAAGGGGGCTATTTTGGCTCGCAGCTCGAAAAATCGCTGCAGCGAAAACTCTCCGGGAAGATCCGGACGGAATGAGCCGAAGTTGCGGCGACCGGATGAAAGAAGGGAACGGGGGGCGGGGAAGGGATTTCGTACAAAAACGAAAAAGGGGTGCAACACGAGGACTTCCCAGGGGGTCACCCATCCTAGTACTACTCTCGCCCAAGCACGCTTAACTGCGGAGTTCTGATGGGATCCGGTGCATTAGTGCTGGTATGATCGCACCCGATAGGCACTCCGCTTTCAATTCTTTTGGTCCATTTTTCTGCCCCGTCGGGCACTGCTCGCTCTATCTCTGGCTTTCTTGGCCACGTCTCGCCGGCCGGACCCCGTATCCCGTTGGAGGGATGGCTACGGCCGAGAGTGCCCGCTGAAGGGGGCTATTTTGGCTCGCAGCTCGAAAAATCGCTGCAGCGAAAACTCTCCGGGAAGATCCGGACGGAATGAGCCGAAGTTGCGGCGACCGGATGAAAGAAGGGAACGGGGGGCGGGGAAGGGATTTCGTACAAAAACGAAAAAGGGGTGCAACACGAGGACTTCCCAGGGGGTCACCCATCCTAGTACTACTCTCGCCCAAGCACGCTTAACTGCGGAGTTCTGATGGGATCCGGTGCATTAGTGCTGGTATGATCGCACCCGATAGGCACTCCGCTTTCAATTCTTTTGGTCCATTTTTCGGCCCCGTCGGGCACCGCTCGCTCTATCTCTGGCTTTCTTGGCCACGTCTCGCCGGCCGGACCCCGTATCCCGTTGGAGGGATGGCTGCGGCCGAACGTGCCCGCTGACGGGGCTATTTTGGCTCGAAGCTGGAAAAATCGCTGCGAAAACTCTCCGGGAAGATCCGGACGGCATGAGCCGAAGTTGCGGCGACCGGATGAAAGAAGGGAACGGGGGGCGGGGAAGGGATTTCGTACAAAAACGAAAAAGGGGTGCAACACGAGGACTTCCCAGGGGGTCACCCATCCTAGTACTACTCTCGCCCAAGCACGCTTAACTGCGGAGTTCTGATGGGATCCGGTGCATTAGTGCTGGTATGATCGCACCCGATAGGCACTCCGCTTTCAATTCTTTTGGTCCATTTTTCTGCCCCGTCGGGCACTGCTCGCTCTATCTCTGGCTTTCTTGGCCACGTCTCGCCGGCCGGACCCCGTATCCCGTTGGAGGGATGGCTACGGCCGAGAGTGCCCGCTGAAGGGGGCTATTTTGGCTCGCAGCTCGAAAAATCGCTGCAGCGAAAACTCTCCGGGAAGATCCGGACGGAATGAGCCGAAGTTGCGGCGACCGGATGAAAGAAGGGAACGGGGGGCGGGGAAGGGATTTCGTACAAAAACGAAAAAGGGGTGCAACACGAGGACTTCCCAGGGGGTCACCCATCCTAGTACTACTCTCGCCCAAGCACGCTTAACTGCGGAGTTCTGATGGGATCCGGTGCATTAGTGCTGGTATGATCGCACCCGATAGGCACTCCGCTTTCAATTCTTTTGGTCCATTTTTCGGCCCCGTCGGGCACCGCTCGCTCTATCTCTGGCTTTCTTGGCCACGTCTCGCCGGCCGGACCCCGTATCCCGTTGGAGGGATGGCTGCGGCCGAACGTGCCCGCTGACGGGGCTATTTTGGCTCGAAGCTGGAAAAATCGCTGCGAAAACTCTCCGGGAAGATCCGGACGGCATGAGCCGAAGTTGCGGCGACCGGATGAAAGAAGGGAACGGGGGGCGGGGAAGGGATTTCGTACAAAAACGAAAAAGGGGTGCAACACGAGGACTTCCCAGGGGGTCACCCATCCTAGTACTACTCTCGCCCAAGCACGCTTAACTGCGGAGTTCTGATGGGATCCGGTGCATTAGTGCTGGTATGATCGCACCCGATAGGCACTCCGCTTTCAATTCTTTTGGTCCATTTTTCGGCCCCGTCGGGCACCGCTCGCTCTATCTCTGGCTTTCTTGGCCACGTCTCGCCGGCCGGACCCCGTATCCCGTTGGAGGGATGGCTGCGGCCGAACGTGCCCGCTGACGGGGCTATTTTGGCTCGAAGCTGGAAAAATCGCTGCGAAAACTCTCCGGGAAGATCCGGACGGCATGAGCCGAAGTTGCGGCGACCGGATGAAAGAAGGGAACGGGGGGCGGGGAAGGGATTTCGTACAAAAACGAAAAAGGGGTGCAACACGAGGACTTCCCAGGGGGTCACCCATCCTAGTACTACTCTCGCCCAAGCACGCTTAACTGCGGAGTTCTGATGGGATCCGGTGCATTAGTGCTGGTATGATCGCACCCGATAGGCACTCCGCTTTCAATTCTTTTGGTCCATTTTTCTGCCCCGTCGGGCACTGCTCGCTCTATCTCTGGCTTTCTTGGCCACGTCTCGCCGGCCGGACCCCGTATCCCGTTGGAGGGATGGCTACGGCCGAGAGTGCCCGCTGAAGGGGGCTATTTTGGCTCGCAGCTCGAAAAATCGCTGCAGCGAAAACTCTCCGGGAAGATCCGGACGGAATGAGCCGAAGTTGCGGCGACCGGATGAAAGAAGGGAACGGGGGGCGGGGAAGGGATTTCGTACAAAAACGAAAAAGGGGTGCAACACGAGGACTTCCCAGGGGGTCACCCATCCTAGTACTACTCTCGCCCAAGCACGCTTAACTGCGGAGTTCTGATGGGATCCGGTGCATTAGTGCTGGTATGATCGCACCCGATAGGCACTCCGCTTTCAATTCTTTTGGTCCATTTTTCTGCCCCGTCGGGCACTGCTCGCTCTATCTCTGGCTTTCTTGGCCACGTCTCGCCGGCCGGACCCCGTATCCCGTTGGAGGGATGGCTACGGCCGAGAGTGCCCGCTGAAGGGGGCTATTTTGGCTCGCAGCTCGAAAAATCGCTGCAGCGAAAACTCTCCGGGAAGATCCGGACGGAATGAGCCGAAGTTGCGGCGACCGGATGAAAGAAGGGAACGGGGGGCGGGGAAGGGATTTCGTACAAAAACGAAAAAGGGGTGCAACACGAGGACTTCCCAGGGGGTCACCCATCCTAGTACTACTCTCGCCCAAGCACGCTTAACTGCGGAGTTCTGATGGGATCCGGTGCATTAGTGCTGGTATGATCGCACCCGATAGGCACTCCGCTTTCAATTCTTTTGGTCCATTTTTCGGCCCCGTCGGGCACCGCTCGCTCTATCTCTGGCTTTCTTGGCCACGTCTCGCCGGCCGGACCCCGTATCCCGTTGGAGGGATGGCTGCGGCCGAACGTGCCCGCTGACGGGGCTATTTTGGCTCGAAGCTGGAAAAATCGCTGCGAAAACTCTCCGGGAAGATCCGGACGGCATGAGCCGAAGTTGCGGCGACCGGATGAAAGAAGGGAACGGGGGGCGGGGAAGGGATTTCGTACAAAAACGAAAAAGGGGTGCAACACGAGGACTTCCCAGGGGGTCACCCATCCTAGTACTACTCTCGCCCAAGCACGCTTAACTGCGGAGTTCTGATGGGATCCGGTGCATTAGTGCTGGTATGATCGCACCCGATAGGCACTCCGCTTTCAATTCTTTTGGTCCATTTTTCTGCCCCGTCGGGCACTGCTCGCTCTATCTCTGGCTTTCTTGGCCACGTCTCGCCGGCCGGACCCCGTATCCCGTTGGAGGGATGGCTACGGCCGAGAGTGCCCGCTGAAGGGGGCTATTTTGGCTCGCAGCTCGAAAAATCGCTGCAGCGAAAACTCTCCGGGAAGATCCGGACGGAATGAGCCGAAGTTGCGGCGACCGGATGAAAGAAGGGAACGGGGGGCGGGGAAGGGATTTCGTACAAAAACGAAAAAGGGGTGCAACACGAGGACTTCCCAGGGGGTCACCCATCCTAGTACTACTCTCGCCCAAGCACGCTTAACTGCGGAGTTCTGATGGGATCCGGTGCATTAGTGCTGGTATGATCGCACCCGATAGGCACTCCGCTTTCAATTCTTTTGGTCCATTTTTCGGCCCCGTCGGGCACCGCTCGCTCTATCTCTGGCTTTCTTGGCCACGTCTCGCCGGCCGGACCCCGTATCCCGTTGGAGGGATGGCTGCGGCCGAACGTGCCCGCTGACGGGGCTATTTTGGCTCGAAGCTGGAAAAATCGCTGCGAAAACTCTCCGGGAAGATCCGGACGGCATGAGCCGAAGTTGCGGCGACCGGATGAAAGAAGGGAACGGGGGGCGGGGAAGGGATTTCGTACAAAAACGAAAAAGGGGTGCAACACGAGGACTTCCCAGGGGGTCACCCATCCTAGTACTACTCTCGCCCAAGCACGCTTAACTGCGGAGTTCTGATGGGATCCGGTGCATTAGTGCTGGTATGATCGCACCCGATAGGCACTCCGCTTTCAATTCTTTTGGTCCATTTTTCGGCCCCGTCGGGCACCGCTCGCTCTATCTCTGGCTTTCTTGGCCACGTCTCGCCGGCCGGACCCCGTATCCCGTTGGAGGGATGGCTGCGGCCGAACGTGCCCGCTGACGGGGCTATTTTGGCTCGAAGCTGGAAAAATCGCTGCGAAAACTCTCCGGGAAGATCCGGACGGCATGAGCCGAAGTTGCGGCGACCGGATGAAAGAAGGGAACGGGGGGCGGGGAAGGGATTTCGTACAAAAACGAAAAAGGGGTGCAACACGAGGACTTCCCAGGGGGTCACCCATCCTAGTACTACTCTCGCCCAAGCACGCTTAACTGCGGAGTTCTGATGGGATCCGGTGCATTAGTGCTGGTATGATCGCACCCGATAGGCACTCCGCTTTCAATTCTTTTGGTCCATTTTTCTGCCCCGTCGGGCACTGCTCGCTCTATCTCTGGCTTTCTTGGCCACGTCTCGCCGGCCGGACCCCGTATCCCGTTGGAGGGATGGCTACGGCCGAGAGTGCCCGCTGAAGGGGGCTATTTTGGCTCGCAGCTCGAAAAATCGCTGCAGCGAAAACTCTCCGGGAAGATCCGGACGGAATGAGCCGAAGTTGCGGCGACCGGATGAAAGAAGGGAACGGGGGGCGGGGAAGGGATTTCGTACAAAAACGAAAAAGGGGTGCAACACGAGGACTTCCCAGGGGGTCACCCATCCTAGTACTACTCTCGCCCAAGCACGCTTAACTGCGGAGTTCTGATGGGATCCGGTGCATTAGTGCTGGTATGATCGCACCCGATAGGCACTCCGCTTTCAATTCTTTTGGTCCATTTTTCTGCCCCGTCGGGCACTGCTCGCTCTATCTCTGGCTTTCTTGGCCACGTCTCGCCGGCCGGACCCCGTATCCCGTTGGAGGGATGGCTACGGCCGAGAGTGCCCGCTGAAGGGGGCTATTTTGGCTCGCAGCTCGAAAAATCGCTGCAGCGAAAACTCTCCGGGAAGATCCGGACGGAATGAGCCGAAGTTGCGGCGACCGGATGAAAGAAGGGAACGGGGGGCGGGGAAGGGATTTCGTACAAAAACGAAAAAGGGGTGCAACACGAGGACTTCCCAGGGGGTCACCCATCCTAGTACTACTCTCGCCCAAGCACGCTTAACTGCGGAGTTCTGATGGGATCCGGTGCATTAGTGCTGGTATGATCGCACCCGATAGGCACTCCGCTTTCAATTCTTTTGGTCCATTTTTCGGCCCCGTCGGGCACCGCTCGCTCTATCTCTGGCTTTCTTGGCCACGTCTCGCCGGCCGGACCCCGTATCCCGTTGGAGGGATGGCTACGGCCGAGAGTGCCCGCTGAAGGGGGCTATTTTGGCTCGCAGCTCGAAAAATCGCTGCAGCGAAAACTCTCCGGGAAGATCCGGACGGAATGAGCCGAAGTTGCGGCGACCGGATGAAAGAAGGGAACGGGGGGCGGGGAAGGGATTTCGTACAAAAACGAAAAAGGGGTGCAACACGAGGACTTCCCAGGGGGTCACCCATCCTAGTACTACTCTCGCCCAAGCACGCTTAACTGCGGAGTTCTGATGGGATCCGGTGCATTAGTGCTGGTATGATCGCACCCGATAGGCACTCCGCTTTCAATTCTTTTGGTCCATTTTTCGGCCCCGTCGGGCACCGCTCGCTCTATCTCTGGCTTTCTTGGCCACGTCTCGCCGGCCGGACCCCGTATCCCGTTGGAGGGATGGCTGCGGCCGAACGTGCCCGCTGACGGGGCTATTTTGGCTCGAAGCTGGAAAAATCGCTGCGAAAACTCTCCGGGAAGATCCGGACGGCATGAGCCGAAGTTGCGGCGACCGGATGAAAGAAGGGAACGGGGGGCGGGGAAGGGATTTCGTACAAAAACGAAAAAGGGGTGCAACACGAGGACTTCCCAGGGGGTCACCCATCCTAGTACTACTCTCGCCCAAGCACGCTTAACTGCGGAGTTCTGATGGGATCCGGTGCATTAGTGCTGGTATGATCGCACCCGATAGGCACTCCGCTTTCAATTCTTTTGGTCCATTTTTCTGCCCCGTCGGGCACTGCTCCCTCTATCTCTGGCTTTCTTGGCCACGTCTCGCCGGCCGGACCCCGTATCCCGTTGGAGGGATGGCTACGGCCGAAAGTGCCCGCTGAAGGGGGCTATTTTGGCTCGCAGCTCGAAAAATCGCTGCAGCGAAAACTCTCCGGGAAGATCCGGACGGAATGAGCCGAAGTTGCGGCGACCGGATGAAAGAAGGGAACGGGGGGCGGGGAAGGGATTTCGTACAAAAACGAAAAAGGGGTGCAACACGAGGACTTCCCAGGGGGTCACCCATCCTAGTACTACTCTCGCCCAAGCACGCTTAACTGCGGAGTTCTGATGGGATCCGGTGCATTAGTGCTGGTATGATCGCACCCGATAGGCACTCCGCTTTCAATTCTTTTTGTCCATTTTTCGGCCCCGTCGGGCACCGCTCGCTCTATCTCTGGCTTTCTTGGCCACGTCTCGCCGGCCGGACCCCGTATCCCGTTGGAGGGATGGCTGCGGCCGAACGTGCCCGCTGACGGGGCTATTTTGGCTCGCAGCTGGAAAAATCGCTTCGAAAACTCTCCGGGAAGATCCGGACGGCATGAGCCGAAGTTGCGGCGACCGGATGAAAGAAGGGAACGGGGGGCGGGGAAGGGATTTCGTACAAAAACGAAAAAGGGGTGCAACACGAGGACTTCCCAGGGGGTCACCCATCCTAGTACTACTCTCGCCCAAGCACGCTTAACTGCGGAGTTCTGATGGGATCCGGTGCATTAGTGCTGGTATGATCGCACCCGATAGGCACTCCGCTTTCAATTCTTTTGGTCCATTTTTCTGCCCCGTCGGGCACTGCTCGCTCTATCTCTGGCTTTCTTGGCCACGTCTCGCCGGCCGGACCCCGTATCCCGTTGGAGGGATGGCTACGGCCGAGAGTGCCCGCTGAAGGGGGCTATTTTGGCTCGCAGCTCGAAAAATCGCTGCAGCGAAAACTCTCCGGGAAGATCCGGACGGAATGAGCCGAAGTTGCGGCGACCGGATGAAAGAAGGGAACGGGGGGCGGGGAAGGGATTTCGTACAAAAACGAAAAAGGGGTGCAACACGAGGACTTCCCAGGGGGTCACCCATCCTAGTACTACTCTCGCCCAAGCATGCTTAACTGCGGAGTTCTGATGGGATCCGGTGCATTAGTGCTGGTATGATCGCACCCGATAGGCACTCCGCTTTCAATTCTTTTGGTCCATTTTTCGGCCCCGTCGGGCACCGCTCGCTCTATCTCTGGCTTTCTTGGCCACGTCTCGCCGGCCGGACCCCGTATCCCGTTGGAGGGATGGCTGCGGCCGAACGTGCCCGCTGACGGGGCTATTTTGGCTCGAAGCTGGAAAAATCGCTGCGAAAACTCTCCGGGAAGATCCGGACGGCATGAGCCGAAGTTGCGGCGACCGGATGAAAGAAGGGAACGGGGGGCGGGGAAGGGATTTCGTACAAAAACGAAAAAGGGGTGCAACACGAGGACTTCCCAGGGGGTCACCCATCCTAGTACTACTCTCGCCCAAGCACGCTTAACTGCGGAGTTCTGATGGGATCCGGTGCATTAGTGCTGGTATGATCGCACCCGATAGGCACTCCGCTTTCAATTCTTTTGGTCCATTTTTCTGCCCCGTCGGGCACTGCTCGCTCTATCTCTGGCTTTCTTGGCCACGTCTCGCCGGCCGGACCCCGTATCCCGTTGGAGGGATGGCTACGGCCGAGAGTGCCCGCTGAAGGGGGCTATTTTGGCTCGCAGCTCGAAAAATCGCTGCAGCGAAAACTCTCCGGGAAGATCCGGACGGAATGAGCCGAAGTTGCGGCGACCGGATGAAAGAAGGGAACGGGGGGCGGGGAAGGGATTTCGTACAAAAACGAAAAAGGGGTGCAACACGAGGACTTCCCAGGGGGTCACCCATCCTAGTACTACTCTCGCCCAAGCACGCTTAACTGCGGAGTTCTGATGGGATCCGGTGCATTAGTGCTGGTATGATCGCACCCGATAGGCACTCCGCTTTCAATTCTTTTGGTCCATTTTTCGGCCCCGTCGGGCACCGCTCGCTCTATCTCTGGCTTTCTTGGCCACGTCTCGCCGGCCGGACCCCGTATCCCGTTGGAGGGATGGCTGCGGCCGAACGTGCCCGCTGACGGGGCTATTTTGGCTCGAAGCTGGAAAAATCGCTGCGAAAACTCTCCGGGAAGATCCGGACGGCATGAGCCGAAGTTGCGGCGACCGGATGAAAGAAGGGAACGGGGGGCGGGGAAGGGATTTCGTACAAAAACGAAAAAGGGGTGCAACACGAGGACTTCCCAGGGGGTCACCCATCCTAGTACTACTCTCGCCCAAGCACGCTTAACTGCGGAGTTCTGATGGGATCCGGTGCATTAGTGCTGGTATGATCGCACCCGATAGGCACTCCGCTTTCAATTCTTTTGGTCCATTTTTCGGCCCCGTCGGGCACCGCTCGCTCTATCTCTGGCTTTCTTGGCCACGTCTCGCCGGCCGGACCCCGTATCCCGTTGGAGGGATGGCTGCGGCCGAACGTGCCCGCTGACGGGGCTATTTTGGCTCGAAGCTGGAAAAATCGCTGCGAAAACTCTCCGGGAAGATCCGGACGGCATGAGCCGAAGTTGCGGCGACCGGATGAAAGAAGGGAACGGGGGGCGGGGAAGGGATTTCGTACAAAAACGAAAAAGGGGTGCAACACGAGGACTTCCCAGGGGGTCACCCATCCTAGTACTACTCTCGCCCAAGCACGCTTAACTGCGGAGTTCTGATGGGATCCGGTGCATTAGTGCTGGTATGATCGCACCCGATAGGCACTCCGCTTTCAATTCTTTTGGTCCATTTTTCTGCCCCGTCGGGCACTGCTCGCTCTATCTCTGGCTTTCTTGGCCACGTCTCGCCGGCCGGACCCCGTATCCCGTTGGAGGGATGGCTACGGCCGAGAGTGCCCGCTGAAGGGGGCTATTTTGGCTCGCAGCTCGAAAAATCGCTGCAGCGAAAACTCTCCGGGAAGATCCGGACGGAATGAGCCGAAGTTGCGGCGACCGGATGAAAGAAGGGAACGGGGGGCGGGGAAGGGATTTCGTACAAAAACGAAAAAGGGGTGCAACACGAGGACTTCCCAGGGGGTCACCCATCCTAGTACTACTCTCGCCCAAGCACGCTTAACTGCGGAGTTCTGATGGGATCCGGTGCATTAGTGCTGGTATGATCGCACCCGATAGGCACTCCGCTTTCAATTCTTTTGGTCCATTTTTCTGCCCCGTCGGGCACTGCTCGCTCTATCTCTGGCTTTCTTGGCCACGTCTCGCCGGCCGGACCCCGTATCCCGTTGGAGGGATGGCTACGGCCGAGAGTGCCCGCTGAAGGGGGCTATTTTGGCTCGCAGCTCGAAAAATCGCTGCAGCGAAAACTCTCCGGGAAGATCCGGACGGAATGAGCCGAAGTTGCGGCGACCGGATGAAAGAAGGGAACGGGGGGCGGGGAAGGGATTTCGTACAAAAACGAAAAAGGGGTGCAACACGAGGACTTCCCAGGGGGTCACCCATCCTAGTACTACTCTCGCCCAAGCACGCTTAACTGCGGAGTTCTGATGGGATCCGGTGCATTAGTGCTGGTATGATCGCACCCGATAGGCACTCCGCTTTCAATTCTTTTGGTCCATTTTTCGGCCCCGTCGGGCACCGCTCGCTCTATCTCTGGCTTTCTTGGCCACGTCTCGCCGGCCGGACCCCGTATCCCGTTGGAGGGATGGCTGCGGCCGAACGTGCCCGCTGACGGGGCTATTTTGGCTCGAAGCTGGAAAAATCGCTGCGAAAACTCTCCGGGAAGATCCGGACGGCATGAGCCGAAGTTGCGGCGACCGGATGAAAGAAGGGAACGGGGGGCGGGGAAGGGATTTCGTACAAAAACGAAAAAGGGGTGCAACACGAGGACTTCCCAGGGGGTCACCCATCCTAGTACTACTCTCGCCCAAGCACGCTTAACTGCGGAGTTCTGATGGGATCCGGTGCATTAGTGCTGGTATGATCGCACCCGATAGGCACTCCGCTTTCAATTCTTTTGGTCCATTTTTCTGCCCCGTCGGGCACTGCTCGCTCTATCTCTTGCTTTCTTGGCCACGTCTCGCCGGCCGGACCCCGTATCCCGTTGGAGGGATGGCTACGGCCGAGAGTGCCCGCTGAAGGGGGCTATTTTGGCTCGCAGCTCGAAAAATCGCTGCAGCGAAAACTCTCCGGGAAGATCCGGACGGAATGAGCCGAAGTTGCGGCGACCGGATGAAAGAAGGGAACGGGGGGCGGGGAAGGGATTTCGTACAAAAACGAAAAAGGGGTGCAACACGAGGACTTCCCAGGGGGTCACCCATCCTAGTACTACTCTCGCCCAAGCACGCTTAACTGCGGAGTTCTGATGGGATCCGGTGCATTAGTGCTGGTATGATCGCACCCGATAGGCACTCCGCTTTCAATTCTTTTGGTCCATTTTTCGGCCCCGTCGGGCACCGCTCGCTCTATCTCTGGCTTTCTTGGCCACGTCTCGCCGGCCGGACCCCGTATCCCGTTGGAGGGATGGCTGCGGCCGAACGTGCCCGCTGACGGGGCTATTTTGGCTCGAAGCTGGAAAAATCGCTGCGAAAACTCTCCGGGAAGATCCGGACGGCATGAGCCGAAGTTGCGGCGACCGGATGAAAGAAGGGAACGGGGGGCGGGGAAGGGATTTCGTACAAAAACGAAAAAGGGGTGCAACACGAGGACTTCCCAGGGGGTCACCCATCCTAGTACTACTCTCGCCCAAGCACGCTTAACTGCGGAGTTCTGATGGGATCCGGTGCATTAGTGCTGGTATGATCGCACCCGATAGGCACTCCGCTTTCAATTCTTTTGGTCCATTTTTCTGCCCCGTCGGGCACTGCTCCCTCTATCTCTGGCTTTCTTGGCCACGTCTCGCCGGCCGGACCCCGTATCCCGTTGGAGGGATGGCTACGGCCGAAAGTGCCCGCTGAAGGGGGCTATTTTGGCTCGCAGCTCGAAAAATCGCTGCAGCGAAAACTCTCCGGGAAGATCCGGACGGAATGAGCCGAAGTTGCGGCGACCGGATGAAAGAAGGGAACGGGGGGCGGGGAAGGGATTTCGTACAAAAACGAAAAAGGGGTGCAACACGAGGACTTCCCAGGGGGTCACCCATCCTAGTACTACTCTCGCCCAAGCACGCTTAACTGCGGAGTTCTGATGGGATCCGGTGCATTAGTGCTGGTATGATCGCACCCGATAGGCACTCCGCTTTCAATTCTTTTGGTCCATTTTTCGGCCCCGTCGGGCACCGCTCGCTCTATCTCTGGCTTTCTTGGCCACGTCTCGCCGGCCGGACCCCGTATCCCGTTGGAGGGATGGCTGCGGCCGAACGTGCCCGCTGACGGGGCTATTTTGGCTCGCAGCTGGAAAAATCGCTTCGAAAACTCTCCGGGAAGATCCGGACGGCATGAGCCGAAGTTGCGGCGACCGGATGAAAGAAGGGAACGGGGGGCGGGGAAGGGATTTCGTACAAAAACGAAAAAGGGGTGCAACACGAGGACTTCCCAGGGGGTCACCCATCCTAGTACTACTCTCGCCCAAGCACGCTTAACTGCGGAGTTCTGATGGGATCCGGTGCATTAGTGCTGGTATGATCGCACCCGATAGGCACTCCGCTTTCAATTCTTTTGGTCCATTTTTCTGCCCCGTCGGGCACTGCTCGCTCTATCTCTGGCTTTCTTGGCCACGTCTCGCCGGCCGGACCCCGTATCCCGTTGGAGGGATGGCTACGGCCGAGAGTGCCCGCTGAAGGGGGCTATTTTGGCTCGCAGCTCGAAAAATCGCTGCAGCGAAAACTCTCCGGGAAGATCCGGACGGAATGAGCCGAAGTTGCGGCGACCGGATGAAAGAAGGGAACGGGGGGCGGGGAAGGGATTTCGTACAAAAACGAAAAAGGGGTGCAACACGAGGACTTCCCAGGGGGTCACCCATCCTAGTACTACTCTCGCCCAAGCATGCTTAACTGCGGAGTTCTGATGGGATCCGGTGCATTAGTGCTGGTATGATCGCACCCGATAGGCACTCCGCTTTCAATTCTTTTGGTCCATTTTTCGGCCCCGTCGGGCACCGCTCGCTCTATCTCTGGCTTTCTTGGCCACGTCTCGCCGGCCGGACCCCGTATCCCGTTGGAGGGATGGCTGCGGCCGAACGTGCCCGCTGACGGGGCTATTTTGGCTCGAAGCTGGAAAAATCGCTGCGAAAACTCTCCGGGAAGATCCGGACGGCATGAGCCGAAGTTGCGGCGACCGGATGAAAGAAGGGAACGGGGGGCGGGGAAGGGATTTCGTACAAAAACGAAAAAGGGGTGCAACACGAGGACTTCCCAGGGGGTCACCCATCCTAGTACTACTCTCGCCCAAGCACGCTTAACTGCGGAGTTCTGATGGGATCCGGTGCATTAGTGCTGGTATGATCGCACCCGATAGGCACTCCGCTTTCAATTCTTTTGGTCCATTTTTCTGCCCCGTCGGGCACTGCTCGCTCTATCTCTGGCTTTCTTGGCCACGTCTCGCCGGCCGGACCCCGTATCCCGTTGGAGGGATGGCTACGGCCGAGAGTGCCCGCTGAAGGGGGCTATTTTGGCTCGCAGCTCGAAAAATCGCTGCAGCGAAAACTCTCCGGGAAGATCCGGACGGAATGAGCCGAAGTTGCGGCGACCGGATGAAAGAAGGGAACGGGGGGCGGGGAAGGGATTTCGTACAAAAACGAAAAAGGGGTGCAACACGAGGACTTCCCAGGGGGTCACCCATCCTAGTACTACTCTCGCCCAAGCACGCTTAACTGCGGAGTTCTGATGGGATCCGGTGCATTAGTGCTGGTATGATCGCACCCGATAGGCACTCCGCTTTCAATTCTTTTGGTCCATTTTTCTGCCCCGTCGGGCACTGCTCGCTCTATCTCTGGCTTTCTTGGCCACGTCTCGCCGGCCGGACCCCGTATCCCGTTGGAGGGATGGCTACGGCCGAGAGTGCCCGCTGAAGGGGGCTATTTTGGCTCGCAGCTCGAAAAATCGCTGCAGCGAAAACTCTCCGGGAAGATCCGGACGGAATGAGCCGAAGTTGCGGCGACCGGATGAAAGAAGGGAACGGGGGGCGGGGAAGGGATTTCGTACAAAAACGAAAAAGGGGTGCAACACGAGGACTTCCCAGGGGGTCACCCATCCTAGTACTACTCTCGCCCAAGCACGCTTAACTGCGGAGTTCTGATGGGATCCGGTGCATTAGTGCTGGTATGATCGCACCCGATAGGCACTCCGCTTTCAATTCTTTTGGTCCATTTTTCGGCCCCGTCGGGCACCGCTCGCTCTATCTCTGGCTTTCTTGGCCACGTCTCGCCGGCCGGACCCCGTATCCCGTTGGAGGGATGGCTGCGGCCGAACGTGCCCGCTGACGGGGCTATTTTGGCTCGAAGCTGGAAAAATCGCTGCGAAAACTCTCCGGGAAGATCCGGACGGCATGAGCCGAAGTTGCGGCGACCGGATGAAAGAAGGGAACGGGGGGCGGGGAAGGGATTTCGTACAAAAACGAAAAAGGGGTGCAACACGAGGACTTCCCAGGGGGTCACCCATCCTAGTACTACTCTCGCCCAAGCACGCTTAACTGCGGAGTTCTGATGGGATCCGGTGCATTAGTGCTGGTATGATCGCACCCGATAGGCACTCCGCTTTCAATTCTTTTGGTCCATTTTTCTGCCCCGTCGGGCACTGCTCGCTCTATCTCTTGCTTTCTTGGCCACGTCTCGCCGGCCGGACCCCGTATCCCGTTGGAGGGATGGCTACGGCCGAGAGTGCCCGCTGAAGGGGGCTATTTTGGCTCGCAGCTCGAAAAATCGCTGCAGCGAAAACTCTCCGGGAAGATCCGGACGGAATGAGCCGAAGTTGCGGCGACCGGATGAAAGAAGGGAACGGGGGGCGGGGAAGGGATTTCGTACAAAAACGAAAAAGGGGTGCAACACGAGGACTTCCCAGGGGGTCACCCATCCTAGTACTACTCTCGCCCAAGCACGCTTAACTGCGGAGTTCTGATGGGATCCGGTGCATTAGTGCTGGTATGATCGCACCCGATAGGCACTCCGCTTTCAATTCTTTTGGTCCATTTTTCGGCCCCGTCGGGCACCGCTCGCTCTATCTCTGGCTTTCTTGGCCACGTCTCGCCGGCCGGACCCCGTATCCCGTTGGAGGGATGGCTGCGGCCGAACGTGCCCGCTGACGGGGCTATTTTGGCTCGAAGCTGGAAAAATCGCTGCGAAAACTCTCCGGGAAGATCCGGACGGCATGAGCCGAAGTTGCGGCGACCGGATGAAAGAAGGGAACGGGGGGCGGGGAAGGGATTTCGTACAAAAACGAAAAAGGGGTGCAACACGAGGACTTCCCAGGGGGTCACCCATCCTAGTACTACTCTCGCCCAAGCACGCTTAACTGCGGAGTTCTGATGGGATCCGGTGCATTAGTGCTGGTATGATCGCACCCGATAGGCACTCCGCTTTCAATTCTTTTGGTCCATTTTTCTGCCCCGTCGGGCACTGCTCGCTCTATCTCTTGCTTTCTTGGCCACGTCTCGCCGGCCGGACCCCGTATCCCGTTGGAGGGATGGCTACGGCCGAGAGTGCCCGCTGAAGGGGGCTATTTTGGCTCGCAGCTCGAAAAATCGCTGCAGCGAAAACTCTCCGGGAAGATCCGGACGGAATGAGCCGAAGTTGCGGCGACCGGATGAAAGAAGGGAACGGGGGGCGGGGAAGGGATTTCGTACAAAAACGAAAAAGGGGTGCAACACGAGGACTTCCCAGGGGGTCACCCATCCTAGTACTACTCTCGCCCAAGCACGCTTAACTGCGGAGTTCTGATGGGATCCGGTGCATTAGTGCTGGTATGATCGCACCCGATAGGCACTCCGCTTTCAATTCTTTTGGTCCATTTTTCGGCCCCGTCGGGCACCGCTCGCTCTATCTCTGGCTTTCTTGGCCACGTCTCGCCGGCCGGACCCCGTATCCCGTTGGAGGGATGGCTGCGGCCGAACGTGCCCGCTGACGGGGCTATTTTGGCTCGAAGCTGGAAAAATCGCTGCGAAAACTCTCCGGGAAGATCCGGACGGCATGAGCCGAAGTTGCGGCGACCGGATGAAAGAAGGGAACGGGGGGCGGGGAAGGGATTTCGTACAAAAACGAAAAAGGGGTGCAACACGAGGACTTCCCAGGGGGTCACCCATCCTAGTACTACTCTCGCCCAAGCACGCTTAACTGCGGAGTTCTGATGGGATCCGGTGCATTAGTGCTGGTATGATCGCACCCGATAGGCACTCCGCTTTCAATTCTTTTGGTCCATTTTTCGGCCCCGTCGGGCACCGCTCGCTCTATCTCTGGCTTTCTTGGCCACGTCTCGCCGGCCGGACCCCGTATCCCGTTGGAGGGATGGCTGCGGCCGAACGTGCCCGCTGACGGGGCTATTTTGGCTCGAAGCTGGAAAAATCGCTGCGAAAACTCTCCGGGAAGATCCGGACGGCATGAGCCGAAGTTGCGGCGACCGGATGAAAGAAGGGAACGGGGGGCGGGGAAGGGATTTCGTACAAAAACGAAAAAGGGGTGCAACACGAGGACTTCCCAGGGGGTCACCCATCCTAGTACTACTCTCGCCCAAGCACGCTTAACTGCGGAGTTCTGATGGGATCCGGTGCATTAGTGCTGGTATGATCGCACCCGATAGGCACTCCGCTTTCAATTCTTTTGGTCCATTTTTCTGCCCCGTCGGGCACTGCTCGCTCTATCTCTGGCTTTCTTGGCCACGTCTCGCCGGCCGGACCCCGTATCCCGTTGGAGGGATGGCTACGGCCGAGAGTGCCCGCTGAAGGGGGCTATTTTGGCTCGCAGCTCGAAAAATCGCTGCAGCGAAAACTCTCCGGGAAGATCCGGACGGAATGAGCCGAAGTTGCGGCGACCGGATGAAAGAAGGGAACGGGGGGCGGGGAAGGGATTTCGTACAAAAACGAAAAAGGGGTGCAACACGAGGACTTCCCAGGGGGTCACCCATCCTAGTACTACTCTCGCCCAAGCACGCTTAACTGCGGAGTTCTGATGGGATCCGGTGCATTAGTGCTGGTATGATCGCACCCGATAGGCACTCCGCTTTCAATTCTTTTGGTCCATTTTTCGGCCCCGTCGGGCACCGCTCGCTCTATCTCTGGCTTTCTTGGCCACGTCTCGCCGGCCGGACCCCGTATCCCGTTGGAGGGATGGCTGCGGCCGAACGTGCCCGCTGACGGGGCTATTTTGGCTCGAAGCTGGAAAAATCGCTGCGAAAACTCTCCGGGAAGATCCGGACGGCATGAGCCGAAGTTGCGGCGACCGGATGAAAGAAGGGAACGGGGGGCGGGGAAGGGATTTCGTACAAAAACGAAAAAGGGGTGCAACACGAGGACTTCCCAGGGGGTCACCCATCCTAGTACTACTCTCGCCCAAGCACGCTTAACTGCGGAGTTCTGATGGGATCCGGTGCATTAGTGCTGGTATGATCGCACCCGATAGGCACTCCGCTTTCAATTCTTTTGGTCCATTTTTCGGCCCCGTCGGGCACCGCTCGCTCTATCTCTGGCTTTCTTGGCCACGTCTCGCCGGCCGGACCCCGTATCCCGTTGGAGGGATGGCTGCGGCCGAACGTGCCCGCTGACGGGGCTATTTTGGCTCGAAGCTGGAAAAATCGCTGCGAAAACTCTCCGGGAAGATCCGGACGGCATGAGCCGAAGTTGCGGCGACCGGATGAAAGAAGGGAACGGGGGGCGGGGAAGGGATTTCGTACAAAAACGAAAAAGGGGTGCAACACGAGGACTTCCCAGGGGGTCACCCATCCTAGTACTACTCTCGCCCAAGCACGCTTAACTGCGGAGTTCTGATGGGATCCGGTGCATTAGTGCTGGTATGATCGCACCCGATAGGCACTCCGCTTTCAATTCTTTTGGTCCATTTTTCTGCCCCGTCGGGCACTGCTCGCTCTATCTCTGGCTTTCTTGGCCACGTCTCGCCGGCCGGACCCCGTATCCCGTTGGAGGGATGGCTACGGCCGAGAGTGCCCGCTGAAGGGGGCTATTTTGGCTCGCAGCTCGAAAAATCGCTGCAGCGAAAACTCTCCGGGAAGATCCGGACGGAATGAGCCGAAGTTGCGGCGACCGGATGAAAGAAGGGAACGGGGGGCGGGGAAGGGATTTCGTACAAAAACGAAAAAGGGGTGCAACACGAGGACTTCCCAGGGGGTCACCCATCCTAGTACTACTCTCGCCCAAGCACGCTTAACTGCGGAGTTCTGATGGGATCCGGTGCATTAGTGCTGGTATGATCGCACCCGATAGGCACTCCGCTTTCAATTCTTTTGGTCCATTTTTCTGCCCCGTCGGGCACTGCTCGCTCTATCTCTGGCTTTCTTGGCCACGTCTCGCCGGCCGGACCCCGTATCCCGTTGGAGGGATGGCTACGGCCGAGAGTGCCCGCTGAAGGGGGCTATTTTGGCTCGCAGCTCGAAAAATCGCTGCAGCGAAAACTCTCCGGGAAGATCCGGACGGAATGAGCCGAAGTTGCGGCGACCGGATGAAAGAAGGGAACGGGGGGCGGGGAAGGGATTTCGTACAAAAACGAAAAAGGGGTGCAACACGAGGACTTCCCAGGGGGTCACCCATCCTAGTACTACTCTCGCCCAAGCACGCTTAACTGCGGAGTTCTGATGGGATCCGGTGCATTAGTGCTGGTATGATCGCACCCGATAGGCACTCCGCTTTCAATTCTTTTGGTCCATTTTTCGGCCCCGTCGGGCACCGCTCGCTCTATCTCTGGCTTTCTTGGCCACGTCTCGCCGGCCGGACCCCGTATCCCGTTGGAGGGATGGCTGCGGCCGAACGTGCCCGCTGACGGGGCTATTTTGGCTCGAAGCTGGAAAAATCGCTGCGAAAACTCTCCGGGAAGATCCGGACGGCATGAGCCGAAGTTGCGGCGACCGGATGAAAGAAGGGAACGGGGGGCGGGGAAGGGATTTCGTACAAAAACGAAAAAGGGGTGCAACACGAGGACTTCCCAGGGGGTCACCCATCCTAGTACTACTCTCGCCCAAGCACGCTTAACTGCGGAGTTCTGATGGGATCCGGTGCATTAGTGCTGGTATGATCGCACCCGATAGGCACTCCGCTTTCAATTCTTTTGGTCCATTTTTCTGCCCCGTCGGGCACTGCTCCCTCTATCTCTGGCTTTCTTGGCCACGTCTCGCCGGCCGGACCCCGTATCCCGTTGGAGGGATGGCTACGGCCGAAAGTGCCCGCTGAAGGGGGCTATTTTGGCTCGCAGCTCGAAAAATCGCTGCAGCGAAAACTCTCCGGGAAGATCCGGACGGAATGAGCCGAAGTTGCGGCGACCGGATGAAAGAAGGGAACGGGGGGCGGGGAAGGGATTTCGTACAAAAACGAAAAAGGGGTGCAACACGAGGACTTCCCAGGGGGTCACCCATCCTAGTACTACTCTCGCCCAAGCACGCTTAACTGCGGAGTTCTGATGGGATCCGGTGCATTAGTGCTGGTATGATCGCACCCGATAGGCACTCCGCTTTCAATTCTTTTGGTCCATTTTTCGGCCCCGTCGGGCACCGCTCGCTCTATCTCTGGCTTTCTTGGCCACGTCTCGCCGGCCGGACCCCGTATCCCGTTGGAGGGATGGCTGCGGCCGAACGTGCCCGCTGACGGGGCTATTTTGGCTCGAAGCTGGAAAAATCGCTGCGAAAACTCTCCGGGAAGATCCGGACGGCATGAGCCGAAGTTGCGGCGACCGGATGAAAGAAGGGAACGGGGGGCGGGGAAGGGATTTCGTACAAAAACGAAAAAGGGGTGCAACACGAGGACTTCCCAGGGGGTCACCCATCCTAGTACTACTCTCGCCCAAGCACGCTTAACTGCGGAGTTCTGATGGGATCCGGTGCATTAGTGCTGGTATGATCGCACCCGATAGGCACTCCGCTTTCAATTCTTTTGGTCCATTTTTCTGCCCCGTCGGGCACTGCTCGCTCTATCTCTGGCTTTCTTGGCCACGTCTCGCCGGCCGGACCCCGTATCCCGTTGGAGGGATGGCTACGGCCGAGAGTGCCCGCTGAAGGGGGCTATTTTGGCTCGCAGCTCGAAAAATCGCTGCAGCGAAAACTCTCCGGGAAGATCCGGACGGAATGAGCCGAAGTTGCGGCGACCGGATGAAAGAAGGGAACGGGGGGCGGGGAAGGGATTTCGTACAAAAACGAAAAAGGGGTGCAACACGAGGACTTCCCAGGGGGTCACCCATCCTAGTACTACTCTCGCCCAAGCACGCTTAACTGCGGAGTTCTGATGGGATCCGGTGCATTAGTGCTGGTATGATCGCACCCGATAGGCACTCCGCTTTCAATTCTTTTGGTCCATTTTTCGGCCCCGTCGGGCACCGCTCGCTCTATCTCTGGCTTTCTTGGCCACGTCTCGCCGGCCGGACCCCGTATCCCGTTGGAGGGATGGCTGCGGCCGAACGTGCCCGCTGACGGGGCTATTTTGGCTCGAAGCTGGAAAAATCGCTGCGAAAACTCTCCGGGAAGATCCGGACGGCATGAGCCGAAGTTGCGGCGACCGGATGAAAGAAGGGAACGGGGGGCGGGGAAGGGATTTCGTACAAAAACGAAAAAGGGGTGCAACACGAGGACTTCCCAGGGGGTCACCCATCCTAGTACTACTCTCGCCCAAGCATGCTTAACTGCGGAGTTCTGATGGGATCCGGTGCATTAGTGCTGGTATGATCGCACCCGATAGGCACTCCGCTTTCAATTCTTTTGGTCCATTTTTCGGCCCCGTCGGGCACCGCTCGCTCTATCTCTGGCTTTCTTGGCCACGTCTCGCCGGCCGGACCCCGTATCCCGTTGGAGGGATGGCTGCGGCCGAACGTGCCCGCTGACGGGGCTATTTTGGCTCGAAGCTGGAAAAATCGCTGCGAAAACTCTCCGGGAAGATCCGGACGGCATGAGCCGAAGTTGCGGCGACCGGATGAAAGAAGGGAACGGGGGGCGGGGAAGGGATTTCGTACAAAAACGAAAAAGGGGTGCAACACGAGGACTTCCCAGGGGGTCACCCATCCTAGTACTACTCTCGCCCAAGCACGCTTAACTGCGGAGTTCTGATGGGATCCGGTGCATTAGTGCTGGTATGATCGCACCCGATAGGCACTCCGCTTTCAATTCTTTTGGTCCATTTTTCGGCCCCGTCGGGCACCGCTCGCTCTATCTCTGGCTTTCTTGGCCACGTCTCGCCGGCCGGACCCCGTATCCCGTTGGAGGGATGGCTGCGGCCGAACGTGCCCGCTGACGGGGCTATTTTGGCTCGCAGCTGGAAAAATCGCTTCGAAAACTCTCCGGGAAGATCCGGACGGCATGAGCCGAAGTTGCGGCGACCGGATGAAAGAAGGGAACGGGGGGCGGGGAAGGGATTTCGTACAAAAACGAAAAAGGGGTGCAACACGAGGACTTCCCAGGGGGTCACCCATCCTAGTACTACTCTCGCCCAAGCACGCTTAACTGCGGAGTTCTGATGGGATCCGGTGCATTAGTGCTGGTATGATCGCACCCGATAGGCACTCCGCTTTCAATTCTTTTGGTCCATTTTTCTGCCCCGTCGGGCACTGCTCGCTCTATCTCTGGCTTTCTTGGCCACGTCTCGCCGGCCGGACCCCGTATCCCGTTGGAGGGATGGCTACGGCCGAGAGTGCCCGCTGAAGGGGGCTATTTTGGCTCGCAGCTCGAAAAATCGCTGCAGCGAAAACTCTCCGGGAAGATCCGGACGGAATGAGCCGAAGTTGCGGCGACCGGATGAAAGAAGGGAACGGGGGGCGGGGAAGGGATTTCGTACAAAAACGAAAAAGGGGTGCAACACGAGGACTTCCCAGGGGGTCACCCATCCTAGTACTACTCTCGCCCAAGCATGCTTAACTGCGGAGTTCTGATGGGATCCGGTGCATTAGTGCTGGTATGATCGCACCCGATAGGCACTCCGCTTTCAATTCTTTTGGTCCATTTTTCGGCCCCGTCGGGCACCGCTCGCTCTATCTCTGGCTTTCTTGGCCACGTCTCGCCGGCCGGACCCCGTATCCCGTTGGAGGGATGGCTGCGGCCGAACGTGCCCGCTGACGGGGCTATTTTGGCTCGAAGCTGGAAAAATCGCTGCGAAAACTCTCCGGGAAGATCCGGACGGCATGAGCCGAAGTTGCGGCGACCGGATGAAAGAAGGGAACGGGGGGCGGGGAAGGGATTTCGTACAAAAACGAAAAAGGGGTGCAACACGAGGACTTCCCAGGGGGTCACCCATCCTAGTACTACTCTCGCCCAAGCACGCTTAACTGCGGAGTTCTGATGGGATCCGGTGCATTAGTGCTGGTATGATCGCACCCGATAGGCACTCCGCTTTCAATTCTTTTGGTCCATTTTTCTGCCCCGTCGGGCACTGCTCGCTCTATCTCTGGCTTTCTTGGCCACGTCTCGCCGGCCGGACCCCGTATCCCGTTGGAGGGATGGCTACGGCCGAGAGTGCCCGCTGAAGGGGGCTATTTTGGCTCGCAGCTCGAAAAATCGCTGCAGCGAAAACTCTCCGGGAAGATCCGGACGGAATGAGCCGAAGTTGCGGCGACCGGATGAAAGAAGGGAACGGGGGGCGGGGAAGGGATTTCGTACAAAAACGAAAAAGGGGTGCAACACGAGGACTTCCCAGGGGGTCACCCATCCTAGTACTACTCTCGCCCAAGCACGCTTAACTGCGGAGTTCTGATGGGATCCGGTGCATTAGTGCTGGTATGATCGCACCCGATAGGCACTCCGCTTTCAATTCTTTTGGTCCATTTTTCGGCCCCGTCGGGCACCGCTCGCTCTATCTCTGGCTTTCTTGGCCACGTCTCGCCGGCCGGACCCCGTATCCCGTTGGAGGGATGGCTGCGGCCGAACGTGCCCGCTGACGGGGCTATTTTGGCTCGAAGCTGGAAAAATCGCTGCGAAAACTCTCCGGGAAGATCCGGACGGCATGAGCCGAAGTTGCGGCGACCGGATGAAAGAAGGGAACGGGGGGCGGGGAAGGGATTTCGTACAAAAACGAAAAAGGGGTGCAACACGAGGACTTCCCAGGGGGTCACCCATCCTAGTACTACTCTCGCCCAAGCATGCTTAACTGCGGAGTTCTGATGGGATCCGGTGCATTAGTGCTGGTATGATCGCACCCGATAGGCACTCCGCTTTCAATTCTTTTGGTCCATTTTTCGGCCCCGTCGGGCACCGCTCGCTCTATCTCTGGCTTTCTTGGCCACGTCTCGCCGGCCGGACCCCGTATCCCGTTGGAGGGATGGCTGCGGCCGAACGTGCCCGCTGACGGGGCTATTTTGGCTCGAAGCTGGAAAAATCGCTGCGAAAACTCTCCGGGAAGATCCGGACGGCATGAGCCGAAGTTGCGGCGACCGGATGAAAGAAGGGAACGGGGGGCGGGGAAGGGATTTCGTACAAAAACGAAAAAGGGGTGCAACACGAGGACTTCCCAGGGGGTCACCCATCCTAGTACTACTCTCGCCCAAGCACGCTTAACTGCGGAGTTCTGATGGGATCCGGTGCATTAGTGCTGGTATGATCGCACCCGATAGGCACTCCGCTTTCAATTCTTTTGGTCCATTTTTCGGCCCCGTCGGGCACCGCTCGCTCTATCTCTGGCTTTCTTGGCCACGTCTCGCCGGCCGGACCCCGTATCCCGTTGGAGGGATGGCTGCGGCCGAACGTGCCCGCTGACGGGGCTATTTTGGCTCGCAGCTGGAAAAATCGCTTCGAAAACTCTCCGGGAAGATCCGGACGGCATGAGCCGAAGTTGCGGCGACCGGATGAAAGAAGGGAACGGGGGGCGGGGAAGGGATTTCGTACAAAAACGAAAAAGGGGTGCAACACGAGGACTTCCCAGGGGGTCACCCATCCTAGTACTACTCTCGCCCAAGCACGCTTAACTGCGGAGTTCTGATGGGATCCGGTGCATTAGTGCTGGTATGATCGCACCCGATAGGCACTCCGCTTTCAATTCTTTTGGTCCATTTTTCTGCCCCGTCGGGCACTGCTCGCTCTATCTCTGGCTTTCTTGGCCACGTCTCGCCGGCCGGACCCCGTATCCCGTTGGAGGGATGGCTACGGCCGAGAGTGCCCGCTGAAGGGGGCTATTTTGGCTCGCAGCTCGAAAAATCGCTGCAGCGAAAACTCTCCGGGAAGATCCGGACGGAATGAGCCGAAGTTGCGGCGACCGGATGAAAGAAGGGAACGGGGGGCGGGGAAGGGATTTCGTACAAAAACGAAAAAGGGGTGCAACACGAGGACTTCCCAGGGGGTCACCCATCCTAGTACTACTCTCGCCCAAGCATGCTTAACTGCGGAGTTCTGATGGGATCCGGTGCATTAGTGCTGGTATGATCGCACCCGATAGGCACTCCGCTTTCAATTCTTTTGGTCCATTTTTCGGCCCCGTCGGGCACCGCTCGCTCTATCTCTGGCTTTCTTGGCCACGTCTCGCCGGCCGGACCCCGTATCCCGTTGGAGGGATGGCTGCGGCCGAACGTGCCCGCTGACGGGGCTATTTTGGCTCGAAGCTGGAAAAATCGCTGCGAAAACTCTCCGGGAAGATCCGGACGGCATGAGCCGAAGTTGCGGCGACCGGATGAAAGAAGGGAACGGGGGGCGGGGAAGGGATTTCGTACAAAAACGAAAAAGGGGTGCAACACGAGGACTTCCCAGGGGGTCACCCATCCTAGTACTACTCTCGCCCAAGCACGCTTAACTGCGGAGTTCTGATGGGATCCGGTGCATTAGTGCTGGTATGATCGCACCCGATAGGCACTCCGCTTTCAATTCTTTTGGTCCATTTTTCTGCCCCGTCGGGCACTGCTCGCTCTATCTCTGGCTTTCTTGGCCACGTCTCGCCGGCCGGACCCCGTATCCCGTTGGAGGGATGGCTACGGCCGAGAGTGCCCGCTGAAGGGGGCTATTTTGGCTCGCAGCTCGAAAAATCGCTGCAGCGAAAACTCTCCGGGAAGATCCGGACGGAATGAGCCGAAGTTGCGGCGACCGGATGAAAGAAGGGAACGGGGGGCGGGGAAGGGATTTCGTACAAAAACGAAAAAGGGGTGCAACACGAGGACTTCCCAGGGGGTCACCCATCCTAGTACTACTCTCGCCCAAGCACGCTTAACTGCGGAGTTCTGATGGGATCCGGTGCATTAGTGCTGGTATGATCGCACCCGATAGGCACTCCGCTTTCAATTCTTTTGGTCCATTTTTCGGCCCCGTCGGGCACCGCTCGCTCTATCTCTGGCTTTCTTGGCCACGTCTCGCCGGCCGGACCCCGTATCCCGTTGGAGGGATGGCTGCGGCCGAACGTGCCCGCTGACGGGGCTATTTTGGCTCGAAGCTGGAAAAATCGCTGCGAAAACTCTCCGGGAAGATCCGGACGGCATGAGCCGAAGTTGCGGCGACCGGATGAAAGAAGGGAACGGGGGGCGGGGAAGGGATTTCGTACAAAAACGAAAAAGGGGTGCAACACGAGGACTTCCCAGGGGGTCACCCATCCTAGTACTACTCTCGCCCAAGCACGCTTAACTGCGGAGTTCTGATGGGATCCGGTGCATTAGTGCTGGTATGATCGCACCCGATAGGCACTCCGCTTTCAATTCTTTTGGTCCATTTTTCTGCCCCGTCGGGCACTGCTCGCTCTATCTCTGGCTTTCTTGGCCACGTCTCGCCGGCCGGACCCCGTATCCCGTTGGAGGGATGGCTACGGCCGAGAGTGCCCGCTGAAGGGGGCTATTTTGGCTCGCAGCTCGAAAAATCGCTGCGAAAACTCTCCGGGAAGATACGGACGGAATGAGCCGAAGTTGCGGCGACCGGATGAAAGAAGGGAACGGGGGGCGGGGAAGGGATTTCGTACAAAAACGAAAAAGGGGTGCAACACGAGGACTTCCCAGGGGGTCACCCATCCTAGTACTACTCTCGCCCAAGCACGCTTAACTGCGGAGTTCTGATGGGATCCGGTGCATTAGTGCTGGTATGATCGCACCCGATAGGCACTCCGCTTTCAATTCTTTTGGTCCATTTTTCGGCCCCGTCGGGCACCGCTCGCTCTATCTCTGGCTTTCTTGGCCACGTCTCGCCGGCCGGACCCCGTATCCCGTTGGAGGGATGGCTGCGGCCGAACGTGCCCGCTGACGGGGCTATTTTGGCTCGCAGCTGGAAAAATCGCTTCGAAAACTCTCCGGGAAGATCCGGACGGCATGAGCCGAAGTTGCGGCGACCGGATGAAAGAAGGGAACGGGGGGCGGGGAAGGGATTTCGTACAAAAACGAAAAAGGGGTGCAACACGAGGACTTCCCAGGGGGTCACCCATCCTAGTACTACTCTCGCCCAAGCACGCTTAACTGCGGAGTTCTGATGGGATCCGGTGCATTAGTGCTGGTATGATCGCACCCGATAGGCACTCCGCTTTCAATTCTTTTGGTCCATTTTTCTGCCCCGTCGGGCACTGCTCGCTCTATCTCTGGCTTTCTTGGCCACGTCTCGCCGGCCGGACCCCGTATCCCGTTGGAGGGATGGCTACGGCCGAGAGTGCCCGCTGAAGGGGGCTATTTTGGCTCGCAGCTCGAAAAATCGCTGCAGCGAAAACTCTCCGGGAAGATCCGGACGGAATGAGCCGAAGTTGCGGCGACCGGATGAAAGAAGGGAACGGGGGGCGGGGAAGGGATTTCGTACAAAAACGAAAAAGGGGTGCAACACGAGGACTTCCCAGGGGGTCACCCATCCTAGTACTACTCTCGCCCAAGCACGCTTAACTGCGGAGTTCTGATGGGATCCGGTGCATTAGTGCTGGTATGATCGCACCCGATAGGCACTCCGCTTTCAATTCTTTTGGTCCATTTTTCGGCCCCGTCGGGCACCGCTCGCTCTATCTCTGGCTTTCTTGGCCACGTCTCGCCGGCCGGACCCCGTATCCCGTTGGAGGGATGGCTGCGGCCGAACGTGCCCGCTGACGGGGCTATTTTGGCTCGAAGCTGGAAAAATCGCTGCGAAAACTCTCCGGGAAGATCCGGACGGCATGAGCCGAAGTTGCGGCGACCGGATGAAAGAAGGGAACGGGGGGCGGGGAAGGGATTTCGTACAAAAACGAAAAAGGGGTGCAACACGAGGACTTCCCAGGGGGTCACCCATCCTAGTACTACTCTCGCCCAAGCACGCTTAACTGCGGAGTTCTGATGGGATCCGGTGCATTAGTGCTGGTATGATCGCACCCGATAGGCACTCCGCTTTCAATTCTTTTGGTCCATTTTTCTGCCCCGTCGGGCACTGCTCGCTCTATCTCTGGCTTTCTTGGCCACGTCTCGCCGGCCGGACCCCGTATCCCGTTGGAGGGATGGCTACGGCCGAGAGTGCCCGCTGAAGGGGGCTATTTTGGCTCGCAGCTCGAAAAATCGCTGCGAAAACTCTCCGGGAAGATACGGACGGAATGAGCCGAAGTTGCGGCGACCGGATGAAAGAAGGGAACGGGGGGCGGGGAAGGGATTTCGTACAAAAACGAAAAAGGGGTGCAACACGAGGACTTCCCAGGGGGTCACCCATCCTAGTACTACTCTCGCCCAAGCACGCTTAACTGCGGAGTTCTGATGGGATCCGGTGCATTAGTGCTGGTATGATCGCACCCGATAGGCACTCCGCTTTCAATTCTTTTGGTCCATTTTTCGGCCCCGTCGGGCACCGCTCGCTCTATCTCTGGCTTTCTTGGCCACGTCTCGCCGGCCGGACCCCGTATCCCGTTGGAGGGATGGCTGCGGCCGAACGTGCCCGCTGACGGGGCTATTTTGGCTCGCAGCTGGAAAAATCGCTTCGAAAACTCTCCGGGAAGATCCGGACGGCATGAGCCGAAGTTGCGGCGACCGGATGAAAGAAGGGAACGGGGGGCGGGGAAGGGATTTCGTACAAAAACGAAAAAGGGGTGCAACACGAGGACTTCCCAGGGGGTCACCCATCCTAGTACTACTCTCGCCCAAGCACGCTTAACTGCGGAGTTCTGATGGGATCCGGTGCATTAGTGCTGGTATGATCGCACCCGATAGGCACTCCGCTTTCAATTCTTTTGGTCCATTTTTCTGCCCCGTCGGGCACTGCTCGCTCTATCTCTGGCTTTCTTGGCCACGTCTCGCCGGCCGGACCCCGTATCCCGTTGGAGGGATGGCTACGGCCGAGAGTGCCCGCTGAAGGGGGCTATTTTGGCTCGCAGCTCGAAAAATCGCTGCAGCGAAAACTCTCCGGGAAGATCCGGACGGAATGAGCCGAAGTTGCGGCGACCGGATGAAAGAAGGGAACGGGGGGCGGGGAAGGGATTTCGTACAAAAACGAAAAAGGGGTGCAACACGAGGACTTCCCAGGGGGTCACCCATCCTAGTACTACTCTCGCCCAAGCACGCTTAACTGCGGAGTTCTGATGGGATCCGGTGCATTAGTGCTGGTATGATCGCACCCGATAGGCACTCCGCTTTTAATTCTTTTGGTCCATTTTTCGGCCCCGTCGGGCACCGCTCGCTCTATCTCTGGCTTTCTTGGCCACGTCTCGCCGGCCGGACCCCGTATCCCGTTGGAGGGATGGCTGCGGCCGAACGTGCCCGCTGACGGGGCTATTTTGGCTCGAAGCTGGAAAAATCGCTGCGAAAACTCTCCGGGAAGATCCGGACGGCATGAGCCGAAGTTGCGGCGACCGGATGAAAGAAGGGAACGGGGGGCGGGGAAGGGATTTCGTACAAAAACGAAAAAGGGGTGCAACACGAGGACTTCCCAGGGGGTCACCCATCCTAGTACTACTCTCGCCCAAGCACGCTTAACTGCGGAGTTCTGATGGGATCCGGTGCATTAGTGCTGGTATGATCGCACCCGATAGGCACTCCGCTTTCAATTCTTTTGGTCCATTTTTCTGCCCCGTCGGGCACTGCTCACTCTATCTCTGGCTTTCTTGGCCACGTCTCGCCGGCCGGACCCCGTATCCCGTTGGAGGGATGGCTACGGCCGAAAGTGCCCGCTGAAGGGGGCTATTTTGGCTCGCAGCTCGAAAAATCGCTGCAGCGAAAACTCTCCGGGAAGATCCGGACGGAATGAGCCGAAGTTGCGGCGACCGGATGAAAGAAGGGAACGGGGGGCGGGGAAGGGATTTCGTACAAAAACGAAAAAGGGGTGCAACACGAGGACTTCCCAGGGGGTCACCCATCCTAGTACTACTCTCGCCCAAGCACGCTTAACTGCGGAGTTCTGATGGGATCCGGTGCATTAGTGCTGGTATGATCGCACCCGATAGGCACTCCGCTTTCAATTCTTTTGGTCCATTTTTCGGCCCCGTCGGGCACCGCTCGCTCTATCTCTGGCTTTCTTGGCCACGTCTCGCCGGCCGGACCCCGTATCCCGTTGGAGGGATGGCTGCGGCCGAACGTGCCCGCTGACGGGGCTATTTTGGCTCGCAGCTGGAAAAATCGCTTCGAAAACTCTCCGGGAAGATCCGGACGGCATGAGCCGAAGTTGCGGCGACCGGATGAAAGAAGGGAACGGGGGGCGGGGAAGGGATTTCGTACAAAAACGAAAAAGGGGTGCAACACGAGGACTTCCCAGGGGGTCACCCATCCTAGTACTACTCTCGCCCAAGCACGCTTAACTGCGGAGTTCTGATGGGATCCGGTGCATTAGTGCTGGTATGATCGCACCCGATAGGCACTCCGCTTTCAATTCTTTTGGTCCATTTTTCTGCCCCGTCGGGCACTGCTCGCTCTATCTCTGGCTTTCTTGGCCACGTCTCGCCGGCCGGACCCCGTATCCCGTTGGAGGGATGGCTACGGCCGAGAGTGCCCGCTGAAGGGGGCTATTTTGGCTCGCAGCTCGAAAAATCGCTGCAGCGAAAACTCTCCGGGAAGATCCGGACGGAATGAGCCGAAGTTGCGGCGACCGGATGAAAGAAGGGAACGGGGGGCGGGGAAGGGATTTCGTACAAAAACGAAAAAGGGGTGCAACACGAGGACTTCCCAGGGGGTCACCCATCCTAGTACTACTCTCGCCCAAGCACGCTTAACTGCGGAGTTCTGATGGGATCCGGTGCATTAGTGCTGGTATGATCGCACCCGATAGGCACTCCGCTTTCAATTCTTTTGGTCCATTTTTCGGCCCCGTCGGGCACCGCTCGCTCTATCTCTGGCTTTCTTGGCCACGTCTCGCCGGCCGGACCCCGTATCCCGTTGGAGGGATGGCTGCGGCCGAACGTGCCCGCTGACGGGGCTATTTTGGCTCGAAGCTGGAAAAATCGCTGCGAAAACTCTCCGGGAAGATCCGGACGGCATGAGCCGAAGTTGCGGCGACCGGATGAAAGAAGGGAACGGGGGGCGGGGAAGGGATTTCGTACAAAAACGAAAAAGGGGTGCAACACGAGGACTTCCCAGGGGGTCACCCATCCTAGTACTACTCTCGCCCAAGCACGCTTAACTGCGGAGTTCTGATGGGATCCGGTGCATTAGTGCTGGTATGATCGCACCCGATAGGCACTCCGCTTTCAATTCTTTTGGTCCATTTTTCTGCCCCGTCGGGCACTGCTCACTCTATCTCTGGCTTTCTTGGCCACGTCTCGCCGGCCGGACCCCGTATCCCGTTGGAGGGATGGCTACGGCCGAAAGTGCCCGCTGAAGGGGGCTATTTTGGCTCGCAGCTCGAAAAATCGCTGCAGCGAAAACTCTCCGGGAAGATCCGGACGGAATGAGCCGAAGTTGCGGCGACCGGATGAAAGAAGGGAACGGGGGGCGGGGAAGGGATTTCGTACAAAAACGAAAAAGGGGTGCAACACGAGGACTTCCCAGGGGGTCACCCATCCTAGTACTACTCTCGCCCAAGCACGCTTAACTGCGGAGTTCTGATGGGATCCGGTGCATTAGTGCTGGTATGATCGCACCCGATAGGCACTCCGCTTTCAATTCTTTTGGTCCATTTTTCGGCCCCGTCGGGCACCGCTCGCTCTATCTCTGGCTTTCTTGGCCACGTCTCGCCGGCCGGACCCCGTATCCCGTTGGAGGGATGGCTGCGGCCGAACGTGCCCGCTGACGGGGCTATTTTGGCTCGCAGCTGGAAAAATCGCTTCGAAAACTCTCCGGGAAGATCCGGACGGCATGAGCCGAAGTTGCGGCGACCGGATGAAAGAAGGGAACGGGGGGCGGGGAAGGGATTTCGTACAAAAACGAAAAAGGGGTGCAACACGAGGACTTCCCAGGGGGTCACCCATCCTAGTACTACTCTCGCCCAAGCACGCTTAACTGCGGAGTTCTGATGGGATCCGGTGCATTAGTGCTGGTATGATCGCACCCGATAGGCACTCCGCTTTCAATTCTTTTGGTCCATTTTTCTGCCCCGTCGGGCACTGCTCGCTCTATCTCTGGCTTTCTTGGCCACGTCTCGCCGGCCGGACCCCGTATCCCGTTGGAGGGATGGCTACGGCCGAGAGTGCCCGCTGAAGGGGGCTATTTTGGCTCGCAGCTCGAAAAATCGCTGCAGCGAAAACTCTCCGGGAAGATCCGGACGGAATGAGCCGAAGTTGCGGCGACCGGATGAAAGAAGGGAACGGGGGGCGGGGAAGGGATTTCGTACAAAAACGAAAAAGGGGTGCAACACGAGGACTTCCCAGGGGGTCACCCATCCTAGTACTACTCTCGCCCAAGCATGCTTAACTGCGGAGTTCTGATGGGATCCGGTGCATTAGTGCTGGTATGATCGCACCCGATAGGCACTCCGCTTTCAATTCTTTTGGTCCATTTTTCGGCCCCGTCGGGCACCGCTCGCTCTATCTCTGGCTTTCTTGGCCACGTCTCGCCGGCCGGACCCCGTATCCCGTTGGAGGGATGGCTGCGGCCGAACGTGCCCGCTGACGGGGCTATTTTGGCTCGAAGCTGGAAAAATCGCTGCGAAAACTCTCCGGGAAGATCCGGACGGCATGAGCCGAAGTTGCGGCGACCGGATGAAAGAAGGGAACGGGGGGCGGGGAAGGGATTTCGTACAAAAACGAAAAAGGGGTGCAACACGAGGACTTCCCAGGGGGTCACCCATCCTAGTACTACTCTCGCCCAAGCACGCTTAACTGCGGAGTTCTGATGGGATCCGGTGCATTAGTGCTGGTATGATCGCACCCGATAGGCACTCCGCTTTCAATTCTTTTGGTCCATTTTTCTGCCCCGTCGGGCACTGCTCGCTCTATCTCTGGCTTTCTTGGCCACGTCTCGCCGGCCGGACCCCGTATCCCGTTGGAGGGATGGCTACGGCCGAGAGTGCCCGCTGAAGGGGGCTATTTTGGCTCGCAGCTCGAAAAATCGCTGCGAAAACTCTCCGGGAAGATACGGACGGAATGAGCCGAAGTTGCGGCGACCGGATGAAAGAAGGGAACGGGGGGCGGGGAAGGGATTTCGTACAAAAACGAAAAAGGGGTGCAACACGAGGACTTCCCAGGGGGTCACCCATCCTAGTACTACTCTCGCCCAAGCACGCTTAACTGCGGAGTTCTGATGGGATCCGGTGCATTAGTGCTGGTATGATCGCACCCGATAGGCACTCCGCTTTCAATTCTTTTGGTCCATTTTTCTGCCCCGTCGGGCACTGCTCACTCTATCTCTGGCTTTCTTGGCCACGTCTCGCCGGCCGGACCCCGTATCCCGTTGGAGGGATGGCTGCGGCCGAGAGTGCCCGCTGAAGGGGGCTATTTTGGCTCGCAGCTCGAAAAATCGCTGCGAAAACTCTCCGGGAAGATACGGACGGAATGAGCCGAAGTTGCGGCGACCGGATGAAAGAAGGGAACGGGGGGCGGGGAAGGGATTTCGTACAAAAACGAAAAAGGGGTGCAACACGAGGACTTCCCAGGGGGTCACCCATCCTAGTACTACTCTCGCCCAAGCACGCTTAACTGCGGAGTTCTGATGGGATCCGGTGCATTAGTGCTGGTATGATCGCACCCGATAGGCACTCCGCTTTCAATTCTTTTGGTCCATTTTTCGGCCCCGTCGGGCACCGCTCGCTCTATCTCTGGCTTTCTTGGCCACGTCTCGCCGGCCGGACCCCGTATCCCGTTGGAGGGATGGCTGCGGCCGAACGTGCCCGCTGACGGGGCTATTTTGGCTCGCAGCTGGAAAAATCGCTGCGAAAACTCTCCGGGAAGATCCGGACGGCATGAGCCGAAGTTGCGGCGACCGGATGAAAGAAGGGAACGGGGGGCGGGGAAGGGATTTCGTACAAAAACGAAAAAGGGGTGCAACACGAGGACTTCCCAGGGGGTCACCCATCCTAGTACTACTCTCGCCCAAGCACGCTTAACTGCGGAGTTCTGATGGGATCCGGTGCATTAGTGCTGGTATGATCGCACCCGATAGGCACTCCGCTTTCAATTCTTTTGGTCCATTTTTCGGCCCCGTCGGGCACCGCTCGCTCTATCTCTGGCTTTCTTGGCCACGTCTCGCCGGCCGGACCCCGTATCCCGTTGGAGGGATGGCTGCGGCCGAACGTGCCCGCTGACGGGGCTATTTTGGCTCGCAGCTGGAAAAATCGCTTCGAAAACTCTCCGGGAAGATCCGGACGGCATGAGCCGAAGTTGCGGCGACCGGATGAAAGAAGGGAACGGGGGGCGGGGAAGGGATTTCGTACAAAAACGAAAAAGGGGTGCAACACGAGGACTTCCCAGGGGGTCACCCATCCTAGTACTACTCTCGCCCAAGCACGCTTAACTGCGGAGTTCTGATGGGATCCGGTGCATTAGTGCTGGTATGATCGCACCCGATAGGCACTCCGCTTTCAATTCTTTTGGTCCATTTTTCTGCCCCGTCGGGCACTGCTCGCTCTATCTCTGGCTTTCTTGGCCACGTCTCGCCGGCCGGACCCCGTATCCCGTTGGAGGGATGGCTACGGCCGAGAGTGCCCGCTGAAGGGGGCTATTTTGGCTCGCAGCTCGAAAAATCGCTGCAGCGAAAACTCTCCGGGAAGATCCGGACGGAATGAGCCGAAGTTGCGGCGACCGGATGAAAGAAGGGAACGGGGGGCGGGGAAGGGATTTCGTACAAAAACGAAAAAGGGGTGCAACACGAGGACTTCCCAGGGGGTCACCCATCCTAGTACTACTCTCGCCCAAGCACGCTTAACTGCGGAGTTCTGATGGGATCCGGTGCATTAGTGCTGGTATGATCGCACCCGATAGGCACTCCGCTTTCAATTCTTTTGGTCCATTTTTCGGCCCCGTCGGGCACCGCTCGCTCTATCTCTGGCTTTCTTGGCCACGTCTCGCCGGCCGGACCCCGTATCCCGTTGGAGGGATGGCTGCGGCCGAACGTGCCCGCTGACGGGGCTATTTTGGCTCGAAGCTGGAAAAATCGCTGCGAAAACTCTCCGGGAAGATCCGGACGGCATGAGCCGAAGTTGCGGCGACCGGATGAAAGAAGGGAACGGGGGGCGGGGAAGGGATTTCGTACAAAAACGAAAAAGGGGTGCAACACGAGGACTTCCCAGGGGGTCACCCATCCTAGTACTACTCTCGCCCAAGCACGCTTAACTGCGGAGTTCTGATGGGATCCGGTGCATTAGTGCTGGTATGATCGCACCCGATAGGCACTCCGCTTTCAATTCTTTTGGTCCATTTTTCTGCCCCGTCGGGCACTGCTCACTCTATCTCTGGCTTTCTTGGCCACGTCTCGCCGGCCGGACCCCGTATCCCGTTGGAGGGATGGCTACGGCCGAAAGTGCCCGCTGAAGGGGGCTATTTTGGCTCGCAGCTCGAAAAATCGCTGCAGCGAAAACTCTCCGGGAAGATCCGGACGGAATGAGCCGAAGTTGCGGCGACCGGATGAAAGAAGGGAACGGGGGGCGGGGAAGGGATTTCGTACAAAAACGAAAAAGGGGTGCAACACGAGGACTTCCCAGGGGGTCACCCATCCTAGTACTACTCTCGCCCAAGCACGCTTAACTGCGGAGTTCTGATGGGATCCGGTGCATTAGTGCTGGTATGATCGCACCCGATAGGCACTCCGCTTTCAATTCTTTTGGTCCATTTTTCGGCCCCGTCGGGCACCGCTCGCTCTATCTCTGGCTTTCTTGGCCACGTCTCGCCGGCCGGACCCCGTATCCCGTTGGAGGGATGGCTGCGGCCGAACGTGCCCGCTGACGGGGCTATTTTGGCTCGCAGCTGGAAAAATCGCTGCGAAAACTCTCCGGGAAGATCCGGACGGCATGAGCCGAAGTTGCGGCGACCGGATGAAAGAAGGGAACGGGGGGCGGGGAAGGGATTTCGTACAAAAACGAAAAAGGGGTGCAACACGAGGACTTCCCAGGGGGTCACCCATCCTAGTACTACTCTCGCCCAAGCACGCTTAACTGCGGAGTTCTGATGGGATCCGGTGCATTAGTGCTGGTATGATCGCACCCGATAGGCACTCCGCTTTCAATTCTTTTGGTCCATTTTTCGGCCCCGTCGGGCACGGCTCACTCTATCTCTGGCTTTCTTGGCCACGTCTCGCCGGCCGGACCCCGTATCCCGTTGGAGGGATGGCTACGGCCGAGAGTGCCCGCTGAAGGGGGCTATTTTGGCTCGCAGCTCGAAAAATCGCTGCAGCGAAAACTCTCCGGGAAGATCCGGACGGAATGAGCCGAAGTTGCGGCGACCGGATGAAAGAAGGGAACGGGGGGCGGGGAAGGGATTTCGTACAAAAACGAAAAAGGGGTGCAACACGAGGACTTCCCAGGGGGTCACCCATCCTAGTACTACTCTCGCCCAAGCACGCTTAACTGCGGAGTTCTGATGGGATCCGGTGCATTAGTGCTGGTATGATCGCACCCGATAGGCACTCCGCTTTCAATTCTTTTGGTCCATTTTTCTGCCCCGTCGGGCACGGCTCACTCTATCTCTGGCTTTCTTGGCCACGTCTCGCCGGCCGGACCCCGTATCCCGTTGGAGGGATGGCTGCGGCCGAACGTGCCCGCTGACGGGGCTATTTTGGCTCGCAGCTGGAAAAATCGCTGCGAAAACTCTCCGGGAAGATCCGGACGGCATGAGCCGAAGTTGCGGCGACCGGATGAAAGAAGGGAACGGGGGGCGGGGAAGGGATTTCGTACAAAAACGAAAAAGGGGTGCAACACGAGGACTTCCCAGGGGGTCACCCATCCTAGTACTACTCTCGCCCAAGCACGCTTAACTGCGGAGTTCTGATGGGATCCGGTGCATTAGTGCTGGTATGATCGCACCCGATAGGCACTCCGCTTTCAATTCTTTTGGTCCATTTTTCTGCCCCGTCGGGCACTGCTCGCTCTATCTCTGGCTTTCTTGGCCACGTCTCGCCGGCCGGACCCCGTATCCCGTTGGAGGGATGGCTGCGGCCGAACGTGCCCGCTGACGGGGCTATTTTGGCTCGAAGCTGGAAAAATCGCTGCGAAAACTCTCCGGAAAGATACGGACGGCATGAGCCGAAGTTGCGGCGACCGGATGAAAGAAGGGAACGGGGGGCGGGGAAGGGATTTCGTACAAAAACGAAAAAGGGGTGCAACACGAGGACTTCCCAGGGGGTCACCCATCCTAGTACTACTCTCGCCCAAGCACGCTTAACTGCGGAGTTCTGATGGGATCCGGTGCATTAGTGCTGTTATGATCGCACCCGATAGGCACTCCGCTTTCAATTCTTTTGGTCCATTTTTCGGCCCCGTCGGGCACCGCTCGCTCTATCTCTGGCTTTCTTGGCCACGTCTCGCCGGCCGGACCCCGTATCCCGTTGGAGGGATGGCTGCGGCCGAACGTGCCCGCTGACGGGGCTATTTTGGCTCGCAGCTGGAAAAATCGCTTCGAAAACTCTCCGGGAAGATCCGGACGGCATGAGCCGAAGTTGCGGCGACCGGATGAAAGAAGGGAACGGGGGGCGGGGAAGAGATTTCGTACAAAAACAAAAAAGGGGTGCAACACGAGGACTTCCCAGGGGGTCACCCATCCTAGTACTACTCTCGCCCAAGCACGCTTAACTGCGGAGTTCTGATGGGATCCGGTGCATTAGTGCTGGTATGATCGCACCCGATAGGCACTCCGCTTTCAATTCTTTTGGTACATTTTTCTGCCCCGTCGGGCACCGCTCCCTCTATCTCTGTCTTTCTTGGCCACGTCTCGCCGGCCGGACCCCGTATCCCGTTGGAGGGATGGCTGCGGCCGAACGTGCCCGCTGACGGGGCTATTTTGGCTCGCAGCTGGAAAAATCGCTGCGAAAACTCTCCGGGAAGATACGGACGGCATGAGCCGAAGTTGCGGCGACCGGATGAAAGAAGGGAACGGGGGGCGGGGAAGAGATTTCGTACAAAAACAAAAAAGGGGTGCAACACGAGGACTTCCCAGGGGGTCACCCATCCTAGTACTACTCTCGCCCAAGCACGCTTAACTGCGTAGTTCTGATGGGATCCGGTGCATTAGTGCTGGTATGATCGCACCCGATAGGCACTCCGCTTTCAATTCTTTTGGTACATTTTTCTGCCCCGTCGGGCACCGCTCCCTCTATCTCTGTCTTTCTTGGCCACGTCTCGCCGGCCGGACCCCGTATCCCGTTGGAGGGATGGCTGCGGCCGAACGTGCCCGCTGACGGGGCTATTTTGGCTCGAAGCTGGAAAAATCGCTGCGAAAACTCTCCGGAAAGATACGGACGGCATGAGCCGAAGTTGCGGCGACCGGATGAAAGAAGGGAACGGGGGGCGGGGAAGGGATTTCGTACAAAAACGAAAAAGGGGTGCAACACGAGGACTTCCCAGGGGGTCACCCATCCTAGTACTACTCTCGCCCAAGCACGCTTAACTGCGGAGTTCTGATGGGATCCGGTGCATTAGTGCTGTTATGATCGCACCCGATAGGCACTCCGCTTTCAATTCTTTTGGTCCATTTTTCTGCCCCGTCGGGCACCGCTCCCTCTATCTCTGGCTTTCTTGGCCACGTCTCGCCGGCCGGACCCCGTATCCCGTTGGAGGGATGGCTGCGGCCGAACGTGCCCGCTGACGGGGCTATTTTGGCTCGCAGCTCGAAAAATCGCTGCGAAAACTCTCCGGGAAGATACGGACGGCATGAGCCGAAGTTGCGGCGACCGGATGAAAGAAGGGAACGGGGGGCGGGGAAGAGATTTCGTACAAAAACAAAAAAGGGGTGCAACACGAGGACTTCCCAGGGGGTCACCCATCCTAGTACTACTCTCGCCCAAGCACGCTTAACTGCGGAGTTCTGATGGGATCCGGTGCATTAGTGCTGGTATGATCGCACCCGATAGGCACTCCGCTTTCAATTCTTTTGGTACATTTTTCTGCCCCGTCGGGCACCGCTCCCTCTATCTCTGTCTTTCTTGGCCACGTCTCGCCGGCCGGACCCCGTATCCCGTTGGAGGGATGGCTGCGGCCGAACGTGCCCGCTGACGGGGCTATTTTGGCTCGCAGCTGGAAAAATCGCTGCGAAAACTCTCCGGGAAGATCCGGACGGCATGAGCCGAAGTTGCGGCGACCGGATGAAAGAAGGGAACGGGGGGCGGGGAAGGGATTTCGTACAAAAACGAAAAAGGGGTGCAACACGAGGACTTCCCAGGGGGTCACCCATCCTAGTACTACTCTCGCCCAAGCACGCTTAACTGCGGAGTTCTGATGGGATCCGGTGCATTAGTGCTGTTATGATCGCACCCGATAGGCACTCCGCTTTCAATTCTTTTGGTCCATTTTTCGGCCCCGTCGGGCACCGCTCCCTCTATCTCTGGCTTTCTTGGCCACGTCTCGCCGGCCGGACCCCGTATCCCGTTGGAGGGATGGCTGCGGCCGAACGTGCCCGCTGACGGGGCTATTTTGGCTCGAAGCTGGAAAAATCGCTGCGAAAACTCTCCGGGAAGATACGGACGGCATGAGCCGAAGTTGCGGCGACCGGATGAAAGAAGGGAACGGGGGGCGGGGAAGAGATTTCGTACAAAAACAAAAAAGGGGTGCAACACGAGGACTTCCCAGGGGGTCACCCATCCTAGTACTACTCTCGCCCAAGCACGCTTAACTGCGGAGTTCTGATGGGATCCGGTGCATTAGTGCTGGTATGATCGCACCCGATAGGCACTCCGCTTTCAATTCTTTTGGTACATTTTTCTGCCCCGTCGGGCACCGCTCCCTCTATCTCTGTCTTTCTTGGCCACGTCTCGCCGGCCGGACCCCGTATCCCGTTGGAGGGATGGCTGCGGCCGAACGTGCCCGCTGACGGGGCTATTTTGGCTCGCAGCTGGAAAAATCGCTGCGAAAACTCTCCGGGAAGATCCGGACGGCATGAGCCGAAGTTGCGGCGACCGGATGAAAGAAGGGAACGGGGGGCGGGGAAGGGATTTCGTACAAAAACGAAAAAGGGGTGCAACACGAGGACTTCCCAGGGGGTCACCCATCCTAGTACTACTCTCGCCCAAGCACGCTTAACTGCGGAGTTCTGATGGGATCCGGTGCATTAGTGCTGTTATGATCGCACCCGATAGGCACTCCGCTTTCAATTCTTTTGGTCCATTTTTCGGCCCCGTCGGGCACCGCTCCCTCTATCTCTGGCTTTCTTGGCCACGTCTCGCCGGCCGGACCCCGTATCCCGTTGGAGGGATGGCTGCGGCCGAACGTGCCCGCTGACGGGGCTATTTTGGCTCGAAGCTGGAAAAATCGCTGCGAAAACTCTCCGGGAAGATACGGACGGCATGAGCCGAAGTTGCGGCGACCGGATGAAAGAAGGGAACGGGGGGCGGGGAAGAGATTTCGTACAAAAACAAAAAAGGGGTGCAACACGAGGACTTCCCAGGGGGTCACCCATCCTAGTACTACTCTCGCCCAAGCACGCTTAACTGCGGAGTTCTGATGGGATCCGGTGCATTAGTGCTGGTATGATCGCACCCGATAGGCACTCCGCTTTCAATTCTTTTGGTACATTTTTCTGCCCCGTCGGGCACCGCTCCCTCTATCTCTGTCTTTCTTGGCCACGTCTCGCCGGCCGGACCCCGTATCCCGTTGGAGGGATGGCTGCGGCCGAACGTGCCCGCTGACGGGGCTATTTTGGCTCGAAGCTGGAAAAATCGCTGCGAAAACTCTCCGGAAAGATACGGACGGCATGAGCCGAAGTTGCGGCGACCGGATGAAAGAAGGGAACGGGGGGCGGGGAAGGGATTTCGTACAAAAACGAAAAAGGGGTGCAACACGAGGACTTCCCAGGGGGTCACCCATCCTAGTACTACTCTCGCCCAAGCACGCTTAACTGCGGAGTTCTGATGGGATCCGGTGCATTAGTGCTGTTATGATCGCACCCGATAGGCACTCCGCTTTCAATTCTTTTGGTCCATTTTTCTGCCCCGTCGGGCACCGCTCCCTCTATCTCTGGCTTTCTTGGCCACGTCTCGCCGGCCGGACCCCGTATCCCGTTGGAGGGATGGCTGCGGCCGAACGTGCCCGCTGACGGGGCTATTTTGGCTCGCAGCTCGAAAAATCGCTGCGAAAACTCTCCGGGAAGATACGGACGGCATGAGCCGAAGTTGCGGCGACCGGATGAAAGAAGGGAACGGGGGGCGGGGAAGAGATTTCGTACAAAAACAAAAAAGGGGTGCAACACGAGGACTTCCCAGGGGGTCACCCATCCTAGTACTACTCTCGCCCAAGCACGCTTAACTGCGGAGTTCTGATGGGATCCGGTGCATTAGTGCTGGTATGATCGCACCCGATAGGCACTCCGCTTTCAATTCTTTTGGTACATTTTTCTGCCCCGTCGGGCACCGCTCCCTCTATCTCTGTCTTTCTTGGCCACGTCTCGCCGGCCGGACCCCGTATCCCGTTGGAGGGATGGCTGCGGCCGAACGTGCCCGCTGACGGGGCTATTTTGGCTCGCAGCTGGAAAAATCGCTGCGAAAACTCTCCGGGAAGATCCGGACGGCATGAGCCGAAGTTGCGGCGACCGGATGAAAGAAGGGAACGGGGGGCGGGGAAGGGATTTCGTACAAAAACGAAAAAGGGGTGCAACACGAGGACTTCCCAGGGGGTCACCCATCCTAGTACTACTCTCGCCCAAGCACGCTTAACTGCGGAGTTCTGATGGGATCCGGTGCATTAGTGCTGTTATGATCGCACCCGATAGGCACTCCGCTTTCAATTCTTTTGGTCCATTTTTCGGCCCCGTCGGGCACCGCTCCCTCTATCTCTGGCTTTCTTGGCCACGTCTCGCCGGCCGGACCCCGTATCCCGTTGGAGGGATGGCTGCGGCCGAACGTGCCCGCTGACGGGGCTATTTTGGCTCGAAGCTGGAAAAATCGCTGCGAAAACTCTCCGGGAAGATACGGACGGCATGAGCCGAAGTTGCGGCGACCGGATGAAAGAAGGGAACGGGGGGCGGGGAAGAGATTTCGTACAAAAACAAAAAAGGGGTGCAACACGAGGACTTCCCAGGGGGTCACCCATCCTAGTACTACTCTCGCCCAAGCACGCTTAACTGCGGAGTTCTGATGGGATCCGGTGCATTAGTGCTGGTATGATCGCACCCGATAGGCACTCCGCTTTCAATTCTTTTGGTACATTTTTCTGCCCCGTCGGGCACCGCTCCCTCTATCTCTGTCTTTCTTGGCCACGTCTCGCCGGCCGGACCCCGTATCCCGTTGGAGGGATGGCTGCGGCCGAACGTGCCCGCTGACGGGGCTATTTTGGCTCGAAGCTGGAAAAATCGCTGCGAAAACTCTCCGGAAAGATACGGACGGCATGAGCCGAAGTTGCGGCGACCGGATGAAAGAAGGGAACGGGGGGCGGGGAAGGGATTTCGTACAAAAACGAAAAAGGGGTGCAACACGAGGACTTCCCAGGGGGTCACCCATCCTAGTACTACTCTCGCCCAAGCACGCTTAACTGCGGAGTTCTGATGGGATCCGGTGCATTAGTGCTGTTATGATCGCACCCGATAGGCACTCCGCTTTCAATTCTTTTGGTCCATTTTTCTGCCCCGTCGGGCACCGCTCCCTCTATCTCTGGCTTTCTTGGCCACGTCTCGCCGGCCGGACCCCGTATCCCGTTGGAGGGATGGCTGCGGCCGAACGTGCCCGCTGACGGGGCTATTTTGGCTCGCAGCTCGAAAAATCGCTGCGAAAACTCTCCGGGAAGATACGGACGGCATGAGCCGAAGTTGCGGCGACCGGATGAAAGAAGGGAACGGGGGGCGGGGAAGAGATTTCGTACAAAAACAAAAAAGGGGTGCAACACGAGGACTTCCCAGGGGGTCACCCATCCTAGTACTACTCTCGCCCAAGCACGCTTAACTGCGGAGTTCTGATGGGATCCGGTGCATTAGTGCTGGTATGATCGCACCCGATAGGCACTCCGCTTTCAATTCTTTTGGTACATTTTTCTGCCCCGTCGGGCACCGCTCCCTCTATCTCTGTCTTTCTTGGCCACGTCTCGCCGGCCGGACCCCGTATCCCGTTGGAGGGATGGCTGCGGCCGAACGTGCCCGCTGACGGGGCTATTTTGGCTCGAAGCTGGAAAAATCGCTGCGAAAACTCTCCGGGAAGATACGGACGGCATGAGCCGAAGTTGCGGCGACCGGATGAAAGAAGGGAACGGGGGGCGGGGAAGAGATTTCGTACAAAAACGAAAAAGGGGTGCAACACGAGGACTTCCCAGGGGGTCACCCATCCTAGTACTACTCTCGCCCAAGCACGCTTAACTGCGGAGTTCTGATGGGATCCGGTGCATTAGTGCTGGTATGATCGCACCCGATAGGCACTCCGCTTTCAATTCTTTTGGTACATTTTTCTGCCCCGTCGGGCACCGCTCCCTCTATCTCTGTCTTTCTTGGCCACGTCTCGCCGGCCGGACCCCGTATCCCGTTGGAGGGATGGCTGCGGCCGAACGTGCCCGCTGACGGGGCTATTTTGGCTCGAAGCTGGAAAAATCGCTGCGAAAACTCTCCGGAAAGATACGGACGGCATGAGCCGAAGTTGCGGCGACCGGATGAAAGAAGGGAACGGGGGGCGGGGAAGGGATTTCGTACAAAAACGAAAAAGGGGTGCAACACGAGGACTTCCCAGGGGGTCACCCATCCTAGTACTACTCTCGCCCAAGCACGCTTAACTGCGGAGTTCTGATGGGATCCGGTGCATTAGTGCTGTTATGATCGCACCCGATAGGCACTCCGCTTTCAATTCTTTTGGTCCATTTTTCTGCCCCGTCGGGCACCGCTCCCTCTATCTCTGGCTTTCTTGGCCACGTCTCGCCGGCCGGACCCCGTATCCCGTTGGAGGGATGGCTGCGGCCGAACGTGCCCGCTGACGGGGCTATTTTGGCTCGCAGCTCGAAAAATCGCTGCGAAAACTCTCCGGGAAGATACGGACGGCATGAGCCGAAGTTGCGGCGACCGGATGAAAGAAGGGAACGGGGGGCGGGGAAGAGATTTCGTACAAAAACAAAAAAGGGGTGCAACACGAGGACTTCCCAGGGGGTCACCCATCCTAGTACTACTCTCGCCCAAGCACGCTTAACTGCGGAGTTCTGATGGGATCCGGTGCATTAGTGCTGGTATGATCGCACCCGATAGGCACTCCGCTTTCAATTCTTTTGGTACATTTTTCTGCCCCGTCGGGCACCGCTCCCTCTATCTCTGTCTTTCTTGGCCACGTCTCGCCGGCCGGACCCCGTATCCCGTTGGAGGGATGGCTGCGGCCGAACGTGCCCGCTGACGGGGCTATTTTGGCTCGCAGCTGGAAAAATCGCTGCGAAAACTCTCCGGGAAGATCCGGACGGCATGAGCCGAAGTTGCGGCGACCGGATGAAAGAAGGGAACGGGGGGCGGGGAAGGGATTTCGTACAAAAACGAAAAAGGGGTGCAACACGAGGACTTCCCAGGGGGTCACCCATCCTAGTACTACTCTCGCCCAAGCACGCTTAACTGCGGAGTTCTGATGGGATCCGGTGCATTAGTGCTGGTATGATCGCACCCGATAGGCACTCCGCTTTCAATTCTTTTGGTCCATTTTTCTGCCCCGTCGGGCACTGCTCGCTCTATCTCTGGCTTTCTTGGCCACGTCTCGCCGGCCGGACCCCGTATCCCGTTGGAGGGATGGCTGCGGCCGAACGTGCCCGCTGACGGGGCTATTTTGGCTCGCAGCTCGAAAAATCGCTGCGAAAACTCTCCGGGAAGATACGGACGGCATGAGCCGAAGTTGCGGCGACCGGATGAAAGAAGGGAACGGGGGGCGGGGAAGAGATTTCGTACAAAAACAAAAAAGGGGTGCAACACGAGGACTTCCCAGGGGGTCACCCATCCTAGTACTACTCTCGCCCAAGCACGCTTAACTGCGGAGTTCTGATGGGATCCGGTGCATTAGTGCTGGTATGATCGCACCCGATAGGCACTCCGCTTTCAATTCTTTTGGTACATTTTTCTGCCCCGTCGGGCACCGCTCCCTCTATCTCTGTCTTTCTTGGCCACGTCTCGCCGGCCGGACCCCGTATCCCGTTGGAGGGATGGCTGCGGCCGAACGTGCCCGCTGACGGGGCTATTTTGGCTCGAAGCTGGAAAAATCGCTGCGAAAACTCTCCGGGAAGATACGGACGGCATGAGCCGAAGTTGCGGCGACCGGATGAAAGAAGGGAACGGGGGGCGGGGAAGAGATTTCGTACAAAAACGAAAAAGGGGTGCAACACGAGGACTTCCCAGGGGGTCACCCATCCTAGTACTACTCTCGCCCAAGCACGCTTAACTGCGGAGTTCTGATGGGATCCGGTGCATTAGTGCTGGTATGATCGCACCCGATAGGCACTCCGCTTTCAATTCTTTTGGTACATTTTTCTGCCCCGTCGGGCACCGCTCCCTCTATCTCTGTCTTTCTTGGCCACGTCTCGCCGGCCGGACCCCGTATCCCGTTGGAGGGATGGCTGCGGCCGAACGTGCCCGCTGACGGGGCTATTTTGGCTCGAAGCTGGAAAAATCGCTGCGAAAACTCTCCGGAAAGATACGGACGGCATGAGCCGAAGTTGCGGCGACCGGATGAAAGAAGGGAACGGGGGGCGGGGAAGGGATTTCGTACAAAAACGAAAAAGGGGTGCAACACGAGGACTTCCCAGGGGGTCACCCATCCTAGTACTACTCTCGCCCAAGCACGCTTAACTGCGGAGTTCTGATGGGATCCGGTGCATTAGTGCTGTTATGATCGCACCCGATAGGCACTCCGCTTTCAATTCTTTTGGTCCATTTTTCTGCCCCGTCGGGCACCGCTCCCTCTATCTCTGGCTTTCTTGGCCACGTCTCGCCGGCCGGACCCCGTATCCCGTTGGAGGGATGGCTGCGGCCGAACGTGCCCGCTGACGGGGCTATTTTGGCTCGCAGCTCGAAAAATCGCTGCGAAAACTCTCCGGGAAGATACGGACGGCATGAGCCGAAGTTGCGGCGACCGGATGAAAGAAGGGAACGGGGGGCGGGGAAGAGATTTCGTACAAAAACAAAAAAGGGGTGCAACACGAGGACTTCCCAGGGGGTCACCCATCCTAGTACTACTCTCGCCCAAGCACGCTTAACTGCGGAGTTCTGATGGGATCCGGTGCATTAGTGCTGGTATGATCGCACCCGATAGGCACTCCGCTTTCAATTCTTTTGGTACATTTTTCTGCCCCGTCGGGCACCGCTCCCTCTATCTCTGTCTTTCTTGGCCACGTCTCGCCGGCCGGACCCCGTATCCCGTTGGAGGGATGGCTGCGGCCGAACGTGCCCGCTGACGGGGCTATTTTGGCTCGCAGCTGGAAAAATCGCTGCGAAAACTCTCCGGGAAGATCCGGACGGCATGAGCCGAAGTTGCGGCGACCGGATGAAAGAAGGGAACGGGGGGCGGGGAAGGGATTTCGTACAAAAACGAAAAAGGGGTGCAACACGAGGACTTCCCAGGGGGTCACCCATCCTAGTACTACTCTCGCCCAAGCACGCTTAACTGCGGAGTTCTGATGGGATCCGGTGCATTAGTGCTGGTATGATCGCACCCGATAGGCACTCCGCTTTCAATTCTTTTGGTCCATTTTTCTGCCCCGTCGGGCACTGCTCGCTCTATCTCTGGCTTTCTTGGCCACGTCTCGCCGGCCGGACCCCGTATCCCGTTGGAGGGATGGCTGCGGCCGAACGTGCCCGCTGACGGGGCTATTTTGGCTCGAAGCTGGAAAAATCGCTGCGAAAACTCTCCGGAAAGATACGGACGGCATGAGCCGAAGTTGCGGCGACCGGATGAAAGAAGGGAACGGGGGGCGGGGAAGGGATTTCGTACAAAAACGAAAAAGGGGTGCAACACGAGGACTTCCCAGGGGGTCACCCATCCTAGTACTACTCTCGCCCAAGCACGCTTAACTGCGGAGTTCTGATGGGATCCGGTGCATTAGTGCTGTTATGATCGCACCCGATAGGCACTCCGCTTTCAATTCTTTTGGTCCATTTTTCGGCCCCGTCGGGCACCGCTCCCTCTATCTCTGGCTTTCTTGGCCACGTCTCGCCGGCCGGACCCCGTATCCCGTTGGAGGGATGGCTGCGGCCGAACGTGCCCGCTGACGGGGCTATTTTGGCTCGAAGCTGGAAAAATCGCTGCGAAAACTCTCCGGGAAGATACGGACGGCATGAGCCGAAGTTGCGGCGACCGGATGAAAGAAGGGAACGGGGGGCGGGGAAGAGATTTCGTACAAAAACAAAAAAGGGGTGCAACACGAGGACTTCCCAGGGGGTCACCCATCCTAGTACTACTCTCGCCCAAGCACGCTTAACTGCGGAGTTCTGATGGGATCCGGTGCATTAGTGCTGGTATGATCGCACCCGATAGGCACTCCGCTTTCAATTCTTTTGGTACATTTTTCGGCCCCGTCGGGCACCGCTCCCTCTATCTCTGTCTTTCTTGGCCACGTCTCGCCGGCCGGACCCCGTATCCCGTTGGAGGGATGGCTGCGGCCGAACGTGCCCGCTGACGGGGCTATTTTGGCTCGAAGCTGGAAAAATCGCTGCGAAAACTCTCCGGAAAGATACGGACGGCATGAGCCGAAGTTGCGGCGACCGGATGAAAGAAGGGAACGGGGGGCGGGGAAGGGATTTCGTACAAAAACGAAAAAGGGGTGCAACACGAGGACTTCCCAGGGGGTCACCCATCCTAGTACTACTCTCGCCCAAGCACGCTTAACTGCGGAGTTCTGATGGGATCCGGTGCATTAGTGCTGTTATGATCGCACCCGATAGGAACTCCGCTTTCAATTCTTTTGGTCCATTTTTCTGCCCCGTCGGGCACCGCTCCCTCTATCTCTGGCTTTCTTGGCCACGTCTCGCCGGCCGGACCCCGTATCCCGTTGGAGGGATGGCTGCGGCCGAACGTGCCCGCTGACGGGGCTATTTTGGCTCGAAGCTGGAAAAATCGCTGCGAAAACTCTCCGGGAAGATACGGACGGCATGAGCCGAAGTTGCGGCGACCGGATGAAAGAAGGGAACGGGGGGCGGGGAAGAGATTTCGTACAAAAACAAAAAAGGGGTGCAACACGAGGACTTCCCAGGGGGTCACCCATCCTAGTACTACTCTCGCCCAAGCACGCTTAACTGCGGAGTTCTGATGGGATCCGGTGCATTAGTGCTGGTATGATCGCACCCGATAGGCACTCCGCTTTCAATTCTTTTGGTACATTTTTCGGCCCCGTCGGGCACCGCTCCCTCTATCTCTGTCTTTCTTGGCCACGTCTCGCCGGCCGGACCCCGTATCCCGTTGGAGGGATGGCTGCGGCCGAACGTGCCCGCTGACGGGGCTATTTTGGCTCGCAGCTGGAAAAATCGCTGCGAAAACTCTCCGGGAAGATCCGGACGGCATGAGCCGAAGTTGCGGCGACCGGATGAAAGAAGGGAACGGGGGGCGGGGAAGGGATTTCGTACAAAAACGAAAAAGGGGTGCAACACGAGGACTTCCCAGGGGGTCACCCATCCTAGTACTACTCTCGCCCAAGCACGCTTAACTGCGGAGTTCTGATGGGATCCGGTGCATTAGTGCTGGTATGATCGCACCCGATAGGCACTCCGCTTTCAATTCTTTTGGTCCATTTTTCTGCCCCGTCGGGCACCGCTCCCTCTATCTCTGGCTTTCTTGGCCACGTCTCGCCGGCCGGACCCCGTATCCCGTTGGAGGGATGGCTGCGGCCGAACGTGCCCGCTGACGGGGCTATTTTGGCTCGAAGCTGGAAAAATCGCTGCGAAAACTCTCCGGGAAGATACGGACGGCATGAGCCGAAGTTGCGGCGACCGGATGAAAGAAGGGAACGGGGGGCGGGGAAGAGATTTCGTACAAAAACAAAAAAGGGGTGCAACACGAGGACTTCCCAGGGGGTCACCCATCCTAGTACTACTCTCGCCCAAGCACGCTTAACTGCGAGTTCTGATGGGATCCGGTGCATTAGTGCTGGTATGATCACACCCGATAGGCACTCCGCTTTCAATTCTTTTGGTACATTTTTCTGCCCCGTCGGGCACCGCTCCCTCTATCTCTGGCTTTCTTGGCCACGTCTCGCCGGCCGGACCCCGTATCCCGTTGGAGGGATGGCTGCGGCCGAACGTGCCCGCTGACGGGGCTATTTTGGCTCGAAGCTGGAAAAATCGCTGCGAAAACTCTCCGGAAAGATACGGACGGCATGAGCCGAAGTTGCGGCGACCGGATGAAAGAAGGGAACGGGGGGCGGGGAAGGGATTTCGTACAAAAACGAAAAAGGGGTGCAAGACGAGGACTTCCCAGGGGGTCACCCATCCTAGTACTACTCTCGCCCAAGCACGCTTAACTGCGGAGTTCTGATGGGATCCGGTGCATTAGTGCTGTTATGATCGCACCCGATAGGCACTCCGCTTTCAATTCTTTTGGTCCATTTTTCTGCCCCGTCGGGCACCGCTCCCTCTATCTCTGGCTTTCTTGGCCACGTCTCGCCGGCCGGACCCCGTATCCCGTTGGAGGGATGGCTGCGGCCGAACGTGCCCGCTGACGGGGCTATTTTGGCTCGAAGCTGGAAAAATCGCTGCGAAAACTCTCCGGGAAGATACGGACGGCATGAGCCGAAGTTGCGGCGACCGGATGAAAGAAGGGAACGGGGGGCGGGGAAGGGATTTCGTACAAAAACGAAAAAGGGGTGCAACACGAGGACTTCCCGGGGGTCACCCATCCTAGTACTACTCTCGCCCAAGCACGCTTAACTGCGGAGTTCTGATGGGATCCGGTGCATTAGTGCTGTTATGATCGCACCCGATAGGCACTCCGCTTTCAATTCTTTTGGTCCATTTTTCTGCCCCGTCGGGCACCGCTCCCTCTATCTCTGGCTTTCTTGGCCACGTCTCGCCGGCCGGACCCCGTATCCCGTTGGAGGGATGGCTGCGGCCGAACGTGCCCGCTGACGGGGCTATTTTGGCTCGAAGCTGGAAAAATCGCTGCGAAAACTCTCCGGGAAGATACGGACGGCATGAGCCGAAGTTGCGGCGACCGGATGAAAGAAGGGAACGGGGGGCGGGGAAGAGATTTCGTACAAAAACAAAAAAGGGGTGCAACACGAGGACTTCCCAGGGGGTCACCCATCCTAGTACTACTCTCGCCCAAGCACGCTTAACTGCGGAGTTCTGATGGGATCCGGTGCATTAGTGCTGGTATGATCGCACCCGATAGGCACTCCGCTTTCAATTCTTTTGGTACATTTTTCGGCCCCGTCGGGCACCGCTCCCTCTATCTCTGTCTTTCTTGGCCACGTCTCGCCGGCCGGACCCCGTATCCCGTTGGAGGGATGGCTGCGGCCGAACGTGCCCGCTGACGGGGCTATTTTGGCTCGAAGCTGGAAAAATCGCTGCGAAAACTCTCCGGGAAGATACGGACGGCATGAGCCGAAGTTGCGGCGACCGGATGAAAGAAGGGAACGGGGGGCGGGGAAGAGATTTCGTACAAAAACAAAAAAGGGGTGCAACACGAGGACTTCCCAGGGGGTCACCCATCCTAGTACTACTCTCGCCCAAGCACGCTTAACTGCGGAGTTCTGATGGGATCCGGTGCATTAGTGCTGGTATGATCGCACCCGATAGGCACTCCGCTTTCAATTCTTTTGGTACATTTTTCGGCCCCGTCGGGCACCGCTCCCTCTATCTCTGTCTTTCTTGGCCACGTCTCGCCGGCCGGACCCCGTATCCCGTTGGAGGGATGGCTGCGGCCGAACGTGCCCGCTGACGGGGCTATTTTGGCTCGCAGCTGGAAAAATCGCTGCGAAAACTCTCCGGGAAGATCCGGACGGCATGAGCCGAAGTTGCGGCGACCGGATGAAAGAAGGGAACGGGGGGCGGGGAAGGGATTTCGTACAAAAACGAAAAAGGGGTGCAACACGAGGACTTCCCAGGGGGTCACCCATCCTAGTACTACTCTCGCCCAAGCACGCTTAACTGCGGAGTTCTGATGGGATCCGGTGCATTAGTGCTGGTATGATCGCACCCGATAGGCACTCCGCTTTCAATTCTTTTGGTCCATTTTTCGGCCCCGTCGGGCACCGCTCCCTCTATCTCTGGCTTTCTTGGCCACGTCTCGCCGGCCGGACCCCGTATCCCGTTGGAGGGATGGCTGCGGCCGAACGTGCCCGCTGACGGGGCTATTTTGGCTCGAAGCTGGAAAAATCGCTGCGAAAACTCTCCGGGAAGATACGGACGGCATGAGCCGAAGTTGCGGCGACCGGATGAAAGAAGGGAACGGGGGGCGGGGAAGAGATTTCGTACAAAAACAAAAAAGGGGTGCAACACGAGGACTTCCCAGGGGGTCACCCATCCTAGTACTACTCTCGCCCAAGCACGCTTAACTGCGGAGTTCTGATGGGATCCGGTGCATTAGTGCTGGTATGATCGCACCCGATAGGCACTCCGCTTTCAATTCTTTTGGTACATTTTTCTGCCCCGTCGGGCACCGCTCCCTCTATCTCTGGCTTTCTTGGCCACGTCTCGCCGGCCGGACCCCGTATCCCGTTGGAGGGATGGCTGCGGCCGAACGTGCCCGCTGACGGGGCTATTTTGGCTCGAAGCTGGAAAAATCGCTGCGAAAACTCTCCGGGAAGATACGGACGGCATGAGCCGAAGTTGCGGCGACCGGATGAAAGAAGGGAACGGGGGGCGGGGAAGGGATTTCGTACAAAAACGAAAAAGGGGTGCAACACGAGGACTTCCCAGGGGGTCACCCATCCTAGTACTACTCTCGCCCAAGCACGCTTAACTGCGGAGTTCTGATGGGATCCGGTGCATTAGTGCTGTTATGATCGCACCCGATAGGCACTCCGCTTTCAATTCTTTTGGTCCATTTTTCTGCCCCGTCGGGCACCGCTCCCTCTATCTCTGGCTTTCTTGGCCACGTCTCGCCGGCCGGACCCCGTATCCCGTTGGAGGGATGGCTGCGGCCGAACGTGCCCGCTGACGGGGCTATTTTGGCTCGAAGCTGGAAAAATCGCTGCGAAAACTCTCCGGGAAGATACGGACGGCATGAGCCGAAGTTGCGGCGACCGGATGAAAGAAGGGAACGGGGGGCGGGGAAGAGATTTCGTACAAAAACAAGAAAGGGGTGCAACACGAGGACTTCCCAGGGGGTCACCCATCCTAGTACTACTCTCGCCCAAGCACGCTTAACTGCGGAGTTCTGATGGGATCCGGTGCATTAGTGCTGGTATGATCGCACCCGATAGGCACTCCGCTTTCAATTCTTTTGGTACATTTTTCTGCCCCGTCGGGCACCGCTCCCTCTATCTCTGTCTTTCTTGGCCACGTCTCGCCGGCCGGACCCCGTATCCCGTTGGAGGGATGGCTGCGGCCGAACGTGCCCGCTGACGGGGCTATTTTGGCTCGAAGCTGGAAAAATCGCTGCGAAAACTCTCCGGAAAGATACGGACGGCATGAGCCGAAGTTGCGGCGACCGGATGAAAGAAGGGAACGGGGGGCGGGGAAGGGATTTCGTACAAAAACGAAAAAGGGGTGCAACACGAGGACTTCCCAGGGGGTCACCCATCCTAGTACTACTCTCGCCCAAGCACGCTTAACTGCGGAGTTCTGATGGGATCCGGTGCATTAGTGCTGTTATGATCGCACCCGATAGGCACTCCGCTTTCAATTCTTTTGGTCCATTTTTCGGCCCCGTCGGGCACCGCTCCCTCTATCTCTGGCTTTCTTGGCCACGTCTCGCCGGCCGGACCCCGTATCCCGTTGGAGGGATGGCTGCGGCCGAACGTGCCCGCTGACGGGGCTATTTTGGCTCGAAGCTGGAAAAATCGCTGCGAAAACTCTCCGGGAAGATACGGACGGCATGAGCCGAAGTTGCGGCGACCGGATGAAAGAAGGGAACGGGGGGCGGGGAAGGGATTTCGTACAAAAACGAAAAAGGGGTGCAACACGAGGACTTCCCAGGGGGTCACCCATCCTAGTACTACTCTCGCCCAAGCACGCTTAACTGCGGAGTTCTGATGGGATCCGGTGCATTAGTGCTGTTATGATCGCACCCGATAGGCACTCCGCTTTCAATTCTTTTGGTCCATTTTTCGGCCCCGTCGGGCACCGCTCCCTCTATCTCTGGCTTTCTTGGCCACGTCTCGCCGGCCGGACCCCGTATCCCGTTGGAGGGATGGCTGCGGCCGAACGTGCCCGCTGACGGGGCTATTTTGGCTCGAAGCTGGAAAAATCGCTGCGAAAACTCTCCGGGAAGATACGGACGGCATGAGCCGAAGTTGCGGCGACCGGATGAAAGAAGGGAACGGGGGGCGGGGAAGAGATTTCGTACAAAAACAAAAAAGGGGTGCAACACGAGGACTTCCCAGGGGGTCACCCATCCTAGTACTACTCTCGCCCAAGCACGCTTAACTGCGGAGTTCTGATGGGATCCGGTGCATTAGTGCTGGTATGATCGCACCCGATAGGCACTCCGCTTTCAATTCTTTTGGTACATTTTTCGGCCCCGTCGGGCACCGCTCCCTCTATCTCTGTCTTTCTTGGCCACGTCTCGCCGGCCGGACCCCGTATCCCGTTGGAGGGATGGCTGCGGCCGAACGTGCCCGCTGACGGGGCTATTTTGGCTCGAAGCTGGAAAAATCGCTGCGAAAACTCTCCGGAAAGATACGGACGGCATGAGCCGAAGTTGCGGCGACCGGATGAAAGAAGGGAACGGGGGGCGGGGAAGGGATTTCGTACAAAAACGAAAAAGGGGTGCAACACGAGGACTTCCCAGGGGGTCACCCATCCTAGTACTACTCTCGCCCAAGCACGCTTAACTGCGGAGTTCTGATGGGATCCGGTGCATTAGTGCTGGTATGATCGCACCCGATAGGCACTCCGCTTTCAATTCTTTTGGTCCATTTTTCGGCCCCGTCGGGCACCGCTCGCTCTATCTCTGTCTTTCTTGGCCACGTCTCGCCGGCCGGACCCCGTATCTTGTTGGAGGGATGGCTGCGGCCGAACGTGCCCGCTGACGGGGCTATTTTGGCTCGAAGCTGGAAAAATCGCTGCGAAAACTCTCCGGGAAGATACGGACGGCATGAGCCGAAGTTGCGGCGACCGGATGAAAGAAGGGAACGGGGGGCGGGGAAGGGATTTCGTACAAAAACGAAAAAGGGGTGCAACACGAGGACTTCCCAGGGGGTCACCCATCCTAGTACTACTCTCGCCCAAGCACGCTTAACTGCGGAGTTCTGATGGGATCCGGTGCATTAGTGCTGTTATGATCGCACCCGATAGGCACTCCGCTTTCAATTCTTTTGGTCCATTTTTCGGCCCCGTCGGGCACCGCTCCCTCTATCTCTGGCTTTCTTGGCCACGTCTCGCCGGCCGGACCCCGTATCCCGTTGGAGGGATGGCTGCGGCCGAACGTGCCCGCTGACGGGGCTATTTTGGCTCGAAGCTGGAAAAATCGCTGCGAAAACTCTCCGGGAAGATACGGACGGCATGAGCCGAAGTTGCGGCGACCGGATGAAAGAAGGGAACGGGGGGCGGGGAAGAGATTTCGTACAAAAACAAAAAAGGGGTGCAACACGAGGACTTCCCAGGGGGTCACCCATCCTAGTACTACTCTCGCCCAAGCACGCTTAACTGCGGAGTTCTGATGGGATCCGGTGCATTAGTGCTGGTATGATCGCACCCGATAGGCACTCCGCTTTCAATTCTTTTGGTACATTTTTCGGCCCCGTCGGGCACCGCTCCCTCTATCTCTGTCTTTCTTGGCCACGTCTCGCCGGCCGGACCCCGTATCCCGTTGGAGGGATGGCTGCGGCCGAACGTGCCCGCTGACGGGGCTATTTTGGCTCGAAGCTGGAAAAATCGCTGCGAAAACTCTCCGGAAAGATACGGACGGCATGAGCCGAAGTTGCGGCGACCGGATGAAAGAAGGGAACGGGGGGCGGGGAAGGGATTTCGTACAAAAACGAAAAAGGGGTGCAACACGAGGACTTCCCAGGGGGTCACCCATCCTAGTACTACTCTCGCCCAAGCACGCTTAACTGCGGAGTTCTGATGGGATCCGGTGCATTAGTGCTGGTATGATCGCACCCGATAGGCACTCCGCTTTCAATTCTTTTGGTCCATTTTTCGGCCCCGTCGGGCACCGCTCCCTCTATCTCTGTCTTTCTTGGCCACGTCTCGCCGGCCGGACCCCGTATCCCGTTGGAGGGATGGCTGCGGCCGAACGTGCCCGCTGACGGGGCTATTTTGGCTCGAAGCTGGAAAAATCGCTGCGAAAACTCTCCGGAAAGATACGGACGGCATGAGCCGAAGTTGCGGCGACCGGATGAAAGAAGGGAACGGGGGGCGGGGAAGGGATTTCGTACAAAAACGAAAAAGGGGTGCAACACGAGGACTTCCCAGGGGGTCACCCATCCTAGTACTACTCTCGCCCAAGCACGCTTAACTGCGGAGTTCTGATGGGATCCGGTGCATTAGTGCTGGTATGATCGCACCCGATAGGCACTCCGCTTTCAATTCTTTTGGTCCATTTTTCGGCCCCGTCGGGCACCGCTCGCTCTATCTCTGTCTTTCTTGGCCACGTCTCGCCGGCCGGACCCCGTATCTTGTTGGAGGGATGGCTGCGGCCGAACGTGCCCGCTGACGGGGCTATTTTGGCTCGAAGCTGGAAAAATCGCTGCGAAAACTCTCCGGGAAGATACGGACGGCATGAGCCGAAGTTGCGGCGACCGGATGAAAGAAGGGAACGGGGGGCGGGGAAGGGATTTCGTACAAAAACGAAAAAGGGGTGCAACACGAGGACTTCCCAGGGGGTCACCCATCCTAGTACTACTCTCGCCCAAGCACGCTTAACTGCGGAGTTCTGATGGGATCCGGTGCATTAGTGCTGTTATGATCGCACCCGATAGGCACTCCGCTTTCAATTCTTTTGGTCCATTTTTCGGCCCCGTCGGGCACCGCTCCCTCTATCTCTGGCTTTCTTGGCCACGTCTCGCCGGCCGGACCCCGTATCCCGTTGGAGGGATGGCTGCGGCCGAACGTGCCCGCTGACGGGGCTATTTTGGCTCGAAGCTGGAAAAATCGCTGCGAAAACTCTCCGGGAAGATACGGACGGCATGAGCCGAAGTTGCGGCGACCGGATGAAAGAAGGGAACGGGGGGCGGGGAAGAGATTTCGTACAAAAACAAAAAAGGGGTGCAACACGAGGACTTCCCAGGGGGTCACCCATCCTAGTACTACTCTCGCCCAAGCACGCTTAACTGCGGAGTTCTGATGGGATCCGGTGCATTAGTGCTGGTATGATCGCACCCGATAGGCACTCCGCTTTCAATTCTTTTGGTACATTTTTCGGCCCCGTCGGGCACCGCTCCCTCTATCTCTGTCTTTCTTGGCCACGTCTCGCCGGCCGGACCCCGTATCCCGTTGGAGGGATGGCTGCGGCCGAACGTGCCCGCTGACGGGGCTATTTTGGCTCGAAGCTGGAAAAATCGCTGCGAAAACTCTCCGGAAAGATACGGACGGCATGAGCCGAAGTTGCGGCGACCGGATGAAAGAAGGGAACGGGGGGCGGGGAAGGGATTTCGTACAAAAACGAAAAAGGGGTGCAACACGAGGACTTCCCAGGGGGTCACCCATCCTAGTACTACTCTCGCCCAAGCACGCTTAACTGCGGAGTTCTGATGGGATCCGGTGCATTAGTGCTGGTATGATCGCACCCGATAGGCACTCCGCTTTCAATTCTTTTGGTCCATTTTTCGGCCCCGTCGGGCACCGCTCGCTCTATCTCTGTCTTTCTTGGCCACGTCTCGCCGGCCGGACCCCGTATCTTGTTGGAGGGATGGCTGCGGCCGAACGTGCCCGCTGACGGGGCTATTTTGGCTCGAAGCTGGAAAAATCGCTGCGAAAACTCTCCGGGAAGATACGGACGGCATGAGCCGAAGTTGCGGCGACCGGATGAAAGAAGGGAACGGGGGGCGGGGAAGGGATTTCGTACAAAAACGAAAAAGGGGTGCAACACGAGGACTTCCCAGGGGGTCACCCATCCTAGTACTACTCTCGCCCAAGCACGCTTAACTGCGGAGTTCTGATGGGATCCGGTGCATTAGTGCTGGTATGATCGCACCCGATAGGCACTCCGCTTTCAATTCTTTTGGTCCATTTTTCTGCCCCGTCGGGCACCGCTCGCTCTATCTCTGGCTTTCTTGGCCACGTCTCGCCGGCCGGACCCCGTATCCCGTTGGAGGGATGGCTACGGCCGAGAGTGCCCGCTGAAGGGGGCTATTTTGGCTCGCAGCTCGAAAAATCGCTGCGAAAACTCTCCGGGAAGATACGGACGGAATGAGCCGAAGTTGCGGCGACCGGATGAAAGAAGGGAACGGGGGGCGGGGAAGGGATTTCGTACAAAAACGAAAAAGGGGTGCAACACGAGGACTTCCCAGGGGGTCACCCATCCTAGTACTACTCTCGCCCAAGCACGCTTAACTGCGGAGTTCTGATGGGATCCGGTGCATTAGTGCTGGTATGATCGCACCCGATAGGCACTCCGCTTTCAATTCTTTTGGTACATTTTTCGGCCCCGTCGGGCACCGCTCCCTCTATCTCTGTCTTTCTTGGCCACGTCTCGCCGGCCGGACCCCGTATCCCGTTGGAGGGATGGCTGCGGCCGAACGTGCCCGCTGACGGGGCTATTTTGGCTCGAAGCTGGAAAAATCGCTGCGAAAACTCTCCGGAAAGATACGGACGGCATGAGCCGAAGTTGCGGCGACCGGATGAAAGAAGGGAACGGGGGGCGGGGAAGGGATTTCGTACAAAAACGAAAAAGGGGTGCAACACGAGGACTTCCCAGGGGGTCACCCATCCTAGTACTACTCTCGCCCAAGCACGCTTAACTGCGGAGTTCTGATGGGATCCGGTGCATTAGTGCTGGTATGATCGCACCCGATAGGCACTCCGCTTTCAATTCTTTTGGTCCATTTTTCGGCCCCGTCGGGCACCGCTCGCTCTATCTCTGTCTTTCTTGGCCACGTCTCGCCGGCCGGACCCCGTATCTTGTTGGAGGGATGGCTGCGGCCGAACGTGCCCGCTGACGGGGCTATTTTGGCTCGAAGCTGGAAAAATCGCTGCGAAAACTCTCCGGGAAGATACGGACGGCATGAGCCGAAGTTGCGGCGACCGGATGAAAGAAGGGAACGGGGGGCGGGGAAGGGATTTCGTACAAAAACGAAAAAGGGGTGCAACACGAGGACTTCCCAGGGGGTCACCCATCCTAGTACTACTCTCGCCCAAGCACGCTTAACTGCGGAGTTCTGATGGGATCCGGTGCATTAGTGCTGGTATGATCGCACCCGATAGGCACTCCGCTTTCAATTCTTTTGGTCCATTTTTCTGCCCCGTCGGGCACCGCTCGCTCTATCTCTGGCTTTCTTGGCCACGTCTCGCCGGCCGGACCCCGTATCCCGTTGGAGGGATGGCTACGGCCGAGAGTGCCCGCTGAAGGGGGCTATTTTGGCTCGCAGCTCGAAAAATCGCTGCGAAAACTCTCCGGGAAGATACGGACGGAATGAGCCGAAGTTGCGGCGACCGGATGAAAGAAGGGAACGGGGGGCGGGGAAGGGATTTCGTACAAAAACGAAAAAGGGGTGCAACACGAGGACTTCCCAGGGGGTCACCCATCCTAGTACTACTCTCGCCCAAGCACGCTTAACTGCGGAGTTCTGATGGGATCCGGTGCATTAGTGCTGGTATGATCGCACCCGATAGGCACTCCGCTTTCAATTCTTTTGGTCCATTTTTCTGCCCCGTCGGGCACTGCTCGCTCTATCTCTGGCTTTCTTGGCCACGTCTCGCCGGCCGGACCCCGTATCCCGTTGGAGGGATGGCTGCGGCCGAGAGTGCCCGCTGAAGGGGGCTATTTTGGCTCGCAGCTCGAAAAATCGCTGCGAAAACTCTCCGGGAAGATACGGACGGCATGAGCCGAAGTTGCGGCGACCGGATGAAAGAAGGGAACGGGGGGCGGGGAAGGGATTTCGTACAAAAACGAAAAAGGGGTGCAACACGAGGACTTCCCAGGGGGTCACCCATCCTAGTACTACTCTCGCCCAAGCACGCTTAACTGCGGAGTTCTGATGGGATCCGGTGCATTAGTGCTGTTATGATCGCACCCGATAGGCACTCCGCTTTCAATTCTTTTGGTCCATTTTTCGGCCCCGTCGGGCACCGCTCCCTCTATCTCTGGCTTTCTTGGCCACGTCTCGCCGGCCGGACCCCGTATCCCGTTGGAGGGATGGCTGCGGCCGAACGTGCCCGCTGACGGGGCTATTTTGGCTCGAAGCTGGAAAAATCGCTGCGAAAACTCTCCGGGAAGATACGGACGGCATGAGCCGAAGTTGCGGCGACCGGATGAAAGAAGGGAACGGGGGGCGGGGAAGGGATTTCGTACAAAAACAAAAAAGGGGTGCAACACGAGGACTTCCCAGGGGGTCACCCATCCTAGTACTACTCTCGCCCAAGCACGCTTAACTGCGGAGTTCTGATGGGATCCGGTGCATTAGTGCTGGTATGATCGCACCCGATAGGCACTCCGCTTTCAATTCTTTTGGTCCATTTTTCGGCCCCGTCGGGCACCGCTCCCTCTATCTCTGGCTTTCTTGGCCACGTCTCGCCGGCCGGACCCCGTATCCCGTTGGAGGGATGGCTGCGGCCGAACGTGCCCGCTGACGGGGCTATTTTGGCTCGAAGCTGGAAAAATCGCTGCGAAAACTCTCCGGGAAGATACGGACGGCATGAGCCGAAGTTGCGGCGACCGGATGAAAGAAGGGAACGGGGGGCGGGGAAGAGATTTCGTACAAAAACAAAAAAGGGGTGCAACACGAGGACTTCCCAGGGGGTCACCCATCCTAGTACTACTCTCGCCCAAGCACGCTTAACTGCGGAGTTCTGATGGGATCCGGTGCATTAGTGCTGGTATGATCGCACCCGATAGGCACTCCGCTTTCAATTCTTTTGGTACATTTTTCGGCCCCGTCGGGCACCGCTCCCTCTATCTCTGTCTTTCTTGGCCACGTCTCGCCGGCCGGACCCCGTATCCCGTTGGAGGGATGGCTGCGGCCGAACGTGCCCGCTGACGGGGCTATTTTGGCTCGAAGCTGGAAAAATCGCTGCGAAAACTCTCCGGAAAGATACGGACGGCATGAGCCGAAGTTGCGGCGACCGGATGAAAGAAGGGAACGGGGGGCGGGGAAGGGATTTCGTACAAAAACGAAAAAGGGGTGCAACACGAGGACTTCCCAGGGGGTCACCCATCCTAGTACTACTCTCGCCCAAGCACGCTTAACTGCGGAGTTCTGATGGGATCCGGTGCATTAGTGCTGGTATGATCGCACCCGATAGGCACTCCGCTTTCAATTCTTTTGGTCCATTTTTCGGCCCCGTCGGGCACCGCTCGCTCTATCTCTGTCTTTCTTGGCCACGTCTCGCCGGCCGGACCCCGTATCTTGTTGGAGGGATGGCTGCGGCCGAACGTGCCCGCTGACGGGGCTATTTTGGCTCGAAGCTGGAAAAATCGCTGCGAAAACTCTCCGGGAAGATACGGACGGCATGAGCCGAAGTTGCGGCGACCGGATGAAAGAAGGGAACGGGGGGCGGGGAAGGGATTTCGTACAAAAACGAAAAAGGGGTGCAACACGAGGACTTCCCAGGGGGTCACCCATCCTAGTACTACTCTCGCCCAAGCACGCTTAACTGCGGAGTTCTGATGGGATCCGGTGCATTAGTGCTGTTATGATCGCACCCGATAGGCACTCCGCTTTCAATTCTTTTGGTCCATTTTTCGGCCCCGTCGGGCACCGCTCCCTCTATCTCTGGCTTTCTTGGCCACGTCTCGCCGGCCGGACCCCGTATCCCGTTGGAGGGATGGCTGCGGCCGAACGTGCCCGCTGACGGGGCTATTTTGGCTCGAAGCTGGAAAAATCGCTGCGAAAACTCTCCGGGAAGATACGGACGGCATGAGCCGAAGTTGCGGCGACCGGATGAAAGAAGGGAACGGGGGGCGGGGAAGAGATTTCGTACAAAAACAAAAAAGGGGTGCAACACGAGGACTTCCCAGGGGGTCACCCATCCTAGTACTACTCTCGCCCAAGCACGCTTAACTGCGGAGTTCTGATGGGATCCGGTGCATTAGTGCTGGTATGATCGCACCCGATAGGCACTCCGCTTTCAATTCTTTTGGTACATTTTTCGGCCCCGTCGGGCACCGCTCCCTCTATCTCTGTCTTTCTTGGCCACGTCTCGCCGGCCGGACCCCGTATCCCGTTGGAGGGATGGCTGCGGCCGAACGTGCCCGCTGACGGGGCTATTTTGGCTCGAAGCTGGAAAAATCGCTGCGAAAACTCTCCGGAAAGATACGGACGGCATGAGCCGAAGTTGCGGCGACCGGATGAAAGAAGGGAACGGGGGGCGGGGAAGGGATTTCGTACAAAAACGAAAAAGGGGTGCAACACGAGGACTTCCCAGGGGGTCACCCATCCTAGTACTACTCTCGCCCAAGCACGCTTAACTGCGGAGTTCTGATGGGATCCGGTGCATTAGTGCTGGTATGATCGCACCCGATAGGCACTCCGCTTTCAATTCTTTTGGTCCATTTTTCGGCCCCGTCGGGCACCGCTCGCTCTATCTCTGTCTTTCTTGGCCACGTCTCGCCGGCCGGACCCCGTATCTTGTTGGAGGGATGGCTGCGGCCGAACGTGCCCGCTGACGGGGCTATTTTGGCTCGAAGCTGGAAAAATCGCTGCGAAAACTCTCCGGGAAGATACGGACGGCATGAGCCGAAGTTGCGGCGACCGGATGAAAGAAGGGAACGGGGGGCGGGGAAGGGATTTCGTACAAAAACGAAAAAGGGGTGCAACACGAGGACTTCCCAGGGGGTCACCCATCCTAGTACTACTCTCGCCCAAGCACGCTTAACTGCGGAGTTCTGATGGGATCCGGTGCATTAGTGCTGGTATGATCGCACCCGATAGGCACTCCGCTTTCAATTCTTTTGGTCCATTTTTCTGCCCCGTCGGGCACCGCTCGCTCTATCTCTGGCTTTCTTGGCCACGTCTCGCCGGCCGGACCCCGTATCCCGTTGGAGGGATGGCTACGGCCGAGAGTGCCCGCTGAAGGGGGCTATTTTGGCTCGCAGCTCGAAAAATCGCTGCGAAAACTCTCCGGGAAGATACGGACGGAATGAGCCGAAGTTGCGGCGACCGGATGAAAGAAGGGAACGGGGGGCGGGGAAGGGATTTCGTACAAAAACGAAAAAGGGGTGCAACACGAGGACTTCCCAGGGGGTCACCCATCCTAGTACTACTCTCGCCCAAGCACGCTTAACTGCGGAGTTCTGATGGGATCCGGTGCATTAGTGCTGGTATGATCGCACCCGATAGGCACTCCGCTTTCAATTCTTTTGGTCCATTTTTCTGCCCCGTCGGGCACTGCTCGCTCTATCTCTGGCTTTCTTGGCCACGTCTCGCCGGCCGGACCCCGTATCCCGTTGGAGGGATGGCTGCGGCCGAGAGTGCCCGCTGAAGGGGGCTATTTTGGCTCGCAGCTCGAAAAATCGCTGCGAAAACTCTCCGGGAAGATACGGACGGCATGAGCCGAAGTTGCGGCGACCGGATGAAAGAAGGGAACGGGGGGCGGGGAAGGGATTTCGTACAAAAACGAAAAAGGGGTGCAACACGAGGACTTCCCAGGGGGTCACCCATCCTAGTACTACTCTCGCCCAAGCACGCTTAACTGCGGAGTTCTGATGGGATCCGGTGCATTAGTGCTGTTATGATCGCACCCGATAGGCACTCCGCTTTCAATTCTTTTGGTCCATTTTTCGGCCCCGTCGGGCACCGCTCCCTCTATCTCTGGCTTTCTTGGCCACGTCTCGCCGGCCGGACCCCGTATCCCGTTGGAGGGATGGCTGCGGCCGAACGTGCCCGCTGACGGGGCTATTTTGGCTCGAAGCTGGAAAAATCGCTGCGAAAACTCTCCGGGAAGATACGGACGGCATGAGCCGAAGTTGCGGCGACCGGATGAAAGAAGGGAACGGGGGGCGGGGAAGGGATTTCGTACAAAAACAAAAAAGGGGTGCAACACGAGGACTTCCCAGGGGGTCACCCATCCTAGTACTACTCTCGCCCAAGCACGCTTAACTGCGGAGTTCTGATGGGATCCGGTGCATTAGTGCTGGTATGATCGCACCCGATAGGCACTCCGCTTTCAATTCTTTTGGTCCATTTTTCGGCCCCGTCGGGCACCGCTCCCTCTATCTCTGGCTTTCTTGGCCACGTCTCGCCGGCCGGACCCCGTATCCCGTTGGAGGGATGGCTGCGGCCGAACGTGCCCGCTGACGGGGCTATTTTGGCTCGAAGCTGGAAAAATCGCTGCGAAAACTCTCCGGGAAGATACGGACGGCATGAGCCGAAGTTGCGGCGACCGGATGAAAGAAGGGAACGGGGGGCGGGGAAGAGATTTCGTACAAAAACAAAAAAGGGGTGCAACACGAGGACTTCCCAGGGGGTCACCCATCCTAGTACTACTCTCGCCCAAGCACGCTTAACTGCGGAGTTCTGATGGGATCCGGTGCATTAGTGCTGGTATGATCGCACCCGATAGGCACTCCGCTTTCAATTCTTTTGGTACATTTTTCGGCCCCGTCGGGCACCGCTCCCTCTATCTCTGTCTTTCTTGGCCACGTCTCGCCGGCCGGACCCCGTATCCCGTTGGAGGGATGGCTGCGGCCGAACGTGCCCGCTGACGGGGCTATTTTGGCTCGAAGCTGGAAAAATCGCTGCGAAAACTCTCCGGAAAGATACGGACGGCATGAGCCGAAGTTGCGGCGACCGGATGAAAGAAGGGAACGGGGGGCGGGGAAGGGATTTCGTACAAAAACGAAAAAGGGGTGCAACACGAGGACTTCCCAGGGGGTCACCCATCCTAGTACTACTCTCGCCCAAGCACGCTTAACTGCGGAGTTCTGATGGGATCCGGTGCATTAGTGCTGGTATGATCGCACCCGATAGGCACTCCGCTTTCAATTCTTTTGGTCCATTTTTCGGCCCCGTCGGGCACCGCTCGCTCTATCTCTGTCTTTCTTGGCCACGTCTCGCCGGCCGGACCCCGTATCTTGTTGGAGGGATGGCTGCGGCCGAACGTGCCCGCTGACGGGGCTATTTTGGCTCGAAGCTGGAAAAATCGCTGCGAAAACTCTCCGGGAAGATACGGACGGCATGAGCCGAAGTTGCGGCGACCGGATGAAAGAAGGGAACGGGGGGCGGGGAAGGGATTTCGTACAAAAACGAAAAAGGGGTGCAACACGAGGACTTCCCAGGGGGTCACCCATCCTAGTACTACTCTCGCCCAAGCACGCTTAACTGCGGAGTTCTGATGGGATCCGGTGCATTAGTGCTGTTATGATCGCACCCGATAGGCACTCCGCTTTCAATTCTTTTGGTCCATTTTTCGGCCCCGTCGGGCACCGCTCCCTCTATCTCTGGCTTTCTTGGCCACGTCTCGCCGGCCGGACCCCGTATCCCGTTGGAGGGATGGCTGCGGCCGAACGTGCCCGCTGACGGGGCTATTTTGGCTCGAAGCTGGAAAAATCGCTGCGAAAACTCTCCGGGAAGATACGGACGGCATGAGCCGAAGTTGCGGCGACCGGATGAAAGAAGGGAACGGGGGGCGGGGAAGAGATTTCGTACAAAAACAAAAAAGGGGTGCAACACGAGGACTTCCCAGGGGGTCACCCATCCTAGTACTACTCTCGCCCAAGCACGCTTAACTGCGGAGTTCTGATGGGATCCGGTGCATTAGTGCTGGTATGATCGCACCCGATAGGCACTCCGCTTTCAATTCTTTTGGTACATTTTTCGGCCCCGTCGGGCACCGCTCCCTCTATCTCTGTCTTTCTTGGCCACGTCTCGCCGGCCGGACCCCGTATCCCGTTGGAGGGATGGCTGCGGCCGAACGTGCCCGCTGACGGGGCTATTTTGGCTCGAAGCTGGAAAAATCGCTGCGAAAACTCTCCGGAAAGATACGGACGGCATGAGCCGAAGTTGCGGCGACCGGATGAAAGAAGGGAACGGGGGGCGGGGAAGGGATTTCGTACAAAAACGAAAAAGGGGTGCAACACGAGGACTTCCCAGGGGGTCACCCATCCTAGTACTACTCTCGCCCAAGCACGCTTAACTGCGGAGTTCTGATGGGATCCGGTGCATTAGTGCTGGTATGATCGCACCCGATAGGCACTCCGCTTTCAATTCTTTTGGTCCATTTTTCGGCCCCGTCGGGCACCGCTCGCTCTATCTCTGTCTTTCTTGGCCACGTCTCGCCGGCCGGACCCCGTATCTTGTTGGAGGGATGGCTGCGGCCGAACGTGCCCGCTGACGGGGCTATTTTGGCTCGAAGCTGGAAAAATCGCTGCGAAAACTCTCCGGGAAGATACGGACGGCATGAGCCGAAGTTGCGGCGACCGGATGAAAGAAGGGAACGGGGGGCGGGGAAGGGATTTCGTACAAAAACGAAAAAGGGGTGCAACACGAGGACTTCCCAGGGGGTCACCCATCCTAGTACTACTCTCGCCCAAGCACGCTTAACTGCGGAGTTCTGATGGGATCCGGTGCATTAGTGCTGGTATGATCGCACCCGATAGGCACTCCGCTTTCAATTCTTTTGGTCCATTTTTCTCCCCCGTCGGGCACCGCTCGCTCTATCTCTGGCTTTCTTGGCTACGTCTCGCCGGCCGGACCCCGTATCCCGTTGGAGGGATGGCTACGGCCGAGAGTGCCCGCTGAAGGGGGCTATTTTGGCTCGCAGCTCGAAAAATCGCTGCGAAAACTCTCCGGGAAGATACGGACGGAATGAGCCGAAGTTGCGGCGACCGGATGAAAGAAGGGAACGGGGGGCGGGGAAGGGATTTCGTACAAAAACGAAAAAGGGGTGCAACACGAGGACTTCCCAGGGGGTCACCCATCCTAGTACTACTCTCGCCCAAGCACGCTTAACTGCGGAGTTCTGATGGGATCCGGTGCATTAGTGCTGGTATGATCGCACCCGATAGGCACTCCGCTTTCAATTCTTTTGGTCCATTTTTCTGCCCCGTCGGGCACTGCTCGCTCTATCTCTGGCTTTCTTGGCCACGTCTCGCCGGCCGGACCCCGTATCCCGTTGGAGGGATGGCTGCGGCCGAGAGTGCCCGCTGAAGGGGGCTATTTTGGCTCGCAGCTCGAAAAATCGCTGCGAAAACTCTCCGGGAAGATACGGACGGCATGAGCCGAAGTTGCGGCGACCGGATGAAAGAAGGGAACGGGGGGCGGGGAAGGGATTTCGTACAAAAACGAAAAAGGGGTGCAACACGAGGACTTCCCAGGGGGTCACCCATCCTAGTACTACTCTCGCCCAAGCACGCTTAACTGCGGAGTTCTGATGGGATCCGGTGCATTAGTGCTGTTATGATCGCACCCGATAGGCACTCCGCTTTCAATTCTTTTGGTCCATTTTTCGGCCCCGTCGGGCACCGCTCCCTCTATCTCTGGCTTTCTTGGCCACGTCTCGCCGGCCGGACCCCGTATCCCGTTGGAGGGATGGCTGCGGCCGAACGTGCCCGCTGACGGGGCTATTTTGGCTCGAAGCTGGAAAAATCGCTGCGAAAACTCTCCGGGAAGATACGGACGGCATGAGCCGAAGTTGCGGCGACCGGATGAAAGAAGGGAACGGGGGGCGGGGAAGGGATTTCGTACAAAAACAAAAAAGGGGTGCAACACGAGGACTTCCCAGGGGGTCACCCATCCTAGTACTACTCTCGCCCAAGCACGCTTAACTGCGGAGTTCTGATGGGATCCGGTGCATTAGTGCTGGTATGATCGCACCCGATAGGCACTCCGCTTTCAATTCTTTTGGTCCATTTTTCGGCCCCGTCGGGCACCGCTCCCTCTATCTCTGGCTTTCTTGGCCACGTCTCGCCGGCCGGACCCCGTATCCCGTTGGAGGGATGGCTGCGGCCGAACGTGCCCGCTGACGGGGCTATTTTGGCTCGAAGCTGGAAAAATCGCTGCGAAAACTCTCCGGAAAGATACGGACGGCATGAGCCGAAGTTGCGGCGACCGGATGAAAGAAGGGAACGGGGGGCGGGGAAGGGATTTCGTACAAAAACGAAAAAGGGGTGCAACACGAGGACTTCCCAGGGGGTCACCCATCCTAGTACTACTCTCGCCCAAGCACGCTTAACTGCGAGTTCTGATGGGATCCGGTGCATTAGTGCTGGTATGATCGCACCCGATAGGCACTCCGCTTTCAATTCTTTTGGTACATTTTTCTGCCCCGTCGGGCACCGCTCCCTCTATCTCTGGCTTTCTTGGCCACGTCTCGCCGGCCGGACCCCGTATCCCGTTGGAGGGATGGCTGCGGCCGAACGTGCCCGCTGACGGGGCTATTTTGGCTCGAAGCTGGAAAAATCGCTGCGAAAACTCTCCGGAAAGATACGGACGGCATGAGCCGAAGTTGCGGCGACCGGATGAAAGAAGGGAACGGGGGGCGGGGAAGGGATTTCGTACAAAAACGAAAAAGGGGTGCAACACGAGGACTTCCCAGGGGGTCACCCATCCTAGTACTACTCTCGCCCAAGCACGCTTAACTGCGGAGTTCTGATGGGATCCGGTGCATTAGTGCTGTTATGATCGCACCCGATAGGCACTCCGCTTTCAATTCTTTTGGTCCATTTTTCTGCCCCGTCGGGCACCGCTCCCTCTATCTCTGGCTTTCTTGGCCACGTCTCGCCGGCCGGACCCCGTATCCCGTTGGAGGGATGGCTGCGGCCGAACGTGCCCGCTGACGGGGCTATTTTGGCTCGAAGCTGGAAAAATCGCTGCGAAAACTCTCCGGGAAGATACGGACGGCATGAGCCGAAGTTGCGGCGACCGGATGAAAGAAGGGAACGGGGGGCGGGGAAGGGATTTCGTACAAAAACGAAAAAGGGGTGCAACACGAGGACTTCCCGGGGGTCACCCATCCTAGTACTACTCTCGCCCAAGCACGCTTAACTGCGGAGTTCTGATGGGATCCGGTGCATTAGTGCTGTTATGATCGCACCCGATAGGCACTCCGCTTTCAATTCTTTTGGTCCATTTTTCTGCCCCGTCGGGCACCGCTCCCTCTATCTCTGTCTTTCTTGGCCACGTCTCGCCGGCCGGACCCCGTATCCCGTTGGAGGGATGGCTGCGGCCGAACGTGCCCGCTGACGGGGCTATTTTGGCTCGCAGCTGGAAAAATCGCTGCGAAAACTCTCCGGGAAGATCCGGACGGCATGAGCCGAAGTTGCGGCGACCGGATGAAAGAAGGGAACGGGGGGCGGGGAAGGGATTTCGTACAAAAACGAAAAAGGGGTGCAACACGAGGACTTCCCAGGGGGTCACCCATCCTAGTACTACTCTCGCCCAAGCACGCTTAACTGCGGAGTTCTGATGGGATCCGGTGCATTAGTGCTGGTATGATCGCACCCGATAGGCACTCCGCTTTCAATTCTTTTGGTCCATTTTTCGGCCCCGTCGGGCACCGCTCCCTCTATCTCTGGCTTTCTTGGCCACGTCTCGCCGGCCGGACCCCGTATCCCGTTGGAGGGATGGCTGCGGCCGAACGTGCCCGCTGACGGGGCTATTTTGGCTCGAAGCTGGAAAAATCGCTGCGAAAACTCTCCGGGAAGATACGGACGGCATGAGCCGAAGTTGCGGCGACCGGATGAAAGAAGGGAACGGGGGGCGGGGAAGAGATTTCGTACAAAAACAAAAAAGGGGTGCAACACGAGGACTTCCCAGGGGGTCACCCATCCTAGTACTACTCTCGCCCAAGCACGCTTAACTGCGGAGTTCTGATGGGATCCGGTGCATTAGTGCTGGTATGATCGCACCCGATAGGCACTCCGCTTTCAATTCTTTTGGTACATTTTTCTGCCCCGTCGGGCACCGCTCCCTCTATCTCTGGCTTTCTTGGCCACGTCTCGCCGGCCGGACCCCGTATCCCGTTGGAGGGATGGCTGCGGCCGAACGTGCCCGCTGACGGGGCTATTTTGGCTCGAAGCTGGAAAAATCGCTGCGAAAACTCTCCGGAAAGATACGGACGGCATGAGCCGAAGTTGCGGCGACCGGATGAAAGAAGGGAACGGGGGGCGGGGAAGGGATTTCGTACAAAAACGAAAAAGGGGTGCAACACGAGGACTTCCAAGGGGGTCACCCATCCTAGTACTACTCTCGCCCAAGCACGCTTAACTGCGGAGTTCTGATGGGATCCGGTGCATTAGTGCTGTTATGATCGCACCCGATAGGCACTCCGCTTTCAATTCTTTTGGTCCATTTTTCGGCCCCGTCGGGCACCGCTCCCTCTATCTCTGGCTTTCTTGGCCACGTCTCGCCGGCCGGACCCCGTATCCCGTTGGAGGGATGGCTGCGGCCGAACGTGCCCGCTGACGGGGCTATTTTGGCTCGAAGCTGGAAAAATCGCTGCGAAAACTCTCCGGGAAGATACGGACGGCATGAGCCGAAGTTGCGGCGACCGGATGAAAGAAGGGAACGGGGGGCGGGGAAGGGATTTCGTACAAAAACGAAAAAGGGGTGCAACACGAGGACTTCCCAGGGGGTCACCCATCCTAGTACTACTCTCGCCCAAGCACGCTTAACTGCGGAGTTCTGATGGGATCCGGTGCATTAGTGCTGTTATGATCGCACCCGATAGGCACTCCGCTTTCAATTCTTTTGGTCCATTTTTCTGCCCCGTCGGGCACCGCTCCCTCTATCTCTGGCTTTCTTGGCCACGTCTCGCCGGCCGGACCCCGTATCCCGTTGGAGGGATGGCTGCGGCCGAACGTGCCCGCTGACGGGGCTATTTTGGCTCGAAGCTGGAAAAATCGCTGCGAAAACTCTCCGGGAAGATACGGACGGCATGAGCCGAAGTTGCGGCGACCGGATGAAAGAAGGGAACGGGGGGCGGGGAAGAGATTTCGTACAAAAACAAAAAAGGGGTGCAACACGAGGACTTCCCAGGGGGTCACCCATCCTAGTACTACTCTCGCCCAAGCACGCTTAACTGCGGAGTTCTGATGGGATCCGGTGCATTAGTGCTGGTATGATCGCACCCGATAGGCACTCCGCTTTCAATTCTTTTGGTACATTTTTCTGCCCCGTCGGGCACCGCTCCCTCTATCTCTGTCTTTCTTGGCCACGTCTCGCCGGCCGGACCCCGTATCCCGTTGGAGGGATGGCTGCGGCCGAACGTGCCCGCTGACGGGGCTATTTTGGCTCGAAGCTGGAAAAATCGCTGCGAAAACTCTCCGGAAAGATACGGACGGCATGAGCCGAAGTTGCGGCGACCGGATGAAAGAAGGGAACGGGGGGCGGGGAAGGGATTTCGTACAAAAACGAAAAAGGGGTGCAACACGAGGACTTCCCAAGGGTCACCCATCCTAGTACTACTCTCGCCCAAGCACGCTTAACTGCGGAGTTCTGATGGGATCCGGTGCATTAGTGCTGTTATGATCGCACCCGATAGGCACTCCGCTTTCAATTCTTTTGGTCCATTTTTCGGCCCCGTCGGGCACCGCTCCCTCTATCTCTGGCTTTCTTGGCCACGTCTCGCCGGCCGGACCCCGTATCCCGTTGGAGGGATGGCTGCGGCCGAACGTGCCCGCTGACGGGGCTATTTTGGCTCGAAGCTGGAAAAATCGCTGCGAAAACTCTCCGGGAAGATACGGACGGCATGAGCCGAAGTTGCGGCGACCGGATGAAAGAAGGGAACGGGGGGCGGGGAAGGGATTTCGTACAAAAACGAAAAAGGGGTGCAACACGAGGACTTCCCAGGGGGTCACCCATCCTAGTACTACTCTCGCCCAAGCACGCTTAACTGCGGAGTTCTGATGGGATCCGGTGCATTAGTGCTGTTATGATCGCACCCGATAGGCACTCCGCTTTCAATTCTTTTGGTCCATTTTTCGGCCCCGTCGGGCACCGCTCCCTCTATCTCTGGCTTTCTTGGCCACGTCTCGCCGGCCGGACCCCGTATCCCGTTGGAGGGATGGCTGCGGCCGAACGTGCCCGCTGACGGGGCTATTTTGGCTCGAAGCTGGAAAAATCGCTGCGAAAACTCTCCGGGAAGATACGGACGGCATGAGCCGAAGTTGCGGCGACCGGATGAAAGAAGGGAACGGGGGGCGGGGAAGAGATTTCGTACAAAAACAAAAAAGGGGTGCAACACGAGGACTTCCCAGGGGGTCACCCATCCTAGTACTACTCTCGCCCAAGCACGCTTAACTGCGGAGTTCTGATGGGATCCGGTGCATTAGTGCTGGTATGATCGCACCCGATAGGCACTCCGCTTTCAATTCTTTTGGTACATTTTTCGGCCCCGTCGGGCACCGCTCCCTCTATCTCTGTCTTTCTTGGCCACGTCTCGCCGGCCGGACCCCGTATCCCGTTGGAGGGATGGCTGCGGCCGAACGTGCCCGCTGACGGGGCTATTTTGGCTCGAAGCTGGAAAAATCGCTGCGAAAACTCTCCGGAAAGATACGGACGGCATGAGCCGAAGTTGCGGCGACCGGATGAAAGAAGGGAACGGGGGGCGGGGAAGGGATTTCGTACAAAAACGAAAAAGGGGTGCAACACGAGGACTTCCCAGGGGGTCACCCATCCTAGTACTACTCTCGCCCAAGCACGCTTAACTGCGGAGTTCTGATGGGATCCGGTGCATTAGTGCTGGTATGATCGCACCCGATAGGCACTCCGCTTTCAATTCTTTTGGTCCATTTTTCGGCCCCGTCGGGCACCGCTCGCTCTATCTCTGTCTTTCTTGGCCACGTCTCGCCGGCCGGACCCCGTATCTTGTTGGAGGGATGGCTGCGGCCGAACGTGCCCGCTGACGGGGCTATTTTGGCTCGAAGCTGGAAAAATCGCTGCGAAAACTCTCCGGGAAGATACGGACGGCATGAGCCGAAGTTGCGGCGACCGGATGAAAGAAGGGAACGGGGGGCGGGGAAGGGATTTCGTACAAAAACGAAAAAGGGGTGCAACACGAGGACTTCCCAGGGGGTCACCCATCCTAGTACTACTCTCGCCCAAGCACGCTTAACTGCGGAGTTCTGATGGGATCCGGTGCATTAGTGCTGTTATGATCGCACCCGATAGGCACTCCGCTTTCAATTCTTTTGGTCCATTTTTCGGCCCCGTCGGGCACCGCTCCCTCTATCTCTGGCTTTCTTGGCCACGTCTCGCCGGCCGGACCCCGTATCCCGTTGGAGGGATGGCTGCGGCCGAACGTGCCCGCTGACGGGGCTATTTTGGCTCGAAGCTGGAAAAATCGCTGCGAAAACTCTCCGGGAAGATACGGACGGCATGAGCCGAAGTTGCGGCGACCGGATGAAAGAAGGGAACGGGGGGCGGGGAAGAGATTTCGTACAAAAACAAAAAAGGGGTGCAACACGAGGACTTCCCAGGGGGTCACCCATCCTAGTACTACTCTCGCCCAAGCACGCTTAACTGCGGAGTTCTGATGGGATCCGGTGCATTAGTGCTGGTATGATCGCACCCGATAGGCACTCCGCTTTCAATTCTTTTGGTACATTTTTCGGCCCCGTCGGGCACCGCTCCCTCTATCTCTGTCTTTCTTGGCCACGTCTCGCCGGCCGGACCCCGTATCCCGTTGGAGGGATGGCTGCGGCCGAACGTGCCCGCTGACGGGGCTATTTTGGCTCGAAGCTGGAAAAATCGCTGCGAAAACTCTCCGGAAAGATACGGACGGCATGAGCCGAAGTTGCGGCGACCGGATGAAAGAAGGGAACGGGGGGCGGGGAAGGGATTTCGTACAAAAACGAAAAAGGGGTGCAACACGAGGACTTCCCAGGGGGTCACCCATCCTAGTACTACTCTCGCCCAAGCACGCTTAACTGCGGAGTTCTGATGGGATCCGGTGCATTAGTGCTGGTATGATCGCACCCGATAGGCACTCCGCTTTCAATTCTTTTGGTCCATTTTTCGGCCCCGTCGGGCACCGCTCGCTCTATCTCTGTCTTTCTTGGCCACGTCTCGCCGGCCGGACCCCGTATCTTGTTGGAGGGATGGCTGCGGCCGAACGTGCCCGCTGACGGGGCTATTTTGGCTCGAAGCTGGAAAAATCGCTGCGAAAACTCTCCGGGAAGATACGGACGGCATGAGCCGAAGTTGCGGCGACCGGATGAAAGAAGGGAACGGGGGGCGGGGAAGGGATTTCGTACAAAAACGAAAAAGGGGTGCAACACGAGGACTTCCCAGGGGGTCACCCATCCTAGTACTACTCTCGCCCAAGCACGCTTAACTGCGGAGTTCTGATGGGATCCGGTGCATTAGTGCTGGTATGATCGCACCCGATAGGCACTCCGCTTTCAATTCTTTTGGTCCATTTTTCTGCCCCGTCGGGCACCGCTCGCTCTATCTCTGGCTTTCTTGGCCACGTCTCGCCGGCCGGACCCCGTATCCCGTTGGAGGGATGGCTACGGCCGAGAGTGCCCGCTGAAGGGGGCTATTTTGGCTCGCAGCTCGAAAAATCGCTGCGAAAACTCTCCGGGAAGATACGGACGGAATGAGCCGAAGTTGCGGCGACCGGATGAAAGAAGGGAACGGGGGGCGGGGAAGGGATTTCGTACAAAAACGAAAAAGGGGTGCAACACGAGGACTTCCCAGGGGGTCACCCATCCTAGTACTACTCTCGCCCAAGCACGCTTAACTGCGGAGTTCTGATGGGATCCGGTGCATTAGTGCTGGTATGATCGCACCCGATAGGCACTCCGCTTTCAATTCTTTTGGTCCATTTTTCTGCCCCGTCGAGCACTGCTCGCTCTATCTCTGGCTTTCTTGGCCACGTCTCGCCGGCCGGACCCCGTATCCCGTTGGAGGGATGGCTGCGGCCGAGAGTGCCCGCTGAAGGGGGCTATTTTGGCTCGCAGCTCGAAAAATCGCTGCGAAAACTCTCCGGGAAGATACGGACGGCATGAGCCGAAGTTGCGGCGACCGGATGAAAGAAGGGAACGGGGGGCGGGGAAGGGATTTCGTACAAAAACGAAAAAGGGGTGCAACACGAGGACTTCCCAGGGGGTCACCCATCCTAGTACTACTCTCGCCCAAGCACGCTTAACTGCGGAGTTCTGATGGGATCCGGTGCATTAGTGCTGTTATGATCGCACCCGATAGGCACTCCGCTTTCAATTCTTTTGGTCCATTTTTCGGCCCCGTCGGGCACCGCTCCCTCTATCTCTGGCTTTCTTGGCCACGTCTCGCCGGCCGGACCCCGTATCCCGTTGGAGGGATGGCTGCGGCCGAACGTGCCCGCTGACGGGGCTATTTTGGCTCGAAGCTGGAAAAATCGCTGCGAAAACTCTCCGGGAAGATACGGACGGCATGAGCCGAAGTTGCGGCGACCGGATGAAAGAAGGGAACGGGGGGCGGGGAAGGGATTTCGTACAAAAACAAAAAAGGGGTGCAACACGAGGACTTTCCAGGGGGTCACCCATCCTAGTACTACTCTCGCCCAAGCACGCTTAACTGCGGAGTTCTGATGGGATCCGGTGCATTAGTGCTGGTATGATCGCACCCGATAGGCACTCCGCTTTCAATTCTTTTTGTCCATTTTTCGGCCCCGTCGGGCACCGCTCCCTCTATCTCTGGCTTTCTTGGCCACGTCTCGCCGGCCGGACCCCGTATCTCGTTGGAGGGATGGCTGCGGCCGAACGTGCCCGCTGACGGGGCTATTTTGGCTCGAAGCTGGAAAAATCGCTGCGAAAACTCTCCGGAAAGATACGGACGGCATGAGCCGAAGTTGCGGCGACCGGATGAAAGAAGGGAACGGGGGGCGGGGAAGGGATTTCGTACAAAAACGAAAAAGGGGTGCAACACGAGGACTTCCCAGGGGGTCACCCATCCTAGTACTACTCTCGCCCAAGCACGCTTAACTGCGGAGTTCTGATGGGATCCGGTGCATTAGTGCTGGTATGATCGCACCCGATAGGCACTCCGCTTTCAATTCTTTTGGTACATTTTTCGGCCCCGTCGGGCACCGCTCCCTCTATCTCTGTCTTTCTTGGCCACGTCTCGCCGGCCGGACCCCGTATCCCGTTGGAGGGATGGCTGCGGCCGAACGTGCCCGCTGACGGGGCTATTTTGGCTCGAAGCTGGAAAAATCGCTGCGAAAACTCTCCGGAAAGATACGGACGGCATGAGCCGAAGTTGCGGCGACCGGATGAAAGAAGGGAACGGGGGGCGGGGAAGGGATTTCGTACAAAAACGAAAAAGGGGTGCAACACGAGGACTTCCCAAGGGTCACCCATCCTAGTACTACTCTCGCCCAAGCACGCTTAACTGCGGAGTTCTGATGGGATCCGGTGCATTAGTGCTGTTATGATCGCACCCGATAGGCACTCCGCTTTCAATTCTTTTGGTCCATTTTTCGGCCCCGTCGGGCACCGCTCCCTCTATCTCTGGCTTTCTTGGCCACGTCTCGCCGGCCGGACCCCGTATCCCGTTGGAGGGATGGCTGCGGCCGAACGTGCCCGCTGACGGGGCTATTTTGGCTCGAAGCTGGAAAAATCGCTGCGAAAACTCTCCGGGAAGATACGGACGGCATGAGCCGAAGTTGCGGCGACCGGATGAAAGAAGGGAACGGGGGGCGGGGAAGGGATTTCGTACAAAAACGAAAAAGGGGTGCAACACGAGGACTTCCCAGGGGGTCACCCATCCTAGTACTACTCTCGCCCAAGCACGCTTAACTGCGGAGTTCTGATGGGATCCGGTGCATTAGTGCTGTTATGATCGCACCCGATAGGCACTCCGCTTTCAATTCTTTTGGTCCATTTTTCGGCCCCGTCGGGCACCGCTCCCTCTATCTCTGGCTTTCTTGGCCACGTCTCGCCGGCCGGACCCCGTATCCCGTTGGAGGGATGGCTGCGGCCGAACGTGCCCGCTGACGGGGCTATTTTGGCTCGAAGCTGGAAAAATCGCTGCGAAAACTCTCCGGGAAGATACGGACGGCATGAGCCGAAGTTGCGGCGACCGGATGAAAGAAGGGAACGGGGGGCGGGGAAGAGATTTCGTACAAAAACAAAAAAGGGGTGCAACACGAGGACTTCCCAGGGGGTCACCCATCCTAGTACTACTCTCGCCCAAGCACGCTTAACTGCGGAGTTCTGATGGGATCCGGTGCATTAGTGCTGGTATGATCGCACCCGATAGGCACTCCGCTTTCAATTCTTTTGGTACATTTTTCGGCCCCGTCGGGCACCGCTCCCTCTATCTCTGTCTTTCTTGGCCACGTCTCGCCGGCCGGACCCCGTATCCCGTTGGAGGGATGGCTGCGGCCGAACGTGCCCGCTGACGGGGCTATTTTGGCTCGAAGCTGGAAAAATCGCTGCGAAAACTCTCCGGAAAGATACGGACGGCATGAGCCGAAGTTGCGGCGACCGGATGAAAGAAGGGAACGGGGGGCGGGGAAGGGATTTCGTACAAAAACGAAAAAGGGGTGCAACACGAGGACTTCCCAGGGGGTCACCCATCCTAGTACTACTCTCGCCCAAGCACGCTTAACTGCGGAGTTCTGATGGGATCCGGTGCATTAGTGCTGGTATGATCGCACCCGATAGGCACTCCGCTTTCAATTCTTTTGGTCCATTTTTCGGCCCCGTCGGGCACCGCTCGCTCTATCTCTGTCTTTCTTGGCCACGTCTCGCCGGCCGGACCCCGTATCTTGTTGGAGGGATGGCTGCGGCCGAACGTGCCCGCTGACGGGGCTATTTTGGCTCGAAGCTGGAAAAATCGCTGCGAAAACTCTCCGGGAAGATACGGACGGCATGAGCCGAAGTTGCGGCGACCGGATGAAAGAAGGGAACGGGGGGCGGGGAAGGGATTTCGTACAAAAACGAAAAAGGGGTGCAACACGAGGACTTCCCAGGGGGTCACCCATCCTAGTACTACTCTCGCCCAAGCACGCTTAACTGCGGAGTTCTGATGGGATCCGGTGCATTAGTGCTGTTATGATCGCACCCGATAGGCACTCCGCTTTCAATTCTTTTGGTCCATTTTTCGGCCCCGTCGGGCACCGCTCCCTCTATCTCTGGCTTTCTTGGCCACGTCTCGCCGGCCGGACCCCGTATCCCGTTGGAGGGATGGCTGCGGCCGAACGTGCCCGCTGACGGGGCTATTTTGGCTCGAAGCTGGAAAAATCGCTGCGAAAACTCTCCGGGAAGATACGGACGGCATGAGCCGAAGTTGCGGCGACCGGATGAAAGAAGGGAACGGGGGGCGGGGAAGAGATTTCGTACAAAAACAAAAAAGGGGTGCAACACGAGGACTTCCCAGGGGGTCACCCATCCTAGTACTACTCTCGCCCAAGCACGCTTAACTGCGGAGTTCTGATGGGATCCGGTGCATTAGTGCTGGTATGATCGCACCCGATAGGCACTCCGCTTTCAATTCTTTTGGTACATTTTTCGGCCCCGTCGGGCACCGCTCCCTCTATCTCTGTCTTTCTTGGCCACGTCTCGCCGGCCGGACCCCGTATCCCGTTGGAGGGATGGCTGCGGCCGAACGTGCCCGCTGACGGGGCTATTTTGGCTCGAAGCTGGAAAAATCGCTGCGAAAACTCTCCGGAAAGATACGGACGGCATGAGCCGAAGTTGCGGCGACCGGATGAAAGAAGGGAACGGGGGGCGGGGAAGGGATTTCGTACAAAAACGAAAAAGGGGTGCAACACGAGGACTTCCCAGGGGGTCACCCATCCTAGTACTACTCTCGCCCAAGCACGCTTAACTGCGGAGTTCTGATGGGATCCGGTGCATTAGTGCTGGTATGATCGCACCCGATAGGCACTCCGCTTTCAATTCTTTTGGTCCATTTTTCGGCCCCGTCGGGCACCGCTCGCTCTATCTCTGTCTTTCTTGGCCACGTCTCGCCGGCCGGACCCCGTATCTTGTTGGAGGGATGGCTGCGGCCGAACGTGCCCGCTGACGGGGCTATTTTGGCTCGAAGCTGGAAAAATCGCTGCGAAAACTCTCCGGGAAGATACGGACGGCATGAGCCGAAGTTGCGGCGACCGGATGAAAGAAGGGAACGGGGGGCGGGGAAGGGATTTCGTACAAAAACGAAAAAGGGGTGCAACACGAGGACTTCCCAGGGGGTCACCCATCCTAGTACTACTCTCGCCCAAGCACGCTTAACTGCGGAGTTCTGATGGGATCCGGTGCATTAGTGCTGGTATGATCGCACCCGATAGGCACTCCGCTTTCAATTCTTTTGGTCCATTTTTCTGCCCCGTCGGGCACCGCTCGCTCTATCTCTGGCTTTCTTGGCCACGTCTCGCCGGCCGGACCCCGTATCCCGTTGGAGGGATGGCTACGGCCGAGAGTGCCCGCTGAAGGGGGCTATTTTGGCTCGCAGCTCGAAAAATCGCTGCGAAAACTCTCCGGGAAGATACGGACGGAATGAGCCGAAGTTGCGGCGACCGGATGAAAGAAGGGAACGGGGGGCGGGGAAGGGATTTCGTACAAAAACGAAAAAGGGGTGCAACACGAGGACTTCCCAGGGGGTCACCCATCCTAGTACTACTCTCGCCCAAGCACGCTTAACTGCGGAGTTCTGATGGGATCCGGTGCATTAGTGCTGGTATGATCGCACCCGATAGGCACTCCGCTTTCAATTCTTTTGGTCCATTTTTCTGCCCCGTCGGGCACTGCTCGCTCTATCTCTGGCTTTCTTGGCCACGTCTCGCCGGCCGGACCCCGTATCCCGTTGGAGGGATGGCTGCGGCCGAGAGTGCCCGCTGAAGGGGGCTATTTTGGCTCGCAGCTCGAAAAATCGCTGCGAAAACTCTCCGGGAAGATACGGACGGCATGAGCCGAAGTTGCGGCGACCGGATGAAAGAAGGGAACGGGGGGCGGGGAAGGGATTTCGTACAAAAACGAAAAAGGGGTGCAACACGAGGACTTCCCAGGGGGTCACCCATCCTAGTACTACTCTCGCCCAAGCACGCTTAACTGCGGAGTTCTGATGGGATCCGGTGCATTAGTGCTGTTATGATCGCACCCGATAGGCACTCCGCTTTCAATTCTTTTGGTCCATTTTTCGGCCCCGTCGGGCACCGCTCCCTCTATCTCTGGCTTTCTTGGCCACGTCTCGCCGGCCGGACCCCGTATCCCGTTGGAGGGATGGCTGCGGCCGAACGTGCCCGCTGACGGGGCTATTTTGGCTCGAAGCTGGAAAAATCGCTGCGAAAACTCTCCGGGAAGATACGGACGGCATGAGCCGAAGTTGCGGCGACCGGATGAAAGAAGGGAACGGGGGGCGGGGAAGGGATTTCGTACAAAAACAAAAAAGGGGTGCAACACGAGGACTTCCCAGGGGGTCACCCATCCTAGTACTACTCTCGCCCAAGCACGCTTAACTGCGGAGTTCTGATGGGATCCGGTGCATTAGTGCTGGTATGATCGCACCCGATAGGCACTCCGCTTTCAATTCTTTTTGTCCATTTTTCGGCCCCGTCGGGCACCGCTCCCTCTATCTCTGGCTTTCTTGGCCACGTCTCGCCGGCCGGACCCCGTATCCCGTTGGAGGGATGGCTGCGGCCGAACGTGCCCGCTGACGGGGCTATTTTGGCTCGAAGCTGGAAAAATCGCTGCGAAAACTCTCCGGAAAGATACGGACGGCATGAGCCGAAGTTGCGGCGACCGGATGAAAGAAGGGAACGGGGGGCGGGGAAGGGATTTCGTACAAAAACGAAAAAGGGGTGCAACACGAGGACTTCCCAGGGGGTCACCCATCCTAGTACTACTCTCGCCCAAGCACGCTTAACTGCGGAGTTCTGATGGGATCCGGTGCATTAGTGCTGGTATGATCGCACCCGATAGGCACTCCGCTTTCAATTCTTTTGGTACATTTTTCGGCCCCGTCGGGCACCGCTCCCTCTATCTCTGTCTTTCTTGGCCACGTCTCGCCGGCCGGACCCCGTATCCCGTTGGAGGGATGGCTGCGGCCGAACGTGCCCGCTGACGGGGCTATTTTGGCTCGAAGCTGGAAAAATCGCTGCGAAAACTCTCCGGAAAGATACGGACGGCATGAGCCGAAGTTGCGGCGACCGGATGAAAGAAGGGAACGGGGGGCGGGGAAGGGATTTCGTACAAAAACGAAAAAGGGGTGCAACACGAGGACTTCCCAGGGGGTCACCCATCCTAGTACTACTCTCGCCCAAGCACGCTTAACTGCGGAGTTCTGATGGGATCCGGTGCATTAGTGCTGGTATGATCGCACCCGATAGGCACTCCGCTTTCAATTCTTTTGGTCCATTTTTCGGCCCCGTCGGGCACCGCTCGCTCTATCTCTGTCTTTCTTGGCCACGTCTCGCCGGCCGGACCCCGTATCCCGTTGGAGGGATGGCTGCGGCCGAACGTGCCCGCTGACGGGGCTATTTTGGCTCGAAGCTGGAAAAATCGCTGCGAAAACTCTCCGGGAAGATACGGACGGCATGAGCCGAAGTTGCGGCGACCGGATGAAAGAAGGGAACGGGGGGCGGGGAAGGGATTTCGTACAAAAACGAAAAAGGGGTGCAACACGAGGACTTCCCAGGGGATCACCCATCCTAGTACTACTCTCGCCCAAGCACGCTTAACTGCGGAGTTCTGATGGGATCCGGTGCATTAGTGCTGTTATGATCGCACCCGATAGGCACTCCGCTTTCAATTCTTTTGGTCCATTTTTCTGCCCCGTCGGGCACCGCTCCCTCTATCTCTGGCTTTCTTGGCCACGTCTCGCCGGCCGGACCCCGTATCCCGTTGGAGGGATGGCTGCGGCCGAACGTGCCCGCTGACGGGGCTATTTTGGCTCGAAGCTGGAAAAATCGCTGCGAAAACTCTCCGGGAAGATACGGACGGCATGAGCCGAAGTTGCGGCGACCGGATGAAAGAAGGGAACGGGGGGCGGGGAAGAGATTTCGTACAAAAACGAAAAAGGGGTGCAACACGAGGACTTCCCAGGGGGTCACCCATCCTAGTACTACTCTCGCCCAAGCACGCTTAACTGCGGAGTTCTGATGGGATCCGGTGCATTAGTGCTGGTATGATCGCACCCGATAGGCACTCCGCTTTCAATTCTTTTGGTCCATTTTTCGGCCCCGTCGGGCACCGCTCCCTCTATCTCTGGCTTTCTTGCCCACGTCTCGCCGGCCGGACCCCGTATCCCGTTGGAGGGATGGCTGCGGCCGAACGTGCCCGCTGACGGGGCTATTTTGGCTCGAAGCTGGAAAAATCGCTGCGAAAACTCTCCGGGAAGATACGGACGGCATGAGCCGAAGTTGCGGCGACCGGATGAAAGAAGGGAACGGGGGGCGGGGAAGGGATTTCGTACAAAAACGAAAAAGGGGTGCAACACGAGGACTTCCCAGGGGGTCACCCATCCTAGTACTACTCTCGCCCAAGCACGCTTAACTGCGGAGTTCTGATGGGATCCGGTGCATTAGTGCTGTTATGATCGCACCCGATAGGCACTCCGCTTTCAATTCTTTTGGTCCATTTTTCGGCCCCGTCGGGCACCGCTCCCTCTATCTCTGGCTTTCTTGGCCACGTCTCGCCGGCCGGACCCCGTATCCAGTTGGAGGGATGGCTGCGGCCGAACGTGCCCGCTGACGGGGCTATTTTGGCTCGAAGCTGGAAAAATCGCTGCGAAAACTCTCCGGGAAGATACGGACGGCATGAGCCGAAGTTGCGGCGACCGGATGAAAGAAGGGAACGGGGGGCGGGGAAGAGATTTCGTACAAAAACGAAAAAGGGGTGCAACACGAGGACTTCCCAGGGGGTCACCCATCCTAGTACTACTCTCGCCCAAGCACGCTTAACTGCGGAGTTCTGATGGGATCCGGTGCATTAGTGCTGGTATGATCGCACCCGATAGGCACTCCGCTTTCAATTCTTTTGGTACATTTTTCTGCCCCGTCGGGCACCGCTCCCTCTATCTCTGTCTTTCTTGGCCACGTCTCGCCGGCCGGACCCCGTATCCCGTTGGAGGGATGGCTGCGGCCGAACGTGCCCGCTGACGGGGCTATTTTGGCTCGAAGCTGGAAAAATCGCTGCGAAAACTCTCCGGAAAGATACGGACGGCATGAGCCGAAGTTGCGGCGACCGGATGAAAGAAGGGAACGGGGGGCGGGGAAGGGATTTCGTACAAAAACGAAAAAGGGGTGCAACACGAGGACTTCCCAGGGGGTCACCCATCCTAGTACTACTCTCGCCCAAGCACGCTTAACTGCGGAGTTCTGATGGGATCCGGTGCATTAGTGCTGGTATGATCGCACCCGATAGGCACTCCGCTTTCAATTCTTTTGGTACATTTTTCTGCCCCGTCGGGCACCGCTCCCTCTATCTCTGTCTTTCTTGGCCACGTCTCGCCGGCCGGACCCCGTATCCCGTTGGAGGGATGGCTGCGGCCGAACGTGCCCGCTGACGGGGCTATTTTGGCTCGAAGCTGGAAAAATCGCTGCGAAAACTCTCCGGGAAGATACGGACGGCATGAGCCGAAGTTGCGGCGACCGGATGAAAGAAGGGAACGGGGGGCGGGGAAGGGATTTCGTACAAAAACGAAAAAGGGGTGCAACACGAGGACTTCCCAGGGGGTCACCCATCCTAGTACTACTCTCGCCCAAGCACGCTTAACTGCGGAGTTCTGATGGGATCCGGTGCATTAGTGCTGGTATGATCGCACCCGATAGGTACTCCGCTTTCAATTCTTTTGGTACATTTTTCTGCCCCGTCGGGCACCGCTCCCTCTATCTCTGTCTTTCTTGGCCACGTCTCGCCGGCCGGACCCCGTATCCCGTTGGAGGGATGGCTGCGGCCGAACGTGCCCGCTGACGGGGCTATTTTGGCTCGAAGCTGGAAAAATCGCTGCGAAAACTCTCCGGGAAGATACGGACGGCATGAGCCGAAGTTGCGGCGACCGGATGAAAGAAGGGAACGGGGGGCGGGGAAGGGATTTCGTACAAAAACGAAAAAGGGGTGCAACACGAGGACTTCCCAGGGGGTCACCCATCCTAGTACTACTCTCGCCCAAGCACGCTTAACTGCGGAGTTCTGATGGGATCCGGTGCATTAGTGCTGGTATGATCGCACCCGAAAGGCACTCCGCTTTCAATTCTTTTGGTCCATTTTTCGGCCCCGTCGGGCACTGCTCGCTCTATCTCTGGCTTTCTTGGCCACGTCTCGCCGGCCGGACCCCGTATCCCGTTGGAGGGATGGCTGCGGCCGAACGTGCCCGCTGACGGGGCTATTTTGGCTCGAAGCTGGAAAAATCGCTGCGAAAACTCTCCGGGAAGATACGGACGGCATGAGCCGAAGTTGCGGCGACCGGATGAAAGAAGGGAACGGGGGGCGGGGAAGGGATTTCGTACAAAAACGAAAAAGGGGTGCAACACGAGGACTTCCCAGGGGGTCACCCATCCTAGTACTACTCTCGCCCAAGCACGCTTAACTGCGGAGTTCTGATGGGATCCGGTGCATTAGTGCTGTTATGATCGCACCCGATAGGCACTCCGCTTTCAATTCTTTTGGTCCATTTTTCTGCCCCGTCGGGCACCGCTCCCTCTATCTCTGGCTTTCTTGGCCACGTCTCGCCGGCCGGACCCCGTATCCCGTTGGAGGGATGGCTGCGGCCGAACGTGCCCGCTGACGGGGCTATTTTGGCTCGAAGCTGGAAAAATCGCTGCGAAAACTCTCCGGGAAGATACGGACGGCATGAGCCGAAGTTGCGGCGACCGGATGAAAGAAGGGAACGGGGGGCGGGGAAGAGATTTCGTACAAAAACGAAAAAGGGGTGCAACACGAGGACTTCCCAGGGGGTCACCCATCCTAGTACTACTCTCGCCCAAGCACGCTTAACTGCGGAGTTCTGATGGGATCCGGTGCATTAGTGCTGGTATGATCGCACCCGATAGGCACTCCGCTTTCAATTCTTTTGGTCCATTTTTCGGCCCCGTCGGGCACCGCTCCCTCTATCTCTGGCTTTCTTGCCCACGTCTCGCCGGCCGGACCCCGTATCCCGTTGGAGGGATGGCTGCGGCCGAACGTGCCCGCTGACGGGGCTATTTTGGCTCGAAGCTGGAAAAATCGCTGCGAAAACTCTCCGGGAAGATACGGACGGCATGAGCCGAAGTTGCGGCGACCGGATGAAAGAAGGGAACGGGGGGCGGGGAAGGGATTTCGTACAAAAACGAAAAAGGGGTGCAACACGAGGACTTCCCAGGGGGTCACCCATCCTAGTACTACTCTCGCCCAAGCACGCTTAACTGCGGAGTTCTGATGGGATCCGGTGCATTAGTGCTGTTATGATCGCACCCGATAGGCACTCCGCTTTCAATTCTTTTGGTCCATTTTTCGGCCCCGTCGGGCACCGCTCCCTCTATCTCTGGCTTTCTTGGCCACGTCTCGCCGGCCGGACCCCGTATCCCGTTGGAGGGATGGCTGCGGCCGAACGTGCCCGCTGACGGGGCTATTTTGGCTCGAAGCTGGAAAAATCGCTGCGAAAACTCTCCGGGAAGATACGGACGGCATGAGCCGAAGTTGCGGCGACCGGATGAAAGAAGGGAACGGGGGGCGGGGAAGAGATTTCGTACAAAAACGAAAAAGGGGTGCAACACGAGGACTTCCCAGGGGGTCACCCATCCTAGTACTACTCTCGCCCAAGCACGCTTAACTGCGGAGTTCTGATGGGATCCGGTGCATTAGTGCTGGTATGATCGCACCCGATAGGCACTCCGCTTTCAATTCTTTTGGTCCATTTTTCGGCCCCGTCGGGCACCGCTCGCTCTATCTCTGTCTTTCTTGGCCACGTCTCGCCGGCCGGACCCCGTATCCCGTTGGAGGGATGGCTGCGGCCGAACGTGCCCGCTGACGGGGCTATTTTGGCTCGAAGCTGGAAAAATCGCTGCGAAAACTCTCCGGGAAGATACGGACGGCATGAGCCGAAGTTGCGGCGACCGGATGAAAGAAGGGAACGGGGGGCGGGGAAGGGATTTCGTACAAAAACGAAAAAGGGGTGCAACACGAGGACTTCCCAGGGGATCACCCATCCTAGTACTACTCTCGCCCAAGCACGCTTAACTGCGGAGTTCTGATGGGATCCGGTGCATTAGTGCTGTTATGATCGCACCCGATAGGCACTCCGCTTTCAATTCTTTTGGTCCATTTTTCTGCCCCGTCGGGCACCGCTCCCTCTATCTCTGGCTTTCTTGGCCACGTCTCGCCGGCCGGACCCCGTATCCCGTTGGAGGGATGGCTGCGGCCGAACGTGCCCGCTGACGGGGCTATTTTGGCTCGAAGCTGGAAAAATCGCTGCGAAAACTCTCCGGGAAGATACGGACGGCATGAGCCGAAGTTGCGGCGACCGGATGAAAGAAGGGAACGGGGGGCGGGGAAGAGATTTCGTACAAAAACGAAAAAGGAGTGCAACACGAGGACTTCCCAGGGGGTCACCCATCCTAGTACTACTCTCGCCCAAGCACGCTTAACTGCGGAGTTCTGATGGGATCCGGTGCATTAGTGCTGGTATGATCGCACCCGATAGGCACTCCGCTTTCAATTCTTTTGGTCCATTTTTCGGCCCCGTCGGGCACCGCTCCCTCTATCTCTGGCTTTCTTGCCCACGTCTCGCCGGCCGGACCCCGTATCCCGTTGGAGGGATGGCTGCGGCCGAACGTGCCCGCTGACGGGGCTATTTTGGCTCGAAGCTGGAAAAATCGCTGCGAAAACTCTCCGGGAAGATACGGACGGCATGAGCCGAAGTTGCGGCGACCGGATGAAAGAAGGGAACGGGGGGCGGGGAAGGGATTTCGTACAAAAACGAAAAAGGGGTGCAACACGAGGACTTCCCAGGGGGTCACCCATCCTAGTACTACTCTCGCCCAAGCACGCTTAACTGCGGAGTTCTGATGGGATCCGGTGCATTAGTGCTGTTATGATCGCACCCGATAGGCACTCCGCTTTCAATTCTTTTGGTCCATTTTTCGGCCCCGTCGGGCACCGCTCCCTCTATCTCTGGCTTTCTTGGCCACGTCTCGCCGGCCGGACCCCGTATCCAGTTGGAGGGATGGCTGCGGCCGAACGTGCCCGCTGACGGGGCTATTTTGGCTCGAAGCTGGAAAAATCGCTGCGAAAACTCTCCGGGAAGATACGGACGGCATGAGCCGAAGTTGCGGCGACCGGATGAAAGAAGGGAACGGGGGGCGGGGAAGAGATTTCGTACAAAAACGAAAAAGGGGTGCAACACGAGGACTTCCCAGGGGGTCACCCATCCTAGTACTACTCTCGCCCAAGCACGCTTAACTGCGGAGTTCTGATGGGATCCGGTGCATTAGTGCTGGTATGATCGCACCCGATAGGCACTCCGCTTTCAATTCTTTTGGTACATTTTTCTGCCCCGTCGGGCACCGCTCCCTCTATCTCTGTCTTTCTTGGCCACGTCTCGCCGGCCGGACCCCGTATCCCGTTGGAGGGATGGCTGCGGCCGAACGTGCCCGCTGACGGGGCTATTTTGGCTCGAAGCTGGAAAAATCGCTGCGAAAACTCTCCGGAAAGATACGGACGGCATGAGCCGAAGTTGCGGCGACCGGATGAAAGAAGGGAACGGGGGGCGGGGAAGGGATTTCGTACAAAAACGAAAAAGGGGTGCAACACGAGGACTTCCCAGGGGGTCACCCATCCTAGTACTACTCTCGCCCAAGCACGCTTAACTGCGGAGTTCTGATGGGATCCGGTGCATTAGTGCTGGTATGATCGCACCCGATAGGCACTCCGCTTTCAATTCTTTTGGTACATTTTTCTGCCCCGTCGGGCACCGCTCCCTCTATCTCTGTCTTTCTTGGCCACGTCTCGCCGGCCGGACCCCGTATCCCGTTGGAGGGATGGCTGCGGCCGAACGTGCCCGCTGACGGGGCTATTTTGGCTCGAAGCTGGAAAAATCGCTGCGAAAACTCTCCGGGAAGATACGGACGGCATGAGCCGAAGTTGCGGCGACCGGATGAAAGAAGGGAACGGGGGGCGGGGAAGGGATTTCGTACAAAAACGAAAAAGGGGTGCAACACGAGGACTTCCCAGGGGGTCACCCATCCTAGTACTACTCTCGCCCAAGCACGCTTAACTGCGGAGTTCTGATGGGATCCGGTGCATTAGTGCTGGTATGATCGCACCCGATAGGCACTCCGCTTTCAATTCTTTTGGTACATTTTTCTGCCCCGTCGGGCACCGCTCCCTCTATCTCTGTCTTTCTTGGCCACGTCTCGCCGGCCGGACCCCGTATCCCGTTGGAGGGATGGCTGCGGCCGAACGTGCCCGCTGACGGGGCTATTTTGGCTCGAAGCTGGAAAAATCGCTGCGAAAACTCTCCGGGAAGATACGGACGGCATGAGCCGAAGTTGCGGCGACCGGATGAAAGAAGGGAACGGGGGGCGGGGAAGGGATTTCGTACAAAAACGAAAAAGGGGTGCAACACGAGGACTTCCCAGGGGGTCACCCATCCTAGTACTACTCTCGCCCAAGCACGCTTAACTGCGGAGTTCTGATGGGATCCGGTGCATTAGTGCTGGTATGATCGCACCCGAAAGGCACTCCGCTTTCAATTCTTTTGGTCCATTTTTCGGCCCCGTCGGGCACTGCTCGCTCTATCTCTGGCTTTCTTGGCCACGTCTCGCCGGCCGGACCCCGTATCCCGTTGGAGGGATGGCTGCGGCCGAACGTGCCCGCTGACGGGGCTATTTTGGCTCGAAGCTGGAAAAATCGCTGCGAAAACTCTCCGGGAAGATACGGACGGCATGAGCCGAAGTTGCGGCGACCGGATGAAAGAAGGGAACGGGGGGCGGGGAAGGGATTTCGTACAAAAACGAAAAAGGGGTGCAACACGAGGACTTCCCAGGGGGTCACCCATCCTAGTACTACTCTCGCCCAAGCACGCTTAACTGCGGAGTTCTGATGGGATCCGGTGCATTAGTGCTGTTATGATCGCACCCGATAGGCACTCCGCTTTCAATTCTTTTGGTCCATTTTTCTGCCCCGTCGGGCACCGCTCCCTCTATCTCTGGCTTTCTTGGCCACGTCTCGCCGGCCGGACCCCGTATCCCGTTGGAGGGATGGCTGCGGCCGAACGTGCCCGCTGACGGGGCTATTTTGGCTCGAAGCTGGAAAAATCGCTGCGAAAACTCTCCGGGAAGATACGGACGGCATGAGCCGAAGTTGCGGCGACCGGATGAAAGAAGGGAACGGGGGGCGGGGAAGAGATTTCGTACAAAAACGAAAAAGGGGTGCAACACGAGGACTTCCCAGGGGGTCACCCATCCTAGTACTACTCTCGCCCAAGCACGCTTAACTGCGGAGTTCTGATGGGATCCGGTGCATTAGTGCTGGTATGATCGCACCCGATAGGCACTCCGCTTTCAATTCTTTTGGTCCATTTTTCGGCCCCGTCGGGCACCGCTCCCTCTATCTCTGGCTTTCTTGCCCACGTCTCGCCGGCCGGACCCCGTATCCCGTTGGAGGGATGGCTGCGGCCGAACGTGCCCGCTGACGGGGCTATTTTGGCTCGAAGCTGGAAAAATCGCTGCGAAAACTCTCCGGGAAGATACGGACGGCATGAGCCGAAGTTGCGGCGACCGGATGAAAGAAGGGAACGGGGGGCGGGGAAGGGATTTCGTACAAAAACGAAAAAGGGGTGCAACACGAGGACTTCCCAGGGGGTCACCCATCCTAGTACTACTCTCGCCCAAGCACGCTTAACTGCGGAGTTCTGATGGGATCCGGTGCATTAGTGCTGTTATGATCGCACCCGATAGGCACTCCGCTTTCAATTCTTTTGGTCCATTTTTCGGCCCCGTCGGGCACCGCTCCCTCTATCTCTGGCTTTCTTGGCCACGTCTCGCCGGCCGGACCCCGTATCCCGTTGGAGGGATGGCTGCGGCCGAACGTGCCCGCTGACGGGGCTATTTTGGCTCGAAGCTGGAAAAATCGCTGCGAAAACTCTCCGGGAAGATACGGACGGCATGAGCCGAAGTTGCGGCGACCGGATGAAAGAAGGGAACGGGGGGCGGGGAAGAGATTTCGTACAAAAACGAAAAAGGGGTGCAACACGAGGACTTCCCAGGGGGTCACCCATCCTAGTACTACTCTCGCCCAAGCACGCTTAACTGCGGAGTTCTGATGGGATCCGGTGCATTAGTGCTGGTATGATCGCACCCGATAGGCACTCCGCTTTCAATTCTTTTGGTACATTTTTCTGCCCCGTCGGGCACCGCTCCCTCTATCTCTGTCTTTCTTGGCCACGTCTCGCCGGCCGGACCCCGTATCCCGTTGGAGGGATGGCTGCGGCCGAACGTGCCCGCTGACGGGGCTATTTTGGCTCGAAGCTGGAAAAATCGCTGCGAAAACTCTCCGGAAAGATACGGACGGCATGAGCCGAAGTTGCGGCGACCGGATGAAAGAAGGGAACGGGGGGCGGGGAAGGGATTTCGTACAAAAACGAAAAAGGGGTGCAACACGAGGACTTCCCAGGGGGTCACCCATCCTAGTACTACTCTCGCCCAAGCACGCTTAACTGCGGAGTTCTGATGGGATCCGGTGCATTAGTGCTGGTATGATCGCACCCGATAGGCACTCCGCTTTCAATTCTTTTGGTACATTTTTCTGCCCCGTCGGGCACCGCTCCCTCTATCTCTGTCTTTCTTGGCCACGTCTCGCCGGCCGGACCCCGTATCCCGTTGGAGGGATGGCTGCGGCCGAACGTGCCCGCTGACGGGGCTATTTTGGCTCGAAGCTGGAAAAATCGCTGCGAAAACTCTCCGGGAAGATACGGACGGCATGAGCCGAAGTTGCGGCGACCGGATGAAAGAAGGGAACGGGGGGCGGGGAAGGGATTTCGTACAAAAACGAAAAAGGGGTGCAACACGAGGACTTCCCAGGGGGTCACCCATCCTAGTACTACTCTCGCCCAAGCACGCTTAACTGCGGAGTTCTGATGGGATCCGGTGCATTAGTGCTGGTATGATCGCACCCGAAAGGCACTCCGCTTTCAATTCTTTTGGTCCATTTTTCGGCCCCGTCGGGCACTGCTCGCTCTATCTCTGGCTTTCTTGGCCACGTCTCGCCGGCCGGACCCCGTATCCCGTTGGAGGGATGGCTGCGGCCGAACGTGCCCGCTGACGGGGCTATTTTGGCTCGAAGCTGGAAAAATCGCTGCGAAAACTCTCCGGGAAGATACGGACGGCATGAGCCGAAGTTGCGGCGACCGGATGAAAGAAGGGAACGGGGGGCGGGGAAGAGATTTCGTACAAAAACAAAAAAGGGGTGCAACACGAGGACTTCCCAGGGGGTCACCCATCCTAGTACTACTCTCGCCCAAGCACGCTTAACTGCGGAGTTCTGATGGGATCCGGTGCATTAGTGCTGGTATGATCGCACCCGATAGGCACTCCGCTTTCAATTCTTTTGGTACATTTTTCTGCCCCGTCGGGCACCGCTCCCTCTATCTCTGTCTTTCTTGGCCACGTCTCGCCGGCCGGACCCCGTATCCCGTTGGAGGGATGGCTGCGGCCGAACGTGCCCGCTGACGGGGCTATTTTGGCTCGAAGCTGGAAAAATCGCTGCGAAAACTCTCCGGAAAGATACGGACGGCATGAGCCGAAGTTGCGGCGACCGGATGAAAGAAGGGAACGGGGGGCGGGGAAGGGATTTCGTACAAAAACGAAAAAGGGGTGCAACACGAGGACTTCCCAGGGGGTCACCCATCCTAGTACTACTCTCGCCCAAGCACGCTTAACTGCGGAGTTCTGATGGGATCCGGTGCATTAGTGCTGGTATGATCGCACCCGATAGGCACTCCGCTTTCAATTCTTTTGGTCCATTTTTCTGCCCCGTCGGGCACTGCTCGCTCTATCTCTGGCTTTCTTGGCCACGTCTCGCCGGCCGGACCCCGTATCCCGTTGGAGGGATGGCTACGGCCGAGAGTGCCCGCTGAAGGGGGCTATTTTGGCTCGCAGCTCGAAAAATCGCTGCGAAAACTCTCCGGGAAGATACGGACGGAATGAGCCGAAGTTGCGGCGACCGGATGAAAGAAGGGAACGGGGGGCGGGGAAGGGATTTCGTACAAAAACGAAAAAGGGGTGCAACACGAGGACTTCCCAGGGGGTCACCCATCCTAGTACTACTCTCGCCCAAGCACGCTTAACTGCGGAGTTCTGATGGGATCCGGTGCATTAGTGCTGGTATGATCGCACCCGATAGGCACTCCGCTTTCAATTCTTTTGGTACATTTTTCTGCCCCGTCGGGCACCGCTCCCTCTATCTCTGTCTTTCTTGGCCACGTCTCGCCGGCCGGACCCCGTATCCCGTTGGAGGGATGGCTGCGGCCGAACGTGCCCGCTGACGGGGCTATTTTGGCTCGAAGCTGGAAAAATCGCTGCGAAAACTCTCCGGGAAGATACGGACGGCATGAGCCGAAGTTGCGGCGACCGGATGAAAGAAGGGAACGGGGGGCGGGGAAGAGATTTCGTACAAAAACAAAAAAGGGGTGCAACACGAGGACTTCCCAGGGGGTCACCCATCCTAGTACTACTCTCGCCCAAGCACGCTTAACTGCGGAGTTCTGATGGGATCCGGTGCATTAGTGCTGGTATGATCGCACCCGATAGGCACTCCGCTTTCAATTCTTTTGGTACATTTTTCTGCCCCGTCGGGCACCGCTCCCTCTATCTCTGTCTTTCTTGGCCACGTCTCGCCGGCCGGACCCCGTATCCCGTTGGAGGGATGGCTGCGGCCGAACGTGCCCGCTGACGGGGCTATTTTGGCTCGAAGCTGGAAAAATCGCTGCGAAAACTCTCCGGAAAGATACGGACGGCATGAGCCGAAGTTGCGGCGACCGGATGAAAGAAGGGAACGGGGGGCGGGGAAGGGATTTCGTACAAAAACGAAAAAGGGGTGCAACACGAGGACTTCCCAGGGGGTCACCCATCCTAGTACTACTCTCGCCCAAGCACGCTTAACTGCGGAGTTCTGATGGGATCCGGTGCATTAGTGCTGGTATGATCGCACCCGATAGGCACTCCGCTTTCAATTCTTTTGGTCCATTTTTCTGCCCCGTCGGGCACTGCTCGCTCTATCTCTGGCTTTCTTGGCCACGTCTCGCCGGCCGGACCCCGTATCCCGTTGGAGGGATGGCTACGGCCGAGAGTGCCCGCTGAAGGGGGCTATTTTGGCTCGCAGCTCGAAAAATCGCTGCGAAAACTCTCCGGGAAGATACGGACGGAATGAGCCGAAGTTGCGGCGACCGGATGAAAGAAGGGAACGGGGGGCGGGGAAGGGATTTCGTACAAAAACGAAAAAGGGGTGCAACACGAGGACTTCCCAGGGGGTCACCCATCCTAGTACTACTCTCGCCCAAGCACGCTTAACTGCGGAGTTCTGATGGGATCCGGTGCATTAGTGCTGGTATGATCGCACCCGATAGGCACTCCGCTTTCAATTCTTTTGGTACATTTTTCTGCCCCGTCGGGCACCGCTCCCTCTATCTCTGTCTTTCTTGGCCACGTCTCGCCGGCCGGACCCCGTATCCCGTTGGAGGGATGGCTGCGGCCGAACGTGCCCGCTGACGGGGCTATTTTGGCTCGAAGCTGGAAAAATCGCTGCGAAAACTCTCCGGGAAGATACGGACGGCATGAGCCAAAGTTGCGGCGACCGGATGAAAGAAGGGAACGGGGGGCGGGGAAGAGATTTCGTACAAAAACAAAAAAGGGGTGCAACACGAGGACTTCCCAGGGGGTCACCCATCCTAGTACTACTCTCGCCCAAGCACGCTTAACTGCGGAGTTCTGATGGGATCCGGTGCATTAGTGCTGGTATGATCGCACCCGAAAGGCACTCCGCTTTCAATTCTTTTGGTCCATTTTTCGGCCCCGTCGGGCACCGCTCCCTCTATCTCTGTCTTTCTTGGCCACGTCTCGCCGGCCGGACCCCGTATCCCGTTGGAGGGATGGCTGCGGCCGAACGTGCCCGCTGACGGGGCTATTTTGGCTCGAAGCTGGAAAAATCGCTGCGAAAACTCTCCGGAAAGATACGGACGGCATGAGCCGAAGTTGCGGCGACCGGATGAAAGAAGGGAACGGGGGGCGGGGAAGGGATTTCGTACAAAAACGAAAAAGGGGTGCAACACGAGGACTTCCCAGGGGGTCACCCATCCTAGTACTACTCTCGCCCAAGCACGCTTAACTGCGGAGTTCTGATGGGATCCGGTGCATTAGTGCTGGTATGATCGCACCCGATAGGCACTCCGCTTTCAATTCTTTTGGTACATTTTTCTGCCCCGTCGGGCACCGCTCCCTCTATCTCTGTCTTTCTTGGCCACGTCTCGCCGGCCGGACCCCGTATTCCGTTGGAGGGATGGCTGCGGCCGAACGTGCCCGCTGACGGGGCTATTTTGGCTCGAAGCTGGAAAAATCGCTGCGAAAACTCTCCGGGAAGATACGGACGGCATGAGCCGAAGTTGCGGCGACCGGATGAAAGAAGGGAACGGGGGGCGGGGAAGGGATTTCGTACAAAAACGAAAAAGGGGTGCAACACGAGGACTTCCCAGGGGGTCACCCATCCTAGTACTACTCTCGCCCAAGCACGCTTAACTGCGGAGTTCTGATGGGATCCGGTGCATTAGTGCTGGTATGATCGCACCCGAAAGGCACTCCGCTTTCAATTCTTTTGGTCCATTTTTCGGCCCCGTCGGGCACTGCTCGCTCTATCTCTGGCTTTCTTGGCCACGTCTCGCCGGCCGGACCCCGTATCCCGTTGGAGGGATGGCTGCGGCCGAACGTGCCCGCTGACGGGGCTATTTTGGCTCGAAGCTGGAAAAATCGCTGCGAAAACTCTCCGGGAAGATACGGACGGCATGAGCCGAAGTTGCGGCGACCGGATGAAAGAAGGGAACGGGGGGCGGGGAAGAGATTTCGTACAAAAACAAAAAAGGGGTGCAACACGAGGACTTCCCAGGGGGTCACCCATCCTAGTACTACTCTCGCCCAAGCACGCTTAACTGCGGAGTTCTGATGGGATCCGGTGCATTAGTGCTGGTATGATCGCACCCGATAGGCACTCCGCTTTCAATTCTTTTGGTACATTTTTCTGCCCCGTCGGGCACCGCTCCCTCTATCTCTGTCTTTCTTGGCCACGTCTCGCCGGCCGGACCCCGTATCCCGTTGGAGGGATGGCTGCGGCCGAACGTGCCCGCTGACGGGGCTATTTTGGCTCGAAGCTGGAAAAATCGCTGCGAAAACTCTCCGGAAAGATACGGACGGCATGAGCCGAAGTTGCGGCGACCGGATGAAAGAAGGGAACGGGGGGCGGGGAAGGGATTTCGTACAAAAACGAAAAAGGGGTGCAACACGAGGACTTCCCAGGGGGTCACCCATCCTAGTACTACTCTCGCCCAAGCACGCTTAACTGCGGAGTTCTGATGGGATCCGGTGCATTAGTGCTGGTATGATCGCACCCGATAGGCACTCCGCTTTCAATTCTTTTGGTCCATTTTTCTGCCCCGTCGGGCACTGCTCGCTCTATCTCTGGCTTTCTTGGCCACGTCTCGCCGGCCGGACCCCGTATCCCGTTGGAGGGATGGCTACGGCCGAGAGTGCCCGCTGAAGGGGGCTATTTTGGCTCGCAGCTCGAAAAATCGCTGCGAAAACTCTCCGGGAAGATACGGACGGAATGAGCCGAAGTTGCGGCGACCGGATGAAAGAAGGGAACGGGGGGCGGGGAAGGGATTTCGTACAAAAACGAAAAAGGGGTGCAACACGAGGACTTCCCAGGGGGTCACCCATCCTAGTACTACTCTCGCCCAAGCACGCTTAACTGCGGAGTTCTGATGGGATCCGGTGCATTAGTGCTGGTATGATCGCACCCGATAGGCACTCCGCTTTCAATTCTTTTGGTACATTTTTCTGCCCCGTCGGGCACCGCTCCCTCTATCTCTGTCTTTCTTGGCCACGTCTCGCCGGCCGGACCCCGTATCCCGTTGGAGGGATGGCTGCGGCCGAACGTGCCCGCTGACGGGGCTATTTTGGCTCGAAGCTGGAAAAATCGCTGCGAAAACTCTCCGGGAAGATACGGACGGCATGAGCCGAAGTTGCGGCGACCGGATGAAAGAAGGGAACGGGGGGCGGGGAAGAGATTTCGTACAAAAACAAAAAAGGGGTGCAACACGAGGACTTCCCAGGGGGTCACCCATCCTAGTACTACTCTCGCCCAAGCACGCTTAACTGCGGAGTTCTGATGGGATCCGGTGCATTAGTGCTGGTATGATCGCACCCGATAGGCACTCCGCTTTCAATTCTTTTGGTACATTTTTCTGCCCCGTCGGGCACCGCTCCCTCTATCTCTGTCTTTCTTGGCCACGTCTCGCCGGCCGGACCCCGTATCCCGTTGGAGGGATGGCTGCGGCCGAACGTGCCCGCTGACGGGGCTATTTTGGCTCGAAGCTGGAAAAATCGCTGCGAAAACTCTCCGGAAAGATACGGACGGCATGAGCCGAAGTTGCGGCGACCGGATGAAAGAAGGGAACGGGGGGCGGGGAAGGGATTTCGTACAAAAACGAAAAAGGGGTGCAACACGAGGACTTCCCAGGGGGTCACCCATCCTAGTACTACTCTCGCCCAAGCACGCTTAACTGCGGAGTTCTGATGGGATCCGGTGCATTAGTGCTGTTATGATCGCACCCGATAGGCACTCCGCTTTCAATTCTTTTGGTCCATTTTTCGGCCCCGTCGGGCACCGCTCCCTCTATCTCTGGCTTTCTTGGCCACGTCTCGCCGGCCGGACCCCGTATCCCGTTGGAGGGATGGCTGCGGCCGAACGTGCCCGCTGACGGGGCTATTTTGGCTCGAAGCTGGAAAAATCGCTGCGAAAACTCTCCGGGAAGATACGGACGGCATGAGCCGAAGTTGCGGCGACCGGATGAAAGAAGGGAACGGGGGGCGGGGAAGGGATTTCGTACAAAAACGAAAAAGGGGTGCAACACGAGGACTTCCCAGGGGGTCACCCATCCTAGTACTACTCTCGCCCAAGCACGCTTAACTGCGGAGTTCTGATGGGATCCGGTGCATTAGTGCTGTTATGATCGCACCCGATAGGCACTCCGCTTTCAATTCTTTTGGTCCATTTTTCGGCCCCGTCGGGCACCGCTCCCTCTATCTCTGGCTTTCTTGGCCACGTCTCGCCGGCCGGACCCCGTATCCCGTTGGAGGGATGGCTGCGGCCGAACGTGCCCGCTGACGGGGCTATTTTGGCTCGAAGCTGGAAAAATCGCTGCGAAAACTCTCCGGGAAGATACGGACGGCATGAGCCGAAGTTGCGGCGACCGGATGAAAGAAGGGAACGGGGGGCGGGGAAGAGATTTCGTACAAAAACAAAAAAGGGGTGCAACACGAGGACTTCCCAGGGGGTCACCCATCCTAGTACTACTCTCGCCCAAGCACGCTTAACTGCGGAGTTCTGATGGGATCCGGTGCATTAGTGCTGGTATGATCGCACCCGATAGGCACTCCGCTTTCAATTCTTTTGGTACATTTTTCTGCCCCGTCGGGCACCGCTCCCTCTATCTCTGTCTTTCTTGGCCACGTCTCGCCGGCCGGACCCCGTATCCCGTTGGAGGGATGGCTGCGGCCGAACGTGCCCGCTGACGGGGCTATTTTGGCTCGAAGCTGGAAAAATCGCTGCGAAAACTCTCCGGAAAGATACGGACGGCATGAGCCGAAGTTGCGGCGACCGGATGAAAGAAGGGAACGGGGGGCGGGGAAGGGATTTCGTACAAAAACGAAAAAGGGGTGCAACACGAGGACTTCCCAGGGGGTCACCCATCCTAGTACTACTCTCGCCCAAGCACGCTTAACTGCGGAGTTCTGATGGGATCCGGTGCATTAGTGCTGGTATGATCGCACCCGATAGGCACTCCGCTTTCAATTCTTTTGGTCCATTTTTCGGCCCCGTCGGGCACCGCTCGCTCTATCTCTGTCTTTCTTGGCCACGTCTCGCCGGCCGGACCCCGTATCCCGTTGGAGGGATGGCTGCGGCCGAACGTGCCCGCTGACGGGGCTATTTTGGCTCGAAGCTGGAAAAATCGCTGCGAAAACTCTCCGGGAAGATACGGACGGCATGAGCCGAAGTTGCGGCGACCGGATGAAAGAAGGGAACGGGGGGCGGGGAAGGGATTTCGTACAAAAACGAAAAAGGGGTGCAACACGAGGACTTCCCAGGGGGTCACCCATCCTAGTACTACTCTCGCCCAAGCACGCTTAACCGCGGAGTTCTGATGGGATCCGGTGCATTAGTGCTGGTATGATCGCACCCGATAGGCACTCCGCTTTCAATTCTTTTGGTCCATTTTTCGGCCCCGTCGGGCACCGCTCGCTCTATCTCTGGCTTTCTTGGCCACGTCTCGCCGGCCGGACCCCGTATCCCGTTGGAGGGATGGCTACGGCCGAGAGTGCCCGCTGAAGGGGGCTATTTTGGCTCGCAGCTCGAAAAATCGCTGCGAAGACTCTCCGGGAAGATACGGACGGAATGAGCCGAAGTTGCGGCGACCGGATGAAAGAAGGGAACGGGGGGCGGGGAAGGGATTTCGTACAAAAACGAAAAAGGGGTGCAACACGAGGACTTCCCAGGGGGTCACCCATCCTAGTACTACTCTCGCCCAAGCACGCTTAACTGCGGAGTTCTGATGGGATCCGGTGCATTAGTGCTGGTATGATCGCACCCGATAGGCACTCCGCTTTCAATTCTTTTGGTACATTTTTCTGCCCCGTCGGGCACCGCTCCCTCTATCTCTGTCTTTCTTGGCCACGTCTCGCCGGCCGGACCCCGTATCCCGTTGGAGGGATGGCTGCGGCCGAACGTGCCCGCTGACGGGGCTATTTTGGCTCGAAGCTGGAAAAATCGCTGCGAAAACTCTCCGGGAAGATACGGACGGCATGAGCCGAAGTTGCGGCGACCGGATGAAAGAAGGGAACGGGGGGCGGGGAAGGGATTTCGTACAAAAACGAAAAAGGGGTGCAACACGAGGACTTCCCAGGGGGTCACCCATCCTAGTACTACTCTCGCCCAAGCACGCTTAACTGCGAAGTTCTGATGGGATCTGGTGACTTAGTGCTGGTATGATCGCACCCGATAGGCACTCCGCTTTCAATTCTTTTGTTCCATTTTTCTGCCCCGTCGGGCACTCCTCGCTCTATCTTGGCCACGTCTCGCCGGCCGGACCCCGAGTCCAGTTGGAGGGATGGCTACGGCCGAACGTGCCCGCTGACGGGGCTATTTTGGCTCGCAGCTCGAAAAATCGCTGCGAAATCTCTCCGGGAAGATCCGGACGGAATGAGCCGAAGTTGCGGCGACCGGATGAAAGAAAGGGAACGGGGGGCGGGGAAGGGATTTCGTACAAAAACGAAAAAGGGGTGCAACACAAGGACTTCCCAGGGGGTCACCCATCCTAGTACTACTCTCGCCCAAGCACGCTTAACTGCGGAGTTCTGATGGGATCCGGTGCATTAGTGCTGGTATGATCGCACCCGATAGGCACTCCGCTTTCAATTCTTTTGTTCCATTTTTCTGCCCCGTCGGGCACTGCTCGCTCTATCTTGGCCACGTCTCGCCGGCCGGACCCCGTGTCCCGTTGGAGGGATGGCTACGGCCGAACGTGCCCGCTGACGGGGCTATTTTGGCTCGCAGCTCGAAAAATCGCTGCGAAATCTCTCCGGGAAGATCCGGACGGAATGAGCCGAAGTTGCGGCGACCGGATGAAAGAAGGGAACGGGGGGCGGGGAAGGGATTTCGTACAAAAACGAAAAAGCGGTGCAACACGAGGACTTCCCAGGGGGTCACCCATCCTAGTACTACTCTCGCCCAAGCACGCTTAACTGCGGAGTTCTGATGGGATCCGGTGCATTAGTGCTTGGAGGATCGCACCCGATAGGCACTCCGCTTTCAATTCTTTTGTTCCATTTTTCTGCCCCGTCGGGCACTGCTCGCTCTATCTTGGCCACGTCTCGCCGGCCGGACCCCGTGTCCCGTTGGAGGGATGGCTACGGCCGAACGTGCCCGCTGACGGGGCTATTTTGGCTCGCAGCTCGAAAAATCGCTGCGAAATCTCTCCGGGAAGATCCGGACGGAATGAGCCGAAGTTGCGGCGACCGGATGAAAGAAGGGAACGGGGGGCGGGGAAGGGATTTCGTACAAAAACGAAAAAGGGGTGCAACACGAGGACTTCCCAGGGGATCACCCATCCTAGTACTACTCTCGCCCAAGCACGCTTAACAGCGGAGTTCTGATGGGATCCGGTGCATTAGTGCTGGTATGATCGCACCCGATAGGCACTCCGCTTTCAATTCTTTTGTTCCATTTTTCTGCCCCGTCGGGCACCGCTCGCTCTATCTTGGCCACGTCTCGCCGGGCGGACCCCGTGTCCCGTTGGAGGGATGGCTACGGCCGAACGTGCCCGCTGACGGGGCTATTTTGGCTCGCAGCTCGAAAAATCGCTGCGAAATCTCTCCGGGAAGATCCGGACGGAATGAGCCGAAGTTGCGGCGACCGGATGAAAGAAGGGAACGGGGGGCGGGGAAGGGATTTCGTACAAAAACGAAAAAGGGGTGCAACACGAGGACTTCCCAGGGGATCACCCATCCTAGTACTACTCTCGCCAAAGCACGCTTAACAGCGGAGTTCTGATGGGATCCGGTGCATTAGTGCTGGTATGATCGCACCCGATAGGCACTCCGCTTTCAATTCTTTTGTTCCATTTTTCTGCCCCGTCGGGCACCGCTCGCTCTATCTTGGCCACGTCTCGCCGGGCGGACCCCGTGTCCCGTTGGAGGGATGGCTACGGCCGAACATGCCCGCTGACGGGGCTATTTTGGCTCGCAGCTCGAAAAATCGCTGCGAAATCTCTCCGGGAAGATCCGGACGGAATGAGCCGAAGTTGCGGCGACCGGATGAAAGAAGGGAACGGGGGGCGGGGAAGGGATTTCGTACAAAAACGAAAAAGGGGTGCAACACGAGGACTTCCCAGGGGGTCACCCATCCTAGTACTACTCTCGCCCAAGCACGCTTAACTGCGGAGTTCTGATGGGATCCGGTGCATTAGTGCTGGTATGATCGCACCCGATAGGCACTCCGCTTTCAATTCTTTTGGTCCATTTTTCGGCCCCGTCGGGCACCGCTCCCTCTATCTCTGGCTTTCTTGGCCACGTCTCGCCGGCCGGACCCCGTATCCCGTTGGAGGGATGGCTACGGCCGAGAGTGCCCGCTGAAGGGGGCTATTTTGGCTCGCAGCTCGAAAAATCGCTGCAGCGAAAACTCTCCGGGAAGATCCGGACGGAATGAGCCGAAGTTGCGGCGACCGGATGAAAGAAGGGAACGGGGGGCGGGGAAGGGATTTCGTACAAAAACGAAAAAGGGGTGCAACACGAGGACTTCCCAGGGGGTCACCCATCCTAGTACTACTCTCGCCCAAGCACGCTTAACTGCGGAGTTCTGATGGGATCCGGTGCATTAGTGCTGGTATGATCGCACCCGATAGGCACTCCGCTTTCAATTCTTTTGGTCCATTTTTCGGCCCCGTCGGGCACCGCTCGCTCTATCTCTGGCTTTCTTGGCCACGTCTCGCCGGCCGGACCCCGTATCCCGTTGGAGGGATGGCTGCGGCCGAACGTGCCCGCTGACGGGGCTATTTTGGCTCGAAGCTGGAAAAATCGCTGCGAAAACTCTCCGGGAAGATCCGGACGGCATGAGCCGAAGTTGCGGCGACCGGATGAAAGAAGGGAACGGGGGGCGGGGAAGGGATTTCGTACAAAAACGAAAAAGGGGTGCAACACGAGGACTTCCCAGGGGGTCACCCATCCTAGTACTACTCTCGCCCAAGCACGCTTAACTGCGGAGTTCTGATGGGATCCGGTGCATTAGTGCTGGTATGATCGCACCCGATAGGCACTCCGCTTTCAATTCTTTTGGTCCATTTTTCTGCCCCGTCGGGCACTGCTCACTCTATCTCTGGCTTTCTTGGCCACGTCTCGCCGGCCGGACCCCGTATCCCGTTGGAGGGATGGCTACGGCCGAGAGTGCCCGCTGAAGGGGGCTATTTTGGCTCGCAGCTGGAAAAATCGCTGCAGCGAAAACTCTCCGGGAAGATCCGGACGGAATGAGCCGAAGTTGCGGCGACCGGATGAAAGAAGGGAACGGGGGGCGGGGAAGGGATTTCGTACAAAAACGAAAAAGGGGTGCAACACGAGGACTTCCCAGGGGGTCACCCATCCTAGTACTACTCTCGCCCAAGCACGCTTAACTGCGGAGTTCTGATGGGATCCGGTGCATTAGTGCTGGTATGATCGCACCCGATAGGCACTCCGCTTTCAATTCTTTTGTTCCATTTTTCTGCCCCGTCGGGCACTGCTTGCTCTATCTCTGGCTTTCTTGGCCACGTCTCGCCGGCCGGACCCCGTATCCCGTTGGAGGGATGGCTGCGGCCGAACGTGCCCGCTGACGGGGCTATTTTTGCTCGCAGCTGGAAAAATCGCTGCGAAAACTCTCCGGGAAGATCCGGACGGAATGAGCCGAAGTTGCGGCGACCGGATGAAAGAAGGGAACGGGGGGCGGGGAAGGGATTTCGTACAAAAACGAAAAAGGGGTGCAACACGAGGACTTCCCAGGGGGTCACCCATCCTAGTACTACTCTCGCCCAAGCACGCTTAACTGCGGAGTTCTGATGGGATCTGGTGCATTAGTGCTGGTATGATAGCACCCGATAGGCACTCCGCTTTCAATTCTTTTGTTCCATTTTTCTGCCCCGTCGGGCACTCCTCGCTCTATCTTGGCCACGTCTCGCCGGCCGGACCCCGAGTCCCGTTGGAGGGATGGCTACGGCCGAACGTGCCCGCTGACGGGGCTATTTTGGCTCGCAGCTCGAAAAATCGCTGCGAAATCTCTCCGGGAAGATCCGGACGGAATGAGCCGAAGTTGCGGCGACCGGATGAAAGAAGGGAACGGGGGGCGGGGAAGGGATTTCGTACAAAAACGAAAAAGGGGTGCAACACGAGGACTTCCCATGGGGTCACCCATCCTAGTACTACTCTCGCCCAAGCACGCTTAACTGCGGAGTTCTGATGGGATCCGGTGCATTAGTGCTGGTATGATCGCACCCGATAGGCACTCCGCTTTCAATTCTTTTGTTCCATTTTTCTGCCCCGTCGGGCACTGCTCGCTCTATCTTGGCCACGTCTCGCCGGCCGGACCCCGTGTCCCGTTGGAGGGATGGCTACGGCCGAACGTGCCCGCTGACGGGGCTATTTCGGCTCGCAGCTGGAAAAATCGCTGCGAAATCTCTCCGGGAAGATCCGGACGGAATGAGCCGAAGTTGCGGCGACCGGATGAAAGAAGGGAACGGGGGGCGGGGAAGGGATTTCGTACAAAAACGAAAAAGGGGTGCAACACGAGGACTTCCCAGGGGGTCACCCATCCTAGTACTACTCTCGCCCAAGCACGCTTAACTGCGAAGTTCTGATGGGATCTGGTGACTTAGTGCTGGTATGATCGCACCCGATAGGCACTCCGCTTTCAATTCTTTTGTTCCATTTTTCTGCCCCGTCGGGCACTCCTCGCTCTATCTTGGCCACGTCTCGCCGGCCGGACCCCGAGTCCAGTTGGAGGGATGGCTACGGCCGAACGTGCCCGCTGACGGGGCTATTTTGGCTCGCAGCTCAGAAAATCGCTGCGAAATCTCTCCGGGAAGATCCGGACGGAATGAGCCGAAGTTGCGGCGACCGGATGAAAGAAGGGAACGGGGGGCGGGGAAGGGATTTCGTACAAAAACGAAAAAGGGGTGCAACACGAGGACTTCCCAGGGGGTCACCCATCCTAGTACTACTCTCGCCCAAGCACGCTTAACTGCGGAGTTCTGATGGGATCCGGTGCATTAGTGCTGGTATGATCGCACCCGATAGGCACTCCGCTTTCAATTCTTTTGTTCCATTTTTCTGCCCCGTCGGGCACTGCTCGCTCTATCTTGGCCACGTCTCGCCGGCCGGACCCCGTGTCCCGTTGGAGGGATGGCGACGGCCGAACGTGCCCGCTGACGGGGCTATTTTGGCTCGCAGCTCGAAAAATCGCTGCGAAATCTCTCCGGGAAGATCCGGACGGAATGAGCCGAAGTTGCGGCGACCGGATGAAAGAAGGGAACGGGGGGCGGGGAAGGGATTTCGTACAAAAACGAAAAAGCGGTGCAACACGAGGACTTCCCAGGGGGTCACCCATCCTAGTACTACTCTCGCCCAAGCACGCTTAACTGCGGAGTTCTGATGGGATCCGGTGCATTAGTGCTGGTAGGATCGCACCCGATAGGCACTCCGCTTTCAATTCTTTTGTTCCATTTTTCTGCCCCGTCGGGCACTGCTCGCTCTATCTTGGCCACGTCTCGCCGGCCGAACCCCGTGTCCCGTTGGAGGGATGGCTACGGCCGAACGTGCCCGCTGACGGGGCTATTTTGGCTCGCAGCTCGAAAAATCGCTGCGAAATCTCTCCGGGAAGATCCGGACGGAATGAGCCGAAGTTGCGGCGACCGGATGAAAGAAGGGAACGGGGGGCGGGGAAGGGATTTCGTACAAAAACGAAAAAGGGGTGCAACACGAGGACTTCCCAGGGGATCACCCATCCTAGTACTACTCTCGCCCAAGCACGCTTAACAGCGGAGTTCTGATGGGATCCGGTGCATTAGTGCTGGTATGATCGCACCCGATAGGCACTCCGCTTTCAATTCTTTTGTTCCATTTTTCCGCCCCGTCGGGCACCGCTCGCTCTATCTTGGCCACGTCTCGCCGGGCGGACCCCGTGTCCCGTTGGAGGGATGGCTACGGCCGAACGTGCCCGCTGACGGGGCTATTTTGGCTCGCAGCTCGAAAAATCGCTGCGAAATCTCTCCGGGAAGATCCGGACGGAATGAGCCGAAGTTGCGGCGACCGGATGAAAGAAGGGAACGGGGGGCGGGGAAGGGATTTCGTACAAAAACGAAAAAGGGGTGCAACACGAGGACTTCCCAGGGGATCACCCATCCTAGTACTACTCTCGCCCAAGCACGCTTAACAGCGGAGTTCTGATGGGATCCGGTGCATTAGTGCTGGTATGATCGCACCCGATAGGCACTCCGCTTTCAATTCTTTTGTTCCATTTTTCTGCCCCGTCGGGCACCGCTCGCTCTATCTTGGACACGTCTCGCCGGGCGGACCCCGTGTCCCGTTGGAGGGATGGCTACGGCCGAACGTGCCCGCTGACGGGGCTATTTTGGCTCGCAGCTCGAAAAATCGCTGCGAAATCTCTCCGGGAAGATCCGGACGGAATGAGCCGAAGTTGCGGCGACCGGATGAAAGAAGGGAACGGGGGGCGGGGAAGGGATTTCGTACAAAAACGAAAAAGGGGTGCAACACGAGGACTTCCCAGGGGGTCACCCATCCTAGTACTACTCTCGCCCAAGCACGCTTAACTGCGGAGTTCTGATGGGATCCGGTGCATTAGTGCTGGTATGATCGCACCCGATAGGCACTCCGCTTTCAATTCTTTTGGTCCATTTTTCGGCCCCGTCGGGCACCGCTCCCTCTATCTCTGGCTTTCTTGGCCACGTCTCGCCGGCCGGACCCCGTATCCCGTTGGAGGGATGGCTACGGCCGAGAGTGCCCGCTGAAGGGGGCTATTTTGGCTCGCAGCTCGAAAAATCGCTGCAGCGAAAACTCTCCGGGAAGATCCGGACGGAATGAGCCGAAGTTGCGGCGACCGGATGAAAGAAGGGAACGGGGGGCGGGGAAGGGATTTCGTACAAAAACGAAAAAGGGGTGCAACACGAGGACTTCCCAGGGGGTCACCCATCCTAGTACTACTCTCGCCCAAGCACGCTTAACTGCGGAGTTCTGATGGGATCCGGTGCATTAGTGCTGGTATGATCGCACCCGATAGGCACTCCGCTTTCAATTCTTTTGGTCCATTTTTCGGCCCCGTCGGGCACCGCTCGCTCTATCTCTGGCTTTCTTGGCCACGTCTCGCCGGCCGGACCCCGTATCCCGTTGGAGGGATGGCTGCGGCCGAACGTGCCCGCTGACGGGGCTATTTTGGCTCGAAGCTGGAAAAATCGCTGCGAAAACTCTCCGGGAAGATCCGGACGGCATGAGCCGAAGTTGCGGCGACCGGATGAAAGAAGGGAACGGGGGGCGGGGAAGGGATTTCGTACAAAAACGAAAAAGGGGTGCAACACGAGGACTTCCCAGGGGGTCACCCATCCTAGTACTACTCTCGCCCAAGCACGCTTAACTGCGGAGTTCTGATGGGATCCGGTGCATTAGTGCTGGTATGATCGCACCCGATAGGCACTCCGCTTTCAATTCTTTTGGTCCATTTTTCTGCCCCGTCGGGCACTGCTCACTCTATCTTGGCCACGTCTCGCCGGGCGGACCCCGTGTCCCGTTGGAGGGATGGCTACGGCCGAACGTGCCCGCTGACGGGGCTATTTTGGCTCGCAGCTCGAAAAATCGCTGCGAAATCTCTCCGGGAAGATCCGGACGGAATGAGCCGAAGTTGCGGCGACCGGATGAAAGAAGGGAACGGGGGGCGGGGAAGGGATTTCGTACAAAAACGAAAAAGGGGTGCAACACGAGGACTTCCCAGGGGATCACCCATCCTAGTACTACTCTCGCCCAAGCACGCTTAACAGCGGAGTTCTGATGGGATCCGGTGCATTAGTGCTGGTATGATCGCACCCGATAGGCACTCCGCTTTCAATTCTTTTGTTCCATTTTTCTGCCCCGTCGGGCACCGCTCGCTCTATCTTGGACACGTCTCGCCGGGCGGACCCCGTGTCCCGTTGGAGGGATGGCTACGGCCGAACGTGCCCGCTGACGGGGCTATTTTGGCTCGCAGCTCGAAAAATCGCTGCGAAATCTCTCCGGGAAGATCCGGACGGAATGAGCCGAAGTTGCGGCGACCGGATGAAAGAAGGGAACGGGGGGCGGGGAAGGGATTTCGTACAAAAACGAAAAAGGGGTGCAACACGAGGACTTCCCAGGGGGTCACCCATCCTAGTACTACTCTCGCCCAAGCACGCTTAACTGCGGAGTTCTGATGGGATCCGGTGCATTAGTGCTGGTATGATCGCACCCGATAGGCACTCCGCTTTCAATTCTTTTGGTCCATTTTTCGGCCCCGTCGGGCACCGCTCCCTCTATCTCTGGCTTTCTTGGCCACGTCTCGCCGGCCGGACCCCGTATCCCGTTGGAGGGATGGCTACGGCCGAGAGTGCCCGCTGAAGGGGGCTATTTTGGCTCGCAGCTCGAAAAATCGCTGCAGCGAAAACTCTCCGGGAAGATCCGGACGGAATGAGCCGAAGTTGCGGCGACCGGATGAAAGAAGGGAACGGGGGGCGGGGAAGGGATTTCGTACAAAAACGAAAAAGGGGTGCAACACGAGGACTTCCCAGGGGGTCACCCATCCTAGTACTACTCTCGCCCAAGCACGCTTAACTGCGGAGTTCTGATGGGATCCGGTGCATTAGTGCTGGTATGATCGCACCCGATAGGCACTCCGCTTTCAATTCTTTTGGTCCATTTTTCGGCCCCGTCGGGCACCGCTCGCTCTATCTCTGGCTTTCTTGGCCACGTCTCGCCGGCCGGACCCCGTATCCCGTTGGAGGGATGGCTGCGGCCGAACGTGCCCGCTGACGGGGCTATTTTGGCTCGAAGCTGGAAAAATCGCTGCGAAAACTCTCCGGGAAGATCCGGACGGCATGAGCCGAAGTTGCGGCGACCGGATGAAAGAAGGGAACGGGGGGCGGGGAAGGGATTTCGTACAAAAACGAAAAAGGGGTGCAACACGAGGACTTCCCAGGGGGTCACCCATCCTAGTACTACTCTCGCCCAAGCACGCTTAACTGCGGAGTTCTGATGGGATCCGGTGCATTAGTGCTGGTATGATCGCACCCGATAGGCACTCCGCTTTCAATTCTTTTGGTCCATTTTTCTGCCCCGTCGGGCACTGCTCACTCTATCTCTGGCTTTCTTGGCCACGTCTCGCCGGCCGGACCCCGTATCCCGTTGGAGGGATGGCTACGGCCGAGAGTGCCCGCTGAAGGGGGCTATTTTGGCTCGCAGCTGGAAAAATCGCTGCAGCGAAAACTCTCCGGGAAGATCCGGACGGAATGAGCCGAAGTTGCGGCGACCGGATGAAAGAAGGGAACGGGGGGCGGGGAAGGGATTTCGTACAAAAACGAAAAAGGGGTGCAACACGAGGACTTCCCAGGGGGTCACCCATCCTAGTACTACTCTCGCCCAAGCACGCTTAACTGCGGAGTTCTGATGGGATCCGGTGCATTAGTGCTGGTATGATCGCACCCGATAGGCACTCCGCTTTCAATTCTTTTGTTCCATTTTTCTGCCCCGTCGGGCACTGCTTGCTCTATCTCTGGCTTTCTTGGCCACGTCTCGCCGGCCGGACCCCGTATCCCGTTGGAGGGATGGCTGCGGCCGAACGTGCCCGCTGACGGGGCTATTTTTGCTCGCAGCTGGAAAAATCGCTGCGAAAACTCTCCGGGAAGATCCGGACGGAATGAGCCGAAGTTGCGGCGACCGGATGAAAGAAGGGAACGGGGGGCGGGGAAGGGATTTCGTACAAAAACGAAAAAGGGGTGCAACACGAGGACTTCCAAGGGGGTCACCCATCCTAGTACTACTCTCGCCCAAGCACGCTTAACTGCGGAGTTCTGATGGGATCTGGTGCATTAGTGCTGGTATGATAGCACCCGATAGGCACTCCGCTTTCAATTCTTTTGTTCCATTTTTCTGCCCCGTCGGGCACTCCTCGCTCTATCTTGGCCACGTCTCGCCGGCCGGACCCCGAGTCCCGTTGGAGGGATGGCTACGGCCGAACGTGCCCGCTGACGGGGCTATTTTGGCTCGCAGCTCGAAAAATCGCTGCGAAATCTCTCCGGGAAGATCCGGACGGAATGAGCCGAAGTTGCGGCGACCGGATGAAAGAAGGGAACGGGGGGCGGGGAAGGGATTTCGTACAAAAACGAAAAAGGGGTGCAACACGAGGACTTCCCATGGGGTCACCCATCCTAGTACTACTCTCGCCCAAGCACGCTTAACTGCGGAGTTCTGATGGGATCCGGTGCATTAGTGCTGGTATGATCGCACCCGATAGGCACTCCGCTTTCAATTCTTTTGTTCCATTTTTCTGCCCCGTCGGGCACTGCTCGCTCTATCTTGGCCACGTCTCGCCGGCCGGACCCCGTGTCCCGTTGGAGGGATGGCTACGGCCGAACGTGCCCGCTGACGGGGCTATTTCGGCTCGCAGCTGGAAAAATCGCTGCGAAATCTCTCCGGGAAGATCCGGACGGAATGAGCCGAAGTTGCGGCGACCGGATGAAAGAAGGGAACGGGGGGCGGGGAAGGGATTTCGTACAAAAACGAAAAAGGGGTGCAACACGAGGACTTCCCAGGGGGTCACCCATCCTAGTACTACTCTCGCCCAAGCACGCTTAACTGCGAAGTTCTGATGGGATCTGGTGACTTAGTGCTGGTATGATCGCACCCGATAGGCACTCCGCTTTCAATTCTTTTGTTCCATTTTTCTGCCCCGTCGGGCACTCCTCGCTCTATCTTGGCCACGTCTCGCCGGCCGGACCCCGAGTCCAGTTGGAGGGATGGCTACGGCCGAACGTGCCCGCTGACGGGGCTATTTTGGCTCGCAGCTCGAAAAATCGCTGCGAAATCTCTCCGGGAAGATCCGGACGGAATGAGCCGAAGTTGCGGCGACCGGATGAAAGAAGGGAACGGGGGGCGGGGAAGGGATTTCGTACAAAAACGAAAAAGGGGTGCAACACGAGGACTTCCCAGGGGGTCACCCATCCTAGTACTACTCTCGCCCAAGCACGCTTAACTGCGGAGTTCTGATGGGATCCGGTGCATTAGTGCTGGTATGATCGCACCCGATAGGCACTCCGCTTTCAATTCTTTTGTTCCATTTTTCTGCCCCGTCGGGCACTGCTCGCTCTATCTTGGCCACGTCTCGCCGGCCGGACCCCGTGTCCCGTTGGAGGGATGGCGACGGCCGAACGTGCCCGCTGACGGGGCTATTTTGGCTCGCAGCTCGAAAAATCGCTGCGAAATCTCTCCGGGAAGATCCGGACGGAATGAGCCGAAGTTGCGGCGACCGGATGAAAGAAGGGAACGGGGGGCGGGGAAGGGATTTCGTACAAAAACGAAAAAGCGGTGCAACACGAGGACTTCCCAGGGGGTCACCCATCCTAGTACTACTCTCGCCCAAGCACGCTTAACTGCGGAGTTCTGATGGGATCCGGTGCATTAGTGCTGGTAGGATCGCACCCGATAGGCACTCCGCTTTCAATTCTTTTGTTCCATTTTTCTGCCCCGTCGGGCACTGCTCGCTCTATCTTGGCCACGTCTCGCCGGCCGAACCCCGTGTCCCGTTGGAGGGATGGCTACGGCCGAACGTGCCCGCTGACGGGGCTATTTTGGCTCGCAGCTCGAAAAATCGCTGCGAAATCTCTCCGGGAAGATCCGGACGGAATGAGCCGAAGTTGCGGCGACCGGATGAAAGAAGGGAACGGGGGGCGGGGAAGGGATTTCGTACAAAAACGAAAAAGGGGTGCAACACGAGGACTTCCCAGGGGATCACCCATCCTAGTACTACTCTCGCCCAAGCACGCTTAACAGCGGAGTTCTGATGGGATCCGGTGCATTAGTGCTGGTATGATCGCACCCGATAGGCACTCCGCTTTCAATTCTTTTGTTCCATTTTTCCGCCCCGTCGGGCACCGCTCGCTCTATCTTGGCCACGTCTCGCCGGGCGGACCCCGTGTCCCGTTGGAGGGATGGCTACGGCCGAACGTGCCCGCTGACGGGGCTATTTTGGCTCGCAGCTCGAAAAATCGCTGCGAAATCTCTCCGGGAAGATCCGGACGGAATGAGCCGAAGTTGCGGCGACCGGATGAAAGAAGGGAACGGGGGGCGGGGAAGGGATTTCGTACAAAAACGAAAAAGGGGTGCAACACGAGGACTTCCCAGGGGATCACCCATCCTAGTACTACTCTCGCCCAAGCACGCTTAACAGCGGAGTTCTGATGGGATCCGGTGCATTAGTGCTGGTATGATCGCACCCGATAGGCACTCCGCTTTCAATTCTTTTGTTCCATTTTTCTGCCCCGTCGGGCACCGCTCGCTCTATCTTGGACACGTCTCGCCGGGCGGACCCCGTGTCCCGTTGGAGGGATGGCTACGGCCGAACGTGCCCGCTGACGGGGCTATTTTGGCTCGCAGCTCGAAAAATCGCTGCGAAATCTCTCCGGGAAGATCCGGACGGAATGAGCCGAAGTTGCGGCGACCGGATGAAAGAAGGGAACGGGGGGCGGGGAAGGGATTTCGTACAAAAACGAAAAAGGGGTGCAACACGAGGACTTCCCAGGGGGTCACCCATCCTAGTACTACTCTCGCCCAAGCACGCTTAACTGCGGAGTTCTGATGGGATCCGGTGCATTAGTGCTGGTATGATCGCACCCGATAGGCACTCCGCTTTCAATTCTTTTGGTCCATTTTTCGGCCCCGTCGGGCACCGCTCCCTCTATCTCTGGCTTTCTTGGCCACGTCTCGCCGGCCGGACCCCGTATCCCGTTGGAGGGATGGCTACGGCCGAGAGTGCCCGCTGAAGGGGGCTATTTTGGCTCGCAGCTCGAAAAATCGCTGCAGCGAAAACTCTCCGGGAAGATCCGGACGGAATGAGCCGAAGTTGCGGCGACCGGATGAAAGAAGGGAACGGGGGGCGGGGAAGGGATTTCGTACAAAAACGAAAAAGGGGTGCAACACGAGGACTTCCCAGGGGGTCACCCATCCTAGTACTACTCTCGCCCAAGCACGCTTAACTGCGGAGTTCTGATGGGATCCGGTGCATTAGTGCTGGTATGATCGCACCCGATAGGCACTCCGCTTTCAATTCTTTTGGTCCATTTTTCGGCCCCGTCGGGCACCGCTCGCTCTATCTCTGGCTTTCTTGGCCACGTCTCGCCGGCCGGACCCCGTATCCCGTTGGAGGGATGGCTGCGGCCGAACGTGCCCGCTGACGGGGCTATTTTGGCTCGAAGCTGGAAAAATCGCTGCGAAAACTCTCCGGGAAGATCCGGACGGCATGAGCCGAAGTTGCGGCGACCGGATGAAAGAAGGGAACGGGGGGCGGGGAAGGGATTTCGTACAAAAACGAAAAAGGGGTGCAACACGAGGACTTCCCAGGGGGTCACCCATCCTAGTACTACTCTCGCCCAAGCACGCTTAACTGCGGAGTTCTGATGGGATCCGGTGCATTAGTGCTGGTATGATCGCACCCGATAGGCACTCCGCTTTCAATTCTTTTGGTCCATTTTTCTGCCCCGTCGGGCACTGCTCACTCTATCTCTGGCTTTCTTGGCCACGTCTCGCCGGCCGGACCCCGTATCCCGTTTGAGGGATGGCTGCGGCCGAGAGTGCCCGCTGAAGGGGGCTATTTTGGCTCGCAGCTCGAAAAATCGCTGCGAAAACTCTCCGGGAAGATACGGACGGAATGAGCCGAAGTTGCGGCGACCGGATGAAAGAAGGGAACGGGGGGCGGGGAAGGGATTTCGTACAAAAACGAAAAAGGGGTGCAACACGAGGACTTCCCAGGGGGTCACCCATCCTAGTACTACTCTCGCCCAAGCACGCTTAACTGCGGAGTTCTGATGGGATCCGGTGCATTAGTGCTGGTATGATCGCACCCGATAGGCACTCCGCTTTCAATTCTTTTGGTCCATTTTTCGGCCCCGTCGGGCACCGCTCCCTCTATCTCTGGCTTTCTTGGCCACGTCTCGCCGGCCGGACCCCGTATCCCGTTGGAGGGATGGCTACGGCCGAGAGTGCCCGCTGAAGGGGGCTATTTTGGCTCGCAGCTCGAAAAATCGCTGCAGCGAAAACTCTCCGGGAAGATCCGGACGGAATGAGCCGAAGTTGCGGCGACCGGATGAAAGAAGGGAACGGGGGGCGGGGAAGGGATTTCGTACAAAAACGAAAAAGGGGTGCAACACGAGGACTTCCCAGGGGGTCACCCATCCTAGTACTACTCTCGCCCAAGCACGCTTAACTGCGGAGTTCTGATGGGATCCGGTGCATTAGTGCTGGTATGATCGCACCCGATAGGCACTCCGCTTTCAATTCTTTTGGTCCATTTTTCGGCCCCGTCGGGCACCGCTCGCTCTATCTCTGGCTTTCTTGGCCACGTCTCGCCGGCCGGACCCCGTATCCCGTTGGAGGGATGGCTGCGGCCGAACGTGCCCGCTGACGGGGCTATTTTGGCTCGAAGCTGGAAAAATCGCTGCGAAAACTCTCCGGGAAGATCCGGACGGCATGAGCCGAAGTTGCGGCGACCGGATGAAAGAAGGGAACGGGGGGCGGGGAAGGGATTTCGTACAAAAACGAAAAAGGGGTGCAACACGAGGACTTCCCAGGGGGTCACCCATCCTAGTACTACTCTCGCCCAAGCACGCTTAACTGCGGAGTTCTGATGGGATCCGGTGCATTAGTGCTGGTATGATCGCACCCGATAGGCACTCCGCTTTCAATTCTTTTGGTCCATTTTTCTGCCCCGTCGGGCACTGCTCACTCTATCTTGGCCACGTCTCGCCGGGCGGACCCCGTGTCCCGTTGGAGGGATGGCTACGGCCGAACGTGCCCGCTGACGGGGCTATTTTGGCTCGCAGCTCGAAAAATCGCTGCGAAATCTCTCCGGGAAGATCCGGACGGAATGAGCCGAAGTTGCGGCGACCGGATGAAAGAAGGGAACGGGGGGCGGGGAAGGGATTTCGTACAAAAACGAAAAAGGGGTGCAACACGAGGACTTCCCAGGGGATCACCCATCCTAGTACTACTCTCGCCCAAGCACGCTTAACAGCGGAGTTCTGATGGGATCCGGTGCATTAGTGCTGGTATGATCGCACCCGATAGGCACTCCGCTTTCAATTCTTTTGTTCCATTTTTCTGCCCCGTCGGGCACCGCTCGCTCTATCTTGGACACGTCTCGCCGGGCGGACCCCGTGTCCCGTTGGAGGGATGGCTACGGCCGAACGTGCCCGCTGACGGGGCTATTTTGGCTCGCAGCTCGAAAAATCGCTGCGAAATCTCTCCGGGAAGATCCGGACGGAATGAGCCGAAGTTGCGGCGACCGGATGAAAGAAGGGAACGGGGGGCGGGGAAGGGATTTCGTACAAAAACGAAAAAGGGGTGCAACACGAGGACTTCCCAGGGGGTCACCCATCCTAGTACTACTCTCGCCCAAGCACGCTTAACTGCGGAGTTCTGATGGGATCCGGTGCATTAGTGCTGGTATGATCGCACCCGATAGGCACTCCGCTTTCAATTCTTTTGGTCCATTTTTCGGCCCCGTCGGGCACCGCTCCCTCTATCTCTGGCTTTCTTGGCCACGTCTCGCCGGCCGGACCCCGTATCCCGTTGGAGGGATGGCTACGGCCGAGAGTGCCCGCTGAAGGGGGCTATTTTGGCTCGCAGCTCGAAAAATCGCTGCAGCGAAAACTCTCCGGGAAGATCCGGACGGAATGAGCCGAAGTTGCGGCGACCGGATGAAAGAAGGGAACGGGGGGCGGGGAAGGGATTTCGTACAAAAACGAAAAAGGGGTGCAACACGAGGACTTCCCAGGGGGTCACCCATCCTAGTACTACTCTCGCCCAAGCACGCTTAACTGCGGAGTTCTGATGGGATCCGGTGCATTAGTGCTGGTATGATCGCACCCGATAGGCACTCCGCTTTCAATTCTTTTGGTCCATTTTTCGGCCCCGTCGGGCACCGCTCGCTCTATCTCTGGCTTTCTTGGCCACGTCTCGCCGGCCGGACCCCGTATCCCGTTGGAGGGATGGCTGCGGCCGAACGTGCCCGCTGACGGGGCTATTTTGGCTCGAAGCTGGAAAAATCGCTGCGAAAACTCTCCGGGAAGATCCGGACGGCATGAGCCGAAGTTGCGGCGACCGGATGAAAGAAGGGAACGGGGGGCGGGGAAGGGATTTCGTACAAAAACGAAAAAGGGGTGCAACACGAGGACTTCCCAGGGGGTCACCCATCCTAGTACTACTCTCGCCCAAGCACGCTTAACTGCGGAGTTCTGATGGGATCCGGTGCATTAGTGCTGGTATGATCGCACCCGATAGGCACTCCGCTTTCAATTCTTTTGGTCCATTTTTCTGCCCCGTCGGGCACTGCTCACTCTATCTCTGGCTTTCTTGGCCACGTCTCGCCGGCCGGACCCCGTATCCCGTTGGAGGGATGGCTACGGCCGAGAGTGCCCGCTGAAGGGGGCTATTTTGGCTCGCAGCTGGAAAAATCGCTGCAGCGAAAACTCTCCGGGAAGATCCGGACGGAATGAGCCGAAGTTGCGGCGACCGGATGAAAGAAGGGAACGGGGGGCGGGGAAGGGATTTCGTACAAAAACGAAAAAGGGGTGCAACACGAGGACTTCCCAGGGGGTCACCCATCCTAGTACTACTCTCGCCCAAGCACGCTTAACTGCGGAGTTCTGATGGGATCCGGTGCATTAGTGCTGGTATGATCGCACCCGATAGGCACTCCGCTTTCAATTCTTTTGTTCCATTTTTCTGCCCCGTCGGGCACTGCTTGCTCTATCTCTGGCTTTCTTGGCCACGTCTCGCCGGCCGGACCCCGTATCCCGTTGGAGGGATGGCTGCGGCCGAACGTGCCCGCTGACGGGGCTATTTTTGCTCGCAGCTGGAAAAATCGCTGCGAAAACTCTCCGGGAAGATCCGGACGGAATGAGCCGAAGTTGCGGCGACCGGATGAAAGAAGGGAACGGGGGGCGGGGAAGGGATTTCGTACAAAAACGAAAAAGGGGTGCAACACGAGGACTTCCAAGGGGGTCACCCATCCTAGTACTACTCTCGCCCAAGCACGCTTAACTGCGGAGTTCTGATGGGATCTGGTGCATTAGTGCTGGTATGATAGCACCCGATAGGCACTCCGCTTTCAATTCTTTTGTTCCATTTTTCTGCCCCGTCGGGCACTCCTCGCTCTATCTTGGCCACGTCTCGCCGGCCGGACCCCGAGTCCCGTTGGAGGGATGGCTACGGCCGAACGTGCCCGCTGACGGGGCTATTTTGGCTCGCAGCTCGAAAAATCGCTGCGAAATCTCTCCGGGAAGATCCGGACGGAATGAGCCGAAGTTGCGGCGACCGGATGAAAGAAGGGAACGGGGGGCGGGGAAGGGATTTCGTACAAAAACGAAAAAGGGGTGCAACACGAGGACTTCCCATGGGGTCACCCATCCTAGTACTACTCTCGCCCAAGCACGCTTAACTGCGGAGTTCTGATGGGATCCGGTGCATTAGTGCTGGTATGATCGCACCCGATAGGCACTCCGCTTTCAATTCTTTTGTTCCATTTTTCTGCCCCGTCGGGCACTGCTCGCTCTATCTTGGCCACGTCTCGCCGGCCGGACCCCGTGTCCCGTTGGAGGGATGGCTACGGCCGAACGTGCCCGCTGACGGGGCTATTTCGGCTCGCAGCTGGAAAAATCGCTGCGAAATCTCTCCGGGAAGATCCGGACGGAATGAGCCGAAGTTGCGGCGACCGGATGAAAGAAGGGAACGGGGGGCGGGGAAGGGATTTCGTACAAAAACGAAAAAGGGGTGCAACACGAGGACTTCCCAGGGGGTCACCCATCCTAGTACTACTCTCGCCCAAGCACGCTTAACTGCGAAGTTCTGATGGGATCTGGTGACTTAGTGCTGGTATGATCGCACCCGATAGGCACTCCGCTTTCAATTCTTTTGTTCCATTTTTCTGCCCCGTCGGGCACTCCTCGCTCTATCTTGGCCACGTCTCGCCGGCCGGACCCCGAGTCCAGTTGGAGGGATGGCTACGGCCGAACGTGCCCGCTGACGGGGCTATTTTGGCTCGCAGCTCGAAAAATCGCTGCGAAATCTCTCCGGGAAGATCCGGACGGAATGAGCCGAAGTTGCGGCGACCGGATGAAAGAAGGGAACGGGGGGCGGGGAAGGGATTTCGTACAAAAACGAAAAAGGGGTGCAACACGAGGACTTCCCAGGGGGTCACCCATCCTAGTACTACTCTCGCCCAAGCACGCTTAACTGCGGAGTTCTGATGGGATCCGGTGCATTAGTGCTGGTATGATCGCACCCGATAGGCACTCCGCTTTCAATTCTTTTGTTCCATTTTTCTGCCCCGTCGGGCACTGCTCGCTCTATCTTGGCCACGTCTCGCCGGCCGGACCCCGTGTCCCGTTGGAGGGATGGCGACGGCCGAACGTGCCCGCTGACGGGGCTATTTTGGCTCGCAGCTCGAAAAATCGCTGCGAAATCTCTCCGGGAAGATCCGGACGGAATGAGCCGAAGTTGCGGCGACCGGATGAAAGAAGGGAACGGGGGGCGGGGAAGGGATTTCGTACAAAAACGAAAAAGCGGTGCAACACGAGGACTTCCCAGGGGGTCACCCATCCTAGTACTACTCTCGCCCAAGCACGCTTAACTGCGGAGTTCTGATGGGATCCGGTGCATTAGTGCTGGTAGGATCGCACCCGATAGGCACTCCGCTTTCAATTCTTTTGTTCCATTTTTCTGCCCCGTCGGGCACTGCTCGCTCTATCTTGGCCACGTCTCGCCGGCCGAACCCCGTGTCCCGTTGGAGGGATGGCTACGGCCGAACGTGCCCGCTGACGGGGCTATTTTGGCTCGCAGCTCGAAAAATCGCTGCGAAATCTCTCCGGGAAGATCCGGACGGAATGAGCCGAAGTTGCGGCGACCGGATGAAAGAAGGGAACGGGGGGCGGGGAAGGGATTTCGTACAAAAACGAAAAAGGGGTGCAACACGAGGACTTCCCAGGGGATCACCCATCCTAGTACTACTCTCGCCCAAGCACGCTTAACAGCGGAGTTCTGATGGGATCCGGTGCATTAGTGCTGGTATGATCGCACCCGATAGGCACTCCGCTTTCAATTCTTTTGTTCCATTTTTCCGCCCCGTCGGGCACCGCTCGCTCTATCTTGGCCACGTCTCGCCGGGCGGACCCCGTGTCCCGTTGGAGGGATGGCTACGGCCGAACGTGCCCGCTGACGGGGCTATTTTGGCTCGCAGCTCGAAAAATCGCTGCGAAATCTCTCCGGGAAGATCCGGACGGAATGAGCCGAAGTTGCGGCGACCGGATGAAAGAAGGGAACGGGGGGCGGGGAAGGGATTTCGTACAAAAACGAAAAAGGGGTGCAACACGAGGACTTCCCAGGGGATCACCCATCCTAGTACTACTCTCGCCCAAGCACGCTTAACAGCGGAGTTCTGATGGGATCCGGTGCATTAGTGCTGGTATGATCGCACCCGATAGGCACTCCGCTTTCAATTCTTTTGTTCCATTTTTCTGCCCCGTCGGGCACCGCTCGCTCTATCTTGGACACGTCTCGCCGGGCGGACCCCGTGTCCCGTTGGAGGGATGGCTACGGCCGAACGTGCCCGCTGACGGGGCTATTTTGGCTCGCAGCTCGAAAAATCGCTGCGAAATCTCTCCGGGAAGATCCGGACGGAATGAGCCGAAGTTGCGGCGACCGGATGAAAGAAGGGAACGGGGGGCGGGGAAGGGATTTCGTACAAAAACGAAAAAGGGGTGCAACACGAGGACTTCCCAGGGGGTCACCCATCCTAGTACTACTCTCGCCCAAGCACGCTTAACTGCGGAGTTCTGATGGGATCCGGTGCATTAGTGCTGGTATGATCGCACCCGATAGGCACTCCGCTTTCAATTCTTTTGGTCCATTTTTCGGCCCCGTCGGGCACCGCTCCCTCTATCTCTGGCTTTCTTGGCCACGTCTCGCCGGCCGGACCCCGTATCCCGTTGGAGGGATGGCTACGGCCGAGAGTGCCCGCTGAAGGGGGCTATTTTGGCTCGCAGCTCGAAAAATCGCTGCAGCGAAAACTCTCCGGGAAGATCCGGACGGAATGAGCCGAAGTTGCGGCGACCGGATGAAAGAAGGGAACGGGGGGCGGGGAAGGGATTTCGTACAAAAACGAAAAAGGGGTGCAACACGAGGACTTCCCAGGGGGTCACCCATCCTAGTACTACTCTCGCCCAAGCACGCTTAACTGCGGAGTTCTGATGGGATCCGGTGCATTAGTGCTGGTATGATCGCACCCGATAGGCACTCCGCTTTCAATTCTTTTGGTCCATTTTTCGGCCCCGTCGGGCACCGCTCGCTCTATCTCTGGCTTTCTTGGCCACGTCTCGCCGGCCGGACCCCGTATCCCGTTGGAGGGATGGCTGCGGCCGAACGTGCCCGCTGACGGGGCTATTTTGGCTCGAAGCTGGAAAAATCGCTGCGAAAACTCTCCGGGAAGATCCGGACGGCATGAGCCGAAGTTGCGGCGACCGGATGAAAGAAGGGAACGGGGGGCGGGGAAGGGATTTCGTACAAAAACGAAAAAGGGGTGCAACACGAGGACTTCCCAGGGGGTCACCCATCCTAGTACTACTCTCGCCCAAGCACGCTTAACTGCGGAGTTCTGATGGGATCCGGTGCATTAGTGCTGGTATGATCGCACCCGATAGGCACTCCGCTTTCAATTCTTTTGGTCCATTTTTCTGCCCCGTCGGGCACTGCTCACTCTATCTCTGGCTTTCTTGGCCACGTCTCGCCGGCCGGACCCCGTATCCCGTTTGAGGGATGGCTGCGGCCGAGAGTGCCCGCTGAAGGGGGCTATTTTGGCTCGCAGCTCGAAAAATCGCTGCGAAAACTCTCCGGGAAGATACGGACGGAATGAGCCGAAGTTGCGGCGACCGGATGAAAGAAGGGAACGGGGGGCGGGGAAGGGATTTCGTACAAAAACGAAAAAGGGGTGCAACACGAGGACTTCCCAGGGGGTCACCCATCCTAGTACTACTCTCGCCCAAGCACGCTTAACTGCGGAGTTCTGATGGGATCCGGTGCATTAGTGCTGGTATGATCGCACCCGATAGGCACTCCGCTTTCAATTCTTTTGGTCCATTTTTCGGCCCCGTCGGGCACCGCTCGCTCTATCTCTGGCTTTCTTGGCCACGTCTCGCCGGCCGGACCCCGTATCCCGTTGGAGGGATGGCTGCGGCCGAACGTGCCCGCTGACGGGGCTATTTTGGCTCGAAGCTGGAAAAATCGCTGCGAAAACTCTCCGGGAAGATCCGGACGGAATGAGCCGAAGTTGCGGCGACCGGATGAAAGAAGGGAACGGGGGGCGGGGAAGGGATTTCGTACAAAAACGAAAAAGGGGTGCAACACGAGGACTTCCCAGGGGGTCACCCATCCTAGTACTACTCTCGCCCAAGCACGCTTAACTGCGGAGTTCTGATGGGATCCGGTGCATTAGTGCTGGTATGATCGCACCCGATAGGCACTCCGCTTTCAATTCTTTTGGTCCATTTTTCTGCCCCGTCGGGCACTGCTCACTCTATCTCTGGCTTTCTTGGCCACGTCTCGCCGGCCGGACCCCGTATCCCGTTTGAGGGATGGCTGCGGCCGAGAGTGCCCGCTGAAGGGGGCTATTTTGGCTCGCAGCTCGAAAAATCGCTGCGAAAACTCTCCGGGAAGATACGGACGGAATGAGCCGAAGTTGCGGCGACCGGATGAAAGAAGGGAACGGGGGGCGGGGAAGGGATTTCGTACAAAAACGAAAAAGGGGTGCAACACGAGGACTTCCCAGGGGGTCACCCATCCTAGTACTACTCTCGCCCAAGCACGCTTAACTGCGGAGTTCTGATGGGATCCGGTGCATTAGTGCTGGTATGATCGCACCCGATAGGCACTCCGCTTTCAATTCTTTTGGTCCATTTTTCGGCCCCGTCGGGCACCGCTCCCTCTATCTCTGGCTTTCTTGGCCACGTCTCGCCGGCCGGACCCCGTATCCCGTTGGAGGGATGGCTACGGCCGAGAGTGCCCGCTGAAGGGGGCTATTTTGGCTCGCAGCTCGAAAAATCGCTGCAGCGAAAACTCTCCGGGAAGATCCGGACGGAATGAGCCGAAGTTGCGGCGACCGGATGAAAGAAGGGAACGGGGGGCGGGGAAGGGATTTCGTACAAAAACGAAAAAGGGGTGCAACACGAGGACTTCCCAGGGGGTCACCCATCCTAGTACTACTCTCGCCCAAGCACGCTTAACTGCGGAGTTCTGATGGGATCCGGTGCATTAGTGCTGGTATGATCGCACCCGATAGGCACTCCGCTTTCAATTCTTTTGGTCCATTTTTCGGCCCCGTCGGGCACCGCTCGCTCTATCTCTGGCTTTCTTGGCCACGTCTCGCCGGCCGGACCCCGTATCCCGTTGGAGGGATGGCTGCGGCCGAACGTGCCCGCTGACGGGGCTATTTTTGCTCGCAGCTGGAAAAATCGCTGCGAAAACTCTCCGGGAAGATCCGGACGGAATGAGCCGAAGTTGCGGCGACCGGATGAAAGAAGGGAACGGGGGGCGGGGAAGGGATTTCGTACAAAAACGAAAAAGGGGTGCAACACGAGGACTTCCAAGGGGGTCACCCATCCTAGTACTACTCTCGCCCAAGCACGCTTAACTGCGGAGTTCTGATGGGATCTGGTGCATTAGTGCTGGTATGATAGCACCCGATAGGCACTCCGCTTTCAATTCTTTTGTTCCATTTTTCTGCCCCGTCGGGCACTCCTCGCTCTATCTTGGCCACGTCTCGCCGGCCGGACCCCGAGTCCCGTTGGAGGGATGGCTACGGCCGAACGTGCCCGCTGACGGGGCTATTTTGGCTCGCAGCTCGAAAAATCGCTGCGAAATCTCTCCGGGAAGATCCGGACGGAATGAGCCGAAGTTGCGGCGACCGGATGAAAGAAGGGAACGGGGGGCGGGGAAGGGATTTCGTACAAAAACGAAAAAGGGGTGCAACACGAGGACTTCCCATGGGGTCACCCATCCTAGTACTACTCTCGCCCAAGCACGCTTAACTGCGGAGTTCTGATGGGATCCGGTGCATTAGTGCTGGTATGATCGCACCCGATAGGCACTCCGCTTTCAATTCTTTTGTTCCATTTTTCTGCCCCGTCGGGCACTGCTCGCTCTATCTTGGCCACGTCTCGCCGGCCGGACCCCGTGTCCCGTTGGAGGGATGGCTACGGCCGAACGTGCCCGCTGACGGGGCTATTTCGGCTCGCAGCTGGAAAAATCGCTGCGAAATCTCTCCGGGAAGATCCGGACGGAATGAGCCGAAGTTGCGGCGACCGGATGAAAGAAGGGAACGGGGGGCGGGGAAGGGATTTCGTACAAAAACGAAAAAGGGGTGCAACACGAGGACTTCCCAGGGGGTCACCCATCCTAGTACTACTCTCGCCCAAGCACGCTTAACTGCGAAGTTCTGATGGGATCTGGTGACTTAGTGCTGGTATGATCGCACCCGATAGGCACTCCGCTTTCAATTCTTTTGTTCCATTTTTCTGCCCCGTCGGGCACTCCTCGCTCTATCTTGGCCACGTCTCGCCGGCCGGACCCCGAGTCCAGTTGGAGGGATGGCTACGGCCGAACGTGCCCGCTGACGGGGCTATTTTGGCTCGCAGCTCGAAAAATCGCTGCGAAATCTCTCCGGGAAGATCCGGACGGAATGAGCCGAAGTTGCGGCGACCGGATGAAAGAAGGGAACGGGGGGCGGGGAAGGGATTTCGTACAAAAACGAAAAAGGGGTGCAACACGAGGACTTCCCAGGGGGTCACCCATCCTAGTACTACTCTCGCCCAAGCACGCTTAACTGCGGAGTTCTGATGGGATCCGGTGCATTAGTGCTGGTATGATCGCACCCGATAGGCACTCCGCTTTCAATTCTTTTGTTCCATTTTTCTGCCCCGTCGGGCACTGCTCGCTCTATCTTGGCCACGTCTCGCCGGCCGGACCCCGTGTCCCGTTGGAGGGATGGCGACGGCCGAACGTGCCCGCTGACGGGGCTATTTTGGCTCGCAGCTCGAAAAATCGCTGCGAAATCTCTCCGGGAAGATCCGGACGGAATGAGCCGAAGTTGCGGCGACCGGATGAAAGAAGGGAACGGGGGGCGGGGAAGGGATTTCGTACAAAAACGAAAAAGCGGTGCAACACGAGGACTTCCCAGGGGGTCACCCATCCTAGTACTACTCTCGCCCAAGCACGCTTAACTGCGGAGTTCTGATGGGATCCGGTGCATTAGTGCTGGTAGGATCGCACCCGATAGGCACTCCGCTTTCAATTCTTTTGTTCCATTTTTCTGCCCCGTCGGGCACTGCTCGCTCTATCTTGGCCACGTCTCGCCGGCCGAACCCCGTGTCCCGTTGGAGGGATGGCTACGGCCGAACGTGCCCGCTGACGGGGCTATTTTGGCTCGCAGCTCGAAAAATCGCTGCGAAATCTCTCCGGGAAGATCCGGACGGAATGAGCCGAAGTTGCGGCGACCGGATGAAAGAAGGGAACGGGGGGCGGGGAAGGGATTTCGTACAAAAACGAAAAAGGGGTGCAACACGAGGACTTCCCAGGGGATCACCCATCCTAGTACTACTCTCGCCCAAGCACGCTTAACAGCGGAGTTCTGATGGGATCCGGTGCATTAGTGCTGGTATGATCGCACCCGATAGGCACTCCGCTTTCAATTCTTTTGTTCCATTTTTCCGCCCCGTCGGGCACCGCTCGCTCTATCTTGGCCACGTCTCGCCGGGCGGACCCCGTGTCCCGTTGGAGGGATGGCTACGGCCGAACGTGCCCGCTGACGGGGCTATTTTGGCTCGCAGCTCGAAAAATCGCTGCGAAATCTCTCCGGGAAGATCCGGACGGAATGAGCCGAAGTTGCGGCGACCGGATGAAAGAAGGGAACGGGGGGCGGGGAAGGGATTTCGTACAAAAACGAAAAAGGGGTGCAACACGAGGACTTCCCAGGGGATCACCCATCCTAGTACTACTCTCGCCCAAGCACGCTTAACAGCGGAGTTCTGATGGGATCCGGTGCATTAGTGCTGGTATGATCGCACCCGATAGGCACTCCGCTTTCAATTCTTTTGTTCCATTTTTCTGCCCCGTCGGGCACCGCTCGCTCTATCTTGGACACGTCTCGCCGGGCGGACCCCGTGTCCCGTTGGAGGGATGGCTACGGCCGAACGTGCCCGCTGACGGGGCTATTTTGGCTCGCAGCTCGAAAAATCGCTGCGAAATCTCTCCGGGAAGATCCGGACGGAATGAGCCGAAGTTGCGGCGACCGGATGAAAGAAGGGAACGGGGGGCGGGGAAGGGATTTCGTACAAAAACGAAAAAGGGGTGCAACACGAGGACTTCCCAGGGGGTCACCCATCCTTGTACTACTCTCGCCCAAGCACGCTTAACTGCGGAGTTCTGATGGGATCCGGTGCATTAGTGCTGGTATGATCGCACCCGATAGGCACTCCGCTTTCAATTCTTTTGGTCCATTTTTCGGCCCCGTCGGGCACCGCTCCCTCTATCTCTGGCTTTCTTGGCCACGTCTCGCCGGCCGGACCCCGTATCCCGTTGGAGGGATGGCTACGGCCGAGAGTGCCCGCTGAAGGGGGCTATTTTGGCTCGCAGCTCGAAAAATCGCTGCAGCGAAAACTCTCCGGGAAGATCCGGACGGAATGAGCCGAAGTTGCGGCGACCGGATGAAAGAAGGGAACGGGGGGCGGGGAAGGGATTTCGTACAAAAACGAAAAAGGGGTGCAACACGAGGACTTCCCAGGGGGTCACCCATCCTAGTACTACTCTCGCCCAAGCACGCTTAACTGCGGAGTTCTGATGGGATCCGGTGCATTAGTGCTGGTATGATCGCACCCGATAGGCACTCCGCTTTCAATTCTTTTGGTCCATTTTTCGGCCCCGTCGGGCACCGCTCGCTCTATCTCTGGCTTTCTTGGCCACGTCTCGCCGGCCGGACCCCGTATCCCGTTGGAGGGATGGCTGCGGCCGAACGTGCCCGCTGACGGGGCTATTTTGGCTCGAAGCTGGAAAAATCGCTGCGAAAACTCTCCGGGAAGATCCGGACGGCATGAGCCGAAGTTGCGGCGACCGGATGAAAGAAGGGAACGGGGGGCGGGGAAGGGATTTCGTACAAAAACGAAAAAGGGGTGCAACACGAGGACTTCCCAGGGGGTCACCCATCCTAGTACTACTCTCGCCCAAGCACGCTTAACTGCGGAGTTCTGATGGGATCCGGTGCATTAGTGCTGGTATGATCGCACCCGATAGGCACTCCGCTTTCAATTCTTTTGGTCCATTTTTCTGCCCCGTCGGGCACTGCTCACTCTATCTCTGGCTTTCTTGGCCACGTCTCGCCGGCCGGACCCCGTATCCCGTTTGAGGGATGGCTGCGGCCGAGAGTGCCCGCTGAAGGGGGCTATTTTGGCTCGCAGCTCGAAAAATCGCTGCGAAAACTCTCCGGGAAGATACGGACGGAATGAGCCGAAGTTGCGGCGACCGGATGAAAGAAGGGAACGGGGGGCGGGGAAGGGATTTCGTACAAAAACGAAAAAGGGGTGCAACACGAGGACTTCCCAGGGGGTCACCCATCCTAGTACTACTCTCGCCCAAGCACGCTTAACTGCGGAGTTCTGATGGGATCCGGTGCATTAGTGCTGGTATGATCGCACCCGATAGGCACTCCGCTTTCAATTCTTTTGGTCCATTTTTCGGCCCCGTCGGGCACCGCTCGCTCTATCTCTGGCTTTCTTGGCCACGTCTCGCCGGCCGGACCCCGTATCCCGTTGGAGGGATGGCTGCGGCCGAACGTGCCCGCTGACGGGGCTATTTTGGCTCGAAGCTGGAAAAATCGCTGCGAAAACTCTCCGGGAAGATCCGGACGGAATGAGCCGAAGTTGCGGCGACCGGATGAAAGAAGGGAACGGGGGGCGGGGAAGGGATTTCGTACAAAAACGAAAAAGGGGTGCAACACGAGGACTTCCCAGGGGGTCACCCATCCTAGTACTACTCTCGCCCAAGCACGCTTAACTGCGGAGTTCTGATGGGATCCGGTGCATTAGTGCTGGTATGATCGCACCCGATAGGCACTCCGCTTTCAATTCTTTTGGTCCATTTTTCTGCCCCGTCGGGCACTGCTCACTCTATCTCTGGCTTTCTTGGCCACGTCTCGCCGGCCGGACCCCGTATCCCGTTTGAGGGATGGCTGCGGCCGAGAGTGCCCGCTGAAGGGGGCTATTTTGGCTCGCAGCTCGAAAAATCGCTGCGAAAACTCTCCGGGAAGATACGGACGGAATGAGCCGAAGTTGCGGCGACCGGATGAAAGAAGGGAACGGGGGGCGGGGAAGGGATTTCGTACAAAAACGAAAAAGGGGTGCAACACGAGGACTTCCCAGGGGGTCACCCATCCTAGTACTACTCTCGCCCAAGCACGCTTAACTGCGGAGTTCTGATGGGATCCGGTGCATTAGTGCTGGTATGATCGCACCCGATAGGCACTCCGCTTTCAATTCTTTTGGTCCATTTTTCGGCCCCGTCGGGCACCGCTCCCTCTATCTCTGGCTTTCTTGGCCACGTCTCGCCGGCCGGACCCCGTATCCCGTTGGAGGGATGGCTACGGCCGAGAGTGCCCGCTGAAGGGGGCTATTTTGGCTCGCAGCTCGAAAAATCGCTGCAGCGAAAACTCTCCGGGAAGATCCGGACGGAATGAGCCGAAGTTGCGGCGACCGGATGAAAGAAGGGAACGGGGGGCGGGGAAGGGATTTCGTACAAAAACGAAAAAGGGGTGCAACACGAGGACTTCCCAGGGGGTCACCCATCCTAGTACTACTCTCGCCCAAGCACGCTTAACTGCGGAGTTCTGATGGGATCCGGTGCATTAGTGCTGGTATGATCGCACCCGATAGGCACTCCGCTTTCAATTCTTTTGGTCCATTTTTCGGCCCCGTCGGGCACCGCTCGCTCTATCTCTGGCTTTCTTGGCCACGTCTCGCCGGCCGGACCCCGTATCCCGTTGGAGGGATGGCTGCGGCCGAACGTGCCCGCTGACGGGGCTATTTTGGCTCGAAGCTGGAAAAATCGCTGCGAAAACTCTCCGGGAAGATCCGGACGGCATGAGCCGAAGTTGCGGCGACCGGATGAAAGAAGGGAACGGGGGGCGGGGAAGGGATTTCGTACAAAAACGAAAAAGGGGTGCAACACGAGGACTTCCCAGGGGGTCACCCATCCTAGTACTACTCTCGCCCAAGCACGCTTAACTGCGGAGTTCTGATGGGATCCGGTGCATTAGTGCTGGTATGATCGCACCCGATAGGCACTCCGCTTTCAATTCTTTTGGTCCATTTTTCTGCCCCGTCGGGCACTGCTCACTCTATCTCTGGCTTTCTTGGCCACGTCTCGCCGGCCGGACCCCGTATCCCGTTTGAGGGATGGCTGCGGCCGAGAGTGCCCGCTGAAGGGGGCTATTTTGGCTCGCAGCTCGAAAAATCGCTGCGAAAACTCTCCGGGAAGATACGGACGGAATGAGCCGAAGTTGCGGCGACCGGATGAAAGAAGGGAACGGGGGGCGGGGAAGGGATTTCGTACAAAAACGAAAAAGGGGTGCAACACGAGGACTTCCCAGGGGGTCACCCATCCTAGTACTACTCTCGCCCAAGCACGCTTAACTGCGGAGTTCTGATGGGATCCGGTGCATTAGTGCTGGTATGATCGCACCCGATAGGCACTCCGCTTTCAATTCTTTTGGTCCATTTTTCGGCCCCGTCGGGCACCGCTCCCTCTATCTCTGGCTTTCTTGGCCACGTCTCGCCGGCCGGACCCCGTATCCCGTTGGAGGGATGGCTACGGCCGAGAGTGCCCGCTGAAGGGGGCTATTTTGGCTCGCAGCTCGAAAAATCGCTGCAGCGAAAACTCTCCGGGAAGATCCGGACGGAATGAGCCGAAGTTGCGGCGACCGGATGAAAGAAGGGAACGGGGGGCGGGGAAGGGATTTCGTACAAAAACGAAAAAGGGGTGCAACACGAGGACTTCCCAGGGGGTCACCCATCCTAGTACTACTCTCGCCCAAGCACGCTTAACTGCGGAGTTCTGATGGGATCCGGTGCATTAGTGCTGGTATGATCGCACCCGATAGGCACTCCGCTTTCAATTCTTTTGGTCCATTTTTCTGCCCCGTCGGGCACTGCTCACTCTATCTCTGGCTTTCTTGGCCACGTCTCGCCGGCCGGACCCCGTATCCCGTTGGAGGGATGGCTGCGGCCGAGAGTGCCCGCTGAAGGGGGCTATTTTGGCTCGCAGCTCGAAAAATCGCTGCGAAAACTCTCCGGGAAGATACGGACGGAATGAGCCGAAGTTGCGGCGACCGGATGAAAGAAGGGAACGGGGGGCGGGGAAGGGATTTCGTACAAAAACGAAAAAGGGGTGCAACACGAGGACTTCCCAGGGGGTCACCCATCCTAGTACTACTCTCGCCCAAGCACGCTTAACTGCGGAGTTCTGATGGGATCCGGTGCATTAGTGCTGGTATGATCGCACCCGATAGGCACTCCGCTTTCAATTCTTTTGGTCCATTTTTCGGCCCCGTCGGGCACCGCTCCCTCTATCTCTGGCTTTCTTGGCCACGTCTCGCCGGCCGGACCCCGTATCCCGTTGGAGGGATGGCTACGGCCGAGAGTGCCCGCTGAAGGGGGCTATTTTGGCTCGCAGCTCGAAAAATCGCTGCAGCGAAAACTCTCCGGGAAGATCCGGACGGAATGAGCCGAAGTTGCGGCGACCGGATGAAAGAAGGGAACGGGGGGCGGGGAAGGGATTTCGTACAAAAACGAAAAAGGGGTGCAACACGAGGACTTCCCAGGGGGTCACCCATCCTAGTACTACTCTCGCCCAAGCACGCTTAACTGCGGAGTTCTGATGGGATCCGGTGCATTAGTGCTGGTATGATCGCACCCGATAGGCACTCCGCTTTCAATTCTTTTGGTCCATTTTTCGGCCCCGTCGGGCACCGCTCGCTCCATCTCTGGCTTTCTTGGCCACGTCTCGCCGGCCGGACCCCGTATCCCGTTGGAGGGATGGCTGCGGCCGAACGTGCCCGCTGACGGGGCTATTTTGGCTCGAAGCTGGAAAAATCGCTGCGAAAACTCTCCCGGAAGATCCGGACGGCATGAGCCGAAGTTGCGGCGACCGGATGAAAGAAGGGAACGGGGGGCGGGGAAGGGATTTCGTACAAAAACGAAAAAGGGGTGCAACACGAGGACTTCCCAGGGGGTCACCCATCCTAGTACTACTCTCGCCCAAGCACGCTTAACTGCGGAGTTCTGATGGGATCCGGTGCATTAGTGCTGGTATGATCGCACCCGATAGGCACTCCGCTTTCAATTCTTTTGGTCCATTTTTCTGCCCCGTCGGGAACTGCTCACTCTATCTCTGGCTTTCTTGGCCACGTCTCGCCGGCCGGACCCCGTATCCCGTTGGAGGGATGGCTACGGCCGAGAGTGCCCGCTGAAGGGGGCTATTTTGGCTCGCAGCTGGAAAAATCGCTGCAGCGAAAACTCTCCGGGAAGATCCGGACGGAATGAGCCGAAGTTGCGGCGACCGGATGAAAGAAGGGAACGGGGGGCGGGGAAGGGATTTCGTACAAAAACGAAAAAGGGGTGCAACACGAGGACTTCCCAGGGGGTCACCCATCCTAGTACTACTCTCGCCCAAGCACGCTTAACTGCGGAGTTCTGATGGGATCCGGTGCATTACTGCTGGTATGATCGCACCCGATAGGCACTCCGCTTTCAATTCTTTTGTTCCATTTTTCTGCCCCGTCGGGCACTGCTCACTCTATCTCTGGCTTTCCCAGCCACGTCTCGCCGGCCGGACCCCGTATCCCGTTGGAGGGATGGCTACGGCCGAACGTGCCCGCTGACGGGGCGATTTTGGCTCGCAGCTCGAAAAATCGCTGCGAAAACTCTCCGGGAAGATACGGACGGAATGAGCCGAAGTTGCGGCGACCGGATGAAAGAAGGGAACGGGGGGCGGGGAAGGGATTTCGTACAAAAACGAAAAAGGGGTGCAACACGACGACTTCCCAGGGGGTCACCCATCCTAGTACTACTCTCGCCCAAGCACGCCTAACTGCGGAGTTCTGATGGGATCCGGTGCATTAGTGCTGGTATGATCGCACCCCATAGGCACTCCGCTTTCAATTCTTTTGTTCCATTTTTCTGCCCCGTCGGGCACTGCTCACTCTATCTCTGGCTTTCCCAGCCACGTCTCGCCGGCCGGACCCCGTATCCCGTTGGAGGGATGGCTACGGCCGAACGTGCCCGCTGACGGGGCGATTTTGGCTCGCAGCTCGAAAAATCGCTGCGAAAACTCTCCGGGAAGATCCGGACGGAATGAGCCGAAGTTGCGGCGACCGGATGAAAGAAGGGAACGGGGGGCGGGGAAGGGATTTCGTACGAAAACGAAAAAGGGTGCAACACGAGGACTTCCCAGGGGGTCACCCATCCTAGTACTACTCTCGCCCAAGCACGCCTAACTGCGGAGTTCTGATGGGATCCGGTGCATTAGTGCTGGTATGATCGCACCCCATAGGCACTCCGCTTTCAATTCTTTTGTTCCATTTTTCTGCCCCGTCGGGCACTGCTCACTCTATCTCTGGCTTTCCCAGCCACGTCTCGCCGGCCGGACCCCGTATCCCGTTGGAGGGATGGCTACGGCCGAACGTGCCCGCTGACGGGGCGATTTTGGCTCGCAGCTCGAAAAATCGCTGCGAAATCTCTCCGGGAAGATCCGGACGGAATGAGCCGAAGTTGCGGCGACCGGATGAAAGAAGGGAACGGGGGGCGGGGAAGGGATTTCGTACGAAAACGAAAAAGGGGTGCAACACGAGGACTTCCCAGGGGGTCACCCATCCTAGTACTACTCTCGCCCAAGCGCGCCTAACTGCGGAGTTCTGATGGGATCCGGTGCATTAGTGCTGGTATGATCGCACCCCATAGGCACTCCGCTTTCAATTCTTTTGTTCCATTTTTCTGCCCCGTCGAGCACTTCTCACTCTATCTCTGGCTTTCCCAGCCACGTCTCGCCGGCCGGACCCCGTATCCCGTTGGAGGGATGGCTACGGCCGAACGTGCCCGCTGACGGGGCGATTTTGGCTCGCAGCTCGAAAAATCGCTGCGAAAACTCTCCGGGAAGATCCGGACGGAATGAGCCGAAGTTGCGGCGACCGGATGAAAGAAGGGAACGGGGGGCGGGGAAGGGATTTCGTACGAAAACGAAAAAGGGTGCAACACGAGGACTTCCCAGGGGGTCACCCATCCTAGTACTACTCTCGCCCAAGCACGCCTAACTGCGGAGTTCTGATGGGATCCGGTGCATTAGTGCTGGTATGATCGCACCCCATAGGCACTCCGCTTTCAATTCTTTTGTTCCATTTTTCTGCCCCGTCGGGCACTGCTCACTCTATCTCTGGCTTTCCCAGCCACGTCTCGCCGGCCGGACCCCGTATCCCGTTGGAGGGATGGCTACGGCCGAACGTGCCCGCTGACGGGGCGATTTTGGCTCGCAGCTCGAAAAATCGCTGCGAAATCTCTCCGGGAAGATCCGGACGGAATGAGCCGAAGTTGCGGCGACCGGATGAAAGAAGGGAACGGGGGGCGGGGAAGGGATTTCGTACGAAAACGAAAAAGGGGTGCAACACGAGGACTTCCCAGGGGGTCACCCATCCTAGTACTACTCTCGCCCAAGCGCGCCTAACTGCGGAGTTCTGATGGGATCCGGTGCATTAGTGCTGGTATGATCGCACCCCATAGGCACTCCGCTTTCAATTCTTTTGTTCCATTTTTCTGCCCCGTCGAGCACTTCTCACTCTATCTCTGGCTTTCTCAGCCACGTCTCGCCGGCCGGACCCCGTATCCCGTTGGAGGGATGGCTACGGCCGAACGTGCCCGCTGACGGGGCTATTATGGCTCGCAGCTCGAAAAATCGCTGCGAAATCTCTCCGGGAAGATCCGGACGGAATGAGCCGAAGTTGCGGCGACCGGATGAAAGAAGGGAACGGGGGGCGGGGAAGGGATTTCGTACAAAAACGAAAAAGGGGTGCAACACGACGACTTCCCAGGGGGTCACCCATCCTAGTACTACTCTCGCCCAAGCACGCCTAACTGCGGAGTTCTGATGGGATCCGGTGCATTAGTGCTGGTATGATCGCACCCCATAGGCACTCCGCTTTCAATTCTTTTGTTCCATTTTTCTGCCCCGTCGAGCACTTCTCACTCTATCTCTGGCTTTCCCAGCCACGTCTCGCCGGCCGGACCCCGTATCCCGTTGGAGGGATGGCTACGGCCGAACGTGCCCGCTGACGGGGCGATTTTGGCTCGCAGCTCGAAAAATCGCTGCGAAAACTCTCCGGGAAGATCCGGACGGAATGAGCCGAAGTTGCGGCGACCGGATGAAAGAAGGGAACGGGGGGCGGGGAAGGGATTTCGTACGAAAACGAAAAAGGGTGCAACACGAGGACTTCCCAGGGGGTCACCCATCCTAGTACTACTCTCGCCCAAGCACGCCTAACTGCGGAGTTCTGATGGGATCCGGTGCATTAGTGCTGGTATGATCGCACCCCATAGGCACTCCGCTTTCAATTCTTTTGTTCCATTTTTCTGCCCCGTCGGGCACTGCTCACTCTATCTCTGGCTTTCCCAGCCACGTCTCGCCGGCCGGACCCCGTATCCCGTTGGAGGGATGGCTACGGCCGAACGTGCCCGCTGACGGGGCTATTTTGGCTCGCAGCTCGAAAAATCGCTGCGAAATCTCTCCGGGAAGATCCGGACGGAATGAGCCGAAGTTGCGGCGACCGGATGAAAGAAGGGAACAGGGGGCGGGGAAGGGATTTCGTACGAAAACGAAAAAGGGGTGCAACACGAGGACTTCCCAGGGGGTCACCCATCCTAGTACTACTCTCGCCCAAGCACGCCCAACTGCGGAGTTCTGATGGGATCCGGTGCATTAGTGCTGGTATGATCGCACCCCATAGGCACTCCGCTTTCAATTCTTTTGTTCCATTTTTCTGCCCCGTCGGGCACTGCTCACTCTATCTCTGGCTTTCCCAGCCACGTCTCGCCGGCCGGACCCCGTATCCCGTTGGAGGGATGGCTACGGCCGAACGTGCCCGCTGACGGGGCTATTTTGGCTCGCAGCTCGAAAAATCGCTGCGAAATCTCTCCGGGAAGATCCGGACGGAATGAGCCGAAGTTGCGGCGACCGGATGAAAGAAGGGAACGGGGGGCGGGGAAGGGATTTCGTACGAAAACGAAAAAGGGGTGCAACACGACGACTTCCCAGGGGGTCACCCATCCTAGTACTACTCTCGCCCAAGCACGCCTAACTGCGGAGTTCTGATGGGATCCGGTGCATTAGTGCTGGTATGATCGCACCCCATAGGCACTCCGCTTTCAATTCTTTTGTTCCATTTTTCTGCCCCGTCGGGCACTGCTCACTCTATCTCTGGCTTTCCCAGCCACGTCTCGCCGGCCGGACCCCGTATCCCGTTGGAGGGATGGCTACGGCCGAACGTGCCCGCTGACGGGGCTATTTTGGCTCGCAGCTCGAAAAATCGCTGCGAAATCTCTCCGGGAAGATCCGGACGGAATGAGCCGAAGTTGCGGCGACCGGATGAAAGAAGGGAACGGGGGGCGGGGAAGGGATTTCGTACAAAAACGAAAAAGGGGTGCAACACGAGGACTTCCCAGGGGGTCACCCATCCTAGTACTACTCTCGCCCAAGCACGCCTAACTGCGGAGTTCTGATGGGATCCGGTGCATTAGTGCTGGTATGATCGCACCCCATAGGCACTCCGCTTTCAATTCTTTTGTTCCATTTTTCTGCCCCGTCGGGCACTGCTCACTCTATCTCTGGCTTTCCCAGCCACGTCTCGCCGGCCGGACCCCGTATCCCGTTGGAGGGATGGCTACGGCCGAACGTGCCCGCTGACGGGGCTATTTTGGCTCGCAGCTCGAAAAATCGCTGCGAAATCTCTCCGGGAAGATCCGGACGGAATGAGCCGAAGTTGCGGCGACCGGATGAAAGAAGGGAACGGGGGGCGGGGAAGGGATTTCGTACGAAAACGAAAAAGGGGTGCAACACGAGGACTTCCCAGGGGGTCACCCATCCTAGTACTACTCTCGCCCAAGCACGCCTAACTGCGGAGTTCTGATGGGATCCGGTGCATTAGTGCTGGTATGATCGCACCCCATAGGCACTCCGCTTTCAATTCTTTTGTTCCATTTTTATGCCCCGTCGGGCACTGCTCACTCTATCTCTGGCTTTCCCAGCCACGTCTCGCCGGCCGGACCCCGTATCCCGTTGGAGGGATGGCTACGGCCGAACGTGCCCGCTGACGGGGCTATTTTGGCTCGCAGCTCGAAAAATCGCTGCGAAATCTCTCCGGGAAGATCCGGACGGAATGAGCCGAAGTTGCGGCGACCGGATGAAAGAAGGGAACGGGGGGCGGGGAAGGGATTTCGTACGAAAACGAAAAAGGGGTGCAACACGAGGACTTCCCAGGGGGTCACCCATCCTAGTACTACTCTCGCCCAAGCACGCCTAACTGCGGAGTTCTGATGGGATCCGGTGCATTAGTGCTGGTATGATCGCACCCCATAGGCACTCCGCTTTCAATTCTTTTGTTCCATTTTTCTACCCCGTCGGGCACTGCTCACTCTATCTCTGGCTTTCCCAGCCACGTCTCGCCGGCCGGACCCCGTATCCCGTTGGAGGGATGGCTACGGCCGAACGTGCCCGCTGACGGGGCGATTTTGGCTCGCAGCTCGAAAAATCGCTGCGAAAACTCTCCGGGAAGATCCGGACGGAATGAGCCGAAGTTGCGGCGACCGAATGAAAGAAGGGAACGGGGGGCGGGGAAGGGATTTCGTACAAAAACGAAAAAGGGGTGCAACACGAGGACTTCCCAGGGGGTCACCCATCCTAGTACTACTCTCGCCCAAGCACGCCTAACTGCGGAGTTCTGATGGGATCCGGTGCATTAGTGCTGGTATGATCGCACCCCATAGGCACTCCGCTTTCAATTCTTTTGTTCCATTTTTCTGCCCCGTCGAGCACTTCTCACTCTATCTCTGGCTTTCTCAGCCACGTCTCGCCGGCCGGACCCCGTATCCCGTTGGAGGGATGGCTACGGCCGAACGTGCCCGCTGACGGGGCGATTTTGGCTCGCAGCTCGAAAAATCGCTGCGAAAACTCTCCGGGAAGATCCGGACGGAATGAGCCGAAGTTGCGGCGACCGGATGAAAGAAGGGAACGGGGGGCGGGGAAGGGATTTCGTACAAAAACGAAAAAGGGGTGCAACACGAGGACTTCCCAGGGGGTCACCCATCCTAGTACTACTCTCGCCCAAGCGCGCCTAACTGCGGAGTTCTGATGGGATCCGGTGCATTAGTGCTGGTATGATCGCACCCCATAGGCACTCCGCTTTCAATTCTTTTGTTCCATTTTTCTGCCCCGTCGAGCACTTCTCACTCTATCTCTGGCTTTCTCAGCCACGTCTCGCCGGCCGGACCCCGTATCCCGTTGGAGGGATGGCTACGGCCGAACGTGCCCGCTGACGGGGCTATTATGGCTCGCAGCTCGAAAAATCGCTGCGAAATCTCTCCGGGAAGATCCGGACGGAATGAGCCGAAGTTGCGGCGACCGGATGAAAGAAGGGAACGGGGGGCGGGGAAGGGATTTCGTACAAAAACGAAAAAGGGGTGCAACACGACGACTTCCCAGGGGGTCACCCATCCTAGTACTACTCTCGCCCAAGCACGCCTAACTGCGGAGTTCTGATGGGATCCGGTGCATTAGTGCTGGGATGATCGCACCCCATAGGCACTCCGCTTTCAATTCTTTTGTTCCATTTTTCTGCCCCGTCGGGCACTGCTCACTCTATCTCTGGCTTTCCCAGCCACGTCTCGCCGGCCGGACCCCGTATCCCGTTGGAGGGATGGCTACGGCCGAACGTGCCCGCTGACGGGGCGATTTTGGCTCGCAGCTCGAAAAATCGCTGCGAAAACTCTCCGGGAAGATCCGGACGGAATGAGCCGAAGTTGCGGCGACCGGATGAAAGAAGGGAACGGGGGGCGGGGAAGGGATTTCGTACAAAAACGAAAAAGGGGTGCAACACGACGACTTCCCAGGGGGTCACCCATCCTAGTACTACTCTCGCCCAAGCACGCCTAACTGCGGAGTTCTGATGGGATCCGGTGCATTAGTGCTGGTATGATCGCACCCCATAGGCACTCCGCTTTCAATTCTTTTGTTCCATTTTTCTGCCCCGTCGGGCACTGCTCACTCTATCTCTGGCTTTCCCAGCCACGTCTCGCCGGCCGGACCCCGTATCCCGTTGGAGGGATGGCTACGGCCGAACGTGCCCGCTGACGGGGCTATTTTGGCTCGCAGCTCGAAAAATCGCTGCGAAATCTCTCCGGGAAGATCCGGACGGAATGAGCCGAAGTTGCGGCGACCGGATGAAAGAAGGGAACAGGGGGCGGGGAAGGGATTTCGTACGAAAACGAAAAAGGGGTGCAACACGAGGACTTCCCAGGGGGTCACCCATCCTAGTACTACTCTCGCCCAAGCACGCCCAACTGCGGAGTTCTGATGGGATCCGGTGCATTAGTGCTGGTATGATCGCACCCCATAGGCACTCCGCTTTCAATTCTTTTGTTCCATTTTTCTGCCCCGTCGGGCACTGCTCACTCTATCTCTGGCTTTCCCAGCCACGTCTCGCCGGCCGGACCCCGTATCCCGTTGGAGGGATGGCTACGGCCGAACGTGCCCGCTGACGGGGCTATTTTGGCTCGCAGCTCGAAAAATCGCTGCGAAATCTCTCCGGGAAGATCCGGACGGAATGAGCCGAAGTTGCGGCGACCGGATGAAAGAAGGGAACGGGGGGCGGGGAAGGGATTTCGTACGAAAACGAAAAAGGGGTGCAACACGACGACTTCCCAGGGGGTCACCCATCCTAGTACTACTCTCGCCCAAGCACGCCTAACTGCGGAGTTCTGATGGGATCCGGTGCATTAGTGCTGGTATGATCGCACCCCATAGGCACTCCGCTTTCAATTCTTTTGTTCCATTTTTCTGCCCCGTCGGGCACTGCTCACTCTATCTCTGGCTTTCCCAGCCACGTCTCGCCGGCCGGACCCCGTATCCCGTTGGAGGGATGGCTACGGCCGAACGTGCCCGCTGACGGGGCTATTTTGGCTCGCAGCTCGAAAAATCGCTGCGAAATCTCTCCGGGAAGATCCGGACGGAATGAGCCGAAGTTGCGGCGACCGGATGAAAGAAGGGAACGGGGGGCGGGGAAGGGATTTCGTACAAAAACGAAAAAGGGGTGCAACACGAGGACTTCCCAGGGGGTCACCCATCCTAGTACTACTCTCGCCCAAGCACGCCTAACTGCGGAGTTCTGATGGGATCCGGTGCATTAGTGCTGGTATGATCGCACCCCATAGGCACTCCGCTTTCAATTCTTTTGTTCCATTTTTCTGCCCCGTCGGGCACTGCTCACTCTATCTCTTGCTTTCCCAGCCACGTCTCGCCGGCCGGACCCCGTATCCCGTTGGAGGGATGGCTACGGCCGAACGTGCCCGCTGACGGGGCTATTTTGGCTCGCAGCTCGAAAAATCGCTGCGAAAACTCTCCGGGAAGATCCGGACGGAATGAGCCGAAGTTGCGGCGACCGGATGAAAGAAGGGAACGGGGGGCGGGGAAGGGATTTCGTACAAAAACGAAAAAGGGGTGCAACACGACGACTTCCCAGGGGGTCACCCATCCTAGTACTACTCTCGCCCAAGCACGCCTAACTGCGGAGTTCTGATGGGATCCGGTGCATTAGTGCTGGTATGATCGCACCCCATAGGAACTCCGCTTTCAATTCTTTTGTTCCATTTTTCTGCCCCGTCGGGCACTGCTCACTCTATCTCTGGCTTTCCCAGCCACGTCTCGCCGGCCGGACCCCGTATCCCGTTGGAGGGATGGCTACGGCCGAACGTGCCCGCTGACGGGGCGATTTTGGCTCGCAGCTCGAAAAATCGCTGCGAAAACTCTCCGGGAAGATCCGAACGGAATGAGCCGAAGTTGCGGCGACCGGATGAAAGAAGGGAACGGGGGCGGGGAAGGGATTTCGTTCAAAAACGAAAAAGGGGTGCAACACGAGGACTTCCCAGGGGGTCACCCATCCTAGTACTACTCTCGCCCAAGCACGCCTAACTGCGGAGTTCTGATGGGATCCGGTGCATTAGTGCTGGTATGATCGCACCCCATAGGCACTCCGCTTTCAATTCTTTTGTTCCATTTTTCTGCCCCGTCGGGCACTGCTCACTCTATCTCTGGCTTTCCCAGCCACGTCTCGCCGGCCGGACCCCGTATCCCGTTGGAGGGATGGCTACGGCCGAACGTGCCCGCTGACGGGGCTATTTTGGCTCGCAGCTCGAAAAATCGCTGCGAAAACTCTCCGGGAAGATCCGGACGGAATGAGCCGAAGTTGCGGCGACCGGATGAAAGAAGGGAACGGGGGGCGGGGAAGGGATTTCGTACAAAAACGAAAAAGGGGTGCAACACGACGACTTCCCAGGGGGTCACCCATCCTAGTACTACTCTCGCCCAAGCACGCCTAACTGCGGAGTTCTGATGGGATCCGGTGCATTAGTGCTGGTATGATCGCACCCCATAGGCACTCCGCTTTCAATTCTTTTGTTCCATTTTTCTGCCCCGTCGGGAACTGCTCACTCTATCTCTGGCTTTCCCAGCCACGTCTCGCCGGCCGGACCCCGTATCCCGTTGGAGGGATGGCTACGGCCGAACGTGCCCGCTGACGGGGCTATTTTGGCTCGCAGCTCGAAAAATCGCTGCGAAATCTCTCCGGGAAGATCCGGACGGAATGAGCCGAAGTTGCGGCGACCGGATGAAAGAAGGGAACGGGGGGCGGGGAAGGGATTTCGTACGAAAACGAAAAAGGGGTGCAACACGAGGACTTCCCAGGGGGTCACCCATCCTAGTACTACTCTCGCCCAAGCACGCCTAACTGCGGAGTTCTGATGGGATCCGGTGCATTAGTGCTGGTATGATCGCACCCCATAGGCACTCCGCTTTCAATTCTTTTGTTCCATTTTTCTGCCCCGTCGGGCACTGCTCACTCTATCTCTGGCTTTCCCAGCCACGTCTCGCCGGCCGGACCCCGTATCCCGTTGGAGGGATGGCTACGGCCGAACGTGCCCGCTGACGGGGCGATTTTGGCTCGCAGCTCGAAAAATCGCTGCGAAAACTCTCCGGGAAGATCCGGACGGAATGAGCCGAAGTTGCGGCGACCGGATGAAAGAAGGGAACGGGGGGCGGGGAAGGGATTTCGTACAAAAACGAAAAAGGGGTGCAACACGAGGACTTCCCAGGGGGTCACCCATCCTAGTACTACTCTCGCCCAAGCACGCCTAACTGCGGAGTTCTGATGGGATCCGGTGCATTAGTGCTGGTATGATCGCACCCCATAGGCACTCCGCTTTCAATTCTTTTGTTCCATTTTTCTGCCCCGTCGGGCACTGCTCACTCTATCTCTGGCTTTCCCAGCCACGTCTCGCCGGCCGGACCCCGTATCCCGTTGGAGGGATGGCTACGGCCGAACGTGCCCGCTGACGGGGCTATTTTGGCTCGCAGCTCGAAAAATCGCTGCGAAAACTCTCCGGGAAGATCCGGACGGAATGAGCCGAAGTTGCGGCGACCGGATGAAAGAAGGGAACGGGGGGCGGGGAAGGGATTTCGTACAAAAACGAAAAAGGGGTGCAACACGACGACTTCCCAGGGGGTCACCCATCCTAGTACTACTCTCGCCCAAGCACGCCTAACTGCGGAGTTCTGATGGGATCCGGTGCATTAGTGCTGGTATGATCGCACCCCATAGGCACTCCGCTTTCAATTCTTTTGTTCCATTTTTCTGCCCCGTCGGGAACTGCTCACTCTATCTCTGGCTTTCCCAGCCACGTCTCGCCGGCCGGACCCCGTATCCCGTTGGAGGGATGGCTACGGCCGAACGTGCCCGCTGACGGGGCTATTTTGGCTCGCAGCTCGAAAAATCGCTGCGAAATCTCTCCGGGAAGATCCGGACGGAATGAGCCGAAGTTGCGGCGACCGGATGAAAGAAGGGAACGGGGGGCGGGGAAGGGATTTCGTACGAAAACGAAAAAGGGGTGCAACACGAGGACTTCCCAGGGGGTCACCCATCCTAGTACTACTCTCGCCCAAGCACGCCTAACTGCGGAGTTCTGATGGGATCCGGTGCATTAGTGCTGGTATGATCGCACCCCATAGGCACTCCGCTTTCAATTCTTTTGTTCCATTTTTCTGCCCCGTCGGGCACTGCTCACTCTATCTCTGGCTTTCCCAGCCACGTCTCGCCGGCCGGACCCCGTATCCCGTTGGAGGGATGGCTACGGCCGAACGTGCCCGCTGACGGGGCGATTTTGGCTCGCAGCTCGAAAAATCGCTGCGAAAACTCTCCGGGAAGATCCGGACGGAATGAGCCGAAGTTGCGGCGACCGGATGAAAGAAGGGAACGGGGGGCGGGGAAGGGATTTCGTACAAAAACGAAAAAGGGGTGCAACACGAGGACTTCCCAGGGGGTCACCCATCCTAGTACTACTCTCGCCCAAGCGCGCCTAACTGCGGAGTTCTGATGGGATCCGGTGCATTAGTGCTGGTATGATCGCACCCCATAGGCACTCCGCTTTCAATTCTTTTGTTCCATTTTTCTGCCCCGTCGAGCACTTCTCACTCTATCTCTGGCTTTCTCAGCCACGTCTCGCCGGCCGGACCCCGTATCCCGTTGGAGGGATGGCTACGGCCGAACGTGCCCGCTGACGGGGCTATTATGGCTCGCAGCTCGAAAAATCGCTGCGAAAACTCTCCGGGAAGATCCGGACGGAATGAGCCGAAGTTGCGGCGACCGGATGAAAGAAGGGAACGGGGGGCGGGGAAGGGATTTCGTACAAAAACGAAAAAGGGGTGGAACACGACGACTTCCCAGGGGGTCACCCATCCTAGTACTACTCTCGCCCAAGCACGCCTAACTGCGGAGTTCTGATGGGATCCGGTGCATTAGTGCTGGTATGATCGCACCCCATAGGCACTCCGCTTTCAATTCTTTTGTTCCATTTTTCTGCCCCGTCGGGCACTGCTCACTCTATCTCTTGCTTTCCCAGCCACGTCTCGCCGGCCGGACCCCGTATCCCGTTGGAGGGATGGCTACGGCCGAACGTGCCCGCTGACGGGGCTATTTTGGCTCGCAGCTCGAAAAATCGCTGCGAAAACTCTCCGGGAAGATCCGGACGGAATGAGCCGAAGTTGCGGCGACCGGATGAAAGAAGGGAACGGGGGGCGGGGAAGGGATTTCGTACAAAAACGAAAAAGGGGTGCAACACGACGACTTCCCAGGGGGTCACCCATCCTAGTACTACTCTCGCCCAAGCACGCCTAACTGCGGAGTTCTGATGGGATCCGGTGCATTAGTGCTGGTATGATCGCACCCCATAGGAACTCCGCTTTCAATTCTTTTGTTCCATTTTTCTGCCCCGTCGGGCACTGCTCACTCTATCTCTGGCTTTCCCAGCCACGTCTCGCCGGCCGGACCCCGTATCCCGTTGGAGGGATGGCTACGGCCGAACGTGCCCGCTGACGGGGCGATTTTGGCTCGCAGCTCGAAAAATCGCTGCGAAAACTCTCCGGGAAGATCCGGACGGAATGAGCCGAAGTTGCGGCGACCGGATGAAAGAAGGGAACGGGGGGCGGGGAAGGGATTTCGTACAAAAACGAAAAAGGGGTGCAACACGAGGACTTCCCAGGGGGTCACCCATCCTAGTACTACTCTCGCCCAAGCGCGCCTAACTGCGGAGTTCTGATGGGATCCGGTGCATTAGTGCTGGTATGATCGCACCCCATAGGCACTCCGCTTTCAATTCTTTTGTTCCATTTTTCTGCCCCGTCGAGCACTTCTCACTCTATCTCTGGCTTTCTCAGCCACGTCTCGCCGGCCGGACCCCGTATCCCGTTGGAGGGATGGCTACGGCCGAACGTGCCCGCTGACGGGGCTATTATGGCTCGCAGCTCGAAAAATCGCTGCGAAAACTCTCCGGGAAGATCCGGACGGAATGAGCCGAAGTTGCGGCGACCGGATGAAAGAAGGGAACGGGGGGCGGGGAAGGGATTTCGTACAAAAACGAAAAAGGGGTGGAACACGACGACTTCCCAGGGGGTCACCCATCCTAGTACTACTCTCGCCCAAGCACGCCTAACTGCGGAGTTCTGATGGGATCCGGTGCATTAGTGCTGGTATGATCGCACCCCATAGGCACTCCGCTTTCAATTCTTTTGTTCCATTTTTCTGCCCCGTCGGGCACTGCTCACTCTATCTCTTGCTTTCCCAGCCACGTCTCGCCGGCCGGACCCCGTATCCCGTTGGAGGGATGGCTACGGCCGAACGTGCCCGCTGACGGGGCTATTTTGGCTCGCAGCTCGAAAAATCGCTGCGAAAACTCTCCGGGAAGATCCGGACGGAATGAGCCGAAGTTGCGGCGACCGGATGAAAGAAGGGAACGGGGGGCGGGGAAGGGATTTCGTACAAAAACGAAAAAGGGGTGCAACACGACGACTTCCCAGGGGGTCACCCATCCTAGTACTACTCTCGCCCAAGCACGCCTAACTGCGGAGTTCTGATGGGATCCGGTGCATTAGTGCTGGTATGATCGCACCCCATAGGAACTCCGCTTTCAATTCTTTTGTTCCATTTTTCTGCCCCGTCGGGCACTGCTCACTCTATCTCTGGCTTTCCCAGCCACGTCTCGCCGGCCGGACCCCGTATCCCGTTGGAGGGATGGCTACGGCCGAACGTGCCCGCTGACGGGGCGATTTTGGCTCGCAGCTCGAAAAATCGCTGCGAAAACTCTCCGGGAAGATCCGAACGGAATGAGCCGAAGTTGCGGCGACCGGATGAAAGAAGGGAACGGGGGCGGGGAAGGGATTTCGTTCAAAAACGAAAAAGGGGTGCAACACGAGGACTTCCCAGGGGGTCACCCATCCTAGTACTACTCTCGCCCAAGCACGCCTAACTGCGGAGTTCTGATGGGATCCGGTGCATTAGTGCTGGTATGATCGCACCCCATAGGCACTCCGCTTTCAATTCTTTTGTTCCATTTTTCTGCCCCGTCGGGCACTGCTCACTCTATCTCTGGCTTTCCCAGCCACGTCTCGCCGGCCGGACCCCGTATCCCGTTGGAGGGATGGCTACGGCCGAACGTGCCCGCTGACGGGGCTATTTTGGCTCGCAGCTCGAAAAATCGCTGCGAAAACTCTCCGGGAAGATCCGGACGGAATGAGCCGAAGTTGCGGCGACCGGATGAAAGAAGGGAACGGGGGGCGGGGAAGGGATTTCGTACAAAAACGAAAAAGGGGTGCAACACGACGACTTCCCAGGGGGTCACCCATCCTAGTACTACTCTCGCCCAAGCACGCCTAACTGCGGAGTTCTGATGGGATCCGGTGCATTAGTGCTGGTATGATCGCACCCCATAGGCACTCCGCTTTCAATTCTTTTGTTCCATTTTTCTTCCCCGTCGGGCACTGCTCACTCTATCTCTGGCTTTCCCAGCCACGTCTCGCCGGCCGGACCCCGTATCCCGTTGGAGGGATGGCTACGGCCGAACGTGCCCGCTGACGGGGCTATTTTGGCTCGCAGCTCGAAAAATCGCTGCGAAATCTCTCCGGGAAGATCCGGACGGAATGAGCCGAAGTTGCGGCGACCGGATGAAAGAAGGGAACGGGGGGCGGGGAAGGGATTTCGTACGAAAACGAAAAAGGGGTGCAACACGAGGACTTCCCAGGGGGTCACCCATCCTAGTACTACTCTCGCCCAAGCACGCCTAACTGCGGAGTTCTGATGGGATCCGGTGCATTAGTGCTGGTATGATCGCACCCCATAGGCACTCCGCTTTCAATTCTTTTGTTCCATTTTTCTGCCCCGTCGGGCACTGCTCACTCTATCTCTGGCTTTCCCAGCCACGTCTCGCCGGCCGGACCCCGTATCCCGTTGGAGGGATGGCTACGGCCGAACGTGCCCGCTGACGGGGCGATTTTGGCTCGCAGCTCGAAAAATCGCTGCGAAAACTCTCCGGGAAGATCCGGACGGAATGAGCCGAAGTTGCGGCGACCGGATGAAAGAAGGGAACGGGGGGCGGGGAAGGGATTTCGTACAAAAACGAAAAAGGGGTGCAACACGAGGACTTCCCAGGGGGTCACCCATCCTAGTACTACTCTCGCCCAAGCGCGCCTAACTGCGGAGTTCTGATGGGATCCGGTGCATTAGTGCTGGTATGATCGCACCCCATAGGCACTCCGCTTTCAATTCTTTTGTTCCATTTTTCTGCCCCGTCGAGCACTTCTCACTCTATCTCTGGCTTTCTCAGCCACGTCTCGCCGGCCGGACCCCGTATCCCGTTGGAGGGATGGCTACGGCCGAACGTGCCCGCTGACGGGGCTATTTTGGCTCGCAGCTCGAAAAATCGCTGCGAAATCTCTCCGGGAAGATCCGGACGGAATGAGCCGAAGTTGCGGCGACCGGATGAAAGAAGGGAACGGGGGGCGGGGAAGGGATTTCGTACGAAAACGAAAAAGGGGTGCAACACGAGGACTTCCCAGGGGGTCACCCATCCTAGTACTACTCTCGCCCAAGCACGCCTAACTGCGGAGTTCTGATGGGATCCGGTGCATTAGTGCTGGTATGATCGCACCCCATAGGCACTCCGCTTTCAATTCTTTTGTTCCATTTTTCTGCCCCGTCGGGCACTGCTCACTCTATCTCTGGCTTTCCCAGCCACGTCTCGCCGGCCGGACCCCGTATCCCGTTGGAGGGATGGCTACGGCCGAACGTGCCCGCTGACGGGGCGATTTTGGCTCGCAGCTCGAAAAATCGCTGCGAAAACTCTCCGGGAAGATCCGGACGGAATGAGCCGAAGTTGCGGCGACCGGATGAAAGAAGGGAACGGGGGGCGGGGAAGGGATTTCGTACAAAAACGAAAAAGGGGTGCAACACGACGACTTCCCAGGGGGTCACCCATCCTAGTACTACTCTCGCCCAAGCACGCCTAACTGCGGAGTTCTGATGGGATCCGGTGCATTAGTGCTGGTATGATCGCACCCCATAGGCACTCCGCTTTCAATTCTTTTGTTCCATTTTTCTGCCTCGTCGGGCACTGCTCACTCTATCTCTGGCTTTCCCAGCCACGTCTCGCCGGCCGGACCCCGTATCCCGTTGGAGGGATGGCTACGGCCGAACGTGCCCGCTGACGGGGCTATTTTGGCTCGCAGCTCGAAAAATCGCTGCGAAAACTCTCCGGGAAGATCCGGACGGAATGAGCCGAAGTTGCGGCGACCGGATGAAAGAAGGGAACGGGGGGCGGGGAAGGGATTTCGTTCAAAAACGAAAAAGGGGTGCAACACGACGACTTCCCAGGGGGTCACCCATCCTAGTACTACTCTCGCCCAAGCACGCCTAACTGCGGAGTTCTGATGGGATCCGGTGCATTAGTGCTGGTATGATCGCACCCCATAGGCACTCCGCTTTCAATTCTTTTGTTCCATTTTTCTGCCCCGTCGGGCACTGCTCACTCTATCTCTGGCTTTCCCAGCCACGTCTCGCCGGCCGGACCCCGTATCCCGTTGGAGGGATGGCTACGGCCGAACGTGCCCGCTGACGGGGCTATTTTGGCTCGCAGCTCGAAAAATCGCTGCGAAAACTCTCCGGGAAGATCCGGACGGAATGAGCCGAAGTTGCGGCGACCGGATGAAAGAAGGGAACGGGGGGCGAGGAAGGGATTTCGTACAAAAACGAAAAAGGGGTGCAACACGACGACTTCCCAGGGGGTCACCCATCCTAGTACTACTCTCGCCCAAGCACGCCTAACTGCGGAGTTCTGATGGGATCCGGTGCATTAGTGCTGGTATGATCGCACCCCATAGGCACTCCGCTTTCAATTCTTTTGTTCCATTTTTCTGCCCCGTCGGGCACTGCTCACTCTATCTCTGGCTTTCCCAGCCACGTCTCGCCGGCCGGACCCCGTATCCCGTTGGAGGGATGGCTACGGCCGAACGTGCCCGCTGACGGGGCTATTTTGGCTCGCAGCTCGAAAAATCGCTGCGAAAACTCTCCGGGAAGATCCGGACGGAATGAGCCGAAGTTGCGGCGACCGGATGAAAGAAGGGAACGGGGGGCGGGGAAGGGATTTCGTACAAAAACGAAAAAGGGGTGCAACACGACGACTTCCCAGGGGGTCACCCATCCTAGTACTACTCTCGCCCAAGCACGCCTAACTGCGGAGTTCTGATGGGATCCGGTGCATTAGTGCTGGTATGATCGCACCCCATAGGAACTCCGCTTTCAATTCTTTTGTTCCATTTTTCTGCCCCGTCGGGCACTGCTCACTCTATCTCTGGCTTTCCCAGCCACGTCTCGCCGGCCGGACCCCGTATCCCGTTGGAGGGATGGCTACGGCCGAACGTGCCCGCTGACGGGGCGATTTTGGCTCGCAGCTCGAAAAATCGCTGCGAAAACTCTCCGGGAAGATCCGAACGGAATGAGCCGAAGTTGCGGCGACCGGATGAAAGAAGGGAACGGGGGCGGGGAAGGGATTTCGTTCAAAAACGAAAAAGGGGTGCAACACGAGGACTTCCCAGGGGGTCACCCATCCTAGTACTACTCTCGCCCAAGCACGCCTAACTGCGGAGTTCTGATGGGATCCGGTGCATTAGTGCTGGTATGATCGCACCCCATAGGCACTCCGCTTTCAATTCTTTTGTTCCATTTTTCTGCCCCGTCGGGCACTGCTCACTCTATCTCTGGCTTTCCCAGCCACGTCTCGCCGGCCGGACCCCGTATCCCGTTGGAGGGATGGCTACGGCCGAACGTGCCCGCTGACGGGGCTATTTTGGCTCGCAGCTCGAAAAATCGCTGCGAAAACTCTCCGGGAAGATCCGGACGGAATGAGCCGAAGTTGCGGCGACCGGATGAAAGAAGGGAACGGGGGGCGGGGAAGGGATTTCGTACAAAAACGAAAAAGGGGTGCAACACGACGACTTCCCAGGGGGTCACCCATCCTAGTACTACTCTCGCCCAAGCACGCCTAACTGCGGAGTTCTGATGGGATCCGGTGCATTAGTGCTGGTATGATCGCACCCCATAGGAACTCCGCTTTCAATTCTTTTGTTCCATTTTTCTGCCCCGTCGGGCACTGCTCACTCTATCTCTGGCTTTCCCAGCCACGTCTCGCCGGCCGGACCCCGTATCCCGTTGGAGGGATGGCTACGGCCGAACGTGCCCGCTGACGGGGCGATTTTGGCTCGCAGCTCGAAAAATCGCTGCGAAAACTCTCCGGGAAGATCCGAACGGAATGAGCCGAAGTTGCGGCGACCGGATGAAAGAAGGGAACGGGGGCGGGGAAGGGATTTCGTTCAAAAACGAAAAAGGGGTGCAACACGAGGACTTCCCAGGGGGTCACCCATCCTAGTACTACTCTCGCCCAAGCACGCCTAACTGCGGAGTTCTGATGGGATCCGGTGCATTAGTGCTGGTATGATCGCACCCCATAGGCACTCCGCTTTCAATTCTTTTGTTCCATTTTTCTGCCCCGTCGGGCACTGCTCACTCTATCTCTGGCTTTCCCAGCCACGTCTCGCCGGCCGGACCCCGTATCCCGTTGGAGGGATGGCTACGGCCGAACGTGCCCGCTGACGGGGCTATTTTGGCTCGCAGCTCGAAAAATCGCTGCGAAAACTCTCCGGGAAGATCCGGACGGAATGAGCCGAAGTTGCGGCGACCGGATGAAAGAAGGGAACGGGGGGCGGGGAAGGGATTTCGTACAAAAACGAAAAAGGGGTGCAACACGACGACTTCCCAGGGGGTCACCCATCCTAGTACTACTCTCGCCCAAGCACGCCTAACTGCGGAGTTCTGATGGGATCCGGTGCATTAGTGCTGGTATGATCGCACCCCATAGGAACTCCGCTTTCAATTCTTTTGTTCCATTTTTCTGCCCCGTCGGGCACTGCTCACTCTATCTCTGGCTTTCCCAGCCACGTCTCGCCGGCCGGACCCCGTATCCCGTTGGAGGGATGGCTACGGCCGAACGTGCCCGCTGACGGGGCGATTTTGGCTCGCAGCTCGAAAAATCGCTGCGAAAACTCTCCGGGAAGATCCGAACGGAATGAGCCGAAGTTGCGGCGACCGGATGAAAGAAGGGAACGGGGGCGGGGAAGGGATTTCGTTCAAAAACGAAAAAGGGGTGCAACACGAGGACTTCCCAGGGGGTCACCCATCCTAGTACTACTCTCGCCCAAGCACGCCTAACTGCGGAGTTCTGATGGGATCCGGTGCATTAGTGCTGGTATGATCGCACCCCATAGGCACTCCGCTTTCAATTCTTTTGTTCCATTTTTCTGCCCCGTCGGGCACTGCTCACTCTATCTCTGGCTTTCCCAGCCACGTCTCGCCGGCCGGACCCCGTATCCCGTTGGAGGGATGGCTACGGCCGAACGTGCCCGCTGACGGGGCTATTTTGGCTCGCAGCTCGAAAAATCGCTGCGAAAACTCTCCGGGAAGATCCGGACGGAATGAGCCGAAGTTGCGGCGACCGGATGAAAGAAGGGAACGGGGGGCGGGGAAGGGATTTCGTACAAAAACGAAAAAGGGGTGCAACACGACGACTTCCCAGGGGGTCACCCATCCTAGTACTACTCTCGCCCAAGCACGCCTAACTGCGGAGTTCTGATGGGATCCGGTGCATTAGTGCTGGTATGATCGCACCCCATAGGAACTCCGCTTTCAATTCTTTTGTTCCATTTTTCTGCCCCGTCGGGCACTGCTCACTCTATCTCTGGCTTTCCCAGCCACGTCTCGCCGGCCGGACCCCGTATCCCGTTGGAGGGATGGCTACGGCCGAACGTGCCCGCTGACGGGGCGATTTTGGCTCGCAGCTCGAAAAATCGCTGCGAAAACTCTCCGGGAAGATCCGAACGGAATGAGCCGAAGTTGCGGCGACCGGATGAAAGAAGGGAACGGGGGGCGGGGAAGGGATTTCGTTCAAAAACGAAAAAGGGGTGCAACACGAGGACTTCCCAGGGGGTCACCCATCCTAGTACTACTCTCGCCCAAGCACGCCTAACTGCGGAGTTCTGATGGGATCCGGTGCATTAGTGCTGGTATCATCGCACCCCATAGGCACTCCGCTTTCAATTCTTTTGTTCCATTTTTCTGCCCCGTCGGGCACTGCTCACTCTATCTCTGGCTTTCCCAGCCACGTCTCGCCGGCCGGACCCCGTATCCCGTTGGAGGGATGGCTACGGCCGAACGTGCCCGCTGACGGGGCTATTTTGGCTCGCAGCTCGAAAAATCGCTGCGAAAACTCTCCGGGAAGATCCGGACGGAATGAGCCGAAGTTGCGGCGACCGGATGAAAGAAGGGAACGGGGGGCGGGGAAGGGATTTCGTACAAAAACGAAAAAGGGGTGCAACACGACGACTTCCCAGGGGGTCACCCATCCTAGTACTACTCTCGCCCAAGCACGCCTAACTGCGGAGTTCTGATGGGATCCGGTGCATTAGTGCTGGTATGATCGCACCCCATAGGAACTCCGCTTTCAATTCTTTTGTTCCATTTTTCTGCCCCGTCGGGCACTGCTCACTCTATCTCTGGCTTTCCCAGCCACGTCTCGCCGGCCGGACCCCGTATCCCGTTGGAGGGATGTCTACGGCCGAACGTGCCCGCTGACGGGGCGATTTTGGCTCGCAGCTCGAAAAATCGCTGCGAAAACTCTCCGGGAAGATCCGAACGGAATGAGCCGAAGTTGCGGCGACCGGATGAAAGAAGGGAACGGGGGCGGGGAAGGGATTTCGTTCAAAAACGAAAAAGGGGTGCAACACGAGGACTTCCCAGGGGGTCACCCATCCTAGTACTACTCTCGCCCAAGCACGCCTAACTGCGGAGTTCTGATGGGATCCGGTGCATTAGTGCTGGTATGATCGCACCCCATAGGCACTCCGCTTTCAATTGTTTTGTTCCATTTTTCTGCCCCGTCGGGCACTGCTCACTCTATCTCTGGCTTTCCCAGCCACGTCTCGCCGGCCGGACCCCGTATCCCGTTGGAGGGATGGCTACGGCCGAACGTGCCCGCTGACGGGGGCTATTTTGGCTCGCAGCTCGAAAAATCGCTGCGAAAACTCTCCGGGAAGATCCGGACGGAATGAGCCGAAGTTGCGGCGACCGGATGAAAGAAGGGAACGGGGGGCGGGGAAGGGATTTCGTACAAAAACGAAAAAGGGGTGCAACACGACGACTTCCCAGGGGGTCACCCATCCTAGTACTACTCTCGCCCAAGCACGCCTAACCGCGGAGTTCTGATGGGATCCGGTGCATTAGTGCTGGTATGATCGCACCCCATAGGCACTCCGCTTTCAATTCTTTTGTTCCATTTTTCTGCCCCGTCGGGCACTGCTCACTCTATCTCTGGCTTTCCCAGCCACGTCTCGCCGGCCGGACCCCGTATCCCGTTGGAGGGATGGCTACGGCCGAACGTGCCCGCTGACGGGGCTATTTTGGCTCGCAGCTCGAAAAATCGCTGCGAAAACTCTCCGGGAAGATCCGGACGGAATGAGCCGAAGTTGCGGCGACCGGATGAAAGAAGGGAACGGGGGGCGGGGAAGGGATTTCGTACAAAAACGAAAAAGGGGTGCAACACGACGACTTCCCAGGGGGTCACCCATCCTAGTACTACTCTCGCCCAAGCACGCCTAACTGCGGAGTTCTGATGGGATCCGGTGCATTAGTGCTGGTATGATCGCACCCCATAGGAACTCCGCTTTCAATTCTTTTGTTCCATTTTTCTGCCCCGTCGGGCACTGCTCACTCTATCTCTGGCTTTCCCAGCCACGTCTCGCCGGCCGGACCCCGTATCCCGTTGGAGGGATGGCTACGGCCGAACGTGCCCGCTGACGGGGCGATTTTGGCTCGCAGCTCGAAAAATCGCTGCGAAAACTCTTCGGGAAGATCCGAACGGAATGAGCCGAAGTTGCGGCGACCGGATGAAAGAAGGGAACGGGGGCGGGGAAGGGATTTCGTTCAAAAACGAAAAAGGGGTGCAACACGAGGACTTCCCAGGGGGTCACCCATCCTAGTACTACTCTCGCCCAAGCACGCCTAACTGCGGAGTTCTGATGGGATCCGGTGCATTAGTGCTGGTATGATCGCACCCCATAGGCACTCCGCTTTCAATTCTTTTGTTCCATTTTTCTGCCCCGTCGGGCACTGCTCACTCTATCTCTGGCTTTCCCAGCCACGTCTCGCCGGCCGGACCCCGTATCCCGTTGGAGGGATGGCTACGGCCGAACGTGCCCGCTGACGGGGCTATTTTGGCTCGCAGCTCGAAAAATCGCTGCGAAATCTCTCCGGGAAGATCCGGACGGAATGAGCCGAAGTTGCGGCGACCGGATGAAAGAAGGGAACGGGGGGCGGGGAAGGGATTTCGTACGAAAACGAAAAAGGGGTGCAACACGAGGACTTCCCAGGGGGTCACCCATCCTAGTACTACTCTCGCCCAAGCACGCCTAACTGCGGAGTTCTAATGGGATCCGGTGCATTAGTGCTGGTATGATCGCACCCCATAGGCACTCCGCTTTCAATTCTTTTGTTCCATTTTTCTGCCCCGTCGGGCACTGCTCACTCTATCTCTGGCTTTCCCAGCCACGTCTCGCCGGCCGGACCCCGTATCCCGTTGGAGGGATGGCTACGGCCGAACGTGCCCGCTGACGGGGCTATTTTGGCTCGCAGCTCGAAAAATCGCTGCGAAAACTCTCCGGGAAGATCCGGACGGAATGAGCCGAAGTTGCGGCGACCGGATGAAAGAAGGGAACGGGGGGCGGGGAAGGGATTTCGTACAAAAACGAAAAAGGGGTGCAACACGACGACTTCCCAGGGGGTCACCCATCCTAGTACTACTCTCGCCCAAGCACGCCTAACCGCGGAGTTCTGATGGGATCCGGTGCATTAGTGCTGGTATGATCGCACCCCATAGGCACTCCGCTTTCAATTCTTTTGTTCCATTTTTCTGCCCCGTCGGGCACTGCTCACTCTATCTCTGGCTTTCCCAGCCACGTCTCGCCGGCCGGACCCCGTATCCCGTTGGAGGGATGGCTACGGCCGAACGTGCCCGCTGACGGGGCTATTTTGGCTCGCAGCTCGAAAAATCGCTGCGAAAACTCTCCGGGAAGATCCGGACGGAATGAGCCGAAGTTGCGGCGACCGGATGAAAGAAGGGAACGGGGGGCGGGGAAGGGATTTCGTACAAAAACGAAAAAGGGGTGCAACACGACGACTTCCCAGGGGGTCACCCATCCTAGTACTACTCTCGCCCAAGCACGCCTAACTGCGGAGTTCTGATGGGATCCGGTGCATTAGTGCTGGTATGATCGCACCCCATAGGAACTCCGCTTTCAATTCTTTTGTTCCATTTTTCTGCCCCGTCGGGCACTGCTCACTCTATCTCTGGCTTTCCCAGCCACGTCTCGCCGGCCGGACCCCGTATCCCGTTGGAGGGATGGCTACGGCCGAACGTGCCCGCTGACGGGGCGATTTTGGCTCGCAGCTCGAAAAATCGCTGCGAAAACTCTCCGGGAAGATCCGAACGGAATGAGCCGAAGTTGCGGCGACCGGATGAAAGAAGGGAACGGGGGCGGGGAAGGGATTTCGTTCAAAAACGAAAAAGGGGTGCAACACGAGGACTTCCCAGGGGGTCACCCATCCTAGTACTACTCTCGCCCAAGCACGCCTAACTGCGGAGTTCTGATGGGATCCGGTGCATTAGTGCTGGTATGATCGCACCCCATAGGCACTCCGCTTTCAATTCTTTTGTTCCATTTTTCTGCCCCGTCGGGCACTGCTCACTCTATCTCTGGCTTTCCCAGCCACGTCTCGCCGGCCGGACCCCGTATCCCGTTGGAGGGATGGCTACGGCCGAACGTGCCCGCTGACGGGGCTATTTTGGCTCGCAGCTCGAAAAATCGCTGCGAAATCTCTCCGGGAAGATCCGGACGGAATGAGCCGAAGTTGCGGCGACCGGATGAAAGAAGGGAACGGGGGGCGGGGAAGGGATTTCGTACGAAAACGAAAAAGGGGTGCAACACGAGGACTTCCCAGGGGGTCACCCATCCTAGTACTACTCTCGCCCAAGCACGCCTAACTGCGGAGTTCTGATGGGATCCGGTGCATTAGTGCTGGTATGATCGCACCCCATAGGCACTCCGCTTTCAATTCTTTTGTTCCATTTTTCTGCCCCGTCGGGCACTGCTCACTCTATCTCTGGCTTTCCCAGCCACGTCTCGCCGGCCGGACCCCGTATCCCGTTGGAGGGATGGCTACGGCCGAACGTGCCCGCTGACGGGGCTATTTTGGCTCGCAGCTCGAAAAATCGCTGCGAAAACTCTCCGGGAAGATCCGGACGGAATGAGCCGAAGTTGCGGCGACCGGATGAAAGAAGGGAACGGGGGGCGGGGAAGGGATTTCGTACAAAAACGAAAAAGGGGTGCAACACGACGACTTCCCAGGGGGTCACCCATCCTAGTACTACTCTCGCCCAAGCACGCCTAACTGCGGAGTTCTGATGGGATCCGGTGCATTAGTGCTGGTATGATCGCACCCCATAGGCACTCCGCTTTCAATTCTTTTGTTCCATTTTTCTGCCTCGTCGGGCACTGCTCACTCTATCTCTGGCTTTCCCAGCCACGTCTCGCCGGCCGGACCCCGTATCCCGTTGGAGGGATGGCTACGGCCGAACGTGCCCGCTGACGGGGCTATTTTGGCTCGCAGCTCGAAAAATCGCTGCGAAAACTCTCCGGGAAGATCCGGACGGAATGAGCCGAAGTTGCGGCGACCGGATGAAAGAAGGGAACGGGGAGCGGGGAAGGGATTTCGTACAAAAACGAAAAAGGGGTGCAACACGACGACTTCCCAGGGGGTCACCCATCCTAGTACTACTCTCGCCCAAGCACGCCTAACTGCGGAGTTCTGATGGGATCCGGTGCATTAGTGCTGGTATGATCGCACCCCATAGGCACTCCGCTTTCAATTCTTTTGTTCCATTTTTCTGCCCCGTCGGGCACTGCTCACTCTATCTCTGGCTTTCCCAGCCACGTCTCGCCGGCCGGACCCCGTATCCCGTTGGAGGGATGGCTACGGCCGAACGTGCCCGCTGACGGGGCGATTTTGGCTCGCAGCTCGAAAAATCGCTGCGAAAACTCTCCGGGAAGATCCGAACGGAATGAGCCGAAGTTGCGGCGACCGGATGAAAGAAGGGAACGGGGGCGGGGAAGGGATTTCGTTCAAAAACGAAAAAGGGGTGCAACACGAGGACTTCCCAGGGGGTCACCCATCCTAGTACTACTCTCGCCCAAGCACGCCTAACTGCGGAGTTCTGATGGGATCCGGTGCATTAGTGCTGGTATGATCGCACCCCATAGGCACTCCGCTTTCAATTCTTTTGTTCCATTTTTCTGCCCCGTCGGGCACTGCTCACTCTATCTCTGGCTTTCCCAGCCACGTCTCGCCGGCCGGACCCCGTATCCCGTTGGAGGGATGGCTACGGCCGAACGTGCCCGCTGACGGGGCTATTTTGGCTCGCAGCTCGAAAAATCGCTGCGAAAACTCTCCGGGAAGATCCGGACGGAATGAGCCGAAGTTGCGGCGACCGGATGAAAGAAGGGAACGGGGGGCGGGGAAGGGATTTCGTACAAAAACGAAAAAGGGGTGCAACACGAGGACTTCCCAGGGGGTCACCCATCCTAGTACTACTCTCGCCCAAGCACGCCTAACTGCGGAGTTCTGATGGGATCCGGTGCATTAGTGCTGGTATGATCGCACCCCATAGGCACTCCGCTTTCAATTCTTTTGTTCCATTTTTCTGCCCCGTCGGGCACTGCTCACTCTATCTCTGGCTTTCCCAGCCACGTCTCGCCGGCCGGACCCCGTATCCCGTTGGAGGGATGGCTACGGCCGAACGTGCCCGCTGACGGGGCGATTTTGGCTCGCAGCTCGAAAAATCGCTGCGAAAACTCTCCGGGAAGATCCGAACGGAATGAGCCGAAGTTGCGGCGACCGGATGAAAGAAGGGAACGGGGGGCGGGGAAGGGATTTCGTTCAAAAACGAAAAAGGGGTGCAACACGAGGACTTCCCAGGGGGTCACCCATCCTAGTACTACTCTCGCCCAAGCACGCCTAACTGCGGAGTTCTGATGGGATCCGGTGCATTAGTGCTGGTATGATCGCACCCCATAGGCACTCCGCTTTCAATTCTTTTGTTCCATTTTTCTGCCCCGTCGGGCACTGCTCACTCTATCTCTGGCTTTCCCAGCCACGTCTCGCCGGCCAGACCCCGTATCCCGTTGGAGGGATGGCTACGGCCGAACGTGCCCGCTGACGGGGCTATTTTGGCTCGCAGCTCGAAAAATCGCTGCGAAAACTCTCCGGGAAGATCCGGACGGAATGAGCCGAAGTTGCGGCGACCGGATGAAAGAAGGGAACGGGGAGCGGGGAAGGGATTTCGTACAAAAACGAAAAAGGGGTGCAACACGACGACTTCCCAGGGGGTCACCCATCCTAGTACTACTCTCGCCCAAGCACGCCTAACTGCGGAGTTCTGATGGGATCCGGTGCATTAGTGCTGGTATGATCGCACCCCATAGGCACTCCGCTTTCAATTCTTTTGTTCCATTTTTCTGCCCCGTCGGGCACTGCTCACTCTATCTCTGGCTTTCCCAGCCACGTCTCGCCGGCCGGACCCCGTATCCCGTTGGAGGGATGGCTACGGCCGAACGTGCCCGCTGACGGGGCTATTTTGGCTCGCAGCTCGAAAAATCGCTGCGAAAACTCTCCGGGAAGATCCGGACGGAATGAGCCGAAGTTGCGGCGACCGGATGAAAGAAGGGAACGGGGGGCGGGGAAGGGATTTCGTACAAAAACGAAAAAGGGGTGCAACACGACGACTTCCCAGGGGGTCACCCATCCTAGTACTACTCTCGCCCAAGCACGCCTAACTGCGGAGTTCTGATGGGATCCGGTGCATTAGTGCTGGTATGATCGCACCCCATAGGAACTCCGCTTTCAATTCTTTTGTTCCATTTTTCTGCCCCGTCGGGCACTGCTCACTCTATCTCTGGCTTTCCCAGCCACGTCTCGCCGGCCGGACCCCGTATCCCGTTGGAGGGATGGCTACGGCCGAACGTGCCCGCTGACGGGGCGATTTTGGCTCGCAGCTCGAAAAATCGCTGCGAAAACTCTCCGGGAAGATCCGAACGGAATGAGCCGAAGTTGCGGCGACCGGATGAAAGAAGGGAACGGGGGCGGGGAAGGGATTTCGTTCAAAAACCAAAAAGGGGTGCAACACGAGGACTTCCCAGGGGGTCACCCATCCTAGTACTACTCTCGCCCAAGCACGCCTAACTGCGGAGTTCTGATGGGATCCGGTGCATTAGTGCTGGTATGATCGCACCCCATAGGCACTCCGCTTTCAATTCTTTTGTTCCATTTTTCTGCCCCGTCGGGCACTGCTCACTCTATCTCTGGCTTTCCCAGCCACGTCTCGCCGGCCGGACCCCGTATCCCGTTGGAGGGATGGCTACGGCCGAAAGTGCCCGCTGACGGGGCGATTTTGGCTCGCAGCTCGAAAAATCGCTGCGAAAACTCTCCGGGAAGATCCGAACGGAATGAGCCGAAGTTGCGGCGACCGGATGAAAGAAGGGAACGGGGGGCGGGGAAGGGATTTCGTTCAAAAACGAAAAAGGGGTGCAACACGAGGACTTCCCAGGGGGTCACCCATCCTAGTACTACTCTCGCCCAAGCACGCCTAACTGCGGAGTTCTGATGGGATCCGGTGCATTAGTGCTGGTATGATCGCACCCCATAGGCACTCCGCTTTCAATTCTTTTGTTCCATTTTTCTGCCCCGTCGGGCACTGCTCACTCTATCTCTGGCTTTCCCAGCCACGTCTCGCCGGCCGGACCCCGTATCCCGTTGGAGGGATGGCTACGGCCGAACGTGCCCGCTGACGGGGCGATTTTGGCTCGCAGCTCGAAAAATCGCTGCGAAAACTCTCCGGGAAGATCCGAACGGAATGAGCCGAAGTTGCGGCGACCGGATGAAAGAAGGGAACGGGGGCGGGGAAGGGATTTCGTTCAAAAACGAAAAAGGGGTGCAACACGAGGACTTCCCAGGGGGTCACCCATCCTAGTACTACTCTCGCCCAAGCACGCCTAACTGCGGAGTTCTGATGGGATCCGGTGCATTAGTGCTGGTATGATCGCACCCCATAGGCACTCCGCTTTCAATTCTTTTGTTCCATTTTTCTGCCCCGTCGGGCACTGCTCACTCTATCTCTGGCTTTCCCAGCCACGTCTCGCCGGCCGGACCCCGTATCCCGTTGGAGGGATGGCTACGGCCGAAAGTGCCCGCTGACGGGGCGATTTTGGCTCGCAGCTCGAAAAATCGCTGCGAAAACTCTCCGGGAAGATCCAAACGGAATGAGCCGAAGTTGCGGCGACCGGATGAAAGAAGGGAACGGGGGGCGGGGAAGGGATTTCGTTCAAAAACGAAAAAGGGGTGCAACACGAGGACTTCCCAGGGGGTCACCCATCCTAGTACTACTCTCGCCCAAGCACGCCTAACTGCGGAGTTCTGATGGGATCCGGTGCATTAGTGCTGGTATGATCGCACCCCATAGGCACTCCGCTTTCAATTCTTTTGTTCCATTTTTCTGCCCCGTCGGGCACTGCTCACTCTATCTCTGGCTTTCCCAGCCACGTCTCGCCGGCCAGACCCCGTATCCCGTTGGAGGGATGGCTACGGCCGAACGTGCCCGCTGACGGGGCTATTTTGGCTCGCAGCTCGAAAAATCGCTGCGAAAACTCTCCGGGAAGATCCGGACGGAATGAGCCGAAGTTGCGGCGACCGGATGAAAGAAGGGAACGGGGAGCGGGGAAGGGATTTCGTACAAAAACGAAAAAGGGGTGCAACACGACGACTTCCCAGGGGGTCACCCATCCTAGTACTACTCTCGCCCAAGCACGCCTAACTGCGGAGTTCTGATGGGATCCGGTGCATTAGTGCTGGTATGATCGCACCCCATAGGCACTCCGCTTTCAATTCTTTTGTTCCATTTTTCTGCCCCGTCGGGCACTGCTCACTCTATCTCTGGCTTTCCCAGCCACGTCTCGCCGGCCGGACCCCGTATCCCGTTGGAGGGATGGCTACGGCCGAAAGTGCCCGCTGACGGGGCGATTTTGGCTCGCAGCTCGAAAAATCGCTGCGAAAACTCTCCGGGAAGATCCGAACGGAATGAGCCGAAGTTGCGGCGACCGGATGAAAGAAGGGAACGGGGGGCGGGGAAGGGATTTCGTTCAAAAACGAAAAAGGGGTGCAACACGAGGACTTCCCAGGGGGTCACCCATCCTAGTACTACTCTCGCCCAAGCACGCCTAACTGCGGAGTTCTGATGGGATCCGGTGCATTAGTGCTGGTATGATCGCACCCCATAGGCACTCCGCTTTCAATTCTTTTGTTCCATTTTTCTGCCCCGTCGGGCACTGCTCACTCTATCTCTGGCTTTCCCAGCCACGTCTCGCCGGCCGGACCCCGTATCCCGTTGGAGGGATGGCTACGGCCGAACGTGCCCGCTGACGGGGCGATTTTGGCTCGCAGCTCGAAAAATCGCTGCGAAAACTCTCCGGGAAGATCCGAACGGAATGAGCCGAAGTTGCGGCGACCGGATGAAAGAAGGGAACGGGGGCGGGGAAGGGATTTCGTTCAAAAACGAAAAAGGGGTGCAACACGAGGACTTCCCAGGGGGTCACCCATCCTAGTACTACTCTCGCCCAAGCACGCCTAACTGCGGAGTTCTGATGGGATCCGGTGCATTAGTGCTGGTATGATCGCACCCCATAGGCACTCCGCTTTCAATTCTTTTGTTCCATTTTTCTGCCCCGTCGGGCACTGCTCACTCTATCTCTGGCTTTCCCAGCCACGTCTCGCCGGCCGGACCCCGTATCCCGTTGGAGGGATGGCTACGGCCGAAAGTGCCCGCTGACGGGGCGATTTTGGCTCGCAGCTCGAAAAATCGCTGCGAAAACTCTCCGGGAAGATCCGAACGGAATGAGCCGAAGTTGCGGCGACCGGATGAAAGAAGGGAACGGGGGGCGGGGAAGGGATTTCGTACAAAAACGAAAAAGGGGTGCAACACGAGGACTTCCCAGGGGGTCACCCATCCTAGTACTACTCTCGCCCAAGCACGCCTAACTGCGGAGTTCTGATGGGATCCGGTGCATTAGTGCTGGTATGATCGCACCCCATAGGCACTCCGCTTTCAATTCTTTTGTTCCATTTTTCTGCCCCGTCGGGCACTGCTCACTCTATCTCTGGCTTTCCCAGCCACGTCTCGCCGGCCGGACCCCGTATCCCGTTGGAGGGATGGCTACGGCCGAAAGTGCCCGCTGACGGGGCGATTTTGGCTCGCAGCTCGAAAAATCGCTGCGAAAACTCTCCGGGAAGATCCGAACGGAATGAGCCGAAGTTGCGGCGACCGGATGAAAGAAGGGAACGGGGGGCGGGGAAGGGATTTCGTTCAAAAACGAAAAAGGGGTGCAACACGAGGACTTCCCAGGGGGTCACCCATCCTAGTACTACTCTCGCCCAAGCACGCCTAACTGCGGAGTTCTGATGGGATCCGGTGCATTAGTGCTGGTATGATCGCACCCCATAGGCACTCCGCTTTCAATTCTTTTGTTCCATTTTTCTGCCCCGTCGGGCACTGCTCACTCTATCTCTGGCTTTCCCAGCCACGTCTCGCCGGCCAGACCCCGTATCCCGTTGGAGGGATGGCTACGGCCGAACGTGCCCGCTGACGGGGCGATTTTGGCTCGCAGCTCGAAAAATCGCTGCGAAAACTCTCCGGGAAGATCCGGACGGAATGAGCCGAAGTTGCGGCGACCGGATGAAAGAAGGGAACGGGGAGCGGGGAAGGGATTTCGTACAAAAACGAAAAAGGGGTGCAACACGAGGACTTCCCAGGGGGTCACCCATCCTAGTACTACTCTCGCCCAAGCACGCCTAACTGCGGAGTTCTGATGGGATCCGGTGCATTAGTGCTGGTATGATCGCACCCCATAGGCACTCCGCTTTCAATTCTTTTGTTCCATTTTTCTGCCCCGTCGGGCACTGCTCACTCTATCTCTGGCTTTCCCAGCCACGTCTCGCCGGCCGGACCCCGTATCCCGTTGGAGGGATGGCTACGGCCGAACGTGCCCGCTGACGGGGCTATTTTGGCTCGCAGCTCGAAAAATCGCTGCGAAAACTCTCCGGGAAGATCCGGACGGAATGAGCCGAAGTTGCGGCGACCGGATGAAAGAAGGGAACGGGGGGCGGGGAAGGGATTTCGTACAAAAACGAAAAAGGGGTGCAACACGACGACTTCCCAGGGGGTCACCCATCCTAGTACTACTCTCGCCCAAGCACGCCTAACTGCGGAGTTCTGATGGGATCCGGTGCATTAGTGCTGGTATGATCGCACCCCATAGGAACTCCGCTTTCAATTCTTTTGTTCCATTTTTCTGCCCCGTCGGGCACTGCTCACTCTATCTCTGGCTTTCCCAGCCACGTCTCGCCGGCCGGACCCCGTATCCCGTTGGAGGGATGGCTACGGCCGAACGTGCCCGCTGACGGGGCGATTTTGGCTCGCAGCTCGAAAAATCGCTGCGAAAACTCTCCGGGAAGATCCGAACGGAATGAGCCGAAGTTGCGGCGACCGGATGAAAGAAGGGAACGGGGGCGGGGAAGGGATTTCGTTCAAAAACGAAAAAGGGGTGCAACACGAGGACTTCCCAGGGGGTCACCCATCCTAGTACTACTCTCGCCCAAGCACGCCTAACTGCGGAGTTCTGATGGGATCCGGTGCATTAGTGCTGGTATGATCGCACCCCATAGGCACTCCGCTTTCAATTCTTTTGTTCCATTTTTCTGCCCCGTCGGGCACTGCTCACTCTATCTCTGGCTTTCCCAGCCACGTCTCGCCGGCCGGACCCCGTATCCCGTTGGAGGGATGGCTACGGCCGAAAGTGCCCGCTGACGGGGCGATTTTGGCTCGCAGCTCGAAAAATCGCTGCGAAAACTCTCCGGGAAGATCCGAACGGAATGAGCCGAAGTTGCGGCGACCGGATGAAAGAAGGGAACGGGGGGCGGGGAAGGGATTTCGTTCAAAAACGAAAAAGGGGTGCAACACGAGGACTTCCCAGGGGGTCACCCATCCTAGTACTACTCTCGCCCAAGCACGCCTAACTGCGGAGTTCTGATGGGATCCGGTGCATTAGTGCTGGTATGATCGCACCCCATAGGCACTCCGCTTTCAATTCTTTTGTTCCATTTTTCTGCCCCGTCGGGCACTGCTCACTCTATCTCTGGCTTTCCCAGCCACGTCTCGCCGGCCGGACCCCGTATCCCGTTGGAGGGATGGCTACGGCCGAACGTGCCCGCTGACGGGGCGATTTTGGCTCGCAGCTCGAAAAATCGCTGCGAAAACTCTCCGGGAAGATCCGAACGGAATGAGCCGAAGTTGCGGCGACCGGATGAAAGAAGGGAACGGGGGGCGGGGAAGGGATTTCGTTCAAAAACGAAAAAGGGGTGCAACACGAGGACTTCCCAGGGGGTCACCCATCCTAGTACTACTCTCGCCCAAGCACGCCTAACTGCGGAGTTCTGATGGGATCCGGTGCATTAGTGCTGGTATGATCGCACCCCATAGGCACTCCGCTTTCAATTCTTTTGTTCCATTTTTCTGCCCCGTCGGGCACTGCTCACTCTATCTCTGGCTTTCCCAGCCACGTCTCGCCGGCCGGACCCCGTATCCCGTTGGAGGGATGGCTACGGCCGAACGTGCCCGCTGACGGGGCTATTTTGGCTCGCAGCTCGAAAAATCGCTGCGAAAACTCTCCGGGAAGATCCGGACGGAATGAGCCGAAGTTGCGGCGACCGGATGAAAGAAGGGAACGGGGAGCGGGGAAGGGATTTCGTACAAAAACGAAAAAGGGGTGCAACACGACGACTTCCCAGGGGGTCACCCATCCTAGTACTACTCTCGCCCCAGCACGCCTAACTGCGGAGTTCTGATGGGATCCGGTGCATTAGTGCTGGTATGATCGCACCCCATAGGCACTCCGCTTTCAATTCTTTTGTTCCATTTTTCTGCCCCGTCGGGCACTGCTCACTCTATCTCTGGCTTTCCAAGCCACGTCTCGCCGGCCGGACCCCGTATCCCGTTGGAGGGATGGCTACGGCCGAACGTGCCCGCTGACGGGGCTATTTTGGCTCGCAGCTCGAAAAATCGCTGCGAAAACTCTCCGGGAAGATCCGGACGGAATGAGCCGAAGTTGCGGCGACCGGATGAAAGAAGGGAACGGGGGGCGGGGAAGGGATTTCGTACAAAAACGAAAAAGGGGTGCAACACGACGACTTCCCAGGGGGTCACCCATCCTAGTACTACTCTCGCCCAAGCACGCCTAACTGCGGAGTTCTGATGGGATCCGGTGCATTAGTGCTGGTATGATCGCACCCCATAGGAACTCCGCTTTCAATTCTTTTGTTCCATTTTTCTGCCCCGTCGGGCACTGCTCACTCTATCTCTGGCTTTCCCAGCCACGTCTCGCCGGCCGGACCCCGTATCCCGTTGGAGGGATGGCTACGGCCGAACGTGCCCGCTGACGGGGCGATTTTGGCTCGCAGCTCGAAAAATCGCTGCGAAAACTCTCCGGGAAGATCCGAACGGAATGAGCCGAAGTTGCGGCGACCGGATGAAAGAAGGGAACGGGGGCGGGGGAGGGATTTCGTTCAAAAACGAAAAAGGGGTGCAACACGAGGACTTCCCAGGGGGTCACCCATCCTAGTACTACTCTCGCCCAAGCACGCCTAACTGCGGAGTTCTGATGGGATCCGGTGCATTAGTGCTGGTATGATCGCACCCCATAGGCACTCCGCTTTCAATTCTTTTGTTCCATTTTTCTGCCCCGTCGGGCACTGCTCACTCTATCTCTGGCTTTCCCAGCCACGTCTCGCCGGCCGGACCCCGTATCCCGTTGGAGGGATGGCTACGGCCGAACGTGCCCGCTGACGGGGCGATTTTGGCTCGCAGCTCGAAAAATCGCTGCGAAAACTCTCCGGGAAGATCCGAACGGAATGAGCCGAAGTTGCGGCGACCGGATGAAAGAAGGGAACGGGGGCGGGGAAGGGATTTCGTTCAAAAACGAAAAAGGGGTGCAACACGAGGACTTCCCAGGGGGTCACCCATCCTAGTACTACTCTCGCCCAAGCACGCCTAACTGCGGAGTTCTGATGGGATCCGGTGCATTAGTGCTGGTATGATCGCACCCCATAGGCACTGCTTTCAATTCTTTTGTTCCATTTTTCTGCCCCGTCGGGCACTGCTCACTCTATCTCTGGCTTTCCCAGCCACGTCTCGCCGGCCGGACCCCGTATCCCGTTGGAGGGATGGCTACGGCCGAACGTGCCCGCTGACGGGGCTATTTTGGCTCGCAGCTCGAAAAATCGCTGCGAAAACTCTCCGGGAAGATCCGGACGGAATGAGCCGAAGTTGCGGCGACCGGATGAAAGAAGGGAACGGGGGGCGGGGAAGGGATTTCGTACAAAAACGAAAAAGGGGTGCAACACGACGACTTCCCAGGGGGTCACCCATCCTAGTACTACTCTCGCCCAAGCACGCCTAACTGCGGAGTTCTGATGGGATCCGGTGCATTAGTGCTGGTATGATCGCACCCCATAGGAACTCCGCTTTCAATTCTTTTGTTCCATTTTTCTGCCCCGTCGGGCACTGCTCACTCTATCTCTGGCTTTCCCAGCCACGTCTCGCCGGCCGGACCCCGTATCCCGTTGGAGGGATGGCTACGGCCGAACGTGCCCGCTGACGGGGCGATTTTGGCTCGCAGCTCGAAAAATCGCTGCGAAAACTCTCCGGGAAGATCCGAACGGAATGAGCCGAAGTTGCGGCGACCGGATGAAAGAAGGGAACGGGGGCGGGGGAGGGATTTCGTTCAAAAACGAAAAAGGGGTGCAACACGAGGACTTCCCAGGGGGTCACCCATCCTAGTACTACTCTCGCCCAAGCACGCCTAACTGCGGAGTTCTGATGGGATCCGGTGCATTAGTGCTGGTATGATCGCACCCCATAGGCACTCCGCTTTCAATTCTTTTGTTCCATTTTTCTGCCCCGTCGGGCACTGCTCACTCTATCTCTGGCTTTCCCAGCCACGTCTCGCCGGCCGGACCCCGTATCCCGTTGGAGGGATGGCTACGGCCGAACGTGCCCGCTGACGGGGCGATTTTGGCTCGCAGCTCGAAAAATCGCTGCGAAAACTCTCCGGGAAGATCCGAACGGAATGAGCCGAAGTTGCGGCGACCGGATGAAAGAAGGGAACGGGGGCGGGGAAGGGATTTCGTTCAAAAACGAAAAAGGGGTGCAACACGAGGACTTCCCAGGGGGTCACCCATCCTAGTACTACTCTCGCCCAAGCACGCCTAACTGCGGAGTTCTGATGGGATCCGGTGCATTAGTGCTGGTATGATCGCACCCCATAGGCACTGCTTTCAATTCTTTTGTTCCATTTTTCTGCCCCGTCGGGCACTGCTCACTCTATCTCTGGCTTTCCCAGCCACGTCTCGCCGGCCGGACCCCGTATCCCGTTGGAGGGATGGCTACGGCCGAACGTGCCCGCTGACGGGGCTATTTTGGCTCGCAGCTCGAAAAATCGCTGCGAAAACTCTCCGGGAAGATCCGGACGGAATGAGCCGAAGTTGCGGCGACCGGATGAAAGAAGGGAACGGGGGGCGGGGAAGGGATTTCGTACAAAAACGAAAAAGGGGTGCAACACGACGACTTCCCAGGGGGTCACCCATCCTAGTACTACTCTCGCCCAAGCACGCCTAACTGCGGAGTTCTGATGGGATCCGGTGCATTAGTGCTGGTATGATCGCACCCCATAGGAACTCCGCTTTCAATTCTTTTGTTCCATTTTTCTGCCCCGTCGGGCACTGCTCACTCTATCTCTGGCTTTCCCAGCCACGTCTCGCCGGCCGGACCCCGTATCCCGTTGGAGGGATGGCTACGGCCGAACGTGCCCGCTGACGGGGCGATTTTGGCTCGCAGCTCGAAAAATCGCTGCGAAAACTCTCCGGGAAGATCCGAACGGAATGAGCCGAAGTTGCGGCGACCGGATGAAAGAAGGGAACGGGGGGCGGGGAAGGGATTTCGTTCAAAAACGAAAAAGGGGTGCAACACGAGGACTTCCCAGGGGGTCACCCATCCTAGTACTACTCTCGCCCAAGCACGCCTAACTGCGGAGTTCTGATGGGATCCGGTGCATTAGTGCTGGTATGATCGCACCCCATAGGCACTCCGCTTTCAATTCTTTTGTTCCATTTTTCTGCCCCGTCGGGCACTGCTCACTCTATCTCTGGCTTTCCCAGCCACGTCTCGCCGGCCAGACCCCGTATCCCGTTGGAGGGATGGCTACGGCCGAACGTGCCCGCTGACGGGGCTATTTTGGCTCGCAGCTCGAAAAATCGCTGCGAAAACTCTCCGGGAAGATCCGGACGGAATGAGCCGAAGTTGCGGCGACCGGATGAAAGAAGGGAACGGGGAGCGGGGAAGGGATTTCGTACAAAAACGAAAAAGGGGTGCAACACGACGACTTCCCAGGGGGTCACCCATCCTAGTACTACTCTCGCCCAAGCACGCCTAACTGCGGAGTTCTGATGGGATCCGGTGCATTAGTGCTGGTATGATCGCACCCCATAGGCACTCCGCTTTCAATTCTTTTGTTCCATTTTTCTGCCCCGTCGGGCACTGCTCACTCTATCTCTGGCTTTCCCAGCCACGTCTCGCCGGCCGGACCCCGTATCCCGTTGGAGGGATGGCTACGGCCGAACGTGCCCGCTGACGGGGCTATTTTGGCTCGCAGCTCGAAAAATCGCTGCGAAAACTCTCCGGGAAGATCCGGACGGAATGAGCCGAAGTTGCGGCGACCGGATGAAAGAAGGGAACGGGGGGCGGGGAAGGGATTTCGTACAAAAACGAAAAAGGGGTGCAACACGACGACTTCCCAGGGGGTCACCCATCCTAGTACTACTCTCGCCCAAGCACGCCTAACTGCGGAGTTCTGATGGGATCCGGTGCATTAGTGCTGGTATGATCGCACCCCATAGGAACTCCGCTTTCAATTCTTTTGTTCCATTTTTCTGCCCCGTCGGGCACTGCTCACTCTATCTCTGGCTTTCCCAGCCACGTCTCGCCGGCCGGACCCCGTATCCCGTTGGAGGGATGGCTACGGCCGAACGTGCCCGCTGACGGGGCGATTTTGGCTCGCAGCTCGAAAAATCGCTGCGAAAACTCTCCGGGAAGATCCGAACGGAATGAGCCGAAGTTGCGGCGACCGGATGAAAGAAGGGAACGGGGGCGGGGAAGGGATTTCGTTCAAAAACGAAAAAGGGGTGCAACACGAGGACTTCCCAGGGGGTCACCCATCCTAGTACTACTCTCGCCCAAGCACGCCTAACTGCGGAGTTCTGATGGGATCCGGTGCATTAGTGCTGGTATGATCGCACCCCATAGGCACTCCGCTTTCAATTCTTTTGTTCCATTTTTCTGCCCCGTCGGGCACTGCTCACTCTATCTCTGGCTTTCCCAGCCACGTCTCGCCGGCCGGACCCCGTATCCCGTTGGAGGGATGGCTACGGCCGAACGTGCCCGCTGACGGGGCGATTTTGGCTCGCAGCTCGAAAAATCGCTGCGAAAACTCTCCGGGAAGATCCGAACGGAATGAGCCGAAGTTGCGGCGACCGGATGAAAGAAGGGAACGGGGGGCGGGGAAGGGATTTCGTTCAAAAACGAAAAAGGGGTGCAACACGAGGACTTCCCAGGGGGTCACCCATCCTAGTACTACTCTCGCCCAAGCACGCCTAACTGCGGAGTTCTGATGGGATCCGGTGCATTAGTGCTGGTATGATCGCACCCCATAGGCACTCCGCTTTCAATTCTTTTGTTCCATTTTTCTGCCCCGTCGGGCACTGCTCACTCTATCTCTGGCTTTCCCAGCCACGTCTCGCCGGCCGGACCCCGTATCCCGTTGGAGGGATGGCTACGGCCGAACGTGCCCGCTGACGGGGCTATTTTGGCTCGCAGCTCGAAAAATCGCTGCGAAAACTCTCCGGGAAGATCCGGACGGAATGAGCCGAAGTTGCGGCGACCGGATGAAAGAAGGGAACGGGGAGCGGGGAAGGGATTTCGTACAAAAACGAAAAAGGGGTGCAACACGACGACTTCCCAGGGGGTCACCCATCCTAGTACTACTCTCGCCCAAGCACGCCTAACTGCGGAGTTCTGATGGGATCCGGTGCATTAGTGCTGGTATGATCGCACCCCATAGGCACTCCGCTTTCAATTCTTTTGTTCCATTTTTCTGCCCCGTCGGGCACTGCTCACTCTATCTCTGGCTTTCCCAGCCACGTCTCGCCGGCCGGACCCCATATCCCGTTGGAGGGATGGCTACGGCCGAACGTGCCCGCTGACGGGGCTATTTTGGCTCGCAGCTCGAAAAATCGCTGCGAAAACTCTCCGGGAAGATCCGGACGGAATGAGCCGAAGTTGCGGCGACCGGATGAAAGAAGGGAACGGGGGGCGGGGAAGGGATTTCGTACAAAAACGAAAAAGGGGTGCAACACGACGACTTCCCAGGGGGTCACCCATCCTAGTACTACTCTCGCCCAAGCACGCCTAACTGCGGAGTTCTGATGGGATCCGGTGCATTAGTGCTGGTATGATCGCACCCCATAGGAACTCCGCTTTCAATTCTTTTGTTCCATTTTTCTGCCCCGTCGGGCACTGCTCACTCTATCTCTGGCTTTCCCAGCCACGTCTCGCCGGCCGGACCCCGTATCCCGTTGGAGGGATGGCTACGGCCGAACGTGCCCGCTGACGGGGCGATTTTGGCTCGCAGCTCGAAAAATCGCTGCGAAAACTCTCCGGGAAGATCCGAACGGAATGAGCCGAAGTTGCGGCGACCGGATGAAAGAAGGGAACGGGGGCGGGGGAGGGATTTCGTTCAAAAACGAAAAAGGGGTGCAACACGAGGACTTCCCAGGGGGTCACCCATCCTAGTACTACTCTCGCCCAAGCACGCCTAACTGCGGAGTTCTGATGGGATCCGGTGCATTAGTGCTGGTATGATCGCACCCCATAGGCACTCCGCTTTCAATTCTTTTGTTCCATTTTTCTGCCCCGTCGGGCACTGCTCACTCTATCTCTGGCTTTCCCAGCCACGTCTCGCCGGCCGGACCCCGTATCCCGTTGGAGGGATGGCTACGGCCGAACGTGCCCGCTGACGGGGCGATTTTGGCTCGCAGCTCGAAAAATCGCTGCGAAAACTCTCCGGGAAGATCCGAACGGAATGAGCCGAAGTTGCGGCGACCGGATGAAAGAAGGGAACGGGGGCGGGGAAGGGATTTCGTTCAAAAACGAAAAAGGGGTGCAACACGAGGACTTCCCAGGGGGTCACCCATCCTAGTACTACTCTCGCCCAAGCACGCCTAACTGCGGAGTTCTGATGGGATCCGGTGCATTAGTGCTGGTATGATCGCACCCCATAGGCACTCCGCTTTCAATTCTTTTGTTCCATTTTTCTGCCCCGTCGGGCACTGCTCACTCTATCTCTGGCTTTCCCAGCCACGTCTCGCCGGCCGGACCCCGTATCCCGTTGGAGGGATGGCTACGGCCGAACGTGCCCGCTGACGGGGCTATTTTGGCTCGCAGCTCGAAAAATCGCTGCGAAAACTCTCCGGGAAGATCCGGACGGAATGAGCCGAAGTTGCGGCGACCGGATGAAAGAAGGGAACGGGGGGCGGGGAAGGGATTTCGTACAAAAACGAAAAAGGGGTGCAACACGAGGACTTCCCAGGGGGTCACCCATCCTAGTACTACTCTCGCCCAAGCACGCCTAACTGCGGAGTTCTGATGGGATCCGGTGCATTAGTGCTGGTATGATCGCACCCCATAGGCACTCCGCTTTCAATTCTTTTGTTCCATTTTTCTGCCCCGTCGGGCACTGCTCACTCTATCTCTAGCTTTCCCAGCCACGTCTCGCCGGCCGGACCCCGTATCCCGTTGGAGGGATGGCTACGGCAGAACGTGCCCGCTGACGGGGCGATTTTGGCTCGCAGCTCGAAAAATCGCTGCGAAAACTCTCCGGGAAGATCCGGACGGAATGAGCCGAAGTTGCGGCGACCGGATGAAAGAAGGGAACGGGTGGCGGGGAAGGGATTTCGTACAAAAACGAAAAAGGGGTGCAACACGAGGACTTCCCAGGGGGTCACCCATCCTAGTACTACTCTCGCCCAAGCACGCCTAACTGCGGAGTTCTGATGGGATCCGGTGCATTAGTGCTGGTATGATCGCACCCCATAGGCACTCCGCTTTCAATTCTTTTGTTCCATTTTTCTGCCCCGTCGGGCACTGCTCACTCTATCTCTGGCTTTCCCAGCCACGTCTCGCCGGCCGGACCCCGTATCCCGTTTGAGGGATGGCTACGGCCGAACGTGCCCGCTGACGGGGCGATTTTGGCTCGCAGCTCGAAAAATCGCTGCGAAAACTCTCCGGGAAGATCCGGACGGAATGAGCCGAAGTTGCGGCGACCGGATGAAAGAAGGGAACGGGGGGCGGGGAAGGGATTTCGTACAAAAACGAAAAAGGGGTGCAACACGAGGACTTCCCAGGGGGTCACCCATCCTAGTACTACTCTCGCCCAAGCACGCCTAACTGCGGAGTTCTGATGGGATCCGGTGCATTAGTGCTGGTATGATCGCACCCCATAGGCACTCCGCTTTCAATTCTTTTGTTCCATTTTTCTGCCCCGTCGGGCACTGCTCACTCTATCTCTGGCTTTCCCAGCCACGTCTCGCCGGCCGGACCCCGTATCCCGTTGGAGGGATGGCTACGGCCGAACGTGCCCGCTGACGGGGCGATTTTGGCTCGCAGCTCGAAAAATCGCTGCGAAAACTCTCCGGGAAGATCCGAACGGAATGAGCCGAAGTTGCGGCGACCGGATGAAAGAAGGGAACGGGGGGCGGGGAAGGGATTTCGTTCAAAAACGAAAAAGGGGTGCAACACGAGGACTTCCCAGGGGGTCACCCATCCTAGTACTACTCTCGCCCAAGCACGCCTAACTGCGGAGTTCTGATGGGATCCGGTGCATTAGTGCTGGTATGATCGCACCCCATAGGCACTCCGCTTTCAATTCTTTTGTTCCATTTTTCTGCCCCGTCGGGCACTGCTCACTCTATCTCTGGCTTTCCCAGCCACGTCTCGCCGGCCGGACCCCGTATCCCGTTGGAGGGATGGCTACGGCCGAACGTGCCCGCTGACGGGGCTATTTTGGCTCGCAGCTCGAAAAATCGCTGCGAAAACTCTCCGGGAAGATCCGGACGGAATGAGCCGAAGTTGCGGCGACCGGATGAAAGAAGGGAACGGGGAGCGGGGAAGGGATTTCGTACAAAAACGAAAAAGGGGTGCAACACGACGACTTCCCAGGGGGTCACCCATCCTAGTACTACTCTCGCCCCAGCACGCCTAACTGCGGAGTTCTGATGGGATCTGGTGCATTAGTGCTGGTATGATCGCACCCCATAGGCACTCCGCTTTCAATTCTTTTGTTCCATTTTTCTGCCCCGTCGGGCACTGCTCACTCTATCTCTGGCTTTCCAAGCCACGTCTCGCCGGCCGGACCCCGTATCCCGTTGGAGGGATGGCTACGGCCGAACGTGCCCGCTGACGGGGCTATTTTGGCTCGCAGCTCGAAAAATCGCTGCGAAAACTCTCCGGGAAGATCCGGACGGAATGAGCCGAAGTTGCGGCGACCGGATGAAAGAAGGGAACGGGGGGCGGGGAAGGGATTTCGTACAAAAACGAAAAAGGGGTGCAACACGACGACTTCCCAGGGGGTCACCCATCCTAGTACTACTCTCGCCCAAGCACGCCTAACTGCGGAGTTCTGATGGGATCCGGTGCATTAGTGCTGGTATGATCGCACCCCATAGGAACTCCGCTTTCAATTCTTTTGTTCCATTTTTCTGCCCCGTCGGGCACTGCTCACTCTATCTCTGGCTTTCCCAGCCACGTCTCGCCGGCCGGACCCCGTATCCCGTTGGAGGGATGGCTACGGCCGAACGTGCCCGCTGACGGGGCGATTTTGGCTCGCAGCTCGAAAAATCGCTGCGAAAACTCTCCGGGAAGATCCGAACGGAATGAGCCGAAGTTGCGGCGACCGGATGAAAGAAGGGAACGGGGGCGGGGGAGGGATTTCGTTCAAAAACGAAAAAGGGGTGCAACACGAGGACTTCCCAGGGGGTCACCCATCCTAGTACTACTCTCGCCCAAGCACGCCTAACTGCGGAGTTCTGATGGGATCCGGTGCATTAGTGCTGGTATGATCGCACCCCATAGGCACTCCGCTTTCAATTCTTTTGTTCCATTTTTCTGCCCCGTCGGGCACTGCTCACTCTATCTCTGGCTTTCCCAGCCACGTCTCGCCGGCCGGACCCCGTATCCCGTTGGAGGGATGGCTACGGCCGAACGTGCCCGCTGACGGGGCGATTTTGGCTCGCAGCTCGAAAAATCGCTGCGAAAACTCTCCGGGAAGATCCGAACGGAATGAGCCGAAGTTGCGGCGACCGGATGAAAGAAGGGAACGGGGGCGGGGAAGGGATTTCGTTCAAAAACGAAAAAGGGGTGCAACACGAGGACTTCCCAGGGGGTCACCCATCCTAGTACTACTCTCGCCCAAGCACGCCTAACTGCGGAGTTCTGATGGGATCCGGTGCATTAGTGCTGGTATGATCGCACCCCATAGGCACTGCTTTCAATTCTTTTGTTCCATTTTTCTGCCCCGTCGGGCACTGCTCACTCTATCTCTGGCTTTCCCAGCCACGTCTCGCCGGCCGGACCCCGTATCCCGTTGGAGGGATGGCTACGGCCGAACGTGCCCGCTGACGGGGCTATTTTGGCTCGCAGCTCGAAAAATCGCTGCGAAAACTCTCCGGGAAGATCCGGACGGAATGAGCCGAAGTTGCGGCGACCGGATGAAAGAAGGGAACGGGGGGCGGGGAAGGGATTTCGTACAAAAACGAAAAAGGGGTGCAACACGACGACTTCCCAGGGGGTCACCCATCCTAGTACTACTCTCGCCCAAGCACGCCTAACTGCGGAGTTCTGATGGGATCCGGTGCATTAGTGCTGGTATGATCGCACCCCATAGGAACTCCGCTTTCAATTCTTTTGTTCCATTTTTCTGCCCCGTCGGGCACTGCTCACTCTATCTCTGGCTTTCCCAGCCACGTCTCGCCGGCCGGACCCCGTATCCCGTTGGAGGGATGGCTACGGCCGAACGTGCCCGCTGACGGGGCGATTTTGGCTCGCAGCTCGAAAAATCGCTGCGAAAACTCTCCGGGAAGATCCGAACGGAATGAGCCGAAGTTGCGGCGACCGGATGAAAGAAGGGAACGGGGGCGGGGGAGGGATTTCGTTCAAAAACGAAAAAGGGGTGCAACACGAGGACTTCCCAGGGGGTCACCCATCCTAGTACTACTCTCGCCCAAGCACGCCTAACTGCGGAGTTCTGATGGGATCCGGTGCATTAGTGCTGGTATGATCGCACCCCATAGGCACTCCGCTTTCAATTCTTTTGTTCCATTTTTCTGCCCCGTCGGGCACTGCTCACTCTATCTCTGGCTTTCCCAGCCACGTCTCGCCGGCCGGACCCCGTATCCCGTTGGAGGGATGGCTACGGCCGAACGTGCCCGCTGACGGGGCGATTTTGGCTCGCAGCTCGAAAAATCGCTGCGAAAACTCTCCGGGAAGATCCGAACGGAATGAGCCGAAGTTGCGGCGACCGGATGAAAGAAGGGAACGGGGGCGGGGAAGGGATTTCGTTCAAAAACGAAAAAGGGGTGCAACACGAGGACTTCCCAGGGGGTCACCCATCCTAGTACTACTCTCGCCCAAGCACGCCTAACTGCGGAGTTCTGATGGGATCCGGTGCATTAGTGCTGGTATGATCGCACCCCATAGGCACTGCTTTCAATTCTTTTGTTCCATTTTTCTGCCCCGTCGGGCACTGCTCACTCTATCTCTGGCTTTCCCAGCCACGTCTCGCCGGCCGGACCCCGTATCCCGTTGGAGGGATGGCTACGGCCGAACGTGCCCGCTGACGGGGCTATTTTGGCTCGCAGCTCGAAAAATCGCTGCGAAAACTCTCCGGGAAGATCCGGACGGAATGAGCCGAAGTTGCGGCGACCGGATGAAAGAAGGGAACGGGGGGCGGGGAAGGGATTTCGTACAAAAACGAAAAAGGGGTGCAACACGACGACTTCCCAGGGGGTCACCCATCCTAGTACTACTCTCGCCCAAGCACGCCTAACTGCGGAGTTCTGATGGGATCCGGTGCATTAGTGCTGGTATGATCGCACCCCATAGGAACTCCGCTTTCAATTCTTTTGTTCCATTTTTCTGCCCCGTCGGGCACTGCTCACTCTATCTCTGGCTTTCCCAGCCACGTCTCGCCGGCCGGACCCCGTATCCCGTTGGAGGGATGGCTACGGCCGAACGTGCCCGCTGACGGGGCGATTTTGGCTCGCAGCTCGAAAAATCGCTGCGAAAACTCTCCGGGAAGATCCGAACGGAATGAGCCGAAGTTGCGGCGACCGGATGAAAGAAGGGAACGGGGGGCGGGGAAGGGATTTCGTTCAAAAACGAAAAAGGGGTGCAACACGAGGACTTCCCAGGGGGTCACCCATCCTAGTACTACTCTCGCCCAAGCACGCCTAACTGCGGAGTTCTGATGGGATCCGGTGCATTAGTGCTGGTATGATCGCACCCCATAGGCACTCCGCTTTCAATTCTTTTGTTCCATTTTTCTGCCCCGTCGGGCACTGCTCACTCTATCTCTGGCTTTCCCAGCCACGTCTCGCCGGCCAGACCCCGTATCCCGTTGGAGGGATGGCTACGGCCGAACGTGCCCGCTGACGGGGCTATTTTGGCTCGCAGCTCGAAAAATCGCTGCGAAAACTCTCCGGGAAGATCCGGACGGAATGAGCCGAAGTTGCGGCGACCGGATGAAAGAAGGGAACGGGGAGCGGGGAAGGGATTTCGTACAAAAACGAAAAAGGGGTGCAACACGACGACTTCCCAGGGGGTCACCCATCCTAGTACTACTCTCGCCCAAGCACGCCTAACTGCGGAGTTCTGATGGGATCCGGTGCATTAGTGCTGGTATGATCGCACCCCATAGGCACTCCGCTTTCAATTCTTTTGTTCCATTTTTCTGCCCCGTCGGGCACTGCTCACTCTATCTCTGGCTTTCCCAGCCACGTCTCGCCGGCCGGACCCCGTATCCCGTTGGAGGGATGGCTACGGCCGAACGTGCCCGCTGACGGGGCTATTTTGGCTCGCAGCTCGAAAAATCGCTGCGAAAACTCTCCGGGAAGATCCGGACGGAATGAGCCGAAGTTGCGGCGACCGGATGAAAGAAGGGAACGGGGGGCGGGGAAGGGATTTCGTACAAAAACGAAAAAGGGGTGCAACACGACGACTTCCCAGGGGGTCACCCATCCTAGTACTACTCTCGCCCAAGCACGCCTAACTGCGGAGTTCTGATGGGATCCGGTGCATTAGTGCTGGTATGATCGCACCCCATAGGAACTCCGCTTTCAATTCTTTTGTTCCATTTTTCTGCCCCGTCGGGCACTGCTCACTCTATCTCTGGCTTTCCCAGCCACGTCTCGCCGGCCGGACCCCGTATCCCGTTGGAGGGATGGCTACGGCCGAACGTGCCCGCTGACGGGGCGATTTTGGCTCGCAGCTCGAAAAATCGCTGCGAAAACTCTCCGGGAAGATCCGAACGGAATGAGCCGAAGTTGCGGCGACCGGATGAAAGAAGGGAACGGGGGCGGGGAAGGGATTTCGTTCAAAAACGAAAAAGGGGTGCAACACGAGGACTTCCCAGGGGGTCACCCATCCTAGTACTACTCTCGCCCAAGCACGCCTAACTGCGGAGTTCTGATGGGATCCGGTGCATTAGTGCTGGTATGATCGCACCCCATAGGCACTCCGCTTTCAATTCTTTTGTTCCATTTTTCTGCCCCGTCGGGCACTGCTCACTCTATCTCTGGCTTTCCCAGCCACGTCTCGCCGGCCGGACCCCGTATCCCGTTGGAGGGATGGCTACGGCCGAACGTGCCCGCTGACGGGGCGATTTTGGCTCGCAGCTCGAAAAATCGCTGCGAAAACTCTCCGGGAAGATCCGAACGGAATGAGCCGAAGTTGCGGCGACCGGATGAAAGAAGGGAACGGGGGGCGGGGAAGGGATTTCGTTCAAAAACGAAAAAGGGGTGCAACACGAGGACTTCCCAGGGGGTCACCCATCCTAGTACTACTCTCGCCCAAGCACGCCTAACTGCGGAGTTCTGATGGGATCCGGTGCATTAGTGCTGGTATGATCGCACCCCATAGGCACTCCGCTTTCAATTCTTTTGTTCCATTTTTCTGCCCCGTCGGGCACTGCTCACTCTATCTCTGGCTTTCCCAGCCACGTCTCGCCGGCCGGACCCCGTATCCCGTTGGAGGGATGGCTACGGCCGAACGTGCCCGCTGACGGGGCTATTTTGGCTCGCAGCTCGAAAAATCGCTGCGAAAACTCTCCGGGAAGATCCGGACGGAATGAGCCGAAGTTGCGGCGACCGGATGAAAGAAGGGAACGGGGAGCGGGGAAGGGATTTCGTACAAAAACGAAAAAGGGGTGCAACACGACGACTTCCCAGGGGGTCACCCATCCTAGTACTACTCTCGCCCAAGCACGCCTAACTGCGGAGTTCTGATGGGATCCGGTGCATTAGTGCTGGTATGATCGCACCCCATAGGCACTCCGCTTTCAATTCTTTTGTTCCATTTTTCTGCCCCGTCGGGCACTGCTCACTCTATCTCTGGCTTTCCCAGCCACGTCTCGCCGGCCGGACCCCATATCCCGTTGGAGGGATGGCTACGGCCGAACGTGCCCGCTGACGGGGCTATTTTGGCTCGCAGCTCGAAAAATCGCTGCGAAAACTCTCCGGGAAGATCCGGACGGAATGAGCCGAAGTTGCGGCGACCGGATGAAAGAAGGGAACGGGGGGCGGGGAAGGGATTTCGTACAAAAACGAAAAAGGGGTGCAACACGACGACTTCCCAGGGGGTCACCCATCCTAGTACTACTCTCGCCCAAGCACGCCTAACTGCGGAGTTCTGATGGGATCCGGTGCATTAGTGCTGGTATGATCGCACCCCATAGGAACTCCGCTTTCAATTCTTTTGTTCCATTTTTCTGCCCCGTCGGGCACTGCTCACTCTATCTCTGGCTTTCCCAGCCACGTCTCGCCGGCCGGACCCCGTATCCCGTTGGAGGGATGGCTACGGCCGAACGTGCCCGCTGACGGGGCGATTTTGGCTCGCAGCTCGAAAAATCGCTGCGAAAACTCTCCGGGAAGATCCGAACGGAATGAGCCGAAGTTGCGGCGACCGGATGAAAGAAGGGAACGGGGGCGGGGGAGGGATTTCGTTCAAAAACGAAAAAGGGGTGCAACACGAGGACTTCCCAGGGGGTCACCCATCCTAGTACTACTCTCGCCCAAGCACGCCTAACTGCGGAGTTCTGATGGGATCCGGTGCATTAGTGCTGGTATGATCGCACCCCATAGGCACTCCGCTTTCAATTCTTTTGTTCCATTTTTCTGCCCCGTCGGGCACTGCTCACTCTATCTCTGGCTTTCCCAGCCACGTCTCGCCGGCCGGACCCCGTATCCCGTTGGAGGGATGGCTACGGCCGAACGTGCCCGCTGACGGGGCGATTTTGGCTCGCAGCTCGAAAAATCGCTGCGAAAACTCTCCGGGAAGATCCGAACGGAATGAGCCGAAGTTGCGGCGACCGGATGAAAGAAGGGAACGGGGGCGGGGAAGGGATTTCGTTCAAAAACGAAAAAGGGGTGCAACACGAGGACTTCCCAGGGGGTCACCCATCCTAGTACTACTCTCGCCCAAGCACGCCTAACTGCGGAGTTCTGATGGGATCCGGTGCATTAGTGCTGGTATGATCGCACCCCATAGGCACTCCGCTTTCAATTCTTTTGTTCCATTTTTCTGCCCCGTCGGGCACTGCTCACTCTATCTCTGGCTTTCCCAGCCACGTCTCGCCGGCCGGACCCCGTATCCCGTTGGAGGGATGGCTACGGCCGAACGTGCCCGCTGACGGGGCTATTTTGGCTCGCAGCTCGAAAAATCGCTGCGAAAACTCTCCGGGAAGATCCGGACGGAATGAGCCGAAGTTGCGGCGACCGGATGAAAGAAGGGAACGGGGGGCGGGGAAGGGATTTCGTACAAAAACGAAAAAGGGGTGCAACACGAGGACTTCCCAGGGGGTCACCCATCCTAGTACTACTCTCGCCCAAGCACGCCTAACTGCGGAGTTCTGATGGGATCCGGTGCATTAGTGCTGGTATGATCGCACCCCATAGGCACTCCGCTTTCAATTCTTTTGTTCCATTTTTCTGCCCCGTCGGGCACTGCTCACTCTATCTCTAGCTTTCCCAGCCACGTCTCGCCGGCCGGACCCCGTATCCCGTTGGAGGGATGGCTACGGCAGAACGTGCCCGCTGACGGGGCGATTTTGGCTCGCAGCTCGAAAAATCGCTGCGAAAACTCTCCGGGAAGATCCGGACGGAATGAGCCGAAGTTGCGGCGACCGGATGAAAGAAGGGAACGGGTGGCGGGGAAGGGATTTCGTACAAAAACGAAAAAGGGGTGCAACACGAGGACTTCCCAGGGGGTCACCCATCCTAGTACTACTCTCGCCCAAGCACGCCTAACTGCGGAGTTCTGATGGGATCCGGTGCATTAGTGCTGGTATGATCGCACCCCATAGGCACTCCGCTTTCAATTCTTTTGTTCCATTTTTCTGCCCCGTCGGGCACTGCTCACTCTATCTCTGGCTTTCCCAGCCACGTCTCGCCGGCCGGACCCCGTATCCCGTTTGAGGGATGGCTACGGCCGAACGTGCCCGCTGACGGGGCGATTTTGGCTCGCAGCTCGAAAAATCGCTGCGAAAACTCTCCGGGAAGATCCGGACGGAATGAGCCGAAGTTGCGGCGACCGGATGAAAGAAGGGAACGGGGGGCGGGGAAGGGATTTCGTACAAAAACGAAAAAGGGGTGCAACACGAGGACTTCCCAGGGGGTCACCCATCCTAGTACTACTCTCGCCCAAGCACGCCTAACTGCGGAGTTCTGATGGGATCCGGTGCATTAGTGCTGGTATGATCGCACCCCATAGGCACTCCGCTTTCAATTCTTTTGTTCCATTTTTCTGCCCCGTCGGGCACTGCTCACTCTATCTCTGGCTTTCCCAGCCACGTCTCGCCGGCCGGACCCCGTATCCCGTTGGAGGGATGGCTACGGCCGAACGTGCCCGCTGACGGGGCTATTTTGGCTCGCAGCTCGAAAAATCGCTGCGAAAACTCTCCGGGAAGATCCGGACGGAATGAGCCGAAGTTGCGGCGACCGGATGAAAGAAGGGAACGGGGGGCGGGGAAGGGATTTCGTACAAAAACGAAAAAGGGGTGCAACACGACGACTTCCCAGGGGGTCACCCATCCTAGTACTACTCTCGCCCAAGCACGCCTAACTGCGGAGTTCTGATGGGATCCGGTGCATTAGTGCTGGTATGATCGCACCCCATAGGAACTCCGCTTTCAATTCTTTTGTTCCATTTTTCTGCCCCGTCGGGCACTGCTCACTCTATCTCTGGCTTTCCCAGCCACGTCTCGCCGGCCGGACCCCGTATCCCGTTGGAGGGATGGCTACGGCCGAACGTGCCCGCTGACGGGGCGATTTTGGCTCGCAGCTCGAAAAATCGCTGCGAAAACTCTCCGGGAAGATCCGAACGGAATGAGCCGAAGTTGCGGCGACCGGATGAAAGAAGGGAACGGGGGGCGGGGAAGGGATTTCGTTCAAAAACGAAAAAGGGGTGCAACACGAGGACTTCCCAGGGGGTCACCCATCCTAGTACTACTCTCGCCCAAGCACGCCTAACTGCGGAGTTCTGATGGGATCCGGTGCATTAGTGCTGGTATGATCGCACCCCATAGGCACTCCGCTTTCAATTCTTTTGTTCCATTTTTCTGCCCCGTCGGGCACTGCTCACTCTATCTCTGGCTTTCCCAGCCACGTCTCGCCGGCCAGACCCCGTATCCCGTTGGAGGGATGGCTACGGCCGAACGTGCCCGCTGACGGGGCTATTTTGGCTCGCAGCTCGAAAAATCGCTGCGAAAACTCTCCGGGAAGATCCGGACGGAATGAGCCGAAGTTGCGGCGACCGGATGAAAGAAGGGAACGGGGGGCGGGGAAGGGATTTCGTACAAAAACGAAAAAGGGGTGCAACACGAGGACTTCCCAGGGGGTCACCCATCCTAGTACTACTCTCGCCCAAGCACGCCTAACTGCGGAGTTCTGATGGGATCCGGTGCATTAGTGCTGGTATGATCGCACCCCATAGGCACTCCGCTTTCAATTCTTTTGTTCCATTTTTCTGCCCCGTCGGGCACTGCTCACTCTATCTCTGGCTTTCCCAGCCACGTCTCGCCGGCCGGACCCCGTATCCCGTTGGAGGGATGGCTGCGGCCGAACGTGCCCGCTGACGGGGCTATTTTGGCTCGAAGCTGGAAAAATCGCTGCGAAAACTCTCCGGGAAGATCCGGACGGCATGAGCCGAAGTTGCGGCGACCGGATGAAAGAAGGGAACGGGGGGCGGGGAAGGGATTTCGTACAAAAACGAAAAAGGGGTGCAACACGAGGACTTCCCAGGGGGTCACCCATCCTAGTACTACTCTCGCCCAAGCACGCTTAACTGCGGAGTTCTGATGGGATCCGGTGCATTAGTGCTGGTATGATCGCACCCGATAGGCACTCCGCTTTCAATTCTTTTGGTCCATTTTTCTGCCCCGTCGGGCACTGCTCGCTCTATCTCTGGCTTTCTTGGCCACGTCTCGCCGGCCGGACCCCGTATCCCGTTGGAGGGATGGCTACGGCCGAGAGTGCCCGCTGAAGGGGGCTATTTTGGCTCGCAGCTCGAAAAATCGCTGCAGCGAAAACTCTCCGGGAAGATCCGGACGGAATGAGCCGAAGTTGCGGCGACCGGATGAAAGAAGGGAACGGGGGGCGGGGAAGGGATTTCGTACAAAAACGAAAAAGGGGTGCAACACGAGGACTTCCCAGGGGGTCACCCATCCTAGTACTACTCTCGCCCAAGCATGCTTAACTGCGGAGTTCTGATGGGATCCGGTGCATTAGTGCTGGTATGATCGCACCCGATAGGCACTCCGCTTTCAATTCTTTTGGTCCATTTTTCGGCCCCGTCGGGCACCGCTCGCTCTATCTCTGGCTTTCTTGGCCACGTCTCGCCGGCCGGACCCCGTATCCCGTTGGAGGGATGGCTGCGGCCGAACGTGCCCGCTGACGGGGCTATTTTGGCTCGAAGCTGGAAAAATCGCTGCGAAAACTCTCCGGGAAGATCCGGACGGCATGAGCCGAAGTTGCGGCGACCGGATGAAAGAAGGGAACGGGGGGCGGGGAAGGGATTTCGTACAAAAACGAAAAAGGGGTGCAACACGAGGACTTCCCAGGGGGTCACCCATCCTAGTACTACTCTCGCCCAAGCACGCTTAACTGCGGAGTTCTGATGGGATCCGGTGCATTAGTGCTGGTATGATCGCACCCGATAGGCACTCCGCTTTCAATTCTTTTGGTCCATTTTTCTGCCCCGTCGGGCACTGCTCACTCTATCTCTGGCTTTCTTGGCCACGTCTCGCCGGCCGGACCCCGTATCCCGTTGGAGGGATGGCTGCGGCCGAGAGTGCCCGCTGAAGGGGGCTATTTTGGCTCGCAGCTCGAAAAATCGCTGCGAAAACTCTCCGGGAAGATACGGACGGAATGAGCCGAAGTTGCGGCGACCGGATGAAAGAAGGGAACGGGGGGCGGGGAAGGGATTTCGTACAAAAACGAAAAAGGGGTGCAACACGAGGACTTCCCAGGGGGTCACCCATCCTAGTACTACTCTCGCCCAAGCACGCTTAACTGCGGAGTTCTGATGGGATCCGGTGCATTAGTGCTGGTATGATCGCACCCGATAGGCACTCCGCTTTCAATTCTTTTGGTCCATTTTTCGGCCCCGTCGGGCACCGCTCGCTCTATCTCTGGCTTTCTTGGCCACGTCTCGCCGGCCGGACCCCGTATCCCGTTGGAGGGATGGCTGCGGCCGAACGTGCCCGCTGACGGGGCTATTTTGGCTCGCAGCTGGAAAAATCGCTGCGAAAACTCTCCGGGAAGATCCGGACGGCATGAGCCGAAGTTGCGGCGACCGGATGAAAGAAGGGAACGGGGGGCGGGGAAGGGATTTCGTACAAAAACGAAAAAGGGGTGCAACACGAGGACTTCCCAGGGGGTCACCCATCCTAGTACTACTCTCGCCCAAGCACGCTTAACTGCGGAGTTCTGATGGGATCCGGTGCATTAGTGCTGGTATGATCGCACCCGATAGGCACTCCGCTTTCAATTCTTTTGGTCCATTTTTCGGCCCCGTCGGGCACCGCTCGCTCTATCTCTGGCTTTCTTGGCCACGTCTCGCCGGCCGGACCCCGTATCCCGTTGGAGGGATGGCTGCGGCCGAACGTGCCCGCTGACGGGGCTATTTTGGCTCGCAGCTGGAAAAATCGCTTCGAAAACTCTCCGGGAAGATCCGGACGGCATGAGCCGAAGTTGCGGCGACCGGATGAAAGAAGGGAACGGGGGGCGGGGAAGGGATTTCGTACAAAAACGAAAAAGGGGTGCAACACGAGGACTTCCCAGGGGGTCACCCATCCTAGTACTACTCTCGCCCAAGCACGCTTAACTGCGGAGTTCTGATGGGATCCGGTGCATTAGTGCTGGTATGATCGCACCCGATAGGCACTCCGCTTTCAATTCTTTTGGTCCATTTTTCTGCCCCGTCGGGCACTGCTCGCTCTATCTCTGGCTTTCTTGGCCACGTCTCGCCGGCCGGACCCCGTATCCCGTTGGAGGGATGGCTACGGCCGAGAGTGCCCGCTGAAGGGGGCTATTTTGGCTCGCAGCTCGAAAAATCGCTGCAGCGAAAACTCTCCGGGAAGATCCGGACGGAATGAGCCGAAGTTGCGGCGACCGGATGAAAGAAGGGAACGGGGGGCGGGGAAGGGATTTCGTACAAAAACGAAAAAGGGGTGCAACACGAGGACTTCCCAGGGGGTCACCCATCCTAGTACTACTCTCGCCCAAGCACGCTTAACTGCGGAGTTCTGATGGGATCCGGTGCATTAGTGCTGGTATGATCGCACCCGATAGGCACTCCGCTTTCAATTCTTTTGGTCCATTTTTCGGCCCCGTCGGGCACCGCTCGCTCTATCTCTGGCTTTCTTGGCCACGTCTCGCCGGCCGGACCCCGTATCCCGTTGGAGGGATGGCTGCGGCCGAACGTGCCCGCTGACGGGGCTATTTTGGCTCGAAGCTGGAAAAATCGCTGCGAAAACTCTCCGGGAAGATCCGGACGGCATGAGCCGAAGTTGCGGCGACCGGATGAAAGAAGGGAACGGGGGGCGGGGAAGGGATTTCGTACAAAAACGAAAAAGGGGTGCAACACGAGGACTTCCCAGGGGGTCACCCATCCTAGTACTACTCTCGCCCAAGCACGCTTAACTGCGGAGTTCTGATGGGATCCGGTGCATTAGTGCTGGTATGATCGCACCCGATAGGCACTCCGCTTTCAATTCTTTTGGTCCATTTTTCTGCCCCGTCGGGCACTGCTCACTCTATCTCTGGCTTTCTTGGCCACGTCTCGCCGGCCGGACCCCGTATCCCGTTGGAGGGATGGCTACGGCCGAAAGTGCCCGCTGAAGGGGGCTATTTTGGCTCGCAGCTCGAAAAATCGCTGCAGCGAAAACTCTCCGGGAAGATCCGGACGGAATGAGCCGAAGTTGCGGCGACCGGATGAAAGAAGGGAACGGGGGGCGGGGAAGGGATTTCGTACAAAAACGAAAAAGGGGTGCAACACGAGGACTTCCCAGGGGGTCACCCATCCTAGTACTACTCTCGCCCAAGCACGCTTAACTGCGGAGTTCTGATGGGATCCGGTGCATTAGTGCTGGTATGATCGCACCCGATAGGCACTCCGCTTTCAATTCTTTTGGTCCATTTTTCGGCCCCGTCGGGCACCGCTCGCTCTATCTCTGGCTTTCTTGGCCACGTCTCGCCGGCCGGACCCCGTATCCCGTTGGAGGGATGGCTGCGGCCGAACGTGCCCGCTGACGGGGCTATTTTGGCTCGCAGCTGGAAAAATCGCTGCGAAAACTCTCCGGGAAGATCCGGACGGCATGAGCCGAAGTTGCGGCGACCGGATGAAAGAAGGGAACGGGGGGCGGGGAAGGGATTTCGTACAAAAACGAAAAAGGGGTGCAACACGAGGACTTCCCAGGGGGTCACCCATCCTAGTACTACTCTCGCCCAAGCACGCTTAACTGCGGAGTTCTGATGGGATCCGGTGCATTAGTGCTGGTATGATCGCACCCGATAGGCACTCCGCTTTCAATTCTTTTGGTCCATTTTTCGGCCCCGTCGGGCACGGCTCACTCTATCTCTGGCTTTCTTGGCCACGTCTCGCCGGCCGGACCCCGTATCCCGTTGGAGGGATGGCTACGGCCGAGAGTGCCCGCTGAAGGGGGCTATTTTGGCTCGCAGCTCGAAAAATCGCTGCAGCGAAAACTCTCCGGGAAGATCCGGACGGAATGAGCCGAAGTTGCGGCGACCGGATGAAAGAAGGGAACGGGGGGCGGGGAAGGGATTTCGTACAAAAACGAAAAAGGGGTGCAACACGAGGACTTCCCAGGGGGTCACCCATCCTAGTACTACTCTCGCCCAAGCACGCTTAACTGCGGAGTTCTGATGGGATCCGGTGCATTAGTGCTGGTATGATCGCACCCGATAGGCACTCCGCTTTCAATTCTTTTGGTCCATTTTTCTGCCCCGTCGGGCACGGCTCACTCTATCTCTGGCTTTCTTGGCCACGTCTCGCCGGCCGGACCCCGTATCCCGTTGGAGGGATGGCTGCGGCCGAACGTGCCCGCTGACGGGGCTATTTTGGCTCGCAGCTGGAAAAATCGCTGCGAAAACTCTCCGGGAAGATCCGGACGGCATGAGCCGAAGTTGCGGCGACCGGATGAAAGAAGGGAACGGGGGGCGGGGAAGGGATTTCGTACAAAAACGAAAAAGGGGTGCAACACGAGGACTTCCCAGGGGGTCACCCATCCTAGTACTACTCTCGCCCAAGCACGCTTAACTGCGGAGTTCTGATGGGATCCGGTGCATTAGTGCTGGTATGATCGCACCCGATAGGCACTCCGCTTTCAATTCTTTTGGTCCATTTTTCTGCCCCGTCGGGCACTGCTCGCTCTATCTCTGGCTTTCTTGGCCACGTCTCGCCGGCCGGACCCCGTATCCCGTTGGAGGGATGGCTGCGGCCGAACGTGCCCGCTGACGGGGCTATTTTGGCTCGAAGCTGGAAAAATCGCTGCGAAAACTCTCCGGAAAGATACGGACGGCATGAGCCGAAGTTGCGGCGACCGGATGAAAGAAGGGAACGGGGGGCGGGGAAGGGATTTCGTACAAAAACGAAAAAGGGGTGCAACACGAGGACTTCCCAGGGGGTCACCCATCCTAGTACTACTCTCGCCCAAGCACGCTTAACTGCGGAGTTCTGATGGGATCCGGTGCATTAGTGCTGTTATGATCGCACCCGATAGGCACTCCGCTTTCAATTCTTTTGGTCCATTTTTCGGCCCCGTCGGGCACCGCTCCCTCTATCTCTGGCTTTCTTGGCCACGTCTCGCCGGCCGGACCCCGTATCCCGTTGGAGGGATGGCTGCGGCCGAACGTGCCCGCTGACGGGGCTATTTTGGCTCGAAGCTGGAAAAATCGCTGCGAAAACTCTCCGGGAAGATACGGACGGCATGAGCCGAAGTTGCGGCGACCGGATGAAAGAAGGGAACGGGGGGCGGGGAAGAGATTTCGTACAAAAACAAAAAAGGGGTGCAACACGAGGACTTCCCAGGGGGTCACCCATCCTAGTACTACTCTCGCCCAAGCACGCTTAACTGCGGAGTTCTGATGGGATCCGGTGCATTAGTGCTGGTATGATCGCACCCGATAGGCACTCCGCTTTCAATTCTTTTGGTACATTTTTCTGCCCCGTCGGGCACCGCTCCCTCTATCTCTGTCTTTCTTGGCCACGTCTCGCCGGCCGGACCCCGTATCCCGTTGGAGGGATGGCTGCGGCCGAACGTGCCCGCTGACGGGGCTATTTTGGCTCGCAGCTGGAAAAATCGCTGCGAAAACTCTCCGGGAAGATCCGGACGGCATGAGCCGAAGTTGCGGCGACCGGATGAAAGAAGGGAACGGGGGGCGGGGAAGGGATTTCGTACAAAAACGAAAAAGGGGTGCAACACGAGGACTTCCCAGGGGGTCACCCATCCTAGTACTACTCTCGCCCAAGCACGCTTAACTGCGGAGTTCTGATGGGATCCGGTGCATTAGTGCTGTTATGATCGCACCCGATAGGCACTCCGCTTTCAATTCTTTTGGTCCATTTTTCGGCCCCGTCGGGCACCGCTCCCTCTATCTCTGGCTTTCTTGGCCACGTCTCGCCGGCCGGACCCCGTATCCCGTTGGAGGGATGGCTGCGGCCGAACGTGCCCGCTGACGGGGCTATTTTGGCTCGAAGCTGGAAAAATCGCTGCGAAAACTCTCCGGGAAGATACGGACGGCATGAGCCGAAGTTGCGGCGACCGGATGAAAGAAGGGAACGGGGGGCGGGGAAGAGATTTCGTACAAAAACAAAAAAGGGGTGCAACACGAGGACTTCCCAGGGGGTCACCCATCCTAGTACTACTCTCGCCCAAGCACGCTTAACTGCGGAGTTCTGATGGGATCCGATGCATTAGTGCTGGTATGATCGCACCCGATAGGCACTCCGCTTTCAATTCTTTTGGTACATTTTTCTGCCCCGTCGGGCACCGCTCCCTCTATCTCTGTCTTTCTTGGCCACGTCTCGCCGGCCGGACCCCGTATCCCGTTGGAGGGATGGCTGCGGCCGAACGTGCCCGCTGACGGGGCTATTTTGGCTCGCAGCTGGAAAAATCGCTGCGAAAACTCTCCGGGAAGATCCGGACGGCATGAGCCGAAGTTGCGGCGACCGGATGAAAGAAGGGAACGGGGGGCGGGGAAGGGATTTCGTACAAAAACGAAAAAGGGGTGCAACACGAGGACTTCCCAGGGGGTCACCCATCCTAGTACTACTCTCGCCCAAGCACGCTTAACTGCGGAGTTCTGATGGGATCCGGTGCATTAGTGCTGTTATGATCGCACCCGATAGGCACTCCGCTTTCAATTCTTTTGGTCCATTTTTCGGCCCCGTCGGGCACCGCTCCCTCTATCTCTGGCTTTCTTGGCCACGTCTCGCCGGCCGGACCCCGTATCCCGTTGGAGGGATGGCTGCGGCCGAACGTGCCCGCTGACGGGGCTATTTTGGCTCGAAGCTGGAAAAATCGCTGCGAAAACTCTCCGGGAAGATACGGACGGCATGAGCCGAAGTTGCGGCGACCGGATGAAAGAAGGGAACGGGGGGCGGGGAAGAGATTTCGTACAAAAACAAAAAAGGGGTGCAACACGAGGACTTCCCAGGGGGTCACCCATCCTAGTACTACTCTCGCCCAAGCACGCTTAACTGCGTAGTTCTGATGGGATCCGGTGCATTAGTGCTGGTATGATCGCACCCGATAGGCACTCCGCTTTCAATTCTTTTGGTACATTTTTCTGCCCCGTCGGGCACCGCTCCCTCTATCTCTGTCTTTCTTGGCCACGTCTCGCCGGCCGGACCCCGTATCCCGTTGGAGGGATGGCTGCGGCCGAACGTGCCCGCTGACGGGGCTATTTTGGCTCGAAGCTGGAAAAATCGCTGCGAAAACTCTCCGGAAAGATACGGACGGCATGAGCCGAAGTTGCGGCGACCGGATGAAAGAAGGGAACGGGGGGCGGGGAAGGGATTTCGTACAAAAACGAAAAAGGGGTGCAACACGAGGACTTCCCAGGGGGTCACCCATCCTAGTACTACTCTCGCCCAAGCACGCTTAACTGCGGAGTTCTGATGGGATCCGGTGCATTAGTGCTGTTATGATCGCACCCGATAGGCACTCCGCTTTCAATTCTTTTGGTCCATTTTTCGGCCCCGTCGGGCACCGCTCCCTCTATCTCTGGCTTTCTTGGCCACGTCTCGCCGGCCGGACCCCGTATCCCGTTGGAGGGATGGCTGCGGCCGAACGTGCCCGCTGACGGGGCTATTTTGGCTCGAAGCTGGAAAAATCGCTGCGAAAACTCTCCGGGAAGATACGGACGGCATGAGCCGAAGTTGCGGCGACCGGATGAAAGAAGGGAACGGGGGGCGGGGAAGAGATTTCGTACAAAAACAAAAAAGGGGTGCAACACGAGGACTTCCCAGGGGGTCACCCATCCTAGTACTACTCTCGCCCAAGCACGCTTAACTGCGGAGTTCTGATGGGATCCGATGCATTAGTGCTGGTATGATCGCACCCGATAGGCACTCCGCTTTCAATTCTTTTGGTACATTTTTCTGCCCCGTCGGGCACCGCTCCCTCTATCTCTGTCTTTCTTGGCCACGTCTCGCCGGCCGGACCCCGTATCCCGTTGGAGGGATGGCTGCGGCCGAACGTGCCCGCTGACGGGGCTATTTTGGCTCGCAGCTGGAAAAATCGCTGCGAAAACTCTCCGGGAAGATCCGGACGGCATGAGCCGAAGTTGCGGCGACCGGATGAAAGAAGGGAACGGGGGGCGGGGAAGGGATTTCGTACAAAAACGAAAAAGGGGTGCAACACGAGGACTTCCCAGGGGGTCACCCATCCTAGTACTACTCTCGCCCAAGCACGCTTAACTGCGGAGTTCTGATGGGATCCGGTGCATTAGTGCTGTTATGATCGCACCCGATAGGCACTCCGCTTTCAATTCTTTTGGTCCATTTTTCGGCCCCGTCGGGCACCGCTCCCTCTATCTCTGGCTTTCTTGGCCACGTCTCGCCGGCCGGACCCCGTATCCCGTTGGAGGGATGGCTGCGGCCGAACGTGCCCGCTGACGGGGCTATTTTGGCTCGAAGCTGGAAAAATCGCTGCGAAAACTCTCCGGGAAGATACGGACGGCATGAGCCGAAGTTGCGGCGACCGGATGAAAGAAGGGAACGGGGGGCGGGGAAGAGATTTCGTACAAAAACAAAAAAGGGGTGCAACACGAGGACTTCCCAGGGGGTCACCCATCCTAGTACTACTCTCGCCCAAGCACGCTTAACTGCGTAGTTCTGATGGGATCCGGTGCATTAGTGCTGGTATGATCGCACCCGATAGGCACTCCGCTTTCAATTCTTTTGGTACATTTTTCTGCCCCGTCGGGCACCGCTCCCTCTATCTCTGTCTTTCTTGGCCACGTCTCGCCGGCCGGACCCCGTATCCCGTTGGAGGGATGGCTGCGGCCGAACGTGCCCGCTGACGGGGCTATTTTGGCTCGAAGCTGGAAAAATCGCTGCGAAAACTCTCCGGAAAGATACGGACGGCATGAGCCGAAGTTGCGGCGACCGGATGAAAGAAGGGAACGGGGGGCGGGGAAGGGATTTCGTACAAAAACGAAAAAGGGGTGCAACACGAGGACTTCCCAGGGGGTCACCCATCCTAGTACTACTCTCGCCCAAGCACGCTTAACTGCGGAGTTCTGATGGGATCCGGTGCATTAGTGCTGTTATGATCGCACCCGATAGGCACTCCGCTTTCAATTCTTTTGGTCCATTTTTCTGCCCCGTCGGGCACCGCTCCCTCTATCTCTGGCTTTCTTGGCCACGTCTCGCCGGCCGGACCCCGTATCCCGTTGGAGGGATGGCTGCGGCCGAACGTGCCCGCTGACGGGGCTATTTTGGCTCGCAGCTCGAAAAATCGCTGCGAAAACTCTCCGGGAAGATACGGACGGCATGAGCCGAAGTTGCGGCGACCGGATGAAAGAAGGGAACGGGGGGCGGGGAAGAGATTTCGTACAAAAACAAAAAAGGGGTGCAACACGAGGACTTCCCAGGGGGTCACCCATCCTAGTACTACTCTCGCCCAAGCACGCTTAACTGCGGAGTTCTGATGGGATCCGGTGCATTAGTGCTGGTATGATCGCACCCGATAGGCACTCCGCTTTCAATTCTTTTGGTACATTTTTCTGCCCCGTCGGGCACCGCTCCCTCTATCTCTGTCTTTCTTGGCCACGTCTCGCCGGCCGGACCCCGTATCCCGTTGGAGGGATGGCTGCGGCCGAACGTGCCCGCTGACGGGGCTATTTTGGCTCGCAGCTGGAAAAATCGCTGCGAAAACTCTCCGGGAAGATCCGGACGGCATGAGCCGAAGTTGCGGCGACCGGATGAAAGAAGGGAACGGGGGGCGGGGAAGGGATTTCGTACAAAAACGAAAAAGGGGTGCAACACGAGGACTTCCCAGGGGGTCACCCATCCTAGTACTACTCTCGCCCAAGCACGCTTAACTGCGGAGTTCTGATGGGATCCGGTGCATTAGTGCTGGTATGATCGCACCCGATAGGCACTCCGCTTTCAATTCTTTTGGTCCATTTTTCGGCCCCGTCGGGCACGGCTCACTCTATCTCTGGCTTTCTTGGCCACGTCTCGCCGGCCGGACCCCGTATCCCGTTGGAGGGATGGCTACGGCCGAGAGTGCCCGCTGAAGGGGGCTATTTTGGCTCGCAGCTCGAAAAATCGCTGCAGCGAAAACTCTCCGGGAAGATCCGGACGGAATGAGCCGAAGTTGCGGCGACCGGATGAAAGAAGGGAACGGGGGGCGGGGAAGGGATTTCGTACAAAAACGAAAAAGGGGTGCAACACGAGGACTTCCCAGGGGGTCACCCATCCTAGTACTACTCTCGCCCAAGCACGCTTAACTGCGGAGTTCTGATGGGATCCGGTGCATTAGTGCTGGTATGATCGCACCCGATAGGCACTCCGCTTTCAATTCTTTTGGTCCATTTTTCTGCCCCGTCGGGCACGGCTCACTCTATCTCTGGCTTTCTTGGCCACGTCTCGCCGGCCGGACCCCGTATCCCGTTGGAGGGATGGCTGCGGCCGAACGTGCCCGCTGACGGGGCTATTTTGGCTCGCAGCTGGAAAAATCGCTGCGAAAACTCTCCGGGAAGATCCGGACGGCATGAGCCGAAGTTGCGGCGACCGGATGAAAGAAGGGAACGGGGGGCGGGGAAGGGATTTCGTACAAAAACGAAAAAGGGGTGCAACACGAGGACTTCCCAGGGGGTCACCCATCCTAGTACTACTCTCGCCCAAGCACGCTTAACTGCGGAGTTCTGATGGGATCCGGTGCATTAGTGCTGGTATGATCGCACCCGATAGGCACTCCGCTTTCAATTCTTTTGGTCCATTTTTCTGCCCCGTCGGGCACTGCTCGCTCTATCTCTGGCTTTCTTGGCCACGTCTCGCCGGCCGGACCCCGTATCCCGTTGGAGGGATGGCTGCGGCCGAACGTGCCCGCTGACGGGGCTATTTTGGCTCGAAGCTGGAAAAATCGCTGCGAAAACTCTCCGGAAAGATACGGACGGCATGAGCCGAAGTTGCGGCGACCGGATGAAAGAAGGGAACGGGGGGCGGGGAAGGGATTTCGTACAAAAACGAAAAAGGGGTGCAACACGAGGACTTCCCAGGGGGTCACCCATCCTAGTACTACTCTCGCCCAAGCACGCTTAACTGCGGAGTTCTGATGGGATCCGGTGCATTAGTGCTGTTATGATCGCACCCGATAGGCACTCCGCTTTCAATTCTTTTGGTCCATTTTTCGGCCCCGTCGGGCACCGCTCCCTCTATCTCTGGCTTTCTTGGCCACGTCTCGCCGGCCGGACCCCGTATCCCGTTGGAGGGATGGCTGCGGCCGAACGTGCCCGCTGACGGGGCTATTTTGGCTCGAAGCTGGAAAAATCGCTGCGAAAACTCTCCGGGAAGATACGGACGGCATGAGCCGAAGTTGCGGCGACCGGATGAAAGAAGGGAACGGGGGGCGGGGAAGAGATTTCGTACAAAAACAAAAAAGGGGTGCAACACGAGGACTTCCCAGGGGGTCACCCATCCTAGTACTACTCTCGCCCAAGCACGCTTAACTGCGGAGTTCTGATGGGATCCGGTGCATTAGTGCTGGTATGATCGCACCCGATAGGCACTCCGCTTTCAATTCTTTTGGTACATTTTTCTGCCCCGTCGGGCACCGCTCCCTCTATCTCTGTCTTTCTTGGCCACGTCTCGCCGGCCGGACCCCGTATCCCGTTGGAGGGATGGCTGCGGCCGAACGTGCCCGCTGACGGGGCTATTTTGGCTCGCAGCTGGAAAAATCGCTGCGAAAACTCTCCGGGAAGATCCGGACGGCATGAGCCGAAGTTGCGGCGACCGGATGAAAGAAGGGAACGGGGGGCGGGGAAGGGATTTCGTACAAAAACGAAAAAGGGGTGCAACACGAGGACTTCCCAGGGGGTCACCCATCCTAGTACTACTCTCGCCCAAGCACGCTTAACTGCGGAGTTCTGATGGGATCCGGTGCATTAGTGCTGTTATGATCGCACCCGATAGGCACTCCGCTTTCAATTCTTTTGGTCCATTTTTCGGCCCCGTCGGGCACCGCTCCCTCTATCTCTGGCTTTCTTGGCCACGTCTCGCCGGCCGGACCCCGTATCCCGTTGGAGGGATGGCTGCGGCCGAACGTGCCCGCTGACGGGGCTATTTTGGCTCGAAGCTGGAAAAATCGCTGCGAAAACTCTCCGGGAAGATACGGACGGCATGAGCCGAAGTTGCGGCGACCGGATGAAAGAAGGGAACGGGGGGCGGGGAAGAGATTTCGTACAAAAACAAAAAAGGGGTGCAACACGAGGACTTCCCAGGGGGTCACCCATCCTAGTACTACTCTCGCCCAAGCACGCTTAACTGCGGAGTTCTGATGGGATCCGATGCATTAGTGCTGGTATGATCGCACCCGATAGGCACTCCGCTTTCAATTCTTTTGGTACATTTTTCTGCCCCGTCGGGCACCGCTCCCTCTATCTCTGTCTTTCTTGGCCACGTCTCGCCGGCCGGACCCCGTATCCCGTTGGAGGGATGGCTGCGGCCGAACGTGCCCGCTGACGGGGCTATTTTGGCTCGCAGCTGGAAAAATCGCTGCGAAAACTCTCCGGGAAGATCCGGACGGCATGAGCCGAAGTTGCGGCGACCGGATGAAAGAAGGGAACGGGGGGCGGGGAAGGGATTTCGTACAAAAACGAAAAAGGGGTGCAACACGAGGACTTCCCAGGGGGTCACCCATCCTAGTACTACTCTCGCCCAAGCACGCTTAACTGCGGAGTTCTGATGGGATCCGGTGCATTAGTGCTGTTATGATCGCACCCGATAGGCACTCCGCTTTCAATTCTTTTGGTCCATTTTTCGGCCCCGTCGGGCACCGCTCCCTCTATCTCTGGCTTTCTTGGCCACGTCTCGCCGGCCGGACCCCGTATCCCGTTGGAGGGATGGCTGCGGCCGAACGTGCCCGCTGACGGGGCTATTTTGGCTCGAAGCTGGAAAAATCGCTGCGAAAACTCTCCGGGAAGATACGGACGGCATGAGCCGAAGTTGCGGCGACCGGATGAAAGAAGGGAACGGGGGGCGGGGAAGAGATTTCGTACAAAAACAAAAAAGGGGTGCAACACGAGGACTTCCCAGGGGGTCACCCATCCTAGTACTACTCTCGCCCAAGCACGCTTAACTGCGTAGTTCTGATGGGATCCGGTGCATTAGTGCTGGTATGATCGCACCCGATAGGCACTCCGCTTTCAATTCTTTTGGTACATTTTTCTGCCCCGTCGGGCACCGCTCCCTCTATCTCTGTCTTTCTTGGCCACGTCTCGCCGGCCGGACCCCGTATCCCGTTGGAGGGATGGCTGCGGCCGAACGTGCCCGCTGACGGGGCTATTTTGGCTCGAAGCTGGAAAAATCGCTGCGAAAACTCTCCGGAAAGATACGGACGGCATGAGCCGAAGTTGCGGCGACCGGATGAAAGAAGGGAACGGGGGGCGGGGAAGGGATTTCGTACAAAAACGAAAAAGGGGTGCAACACGAGGACTTCCCAGGGGGTCACCCATCCTAGTACTACTCTCGCCCAAGCACGCTTAACTGCGGAGTTCTGATGGGATCCGGTGCATTAGTGCTGTTATGATCGCACCCGATAGGCACTCCGCTTTCAATTCTTTTGGTCCATTTTTCGGCCCCGTCGGGCACCGCTCCCTCTATCTCTGGCTTTCTTGGCCACGTCTCGCCGGCCGGACCCCGTATCCCGTTGGAGGGATGGCTGCGGCCGAACGTGCCCGCTGACGGGGCTATTTTGGCTCGAAGCTGGAAAAATCGCTGCGAAAACTCTCCGGGAAGATACGGACGGCATGAGCCGAAGTTGCGGCGACCGGATGAAAGAAGGGAACGGGGGGCGGGGAAGAGATTTCGTACAAAAACAAAAAAGGGGTGCAACACGAGGACTTCCCAGGGGGTCACCCATCCTAGTACTACTCTCGCCCAAGCACGCTTAACTGCGGAGTTCTGATGGGATCCGATGCATTAGTGCTGGTATGATCGCACCCGATAGGCACTCCGCTTTCAATTCTTTTGGTACATTTTTCTGCCCCGTCGGGCACCGCTCCCTCTATCTCTGTCTTTCTTGGCCACGTCTCGCCGGCCGGACCCCGTATCCCGTTGGAGGGATGGCTGCGGCCGAACGTGCCCGCTGACGGGGCTATTTTGGCTCGCAGCTGGAAAAATCGCTGCGAAAACTCTCCGGGAAGATCCGGACGGCATGAGCCGAAGTTGCGGCGACCGGATGAAAGAAGGGAACGGGGGGCGGGGAAGGGATTTCGTACAAAAACGAAAAAGGGGTGCAACACGAGGACTTCCCAGGGGGTCACCCATCCTAGTACTACTCTCGCCCAAGCACGCTTAACTGCGGAGTTCTGATGGGATCCGGTGCATTAGTGCTGTTATGATCGCACCCGATAGGCACTCCGCTTTCAATTCTTTTGGTCCATTTTTCGGCCCCGTCGGGCACCGCTCCCTCTATCTCTGGCTTTCTTGGCCACGTCTCGCCGGCCGGACCCCGTATCCCGTTGGAGGGATGGCTGCGGCCGAACGTGCCCGCTGACGGGGCTATTTTGGCTCGAAGCTGGAAAAATCGCTGCGAAAACTCTCCGGGAAGATACGGACGGCATGAGCCGAAGTTGCGGCGACCGGATGAAAGAAGGGAACGGGGGGCGGGGAAGAGATTTCGTACAAAAACAAAAAAGGGGTGCAACACGAGGACTTCCCAGGGGGTCACCCATCCTAGTACTACTCTCGCCCAAGCACGCTTAACTGCGTAGTTCTGATGGGATCCGGTGCATTAGTGCTGGTATGATCGCACCCGATAGGCACTCCGCTTTCAATTCTTTTGGTACATTTTTCTGCCCCGTCGGGCACCGCTCCCTCTATCTCTGTCTTTCTTGGCCACGTCTCGCCGGCCGGACCCCGTATCCCGTTGGAGGGATGGCTGCGGCCGAACGTGCCCGCTGACGGGGCTATTTTGGCTCGAAGCTGGAAAAATCGCTGCGAAAACTCTCCGGAAAGATACGGACGGCATGAGCCGAAGTTGCGGCGACCGGATGAAAGAAGGGAACGGGGGGCGGGGAAGGGATTTCGTACAAAAACGAAAAAGGGGTGCAACACGAGGACTTCCCAGGGGGTCACCCATCCTAGTACTACTCTCGCCCAAGCACGCTTAACTGCGGAGTTCTGATGGGATCCGGTGCATTAGTGCTGTTATGATCGCACCCGATAGGCACTCCGCTTTCAATTCTTTTGGTCCATTTTTCTGCCCCGTCGGGCACCGCTCCCTCTATCTCTGGCTTTCTTGGCCACGTCTCGCCGGCCGGACCCCGTATCCCGTTGGAGGGATGGCTGCGGCCGAACGTGCCCGCTGACGGGGCTATTTTGGCTCGCAGCTCGAAAAATCGCTGCGAAAACTCTCCGGGAAGATACGGACGGCATGAGCCGAAGTTGCGGCGACCGGATGAAAGAAGGGAACGGGGGGCGGGGAAGAGATTTCGTACAAAAACAAAAAAGGGGTGCAACACGAGGACTTCCCAGGGGGTCACCCATCCTAGTACTACTCTCGCCCAAGCACGCTTAACTGCGGAGTTCTGATGGGATCCGGTGCATTAGTGCTGGTATGATCGCACCCGATAGGCACTCCGCTTTCAATTCTTTTGGTACATTTTTCTGCCCCGTCGGGCACCGCTCCCTCTATCTCTGTCTTTCTTGGCCACGTCTCGCCGGCCGGACCCCGTATCCCGTTGGAGGGATGGCTGCGGCCGAACGTGCCCGCTGACGGGGCTATTTTGGCTCGCAGCTGGAAAAATCGCTGCGAAAACTCTCCGGGAAGATCCGGACGGCATGAGCCGAAGTTGCGGCGACCGGATGAAAGAAGGGAACGGGGGGCGGGGAAGGGATTTCGTACAAAAACGAAAAAGGGGTGCAACACGAGGACTTCCCAGGGGGTCACCCATCCTAGTACTACTCTCGCCCAAGCACGCTTAACTGCGGAGTTCTGATGGGATCCGGTGCATTAGTGCTGTTATGATCGCACCCGATAGGCACTCCGCTTTCAATTCTTTTGGTCCATTTTTCGGCCCCGTCGGGCACCGCTCCCTCTATCTCTGGCTTTCTTGGCCACGTCTCGCCGGCCGGACCCCGTATCCCGTTGGAGGGATGGCTGCGGCCGAACGTGCCCGCTGACGGGGCTATTTTGGCTCGAAGCTGGAAAAATCGCTGCGAAAACTCTCCGGGAAGATACGGACGGCATGAGCCGAAGTTGCGGCGACCGGATGAAAGAAGGGAACGGGGGGCGGGGAAGAGATTTCGTACAAAAACAAAAAAGGGGTGCAACACGAGGACTTCCCAGGGGGTCACCCATCCTAGTACTACTCTCGCCCAAGCACGCTTAACTGCGGAGTTCTGATGGGATCCGGTGCATTAGTGCTGGTATGATCGCACCCGATAGGCACTCCGCTTTCAATTCTTTTGGTACATTTTTCTGCCCCGTCGGGCACCGCTCCCTCTATCTCTGTCTTTCTTGGCCACGTCTCGCCGGCCGGACCCCGTATCCCGTTGGAGGGATGGCTGCGGCCGAACGTGCCCGCTGACGGGGCTATTTTGGCTCGCAGCTGGAAAAATCGCTGCGAAAACTCTCCGGGAAGATCCGGACGGCATGAGCCGAAGTTGCGGCGACCGGATGAAAGAAGGGAACGGGGGGCGGGGAAGGGATTTCGTACAAAAACGAAAAAGGGGTGCAACACGAGGACTTCCCAGGGGGTCACCCATCCTAGTACTACTCTCGCCCAAGCACGCTTAACTGCGGAGTTCTGATGGGATCCGGTGCATTAGTGCTGTTATGATCGCACCCGATAGGCACTCCGCTTTCAATTCTTTTGGTCCATTTTTCGGCCCCGTCGGGCACCGCTCCCTCTATCTCTGGCTTTCTTGGCCACGTCTCGCCGGCCGGACCCCGTATCCCGTTGGAGGGATGGCTGCGGCCGAACGTGCCCGCTGACGGGGCTATTTTGGCTCGAAGCTGGAAAAATCGCTGCGAAAACTCTCCGGGAAGATACGGACGGCATGAGCCGAAGTTGCGGCGACCGGATGAAAGAAGGGAACGGGGGGCGGGGAAGAGATTTCGTACAAAAACAAAAAAGGGGTGCAACACGAGGACTTCCCAGGGGGTCACCCATCCTAGTACTACTCTCGCCCAAGCACGCTTAACTGCGGAGTTCTGATGGGATCCGGTGCATTAGTGCTGGTATGATCGCACCCGATAGGCACTCCGCTTTCAATTCTTTTGGTACATTTTTCTGCCCCGTCGGGCACCGCTCCCTCTATCTCTGTCTTTCTTGGCCACGTCTCGCCGGCCGGACCCCGTATCCCGTTGGAGGGATGGCTGCGGCCGAACGTGCCCGCTGACGGGGCTATTTTGGCTCGAAGCTGGAAAAATCGCTGCGAAAACTCTCCGGAAAGATACGGACGGCATGAGCCGAAGTTGCGGCGACCGGATGAAAGAAGGGAACGGGGGGCGGGGAAGGGATTTCGTACAAAAACGAAAAAGGGGTGCAACACGAGGACTTCCCAGGGGGTCACCCATCCTAGTACTACTCTCGCCCAAGCACGCTTAACTGCGGAGTTCTGATGGGATCCGGTGCATTAGTGCTGTTATGATCGCACCCGATAGGCACTCCGCTTTCAATTCTTTTGGTCCATTTTTCTGCCCCGTCGGGCACCGCTCCCTCTATCTCTGGCTTTCTTGGCCACGTCTCGCCGGCCGGACCCCGTATCCCGTTGGAGGGATGGCTGCGGCCGAACGTGCCCGCTGACGGGGCTATTTTGGCTCGCAGCTCGAAAAATCGCTGCGAAAACTCTCCGGGAAGATACGGACGGCATGAGCCGAAGTTGCGGCGACCGGATGAAAGAAGGGAACGGGGGGCGGGGAAGAGATTTCGTACAAAAACAAAAAAGGGGTGCAACACGAGGACTTCCCAGGGGGTCACCCATCCTAGTACTACTCTCGCCCAAGCACGCTTAACTGCGGAGTTCTGATGGGATCCGGTGCATTAGTGCTGGTATGATCGCACCCGATAGGCACTCCGCTTTCAATTCTTTTGGTACATTTTTCTGCCCCGTCGGGCACCGCTCCCTCTATCTCTGTCTTTCTTGGCCACGTCTCGCCGGCCGGACCCCGTATCCCGTTGGAGGGATGGCTGCGGCCGAACGTGCCCGCTGACGGGGCTATTTTGGCTCGAAGCTGGAAAAATCGCTGCGAAAACTCTCCGGGAAGATACGGACGGCATGAGCCGAAGTTGCGGCGACCGGATGAAAGAAGGGAACGGGGGGCGGGGAAGAGATTTCGTACAAAAACGAAAAAGGGGTGCAACACGAGGACTTCCCAGGGGGTCACCCATCCTAGTACTACTCTCGCCCAAGCACGCTTAACTGCGGAGTTCTGATGGGATCCGGTGCATTAGTGCTGGTATGATCGCACCCGATAGGCACTCCGCTTTCAATTCTTTTGGTACATTTTTCTGCCCCGTCGGGCACCGCTCCCTCTATCTCTGTCTTTCTTGGCCACGTCTCGCCGGCCGGACCCCGTATCCCGTTGGAGGGATGGCTGCGGCCGAACGTGCCCGCTGACGGGGCTATTTTGGCTCGAAGCTGGAAAAATCGCTGCGAAAACTCTCCGGAAAGATACGGACGGCATGAGCCGAAGTTGCGGCGACCGGATGAAAGAAGGGAACGGGGGGCGGGGAAGGGATTTCGTACAAAAACGAAAAAGGGGTGCAACACGAGGACTTCCCAGGGGGTCACCCATCCTAGTACTACTCTCGCCCAAGCACGCTTAACTGCGGAGTTCTGATGGGATCCGGTGCATTAGTGCTGTTATGATCGCACCCGATAGGCACTCCGCTTTCAATTCTTTTGGTCCATTTTTCTGCCCCGTCGGGCACCGCTCCCTCTATCTCTGGCTTTCTTGGCCACGTCTCGCCGGCCGGACCCCGTATCCCGTTGGAGGGATGGCTGCGGCCGAACGTGCCCGCTGACGGGGCTATTTTGGCTCGCAGCTCGAAAAATCGCTGCGAAAACTCTCCGGGAAGATACGGACGGCATGAGCCGAAGTTGCGGCGACCGGATGAAAGAAGGGAACGGGGGGCGGGGAAGAGATTTCGTACAAAAACAAAAAAGGGGTGCAACACGAGGACTTCCCAGGGGGTCACCCATCCTAGTACTACTCTCGCCCAAGCACGCTTAACTGCGGAGTTCTGATGGGATCCGGTGCATTAGTGCTGGTATGATCGCACCCGATAGGCACTCCGCTTTCAATTCTTTTGGTACATTTTTCTGCCCCGTCGGGCACCGCTCCCTCTATCTCTGTCTTTCTTGGCCACGTCTCGCCGGCCGGACCCCGTATCCCGTTGGAGGGATGGCTGCGGCCGAACGTGCCCGCTGACGGGGCTATTTTGGCTCGAAGCTGGAAAAATCGCTGCGAAAACTCTCCGGGAAGATACGGACGGCATGAGCCGAAGTTGCGGCGACCGGATGAAAGAAGGGAACGGGGGGCGGGGAAGAGATTTCGTACAAAAACGAAAAAGGGGTGCAACACGAGGACTTCCCAGGGGGTCACCCATCCTAGTACTACTCTCGCCCAAGCACGCTTAACTGCGGAGTTCTGATGGGATCCGGTGCATTAGTGCTGGTATGATCGCACCCGATAGGCACTCCGCTTTCAATTCTTTTGGTACATTTTTCTGCCCCGTCGGGCACCGCTCCCTCTATCTCTGTCTTTCTTGGCCACGTCTCGCCGGCCGGACCCCGTATCCCGTTGGAGGGATGGCTGCGGCCGAACGTGCCCGCTGACGGGGCTATTTTGGCTCGAAGCTGGAAAAATCGCTGCGAAAACTCTCCGGAAAGATACGGACGGCATGAGCCGAAGTTGCGGCGACCGGATGAAAGAAGGGAACGGGGGGCGGGGAAGGGATTTCGTACAAAAACGAAAAAGGGGTGCAACACGAGGACTTCCCAGGGGGTCACCCATCCTAGTACTACTCTCGCCCAAGCACGCTTAACTGCGGAGTTCTGATGGGATCCGGTGCATTAGTGCTGTTATGATCGCACCCGATAGGCACTCCGCTTTCAATTCTTTTGGTCCATTTTTCTGCCCCGTCGGGCACCGCTCCCTCTATCTCTGGCTTTCTTGGCCACGTCTCGCCGGCCGGACCCCGTATCCCGTTGGAGGGATGGCTGCGGCCGAACGTGCCCGCTGACGGGGCTATTTTGGCTCGCAGCTCGAAAAATCGCTGCGAAAACTCTCCGGGAAGATACGGACGGCATGAGCCGAAGTTGCGGCGACCGGATGAAAGAAGGGAACGGGGGGCGGGGAAGAGATTTCGTACAAAAACAAAAAAGGGGTGCAACACGAGGACTTCCCAGGGGGTCACCCATCCTAGTACTACTCTCGCCCAAGCACGCTTAACTGCGGAGTTCTGATGGGATCCGGTGCATTAGTGCTGGTATGATCGCACCCGATAGGCACTCCGCTTTCAATTCTTTTGGTACATTTTTCTGCCCCGTCGGGCACCGCTCCCTCTATCTCTGTCTTTCTTGGCCACGTCTCGCCGGCCGGACCCCGTATCCCGTTGGAGGGATGGCTGCGGCCGAACGTGCCCGCTGACGGGGCTATTTTGGCTCGCAGCTGGAAAAATCGCTGCGAAAACTCTCCGGGAAGATCCGGACGGCATGAGCCGAAGTTGCGGCGACCGGATGAAAGAAGGGAACGGGGGGCGGGGAAGGGATTTCGTACAAAAACGAAAAAGGGGTGCAACACGAGGACTTCCCAGGGGGTCACCCATCCTAGTACTACTCTCGCCCAAGCACGCTTAACTGCGGAGTTCTGATGGGATCCGGTGCATTAGTGCTGTTATGATCGCACCCGATAGGCACTCCGCTTTCAATTCTTTTGGTCCATTTTTCGGCCCCGTCGGGCACCGCTCCCTCTATCTCTGGCTTTCTTGGCCACGTCTCGCCGGCCGGACCCCGTATCCCGTTGGAGGGATGGCTGCGGCCGAACGTGCCCGCTGACGGGGCTATTTTGGCTCGAAGCTGGAAAAATCGCTGCGAAAACTCTCCGGGAAGATACGGACGGCATGAGCCGAAGTTGCGGCGACCGGATGAAAGAAGGGAACGGGGGGCGGGGAAGAGATTTCGTACAAAAACAAAAAAGGGGTGCAACACGAGGACTTCCCAGGGGGTCACCCATCCTAGTACTACTCTCGCCCAAGCACGCTTAACTGCGGAGTTCTGATGGGATCCGGTGCATTAGTGCTGGTATGATCGCACCCGATAGGCACTCCGCTTTCAATTCTTTTGGTACATTTTTCTGCCCCGTCGGGCACCGCTCCCTCTATCTCTGTCTTTCTTGGCCACGTCTCGCCGGCCGGACCCCGTATCCCGTTGGAGGGATGGCTGCGGCCGAACGTGCCCGCTGACGGGGCTATTTTGGCTCGAAGCTGGAAAAATCGCTGCGAAAACTCTCCGGAAAGATACGGACGGCATGAGCCGAAGTTGCGGCGACCGGATGAAAGAAGGGAACGGGGGGCGGGGAAGGGATTTCGTACAAAAACGAAAAAGGGGTGCAACACGAGGACTTCCCAGGGGGTCACCCATCCTAGTACTACTCTCGCCCAAGCACGCTTAACTGCGGAGTTCTGATGGGATCCGGTGCATTAGTGCTGTTATGATCGCACCCGATAGGCACTCCGCTTTCAATTCTTTTGGTCCATTTTTCTGCCCCGTCGGGCACCGCTCCCTCTATCTCTGGCTTTCTTGGCCACGTCTCGCCGGCCGGACCCCGTATCCCGTTGGAGGGATGGCTGCGGCCGAACGTGCCCGCTGACGGGGCTATTTTGGCTCGCAGCTCGAAAAATCGCTGCGAAAACTCTCCGGGAAGATACGGACGGCATGAGCCGAAGTTGCGGCGACCGGATGAAAGAAGGGAACGGGGGGCGGGGAAGAGATTTCGTACAAAAACAAAAAAGGGGTGCAACACGAGGACTTCCCAGGGGGTCACCCATCCTAGTACTACTCTCGCCCAAGCACGCTTAACTGCGGAGTTCTGATGGGATCCGGTGCATTAGTGCTGGTATGATCGCACCCGATAGGCACTCCGCTTTCAATTCTTTTGGTACATTTTTCTGCCCCGTCGGGCACCGCTCCCTCTATCTCTGTCTTTCTTGGCCACGTCTCGCCGGCCGGACCCCGTATCCCGTTGGAGGGATGGCTGCGGCCGAACGTGCCCGCTGACGGGGCTATTTTGGCTCGAAGCTGGAAAAATCGCTGCGAAAACTCTCCGGGAAGATACGGACGGCATGAGCCGAAGTTGCGGCGACCGGATGAAAGAAGGGAACGGGGGGCGGGGAAGAGATTTCGTACAAAAACGAAAAAGGGGTGCAACACGAGGACTTCCCAGGGGGTCACCCATCCTAGTACTACTCTCGCCCAAGCACGCTTAACTGCGGAGTTCTGATGGGATCCGGTGCATTAGTGCTGGTATGATCGCACCCGATAGGCACTCCGCTTTCAATTCTTTTGGTACATTTTTCTGCCCCGTCGGGCACCGCTCCCTCTATCTCTGTCTTTCTTGGCCACGTCTCGCCGGCCGGACCCCGTATCCCGTTGGAGGGATGGCTGCGGCCGAACGTGCCCGCTGACGGGGCTATTTTGGCTCGAAGCTGGAAAAATCGCTGCGAAAACTCTCCGGAAAGATACGGACGGCATGAGCCGAAGTTGCGGCGACCGGATGAAAGAAGGGAACGGGGGGCGGGGAAGGGATTTCGTACAAAAACGAAAAAGGGGTGCAACACGAGGACTTCCCAGGGGGTCACCCATCCTAGTACTACTCTCGCCCAAGCACGCTTAACTGCGGAGTTCTGATGGGATCCGGTGCATTAGTGCTGTTATGATCGCACCCGATAGGCACTCCGCTTTCAATTCTTTTGGTCCATTTTTCTGCCCCGTCGGGCACCGCTCCCTCTATCTCTGGCTTTCTTGGCCACGTCTCGCCGGCCGGACCCCGTATCCCGTTGGAGGGATGGCTGCGGCCGAACGTGCCCGCTGACGGGGCTATTTTGGCTCGCAGCTCGAAAAATCGCTGCGAAAACTCTCCGGGAAGATACGGACGGCATGAGCCGAAGTTGCGGCGACCGGATGAAAGAAGGGAACGGGGGGCGGGGAAGAGATTTCGTACAAAAACAAAAAAGGGGTGCAACACGAGGACTTCCCAGGGGGTCACCCATCCTAGTACTACTCTCGCCCAAGCACGCTTAACTGCGGAGTTCTGATGGGATCCGGTGCATTAGTGCTGGTATGATCGCACCCGATAGGCACTCCGCTTTCAATTCTTTTGGTATATTTTTCTGCCCCGTCGGGCACCGCTCCCTCTATCTCTGTCTTTCTTGGCCACGTCTCGCCGGCCGGACCCCGTATCCCGTTGGAGGGATGGCTGCGGCCGAACGTGCCCGCTGACGGGGCTATTTTGGCTCGCAGCTGGAAAAATCGCTGCGAAAACTCTCCGGGAAGATCCGGACGGCATGAGCCGAAGTTGCGGCGACCGGATGAAAGAAGGGAACGGGGGGCGGGGAAGGGATTTCGTACAAAAACGAAAAAGGGGTGCAACACGAGGACTTCCCAGGGGGTCACCCATCCTAGTACTACTCTCGCCCAAGCACGCTTAACTGCGGAGTTCTGATGGGATCCGGTGCATTAGTGCTGGTATGATCGCACCCGATAGGCACTCCGCTTTCAATTCTTTTGGTACATTTTTCTGCCCCGTCGGGCACCGCTCCCTCTATCTCTGTCTTTCTTGGCCACGTCTCGCCGGCCGGACCCCGTATCCCGTTGGAGGGATGGCTGCGGCCGAACGTGCCCGCTGACGGGGCTATTTTGGCTCGCAGCTGGAAAAATCGCTGCGAAAACTCTCCGGGAAGATCCGGACGGCATGAGCCGAAGTTGCGGCGACCGGATGAAAGAAGGGAACGGGGGGCGGGGAAGGGATTTCGTACAAAAACGAAAAAGGGGTGCAACACGAGGACTTCCCAGGGGGTCACCCATCCTAGTACTACTCTCGCCCAAGCACGCTTAACTGCGGAGTTCTGATGGGATCCGGTGCATTAGTGCTGGTATGATCGCACCCGATAGGCACTCCGCTTTCAATTCTTTTGGTATATTTTTCTGCCCCGTCGGGCACCGCTCCCTCTATCTCTGTCTTTCTTGGCCACGTCTCGCCGGCCGGACCCCGTATCCCGTTGGAGGGATGGCTGCGGCCGAACGTGCCCGCTGACGGGGCTATTTTGGCTCGCAGCTGGAAAAATCGCTGCGAAAACTCTCCGGGAAGATCCGGACGGCATGAGCCGAAGTTGCGGCGACCGGATGAAAGAAGGGAACGGGGGGCGGGGAAGGGATTTCGTACAAAAACGAAAAAGGGGTGCAACACGAGGACTTCCCAGGGGGTCACCCATCCTAGTACTACTCTCGCCCAAGCACGCTTAACTGCGGAGTTCTGATGGGATCCGGTGCATTAGTGCTGGTATGATCGCACCCGATAGGCACTCCGCTTTCAATTCTTTTGGTCCATTTTTCTGCCCCGTCGGGCACTGCTCGCTCTATCTCTGGCTTTCTTGGCCACGTCTCGCCGGCCGGACCCCGTATCCCGTTGGAGGGATGGCTGCGGCCGAACGTGCCCGCTGACGGGGCTATTTTGGCTCGAAGCTGGAAAAATCGCTGCGAAAACTCTCCGGAAAGATACGGACGGCATGAGCCGAAGTTGCGGCGACCGGATGAAAGAAGGGAACGGGGGGCGGGGAAGGGATTTCGTACAAAAACGAAAAAGGGGTGCAACACGAGGACTTCCCAGGGGGTCACCCATCCTAGTACTACTCTCGCCCAAGCACGCTTAACTGCGGAGTTCTGATGGGATCCGGTGCATTAGTGCTGTTATGATCGCACCCGATAGGCACTCCGCTTTCAATTCTTTTGGTCCATTTTTCGGCCCCGTCGGGCACCGCTCCCTCTATCTCTGGCTTTCTTGGCCACGTCTCGCCGGCCGGACCCCGTATCCCGTTGGAGGGATGGCTGCGGCCGAACGTGCCCGCTGACGGGGCTATTTTGGCTCGAAGCTGGAAAAATCGCTGCGAAAACTCTCCGGGAAGATACGGACGGCATGAGCCGAAGTTGCGGCGACCGGATGAAAGAAGGGAACGGGGGGCGGGGAAGAGATTTCGTACAAAAACAAAAAAGGGGTGCAACACGAGGACTTCCCAGGGGGTCACCCATCCTAGTACTACTCTCGCCCAAGCACGCTTAACTGCGGAGTTCTGATGGGATCCGGTGCATTAGTGCTGGTATGATCGCACCCGATAGGCACTCCGCTTTCAATTCTTTTGGTACATTTTTCGGCCCCGTCGGGCACCGCTCCCTCTATCTCTGTCTTTCTTGGCCACGTCTCGCCGGCCGGACCCCGTATCCCGTTGGAGGGATGGCTGCGGCCGAACGTGCCCGCTGACGGGGCTATTTTGGCTCGAAGCTGGAAAAATCGCTGCGAAAACTCTCCGGAAAGATACGGACGGCATGAGCCGAAGTTGCGGCGACCGGATGAAAGAAGGGAACGGGGGGCGGGGAAGGGATTTCGTACAAAAACGAAAAAGGGGTGCAACACGAGGACTTCCCAGGGGGTCACCCATCCTAGTACTACTCTCGCCCAAGCACGCTTAACTGCGGAGTTCTGATGGGATCCGGTGCATTAGTGCTGTTATGATCGCACCCGATAGGAACTCCGCTTTCAATTCTTTTGGTCCATTTTTCTGCCCCGTCGGGCACCGCTCCCTCTATCTCTGGCTTTCTTGGCCACGTCTCGCCGGCCGGACCCCGTATCCCGTTGGAGGGATGGCTGCGGCCGAACGTGCCCGCTGACGGGGCTATTTTGGCTCGAAGCTGGAAAAATCGCTGCGAAAACTCTCCGGGAAGATACGGACGGCATGAGCCGAAGTTGCGGCGACCGGATGAAAGAAGGGAACGGGGGGCGGGGAAGAGATTTCGTACAAAAACAAAAAAGGGGTGCAACACGAGGACTTCCCAGGGGGTCACCCATCCTAGTACTACTCTCGCCCAAGCACGCTTAACTGCGGAGTTCTGATGGGATCCGGTGCATTAGTGCTGGTATGATCGCACCCGATAGGCACTCCGCTTTCAATTCTTTTGGTACATTTTTCGGCCCCGTCGGGCACCGCTCCCTCTATCTCTGTCTTTCTTGGCCACGTCTCGCCGGCCGGACCCCGTATCCCGTTGGAGGGATGGCTGCGGCCGAACGTGCCCGCTGACGGGGCTATTTTGGCTCGCAGCTGGAAAAATCGCTGCGAAAACTCTCCGGGAAGATCCGGACGGCATGAGCCGAAGTTGCGGCGACCGGATGAAAGAAGGGAACGGGGGGCGGGGAAGGGATTTCGTACAAAAACGAAAAAGGGGTGCAACACGAGGACTTCCCAGGGGGTCACCCATCCTAGTACTACTCTCGCCCAAGCACGCTTAACTGCGGAGTTCTGATGGGATCCGGTGCATTAGTGCTGGTATGATCGCACCCGATAGGCACTCCGCTTTCAATTCTTTTGGTCCATTTTTCTGCCCCGTCGGGCACCGCTCCCTCTATCTCTGGCTTTCTTGGCCACGTCTCGCCGGCCGGACCCCGTATCCCGTTGGAGGGATGGCTGCGGCCGAACGTGCCCGCTGACGGGGCTATTTTGGCTCGAAGCTGGAAAAATCGCTGCGAAAACTCTCCGGGAAGATACGGACGGCATGAGCCGAAGTTGCGGCGACCGGATGAAAGAAGGGAACGGGGGGCGGGGAAGAGATTTCGTACAAAAACAAAAAAGGGGTGCAACACGAGGACTTCCCAGGGGGTCACCCATCCTAGTACTACTCTCGCCCAAGCACGCTTAACTGCGAGTTCTGATGGGATCCGGTGCATTAGTGCTGGTATGATCACACCCGATAGGCACTCCGCTTTCAATTCTTTTGGTACATTTTTCTGCCCCGTCGGGCACCGCTCCCTCTATCTCTGGCTTTCTTGGCCACGTCTCGCCGGCCGGACCCCGTATCCCGTTGGAGGGATGGCTGCGGCCGAACGTGCCCGCTGACGGGGCTATTTTGGCTCGAAGCTGGAAAAATCGCTGCGAAAACTCTCCGGAAAGATACGGACGGCATGAGCCGAAGTTGCGGCGACCGGATGAAAGAAGGGAACGGGGGGCGGGGAAGGGATTTCGTACAAAAACGAAAAAGGGGTGCAAGACGAGGACTTCCCAGGGGGTCACCCATCCTAGTACTACTCTCGCCCAAGCACGCTTAACTGCGGAGTTCTGATGGGATCCGGTGCATTAGTGCTGTTATGATCGCACCCGATAGGCACTCCGCTTTCAATTCTTTTGGTCCATTTTTCTGCCCCGTCGGGCACCGCTCCCTCTATCTCTGGCTTTCTTGGCCACGTCTCGCCGGCCGGACCCCGTATCCCGTTGGAGGGATGGCTGCGGCCGAACGTGCCCGCTGACGGGGCTATTTTGGCTCGAAGCTGGAAAAATCGCTGCGAAAACTCTCCGGGAAGATACGGACGGCATGAGCCGAAGTTGCGGCGACCGGATGAAAGAAGGGAACGGGGGGCGGGGAAGGGATTTCGTACAAAAACGAAAAAGGGGTGCAACACGAGGACTTCCCGGGGGTCACCCATCCTAGTACTACTCTCGCCCAAGCACGCTTAACTGCGGAGTTCTGATGGGATCCGGTGCATTAGTGCTGTTATGATCGCACCCGATAGGCACTCCGCTTTCAATTCTTTTGGTCCATTTTTCTGCCCCGTCGGGCACCGCTCCCTCTATCTCTGGCTTTCTTGGCCACGTCTCGCCGGCCGGACCCCGTATCCCGTTGGAGGGATGGCTGCGGCCGAACGTGCCCGCTGACGGGGCTATTTTGGCTCGAAGCTGGAAAAATCGCTGCGAAAACTCTCCGGGAAGATACGGACGGCATGAGCCGAAGTTGCGGCGACCGGATGAAAGAAGGGAACGGGGGGCGGGGAAGAGATTTCGTACAAAAACAAAAAAGGGGTGCAACACGAGGACTTCCCAGGGGGTCACCCATCCTAGTACTACTCTCGCCCAAGCACGCTTAACTGCGGAGTTCTGATGGGATCCGGTGCATTAGTGCTGGTATGATCGCACCCGATAGGCACTCCGCTTTCAATTCTTTTGGTACATTTTTCGGCCCCGTCGGGCACCGCTCCCTCTATCTCTGTCTTTCTTGGCCACGTCTCGCCGGCCGGACCCCGTATCCCGTTGGAGGGATGGCTGCGGCCGAACGTGCCCGCTGACGGGGCTATTTTGGCTCGAAGCTGGAAAAATCGCTGCGAAAACTCTCCGGGAAGATACGGACGGCATGAGCCGAAGTTGCGGCGACCGGATGAAAGAAGGGAACGGGGGGCGGGGAAGAGATTTCGTACAAAAACAAAAAAGGGGTGCAACACGAGGACTTCCCAGGGGGTCACCCATCCTAGTACTACTCTCGCCCAAGCACGCTTAACTGCGGAGTTCTGATGGGATCCGGTGCATTAGTGCTGGTATGATCGCACCCGATAGGCACTCCGCTTTCAATTCTTTTGGTACATTTTTCGGCCCCGTCGGGCACCGCTCCCTCTATCTCTGTCTTTCTTGGCCACGTCTCGCCGGCCGGACCCCGTATCCCGTTGGAGGGATGGCTGCGGCCGAACGTGCCCGCTGACGGGGCTATTTTGGCTCGCAGCTGGAAAAATCGCTGCGAAAACTCTCCGGGAAGATCCGGACGGCATGAGCCGAAGTTGCGGCGACCGGATGAAAGAAGGGAACGGGGGGCGGGGAAGGGATTTCGTACAAAAACGAAAAAGGGGTGCAACACGAGGACTTCCCAGGGGGTCACCCATCCTAGTACTACTCTCGCCCAAGCACGCTTAACTGCGGAGTTCTGATGGGATCCGGTGCATTAGTGCTGGTATGATCGCACCCGATAGGCACTCCGCTTTCAATTCTTTTGGTCCATTTTTCGGCCCCGTCGGGCACCGCTCCCTCTATCTCTGGCTTTCTTGGCCACGTCTCGCCGGCCGGACCCCGTATCCCGTTGGAGGGATGGCTGCGGCCGAACGTGCCCGCTGACGGGGCTATTTTGGCTCGAAGCTGGAAAAATCGCTGCGAAAACTCTCCGGGAAGATACGGACGGCATGAGCCGAAGTTGCGGCGACCGGATGAAAGAAGGGAACGGGGGGCGGGGAAGAGATTTCGTACAAAAACAAAAAAGGGGTGCAACACGAGGACTTCCCAGGGGGTCACCCATCCTAGTACTACTCTCGCCCAAGCACGCTTAACTGCGGAGTTCTGATGGGATCCGGTGCATTAGTGCTGGTATGATCGCACCCGATAGGCACTCCGCTTTCAATTCTTTTGGTACATTTTTCTGCCCCGTCGGGCACCGCTCCCTCTATCTCTGGCTTTCTTGGCCACGTCTCGCCGGCCGGACCCCGTATCCCGTTGGAGGGATGGCTGCGGCCGAACGTGCCCGCTGACGGGGCTATTTTGGCTCGAAGCTGGAAAAATCGCTGCGAAAACTCTCCGGGAAGATACGGACGGCATGAGCCGAAGTTGCGGCGACCGGATGAAAGAAGGGAACGGGGGGCGGGGAAGGGATTTCGTACAAAAACGAAAAAGGGGTGCAACACGAGGACTTCCCAGGGGGTCACCCATCCTAGTACTACTCTCGCCCAAGCACGCTTAACTGCGGAGTTCTGATGGGATCCGGTGCATTAGTGCTGTTATGATCGCACCCGATAGGCACTCCGCTTTCAATTCTTTTGGTCCATTTTTCTGCCCCGTCGGGCACCGCTCCCTCTATCTCTGGCTTTCTTGGCCACGTCTCGCCGGCCGGACCCCGTATCCCGTTGGAGGGATGGCTGCGGCCGAACGTGCCCGCTGACGGGGCTATTTTGGCTCGAAGCTGGAAAAATCGCTGCGAAAACTCTCCGGGAAGATACGGACGGCATGAGCCGAAGTTGCGGCGACCGGATGAAAGAAGGGAACGGGGGGCGGGGAAGAGATTTCGTACAAAAACAAGAAAGGGGTGCAACACGAGGACTTCCCAGGGGGTCACCCATCCTAGTACTACTCTCGCCCAAGCACGCTTAACTGCGGAGTTCTGATGGGATCCGGTGCATTAGTGCTGGTATGATCGCACCCGATAGGCACTCCGCTTTCAATTCTTTTGGTACATTTTTCTGCCCCGTCGGGCACCGCTCCCTCTATCTCTGTCTTTCTTGGCCACGTCTCGCCGGCCGGACCCCGTATCCCGTTGGAGGGATGGCTGCGGCCGAACGTGCCCGCTGACGGGGCTATTTTGGCTCGAAGCTGGAAAAATCGCTGCGAAAACTCTCCGGAAAGATACGGACGGCATGAGCCGAAGTTGCGGCGACCGGATGAAAGAAGGGAACGGGGGGCGGGGAAGGGATTTCGTACAAAAACGAAAAAGGGGTGCAACACGAGGACTTCCCAGGGGGTCACCCATCCTAGTACTACTCTCGCCCAAGCACGCTTAACTGCGGAGTTCTGATGGGATCCGGTGCATTAGTGCTGTTATGATCGCACCCGATAGGCACTCCGCTTTCAATTCTTTTGGTCCATTTTTCGGCCCCGTCGGGCACCGCTCCCTCTATCTCTGGCTTTCTTGGCCACGTCTCGCCGGCCGGACCCCGTATCCCGTTGGAGGGATGGCTGCGGCCGAACGTGCCCGCTGACGGGGCTATTTTGGCTCGAAGCTGGAAAAATCGCTGCGAAAACTCTCCGGGAAGATACGGACGGCATGAGCCGAAGTTGCGGCGACCGGATGAAAGAAGGGAACGGGGGGCGGGGAAGGGATTTCGTACAAAAACGAAAAAGGGGTGCAACACGAGGACTTCCCAGGGGGTCACCCATCCTAGTACTACTCTCGCCCAAGCACGCTTAACTGCGGAGTTCTGATGGGATCCGGTGCATTAGTGCTGTTATGATCGCACCCGATAGGCACTCCGCTTTCAATTCTTTTGGTCCATTTTTCGGCCCCGTCGGGCACCGCTCCCTCTATCTCTGGCTTTCTTGGCCACGTCTCGCCGGCCGGACCCCGTATCCCGTTGGAGGGATGGCTGCGGCCGAACGTGCCCGCTGACGGGGCTATTTTGGCTCGAAGCTGGAAAAATCGCTGCGAAAACTCTCCGGGAAGATACGGACGGCATGAGCCGAAGTTGCGGCGACCGGATGAAAGAAGGGAACGGGGGGCGGGGAAGAGATTTCGTACAAAAACAAAAAAGGGGTGCAACACGAGGACTTCCCAGGGGGTCACCCATCCTAGTACTACTCTCGCCCAAGCACGCTTAACTGCGGAGTTCTGATGGGATCCGGTGCATTAGTGCTGGTATGATCGCACCCGATAGGCACTCCGCTTTCAATTCTTTTGGTCCATTTTTCGGCCCCGTCGGGCACCGCTCGCTCTATCTCTGTCTTTCTTGGCCACGTCTCGCCGGCCGGACCCCGTATCTTGTTGGAGGGATGGCTGCGGCCGAACGTGCCCGCTGACGGGGCTATTTTGGCTCGAAGCTGGAAAAATCGCTGCGAAAACTCTCCGGGAAGATACGGACGGCATGAGCCGAAGTTGCGGCGACCGGATGAAAGAAGGGAACGGGGGGCGGGGAAGGGATTTCGTACAAAAACGAAAAAGGGGTGCAACACGAGGACTTCCCAGGGGGTCACCCATCCTAGTACTACTCTCGCCCAAGCACGCTTAACTGCGGAGTTCTGATGGGATCCGGTGCATTAGTGCTGTTATGATCGCACCCGATAGGCACTCCGCTTTCAATTCTTTTGGTCCATTTTTCGGCCCCGTCGGGCACCGCTCCCTCTATCTCTGGCTTTCTTGGCCACGTCTCGCCGGCCGGACCCCGTATCCCGTTGGAGGGATGGCTGCGGCCGAACGTGCCCGCTGACGGGGCTATTTTGGCTCGAAGCTGGAAAAATCGCTGCGAAAACTCTCCGGGAAGATACGGACGGCATGAGCCGAAGTTGCGGCGACCGGATGAAAGAAGGGAACGGGGGGCGGGGAAGAGATTTCGTACAAAAACAAGAAAGGGGTGCAACACGAGGACTTCCCAGGGGGTCACCCATCCTAGTACTACTCTCGCCCAAGCACGCTTAACTGCGGAGTTCTGATGGGATCCGGTGCATTAGTGCTGGTATGATCGCACCCGATAGGCACTCCGCTTTCAATTCTTTTGGTACATTTTTCTGCCCCGTCGGGCACCGCTCCCTCTATCTCTGTCTTTCTTGGCCACGTCTCGCCGGCCGGACCCCGTATCCCGTTGGAGGGATGGCTGCGGCCGAACGTGCCCGCTGACGGGGCTATTTTGGCTCGAAGCTGGAAAAATCGCTGCGAAAACTCTCCGGAAAGATACGGACGGCATGAGCCGAAGTTGCGGCGACCGGATGAAAGAAGGGAACGGGGGGCGGGGAAGGGATTTCGTACAAAAACGAAAAAGGGGTGCAACACGAGGACTTCCCAGGGGGTCACCCATCCTAGTACTACTCTCGCCCAAGCACGCTTAACTGCGGAGTTCTGATGGGATCCGGTGCATTAGTGCTGTTATGATCGCACCCGATAGGCACTCCGCTTTCAATTCTTTTGGTCCATTTTTCGGCCCCGTCGGGCACCGCTCCCTCTATCTCTGGCTTTCTTGGCCACGTCTCGCCGGCCGGACCCCGTATCCCGTTGGAGGGATGGCTGCGGCCGAACGTGCCCGCTGACGGGGCTATTTTGGCTCGAAGCTGGAAAAATCGCTGCGAAAACTCTCCGGGAAGATACGGACGGCATGAGCCGAAGTTGCGGCGACCGGATGAAAGAAGGGAACGGGGGGCGGGGAAGGGATTTCGTACAAAAACGAAAAAGGGGTGCAACACGAGGACTTCCCAGGGGGTCACCCATCCTAGTACTACTCTCGCCCAAGCACGCTTAACTGCGGAGTTCTGATGGGATCCGGTGCATTAGTGCTGTTATGATCGCACCCGATAGGCACTCCGCTTTCAATTCTTTTGGTCCATTTTTCGGCCCCGTCGGGCACCGCTCCCTCTATCTCTGGCTTTCTTGGCCACGTCTCGCCGGCCGGACCCCGTATCCCGTTGGAGGGATGGCTGCGGCCGAACGTGCCCGCTGACGGGGCTATTTTGGCTCGAAGCTGGAAAAATCGCTGCGAAAACTCTCCGGGAAGATACGGACGGCATGAGCCGAAGTTGCGGCGACCGGATGAAAGAAGGGAACGGGGGGCGGGGAAGAGATTTCGTACAAAAACAAAAAAGGGGTGCAACACGAGGACTTCCCAGGGGGTCACCCATCCTAGTACTACTCTCGCCCAAGCACGCTTAACTGCGGAGTTCTGATGGGATCCGGTGCATTAGTGCTGGTATGATCGCACCCGATAGGCACTCCGCTTTCAATTCTTTTGGTCCATTTTTCGGCCCCGTCGGGCACCGCTCGCTCTATCTCTGTCTTTCTTGGCCACGTCTCGCCGGCCGGACCCCGTATCTTGTTGGAGGGATGGCTGCGGCCGAACGTGCCCGCTGACGGGGCTATTTTGGCTCGAAGCTGGAAAAATCGCTGCGAAAACTCTCCGGGAAGATACGGACGGCATGAGCCGAAGTTGCGGCGACCGGATGAAAGAAGGGAACGGGGGGCGGGGAAGGGATTTCGTACAAAAACGAAAAAGGGGTGCAACACGAGGACTTCCCAGGGGGTCACCCATCCTAGTACTACTCTCGCCCAAGCACGCTTAACTGCGGAGTTCTGATGGGATCCGGTGCATTAGTGCTGTTATGATCGCACCCGATAGGCACTCCGCTTTCAATTCTTTTGGTCCATTTTTCGGCCCCGTCGGGCACCGCTCCCTCTATCTCTGGCTTTCTTGGCCACGTCTCGCCGGCCGGACCCCGTATCCCGTTGGAGGGATGGCTGCGGCCGAACGTGCCCGCTGACGGGGCTATTTTGGCTCGAAGCTGGAAAAATCGCTGCGAAAACTCTCCGGGAAGATACGGACGGCATGAGCCGAAGTTGCGGCGACCGGATGAAAGAAGGGAACGGGGGGCGGGGAAGAGATTTCGTACAAAAACAAAAAAGGGGTGCAACACGAGGACTTCCCAGGGGGTCACCCATCCTAGTACTACTCTCGCCCAAGCACGCTTAACTGCGGAGTTCTGATGGGATCCGGTGCATTAGTGCTGGTATGATCGCACCCGATAGGCACTCCGCTTTCAATTCTTTTGGTACATTTTTCGGCCCCGTCGGGCACCGCTCCCTCTATCTCTGTCTTTCTTGGCCACGTCTCGCCGGCCGGACCCCGTATCCCGTTGGAGGGATGGCTGCGGCCGAACGTGCCCGCTGACGGGGCTATTTTGGCTCGAAGCTGGAAAAATCGCTGCGAAAACTCTCCGGAAAGATACGGACGGCATGAGCCGAAGTTGCGGCGACCGGATGAAAGAAGGGAACGGGGGGCGGGGAAGGGATTTCGTACAAAAACGAAAAAGGGGTGCAACACGAGGACTTCCCAGGGGGTCACCCATCCTAGTACTACTCTCGCCCAAGCACGCTTAACTGCGGAGTTCTGATGGGATCCGGTGCATTAGTGCTGGTATGATCGCACCCGATAGGCACTCCGCTTTCAATTCTTTTGGTCCATTTTTCGGCCCCGTCGGGCACCGCTCCCTCTATCTCTGTCTTTCTTGGCCACGTCTCGCCGGCCGGACCCCGTATCCCGTTGGAGGGATGGCTGCGGCCGAACGTGCCCGCTGACGGGGCTATTTTGGCTCGAAGCTGGAAAAATCGCTGCGAAAACTCTCCGGAAAGATACGGACGGCATGAGCCGAAGTTGCGGCGACCGGATGAAAGAAGGGAACGGGGGGCGGGGAAGGGATTTCGTACAAAAACGAAAAAGGGGTGCAACACGAGGACTTCCCAGGGGGTCACCCATCCTAGTACTACTCTCGCCCAAGCACGCTTAACTGCGGAGTTCTGATGGGATCCGGTGCATTAGTGCTGGTATGATCGCACCCGATAGGCACTCCGCTTTCAATTCTTTTGGTCCATTTTTCGGCCCCGTCGGGCACCGCTCGCTCTATCTCTGTCTTTCTTGGCCACGTCTCGCCGGCCGGACCCCGTATCTTGTTGGAGGGATGGCTGCGGCCGAACGTGCCCGCTGACGGGGCTATTTTGGCTCGAAGCTGGAAAAATCGCTGCGAAAACTCTCCGGGAAGATACGGACGGCATGAGCCGAAGTTGCGGCGACCGGATGAAAGAAGGGAACGGGGGGCGGGGAAGGGATTTCGTACAAAAACGAAAAAGGGGTGCAACACGAGGACTTCCCAGGGGGTCACCCATCCTAGTACTACTCTCGCCCAAGCACGCTTAACTGCGGAGTTCTGATGGGATCCGGTGCATTAGTGCTGTTATGATCGCACCCGATAGGCACTCCGCTTTCAATTCTTTTGGTCCATTTTTCGGCCCCGTCGGGCACCGCTCCCTCTATCTCTGGCTTTCTTGGCCACGTCTCGCCGGCCGGACCCCGTATCCCGTTGGAGGGATGGCTGCGGCCGAACGTGCCCGCTGACGGGGCTATTTTGGCTCGAAGCTGGAAAAATCGCTGCGAAAACTCTCCGGGAAGATACGGACGGCATGAGCCGAAGTTGCGGCGACCGGATGAAAGAAGGGAACGGGGGGCGGGGAAGAGATTTCGTACAAAAACAAAAAAGGGGTGCAACACGAGGACTTCCCAGGGGGTCACCCATCCTAGTACTACTCTCGCCCAAGCACGCTTAACTGCGGAGTTCTGATGGGATCCGGTGCATTAGTGCTGGTATGATCGCACCCGATAGGCACTCCGCTTTCAATTCTTTTGGTACATTTTTCGGCCCCGTCGGGCACCGCTCCCTCTATCTCTGTCTTTCTTGGCCACGTCTCGCCGGCCGGACCCCGTATCCCGTTGGAGGGATGGCTGCGGCCGAACGTGCCCGCTGACGGGGCTATTTTGGCTCGAAGCTGGAAAAATCGCTGCGAAAACTCTCCGGAAAGATACGGACGGCATGAGCCGAAGTTGCGGCGACCGGATGAAAGAAGGGAACGGGGGGCGGGGAAGGGATTTCGTACAAAAACGAAAAAGGGGTGCAACACGAGGACTTCCCAGGGGGTCACCCATCCTAGTACTACTCTCGCCCAAGCACGCTTAACTGCGGAGTTCTGATGGGATCCGGTGCATTAGTGCTGGTATGATCGCACCCGATAGGCACTCCGCTTTCAATTCTTTTGGTCCATTTTTCGGCCCCGTCGGGCACCGCTCGCTCTATCTCTGTCTTTCTTGGCCACGTCTCGCCGGCCGGACCCCGTATCTTGTTGGAGGGATGGCTGCGGCCGAACGTGCCCGCTGACGGGGCTATTTTGGCTCGAAGCTGGAAAAATCGCTGCGAAAACTCTCCGGGAAGATACGGACGGCATGAGCCGAAGTTGCGGCGACCGGATGAAAGAAGGGAACGGGGGGCGGGGAAGGGATTTCGTACAAAAACGAAAAAGGGGTGCAACACGAGGACTTCCCAGGGGGTCACCCATCCTAGTACTACTCTCGCCCAAGCACGCTTAACTGCGGAGTTCTGATGGGATCCGGTGCATTAGTGCTGGTATGATCGCACCCGATAGGCACTCCGCTTTCAATTCTTTTGGTCCATTTTTCTGCCCCGTCGGGCACCGCTCGCTCTATCTCTGGCTTTCTTGGCCACGTCTCGCCGGCCGGACCCCGTATCCCGTTGGAGGGATGGCTACGGCCGAGAGTGCCCGCTGAAGGGGGCTATTTTGGCTCGCAGCTCGAAAAATCGCTGCGAAAACTCTCCGGGAAGATACGGACGGAATGAGCCGAAGTTGCGGCGACCGGATGAAAGAAGGGAACGGGGGGCGGGGAAGGGATTTCGTACAAAAACGAAAAAGGGGTGCAACACGAGGACTTCCCAGGGGGTCACCCATCCTAGTACTACTCTCGCCCAAGCACGCTTAACTGCGGAGTTCTGATGGGATCCGGTGCATTAGTGCTGGTATGATCGCACCCGATAGGCACTCCGCTTTCAATTCTTTTGGTCCATTTTTCTGCCCCGTCGGGCACTGCTCGCTCTATCTCTGGCTTTCTTGGCCACGTCTCGCCGGCCGGACCCCGTATCCCGTTGGAGGGATGGCTGCGGCCGAGAGTGCCCGCTGAAGGGGGCTATTTTGGCTCGCAGCTCGAAAAATCGCTGCGAAAACTCTCCGGGAAGATACGGACGGCATGAGCCGAAGTTGCGGCGACCGGATGAAAGAAGGGAACGGGGGGCGGGGAAGGGATTTCGTACAAAAACGAAAAAGGGGTGCAACACGAGGACTTCCCAGGGGGTCACCCATCCTAGTACTACTCTCGCCCAAGCACGCTTAACTGCGGAGTTCTGATGGGATCCGGTGCATTAGTGCTGTTATGATCGCACCCGATAGGCACTCCGCTTTCAATTCTTTTGGTCCATTTTTCGGCCCCGTCGGGCACCGCTCCCTCTATCTCTGGCTTTCTTGGCCACGTCTCGCCGGCCGGACCCCGTATCCCGTTGGAGGGATGGCTGCGGCCGAACGTGCCCGCTGACGGGGCTATTTTGGCTCGAAGCTGGAAAAATCGCTGCGAAAACTCTCCGGGAAGATACGGACGGCATGAGCCGAAGTTGCGGCGACCGGATGAAAGAAGGGAACGGGGGGCGGGGAAGGGATTTCGTACAAAAACAAAAAAGGGGTGCAACACGAGGACTTCCCAGGGGGTCACCCATCCTAGTACTACTCTCGCCCAAGCACGCTTAACTGCGGAGTTCTGATGGGATCCGGTGCATTAGTGCTGGTATGATCGCACCCGATAGGCACTCCGCTTTCAATTCTTTTGGTCCATTTTTCGGCCCCGTCGGGCACCGCTCCCTCTATCTCTGGCTTTCTTGGCCACGTCTCGCCGGCCGGACCCCGTATCCCGTTGGAGGGATGGCTGCGGCCGAACGTGCCCGCTGACGGGGCTATTTTGGCTCGAAGCTGGAAAAATCGCTGCGAAAACTCTCCGGGAAGATACGGACGGCATGAGCCGAAGTTGCGGCGACCGGATGAAAGAAGGGAACGGGGGGCGGGGAAGAGATTTCGTACAAAAACAAAAAAGGGGTGCAACACGAGGACTTCCCAGGGGGTCACCCATCCTAGTACTACTCTCGCCCAAGCACGCTTAACTGCGGAGTTCTGATGGGATCCGGTGCATTAGTGCTGGTATGATCGCACCCGATAGGCACTCCGCTTTCAATTCTTTTGGTACATTTTTCGGCCCCGTCGGGCACCGCTCCCTCTATCTCTGTCTTTCTTGGCCACGTCTCGCCGGCCGGACCCCGTATCCCGTTGGAGGGATGGCTGCGGCCGAACGTGCCCGCTGACGGGGCTATTTTGGCTCGAAGCTGGAAAAATCGCTGCGAAAACTCTCCGGAAAGATACGGACGGCATGAGCCGAAGTTGCGGCGACCGGATGAAAGAAGGGAACGGGGGGCGGGGAAGGGATTTCGTACAAAAACGAAAAAGGGGTGCAACACGAGGACTTCCCAGGGGGTCACCCATCCTAGTACTACTCTCGCCCAAGCACGCTTAACTGCGGAGTTCTGATGGGATCCGGTGCATTAGTGCTGGTATGATCGCACCCGATAGGCACTCCGCTTTCAATTCTTTTGGTCCATTTTTCGGCCCCGTCGGGCACCGCTCGCTCTATCTCTGTCTTTCTTGGCCACGTCTCGCCGGCCGGACCCCGTATCTTGTTGGAGGGATGGCTGCGGCCGAACGTGCCCGCTGACGGGGCTATTTTGGCTCGAAGCTGGAAAAATCGCTGCGAAAACTCTCCGGGAAGATACGGACGGCATGAGCCGAAGTTGCGGCGACCGGATGAAAGAAGGGAACGGGGGGCGGGGAAGGGATTTCGTACAAAAACGAAAAAGGGGTGCAACACGAGGACTTCCCAGGGGGTCACCCATCCTAGTACTACTCTCGCCCAAGCACGCTTAACTGCGGAGTTCTGATGGGATCCGGTGCATTAGTGCTGGTATGATCGCACCCGATAGGCACTCCGCTTTCAATTCTTTTGGTACATTTTTCGGCCCCGTCGGGCACCGCTCCCTCTATCTCTGTCTTTCTTGGCCACGTCTCGCCGGCCGGACCCCGTATCCCGTTGGAGGGATGGCTGCGGCCGAACGTGCCCGCTGACGGGGCTATTTTGGCTCGAAGCTGGAAAAATCGCTGCGAAAACTCTCCGGAAAGATACGGACGGCATGAGCCGAAGTTGCGGCGACCGGATGAAAGAAGGGAACGGGGGGCGGGGAAGGGATTTCGTACAAAAACGAAAAAGGGGTGCAACACGAGGACTTCCCAGGGGGTCACCCATCCTAGTACTACTCTCGCCCAAGCACGCTTAACTGCGGAGTTCTGATGGGATCCGGTGCATTAGTGCTGGTATGATCGCACCCGATAGGCACTCCGCTTTCAATTCTTTTGGTCCATTTTTCGGCCCCGTCGGGCACCGCTCGCTCTATCTCTGTCTTTCTTGGCCACGTCTCGCCGGCCGGACCCCGTATCTTGTTGGAGGGATGGCTGCGGCCGAACGTGCCCGCTGACGGGGCTATTTTGGCTCGAAGCTGGAAAAATCGCTGCGAAAACTCTCCGGGAAGATACGGACGGCATGAGCCGAAGTTGCGGCGACCGGATGAAAGAAGGGAACGGGGGGCGGGGAAGGGATTTCGTACAAAAACGAAAAAGGGGTGCAACACGAGGACTTCCCAGGGGGTCACCCATCCTAGTACTACTCTCGCCCAAGCACGCTTAACTGCGGAGTTCTGATGGGATCCGGTGCATTAGTGCTGTTATGATCGCACCCGATAGGCACTCCGCTTTCAATTCTTTTGGTCCATTTTTCGGCCCCGTCGGGCACCGCTCCCTCTATCTCTGGCTTTCTTGGCCACGTCTCGCCGGCCGGACCCCGTATCCCGTTGGAGGGATGGCTGCGGCCGAACGTGCCCGCTGACGGGGCTATTTTGGCTCGAAGCTGGAAAAATCGCTGCGAAAACTCTCCGGGAAGATACGGACGGCATGAGCCGAAGTTGCGGCGACCGGATGAAAGAAGGGAACGGGGGGCGGGGAAGAGATTTCGTACAAAAACAAAAAAGGGGTGCAACACGAGGACTTCCCAGGGGGTCACCCATCCTAGTACTACTCTCGCCCAAGCACGCTTAACTGCGGAGTTCTGATGGGATCCGGTGCATTAGTGCTGGTATGATCGCACCCGATAGGCACTCCGCTTTCAATTCTTTTGGTACATTTTTCGGCCCCGTCGGGCACCGCTCCCTCTATCTCTGTCTTTCTTGGCCACGTCTCGCCGGCCGGACCCCGTATCCCGTTGGAGGGATGGCTGCGGCCGAACGTGCCCGCTGACGGGGCTATTTTGGCTCGAAGCTGGAAAAATCGCTGCGAAAACTCTCCGGAAAGATACGGACGGCATGAGCCGAAGTTGCGGCGACCGGATGAAAGAAGGGAACGGGGGGCGGGGAAGGGATTTCGTACAAAAACGAAAAAGGGGTGCAACACGAGGACTTCCCAGGGGGTCACCCATCCTAGTACTACTCTCGCCCAAGCACGCTTAACTGCGGAGTTCTGATGGGATCCGGTGCATTAGTGCTGGTATGATCGCACCCGATAGGCACTCCGCTTTCAATTCTTTTGGTCCATTTTTCGGCCCCGTCGGGCACCGCTCGCTCTATCTCTGTCTTTCTTGGCCACGTCTCGCCGGCCGGACCCCGTATCTTGTTGGAGGGATGGCTGCGGCCGAACGTGCCCGCTGACGGGGCTATTTTGGCTCGAAGCTGGAAAAATCGCTGCGAAAACTCTCCGGGAAGATACGGACGGCATGAGCCGAAGTTGCGGCGACCGGATGAAAGAAGGGAACGGGGGGCGGGGAAGGGATTTCGTACAAAAACGAAAAAGGGGTGCAACACGAGGACTTCCCAGGGGGTCACCCATCCTAGTACTACTCTCGCCCAAGCACGCTTAACTGCGGAGTTCTGATGGGATCCGGTGCATTAGTGCTGGTATGATCGCACCCGATAGGCACTCCGCTTTCAATTCTTTTGGTCCATTTTTCTGCCCCGTCGGGCACCGCTCGCTCTATCTCTGGCTTTCTTGGCCACGTCTCGCCGGCCGGACCCCGTATCCCGTTGGAGGGATGGCTACGGCCGAGAGTGCCCGCTGAAGGGGGCTATTTTGGCTCGCAGCTCGAAAAATCGCTGCGAAAACTCTCCGGGAAGATACGGACGGAATGAGCCGAAGTTGCGGCGACCGGATGAAAGAAGGGAACGGGGGGCGGGGAAGGGATTTCGTACAAAAACGAAAAAGGGGTGCAACACGAGGACTTCCCAGGGGGTCACCCATCCTAGTACTACTCTCGCCCAAGCACGCTTAACTGCGGAGTTCTGATGGGATCCGGTGCATTAGTGCTGGTATGATCGCACCCGATAGGCACTCCGCTTTCAATTCTTTTGGTCCATTTTTCTGCCCCGTCGGGCACTGCTCGCTCTATCTCTGGCTTTCTTGGCCACGTCTCGCCGGCCGGACCCCGTATCCCGTTGGAGGGATGGCTGCGGCCGAGAGTGCCCGCTGAAGGGGGCTATTTTGGCTCGCAGCTCGAAAAATCGCTGCGAAAACTCTCCGGGAAGATACGGACGGCATGAGCCGAAGTTGCGGCGACCGGATGAAAGAAGGGAACGGGGGGCGGGGAAGGGATTTCGTACAAAAACGAAAAAGGGGTGCAACACGAGGACTTCCCAGGGGGTCACCCATCCTAGTACTACTCTCGCCCAAGCACGCTTAACTGCGGAGTTCTGATGGGATCCGGTGCATTAGTGCTGTTATGATCGCACCCGATAGGCACTCCGCTTTCAATTCTTTTGGTCCATTTTTCGGCCCCGTCGGGCACCGCTCCCTCTATCTCTGGCTTTCTTGGCCACGTCTCGCCGGCCGGACCCCGTATCCCGTTGGAGGGATGGCTGCGGCCGAACGTGCCCGCTGACGGGGCTATTTTGGCTCGAAGCTGGAAAAATCGCTGCGAAAACTCTCCGGGAAGATACGGACGGCATGAGCCGAAGTTGCGGCGACCGGATGAAAGAAGGGAACGGGGGGCGGGGAAGGGATTTCGTACAAAAACAAAAAAGGGGTGCAACACGAGGACTTCCCAGGGGGTCACCCATCCTAGTACTACTCTCGCCCAAGCACGCTTAACTGCGGAGTTCTGATGGGATCCGGTGCATTAGTGCTGGTATGATCGCACCCGATAGGCACTCCGCTTTCAATTCTTTTGGTCCATTTTTCGGCCCCGTCGGGCACCGCTCCCTCTATCTCTGGCTTTCTTGGCCACGTCTCGCCGGCCGGACCCCGTATCCCGTTGGAGGGATGGCTGCGGCCGAACGTGCCCGCTGACGGGGCTATTTTGGCTCGAAGCTGGAAAAATCGCTGCGAAAACTCTCCGGGAAGATACGGACGGCATGAGCCGAAGTTGCGGCGACCGGATGAAAGAAGGGAACGGGGGGCGGGGAAGAGATTTCGTACAAAAACAAAAAAGGGGTGCAACACGAGGACTTCCCAGGGGGTCACCCATCCTAGTACTACTCTCGCCCAAGCACGCTTAACTGCGGAGTTCTGATGGGATCCGGTGCATTAGTGCTGGTATGATCGCACCCGATAGGCACTCCGCTTTCAATTCTTTTGGTACATTTTTCGGCCCCGTCGGGCACCGCTCCCTCTATCTCTGTCTTTCTTGGCCACGTCTCGCCGGCCGGACCCCGTATCCCGTTGGAGGGATGGCTGCGGCCGAACGTGCCCGCTGACGGGGCTATTTTGGCTCGAAGCTGGAAAAATCGCTGCGAAAACTCTCCGGAAAGATACGGACGGCATGAGCCGAAGTTGCGGCGACCGGATGAAAGAAGGGAACGGGGGGCGGGGAAGGGATTTCGTACAAAAACGAAAAAGGGGTGCAACACGAGGACTTCCCAGGGGGTCACCCATCCTAGTACTACTCTCGCCCAAGCACGCTTAACTGCGGAGTTCTGATGGGATCCGGTGCATTAGTGCTGGTATGATCGCACCCGATAGGCACTCCGCTTTCAATTCTTTTGGTCCATTTTTCGGCCCCGTCGGGCACCGCTCGCTCTATCTCTGTCTTTCTTGGCCACGTCTCGCCGGCCGGACCCCGTATCTTGTTGGAGGGATGGCTGCGGCCGAACGTGCCCGCTGACGGGGCTATTTTGGCTCGAAGCTGGAAAAATCGCTGCGAAAACTCTCCGGGAAGATACGGACGGCATGAGCCGAAGTTGCGGCGACCGGATGAAAGAAGGGAACGGGGGGCGGGGAAGGGATTTCGTACAAAAACGAAAAAGGGGTGCAACACGAGGACTTCCCAGGGGGTCACCCATCCTAGTACTACTCTCGCCCAAGCACGCTTAACTGCGGAGTTCTGATGGGATCCGGTGCATTAGTGCTGTTATGATCGCACCCGATAGGCACTCCGCTTTCAATTCTTTTGGTCCATTTTTCGGCCCCGTCGGGCACCGCTCCCTCTATCTCTGGCTTTCTTGGCCACGTCTCGCCGGCCGGACCCCGTATCCCGTTGGAGGGATGGCTGCGGCCGAACGTGCCCGCTGACGGGGCTATTTTGGCTCGAAGCTGGAAAAATCGCTGCGAAAACTCTCCGGGAAGATACGGACGGCATGAGCCGAAGTTGCGGCGACCGGATGAAAGAAGGGAACGGGGGGCGGGGAAGAGATTTCGTACAAAAACAAAAAAGGGGTGCAACACGAGGACTTCCCAGGGGGTCACCCATCCTAGTACTACTCTCGCCCAAGCACGCTTAACTGCGGAGTTCTGATGGGATCCGGTGCATTAGTGCTGGTATGATCGCACCCGATAGGCACTCCGCTTTCAATTCTTTTGGTACATTTTTCGGCCCCGTCGGGCACCGCTCCCTCTATCTCTGTCTTTCTTGGCCACGTCTCGCCGGCCGGACCCCGTATCCCGTTGGAGGGATGGCTGCGGCCGAACGTGCCCGCTGACGGGGCTATTTTGGCTCGAAGCTGGAAAAATCGCTGCGAAAACTCTCCGGAAAGATACGGACGGCATGAGCCGAAGTTGCGGCGACCGGATGAAAGAAGGGAACGGGGGGCGGGGAAGGGATTTCGTACAAAAACGAAAAAGGGGTGCAACACGAGGACTTCCCAGGGGGTCACCCATCCTAGTACTACTCTCGCCCAAGCACGCTTAACTGCGGAGTTCTGATGGGATCCGGTGCATTAGTGCTGGTATGATCGCACCCGATAGGCACTCCGCTTTCAATTCTTTTGGTCCATTTTTCGGCCCCGTCGGGCACCGCTCGCTCTATCTCTGTCTTTCTTGGCCACGTCTCGCCGGCCGGACCCCGTATCTTGTTGGAGGGATGGCTGCGGCCGAACGTGCCCGCTGACGGGGCTATTTTGGCTCGAAGCTGGAAAAATCGCTGCGAAAACTCTCCGGGAAGATACGGACGGCATGAGCCGAAGTTGCGGCGACCGGATGAAAGAAGGGAACGGGGGGCGGGGAAGGGATTTCGTACAAAAACGAAAAAGGGGTGCAACACGAGGACTTCCCAGGGGGTCACCCATCCTAGTACTACTCTCGCCCAAGCACGCTTAACTGCGGAGTTCTGATGGGATCCGGTGCATTAGTGCTGGTATGATCGCACCCGATAGGCACTCCGCTTTCAATTCTTTTGGTCCATTTTTCTCCCCCGTCGGGCACCGCTCGCTCTATCTCTGGCTTTCTTGGCCACGTCTCGCCGGCCGGACCCCGTATCCCGTTGGAGGGATGGCTACGGCCGAGAGTGCCCGCTGAAGGGGGCTATTTTGGCTCGCAGCTCGAAAAATCGCTGCGAAAACTCTCCGGGAAGATACGGACGGAATGAGCCGAAGTTGCGGCGACCGGATGAAAGAAGGGAACGGGGGGCGGGGAAGGGATTTCGTACAAAAACGAAAAAGGGGTGCAACACGAGGACTTCCCAGGGGGTCACCCATCCTAGTACTACTCTCGCCCAAGCACGCTTAACTGCGGAGTTCTGATGGGATCCGGTGCATTAGTGCTGGTATGATCGCACCCGATAGGCACTCCGCTTTCAATTCTTTTGGTCCATTTTTCTGCCCCGTCGGGCACTGCTCGCTCTATCTCTGGCTTTCTTGGCCACGTCTCGCCGGCCGGACCCCGTATCCCGTTGGAGGGATGGCTGCGGCCGAGAGTGCCCGCTGAAGGGGGCTATTTTGGCTCGCAGCTCGAAAAATCGCTGCGAAAACTCTCCGGGAAGATACGGACGGCATGAGCCGAAGTTGCGGCGACCGGATGAAAGAAGGGAACGGGGGGCGGGGAAGGGATTTCGTACAAAAACGAAAAAGGGGTGCAACACGAGGACTTCCCAGGGGGTCACCCATCCTAGTACTACTCTCGCCCAAGCACGCTTAACTGCGGAGTTCTGATGGGATCCGGTGCATTAGTGCTGTTATGATCGCACCCGATAGGCACTCCGCTTTCAATTCTTTTGGTCCATTTTTCGGCCCCGTCGGGCACCGCTCCCTCTATCTCTGGCTTTCTTGGCCACGTCTCGCCGGCCGGACCCCGTATCCCGTTGGAGGGATGGCTGCGGCCGAACGTGCCCGCTGACGGGGCTATTTTGGCTCGAAGCTGGAAAAATCGCTGCGAAAACTCTCCGGGAAGATACGGACGGCATGAGCCGAAGTTGCGGCGACCGGATGAAAGAAGGGAACGGGGGGCGGGGAAGGGATTTCGTACAAAAACAAAAAAGGGGTGCAACACGAGGACTTCCCAGGGGGTCACCCATCCTAGTACTACTCTCGCCCAAGCACGCTTAACTGCGGAGTTCTGATGGGATCCGGTGCATTAGTGCTGGTATGATCGCACCCGATAGGCACTCCGCTTTCAATTCTTTTGGTCCATTTTTCGGCCCCGTCGGGCACCGCTCCCTCTATCTCTGGCTTTCTTGGCCACGTCTCGCCGGCCGGACCCCGTATCCCGTTGGAGGGATGGCTGCGGCCGAACGTGCCCGCTGACGGGGCTATTTTGGCTCGAAGCTGGAAAAATCGCTGCGAAAACTCTCCGGAAAGATACGGACGGCATGAGCCGAAGTTGCGGCGACCGGATGAAAGAAGGGAACGGGGGGCGGGGAAGGGATTTCGTACAAAAACGAAAAAGGGGTGCAACACGAGGACTTCCCAGGGGGTCACCCATCCTAGTACTACTCTCGCCCAAGCACGCTTAACTGCGAGTTCTGATGGGATCCGGTGCATTAGTGCTGGTATGATCGCACCCGATAGGCACTCCGCTTTCAATTCTTTTGGTACATTTTTCTGCCCCGTCGGGCACCGCTCCCTCTATCTCTGGCTTTCTTGGCCACGTCTCGCCGGCCGGACCCCGTATCCCGTTGGAGGGATGGCTGCGGCCGAACGTGCCCGCTGACGGGGCTATTTTGGCTCGAAGCTGGAAAAATCGCTGCGAAAACTCTCCGGAAAGATACGGACGGCATGAGCCGAAGTTGCGGCGACCGGATGAAAGAAGGGAACGGGGGGCGGGGAAGGGATTTCGTACAAAAACGAAAAAGGGGTGCAACACGAGGACTTCCCAGGGGGTCACCCATCCTAGTACTACTCTCGCCCAAGCACGCTTAACTGCGGAGTTCTGATGGGATCCGGTGCATTAGTGCTGTTATGATCGCACCCGATAGGCACTCCGCTTTCAATTCTTTTGGTCCATTTTTCTGCCCCGTCGGGCACCGCTCCCTCTATCTCTGGCTTTCTTGGCCACGTCTCGCCGGCCGGACCCCGTATCCCGTTGGAGGGATGGCTGCGGCCGAACGTGCCCGCTGACGGGGCTATTTTGGCTCGAAGCTGGAAAAATCGCTGCGAAAACTCTCCGGGAAGATACGGACGGCATGAGCCGAAGTTGCGGCGACCGGATGAAAGAAGGGAACGGGGGGCGGGGAAGGGATTTCGTACAAAAACGAAAAAGGGGTGCAACACGAGGACTTCCCGGGGGTCACCCATCCTAGTACTACTCTCGCCCAAGCACGCTTAACTGCGGAGTTCTGATGGGATCCGGTGCATTAGTGCTGTTATGATCGCACCCGATAGGCACTCCGCTTTCAATTCTTTTGGTCCATTTTTCTGCCCCGTCGGGCACCGCTCCCTCTATCTCTGTCTTTCTTGGCCACGTCTCGCCGGCCGGACCCCGTATCCCGTTGGAGGGATGGCTGCGGCCGAACGTGCCCGCTGACGGGGCTATTTTGGCTCGCAGCTGGAAAAATCGCTGCGAAAACTCTCCGGGAAGATCCGGACGGCATGAGCCGAAGTTGCGGCGACCGGATGAAAGAAGGGAACGGGGGGCGGGGAAGGGATTTCGTACAAAAACGAAAAAGGGGTGCAACACGAGGACTTCCCAGGGGGTCACCCATCCTAGTACTACTCTCGCCCAAGCACGCTTAACTGCGGAGTTCTGATGGGATCCGGTGCATTAGTGCTGGTATGATCGCACCCGATAGGCACTCCGCTTTCAATTCTTTTGGTCCATTTTTCGGCCCCGTCGGGCACCGCTCCCTCTATCTCTGGCTTTCTTGGCCACGTCTCGCCGGCCGGACCCCGTATCCCGTTGGAGGGATGGCTGCGGCCGAACGTGCCCGCTGACGGGGCTATTTTGGCTCGAAGCTGGAAAAATCGCTGCGAAAACTCTCCGGGAAGATACGGACGGCATGAGCCGAAGTTGCGGCGACCGGATGAAAGAAGGGAACGGGGGGCGGGGAAGAGATTTCGTACAAAAACAAAAAAGGGGTGCAACACGAGGACTTCCCAGGGGGTCACCCATCCTAGTACTACTCTCGCCCAAGCACGCTTAACTGCGGAGTTCTGATGGGATCCGGTGCATTAGTGCTGGTATGATCGCACCCGATAGGCACTCCGCTTTCAATTCTTTTGGTACATTTTTCTGCCCCGTCGGGCACCGCTCCCTCTATCTCTGGCTTTCTTGGCCACGTCTCGCCGGCCGGACCCCGTATCCCGTTGGAGGGATGGCTGCGGCCGAACGTGCCCGCTGACGGGGCTATTTTGGCTCGAAGCTGGAAAAATCGCTGCGAAAACTCTCCGGAAAGATACGGACGGCATGAGCCGAAGTTGCGGCGACCGGATGAAAGAAGGGAACGGGGGGCGGGGAAGGGATTTCGTACAAAAACGAAAAAGGGGTGCAACACGAGGACTTCCAAGGGGGTCACCCATCCTAGTACTACTCTCGCCCAAGCACGCTTAACTGCGGAGTTCTGATGGGATCCGGTGCATTAGTGCTGTTATGATCGCACCCGATAGGCACTCCGCTTTCAATTCTTTTGGTCCATTTTTCGGCCCCGTCGGGCACCGCTCCCTCTATCTCTGGCTTTCTTGGCCACGTCTCGCCGGCCGGACCCCGTATCCCGTTGGAGGGATGGCTGCGGCCGAACGTGCCCGCTGACGGGGCTATTTTGGCTCGAAGCTGGAAAAATCGCTGCGAAAACTCTCCGGGAAGATACGGACGGCATGAGCCGAAGTTGCGGCGACCGGATGAAAGAAGGGAACGGGGGGCGGGGAAGGGATTTCGTACAAAAACGAAAAAGGGGTGCAACACGAGGACTTCCCAGGGGGTCACCCATCCTAGTACTACTCTCGCCCAAGCACGCTTAACTGCGGAGTTCTGATGGGATCCGGTGCATTAGTGCTGTTATGATCGCACCCGATAGGCACTCCGCTTTCAATTCTTTTGGTCCATTTTTCTGCCCCGTCGGGCACCGCTCCCTCTATCTCTGGCTTTCTTGGCCACGTCTCGCCGGCCGGACCCCGTATCCCGTTGGAGGGATGGCTGCGGCCGAACGTGCCCGCTGACCGGGCTATTTTGGCTCGAAGCTGGAAAAATCGCTGCGAAAACTCTCCGGGAAGATACGGACGGCATGAGCCGAAGTTGCGGCGACCGGATGAAAGAAGGGAACGGGGGGCGGGGAAGAGATTTCGTACAAAAACAAAAAAGGGGTGCAACACGAGGACTTCCCAGGGGGTCACCCATCCTAGTACTACTCTCGCCCAAGCACGCTTAACTGCGGAGTTCTGATGGGATCCGGTGCATTAGTGCTGGTATGATCGCACCCGATAGGCACTCCGCTTTCAATTCTTTTGGTACATTTTTCTGCCCCGTCGGGCACCGCTCCCTCTATCTCTGTCTTTCTTGGCCACGTCTCGCCGGCCGGACCCCGTATCCCGTTGGAGGGATGGCTGCGGCCGAACGTGCCCGCTGACGGGGCTATTTTGGCTCGAAGCTGGAAAAATCGCTGCGAAAACTCTCCGGAAAGATACGGACGGCATGAGCCGAAGTTGCGGCGACCGGATGAAAGAAGGGAACGGGGGGCGGGGAAGGGATTTCGTACAAAAACGAAAAAGGGGTGCAACACGAGGACTTCCCAAGGGTCACCCATCCTAGTACTACTCTCGCCCAAGCACGCTTAACTGCGGAGTTCTGATGGGATCCGGTGCATTAGTGCTGTTATGATCGCACCCGATAGGCACTCCGCTTTCAATTCTTTTGGTCCATTTTTCGGCCCCGTCGGGCACCGCTCCCTCTATCTCTGGCTTTCTTGGCCACGTCTCGCCGGCCGGACCCCGTATCCCGTTGGAGGGATGGCTGCGGCCGAACGTGCCCGCTGACGGGGCTATTTTGGCTCGAAGCTGGAAAAATCGCTGCGAAAACTCTCCGGGAAGATACGGACGGCATGAGCCGAAGTTGCGGCGACCGGATGAAAGAAGGGAACGGGGGGCGGGGAAGGGATTTCGTACAAAAACGAAAAAGGGGTGCAACACGAGGACTTCCCAGGGGGTCACCCATCCTAGTACTACTCTCGCCCAAGCACGCTTAACTGCGGAGTTCTGATGGGATCCGGTGCATTAGTGCTGTTATGATCGCACCCGATAGGCACTCCGCTTTCAATTCTTTTGGTCCATTTTTCGGCCCCGTCGGGCACCGCTCCCTCTATCTCTGGCTTTCTTGGCCACGTCTCGCCGGCCGGACCCCGTATCCCGTTGGAGGGATGGCTGCGGCCGAACGTGCCCGCTGACGGGGCTATTTTGGCTCGAAGCTGGAAAAATCGCTGCGAAAACTCTCCGGGAAGATACGGACGGCATGAGCCGAAGTTGCGGCGACCGGATGAAAGAAGGGAACGGGGGGCGGGGAAGAGATTTCGTACAAAAACAAAAAAGGGGTGCAACACGAGGACTTCCCAGGGGGTCACCCATCCTAGTACTACTCTCGCCCAAGCACGCTTAACTGCGGAGTTCTGATGGGATCCGGTGCATTAGTGCTGGTATGATCGCACCCGATAGGCACTCCGCTTTCAATTCTTTTGGTACATTTTTCGGCCCCGTCGGGCACCGCTCCCTCTATCTCTGTCTTTCTTGGCCACGTCTCGCCGGCCGGACCCCGTATCCCGTTGGAGGGATGGCTGCGGCCGAACGTGCCCGCTGACGGGGCTATTTTGGCTCGAAGCTGGAAAAATCGCTGCGAAAACTCTCCGGAAAGATACGGACGGCATGAGCCGAAGTTGCGGCGACCGGATGAAAGAAGGGAACGGGGGGCGGGGAAGGGATTTCGTACAAAAACGAAAAAGGGGTGCAACACGAGGACTTCCCAGGGGGTCACCCATCCTAGTACTACTCTCGCCCAAGCACGCTTAACTGCGGAGTTCTGATGGGATCCGGTGCATTAGTGCTGGTATGATCGCACCCGATAGGCACTCCGCTTTCAATTCTTTTGGTCCATTTTTCGGCCCCGTCGGGCACCGCTCGCTCTATCTCTGTCTTTCTTGGCCACGTCTCGCCGGCCGGACCCCGTATCTTGTTGGAGGGATGGCTGCGGCCGAACGTGCCCGCTGACGGGGCTATTTTGGCTCGAAGCTGGAAAAATCGCTGCGAAAACTCTCCGGGAAGATACGGACGGCATGAGCCGAAGTTGCGGCGACCGGATGAAAGAAGGGAACGGGGGGCGGGGAAGGGATTTCGTACAAAAACGAAAAAGGGGTGCAACACGAGGACTTCCCAGGGGGTCACCCATCCTAGTACTACTCTCGCCCAAGCACGCTTAACTGCGGAGTTCTGATGGGATCCGGTGCATTAGTGCTGTTATGATCGCACCCGATAGGCACTCCGCTTTCAATTCTTTTGGTCCATTTTTCGGCCCCGTCGGGCACCGCTCCCTCTATCTCTGGCTTTCTTGGCCACGTCTCGCCGGCCGGACCCCGTATCCCGTTGGAGGGATGGCTGCGGCCGAACGTGCCCGCTGACGGGGCTATTTTGGCTCGAAGCTGGAAAAATCGCTGCGAAAACTCTCCGGGAAGATACGGACGGCATGAGCCGAAGTTGCGGCGACCGGATGAAAGAAGGGAACGGGGGGCGGGGAAGAGATTTCGTACAAAAACAAAAAAGGGGTGCAACACGAGGACTTCCCAGGGGGTCACCCATCCTAGTACTACTCTCGCCCAAGCACGCTTAACTGCGGAGTTCTGATGGGATCCGGTGCATTAGTGCTGGTATGATCGCACCCGATAGGCACTCCGCTTTCAATTCTTTTGGTACATTTTTCGGCCCCGTCGGGCACCGCTCCCTCTATCTCTGTCTTTCTTGGCCACGTCTCGCCGGCCGGACCCCGTATCCCGTTGGAGGGATGGCTGCGGCCGAACGTGCCCGCTGACGGGGCTATTTTGGCTCGAAGCTGGAAAAATCGCTGCGAAAACTCTCCGGAAAGATACGGACGGCATGAGCCGAAGTTGCGGCGACCGGATGAAAGAAGGGAACGGGGGGCGGGGAAGGGATTTCGTACAAAAACGAAAAAGGGGTGCAACACGAGGACTTCCCAGGGGGTCACCCATCCTAGTACTACTCTCGCCCAAGCACGCTTAACTGCGGAGTTCTGATGGGATCCGGTGCATTAGTGCTGGTATGATCGCACCCGATAGGCACTCCGCTTTCAATTCTTTTGGTCCATTTTTCGGCCCCGTCGGGCACCGCTCGCTCTATCTCTGTCTTTCTTGGCCACGTCTCGCCGGCCGGACCCCGTATCTTGTTGGAGGGATGGCTGCGGCCGAACGTGCCCGCTGACGGGGCTATTTTGGCTCGAAGCTGGAAAAATCGCTGCGAAAACTCTCCGGGAAGATACGGACGGCATGAGCCGAAGTTGCGGCGACCGGATGAAAGAAGGGAACGGGGGGCGGGGAAGGGATTTCGTACAAAAACGAAAAAGGGGTGCAACACGAGGACTTCCCAGGGGGTCACCCATCCTAGTACTACTCTCGCCCAAGCACGCTTAACTGCGGAGTTCTGATGGGATCCGGTGCATTAGTGCTGGTATGATCGCACCCGATAGGCACTCCGCTTTCAATTCTTTTGGTCCATTTTTCTGCCCCGTCGGGCACCGCTCGCTCTATCTCTGGCTTTCTTGGCCACGTCTCGCCGGCCGGACCCCGTATCCCGTTGGAGGGATGGCTACGGCCGAGAGTGCCCGCTGAAGGGGGCTATTTTGGCTCGCAGCTCGAAAAATCGCTGCGAAAACTCTCCGGGAAGATACGGACGGAATGAGCCGAAGTTGCGGCGACCGGATGAAAGAAGGGAACGGGGGGCGGGGAAGGGATTTCGTACAAAAACGAAAAAGGGGTGCAACACGAGGACTTCCCAGGGGGTCACCCATCCTAGTACTACTCTCGCCCAAGCACGCTTAACTGCGGAGTTCTGATGGGATCCGGTGCATTAGTGCTGGTATGATCGCACCCGATAGGCACTCCGCTTTCAATTCTTTTGGTCCATTTTTCTGCCCCGTCGGGCACTGCTCGCTCTATCTCTGGCTTTCTTGGCCACGTCTCGCCGGCCGGACCCCGTATCCCGTTGGAGGGATGGCTGCGGCCGAGAGTGCCCGCTGAAGGGGGCTATTTTGGCTCGCAGCTCGAAAAATCGCTGCGAAAACTCTCCGGGAAGATACGGACGGCATGAGCCGAAGTTGCGGCGACCGGATGAAAGAAGGGAACGGGGGGCGGGGAAGGGATTTCGTACAAAAACGAAAAAGGGGTGCAACACGAGGACTTCCCAGGGGGTCACCCATCCTAGTACTACTCTCGCCCAAGCACGCTTAACTGCGGAGTTCTGATGGGATCCGGTGCATTAGTGCTGTTATGATCGCACCCGATAGGCACTCCGCTTTCAATTCTTTTGGTCCATTTTTCGGCCCCGTCGGGCACCGCTCCCTCTATCTCTGGCTTTCTTGGCCACGTCTCGCCGGCCGGACCCCGTATCCCGTTGGAGGGATGGCTGCGGCCGAACGTGCCCGCTGACGGGGCTATTTTGGCTCGAAGCTGGAAAAATCGCTGCGAAAACTCTCCGGGAAGATACGGACGGCATGAGCCGAAGTTGCGGCGACCGGATGAAAGAAGGGAACGGGGGGCGGGGAAGGGATTTCGTACAAAAACAAAAAAGGGGTGCAACACGAGGACTTTCCAGGGGGTCACCCATCCTAGTACTACTCTCGCCCAAGCACGCTTAACTGCGGAGTTCTGATGGGATCCGGTGCATTAGTGCTGGTATGATCGCACCCGATAGGCACTCCGCTTTCAATTCTTTTTGTCCATTTTTCGGCCCCGTCGGGCACCGCTCCCTCTATCTCTGGCTTTCTTGGCCACGTCTCGCCGGCCGGACCCCGTATCTCGTTGGAGGGATGGCTGCGGCCGAACGTGCCCGCTGACGGGGCTATTTTGGCTCGAAGCTGGAAAAATCGCTGCGAAAACTCTCCGGAAAGATACGGACGGCATGAGCCGAAGTTGCGGCGACCGGATGAAAGAAGGGAACGGGGGGCGGGGAAGGGATTTCGTACAAAAACGAAAAAGGGGTGCAACACGAGGACTTCCCAGGGGGTCACCCATCCTAGTACTACTCTCGCCCAAGCACGCTTAACTGCGGAGTTCTGATGGGATCCGGTGCATTAGTGCTGGTATGATCGCACCCGATAGGCACTCCGCTTTCAATTCTTTTGGTACATTTTTCGGCCCCGTCGGGCACCGCTCCCTCTATCTCTGTCTTTCTTGGCCACGTCTCGCCGGCCGGACCCCGTATCCCGTTGGAGGGATGGCTGCGGCCGAACGTGCCCGCTGACGGGGCTATTTTGGCTCGAAGCTGGAAAAATCGCTGCGAAAACTCTCCGGAAAGATACGGACGGCATGAGCCGAAGTTGCGGCGACCGGATGAAAGAAGGGAACGGGGGGCGGGGAAGGGATTTCGTACAAAAACGAAAAAGGGGTGCAACACGAGGACTTCCCAAGGGTCACCCATCCTAGTACTACTCTCGCCCAAGCACGCTTAACTGCGGAGTTCTGATGGGATCCGGTGCATTAGTGCTGTTATGATCGCACCCGATAGGCACTCCGCTTTCAATTCTTTTGGTCCATTTTTCGGCCCCGTCGGGCACCGCTCCCTCTATCTCTGGCTTTCTTGGCCACGTCTCGCCGGCCGGACCCCGTATCCCGTTGGAGGGATGGCTGCGGCCGAACGTGCCCGCTGACGGGGCTATTTTGGCTCGAAGCTGGAAAAATCGCTGCGAAAACTCTCCGGGAAGATACGGACGGCATGAGCCGAAGTTGCGGCGACCGGATGAAAGAAGGGAACGGGGGGCGGGGAAGGGATTTCGTACAAAAACGAAAAAGGGGTGCAACACGAGGACTTCCCAGGGGGTCACCCATCCTAGTACTACTCTCGCCCAAGCACGCTTAACTGCGGAGTTCTGATGGGATCCGGTGCATTAGTGCTGTTATGATCGCACCCGATAGGCACTCCGCTTTCAATTCTTTTGGTCCATTTTTCGGCCCCGTCGGGCACCGCTCCCTCTATCTCTGGCTTTCTTGGCCACGTCTCGCCGGCCGGACCCCGTATCCCGTTGGAGGGATGGCTGCGGCCGAACGTGCCCGCTGACGGGGCTATTTTGGCTCGAAGCTGGAAAAATCGCTGCGAAAACTCTCCGGGAAGATACGGACGGCATGAGCCGAAGTTGCGGCGACCGGATGAAAGAAGGGAACGGGGGGCGGGGAAGAGATTTCGTACAAAAACAAAAAAGGGGTGCAACACGAGGACTTCCCAGGGGGTCACCCATCCTAGTACTACTCTCGCCCAAGCACGCTTAACTGCGGAGTTCTGATGGGATCCGGTGCATTAGTGCTGGTATGATCGCACCCGATAGGCACTCCGCTTTCAATTCTTTTGGTACATTTTTCGGCCCCGTCGGGCACCGCTCCCTCTATCTCTGTCTTTCTTGGCCACGTCTCGCCGGCCGGACCCCGTATCCCGTTGGAGGGATGGCTGCGGCCGAACGTGCCCGCTGACGGGGCTATTTTGGCTCGAAGCTGGAAAAATCGCTGCGAAAACTCTCCGGAAAGATACGGACGGCATGAGCCGAAGTTGCGGCGACCGGATGAAAGAAGGGAACGGGGGGCGGGGAAGGGATTTCGTACAAAAACGAAAAAGGGGTGCAACACGAGGACTTCCCAGGGGGTCACCCATCCTAGTACTACTCTCGCCCAAGCACGCTTAACTGCGGAGTTCTGATGGGATCCGGTGCATTAGTGCTGGTATGATCGCACCCGATAGGCACTCCGCTTTCAATTCTTTTGGTCCATTTTTCGGCCCCGTCGGGCACCGCTCGCTCTATCTCTGTCTTTCTTGGCCACGTCTCGCCGGCCGGACCCCGTATCTTGTTGGAGGGATGGCTGCGGCCGAACGTGCCCGCTGACGGGGCTATTTTGGCTCGAAGCTGGAAAAATCGCTGCGAAAACTCTCCGGGAAGATACGGACGGCATGAGCCGAAGTTGCGGCGACCGGATGAAAGAAGGGAACGGGGGGCGGGGAAGGGATTTCGTACAAAAACGAAAAAGGGGTGCAACACGAGGACTTCCCAGGGGGTCACCCATCCTAGTACTACTCTCGCCCAAGCACGCTTAACTGCGGAGTTCTGATGGGATCCGGTGCATTAGTGCTGGTATGATCGCACCCGATAGGCACTCCGCTTTCAATTCTTTTTGTCCATTTTTCGGCCCCGTCGGGCACCGCTCCCTCTATCTCTGGCTTTCTTGGCCACGTCTCGCCGGCCGGACCCCGTATCTCGTTGGAGGGATGGCTGCGGCCGAACGTGCCCGCTGACGGGGCTATTTTGGCTCGAAGCTGGAAAAATCGCTGCGAAAACTCTCCGGAAAGATACGGACGGCATGAGCCGAAGTTGCGGCGACCGGATGAAAGAAGGGAACGGGGGGCGGGGAAGGGATTTCGTACAAAAACGAAAAAGGGGTGCAACACGAGGACTTCCCAGGGGGTCACCCATCCTAGTACTACTCTCGCCCAAGCACGCTTAACTGCGGAGTTCTGATGGGATCCGGTGCATTAGTGCTGGTATGATCGCACCCGATAGGCACTCCGCTTTCAATTCTTTTGGTACATTTTTCGGCCCCGTCGGGCACCGCTCCCTCTATCTCTGTCTTTCTTGGCCACGTCTCGCCGGCCGGACCCCGTATCCCGTTGGAGGGATGGCTGCGGCCGAACGTGCCCGCTGACGGGGCTATTTTGGCTCGAAGCTGGAAAAATCGCTGCGAAAACTCTCCGGAAAGATACGGACGGCATGAGCCGAAGTTGCGGCGACCGGATGAAAGAAGGGAACGGGGGGCGGGGAAGGGATTTCGTACAAAAACGAAAAAGGGGTGCAACACGAGGACTTCCCAAGGGTCACCCATCCTAGTACTACTCTCGCCCAAGCACGCTTAACTGCGGAGTTCTGATGGGATCCGGTGCATTAGTGCTGTTATGATCGCACCCGATAGGCACTCCGCTTTCAATTCTTTTGGTCCATTTTTCGGCCCCGTCGGGCACCGCTCCCTCTATCTCTGGCTTTCTTGGCCACGTCTCGCCGGCCGGACCCCGTATCCCGTTGGAGGGATGGCTGCGGCCGAACGTGCCCGCTGACGGGGCTATTTTGGCTCGAAGCTGGAAAAATCGCTGCGAAAACTCTCCGGGAAGATACGGACGGCATGAGCCGAAGTTGCGGCGACCGGATGAAAGAAGGGAACGGGGGGCGGGGAAGGGATTTCGTACAAAAACGAAAAAGGGGTGCAACACGAGGACTTCCCAGGGGGTCACCCATCCTAGTACTACTCTCGCCCAAGCACGCTTAACTGCGGAGTTCTGATGGGATCCGGTGCATTAGTGCTGTTATGATCGCACCCGATAGGCACTCCGCTTTCAATTCTTTTGGTCCATTTTTCGGCCCCGTCGGGCACCGCTCCCTCTATCTCTGGCTTTCTTGGCCACGTCTCGCCGGCCGGACCCCGTATCCCGTTGGAGGGATGGCTGCGGCCGAACGTGCCCGCTGACGGGGCTATTTTGGCTCGAAGCTGGAAAAATCGCTGCGAAAACTCTCCGGGAAGATACGGACGGCATGAGCCGAAGTTGCGGCGACCGGATGAAAGAAGGGAACGGGGGGCGGGGAAGAGATTTCGTACAAAAACAAAAAAGGGGTGCAACACGAGGACTTCCCAGGGGGTCACCCATCCTAGTACTACTCTCGCCCAAGCACGCTTAACTGCGGAGTTCTGATGGGATCCGGTGCATTAGTGCTGGTATGATCGCACCCGATAGGCACTCCGCTTTCAATTCTTTTGGTACATTTTTCGGCCCCGTCGGGCACCGCTCCCTCTATCTCTGTCTTTCTTGGCCACGTCTCGCCGGCCGGACCCCGTATCCCGTTGGAGGGATGGCTGCGGCCGAACGTGCCCGCTGACGGGGCTATTTTGGCTCGAAGCTGGAAAAATCGCTGCGAAAACTCTCCGGAAAGATACGGACGGCATGAGCCGAAGTTGCGGCGACCGGATGAAAGAAGGGAACGGGGGGCGGGGAAGGGATTTCGTACAAAAACGAAAAAGGGGTGCAACACGAGGACTTCCCAGGGGGTCACCCATCCTAGTACTACTCTCGCCCAAGCACGCTTAACTGCGGAGTTCTGATGGGATCCGGTGCATTAGTGCTGGTATGATCGCACCCGATAGGCACTCCGCTTTCAATTCTTTTGGTCCATTTTTCGGCCCCGTCGGGCACCGCTCGCTCTATCTCTGTCTTTCTTGGCCACGTCTCGCCGGCCGGACCCCGTATCTTGTTGGAGGGATGGCTGCGGCCGAACGTGCCCGCTGACGGGGCTATTTTGGCTCGAAGCTGGAAAAATCGCTGCGAAAACTCTCCGGGAAGATACGGACGGCATGAGCCGAAGTTGCGGCGACCGGATGAAAGAAGGGAACGGGGGGCGGGGAAGGGATTTCGTACAAAAACGAAAAAGGGGTGCAACACGAGGACTTCCCAGGGGGTCACCCATCCTAGTACTACTCTCGCCCAAGCACGCTTAACTGCGGAGTTCTGATGGGATCCGGTGCATTAGTGCTGTTATGATCGCACCCGATAGGCACTCCGCTTTCAATTCTTTTGGTCCATTTTTCGGCCCCGTCGGGCACCGCTCCCTCTATCTCTGGCTTTCTTGGCCACGTCTCGCCGGCCGGACCCCGTATCCCGTTGGAGGGATGGCTGCGGCCGAACGTGCCCGCTGACGGGGCTATTTTGGCTCGAAGCTGGAAAAATCGCTGCGAAAACTCTCCGGGAAGATACGGACGGCATGAGCCGAAGTTGCGGCGACCGGATGAAAGAAGGGAACGGGGGGCGGGGAAGAGATTTCGTACAAAAACAAAAAAGGGGTGCAACACGAGGACTTCCCAGGGGGTCACCCATCCTAGTACTACTCTCGCCCAAGCACGCTTAACTGCGGAGTTCTGATGGGATCCGGTGCATTAGTGCTGGTATGATCGCACCCGATAGGCACTCCGCTTTCAATTCTTTTGGTCCATTTTTCTGCCCCGTCGGGCACTGCTCGCTCTATCTCTGGCTTTCTTGGCCACGTCTCGCCGGCCGGACCCCGTATCCCGTTGGAGGGATGGCTGCGGCCGAGAGTGCCCGCTGAAGGGGGCTATTTTGGCTCGCAGCTCGAAAAATCGCTGCGAAAACTCTCCGGGAAGATACGGACGGCATGAGCCGAAGTTGCGGCGACCGGATGAAAGAAGGGAACGGGGGGCGGGGAAGGGATTTCGTACAAAAACGAAAAAGGGGTGCAACACGAGGACTTCCCAGGGGGTCACCCATCCTAGTACTACTCTCGCCCAAGCACGCTTAACTGCGGAGTTCTGATGGGATCCGGTGCATTAGTGCTGTTATGATCGCACCCGATAGGCACTCCGCTTTCAATTCTTTTGGTCCATTTTTCGGCCCCGTCGGGCACCGCTCCCTCTATCTCTGGCTTTCTTGGCCACGTCTCGCCGGCCGGACCCCGTATCCCGTTGGAGGGATGGCTGCGGCCGAACGTGCCCGCTGACGGGGCTATTTTGGCTCGAAGCTGGAAAAATCGCTGCGAAAACTCTCCGGGAAGATACGGACGGCATGAGCCGAAGTTGCGGCGACCGGATGAAAGAAGGGAACGGGGGGCGGGGAAGGGATTTCGTACAAAAACAAAAAAGGGGTGCAACACGAGGACTTCCCAGGGGGTCACCCATCCTAGTACTACTCTCGCCCAAGCACGCTTAACTGCGGAGTTCTGATGGGATCCGGTGCATTAGTGCTGGTATGATCGCACCCGATAGGCACTCCGCTTTCAATTCTTTTTGTCCATTTTTCGGCCCCGTCGGGCACCGCTCCCTCTATCTCTGGCTTTCTTGGCCACGTCTCGCCGGCCGGACCCCGTATCCCGTTGGAGGGATGGCTGCGGCCGAACGTGCCCGCTGACGGGGCTATTTTGGCTCGAAGCTGGAAAAATCGCTGCGAAAACTCTCCGGAAAGATACGGACGGCATGAGCCGAAGTTGCGGCGACCGGATGAAAGAAGGGAACGGGGGGCGGGGAAGGGATTTCGTACAAAAACGAAAAAGGGGTGCAACACGAGGACTTCCCAGGGGGTCACCCATCCTAGTACTACTCTCGCCCAAGCACGCTTAACTGCGGAGTTCTGATGGGATCCGGTGCATTAGTGCTGGTATGATCGCACCCGATAGGCACTCCGCTTTCAATTCTTTTGGTACATTTTTCGGCCCCGTCGGGCACCGCTCCCTCTATCTCTGTCTTTCTTGGCCACGTCTCGCCGGCCGGACCCCGTATCCCGTTGGAGGGATGGCTGCGGCCGAACGTGCCCGCTGACGGGGCTATTTTGGCTCGAAGCTGGAAAAATCGCTGCGAAAACTCTCCGGAAAGATACGGACGGCATGAGCCGAAGTTGCGGCGACCGGATGAAAGAAGGGAACGGGGGGCGGGGAAGGGATTTCGTACAAAAACGAAAAAGGGGTGCAACACGAGGACTTCCCAGGGGGTCACCCATCCTAGTACTACTCTCGCCCAAGCACGCTTAACTGCGGAGTTCTGATGGGATCCGGTGCATTAGTGCTGGTATGATCGCACCCGATAGGCACTCCGCTTTCAATTCTTTTGGTCCATTTTTCGGCCCCGTCGGGCACCGCTCGCTCTATCTCTGTCTTTCTTGGCCACGTCTCGCCGGCCGGACCCCGTATCCCGTTGGAGGGATGGCTGCGGCCGAACGTGCCCGCTGACGGGGCTATTTTGGCTCGAAGCTGGAAAAATCGCTGCGAAAACTCTCCGGGAAGATACGGACGGCATGAGCCGAAGTTGCGGCGACCGGATGAAAGAAGGGAACGGGGGGCGGGGAAGGGATTTCGTACAAAAACGAAAAAGGGGTGCAACACGAGGACTTCCCAGGGGGTCACCCATCCTAGTACTACTCTCGCCCAAGCACGCTTAACTGCGGAGTTCTGATGGGATCCGGTGCATTAGTGCTGTTATGATCGCACCCGATAGGCACTCCGCTTTCAATTCTTTTGGTCCATTTTTCTGCCCCGTCGGGCACCGCTCCCTCTATCTCTGGCTTTCTTGGCCACGTCTCGCCGGCCGGACCCCGTATCCCGTTGGAGGGATGGCTGCGGCCGAACGTGCCCGCTGACGGGGCTATTTTGGCTCGAAGCTGGAAAAATCGCTGCGAAAACTCTCCGGGAAGATACGGACGGCATGAGCCGAAGTTGCGGCGACCGGATGAAAGAAGGGAACGGGGGGCGGGGAAGAGATTTCGTACAAAAACGAAAAAGGGGTGCAACACGAGGACTTCCCAGGGGGTCACCCATCCTAGTACTACTCTCGCCCAAGCACGCTTAACTGCGGAGTTCTGATGGGATCCGGTGCATTAGTGCTGGTATGATCGCACCCGATAGGCACTCCGCTTTCAATTCTTTTGGTCCATTTTTCGGCCCCGTCGGGCACCGCTCCCTCTATCTCTGGCTTTCTTGCCCACGTCTCGCCGGCCGGACCCCGTATCCCGTTGGAGGGATGGCTGCGGCCGAACGTGCCCGCTGACGGGGCTATTTTGGCTCGAAGCTGGAAAAATCGCTGCGAAAACTCTCCGGGAAGATACGGACGGCATGAGCCGAAGTTGCGGCGACCGGATGAAAGAAGGGAACGGGGGGCGGGGAAGGGATTTCGTACAAAAACGAAAAAGGGGTGCAACACGAGGACTTCCCAGGGGGTCACCCATCCTAGTACTACTCTCGCCCAAGCACGCTTAACTGCGGAGTTCTGATGGGATCCGGTGCATTAGTGCTGTTATGATCGCACCCGATAGGCACTCCGCTTTCAATTCTTTTGGTCCATTTTTCGGCCCCGTCGGGCACCGCTCCCTCTATCTCTGGCTTTCTTGGCCACGTCTCGCCGGCCGGACCCCGTATCCAGTTGGAGGGATGGCTGCGGCCGAACGTGCCCGCTGACGGGGCTATTTTGGCTCGAAGCTGGAAAAATCGCTGCGAAAACTCTCCGGGAAGATACGGACGGCATGAGCCGAAGTTGCGGCGACCGGATGAAAGAAGGGAACGGGGGGCGGGGAAGAGATTTCGTACAAAAACGAAAAAGGGGTGCAACACGAGGACTTCCCAGGGGGTCACCCATCCTAGTACTACTCTCGCCCAAGCACGCTTAACTGCGGAGTTCTGATGGGATCCGGTGCATTAGTGCTGGTATGATCGCACCCGATAGGCACTCCGCTTTCAATTCTTTTGGTACATTTTTCTGCCCCGTCGGGCACCGCTCCCTCTATCTCTGTCTTTCTTGGCCACGTCTCGCCGGCCGGACCCCGTATCCCGTTGGAGGGATGGCTGCGGCCGAACGTGCCCGCTGACGGGGCTATTTTGGCTCGAAGCTGGAAAAATCGCTGCGAAAACTCTCCGGAAAGATACGGACGGCATGAGCCGAAGTTGCGGCGACCGGATGAAAGAAGGGAACGGGGGGCGGGGAAGGGATTTCGTACAAAAACGAAAAAGGGGTGCAACACGAGGACTTCCCAGGGGGTCACCCATCCTAGTACTACTCTCGCCCAAGCACGCTTAACTGCGGAGTTCTGATGGGATCCGGTGCATTAGTGCTGGTATGATCGCACCCGATAGGCACTCCGCTTTCAATTCTTTTGGTACATTTTTCTGCCCCGTCGGGCACCGCTCCCTCTATCTCTGTCTTTCTTGGCCACGTCTCGCCGGCCGGACCCCGTATCCCGTTGGAGGGATGGCTGCGGCCGAACGTGCCCGCTGACGGGGCTATTTTGGCTCGAAGCTGGAAAAATCGCTGCGAAAACTCTCCGGGAAGATACGGACGGCATGAGCCGAAGTTGCGGCGACCGGATGAAAGAAGGGAACGGGGGGCGGGGAAGGGATTTCGTACAAAAACGAAAAAGGGGTGCAACACGAGGACTTCCCAGGGGGTCACCCATCCTAGTACTACTCTCGCCCAAGCACGCTTAACTGCGGAGTTCTGATGGGATCCGGTGCATTAGTGCTGGTATGATCGCACCCGATAGGCACTCCGCTTTCAATTCTTTTGGTACATTTTTCTGCCCCGTCGGGCACCGCTCCCTCTATCTCTGTCTTTCTTGGCCACGTCTCGCCGGCCGGACCCCGTATCCCGTTGGAGGGATGGCTGCGGCCGAACGTGCCCGCTGACGGGGCTATTTTGGCTCGAAGCTGGAAAAATCGCTGCGAAAACTCTCCGGGAAGATACGGACGGCATGAGCCGAAGTTGCGGCGACCGGATGAAAGAAGGGAACGGGGGGCGGGGAAGGGATTTCGTACAAAAACGAAAAAGGGGTGCAACACGAGGACTTCCCAGGGGGTCACCCATCCTAGTACTACTCTCGCCCAAGCACGCTTAACTGCGGAGTTCTGATGGGATCCGGTGCATTAGTGCTGGTATGATCGCACCCGAAAGGCACTCCGCTTTCAATTCTTTTGGTCCATTTTTCGGCCCCGTCGGGCACTGCTCGCTCTATCTCTGGCTTTCTTGGCCACGTCTCGCCGGCCGGACCCCGTATCCCGTTGGAGGGATGGCTGCGGCCGAACGTGCCCGCTGACGGGGCTATTTTGGCTCGAAGCTGGAAAAATCGCTGCGAAAACTCTCCGGGAAGATACGGACGGCATGAGCCGAAGTTGCGGCGACCGGATGAAAGAAGGGAACGGGGGGCGGGGAAGGGATTTCGTACAAAAACGAAAAAGGGGTGCAACACGAGGACTTCCCAGGGGGTCACCCATCCTAGTACTACTCTCGCCCAAGCACGCTTAACTGCGGAGTTCTGATGGGATCCGGTGCATTAGTGCTGTTATGATCGCACCCGATAGGCACTCCGCTTTCAATTCTTTTGGTCCATTTTTCTGCCCCGTCGGGCACCGCTCCCTCTATCTCTGGCTTTCTTGGCCACGTCTCGCCGGCCGGACCCCGTATCCCGTTGGAGGGATGGCTGCGGCCGAACGTGCCCGCTGACGGGGCTATTTTGGCTCGAAGCTGGAAAAATCGCTGCGAAAACTCTCCGGGAAGATACGGACGGCATGAGCCGAAGTTGCGGCGACCGGATGAAAGAAGGGAACGGGGGGCGGGGAAGAGATTTCGTACAAAAACGAAAAAGGGGTGCAACACGAGGACTTCCCAGGGGGTCACCCATCCTAGTACTACTCTCGCCCAAGCACGCTTAACTGCGGAGTTCTGATGGGATCCGGTGCATTAGTGCTGGTATGATCGCACCCGATAGGCACTCCGCTTTCAATTCTTTTGGTCCATTTTTCGGCCCCGTCGGGCACCGCTCCCTCTATCTCTGGCTTTCTTGCCCACGTCTCGCCGGCCGGACCCCGTATCCCGTTGGAGGGATGGCTGCGGCCGAACGTGCCCGCTGACGGGGCTATTTTGGCTCGAAGCTGGAAAAATCGCTGCGAAAACTCTCCGGGAAGATACGGACGGCATGAGCCGAAGTTGCGGCGACCGGATGAAAGAAGGGAACGGGGGGCGGGGAAGGGATTTCGTACAAAAACGAAAAAGGGGTGCAACACGAGGACTTCCCAGGGGGTCACCCATCCTAGTACTACTCTCGCCCAAGCACGCTTAACTGCGGAGTTCTGATGGGATCCGGTGCATTAGTGCTGTTATGATCGCACCCGATAGGCACTCCGCTTTCAATTCTTTTGGTCCATTTTTCGGCCCCGTCGGGCACCGCTCCCTCTATCTCTGGCTTTCTTGGCCACGTCTCGCCGGCCGGACCCCGTATCCCGTTGGAGGGATGGCTGCGGCCGAACGTGCCCGCTGACGGGGCTATTTTGGCTCGAAGCTGGAAAAATCGCTGCGAAAACTCTCCGGGAAGATACGGACGGCATGAGCCGAAGTTGCGGCGACCGGATGAAAGAAGGGAACGGGGGGCGGGGAAGAGATTTCGTACAAAAACGAAAAAGGGGTGCAACACGAGGACTTCCCAGGGGGTCACCCATCCTAGTACTACTCTCGCCCAAGCACGCTTAACTGCGGAGTTCTGATGGGATCCGGTGCATTAGTGCTGGTATGATCGCACCCGATAGGCACTCCGCTTTCAATTCTTTTGGTACATTTTTCTGCCCCGTCGGGCACCGCTCCCTCTATCTCTGTCTTTCTTGGCCACGTCTCGCCGGCCGGACCCCGTATCCCGTTGGAGGGATGGCTGCGGCCGAACGTGCCCGCTGACGGGGCTATTTTGGCTCGAAGCTGGAAAAATCGCTGCGAAAACTCTCCGGAAAGATACGGACGGCATGAGCCGAAGTTGCGGCGACCGGATGAAAGAAGGGAACGGGGGGCGGGGAAGGGATTTCGTACAAAAACGAAAAAGGGGTGCAACACGAGGACTTCCCAGGGGGTCACCCATCCTAGTACTACTCTCGCCCAAGCACGCTTAACTGCGGAGTTCTGATGGGATCCGGTGCATTAGTGCTGGTATGATCGCACCCGATAGGCACTCCGCTTTCAATTCTTTTGGTACATTTTTCTGCCCCGTCGGGCACCGCTCCCTCTATCTCTGTCTTTCTTGGCCACGTCTCGCCGGCCGGACCCCGTATCCCGTTGGAGGGATGGCTGCGGCCGAACGTGCCCGCTGACGGGGCTATTTTGGCTCGAAGCTGGAAAAATCGCTGCGAAAACTCTCCGGGAAGATACGGACGGCATGAGCCGAAGTTGCGGCGACCGGATGAAAGAAGGGAACGGGGGGCGGGGAAGGGATTTCGTACAAAAACGAAAAAGGGGTGCAACACGAGGACTTCCCAGGGGGTCACCCATCCTAGTACTACTCTCGCCCAAGCACGCTTAACTGCGGAGTTCTGATGGGATCCGGTGCATTAGTGCTGGTATGATCGCACCCGAAAGGCACTCCGCTTTCAATTCTTTTGGTCCATTTTTCGGCCCCGTCGGGCACTGCTCGCTCTATCTCTGGCTTTCTTGGCCACGTCTCGCCGGCCGGACCCCGTATCCCGTTGGAGGGATGGCTGCGGCCGAACGTGCCCGCTGACGGGGCTATTTTGGCTCGAAGCTGGAAAAATCGCTGCGAAAACTCTCCGGGAAGATACGGACGGCATGAGCCGAAGTTGCGGCGACCGGATGAAAGAAGGGAACGGGGGGCGGGGAAGAGATTTCGTACAAAAACAAAAAAGGGGTGCAACACGAGGACTTCCCAGGGGGTCACCCATCCTAGTACTACTCTCGCCCAAGCACGCTTAACTGCGGAGTTCTGATGGGATCCGGTGCATTAGTGCTGGTATGATCGCACCCGATAGGCACTCCGCTTTCAATTCTTTTGGTACATTTTTCTGCCCCGTCGGGCACCGCTCCCTCTATCTCTGTCTTTCTTGGCCACGTCTCGCCGGCCGGACCCCGTATCCCGTTGGAGGGATGGCTGCGGCCGAACGTGCCCGCTGACGGGGCTATTTTGGCTCGAAGCTGGAAAAATCGCTGCGAAAACTCTCCGGAAAGATACGGACGGCATGAGCCGAAGTTGCGGCGACCGGATGAAAGAAGGGAACGGGGGGCGGGGAAGGGATTTCGTACAAAAACGAAAAAGGGGTGCAACACGAGGACTTCCCAGGGGGTCACCCATCCTAGTACTACTCTCGCCCAAGCACGCTTAACTGCGGAGTTCTGATGGGATCCGGTGCATTAGTGCTGGTATGATCGCACCCGATAGGCACTCCGCTTTCAATTCTTTTGGTCCATTTTTCTGCCCCGTCGGGCACTGCTCGCTCTATCTCTGGCTTTCTTGGCCACGTCTCGCCGGCCGGACCCCGTATCCCGTTGGAGGGATGGCTACGGCCGAGAGTGCCCGCTGAAGGGGGCTATTTTGGCTCGCAGCTCGAAAAATCGCTGCGAAAACTCTCCGGGAAGATACGGACGGAATGAGCCGAAGTTGCGGCGACCGGATGAAAGAAGGGAACGGGGGGCGGGGAAGGGATTTCGTACAAAAACGAAAAAGGGGTGCAACACGAGGACTTCCCAGGGGGTCACCCATCCTAGTACTACTCTCGCCCAAGCACGCTTAACTGCGGAGTTCTGATGGGATCCGGTGCATTAGTGCTGGTATGATCGCACCCGATAGGCACTCCGCTTTCAATTCTTTTGGTACATTTTTCTGCCCCGTCGGGCACCGCTCCCTCTATCTCTGTCTTTCTTGGCCACGTCTCGCCGGCCGGACCCCGTATCCCGTTGGAGGGATGGCTGCGGCCGAACGTGCCCGCTGACGGGGCTATTTTGGCTCGAAGCTGGAAAAATCGCTGCGAAAACTCTCCGGGAAGATACGGACGGCATGAGCCGAAGTTGCGGCGACCGGATGAAAGAAGGGAACGGGGGGCGGGGAAGAGATTTCGTACAAAAACAAAAAAGGGGTGCAACACGAGGACTTCCCAGGGGGTCACCCATCCTAGTACTACTCTCGCCCAAGCACGCTTAACTGCGGAGTTCTGATGGGATCCGGTGCATTAGTGCTGGTATGATCGCACCCGATAGGCACTCCGCTTTCAATTCTTTTGGTACATTTTTCTGCCCCGTCGGGCACCGCTCCCTCTATCTCTGTCTTTCTTGGCCACGTCTCGCCGGCCGGACCCCGTATCCCGTTGGAGGGATGGCTGCGGCCGAACGTGCCCGCTGACGGGGCTATTTTGGCTCGAAGCTGGAAAAATCGCTGCGAAAACTCTCCGGAAAGATACGGACGGCATGAGCCGAAGTTGCGGCGACCGGATGAAAGAAGGGAACGGGGGGCGGGGAAGGGATTTCGTACAAAAACGAAAAAGGGGTGCAACACGAGGACTTCCCAGGGGGTCACCCATCCTAGTACTACTCTCGCCCAAGCACGCTTAACTGCGGAGTTCTGATGGGATCCGGTGCATTAGTGCTGGTATGATCGCACCCGATAGGCACTCCGCTTTCAATTCTTTTGGTCCATTTTTCTGCCCCGTCGGGCACTGCTCGCTCTATCTCTGGCTTTCTTGGCCACGTCTCGCCGGCCGGACCCCGTATCCCGTTGGAGGGATGGCTGCGGCCGAGAGTGCCCGCTGAAGGGGGCTATTTTGGCTCGCAGCTCGAAAAATCGCTGCGAAAACTCTCCGGGAAGATACGGACGGCATGAGCCGAAGTTGCGGCGACCGGATGAAAGAAGGGAACGGGGGGCGGGGAAGGGATTTCGTACAAAAACGAAAAAGGGGTGCAACACGAGGACTTCCCAGGGGGTCACCCATCCTAGTACTACTCTCGCCCAAGCACGCTTAACTGCGGAGTTCTGATGGGATCCGGTGCATTAGTGCTGTTATGATCGCACCCGATAGGCACTCCGCTTTCAATTCTTTTGGTCCATTTTTCGGCCCCGTCGGGCACCGCTCCCTCTATCTCTGGCTTTCTTGGCCACGTCTCGCCGGCCGGACCCCGTATCCCGTTGGAGGGATGGCTGCGGCCGAACGTGCCCGCTGACGGGGCTATTTTGGCTCGAAGCTGGAAAAATCGCTGCGAAAACTCTCCGGGAAGATACGGACGGCATGAGCCGAAGTTGCGGCGACCGGATGAAAGAAGGGAACGGGGGGCGGGGAAGGGATTTCGTACAAAAACAAAAAAGGGGTGCAACACGAGGACTTCCCAGGGGGTCACCCATCCTAGTACTACTCTCGCCCAAGCACGCTTAACTGCGGAGTTCTGATGGGATCCGGTGCATTAGTGCTGGTATGATCGCACCCGATAGGCACTCCGCTTTCAATTCTTTTTGTCCATTTTTCGGCCCCGTCGGGCACCGCTCCCTCTATCTCTGGCTTTCTTGGCCACGTCTCGCCGGCCGGACCCCGTATCCCGTTGGAGGGATGGCTGCGGCCGAACGTGCCCGCTGACGGGGCTATTTTGGCTCGAAGCTGGAAAAATCGCTGCGAAAACTCTCCGGAAAGATACGGACGGCATGAGCCGAAGTTGCGGCGACCGGATGAAAGAAGGGAACGGGGGGCGGGGAAGGGATTTCGTACAAAAACGAAAAAGGGGTGCAACACGAGGACTTCCCAGGGGGTCACCCATCCTAGTACTACTCTCGCCCAAGCACGCTTAACTGCGGAGTTCTGATGGGATCCGGTGCATTAGTGCTGGTATGATCGCACCCGATAGGCACTCCGCTTTCAATTCTTTTGGTACATTTTTCGGCCCCGTCGGGCACCGCTCCCTCTATCTCTGTCTTTCTTGGCCACGTCTCGCCGGCCGGACCCCGTATCCCGTTGGAGGGATGGCTGCGGCCGAACGTGCCCGCTGACGGGGCTATTTTGGCTCGAAGCTGGAAAAATCGCTGCGAAAACTCTCCGGAAAGATACGGACGGCATGAGCCGAAGTTGCGGCGACCGGATGAAAGAAGGGAACGGGGGGCGGGGAAGGGATTTCGTACAAAAACGAAAAAGGGGTGCAACACGAGGACTTCCCAGGGGGTCACCCATCCTAGTACTACTCTCGCCCAAGCACGCTTAACTGCGGAGTTCTGATGGGATCCGGTGCATTAGTGCTGGTATGATCGCACCCGATAGGCACTCCGCTTTCAATTCTTTTGGTCCATTTTTCGGCCCCGTCGGGCACCGCTCGCTCTATCTCTGTCTTTCTTGGCCACGTCTCGCCGGCCGGACCCCGTATCCCGTTGGAGGGATGGCTGCGGCCGAACGTGCCCGCTGACGGGGCTATTTTGGCTCGAAGCTGGAAAAATCGCTGCGAAAACTCTCCGGGAAGATACGGACGGCATGAGCCGAAGTTGCGGCGACCGGATGAAAGAAGGGAACGGGGGGCGGGGAAGGGATTTCGTACAAAAACGAAAAAGGGGTGCAACACGAGGACTTCCCAGGGGGTCACCCATCCTAGTACTACTCTCGCCCAAGCACGCTTAACTGCGGAGTTCTGATGGGATCCGGTGCATTAGTGCTGTTATGATCGCACCCGATAGGCACTCCGCTTTCAATTCTTTTGGTCCATTTTTCTGCCCCGTCGGGCACCGCTCCCTCTATCTCTGGCTTTCTTGGCCACGTCTCGCCGGCCGGACCCCGTATCCCGTTGGAGGGATGGCTGCGGCCGAACGTGCCCGCTGACGGGGCTATTTTGGCTCGAAGCTGGAAAAATCGCTGCGAAAACTCTCCGGGAAGATACGGACGGCATGAGCCGAAGTTGCGGCGACCGGATGAAAGAAGGGAACGGGGGGCGGGGAAGAGATTTCGTACAAAAACGAAAAAGGGGTGCAACACGAGGACTTCCCAGGGGGTCACCCATCCTAGTACTACTCTCGCCCAAGCACGCTTAACTGCGGAGTTCTGATGGGATCCGGTGCATTAGTGCTGGTATGATCGCACCCGATAGGCACTCCGCTTTCAATTCTTTTGGTCCATTTTTCGGCCCCGTCGGGCACCGCTCCCTCTATCTCTGGCTTTCTTGCCCACGTCTCGCCGGCCGGACCCCGTATCCCGTTGGAGGGATGGCTGCGGCCGAACGTGCCCGCTGACGGGGCTATTTTGGCTCGAAGCTGGAAAAATCGCTGCGAAAACTCTCCGGGAAGATACGGACGGCATGAGCCGAAGTTGCGGCGACCGGATGAAAGAAGGGAACGGGGGGCGGGGAAGGGATTTCGTACAAAAACGAAAAAGGGGTGCAACACGAGGACTTCCCAGGGGGTCACCCATCCTAGTACTACTCTCGCCCAAGCACGCTTAACTGCGGAGTTCTGATGGGATCCGGTGCATTAGTGCTGTTATGATCGCACCCGATAGGCACTCCGCTTTCAATTCTTTTGGTCCATTTTTCGGCCCCGTCGGGCACCGCTCCCTCTATCTCTGGCTTTCTTGGCCACGTCTCGCCGGCCGGACCCCGTATCCAGTTGGAGGGATGGCTGCGGCCGAACGTGCCCGCTGACGGGGCTATTTTGGCTCGAAGCTGGAAAAATCGCTGCGAAAACTCTCCGGGAAGATACGGACGGCATGAGCCGAAGTTGCGGCGACCGGATGAAAGAAGGGAACGGGGGGCGGGGAAGAGATTTCGTACAAAAACGAAAAAGGGGTGCAACACGAGGACTTCCCAGGGGGTCACCCATCCTAGTACTACTCTCGCCCAAGCACGCTTAACTGCGGAGTTCTGATGGGATCCGGTGCATTAGTGCTGGTATGATCGCACCCGATAGGCACTCCGCTTTCAATTCTTTTGGTACATTTTTCTGCCCCGTCGGGCACCGCTCCCTCTATCTCTGTCTTTCTTGGCCACGTCTCGCCGGCCGGACCCCGTATCCCGTTGGAGGGATGGCTGCGGCCGAACGTGCCCGCTGACGGGGCTATTTTGGCTCGAAGCTGGAAAAATCGCTGCGAAAACTCTCCGGAAAGATACGGACGGCATGAGCCGAAGTTGCGGCGACCGGATGAAAGAAGGGAACGGGGGGCGGGGAAGGGATTTCGTACAAAAACGAAAAAGGGGTGCAACACGAGGACTTCCCAGGGGGTCACCCATCCTAGTACTACTCTCGCCCAAGCACGCTTAACTGCGGAGTTCTGATGGGATCCGGTGCATTAGTGCTGGTATGATCGCACCCGATAGGCACTCCGCTTTCAATTCTTTTGGTACATTTTTCTGCCCCGTCGGGCACCGCTCCCTCTATCTCTGTCTTTCTTGGCCACGTCTCGCCGGCCGGACCCCGTATCCCGTTGGAGGGATGGCTGCGGCCGAACGTGCCCGCTGACGGGGCTATTTTGGCTCGAAGCTGGAAAAATCGCTGCGAAAACTCTCCGGGAAGATACGGACGGCATGAGCCGAAGTTGCGGCGACCGGATGAAAGAAGGGAACGGGGGGCGGGGAAGGGATTTCGTACAAAAACGAAAAAGGGGTGCAACACGAGGACTTCCCAGGGGGTCACCCATCCTAGTACTACTCTCGCCCAAGCACGCTTAACTGCGGAGTTCTGATGGGATCCGGTGCATTAGTGCTGGTATGATCGCACCCGATAGGCACTCCGCTTTCAATTCTTTTGGTACATTTTTCTGCCCCGTCGGGCACCGCTCCCTCTATCTCTGTCTTTCTTGGCCACGTCTCGCCGGCCGGACCCCGTATCCCGTTGGAGGGATGGCTGCGGCCGAACGTGCCCGCTGACGGGGCTATTTTGGCTCGAAGCTGGAAAAATCGCTGCGAAAACTCTCCGGGAAGATACGGACGGCATGAGCCGAAGTTGCGGCGACCGGATGAAAGAAGGGAACGGGGGGCGGGGAAGGGATTTCGTACAAAAACGAAAAAGGGGTGCAACACGAGGACTTCCCAGGGGGTCACCCATCCTAGTACTACTCTCGCCCAAGCACGCTTAACTGCGGAGTTCTGATGGGATCCGGTGCATTAGTGCTGGTATGATCGCACCCGAAAGGCACTCCGCTTTCAATTCTTTTGGTCCATTTTTCGGCCCCGTCGGGCACTGCTCGCTCTATCTCTGGCTTTCTTGGCCACGTCTCGCCGGCCGGACCCCGTATCCCGTTGGAGGGATGGCTGCGGCCGAACGTGCCCGCTGACGGGGCTATTTTGGCTCGAAGCTGGAAAAATCGCTGCGAAAACTCTCCGGGAAGATACGGACGGCATGAGCCGAAGTTGCGGCGACCGGATGAAAGAAGGGAACGGGGGGCGGGGAAGGGATTTCGTACAAAAACGAAAAAGGGGTGCAACACGAGGACTTCCCAGGGGGTCACCCATCCTAGTACTACTCTCGCCCAAGCACGCTTAACTGCGGAGTTCTGATGGGATCCGGTGCATTAGTGCTGTTATGATCGCACCCGATAGGCACTCCGCTTTCAATTCTTTTGGTCCATTTTTCTGCCCCGTCGGGCACCGCTCCCTCTATCTCTGGCTTTCTTGGCCACGTCTCGCCGGCCGGACCCCGTATCCCGTTGGAGGGATGGCTGCGGCCGAACGTGCCCGCTGACGGGGCTATTTTGGCTCGAAGCTGGAAAAATCGCTGCGAAAACTCTCCGGGAAGATACGGACGGCATGAGCCGAAGTTGCGGCGACCGGATGAAAGAAGGGAACGGGGGGCGGGGAAGAGATTTCGTACAAAAACGAAAAAGGGGTGCAACACGAGGACTTCCCAGGGGGTCACCCATCCTAGTACTACTCTCGCCCAAGCACGCTTAACTGCGGAGTTCTGATGGGATCCGGTGCATTAGTGCTGGTATGATCGCACCCGATAGGCACTCCGCTTTCAATTCTTTTGGTCCATTTTTCGGCCCCGTCGGGCACCGCTCCCTCTATCTCTGGCTTTCTTGCCCACGTCTCGCCGGCCGGACCCCGTATCCCGTTGGAGGGATGGCTGCGGCCGAACGTGCCCGCTGACGGGGCTATTTTGGCTCGAAGCTGGAAAAATCGCTGCGAAAACTCTCCGGGAAGATACGGACGGCATGAGCCGAAGTTGCGGCGACCGGATGAAAGAAGGGAACGGGGGGCGGGGAAGGGATTTCGTACAAAAACGAAAAAGGGGTGCAACACGAGGACTTCCCAGGGGGTCACCCATCCTAGTACTACTCTCGCCCAAGCACGCTTAACTGCGGAGTTCTGATGGGATCCGGTGCATTAGTGCTGTTATGATCGCACCCGATAGGCACTCCGCTTTCAATTCTTTTGGTCCATTTTTCGGCCCCGTCGGGCACCGCTCCCTCTATCTCTGGCTTTCTTGGCCACGTCTCGCCGGCCGGACCCCGTATCCCGTTGGAGGGATGGCTGCGGCCGAACGTGCCCGCTGACGGGGCTATTTTGGCTCGAAGCTGGAAAAATCGCTGCGAAAACTCTCCGGGAAGATACGGACGGCATGAGCCGAAGTTGCGGCGACCGGATGAAAGAAGGGAACGGGGGGCGGGGAAGAGATTTCGTACAAAAACGAAAAAGGGGTGCAACACGAGGACTTCCCAGGGGGTCACCCATCCTAGTACTACTCTCGCCCAAGCACGCTTAACTGCGGAGTTCTGATGGGATCCGGTGCATTAGTGCTGGTATGATCGCACCCGATAGGCACTCCGCTTTCAATTCTTTTGGTACATTTTTCTGCCCCGTCGGGCACCGCTCCCTCTATCTCTGTCTTTCTTGGCCACGTCTCGCCGGCCGGACCCCGTATCCCGTTGGAGGGATGGCTGCGGCCGAACGTGCCCGCTGACGGGGCTATTTTGGCTCGAAGCTGGAAAAATCGCTGCGAAAACTCTCCGGAAAGATACGGACGGCATGAGCCGAAGTTGCGGCGACCGGATGAAAGAAGGGAACGGGGGGCGGGGAAGGGATTTCGTACAAAAACGAAAAAGGGGTGCAACACGAGGACTTCCCAGGGGGTCACCCATCCTAGTACTACTCTCGCCCAAGCACGCTTAACTGCGGAGTTCTGATGGGATCCGGTGCATTAGTGCTGGTATGATCGCACCCGATAGGCACTCCGCTTTCAATTCTTTTGGTACATTTTTCTGCCCCGTCGGGCACCGCTCCCTCTATCTCTGTCTTTCTTGGCCACGTCTCGCCGGCCGGACCCCGTATCCCGTTGGAGGGATGGCTGCGGCCGAACGTGCCCGCTGACGGGGCTATTTTGGCTCGAAGCTGGAAAAATCGCTGCGAAAACTCTCCGGGAAGATACGGACGGCATGAGCCGAAGTTGCGGCGACCGGATGAAAGAAGGGAACGGGGGGCGGGGAAGGGATTTCGTACAAAAACGAAAAAGGGGTGCAACACGAGGACTTCCCAGGGGGTCACCCATCCTAGTACTACTCTCGCCCAAGCACGCTTAACTGCGGAGTTCTGATGGGATCCGGTGCATTAGTGCTGGTATGATCGCACCCGAAAGGCACTCCGCTTTCAATTCTTTTGGTCCATTTTTCGGCCCCGTCGGGCACTGCTCGCTCTATCTCTGGCTTTCTTGGCCACGTCTCGCCGGCCGGACCCCGTATCCCGTTGGAGGGATGGCTGCGGCCGAACGTGCCCGCTGACGGGGCTATTTTGGCTCGAAGCTGGAAAAATCGCTGCGAAAACTCTCCGGGAAGATACGGACGGCATGAGCCGAAGTTGCGGCGACCGGATGAAAGAAGGGAACGGGGGGCGGGGAAGAGATTTCGTACAAAAACAAAAAAGGGGTGCAACACGAGGACTTCCCAGGGGGTCACCCATCCTAGTACTACTCTCGCCCAAGCACGCTTAACTGCGGAGTTCTGATGGGATCCGGTGCATTAGTGCTGGTATGATCGCACCCGATAGGCACTCCGCTTTCAATTCTTTTGGTACATTTTTCTGCCCCGTCGGGCACCGCTCCCTCTATCTCTGTCTTTCTTGGCCACGTCTCGCCGGCCGGACCCCGTATCCCGTTGGAGGGATGGCTGCGGCCGAACGTGCCCGCTGACGGGGCTATTTTGGCTCGAAGCTGGAAAAATCGCTGCGAAAACTCTCCGGAAAGATACGGACGGCATGAGCCGAAGTTGCGGCGACCGGATGAAAGAAGGGAACGGGGGGCGGGGAAGGGATTTCGTACAAAAACGAAAAAGGGGTGCAACACGAGGACTTCCCAGGGGGTCACCCATCCTAGTACTACTCTCGCCCAAGCACGCTTAACTGCGGAGTTCTGATGGGATCCGGTGCATTAGTGCTGGTATGATCGCACCCGATAGGCACTCCGCTTTCAATTCTTTTGGTCCATTTTTCTGCCCCGTCGGGCACTGCTCGCTCTATCTCTGGCTTTCTTGGCCACGTCTCGCCGGCCGGACCCCGTATCCCGTTGGAGGGATGGCTACGGCCGAGAGTGCCCGCTGAAGGGGGCTATTTTGGCTCGCAGCTCGAAAAATCGCTGCGAAAACTCTCCGGGAAGATACGGACGGAATGAGCCGAAGTTGCGGCGACCGGATGAAAGAAGGGAACGGGGGGCGGGGAAGGGATTTCGTACAAAAACGAAAAAGGGGTGCAACACGAGGACTTCCCAGGGGGTCACCCATCCTAGTACTACTCTCGCCCAAGCACGCTTAACTGCGGAGTTCTGATGGGATCCGGTGCATTAGTGCTGGTATGATCGCACCCGATAGGCACTCCGCTTTCAATTCTTTTGGTACATTTTTCTGCCCCGTCGGGCACCGCTCCCTCTATCTCTGTCTTTCTTGGCCACGTCTCGCCGGCCGGACCCCGTATCCCGTTGGAGGGATGGCTGCGGCCGAACGTGCCCGCTGACGGGGCTATTTTGGCTCGAAGCTGGAAAAATCGCTGCGAAAACTCTCCGGGAAGATACGGACGGCATGAGCCGAAGTTGCGGCGACCGGATGAAAGAAGGGAACGGGGGGCGGGGAAGAGATTTCGTACAAAAACAAAAAAGGGGTGCAACACGAGGACTTCCCAGGGGGTCACCCATCCTAGTACTACTCTCGCCCAAGCACGCTTAACTGCGGAGTTCTGATGGGATCCGGTGCATTAGTGCTGGTATGATCGCACCCGATAGGCACTCCGCTTTCAATTCTTTTGGTACATTTTTCTGCCCCGTCGGGCACCGCTCCCTCTATCTCTGTCTTTCTTGGCCACGTCTCGCCGGCCGGACCCCGTATCCCGTTGGAGGGATGGCTGCGGCCGAACGTGCCCGCTGACGGGGCTATTTTGGCTCGAAGCTGGAAAAATCGCTGCGAAAACTCTCCGGAAAGATACGGACGGCATGAGCCGAAGTTGCGGCGACCGGATGAAAGAAGGGAACGGGGGGCGGGGAAGGGATTTCGTACAAAAACGAAAAAGGGGTGCAACACGAGGACTTCCCAGGGGGTCACCCATCCTAGTACTACTCTCGCCCAAGCACGCTTAACTGCGGAGTTCTGATGGGATCCGGTGCATTAGTGCTGGTATGATCGCACCCGATAGGCACTCCGCTTTCAATTCTTTTGGTCCATTTTTCTGCCCCGTCGGGCACTGCTCGCTCTATCTCTGGCTTTCTTGGCCACGTCTCGCCGGCCGGACCCCGTATCCCGTTGGAGGGATGGCTACGGCCGAGAGTGCCCGCTGAAGGGGGCTATTTTGGCTCGCAGCTCGAAAAATCGCTGCGAAAACTCTCCGGGAAGATACGGACGGAATGAGCCGAAGTTGCGGCGACCGGATGAAAGAAGGGAACGGGGGGCGGGGAAGGGATTTCGTACAAAAACGAAAAAGGGGTGCAACACGAGGACTTCCCAGGGGGTCACCCATCCTAGTACTACTCTCGCCCAAGCACGCTTAACTGCGGAGTTCTGATGGGATCCGGTGCATTAGTGCTGGTATGATCGCACCCGATAGGCACTCCGCTTTCAATTCTTTTGGTACATTTTTCTGCCCCGTCGGGCACCGCTCCCTCTATCTCTGTCTTTCTTGGCCACGTCTCGCCGGCCGGACCCCGTATCCCGTTGGAGGGATGGCTGCGGCCGAACGTGCCCGCTGACGGGGCTATTTTGGCTCGAAGCTGGAAAAATCGCTGCGAAAACTCTCCGGGAAGATACGGACGGCATGAGCCAAAGTTGCGGCGACCGGATGAAAGAAGGGAACGGGGGGCGGGGAAGAGATTTCGTACAAAAACAAAAAAGGGGTGCAACACGAGGACTTCCCAGGGGGTCACCCATCCTAGTACTACTCTCGCCCAAGCACGCTTAACTGCGGAGTTCTGATGGGATCCGGTGCATTAGTGCTGGTATGATCGCACCCGATAGGCACTCCGCTTTCAATTCTTTTGGTACATTTTTCTGCCCCGTCGGGCACCGCTCCCTCTATCTCTGTCTTTCTTGGCCACGTCTCGCCGGCCGGACCCCGTATCCCGTTGGAGGGATGGCTGCGGCCGAACGTGCCCGCTGACGGGGCTATTTTGGCTCGAAGCTGGAAAAATCGCTGCGAAAACTCTCCGGAAAGATACGGACGGCATGAGCCGAAGTTGCGGCGACCGGATGAAAGAAGGGAACGGGGGGCGGGGAAGGGATTTCGTACAAAAACGAAAAAGGGGTGCAACACGAGGACTTCCCAGGGGGTCACCCATCCTAGTACTACTCTCGCCCAAGCACGCTTAACTGCGGAGTTCTGATGGGATCCGGTGCATTAGTGCTGGTATGATCGCACCCGATAGGCACTCCGCTTTCAATTCTTTTGGTACATTTTTCTGCCCCGTCGGGCACCGCTCCCTCTATCTCTGTCTTTCTTGGCCACGTCTCGCCGGCCGGACCCCGTATTCCGTTGGAGGGATGGCTGCGGCCGAACGTGCCCGCTGACGGGGCTATTTTGGCTCGAAGCTGGAAAAATCGCTGCGAAAACTCTCCGGGAAGATACGGACGGCATGAGCCGAAGTTGCGGCGACCGGATGAAAGAAGGGAACGGGGGGCGGGGAAGGGATTTCGTACAAAAACGAAAAAGGGGTGCAACACGAGGACTTCCCAGGGGGTCACCCATCCTAGTACTACTCTCGCCCAAGCACGCTTAACTGCGGAGTTCTGATGGGATCCGGTGCATTAGTGCTGGTATGATCGCACCCGAAAGGCACTCCGCTTTCAATTCTTTTGGTCCATTTTTCGGCCCCGTCGGGCACTGCTCGCTCTATCTCTGGCTTTCTTGGCCACGTCTCGCCGGCCGGACCCCGTATCCCGTTGGAGGGATGGCTGCGGCCGAACGTGCCCGCTGACGGGGCTATTTTGGCTCGAAGCTGGAAAAATCGCTGCGAAAACTCTCCGGGAAGATACGGACGGCATGAGCCGAAGTTGCGGCGACCGGATGAAAGAAGGGAACGGGGGGCGGGGAAGAGATTTCGTACAAAAACAAAAAAGGGGTGCAACACGAGGACTTCCCAGGGGGTCACCCATCCTAGTACTACTCTCGCCCAAGCACGCTTAACTGCGGAGTTCTGATGGGATCCGGTGCATTAGTGCTGGTATGATCGCACCCGATAGGCACTCCGCTTTCAATTCTTTTGGTACATTTTTCTGCCCCGTCGGGCACCGCTCCCTCTATCTCTGTCTTTCTTGGCCACGTCTCGCCGGCCGGACCCCGTATCCCGTTGGAGGGATGGCTGCGGCCGAACGTGCCCGCTGACGGGGCTATTTTGGCTCGAAGCTGGAAAAATCGCTGCGAAAACTCTCCGGAAAGATACGGACGGCATGAGCCGAAGTTGCGGCGACCGGATGAAAGAAGGGAACGGGGGGCGGGGAAGGGATTTCGTACAAAAACGAAAAAGGGGTGCAACACGAGGACTTCCCAGGGGGTCACCCATCCTAGTACTACTCTCGCCCAAGCACGCTTAACTGCGGAGTTCTGATGGGATCCGGTGCATTAGTGCTGGTATGATCGCACCCGATAGGCACTCCGCTTTCAATTCTTTTGGTCCATTTTTCTGCCCCGTCGGGCACTGCTCGCTCTATCTCTGGCTTTCTTGGCCACGTCTCGCCGGCCGGACCCCGTATCCCGTTGGAGGGATGGCTACGGCCGAGAGTGCCCGCTGAAGGGGGCTATTTTGGCTCGCAGCTCGAAAAATCGCTGCGAAAACTCTCCGGGAAGATACGGACGGAATGAGCCGAAGTTGCGGCGACCGGATGAAAGAAGGGAACGGGGGGCGGGGAAGGGATTTCGTACAAAAACGAAAAAGGGGTGCAACACGAGGACTTCCCAGGGGGTCACCCATCCTAGTACTACTCTCGCCCAAGCACGCTTAACTGCGGAGTTCTGATGGGATCCGGTGCATTAGTGCTGGTATGATCGCACCCGATAGGCACTCCGCTTTCAATTCTTTTGGTACATTTTTCTGCCCCGTCGGGCACCGCTCCCTCTATCTCTGTCTTTCTTGGCCACGTCTCGCCGGCCGGACCCCGTATCCCGTTGGAGGGATGGCTGCGGCCGAACGTGCCCGCTGACGGGGCTATTTTGGCTCGAAGCTGGAAAAATCGCTGCGAAAACTCTCCGGGAAGATACGGACGGCATGAGCCGAAGTTGCGGCGACCGGATGAAAGAAGGGAACGGGGGGCGGGGAAGAGATTTCGTACAAAAACAAAAAAGGGGTGCAACACGAGGACTTCCCAGGGGGTCACCCATCCTAGTACTACTCTCGCCCAAGCACGCTTAACTGCGGAGTTCTGATGGGATCCGGTGCATTAGTGCTGGTATGATCGCACCCGATAGGCACTCCGCTTTCAATTCTTTTGGTACATTTTTCTGCCCCGTCGGGCACCGCTCCCTCTATCTCTGTCTTTCTTGGCCACGTCTCGCCGGCCGGACCCCGTATCCCGTTGGAGGGATGGCTGCGGCCGAACGTGCCCGCTGACGGGGCTATTTTGGCTCGAAGCTGGAAAAATCGCTGCGAAAACTCTCCGGAAAGATACGGACGGCATGAGCCGAAGTTGCGGCGACCGGATGAAAGAAGGGAACGGGGGGCGGGGAAGGGATTTCGTACAAAAACGAAAAAGGGGTGCAACACGAGGACTTCCCAGGGGGTCACCCATCCTAGTACTACTCTCGCCCAAGCACGCTTAACTGCGGAGTTCTGATGGGATCCGGTGCATTAGTGCTGTTATGATCGCACCCGATAGGCACTCCGCTTTCAATTCTTTTGGTCCATTTTTCGGCCCCGTCGGGCACCGCTCCCTCTATCTCTGGCTTTCTTGGCCACGTCTCGCCGGCCGGACCCCGTATCCCGTTGGAGGGATGGCTGCGGCCGAACGTGCCCGCTGACGGGGCTATTTTGGCTCGAAGCTGGAAAAATCGCTGCGAAAACTCTCCGGGAAGATACGGACGGCATGAGCCGAAGTTGCGGCGACCGGATGAAAGAAGGGAACGGGGGGCGGGGAAGGGATTTCGTACAAAAACGAAAAAGGGGTGCAACACGAGGACTTCCCAGGGGGTCACCCATCCTAGTACTACTCTCGCCCAAGCACGCTTAACTGCGGAGTTCTGATGGGATCCGGTGCATTAGTGCTGTTATGATCGCACCCGATAGGCACTCCGCTTTCAATTCTTTTGGTCCATTTTTCGGCCCCGTCGGGCACCGCTCCCTCTATCTCTGGCTTTCTTGGCCACGTCTCGCCGGCCGGACCCCGTATCCCGTTGGAGGGATGGCTGCGGCCGAACGTGCCCGCTGACGGGGCTATTTTGGCTCGAAGCTGGAAAAATCGCTGCGAAAACTCTCCGGGAAGATACGGACGGCATGAGCCGAAGTTGCGGCGACCGGATGAAAGAAGGGAACGGGGGGCGGGGAAGAGATTTCGTACAAAAACAAAAAAGGGGTGCAACACGAGGACTTCCCAGGGGGTCACCCATCCTAGTACTACTCTCGCCCAAGCACGCTTAACTGCGGAGTTCTGATGGGATCCGGTGCATTAGTGCTGGTATGATCGCACCCGATAGGCACTCCGCTTTCAATTCTTTTGGTACATTTTTCTGCCCCGTCGGGCACCGCTCCCTCTATCTCTGTCTTTCTTGGCCACGTCTCGCCGGCCGGACCCCGTATCCCGTTGGAGGGATGGCTGCGGCCGAACGTGCCCGCTGACGGGGCTATTTTGGCTCGAAGCTGGAAAAATCGCTGCGAAAACTCTCCGGAAAGATACGGACGGCATGAGCCGAAGTTGCGGCGACCGGATGAAAGAAGGGAACGGGGGGCGGGGAAGGGATTTCGTACAAAAACGAAAAAGGGGTGCAACACGAGGACTTCCCAGGGGGTCACCCATCCTAGTACTACTCTCGCCCAAGCACGCTTAACTGCGGAGTTCTGATGGGATCCGGTGCATTAGTGCTGGTATGATCGCACCCGATAGGCACTCCGCTTTCAATTCTTTTGGTCCATTTTTCGGCCCCGTCGGGCACCGCTCGCTCTATCTCTGTCTTTCTTGGCCACGTCTCGCCGGCCGGACCCCGTATCCCGTTGGAGGGATGGCTGCGGCCGAACGTGCCCGCTGACGGGGCTATTTTGGCTCGAAGCTGGAAAAATCGCTGCGAAAACTCTCCGGGAAGATACGGACGGCATGAGCCGAAGTTGCGGCGACCGGATGAAAGAAGGGAACGGGGGGCGGGGAAGGGATTTCGTACAAAAACGAAAAAGGGGTGCAACACGAGGACTTCCCAGGGGGTCACCCATCCTAGTACTACTCTCGCCCAAGCACGCTTAACTGCGGAGTTCTGATGGGATCCGGTGCATTAGTGCTGGTATGATCGCACCCGATAGGCACTCCGCTTTCAATTCTTTTGGTCCATTTTTCGGCCCCGTCGGGCACCGCTCGCTCTATCTCTGGCTTTCTTGGCCACGTCTCGCCGGCCGGACCCCGTATCCCGTTGGAGGGATGGCTACGGCCGAGAGTGCCCGCTGAAGGGGGCTATTTTGGCTCGCAGCTCGAAAAATCGCTGCGAAAACTCTCCGGGAAGATACGGACGGAATGAGCCGAAGTTGCGGCGACCGGATGAAAGAAGGGAACGGGGGGCGGGGAAGGGATTTCGTACAAAAACGAAAAAGGGGTGCAACACGAGGACTTCCCAGGGGGTCACCCATCCTAGTACTACTCTCGCCCAAGCACGCTTAACTGCGGAGTTCTGATGGGATCCGGTGCATTAGTGCTGGTATGATCGCACCCGATAGGCACTCCGCTTTCAATTCTTTTGGTACATTTTTCTGCCCCGTCGGGCACCGCTCCCTCTATCTCTGTCTTTCTTGGCCACGTCTCGCCGGCCGGACCCCGTATCCCGTTGGAGGGATGGCTGCGGCCGAACGTGCCCGCTGACGGGGCTATTTTGGCTCGAAGCTGGAAAAATCGCTGCGAAAACTCTCCGGGAAGATACGGACGGCATGAGCCGAAGTTGCGGCGACCGGATGAAAGAAGGGAACGGGGGGCGGGGAAGGGATTTCGTACAAAAACGAAAAAGGGGTGCAACACGAGGACTTCCCAGGGGGTCACCCATCCTAGTACTACTCTCGCCCAAGCACGCTTAACTGCGAAGTTCTGATGGGATCTGGTGACTTAGTGCTGGTATGATCGCACCCGATAGGCACTCCGCTTTCAATTCTTTTGTTCCATTTTTCTGCCCCGTCGGGCACTCCTCGCTCTATCTTGGCCACGTCTCGCCGGCCGGACCCCGAGTCCAGTTGGAGGGATGGCTACGGCCGAACGTGCCCGCTGACGGGGCTATTTTGGCTCGCAGCTCGAAAAATCGCTGCGAAATCTCTCCGGGAAGATCCGGACGGAATGAGCCGAAGTTGCGGCGACCGGATGAAAGAAAGGGAACGGGGGGCGGGGAAGGGATTTCGTACAAAAACGAAAAAGGGGTGCAACACAAGGACTTCCCAGGGGGTCACCCATCCTAGTACTACTCTCGCCCAAGCACGCTTAACTGCGGAGTTCTGATGGGATCCGGTGCATTAGTGCTGGTATGATCGCACCCGATAGGCACTCCGCTTTCAATTCTTTTGTTCCATTTTTCTGCCCCGTCGGGCACTGCTCGCTCTATCTTGGCCACGTCTCGCCGGCCGGACCCCGTGTCCCGTTGGAGGGATGGCTACGGCCGAACGTGCCCGCTGACGGGGCTATTTTGGCTCGCAGCTCGAAAAATCGCTGCGAAATCTCTCCGGGAAGATCCGGACGGAATGAGCCGAAGTTGCGGCGACCGGATGAAAGAAGGGAACGGGGGGCGGGGAAGGGATTTCGTACAAAAACGAAAAAGCGGTGCAACACGAGGACTTCCCAGGGGGTCACCCATCCTAGTACTACTCTCGCCCAAGCACGCTTAACTGCGGAGTTCTGATGGGATCCGGTGCATTAGTGCTGGTAGGATCGCACCCGATAGGCACTCCGCTTTCAATTCTTTTGTTCCATTTTTCTGCCCCGTCGGGCACTGCTCGCTCTATCTTGGCCACGTCTCGCCGGCCGGACCCCGTGTCCCGTTGGAGGGATGGCTACGGCCGAACGTGCCCGCTGACGGGGCTATTTTGGCTCGCAGCTCGAAAAATCGCTGCGAAATCTCTCCGGGAAGATCCGGACGGAATGAGCCGAAGTTGCGGCGACCGGATGAAAGAAGGGAACGGGGGGCGGGGAAGGGATTTCGTACAAAAACGAAAAAGGGGTGCAACACGAGGACTTCCCAGGGGATCACCCATCCTAGTACTACTCTCGCCCAAGCACGCTTAACAGCGGAGTTCTGATGGGATCCGGTGCATTAGTGCTGGTATGATCGCACCCGATAGGCACTCCGCTTTCAATTCTTTTGTTCCATTTTTCTGCCCCGTCGGGCACCGCTCGCTCTATCTTGGCCACGTCTCGCCGGGCGGACCCCGTGTCCCGTTGGAGGGATGGCTACGGCCGAACGTGCCCGCTGACGGGGCTATTTTGGCTCGCAGCTCGAAAAATCGCTGCGAAATCTCTCCGGGAAGATCCGGACGGAATGAGCCGAAGTTGCGGCGACCGGATGAAAGAAGGGAACGGGGGGCGGGGAAGGGATTTCGTACAAAAACGAAAAAGGGGTGCAACACGAGGACTTCCCAGGGGATCACCCATCCTAGTACTACTCTCGCCAAAGCACGCTTAACAGCGGAGTTCTGATGGGATCCGGTGCATTAGTGCTGGTATGATCGCACCCGATAGGCACTCCGCTTTCAATTCTTTTGTTCCATTTTTCTGCCCCGTCGGGCACCGCTCGCTCTATCTTGGCCACGTCTCGCCGGGCGGACCCCGTGTCCCGTTGGAGGGATGGCTACGGCCGAACATGCCCGCTGACGGGGCTATTTTGGCTCGCAGCTCGAAAAATCGCTGCGAAATCTCTCCGGGAAGATCCGGACGGAATGAGCCGAAGTTGCGGCGACCGGATGAAAGAAGGGAACGGGGGGCGGGGAAGGGATTTCGTACAAAAACGAAAAAGGGGTGCAACACGAGGACTTCCCAGGGGGTCACCCATCCTAGTACTACTCTCGCCCAAGCACGCTTAACTGCGGAGTTCTGATGGGATCCGGTGCATTAGTGCTGGTATGATCGCACCCGATAGGCACTCCGCTTTCAATTCTTTTGGTCCATTTTTCGGCCCCGTCGGGCACCGCTCCCTCTATCTCTGGCTTTCTTGGCCACGTCTCGCCGGCCGGACCCCGTATCCCGTTGGAGGGATGGCTACGGCCGAGAGTGCCCGCTGAAGGGGGCTATTTTGGCTCGCAGCTCGAAAAATCGCTGCAGCGAAAACTCTCCGGGAAGATCCGGACGGAATGAGCCGAAGTTGCGGCGACCGGATGAAAGAAGGGAACGGGGGGCGGGGAAGGGATTTCGTACAAAAACGAAAAAGGGGTGCAACACGAGGACTTCCCAGGGGGTCACCCATCCTAGTACTACTCTCGCCCAAGCACGCTTAACTGCGGAGTTCTGATGGGATCCGGTGCATTAGTGCTGGTATGATCGCACCCGATAGGCACTCCGCTTTCAATTCTTTTGGTCCATTTTTCGGCCCCGTCGGGCACCGCTCGCTCTATCTCTGGCTTTCTTGGCCACGTCTCGCCGGCCGGACCCCGTATCCCGTTGGAGGGATGGCTGCGGCCGAACGTGCCCGCTGACGGGGCTATTTTGGCTCGAAGCTGGAAAAATCGCTGCGAAAACTCTCCGGGAAGATCCGGACGGCATGAGCCGAAGTTGCGGCGACCGGATGAAAGAAGGGAACGGGGGGCGGGGAAGGGATTTCGTACAAAAACGAAAAAGGGGTGCAACACGAGGACTTCCCAGGGGGTCACCCATCCTAGTACTACTCTCGCCCAAGCACGCTTAACTGCGGAGTTCTGATGGGATCCGGTGCATTAGTGCTGGTATGATCGCACCCGATAGGCACTCCGCTTTCAATTCTTTTGGTCCATTTTTCTGCCCCGTCGGGCACTGCTCACTCTATCTCTGGCTTTCTTGGCCACGTCTCGCCGGCCGGACCCCGTATCCCGTTGGAGGGATGGCTACGGCCGAGAGTGCCCGCTGAAGGGGGCTATTTTGGCTCGCAGCTGGAAAAATCGCTGCAGCGAAAACTCTCCGGGAAGATCCGGACGGAATGAGCCGAAGTTGCGGCGACCGGATGAAAGAAGGGAACGGGGGGCGGGGAAGGGATTTCGTACAAAAACGAAAAAGGGGTGCAACACGAGGACTTCCCAGGGGGTCACCCATCCTAGTACTACTCTCGCCCAAGCACGCTTAACTGCGGAGTTCTGATGGGATCCGGTGCATTAGTGCTGGTATGATCGCACCCGATAGGCACTCCGCTTTCAATTCTTTTGTTCCATTTTTCTGCCCCGTCGGGCACTGCTTGCTCTATCTCTGGCTTTCTTGGCCACGTCTCGCCGGCCGGACCCCGTATCCCGTTGGAGGGATGGCTGCGGCCGAACGTGCCCGCTGACGGGGCTATTTTTGCTCGCAGCTGGAAAAATCGCTGCGAAAACTCTCCGGGAAGATCCGGACGGAATGAGCCGAAGTTGCGGCGACCGGATGAAAGAAGGGAACGGGGGGCGGGGAAGGGATTTCGTACAAAAACGAAAAAGGGGTGCAACACGAGGACTTCCCAGGGGGTCACCCATCCTAGTACTACTCTCGCCCAAGCACGCTTAACTGCGGAGTTCTGATGGGATCTGGTGCATTAGTGCTGGTATGATAGCACCCGATAGGCACTCCGCTTTCAATTCTTTTGTTCCATTTTTCTGCCCCGTCGGGCACTCCTCGCTCTATCTTGGCCACGTCTCGCCGGCCGGACCCCGAGTCCCGTTGGAGGGATGGCTACGGCCGAACGTGCCCGCTGACGGGGCTATTTTGGCTCGCAGCTCGAAAAATCGCTGCGAAATCTCTCCGGGAAGATCCGGACGGAATGAGCCGAAGTTGCGGCGACCGGATGAAAGAAGGGAACGGGGGGCGGGGAAGGGATTTCGTACAAAAACGAAAAAGGGGTGCAACACGAGGACTTCCCATGGGGTCACCCATCCTAGTACTACTCTCGCCCAAGCACGCTTAACTGCGGAGTTCTGATGGGATCCGGTGCATTAGTGCTGGTATGATCGCACCCGATAGGCACTCCGCTTTCAATTCTTTTGTTCCATTTTTCTGCCCCGTCGGGCACTGCTCGCTCTATCTTGGCCACGTCTCGCCGGCCGGACCCCGTGTCCCGTTGGAGGGATGGCTACGGCCGAACGTGCCCGCTGACGGGGCTATTTCGGCTCGCAGCTGGAAAAATCGCTGCGAAATCTCTCCGGGAAGATCCGGACGGAATGAGCCGAAGTTGCGGCGACCGGATGAAAGAAGGGAACGGGGGGCGGGGAAGGGATTTCGTACAAAAACGAAAAAGGGGTGCAACACGAGGACTTCCCAGGGGGTCACCCATCCTAGTACTACTCTCGCCCAAGCACGCTTAACTGCGAAGTTCTGATGGGATCTGGTGACTTAGTGCTGGTATGATCGCACCCGATAGGCACTCCGCTTTCAATTCTTTTGTTCCATTTTTCTGCCCCGTCGGGCACTCCTCGCTCTATCTTGGCCACGTCTCGCCGGCCGGACCCCGAGTCCAGTTGGAGGGATGGCTACGGCCGAACGTGCCCGCTGACGGGGCTATTTTGGCTCGCAGCTCGAAAAATCGCTGCGAAATCTCTCCGGGAAGATCCGGACGGAATGAGCCGAAGTTGCGGCGACCGGATGAAAGAAGGGAACGGGGGGCGGGGAAGGGATTTCGTACAAAAACGAAAAAGGGGTGCAACACGAGGACTTCCCAGGGGGTCACCCATCCTAGTACTACTCTCGCCCAAGCACGCTTAACTGCGGAGTTCTGATGGGATCCGGTGCATTAGTGCTGGTATGATCGCACCCGATAGGCACTCCGCTTTCAATTCTTTTGTTCCATTTTTCTGCCCCGTCGGGCACTGCTCGCTCTATCTTGGCCACGTCTCGCCGGCCGGACCCCGTGTCCCGTTGGAGGGATGGCGACGGCCGAACGTGCCCGCTGACGGGGCTATTTTGGCTCGCAGCTCGAAAAATCGCTGCGAAATCTCTCCGGGAAGATCCGGACGGAATGAGCCGAAGTTGCGGCGACCGGATGAAAGAAGGGAACGGGGGGCGGGGAAGGGATTTCGTACAAAAACGAAAAAGCGGTGCAACACGAGGACTTCCCAGGGGGTCACCCATCCTAGTACTACTCTCGCCCAAGCACGCTTAACTGCGGAGTTCTGATGGGATCCGGTGCATTAGTGCTGGTAGGATCGCACCCGATAGGCACTCCGCTTTCAATTCTTTTGTTCCATTTTTCTGCCCCGTCGGGCACTGCTCGCTCTATCTTGGCCACGTCTCGCCGGCCGAACCCCGTGTCCCGTTGGAGGGATGGCTACGGCCGAACGTGCCCGCTGACGGGGCTATTTTGGCTCGCAGCTCGAAAAATCGCTGCGAAATCTCTCCGGGAAGATCCGGACGGAATGAGCCGAAGTTGCGGCGACCGGATGAAAGAAGGGAACGGGGGGCGGGGAAGGGATTTCGTACAAAAACGAAAAAGGGGTGCAACACGAGGACTTCCCAGGGGATCACCCATCCTAGTACTACTCTCGCCCAAGCACGCTTAACAGCGGAGTTCTGATGGGATCCGGTGCATTAGTGCTGGTATGATCGCACCCGATAGGCACTCCGCTTTCAATTCTTTTGTTCCATTTTTCCGCCCCGTCGGGCACCGCTCGCTCTATCTTGGCCACGTCTCGCCGGGCGGACCCCGTGTCCCGTTGGAGGGATGGCTACGGCCGAACGTGCCCGCTGACGGGGCTATTTTGGCTCGCAGCTCGAAAAATCGCTGCGAAATCTCTCCGGGAAGATCCGGACGGAATGAGCCGAAGTTGCGGCGACCGGATGAAAGAAGGGAACGGGGGGCGGGGAAGGGATTTCGTACAAAAACGAAAAAGGGGTGCAACACGAGGACTTCCCAGGGGATCACCCATCCTAGTACTACTCTCGCCCAAGCACGCTTAACAGCGGAGTTCTGATGGGATCCGGTGCATTAGTGCTGGTATGATCGCACCCGATAGGCACTCCGCTTTCAATTCTTTTGTTCCATTTTTCTGCCCCGTCGGGCACCGCTCGCTCTATCTTGGACACGTCTCGCCGGGCGGACCCCGTGTCCCGTTGGAGGGATGGCTACGGCCGAACGTGCCCGCTGACGGGGCTATTTTGGCTCGCAGCTCGAAAAATCGCTGCAAAATCTCTCCGGGAAGATCCGGACGGAATGAGCCGAAGTTGCGGCGACCGGATGAAAGAAGGGAACGGGGGGCGGGGAAGGGATTTCGTACAAAAACGAAAAAGGGGTGCAACACGAGGACTTCCCAGGGGGTCACCCATCCTAGTACTACTCTCGCCCAAGCACGCTTAACTGCGGAGTTCTGATGGGATCCGGTGCATTAGTGCTGGTATGATCGCACCCGATAGGCACTCCGCTTTCAATTCTTTTGGTCCATTTTTCGGCCCCGTCGGGCACCGCTCCCTCTATCTCTGGCTTTCTTGGCCACGTCTCGCCGGCCGGACCCCGTATCCCGTTGGAGGGATGGCTACGGCCGAGAGTGCCCGCTGAAGGGGGCTATTTTGGCTCGCAGCTCGAAAAATCGCTGCAGCGAAAACTCTCCGGGAAGATCCGGACGGAATGAGCCGAAGTTGCGGCGACCGGATGAAAGAAGGGAACGGGGGGCGGGGAAGGGATTTCGTACAAAAACGAAAAAGGGGTGCAACACGAGGACTTCCCAGGGGGTCACCCATCCTAGTACTACTCTCGCCCAAGCACGCTTAACTGCGGAGTTCTGATGGGATCCGGTGCATTAGTGCTGGTATGATCGCACCCGATAGGCACTCCGCTTTCAATTCTTTTGGTCCATTTTTCGGCCCCGTCGGGCACCGCTCGCTCTATCTCTGGCTTTCTTGGCCACGTCTCGCCGGCCGGACCCCGTATCCCGTTGGAGGGATGGCTGCGGCCGAACGTGCCCGCTGACGGGGCTATTTTGGCTCGAAGCTGGAAAAATCGCTGCGAAAACTCTCCGGGAAGATCCGGACGGCATGAGCCGAAGTTGCGGCGACCGGATGAAAGAAGGGAACGGGGGGCGGGGAAGGGATTTCGTACAAAAACGAAAAAGGGGTGCAACACGAGGACTTCCCAGGGGGTCACCCATCCTAGTACTACTCTCGCCCAAGCACGCTTAACTGCGGAGTTCTGATGGGATCCGGTGCATTAGTGCTGGTATGATCGCACCCGATAGGCACTCCGCTTTCAATTCTTTTGGTCCATTTTTCTGCCCCGTCGGGCACTGCTCACTCTATCTTGGCCACGTCTCGCCGGGCGGACCCCGTGTCCCGTTGGAGGGATGGCTACGGCCAAACGTGCCCGCTGACGGGGCTATTTTGGCTCGCAGCTCGAAAAATCGCTGCGAAATCTCTCCGGGAAGATCCGGACGGAATGAGCCGAAGTTGCGGCGACCGGATGAAAGAAGGGAACGGGGGGCGGGGAAGGGATTTCGTACAAAAACGAAAAAGGGGTGCAACACGAGGACTTCCCAGGGGATCACCCATCCTAGTACTACTCTCGCCCAAGCACGCTTAACAGCGGAGTTCTGATGGGATCCGGTGCATTAGTGCTGGTATGATCGCACCCGATAGGCACTCCGCTTTCAATTCTTTTGTTCCATTTTTCTGCCCCGTCGGGCACCGCTCGCTCTATCTTGGACACGTCTCGCCGGGCGGACCCCGTGTCCCGTTGGAGGGATGGCTACGGCCGAACGTGCCCGCTGACGGGGCTATTTTGGCTCGCAGCTCGAAAAATCGCTGCGAAATCTCTCCGGGAAGATCCGGACGGAATGAGCCGAAGTTGCGGCGACCGGATGAAAGAAGGGAACGGGGGGCGGGGAAGGGATTTCGTACAAAAACGAAAAAGGGGTGCAACACGAGGACTTCCCAGGGGGTCACCCATCCTAGTACTACTCTCGCCCAAGCACGCTTAACTGCGGAGTTCTGATGGGATCCGGTGCATTAGTGCTGGTATGATCGCACCCGATAGGCACTCCGCTTTCAATTCTTTTGGTCCATTTTTCGGCCCCGTCGGGCACCGCTCCCTCTATCTCTGGCTTTCTTGGCCACGTCTCGCCGGCCGGACCCCGTATCCCGTTGGAGGGATGGCTACGGCCGAGAGTGCCCGCTGAAGGGGGCTATTTTGGCTCGCAGCTCGAAAAATCGCTGCAGCGAAAACTCTCCGGGAAGATCCGGACGGAATGAGCCGAAGTTGCGGCGACCGGATGAAAGAAGGGAACGGGGGGCGGGGAAGGGATTTCGTACAAAAACGAAAAAGGGGTGCAACACGAGGACTTCCCAGGGGGTCACCCATCCTAGTACTACTCTCGCCCAAGCACGCTTAACTGCGGAGTTCTGATGGGATCCGGTGCATTAGTGCTGGTATGATCGCACCCGATAGGCACTCCGCTTTCAATTCTTTTGGTCCATTTTCCGGCCCCGTCGGGCACCGCTCGCTCTATCTCTGGCTTTCTTGGCCACGTCTCGCCGGCCGGACCCCGTATCCCGTTGGAGGGATGGCTGCGGCCGAACGTGCCCGCTGACGGGGCTATTTTGGCTCGAAGCTGGAAAAATCGCTGCGAAAACTCTCCGGGAAGATCCGGACGGCATGAGCCGAAGTTGCGGCGACCGGATGAAAGAAGGGAACGGGGGGCGGGGAAGGGATTTCGTACAAAAACGAAAAAGGGGTGCAACACGAGGACTTCCCAGGGGGTCACCCATCCTAGTACTACTCTCGCCCAAGCACGCTTAACTGCGGAGTTCTGATGGGATCCGGTGCATTAGTGCTGGTATGATCGCACCCGATAGGCACTCCGCTTTCAATTCTTTTGGTCCATTTTTCTGCCCCGTCGGGCACTGCTCACTCTATCTCTGGCTTTCTTGGCCACGTCTCGCCGGCCGGACCCCGTATCCCGTTGGAGGGATGGCTACGGCCGAGAGTGCCCGCTGAAGGGGGCTATTTTGGCTCGCAGCTGGAAAAATCGCTGCAGCGAAAACTCTCCGGGAAGATCCGGACGGAATGAGCCGAAGTTGCGGCGACCGGATGAAAGAAGGGAACGGGGGGCGGGGAAGGGATTTCGTACAAAAACGAAAAAGGGGTGCAACACGAGGACTTCCCAGGGGGTCACCCATCCTAGTACTACTCTCGCCCAAGCACGCTTAACTGCGGAGTTCTGATGGGATCCGGTGCATTAGTGCTGGTATGATCGCACCCGATAGGCACTCCGCTTTCAATTCTTTTGTTCCATTTTTCTGCCCCGTCGGGCACTGCTTGCTCTATCTCTGGCTTTCTTGGCCACGTCTCGCCGGCCGGACCCCGTATCCCGTTGGAGGGATGGCTGCGGCCGAACGTGCCCGCTGACGGGGCTATTTTTGCTCGCAGCTGGAAAAATCGCTGCGAAAACTCTCCGGGAAGATCCGGACGGAATGAGCCGAAGTTGCGGCGACCGGATGAAAGAAGGGAACGGGGGGCGGGGAAGGGATTTCGTACAAAAACGAAAAAGGGGTGCAACACGAGGACTTCCCAGGGGGTCACCCATCCTAGTACTACTCTCGCCCAAGCACGCTTAACTGCGGAGTTCTGATGGGATCTGGTGCATTAGTGCTGGTATGATAGCACCCGATAGGCACTCCGCTTTCAATTCTTTTGTTCCATTTTTCTGCCCCGTCGGGCACTCCTCGCTCTATCTTGGCCACGTCTCGCCGGCCGGACCCCGAGTCCCGTTGGAGGGATGGCTACGGCCGAACGTGCCCGCTGACGGGGCTATTTTGGCTCGCAGCTCGAAAAATCGCTGCGAAATCTCTCCGGGAAGATCCGGACGGAATGAGCCGAAGTTGCGGCGACCGGATGAAAGAAGGGAACGGGGGGCGGGGAAGGGATTTCGTACAAAAACGAAAAAGGGGTGCAACACGAGGACTTCCCATGGGGTCACCCATCCTAGTACTACTCTCGCCCAAGCACGCTTAACTGCGGAGTTCTGATGGGATCCGGTGCATTAGTGCTGGTATGATCGCACCCGATAGGCACTCCGCTTTCAATTCTTTTGTTCCATTTTTCTGCCCCGTCGGGCACTGCTCGCTCTATCTTGGCCACGTCTCGCCGGCCGGACCCCGTGTCCCGTTGGAGGGATGGCTACGGCCGAACGTGCCCGCTGACGGGGCTATTTCGGCTCGCAGCTGGAAAAATCGCTGCGAAATCTCTCCGGGAAGATCCGGACGGAATGAGCCGAAGTTGCGGCGACCGGATGAAAGAAGGGAACGGGGGGCGGGGAAGGGATTTCGTACAAAAACGAAAAAGGGGTGCAACACGAGGACTTCCCAGGGGGTCACCCATCCTAGTACTACTCTCGCCCAAGCACGCTTAACTGCGAAGTTCTGATGGGATCTGGTGACTTAGTGCTGGTATGATCGCACCCGATAGGCACTCCGCTTTCAATTCTTTTGTTCCATTTTTCTGCCCCGTCGGGCACTCCTCGCTCTATCTTGGCCACGTCTCGCCGGCCGGACCCCGAGTCCAGTTGGAGGGATGGCTACGGCCGAACGTGCCCGCTGACGGGGCTATTTTGGCTCGCAGCTCGAAAAATCGCTGCGAAATCTCTCCGGGAAGATCCGGACGGAATGAGCCGAAGTTGCGGCGACCGGATGAAAGAAGGGAACGGGGGGCGGGGAAGGGATTTCGTACAAAAACGAAAAAGGGGTGCAACACGAGGACTTCCCAGGGGGTCACCCATCCTAGTACTACTCTCGCCCAAGCACGCTTAACTGCGGAGTTCTGATGGGATCCGGTGCATTAGTGCTGGTATGATCGCACCCGATAGGCACTCCGCTTTCAATTCTTTTGTTCCATTTTTCTGCCCCGTCGGGCACTGCTCGCTCTATCTTGGCCACGTCTCGCCGGCCGGACCCCGTGTCCCGTTGGAGGGATGGCGACGGCCGAACGTGCCCGCTGACGGGGCTATTTTGGCTCGCAGCTCGAAAAATCGCTGCGAAATCTCTCCGGGAAGATCCGGACGGAATGAGCCGAAGTTGCGGCGACCGGATGAAAGAAGGGAACGGGGGGCGGGGAAGGGATTTCGTACAAAAACGAAAAAGCGGTGCAACACGAGGACTTCCCAGGGGGTCACCCATCCTAGTACTACTCTCGCCCAAGCACGCTTAACTGCGGAGTTCTGATGGGATCCGGTGCATTAGTGCTGGTAGGATCGCACCCGATAGGCACTCCGCTTTCAATTCTTTTGTTCCATTTTTCTGCCCCGTCGGGCACTGCTCGCTCTATCTTGGCCACGTCTCGCCGGCCGAACCCCGTGTCCCGTTGGAGGGATGGCTACGGCCGAACGTGCCCGCTGACGGGGCTATTTTGGCTCGCAGCTCGAAAAATCGCTGCGAAATCTCTCCGGGAAGATCCGGACGGAATGAGCCGAAGTTGCGGCGACCGGATGAAAGAAGGGAACGGGGGGCGGGGAAGGGATTTCGTACAAAAACGAAAAAGGGGTGCAACACGAGGACTTCCCAGGGGATCACCCATCCTAGTACTACTCTCGCCCAAGCACGCTTAACAGCGGAGTTCTGATGGGATCCGGTGCATTAGTGCTGGTATGATCGCACCCGATAGGCACTCCGCTTTCAATTCTTTTGTTCCATTTTTCCGCCCCGTCGGGCACCGCTCGCTCTATCTTGGCCACGTCTCGCCGGGCGGACCCCGTGTCCCGTTGGAGGGATGGCTACGGCCGAACGTGCCCGCTGACGGGGCTATTTTGGCTCGCAGCTCGAAAAATCGCTGCGAAATCTCTCCGGGAAGATCCGGACGGAATGAGCCGAAGTTGCGGCGACCGGATGAAAGAAGGGAACGGGGGGCGGGGAAGGGATTTCGTACAAAAACGAAAAAGGGGTGCAACACGAGGACTTCCCAGGGGATCACCCATCCTAGTACTACTCTCGCCCAAGCACGCTTAACAGCGGAGTTCTGATGGGATCCGGTGCATTAGTGCTGGTATGATCGCACCCGATAGGCACTCCGCTTTCAATTCTTTTGTTCCATTTTTCTGCCCCGTCGGGCACCGCTCGCTCTATCTTGGACACGTCTCGCCGGGCGGACCCCGTGTCCCGTTGGAGGGATGGCTACGGCCGAACGTGCCCGCTGACGGGGCTATTTTGGCTCGCAGCTCGAAAAATCGCTGCGAAATCTCTCCGGGAAGATCCGGACGGAATGAGCCGAAGTTGCGGCGACCGGATGAAAGAAGGGAACGGGGGGCGGGGAAGGGATTTCGTACAAAAACGAAAAAGGGGTGCAACACGAGGACTTCCCAGGGGGTCACCCATCCTAGTACTACTCTCGCCCAAGCACGCTTAACTGCGGAGTTCTGATGGGATCCGGTGCATTAGTGCTGGTATGATCGCACCCGATAGGCACTCCGCTTTCAATTCTTTTGGTCCATTTTTCGGCCCCGTCGGGCACCGCTCCCTCTATCTCTGGCTTTCTTGGCCACGTCTCGCCGGCCGGACCCCGTATCCCGTTGGAGGGATGGCTACGGCCGAGAGTGCCCGCTGAAGGGGGCTATTTTGGCTCGCAGCTCGAAAAATCGCTGCAGCGAAAACTCTCCGGGAAGATCCGGACGGAATGAGCCGAAGTTGCGGCGACCGGATGAAAGAAGGGAACGGGGGGCGGGGAAGGGATTTCGTACAAAAACGAAAAAGGGGTGCAACACGAGGACTTCCCAGGGGGTCACCCATCCTAGTACTACTCTCGCCCAAGCACGCTTAACTGCGGAGTTCTGATGGGATCCGGTGCATTAGTGCTGGTATGATCGCACCCGATAGGCACTCCGCTTTCAATTCTTTTGGTCCATTTTTCGGCCCCGTCGGGCACCGCTCGCTCTATCTCTGGCTTTCTTGGCCACGTCTCGCCGGCCGGACCCCGTATCCCGTTGGAGGGATGGCTGCGGCCGAACGTGCCCGCTGACGGGGCTATTTTGGCTCGAAGCTGGAAAAATCGCTGCGAAAACTCTCCGGGAAGATCCGGACGGCATGAGCCGAAGTTGCGGCGACCGGATGAAAGAAGGGAACGGGGGGCGGGGAAGGGATTTCGTACAAAAACGAAAAAGGGGTGCAACACGACGACTTCCCAGGGGGTCACCCATCCTAGTACTACTCTCGCCCAAGCACGCTTAACTGCGGAGTTCTGATGGGATCCGGTGCATTAGTGCTGGTATGATCGCACCCGATAGGCACTCCGCTTTCAATTCTTTTGGTCCATTTTTCTGCCCCGTCGGGCACTGCTCACTCTATCTCTGGCTTTCTTGGCCACGTCTCGCCGGCCGGACCCCGTATCCCGTTTGAGGGATGGCTGCGGCCGAGAGTGCCCGCTGAAGGGGGCTATTTTGGCTCGCAGCTCGAAAAATCGCTGCGAAAACTCTCCGGGAAGATACGGACGGAATGAGCCGAAGTTGCGGCGACCGGATGAAAGAAGGGAACGGGGGGCGGGGAAGGGATTTCGTACAAAAACGAAAAAGGGGTGCAACACGAGGACTTCCCAGGGGGTCACCCATCCTAGTACTACTCTCGCCCAAGCACGCTTAACTGCGGAGTTCTGATGGGATCCGGTGCATTAGTGCTGGTATGATCGCACCCGATAGGCACTCCGCTTTCAATTCTTTTGGTCCATTTTTCGGCCCCGTCGGGCACCGCTCCCTCTATCTCTGGCTTTCTTGGCCACGTCTCGCCGGCCGGACCCCGTATCCCGTTGGAGGGATGGCTACGGCCGAGAGTGCCCGCTGAAGGGGGCTATTTTGGCTCGCAGCTCGAAAAATCGCTGCAGCGAAAACTCTCCGGGAAGATCCGGACGGAATGAGCCGAAGTTGCGGCGACCGGATGAAAGAAGGGAACGGGGGGCGGGGAAGGGATTTCGTACAAAAACGAAAAAGGGGTGCAACACGAGGACTTCCCAGGGGGTCACCCATCCTAGTACTACTCTCGCCCAAGCACGCTTAACTGCGGAGTTCTGATGGGATCCGGTGCATTAGTGCTGGTATGATCGCACCCGATAGGCACTCCGCTTTCAATTCTTTTGGTCCATTTTTCGGCCCCGTCGGGCACCGCTCGCTCTATCTCTGGCTTTCTTGGCCACGTCTCGCCGGCCGGACCCCGTATCCCGTTGGAGGGATGGCTGCGGCCGAACGTGCCCGCTGACGGGGCTATTTTGGCTCGAAGCTGGAAAAATCGCTGCGAAAACTCTCCGGGAAGATCCGGACGGCATGAGCCGAAGTTGCGGCGACCGGATGAAAGAAGGGAACGGGGGGCGGGGAAGGGATTTCGTACAAAAACGAAAAAGGGGTGCAACACGAGGACTTCCCAGGGGGTCACCCATCCTAGTACTACTCTCGCCCAAGCACGCTTAACTGCGGAGTTCTGATGGGATCCGGTGCATTAGTGCTGGTATGATCGCACCCGATAGGCACTCCGCTTTCAATTCTTTTGGTCCATTTTTCTGCCCCGTCGGGCACTGCTCACTCTATCTCTGGCTTTCTTGGCCACGTCTCGCCGGCCGGACCCCGTATCCCGTTTGAGGGATGGCTGCGGCCGAGAGTGCCCGCTGAAGGGGGCTATTTTGGCTCGCAGCTCGAAAAATCGCTGCGAAAACTCTCCGGGAAGATACGGACGGAATGAGCCGAAGTTGCGGCGACCGGATGAAAGAAGGGAACGGGGGGCGGGGAAGGGATTTCGTACAAAAACGAAAAAGGGGTGCAACACGAGGACTTCCCAGGGGGTCACCCATCCTAGTACTACTCTCGCCCAAGCACGCTTAACTGCGGAGTTCTGATGGGATCCGGTGCATTAGTGCTGGTATGATCGCACCCGATAGGCACTCCGCTTTCAATTCTTTTGGTCCATTTTTCGGCCCCGTCGGGCACCGCTCCCTCTATCTCTGGCTTTCTTGGCCACGTCTCGCCGGCCGGACCCCGTATCCCGTTGGAGGGATGGCTACGGCCGAGAGTGCCCGCTGAAGGGGGCTATTTTGGCTCGCAGCTCGAAAAATCGCTGCAGCGAAAACTCTCCGGGAAGATCCGGACGGAATGAGCCGAAGTTGCGGCGACCGGATGAAAGAAGGGAACGGGGGGCGGGGAAGGGATTTCGTACAAAAACGAAAAAGGGGTGCAACACGAGGACTTCCCAGGGGGTCACCCATCCTAGTACTACTCTCGCCCAAGCACGCTTAACTGCGGAGTTCTGATGGGATCCGGTGCATTAGTGCTGGTATGATCGCACCCGATAGGCACTCCGCTTTCAATTCTTTTGGTCCATTTTTCTGCCCCGTCGGGCACCGCTCGCTCCATCTCTGGCTTTCTTGGCCACGTCTCGCCGGCCGGACCCCGTATCCCGTTGGAGGGATGGCTGCGGCCGAGAGTGCCCGCTGAAGGGGGCTATTTTGGCTCGCAGCTCGAAAAATCGCTGCGAAAACTCTCCGGGAAGATACGGACGGAATGAGCCGAAGTTGCGGCGACCGGATGAAAGAAGGGAACGGGGGGCGGGGAAGGGATTTCGTACAAAAACGAAAAAGGGGTGCAACACGAGGACTTCCCAGGGGGTCACCCATCCTAGTACTACTCTCGCCCAAGCACGCTTAACTGCGGAGTTCTGATGGGATCCGGTGCATTAGTGCTGGTATGATCGCACCCGATAGGCACTCCGCTTTCAATTCTTTTGGTCCATTTTTCGGCCCCGTCGGGCACCGCTCCCTCTATCTCTGGCTTTCTTGGCCACGTCTCGCCGGCCGGACCCCGTATCCCGTTGGAGGGATGGCTACGGCCGAGAGTGCCCGCTGAAGGGGGCTATTTTGGCTCGCAGCTCGAAAAATCGCTGCAGCGAAAACTCTCCGGGAAGATCCGGACGGAATGAGCCGAAGTTGCGGCGACCGGATGAAAGAAGGGAACGGGGGGCGGGGAAGGGATTTCGTACAAAAACGAAAAAGGGGTGCAACACGAGGACTTCCCAGGGGGTCACCCATCCTAGTACTACTCTCGCCCAAGCACGCTTAACTGCGGAGTTCTGATGGGATCCGGTGCATTAGTGCTGGTATGATCGCACCCGATAGGCACTCCGCTTTCAATTCTTTTGGTCCATTTTTCGGCCCCGTCGGGCACCGCTCGCTCCATCTCTGGCTTTCTTGGCCACGTCTCGCCGGCCGGACCCCGTATCCCGTTGGAGGGATGGCTGCGGCCGAACGTGCCCGCTGACGGGGCTATTTTGGCTCGAAGCTGGAAAAATCGCTGCGAAAACTCTCCCGGAAGATCCGGACGGCATGAGCCGAAGTTGCGGCGACCGGATGAAAGAAGGGAACGGGGGGCGGGGAAGGGATTTCGTACAAAAACGAAAAAGGGGTGCAACACGAGGACTTCCCAGGGGGTCACCCATCCTAGTACTACTCTCGCCCAAGCACGCTTAACTGCGGAGTTCTGATGGGATCCGGTGCATTAGTGCTGGTATGATCGCACCCGATAGGCACTCCGCTTTCAATTCTTTTGGTCCATTTTTCTGCCCCGTCGGGCACTGCTCACTCTATCTCTGGCTTTCTTGGCCACGTCTCGCCGGCCGGACCCCGTATCCCGTTGGAGGGATGGCTACGGCCGAACGTGCCCGCTGACGGGGCGATTTTGGCTCGCAGCTCGAAAAATCGCTGCGAAAACTCTCCGGGAAGATCCGGACGGAATGAGCCGAAGTTGCGGCGACCGGATGAAAGAAGGGAACGGGGGGCGGGGAAGGGATTTCGTACGAAAACGAAAAAGGGTGCAACACGAGGACTTCCCAGGGGGTCACCCATCCTAGTACTACTCTCGCCCAAGCACGCCTAACTGCGGAGTTCTGATGGGATCCGGTGCATTAGTGCTGGTATGATCGCACCCCATAGGCACTCCGCTTTCAATTCTTTTGTTCCATTTTTCTGCCCCGTCGGGCACTGCTCACTCTATCTCTGGCTTTCCCAGCCACGTCTCGCCGGCCGGACCCCGTATCCCGTTGGAGGGATGGCTACGGCCGAACGTGCCCGCTGACGGGGCGATTTTGGCTCGCAGCTCGAAAAATCGCTGCGAAATCTCTCCGGGAAGATCCGGACGGAATGAGCCGAAGTTGCGGCGACCGGATGAAAGAAGGGAACGGGGGGCGGGGAAGGGATTTCGTACGAAAACGAAAAAGGGGTGCAACACGAGGACTTCCCAGGGGGTCACCCATCCTAGTACTACTCTCGCCCAAGCGCGCCTAACTGCGGAGTTCTGATGGGATCCGGTGCATTAGTGCTGGTATGATCGCACCCCATAGGCACTCCGCTTTCAATTCTTTTGTTCCATTTTTCTGCCCCGTCGAGCACTTCTCACTCTATCTCTGGCTTTCCCAGCCACGTCTCGCCGGCCGGACCCCGTATCCCGTTGGAGGGATGGCTACGGCCGAACGTGCCCGCTGACGGGGCGATTTTGGCTCGCAGCTCGAAAAATCGCTGCGAAAACTCTCCGGGAAGATCCGGACGGAATGAGCCGAAGTTGCGGCGACCGGATGAAAGAAGGGAACGGGGGGCGGGGAAGGGATTTCGTACGAAAACGAAAAAGGGTGCAACACGAGGACTTCCCAGGGGGTCACCCATCCTAGTACTACTCTCGCCCAAGCACGCCTAACTGCGGAGTTCTGATGGGATCCGGTGCATTAGTGCTGGTATGATCGCACCCCATAGGCACTCCGCTTTCAATTCTTTTGTTCCATTTTTCTGCCCCGTCGGGCACTGCTCACTCTATCTCTGGCTTTCCCAGCCACGTCTCGCCGGCCGGACCCCGTATCCCGTTGGAGGGATGGCTACGGCCGAACGTGCCCGCTGACGGGGCGATTTTGGCTCGCAGCTCGAAAAATCGCTGCGAAATCTCTCCGGGAAGATCCGGACGGAATGAGCCGAAGTTGCGGCGACCGGATGAAAGAAGGGAACGGGGGGCGGGGAAGGGATTTCGTACGAAAACGAAAAAGGGGTGCAACACGAGGACTTCCCAGGGGGTCACCCATCCTAGTACTACTCTCGCCCAAGCGCGCCTAACTGCGGAGTTCTGATGGGATCCGGTGCATTAGTGCTGGTATGATCGCACCCCATAGGCACTCCGCTTTCAATTCTTTTGTTCCATTTTTCTGCCCCGTCGAGCACTTCTCACTCTATCTCTGGCTTTCCCAGCCACGTCTCGCCGGCCGGACCCCGTATCCCGTTGGAGGGATGGCTACGGCCGAACGTGCCCGCTGACGGGGCGATTTTGGCTCGCAGCTCGAAAAATCGCTGCGAAAACTCTCCGGGAAGATCCGGACGGAATGAGCCGAAGTTGCGGCGACCGGATGAAAGAAGGGAACGGGGGGCGGGGAAGGGATTTCGTACGAAAACGAAAAAGGGTGCAACACGAGGACTTCCCAGGGGGTCACCCATCCTAGTACTACTCTCGCCCAAGCACGCCTAACTGCGGAGTTCTGATGGGATCCGGTGCATTAGTGCTGGTATGATCGCACCCCATAGGCACTCCGCTTTCAATTCTTTTGTTCCATTTTTCTGCCCCGTCGGGCACTGCTCACTCTATCTCTGGCTTTCCCAGCCACGTCTCGCCGGCCGGACCCCGTATCCCGTTGGAGGGATGGCTACGGCCGAACGTGCCCGCTGACGGGGCGATTTTGGCTCGCAGCTCGAAAAATCGCTGCGAAATCTCTCCGGGAAGATCCGGACGGAATGAGCCGAAGTTGCGGCGACCGGATGAAAGAAGGGAACGGGGGGCGGGGAAGGGATTTCGTACGAAAACGAAAAAGGGGTGCAACACGAGGACTTCCCAGGGGGTCACCCATCCTAGTACTACTCTCGCCCAAGCGCGCCTAACTGCGGAGTTCTGATGGGATCCGGTGCATTAGTGCTGGTATGATCGCACCCCATAGGCACTCCGCTTTCAATTCTTTTGTTCCATTTTTCTGCCCCGTCGAGCACTTCTCACTCTATCTCTGGCTTTCTCAGCCACGTCTCGCCGGCCGGACCCCGTATCCCGTTGGAGGGATGGCTACGGCCGAACGTGCCCGCTGACGGGGCTATTATGGCTCGCAGCTCGAAAAATCGCTGCGAAATCTCTCCGGGAAGATCCGGACGGAATGAGCCGAAGTTGCGGCGACCGGATGAAAGAAGGGAACGGGGGGCGGGGAAGGGATTTCGTACAAAAACGAAAAAGGGGTGCAACACGACGACTTCCCAGGGGGTCACCCATCCTAGTACTACTCTCGCCCAAGCACGCCTAACTGCGGAGTTCTGATGGGATCCGGTGCATTAGTGCTGGTATGATCGCACCCCATAGGCACTCCGCTTTCAATTCTTTTGTTCCATTTTTCTGCCCCGTCGAGCACTTCTCACTCTATCTCTGGCTTTCCCAGCCACGTCTCGCCGGCCGGACCCCGTATCCCGTTGGAGGGATGGCTACGGCCGAACGTGCCCGCTGACGGGGCGATTTTGGCTCGCAGCTCGAAAAATCGCTGCGAAAACTCTCCGGGAAGATCCGGACGGAATGAGCCGAAGTTGCGGCGACCGGATGAAAGAAGGGAACGGGGGGCGGGGAAGGGATTTCGTACGAAAACGAAAAAGGGTGCAACACGAGGACTTCCCAGGGGGTCACCCATCCTAGTACTACTCTCGCCCAAGCACGCCTAACTGCGGAGTTCTGATGGGATCCGGTGCATTAGTGCTGGTATGATCGCACCCCATAGGCACTCCGCTTTCAATTCTTTTGTTCCATTTTTCTGCCCCGTCGGGCACTGCTCACTCTATCTCTGGCTTTCCCAGCCACGTCTCGCCGGCCGGACCCCGTATCCCGTTGGAGGGATGGCTACGGCCGAACGTGCCCGCTGACGGGGCTATTTTGGCTCGCAGCTCGAAAAATCGCTGCGAAATCTCTCCGGGAAGATCCGGACGGAATGAGCCGAAGTTGCGGCGACCGGATGAAAGAAGGGAACAGGGGGCGGGGAAGGGATTTCGTACGAAAACGAAAAAGGGGTGCAACACGAGGACTTCCCAGGGGGTCACCCATCCTAGTACTACTCTCGCCCAAGCACGCCCAACTGCGGAGTTCTGATGGGATCCGGTGCATTAGTGCTGGTATGATCGCACCCCATAGGCACTCCGCTTTCAATTCTTTTGTTCCATTTTTCTGCCCCGTCGGGCACTGCTCACTCTATCTCTGGCTTTCCCAGCCACGTCTCGCCGGCCGGACCCCGTATCCCGTTGGAGGGATGGCTACGGCCGAACGTGCCCGCTGACGGGGCTATTTTGGCTCGCAGCTCGAAAAATCGCTGCGAAATCTCTCCGGGAAGATCCGGACGGAATGAGCCGAAGTTGCGGCGACCGGATGAAAGAAGGGAACGGGGGGCGGGGAAGGGATTTCGTACGAAAACGAAAAAGGGGTGCAACACGACGACTTCCCAGGGGGTCACCCATCCTAGTACTACTCTCGCCCAAGCACGCCTAACTGCGGAGTTCTGATGGGATCCGGTGCATTAGTGCTGGTATGATCGCACCCCATAGGCACTCCGCTTTCAATTCTTTTGTTCCATTTTTCTGCCCCGTCGGGCACTGCTCACTCTATCTCTGGCTTTCCCAGCCACGTCTCGCCGGCCGGACCCCGTATCCCGTTGGAGGGATGGCTACGGCCGAACGTGCCCGCTGACGGGGCTATTTTGGCTCGCAGCTCGAAAAATCGCTGCGAAATCTCTCCGGGAAGATCCGGACGGAATGAGCCGAAGTTGCGGCGACCGGATGAAAGAAGGGAACGGGGGGCGGGGAAGGGATTTCGTACAAAAACGAAAAAGGGGTGCAACACGAGGACTTCCCAGGGGGTCACCCATCCTAGTACTACTCTCGCCCAAGCACGCCTAACTGCGGAGTTCTGATGGGATCCGGTGCATTAGTGCTGGTATGATCGCACCCCATAGGCACTCCGCTTTCAATTCTTTTGTTCCATTTTTCTGCCCCGTCGGGCACTGCTCACTCTATCTCTGGCTTTCCCAGCCACGTCTCGCCGGCCGGACCCCGTATCCCGTTGGAGGGATGGCTACGGCCGAACGTGCCCGCTGACGGGGCTATTTTGGCTCGCAGCTCGAAAAATCGCTGCGAAATCTCTCCGGGAAGATCCGGACGGAATAAGCCGAAGTTGCGGCGACCGGATGAAAGAAGGGAACGGGGGGCGGGGAAGGGATTTCGTACGAAAACGAAAAAGGGGTGCAACACGAGGACTTCCCAGGGGGTCACCCATCCTAGTACTACTCTCGCCCAAGCACGCCTAACTGCGGAGTTCTGATGGGATCCGGTGCATTAGTGCTGGTATGATCGCACCCCATAGGCACTCCGCTTTCAATTCTTTTGTTCCATTTTTATGCCCCGTCGGGCACTGCTCACTCTATCTCTGGCTTTCCCAGCCACGTCTCGCCGGCCGGACCCCGTATCCCGTTGGAGGGATGGCTACGGCCGAACGTGCCCGCTGACGGGGCTATTTTGGCTCGCAGCTCGAAAAATCGCTGCGAAATCTCTCCGGGAAGATCCGGACGGAATGAGCCGAAGTTGCGGCGACCGGATGAAAGAAGGGAACGGGGGGCGGGGAAGGGATTTCGTACGAAAACGAAAAAGGGGTGCAACACGAGGACTTCCCAGGGGGTCACCCATCCTAGTACTACTCTCGCCCAAGCACGCCTAACTGCGGAGTTCTGATGGGATCCGGTGCATTAGTGCTGGTATGATCGCACCCCATAGGCACTCCGCTTTCAATTCTTTTGTTCCATTTTTCTACCCCGTCGGGCACTGCTCACTCTATCTCTGGCTTTCCCAGCCACGTCTCGCCGGCCGGACCCCGTATCCCGTTGGAGGGATGGCTACGGCCGAACGTGCCCGCTGACGGGGCGATTTTGGCTCGCAGCTCGAAAAATCGCTGCGAAAACTCTCCGGGAAGATCCGGACGGAATGAGCCGAAGTTGCGGCGACCGAATGAAAGAAGGGAACGGGGGGCGGGGAAGGGATTTCGTACAAAAACGAAAAAGGGGTGCAACACGAGGACTTCCCAGGGGGTCACCCATCCTAGTACTACTCTCGCCCAAGCACGCCTAACTGCGGAGTTCTGATGGGATCCGGTGCATTAGTGCTGGTATGATCGCACCCCATAGGCACTCCGCTTTCAATTCTTTTGTTCCATTTTTCTGCCCCGTCGAGCACTTCTCACTCTATCTCTGGCTTTCTCAGCCACGTCTCGCCGGCCGGACCCCGTATCCCGTTGGAGGGATGGCTACGGCCGAACGTGCCCGCTGACGGGGCGATTTTGGCTCGCAGCTCGAAAAATCGCTGCGAAAACTCTCCGGGAAGATCCGGACGGAATGAGCCGAAGTTGCGGCGACCGGATGAAAGAAGGGAACGGGGGGCGGGGAAGGGATTTCGTACAAAAACGAAAAAGGGGTGCAACACGACGACTTCCCAGGGGGTCACCCATCCTAGTACTACTCTCGCCCAAGCACGCCTAACTGCGGAGTTCTGATGGGATCCGGTGCATTAGTGCTGGTATGATCGCACCCCATAGGCACTCCGCTTTCAATTCTTTTGTTCCATTTTTCTGCCCTGTCGGGCACTGCTCACTCTATCTCTGGCTTTCCCAGCCACGTCTCGCCGGCCGGACCCCGTATCCCGTTGGAGGGATGGCTACGGCCGAACGTGCCCGCTGACGGGGCTATTTTGGCTCGCAGCTCGAAAAATCGCTGCGAAATCTCTCCGGGAAGATCCGGACGGAATGAGCCGAAGTTGCGGCGACCGGATGAAAGAAGGGAACGGGGGGCGGGGAAGGGATTTCGTACGAAAACGAAAAAGGGGTGCAACACGAGGACTTCCCAGGGGGTCACCCATCCTAGTACTACTCTCGCCCAAGCACGCCTAACTGCGGAGTTCTGATGGGATCCGGTGCATTAGTGCTGGTATGATCGCACCCCATAGGAACTCCGCTTTCAATTCTTTTGTTCCATTTTTCTGCCCCGTCGGGCACTGCTCACTCTATCTCTGGCTTTCCCAGCCACGTCTCGCCGGCCGGACCCCGTATCCCGTTGGAGGGATGGCTACGGCCGAACGTGCCCGCTGACGGGGCGATTTTGGCTCGCAGCTCGAAAAATCGCTGCGAAAACTCTCCGGGAAGATCCGGACGGAATGAGCCGAAGTTGCGGCGACCGGATGAAAGAAGGGAACGGGGGGCGGGGAAGGGATTTCGTACAAAAACGAAAAAGGGGTGCAACACGAGGACTTCCCAGGGGGTCACCCATCCTAGTACTACTCTCGCCCAAGCGCGCCTAACTGCGGAGTTCTGATGGGATCCGGTGCATTAGTGCTGGTATGATCGCACCCCATAGGCACTCCGCTTTCAATTCTTTTGTTCCATTTTTCTGCCCCGTCGAGCACTTCTCACTCTATCTCTGGCTTTCTCAGCCACGTCTCGCCGGCCGGACCCCGTATCCCGTTGGAGGGATGGCTACGGCCGAACGTGCCCGCTGACGGGGCTATTATGGCTCGCAGCTCGAAAAATCGCTGCGAAATCTCTCCGGGAAGATCCGGACGGAATGAGCCGAAGTTGCGGCGACCGGATGAAAGAAGGGAACGGGGGGCGGGGAAGGGATTTCGTACAAAAACGAAAAAGGGGTGCAACACGACGACTTCCCAGGGGGTCACCCATCCTAGTACTACTCTCGCCCAAGCACGCCTAACTGCGGAGTTCTGATGGGATCCGGTGCATTAGTGCTGGGATGATCGCACCCCATAGGCACTCCGCTTTCAATTCTTTTGTTCCATTTTTCTGCCCCGTCGGGCACTGCTCACTCTATCTCTGGCTTTCCCAGCCACGTCTCGCCGGCCGGACCCCGTATCCCGTTGGAGGGATGGCTACGGCCGAACGTGCCCGCTGACGGGGCGATTTTGGCTCGCAGCTCGAAAAATCGCTGCGAAAACTCTCCGGGAAGATCCGGACGGAATGAGCCGAAGTTGCGGCGACCGGATGAAAGAAGGGAACGGGGGGCGGGGAAGGGATTTCGTACAAAAACGAAAAAGGGGTGCAACACGACGACTTCCCAGGGGGTCACCCATCCTAGTACTACTCTCGCCCAAGCACGCCTAACTGCGGAGTTCTGATGGGATCCGGTGCATTAGTGCTGGTATGATCGCACCCCATAGGCACTCCGCTTTCAATTCTTTTGTTCCATTTTTCTGCCCCGTCGGGCACTGCTCACTCTATCTCTGGCTTTCCCAGCCACGTCTCGCCGGCCGGACCCCGTATCCCGTTGGAGGGATGGCTACGGCCGAACGTGCCCGCTGACGGGGCTATTTTGGCTCGCAGCTCGAAAAATCGCTGCGAAATCTCTCCGGGAAGATCCGGACGGAATGAGCCGAAGTTGCGGCGACCGGATGAAAGAAGGGAACAGGGGGCGGGGAAGGGATTTCGTACGAAAACGAAAAAGGGGTGCAACACGAGGACTTCCCAGGGGGTCACCCATCCTAGTACTACTCTCGCCCAAGCACGCCCAACTGCGGAGTTCTGATGGGATCCGGTGCATTAGTGCTGGTATGATCGCACCCCATAGGCACTCCGCTTTCAATTCTTTTGTTCCATTTTTCTGCCCCGTCGGGCACTGCTCACTCTATCTCTGGCTTTCCCAGCCACGTCTCGCCGGCCGGACCCCGTATCCCGTTGGAGGGATGGCTACGGCCGAACGTGCCCGCTGACGGGGCTATTTTGGCTCGCAGCTCGAAAAATCGCTGCGAAATCTCTCCGGGAAGATCCGGACGGAATGAGCCGAAGTTGCGGCGACCGGATGAAAGAAGGGAACGGGGGGCGGGGAAGGGATTTCGTACGAAAACGAAAAAGGGGTGCAACACGACGACTTCCCAGGGGGTCACCCATCCTAGTACTACTCTCGCCCAAGCACGCCTAACTGCGGAGTTCTGATGGGATCCGGTGCATTAGTGCTGGTATGATCGCACCCCATAGGCACTCCGCTTTCAATTCTTTTGTTCCATTTTTCTGCCCCGTCGGGCACTGCTCACTCTATCTCTGGCTTTCCCAGCCACGTCTCGCCGGCCGGACCCCGTATCCCGTTGGAGGGATGGCTACGGCCGAACGTGCCCGCTGACGGGGCTATTTTGGCTCGCAGCTCGAAAAATCGCTGCGAAATCTCTCCGGGAAGATCCGGACGGAATGAGCCGAAGTTGCGGCGACCGGATGAAAGAAGGGAACGGGGGGCGGGGAAGGGATTTCGTACAAAAACGAAAAAGGGGTGCAACACGAGGACTTCCCAGGGGGTCACCCATCCTAGTACTACTCTCGCCCAAGCACGCCTAACTGCGGAGTTCTGATGGGATCCGGTGCATTAGTGCTGGTATGATCGCACCCCATAGGCACTCCGCTTTCAATTCTTTTGTTCCATTTTTCTGCCCCGTCGGGCACTGCTCACTCTATCTCTTGCTTTCCCAGCCACGTCTCGCCGGCCGGACCCCGTATCCCGTTGGAGGGATGGCTACGGCCGAACGTGCCCGCTGACGGGGCTATTTTGGCTCGCAGCTCGAAAAATCGCTGCGAAAACTCTCCGGGAAGATCCGGACGGAATGAGCCGAAGTTGCGGCGACCGGATGAAAGAAGGGAACGGGGGGCGGGGAAGGGATTTCGTACAAAAACGAAAAAGGGGTGCAACACGACGACTTCCCAGGGGGTCACCCATCCTAGTACTACTCTCGCCCAAGCACGCCTAACTGCGGAGTTCTGATGGGATCCGGTGCATTAGTGCTGGTATGATCGCACCCCATAGGAACTCCGCTTTCAATTCTTTTGTTCCATTTTTCTGCCCCGTCGGGCACTGCTCACTCTATCTCTGGCTTTCCCAGCCACGTCTCGCCGGCCGGACCCCGTATCCCGTTGGAGGGATGGCTACGGCCGAACGTGCCCGCTGACGGGGCGATTTTGGCTCGCAGCTCGAAAAATCGCTGCGAAAACTCTCCGGGAAGATCCGAACGGAATGAGCCGAAGTTGCGGCGACCGGATGAAAGAAGGGAACGGGGGCGGGGAAGGGATTTCGTTCAAAAACGAAAAAGGGGTGCAACACGAGGACTTCCCAGGGGGTCACCCATCCTAGTACTACTCTCGCCCAAGCACGCCTAACTGCGGAGTTCTGATGGGATCCGGTGCATTAGTGCTGGTATGATCGCACCCCATAGGCACTCCGCTTTCAATTCTTTTGTTCCATTTTTCTGCCCCGTCGGGCACTGCTCACTCTATCTCTGGCTTTCCCAGCCACGTCTCGCCGGCCGGACCCCGTATCCCGTTGGAGGGATGGCTACGGCCGAACGTGCCCGCTGACGGGGCTATTTTGGCTCGCAGCTCGAAAAATCGCTGCGAAAACTCTCCGGGAAGATCCGGACGGAATGAGCCGAAGTTGCGGCGACCGGATGAAAGAAGGGAACGGGGGGCGGGGAAGGGATTTCGTACAAAAACGAAAAAGGGGTGCAACACGACGACTTCCCAGGGGGTCACCCATCCTAGTACTACTCTCGCCCAAGCACGCCTAACTGCGGAGTTCTGATGGGATCCGGTGCATTAGTGCTGGTATGATCGCACCCCATAGGCACTCCGCTTTCAATTCTTTTGTTCCATTTTTCTGCCCCGTCGGGAACTGCTCACTCTATCTCTGGCTTTCCCAGCCACGTCTCGCCGGCCGGACCCCGTATCCCGTTGGAGGGATGGCTACGGCCGAACGTGCCCGCTGACGGGGCTATTTTGGCTCGCAGCTCGAAAAATCGCTGCGAAATCTCTCCGGGAAGATCCGGACGGAATGAGCCGAAGTTGCGGCGACCGGATGAAAGAAGGGAACGGGGGGCGGGGAAGGGATTTCGTACGAAAACGAAAAAGGGGTGCAACACGAGGACTTCCCAGGGGGTCACCCATCCTAGTACTACTCTCGCCCAAGCACGCCTAACTGCGGAGTTCTGATGGGATCCGGTGCATTAGTGCTGGTATGATCGCACCCCATAGGCACTCCGCTTTCAATTCTTTTGTTCCATTTTTCTGCCCCGTCGGGCACTGCTCACTCTATCTCTGGCTTTCCCAGCCACGTCTCGCCGGCCGGACCCCGTATCCCGTTGGAGGGATGGCTACGGCCGAACGTGCCCGCTGACGGGGCGATTTTGGCTCGCAGCTCGAAAAATCGCTGCGAAAACTCTCCGGGAAGATCCGGACGGAATGAGCCGAAGTTGCGGCGACCGGATGAAAGAAGGGAACGGGGGGCGGGGAAGGGATTTCGTACAAAAACGAAAAAGGGGTGCAACACGAGGACTTCCCAGGGGGTCACCCATCCTAGTACTACTCTCGCCCAAGCACGCCTAACTGCGGAGTTCTGATGGGATCCGGTGCATTAGTGCTGGTATGATCGCACCCCATAGGCACTCCGCTTTCAATTCTTTTGTTCCATTTTTCTGCCCCGTCGGGCACTGCTCACTCTATCTCTGGCTTTCCCAGCCACGTCTCGCCGGCCGGACCCCGTATCCCGTTGGAGGGATGGCTACGGCCGAACGTGCCCGCTGACGGGGCTATTTTGGCTCGCAGCTCGAAAAATCGCTGCGAAAACTCTCCGGGAAGATCCGGACGGAATGAGCCGAAGTTGCGGCGACCGGATGAAAGAAGGGAACGGGGGGCGGGGAAGGGATTTCGTACAAAAACGAAAAAGGGGTGCAACACGACGACTTCCCAGGGGGTCACCCATCCTAGTACTACTCTCGCCCAAGCACGCCTAACTGCGGAGTTCTGATGGGATCCGGTGCATTAGTGCTGGTATGATCGCACCCCATAGGCACTCCGCTTTCAATTCTTTTGTTCCATTTTTCTGCCCCGTCGGGAACTGCTCACTCTATCTCTGGCTTTCCCAGCCACGTCTCGCCGGCCGGACCCCGTATCCCGTTGGAGGGATGGCTACGGCCGAACGTGCCCGCTGACGGGGCTATTTTGGCTCGCAGCTCGAAAAATCGCTGCGAAATCTCTCCGGGAAGATCCGGACGGAATGAGCCGAAGTTGCGGCGACCGGATGAAAGAAGGGAACGGGGGGCGGGGAAGGGATTTCGTACGAAAACGAAAAAGGGGTGCAACACGAGGACTTCCCAGGGGGTCACCCATCCTAGTACTACTCTCGCCCAAGCACGCCTAACTGCGGAGTTCTGATGGGATCCGGTGCATTAGTGCTGGTATGATCGCACCCCATAGGCACTCCGCTTTCAATTCTTTTGTTCCATTTTTCTGCCCCGTCGGGCACTGCTCACTCTATCTCTGGCTTTCCCAGCCACGTCTCGCCGGCCGGACCCCGTATCCCGTTGGAGGGATGGCTACGGCCGAACGTGCCCGCTGACGGGGCGATTTTGGCTCGCAGCTCGAAAAATCGCTGCGAAAACTCTCCGGGAAGATCCGGACGGAATGAGCCGAAGTTGCGGCGACCGGATGAAAGAAGGGAACGGGGGGCGGGGAAGGGATTTCGTACAAAAACGAAAAAGGGGTGCAACACGAGGACTTCCCAGGGGGTCACCCATCCTAGTACTACTCTCGCCCAAGCGCGCCTAACTGCGGAGTTCTGATGGGATCCGGTGCATTAGTGCTGGTATGATCGCACCCCATAGGCACTCCGCTTTCAATTCTTTTGTTCCATTTTTCTGCCCCGTCGAGCACTTCTCACTCTATCTCTGGCTTTCTCAGCCACGTCTCGCCGGCCGGACCCCGTATCCCGTTGGAGGGATGGCTACGGCCGAACGTGCCCGCTGACGGGGCTATTATGGCTCGCAGCTCGAAAAATCGCTGCGAAAACTCTCCGGGAAGATCCGGACGGAATGAGCCGAAGTTGCGGCGACCGGATGAAAGAAGGGAACGGGGGGCGGGGAAGGGATTTCGTACAAAAACGAAAAAGGGGTGGAACACGACGACTTCCCAGGGGGTCACCCATCCTAGTACTACTCTCGCCCAAGCACGCCTAACTGCGGAGTTCTGATGGGATCCGGTGCATTAGTGCTGGTATGATCGCACCCCATAGGCACTCCGCTTTCAATTCTTTTGTTCCATTTTTCTGCCCCGTCGGGCACTGCTCACTCTATCTCTTGCTTTCCCAGCCACGTCTCGCCGGCCGGACCCCGTATCCCGTTGGAGGGATGGCTACGGCCGAACGTGCCCGCTGACGGGGCTATTTTGGCTCGCAGCTCGAAAAATCGCTGCGAAAACTCTCCGGGAAGATCCGGACGGAATGAGCCGAAGTTGCGGCGACCGGATGAAAGAAGGGAACGGGGGGCGGGGAAGGGATTTCGTACAAAAACGAAAAAGGGGTGCAACACGACGACTTCCCAGGGGGTCACCCATCCTAGTACTACTCTCGCCCAAGCACGCCTAACTGCGGAGTTCTGATGGGATCCGGTGCATTAGTGCTGGTATGATCGCACCCCATAGGAACTCCGCTTTCAATTCTTTTGTTCCATTTTTCTGCCCCGTCGGGCACTGCTCACTCTATCTCTGGCTTTCCCAGCCACGTCTCGCCGGCCGGACCCCGTATCCCGTTGGAGGGATGGCTACGGCCGAACGTGCCCGCTGACGGGGCGATTTTGGCTCGCAGCTCGAAAAATCGCTGCGAAAACTCTCCGGGAAGATCCGGACGGAATGAGCCGAAGTTGCGGCGACCGGATGAAAGAAGGGAACGGGGGGCGGGGAAGGGATTTCGTACAAAAACGAAAAAGGGGTGCAACACGAGGACTTCCCAGGGGGTCACCCATCCTAGTACTACTCTCGCCCAAGCGCGCCTAACTGCGGAGTTCTGATGGGATCCGGTGCATTAGTGCTGGTATGATCGCACCCCATAGGCACTCCGCTTTCAATTCTTTTGTTCCATTTTTCTGCCCCGTCGAGCACTTCTCACTCTATCTCTGGCTTTCTCAGCCACGTCTCGCCGGCCGGACCCCGTATCCCGTTGGAGGGATGGCTACGGCCGAACGTGCCCGCTGACGGGGCTATTATGGCTCGCAGCTCGAAAAATCGCTGCGAAAACTCTCCGGGAAGATCCGGACGGAATGAGCCGAAGTTGCGGCGACCGGATGAAAGAAGGGAACGGGGGGCGGGGAAGGGATTTCGTACAAAAACGAAAAAGGGGTGGAACACGACGACTTCCCAGGGGGTCACCCATCCTAGTACTACTCTCGCCCAAGCACGCCTAACTGCGGAGTTCTGATGGGATCCGGTGCATTAGTGCTGGTATGATCGCACCCCATAGGCACTCCGCTTTCAATTCTTTTGTTCCATTTTTCTGCCCCGTCGGGCACTGCTCACTCTATCTCTTGCTTTCCCAGCCACGTCTCGCCGGCCGGACCCCGTATCCCGTTGGAGGGATGGCTACGGCCGAACGTGCCCGCTGACGGGGCTATTTTGGCTCGCAGCTCGAAAAATCGCTGCGAAAACTCTCCGGGAAGATCCGGACGGAATGAGCCGAAGTTGCGGCGACCGGATGAAAGAAGGGAACGGGGGGCGGGGAAGGGATTTCGTACAAAAACGAAAAAGGGGTGCAACACGACGACTTCCCAGGGGGTCACCCATCCTAGTACTACTCTCGCCCAAGCACGCCTAACTGCGGAGTTCTGATGGGATCCGGTGCATTAGTGCTGGTATGATCGCACCCCATAGGAACTCCGCTTTCAATTCTTTTGTTCCATTTTTCTGCCCCGTCGGGCACTGCTCACTCTATCTCTGGCTTTCCCAGCCACGTCTCGCCGGCCGGACCCCGTATCCCGTTGGAGGGATGGCTACGGCCGAACGTGCCCGCTGACGGGGCGATTTTGGCTCGCAGCTCGAAAAATCGCTGCGAAAACTCTCCGGGAAGATCCGAACGGAATGAGCCGAAGTTGCGGCGACCGGATGAAAGAAGGGAACGGGGGCGGGGAAGGGATTTCGTTCAAAAACGAAAAAGGGGTGCAACACGAGGACTTCCCAGGGGGTCACCCATCCTAGTACTACTCTCGCCCAAGCACGCCTAACTGCGGAGTTCTGATGGGATCCGGTGCATTAGTGCTGGTATGATCGCACCCCATAGGCACTCCGCTTTCAATTCTTTTGTTCCATTTTTCTGCCCCGTCGGGCACTGCTCACTCTATCTCTGGCTTTCCCAGCCACGTCTCGCCGGCCGGACCCCGTATCCCGTTGGAGGGATGGCTACGGCCGAACGTGCCCGCTGACGGGGCTATTTTGGCTCGCAGCTCGAAAAATCGCTGCGAAAACTCTCCGGGAAGATCCGGACGGAATGAGCCGAAGTTGCGGCGACCGGATGAAAGAAGGGAACGGGGGGCGGGGAAGGGATTTCGTACAAAAACGAAAAAGGGGTGCAACACGACGACTTCCCAGGGGGTCACCCATCCTAGTACTACTCTCGCCCAAGCACGCCTAACTGCGGAGTTCTGATGGGATCCGGTGCATTAGTGCTGGTATGATCGCACCCCATAGGCACTCCGCTTTCAATTCTTTTGTTCCATTTTTCTTCCCCGTCGGGCACTGCTCACTCTATCTCTGGCTTTCCCAGCCACGTCTCGCCGGCCGGACCCCGTATCCCGTTGGAGGGATGGCTACGGCCGAACGTGCCCGCTGACGGGGCTATTTTGGCTCGCAGCTCGAAAAATCGCTGCGAAATCTCTCCGGGAAGATCCGGACGGAATGAGCCGAAGTTGCGGCGACCGGATGAAAGAAGGGAACGGGGGGCGGGGAAGGGATTTCGTACGAAAACGAAAAAGGGGTGCAACACGAGGACTTCCCAGGGGGTCACCCATCCTAGTACTACTCTCGCCCAAGCACGCCTAACTGCGGAGTTCTGATGGGATCCGGTGCATTAGTGCTGGTATGATCGCACCCCATAGGCACTCCGCTTTCAATTCTTTTGTTCCATTTTTCTGCCCCGTCGGGCACTGCTCACTCTATCTCTGGCTTTCCCAGCCACGTCTCGCCGGCCGGACCCCGTATCCCGTTGGAGGGATGGCTACGGCCGAACGTGCCCGCTGACGGGGCGATTTTGGCTCGCAGCTCGAAAAATCGCTGCGGAAACTCTCCGGGAAGATCCGGACGGAATGAGCCGAAGTTGCGGCGACCGGATGAAAGAAGGGAACGGGGGGCGGGGAAGGGATTTCGTACAAAAACGAAAAAGGGGTGCAACACGAGGACTTCCCAGGGGGTCACCCATCCTAGTACTACTCTCGCCCAAGCGCGCCTAACTGCGGAGTTCTGATGGGATCCGGTGCATTAGTGCTGGTATGATCGCACCCCATAGGCACTCCGCTTTCAATTCTTTTGTTCCATTTTTCTGCCCCGTCGAGCACTTCTCACTCTATCTCTGGCTTTCTCAGCCACGTCTCGCCGGCCGGACCCCGTATCCCGTTGGAGGGATGGCTACGGCCGAACGTGCCCGCTGACGGGGCTATTTTGGCTCGCAGCTCGAAAAATCGCTGCGAAATCTCTCCGGGAAGATCCGGACGGAATGAGCCGAAGTTGCGGCGACCGGATGAAAGAAGGGAACGGGGGGCGGGGAAGGGATTTCGTACGAAAACGAAAAAGGGGTGCAACACGAGGACTTCCCAGGGGGTCACCCATCCTAGTACTACTCTCGCCCAAGCACGCCTAACTGCGGAGTTCTGATGGGATCCGGTGCATTAGTGCTGGTATGATCGCACCCCATAGGCACTCCGCTTTCAATTCTTTTGTTCCATTTTTCTGCCCCGTCGGGCACTGCTCACTCTATCTCTGGCTTTCCCAGCCACGTCTCGCCGGCCGGACCCCGTATCCCGTTGGAGGGATGGCTACGGCCGAACGTGCCCGCTGACGGGGCGATTTTGGCTCGCAGCTCGAAAAATCGCTGCGAAAACTCTCCGGGAAGATCCGGACGGAATGAGCCGAAGTTGCGGCGACCGGATGAAAGAAGGGAACGGGGGGCGGGGAAGGGATTTCGTACAAAAACGAAAAAGGGGTGCAACACGACGACTTCCCAGGGGGTCACCCATCCTAGTACTACTCTCGCCCAAGCACGCCTAACTGCGGAGTTCTGATGGGATCCGGTGCATTAGTGCTGGTATGATCGCACCCCATAGGCACTCCGCTTTCAATTCTTTTGTTCCATTTTTCTGCCTCGTCGGGCACTGCTCACTCTATCTCTGGCTTTCCCAGCCACGTCTCGCCGGCCGGACCCCGTATCCCGTTGGAGGGATGGCTACGGCCGAACGTGCCCGCTGACGGGGCTATTTTGGCTCGCAGCTCGAAAAATCGCTGCGAAAACTCTCCGGGAAGATCCGGACGGAATGAGCCGAAGTTGCGGCGACCGGATGAAAGAAGGGAACGGGGGGCGGGGAAGGGATTTCGTTCAAAAACGAAAAAGGGGTGCAACACGACGACTTCCCAGGGGGTCACCCATCCTAGTACTACTCTCGCCCAAGCACGCCTAACTGCGGAGTTCTGATGGGATCCGGTGCATTAGTGCTGGTATGATCGCACCCCATAGGCACTCCGCTTTCAATTCTTTTGTTCCATTTTTCTGCCCCGTCGGGCACTGCTCACTCTATCTCTGGCTTTCCCAGCCACGTCTCGCCGGCCGGACCCCGTATCCCGTTGGAGGGATGGCTACGGCCGAACGTGCCCGCTGACGGGGCTATTTTGGCTCGCAGCTCGAAAAATCGCTGCGAAAACTCTCCGGGAAGATCCGGACGGAATGAGCCGAAGTTGCGGCGACCGGATGAAAGAAGGGAACGGGGGGCGAGGAAGGGATTTCGTACAAAAACGAAAAAGGGGTGCAACACGACGACTTCCCAGGGGGTCACCCATCCTAGTACTACTCTCGCCCAAGCACGCCTAACTGCGGAGTTCTGATGGGATCCGGTGCATTAGTGCTGGTATGATCGCACCCCATAGGCACTCCGCTTTCAATTCTTTTGTTCCATTTTTCTGCCCCGTCGGGCACTGCTCACTCTATCTCTGGCTTTCCCAGCCACGTCTCGCCGGCCGGACCCCGTATCCCGTTGGAGGGATGGCTACGGCCGAACGTGCCCGCTGACGGGGCTATTTTGGCTCGCAGCTCGAAAAATCGCTGCGAAAACTCTCCGGGAAGATCCGGACGGAATGAGCCGAAGTTGCGGCGACCGGATGAAAGAAGGGAACGGGGGGCGGGGAAGGGATTTCGTACAAAAACGAAAAAGGGGTGCAACACGACGACTTCCCAGGGGGTCACCCATCCTAGTACTACTCTCGCCCAAGCACGCCTAACTGCGGAGTTCTGATGGGATCCGGTGCATTAGTGCTGGTATGATCGCACCCCATAGGAACTCCGCTTTCAATTCTTTTGTTCCATTTTTCTGCCCCGTCGGGCACTGCTCACTCTATCTCTGGCTTTCCCAGCCACGTCTCGCCGGCCGGACCCCGTATCCCGTTGGAGGGATGGCTACGGCCGAACGTGCCCGCTGACGGGGCGATTTTGGCTCGCAGCTCGAAAAATCGCTGCGAAAACTCTCCGGGAAGATCCGAACGGAATGAGCCGAAGTTGCGGCGACCGGATGAAAGAAGGGAACGGGGGCGGGGAAGGGATTTCGTTCAAAAACGAAAAAGGGGTGCAACACGAGGACTTCCCAGGGGGTCACCCATCCTAGTACTACTCTCGCCCAAGCACGCCTAACTGCGGAGTTCTGATGGGATCCGGTGCATTAGTGCTGGTATGATCGCACCCCATAGGCACTCCGCTTTCAATTCTTTTGTTCCATTTTTCTGCCCCGTCGGGCACTGCTCACTCTATCTCTGGCTTTCCCAGCCACGTCTCGCCGGCCGGACCCCGTATCCCGTTGGAGGGATGGCTACGGCCGAACGTGCCCGCTGACGGGGCTATTTTGGCTCGCAGCTCGAAAAATCGCTGCGAAAACTCTCCGGGAAGATCCGGACGGAATGAGCCGAAGTTGCGGCGACCGGATGAAAGAAGGGAACGGGGGGCGGGGAAGGGATTTCGTACAAAAACGAAAAAGGGGTGCAACACGACGACTTCCCAGGGGGTCACCCATCCTAGTACTACTCTCGCCCAAGCACGCCTAACTGCGGAGTTCTGATGGGATCCGGTGCATTAGTGCTGGTATGATCGCACCCCATAGGAACTCCGCTTTCAATTCTTTTGTTCCATTTTTCTGCCCCGTCGGGCACTGCTCACTCTATCTCTGGCTTTCCCAGCCACGTCTCGCCGGCCGGACCCCGTATCCCGTTGGAGGGATGGCTACGGCCGAACGTGCCCGCTGACGGGGCGATTTTGGCTCGCAGCTCGAAAAATCGCTGCGAAAACTCTCCGGGAAGATCCGAACGGAATGAGCCGAAGTTGCGGCGACCGGATGAAAGAAGGGAACGGGGGCGGGGAAGGGATTTCGTTCAAAAACGAAAAAGGGGTGCAACACGAGGACTTCCCAGGGGGTCACCCATCCTAGTACTACTCTCGCCCAAGCACGCCTAACTGCGGAGTTCTGATGGGATCCGGTGCATTAGTGCTGGTATGATCGCACCCCATAGGCACTCCGCTTTCAATTCTTTTGTTCCATTTTTCTGCCCCGTCGGGCACTGCTCACTCTATCTCTGGCTTTCCCAGCCACGTCTCGCCGGCCGGACCCCGTATCCCGTTGGAGGGATGGCTACGGCCGAACGTGCCCGCTGACGGGGCTATTTTGGCTCGCAGCTCGAAAAATCGCTGCGAAAACTCTCCGGGAAGATCCGGACGGAATGAGCCGAAGTTGCGGCGACCGGATGAAAGAAGGGAACGGGGGGCGGGGAAGGGATTTCGTACAAAAACGAAAAAGGGGTGCAACACGACGACTTCCCAGGGGGTCACCCATCCTAGTACTACTCTCGCCCAAGCACGCCTAACTGCGGAGTTCTGATGGGATCCGGTGCATTAGTGCTGGTATGATCGCACCCCATAGGAACTCCGCTTTCAATTCTTTTGTTCCATTTTTCTGCCCCGTCGGGCACTGCTCACTCTATCTCTGGCTTTCCCAGCCACGTCTCGCCGGCCGGACCCCGTATCCCGTTGGAGGGATGGCTACGGCCGAACGTGCCCGCTGACGGGGCGATTTTGGCTCGCAGCTCGAAAAATCGCTGCGAAAACTCTCCGGGAAGATCCGAACGGAATGAGCCGAAGTTGCGGCGACCGGATGAAAGAAGGGAACGGGGGCGGGGAAGGGATTTCGTTCAAAAACGAAAAAGGGGTGCAACACGAGGACTTCCCAGGGGGTCACCCATCCTAGTACTACTCTCGCCCAAGCACGCCTAACTGCGGAGTTCTGATGGGATCCGGTGCATTAGTGCTGGTATGATCGCACCCCATAGGCACTCCGCTTTCAATTCTTTTGTTCCATTTTTCTGCCCCGTCGGGCACTGCTCACTCTATCTCTGGCTTTCCCAGCCACGTCTCGCCGGCCGGACCCCGTATCCCGTTGGAGGGATGGCTACGGCCGAACGTGCCCGCTGACGGGGCTATTTTGGCTCGCAGCTCGAAAAATCGCTGCGAAAACTCTCCGGGAAGATCCGGACGGAATGAGCCGAAGTTGCGGCGACCGGATGAAAGAAGGGAACGGGGGGCGGGGAAGGGATTTCGTACAAAAACGAAAAAGGGGTGCAACACGACGACTTCCCAGGGGGTCACCCATCCTAGTACTACTCTCGCCCAAGCACGCCTAACTGCGGAGTTCTGATGGGATCCGGTGCATTAGTGCTGGTATGATCGCACCCCATAGGAACTCCGCTTTCAATTCTTTTGTTCCATTTTTCTGCCCCGTCGGGCACTGCTCACTCTATCTCTGGCTTTCCCAGCCACGTCTCGCCGGCCGGACCCCGTATCCCGTTGGAGGGATGGCTACGGCCGAACGTGCCCGCTGACGGGGCGATTTTGGCTCGCAGCTCGAAAAATCGCTGCGAAAACTCTCCGGGAAGATCCGAACGGAATGAGCCGAAGTTGCGGCGACCGGATGAAAGAAGGGAACGGGGGGCGGGGAAGGGATTTCGTTCAAAAACGAAAAAGGGGTGCAACACGAGGACTTCCCAGGGGGTCACCCATCCTAGTACTACTCTCGCCCAAGCACGCCTAACTGCGGAGTTCTGATGGGATCCGGTGCATTAGTGCTGGTATCATCGCACCCCATAGGCACTCCGCTTTCAATTCTTTTGTTCCATTTTTCTGCCCCGTCGGGCACTGCTCACTCTATCTCTGGCTTTCCCAGCCACGTCTCGCCGGCCGGACCCCGTATCCCGTTGGAGGGATGGCTACGGCCGAACGTGCCCGCTGACGGGGCTATTTTGGCTCGCAGCTCGAAAAATCGCTGCGAAAACTCTCCGGGAAGATCCGGACGGAATGAGCCGAAGTTGCGGCGACCGGATGAAAGAAGGGAACGGGGGGCGGGGAAGGGATTTCGTACAAAAACGAAAAAGGGGTGCAACACGACGACTTCCCAGGGGGTCACCCATCCTAGTACTACTCTCGCCCAAGCACGCCTAACTGCGGAGTTCTGATGGGATCCGGTGCATTAGTGCTGGTATGATCGCACCCCATAGGAACTCCGCTTTCAATTCTTTTGTTCCATTTTTCTGCCCCGTCGGGCACTGCTCACTCTATCTCTGGCTTTCCCAGCCACGTCTCGCCGGCCGGACCCCGTATCCCGTTGGAGGGATGTCTACGGCCGAACGTGCCCGCTGACGGGGCGATTTTGGCTCGCAGCTCGAAAAATCGCTGCGAAAACTCTCCGGGAAGATCCGAACGGAATGAGCCGAAGTTGCGGCGACCGGATGAAAGAAGGGAACGGGGGCGGGGAAGGGATTTCGTTCAAAAACGAAAAAGGGGTGCAACACGAGGACTTCCCAGGGGGTCACCCATCCTAGTACTACTCTCGCCCAAGCACGCCTAACTGCGGAGTTCTGATGGGATCCGGTGCATTAGTGCTGGTATGATCGCACCCCATAGGCACTCCGCTTTCAATTCTTTTGTTCCATTTTTCTGCCCCGTCGGGCACTGCTCACTCTATCTCTGGCTTTCCCAGCCACGTCTCGCCGGCCGGACCCCGTATCCCGTTGGAGGGATGGCTACGGCCGAACGTGCCCGCTGACGGGGGCTATTTTGGCTCGCAGCTCGAAAAATCGCTGCGAAAACTCTCCGGGAAGATCCGGACGGAATGAGCCGAAGTTGCGGCGACCGGATGAAAGAAGGGAACGGGGGGCGGGGAAGGGATTTCGTACAAAAACGAAAAAGGGGTGCAACACGACGACTTCCCAGGGGGTCACCCATCCTAGTACTACTCTCGCCCAAGCACGCCTAACCGCGGAGTTCTGATGGGATCCGGTGCATTAGTGCTGGTATGATCGCACCCCATAGGCACTCCGCTTTCAATTCTTTTGTTCCATTTTTCTGCCCCGTCGGGCACTGCTCACTCTATCTCTGGCTTTCCCAGCCACGTCTCGCCGGCCGGACCCCGTATCCCGTTGGAGGGATGGCTACGGCCGAACGTGCCCGCTGACGGGGCTATTTTGGCTCGCAGCTCGAAAAATCGCTGCGAAAACTCTCCGGGAAGATCCGGACGGAATGAGCCGAAGTTGCGGCGACCGGATGAAAGAAGGGAACGGGGGGCGGGGAAGGGATTTCGTACAAAAACGAAAAAGGGGTGCAACACGACGACTTCCCAGGGGGTCACCCATCCTAGTACTACTCTCGCCCAAGCACGCCTAACTGCGGAGTTCTGATGGGATCCGGTGCATTAGTGCTGGTATGATCGCACCCCATAGGAACTCCGCTTTCAATTCTTTTGTTCCATTTTTCTGCCCCGTCGGGCACTGCTCACTCTATCTCTGGCTTTCCCAGCCACGTCTCGCCGGCCGGACCCCGTATCCCGTTGGAGGGATGGCTACGGCCGAACGTGCCCGCTGACGGGGCGATTTTGGCTCGCAGCTCGAAAAATCGCTGCGAAAACTCTTCGGGAAGATCCGAACGGAATGAGCCGAAGTTGCGGCGACCGGATGAAAGAAGGGAACGGGGGCGGGGAAGGGATTTCGTTCAAAAACGAAAAAGGGGTGCAACACGAGGACTTCCCAGGGGGTCACCCATCCTAGTACTACTCTCGCCCAAGCACGCCTAACTGCGGAGTTCTGATGGGATCCGGTGCATTAGTGCTGGTATGATCGCACCCCATAGGCACTCCGCTTTCAATTCTTTTGTTCCATTTTTCTGCCCCGTCGGGCACTGCTCACTCTATCTCTGGCTTTCCCAGCCACGTCTCGCCGGCCGGACCCCGTATCCCGTTGGAGGGATGGCTACGGCCGAACGTGCCCGCTGACGGGGCTATTTTGGCTCGCAGCTCGAAAAATCGCTGCGAAATCTCTCCGGGAAGATCCGGACGGAATGAGCCGAAGTTGCGGCGACCGGATGAAAGAAGGGAACGGGGGGCGGGGAAGGGATTTCGTACGAAAACGAAAAAGGGGTGCAACACGAGGACTTCCCAGGGGGTCACCCATCCTAGTACTACTCTCGCCCAAGCACGCCTAACTGCGGAGTTCTAATGGGATCCGGTGCATTAGTGCTGGTATGATCGCACCCCATAGGCACTCCGCTTTCAATTCTTTTGTTCCATTTTTCTGCCCCGTCGGGCACTGCTCACTCTATCTCTGGCTTTCCCAGCCACGTCTCGCCGGCCGGACCCCGTATCCCGTTGGAGGGATGGCTACGGCCGAACGTGCCCGCTGACGGGGCTATTTTGGCTCGCAGCTCGAAAAATCGCTGCGAAAACTCTCCGGGAAGATCCGGACGGAATGAGCCGAAGTTGCGGCGACCGGATGAAAGAAGGGAACGGGGGGCGGGGAAGGGATTTCGTACAAAAACGAAAAAGGGGTGCAACACGACGACTTCCCAGGGGGTCACCCATCCTAGTACTACTCTCGCCCAAGCACGCCTAACCGCGGAGTTCTGATGGGATCCGGTGCATTAGTGCTGGTATGATCGCACCCCATAGGCACTCCGCTTTCAATTCTTTTGTTCCATTTTTCTGCCCCGTCGGGCACTGCTCACTCTATCTCTGGCTTTCCCAGCCACGTCTCGCCGGCCGGACCCCGTATCCCGTTGGAGGGATGGCTACGGCCGAACGTGCCCGCTGACGGGGCTATTTTGGCTCGCAGCTCGAAAAATCGCTGCGAAAACTCTCCGGGAAGATCCGGACGGAATGAGCCGAAGTTGCGGCGACCGGATGAAAGAAGGGAACGGGGGGCGGGGAAGGGATTTCGTACAAAAACGAAAAAGGGGTGCAACACGACGACTTCCCAGGGGGTCACCCATCCTAGTACTACTCTCGCCCAAGCACGCCTAACCGCGGAGTTCTGATGGGATCCGGTGCATTAGTGCTGGTATGATCGCACCCCATAGGCACTCCGCTTTCAATTCTTTTGTTCCATTTTTCTGCCCCGTCGGGCACTGCTCACTCTATCTCTGGCTTTCCCAGCCACGTCTCGCCGGCCGGACCCCGTATCCCGTTGGAGGGATGGCTACGGCCGAACGTGCCCGCTGACGGGGCTATTTTGGCTCGCAGCTCGAAAAATCGCTGCGAAAACTCTCCGGGAAGATCCGGACGGAATGAGCCGAAGTTGCGGCGACCGGATGAAAGAAGGGAACGGGGGGCGGGGAAGGGATTTCGTACAAAAACGAAAAAGGGGTGCAACACGACGACTTCCCAGGGGGTCACCCATCCTAGTACTACTCTCGCCCAAGCACGCCTAACTGCGGAGTTCTGATGGGATCCGGTGCATTAGTGCTGGTATGATCGCACCCCATAGGAACTCCGCTTTCAATTCTTTTGTTCCATTTTTCTGCCCCGTCGGGCACTGCTCACTCTATCTCTGGCTTTCCCAGCCACGTCTCGCCGGCCGGACCCCGTATCCCGTTGGAGGGATGGCTACGGCCGAACGTGCCCGCTGACGGGGCGATTTTGGCTCGCAGCTCGAAAAATCGCTGCGAAAACTCTCCGGGAAGATCCGGACGGAATGAGCCGAAGTTGCGGCGACCGGATGAAAGAAGGGAACGGGGGGCGGGGAAGGGATTTCGTACAAAAACGAAAAAGGGGTGCAACACGAGGACTTCCCAGGGGGTCACCCATCCTAGTACTACTCTCGCCCAAGCACGCCTAACTGCGGAGTTCTGATGGGAACCGGTGCATTAGTGCTGGTATGATCGCACCCCATAGGCACTCCGCTTTCAATTCTTTTGTTCCATTTTTCTGCCCCGTCGGGCACTGCTCACTCTATCTCTGGCTTTCCCAGCCACGTCTCGCCGGCCGGACCCCGTATCCCGTTGGAGGGATGGCTACGGCCGAACGTGCCCGCTGACGGGGCTATTTTGGCTCGCAGCTCGAAAAATCGCTGCGAAAACTCTCCGGGAAGATCCGGACGGAATGAGCCGAAGTTGCGGCGACCGGATGAAAGAAGGGAACGGGGGGCGGGGAAGGGATTTCGTACAAAAACGAAAAAGGGGTGCAACACGACGACTTCCCAGGGGGTCACCCATCCTAGTACTACTCTCGCCCAAGCACGCCTAACTGCGGAGTTCTGATGGGATCCGGTGCATTAGTGCTGGTATGATCGCACCCCATAGGCACTCCGCTTTCAATTCTTTTGTTCCATTTTTCTGCCTCGTCGGGCACTGCTCACTCTATCTCTGGCTTTCCCAGCCACGTCTCGCCGGCCGGACCCCGTATCCCGTTGGAGGGATGTCTACGGCCGAACGTGCCCGCTGACGGGGCTATTTTGGCTCGCAGCTCGAAAAATCGCTGCGAAAACTCTCCGGGAAGATCCGGACGGAATGAGCCGAAGTTGCGGCGACCGGATGAAAGAAGGGAACGGGGGGCGAGGAAGGGATTTCGTACAAAAACGAAAAAGGGGTGCAACACGACGACTTCCCAGGGGGTCACCCATCCTAGTACTACTCTCGCCCAAGCACGCCTAACTGCGGAGTTCTGATGGGATCCGGTGCATTAGTGCTGGTATGATCGCACCCCATAGGCACTCCGCTTTCAATTCTTTTGTTCCATTTTTCTGCCCCGTCGGGCACTGCTCACTCTATCTCTGGCTTTCCAAGCCACGTCTCGCCGGCCGGACCCCGTATCCCGTTGGAGGGATGGCTACGGCCGAACGTGCCCGCTGACGGGGCTATTTTGGCTCGCAGCTCGAAAAATCGCTGCGAAAACTCTCCGGGAAGATCCGGACGGAATGAGCCGAAGTTGCGGCGACCGGATGAAAGAAGGGAACGGGGGGCGGGGAAGGGATTTCGTACAAAAACGAAAAAGGGGTGCAACACGACGACTTCCCAGGGGGTCACCCATCCTAGTACTACTCTCGCCCAAGCACGCCTAACTGCGGAGTTCTGATGGGATCCGGTGCATTAGTGCTGGTATGATCGCACCCCATAGGAACTCCGCTTTCAATTCTTTTGTTCCATTTTTCTGCCCCGTCGGGCACTGCTCACTCTATCTCTGGCTTTCCCAGCCACGTCTCGCCGGCCGGACCCCGTATCCCGTTGGAGGGATGGCTACGGCCGAACGTGCCCGCTGACGGGGCGATTTTGGCTCGCAGCTCGAAAAATCGCTGCGAAAACTCTCCGGGAAGATCCGGACGGAATGAGCCGAAGTTGCGGCGACCGGATGAAAGAAGGGAACGGGGGCGGGGAAGGGATTTCGTTCAAAAACGAAAAAGGGGTGCAACACGAGGACTTCCCAGGGGGTCACCCATCCTAGTACTACTCTCGCCCAAGCACGCCTAACTGCGGAGTTCTGATGGGATCCGGTGCATTAGTGCTGGTATGATCGCACCCCATAGGCACTCCGCTTTCAATTCTTTTGTTCCATTTTTCTGCCCCGTCGGGCACTGCTCACTCTATCTCTGGCTTTCCCAGCCACGTCTCGCCGGCCGGACCCCGTATCCCGTTGGAGGGATGGCTACGGCCGAACGTGCCCGCTGACGGGGCTATTTTGGCTCGCAGCTCGAAAAATCGCTGCGAAAACTCTCCGGGAAGATCCGGACGGAATGAGCCGAAGTTGCGGCGACCGGATGAAAGAAGGGAACGGGGGGCGGGGAAGGGATTTCGTACAAAAACGAAAAAGGGGTGCAACACGAGGACTTCCCAGGGGGTCACCCATCCTAGTACTACTCTCGCCCAAGCACGCCTAACTGCGGAGTTCTGATGGGATCCGGTGCATTAGTGCTGGTATGATCGCACCCCATAGGCACTCCGCTTTCAATTCTTTTGTTCCATTTTTCTGCCCCGTCGGGCACTGCTCACTCTATCTCTGGCTTTCCCAGCCACGTCTCGCCGGCCGGACCCCGTATCCCGTTGGAGGGATGGCTACGGCCGAACGTGCCCGCTGACGGGGCGATTTTGGCTCGCAGCTCGAAAAATCGCTGCGAAAACTCTCCGGGAAGATCCGAACGGAATGAGCCGAAGTTGCGGCGACCGGATGAAAGAAGGGAACGGGGGGCGGGGAAGGGATTTCGTTCAAAAACGAAAAAGGGGTGCAACACGAGGACTTCCCAGGGGGTCACCCATCCTAGTACTACTCTCGCCCAAGCACGCCTAACTGCGGAGTTCTGATGGGATCCGGTGCATTAGTGCTGGTATGATCGCACCCCATAGGCACTCCGCTTTCAATTCTTTTGTTCCATTTTTCTGCCCCGTCGGGCACTGCTCACTCTATCTCTGGCTTTCCCAGCCACGTCTCGCCGGCCAGACCCCGTATCCCGTTGGAGGGATGGCTACGGCCGAACGTGCCCGCTGACGGGGCTATTTTGGCTCGCAGCTCGAAAAATCGCTGCGAAAACTCTCCGGGAAGATCCGGACGGAATGAGCCGAAGTTGCGGCGACCGGATGAAAGAAGGGAACGGGGAGCGGGGAAGGGATTTCGTACAAAAACGAAAAAGGGGTGCAACACGACGACTTCCCAGGGGGTCACCCATCCTAGTACTACTCTCGCCCAAGCACGCCTAACTGCGGAGTTCTGATGGGATCCGGTGCATTAGTGCTGGTATGATCGCACCCCATAGGCACTCCGCTTTCAATTCTTTTGTTCCATTTTTCTGCCCCGTCGGGCACTGCTCACTCTATCTCTGGCTTTCCCAGCCACGTCTCGCCGGCCGGACCCCGTATCCCGTTGGAGGGATGGCTACGGCCGAACGTGCCCGCTGACGGGGCTATTTTGGCTCGCAGCTCGAAAAATCGCTGCGAAAACTCTCCGGGAAGATCCGGACGGAATGAGCCGAAGTTGCGGCGACCGGATGAAAGAAGGGAACGGGGGGCGGGGAAGGGATTTCGTACAAAAACGAAAAAGGGGTGCAACACGAGGACTTCCCAGGGGGTCACCCATCCTAGTACTACTCTCGCCCAAGCACGCCTAACTGCGGAGTTCTGATGGGATCCGGTGCATTAGTGCTGGTATGATCGCACCCCATAGGAACTCCGCTTTCAATTCTTTTGTTCCATTTTTCTGCCCCGTCGGGCACTGCTCACTCTATCTCTGGCTTTCCCAGCCACGTCTCGCCGGCCGGACCCCGTATCCCGTTGGAGGGATGGCTACGGCCGAACGTGCCCGCTGACGGGGCGATTTTGGCTCGCAGCTCGAAAAATCGCTGCGAAAACTCTCCGGGAAGATCCGAACGGAATGAGCCGAAGTTGCGGCGACCGGATGAAAGAAGGGAACGGGGGCGGGGAAGGGATTTCGTTCAAAAACGAAAAAGGGGTGCAACACGAGGACTTCCCAGGGGGTCACCCATCCTAGTACTACTCTCGCCCAAGCACGCCTAACTGCGGAGTTCTGATGGGATCCGGTGCATTAGTGCTGGTATGATCGCACCCCATAGGCACTCCGCTTTCAATTCTTTTGTTCCATTTTTCTGCCCCGTCGGGCACTGCTCACTCTATCTCTGGCTTTCCCAGCCACGTCTCGCCGGCCGGACCCCGTATCCCGTTGGAGGGATGGCTACGGCCGAAAGTGCCCGCTGACGGGGCGATTTTGGCTCGCAGCTCGAAAAATCGCTGCGAAAACTCTCCGGGAAGATCCGGACGGAATGAGCCGAAGTTGCGGCGACCGGATGAAAGAAGGGAACGGGGGGCGGGGAAGGGATTTCGTTCAAAAACGAAAAAGGGGTGCAACACGAGGACTTCCCAGGGGGTCACCCATCCTAGTACTACTCTCGCCCAAGCACGCCTAACTGCGGAGTTCTGATGGGATCCGGTGCATTAGTGCTGGTATGATCGCACCCCATAGGCACTCCGCTTTCAATTCTTTTGTTCCATTTTTCTGCCCCGTCGGGCACTGCTCACTCTATCTCTGGCTTTCCCAGCCACGTCTCGCCGGCCGGACCCCGTATCCCGTTGGAGGGATGGCTACGGCCGAACGTGCCCGCTGACGGGGCGATTTTGGCTCGCAGCTCGAAAAATCGCTGCGAAAACTCTCCGGGAAGATCCGAACGGAATGAGCCGAAGTTGCGGCGACCGGATGAAAGAAGGGAACGGGGGCGGGGAAGGGATTTCGTTCAAAAACGAAAAAGGGGTGCAACACGAGGACTTCCCAGGGGGTCACCCATCCTAGTACTACTCTCGCCCAAGCACGCCTAACTGCGGAGTTCTGATGGGATCCGGTGCATTAGTGCTGGTATGATCGCACCCCATAGGCACTCCGCTTTCAATTCTTTTGTTCCATTTTTCTGCCCCGTCGGGCACTGCTCACTCTATCTCTGGCTTTCCCAGCCACGTCTCGCCGGCCGGACCCCGTATCCCGTTGGAGGGATGGCTACGGCCGAAAGTGCCCGCTGACGGGGCGATTTTGGCTCGCAGCTCGAAAAATCGCTGCGAAAACTCTCCGGGAAGATCCGAACGGAATGAGCCGAAGTTGCGGCGACCGGATGAAAGAAGGGAACGGGGGGCGGGGAAGGGATTTCGTTCAAAAACGAAAAAGGGGTGCAACACGAGGACTTCCCAGGGGGTCACCCATCCTAGTACTACTCTCGCCCAAGCACGCCTAACTGCGGAGTTCTGATGGGATCCGGTGCATTAGTGCTGGTATGATCGCACCCCATAGGCACTCCGCTTTCAATTCTTTTGTTCCATTTTTCTGCCCCGTCGGGCACTGCTCACTCTATCTCTGGCTTTCCCAGCCACGTCTCGCCGGCCAGACCCCGTATCCCGTTGGAGGGATGGCTACGGCCGAACGTGCCCGCTGACGGGGCTATTTTGGCTCGCAGCTCGAAAAATCGCTGCGAAAACTCTCCGGGAAGATCCGGACGGAATGAGCCGAAGTTGCGGCGACCGGATGAAAGAAGGGAACGGGGAGCGGGGAAGGGATTTCGTACAAAAACGAAAAAGGGGTGCAACACGACGACTTCCCAGGGGGTCACCCATCCTAGTACTACTCTCGCCCAAGCACGCCTAACTGCGGAGTTCTGATGGGATCCGGTGCATTAGTGCTGGTATGATCGCACCCCATAGGCACTCCGCTTTCAATTCTTTTGTTCCATTTTTCTGCCCCGTCGGGCACTGCTCACTCTATCTCTGGCTTTCCCAGCCACGTCTCGCCGGCCGGACCCCGTATCCCGTTGGAGGGATGGCTACGGCCGAAAGTGCCCGCTGACGGGGCGATTTTGGCTCGCAGCTCGAAAAATCGCTGCGAAAACTCTCCGGGAAGATCCGAACGGAATGAGCCGAAGTTGCGGCGACCGGATGAAAGAAGGGAACGGGGGGCGGGGAAGGGATTTCGTTCAAAAACGAAAAAGGGGTGCAACACGAGGACTTCCCAGGGGGTCACCCATCCTAGTACTACTCTCGCCCAAGCACGCCTAACTGCGGAGTTCTGATGGGATCCGGTGCATTAGTGCTGGTATGATCGCACCCCATAGGCACTCCGCTTTCAATTCTTTTGTTCCATTTTTCTGCCCCGTCGGGCACTGCTCACTCTATCTCTGGCTTTCCCAGCCACGTCTCGCCGGCCGGACCCCGTATCCCGTTGGAGGGATGGCTACGGCCGAACGTGCCCGCTGACGGGGCGATTTTGGCTCGCAGCTCGAAAAATCGCTGCGAAAACTCTCCGGGAAGATCCGAACGGAATGAGCCGAAGTTGCGGCGACCGGATGAAAGAAGGGAACGGGGGCGGGGAAGGGATTTCGTTCAAAAACGAAAAAGGGGTGCAACACGAGGACTTCCCAGGGGGTCACCCATCCTAGTACTACTCTCGCCCAAGCACGCCTAACTGCGGAGTTCTGATGGGATCCGGTGCATTAGTGCTGGTATGATCGCACCCCATAGGCACTCCGCTTTCAATTCTTTTGTTCCATTTTTCTGCCCCGTCGGGCACTGCTCACTCTATCTCTGGCTTTCCCAGCCACGTCTCGCCGGCCGGACCCCGTATCCCGTTGGAGGGATGGCTACGGCCGAAAGTGCCCGCTGACGGGGCGATTTTGGCTCGCAGCTCGAAAAATCGCTGCGAAAACTCTCCGGGAAGATCCGAACGGAATGAGCCGAAGTTGCGGCGACCGGATGAAAGAAGGGAACGGGGGGCGGGGAAGGGATTTCGTACAAAAACGAAAAAGGGGTGCAACACGAGGACTTCCCAGGGGGTCACCCATCCTAGTACTACTCTCGCCCAAGCACGCCTAACTGCGGAGTTCTGATGGGATCCGGTGCATTAGTGCTGGTATGATCGCACCCCATAGGCACTCCGCTTTCAATTCTTTTGTTCCATTTTTCTGCCCCGTCGGGCACTGCTCACTCTATCTCTGGCTTTCCCAGCCACGTCTCGCCGGCCGGACCCCGTATCCCGTTGGAGGGATGGCTACGGCCGAAAGTGCCCGCTGACGGGGCGATTTTGGCTCGCAGCTCGAAAAATCGCTGCGAAAACTCTCCGGGAAGATCCGAACGGAATGAGCCGAAGTTGCGGCGACCGGATGAAAGAAGGGAACGGGGGGCGGGGAAGGGATTTCGTTCAAAAACGAAAAAGGGGTGCAACACGAGGACTTCCCAGGGGGTCACCCATCCTAGTACTACTCTCGCCCAAGCACGCCTAACTGCGGAGTTCTGATGGGATCCGGTGCATTAGTGCTGGTATGATCGCACCCCATAGGCACTCCGCTTTCAATTCTTTTGTTCCATTTTTCTGCCCCGTCGGGCACTGCTCACTCTATCTCTGGCTTTCCCAGCCACGTCTCGCCGGCCGGACCCCGTATCCCGTTGGAGGGATGGCTACGGCCGAACGTGCCCGCTGACGGGGCGATTTTGGCTCGCAGCTCGAAAAATCGCTGCGAAAACTCTCCGGGAAGATCCGAACGGAATGAGCCGAAGTTGCGGCGACCGGATGAAAGAAGGGAACGGGGGCGGGGAAGGGATTTCGTTCAAAAACGAAAAAGGGGTGCAACACGAGGACTTCCCAGGGGGTCACCCATCCTAGTACTACTCTCGCCCAAGCACGCCTAACTGCGGAGTTCTGATGGGATCCGGTGCATTAGTGCTGGTATGATCGCACCCCATAGGCACTCCGCTTTCAATTCTTTTGTTCCATTTTTCTGCCCCGTCGGGCACTGCTCACTCTATCTCTGGCTTTCCCAGCCACGTCTCGCCGGCCGGACCCCGTATCCCGTTGGAGGGATGGCTACGGCCGAAAGTGCCCGCTGACGGGGCGATTTTGGCTCGCAGCTCGAAAAATCGCTGCGAAAACTCTCCGGGAAGATCCGAACGGAATGAGCCGAAGTTGCGGCGACCGGATGAAAGAAGGGAACGGGGGGCGGGGAAGGGATTTCGTACAAAAACGAAAAAGGGGTGCAACACGACGACTTCCCAGGGGGTCACCCATCCTAGTACTACTCTCGCCCAAGCACGCCTAACTGCGGAGTTCTGATGGGATCCGGTGCATTAGTGCTGGTATGATCGCACCCCATAGGCACTCCGCTTTCAATTCTTTTGTTCCATTTTTCTGCCCCGTCGGGCACTGCTCACTCTATCTCTGGCTTTCCCAGCCACGTCTCGCCGGCCGGACCCCGTATCCCGTTGGAGGGATGGCTACGGCCGAAAGTGCCCGCTGACGGGGCGATTTTGGCTCGCAGCTCGAAAAATCGCTGCGAAAACTCTCCGGGAAGATCCGAACGGAATGAGCCGAAGTTGCGGCGACCGGATGAAAGAAGGGAACGGGGGGCGGGGAAGGGATTTCGTTCAAAAACGAAAAAGGGGTGCAACACGAGGACTTCCCAGGGGGTCACCCATCCTAGTACTACTCTCGCCCAAGCACGCCTAACTGCGGAGTTCTGATGGGATCCGGTGCATTAGTGCTGGTATGATCGCACCCCATAGGCACTCCGCTTTCAATTCTTTTGTTCCATTTTTCTGCCCCGTCGGGCACTGCTCACTCTATCTCTGGCTTTCCCAGCCACGTCTCGCCGGCCGGACCCCGTATCCCGTTGGAGGGATGGCTACGGCCGAACGTGCCCGCTGACGGGGCGATTTTGGCTCGCAGCTCGAAAAATCGCTGCGAAAACTCTCCGGGAAGATCCGGACGGAATGAGCCGAAGTTGCGGCGACCGGATGAAAGAAGGGAACGGGGAGCGGGGAAGGGATTTCGTACAAAAACGAAAAAGGGGTGCAACACGAGGACTTCCCAGGGGGTCACCCATCCTAGTACTACTCTCGCCCAAGCACGCCTAACTGCGGAGTTCTGATGGGATCCGGTGCATTAGTGCTGGTATGATCGCACCCCATAGGCACTCCGCTTTCAATTCTTTTGTTCCATTTTTCTGCCCCGTCGGGCACTGCTCACTCTATCTCTGGCTTTCCCAGCCACGTCTCGCCGGCCGGACCCCGTATCCCGTTGGAGGGATGGCTACGGCCGAACGTGCCCGCTGACGGGGCTATTTTGGCTCGCAGCTCGAAAAATCGCTGCGAAAACTCTCCGGGAAGATCCGGACGGAATGAGCCGAAGTTGCGGCGACCGGATGAAAGAAGGGAACGGGGGGCGGGGAAGGGATTTCGTTCAAAAACGAAAAAGGGGTGCAACACGACGACTTCCCAGGGGGTCACCCATCCTAGTACTACTCTCGCCCAAGCACGCCTAACTGCGGAGTTCTGATGGGATCCGGTGCATTAGTGCTGGTATGATCGCACCCCATAGGAACTCCGCTTTCAATTCTTTTGTTCCATTTTTCTGCCCCGTCGGGCACTGCTCACTCTATCTCTGGCTTTCCCAGCCACGTCTCGCCGGCCGGACCCCGTATCCCGTTGGAGGGATGGCTACGGCCGAACGTGCCCGCTGACGGGGCGATTTTGGCTCGCAGCTCGAAAAATCGCTGCGAAAACTCTCCGGGAAGATCCGAACGGAATGAGCCGAAGTTGCGGCGACCGGATGAAAGAAGGGAACGGGGGCGGGGAAGGGATTTCGTTCAAAAACGAAAAAGGGGTGCAACACGAGGACTTCCCAGGGGGTCACCCATCCTAGTACTACTCTCGCCCAAGCACGCCTAACTGCGGAGTTCTGATGGGATCCGGTGCATTAGTGCTGGTATGATCGCACCCCATAGGCACTCCGCTTTCAATTCTTTTGTTCCATTTTTCTGCCCCGTCGGGCACTGCTCACTCTATCTCTGGCTTTCCCAGCCACGTCTCGCCGGCCGGACCCCGTATCCCGTTGGAGGGATGGCTACGGCCGAAAGTGCCCGCTGACGGGGCGATTTTGGCTCGCAGCTCGAAAAATCGCTGCGAAAACTCTCCGGGAAGATCCGAACGGAATGAGCCGAAGTTGCGGCGACCGGATGAAAGAAGGGAACGGGGGGCGGGGAAGGGATTTCGTACAAAAACGAAAAAGGGGTGCAACACGAGGACTTCCCAGGGGGTCACCCATCCTAGTACTACTCTCGCCCAAGCACGCCTAACTGCGGAGTTCTGATGGGATCCGGTGCATTAGTGCTGGTATGATCGCACCCCATAGGCACTCCGCTTTCAATTCTTTTGTTCCATTTTTCTGCCCCGTCGGGCACTGCTCACTCTATCTCTGGCTTTCCCAGCCACGTCTCGCCGGCCGGACCCCGTATCCCGTTGGAGGGATGGCTACGGCCGAACGTGCCCGCTGACGGGGCGATTTTGGCTCGCAGCTCGAAAAATCGCTGCGAAAACTCTCCGGGAAGATCCGAACGGAATGAGCCGAAGTTGCGGCGACCGGATGAAAGAAGGGAACGGGGGCGGGGGAGGGATTTCGTTCAAAAACGAAAAAGGGGTGCAACACGAGGACTTCCCAGGGGGTCACCCATCCTAGTACTACTCTCGCCCAAGCACGCCTAACTGCGGAGTTCTGATGGGATCCGGTGCATTAGTGCTGGTATGATCGCACCCCATAGGCACTCCGCTTTCAATTCTTTTGTTCCATTTTTCTGCCCCGTCGGGCACTGCTCACTCTATCTCTGGCTTTCCCAGCCACGTCTCGCCGGCCGGACCCCGTATCCCGTTGGAGGGATGGCTACGGCCGAACGTGCCCGCTGACGGGGCGATTTTGGCTCGCAGCTCGAAAAATCGCTGCGAAAACTCTCCGGGAAGATCCGAACGGAATGAGCCGAAGTTGCGGCGACCGGATGAAAGAAGGGAACGGGGGCGGGGAAGGGATTTCGTTCAAAAACGAAAAAGGGGTGCAACACGAGGACTTCCCAGGGGGTCACCCATCCTAGTACTACTCTCGCCCAAGCACGCCTAACTGCGGAGTTCTGATGGGATCCGGTGCATTAGTGCTGGTATGATCGCACCCCATAGGCACTGCTTTCAATTCTTTTGTTCCATTTTTCTGCCCCGTCGGGCACTGCTCACTCTATCTCTGGCTTTCCCAGCCACGTCTCGCCGGCCGGACCCCGTATCCCGTTGGAGGGATGGCTACGGCCGAACGTGCCCGCTGACGGGGCTATTTTGGCTCGCAGCTCGAAAAATCGCTGCGAAAACTCTCCGGGAAGATCCGGACGGAATGAGCCGAAGTTGCGGCGACCGGATGAAAGAAGGGAACGGGGGGCGGGGAAGGGATTTCGTACAAAAACGAAAAAGGGGTGCAACACGACGACTTCCCAGGGGGTCACCCATCCTAGTACTACTCTCGCCCAAGCACGCCTAACTGCGGAGTTCTGATGGGATCCGGTGCATTAGTGCTGGTATGATCGCACCCCATAGGAACTCCGCTTTCAATTCTTTTGTTCCATTTTTCTGCCCCGTCGGGCACTGCTCACTCTATCTCTGGCTTTCCCAGCCACGTCTCGCCGGCCGGACCCCGTATCCCGTTGGAGGGATGGCTACGGCCGAACGTGCCCGCTGACGGGGCGATTTTGGCTCGCAGCTCGAAAAATCGCTGCGAAAACTCTCCGGGAAGATCCGAACGGAATGAGCCGAAGTTGCGGCGACCGGATGAAAGAAGGGAACGGGGGCGGGGGAGGGATTTCGTTCAAAAACGAAAAAGGGGTGCAACACGAGGACTTCCCAGGGGGTCACCCATCCTAGTACTACTCTCGCCCAAGCACGCCTAACTGCGGAGTTCTGATGGGATCCGGTGCATTAGTGCTGGTATGATCGCACCCCATAGGCACTCCGCTTTCAATTCTTTTGTTCCATTTTTCTGCCCCGTCGGGCACTGCTCACTCTATCTCTGGCTTTCCCAGCCACGTCTCGCCGGCCGGACCCCGTATCCCGTTGGAGGGATGGCTACGGCCGAACGTGCCCGCTGACGGGGCGATTTTGGCTCGCAGCTCGAAAAATCGCTGCGAAAACTCTCCGGGAAGATCCGAACGGAATGAGCCGAAGTTGCGGCGACCGGATGAAAGAAGGGAACGGGGGCGGGGAAGGGATTTCGTTCAAAAACGAAAAAGGGGTGCAACACGAGGACTTCCCAGGGGGTCACCCATCCTAGTACTACTCTCGCCCAAGCACGCCTAACTGCGGAGTTCTGATGGGATCCGGTGCATTAGTGCTGGTATGATCGCACCCCATAGGCACTGCTTTCAATTCTTTTGTTCCATTTTTCTGCCCCGTCGGGCACTGCTCACTCTATCTCTGGCTTTCCCAGCCACGTCTCGCCGGCCGGACCCCGTATCCCGTTGGAGGGATGGCTACGGCCGAACGTGCCCGCTGACGGGGCTATTTTGGCTCGCAGCTCGAAAAATCGCTGCGAAAACTCTCCGGGAAGATCCGGACGGAATGAGCCGAAGTTGCGGCGACCGGATGAAAGAAGGGAACGGGGGGCGGGGAAGGGATTTCGTACAAAAACGAAAAAGGGGTGCAACACGACGACTTCCCAGGGGGTCACCCATCCTAGTACTACTCTCGCCCAAGCACGCCTAACTGCGGAGTTCTGATGGGATCCGGTGCATTAGTGCTGGTATGATCGCACCCCATAGGAACTCCGCTTTCAATTCTTTTGTTCCATTTTTCTGCCCCGTCGGGCACTGCTCACTCTATCTCTGGCTTTCCCAGCCACGTCTCGCCGGCCGGACCCCGTATCCCGTTGGAGGGATGGCTACGGCCGAACGTGCCCGCTGACGGGGCGATTTTGGCTCGCAGCTCGAAAAATCGCTGCGAAAACTCTCCGGGAAGATCCGAACGGAATGAGCCGAAGTTGCGGCGACCGGATGAAAGAAGGGAACGGGGGGCGGGGAAGGGATTTCGTTCAAAAACGAAAAAGGGGTGCAACACGAGGACTTCCCAGGGGGTCACCCATCCTAGTACTACTCTCGCCCAAGCACGCCTAACTGCGGAGTTCTGATGGGATCCGGTGCATTAGTGCTGGTATGATCGCACCCCATAGGCACTCCGCTTTCAATTCTTTTGTTCCATTTTTCTGCCCCGTCGGGCACTGCTCACTCTATCTCTGGCTTTCCCAGCCACGTCTCGCCGGCCAGACCCCGTATCCCGTTGGAGGGATGGCTACGGCCGAACGTGCCCGCTGACGGGGCTATTTTGGCTCGCAGCTCGAAAAATCGCTGCGAAAACTCTCCGGGAAGATCCGGACGGAATGAGCCGAAGTTGCGGCGACCGGATGAAAGAAGGGAACGGGGAGCGGGGAAGGGATTTCGTACAAAAACGAAAAAGGGGTGCAACACGACGACTTCCCAGGGGGTCACCCATCCTAGTACTACTCTCGCCCAAGCACGCCTAACTGCGGAGTTCTGATGGGATCCGGTGCATTAGTGCTGGTATGATCGCACCCCATAGGCACTCCGCTTTCAATTCTTTTGTTCCATTTTTCTGCCCCGTCGGGCACTGCTCACTCTATCTCTGGCTTTCCCAGCCACGTCTCGCCGGCCGGACCCCGTATCCCGTTGGAGGGATGGCTACGGCCGAACGTGCCCGCTGACGGGGCTATTTTGGCTCGCAGCTCGAAAAATCGCTGCGAAAACTCTCCGGGAAGATCCGGACGGAATGAGCCGAAGTTGCGGCGACCGGATGAAAGAAGGGAACGGGGGGCGGGGAAGGGATTTCGTACAAAAACGAAAAAGGGGTGCAACACGACGACTTCCCAGGGGGTCACCCATCCTAGTACTACTCTCGCCCAAGCACGCCTAACTGCGGAGTTCTGATGGGATCCGGTGCATTAGTGCTGGTATGATCGCACCCCATAGGAACTCCGCTTTCAATTCTTTTGTTCCATTTTTCTGCCCCGTCGGGCACTGCTCACTCTATCTCTGGCTTTCCCAGCCACGTCTCGCCGGCCGGACCCCGTATCCCGTTGGAGGGATGGCTACGGCCGAACGTGCCCGCTGACGGGGCGATTTTGGCTCGCAGCTCGAAAAATCGCTGCGAAAACTCTCCGGGAAGATCCGAACGGAATGAGCCGAAGTTGCGGCGACCGGATGAAAGAAGGGAACGGGGGCGGGGAAGGGATTTCGTTCAAAAACGAAAAAGGGGTGCAACACGAGGACTTCCCAGGGGGTCACCCATCCTAGTACTACTCTCGCCCAAGCACGCCTAACTGCGGAGTTCTGATGGGATCCGGTGCATTAGTGCTGGTATGATCGCACCCCATAGGCACTCCGCTTTCAATTCTTTTGTTCCATTTTTCTGCCCCGTCGGGCACTGCTCACTCTATCTCTGGCTTTCCCAGCCACGTCTCGCCGGCCGGACCCCGTATCCCGTTGGAGGGATGGCTACGGCCGAACGTGCCCGCTGACGGGGCGATTTTGGCTCGCAGCTCGAAAAATCGCTGCGAAAACTCTCCGGGAAGATCCGAACGGAATGAGCCGAAGTTGCGGCGACCGGATGAAAGAAGGGAACGGGGGGCGGGGAAGGGATTTCGTTCAAAAACGAAAAAGGGGTGCAACACGAGGACTTCCCAGGGGGTCACCCATCCTAGTACTACTCTCGCCCAAGCACGCCTAACTGCGGAGTTCTGATGGGATCCGGTGCATTAGTGCTGGTATGATCGCACCCCATAGGCACTCCGCTTTCAATTCTTTTGTTCCATTTTTCTGCCCCGTCGGGCACTGCTCACTCTATCTCTGGCTTTCCCAGCCACGTCTCGCCGGCCGGACCCCGTATCCCGTTGGAGGGATGGCTACGGCCGAACGTGCCCGCTGACGGGGCTATTTTGGCTCGCAGCTCGAAAAATCGCTGCGAAAACTCTCCGGGAAGATCCGGACGGAATGAGCCGAAGTTGCGGCGACCGGATGAAAGAAGGGAACGGGGAGCGGGGAAGGGATTTCGTACAAAAACGAAAAAGGGGTGCAACACGACGACTTCCCAGGGGGTCACCCATCCTAGTACTACTCTCGCCCAAGCACGCCTAACTGCGGAGTTCTGATGGGATCCGGTGCATTAGTGCTGGTATGATCGCACCCCATAGGCACTCCGCTTTCAATTCTTTTGTTCCATTTTTCTGCCCCGTCGGGCACTGCTCACTCTATCTCTGGCTTTCCCAGCCACGTCTCGCCGGCCGGACCCCATATCCCGTTGGAGGGATGGCTACGGCCGAACGTGCCCGCTGACGGGGCTATTTTGGCTCGCAGCTCGAAAAATCGCTGCGAAAACTCTCCGGGAAGATCCGGACGGAATGAGCCGAAGTTGCGGCGACCGGATGAAAGAAGGGAACGGGGGGCGGGGAAGGGATTTCGTACAAAAACGAAAAAGGGGTGCAACACGACGACTTCCCAGGGGGTCACCCATCCTAGTACTACTCTCGCCCAAGCACGCCTAACTGCGGAGTTCTGATGGGATCCGGTGCATTAGTGCTGGTATGATCGCACCCCATAGGAACTCCGCTTTCAATTCTTTTGTTCCATTTTTCTGCCCCGTCGGGCACTGCTCACTCTATCTCTGGCTTTCCCAGCCACGTCTCGCCGGCCGGACCCCGTATCCCGTTGGAGGGATGGCTACGGCCGAACGTGCCCGCTGACGGGGCGATTTTGGCTCGCAGCTCGAAAAATCGCTGCGAAAACTCTCCGGGAAGATCCGAACGGAATGAGCCGAAGTTGCGGCGACCGGATGAAAGAAGGGAACGGGGGCGGGGGAGGGATTTCGTTCAAAAACGAAAAAGGGGTGCAACACGAGGACTTCCCAGGGGGTCACCCATCCTAGTACTACTCTCGCCCAAGCACGCCTAACTGCGGAGTTCTGATGGGATCCGGTGCATTAGTGCTGGTATGATCGCACCCCATAGGCACTCCGCTTTCAATTCTTTTGTTCCATTTTTCTGCCCCGTCGGGCACTGCTCACTCTATCTCTGGCTTTCCCAGCCACGTCTCGCCGGCCGGACCCCGTATCCCGTTGGAGGGATGGCTACGGCCGAACGTGCCCGCTGACGGGGCGATTTTGGCTCGCAGCTCGAAAAATCGCTGCGAAAACTCTCCGGGAAGATCCGAACGGAATGAGCCGAAGTTGCGGCGACCGGATGAAAGAAGGGAACGGGGGCGGGGAAGGGATTTCGTTCAAAAACGAAAAAGGGGTGCAACACGAGGACTTCCCAGGGGGTCACCCATCCTAGTACTACTCTCGCCCAAGCACGCCTAACTGCGGAGTTCTGATGGGATCCGGTGCATTAGTGCTGGTATGATCGCACCCCATAGGCACTCCGCTTTCAATTCTTTTGTTCCATTTTTCTGCCCCGTCGGGCACTGCTCACTCTATCTCTGGCTTTCCCAGCCACGTCTCGCCGGCCGGACCCCGTATCCCGTTGGAGGGATGGCTACGGCCGAACGTGCCCGCTGACGGGGCTATTTTGGCTCGCAGCTCGAAAAATCGCTGCGAAAACTCTCCGGGAAGATCCGGACGGAATGAGCCGAAGTTGCGGCGACCGGATGAAAGAAGGGAACGGGGGGCGGGGAAGGGATTTCGTACAAAAACGAAAAAGGGGTGCAACACGAGGACTTCCCAGGGGGTCACCCATCCTAGTACTACTCTCGCCCAAGCACGCCTAACTGCGGAGTTCTGATGGGATCCGGTGCATTAGTGCTGGTATGATCGCACCCCATAGGCACTCCGCTTTCAATTCTTTTGTTCCATTTTTCTGCCCCGTCGGGCACTGCTCACTCTATCTCTAGCTTTCCCAGCCACGTCTCGCCGGCCGGACCCCGTATCCCGTTGGAGGGATGGCTACGGCAGAACGTGCCCGCTGACGGGGCGATTTTGGCTCGCAGCTCGAAAAATCGCTGCGAAAACTCTCCGGGAAGATCCGGACGGAATGAGCCGAAGTTGCGGCGACCGGATGAAAGAAGGGAACGGGTGGCGGGGAAGGGATTTCGTACAAAAACGAAAAAGGGGTGCAACACGAGGACTTCCCAGGGGGTCACCCATCCTAGTACTACTCTCGCCCAAGCACGCCTAACTGCGGAGTTCTGATGGGATCCGGTGCATTAGTGCTGGTATGATCGCACCCCATAGGCACTCCGCTTTCAATTCTTTTGTTCCATTTTTCTGCCCCGTCGGGCACTGCTCACTCTATCTCTGGCTTTCCCAGCCACGTCTCGCCGGCCGGACCCCGTATCCCGTTTGAGGGATGGCTACGGCCGAACGTGCCCGCTGACGGGGCGATTTTGGCTCGCAGCTCGAAAAATCGCTGCGAAAACTCTCCGGGAAGATCCGGACGGAATGAGCCGAAGTTGCGGCGACCGGATGAAAGAAGGGAACGGGGGGCGGGGAAGGGATTTCGTACAAAAACGAAAAAGGGGTGCAACACGAGGACTTCCCAGGGGGTCACCCATCCTAGTACTACTCTCGCCCAAGCACGCCTAACTGCGGAGTTCTGATGGGATCCGGTGCATTAGTGCTGGTATGATCGCACCCCATAGGCACTCCGCTTTCAATTCTTTTGTTCCATTTTTCTGCCCCGTCGGGCACTGCTCACTCTATCTCTGGCTTTCCCAGCCACGTCTCGCCGGCCGGACCCCGTATCCCGTTGGAGGGATGGCTACGGCCGAACGTGCCCGCTGACGGGGCTATTTTGGCTCGCAGCTCGAAAAATCGCTGCGAAAACTCTCCGGGAAGATCCGGACGGAATGAGCCGAAGTTGCGGCGACCGGATGAAAGAAGGGAACGGGGGGCGGGGAAGGGATTTCGTACAAAAACGAAAAAGGGGTGCAACACGACGACTTCCCAGGGGGTCACCCATCCTAGTACTACTCTCGCCCAAGCACGCCTAACTGCGGAGTTCTGATGGGATCCGGTGCATTAGTGCTGGTATGATCGCACCCCATAGGAACTCCGCTTTCAATTCTTTTGTTCCATTTTTCTGCCCCGTCGGGCACTGCTCACTCTATCTCTGGCTTTCCCAGCCACGTCTCGCCGGCCGGACCCCGTATCCCGTTGGAGGGATGGCTACGGCCGAACGTGCCCGCTGACGGGGCGATTTTGGCTCGCAGCTCGAAAAATCGCTGCGAAAACTCTCCGGGAAGATCCGAACGGAATGAGCCGAAGTTGCGGCGACCGGATGAAAGAAGGGAACGGGGGGCGGGGAAGGGATTTCGTTCAAAAACGAAAAAGGGGTGCAACACGAGGACTTCCCAGGGGGTCACCCATCCTAGTACTACTCTCGCCCAAGCACGCCTAACTGCGGAGTTCTGATGGGATCCGGTGCATTAGTGCTGGTATGATCGCACCCCATAGGCACTCCGCTTTCAATTCTTTTGTTCCATTTTTCTGCCCCGTCGGGCACTGCTCACTCTATCTCTGGCTTTCCCAGCCACGTCTCGCCGGCCAGACCCCGTATCCCGTTGGAGGGATGGCTACGGCCGAACGTGCCCGCTGACGGGGCTATTTTGGCTCGCAGCTCGAAAAATCGCTGCGAAAACTCTCCGGGAAGATCCGGACGGAATGAGCCGAAGTTGCGGCGACCGGATGAAAGAAGGGAACGGGGGGCGGGGAAGGGATTTCGTACAAAAACGAAAAAGGGGTGCAACACGAGGACTTCCCAGGGGGTCACCCATCCTAGTACTACTCTCGCCCAAGCACGCCTAACTGCGGAGTTCTGATGGGATCCGGTGCATTAGTGCTGGTATGATCGCACCCCATAGGCACTCCGCTTTCAATTCTTTTGTTCCATTTTTCTGCCCCGTCGGGCACTGCTCACTCTATCTCTGGCTTTCCCAGCCACGTCTCGCCGGCCGGACCCCGTATCCCGTTGGAGGGATGGCTACGGCCGAACGTGCCCGCTGACGGGGCTATTTTGGCTCGCAGCTCGAAAAATCGCTGCGAAAACTCTCCAGGAAGATCCGGACGGAATGAGCCGAAGTTGCGGCGACCGGATGAAAGAAGGGAACGGGGGGCGGGGAAGGGATTTCGTACAAAAACGAAAAAGGGGTGCAACACGACGACTTCCCAGGGGGTCACCCATCCTAGTACTACTCTCGCCCAAGCACGCCTAACTGCGGAGTTCTGATGGGATCCGGTGCATTAGTGCTGGTATGATCGCACCCCATAGGCACTCCGCTTTCAATTCTTTTGTTCCATTTTTCTGCCCCGTCGGGCACTTCTCACTCTATCTCTGGCTTTCCCAGCCACGTCTCGCCGGCCGGACCCCGTATCCCGTTGGAGGGATGGCTACGGCCGAACGTGCCCGCTGACGGGGCGATTTTGGCTCGCAGCTCGAAAAATCGCTGCGAAAACTCTCCGGGAAGATCCGAACGGAATGAGCCGAAGTTGCGGCGACCGGATGAAAGAAGGGAACGGGGGGCGGGGAAGGGATTTCGTTCAAAAACGAAAAAGGGGTGCAACACGAGGACTTCCCAGGGGGTCACCCATCCTAGTACTACTCTCGCCCAAGCACGCCTAACTGCGGAGTTCTGATGGGATCCGGTGCATTAGTGCTGGTATGATCGCACCCCATAGGCACTCCGCTTTCAATTCTTTTGTTCCATTTTTCTGCCCGTCGGGCACTGCTCACTCTATCTCTGGCTTTCCCAGCCACGTCTCGCCGGCCAGACCCCGTATCCCGTTGGAGGGATGGCTACGGCCGAACGTGCCCGCTGACGGGGCTATTTTGGCTCGCAGCTCGAAAAATCGCTGCGAAAACTCTCCGGGAAGATCCGGACGGAATGAGCCGAAGTTGCGGCGACCGGATGAAAGAAGGGAACGGGGGGCGGGGAAGGGATTTCGTACAAAAACGAAAAAGGGGTGCAACACGAGGACTTCCCAGGGGGTCACCCATCCTAGTACTACTCTCGCCCAAGCACGCCTAACTGCGGAGTTCTGATGGGATCCGGTGCATTAGTGCTGGTATGATCGCACCCCATAGGCACTCCGCTTTCAATTCTTTTGTTCCATTTTTCTGCCCCGTCGGGCACTGCTCACTCTATCTCTGGCTTTCCCAGCCACGTCTCGCCGGCCGGACCCCGTATCCCGTTGGAGGGATGGCTACGGCCGAACGTGCCCGCTGACGGGGCTATTTTGGCTCGCAGCTCGAAAAATCGCTGCGAAAACTCTCCAGGAAGATCCGGACGGAATGAGCCGAAGTTGCGGCGACCGGATGAAAGAAGGGAACGGGGGGCGGGGAAGGGATTTCGTACAAAAACGAAAAAGGGGTGCAACACGACGACTTCCCAGGGGGTCACCCATCCTAGTACTACTCTCGCCCAAGCACGCCTAACTGCGGAGTTCTGATGGGATCCGGTGCATTAGTGCTGGTATGATCGCACCCCATAGGCACTCCGCTTTCAATTCTTTTGTTCCATTTTTCTGCCCCGTCGGGCACTGCTCACTCTATCTCTGGCTTTCCCAGCCACGTCTCGCCGGCCGGACCCCGTATCCCGTTGGAGGGATGGCTACGGCCGAACGTGCCCGCTGACGGGGCGATTTTGGCTCGCAGCTCGAAAAATCGCTGCGAAAACTCTCCGGGAAGATCCGGACGGAATGAGCCGAAGTTGCGGCGACCGGATGAAAGAAGGGAACGGGTGGCGGGGAAGGGATTTCGTACAAAAACGAAAAAGGGGTGCAACACGAGGACTTCCCAGGGGGTCACCCATCCTAGTACTACTCTCGCCCAAGCACGCCTAACTGCGGAGTTCTGATGGGATCCGGTGCATTAGTGCTGGTATGATCGCACCCCATAGGCACTCCGCTTTCAATTCTTTTGTTCCATTTTTCTGCCCCGTCGGGCACTGCTCACTCTATCTCTGGCTTTCCCAGCCACGTCTCGCCGGCCGGACCCCGTATCCCGTTGGAGGGATGGCTACGGCCGAACGTGCCCGCTGACGGGGCGATTTTGGCTCGCAGCTCGAAAAATCGCTGCGAAAACTCTCCGGGAAGATCCGGACGGAATGAGCCGAAGTTGCGGCGACCGGATGAAAGAAGGGAACGGGTGGCGGGGAAGGGATTTCGTACAAAAACGAAAAAGGGGTGCAACACGAGGACTTCCCAGGGGGTCACCCATCCTAGTACTACTCTCGCCCAAGCACGCCTAACTGCGGAGTTCTGATGGGATCCGGTGCATTAGTGCTGGTATGATCGCACCCCATAGGCACTCCGCTTTCAATTCTTTTGTTCCATTTTTCTGCCCCGTCGGGCACTGCTCACTCTATCTCTGGCTTTCCCAGCCACGTCTCGCCGGCCGGACCCCGTATCCCGTTGGAGGGATGGCTACGGCCGAACGTGCCCGCTGACGGGGCGATTTTGGCTCGCAGCTCGAAAAATCGCTGCGAAAACTCTCCGGGAAGATCCGGACGGAATGAGCCGAAGTTGCGGCGACCGGATGAAAGAAGGGAACGGGGGGCGGGGAAGGGATTTCGTACAAAAACGAAAAAGGGGTGCAACACGAGGACTTCCCAGGGGGTCACCCATCCTAGTACTACTCTCGCCCAAGCACGCCTAACTGCGGAGTTCTGATGGGATCCGGTGCATTAGTGCTGGTATGATCGCACCCCATAGGCACTCCGCTTTCAATTCTTTTGTTCCATTTTTCTGCCCCGTCGGGCACTGCTCACTCTATCTCTGGCTTTCCCAGCCACGTCTCGCCGGCCGGACCCCGTATCCCGTTGGAGGGATGGCTACGGCCGAACGTGCCCGCTGACGGGGCTATTTTGGCTCGCAGCTCGAAAAATCGCTGCGAAAACTCTCCGGGAAGATCCGGACGGAATGAGCCGAAGTTGCGGCGACCGGATGAAAGAAGGGAACGGGGGGGCGGGGAAGGGATTTCGTACAAAAACGAAAAAGGGGTGCAACACGAGGACTTCCCAGGGGGTTGTGCATTGCTTTCAACCCGTGATCACTCGTATCACGTGCTTGGTTCTTACTTCAGCTGTTCGGCTGTATCATAACCGAATAGTCTGCTTGGACTAGCTATTTCACATGTAACTTGGTCCAATGTAATTGGAATGTCTCTATCTGTCGAACAGTCAGTTTATACCCATGACTTCTCATGTCATTGGCCCTTATCGCTGTTCTATGCACTGACCGGTGATCAGTCATGTTCAATTTATCACGTGTTCTTACACACCACGTGTTCGGCAACTAGATGTACCTGTTTGGGAATACCTCCCTACAATTGCTCCCCAGCTTTACCTATTTTCCACTGTTCGGGGGTAATGGGTGAAGTTTTTAGAGACAAACGTTTAGATCTGAACTTCCTCTGATACCGAGCAGTCGTAGTATTTAATACTTATTGATGCTCTTTGGCGCCTTTGTCATTATACCATTTCGAGGTATAAACTCCATGTGGCACGTTTCGTATGCCTATTAATTTCGAACTGACGTTCTATGAAACGGCGTCAGAACGGTTTCTGCTTTCCGTTTACTTTAACTTGTAACGACGTGAGACGAGACGTTTCGTCTCCGTTTCTTGCCCTTAAACCCCTGAAAGGGTTTCTTTTGGGTTTTCACCCAACAAACTCGAACCTTCAGCCTTTCTCTCTCTCTAAGCTTTCCGCCATAACCACTGTCTCGAAGCTTTCGGTTGCATTTCCTACTATTGCCGCTACAAAACATCGTAAGATTCCTATTCCTTTCTTGTATCTCGTACTAGGATTTCTTTGCTTTGATTCGTCCATTCCCTAGGGCTTCAATCGTACCCTTTCTCCAGATTTTTCTTGTAAAATCGAATATATCCATGGCGGAAGATGGTGAGAATCCCTTGAGACCCAGCAAGTTTAGGAGATTATGTGAAACCCCAATTGCCATGACGGCATTTAGGACGGAATATAGTATTCCAAAAACTTGAACTCGCCCCCCTGGGTGCAGATAGAGACGGAGGTTCATGGGATAGGATGTGTATGCCCATAGTGGCTATTGTTGAAGGAGGAGTTCGATTCCCCCTTCACCCACTACTCCGTCAAATCCTAAACTGGTATCGAATCACGCCAATGCAGGTTTCGACCAATTTCTTTAGGTTAGTGATGGGAGTAGTAGCCCTGAATAGGATCTTGGGGACCCAACTGGGAATTTGGGACATCCAGTGGTGGTATAGCATTGTGCTAAACCCCGAATACAACACATATTACTTCAAAGTTAGGAAAGCAGACAACCGTCTCGTGCTCAATTTGCCAGACTCCGCTCAGGACCACGAGGTCGATTTCCTCTACGTAACGGGAGCGTTTGAGCCAATAGGGGAGGACGACCAGGTGGTGGGTTTGCATTGCCCCCACATATGGGGTTATCCACGTATGCTCTTGCTTTTGACTCTAAAATTCTTTATTTTACTGCCTTCTCGTAGCTTTTCTTAATGTCTAATTATAACTTCGAATTTTGATCTTGCAGCTGAAAACTCTAACAAACGTCCTAGACGTGAGCCGAGCTACGTCCGAACAGGGGACATTAACAGGATCCTAAAATAAACAGGAGAACCTAGTACCCGAACAGCAGGTCGTGGTCGAGACGCTGACATACTGCTGGGATACGACCCTTCGTATAGAGGAGTCATCGACAGGAGACTTGCCCATCCTAGTACTAGCGCTGCCTCTACTTCTATTGCTCCCCTGCCGAGGAACGCGAGACTCGCATCTTGTGTTACTGTTGCTGGTCAATCAGGTGAAGTTCCCGTTTCAGAAGGCGTCCCTTTACCCTGTCTGAGGCTCCGAAGACCCTCTCAAAGACAGGTCGTTTCTCGTCATCAACCCGAACAGCCAGCATTGAATCGAGACACCAGCCAATCGTCCTCTTCTGGATATTCTCCTTCTCCTCCAATCTTAGCAAGTATGTTGCGTCAACCTCTAAATTTAAGTTCTTTGCTTACCGTCTCAGCCAGAGGACGTGGTGCTGGCCGGGCATCCTCTACTGGGCTTGCTCCCCCACCACCCCGTCGAACCAGGGGTGGTTCCGCTCGGTCTTCCTCTTCCCCTCGTGAAGTGGACACTACCGTAGAGGCCAGTGATGTTCACAGAGACAAACGGCCTAGGTCTGAAGACCCAACTGGTACTCCTTCTTAAGCAGATACTGAAACTCATCACCCTGTCTCACCAATTTCCCAAAACCTTCCCCAAACGTGGACTCCTCCATTTATTAGGGGAGACCGTCCCGTTCATGTTGGGGACAGTGCTAGTTCATCTGAAATAGCGCTTGCCCTTGCCCAAGGGTTGCTGCTTCCAGTAGACATGCAGAAAGAATCAGGATCTGCACCTGACCATCTCGTAGCCACTGGTCTCGTCAGTGGTATTAAGGTAATAACAAAAACTGTTCCTCAAACAAGTTTCAAACCTGGTATTATACTTGATTACTAACTCTCTTTGGTAACCCATAGTTTATTCAAAAGATGGTTGTACTGAGTCAAAAATATCAAGAGGTTGAACAAGAGCGCAACAGGCTGTTGAGAGATAACACAAGGCAACTTCAATCAATGACAAGGCTGGAGAGAGAGAGAGACAAGGCAAAGGCGGAAGCATCAATGACCAAGGAGAAGCTAGAAACTGCTGAAGAGAGTCTTAGCCAAGCACTATCCGAGATTGATAGTACAAAAAAGGCAGCCTATGAAGATGGATACCAGAAGGGCTTTGATGCCACAACGACAAGTTATGTTGAACAGATGCCGGTTATTCAAGATTAAATCTGGATCGCCAGCTGGGAGGCCTGCCTAACCAAATTAGGGGTTGCCGAGGATTCACCCTTTTGGGTTGACAACGATCTGCCTAGTACTCGTGCTCAAAGTACTCAGAATCCAGTGGAGCATCCTGAAGACGATATTGATCTACAAATTGAAGAATTTGCAAATGCTGAAGAAGACACGGCTACTGATGTGCACCCTGTTCAATCTCCTGCTCGGGATTCAACCCTGGAGCCCATTAATTTGGAGGAGAATGCAACAGATGGTGATGCTTCAACGGAGGAACCAGACAGAACACTTGTGGATGTCCAGAACCTGGATTAATGGTTTGGTAAGTTTGCTTGAAAACCCCCTGGAAACAATTTTGGCTGGTCCTACGTGACCATGATACTTGAGCCCTGTGTGGCATTAGTACTTTCTCTATTTTGATAACACAGGTATTCGGCCTTTCGTGGCATAACTATACTTTTGCTCGGCTTCCCTCGTTTTTTGCATCTGTTCGGATGCTATTTAGTTTAATCTAAGTATTTCGTACTGTTGATCATCATTTGTTTTGCTTGTTTGCATAAGTATTTCGTACTTTAGCAAATCCTTCAAACATGATTTCCTGTTCTGAATTTAAGTTTCACGTACTTAAAAACTTTCTATTTCTAAGTTTCTCGTACTTTGAATACCTCTAAGTTTCTCGTACTTGATTGCTTCCAAGTTTTTTGTATTTGAAATGGATTGCAAACCATACAAGTGTTTCATACTTACTCAACTATTTTAAGTTTCTCGTACTTAAATAATTGTGGCTAACATATACTCGTTTTGAAAGCCAGGCCAATTGTTTTATAAGTGTCTCGTACCTTAAATTCCATACAAGTGTTTTCATACGTGTATTCGTTAGATGTTTCATACTTGCGTTTAAGTTTCACGTACTTAAACAAGGCATACAAGTGTTCTCATACAGACTGTTTAAGTTTCACGTACTTTAAACAAGGCATACAAGTGTGCTCATACTTGTTAAAAATATGTTTTACAAAATCACACAAGTGTTTCATACTTGTGCTTACTTGTGTTTAAGTGTCACGTACTTAAATGTATCAGTCCCAGTCCCTGTCCCTGCTCCCCAATATGGATGAGGGAAACTAATCTCGTAGTTCGTATTGTTAATACAAATACCAGCATGAACACAACATTTATACTAAAAAATGACTGTATTCATAATCTGTAAAACTCAAGAGGGCGTTATTCGTACCCCTTGCAACTAGAATAATCAAAACTAGAACAAGGGAATTATATTCGTAATTCCCATACAAGTACGTAGTGCAAATCTAAAATAGAACTTAATGCTTCTTTAAACAAAGAATTTTCGTAGATTATGGACATTCCAAGGTCTCGGAATTGGATAACCATCCAAATCTGCCAATTTATAGGCCCCGATGCCTACAATCTCAGTTACTCGATACGGGCCTTCCCAGTTGGCCCCCAGCTTGCCCTCGTTGGCCACTTTGGTGTTGCCGAGCACCTTCCGAAGTACGAGGTCCCCAACACCAAACTCTCGTGGGTGAACGTGCTTGTTATAGCTCTTCATCAGCTGATCCTGGTAAGAAGCCAGATGCACCAAGGCCCTTTCTCTCCTCTCTTCGGCTAGATCAAGCTCGATTTCAAGGGCCCTGTCATTACCTCCACTTTCAACCAAAACGGTCCTGTTGGTCGGCAGACCAACTTCCAGAGGTATAATAGCCTCTGTTCCATATGCCAATGAATAGGGGGTCTCTCCCGTAGACCTCCTGGGCGTTGTTCGGTGAGCCCATAAAACTAACGGTAACTCGTCTGGCCATTTCCCTTTGGCTTTGTCCAGCCTTTTCTTGATCCCATCAAGAATTGTTTTATTGGAAGCCTCTACCTGTCCATTACTTTGAGGGTAGGCTAGAGTCGAGTAATAATTCCTTATTCCATACTGAGCACAGAATGCTTTGAATTTCTTCTGAAATTGTGATCCATTGTCTGTAATCAATGAGTAAGGGACCCCAAAGCGAGTGATAATGCTCTTCCACACGAACCTTTCTATCATGGGTTCAGTGATTTTGGCCAGTGGTTTTGCCTCAATCCACTTAGTGAAATAGTCTGTTGCTACCAGCAGAAATTTTCGATTCCCAGTCGCTTTGTGTAGTGGACCCACGATGTCCATTCCCCATTGAGCAAACGGCCAGGGACTTGTCAAGGGCACCAGATCCTCGGCGGGTGTTCGAATCATTGGTGAGAATTTTTGACACTTCTCACAAATCTTCACATACACCTTTGCATCTTCCTGCATGTGTGGCCACCAGTAACCTTGGGTAATTGCTCGGTGAGCAATGGATCTGCCTCCAGCATGGCTCCCACATGTTCCCTCGTGGATTTCATGAAGAAATTTCTGCACCATCTCAGGATGCACGCATAGAAAATACGGGCCTGTAAAGGATTTTCTGTATAACTTACCCTCTGGGGACAGCCAAAACCTAGCAGATTTAATCCTTATCTTATGAGCCTCCTTTTTGTCAGAAAGGAGTATCTCTTCTCGTAAGAACTCCATGATTGGGTCCATCCAACTTGGGCCTTGGTTCACGTCCAAGACCAAGTCCACACTTCTTCCAATGCTCGACTCACTTAGATATTCGACTGCTACCTTCCTTTTGAACTCAGCTGGTACAGCTGTAGCCAACCAAGCTAAAGAATCTGCATGTGCATTCTGTCCAGAACTTATCTGTTCAATATATACCCTTTCGAAGGTATCAAGCAAGTCCTTGGCTGCCTGTACGTAGGCCACCATCTTTTCATTTCGAGTTTCGTATTCGCCGGACAGCTGATTGACCACAAGCTGTGAATCACAATACACCCTAACCCATTTTGCTTTTAGGGTCTTTGCACTTCTTAATCCAGCCAAGAGTGCCTCATACTCAGCCACATTATTTGATGCGCTAAACCCTAGCCGAATAGATAATTCAATCAAAACTCCTTCAGGGGGAAAAAGGACAATCCCAATCCCTGAACCAGTATTACATGCTGATCCATCAACGAATAACTTCCATTCTACAGGATCCTGTTCGGCTGAAGACTGAATCTTCTCGGGAGATGTCTTAGTCACCTGTTCCTTTCTCGTAGGAGGTAGGGGAGCTACCGTGGGAGAAAACTCTGCCACAAAATTAGCCAACACTTGGCCTTTGATTGCCGTGCGCGGCTGATAATCGATATCATACTGGCTTAATTCGACGGACCATGTCGAGATCCTTCCCGAGAAGTTTGCTTTTCGTAGCAGTGATTTCAATGGAAACTCAGTGTAAATCACAACTTTGTGACTTTGGAAGTAGTGTGGCAGTTTCCTTGTGGCTGTCCTAAGTGCCAGGACAAGCTTTTCTAATGGCAGATATCTCGTTTCTGCATCTAGCAATGTCTTACTAACATAATAAATAGGGATTTGTTCCATCCCTATGTCCCTCAACAGGACTGCACTTACTGCATGCTTGGAAACAGCTAAGTACAGAATTAAAGACTCACCTGGCTGTGGAGTTGACAAAAGGGGGGGTTCGGCCAGATACTTCTTCAGGTCCTGGAAGGCCTGCTCACACTCTGCTCCCATTCAAATCCCTCCCTCTTTTTCAGCAATTGGAAAAAGGGTCTGCACTTGTCACTTGACCTGCTGATGAATCTGTTAAGTGCTGCAGCCATTCCAGTCAGTTTCTGGACTTCCTTTGTGGTTTTCGGACTTTGTAGCCTCTATAGGGCTGTAATTTGATTAGGGTTAGCCTCAATCCCTCTCATGGTCACCAAATGGCCCAGGAACTTTCCTAAACCAACTCCAAACGCACATTTCGAGGCGTTGAGTTTCAGTTTGTACTTCCTCAAGATTTCGAAAGCTTCTTTTAAATTAGCTATATGCCCTCCTTTATCTTGACTCTTTACCACCATATCATCTATGTAAACTTCCATAGTCTTTCCAAGCAACTTCTTGAACATGATGGTTGCAAGTCTTTGGTATGTTGCCCCAGCATTTTTTAGCCCAAACGGCGTAAACTATAGCAGTACAACCCTCGTGGTGTGATAAACGAAGTCTTCTCTTGATCAGGGCCGAACATAGCAATTTGATGATACCCTCGATATGCATCGAGAAAACTCATTCGCTCATAACCAGCGGTTGCATCAACCAACTGGTCAATTCTTGGAAGAGGAAAACTATCCTTTGGGCACGCTTTGTTTAGGTCTGTGAAGTCTACGCAGACACGCCACTTCCCATTCTTTTTCTTCACCACAACGGTGTTGGATAACCATTCTGGGTAGTAGACCTCGCGTATCGCTTTAGCCTCCAGTAAACGATCGACCTCTTCTATTACTGCATCCACATGCTGCACGGCTGCCCTCCTCTTTTTCTGAATGATCGGCTTATGTTGAGAATCAATGTTTAAATGGTGACAGATCACATCTGCATCCACTCCGGGCATCTCCTCTGGTATCCATGCAAATACATCAACATATTCCTTCAGAAATCTTATTGATTCAGCCTTTTCCTTTGCTGGTAATGATTCCCCAATTAAAAAATATTTCTCAGGATCAGTCTCGTTGATCTGAATCTTCTCCAAGCCTTCTACCACTTTTTCAGCCGGACTTCTTCCAACATCCTCGATAGTTGGTTGGTCTGGTACTTCTAATGTATGGACATGGTGGACCTTTGGGGCTCTTTTAATGATGGAGATCAAACATTGTTGAGCCACTTTCTGATTGCCTCTGAGCACTTCAACCCCATTCGATCCTGGGAATTTTACCATCTGGTGATAAGTCGAGGAGACTGCCCTCATCTTGTGCAACCATGTCCTTCCTATAATCGCGTTATAGGAAGAGGGAACATCGACTACTAAGAAATCTGTCCTCAACACCACTGACCCAGCCCGAACAGGTAGTGTTACCTTTCCAAGGGGCCAGACTGCTCCTGCACCGAAGCCGATCAGGGGTGTTGTAGATTGCTCTAAATCTGTTTGGGCCAACCCCAGCTTCTTGAACGCATCGTAGTACAACACCTCTGTACAACTTCCTGAGTCCACAAGAATCCTCTCAATGTCATATTCCCCAACTCGTAGGGTTACGACCAATGCATCGTTGTGGGGTATTTGGACCTCTCCTAGGTCATCATCAGTGAATGATATGCTCTCCTCGCACACATCATTCTCTCGTCCTCCTTTGTTTCCCAATTCGCATCACATGCTGATCGTGCTTAACTTGCCTTTGTAACAGCCTAACCTCATTTCTCGTATAAGGTGTGGCCAACCCATGTATCATATGGATTACTCCTTTAGGGTTTTGCTCCTAACCCAGCTCTATAGCTTTCCCTTTCTCCTTAGGATCCTCCTGAATAAATTCCTTGAGATAGCCCCGAGAGACCAAATCATCAAGGTGCCTCTTGTACATCTCACAATCCTCGGTCATATGGCCCCAATCTTTATGGTAACTGCAGTGCTGATTCGTAGCACGTTTTGCATCCTTATCTCCGCCTAGACTTGGTGGCCATTTAAAATATGGCTGGTTCTTTATTCGATAAAGAATCCTATAAATTGGCTCCTTCCAAACCGTAGTGATAGAAAAGAAAGATTTGGGGTCAGGAGCTTGCTTATCCTTGTACGGCTCTTTCTTAGCCTGCCCATACTCCCTTCTCTCTCTATAAGTCTTGGGCTCTGGCTTATCCACCTTTTTGGCAGGTGCCTTGGGCTGTTCGGCAACCGTCCTGCCATCCTCACGGAGTATGTCATCCTCCATTCTGGCGTGTTGCTCTATCCGTTCCATCAATTTAGCCAGTGTGGCTACCGGATGTTTATTCAATGAACGACACAGCTCTCCCCGAACAGGCAAACCAGTCTTGAAGGTAGCAATTGCGTACTCCTCACTGCAACTTTCAATCTCGTTGAAAGTTTTCCAGTACTTCTTTGCATAATTCCTGATCTGCTCGTTCTCCTCCTGTTTCATGGTGGATAGACTCTCAAAGGTCTTTGGGGCCTTTCTGCTCGTCAGGAACCGAGCAGTGAATTCTTCAGCCAACTGCCTCCATCCTCGTATGGATCGCGGGCCTAGTTTATGAAACCAGGCTAAAGCCACTTTGCCAAGACTGGAGGGGAACATAGCCTGTTGATAATGTTGTATGTGAGCCACGGGATCCGTATTTGTCTCATAAAGTACGAATGTATCGTGCTTCACTCTGCTCGGCAACCTAGCCTCTTGTAGCCTCTTTGTAAAGGGGGAGGCTGCAATATTACTTAGTGCCTTGCGTGCTGCTTCTCGTGCAGTCACTGTCCCATCCTCGAACTCCTTTGATTTGTGAGCCATGACCTTGGCCCAATTAGCATCAGGTCTCTTGTACCTATCTTGATGGTGTTTCCTTGTTCCCTTCTCTTCGGGGGTGGAACTTCTGTCTCTGCTCCTCCTTTTTCGTGAAGAAGTCCTTCTCTCTGGTGTTCGGCTTTTACTTCTGCTTCTCCTTTTTCATGGAGAAGCTTCGTATCGCCCTTTGGTAGGACTCCTGCTTGCTCTTTTCCGTGAATGAGTCTGCTTATGGATTACCAGAGTCCGTCCGCCCCTCTGGGAATGCCTACGAGAGAGTCCAGAATCTTCTGGGTGCTCTCGTACCCGCTGCAACTCCTGTATCTCATACTCTCGTTTCTTAATTAAACGAGCATACTCCTCGATTTCCCTTCTCTTTTTATCGAGGACATCATTATCATTATATACACTTCTTGAATGTGTCTGATTCTTCTCTTCGATGAGACTTACTCCTTCTCGTGGAGCCGGTAGCAGTTTTGTCGCCTTTTTCTCTGGAGTTATCCCCGTTATGTTTACCAGTGGGCTTTCTCAGAGCGCCTGGTGGGGATTTATCTCTTCCCCCACCCAACTGGTCCTTCGGACTAAACGGTGTAACTGGATCTTGTTCCATCGTGATTATTTTTCTGAAAATTTGTTCGTTTCCCACACCGATCGGACCCCGTATCCCGTTGGAGGACTCGTTATGCCCAACCCTGCCCGCTTACGAGGCTATTTTGGCTCTGAGATCGAAAAATCGCAGCAAAAACTCTCCTGAAAGATCCCGATGGAATAAGCACAAATAGTGACGAACAAATGAAAGAAGGAATGGAGGGTGGGGAAGAGATATCGTACAAAAATAAAAAAAGTGGTGCAACACGAGGACTTCCCAGGGGGTCACCTATCCTTGTACTACCTTCGCCCAAGCATGCTTAACTGCGGAGTTCTGATGGGATTCGGTGCATTAGTACTTGTATGATCGCACCCGATACGTTTTCCTATTTCAATTCTTTTGTTCCATTTTTCTACCTGTTGGGCACTGCTCTATCAGTCTAGGGCTTTCTTAGCCACGTCTCGCCGACCGGACCCCGTATCCCGTTAGAGGGCTTGTTACAGTAGACCGTGCCCGCTTACGAGGCTATTTTGGCTCTGAGCTCAAAAAATCACAGCGAAAACTCTCCGGAAAGATCCCGACGGAATGAGCAGAATTAGCGGCGAGCAAATGAAAGAAAGAATGGAGGGTGGGGAAGAGATTTTGTACAAAAACAAAAAAGGGGTGCAACACTAAGACTTCCCAGGGGGTCACCCGTACTAGTACTACTTTCGCCCAAGCACGCTTAACTACGGAGTTCTGATGGGTTCCGGTGCATTAGTGCTAGTATGATCACACCCGATATATTCTTCTCTTTCAATTCGTTTGTACCATTTTTCTGCCCGTTGGGCAATGCTTTCTGTAACACCCGTTCCGAGCATGCACGTGCATCGCATATGACATTTAATTTTATGTTGCATAGGTCATGCTATTTGATACACGTGTTGTGTTATCATTCACATATCATTCATAAATTGTTTAGCGGTACATGATTAAATTTGAGGGTTTAATTAAGTTAATTAAAAAGGGATTGGTCTTGGTAGGGAGAATGAAGGGTTAAGATGAGTTTTGACCTATTAGAACCCATACACCCAACCTCATGGGATAATTATTCCTTAAAAAAAACCTTCTACGGTATTCTACATTATTCCACCCCTCCACCGCTTTCTTTTGTATCACGTAGAGAGAGAGAGAGAGAGAGAGAGAGAGAGAGAGAGAGAGAGAGAGAGAGAGAGAGAAGAAGAAGAAGAAGAAGAGGAGGAGGAATTGGGGAAATCTAATTGAAGGTAAACCCTATCTTATACCTAATCTATGTTTTGGGTTTTGATCAAACATGTATATACCTACATATTCTTGTAGTTTAAATCCTAATTGGTTCATAAGAGAATGGATTTTAACCTAGCAAATTCGTCCATCTTTGGGGCATGTCTCAATTAGAGCTTGAACATAATTGAATCTGTCCTGTTCTTAGCAAATTTTTCTCACAGACTTTCCAACCTTGTAATTTTCTGAAATTTTTACTGGAGATGGATATTCATGTCTAGTTTATTGGGTAAAATTTTCAGAATTTATTCCAAAGAGGGAAAAAAGTTAAAAATCGCGCACCGAACTGCTGCTGTGAAACTCGTATTGCTGACTGCACTGACACAAGTTGGGAAAACAGTCATATCTCCTAGCTCGAGACTCGAAATCATATTCCGCTTGCTTTGCTGAAAACTAGACTTGTAGGGCTTTCCAACGGTGCAACCCGTGCGCTGTGGTTATGCCCGAACAATAACAGAATTTCTGTTAAAGTTTACTTAAAATCTGTCTCTGCACCAGTTTTGGTATTATGTTAAGTTATAGTCGCGAGGCCGTAGTAAGGTTACCTGAACTCCATTTTTTATGAATGACCTGTCGATTCGAAGAGGAAGAAGTTTTCTTTTCAATGGTTAAAGTGTCATTCTTGAATTCACGATTATGTATTGGATATGGTCAGAACCGTACATGTTGGTCATGGTCTAAGCCTTATTCTTGAGAATTCTTGTATCAAATCTCATTGAATCATCTGTTGAGCATTGAAGCCCATCACCCATCATTTTTATTGCATTGGTCTCATGCAGTATCATACTAGGGATGGAGATTAAAAAGAAGATCATATGCTAGACTTATTGATGCATTTTACTTGCATTTTAACATGAGTTGGAGTATGAAATATACTAAGTGTAGTGTCATTCATATTTTAGGATCGGGGGACGAGTCTCCACCTCAAGGTTGAGAAGGAGGCGTTTCGCTTTTGTCTTTTGAATCTCTAAGGTGAGTGTGCTATTTCATTAAAGTGGCTAGCTAAAAATAAACTTATCCTTTTTCTGCAAATGGTGGAATTTTTGACGATAGTGATATGGATCAAGTTGCTTGAAACATGATTTATTTCAAGAGCATGCCATAGCTGTATTGTTGGTTGGAATTGTTTTCTTCTTGATGTACACAAGAAGGGTATAAATTGTCTGTTTGATGTACACAAACAGGGTATAAATTGTTGGAAGTACCCTGTTCACAGGGTCACGGTACCGTCATAACTCCTGGTTGCGAGGGAAGCTACCCTATGGTTTTTTGAAATATTGTTGCTTATTTAATGGTTTGTGAAAAATAACTTGTTTCTTGCTAAATATGGTTAGAAGCATTACTCGATCCATGTTTGTTTGTGTAAATTGTTTTATGCTTTTCGCTTGAATGAAGTAGTAACACTCACAATCCTTTCAGGTAATTGAATTAGAGTTTTGGTCCACTACTGGTCTGACAGGCTATAGGAGCGAGGACGAGGGTCGACTTGGTGTCCTTTTGGCATAGTACTTTTTGTGATATCAATTTTTGGAGAGTTGTCGTACCTTATGTGGATGCAACTCATCTTGTAAAGTTCTCTTGTAAATTTTATTTTGGAAGTCGGTTGTAATATACTTAGTCGACATTGTCTTGCGTTTATGGAATGAATTTCATTAAGGTTGATATTAAGCTTCCATTAAGACTGATTATGTTAATCCTCCTAGAGCGGGTCGTTTCACTTTCTCAGTCTCGGGCTATCGTAGCAACGTCTCGTCGACCGGACCCCGTATCTCGTTAGAGGGGTCGTTACGGCCGACCGTGTCCGCTTACGAGGCTATTTTGGCTCTAAGCTCGAAAAATCGCAGCAAAAACTCTCCGGAAAGATCCCGACGGAATGAGAAAAATTAGCGGCGATCAAATGAAAGAAGAAATGGAGGGTGGGGAAGAGATTTCATGAACTTTTCTCGCAGTTTGGCATTCGGGAATAAGCACAACTTGTTTTTATCGATCTCTCCTTTCCCAAGTCGCTTGGTTTCTTGAACAGATTCTTCTAGCTTGCTGATTTTGGCAGTAAGAGTAGCCAGCTTAGGATCTGTATCTGGCACTTCTTATTTAGGCCACTTAAATTGCGGAGGAGGTTTGGTTTGAAGATTATCACTAATTTCTTGCATAGTTTCCATTACCATGACCAGGTCATTCTTCATGGATGCAATGGAAGCCTTGAGTTGTGTGTCGACATTGGCAATGGATTGCTTGAGTTGGGCATCCAAAGTAGCCATATTTTGCCTGAGCTCTTCCACCCCATTTTCTTGGTCAGCCATTGGTAAGGGATTCTCAAGCAGGATTTCTGTTAATAGTTCTCACGGTATTTCTACTGACGGCTGCCCTTCTTGTACTACCTGAACCTCAAATAGCTGAGAGCCTTCCAAGGTGTCTATGCGAACCAATCTTTGAAGTGGATGAAACCAATTAGGTGCAGTTGCTTCCCTTAAGCGACCAATGTTTTCAGAGTTGACAATAAAGCAAAAGAGATCGACTCACAACTAATCTCAGATGCTCACCCTGCCTTCTACGTGCCTTCTAGAGACTAAACCTAAGACCTACCGTGACCTAGCCCCCACTTAAGGTGTTCGTATAGAAGATTTCAAATAATCCAGGTAGGTGTTGTTAGGCAGGTTAAATTCCGAATGCTTCAGAACCAGAGCCAATCTCCTTACCTTGACCATCCGAGGCAAAGCAATATGACTATTGGAATCCAGATACGCACACACTTAAGGTTGGTCCTAGATCAAGGGAGTCGTTCGGGCATGACAAACGCCGGAGGTATTCCAAACTCCATGGATTTTGAGTCTCCTAGACTGATTGGGAGGAGACGAAGAATCCTAAGGGAACCTTATCCTCTAGCCTGCAGGATGCAATGATGTGTGAATGACATGTATGTACAGGAAAGAGATGCACATAAACAGGATATATCACATAAGTCCTAACCGCAGATTTGTCTTAATTGGGAAGGTTCTATGGCTATGTACGAGTGCAAAGGCCGGTTTGGATCTCAGCAGGGTTTCCCGGACTAGAGCCAAGATGTACTTCCCATTGTCAAGTGTATTGCAAGACAATGGTCGTGCAGTACGATGGCTCATCATGGTCGAGGGTTGCTAGGCATCCCGGGAGAGCTTGTCACTGGTAAACCAGGCAAGATTGCCAGAACGCACTAGCGAGGCTTGTGCAGCGCAGAGTGTACAGGATAAAAGAGTTTTATTTTCCAAAAGCTATTGAAAATTCCCCCCTTTTTGAAAATGTCTTTCAAGCTTGGCCCTCGTGATTATTCAATACTTTGGTTTTATTTGTTTATTTTTTGAAAGTACAAGTAAAGTATTGAATAAAGCGTCCCCAGCAGAGTCGCCACTGTGGGCTCCTCGCCCAGCGCGCCCTCGAAGAGTCGCCACCCGGATTTTTGAGATGGATGATCCGAGAAACCGAGAATTTTTTTGATAAAGGCATTTGATCTAGCGAAAATGTCGAGACTTTGGGTTTGGGAGCCACGTTACAAACGGGGAAGGTTTTGTTAAAAAGCACCCCATTTGTCCGGCAAAACCGGTCTCTACTAAACATTTTCAAAGGAGAAAAACTTCGTATATCCTTCGGAGAATAAAACTCTTTAATAAACAAGCAGAGGGGGAAGGGTCATGGGGAATATATCACATTGGCATGCACGTGGTGTTGCCTGTTCAGAAATAATAAGAATATGATGTTATGAGACGAAATAACTATCCAACAAACTGTCTAGATCAGAATCATCCTCACACGGCTTATCATAATACCGCGCACGGTCTTATGGTATGCCGTGCGATCTACTTGCTTTGTTGTTAGACTATCACCAATACCTAGAACAACGCGCGGTATGTTATATATTCCATGCGTTATTCCCTAAAGATATCAGGAGACACGCAACTGCTGATTCGTTTTGGAACAGTACCATTTCTTTAAGCCATGAACATAAAAATAATTTTCAGCGTATTTGATCACCTGGGATGATCAAGAAAAACTTCTCTCTTTTTTTGGACATAAAACATGGCTTGTAGATATGCTCTCATTTTGAAAAATATTGATGGCAGTATTTCAACAATACAAACAGGCTTGGTGAAGGATGCCGATGATCTAGACTGTCTAAACAAATGGACATCAACTAATAAAAGACCGTGCACCTGAACATACTACGCCGTGTGACGCATCAGAATGCCGCACAGCGTGGAATGTCCAACACAGTGACTGTTTTTATTTTTTAAAATAGTTTTTAAGTCAGTCTTTAACCAAAAGGGGTTAAACCTGACTACAGGAAAATTCCCTCAGGGATCAGGACAGGGCCTATCCCAAGGAAACTTTTTTTTTTTTTTTTTAACCTTTGGTCTTGAGCTTGAACAAGGACGGATGATGATGGATGAGTATGAGCAAGTGCGGGTAAGAAAGAATGAGTGTGGATGTGAGTGGTTGTTGGGTGTTTTGGTTGGTAAGGTCTCAAAGTGAGCAAAAGTCTAACTTTGATGATGAGGAGAAAAATAGAGTATCTTGAGAAAGAAAGTGCCTAAAGAATGTTTTTTTTTTTTAGAACAACACTTCTCAAGGCTTGGAAATGGAAAGTAGATGTAAAGGCAAGGGGAGAGAGAGAGAGAGAGAGAGAGAGAGAGAGAGAGAGATTGGAAATTCATAAAGAGGGGGCGGGGGGGGGGGATCCTTTCTCTTGAGTGGAGAGGTGCATTTATAGGCAAAAGGCCAAGAATTTTGAATTCAAACGAGGGAGGTGTTTTCTGGGCGGGTTAGAAGTGCTTTTTCAGCTATGCCATTTTGCAGCTGTGGCTCAAACAGGCATGGCCGACAGCTTACTGAGCCAGTCAGAACTTTTCCACAAAATGCCGTGCGGTTAACCTCATGACCGCGTGTGGCGTAATAAGTTTTATTACGCCGCGAGGTGTAGAAATGTTTCGTGCGGTATTATAGGTTCAGTGCAGGGCTTTTTGGGCTTATCTGAGTTTTTGGATTGTCTGGACTTTTTGGGCTAAGGAAGTCCTTTATTCAAGCTCTCAAAGGTATCGTTTCCTTTATTTCATCATCGAGATGTTCAAAGAACCTCCGAGGTCCGGATTTGGGGTGTCTACAGCAGCGAGCAAAGAGAAGAAGGAAGGGAGGGAGGAAAATGATTTCGTACAAAAACAAAAAAGGGGTGCAACACGAGGACTTCCTAGAAGGTCACCCATCCTAGTACTACTCTCGCCTCAGCACGCTTAATTGCGAAGTTCTTATGAGATGTGGTATATTAATGCTAGTATGATCGCACCTAAAATGTTCTTTTCTTTCAATTCTTTTGTTCTATTTTTTTGCCTGTTGGGTGCTAATCTCTAAGCCATGTGCTTTATTAGCCACGTCTCGCCAACCGGACCCCATATCCCGTTGGAGGGCTCTCTAGGGCCAACAGTGCCCGCCTAAGAGGGAATTTTGGCTCCGAGCTTGACAAATCGCACCTAAACTCTCCGGAAAGCTCTTGACGAGACTAGCAGAATTGGCGACGAGCAAAGAGTAAAAGGAAAGGAGAGGGAAAATGATTTTGTACAAAAATCAAAAAGGGGTGCAACACGAGGACTTCCCAGAGGGTCACCAATCCTAGTACTACTCTCGCCCAAGCACGCTTAACTACGAAGTTTTGATGCAATTCGGTGCATTAGTGCTGGTATGATAGCACACGAAATGTTCTTCTCTTTCAATTCTTTTGTTCCATTTTTCTACCCGTTGGGCACTACTCTTAGTCACGGGCTTTCTTAGTCACTTCTCACCGACCGGACCTCGTATCCCGTTTGAGGGCTCGCTTGGGCCGACTATGCCCGCTTAAGAGGGAATTTTGGCTTCGAGCTCGAAAAATCACAGCTAAAGCTCTCCAGAAAGGTCTCGATGAGATGTGCAGAATTGTCGGCGAACAAGAGAAAAAGAAAGGGTGGGGGGAAAAGATGCCGTACAAAAACCAAAAAGGAGTGCAACACGAGGACTTCCCAATGGGTCACCTGTAACGCACCAAATTTTGGGAACGTTAAATAAACGATTTCATTGAAAAGCTAAATAGAGTCTGGCTCTTTATTACATCATAACTCTCACAAGAGTACTTTTATTCAACAAAAGGAGGGAAAACTAGGGTTCCTAACTACAGCTTCGCCTGCTCCTCCATTCTAGCCAGCTCTTCAGCTCCAAAAGCTTCCAAGGTGTAGAGTTCACCCTGTTCATCTATAAGGTCTGACACATTATACCAGCGTCGCCATCAATATAATATGTCAGGGTCACCAAAGGTAACACCGTGAGTTACAAAAGCTCAATAGAATAATCCATACCCATTAACCCTTAACTTACAAGCAGAAGATCATAGTTTGACAATTTCCACATAGTACTTGCATATCTAACAAATAGTTAACAATGACACATCCACATTCAATATCCAAACTAACGTTGGTGTTCATGATTTTTTTGAGTTTCTCTTACACGACTTCTCGTAGACCGTGTCACCATTTTTATACCAAATCAACATTTCCAAAATCGTTTTTTAACACACCCAACCTCGGTTTTGCCGTTCCGGTCTCCCGAGTATCCTCACAATGGTTCCGCCGCACCGAGTTCCCATTGGTACACAAAAATATTGAATTTGGCATTGGCTCCTCTCCACGGATAATCAATCCACAATTCAAAATCCTCAGTTCCGCTGCTCCGGGTTCCCGAGTATCCTCACAATGGTTCCGCCGCTCCGGGTTCCCATGTGGGTTTTCGAAAATCATTAAACCAATTATATTGGTTCCTCTCCGCGGATAACCAAACCACAATTCATCCCTCGGTTCGGCTGCTCCGGGTTTCCGAGTATACCACAATGGTTCCGCCGCTCCGAATTCCCATTGGTTTTTCGAAAATATTTTACACACACGCACTCCTCACAATGGGCCACCAAATCCGGCCACATTACAGTTTCCAAAACATTTCTCGTTTGCAAATCACATCATTCCATTAACACTCTAGGTGTCATGTTTCTACATTCTCGATTTCTGTGTCTCGTTTTCATGCAACGACTCCGCGGTAGGACTTTTCACATACGTAATCATAAATCATTCATTGTAATCTTGAAACTAAACTAGCAAGATCATCCAACTAAATCATGCTCAAAACACCTCTTAAAGCATAACGCCACATGTACAGACGCCTTTGGAGTGAAAATCACTTATGCTTTACAACAAGACAAGTAATACAAGCAATTCATGTATACATGCTCATAACCATCCTAAAGATCAAAATACGAATACTTCCGTGTATTTCGATATACAAACAACATACAATATACGTAGAGTAAGTAAGTAGAGGTATTCTACGTATACTTAGAGTAAGCGGTTCGAAGTATTCTACCGTTCTTCTTGGCGTTAGGGCGGCTACGGAAAAGTAAGTTGACGATCCGGCAGAGTGACTTCCTACGGTAAGCTTTCGGTAGTTTCGGAAGAGAAAGGTTTCTCTCGAAACTACTTCGTGACTAGAACTTATAAACTTTACGGATTGAAAGGGTGGTTTAGGATGAGTTTCTTGAGGATCTTAGGAAGAACTCAAGAACACTCAAGAACAAGGAAGAACAAAGTAAGAACACAAAGATTTTCTAGAGAGAAGTTGGAGGATTTGAAGGTGTGAGTTGAATGGTGAATGGGGGGTGCTATTTATAGCCAAACTAACTTCTATTACCCAATGAATAAAATTTTTTCTAGCAATTATTGTCCAATGGTTAAAAGGGCAATTATGATTGAAAGCCTTCCATGACTTGTCAAATCCAATCTTTAGGCATAAGGCTATAAAATCAAGTAGAATCTTAGGCTTTCTAGGTAAATCTAGGTGATCATAGTCTAGGTTGGCAAGTCTTTATAAGTCTAGGGTAGGGTTTGATTAGGCTAAGGCATAGCCTTCCATGTTTAGTCATTCATAGGTCTAGGTTGTAGTCAATTTCTAGGATGATTAAAGGCTACTTTGGAATCAAATCTAGGATGATTAGGGCTAGGATTCTATGCTAGAAATTGACTAGAAATGAGTTGGCAAATAGGAAATAGGCTTATGGCTACATAGGACTAAAAAGGTAGCTTGTATAAGTGTACAAGTCAAGGACACACATGCACACACACATCTCTCTCTCTCCTCCTCCCTCTCTCTCCTCTCTGCCTTCTCTCTCTCTCTCTCTCTCTCTCTCTCTCTCTCTCTCTCTCTCTATGTAGGTAGGTATGTATATATATGTATCTAGGAAAGTAACCCTAGAATAATTAGGCTTATGGCTATAACCCTAGGTTGGCTATAACCCTAGGTTTGCATGCATGGCATGGCTAGGCTTGCTTCTTTTGGAAGCAAAATGATAGCTATGACTTGTCTTGTCCAAGTCATACACACATTGGCAAGTCAATTGTCTATCATCCAAGGGATAAGAATTTCCCTAGCATTTATTAACCAATGGTTAAAGAGATAAGATGATAGGTATGGCTTTGAATGACTAGTCATGGGGTATAATGATTACTTCTAATGGCCTAATGGTTCAATTAGGGTTAGGAGGGGTTTACAAGGTTCAAAGATGGTCAAAAAAGTCCAATTAGGGTTAGGAAAAAGTAACTAGGTGAATTGGTAGTCCGGTTCCTCCAACTAGTCGGTTAAAAACTAATTCTACTTGCCACGTAGGATTTCTAGTCAAGAAATATAATTTTAAAGGACTAAAATCTAATTATGACGGATTATAGAAATTAAGAAGGAATTTTAAAAGTAATATCGAGTAATTAAAATAAAATTTAAATATTTAACAAAAATTTTATTCATCAAAAATCAGGGTCGTTACATCACCCATTCCAGTACTACTCTCGCCCTAGCACGTTTAACTGCGGAGCTTTGATAGTATCCGGTGCATTAGTGCTGGTATGATCACACCCGAAATGTTCTCCTCTTTTAATTCTTTTGTTCCATTTTTCTGCCCGTTGGGCACTACTCTCTAAGTCACGGGCTTTCTTAGCCACGTCTTGCCAACTGGATCTCGTATCCCGTTGGAGGGCTCGCTAGGGTCAATCGTGCCCGCTTAAGAGGGAATTTTTACTTCGAGCTCGAAAAATTACAGCTAAAACTCTTCGAAAAGCTCTCGACAAGACGAGCAGAATTGGTGGCGTGCAAAGAGAAGAAGAAAGGGATGGGAGAAAAAGATTTCGTACATAAATCAGAAAGGGTTGCAACACGAAGACTTTCCAGGGAGTCACCCATCCTAGTACAATACTCTCGCCCAAGCACACTTAACTGCAGAATTCTGACGGAATCCGGTGCATTAGTGCTGAAATGATCGCACCCAGAATGTTCTCATCTTTCAATTCCTTAATTTCATTTTTCTGCCCGTTGGGTACTACTCTCTCAGCCACGGACTTTCTTGATATTTGCATTGGTTTAAAAGGATTGAAAATTGGAACACTTTATTTTTTAACTATATTTTTTACGAATATTTTAATAAGTTTACGCACGTGTGCACGTGTGCATTGGTAGGTGCCTGTGTCGGCTACCGGATGTGCCAGGTAGGACAAACAAACACTCTTCTGTTTTATTAAGTAGATATAGATATAGATTCTCCTACTTCATTTTACTTCCATGTATAGTTTGGATATAATGTGAGAAAGACTTGCCCGTCTTTTACTAATTGTGTGACAAGGAGACTTTAAGTGAGATTCATGAATTTTATCTCGAAGAGATATTCAACAGTCACAATTTACTCAAAGAAAGGCGGATATGATCTTATGACAATGACTTCCCATATCAATGTCTCAAACTAATTTCTCGAACTCTGTTTATAATACGCTTTTTTTAGTTGTCTCTTCAGTTCCATGTTCATGTGTTTGATTACTAAAATTTAAAAAAAATACTATCTCATTTGGTGTAACTTTCCAACAATAGCATGTGATGGTATTCTCAAGTGTTGCATTCGATACTTTTTTTTTACATTAAGTCTGTCTACATAGATAAATAGTTCACAGATTATGCATAGATTTTATTGTGAACCCATCACGGATCCCACACAAACGATCCAAACTGTTCATTAAATGTAAAATATTTTTTCAAATGTCTCTGCAAAAAATTAGCCAAATCCAATACCTATAAATGCTTGATCCAATCATCTAACTTTTCATGATCCGAAAATTTGAATAAAAAGTTAGATGATTAGATCAAGCACTTTTAAGTATCGGATTAAACTAATTTTTTGTAGAGACCCTTGAAAAAATGCTTTACATTTAATGAGTGGCTTGAATCATTTGTGTGAAATCCGTGGTGAACCGCACAATAAAATCTGTGCACTATTTGTCTGTGTGGTTAGCAGCGTTGTTTTTTTTAATCGCTTCCTATCCGATACAATGTTTGTCTTGATATGAGTGCTTGTGTGCTGAAGTAGTAACCGACAGTAAGTTAGGCAACAAACAACATAATGCCTCTATCAAGTATCATCAATATGGTGTACGGTTTTCTACACAACTAGGTCTAACCTATGTGCAGGTAAGTCACATGCTATAGCTCAGCTAGTTACTGGTTTATTACTACTATACTCCTTTTGTAGCCAAAAAAACAAATCTCCATCGAAGTGTTTACAAAAAGTTGAACTATTCTATGAATATATGTATATATGCATATACATATCTATGAATATATATATACATATACATATATACAGTCCGGATCAAGTCCGCACCCTTACGGTCCGCACCTGTCCGCATCTCCCATTTCCCGATTGAATTTTGATGATCCGAACCCGCTCAATGTGTTCAGAACGTGATTTTAAGGATACCAGCGAGAAATCAGCAAAAAAATGACCGGAAATGGCTTGATCTGAGCAGTTTTTTTCTGAACCATTCAAAAAAAAAATGCTCAGATCAAGCCCTTTTCGGTCATTTTTTTTGCTGATTTCACGCGAGTACCCTTAAAATCACGTTCTAATCACATTGAGCGGCTCGGATCATCGAAATTCAATCAGGAAATGTGAGAAATGGGGAGGTGTGGACTGGAGCTCCGGTCCACACCTCCTGACTTGATCCTGACTGTACATATATATATGTATATATTTGTGTGTGCGTGTGTAATTAAAATTTTGATATTGATGAAAACATTATATACAGAAAGTGTTTTTATTTTATATATACATATATATATATATATATGTATATATTTGTGTGTGTGTGTAATTAAAATTTTGATATTGATGAAAACATTATATACAGAAAGTGTTTTTATTTTTATTAAAAGAATAATACGAATCTTCATAAAAGACTAAAAATTACAGGAATGAGGGAGTAGTTAACAAGAGAAATAAACCTCCAAAGTTTTTCAGCCAATTTGGTTGAGCTAATAGTAATGATCAGTAAGAAGAAAGCAGAGCAGATTAGCCCTCTGTACCTTTACTTTCCCATGGCTCTTTCTGTGTCGAATTATACGGCTACATTCACCAATCCAAAAAAAACCCACAAATTTGATTTTCAAAAAAAGGAGAAAGCAGAGCTACAAAAAATTTGATCAATACCAGCGATTTTTCTACCGGCACTTGGAAAAAACACTACAATATGAGGTCAACACCAGTGCTTTTTCTAGCCGCTACTAGAATGGAAATTTTCTAGCGCCCAAAGCAAAAGCACTTGAATAGTCGGATCGTTTCTAGTGCCTAAGTAAAAGCGCTAGAATAGACCTTCCATTTACCAGCAACCAGAAAAAGCACGGACGAAGGAAATAATTAAGTTTACTATTACTCGTCAGTCAATGGTGGAACTTAAATTTATAGAGCATCTCTGTCCGAAGCTAAACTCTAATTTATTAGCGTTCCAAGGTTTATCAGACAAAATATGACTTATTTTATTATGTCATTGGACAATAAAATTTTGCATTTTGTAGTTTTAAGTGTTGGTTTTTAGTCACCCATTCTGTAACGTGGTTTACCACAACGCATAATCAGAAATGAACTACAAAATGCAAAATTCTGATTATACTTGCATACTATGATACATAACCATTCTTCTGAATCCATTAGGCCCCAATTGGATGCAGGTAAAGGAGGGCGGATGAGGATTGCGCCCGGATGAGAATGAGAGGCCCACTCTTATCCTTGGTTTGGTAAGAGTTTTGTGCAACGGAATGAACTTACCTTCCCTTTTTTGTAATCCTGGCGAAGAGGGGCGACGGGGAATTATTTTTCGGATGGCTTTTGACCCATCCATAAATAATCCGGCGTCCACCCCTCCTCATTCCCCTCCCCCAATTCCTAGGGCTCCACCTCTACCGCTACGCCTACGCCCTCCCTTGCTTTTGTTCGAACAGAGATGGGTTTTGTGGTAATTTGGAGACATATCATCCTAATGCTTTCTCACATTCTGAACATAATCTTTAAATTCATAATTCAAAATTTAATAATGATTGAACCTCAAACACTCTTCTCCCCTGCGACGGTGCGGGTGAAATTTTGTTAAAAAATGGTTTAAGTATTGGGGCCTACGTACGGTACCCGGAAAATCAAGTCCAGGTCACAGTTTTGACCTGAAATTGGGTCCAAGAAAGGGGACATGCATTTAAGTCTGTGTGAATTGTGAGTCGGTATATCTTGGGCTGGTCTCGGAATGGTCCATGTTATAACCTGAACGATGCAGGTTTGACTCCCTGTGAAATCCGTTAGTCCGTAAAATATGCCCCCCAAATGAAGTGTACGGGCTTGTTCGTTTGGGAGTTTTAAAGCCGATTAAAAACTGTGGTCATCAAAGGAGGTTTTTCATTATCGACAGAATACTCCCTTTGTCCTTATTTTTTACTCCTTCCGTCTCATTTTCTTTGTCCATTATTTTTTTGTCACTTTATAGTGTCTATTACGTATATCTTTTAATCTATAATATTTTTCATGATTTCGACAACTTTGTATTTTAGAACAAATAGAAATCTATCAAATAAAATCCATATTGCATATTTTTGGAGATTCATATTGAATGATATAAGCCATTGAAAACTGATACGAATCAAAAAAGGACAATGAAAATGGGACAGAGGATGTAGTTCCAATTAGCACATTTTATTGTTCAAAAATATTGCCGTACTACACAATCAAAAGGGCAGTAGTTAATGAAATTCTTAGTTTACCCTTCTACTTTTAGATCAATAGTACTAACAAAATTTTAAAAAGACTATTGGACAAATAGTATATGCAATGATTGAAGGGTAAAATGGGAATCTAGTGATCAAACATGCAATCATTATGTTCTCTTATTTAGTTGAAATTCCCAAAAAGAACAAAAAATGGGGATGGAGAGACCGAGAGAGCATTTATTTTTCGGATAATTATTGATGATGTTTGATTTTGGTCTAGTTTTGATTTGAGCTCTTAGGTCTTAAACTCCAAGGGTTATAAGGTCTTCGAGCACCAAGGTTGGTGGCTTCAAGTACGGTTAAACTGACTTTTCAATGAAAAAAAGGACCGTTAAACAATTTGTCAATGAAAAATGATCAAGCTTGGAGAGGTTAGGGTTTAAGGGTAAAGTAGAAGAAGATCCATCTACTTGTCCCCTACCTTATCCTCTCTTTTAATTGAACAGGCATGAAGCCTGCCTATATTGCATCCATGATGTAATATGTAATATTGACAATAACGTGTATCGGTGTACAATAATACTCTCAAAAGAGAGAAAATGGCCTCCTTGGAAAGTAGAGAAACAAACCACAACCTCAATGCATGGAGGAATTGAAACCTACATGCAAGAGGTATTATTATAGCACGAAAATAAAAGAAAAACTCCACACGGAGAGGAAAGAACACAAAAAGAGAGAGAAAAAAAAGACCTCTCTCTCCTCATCTCTAGCCTTACGAGCTTCACCAAGCCTTCTTCATCTTCAAAAAAGTTGTAGCCTTCACCACAAATTGGATTATATTTGGTTAGGGGTGGTCGATCAGCTTGCGTGCAACATGCACCGACGTAGTCAATAACGCCATGCTACTGTTAGTACAAATTTGAGACGTAGTTGGAGATCCAACCCATCTCTAAAACTCTAAAATAGAGAATGGAGGTGACATATTGGAGGGAGATTTTGTAATTTGTTCTCACTTTTTGCACTTTAATTATGAGAGAATTTATGAGGGATCAATCATACTTTTTAGAGATTTTGTCTATGGGTAGACCTATGGTATACACTCCTTAATAAGTGTGTATTGTACGCACCCTCTATATATTCCCTTAAATTTGAAATAATCTAATCTTAACCGTTCAATTTTTTAATTAAAAAAAAGGGCAATATGTCTAACCGGTCATCACTTACTCTATTGTTAAGTTTCCCTGTCTTCTATCTTTAATGGGCTTTCAAATGCGGTCCAATATCAATTTGGGTGGACTAGAAATTGAAATTTTTAGGAATATTTTTTTTTTTACTTTCTAAACTATTAAATTTAAAATTATGAAAACAATAAAATAATTTAACACTAATTTAATAAACCAATAAAGTTAGACTGTTCGATATGATCAATTTTTTAGTCCAATTTGATCAACATGACATTATTAAATAATAATGTCTTTTGATATGTACTTGTCAATATCCGATAATCTTTAATTTTAGTAATAATGTTGAATATATTAAGACTTGATATCCTAACGGTTTAAATCGATCATCCTAACAAAAAATTAAAAAAACAAAACTTAAGTTAAAATTGGTCATACTTTTGACAGTCATACTCAACCCATTTCACTTGAAAGGTCGAACCCAAATTCTTGTCTTGAGACAGTTGAATAATTAATTTTTTAGTGAACTCTTATCTATCCACGAAAAATTGGAGGGGTTTTGATTTTTTGGATTAAACTTTTTAGAGAGATAATTTGATTTCAAGAAATATTTTGAGAGGAAATTGCAATTGTATTAAAATTTTTGGGTATAGTACTTACTTTTTGGTGAATTTCTTGGATGAAAATTTTGAGCGAGAATTTCATTTTTAGTTTAAATTTTAGAGGTATTGTATAGGAAAAAATTAAAATTTTAAAAAAATAATATGGATGAAATTGAAAATTAAGATAATATGGCGGAAATTTTAAAATTTTAAAAAATAATGTGGCCGAAATTAAAAATAATTTTAGTTTAAATTTCGTATAACACATTGTGCTAAGGTAACGGCAATGTATGGTATTGTTACTGAATTTGTGGTTTTTAGACATGTATTTTGCTTAGGTATAATTATTATTGATTGTGGTACGACATATTTTGGTCTTATTATCGAATATTTTAATCGATTTCCTTTGGTACGACATGTTGTGGTAAGAAAACGTCAATTTATGGTATTATCATAACAATTGTGATTTGTTATATAATTTGTGATATTTACATATGTTTTCTTTTGATACGACATGTTGTGGTAAGAAAATGACAATTTTAGGTGTTGTCATAACAATTTTGGTTATTTTATAAAATTTGTGGTATTCTACAAATATTTTTGGCTTTGGTATAACAATTGTTGATTCTGGTACGACATATTTTGATTTGGTTACGGAATATCATACGAGTCAAAGAATTTTTGATACGATTCATTGTGATAAGATAATGCAAATTTATGGTGGTGTTATAACATTTGTGGATAGCATTATTTAATCTTTGATATTGTACTCATATATTTGGTTGGGGTGCAAGTATTATAGATTCTGGTACGGATATTTATGGTTACATAATAACAATATTTTTTAATTATGGGTAACTGCTGATCGATGACTTGTTCAACAGGTAAATTTTAAGGTACAAGTCGTAACTAGCATCATAAATATGCATTAGAAAACCAAAAATCGGCATAATGAAAATCACAAACTGTCATAATTTAGACATATGGCATACCCTGTGTACCATAACTTTCTCATTTGTTCTCTAGATTGGAAGTAAGGTCTCCATATTTAAAGAACCAGATGCAATTTGGAGACCCAAATATTAACATGAAAGGAGATTGGAACATGTTTTAGGATCATTGAACGTTTTTGCCTAGATGATCACAAATAAAATAATCTTCAAAGTAATTTGTTCAGCAATGTGGTTACAAACTATCAGTGATAATTCATTCACGAGTGAAATATTCGTGTTTTATTTTTTGTTTGCCTTACATCAGAAACTACCCATGCTTTTTATTCGTTCCTTTTTCTATTTTCAAAACCACTATACAAGTGGAAACAATTTTTAACCATTGGATTTACATCGGTTGATCAATTGAAAGGAAAATTATTACACACTCCTAGAGCGTCATGAGGATGAGAGCCTGTATCATGGAAGGTCATTCCTTTTCTATCTCTACTTCCAACCAAACAAAATTATCGGTAAACCTACTTGGTAGAATCAGACCCCATAGAGGTAGACAGTAGACACAATCTTTAAGAATCCAAAGGGTTAGCTCAAGTGGTAAAAAAGGTGAAGTAAATTTGCAAATCTCTAATCTCCTCTCACCAAAGGCCTGATATTTCGGGCTAGCTTGCAAAAGTTTCACTCCAGAATTTTCCTATTCCTACGTGAGCGACTCGTCATTGAATCGAGCCGGGATGTGATTAGTTTTGGCCCACATATGTTCGCCCGAACGTAACATGCATGGAACCTCTCAAGTACTATAAATTTTTATGGGGCTGGTTCGACTTTGCTCCGATTTTAATTGACTTACCCACTAGTAAACCGTAAGATAGAGATCTCAAGGATTAGTTAATGTGCTCACAAAGTAGTTCCGAACTCGTGAATTAAAAAAAAAAAACCATATCAAAGGTTGTACCAAAAGCAATTTATTAGAGTAGTGTATATATCCATTGAAAGAGGCGAAGCGGATGAGAAACAAAACAAAAATGCCCCATGCAAATGGTACAAGGTACCCCATGTAACATAATCACCGAAACGAGTAGGAGGCCCATGCTCTGTTCCATGTGATATCCACATTGATTGATTATCATTACTCGGGTAAAGATGCCACTTGACCCTCACCAGTATTTCTTGAATCTTTCACGCACATTGTCATTACATGGTCTCCATGCCACATATACTTGTAACTTATATTATCGTGTGCGTATACGAGTCACTGCTGGAGACTTATATTATCGTGTGCGTATACGAGTCACTGCTGGAGAGAGAGAGAGAGAGAGAGAGAGAGAGAGAGAGATGGCGTAAGGGGGTGGGACTGCAGAGCTGAAACCAACCACTACAAGAAAGATGCAAATCAGGGCAAGAAATTAGAAAAAAGAGAGAAAAAACGAAAGAAAGCGAAATCCCAGACCCTAAAAGCTGTAATCAGATGTCCGTTAGTGTGGCATCTTGCTGTGTTGGCTCCTTGTCTTGTACCTCTCTCTCTCTCTCTCTCCGAGCTCTGCCACAGCTACGACTTTGTTTTCTCTTTCTTCTTGTTAGTCTTGTCCCACATCACTCATCTAAGCCACCCAAGCTTGGTTAATAAATTCTAGAGGCTACTCCACCTATTGCCAATTGGTTTTAGGTTGGAACCCTCCAAGAAATCTAACATGGTATCAGAGCTAGGTCTTGGGTGGCCTCACCTCTCGTGGGAAAGTCTCTGTCATCTCTGTCGCCCGAGTCAGTCAGTCAGCTCCTGGTCTGTCACCTCCACGTGCATCCGGGGTACCCGTGAGGGGGAGTGTTAGACTTGTCCCACATCGCTCATCTAAGCCACCCAAGCTTGGTTAATAAATTCTAGAGGCTACTCCACCTATTGCCAATTGGTTTTAGGTTGGAACCCTCCAAGAAATCTAACACTTCTATTAGAATGGAGTAAATGACACTATCGGTTCCTGTAGTTTTAGTAACTTTCCAGCTCGATCCTTACAATTCATTTTAATCGGTCGAAATCTTGTGCTACTTCCTTCGTTTTCTAATTAATAGGAAACCATTGCGAAATATCAAGTCGCTTTACAAATAAAAAGTAAAATAGTTGCGGAAATATATTTTTTAAATTTTGCTTACCAAATTAAAGGTTCAATCGTAATAGACTATCAATGGGGAACATAGAGTATTTTATTTCAATTTCAAAATAGTCCATCTCTTATTATTCGTTAGTATTAAAACTAAAAAAGTAACGTGTGCAAATCAAGAGATGAAATTTTGAAAATTTCCCTTGGGGACAACCATTTGCCCCATGTCTGACAAATACCCGTCTTAGCTTGATCAAGTGAAAGCATGTTTTTGCTGATTTTTCTCCCAATAAAAGTCGGCATGATAGAACTTAGAGAACCTGCTCGAATATGATGATTTATGTAACATTCTCCTCCAAATACTCAAACCCTCTTTGACCTTGGTTTTTATTAATATGCCCTTAAAGATGTTCTACTTAGTTTTTGCAAAATACTATACCTAAGGCAAATGCACAACTGAACTCCATCGCCTAGATGCTAAATTATGTATTTTGAAACTTCTCTTGTTTTTAAAACCACATTTCAGTGAAAGAATTTGATAAAAGGTTGTTACTTGAATAAGATTTCTTTTCATGTCAGTAATCTTTGGACTTGAGTATTTTCTTAAAAATTGAAAACCCAATTGCAGACAGATTCAATAATTTGTCAACTTTCTCATTGGATTATTGAGGGTTCTCAATATCCATGCTCTACCCATTATTATTCCACGGTATTCCAACACTCCTAGATAAGAAAAGGACTTATAACAACCGTGACTCTCATATTTTCAAGTGTTTCATCTTGGTCTTTAGAGTTTAAATTCTCTTCCTTTTTTGATATTTAAATTTGTTTTGTTTGTACTTAAAATGTGAAGGTAAAGTCACAAAGAGAGTGTACTACTGTACGTCCCAAAATCATTACGCATTCTTTTGTTTATACACAACTTATCTATAATCAAAATTTTTGTCACCATTTGTTTTCAGGTTGTACGATAGGCTTCTCCACCAGAGAGACCATATTGTGAGTCAAAATAATGTAAGAGTGCGAGGTTCAAATTGACAAAATCGAAACGTCGAAACCAAAGTTAAATGAAAATCTAATACTATAGGAAACAATGGTGCGGTGCAATTTACCTTCGTATTATTTATGATTGAATCTCTGTTCTGTTCTGTTCTGAGAGAGAGAGAGAGAGAGAGAGAGAGGAGGGCTCATGAAACGAGGTTGAGGACGACGTTGGTTCTTCCCTCTGCTTTCCCGGGGCTCCTTCCGTTCTTTCTTCCAAAAAGCTTTTTCTGCTACGTGCTTTTGTCTTTCCATGTTCCATCTTTCCCCTGTTTCCATCACCTTCTTCTCTCTCTAGGAATTAGACAGAGATAGAAGCATTTATAACTAGTAGGTAGTGTCATTCACTTACTGAACCTTTTGGGATATTAACCTCACATCTCAATCAGCACAAATACCTCTCTCTCTCTCTCTCTCTCTCTCTCTCACTTGCCCACCATCTTTATCTCTCTCTGTTTCTCAAACCCACTCTGTATTCCCCTGTTTGAACTTCAGAGTAATCTCCCTTTCTGTTTACCCGAAATGGGTTCTAGTGGCAATTTCGATTGTAATCATAAACTTAACCACATCACAGTTTACTTTCTCTTTCTCTTGATTTCGAGCTCGACCCAACTGAGATTTACTGCAGGAGGTAAATGACATCCTCTTATTTCAAGAAAAAATATTAATTGTGAACTGCCTTTTTCAGTTATTCTGATCACAAAAATTGTGTCTTTAGCCAAATTTCTTTGTTTTCTGAACGTTTTCGGTGTTTCAGGTCGACCAATTAACATACCTACTGGCCATTTTCAGGTGAGACTTCAAAACACACACACACACACACTCTCTCTCTCTCTCTCTGGATTTAATTTGTTAGCAAAATTGGATGGAAATTAAACAGGAGGAGAAGGCGATGTTGAGAGCCCAAATTGGTTCGAGGCCACCGAAATGCGAGAGGAGATGCAGTTCATGTGGGCCTTGTGAAGCAATTCAGGTTCCAACAAATCCACAGACCAAATTTGGGGGAAAAAACTCTTCATTGTCAATTCCTACCATCGAGTATGCCAGAGGGGGCGATGATAGCTCCAACTACAAGCCCATGAGTTGGAAGTGCAAATGTGGGAATTCCATCTTCAACCCATGACTTGTAGTTGTTTTGTATATACATTTTGAAGATTATTGTTCTGATTTGAGTTTTTGAATCTGGCTATGTGTATATAGGATGAGTGATACTTTCTACACTTTGATTCCCTCTTGAAATATGAAGTTTTATTTTTGGTTTGGCTTTTCAATTAATCTTTGCTGTGAAGACTGTATGTTGGGACTAGCTTAATTTCTTCCTTCTTGTTTTCTAATGGGATTATCTGATTTATTTGCCCATTAATGACAAAATTTTAAACATTGTACGTAGAGCTTGCTTATATGAACATATTATCTATACAACAATACGAATCATGAAGAATGATGTGATAAGCAATGTCTATTATACAGTTATCTCATAAGTGCTCCTTTAGTTCTCATATGGTTAGGCCTGTGATTAATAAACTTCTTTCTTTACTGTTCAAAAAAAAAAATGGTTAGGCATGTGTTTATCATCGTCCATTTATCTCACCGCACTAAGCTTCCAATATTACAGTACTTTATAGTTTAGAGACTATTTAGGTCAGGTTCCTCCAAAAATATCTTATATGGTATTGGTCTTTGGAGTTAGTTCTTAGGTGACATTACTTCACGTGGTCGAGTCTTTGCTCAAATCGGTTTCCTCACCTTTGAAATCCATACATATATCCATGCAAGGCGGAGTCAACTTGATGCAAGTGGGGTCCCCACTCTCCTTGATTTTTTTTTTTTTGCCCCAACGATATACATAAGCGGGGGTTAGTGAGGATGTTAGAGTTAGCACGGGGAGATCAGGAGCTACTCATAGCCCTGGTTCCCTAAAGGGCCTGCCTTCTGTGGGGCTCGAACCCAAGACCTTCCACAAAGGGGAGGCAATGACTGACCAACTGCACTAAGCAGTGGTTGTCCACTCTCCTTGATTGCTCACTAACATATCTCTGATTTTGCGTATAAATTAGGTAATTTTATCCCCATAATAAATCTTGAGTTGCCTCAATTTGCTTTAAATATAAGACACGATACAAATACTTAACCGTTCTCTTCTCTTGGCAACTTGATAACATTACAAATGAGATTATCATATATGCATCAAAAATCTCTATAGTAAAGGAACATTTCATTTAATAATCAATATCTAGTGTTTAATGAACCTCTCAATTTAATTATTTTTTTCACTTAGCAACTAGGGAAAAATAAGTAACATATGATGCTAGTTTTTGACTCCGCTAATAAAAAATTTCTGAGACTCCACCCCTCATCCACATGCTATCACAGACTGCAAGTGCGGGGCATAATATTAGACTGCACATGAAGATGTGAGAACATTAGATTGTATTTCGCACCGCTTACCAAATGCTGCCCAAATTTCATTAATATCATGCAGAAGCTAATCTATCTATTCCTTATTGTTTTCAAATTAATAGGATTCCTCCAAAAAGAATCTTACACTAATCACGTATGTATGACTATTCTTCTGTTGCATAAAATCTCTCAGTTTTCATGGTCTCATATAATCCAATCTCGTCTAATCTTCCTCAAACTTAATTCGGATCCAATCTTGTCACCACTCTCTCTCTCTCTCTCTCTCTCTCTCTCTCTCCTGAGTATTGATTTCTTGCGTATTAGTGTGTATAAAGTCACAGGAGCCGTCACGTAAGTCCCGAGAAAGGCAGCCCAGAAATAGTGTTAATGACAACAAATATTGTGGTAGTGAAACACCAGACTGTTTTCCCACTGATTTACTAGGCTACCATAGGCCATTTCCTGATACTGGGCCTAACTTGACTTGCAAGAAATCTCCACTTTTCCTTCAACTCCAATCATGTGTTTGAAAACTGTTAGTGGGGGTGTGAAGCAGCTGTCGTTAGTTATTGGTCCAGGCGGACCAGACGTCCCTGCATATATGCAGAGCAGAGAGGCTTTTGATTCCCTTCCTCAGAAAATCAGTGTGTAATCATTTCCTTCAAAATTATTAGTGTTTACTATTGAGTACAGTTGTTGTAAATTATTAGTCAGTTGTTGTAATACGTAAAGGTTTGTAGACTAGGCTAGACTAGGCTGAAAGTCCATATCTTAATAGTTCTATGTCTGGCACCAATTATCTGTAGCACTATTCTCTGATGTCATGCATGATGTATCTGGTTGCCTCATTACGCCTATAAAAGGAGAGCATCACCTCTGTAAAAATCAAGTTAGGGAAACCAGTGTTTGCAATAATATTCCAGTCTCTTGTGTTCTTATAATTCCTTACCGTGTTCTCTCTACGATCTTAACCTACTTAGTGTTTGTACCCACTTCGTATCTGTAAATTTGGTATCAGAGCCATGTCTTCCATTCTAGTTTAAACCCTCTTCTGGAAACTTCTTTTCCAAAACTATTTCAAATTTTTTTTAAAAGAAAAAACTTGAAGTATATGCTCTGTGGTTGCCTTCTAAGGATCTTCTACATCAGAAACTTCATTAACTATTTTGGTTAAAAGAATTTTGTATCAGTGGGTTAAAGTACCTTGAGACTTTTGGCTTTTGAGCAGTGTGTCTCGGTTTATCTACCCTGGTATACAAAATTTTATTAATCAAAATTGATTGAAGGTCTTTACGTTTAAAAAAGAAAAGGTTTGCTGTACTAAGGAAAAGGAGAACCCAGATTTCTACTTAAAAATGAATCATCTGTTTACCACCCACTCCTCTGCTACGTTATCCTTAGTCCCTTCGTGTTCCTCCACCAGTAGAAATTTCTCATCTTCTTCTTCTAATCTTGAATATTTGTATGAGTTTGAATACCTTCCTGATGATAGTAAGGTTCCTCTTACTGATCTCCCTTTCCTAAATTCCTATAATGCTTTTGTCAGACCACAAACTTCTGTAAAAAAGACCGTCACCCAACTTTTCTCCACAAAACGCCCAACGTCCGTAAAAGAATATGTTCAAGCCTCTAAATTTGACCAATACTTCATAGCAGCTACAGAAGCTGAACAACTTTTACCTTTAGAAATCCCTGTTGATTTGCCTCGCCTTTGGCAACAACAAGGATTTACCCATCTTCACTTTGGAGCAATCCGTTTGGCTGTCACTTTCCATGGTAGAAAAGGTTTGCCTGTTACTTCCAGACTTGCTCTGGTCGATACCAGGTTTCTACAGTATCAGCACGCGTGTATCGCTACAGTCCAAACCACCTTAAATGCTGGAATTGTGATTTTTACCTTCTACTCCAATTTCAACATGCCATTAGCAGATTCTCATCTGCTATCCGCCTTGAAGGTCCAAATTCAAATTGGTGGTGCCTCCCAAATTTCCACCACATATGCAGCAACCCTTCACTACCAAATGGCATATCGTCTTCAAAATCATGCCTTTGACATGTCCTTACCTTCCTCCACAGATGAAGCCCTTTTCCTCACTGTTAACGCACCTCACCAAGCCTCTTGTGTCCATGTTCCACGACAGATTTCCCGTCCTGAGCTTCTCAAGCTTCTCCCAGAATCTTGGGTTACAGCTTATGAGAAAAATCAAAACAAGCCCATACCTGTCCAATCCTCAAATCCAACTTTCATCTCAAAACCTAATGGTACAGTGGAGATTTCTTTCCCAAAAGAAACCTCAGCCTCAGCCTCCACCCATCCTGTCATTTTTCCCTCAAAAATTAACATGTTTGTGGATGGTTCTAGGCCTGGCCCTCCAATTAAATATTTTGATCCCAGTGGCCTTCCAGTCTTCTATTTCAAAAATTCAGAAACAGGTCATTGTTATTTGATACCTGTGACTGTGATGAGTGTCTAGAAGACAGCCTCCTAGAAGATGACGAGGACTTTGAAGAACCATGTCCCATATGTCCTTCGTCACCTTCCACTTCTTGTAAATCTCCACCTTCTCCTCAACCCCCATCTGATGATGGTTCGTCGAATCAACCGAGTGGATGTTTCATGTTCACATCATCTTCTTCCTGGACTGAAGCAGATTTTCCTCCTTTGGAATTTCATAATTCTCAAGAAAGGATGACCCATCGGCATAAAATTTCAGACTCTACTACCATTCTCCCTGGTGGTAGTACCAAAGCCGTTTCAGCAGCAGAAGCAGCAATAAATTGGCAGTCAGCAAATTTTCTAGCTCAGAACAAAATTCTTCAGAGAATTGCTAACTCCCAGCAAAATTTGGAGAAATGTTGTTCATAAGAAGTTATCAACTCTGGAACTTCTTATCAGAGATTTGCAGCAGAAAATTCAAAATGTTCACCAGGAACTTCTCCAGATGGCATATGCCAACCAAGCATTTTCAGCAGTTTTTTCTCAAAAGGATGCTGAAATGAAGCACCTAAAAAATCAGCTTCACTCACTTCAAGCTCAGCAGTATTCTCAGCAAAAAAGCCCATTTGACATGTTCCCTTCTTCCTCCCAAGAAAGTTTGTTTGGGTATCCTCAAATGTCTCAACCCTTACCTATAAATCATTCTTCAAGATTTAGTGAGTCCAATATCTTTGGGAGCTCATTAGCTTTTCTTCCTCCACCAAAAAGACCATCTCCACCAAAACTTCCTTTTCCAAAGCCCCAGATAAAACCTATCTAGCCTCCAACTCCTCAAACAATTCCGTCTCCACCATCTATATCGACCTCTACTCCAACCACCTCTACTCCTTCCAAACCATCTGACCCAAATTCAAAGTCACCCCAGTTAATGGTTTAGCCAACTCCTACCCCTTCCAAAAATCCAATCTCCACTCTCCTACATACCTTAGCCACTATACCAGAAGCCCCATCTCCTAAACCAACCATTGAGTCTGAATCGGATACTGAATCTATTGACTCGATGCCAATTCCTCACGTTTTCATGATGAACCCTGAAAACCCAAAGGAACATGTTGAAGATCCCATCATTGAAGAAGGTCCTGAGTTTGATACACCTCCACCTCCAGAAATCCCAACCTTTGATTCCTTCTCACATTCCAATATCCATACCCAAGGTTTCTCCTTTGATAACATTCCCCCATCAAAATGGTTGGATAAGCTTTATGAGATTCATGCTTGGTGCACTGCTGCTATGCTCTCTCCCAACGCTACACTAAGTATCGTCATTACAAAGTGTACAGCAAAATTCCTTGGTCGTCTTCGTCAATGGTACTTAGCTCTGGGTGAATACCGACAGCTACAGCTCAAACAATTGCCAACCCTTGATCAATTTATCTCAGTCCTGCATACTGAGTTTCTTGGTGACCACAACAATACAAAAGAGTTTGTTCGAGAGGAATATCTCAGCATGAAGTGCTGTTCATTCAAACGAAAAGATCTCGAGATTCATTATGACCGTATGTCTCAAAGGTTTTATCTTCTTAACGGCATGGATGATGTCAATCTCAAGCAAGCCTTTCTCAATTCCCTTCCTGAACCATTGGGAAATGAGACAACAAGATTACTTCAGACAAAAGGATTGACGTTGAATGCAACATCTCTTGGTGGTATTTACCAGCACTCTTTGATTGCCTTGGAAAAATTTTGCAACCACCAAAAATTCCTCAAAACTCTTGAAGAATAAGGAAAACTTCTTGGCAAAGCATGTGACCGATCAGACTTATCCATAAAGTGCAAAGACAAGAAGTGCACTTGCCGTCCTTCATACCGGAAGTCCAAACACTTTCAGAAATGGAAGTTTCAATCTCCTGGCAAATTTTCAAAGTTTCCAAAATCTGGCAGGTTCTCACGCCGGAAAAAATGGAAATTTTTCAAGAAGAAAAAGTTTATAGGGCAGCGAAAGTCTGATCACTGCTACATATGCGGAAAGAAAGGGCACTATGCAAAACAGTGTCCAAATAAGGCAGCAATAGACAAAATGGTGAACTCTTTGGCTCTCATTGATGATGATCTTGAAGATGCTGATATCGAATCTCTGTTTTCTATCGACAATGAAGCAGTCCTTGCATTCACTTTTGATGATTCAGATGATTCATCAGAATCAGGTGACTCTTCTGATGATCCTGACTCATTCCCTTATGAAGTCCAAACAATTGGATTCTCTAACATCATGTTGGCTCAACCTTTAGCAAAGGTCAAAATCTTGCTTGGAAAATATGAGAAACCCATACCAGTCATCGCTTTCTTTGATACTGGTGCAGCAGCCTTCATTCTCAACCCAGCCATCCTCCCCAGGTCCTACTGGCAGTCATGTTTCAGACCCTTTACAGCAGCCAATGGAGAAACATTTGTCATCACTCTGATAAGTAAGCCTGTTTCCATTCAACTTTTCCCAAGATACACCATAAAACACAAAGTCTATGGTTTTGATCTCCCAGAAAAAGATTTATTGTTAGGCTTTGATATCCTCCAAAATCTCAGCAAAGTTTCCTGGCTTAAAAAAGGTTTGAAATACAAAAACTACTTGTTACCCTGGACCACCCAACCAAATCTCTTTTCCATAGAAAATTTCTCCACCATCAAAGAAGCCATAATCCAAACTTCCTGTGCTGAATCTCATTCCTAGTTCCTCACCAAATGTTCCAACCCACTTTGGAAAAATCTAGATTTCTTCATTTCTCTTCCCTTTAAGAAAAATGAAGACATCAACCCCACCAAAGCTACCCATCATGGAATGAACCCAGAACACTACCAGCTTGCTCTACAAGAACTCCAGCAACTTCAATCAGAAGGTTTGATTGAGCCCACAACCTCTCAGTGGGCATGTGAAGCATTTTATGTCAACAAAAGAACAGAGCAGATAAGAGGAAAGCTCCGCCTGGTTATCAACTACCAGCCTTTTAATCATTTTTTGCAGGATAACAAATTCCCTCTTCCTCAAAGAAGTGTTCTTTTTGCAAACTTGCCTAAAGCTCAAATTTTTTCAAAGTTTAACTTGAAAGCAGGTTTTTGGCAGCTGGGCATCGATCCAGATGATCGCCCTAAAACTGGTTTTTGCATTCCAGACCATCACGTCCAGTGGTCAGTCATGCCTTTTGGATTGAAAACAGCTCCATCCTTATTTCAAAAGGCCATGATTCGGGTATTCGCTCCTATTCTGTCCTCAGCCCTTATCTACATCGATGACATCCTACTTTTTTCTCCTGATATTGAGTCTCATGTTGTCCTACTACAAAGTTTTCATTCCCTAGTCCAAATCCATGGTATCATGCTCTCAGAGAAAAAAATGTTTCTTGCTCAACCAGAAATTAATTTTTTAGGGATGCATATCTCTAAAGGTCAATATACCCTCCAGCCTCATATAGCCTCCCAACTTGACCATTTTTCAGATGAAAATCTCATAGTCAAACAAGTTCAACAGTTCCTTGGAATTGTTAATTATATGGCTGATTTTATTCCCAACCTGGTCCAATACCGAACTTCTCTCTCAGCTCTACTAAAGAAAACCCCTCCTCCTTGATCAGCCCTTTGTACTAAAGCTGTAAAAGACCTCAAAGCCATAGCCAAAACTCTTCCTCCATTAACCATACCTTCAGATGGAAAGAGAGTCCTTCAGACAGATGCCTCTGATCTATATTGGGGAGCAGTTCTTTTGGAAGAAAATTCAGATCAAAAGCGCAGAATTTGTGGATACAAGAGTGGTGCATTCTCTCCAGCAGAGCTTCATTACCATTCTACCTACAAAGAAATTCTGGCAATCAAAAGGAGAGAAGTTTGAATTTCATCTAATCGGTCATCATTTTCTAATTGAGACTGATATGATGAGTTTCCCCAGTATGCTCAAATTCAAACAGAAGCACCTCCCAAAAGCACAGTTACTCAGATAGGCAAATTGGTTTTCCAATTGGAGTTTTGATGCTGTTCACATAAAAGAAAAAACAAATGTCCTCCCTGATTTTTTGTCAAGGCTCAAAAAAGAAATCAACCAGTTTTCAAAAACAAAACCACATTCCTTTGTTCCTGGTTGCTTTCCCATGATTTCCTGTTTTCACCCAGTCAATCTTCCTGTCCACCTTCAGTCTCATATCTTAGAGTTAACCCTTCTTTCTAGGTGTGTTCAAATGTGTCAAAACCTTCAACATCTCTGTATTTTCAAGTATGGTCTTGATGAAGGTCCCATAAAAGGTCTACCCTTCCATCCTGTCTATCCTTTTCTCACCCAATTTGAAGTGTCCTACCATAATGTCTTTTATTTCAAAAAAGAAGACTATCTCCTCTTATGGTATTTAGTCGATGTGTATACTATAAGTGTCTGTTTTAATAAATCAGTAGTCTTGGTCTATCTGACTCATGCGGCGTTCAATCAAGTTCAGCCTCCAGAAGATTTCTTTTTGAAATTTCTCTTGCTCTTTGGCAACATACCCTACTAGCAACAGAAGATCAGACAAGTTCCCACAGGCCCAGGCGAAGACCTCCAATTTGCTTTTTGGACAACTCGCAACAACAGATGTCTTCCTAATCCTGATGGTTCTATCACTTGGAGAAAGGAGTATCACACTATATTCCTTTCAGCATATCAAGAGTCTTCGAGCATTGAGATCCACAGTGGAAATTATCTGGTCATGACTCAAATACTGTGTTCACTCAATGGATTGACACCTGTAGAAGTTTCTTCAGCTCATCAAGAGTCGTGAACATGCCAACCTTAATTTTGAGTGCAATTTCGTTTTTTGTTTTTTATCAGAGTGCAATGACCAGAACCGTTTCATTTGGTAACTCTTGATTTTTCAGACAATCTTACAAAAATCAACACAAGTGGATATCTAAGGGTGTTGTTTATTTAATTTTTTTTGGGTAAGTAAAACCTTTAAAAAGCAAACCAACCAAAACTAACAAAATGTCAAAACCTCAGTACAATCAGATCATACCTATCAGGCTAGTAAAAGAAAAACCATGAAACAGAGTAATTACATATGACAGAAAATCCTAGAACTAAGGTTCCAAGATATAGCAAAAAGCCAATTAGCATTGCTACGCTTAATGTTCTTCCACAAGCATAAGTAGCCTCAGACTTCTTCAATAATCTGGGTCTCCAAATTAAAGTTTGAGCAGGCACACACCAACCCCTTGAAACTGCCTTCGATTTCGTTCCCTCCAAATCTAGTAAATTAAGGCAGTCATGGAAAGTTTATAGACATGATTAGGACATGAATCAGAATAACTATGAGCATTCATCCAATCCAATTCACTAGACAAACCACCACAGGGGCGTTGAATGTTATTCTTGTGAAGCAACATCTGCCAAACCACTTGAGAATATGAGCATTCAAAAAAACAAATGCTCATGAGATTCCTCCACATCTTGGCATAACAAACACATCCCATCAATTGGGTGAAATTATACAATAGTCCGGGAGTACCGCCACGTGGTACTCCGGACCACTTTACAATCACAAATTCTTGTGGAGTCTACACTAAGTGTATCTAGTTACCCCACAAATTGTAAAGTAGTCCGGAGTATCACGTGACGGCACTCCCAAACTATTTGTAATTCCAACTGCAAAGTTTATCCTTGGTAGACAATCTCCCCAGAATTGCAAGCCATTCGATAATGACTTGGAAACCAAACACACTTAAACCAAGGCAACGAGGAACACACTTAAACCAAGGCAACGAGGAACATGACTTGGAAACCAAACACACTTAAACCAAGGCACAACTGTGTTTATTTAAATTTAGCCTAAACTAGCTATATATATCGAACACATTGGTATGACTTTCCATACAATTAAAAAAACAGAAGCTATTCTTGAAAAACCTAGATAAACACGCAGTAGTGTATTTTCGAATTGCGATTTTTAGGTGCGAATCTAATAAAAAACTGAGATTCAATGAGAGGGTGCGGGGGAGGGTTAAGCATTTTAATTCTTATTGTGTATATTAGATATTCCTTTTCTAGATAGGGGCAAGCACACAAAATTGAACCACATAGATATTGCGATCTCTTGTAATTTTTGTTTTTGTAGTTGTCCTTATAAAATCTCTGTGATTGATTGATTCGTCTTTTTCGTCGCATAACATGAGTCATGAAGTAAAAGTCTTTTTTTGTGTATATTTGTCATATCAATTTCAATGAAAATTTAATTTCCAGTAGTAAATAGCTTTGTTTTTTTAGCTCCACCTAATATTTCTCGGAAAGCTTTAAAGAATAAAAAAATTGGCATTTTAACCCGAACAACTTGAGCTTTTTAACCAACCTTATATATATATTCTAATATTCCAAGACTGTATAAAAAGACAGTTAAAAGGCTCTTCTGTTGCTCATCGAAAACGGAAATTCTAATTGCAAGAAAGATTTGCAGGGAACCGCGCAAGGAAAAACGCGTTTGGACTCATTCCGGGTCCCATAAAAATCTAGAAAAATATCCATAAATTTTTGAATATTATTTTATAGGGTATGGGTGAACTGTTCTATAAAATGATGCGAACATTACTGTTCACTAGTAAATCCTGGCATGGAAATTAACCACATTAAATAAATTAAGTTGATTTGAAAATATAGCCACATGCATGATCGGATTACTTAAGATAAACACTGCATTCCCAAACTCGTATTTTTTTTTACTGGATATGAGTACGGGAACTCATAATTACTAGCCATTTCGTTCGAAAATAGTTGTCATCCGATGATGAGATTGTGGATGTTTGATAACTCAATTTTTCGTATAAATAATCTGCTCAGAAAGTGCTACATTCGGATCACGGGCGGGTCCGAGATGAGGAATTCTGTAAATGGGGAAAGAATAACAAGGTACACGGATTAAGATGATGGGTCACATGGGAGACATGGGTGGCACCATTTCCACGTCCTTAAAAGTCCAAAACCAACGTGAATGTTACCAATGTGAAGGACCAAGACAGACATCAGAATTCAGAAGCCAAGACCTCATTGTCACACCAATTGGATCTGATTCCTATGAGAACTCTCTCTCTCTCTCTCTCTCTCTCTCTCTCTCTCTCTCAAGTTTTTCTGTGCTGGCTTTCTTTTTTTTTCCCGGTTCGGTGGTTGGATTGTCTGGACCAACTTACGCCCGGTCCAGTTAAAAGCATGTCATCCATGTTGGAATTATAGGACCCACAAAAGATTACTCTTTTACAGCCTCGCCTCAAGATGTTACCAAGTTTCGAACTCAGAAAGTTTGAATTTACGGTTCAACCTTTTGCAACTCCTTCGGGGTTTTCTGTGTTGGCTTTCAGGTCACCAGCAATTAATCATGTCTAGAAACTCTGCAATTTCTCTCCAATCCCTCGGCCCAGTCATGGACAAAATGGACAGACCCGAGCTTGTTATGTTCGTGCATGAATTCAGAGGCTAAGGACATGTCAAGAATCCCCATGCACGGCTGAAATACCAATATTTCATCAGATAATAGCAATTCGAATGCGCGCAGTACTATTTGGCAAGAATTTCCAAAACTATCCACTACCTTGTTTCCCCAAAAAAAAAAAAAAATGACTTCCCAAATAATAAAGTCATGTTTTCGGCCTAAGAAATAACAGTCATTTTTTGCCAAATGGCCATGTTATATTGGCTGGAAAGTCTATTTACACTGCAAATCTATGCACATATCGTGCACATATTGCGTTGTGGGGCTCACTATGGGTCCCACACAAATGATCAAAACCGTTCATTGTCTTTAAAATATTTTTTCAACAGCTTTTGCGAAAAATCAACTCAATCTAATACCTATAAGTACTTGATCTAATCGTCTAGCTTTTCATTCTCCAAAAACCTGAATGAAAAGTTAGACGATTAGATCAAGAACTTATAGGTATCGGATTGAGTTGATTTTTCGGAGGGGGGGGTGGGGGGGGGCTTGGAAAATATTTTAAATATAATGAACGGCTCAGATTATTTGTATGGGACTCATAATTGGCCCATAACACAATCTATACACAGATTTGCTGTGTCAGTAGCAAGGTTCTATATTAGCACTTCTTTAAAGGATTTTGGGATAAGTACTAATGCTTAGTTTGGCTTAATAATCCTTTTGGACATTTTTCTTTTGGTCTTTATTCAATTGTTTTTGCTGTTGTTAGTTTTATGTCAATTTTGTTGGCTTATTATTTGGTCTTGACGAGAAGAATCTGAAAAATGCAAATATGAACAAACCTAATTTTTTTAATAAATATACTTTTTGAATTATTTTGTCGTCAGTGAAATTTAATAAAGTAGCACCGTAACAAGTCAAAAATTCTGCTCCGTATAAAGAGACTTGGTACCACACATGCAGTTTTGTCCGAATTTCATGAAGTGTCTCCGTGACAGGCCAAAAATTGAATTTTTAACTAGGAGAAAATACACCAAACTATTAGAGATTCTCTCCTTGTTACAACAATTGGCAAGACATCTTCATGGGCCGTGTGCACAGTGAGAGACCATTTGAAAACAAGATTTCCCAAAATCAGAACACCGGATCTCGTATCACCGAAAGTAACAAGACAAGGTTCTGTACTGCGAGGCGAGATACTCTACTTGAATGCACACCAAGTACTGTTAGCAAAACAGGCTGGCTTCTTCCTGCATTCTTGTGAAACTTTTTCCATTCCCCTCTACAGTGTTTGTAAACTACTGTGATTGCGATCTGGAAATTGAGGGGAAAATGTACATAAAAAAGGCAGAAAAAGTTTAGAAGCAATACCATACCGCTTTTGTTTTTCTTTCTTGGTTTCGAAAATGTGAAGGAAATGAAAATACATATACCACTCTGTAGAGCTGAAAATCGATCGGAAACATCAACCGATTCACACCATCTCATTACTTAACAAAATGGCCATTGAACTATCACATAAGAACTATGAGGAGAAAATTGAGAGAACCCAAAAAGTGAAATCATTATGAGACAGATGGTGGTGGAAAACACATGAGCAATGCATACAAACTTTGCTACTTTCAAAGATGTTGCAAGAGTAATGTGCATAAGCAAACTTGCACCAAATAGAGCAAGTAAATATTTTGAAGTGATTAACAACAAAGACAGAGATAAAGACGGGAAAGCTGAAGTGCAATGACAGAAAAAGAAAAGCCACTACATAGTCAAACGAAAAGCAAACAAGGAAAGGAGGAGAAGATGGTCACCCACCCCCAACCTCATCCGGTGTTGGCTAGCGGGATTACTCATCCACATACCTTGTGTTGGGTCCGGAGTGCCCCCATGGATTTGGTTACATAATGTCACTCCCTGCGACCACTCTAAAAACAGACTTGCGGGTGCAATGGATGTCGAATGTCATAAAAGATTTAATTGAAACCCTTCCTGCCATCAATTGATTTTAGGGGAGATGGTAAAAAAGCGGTCCGACAAGTGGTATCAGAGCCAGGAAGTCATGGGTTCGAGTCGCGGAAGCGTCATCGTGAGGGAGGGATTGTTGGGCCCAGAGTGCCCCCCTGAATTTGGTTACACAATGCCACTCCCTGCGACCGCTCTAAAAATAGACTTGCAGGTGCGATGTCAAATGCCATAAAAGATTTAATTGAAACCCTTCTGTTCGGTTCCGAAATGGCTCAAGGACTGAGTGGGCGTACCAAGACTTGTCGCGTCCAACGTAAAGGACTGAGTGTCCCTTTTCTGACTTCTTAACCGTGAAGGCGAAAGTGCTGCAAACCTAAGAGCTGGATTGCAGTATTGGTACGTAGTTTTGCCTTTACTATCGAGAACTTAATAATTTCATAATCGTGTAGGAAAAGAAGTAATAACGTACAATAATTTTATTATGTCGTAATAATAAAGTTGGGGATACAAAAGAGATGGAATAGCTTTACTATATCGTAATAATAAAGTTGGGGGTACAAGAGAGAAAGAAATGAGAGAGAGATGAGATAGTTGCTTCACTGGAAAGGCTTTGGTTTTAAGCGTTGAGCTTGATTGGTGTGTGGACCATTTTTTCTTCTTGTGAACTAGTATTTATAGGCTAAGGGTCTTCGGTTCTACATGAGATGGATTTCCCGCCCTTCTCTTGAGATGACAAGTGTCCCATGTAACTTACCAATCATGGGATCATGGACAGTTGAGAGAAATTACCAGAAGTGAATACCAATTACCCACATTCTAATTCTTGATCACGGGCAGTTAAGAGAATAGTGAGACACGTGTTTCTCCTCCATCTCCTTTTTCCGTGGATTTCAAAGAGTAATGGGCCATTTTGACTTGGTTTAATAGCCACGTGGCAATCACTCCCTGCTAACTTCACTTCCCCTTTTCATGGGATGGTTCCAGAATATCCAAATAATCATATTTAATCATGGGCCTTTATAATCAAGGCCTGCAATTCCCATAGCCTGTGCCCCAATCATACCAAAATTAATTAGGCCTTGTTTTGATCTTCAAAAAATGATATAACCCATGGCCCATAATTTTAATTTATAATCAGATTGGGTTAAAATTAACCGGGCCTAGTCAACATGGGTTCGGCCCATTAATTTTGATCCAACAAATCTTCATTTCATGGCCCAATTTAATCAAATTCTAATTAAATGACCTTCTAACGCTCGTCTAGGACTGGGTGCCAAAAACAGGTGTAAACACCTTCCTACCACCAATTGATTTTAGGAGAGATGGTGGAAAATGGTCTGACATCTTGATAACACATCCACCCATCGGGAGATGTAATACCCAGCTCATGCCCTAGGAATACATATCCCACCTTCTTATCTGGCTTCTTTATCTACGAAAATGTCAATTTCCTCCTTAAATCATCATCCACCCACTCTTATCCATCCACTAGGATTTGCCCGTGCCTAAAGGCACGACGCAATGTGAGATCTAATTAGTAGTAATTGTGCAATTAATATTGTTTGAGAGAGAGAGGGAGAGCCGTAGGATTTATGGAGCAAAACAATGATTAGGATTTATAGACAGATAAGATTCAAAAACCGTTCTCTCTTATTATGTAGATATCAATACAGAATGAACTAAGCATATGCATATCCCCTTCTTCATGATACCTTTAACAAACTATCTATCCCTTATCCCCTTTCTACCATATCCAAGGTGCTATATATATGCCTATATCCCTCTAAAACTCATCCCCATTTGTGGGCAACGTGCCCTTAAAAGGATTCCATTCCTTTTAAATGCCGGGATCGAGGGAGCACTAAGCGGGACGAGCGCTCGTAATTTAGAGAGTCGCCACTTGGGTTTGAAGGTCCGACACCCAAGGAACCGAATTCAAAATGCCTTATACGCTGTTTTTGATTTGAAAAAGTGAAAGAACTAGTCTATCATAACCATAACTGGGTTCGGGAGCCAGGTTACGAGAGGGAAAGGGTTTTAAGGCACCCCTCTCGCCCAATCCGGAGATCGGTCTCTACTTAGGCATTTTGTGAAAATGTTTGTGATTCTTCTTTTATTAATCGATTTATTAGCCAATTAGGGCGGCGAAAAAGTTTAATGGGAATTAAAATTGTAACACATTGCAGGATATGATTAATAGCATGCTCGCTTATTGAAACAATTAGTATAGGATGAAAACAGACTGTTGTGGGAGTTTTAGACAGACTGGAAGGCAGTTTTGGAGTGTTGTGCGCATGAAGAAACCAACATGCATTGATCAAGTCACTGCATGTTGACCACACATGCGCGCGCCACTACAACATCTGCGCGCACCAATAAGCCTAAGCCCACAGCTCTTATTCTTAACCCTCTGGGCTCTAGAAATGACCAGTGCACATTTAGGACAAACCAAACCATTCATAGGCAGTTGATAAGCAGTTCTAACCAGTTTAAAGGCTGAAAAGCCCTACAAACTAACAAAACACCCAATAAACAGTGTGGAGACAAAACAGAGGCCTAAGGCGAAGTTATCCATGCAAAGGCCACTCACTGGTCAGAGGTCGACCTACGCGCACGGGTAATCCACTATCGTGCGCGAGTATGAGCCTGCAAACTAGTGTTTGGTTCTACACTTTTCTAGGTTCTAAGACATAATTAGAAAGGCCCCAGGGGTATCCCAAAGCAGCAAATACACATATTGGACTAAAACTAGCAGTTTTAACTAAGGAAAGTAGTAAACTGGTTGTTATTATGCTTACAGTGACCTATATACAAAATAAAGCATAAAACAGTAGAATACCAATCCCTACGCAGACCTGCGCGCGCAGCCAAAGAGTGGCGCGCGCGTACAAATAGCCTGCGCGCGCTAGTTCCTACGTACTATGACGATTTTTGAAACCTTGCCAGCTTTAGGGCCAGGACATAGTATTGATTACTAGCCTTAACCCTGCCAGCCCCCCTCAGGGATCAGAACAGAAAATAGTAGGTATGCTATGCCTAGATTAAGTTTGAAAGAGATTGATCTTTGCGGTTTGAAGCTTGGTTGAGGTGTTTGAAAAGGTTGAGGCGGAAGAACAAGCTATGTTCTTGGATGCTTGTCGCTTGGCTTTGTAACCCAAGGTGTATGAGTTTTGATAAACCTTGGAATGGATTTTTGCAACTTTCTTTTTTTTTTTGAACCCTTTTAATGGATGAACCATAGGGGGGGTATATATAGGGAGAGATGAGGTAGGTATGGTGGCAAAGAGATGAGCTCAGCTAGTCCACGAGGTCTGGCTGAGGTTGTTTGATGGTTAAGCTTATCAACCCATAAAGGTGATGGGGACAAGCTTGCATCGGCGCGCGCGCGTGTCATACCAACACGCACGTGGGTCAACAGTTAAGCTTTGACTATTGACCACCACTTGTCCGGTTGACCGGCGCGCGCGGATTTGGGTGAAGCGCGCGCATGTACCACTTACTCACGCGTTGGTCAATAGTCAAGCTTTGACCATTGACCAACACCTGTCAAGTTAATCTGCGCGCGCAAGCTCCAAATCAGCACTGTAATGCCCCGAATTTTGGGTACGTTAAATAGATAATTTTATTGAAAACTTCAAAATAGAGTCTGGCTCATTATTATATCATAACTTCCATGAGAGTACTTTTATTACACAAGGGAATGGAAATTAAGGTTCCTAATTACAGCTCCGTCTGTTTCTCCATTTTTGCCAGCTCTTTGGCTCCGAAAGCTTCCAAGGTGTACAGCTCACGCTAATCATTTACAAAGTTTGACACATTATACCAGCGTCGCCCCCAGTATAATATGTCAGGGTTACCAAAGGTAACACCATGAGCTACAGGAGCTTAATAGAATAATCCATACCCACTAACCCTTAACTTACAAATAATAGATCATAAAATTAACGATTTTCACATAGTACATACATATTTAACAAAACAGTTAACAATGACACATTCACATTCACCATTCTAACGTTGATGTCCATGATTTTCTGAGTTTCTCCTACGCAATTTGTCGTAGACCATGTCACCATTTTTCATATACCAAATCAATATTTCCAAAATCATTTTTACACACCCAACCTCGGTTCCGCCGCTCCGGGTTTTCGAGTATCCTTACAATTGTTCCGCCGCTCCGCTCCGGGTTCCCATTGGCACACAAAAACATAAAATTTAGCATTGACTCATCTCCACGGATAACCAATCCACAATTCAAAACCCTCGGTTCCGCCGCTCCGGGTTCCCGAGTATCCCACAATGGTTCCGCCGGTCCGGGTTTCCATTTGGATTTTCGAAAATCATTAAAACAATTGCGTTGGCTCCTCTCCGCGAATAACCAAACAACAATCCATCCATCAGTTCCGCCACTCTGGGTTCCCGAGTATACCACAATGGTTTCGTCGCTCCGGGTTCCCATTGGGTTTTCAAAAAACACACACACACACACACACACCACACAATGGGCAAGTTCGGCCACATTGCGATTTCAAAACCACACATTAGTTTTAACACACCCTAAGTGTCATGTTTATACTTTCTCAATTTATGTGTCTCGTTACATGCATAGACTCCGCGGTAGAACTTTTCATGTACGTACACATAAATCATTCATTGTAATCTTAAAACTAAATTAGCAAGATCATCCAACTCTATATTACTTATCATGCTCATATTATCACGTAGTCATACTCAAACATTTAGCACACGATATAAAGTATAGTGTCACATGGACGGACACCTTTGGAGTGGATACCACTTATGTTTTATCACACATCAAACAAGTAATCCAAGTAATCACATATACATGCTCATAACCATCCTTAAGATCAAAATACGAATACTTCCATTCAAGTCTATGTTTCCAAAATCCAATCTCTCTTCCTTTTTGAGAAGTTCAAAACAACATATGTCTTTCCGGAAAATAAAGGCGAGTTATTCAAAATATCATATTTCCTTTCAAGCCTTTAGTAAAATACTTTTCAAGTTATCATGCATTTTAAACAATACAAACAATATACACATTTTTATTTATTTAGAGATAGTAAGTACGAGAGAATCTACGTATACTTAGAGTAAATAAGTAGATGTATTCTACCATTCTTCTTGGCGGTAGGGCGACTACAACAAGATAAGTCGGCTATCGAAGGGAGTAACTTCCTACGATAAGCTTACGGTAGCTTCGAAAGAGAAAGGTTTCTCTCGAAACTAGTTCTTGACTATACTACTAAACTTTTTGGATCGAGGGGGTCGTCGAGTGGTGGTTTAGTGGCGGCCTTGAATGAGTTTCTTGAAGAACTTAAGAAGAAACTCAAGAACTCCAAGAACAAAAAAGAACAAAGTAAGAATACAAGAATTTCTAGAGAGAGAAGTTGAAAGACTTGAAGGCGTGAGTTGAATGACATGAGGGGTGTGCTATTTATAGCAAAAATCTTAGCTCCCTCTGCATGTCAAGTCTAAGTCTTGTCAAATCTATGTATTCATTGGCAAGTCTTATTCTTTTTACTCAAAGGATAAAAATTACCCTACAAACTATTGCCCAATGTTTAAAAAGAAAATGATGAGAAGAAATATTTTTGGAAGAAATATATTCTTGAAAGTGACCTTTCAATGGAGAGAAAGAGTAATGCACTTTCTAGGAGAGTGATTTGATTAAGAAAGCACAATGATGAGTGGGGAAAATAACAAGTTAATAGAAAGTGAAATGATTAAAGGGTTAGCTTTTGAAAGTGACTTGTCAATACAAAAGAATGAATAAGGCTTCCAAGTAGCCTTTCTAGGAAATTTTTAGGGTGATATACATACATATATGTATATGTATGTCAAGATTACTTGTAGGAAGGAGAAAGGAAGTAATGATGAATTATGGGCTACTTGATGTGACAATACATAATCATGGTTGTTTGGAAGAACAAACTTGGTCTTGGTCTTGATTAGACAAGTCCATGGTAGCACTATTTTCTAGACAATAAGAAGTCTTATTTCTATTACTCAAAGGATAAAAATTACCCTAAGAACTATTATCCAATGGGTAGAAGGTAATGATGATAAGTAAGGTCTTGAAATGACTAATCATGAAGTCTAATGATTACTTTCCTAGGTTTAAAAGGGTTCAATTAGGGTTTGAAAAGGTTCATAAAGTTCAAGGATGGTTAAAAGGTTCATCTAGGATTAGAGAAATGTAACTAGATTGAATTGGTACTTAGGTTTTTCTAACTAATCGGTCGAAAGCTAATTCTATTTGCCAAGTAGGATTTCTAGCCAAGAAATATAATTTAAAGATTTTATTTTACTCATTAGGAAAATATACAAGTGCTTCTATAAGCATACTTGTCTTTATGAAAATGACTAAATTGTCCGGTGCGAAAAGATATAATTTTATAAGTTTTAAATCTAATTATGACGGATTATTATAAATTAAAAGGAATCTTAAAAGTAAATTCCCAGTAATTAAAATAAAATTCAAATATTTAACGAAATTTTTATTTACCAAAAATCAGGGTCGTTACTAGCGCATTCCGGTAGGGTTTTTGGCTAAGGTTAGGGGTTCAAGGGTTTTTCAAACACTCAAAATTCAAATATTTATCATTCCCGGGGTATTCTTGATCTGTTTCATCATTGGGGAATCAAATACCGTAAGTAAATTAATCTGGAAGCCCTGATTGGGGTGTCTACACCATTGACAAACCATTGCCATTGCATAGATAAAACCTAATCGGCATATGCGTCATGTCCTCATCCCCTCCCAATGCCATCAAAACATACGACGGTTCCAAACTAGCGCTCGCGCACACGCTCTCACTCGATGCTACCACCTCCTTCAAACCTCTCAACGCTCCCATTCACTACCACCCAGTTAAGCTAAACAATCTCTTTTGCAACTTATTAATTCTATTCCCGTCATATTCCTTCTCTTTCATCGCTAAATTGCACTTCCAGTAATCAATCGTTCAAATTTTAAAAAGATTCTCTCTCTCTCTCTCTCTCAAATCTGCGTTTTTCTCCTCACCGTTTCACCGTCAATGTCTCGCCTTGCCCCGGCTTTGTCTCCTATGTACGTTTCACTGGTCTCGCTCCAGTCTCACTCTTGGGTGTGACCAGTTTAGGCTTAATGGCAAGGTGCTGAATGTGTGGTGGCAGCGGCGACGAGGTCAGGGTGGTTCTCCCATAGCCGGTTTACTCTCTTTGCCCGTTTTAGGGGTATGCGGTTTGGGGCTTTAACAACAAGTGGAAAGCCCTCGGCAGGTAGACGATCAAAAGTGCCTCGATCATCAGCTCTTTCATTTCGATCAATTTGTTTTTGACAAGAACGAAGGATATTATTCTAGACTATAACCTTTCAAGATCAACAACTCAAAGGACTTAGAAATTGAAAACCGTAAACCAATATAAGATTTGTCTCTCCGATAAGAAAACATAATAAGATTTGCCGACTAGATAGAAGTCATGTCCGACAATGAATAGGTTTATATTATTAGAATTACTCTAAAAATACAATCAATCTTATCCTTAAAAAAATGAAAAGACTACAAACACCCACCCACCATCCCAAAAACGTCATTTGACGATTATTTCATCCTATACATACACTTGGGGCAAATATAACGTTGTTTTCTATTTCAATCGAATGCATATATTATTTCTGTTTTAGTTTTGCATAGCAAGTATATATGACGCTGGTCTAGTATCAAAGTAAGCCCGAAAATGGTCAAATATAAGGAAGACCTCAATAGGATGGTTTTGAGGAGTCAATTAATATCCGCTCAAAAGAAAAATGAGTCGATTTATTGGATTAAAAATGCAAGTACTAAGGTGGAGCTTCAGAATTAAATTGGAATTTACCCATCCAATCCAAGACCCATTGGAAAAAATCAGTCACTCTATAACCACAAACAATTATAGAAACATTTACACAAACTTACTCACATTCACATTAGGACCCTCAAACACTACACATTCAATGTGCGTGGGACCCGTCAAAAGATGTGAATATGTGCGTGAGTGTGTGGGGTTCAATAATTATTGGTGAACAATAATGAAAAAACCAATCACCGACGAAGATGTTTGATGTAGCAAGGTGACACGTGGCATGGCTTGGTATATTGGCATGTGCATTAAAGAATGCGGGTCACGCAATAACAACTACCAAAGACACTTAAAAATTAAAAAAAAACTTTTGCACTTCTCTTTTATCCTCTAAGGCTCCATTCCGAAACTCAAAATAAGTACTTATTTTTTAAGAAAGTAATTTCAAGCTTAAAAATAATATATTTATGCAAATAATTTTCTTACCAATATGGATCTTGTTTAATAGATCTCGATGAGATCTATTATACGGTGCAAAAAAAATCAAAAAATTATTTTTCATTTAAATTTCTTTTATATCTTCTTAAAAATTATTTTTAAGAAGGTGTTCTGGAACGGAGTCTAACACTTTTTTTTATTCACGTGAAATTATCAAACTACTAAATTTACAAATTCGATTGTTACATGTAATTCTGTGAAAGATATTCTTATCATTTTTGTGACCGAAATGTTATGATACATGTTAAAAGTAACATGAAAGTGTCATTGAAAAATAATAGACGGCTCGGATTCACACTAAATTCAAATCGTTCATTCTCTTTTATAGACACTTTCATATATCATGTATCATGTATCCTACCAAATCCCTTTCCGTGAATAAAAACAATAACAAGAAGTAGAAGAAGATAAAATGGAGGTGTGAAGATTATTTTCTCAAAAAATATGGGAAGTGTGATACCCTCCAATCCGGTTTTGATTATTGTAGGTCCATTTCCGGCCCACATATATAATCAGAACCATTTGCCATGTAGAACTCGCCTAGTTCTTCAGGGATCGATAAAAATCAAGTTTAGTGAATGTTGTAAACGACTGATCGGAACACATTTATCTTGAACACCAACCTCACTAGATCAAACCCATATGTTTCAAGATGTTTCAAGATAGGGTTTTGTTAATGTATGCCCTAAAGGCATATGATAAAAGCACTTTAATTGATCCACATTACTCCACTTCCATGGGAAATGTAACACGAACAATGCCAGAGTAATTAATTACGTTTTGGAAAGATAAACCTTTTTTTGTTTGATGAAACTGCCCTGCTACCCAGCAAACAAAAACCTACTGTAAAAGTTAAGAATTGACCAAATAAACATGAAAACTTATTTGAAAAAATGTTTGCTTGTGTTCTCTCGTGAATTTTTGGAATATAATTTCAGCAAACTTAATTAGCACACGTAAGCCACAAAAAAGAAGAGAGGCTATTGAATCAAACCTAACCACTTTACAAAGTTCCAATCGGCCAGTACATTCCTCTTTTTCAAAATAACATATTACTAGTATGCTAATTAAAAGTCTATTTGGACTTTCTTGACTACTAATTTATCTATTCTTTGGCTTTCGTGATTTTTTTTCGAACTTTTGATCAAGAGAATTTACTTCGCTGATTTTTTTTTAATGAGAGAAAATATAAAAGTAAAAGAAGGCTAAATATAAAAAAAAAATTGAAAAATATAACTTTAGCCCACACAATAAGCCAAAAATTATAAACTTTTTGGCTTAAAATCTAGTTAAGAAAAAAAAAAACAATAACTTGTTTCGGAATTCAGTAGTATTTAGTTTTCAAAAGAATTGAAGTGCTACAATACCCTTCCATTTGTTTTTCCAAGCTTCAACAGTTCAACCTCTCTAGCTCTTTTCTTCCTTTTTTTTTTCTTGCATTCAACGGAATAACCAATTACTTAGCTTTTAGTATACCATTTCGGTGACCGATGGAGTCCCCATAGGAGTTTTTTTTTTGCTTAAACCAGTTGAAAGACCTTAAAAAATAAAAGGAGTTGAAAAGATAGCATGGAGGGAAAAGTAAAAAGGGTAATTCCGTCTCACCATAAACAAGTTTTTCAGCTGGTCAATGTTGCCTAACCCATTTATTACCTTTGCGAGTTCCTATAAACTGAGTATAGTTGTCATCATTAAATGAGTATTATCATATGTTATTAGGGCATACATTAACAAAACCCTTCAAGATAAATGTGTGCTGATCGATCATTTATCATTGAACTTGATTTTTGTCATTCTATGAACACTCGACGAGTCCTACACAATGGACGGTTCCGATCACTAATGTGGGTCTGAAATTGGCCTACAAAAATCAAAACTGAACCGGACGGGAGGGGAATCACACTGGACAGAACCCGATCTAGTCCATTGCATACCCGTTTCACGTGTAACTCGAATTCAGATCCAATCTGAGTTATAGAACGAGGGAAACTGCTCACCGACAATTTTCCTTCACCCTCCTCATTGATCCGCTTTACATTCTACAAAATTCTTTATTGAACTACCACATAAGCAACTGCTCCGGATTCCGTTTGGGTTGATAATTCTTAGCCAAAAGATATAAAAAGGCATCACTTTTAGACGATCTGGGGAGTCATTTGCAGAGGGTAAGGTTTTCTCAAACACGTCTTCATCAAGATCTCTTCACCATTGAGAATTTCAATCCGAATGTTTGGTTTCCTTAATTACATATGGAACCTCTGCATTTAAAGTTGCATAACCCAAGTGCAGATCTGAGTGATTCACATGCGCCAATATAGTATTGCTCTGTCCGTTGCTCTTCGTGATCAATCAGATAGATTTTTGTTAAATGTGGGTTTGTTATGGTAGAATTTTTGGAGGTTCTTTGTGCTTGATTTGAGGTGTTATTTGCTTGCGGAATACAAATTTGCAAATGAAGATGCATAATGCACTTGTTCTGCTAGGGTATTTTCTAATCGTTGTTCTTTCCATTGGATATAACTGCCATGCTTTGTTCTCTGCTTGTTGGTTTCATTTATAAGACGAGAGCTTTGCCTTGTTATTGTTCGTAAATCTTGTTCCATTACCTTGCAATATGTGTTATGATTATGCAAATATTGATCACAGTATCACACGTCTATGGATCATTTGGATCAGGGTGAGCAAATGTGTTATCTGCAGAATCTATTGATTGACTTCATGCCATAGGAAGATCTATGATCAGACTTTTGAATAGACAGTGGTTTTGATAAAATAAAAAAAGTTCACTTTTTAAAAAAAAAATCGCGAAACTTATTTTTGTCTTTTTTTAAAAATTATGAGTTTCGATCAAATTTTTTTTTTTTTTTTACTTTTTCAATTTCTCTCGTCGAGAATAATCAATAATGCATAAAAGTTTAATGCAAAACTAACAAATGCGAATTTGTTTTTTGAATAAAGACAAACCAAAAAGTCAATTTTACTTTCTTAGCCAAAATCAGCCACAATTACTGAGCAAGTGCACTAGTTGGTGTCAAACTTACTTTGCCAGTCATGTTTTGCCATTTTGGTTTGCCACTGTGTCAAAAAGTAAAAAAATAATAGCAATTTTGTTGCACGAGTTTGGTGCCATTTTGGCACAACGTCAAATGCATACCACTGGATCAAACCTATCTCATTTTCTGTATAGGATTTGATGATGTGATAGATTTGGCATTTCAAAATTGCTGCATAATTTGACACCAACAATGATTACTCCATTTTTTTGGCGGCAATTTTGGCTTACAACAAATGAGTTTTGGCAAAAAAGAAGAAGAAGAAGCCAAGTTATGACTTTGACAACAAATGTAGCAATGGTTGAGTTGCTCTAAACCACTCTTTGGTGGTTACTTAAGTCCCGCATGTGAGCAAAAAGAAATTATTATGACTTTTGCCAAAAAAAAAATGCTGCCAAATTATGACTTTGGAAGCCAATATAGCAATCGTTGGACTTGATCTCATCTTACTGCTTTCTATTAGCCGTATCCTTCTGTTTGTTGTCATTTTTCTTTTGTTTTAGTTTCATTCTGCCTTTCCCCCTGGGTATCCAAATAGCAAACAGGTGGATTGTACTTAATCACATGCTTATATGTAAACCTCAGTTCAGGACTTTTCATGACATGGAATTTCTGGAATTGCATGTGTTTTCTCTTCCTACCAAAGGTTCCGGGTGATTCATGGTTTCCGTCTGTTATTTTAATTTGTGATATTTTGTCAATATCATCTAGTGGAACTGGAAATAAATAAGCATCTGTATTTTCCAGTATATCAGCAATTGAATTTTCTTTTTCTTCTTTTATATCTTTGTGGTATGCAATACTCTTGGGTAGAAATGTTTCAGATTCGACATCTGTTAATTCATTTGGTTGCTTTTGGTTTAATGCTTGAACAGAAGTTGGAGAATCGACGAAGGTCATTTTTTCTTGGAGATTCTTTTCTCTTGCACAACTTAGAATTTAAGAAAATCCATCATGTTCAAGCTGTCACCCCGTAGAAACCAGAGATCGAAAGGTTTCAAGGTAAAGCATGTTTTGCAGATAAGCTTGCTGATTGGTGTTTGCATATGGTTGGTTTACCAAGTCCAACACTCCAACAACAAGAAGGCTTCATTGGAAAGAAGTGCCAAAATCTCGGAGAAAGTTGGGAATGATATTCTAAAGTTAGGGAGGAAGGACCTTGATTCTCGAGCGGAAGAAGCAACTATAGAGGATCAGAAGCATAAAGAGGAAGAAGAAGAAGAAGAAAACAAACATCTTGGTGAAGAAAGCAAGATTGATGAGGGTGAGACTGAAGGGGTCACAAATGATGAAATGCATGAACAAGTGCCAGAGAAAGTAGGCGAGGAAGGTGAGAACGGAGGCAATTTCGGAGATAGAGAAAAGGAGGCAGAAGGGAACAAAGAGAATGACAGAAAGGAGGAGAGGGAGGAAACTACAGAGAAGGAAATCAAGGAGGAAGAAAGTGACCAGGGTAAAATTGAGGAAGGTGAACTAAAGGAAATGAAAGAGGAAGAGACAGAACAGAACAAAGAAATTTTTAAGGAACAGAATGAAGGTGAAGAGAGGGAAATCAAAGAGGAGGAGAGTGATGAGAACAAAGAAAAGCAAGTTGAAGAAAGTGAACGAGGGAAAGAGAGAGGAAGTGAAGAGAAGGAGAGTGACGAGAACAAAGAAAAGCAAGTTGAAGAAAGTGAACAAGGGAAAGAGAGAGGAAGTGAAAAGAAGGAGAGTGAAGAGACTGGAGAGAGCAAGGACAATGGAAGTGAAGAGACGAAAGAGGAAAAAGAACAACAGGAAAATAAGGAAGAGAGCAGAGGTTCTGAAAGCGAGGAAAAAGAGAGGGAGGAAAACAAAGAAGGGGACACTGAAGGAAAGGAGGGGGAAAATGAGAAGGCCAAAAAGGCAGATAAAACTGAGGATTCGGGTCGATCGGAGAATCAGTTTAATGATGGAAATGATGGGAGCAAGGAAGCAGCCGGAGGGGAAGATCACAAGGGCGAATCTTCCATTGAAGAAGTCAAGGATTCTCAAAATAAGTATTCAAATGAGAAAGGAGGCCTAGAGAAATCAAATGAGGAGCTGCAGTTACAAAACAAGAAACAGAACGAATTAGAGAACTATACTGATAAATCTGAGGTGAGCACTGAAAACCAGAACGATTCAGGCTCAGATTTGAAGGAAACTAACACAAATGAGGAGCAGCAGTTACAAAACAAGGAACAGAATGAATCGGAGAACACCGATAAATCCAAGGTGAGCAATGAAAATCAGAATGATTCGGGCTCGGAGTTGAAGGAGAGTGAAAAAGTGGAAAAGAATAATTCTTCAGATGTAGTGGTCAATAAGGGTATTGGTAATGAGACCACGGTAACAAATGCTGATGAACACCAGCAAGAGGACAATGGCTCTACTGTGTCTAATGGGGAAAACTCCAGTTCATCCCAAGAAGATGGAGTAAACAAAAAATCCGATTTTACTCAACAGCAAGGTGAAACTACGAAAAACGCAATTTCTGAAGGAGATGACAACCAAACTGTTTTGGAGCAAACTGAAACAACAGATGCAGCTGCCAGTAGCAGAACATCTGATTCAAATTCAATTCCTTTGGAAACAACTGAGAATAAAGGCAAATCATCATATTCAGATTCAACACCATCCAGCATGACTGAAAATGCCAGTGAAAACTCATTTTCAGATTCAACTCATACAGATAGAGAAAACGAAGAACCAACAGATTCTGCAAATAATGTTGAGAATGTTGCCTCCAATGATCAGAATGGTTATTTGAGTACATCAGCAGGAACCGATACAAAAGGGAATGATGACACCAATCAGGAAAAGGAGTCGAATTCAAATTCTGGAGTTGGAGCAGAAGAAAAGGGTAAAACCTCTAGCGGTAACGAAAGAGGAGATGATAAGCAAAACGAATCGGTAAATAATTCTGAATCATCTAAAACAGATGACAATGCTGGTAGCACTCAGCAAGATCCAGTCGACTCTTCAGATTCTTCGATCCCCCAAGAAGAGAAAGACGCTCGCACGGACCTGGGAACGTTACCGGAGATGAAGACCGAAGGAACCAACAACGATGATATTGCTGCAAAGTGACATCCTTTACGAGATTCTTGCTAGCTAGTTTGCATCATCAGATGGTGGCCACTTGTAGATTTTAAGGGTATTGTTTTTGGTTAATGTATTTTGTATTCTCCCCCTATGATTTCTTTATTCGTCCATTGCACAGGGCATTGCCTTTGTTGCTCGCTGCTCCGTGCTCTTAGTCACTACACTAGTGTGAAAGAGAATTGAATGTTAGAAAAAAGTTCAGTTGGGAAACTCAAGTATTTTGTGTGGTTTACTGTATCACATAGTTAAATCCATTCGTGATCTATTGTTCTACATTTTCTTTGTGATTACGGGTTGCGTTTGCTGAGCAGAAAATTGGCACTGCATCCATTCTAGATATGAGATATTTGTAGGTCTATGGTTGGTCTATGAGGGTAAAGAGTTCAACACCAATATACGGAGAACCTTTTGTTCACTTGGGGTTTCCAGAATTTTTCTCTCTCAGCACGGTTTCACAATTTTCAATAATTTTTCTCTCCACTTGTTACTCAGACCCCGCTCTCTCTCTTTCTCCACTTATTACTCCAAAACCTGCCTCAAAACCTTTGGCTCATGCCTTGCATCAACAATTAGAATTCTGCTGTTTTTCTTGCAAAAAGGTTCCCGGATGAACTAAGCTGAAAAAGAGTAATTACTCGACGCCCTTGGATTAGGGACGGAATTAGGATTCGAACCAGGATTTTATCCTAGCAGTGGCGAAATGTATATTAAATAAAAATAAAAAGATGCATTGCAATATGTGTTCAACACTTCTTTTCTTAAAGAACGAGTCAATTGTTTTTTTGACCATGATTACCTACCACATCAGTTTACACAAATCAATAAACTGCTATATTTTTTTCAGATGGTGCAAATACCATCTATTGCTCAATACAAATTCAATAAAGGATTCAAAACATTCAATAATTTCTCTAACTTTAATTGAATATTGAAAAATTGAAGAATACTAACCTATTTTCCTAATGGAGTTTAAGAAATTCACACAAAACACCCAACAATAAAATGATTTTTTAATTTTTCAAAATTCCATTACTGAACAATGCTAGCATTGGAAATTTGGAAATCTGGAAGTCTACTAAACAAAAAACAATAATGCTACACACACAGCAAAAGTACCCAGATTTTGTGCATAGATTTGTTGTGGGGCCCACTACGGGTTCCGCACAAATAATCCAAGCCGTTCATTAAATGTAAAACATTTTTTCAAGGGCCTCCACGAAAAATCAGCTCAATCCGATACTTATAGGGGCTCGATTCAATCATTTAACTTTTCATTCGAATTTCAGGATAATAAAAAGTTAGATGATTGAATCGAGCATTTATAGGTATTGGATTAAGCTGATTTTTTGCGGAGGCCCTTGAAAAAATGTTTTACATTTAATGAACGGCTTGGATTATTTGTGTGGGATCCGTAGTGGGCCCCACAAAAAATCTGTGCACAAAATCTGTACACTTTTGCTGTGTGTGTAGCATTTCTGAACAAAAAATCCATTACTGCTGAGTCGTACACAATGCCAATTGTTTTGGTTAACTTGTTTAATTTTTTAGGTTAAGTTATTTTATGTGAAATTATTTTAGGTTAAAGTGAGGAGTTTTTTTCTTAATTAGACCTCATCATTTATATTATTTTACTTTGGTCCATTGAATTTAGTTTTAGAATAGTATTATTTTGTGTCACCTTTCTTGAAAAAAAAATAGAGGATTTAGAACTAAGTATATAACAAAAAATAAGGGAAAAAAAATCTAGCGGGTGGCGAATCTATATAAGTTGGAGATAATTTTTTTTTCTTTACATATACGGGGCGGTTCCGGAAACACCCAAAAAATCACCTAAAAAAACACCTCATAGTTCCCGATCAAATTTTGATGATCCGAGCCACTCAATGTGATCAGAACATGATTTTAAGAGTACCCGTGAGAAATCAGCAAAAAAAATGACCGGGAAGGGCTTGATCCAAACAGTTTCGAACAGTTTTTTATTAAACGGTTCAAATAAAAACTGCTCAAATCAAGCATTTTCCGATCATATTTTTTGTTAATTTCTCGCGGGCACCTTTAAAATCACATTCTGCACACATTGAACGGTTCGGATCATAAAAATTTGATCGGGAACTATGAGTTTGAGATTTTGGGTGTTTTTTTAGGTGTTTTTTTGGGTGTCCCTTGAACCGTCCCGTTACATATAATTATTACAATTTCTAAAATTCTTGTCGTGGAGATCACCCCTACTAAATCCCCCTTGGTTCCATCCTTGCCTTGGATTACCTTGTGACATTTTCATGAGGTACTTTAGTGAAGGTAACATTAGCAATCACTTTTCTAATGTTGTTGAGGGACCATAGATGACCTGCTTTGTGTGCCGTGCAGTAAATTATTGGCCAAAAAGTACCACATAGGCAACACATGATACTCTTTTTTTGGTAACTACACACATGACACTCTTAGAGAACCTATGTAAAGCATTCAGCATGATCAAACAGATCCTCCATGTATTCTTGATTTCGTGTTAGACTTTTAGGCAGGACAATCAATTGGTTTGATGTATCAATTATGAAACATGGATACTCCTAGGCGGTTATTGTAGTTGTCTCAAACACGCCAGAACACAAGCACGCTGATGGTGAAAACACATTGGTGCAATGGTGTTTACCGACTTGCAGGTGGGTGAATAGAACCACCTCTTTTAACTTATTCATTCATTAAAACCTAATGTGTAGTGAACTAAAAGAAAAAATGAGTCACCCACTTAAAATGATCGCACTTGAAATATAAGTAGATTTTTTTTTGATCGGCCGCTTGAAATATACTCCTATATTGAACCTACCACGTGGCAGGTATTACCTTTTTCCAATTGTGACTTGTGACAACGCTGGAACAACTAAAAAATCTAAGGCCCTGAGGGTCAATCGTATAATTTTACGAAGTACTGTGCGGTAATTATAACTTAAAAATAAAGGGCGTTTCTATTCGCAATCCTTTATTTTCTCTCATAGTCTGTTAAAAATTTTCAATTATACTCGACAGTTAGTTACCGAAATTGAGATATATTTTCAGCATCCAATTACCGAAATATAATATTTTTTTCAACAGCTATTTACCGAAAATGTATGTTTGTTTACCAAAAGTTGAACATATTTTCGACATGTAGTTACCGAAATATAATCTTGTTTTCAACAGCTATTTACCGAAATGTTATATATGATTTTCAACAACCATTTACCGAAATGTAGTGGACTATGAGAGAAAATAAAGGGCTGCGAATAGCAGCGTCCAAAATAAAATGTAGGGTCCGAAAACATATACTACGTGTCAGCCCTAAATTACTAACGCCTCATCCTCCCTAACTGTATTTTGTTTTTTTTTTTTGTCTCTCCACAAGTGGAAAAATACCCACTATTCTTCTTAAATTATTGACACGTTTATGTTTCTAAATTAATTTTTTATCTCGACAAGAGAAATCTAGAAAGTAAAAAATTATGATAAAAAAATATTTACTAAAAACGATATTTTTTTTTTTGAAAATCTACGCTAGAATTGATTCACAAAAAATTCGTCTTGCGGCCTGGCCCCAAATTCATATTTACCTTTTTGTATTTCTGGACTAATCTTTTTTAGTCACACAAGTTTTATATTTCATGTATAACAATTAGTTATTAAAGAAGCTTTGAACACTAAAATTTTATTAGGCAACTACGTAAAGTTCTGAATATCAACTTTTTGCATTTAGGAATCATAAATTTTGGCTAAAGTTTAAATTTTATTCTTCCATAGTAATACGGTAGCTTTACGAATTAACAAATGTTAGTCCATAGAGCCCAATTTTATTTCATTTTGAATATCATAACCTTATGTAAATGAGATCGCGTTCGAATGATATAATAGCAACAATACTCGAAATTAATTCTTCAATTTATCAAAACAGTTCAATAAAAACTTGAATGATTGGATTTAGTCTTAAACAATCACCAAACAAAAATTTCTTTCGTAGTTCGGTTTCCTCCGATTTCATTTCTTGTCTACGCCACTGGCTAGTACTTATGTTTTTAATGTCGTCCTATTTAAATTTTTTTATTTCAATCCATATTTTTATACCCTTTAACTTCTCTGGTCGAGACTCAAGACGAATAATTAATTATAAAAATTATGACAAAAAACTAAACAACAGATAAAATGCGTAAATCAGAAAAATATCAAAATTTAAGGAGGATTGTGAAGACTCTTGAGACAAAATGGGCCCAAAAATGACAAAATAAAGTCGGGGAGGACGAGGTCTAAATCTTTCGGAGACAAGAACTACTACAGTGACCCACAAAAAATCTTGACCGTAATCGAACAAAGCTCGGCAACGATCGGAGGTTCCGGCGACGACAATACCAGGTATCTCTCTCTCTCTCTGTTTGTCCTTTTGCGACAAAAATTTCTGGGTTTATACGCAATTCTCCTTTGTCAAGTCTGCATGAGCATCTCGTTTTCATTTCTCCTCCAAGTGTTCGACAAATTACCTTAAAGGGATGTTTTTTTTGTGGAAAGTGTTCATGTACCATGCATTGAACCTGTCTTCACTTGCTGCTGTATTGATCTGAGTGTTACATATGGAATCTAAGGTTGTTGGAGTATCACTTGAGCAAGGACGCCCCGGGCTGAGAGGCAAATGAGCTCCAGCGACCGCCCTACTCACGTTTTAAATTTTTAATAGAATTATAATACTTTCTCAAGAACTTTACATTTATGTATGTTCGCCCGGCCAATATCATTTTAAACAATTCAACACCCTTCAAACCAAGAAATTTTGGAAAATCAATGTTATTTTTTGCCATACGGATATTCTTTTGTAAAACTATTTTTCTCTTTAAAATGAATCATGCACATATATTAGTATCTGAATTGATTTATGGAAAACTTATGTGTAACTTTTATGATAGTTATTTTACAATTTGTAGTGTTGAAATTTAATTTTGCCTTTCATTGTTGCAATTTCTATTTGATGTTAGCCCACCCAATCCTTAAATCCTTAGTCCATCCCTGCACTTGAGCTTAGATATACTTGGCATAGTTCATTATAATGCATAACAAATGCAGGGACCATCAAATGTTTAAGCTGCAGATTTTTTCATTCAAGCCGCTCGACCCTTTAACCCTTCTGATTCATACTGAATGGAAATATGAATGTTTCTGGCATTGTTTTGTTAGTTGTGTTCTGTGTCATGGGATGGTTTATACATGGAACTGGGATGATGTAACTTTGTCTAACCGGGTCTATTCGGTCATCGCTAAGCAGAAAATGAAAAAAGGAGTGCATCCTCAGTTGCAATGGATATCCTATGTTACCCAGAGTGGCCGTTTGATGAATGTCATGATGACCAAAATACATAACATCGGTAAAGTTTACCACATCAGAGCAAGGCGGCAGATGGCTCAAAGTGTTGGCCAGATTGCCAAGTATAAGCGGCGTTATCAACAGGAGGAGGAAAAGGAAAACGAAGGGAAATGACTTCTTAAAAGGCAAGTGGATGGTTGGTTGTGCTGTTAGATTGTCTATTTCCATATTTGTGGTCAGCCACGAATTCCAATATTTCTGAATTTTTATGTCTCATAATCTATTTCTGAATTTCTGTGTCTCATAATCTGCTGGCGCCTGGCTGCTTTGAAATATCTGTTTTTTGTTTCATGATCACCAAATTAGTTGCTAATTGTATTTTTAGGAATGTATTTTTGTTTCAATGAAATACCTATGCTTTTACCTTGATATTTTAGCTACAGTCCTGAAAATTTGGAGCTTTGTTGTGCTTGATTTTGACAACTGTCTTGTAATGGTGTAGTCTGCTGTTTCCTCTTGTCAAAAAGGAACTGTTCTTTCGATACCATCTTGATTTAGATATGTTAGCAAGCATCACTAGTTATCTTGTTACTTTGCTATCTTTGGCACTTTGCAGACAATGTTCAAGTCAGAGTATCTGTTATGGCTTCATTTTGGTGATCTTCGACATCTGATTCTGGATACAGTGGGTAAGTTACTCGATTATTCTAGGGTCTGTCATTCGACTGCATTTGGACTGTCCACATTTCAGACCTATGAGTTTGAACTCCAGTCATCCCTTGATGTAGTATGGGGCGTCGATGTCATGAAAGATGATGGGCCTCGGCTCTGCTACGAAAGGACCCCAAAAGATCTCTTGATGGATTGATAAAATGGATAATCCTACTCAGTTACAATTCGCTCTAAATCAGTGGCAGCAAAAACTCTTCTTGACGTTCATAAACCCTCTTTAGATCATGTAAAATGTTAATCACTCCACACCATACTCACCACCCTCTCCATTGTGACAAAAATATGATCTCCTTAAGCTTCTCCGGACCATAAGCACAAAGAAAATTTCCCTGCCACCTATACATAAAACAGCAGAGCTTGGTTTTATTTCAACTTTATTTTTGCCACATGTTAGCAAAAATTTACACGCTACCTTGACCAATCCAACCCACAATCAAAAGGTTATCGATATCCTCTTCATAGGATTTAAATACTAAACCTCACTGCACTTAGTTAGGTGCAGTGACACAACCATCAGGTCAATTGCCCTGATTTTCTTATTTCACCTATTGTCCAGGCAAAACCATGCTTCTAGAAAAACCCTATTTGTCGTAATAATGACTGTAATCTACAAGTCGAATGCAGGAACGTTTACAAATCGACAATTTAGCGACCGATAAATGGAAATTAGAAGCATTATTTCTTAGTTAAAAGGTTATTTACAATCAAAACAGGATATGATAAGCTAGAACACAGGTATGATTGACAACCTGACCGTACATCCCTAACCATTTGTTTCACAACACAATAGTCCAAAGAGAACACAAGGGAACTATTCAAACATTATTATTAGATAACTCAATAAGATTTGGGCTCTCAAGGATCAAATAAGGCTTCCTTTCAGAAGAAAAATTCAACAGATTAAGCATAATGTTAGGGTTCCCGCCAGGATTTCTTCAATTACATGTCTTTTGCCTCCCGCATTTTTCCTATCCCAGACTAACAGTCCACGCACCCACTCACCCACCCCCCAGGATTATAATATACCCCCCATATAAGGAAATATAGTCGTAGTGTTAGTAATCCCATGCACGGGAGTGGGAACCAAATGAAAGAAAACATGGGATTAGTTGCCCTTAGTCCAATCCCACGCGCCTAATCCCCGAATCAAACGAGGCCTATGGGTCTAATATTAAGATGCTTGTGAACATGTTAAAGAAGAAGAGAGACAATAATGAAAATGCTTGCAATTAAAATATCGTCTGCATGCCACTAACTGATACACCAAGAATGTAAATATTTTCCAGCTATCCAACCACCACTGGAAGCGCAACATGCAACCAGTTGGACTAATAGATAGGTTTAGATTAAGATCTATGTGAGTTAAATGTGCATGGGTGAATAACATTATGTGGTTTATTCATTTGCCCAACAAGAGGAAATTTGTCACACAGTTGAGCTACGTTGTAAGGTCGCTTCATTCTCGAAGGAGGGGAGAGGATATGACAAACCAAATAACCAATTAGGAGTACGAGTCCAAGGATACTCCAAGGAGACCGTAGGATATGGCAAATCAATTAGGAGACGAGTCCAAGGATTCTCCAAGCTTTTGGGGAGAATGACTATCGATAAAGTGAAAATATAATGCATGAATGTATCCATCTTCATCCTCAATTCTGAAACCACCTACTGCAAGAGGATTAACCCAATTCGAAACTATTCTTCAGGCTAATAGTTCATACCACTAATCCACTGAACGATATAGTGCAATTCATCGTAGTAGCAATAGACAGTCATGCAAAGATAGAGAGGTAAGCATGATCATCTTGAATGCTGTTATAGTTGACAAGGATACAAAACTAGGCGCCTCGATGACGAGTCACAAATTACTGTTCCGGGCGAGCTATTACCTCCAACAGAATAAAGAAACCAGCAATGCATTACACATTGATGTATCAAATTTAGCAACATGCATAAATAACCGAAACAAAACAAGATTTCTGAACTGGAGAACTCACTCTAAAGAGTCAAGTTGAGAAGATTAAAACAACAAAACATCATAAGACAAGGATACAATAAAGTCTGATAAAAAAAAAGGATACAATAAAGCGATCCAAATCAGATTAAGAATAGAATCCTATGACCACTAGATTCAAATCATCAATTAGGTAAAAAGAACATACCTCGGAGCTAGAGGGATGTCCTTTTGGCGACTGCGAAGATAGGGGTATGGCTGCATTTAGGTATGTGAATAGTTAGGAATATGAATTCATGAACTAAGGGGCTGTTTGATAAAACTGAAAACTGAAACTGAAAGCTGAAAAGTTAAGTACTGAAAGCTGAATGCTGAATTTTTTAAGCTGAAGAACTGTTTGATAAACATATTAAGCACTAAATTAAAATTCATGAATTAATTTTAGTTCTAATTCTTTTTAATTTTGGTGATTGTGGGGGTGGTGGTGATGGAATGGTAGTGGTGAGGGTGGTGGTGGGATGGTGGCGGTGGAGAGATGATGCTGTGATAGTGATGGTGGAATGATGGTGGTGCAGTGGTGGCGTTGTGGTGGTGGCTGCGGCGACGGCGTGGTAGGGGTGGTGTGGTAGTAGTAGTGGTGGCGAAGTAATGGTGGCGGTGGTGGTGGAGTGGACTAGTGGTGGGTGGTAATGATTATGGTGGTGGTGGTGAGGAAGTGGTGGTGGTGGGGAAGTGATAGTGGTGGTAGCGTGGTAGTGGAGTAGTGGTGGTGGTGGTGGTGGTGGTAGAGTGGTGGTGAGAGTAGTGGCGGTTGTGGTGGTGGTGGTATAATGGTGGTTGAGTGACGACGGTAGTGGTGGTTGAATGCAAGCATATAAGAATTCAGCCAGAATTAAGTAGCTCAAAGCTACTTAATTTTTATCAACTTTTTACACTATATTTTAAGTGGCACTTAATCTGTTAAGAAATGTAAAATGTGGTTATCAAACCTACTTAATCACTTATTACTTAATTGTTTCAGTTTTAAGTGCTGAATATGTGATATCAAACAACCCCTAAGACAATGGCACAATACCACTAACGTAGGCAGTAAAAGAAGGAAACTAAACAAAATCCCCAATGTCTGATTAGACATGACGGCGTTTAGAGAAAACACGTAGATACGAAGAGGACAGTACAAATTACAGAAAGTTGGATGGGCCAAAAGAAAGCATACAGGAGGCTCTTCGCAATGGCGATGGGGCTTTGAAAGGTTGTAGATTACAAAGACTGTGCATGTGAAAATGCCAGCATAGGTGATCTTCTCCCATTTTTTTGCTTCATCTGACCATAACAAACCATTAATCATATTGAAAAGTCCTCCTTTCCTCCATAACTCGAACGGAGAAGGAAAATTAGAAAATTCAATAGCCATTGGAATTTATCAATCTCCATATATAAATTTGCCAAATGTGTCAAAAGTAATATCTTTGTAATATTCAAGAGAATTGTAGCTGGATATAGAGATACCATAAGATCACGTGAAATTGATGGACACATCACAACCAACGAAAGTCGAAATTTCATATGAGATTCTTGTTAAGATTAAACAACGCACTCAAACCAACCCTACAGATCTTGGAAACTATAGATCACTGAAATTGAACAAGAACAAACTGAAAGCTTGAAAGAAAGAGATAATGCACATATATACGAGGTTCAACAACATGCCTACTCCTTGGGAGCTAGACCAGTTCATTATTGAATCGATGGGTACACGAACAACTTCCTCCCCAGAAAAACAAAGAGGAAAAAAAAAAAAAAAAAACAGCCTCCGACTCAAAATATAATGCCCTGACCCTAAAAAATGGATTCTCAATCCTTTAAAAGGGTTATGCTCTCTGCACCCATTCAGACGGACTTGACCGCCGTCTGAATGGGTTCGGAAAATTTCTTCTGTCAAGCGTTCAACAATCATGACCACCATTCGGACTGGGATAACTGCAAACGGCAAACTAGCTTACAGCCCAACAATCTTGTGTATTGGAACACGGATATTTGCAATGCGCCATATGCGTTGACATAGGCATACGTGAACGACGAAATCGTTGTCAAACTGAATGGTATATATTGTTTTTAGAGCTTTACAAAAATGACAATGTGCATGCAGGTTGTATATCCGATTGAAGATGTTTAAGGACTTGCTTCCCATGCCTAATCCGGTTAAGATAAGGGAAAATTGGATTTCAACTACAGTGGTCCCTGAAAAAGTTGTAGCATTATGATTTCTGATTCAATGAACTCCACGGCACTACCTGTACAGTTAAGTCGTCATGTCACTTTGTGGTTTACGTTAGAAGCCAACTTCGTAAGCATGTGGGGGATTCAAATTCCTAGTGAGGCTTCTTGGGTTGTAAGGAAATTGTTGAAGGTGCGTGATTCTTGTCAGGATTGGATTAGACACATTGTTGATGATGGCAGAGAGACGTTTCTATGGACAGATAATTGGCATCCTTTGGGTGCTTTGTACAAGAGGTATGGTGAGGCTGTTGTGGCTCAAAGGGGGAGAGCGTTAAGAACAAAAGTGGACTCCATTATTGATCAAGGTTTTTGGAAATGACCAAGGCAACGCAACAGATTTATTATGGAGATTATTAGGGAAACCCCAGTTGATTTTTTTCCTAATCCATCCAACTCTGACAAGGTTATTTGGACTCTTACAGAGGATGGTATTTTTACAGCCAAGTCGGCTTGGAAAGCTTGTAGGCATAGAAATGCCTTTCAGCCTTGGCATGCTCTTGTGTGGCTTGACCAAGCGGTGCCCAGATGGAGCTTTATTGCGTGGATAGCTATCTTGGGACGATTGTCTACCAAAGACAGATTAGTAAGCTAGGGTATGGAGGTCTCTCCTCAATGCTCTCTCTGCCAAAATGGGATGGAGTCTCATACACATCTCTTCTTTGAATGTTGTTTTTCTTCTGCGATTTAGCGACAAATTTTAGCTCGGAATGGTTTGGATAGGCCTCTTCTACCACTATCTCAAGAGTTGGAATGAGCTGCCCAGAATAGGGAGGGTAAAAGTTTTCGAGATACAATTTATAAGTTGTCATTAGCAGCTTCCATTTATGTTTTATGGTGGGAGCGAAATCTTAGGATCTTCCAAAACAAATCCAAGGATGTGAATGGGGTGATTTCCGAAATTTTCAACTCGGTTAGAGCTAAAGCAAGCTCTTGGTCTACCATCAAGTTTTCTGCCCAGAATCGTCAGATTTGTGATACTTGGTTGTTGGACTCTAGTATTTTTGCACTTAACAATTCTGTGCATGTTGCCTAGTTGTCTTAGGCCGGCTGTAGGCTTTGTTGCTTTTGTTGTTCTGGGCGAATGCCCCTTTGTTCTTTTTGCGCTTTTGGTGGTTTAATAAAATTTGCTTACCAAAAAAAAAAAACTTCATAAGCATATACGATTGGTTTCTTTACATTAATTTTATGAAAGTGGACGTCATTAGATACTAGTGTACTCAGACCCGGCACTGAAATTTTCGAGGCCCTAAGCGGAATTTAAAAATGGGGCCTCTCATTTTATAATATATTTATTAGTTGCTCAATGTAAGAAACAAGCTAGCCTTGTGGCTCAAAGGCTAAGTGGTTGTACCGCCTATAAGTTCCTAAGGTTGTGGGTTCGAGACTCCAAAGCTTGGTTCTAGCAACTTTTTGTTGCACAGATTCCAAAACTTTGCGATAAAAAATGAAGCAGCAAGGGATCAAACTTAGGATCCCGTGCCCCATACATGCACATCTTACCATCAAGCTACATTAACCTTCTTGAAAAATTGTTCAAACATGTACCATATATTATATTCTACCATTTTGAGGGGCCCTATCATTTAGCCCAAAACGGAAGGTCCTAGGTGGTCGCCCAGGGTAGGGCCAACTGAGTATGCTACAGCGTATACAATTGATGCATGTTTCTTTACGTTTGTAAGAAGGACATGGTCGCATCCTTTGCACTGCATAACAATATACGTAAGTTCTACTTGCAGTATTCGGAGTCCAAATAACATTTTTATTAACTGTTCTTTCGTCATGAGTACTGAGTTGAATGTTTACATTTTTCTAGTAAGTAATCTGCTAAATTTATGCAAGTATAATTTCGTTAATTGTCGCAAATTAGCAGTCAAAATATACTATTACTACAGCGTAACGGGAACAAACAAGATGTCTCGCTAGTTTTATTCAAAACTTTCTGTAAAAGATTGTTTCTAATTTTTTTCTACCTCTCTCAACTATTTTAGTTTTTAGGCTCCGTTTGATTGGATGTAAAATATTTTTGCCAAAAATATTTTACATAGTTTCCGATGTTTGGTTGTTGAATGTGGTGGCCTCGGTTACTAGCTCGGTAACCTTGCCTAGTCACCGTTAACCGAGGTCTTGTAAAGAACCAGTCCGCAAGTTAATACAAGTGGTGGACCGCGATGTATCATCCGGTTGATCACTCGGTATCAAGCCTTCTGTGCCTGCTTCGGTAATTATCGACAACATGCAATATCTGTATGGATGTTCCTGAAGCCTCCTAAGAGAGTTAGTTACACCAGAGGGGGTCGAGAGGATTACGTGGCAAATGTAATCATTATGATCAGATCTGATCATTTGCTCCGTAACCGTTTCGCTTCTTTCGTCATATATGATGTCACTTGAGGCGGTTACCCAAGCGTATCCTTCACGCGCTAGCTTGAAGACCAAGCGACCAAGCAAACCTAGGTCTATAAATACATAGGGATACTCATCTTTGAGAGGTATGTCATTCTTCCCTAACCCTAGATCTATATCTTCCCCTGAGATCTAACTTGATCGTCGGAGGGTCACTGGGCTACCCCAGCTCTAGTGACTTGTTGCAGGTCCAGAGGCAGAAGAACGGATCAACGGAGAGAGAATCCAAGCCCAGGTCAAGGTCCCGTCAAATCGAACCCCCACACTAAAAATTCTGAAAAATGAACTTTTTGGGAAAATCTTTTACAACTTTGGGTGTAAAACGATTTACCGCCAAAAGCCCCATAAGTTATTTTACCCGATCATCTCTGCTGGACTAGTTGTGCCCCAGTGAAGAATTCTATTCTTCTATTGCATGGCAACGTGAACACATTTGCAAAAGCTTTGCAATGGAGGATTCTCTCTAAAAAATAAAAAATAAATGAAGTCTCTCTCTACCCACGTGCACCAAGCTAGGGCAGAAATGTTCTTCATCTCTCTACTTGCTTTTCCTCCAAGTGCCCAATGCGTAGGACAAGTAGACGAGTTATTGATTTGTGAAAATAAATTTTGACTTCAATCAAACACCGGAAAATAATTGAAATTTTTCATTTTTCATTTTTCATGTAAAATGTTTTACATGGAAAATATTTTCAATTGTAAAACATTTTACGTCCAACCAAATGGAGCCTTAGTGCTTCACTAAATTTTTATCCCTTCCTCATCTCATCCCATCGGAGGATGAACCTAGGGGTGGCAAGGGACGACTATCACCCACAGCCACAAGTATAGGAAAAATCAAATTGGATACAAATAATTTTCTAAATATTTTAAATACATAAAAATTGATTTTTAAAAAATCTTCTAATACCTGCCACCCTCATAATTCGTAAGTATATACTTACGCCCCATACCATGTTGAAAACTTTGCCGGTCATCCTGAGATTTCATAGCACATCTATCACACACACACAGGTACATATGGATACATCTAGACATTCGAACACCCACGATGAATTCATGACAAGGTTTGAAGCATTATTAGTATTAAAATAGGAAATCAGTGAGTAAGCGATACAAGAAAATCTAGGTAGTCACTATGTTATTAATGAAGTTTTTACTCAAAATTCATACTTAGGGGATGCGTTTGAATTAACTTTAGTAGTGGATAAATTTTATAGAATTTTCTTATGACACGAACTTTTGTTAGTTTTTCATCACTAACTTTTTGAATTATTTATTCATCTCAACAAGTAGAGTATGACAAAATTTTCTTAAAAAGTTACAAGCCCATGCCTAAGAGCACAAGAGCGAAATTTCGAAATAGATTCCCCACCTGATAGGAGAATCTACTCTTAACGTCAAGAAATATGCACATAGATTAGGCAGCACAACGACGGCTTCTGGGGCTATCCGAGGGGGAAGAGATTTTAAAAAGGAAACATCAAGCATTAACCGAGGGGAAAGAGAGTTTTCATACAAGCGTCGTGATGAGCAGAGGAAGTAAAGTTTCTCTTGGAACCAAGTGTCCGTGAACCACCACCACCGGTTGCTCTCCGGAGTGCATGTCTCGCAACCACCGTCGCCATTTTGCTCTTTGACACGCCCACTACTTCAACAACTTACCTTCGGTGGTTGGAACTTGGAAGTCCAAACCAGTCTAGTCTTCCACACAATTCCAAAGCCTTACCGCCTACAGTTTTGCCTCTATATATAGCACCATCATAACGAATATGCTCGGCATTCCTGGAGGGAATGCAGAGCATATATCGCATAACAACTGAATGTAGTGAAGGAGTGTCTTCACGTGCACACACACACAAGAGAGTCCGAGTCCGAGAGTCAAACCAACCCCTTCCCAAAAAGCTCACAAACCGAAGGTATCCTAGCCAGCCCGAAGGGCCGAAGGGACCGATTTCCGACTCCCAAGAAACCCAAGCCCCTCTTCTAGAGCTGTCGGAACCCTCTAAGAAGTGGCACGCGGTATCATTTTCGTAGGGTATGGAATGAATCTATTCATTGCAAACCAGGAACTGAGCAACAAGGCCAGGAAGCGCTCAGCTGAAAACGGTGAAACAAGTCTGCGGTAGTTTAAAACTGGAATTGGCACAATATCTTGAAGTGGCCGGGATGCCATGGTGGAGTACACCTTCCAGCATTAAGAATGATGTTTGGGACGTAGTGCCGGTGACTTCATGACTTGACGACTCAAAGTCGAGCAGAAACTTTAAGCCGTATACAGCGGCCAGGTGGCTGTCAACTTTTACAACTATTTGCCCTCCAAGTCCAATTCATGAATCTTCAAATAGGAAGCTTTGCCGCCTAATCTCTGCCTGCCCTTAGTGAAATCCTGGTAATTCGTTGCTGAAACTGCTGCACAGTGGCGGAGCAATGATTTAACTAAGGGGGTGACACTGTTCATAAGTGTTCCCTAGTGCATTTTTTTTGGTAATGTAGAGTGTTTCAGGGCAGCTTGTGTGCAACTAATTCCTACATTCTCTCACACAACCGTTGTAGGGGTAAGGTGGCTCCAAGAATTGTTGCACGTATCTCGGACTAATTTCTACATTCCCTCCCACAGCCATTGTGGGGGTGAGGTGGCTCCAAAAATTGCTACTAAAAAGAATTAAACCTGAGACCTAAGGAATGAACAAACTTAATTTTAAGTCGTAAGCTAAGACCACTTGGCTAACCCCATTGGGGTTTCACTAGAATAGGTTACATCATGTTGTTGGTAGCAATACAAAGAGAAAAGTTAAAGGTAAAATCAGACTTTATCTTGGCCTTTATGTTTTTTTTTAAGAATGATTTTAAGGCTCGATTCAACTATTTTGTGGTGTTTTAAATGAAAGTCACTGATTTATTGTTTTTATGAGCCGAATTGTGTATTTTTTTTTCCCTATATTTCATCGGGTAAGTGAAAAATCAAGTTATTCAGTTACCGATAAGTACCTACTCAACTAACTTTAATTAGTGTAAAATTAATTATTTTTCTTGGAACCGAGGGTGGCATGTGCAATGCCAGCCCAACCCCAAGGCCCAAGAGGCCGGGGCCTCGAGCATCCCAAAAATTCCAAATTTTAGGGGCACTCCAATATTTTTACTACTTAGGTTTGAGTAGGACTTTTTTGATATTTTTGCTTCTAGAAATGCAACACGAGTACTCCCTCCGTCCCTTATTTAGAGTCTACTATTCCATTTTTGGTTGTCCCTTCATAAATGTCTATTTTGTAAGAGTTAGTGGGTAAAAGTTGGTGCATTATCTATTTTGACCCTAAAAGTATATTCCATTTTGAAAAGTTAGTGAGTAAAAGTGTAATGATGATGGGTAAGTAGAGGAAAAAGTTGATGTAAAAGGTATAATGATAATGTCTTTTTAATAAGTTGAAGTTACGAAGCAAGACACTTAAAAAGGGACGGAGGCAGTAATATTCAAGTGATACTCATGCGTTCTTGAGATATAATATGTATTTGCCTATTTGGAGATTTTGTATTTTGTGTTCGTAACTTCGTAAGTAATGATTAGTAGAACTTTATATTGGTTTAGCTTTCTCGTATTGTGATTGTTGCTATAAAAATTGTTATATATTAAGGGCACACTTTTTTTAAGGGCCAACTTTTTTTATTAAGTCTTAGGCACTAAAAAATCTTGGACCGGTCCTAGGCACGTGCCACCCCCATATACCTCGGCCACCCCTGGATACAAGATACTTTTTTCAGAAGGGGTGACTTGAGCGAATGATACTTTTGTGCAATCATGGTGCTAAAATTGCACAGAAACATAATTACATGCACTTTTTGGGTAGAGCTGACCTGAGGTGCCCAATTGCATCCTTTTCATCACATTCCCTGATTAATAATTCTACAACTACACCCATTTTACACACCCAAATGCACACCCATACACACACACAAGTGTGTGGGCTCCACACACACTAGAGTGTCTCTAGTGTGTGTGGAGCCCACACACTTGTGTGGGTGTGTGTGTGGGTGTGCATTTGGGTGTGTAAAATGGGTGTGGTCCTAGAACTACTCTTTGTTGATAACTTGGATCAGATCATGCAAAACTTCACTTACCGTTCGGCTAAATAAGCCAAGTGACTTATTTTTTTTGTCCTTATTCAATTTTTTTTTTGCATTTGTTAGTTTTTCGTCAATTTTTTGGAGATTATTGCTTCGTCATGACGAAAGGAATCTAAAAAGTAAAAAATTACGATCGAAACCTATTTTTTTAAAATAAAAACAAAAATAAGCCAATAAGTCAATTTTTTCGTCTTTATTCAAAAAAAAAAGGATTTCGATCGTAATTTTTTACTTTTTAGATTTCTCTTGTCATGAAGAAACAATAATCCCCAAAAAATTGACAAAAAACTAATAAATACGAAAAAAATTTGAATAAAGATAAAAAATTAAGCTAAGTGGCTTATTTAGCCGAATGGCTATTCTACCCCCGCAATCGAGGTCAACATCACGTCAACACACATCTTCCTGTGGGGTGGGTATGATGTAATTTCGCAAACTTTTGTGATGCTTTACATCTTCCCGTTCTGGTTTTCCGAGTCTTTTGTTTTTCTGAGAAATAATAAAAAAAATTTTTTTGGTAAGTAAAATAAAAACAATTAGTTTACATGACTTCCTTATTTGCCTTATTCCCCCCTCCTATTCTCATCTTGTTGGGGAACCCTATTCCCTTGGATTTTGTTCTTTTGTTCCCACCTCATTTTTTGTTGCAACTTTCTTGCAACTCCCTCGTTTGAAATAAGAATATTATATTTCTTCTACTTGCGAAACTTTCATCCTGATCAAATGGATGCGAGGAAAAAAACTGCATTTTTTTTTCCCTTGATATACAAATGAGTTGAAGTGGGACTTAAAAAATGAAAAAAAAAATACGGAGGGGATCAGATGACCATGAGCCGCAATTTGACGGGATCTTTCCATTTTCCTCTCTCTTCTTCAGCAGTTAATTCATTTCATCCATCCAGTTATTTCAATTTTTTAAAGCTAATTTGATTTGAACTTCCCATTTTGTTGGCTAATCTTGGCCAAATATTACCGAGAGTGGAAAGCTAAAAGGAATCAACGTGTATGTTTACTGGAGTACTTTGCAGTATTGTAGGGCAATATATCTGGTTGATGGAATGCACCAAAATTGACTTGTTGATATAGATGTCACATCAACCTAATTTTGTTGCATGGTCAAACTTCTCAACGTAGTCTACAATATGAGCAGTTTAGATCACTATTTGTGAGTTCAAAACGGGCACACGATGACCCAAAACTGGACCAAAATGGAGGATAAAAACCCACATAATAGAGGAAAGGAAATTGGACGGAATACTCGTTCATTCCCTTGGGTGAACTAGCTCCTACACACAAAGCTGGACCAATTACTTCTACAATTATAATTCACTACAAAAAAACGTGCATTTTTTGGATAAAAAATAAAGTACGGCAATAGTTCAGTCATAATCTTCCGAATTTCTTCGCACCAATTTAAAAACTTCAACAAATACACCCAAGGACTTTATTTTTCTTCCAAAACTACAAATCTTTTCGTAATGAACTGTAATTTTGAGACGGTGGGAGTATCATTTTGAATCACTTTTGATCACTCCCTCGATCACCTTACCCCTGTTGTCACGAAGTATGGCCCCACCACTACTCTTTGGATCCCTGAATCACAGTTATCCTTGACAAATCCTGCTGGACTGGCCCTCCTTGTGGCCCGTGGTGAACCCGCTGGAACTTCTCCGAAGCCAGTTAAGTTTCTTTATCACTACAACAACAGGATCCACTGGATAAAATCATTTCTACTCTTTCAAAAGATAACCTAGCCCCTATACAATAATGAACAATTTCATAAGAAGATATTCTGAATGGGAATTAACAACAAATCGGGTTCCAAAGGGGAATGCAATGGTCATGCAACGAGCTTGAAAAATATGATAAAAGATGGTGCACGAAGTTATTCCTACCGTCTTTAAAAGAACGAAGAAGACACTAGAAGGAGGACACCTGAAAATTGATCACACCGAGATGTCACTAGAACTATGTTGTAACGAACGCTATGAACGCAAGCTAAGATAGAGAAATTGAAAACTAAACAAATTCCTAACAAACTAGAAGTACTTCTAGGATAGAAGTAGCATATGTCGGAAGTAATTTACTCGTGCATAGGTGCAGTTCCTGTAAATTCTCCAAGTTAAGTTGTGCTTTCGGCTTCTCAGCATTAGGCGTCTCTTCTTGCTTTACATAGGTCAAAAGTCATCGTTTGATTGCTAAGACCCAAAACCTGCGAGAGCTTGTTGCCAGTAGGAATAAAATTTTCTTTTCTTTAAGTGCAAACAGAATAAAAGATTCGAGAACGGATTAACCGAGGGAAAAAAATATCAAGGAATAGCGATGAAAATAACCAAGCTTTCTATTACATTTCCTATCAAAATTTAACTATTTCCTCCACAAAGACCAAAACATAGAATTTAAACTGTAACCTTCTCCAAGTACAAGATGCATGTAACATAAAAGGTTAACTCATGCAACCAGTAAAGGAAAACATGCATAGACACTAACAAAATGGAAACTCCAACAAAATTAACCCACTAATTTGACCCCAGACAAGCTCTAATCCCATTGACACTTGTTATCCCATCAAACGATCCGTAAAGCCACAATGAGAATCAAGACAGAGAGAATCCGTAAGCTATGAGCATTATCCTTGTATGTGTCCTCTACAAATTTACTTAACTATTTCGCGAGCTTCATATTTGTATGCGTCCACTGCACCGCAGCTTTCAACGATTGACTTAATCATTGCATGAAATCTTATATCTGCAAGTCTGTAACAACATATGATCAAGAGCAGCACATCATATCATCTAGCAATGGATTAGCTCAATCTACATAGAACAGTCAACAAACATATCACAAACAAATGGGAGAAACAATGTAACAGCTAAGGCTTAATGAGATTGGAGAAGATCAGAGATCTCATTTTCCATTGGTTGCATTACAAGATTTTTGTAAGTGCTTACTTGTGATCAGCCGAAAGTTGAAATATTAAAAAAAAATAGGAGGTGAAAATCACCGGAAAGAAAAAAATGAAAGTGGGAGAAGATAAATCTTAGTCGAGAAGCACTCCTGATAAAAGGTTCATCTTGTGGAGGGCCTGGAACAAATAGTTGGAGAAAAGATGACTCAACCAAAATGTAACAAAGTAACACACACACAAAGCAGGGAGGCATGCAACCAAGTGAAACAGCGAGCTATTCACCATTAGGTTGTTGCTTTTCACAAGGCAAACAAGCACTATTGTCTTCTCACAAAGCGGCAAAACTCAGAGCACTTATTGTTTGGCCAACCTTGCGTTGATATAGGTTTAAGTGTTTCATAAGCCAAAGCTTCATGCCCCGTGCTAATCCTAAAAGTGCTATTACTAACTTCAACTAGCTATTCAACAACTCAACCAAAGGAAATCTTGTCCCAACTATTTGGAGTCTGCTTCATTGATCCTGTCTTTCATTATTTATATCAATCCAATTATAGCAGTTGTACTATGCTACCACATTCTAATTAATTATTATCCCAGATAGAAGAAGTACAACTTGAAACAAATGTAAACTAGAATAGCATATTTACAAGATTTGTTAAATATATATGTTCTCGCAGACATAATCTAACCGCATATAGATTGGATTCTTTTCAAACCTTTATTTCTTCTTTCCAAAAGTAGCCTCCTTTTTTTTGGTTGTACAGAAGTACAAAATGATAACTACAACCTCATAAAAGAACAAGGAACAAACTCGTTTGACTGGTCAAAGAGGTCGGTTTAATCTTCAGAGTTTTTTTCCCAGGACAAGTTCTTCACCATCCTGAAATTGTTTAGGAGGGAAGGAAAGTAGGGTTTCTTTGGAGAGAAATTTAGAGGAGGATTATGAGCTAACTTCATCGTTTCTAGGAGCTTATGTATTGTGTACTAAATATGGTACTCCAATATCCCCATTACTTCACACTCTATAATCTATTCATGATCTTCTTGATCTTTTAAACAAGTTGTTGACATATTCTCTCTAGCTGAACATAAAAATTGGATAAAGGAGATAAAAGTCCAATTTTACAAAGAGTACCAGAGAAATTTATCAGTGTCGTGAGATGATTCTTGACCATTCAAAATATTCTAAGCAGCTTGATTAGTTGAGTTACAGTTAAAGCAAGTGTTAACTAGGAGTACACAAATTATCTGATTAACAATGCTCATCATAAGGTGACATTGTGTATAGAGATTCTCCAGATAGCTCAACTAATCATTCCCATAATAGGTTTCAAGAACAATTCGTGAGCAAGGACAAACACATCTTGTATTAATAATGTTAAGAGGTAGTAGATCTATCTAAAATTCAAACTTTTCAATTAACCAAGTCTTCAGACACACAAAAAAATGAATTTACAATGAGAAAAGGTACCATATTATCCTTTTGGCTAGTAAGTTGTAACCAAGCTTCACCGTAATAGCCAAGTTCATTACCAATATCAGCAGGAGATTAAGAATATCAGAAAAAAGCCAAGCAAGTACTAGCATTGTGATAATCAGTTAGTTCAAGTCTTAAGTTATCAGAATCGACTCCTCATGAGAACTGCTATATTAACTAGAGACTCTTTATGAGAACAACTCTTAGGATAAGTTCCTGAATGGTAAAGGAAATATCTCAAAGTCATCAGATAATTCAATTAATCACATTAACATGCGTGATTGTCTCCAAGCAAACATATTCCATTGTTAGTCAAATATATCGTTGTATAACTAACATGGTATTAATGAAGAAGGTTAAATGTAAATCTAGTAATGCATAGACCTGATATTGATTGGACAATACCCCACCGAGCTACTTCCATAAGTATAATAACTAGTGGTCTTACCAGTTTTAGAACTTTCTTTACATGCAGGAGTAGGTGGGTCCTGAATTTTGAACTTGGGAAACTCCAATAAGAAGTGGTGTTCACAATGTCAAAGAATGTGAACTTGAAGGAAAATAAATGCCAGTAAATAAGCTAAAATTGGGTAGGAAAAAAACTCAAGCAACAAGGCCATATGCAACATAATTTCCCTGCTGATGGATAAAATGGATCCAGACATTTGTCATAAAGGACCATTATTTGTGGAACCTAAGAGTATACTGATGCTTCCTGGACAGTTAAGGAAGATTTTGAAGCTTAGACAGGTGGCTTAATCTTGGATACAGTAGAAATTTGGTGATGGGTCATCTAATTTTATGTGGATGGAGAATTGGCACTCTCTTGGCCACTCTACCAAAGATTTGGTGAAACAATTGTCTACCCACTTAGGGAGTTCCTTGCAAGCTAAAGTGGATCAACTATCCTCAAGGAGTTTGGAGGTAGCCTGAGGCAAGGAATGCTATTGCTTCAGCAATTATTGAGCAAGCTCCCCCTGATTTCCTCCCTAATCCTACTCAGCAACATAGTGACATATGGTCGGTTACTGTTAGGGTAACGATACAGCAAAATCAGCCTTGAATGCCCTTACACAAATTCATCCTGCCGTTCCACAGGCAAAAGTTGATTGGTATTATCCTCACAATATGCCCAGGTGGCCTTCATTCAGTGACTAGCTATTTTAGGAACAGTATCTACAGCACTAGAAGATTTTTCCAGTTGATGATTGTGTTTTGTGGGTTGGTGAGTGAATCCCACAGCCAACTATCTTTGATGTCATTTGCAGCCCCAGATATGGAAGCACATGCTGGGAAGGAATGGGGAGAACAGACTTGTTCATTATCGTATGGATGAAAAAGTGGAATGCATTATCACGGCATGAAGAAGTGGAATGGATTAAAGTACAGAAAGGAGGTAAAGCTTTGCAAAATATGGTATGCATATCGATTGTCTTCAATGTTACTGTGTATTATATTTGGCTAGAGAGGATGTGTAGAATCTTAAAGCATAAGGCTGTGGAACTAAGGGTTGTAACTGCTACTGTTGAAGGGTATTTGAGGTCCTGCATCTCTTCTTTGAAAAATCAGGTTCCCTAATAATCCGTAAAAAACCCTAACAGTATGAATGGGAAACACTAATTAAAACTATCTGCAAAAACTATGCAAGCAATCAATCGCACAACGCAGAGATATACATGGAAAACTCCAGAATGGGTTAAAACCCACGGGAAGGAATCAAGTCACTATAATCATTGTACAGTTACAGATATACCAATCCCAACAAAGTAAATTCTCACAAGTATCACCAGTCGAATCACACGTACACCACACCCACTGATCTTGATCACCAATGGCCTTGAGTCCACAAGCCCTCCGATAGACTTCACGGATATCCCCCTTAGCAATAACTCTCAAAAAACAGTCGCCTCAATTTTTTTTCTTCTTCTGCCACTTTTCTTTTTCTAAACATGAGTAGCTATAATGTGGCTAACCTTTCTTTTGCCGTCACTTTTCCTTTTATAAGGTTATATACTTATATTCCAAACCTAGGAAGGAAAGGACAAGTCTGTATATAGACTTCTTTTTTTACGTAGCTTTTCATTTTAAAAGACATAAAGTGTCGATTAATAATCAGATTGATCCCTCCATCGATCCGTCTTGGCCAAAAATCTATCTCGCTGTAGTCGACCTCCTTTTTAATCCGAAAATGCTCACTCTCGATTACAAAAAGCAATGACTCCTTCCACTCTAATTCTATACAGACTCTCTAACCTATAATAATAATAATAAAATTACAACTTAGATATAAAATTTGTGTTTTGTCATACGGAATTGCCAATACAACGAGACTTCGAAATTTGGTCCTTACATTCTTGAAGAGGCCTGTCTAGAGCCAATACCAACAAGCTGTTGTGTGAAGATTGGCAAATTACAGAAACAATTTTCTGCCCTTTGAGACTTTGTTCTCAGTGAGTATATGGTTTCGGTGGCAGTTATAGTTGGGTAAGTGTTTGGTTGGCCCAGTTTAGGCTTGGTTTTGTCTTGCTTATTTTTTTAATTGTTGTGGTTGGGGTTTGGTGCCTGGGGTATGCCCCTTAGAACCTATATGGGCTCTACCAAACTGGGACAAGACATAGAGGGAGATGTTTTTTTTGTTGATAATGAATTAAGTTACCAAAAAAATCTTAAGCCTAGATGAGGTTTCTGTGAATGATACAAAACATACCTAATACTTTTCTAACATCCCAATCAAAAAAAAAAAAGAAAGAATCAACACTATGTCAGTTTTCGCGTTTTTTTTGTTCTTTTGCTTTTGCACAGGAACCCCATGATTTTCAGGTTCACCCAAACCAATAATATACATTTCTTAGAGGGTGCATATAGGGGGAAAAGAACTACATTTACAAGAGACAAATAAGCCTCTAATACAATTGCACACTCAACTCATAAGCATCCCAAAAGAATGAATACAGCAACTATCCTAAAATGACAACATCAATTCTTGTATAGAAAGACCATTTCAATGCCATTGAATGTCTTTGATTGGCAAGTAAATACAAGCATAGTGTCCATTACTGCATGCCATGAATGCAAAAGCAAATAGGAGTCATAAAATTTCAAACTGAAAGCAATTAGGTGAAACTGGTTTGCCATCAGTATGGTGTGTGCACAATGAAGATAAAATGATAACATCTCTCTGTTCACTGCATGTACTACGTTGGTAAAGTTCTTTATTGTGACTTCAATATACTCTGAAGTGCTAGGTAAAAGCAGTGTTGAGAGTCAAGGTCATGTGGTGGAGTATCAAGTATCCAAACTCCCATAGCCATTAGATTTTTAAACAGTTTGACATGCATAGAAGTGCTTTCCTAGTAGAACAATAACACAAAGAAAGGAAAACATTTTTCCTAATGGAAACAACTATTTAACAAGAAACTCTATTCAACAAAATCAGTCAACACGCATGATAAAGGGCACAATGAAATCACTGAGTAATTCAACGTCTAATAAAGTAGAAAAAGGAAAGCGTTTTTTATTGAATTGCAAACTGAAGACTTAAAGATAAACACCTAAGGGGACCTGGAGATATCTATAATCAACAGCCCAACAAGAAAGAAATGATAGCTGGTCAGATAGGCGAACCAAGAGACCAACTAATCATATGGTACATAAACAAAGACAACTAATAGAAATAAACAGCTAGGTCAAACCCTCCCCAACTGATTTATTCAGAAACAGCCATATATGCTGGCATGCTGGTATGGAGGACAAAGGAAGCTTAAATCTCCTATGTTGTAGCGACATTGAGATCAATTTCTCTAGCATAATTTGGTGGAGCTAATGTCAGAGCAGATCCCATAAGGGAAAGCTCATTAACTCTCTCGGCAATTTTTTCCCTCAGTTCTTCCATACGCCTCTTGGATTCCATGAGCTGATCCAAGCTGAGCTCATAAACAGGGACATCAAACCAGGAAGGCTTCTGGCAAGTCGTGCCCTGTAAATCGAGCTCCTTGGCGCGGATTTTCTCCACGTCCAGGAGCTTGCACAATTCAGTATACTGTTGGTGGAGTTTTGAACAAATAGATCCGTGAGGATCCTGATCTCCATTAACTTCCATTGGGCTTTGGCAAAGGAACCTTTGGATTATTGTGTTAACACAACCATTTCCAAAGGAGAATGGTTTCCCACTTGGTGAGAAAACCACAATCGCAATGTTACAACCCGTCAAGGTGCAAATCTCACTTGCCTTCTTGAAGAGGCCAAATCGGCGCTTTGAGAAGGCAACTTGACGAGCCTGTTTCGACTCAATCAACTGGATTTCAATCTTTCGACGACCTGCAGTCCTTTTCCTCGCCATGGAAAAATATCAAGAAGACTAGTTGAGTTTCCTTGGAGAGATTTAGGAGAGAACGACCTTAATTTATAGCATGACCGTAACCTATTTCTTTCCATACAACCCCATTGATGTTTCCTTCCCCATTACGCATCGTCTTTCAAATTATGAGAATCTCACCGACGTAAATGTACATTTATTGACATTTGGATTAGTTAGTTGGCAAATTAAATCTCCAACTTACCGTTAAAGGTGTAAGTGCATTATTAAGTCTAGTCTTACCAAAATTGTCACCCACTTACACACCCACACTCACGTGAGAAGTGGGTCCCGCACACACTAGACACCTCTAGTGTGTGTGTTTGGGCGGAGTTTTAGAATTATTGATAATATAACTGGAATGGACACAGACACGGACACGAAGATGCTGACACAACAATTTTAGAAAATGCATAATGTAGTGGACCGGAGGGCAGGTCCTCAATCAGGACCGCCTGAATGGGCCCAGAACGGACTAACCTGACAGCTAAGGACACAGAGGTCCCCTTGGGCTGCTCCACTCATGACCATACGACAGGTTAAGGCGCCGGGTCAAAACTGCAGTGAGATCAGAGGCATGCCGGTATGGAGCGATTCAGTCTGACACCTGTATGGTCTTACCACGTTGCTCGGTAGTGCAACATATTGTGGTACGGTATACGGCAACTGTACAATTCGGTCACGTGTCGTGGTCCCTTGCCATACGCAGCACTATACTCAGCGATTGTCAGGTGACTGGCACCAATCTGGTCTTGCCACGTGGCAATGTCATGCAACGTACAATGACACATTATATGAGAGTCATACATTCCGGCCACATGGCGTGGTCCCTTGTCGTACAACAACATAAATAATCAGCGATTGTCAGGTCAGGTCATGTGGCACTAGTCTGGTATGGTCACGTGGCACAGCATTATGTCAACAAGTTCTCACTCGTCCCACCATCTGGGTGGCATTTAGGCAAGGAAGTGGTTGTCTGTGACATCACCTTGGCACGGGGATGACACATGCTCCACCTTGGCCTCGAAGGCAAGGCGCTCCCTCAAATAGCACAGTGATAAACTCTCATAGGTATGCCTTCTTCTCCTTGTCTAAGCTCTGTGTTTTCCTTCTCTCAAGCAGGCATTAACTTAGCCATCGGAGTGCCATCCGGCCACCTTCGGCCAGTGGGGCTCCAACTGGTTGCTTCTCTTGTATAACCCATCCAAACCACGAGAGATCCAGAGAAGGGGAGATCCGACCAGAGTGAACACCATCCCACACATAATCCATGTTGAAATCCATTGTGAAACGACACGTTAAATTCATATTTTAGTGTGTTCATTTAATCATAGTTTCATATTTCTATTCAAAGGTCATGAATGAGTGTATAATAAAACGCTAAGTTAAATTTTGAAACCTATATGCCATAGCTTCTCTACCTCAATATCATCCACATATAATTATCTTCCATAAAATATGGTAAAAACTAAAACATACATTATTTAAGTATACTTCCATTAGCTCATGCATCTCAGGTGGCATATGTGACCTAATTATAACATAAAATCGAAAAAATAAAAAGTTTAAAGGAAGAGGGCCCAGAACAGACTAACTGTACGACAGGTTAAGGAGTCGGGTCGGGTCAAAGCGCAGTGAGATCATAGGCACGCCAGTACAGAGAGATCAAAGGCATGTCGGTAGAACTTTGCTAGCACCACACCCAAACACACATAACAACCATGTCATTGTATATCTTTTTCATTTCATGCCTTGCCTTCCACTAGCTTTCACTTCAAAACTAAAATAGCATGACGTTGTTGCTATTGGTTTCCAATATCATGTCGGCTCATGGACACTTTACCTACATAAACCACGTTCAAGCTTGGTTTTAAAGCTTGCTTTAAGACAACATGAGCTTGAGCACCTAAGATTAGCTTCTATGAGCTCGAGCACAAGGGCATACAGGGACAAATGTACAGTAACCCATAACTCTACAGTATTTTGTCTAGCACATAATAAAAGACATGATGTCGTAGGTCAAAGCTTTCAATTATGAACTAAAGCTAATTTTTCTCCATGGCTATATTTTTCCACAAGTTCCAAAATCCTATATTTGTTGCTTCTTTTTTCCACTTTATGAAACACTAGGTTATAGTTTATATCTTTACTTTGGCACAACTTTTGAAATTTCGCACACTTCTTTTGCTTCTCATTAAAGTGAAGTTTCCAAGCTAACATAGGAGATAGTATGCATAAACCGGAATTCATCTACTTAGTTATTTTGTAGAAAATTCAACTCATTAGGCAATCTTGTTGGGTGCTGATAGGTCAAGACCGACGATAAAACTGAATTCCGCTTTGCTCAGGCATGTACCTGCTCAGACCACACATGGCCGAGCACAAGGAGTCGCAATGGGTAACAGACCTACAACCCTAAAGGGATTCCAAGCGTGTAAGGACTCCTTCACACCACCCAACGTCTCTACTACTTAAGCAATTATGATGGTCAAGGCTATTGGACCCATTAAGTGCCAACCTTATCTGCATCCCTAAGTCCAAGGGACTTGATCTTAATGGGATTGTACCTTGAATGCCTTTATAAACACCCCAATATCACTAGGCAGCTACTTCTGTTATCGGACTACTTGAGTACATTCTACTTCTCTCTACCATAAATCAACTAACTTAGGCATCGAAGGGGTCTTGGTTGGCACCACACATGTTTCTAGTTCTTGCTTGCAGGTTCGGCAATCGAAGGCATCCAAAACCGATTCATTAGGTGAAAATCGAAAAATCATGTTTTTCACCAACAGAGACCATATTTTGTTGCGAATGAACAAGATATCAAGGAATCTTCTACACGTTGAATCCTAAATATCGATATGGGGTATTCCCGCATAAAAAGAGAATCTTTTGTTACGATAGAAGAAGAAATGTGGATCATTCAAGAATCAAGGTCAATATGCTTTATAAAACAATGATTTCAATGAAACTTCTATGAAGTGATTTGAAGGAATTCAACCATCATCTTGATTGTCAAGTGTCCAAACTACTTCATGCATTAGAAGAATCCATGAAAGTTGTGACTAGGGTTAGGCTTTACTACTTATGAAAACTGTAATTTTGAGAGACTCGGACTCCCAAAAAGAACGGATATCACATGTCTCACACTTAATTGTAAAATAGTAAGGAGAATAATAACTTGACACGACTAGATAATTCCATTAAGTTTGTTGACAAGTGCAATGACATAAAATCAAACCAAGCACTAAAGTAGATTGCTAGCAGATTTATTAATATCTGTTTCCTAAGGACAAAACACAGTGAGTTAATTTACCAAAACCTGATAACCTGTATTATAATTTCAAAACTTGTTGCCATGTAGAATCACACTAAGTTTTGGGATACAAATTTAGGGATACCCAACAAGAGGCGGTGTTCTTGCTGTCAATGGTGTCTAGAACCGTCCGATGCCACGGACACAGACATAAGTGCATAGATCCAAACCCAGTTATGTCTGGAACTGGTTCACACATCAAACGATTCCAGAAAAGTCGGTGTCCGGTTCTACGCACTTTCATCTGTGTCCGTAGCATTTTTGTATGAGATATCTAGTTTACACTAACGACATATGATGTAATTAAACTGGGGATGCGTGCATTAACACTAAAGAAATCAAGACCTTGAAAGATGAAGTTTCTACTTTCTAAGTAAGTACTCCTAAATGCATACACTAATGCATATCTAATCTCAAATCCATTTCGACTGCCAATACACTAATGAAAATTAGGGTTTTCAAAAGTAAATAACAGGGGGGAAAAAAGAAAAGAAAAGAAAAAGAACAACAACAATGAAAAACAAGAAGTGATTATCGATTGCTATATAACCAAATTTTCTGTACCACATATCGAATCCGTTGTGAAAGCAGTTTCCACGGCGACGTACCACTGCCTGAGAAGTTGGCCACTGCCTGAGCTTTTTTTTCTGGGTCGTTGTTTGTTTTAGCGAAATTCATTTTTGCCTATTTAATATTTTGTCCTGTATAGTAAACTTTTTAAGTGTTTTTTTTTTTTCCCCCATTTTTCGATATCTGTTTTTGTGAAATTTTAGTTTCATTTATCTACTTTTTCACCAAAAATTTTTTATGTGTTTTTTCAATTTATATCTTTCTGCAAAATTTATTTTCATTTATTTAGGTTTTTGAACAATATTATAATTTTGAAATTTTGAACAAATAGAGAGAGAAAAAGTAAGATAACAAAAAAAAGCCAAAATTTTATTATTTTTATATTTGTTGGAGGAGATGGTTGTTCAGCCACCTCCACAACACATTCTCCATTTTGTATTGTAGGAATTTTAGTCGTTTGGATAATATTAGATAACGAATTTTTGATGAAATCATTTTCAAAACTTAATCATGGAGGCACAATTTGAGAATCGATAAGTAGCTTTTGCATTCTAATATTGTGTATGGATAGAAAGTCAAAATTACCCTCAATATTTTCATGCAATTACTTCCCTTACTATTACTAATCAAGGATAACATCATTAAAAAAATGGAGCTTTGGCTAGGAGTCCATAGTATAGGGGTTTATACAATAATAAAGACATCAAAAATTTTCGTACAGGTTCTAGGACATTTGGCTTCCACCTTACAAAAATACCCTTATAGAAGAATGGAAGTAGAAACCGCCCACCCTTTGTATGATTACAGGCGCAATTACATTGTGTCCCATGCTTGCTATATGCACTCGAATCAAACGGAGCTTTAGAACAGCTCATGAATCAACGACGAGGCGGCTACGACATCTAATCGTCTGTGGTCTGGAGTCTTCGTCGACGTGGCGACGGCAAAGCTGTTCTTCGCCGGAGAGGAAGAGTAGCTCAACCGGAAAAGCTGTATTTGTAACATGAACGATTCATCGCCGGAGGTCTGTGAAATGGTACATAAAAGCAATCAACCTCTCGCGATCTCGATTAACCTCTCTTCAATGGAGGGAATTGCCGAGGATTTACAGTAGAGAAGATCGACTTTAGTGGTACCAGTGGGCCAGTACCACCGCCTACCCTGAGTTATTGTTGGCCCTTTTAGGAAAAGCAGAGGAAACTTAACAATTAGTCTCAGATTCACAAACTACCACTACGATTTCTCCTTAAATACATAACTAACTTTTTACTTGTAAGATTTGGAATAAGAGTAATATTTTATTGTTTATTCATTTTATTTTGTTTGCCTTTCTGGTGTGTAAGAAATAAGATTTTGGAAATGTAGACATTTTTATTTATAAAGCAACAAATAACGTTATCCAAAATAAAACAATTTATTGATTTTATTCCATTTATCTTTCAAAATAAAACAACAAATAACATTATCCAAAAAAAATCAATTTATTCCAATCTATTCTCTCTCTCTTTTTCCTCTAAAATAAAGCAACAAATAACGTATCCATTGAAGTTGTTGGCATACAATACAATCCAGAATTCCACATGTGGGCAGCGTGCCCAGAAAAAGGCAGATCGATGAGTGCGCTTTTTGGCAAACGAGCGCTCATTTCAGAGTCGCTACTTGGGTTTGAAGGTCCGACACTCAAGAAACCAAACTTGAAACGCTCGCTACGCTGTTTATTTTGAAAAAGGTGAAGGCACCAGTCCATCATAACCATATTTGGGTTCGGGAGCCAGGTTACGAGAGAGGAAGGGTTTTAAGGCACCTCTCTCGCCCAATCCGGAGATCGGTCTCTACTTAGGTATTTGCAAAAACATTTGCGATTCTGTTTGATTAATCAATTCTTTAACCATTTAGGGGCGGGGAACAGTTAATCGAGAATTAAAACTGTAACACTTTGCAAGATGTGATTGGAATATCATGGATGGATGAAATGATAAACAATAAGCGGAATAAAACCCAACACTGTGAAAGGACATCATAACAGAGCACTATATGAATTTGACATGCACAGCGGCCAACTTGCATGCATGTATCTACGTGCATGCAAGCCCACCATTGCGCGACAAACCCATACAATCGCGCGCGGGTTGATATCCTTCCAACAAGTTGTATTTTATCCCCTTCTGGGCTCTGGAAGAACCAGTGCACACCCAAGACAAACCAAGCAGTTTATAGGCAGTTAATATACACAGTTTTAAGCACTTTAAAGGCTAAAAAGCCCTACAATTTAACAAAACACTTGATAAACAGTGTGGGGACAAAATAATGGCCTAAAGCCAAGCTACCCGTGCAAGGCCAGCCACTGGTCAGAGGCGCTCTGGCGCGCGAGGGTTGTGCTCCGACGCGCGATGGTTGCGCCCTGGCACGCGAGGGTCTGAGCCTTTTAACCAATGTTTGGTTTACATGTTTCTGGGTTCTAGGATAGGTCCAGAATGATCCCAGGGGTACTCCATAAGTACAAACTAGCAGTTTGATCTAAGGAAAGCAGTAAACTGGTTATTATTATGCTTGCAGAGTGATCTACATAAACAAAAAGACATAAAATAATAGGAAACCAATCCCCACGTGGTCCTACGCATGCAGCAACGGAGTGTCGCGCGCGAGAGTGGGACCGTCGCGCGCTGGTCCTACCATGACGGTTTTTGAAACCTTGCCAGCTTTAGGGCCAGGACTGGTATTGATTACCAGCCTTGACCCCGCCAACCCCCTTCAGGGATCAGAACAGAGAGCAAAACAAAGGTAAGCTATTCATTTGGTTTTTAGGTTTGAAATGTGCTTGAGCTTTGAGTGTGAGGTTGATTGGGGTGGAAGAACAAGCTATGTTCTTGAACGAGTATGAGCGATAGAAGCAAGAAAATAAGGTTGCTTGTGTTGCTTGGAATTAGGGTTAGGGCTTTGTATCACTTGGCACTTGATACTTGGTATTTTTTGGAACACTTGAACCCTTCAAATGGATGAACAAATGAGGTATTTATAGGGAGAGAGGGAGGTAGATATGGGCTGCAAAGAGAGGACTTCAGCTAGTCCATGAGGCTGGCTGAGGTTGCATTGGTGGCCAAGTTTCCACCTCAAGAAAAGTTGGTGGGAACAGGCATTGTGCTCCGGTGCGCAATGGAGTCAGTCTGGCGCGCACGGGAGTCAGTCTGGCATGCGAGGGTTGCGCCTAGCGCAAGGGTCAATGGTCAAACTTTGACTGTTGACCACCACCTGGTAGTTTGACCAGCGCGCGCTGGTGTCATACTGTCGCGCGCGTGTACCACCTACTCACGCGTTGGTCAATGGTTAAACTTTAACCATTGACCAACACCTGTCAAGTTGATCTACGCGCGCAAGCTTCAAATTAGCGTGTGGAGTAGGGTTTTTGGCTTTTGAAGTGGCCTAGGATTGAGTTAAGTTCAAAAGGGTGTCAAACACTCAAAGCTCAAACACTCGACATTCCCGAGGTGTTCTTAATCCGTTTCACCATCGGGGAATCAAACACCGTAAGTAAACTAATCTAGAAGCCCAGATTGGGGTGTCTACAGTATCCCCTCTTTGACGGCACTTAAAGCACCATCGTCTTGGTACAAGTAACGTCAAAGATTTCTAGACACCCCTCAAGGCAATCTAGAACAAAGCATACTAACAAAGTAGACTTGTAAACTTAAGGAACCTGATTGGTGGAATGGACGGGCGGTCCATTGCCGGGTATGGAAGTAGAAGTGGACGAGTGGATCGCTGCTTGTTGATCGAATTTGGACAGGACAGGCTGTCGCTGCTGATTTGGACGGGACAAGCCGTCGTTGCTGGGGATCAAACTATCCTCGGCACAAAGCATTCCAACAAACACGGGTAGGTCGTGTCAGGTAGGTTGAATTCCATCTGTTGGGAATCAGAGCCAATCTCCTTATCAAAAACCATCCGAGGCAGAGCAATAAGGCTGCTGGAAGATGCACTGGAAGCTAGACTGATGTAGACGTAGTTGTTCAGGGCAGGCCGAGGCGGACTCTCCTGGGGAACGATTAGTCGTGGATGGGTGGACCATCGCTGAATGACTGATATGGACGATATGGCAGACCGTCATTAATGATATGGCTAACCATCACTGATGATATGGCGGATCACTATACAAAATGATCGGATCATTGAAAATTGGACAGGACCGGCTGTCGTTGATTTGAACAGGCGGATCATTATACAAAGTGATCGAGCCATTGGAAATTGGACAGGACCAGCTCTCGTTGATTGTAATCGGACGGATAGATCGTCGTTGATTTGAATTGGACGGATAGATCATCATTGATGATATGGCTAACCTTCGTTGATGTAGACGGACGATATGGCTGACCGTCATTGATGATATGGCTGATCACCGTTGAATGTCTGAGATGGACGATATGGCTGACCGTCGTTGAAGTGGATAGGACCAGCTGTCGTTGATTTGTTCCGCAAAAGATTTTATCGCATTCTGCTATGAGAACAATGCCGCCAGAGATTTTCAATCGCATCCGTCGACAAACAAATCGTGGATTCAATGAGACTTCTTCGCATCTGTTGACCAACGATAACAAAACCGCAGGAGATTGCATCGCATCCTTCGGCAAACAAATTGAGAGTTAGGGAGATTTCCATTGCCTTCGCTAAACAAACAGAACAACACCGCAGGAGATAGCATCGCATCCTTTGGGAAACAAATCGTGGATTAGGGAGATTTCCATTGCCTCCGCTAATCGACGAAAACAATACCGCAGGAGATTGCATCGCATCCTTCGGCAAACTAATAGAGGATTAGGGAGATTTCTATTGCCTCCACTAACAAATTGAAACAAAACTACATGAGATTGCATCGCATCCTTCGGGAAACAAAGACTTGATGGTAACCATTTGGGCATAACTCCCACAAACTGGCCACCTTCCTGTTTTCAACAGTTGATATACACAATATGCAAAGATGTATGCTAACAAAATGCACAAACTGAAAATGCATACCCTAGCTAAGGGCGGCTCCTAGGAGGACAACAATCCTTAAGGACTATCACTGAGCCCCAGAACTATACTGTCTTTTGCCTTAGAGATGCACACCCAGATAGATAGACGCTTGAGCGGAACGACGTGCACCAAATGACATTTAGCGGTGGCATTCGGCCTGCGTGCCATTTCTTCAATGCTTTGGCAGATGTGCCCCATAGATATGCTTTGCTTGGCGTTGGGCTGACGTGCCCTTGCCTTTCACAAGTTTCCACAGCTTGTGGATTACAGAAGCTAGGGTAGCAATGTAAAAATTGCATTTTCCAGTTTATTGACATGTAAACCATTTGCTAATATCTAATTTGCATTGACAATTGAACTGAGTCGATACACAGATATACGCACATGCACAAACTCGCCTAGCTCGAACAAAAAGGGAAAAAGAGCCCCAAGATGCAATGTGAACCCTTAGACACATGGAAAATAATGAAATTTTGGGCATTAATAAGCCAAAACTCAAATGTCCTCTTAGACAGGTGAAACTCACACTCTTGTAAGGCCAAATAACTGTACAATGACCTATACAAACCAACAAGAACCGAGAAAAGTATCTCGATGCGACAATGGATTGAAAATTTTGGAAAAATGCCACAAAAATGGACAAAAGACGCAAATGATGACTCATATAGGCCTGGACTGAAACCAACACCCCCGTGCAATCACATTATGCCCACATGACTTGCACGTCATGACAAAACTTGGCAAAAGCCCCTTGAACAGGACTCAAAGGCAGTAGCTGACTGCTATTGTTAGCTGCTGGAATTGAAGCAGCGCGCGCAGGGTTGAGACCAATGCGCATAACTATGAACAAACGCACGTGAAACTCAAACTAGTGCGCGTGAATACAAATCTGTTGTGGGTGCTTACACCAGACTTCGCTGAACTTAGAACAAACTGTGAGCCGTTAGGCCTCGCCAACATTTCGTTCTGTTTTTTATGCTTAAAATATTTTAAGGCTTTTTCTCAGCTTTCAAATTGAAGTAGTAGTTTGAAATAAAATTGAAAGATGAAGGGTTTTCCCCCCCTTCTGCATAGATGAAGCTCATTTTCTTCTTGACCAGGGCGATGTACCATGGCATTGGATCAAATTGATAGATTGTGACCGAGTCTCGAAGAGAGACTGCCTACATATCCCATTTTGGGAATCAGGTTAAAACGTAGTTCAAGCTAAGGTTCACTCGTGTATTTTACCTCACCTTTTATGCTTTAACTTTTGCGTAGAACCGCCCATTCGGGTCTTCGGTCTAGTGAGCTTTTGAATATTGCCTATTACTTTTGCCTAGACCACCTTCATAGGTTTTTGGTCTTGCAGGCTACTCTAATTTTTGCTTGGAACTGCCCAACATTGGGGTTTTCCGCCCAACGAGCTTCTCTTAGGGAAAAGGCTTTTGAATTGATCCATGCTGGCTAAGGTATTGAATTGTTGTTGTCAAGGTCGATGATCTTTGGCCGCAACCCCAAATAAAATGGCTTTTGATAGTACAGGATCCAGAGTGCTTCGGTTGACATGTCCCGCTCTAGGCCACTTTTGAACTTTCTAACTTGTGCTTGGTGGAACGCTGTTCCTGCAAGCTTGAGCATGGTATGAGGCGTTGAACCTTCTGAGTTTTGCTTTACATGGTTTGACACCCGATAACAAAAGGATTTGATGTTCCTTTATCTCGGGATCAACACCAGGCGTGTCTTTGTGAGACCATGCCAAGACGTCGATGAACTCTTCGAGCCTATCTGACCGTGCGCAATGCTTTTCTAGGGACAACGTTGAACCAATTTGAACCATTCGAGGGGTCTACCTCATCTTTCAAGTTTATTGAAAACTAAAATTTCAATTAATAGGCTGAGCATGCCTTTCGTCTTCCCTTTTGGCAAGGGAACACATTTCCTTGGGGATGTTCCCATTGAAATCTATCCCTTTGTCATCAGGGTCGACACAGTTTATTCAAAAGTCAGCGAAGTACTTAAAAGCAAGATAATGCATATCAAAAAGAAAGCCCCTCGGGGTTGCCAAGCACAGCAAAAGACTCGAATTAAAAATAGAAGCTACGACATGGAGAGCCGAGAAGCACAAACTCTGACTCAAAGCTACACTTGACAACTTGACAGATACTGTGTCAGACTCAGACTCAAAAGTGTCAATGCAAAATAGACGCGATTTGAAAATGCAACTCTTATAGTTACCCTTGGCTTCCTCACAGAGAGGTGGGATCTAGGGGATATCAGGCCCAAGCAATAGCACTTCGGCTTCCTTAGCTTTTTCGACCAAACCTACTCGGTGCTCTCTTGAACAATGGACCTCAGCCTGTCAGTCCACTCCTTTGTAAGCTCCTCATTACTGTCAATCCAGGTGTCGGCAGTGAAGATCTCAATTGCCCAACTTACAGCCATCATGTTAATCTCTAGTTCGAACGGGATGGATATGATTGGTTTGGGTTGGCTTTCTGGGATGATATAGTGGCTAACGTTGAATATGGTGGAGCTTGAGTTGATTTGAGTGGAGATGATAGATATCTAACCAACCATAGGGTCAGAGTGGTGTTGAGGCTAGGAGTTGGAAATGGCGTTGGGCTTTGGTGGAACCTGAACTGTGCCATTGTCAATGAGATCTTGAATCTCATGTCGAAGACGATAGCACGCGTCAGTGGGATGGCCAGGCATTTGGTGGAAGGCACAAAAGAGGTGAGGCTTGTAACCAGAAGGTAGGACTTTTGGTGGGGACGTTGGGGTCAAAGGTTTGAGATGCCCGGATTTGACGAGTTTTTCCATCACTGCGGACAGAGGTGCCTCGAAGACAGAGAAACTCTGAGGTTGGGTTCGGGCCCGGAAGCTTTGGGCATTTTGAACCTGATTGACATCGGCAGCGCGATTAGAGTAAAAAGCTGGAGCATCGCTCCCACTTGTAGCTGTATTATAGTAGTTGCTGTTACCAAATAGCGTGCTAATATTTCCAAAGTAAGCCCTCGGCTTAGCTTTTTGTGAAGAGGGCTCTTCCCTAGGAAGAATTCCACTCTGCAGTGCATCTTCAATGGCTAGGCCAAACTCGAAGAAAGTCTCAAAGTTGGCAGATGCTTGAACCAGCACGAGGTGCTTGGCATAGTCTGGCTGAAGATTGCCAGAGATGATGCGGAGTTGATCCCTCTCGCTCGGGCGATCAGTCATTAATTCGGCTTTGGCTCTCCACCTCTTAACAAAATCCGCAAAGGACTCATTTGCTTCTATCTTGGTGGACTCTAACTCACGAGTAGTCATCTTGAACTGAGAGTTGTAATTATACTATGCAACAAAGGCAGCTCCAATGTCCTCCCAAGTTCTTGTTTTGGAGATGTCAAGAGACAGAAACTGTTGATAGGCGGACCCAGAGAGAGTCTGTGGGAACAGCTGAGACATAGCCTCACTTTCCATACCTAGCAGCTTCATTGCAGCATGGTAGTCAAAGAGATGAGTATTGGGATCACCGCTCCCATCGAACTTAACCAAGTCAGGCATCTTGAATTTGTCGGGAAGCCTAGCATTAGGGTACAGGCAGAGATGATCCAGGTCAATTCCTCCTGCGCTGATCTTCTGGGATTTTGAGACAGCTTCTTCCAGCCTAGCCATCTTGGCCATGAGAGCAGCTATGTCAGGGTTTTGAACAGGCCTAACAATAGTAGGGTTTGGATTTGGAGCAGGCACACGAGCCTCTCTAGAGATGGGCTGAATAATGAGATGCCCTGCATGATTTGGATCCTCGACGAAGACAGGTTTTGCATGAACATCCTCATCGTCCTCACCTTCCTCTTCAGGCGCTGGTGGAAGACAAGTGTTAATAAGGTCATTCAGGCGGGTGATGTTAGCATCTGTCTGAGTGACCTTCTGTTGCATAGCAGTGATACTATTCTAGAGGTTCAGGAGCATGGTTTCCAGAGTGAGCGGTTACCGCTGATCTGCCATGACAGATTTTTTAGAGGAGATTGATGAAGAAGCTGAAGATGGGGAAGCCGGTGGCGTAGCTTTTTTGCAAAATCAATGGCAAACCCGATTGTACGGCGGCCAACAGTGAACCTGGAGAAGCCTCCGTTGTAACTGACAGGGAATCTAGCCTGACAAGTCTTTGAAACGGATTCTGAAGACGTTCCCAAGTAGGCTTGGCTCTTCCTTTCGGTACTCTCTTATTCGATGCAATGGTTCCAAACTAGATAGTAAAGCAATTGAAAGCTCAGTGATGTTCCTACAGCAGCAGTTAATTGCAAAAAGAAATGCAATGTACACGTCATCGTCGTCGGTGTTCTCCTATACTCTATAACTAAAAACGAGTCTGTCTCATGATGTTCAAATGCTGCCAAAATCCTTGGAATTCTTTTCGAGGGTGTATCCTTGTTTGAATCGACCAACACTAAGAGATGTCAAAATAGCCTAAGCCTTTGACTATTCCGTTCTCGAAGTTTCAACTTTAGAGTCAGAACAACTCGGTGTAGATGACGTGATACCGGAACCAGGGCGGCATAGGTGACACAACTCCATAGCCTAAACGGTGTACGTGCTGCGCATGATAACCAAGGTGGTATAAGCATCACGACATTCTCTCCGTTGTTCCTTATTTTCTATTTGAAACCTCAATTGGGTATGTAGACAACGACGTAGAAAGTCTTGATTTCCCAAAGTCTTGTCGATCTAAGGACTTTGAAAATTGATAACATGCACCATCAAGATGCATGACTCTTCATCGGGCCATGACAGCGTCCTAATAAGCATAAGACAGACTCAAAAAAGAGACAACCTAGAAGCCGCCCTAAACATGTGCCTACGCAAAATGATATGTATGTACAGTGCATGCGATAGGGAAAGCAGTAACACATAGACAGTATATGGGGGTTAGATGCAAGTAAATCTTACCCTGCAGGTACCTGTCTTAATTTGAAGAGTTCTAATGCTTTGTATATGCAAAGGCAGGTTTTGGCTTGTAACGGGTTCCTCGGACTAAAGCCAAGATATACCTCCCGCTGCCCGCGTAACTGCAGAGCAATAGTCAAACAGTAGAATGACTCATCATCGTCGAAGGTTGTTGGTCATTCGGGGTCCCCGGGCTTCGGTAAATCGTGCCGGATTGCCAAAACGATCCAACGAGGCTTATCCCACATCGATGTGTATGAAGATGCTAAAGAATATGATTAATGGAACAGAATCGTAAATTTGCAAATGCCTTTTCAAATTTGGCTCTCTTTATTAACCAATACTTAAAAGAAACTACACAAGAGAACAATCGGAAAAGCCTCAGTCAGGATGGCCGGACACGAGGTCCTGTTAAATCACCGATCCTTTCTTTAGCAGCGCGAAGCTCACTATTTTGACAGACTTTTGTGGGATTGTTCTCAAGCGTATTAAAATCTAAATATAGATCAATATTGATTCGATCCCCAGCAGAGTCGCCACTGTGGGCAGCGTGCTAGGAAAAAGGCGGATCGATGAGCGCGCTTTTTGGTAGACGAGCGCTCATTTCAGAGTCGCCACTTGGGTTTGAAGGTCCGACACCTAAGAAACCGAACTTGAAACGCTCGCTGCACTTTTTATTTTGAAAAAGGTGAAGGCACCAGTCCATCATAACCATATTTGGGTTCGGGAGCCAGAATACGAGAGATGAAGGGTTTTAAGGCACCCCTCTCGCCCAATCCGGAGATCGGTCTCTACTTAGGCATTTGCGAAAACATTTGCGATTCTGTTTGATTAATCAATTCTTTAGCCATTTAAGGGCGGGGAACAGTTAATCGGGGATTAAAACTGTAACACTTTGCAAAATGTGATTGGAATATCATGGATGGATGAAATGATAAATAATAAGCGGAATAAAACCCAACAATGTGAAAGAACATCAAAACAGTGCACTATATGAATTTGACATGCATAACGGCCAACTTGCATGCATGTATCTACGTGCACGCAAGCCTACCATCGCGCGACAAACCCGTACAATCTCGCGCGGGTTGATATCCTTCCAACAGATTGTATTTTATCCCCTTCTGGACTCTGGAAGGACTAGTGCACATCTAGGAAAAACCAAGCAGTTTATAGGCAGTTAATATACACAATTTTAAGCATTTTAAAGGCTGAAAAGCCCTACAATTTAACAAAACACCCCATAAACAGTGTGGGGACAAAATAATGGCCTAGAGCCAAGCTACCTGTGCAACGCCAGCCACTGGCCAGAGGCGATTTGGCGAGCGAGGGTTGCGCCCTGGCGCGCGAGGGTCTGAGCCTGTTTGGTTTACATGTTTCTGGGTTCTGGGATAGGTCCAGAATGATCCCAGGGGTACTCCATAACACAAACTAGCAGTTTTGATCTAAGGAAAGCAGTAAACTGGTTTTTATCATGATTGCAGAGTGATCTATGTAAACAAAAAGACATAAAATAATAGGAAACCAATCCCCACGCGGTCCTGCTCGTGCAGCAACAGAGTGTCGCGCGCGAGAGTGGGACCGTCGCGCGCTGGTCCTACCATGACGGTTTTTGAAACCTTGTCAGCTTTAGGGCCAGGACTGGTATTCATTACTAGCCTTGACCCTGTCAGCCCCTCTCAGGGATTAGAACATATAGCAGAATAAAGGTTTTTGGGTTTGAAATGTGTTTGAGCTTTGAGTGTGAGGTTGATTGGGGTGGAAGAACAAGCTATGTTCTTGAAGGAGTATGAGTGATAGAAGCAATAAAACAAGGTTGCTTGTGTTGTTTGGAATTAGGGTTAGGGCTTTGTATCACTTGGTACTTAATACTTGGTATTTTTTGGAACACTTGAACCTTTCAAATGGATGAACAAATGAGGTATTTATAGAGAGAGAGGGAGGTAAATATGGGCTTGTAGACACCCCAATTTGGAAATCCCGAATACCTTTTAAATCCCCAATGATGATAAACAAAGCATGATTTAAACCTTTGGACTGATCTAAACCGGTTGGAGCATTACCTTCGAAAACCGTAGACAAGTGGCCGATAAGCTTCCCAATGATGAAAACATGCCTTGAAAAGTTTTAAACAATGGTCTTTGTACTCAAAGGAGTGAGGAAACACCTTAGAACTAGGTATGAGAGTGCCAAGTGACACTTAGAATGAGTGAATACGTGTTTTGGCCATCGTGGCACCAACGATCTTCGATTTAGTTTGCTTTCAGCCCATTTTTTTATAAATCAAACTTCCTTATTTTTGTGGTTGGATTCGACCATCTTTTAGTACATTCAAAACCCTCTTTATCGATATATAATAAGCCTTAATCCGATTTGAAATGAGGGAGATACGAGGATTTTGCATAAATGACTTCTTTTTCAACCACCTGAGGGTAAAATCGTCATATCTTTTGATGTACAAAATTATTTTTATCCAAACTACTTGGGTTAGAAAGTAGACTTAACGAGCTTTCCAACGATTTGAAGAACACCCAAAACCGAGTTCGGGAGTGTCCGGGGCGGCCTTACGAAGTTTGGCCTGTTGAGCAGTCACCTGTACCGTACAACGGTCAACTGTGCCGTACGGTGGTCAGCTATGTCGTACGGTGGATATATTTGTACCGTACGGTAGAGTTTTTAACTGCCTAAACTTAAGTCGGTTGGGATGTGCCGTACAGTGGAAGCCTAGTGCCGTACGGTAGAGTTTATGTGCCGTACGGTGGACACAATGTCGGTTAAAAAAGCCTGCAGACCAAGTTTGCTTCATTTTCAAGCCATTTTCACTCTATAAATACCCTTGCCTATTCCCATTTTGAAGGACAAGCAATTTTCGCTCCTTTTCACTTTTAAAAACACCGAAACACCTCAAAGCCAAGTTCAAAACCGCTTCAAAAGCAATCCAAATCCAAAGCCAAGCCTCCTACCTCGACACTACATCATACTAGAGCTCACCCACTCACCCAAGTTCACACCAAAGGCCACCGTATCAATCACAAGTCTCCAAAGAAAGGTTTTCATTCCAAACAAAGGTACAACTTTCCGTTCTTGTATTCTGAGGGGAACCACTAGGTTCAGACTGGTTCTTTGTACCAATTCTAGGCCTAAGATGGTTTAAACATTACAAAGAAATTAAAGTTGGAATCCCTTATACTTCCACCGTACGGCACACCTTACTACCGTACGGTTGAGAGTTCTCAAAGGGACAGTTTGTTTGCAATTTCTTTTCTTCTGTTTTATCAAAGCAAGTATGACATGCCATGCCATCTCATGATCTATTTTTAGAGTAATACATGTTATGCTAGTCATACGTCCATATTCTGACATGTGCATTGCTCATTTGATAAATAAGCATACTTACCCGTTTTAGATTACCACATTCTTTTTTTGAATTTGTTTTAAACTGCTAAACCACGAAGCCATGTGCCGTACGGCACAAAGTTCTGTTGTACGGTGGTATTTCTCGTGGAACACAAAAGCAATCAATTGGCTACATGATATTTTCTGCAATTAAAAATTAGATCCAATCATGCCTGTTAATATTCAAATTTTCCAGCAATTATCTGTTTTATGTGCTATATCAATTAAGTACATAAGAGTTAAGCAATAAAAATGATTTTAAAAATCCCACAAATGTTAATAGAGACCGATTTTATCGGGCGAGAGGGGTGCTTTTCCAAACAAAACCTTCCCCCCTCGTAACCTGGCTCCCGAACCCAAAACTCTCTGTTTTCAATAGATCAAAACCTTTTTTGAGGCAAAGAAGTCACATTTTTCAAATAAACGGTTTCTCGGGTTAATCCTTTTCAAAATCCGGGTGGCGACTCTCAAACGAACCAACCTTTTCCCCCTTTTTGTAAACTAAAAATACAAAAAGAGAGACGAGAAATTTTTCCGGGCATATAGCCCACAGGGCTGCAAAGAGAGGAATTCAGCCAGTCCACGAGGCTGGCTGAGGTTGCATTGGTGGCCAAGTTTCCACCTCAAGAAAAGTTGGTGGGAACAGGCATTGCGCTCCGGCGCGCGATAGAGTCAGTCTAGCGCGCGAGGGTTGCGCCCTGGCGAGAGGGTCAACAGTCAAACTTTGACTGTTGACCACCATCTAGCAGTTTGACCAGCGCACACTGGTTTCATACTGTTGCGCGCGTGTACCACCTACTCACGCGTTGGTCAACGGTCAAGCTTTGACCATTGACCAACACCTATCAAGTTGATCTATGCGCGCAAGCTTCAAATCAGCGTGTGCCTGTAGGGTTTTTGGCTTTTGAAGTGGCCTAGGATTGGGTTAGGTTCAAAAGGGTGTCAAACACTCAAAGCTCAAACACTCGACATTTCCAAGGTGTTCTTGATCCGTTTCATCATCGGGGAATCAAATACCGTAAGCAAACTAATCTGGAAGTCCAGATTGGGGTGCCTACACCACAGTTAATCATATTTGTTTGTGTTCTTATCAAGATTCAGAGAACATATTTTGATAGTTATGGTTATCTGTTGATGTTGTTTACAAACCACACATTCCAAAATTTCACAGTTAACCACATCTGTCTTTGTTCTTATCAAGATTCGGAGAATATATTTTGAAAGTTATGGTTATCTATTGATGTTGTTGGCATCCCACACAATCCAAAAATTCACAATTAACACATCTGTCTGTGTTCTTATCAGGATTCTGAGAACATATTTTGATAGTTATTGTTATCTATTGATGTTGTTGGCATGCCACACAATCCAAAATTCCACATCTAACCACATCTGTTTGTATTCTTATCAAGATTCGGAGAACATATCTTGAAAGTTATGGTTATCTATTGATGTTGTTGGCATACCACACAATCCATAATTTCATAGTTAACCACATCTGTCTTTGTTCTTATCAAGATTCGGAAAACATATTTTGAAAGTTATGGTTATCTATTGATGCTGTTAGCATACCACAAAGTCCAGAATTTTACTGTTAACCACATTTGTCTGTGTTCTTATCAAGATTCAAAGAACATGTTTTGAAGCAATGCTGCCATCAAAAAAATTTTACTCTCTGCACGATTCTCGATAATTTTCTCTATCTATCTCCATTAATTACATCAAAAAAATTTCTCAAAACCAAACAAAAGTAAACTATTCCCATCAACACTTCTCACCAGTTGAGATTTCCAAGAACACAACCAAGTCAATACTCCAAATAGGAAAAATTACTCGGTGATCATCCATCCATACACATCTAAGATGCTCCAATTTGCATATTTAAAAAATGCATATTCAAATACGTATTTAGATTCATGGGGTGTTTGGATGGCCCCTTTTTACATTTTCCGCTTCTCATTTTTGGGTGTTTGGCTGGAAAACGCAAAATGGGTTTCGAGGAAAATGGGTCCATTTTCACATTTTAAAAACAAAATGCAGAAAGAGGTGAAGAGGAGCTTTTTCATTTTCTCATTTTGGAATCCTGCCATGCCAAAAAGACATCCCTACCCTCTCCCTTTTGGGATAATTTCTACTTTGCCCTCATTTTTTAACGTTATCTCTCAACTGATTTCTCACCTCACACAGTTCTTCACATACCAGAGACCAGAGGAGAATACGAGAAGAGAGAAGATGGATCCGCAGACGACTGGACCTTCGACCAAAGTGGGGAAATCGTTCACCTCTTTCACGTTCTTGCCTCTTGTTCATGTATTTTTTCACCTACCCCACTAGTAATCGTTCCTCGGCTGTCTCTTTCCAATTTCATATCTAGAAATTTTTTGCCGAGATTTAGATCTAGGATTTGCATGTAGAATGAAGTACCCCAAGTCTTGACCACCTCTCTCCTCACACCTCTCCTTCTCCTCGTCCACCTCTATCTCAAAACCAAAACCCCCCAAAAAAAATTCTAGGAAATCGTTCTCCTTAAAGATTCAGAAAATCTCTCCTCAATCCCTACCAAACCGTAAGTAATGTGTTGGGTATTCGTGCATGATTAAGATTTTTTACTGGTAAAACCCTTCATTCTGCGACTCAATCTGAGTTTTATGTTGTGTATAATGTTTGATCTTTCTTGATTGAGATCTGGTTTATTTTCCTGTCCTATTTTTTTTCTGAGCGTTTTTCAAATCCTGCATATTTAAGTAATGAAATACTATGAATTTTTAATGGGCATGTTCTTTACATAATAGATTGCTTAGCCTTTGAGTTTGCTGTGACAGTTGTAAATATCACAAGAAATCGTTCACTATTAAAATACTGAATCGTCCATTGAAGAGATAAATGTTACAAAATAATAATATCTGAAGTTGCTTACAAAGATTGATGGTTCAAGAAGTTAAAGTGGTTTTACGAATACAAAACTAAAGTAGAGTTTAGGAAGACCAAACGCTTTTTTTTTCCCTCCTTTGTTTTTAGAGAGGTGAAAACCAAACTGGTGTTCACCTACTGGTGTTGAAGGATAATGTCATCAATGACAATTTTTTTCACGCTGTTTGTTGAAGGATAATGTCATCAAGCAGTAGTTATTACAGAGGCAAGAATGAGGCCAAGAAAGGGGTTAACAACACCCCAAAACTTGTGTATATACCGATGGAATGGCGTTGTGGGATGAGGGCTGAAATTAAGATTGTCGAAGTAAACCCGGATACGAGGGGAGAATTGTATTACTCATGTTGTAAGCCAGTTAGAGAGAGGTGTGGGTTCTTTAAGTGGTGTCTACCTGTGGGGTGGCCAAGCATTGGAAACATCAGCGGGTGGGTGTCTAACGAACCTACCCGTGCAAATGCCACCACTAACAGTGATGATGTTGTACCACATGAAATAGAGGTTATGATGCTTCGCCAACAATTGAACCATTGCCACTTGCTGACAAAGAGGTTGATCACGTGCCTCCTCCTCACAATGGTGGTCATCATCTTCAAATGACGTAGTAGTTTGTCGTACGATTTGAATGACTTTTACAAGTATATTATAGTAATACCACTATAATTCAACTTCCCCGCTTTTGATCACGTTATAGAATGTTGTATTAGGGGATTTGTAATGTACTGAATGAAATTATATATTTTTCTTCTTACTCTAATGCTATGGCACTGGATTCCTATACATGAATGCATCATGTTATTTATTGATATGGAACATATGTTTATCTGCGGCATGTGTTTATGTAATAGTGGAGACATGTCTTCGACTCAAACTGGTGCATCCAAGGGCAAAATCCCCTCAAGTGTAGATAGTAAAGCAATTTGGGACAAAGATGCGAGGGAGTGCTTCATCCTCGTATGTGTAGAAGAGTTGGGTGGTGCTAATTACAAATCAGGAACCCAACTTACAAAGGTTGGGTGGACCAACGTTGTTACAAAATTTAATGAGCGAACGGGTAAGGATTGGAAAAAGGAACAACTAAAGAATCAGTGGGGTATGTTGAAAAAAGAGTGGCAGCTGTGGTAGAACTTGGTGTTATATGAAAGTGGATTGGGTAGGGATCCTGACACTGGTGCAATAACACTTTCCAATTTTCTACGGTTTATATTTGTTTGTGAATATTTACAACTTACAAATATAGTTCATGTTTTAAACTACCAGTCTTTTATATATTTTGCAGCGACATCCTGATTGCCATAAGTTTAAGCAGAAGCCCTTGGCATTGGAGGAAGAAATGCATATTCTTTTTGGAAGCAACACGGCTACTGGGGAGGGATCATATGCACCAAATTCAGGAGTTATGCCAAGAACCCGAGAGCAAACATCGATGGTTGATGTGGACAACATTGACGATTTGTTGGATGATGATGCAACTCAAGAGTTGGTGCACCCTACAAAAGTATAGAAACAGGTGGTTGTTGATGGCTCTGCAACAAAGAAAGGCAAAGGGAAAAAGGGTACGGTCACGTCAAGGCTTAAAGCATGTCTCCAACAAATATGTGATTCAACCGACAGTGCTAGTTCTCCATCTATCTAGCATGCTACTGCTGAGATTCCTACCGTGAAAGAATGTGCAAACAAGTTGTCAGAGCTTCGTGAGTTCAACGAGGATGCTGAGTTATGGGCACAAGGCTTTAACCTTTTCAAGGAAAGTAAAATCCAAGCAATGTTTATGTCGTGCCCCGACGATCTTAGGATGTACCACTTCATCACCTAAGAATTAAATAGGGCACAAACAACTAAGCTTGCCAAAATTTGGTTTGCACCTGCCCCGTGATGGTTTAACAAGTATGGTCCAACCACTTGACTAGTTTGTTTGCATGTAGCAGAACTTGGTGTTTGGTGTTATGTTGTTTGAGTCTACAAGTTGGTTTGGATGGTGTTTAACAAGGATGTTTATGTTTTTTTTAACTATGTTATTTCAACTTTGCACTTGTGGTTTCTGCTGAATTTTTCTGATGAGTTATAGATTGTTCATGGTTTGGATGGTGTTTAACTATGCTGTTCTGCTACTGGTTCGGTTACTTATGTAGCACTCTTGTGTATCCTACAGCTGCACACTTGTGTTTTCTTCAGATGATGCTGTTGTTCTGTTTAGGGATGGCAACCCATTCCTGTTCTGCTATGTTTTGGTTGTTAATACTGTTGTTTCTATTATTCTGTTAGGCTGATCTGGTATGTGCAGTTCAGCAATTGAGGGGTTTTATTGCTTACTACTACCCACGGCTGCTATCTGTTATGGCCAACACTTTCATTTGGTTGCTATTTTGATGGCTAATGTTCTATTTAGTGTGGCTGCTGTTCTGTTTAGTGAGTTTTAACAAGAATCCTATGACTGATTAGCATATAAGGGCATATGAAGGGCCTTCTAGTACTTTGCTTAGTTGGGTGTTTAACAAGGATGCCTTCACTGAAGGGCCTTTTAATAGTTTGCACTGTATCGGTCTTAAATTTGAAACTAGGAATTGTTCAGATTCTGGTTTTCAATAGGGGTGCAACAGAGATTCCATGAGTTTTCTGCCCGTGATCACTTTGGTATTGGGCATTTCTATTATTTTTCTTGTTTTGCATATTTGATTTTTATATGCACCACTTGTGAGTTGCTGTCATCTTTTATACTGCAACTCATTTTTCTTATTTAGTTCCTACAACAGGCTCTGTTATTTCCATGTATGTTCACGGGGACCTATTCCTTTTTTGGATTGTATTACCCCATCCACATAGTCACCACTTGTGACTTGTTGTGGTAGAACTTTTGATGTATTCATTTTTTTTATCTTCCTTTCACAGCTCAGCTATTCCCATAATTGTTCACGGGGAGCTATTGCTCATTTTGTTCTCTTCCTTTCACTGTCCAATATGACTTTACCTTATTGTTTAGGCCTTTATATATATGCAATATCGAATTAGCCAAAAAGAAATACCATACCTGAAACTAGTCCATCCTCTATTTATCACCCCAATATCATCCTTTGTTTTCCCCATTTTACTCAAATGGACGGAGATGGAGAATACGACTATGATATATATGATGAACATATGTATGCTGATGAAGACCTTTACTATGCGGATGAATACAATTGGGATCTATACTCTACCGGAGAAGGATCGAGTGTTCCCATCCCCAAAACTCGATCGAGGTAGCAGAGGAGACTAGATGCTGCAAGACAGCAAAGGAGAGTAGATACTGCACAAGGCATTATAAACATCCACAATGATGCGTACATGGGCAAGGAACCTTGTCGTACATCCGCATTGACTAGTGAGGCGTGGGTCGCTGAGTTGAACGTAGGTCACCCTAAGTGTATGTATCAATTATTTCATATGAGCAAAACCAATTTTTTTCGCACTTTGTGAGTTGCTGGAAAGCAGGTATGGGTTGGAAGAAGAGGAAAGAATTTCGGTGCAAGAGCAACTGGCTATCTTTTTAGGATTGTGGGCCAACGAGCGAATAATAGAAATGCCCAAGAGCATTTCAATAATGTACTATATTCCCTTAACACCATGGCTATCAAGTGGATTAAACCTTGGCCATGGCCTCGCGAAGAAGTGCATTCGAAAATACTAGGGAACAGCAGATACTATCCACATTTTACGGTAATTTTCTGCCTAAATTTTCCCCATATCCACGTGTTTTAATGTCATCTGCCTAATTTCCTTCCTCATATTTTGCATTAATACATGAACGTATATTGTAAAATTGCATTGGAGCAATTGATGGAACTCACATAAAGGCCCATCCTAATTCGAAACAGCTATTGCGATGGATTGGTCGGAAGGGATATCCAACACAAAACATAATGGCGGCATGTGATTTTGATATGTGTTTCACTTTTGCATTAACGGGATGGGAGGGAAGTGTGCACGACACAAGGATATTCAATGATTGCTTAAGAAACCCAAAATTCAATTTTTCGGCCCCACGTGGTGGTTAGTCCACCAACTATTGCATCCCGTATAAGTTTTTTATATTTATTTCCATACTTGGTTCTCATAAAATTGACAATGAGAGCAGATAAGTTTTATTTGGCAGACACCGAGTATCCAAATACTTGAGGTTTTCTAGCACCATACGAAGGTTGTATATATCATACTCCCGAATGGCGTTATGGAGCCATACCAAGGAATGCATATGAAAAATTAAACAAAATACACTCATCCCTTAGGTGCACCATCGAAAGGACCTTTGGAGTATGGAAAGCGCGTTGGCCCTTGGTATGCGACATTCTCGTTGGGTACTCCATGGAAACGCAGAGAGATCTTGTAACTACAACAATGGCCATCCACAATTTCATAAGAAGGAGTAACATGTCCGACATTCCTTTTGGCTTCTATGACCGGCGACCTAATTTCTTACCTTCAGATGCTGGTGTGGAAACTACAGCATCTAATGGTGAACATGGAAACGTGTTCGTTGGCGATGATCAGGATATGAAAAATGTAAGGGCTTCAATTCAGGATTGGATTGTCGCTCACCGTATCCGTTAGATGAGTTCTTCAGTGTTGTCGTATGTTTGTTCAAATTCTATAATTTTTTTTAATCCGAATTTCTATAATATTTTGTGTTGTAATGTACTATTTTGTAGTATGTTTGTTCAATTTCTTTAATTTGGTTTAATCTGGATTTATGTAATATTTTGCCTTGTAATGTTTACTGTAGATTATAAATTTCTGTAATGTTGTACTGTTTGGTTTTTCCGTTACTTTGCTTTTTCCATTACTTTGACTTAAACTTCATTATTAATTTAATTTAAAAGTTAAAAATATTTTTGGTGGAAAAGTAAGAGCAAACAATAATTGAAATAATAAAATTAAAATTAAAAAAGGGGGTGGGGGGGGGGGGGGGGGGGGGGGGGGGGGGGGGAGAGACTTTGAGTTCATGTACATAAGCAATCTCGGAAGTAAATTTAAAAAAAATTGATTAAAACATTATTTATATACATTATACACCATTACTAAAAATTGGGGGCAACATAGTAAAAAACCAATCCATAATTCAATTTCATTCTATATCTCCTAAACACTACTCCTGCTGCAAAATGCATTCTACATATATCATCCAAACACTCTACCAAATACAAAATACATTTTGACCATAATCCCAAAAGCCAAAACGGCAAAAAGTTAAAAATGAAATGCCAAAAAATAGGCTCCCAAACACCCCCTCAGTGGATATTATCTACTAGTAGTACATACCAGTAAATCACTTCTCTCTCTCTCTCTCTCTCTCTCTCTCTCTCTCTCTCTCTCTCTCTCTCTCTCTCTCTCTCTCTCTCTCAAGTGTGTGAAGCGTTCGTGATAATGTACAATTCTTCTTCTCTGAGTCCCGACATCTCTCTCTCGCCTAATGGGCCCATCAACCACCAAATGTTCTAGGAGGAGGCTGCGTAATTGAGATTACCCGGCTTCTCTTTTGATACTGGCGAGGATGCGAGGCAATAGTGAACTTCGACCACCTGCGAACCTGGAAGTGGAGACCAGAAAGCTAGGCGCTGCACAGACGGTGAACTCCGGCCACCAGCGAATCTGGGAGCAGAGACCAAAGAGCTGGGAGGAGAAAGTTCAAATCAATTTTTGGGAGAGAGAGAAGAACTGATCGTTGTATATAACCAGGGCAATTTTGTCAATTCAGGGATTTTAAACTCTAAAATTAATTCATTAATGAACTCCACACCTTACAACTACCTAACGTGGGCTAAATGCCTTATTGGGGTTATTCTTTTGGACCTTAGCCCAATTTACTGCAAAAAAAACAACTTAGAATCTATTTTCTCTTATACCAATTCATAATCTATTTTCTTGTAACCCATAATTTACAATTCACAATCTGAAATTTCAAGGAAAAAATTGGCTCTCAGTGGTGCCATATTGTCGTGCATAGTTAAATGTTTTGAGTAGAAATGTTGTATTGTTGTACTCACATGTTAAGGGTAATGTATGTGAATCCTCTCATGTGATTATCGTGTGATGTAAAATAGCACTCAATATGATCTTACTTGATGACTCAAAGTGATCTTGTAGGTTTTAACGTGTTAATCATCGATACAAAAGATTAAATAAAGCATAATTGTCACAACCATCCCTTTATCTTGCAACCAATACGATCTAATCATGCTACTGTCGGTGTCTGATCAATCTTGCTATTTTTTTATTTTTTATTTTTATGGATGGTAGAATTCACTACGGTCTCATTTCACAATATGAGCCATTAATTTCAATGTGTTTATCGTCAATGTAAAAATCTAACCTTGGTTCTGAATGACATATATTTGACAAAGGATGAATGAATAATTATAGAATATTTGTCACAAGAGAAATGAATGTCTAACTTTAATCATTCATTCCTCTTCTAACAATATAATTCGTTGAGCCTTTTTTTTTTTTAATATAAGAACTAAGAAAGATAAATTCTAAGTACAATCAGATTTTACAAAATTAAATGGCTCATACCATCAAAACAAGATCATTGTAGGTCTCCAGTGCCTTTAAACCTTATTGTCATCTTACGAGGATTTTAAAATTTTTTTTGCATTCTCGACTTCTCTCGTCAAGATGAATGACTAATTATTACTACAATTTTGATGAAAACCTTAATAAAAAATCGCCAAAAGTTATTAATAGTACCTGCTGTCTTTCGATTTTTTTTCCTTAACACACCCTATTATGTTGATCGTACAAATTACTGATGAGAAAATTATTGTTTAAGTGCCACATTAAACAATACGGACTACACATAATCTCAACATTTGTATATATTCGGGTCCGCACACGGAAAAGTGGTGGGAGAAAAAGCCATTTTGGAGCACCTTTTAACATTAATATATAAAAATGTGTAATCTCACATTTGTACAAAAATGTAGATCCACTACATTAAAGATACGAAGATGTAAAATTTATCTAAAATACCGTCTTATATTTTTCTGATTACTCTTTTCGAGATGAATAATTAATCTCAAAAAGCTAAACAAAAAAGTACGAAAATAGAGATTACCGACAAAAAAATACTAGATAAAAAGTTGGGAAAATAGGACTTGAATACCTTACTAAATGTTTGTGGATCCCGCAAGTAATAAGTTTTTTTCCACACATATCCCAATACCCCATCATATTTCCAATAGGAACTACTGATTAGTAAAATAGGAGTAGTATTGTTCAAGTGCAACATTAAATATTACAGATTACAATAATCTCCACATTTGTAATCTCAACATTTGTATAAAAATGTAGATACCATAACATTAAATGTAGGAAGATGTAAAATTTATCTGAAAGGGTTGGTTGTGTAAAATTTATATGAAGTGGCGTCCTGATACTTTTCTGATTATTCTTGGTGAGACGAATGAATAATCTCAAAATGCTAGAAAAAAAAGTATGAAAAATAGAGAATACTGAAAAAAATACTCGATAAAAAAGTTAGGAAAAATGGGACTTGAATACCTTATTAAATGTTTGTGGGTCCCGCAAGTAATGAGTTTTTTCCAAACACACCCCATCATATTTCCTATAGAAACTTCTGATTAAAATAGTTAATGTTCAAGTGCTACATTATAAATCTTACATAGATTACAAATAATCTCCACATTTATTTGTACATGAATAGGTCCACACACGGAAAAAGGTGGGAAACAAAGTCATTTGGAGCATCCTTTTTAAAAATGTGAATCCCTTTAGATTTAACATTTAAGACAGGAAGATGTAAAATTTATATTTGGGCCTTATCTAATATAAGTACAAAATCTAATATAAGTACAAAATCCATTGATGCGATCCCAGAAGATCTAATATAAGTACAAAATCTATTGAATACCTTATTAAATGTCCGTGGGCCCCGAGAGAAATTAATGAAGTTGCAATAGAACTATGGATGAGTGTACACCAAATAAACACCGGGGTTGTGTGAGACTGTGGATCTATTTCAGAATTTCATACAAATAATCGGAGTCGCTTAATTTATTTAAATAATGTTTCTAAGGATCTATGATAAAATTAGCTCAAGATTGATCAAAGAATTGATCGTACCCCAACAGACATATGACTGAACTATTTTTTTTGTAAGAATTCTTAAATAATACTGTACTTTAAACAAATTGACCGGCTTTAATCATTTTGAGGTGAGTCCCACACACAATGTGTAGCTTTACTATACACCAAATGGTCCAGGACTCAATGAGTCTTGTGTTTCAAACTCTTCAATAAAGAAATGTCAAGAGATTAATTTCGATTATCTAATTAAAATAAGTACTTATTTTTAGATAAATACTTATTTTTTGAATTGAGGCTCTGTTTGTTTGGGCGCAAAATATTTTCCGATAAAATTTTTTACCTATTTTTTGGTATTTGGTTGTGTAAAAAATTAGAAAAACATTTTACAAGTAAAACATTTTTCGTCAATTGGATGAAAATGACTTACTCTTAAATTTTCCGTAAGTTATTTTCCGAAATTTACCCGTTGCCTTCTACTGCAATTCTCACTGTTCAGTTTCCTCGATAGTTAGTCCTGATCCACGTTCAATTCCAATATTTTCAAATCTCTCCACCGTTTAAGCTCTCTCTCTCTCTCTCTCTCTCTCTCTCTCTCTATTTTGTTGATTTCTGAAAATATTTTTAAGTACCAACCAAACACCGAAAAATAAAAGTTTAAAGTTTGTTTTCTGAAAAACATTTTCCATTGTACTAAAACATTTTACATCGAAACAAGCGGAGCCTAAAGATGATATACTGTAAGAGAATAACATGTCTCGTAAAATAAGAAATAAATATTTAAAAAATAAGAACCTTAACGAAACAGGTTTGTTGTGTGATGCGTGTCCATAAGATAATTACAAATTCTATTGATATTCGTTTGTGGGTCCGCAAGTAATGAAGTTTTGCTTTGCAAATTGCATTAACGATTGTAATCATGTTAAAGTAATGTTAGGAGATTAATTTTTACCATTGCTTTAGAGGCTTTTTGTCTTCTTCTTTTTTTTAAACATTGTATTTGTTAGTTTTGTTTCAATTTTTTTTAGATTATTGATTCGTCTTGACGAAAAGAATTAAAAATATCTAAAAATATTTAAAAATATCCAAGTTAAAGTCCAAAAGTTCAAAAAGCCGGCTTTTGAGGCTTTATCTTGGATATTTCAAAAAATATTTGGGTAAAAGTTAAAAAAAAAAAAAAGGTTTTAGAATTCCTCTCGCCGAGACCAACAGTAATTCACAAAAGTTTGGTGCAAAATTAACAAACGTGAAATCTTTTGGATAAGGACAAAAACGCCAAAAAAAAAAAACACTCTTAAAACTAAGGAGAACAAGACGTAGAGTACAAATTCGGCCTGTTCGTTTAACAGTTTTGGATTTTGGATTCTAAACATTATCTTATTTTCCTTCAATCATTAATCTCATTTTTTCTCTCTATCTCTCTATCTCTCTAATCATTATCTCTATTTTCAATTATTACTTTATTTCTCTCTACACTCATTACCTACAAATCAAAATCCAAAATTTCAAAACGAACAGGGATTGATTACGTTTGTTGGTCCCGAGAGTTATGAAATCTCATGTTGCATTAATATTGCAGTTCTGTGTGAAAATAAATGTTTAGAGATTAATTTTGGACTATCTCTTAATGTTGTGGGTCCACTAAAATTTAAATTAAGATGTAAAAGAGCCTCTTTTTGAAACGAGATTACATTTATTAAAAATAAATAAACACATTCGGGCAGGTACACAGAAATAGATTTGAGTTTATAAGGCTAATAACGCCTAACAGAAAAATAACAGCCTTTTATTGTGGGAAGAAGTTTTCCTTTTTATTTGAGAAATGTTTTATCTTTTGGCCTTTCATATTGCTGGTGGATCTGAAAAACTCGAAACGATTTGGTGTTTAATAGTACAAGTTGGCCTGCGGAGGCTGTTAATGGAAAGGCACAAGCCGATTTTTTTGAGTTTCTAGAGGCTAATGTCAAGCCTTCCCCTACTCAAGTGGCTTCTTCAAATCCTGAGACTTTGGTTTGGAAGATACCTGAGGAAGGCTTGATAAAAATTAATGTTGATGCAGCGATATCAAAGGCAACGAGCACTATTGGCACAGGAGCAATTGCTCGGAATGCAAACGGCTCAATTTTGGGAATCTTTACTAAGTCATATGAAGGTCTCACCTCTCCACGGCTTGCGGAGGCTATGGCAATTAGAAATGGAATGAATTTGGGTGTTGCTCTGAATGTAGGACGTGTTCTTATTGAATCGGATGCGGAATCGATTGTCCGAAGCTGCTCCATGTCAAAAAATCCACCCTCTGATATTGCAGTTTTGGTACAAGATTGTTTAGCTTTGAAGGATTCGTTTCAGTTGTGTGATTTTAATTTTGTCAAACGTGATTGTAATAGGGCTGCACATGCTTGTGCAAAGAAAGCCCTTTCTTGTAGTTTGTCCGGCTTGTGGACAACTACCTTGTCCCTTTGGGGCTCCTCTCTCTCTGATGGTTAGGCATTTTTCCGCCTTTCAGATTAATAAAATCTTCTCTCTTTTGATTAAAAAAAAAAAAATAGTCGTGAAAAACAGTAAATGTGTTTAGATAAAAAGAATTCGCTACAAATTAACTGCAAAAAAATGAACTTTTTTAAACCATCATGAAAAGAGACTGGGTTGTTCAGCTTAATAAGCCAATTGACTTATTTTTTCGTCCTTATTCAAAAAAATTCGTATTTGTTAGTTTTTCGTTAATTTTTTGTAGATTATTACTTCGTCATGACAAAAGAAATGTAAAATGTAAAAAATTAAGATCGAAATTTAATTTTTTTTAATAAAGATGAAAAAAGGCTTATTTTTGTCTTTTTTCAAAAAATTTATGTTTCAATTATTATTTTTTACTTTTTAGACTTCTCTTGTTATGACGAAGCAATAATCTCCAAAAAATTGACGAAAAATTTAACAAATGGGAAAAAAATTGAATAAAGATAAAAAAATAAACCACTTAGCTTATTAAGCCGAACAACCCACAAACATTGTCACCACTAGGGAACTCAGAGCTTTAGTGCCTCGTTTCTTTTGGTTAGTGTGTAAATTTGTAGTTCAAGTAATTATTTAGAGCCCGTGGGATGCCATCACGTGGTACCCCAAGACATTTACCACCACACATTTACATGAGACACATACACTTAATAGATGTGGAGCCCATATAAATATGTGGCGGTAAAGGGTCCTGGAGCACATGTGACAGTGCTCCAAGGGCATCTAGTTGTATTTTCTCTCCTCCCCTTCTTTCTTCCTCAGACTAGGCCAGAATAGAAACTAAAGTCTTGAACAAGAAAAGTAAAACAAGGAAAAAAAGGACTTCAAATGGTCCAGGGTTGATGCAGACCCTAAGCAACAAGGTCAAAGTTCCAAAACCCCGAGTGGGCCACCTAAACTTTGACCCCCGAAGGCCCAAAGTCCAAACCCACGAGTTTTGTTCGGGAGGACTTGGACTCGTTAGCCAAAGCCGACGACGTTTTGACTTGAGATTGTGGCGCTCATGGTCCAGCGCTTAGAAAAAACAGAGCAACGAGATTTTTTATGGGACACATTCCCTATCCAAATCACACTTTGTGTAAGAAAAGTATATAACGCAACCGAATGAGCAGATATTTTTTGAAGCATCGACAATGAAGGCTTTCAAAACACGAAAACACGCAATATGCTATTTTGCACGATTTTTTTTTTGTTGCGTCTGGATTTCTCTGTACCCACATTGGATTTATATACTCGTAGCTACTCAACCAGGGCCGGCACAAGAGTTTTTAGTGTCTAAAGCCTAATAAAAAAAATGTGTCCTTAAAGTGTTAATACTTAACAATTTTTACAGTAACAATCACAATACGAGAAAGTCAAACCAATATAAAGTTCATAGGGAAAATGACGGTCCATGACATGTTTTGATAATTAATACTCGTCAAGAACAAGCTAAAGGCATTTGTTAATGTTGAAAATGTCATTGACGAGTATTAATTATCAAAATACGTCATTAGCCGTCATTTTCCCAAGTTCATAACTACGTATCATTACATACGAATGGAATGGGGGGGTTAGGCACTTAAGCTTATGGTGGGTTACACGTCCTTATCATTAGCATTTTTTTTTTGGGAAAATGACGGTCCAGGACGTGTTTTGATAATTAATACTCGCCAAGGACAAATTAAGAACATTTGTTAATGCTAAAAATGTTCTTGGCGGGTATTAATTATTAAAATACGTCATTAGCCGTCATTTTCCCTTCTTTTTTTTTTTTTCATTCTATTAGGCTTAAAAAGAGTTATACTCAAACCCAAAGTAGTACAAATATTGGAATGCCTTTAAAATTTAGAATTTTTGTCGCCCAAGGCCCCGGCCTCTTGGGCCTTACGCTTGGGCTGGCCCTATACGCAACTCTCTATCTTCGTCTCCACCGTTTTCCTCTTCATCATTCGTTGAACAATCTGTATTGGGGCATCAAGACGAGCAACAACACCATCTAAACCTAGGTTATTTTGTTATTTTGTGCAATAATTTTATTCTTTTTCTGCATGAGATGGATATTCATATATATAGCCACTTCACGTAGCCGTAGGATACTTTAATGCACTTATATTAGGCCGAACATTGAAGAAGCCATTTTGTGATGTCAGAAGGGCTTCTGCTTGTAATCTCTTTTTGAAACTGTTAAGAAAGTGTTTTTCATAATAGCCCAAAAAAGAAGAAGAAGAAGAAGAAGGGCATCTGATGTTATTTACATTGAACTAGTATAAGCAAAATGAATAACCCCCACCCAAAAAAATATCCCTGCTTCTAAGGTAAAATGATCTCATCTCAGATAGCTTCTAGAAGGCAACAACTCGAGTCATGTCGAAAGTCTAACCAATTAGACTCCACTTCATAACCACCACCACCATTCTCAACCTGAAAACCAAGCGAGTCCACCACATCCTCCGTGCTCCACCCCGCACGCAGCAGCAGCACCGACAACTCCCACGCGTGACCCACCACGTCTCTCAACCCCTTAATCCCTTCCTCCCCACCGTCCATCATCTCCCCCACCTCCTCCTCTCTCCACCCTCCATCCCTCAACCTACGCCAAACATCATCCATGCGCCCTACCAAATCCCCGCTTGGCCGCCGCCTTGTCCCACCACGCGCCTCCTCCACTGCCCTCCCTCCTCCCCCCGCAACCTCCGTCCAAAACTCGATCCTCCGCGCCTCCCTTGCCGCCCACGCCGGTGCGTTCAACAATCTCGGCCGCCTCCTCACTTTTGGGCTCATGCAGCCTGATTCGACCTGGGTCGCGCTTCTCTTACAGCTTAGAAGTAGACCTGTCTTGCGTTCTTGTTTTCCGTTCTTGATTATTTTCTCTCCACGTTGCGTGTCCGTTGGTTTGGCCGAATCCTCAACACTCGCCACCACGTTACCCCCGAAATCAACTTGCTGGAAGAATCCGGCGATGTCAAAGCTCCAAATCCTTACATCGCCGCCGTCGACGTAGAAAACCGGGTTTCCCGCCAAATTCGGCGCGCACGGAATGTAACAGTTGCGATATATCGGCACGAGAACCGGGGATTCTTTCAAGAGCCGTTTCGCCAGCTCAACCGCCTCGTCGGTTCGTTTCGGTTTTTCGCCCCACGAGCGGGCCCAGAAGTTGTTTGTAGCGACTTCCTTGCACAGGCCTAAGGCGGGGAGGCTGGTGAGGATCTGGAGCTGCTGGGCCGAGGAGAACCGCCAGTTGGGGAAGCCCGGGCCCACGGGGAGGCCTTCCTGGAGGACGGAGCGGAGGTCGGGCGGAAACGTGAAGTGGAAAGCGGACTCGATCGCGGTGAATTCAGCCGCGGTGAGGCCGGGTTCGACCGTGACGTCGCTGGTGGTTGCGAGGTGGTGGATGACGGCCTTGGCGTAGGCGGCGAACGAGAAGCAGACCCGTGGCGGTTTCGGGATGCGAGGGTGGTTGGTGGTGTGGTTTGTTAGTGGTGGTTGTATTGTCAGTACTGTTTGTGCCATTGGAGATTGGTGGTAGTGGAGAGGGAATTAGTGTGGTGGGAGATGCGTGGGTGGGTGAATTGCGGGTTATATGAGGGGAAAGAGTCATGTGGATATTCTCCCATCCGGCTTGGACCGAAGAACGCGTCGGATTTGAAATCAGGTTAAGGAGAGAGAGAGCGGGGGGGGGGGGGGGGGGGGGGGTGGGGGCGGCGGCGAGTTTTGAGTTTTGACTAAGCAAGTTTGAGTGAAGTGGTCGTTACTCCGAATGTATGCTCGTAGAGAATAACTTAATTACGGAGAAGCCCTGAATAGGTTATTTACGAAAACGTTTAATATCAATTGTTTAAAAGTATTTTGAATGATTTGGCTTAAAAATAATTTATTACTTCTAATAAATTAGGATTAAAAATAATTTATTACCGCTACCGATTAGCAGTAATAGATTGTTTTTAATCCAAATCATTCAAAACACTTTTGAATGACTAAGATTGAGCTCCATAATAACTCATTCACGGATTCTCTTGGTTGTAAGGCAAACAGAATGTTTATGCAGTGAAAAAAAACTAATCCATGTTGGTGAGACAGTAGACATACATTGATGTGAAATGTATGAATAAACATAAATTAAGTTTTTAATTGTTAATAAAATAATTATTTTGCTTGACGAGAGGAATCAAAAATTAATGTATAAAAGTATGGAACAAACTCTTAAATGTTCATAAGACGATAATAAAGACAGTTGTTTTAAAAACACTTTTTTCCGTTAATGAATTTTGTTTTTATTTTGGTCGTAATTTTGTTGATGAACTCCAAAACAGGAACAAACAAGTTCAATTAGCATTCCGAGTTACTTAAATACGCATTTGACTAGTTATTTTAATCCCAATAATTCCAAATAGGCCACATGACAGGCCCCAAAATCAAGGAGATTTTTATGAGAGGGAATCCCAATTCCCTTTGATTTTGGGTTTTAGAAAGAACTATAGAATGAAAAATTGAACTTCATTTGAATTTGATGAGTACTCTTTTGTACTACATGTCGCTGATGATGCAATAGTCATGTGGGAAATGACACCTTTTCTAAGGATGCAATTGATATGGGAGCCGGTTTTGAGCAATTTTTTGTTACATAAAAAACCACTGAGAAGAATACGAATCCTTGATGGCATCTCTTTTATGGGTCTTAGGGTCAGGGTCCGTATCTTTTTTGTGGTCTTTATATCATAGCTCGTAACAAAATTTTAATTTAAGTGACGGTGTGGACTCATCCTTCTGGTCAAGGATTCGTGCGATTCTGCAAGAATTCATATTTTCAAATAAACCAACCAGGCATATATAAGAATCTTTTGCTGTCAAAAGATATAGTATGTCATTTCAAAAATTTTAAAAACACAAAAAATTGCAAGTCATTATGCATACCCTGTATATCTTATTAATAATTCGATAGATTTTAAAACACGATAATTTTTACAAACATTGTGCACAATATGCCAACATGACAAGTTTCATTGCTAATTGGATATATTTTTGCTATATATATTTTTTTCCTGAATGAGATAGTGCCACATTTGCTATGTTTATGTACATTGTTGTGAATGTAATATCGATCATGCCATTGTAGAGTTCTAGAGGAAGAAGACCAAGTCACCTACTTTCTTGTGATTTTGACACTATGTTGTGAGTTTCGTAAAATTCAAACTTGTAGCCGGTCATCCAACCACGTAACTTATAACACATCTACAAGGATTGATGAGGGACCGATGAGGGGTATTTACTAGTCACAATCAATTTAAATTTGATTTAAATTTGGCATGCGAATTGAATGATTACTCATTGGATAATTTATTCAGTACTCCAATAAGAATTGAATACTTTTGATCAAATCACGCAGGTTGATCTCATATTATTATTATTTTTGCACGGGACGCTGGGGGGCTGTTGTCCGCTTAGGGGCAGCAGCGCACTGTTGTTCCCGAATTCGAGGTCCACTTTGGTCTCGCTTCAATTATCGGAAGCGTTCACTTCGTAGAGCTCGTCGAGTAGAACAATTATACAAAAAAAATCAGCTTAATTGGATATCATTAATTGCTTGATCGGAACTTTTTTATCTTAAAAAGAATGGATATCATTAAATGCTTAATTGGACCGCAGCCCCCAGCATCCTTTTGCACTATGGGTACCCGACTCTCCTCGTAAAATCACTTGCCAATTTCGTATTAGGCCCTATTAGGAATGCCTAAGAAAGATTTTAGACTTAATTAATTACTCCATTTTTTACAACTAGTACAACTTATTTTCGCGGTTAGCAATCTTTTTAAAATTTGATAAAAGAAAAGACTTTTGAAATTCGTCTAGATGAGATGAATAAGAAATGTAAGAGAAATATGAATTAAAATTATAAAAAAAGTCTAGAACCCCCAAAAAAAAAAAAAAAAATTTTGGTTTGAATTGTATTTATGTGTATTGATTCTATTGAATGTAAATTTCTTGAAGAATCGGAAAAAAAAAAAAAAAAAAACTACTCACATATACGGGTAAGCAGGTTTTGCGATAATTTTCATCAACCGTAATACTACATCTCAAGGTGGCCCTCAACTGGTTCACTTGCGCGAGCTGGTTTTGTCGCCATTTCTGCATCAAAGATTCTTCTTTGGCAGAATGCGGGTAAGCTTCTGTCCCTTCATACCAATACCCACATAGGAAACTGTTCGAATTTTCGTCATGCCTTTTATTTTATGTATTTTGCCTCATTTTGCATTGCTGACGGTAGATACATACACGTATACGTACGCCTGAGAGTAACAATAGCGTCTGTGCGCTTGCGCCTTGTAATTTTGGAAGGATTGGCTGAAGTGAATTTTTTTTTTTTTTGACACGGGCTGAAGTGAATATGAGTCCTTAATTCATGGTTTATTGTCTTCTTTTGAGATTCTCAAGTCTATTCATGGCAGGGCCACAATTTTTAAAATTCGCGTCTGACGCCTAAAAATATCAGGGCAAAATGATAAAAAGACAAAGGCAAGTTCAAAAATCAAAATTATTACTAGCATTCAACAAGGTGAAATATCAAAATTATGTGTATTTTTACGAAAAATTGAAACAATCACTTAAAAATCACTCTTCTTGTTTTTGTGGCCTCAAATGGGAGATCAAGCCACCTTGCAACCAAAGATGGCAGTCAGAGCTTCCACCTGTACGACCTCACCCATCGGGATCAACGGTGTCTTCATTTGATTTATCTGAAGGCCGTATACCACTTCGAAGCACGACACAGCACCCTCGAGTCACCTTAGCCAATCTTGATCGCCGTGTTGAATAACTTGATAATACACATTGTTGGCTTAATTTCCTGACAGCTTGAGCTTGTAGGTCATTTGGTAACTTAACATGGTACCGGAGTTTTGGTTTCTAAGAGGTTCTTTCCATTTGTATTTGTTGCCAGTTTGCATTCTGCCTTTCCCATTTGCATACAATTTTGCTTTACATATAGATGTGCGCATCTCAACGTGTATTAGTTCGCTTTATGGATATTGTCGGGCCCATATTCTTCTAACAACTTAAGCTTTTAGGACAATTGAGAATCATGGACCATTGCATGGAGTACACCCTCCAATCGATGAGCTAGTGCTTTGGTCAGAATCTGTTCGCATTGCCAATGAGAAGTTGAGGCTAATCAGTCTGAAGTCAAAATATCCTTTGATCCACAGGCATCAATGCCATAAAAGAAGCATTGAGGCTCCTCTCAAAAGAGGCCGTCTTGTTCAGAGCTTGTCGCAAAACTCTAACTGCCTCCTCTCTCAAGGGTCTTTCCAAGAGGTCCATCTCCCTCCGCATTGGAAACAAACTCCATACCAATCAAACGAGGCCGCTATATAACTGTTGATTTGTGCTTCTTCAAACCTCCTCTATCTTGCTGAGATTTTCCTTCACTTCCTCTCTACGCAGTTGGTCCTGATCCAGGCCCAGCCCAAGGGCATGGCCTGAGAAGACTGGGCCCCCAAATTTTGGCCCAAAAAGAGGGGCCCGTGTTTGGAGTAGCTATATATATATTAGAATTTTGCAATATTACTGTAGAAACTGTAGTTGGTTCAGCCAGTGATTAAAAAAAAGCGCGACTTGGGTGAGGCGAGCCTGTATCGCCTCAGAGGTGTGAGGCAAGGCGAGGTTGGACGAGGCGAACGACCAGTCACGCCCCGAAAAAATGATCAGTCCTCCTCTCTTGCACCTCCCATAGGCCAACTCCTCTTCCACCTCTTAAGAATAAGGGGTAAGGAAAAACTATGGTAAAGCCACTGACAAGGTACTCCTCCTCCCCACTCAATTGTTTAGGATTTGTGCAAAAGATTTTTTTGGTAAGCACTTTGAGTTGTTAAGTGAGTAACACATTGGGTTAACTTGGGTTGGGCTCTTTTAGGATTTTGTTCAATGCTTGTAATCATGAGGAGACCGCGAATTAACATTGAAGCTTGAGTTTGCTAGAAATGACGATATTGGCAAGATAATAAAGCTTGGCTTGGTTGCAAATTAGGTTAAGCTCCTCTACATACCTCTATCCTCCATAGCTCTCGAGACTCCATTTTCAGGCCCCACTTCATGCCAATAGTGATAATCCAAAACGGTCATCTCCTAGATACTACATAGAAGACCATTGAGGCAATAAATCAGCTCAATTGAATATCAATTATAGCTTGAACAATGTGGATTTTGTTTTATAAAAATGGATGGCAAGTTTAAATTTTAATTTAAATAGTCTATTTCATACAAGCTATTCACGTGCCTATCAATATCCAATCCGGCTGATTTATGGTATCAATGCTCTCTGTAATATCTACGAGATGAATGGTTCAGATCATCGTTGTGGTCCTGAAGTCGAGCCTGAAAAGGTGTATGGAGGATAGAGGCATGGAGAGGTGCGTAACCCTGAAAATTATTAGGCATCTAGGAGTCTATGTAGATTTACCGTTGTCAAGGGATGGTTTGCTTGGATTGTTATTTTGGAAGTTGCTTCAAAAACAGCCCTAAAGGAAAGCCAATTGGAAGTTTGACCGCATTTGCGTCTATGCATTATTGTTCTCAAGCTCAATTGAGACAATCTTAGGTGCTGAAATTCATTTGTGATCATTGAGCTTGAAAATTAACTTAAAGCTTCTTTTATGTAGGTATACATGGGTCCATGAGCGTACACAACATCTAACGAAAGAAATAAAGCAAGAGAAATGGTAGTTTTGAATAGGAAATCGAGTAGAAAGCATGAAAGCACTGAAATGTTCAATGATGTGACTAAGCCACGTTGATGTCACGGTCGAAGAGGTAGGCCACATGGAGGCTCTTGAGACTATCAGACTACACACGCGAGTACTTTAAGATGCCATATGTTCCCCCTTAAAGGCCAACTGCTCAATACACAAGCTCGTCTTCCTCCATTAAAAAAAATTGCTGCTCTCCACAAGAATTCGCAAACCTGAGCACATAGCCAAATTTGAGGTTATTAACTAGTGCATTGGACACTGCAGGTGACACACGACCCCCTTCCCTTGGGTTCACCGGGCCAGTAGTTTGCTACCTAGAGTAAGAGGGTTTGACTTGGAGCCTGCCTTGAGGGACCTTCATTTAACAGCCTAGTATGCTATAGATTTCATCCTCCATCACGAAGTTGTATGCGAATGAACCTCAGTAGCTTTAAGCCTTTAACAACGTCATCTTAGGCATCTCCTCCACTTTTGATTTGCTGACAGAAGGTTCCGCCATCACGACATCGTCTTTAGAACAAATTGGAATTTCAATCAATGCATCTCTCAATTCCGGTGCTTGACTTCTTATTGCTCTAACACTCTCACATGACTTTCCCTACAAGTTGCCGATAATGCCTTCGCTGTTAAGCCTTCACATATTTTCTAAGAACATCCCACCAATGTGTTGAACCTGAAAACGAAGTATAAACTTTTTGCACATGTGCAAAAAAAAAAAAAATTCTTGTTTTCACACAAGATTTTACCATATCATATAGTGCAAGGTTTAAGTTGTGGAAGGGTTTCACATTCTCTCTCTATTAGCTTTGGAAGGGGCTTTCTTTGTTTGATCTTAAACTAATAGTTTTTCTTTTCTTTTTTTTTTTTATTGGGGGGGGGGGCTCGGCTTTAGTCAACCCAATTGATTGAGACTTAAGGCAGCTTTTTTTTTTTTGGGTTTGGTTTATTAGAACTGAACCTTAAGTTTGATACTTATGAGACTCACGTCACATGTGTCAATGAATTAAGAAACAATGAAACTCATTACAACTTGGGAGAGGGAAAAAAGTTATATCTAATGATAATAGACCAATAGTTGATAAGAACACTGTAGTTTCACTCCTATTGGTCCCTCGTCCTATAGAGTTTTTATGAGATCAAATTATTCTAAAATACGAAGCTAACAAGTTAACGTGTCTTCGGTGCATGTTCATGCAGTTGTAAAAACCCTTGTGTCAATATCATGCTAGTGTCGTGTTGCATGTCCATTCTATTTGAGAATAATCTTGTGATGGTAGGGTAGTGCTTGTAGAAAATAAAATTAGAGACAATAGATTAAGGAGTTTGGAGATTAAGGAGTTTGGACATGTCTATTGTAGATCGGTCATGCGGTAGTTAGGAGTGATATGGTTCCGGTAGATGAGGGGTAGACCAAAATTGACTTTAGAGGCAGTAGTTCGAAATGACATTGGTTTCTTGAATATCACGGGACAAGTGCTCGATGGACACAACGGATTCATGTAGCTAGCCCCAATTGAGTGGGACTTGGCTTAGTTTGGTTTGGTTTTGTTTGGTAATCTTGGTAAGACTAGATTACTAGTACCCTTAAATTTTTAACGGTAAGTTGGAGATTTAATATGCTAACTAACTATATTTAGTGTCAATAAATGTAAGTTACGCCAGTGAGATTCTCACAATTTGAAAGAAGTAATGGAGATGGAAACATTAAATATACAGATTACGCTTATTCTATAAATTGCGGTTGTTCTCTCCTAAATCTCTCCAAGGAAACCCAACTATTCTTCTTGATATTATTTCCATGGCAAGGAAAATAACTAGGGGTCGCCAAAAGATTGAAATGAAGTTTATTGAGTCCAAACAGGCTCGCCAAGTTACCTTCTCAAAGCGCCGATCTGGCCTTTTCAAGAAGGCAAGCGAGCTCTGTACCTTGACTGGTTGTGAGCTTGCTCTTGTTGTCTTCTCCCCTAGTGGGAAACCCTTGTCTTTTGGCCATAGTTGTGTTGACACAATAGTTAAAAGGTTCCTTTGCCAAGGCCCTATGGAAGTCGCTGGATATCTGGATCCTCGTGGGTCTATTTGTTCAACAATCCACCAGCAGTACACTGAGTTGTGCAAGCAACTCGAGGAAGAGAAACTCCGTTCTAAAGAACTTGAAATTGAAGGGTTGAAGCGCCCGAAGCCTTCCTGGTTTGATACGCCGACCTATGAGCTCAACTTGGATCAGCTAGAGGAATCCATAAACCGTATGAAAGAACTAAGTGATAAAATTGCCCAGAGAGTTAATGAGCTTTCCCTTATGGGATCTACTCTGACATTAGCTCCAGCAAATCATGTTGGAGCTATTGATCTCAATGTTGCTCCACCAGAGGAGATGTAAGCTTCCTTGGTTCCTTATGTCGCCATGGAAGCAGTTGGGAAGGGAATGGCCTAGCTGTTGTTTTCTCTTTGAAGTGTATCTTTTATTTTACATATGAGTAGTTGGTCTCTTGGTTCGCTTGTCTGTCCAGCTATTTTCTCTTTCTGGTTCGGACTTAGATAGATATCCCTAGGTTATCTTTGAGTCTTTAGTTTGAAAGGGAATAAAAAAGCTTTCCTTCAAATGCTTAACCTTGTGCCTTTAGTTGCGTCTTTGATTGTGCGCTGACTAGTGTAATAGGTGGACAGTGTTTCGATTGTTCCTTTTTTAAATCAAACAATGGTTTGTTTAAGTTTGTATACTATCCCTATAGAAATGATTATAATTTATGAAAATTATATCAAAGCACTTATGTGAATTTTAAATAGGTAAAAGAGTATTATTGACAATGCTATAGGAGTTCAGATACTTGGCATGTCAACGCAGCATGTACCTAATATGTCATAGTATAACCAACGAGCCACTATGAAACAAGTTATTGGTCACACCAAATAGATTCACTTCAATAACAAATGTCTAATGACTAGTCAATGTAAACGACTGAAGGCACTAAGTGTGCTTTAGACTCTCACAACCTCGGAGAAACGTGACAGGCCACTTTCTTGATTGGTGGCCAGAAGATGAAAGCAAGCTGCGGCACTTCACCTTGCAAAGGTCTAGTTGCCTTGAACCAGTGCAGTGGAGAGACTCAGAGTGCGGTCCCTCGGCAATGTGTGGTTCTCCAGTAAACTTTATGAAACTTAATCCATTGGCCTTGAAAATAAGATTCCGCCCGTGTAGGTACATGGAGCTGTTGATGGACACTAGTTTAGGTGTAGGTAAGCTAAACTGGTTCATCTTGTCATCTTGTGAAAGGTGCCAATTTATCTCTACAAGTATCGTGGAACACGGTAACGTTATTAGCTCACACAATTGATTTTTCCAATGCTTCTAAATTTTGGATAAACTTTATATTTGTTATTTTTCGTCATTCTGTGCTCCCCATGATTGTTACATCATTGTGATCTGTATCATTCTTGAAAAACTGATAGGATTGGTTAATAAATGATCAATGCAGTTGAGTCTATGATAAAGGTGCCAAATATCAAGATATCCATTGCGCAGCCACAAAAGATCGTCGACATTTAAGTCCATGCCTATAGTCTCCCACCTCATTTTGTGTATAAGAAGGATTCATAGTTTTTAGTGGAACATCACTTGATAAAATGGTTACCAATACCTCTCCCAGACCTCCACTGCATTGTTTTTCTATGTAGGATTAAATTTTTAGTGACCAATTACTCTAAGGTCCATATTGAGTTGATCGCAAGGATCAAAAAATCTTCCCTAGCTACCTTAGTCTTATGAGCCTTGCCGAAATTGCTATTTGTTTGGGCGTCTACTGCCAGATTTGTAATTGTAGTCAATGACTGCTGGAGTTACCCAACTTTACAGAAGTTAATGATGCCGGGTAATAAACACATGCAGTTTAAGAAGGCATAGTTTCCTAAACAAGACAATTAGTAGACGAAGTGTTTAAGTCATAGGCAACTTCTTTAGAAACTAATTGGTGAGCAGCCTAGTACACAACTGGAAGTTGAATTCCATTGATATAGTTCCATATCAATGAACAGCATTCAAATGAGTCATCTGTAGCCAAAAAATCCTTTTGCAAATTCTGAACAAAACGTCTTGCTCAAAACTCAAAATTAAATAACATGTAAGAGGAAGGGGGATTTCGCCATACATGTGCGACTAGAAACTGCCTTTTATTCATCAAGTGTGGGATTCTTTTATCTAATCTTACAGTAGTGACCTCATTTTTAATATACTTGGCCTAAATACGAATAAAATGAAATACACTCAGTTTTGTTGGGTATTAATGGGCCTGTTTCTTAAGGAACATAATCTATCAATTTTTGCATAGCTAAAACACAGATGAACTGGAAACCATTCAGGTACCGATTTCCTCTCTCTTTTCTTAGCTAGATTGTTGTGCCCTAGGTCCAGTTTATTTTTTATTCCAAGTTCAAACTCGACATGGGTTACCAATCTCTTCTGATTGTTTTTTTTTTTATTGGAAAAGAAATCTCTTCTGATTGTTTTGTGGCGTTCAAGAATTAATTTGCAATTCCAGGTTGCGTGTCTACATTTTGTCGGGAAGAGCCTAGATAACGATGGTATATTAATTGTCTATTTAGATTTGTTGAAGGGAAAGTAAATGCCCTGTAAATTTTATGAGTATCCTTTTTTTTCTGAAAGTACAGATTAGATTAAGGTGCAACTCAACCTATTCGCACATGACACATATTGATATTCAGGTGCAACTCCGGACCTTCTGATCTGTCCCTTCCATTCAACCTGTCCCAAATTGGTAACCAAGCAATGAAACTCCACCTTGGGAATCCCTCTGAACAACTCCCAAACAGCGAAGGTTGGATCATCTTTGTAGCTCTACTAGCTTCCCAGATAGACTCAAAGGAAAACACTCGGTAACTGAATGGCAGCCCACCTTCACTGCCATTTTGGAAAAAGGGAAAGATACAGGGGTGCTAGCCAATTCGCCCTTGGTATTGAACATGACCCATATATAGCTGCAATAAAACTCCACCTTGGGACATTCCTACTGAACAACACCTAAACATGCCAAGGCTGGATCATCTTGGTAGCTCTTCTAGCTTCCCAAGTAGACTTAATCGAAAACACTTGATTACCGGAAGGCAGCCACAGAACTTCATCAGATAAATTTTGGTTATGGGGGAAAGATACAGGCTCGTGACAAAGGATATAGGATACCTTACCCTTAAAGGATCTCCCCAGGTTAAAAGCTACTTTATCCCCCAACATTTCATAACGACAATCCACAATGATTCAGAACCTTTGTGGAATTTTGAAATGTAACCACAAGCTCTCTCGTAATGGAGACTCTTCTTACGGGACACCGTTTCGCAACATTAACTGCAACATCTCATGGCATTCGCCGCCTACATTTCTCCATCGTATATCGTAAGGATGCCATAAGGCTATGTTTGGTTAGATGAAATCACCATTGGAATGCAATGGAGACCGCAATAGAATGGAGAGGAATAAGTGGAAGGATCATTCTTATTCAGACGTTGGTAGTGCGTAGTATCAAATTTGTGATGGATGAATTCAGAACATGTCATCATCAAGTGTCAAATCAACTAGTGAGCTAAGTTTGAGAATAACTACTTTCTGAAAAAAGAAAACTATTAAGGAAAACTCTGAAAAATGATAGGGATTTGGAACTTCTCATTATTGTGCTAGGCTATGAAGCACGGATACTCTTTTTTAGCTTCCGTATCACGTACCGTACGCGTATCGGATACGGATGCGCTCGGATACGTATCCGATACGTTTTTTTAGAATATCCTGTTTTTAGATTTAATTTTTGGTACCCTGATACGTTTCGGATACGTTTTGGATACGCTCAGATACGTTATGCATACGTTTTGGATACGTTTTGGATATGTGTAAGGGTAAAAATATTATTACTTAAAATATATGAGTCAAATTTATTTCCCCAACCGGGACAAGTCGAGAACAGAGAAGAACGAAAGGCAGAAAAAAGACGACGTTATCTCTCACTCGTCTCTCGACAACGATGACGACTGTAAGTGTTTTTCTCTCTCGTCTCTCTGTTCTCTGCTCTCTCTCTCTCTCTCTCTCTCTCGTCTTCTTCTCTCTCATCTCTTATCTCTCTCATTGTGTAACAACACACAGTCCGGATCCAGCTTTGGTGCGGACCTTGCTCTCAGGCGTTGGATTGTATTTTGAATGGTCGGGATGCGCGGATAGTTTGTGCGAACAAACTATCCGCGGATCCCGACCATTCAAAATACAATCCAAAGGCTGAGGAAAGAAGTCTGCACCAGAGCCCAATCCGGGATCCCTGACTGGATCCAGACTATATACATATATATAGGCATATATATACCTATACGGAAATGTATCTCTCTCTCGTCTCTTGTCTCTCTCTCTCTCTTGTCTGATTTAGGGGTTTTTTTTTTTATAGTATAATATGATTTTAGGGGATTTTTTTTTCTGTAACAGTATGTTGGATTCTGCTGGTACTGGTAGTTCTGTTTCCTCATCCTCACAACCTAATGAAGGGGATACAAATAATTTTTGGAAAAATTAATTTATATTCAATGTATCCCCAACGTATTGTATGCTACTTTTTTAAAAAATCACGTATCCGCGTATTCGTATCGTATCCATATTCCGTATCCGTATCCATGCTTCTTAGGTGCTAGGATTTAAAAACCAAAAACAAGGTAAAACCTGATACTTAAGATAAACCAACCAGTAGACCACACTCAACAGTTTACAAGTGATCATCACAAGACAGGTACAATTTCTCTTACGAATTGGTATTTTACATGTAGACATCTAGTCAACCACGCTACTATTATTCCGTGTAAAAGGGATTCCAAACATACTACAAATCGTGAGAAACTGATTTCTATTCCATGAAAGTACCAAAGTTGCTCCCAATGTTTGAACTTTTGCAACTGAGAGTCTATCACACACACAAAGAGTTTTGGTGGTGTAATTGATGTGTTAAGTTACTAGTAGTCCCAAAAGCTTAAGTTTTTGGGAAATTGGCCCAATAAAGTATATCAAGCCCATTTACCACTAAAAAAAAATATTTATATCAAGCCACCTAACATCCTTTCTCAGGTACAACCGTGTATTGCACGTGGAGATACAAACATCTAGAGAAGATGAACATGATGCAAACAGGGAAAAAAAGCAAATAAAGATACTTGAACCCAAGACTTCTGCGAACATGAGCTCTCCATAATAAGTTACCAATAGTCCCCAAAGTTTAAGCTAATAGGAAATGTGCCCAACAGTGTAAATTAAGCTATCTAACAATATGACCATATCGTTGTATGGGCTTATTTGTCTCACCAACAAAAGATTTAGAATGGAATGATGATTATTTAGTTTTGTAACGAAATGAGTATTCTTTTTATTTTGGTGAATGGCAATTCCATTTGGAGTGATATTCCATTGATTTTCAGTGAATCAAACATGGGAATGGCCGTTCCATTCTGATGTTGATTTTATCGAGCCAAACCTGGCCTAAAAGTTTCTCACTCACCATATGCCCACTGAAGACCCTAAGCTTTCAGAACAAAGCTTCCCAAATATTGATGCCTTTTGGCTTCTAATTTTAAATAATGAATTTCACCATAAACTGAGCTGCAACAAACTCCCACATCGCTGTAGCTGTCTACAATCTGATTTGAGTCTGCAATATTGATCCTGTATGAGCCAATTGTTTGTGACATGCTTGATTGCTAGTAGTGTAACACATGTGCATGGATTTGTCTATTCGTAAGTCGTAATCATCTATAAGATAGAAAACTTTTTGGGAAGTTTCTCTTTATCATGTGTTAAGAAGCCAGGCAAAAAAATTCAGAGTTCAAAATTAGCATCCATATCATTTCGTTTTGTGCAAAAACTGTTTTCGATAACATCTTAATGTGGTTCTGGAAAATGAAAACTCTGTTGTGTATAGCAGGGAAGCCGTCATAATGGTAAGAAAAAACCCTCTTACCTTCATGTAAGATGTTTGTTCCTACGACTTATTGGATAGAAGAAGGGGCTTGCATGAGAGATAAGAGCCTATCGAGTTGGCCAAGGACCGCCTGCGATCCGAGATAGGGATCAGTACATTATGATCAATTCAGGCCCCGTTTCAAAGGTGCAGGCAAGTCATTCTTGGCCACCAAGCTAGACTCTTCTCTTCATGTTAGACCCTCTCTCCTGTTTATGAAACTACTCATACCGTACACCCTTGCCAATCCCAGTTTCAAAGTCACCATATTTATAGCAAGAAAATGAGATCAGATTCTGATTGCCATATCTTTTTATGCTGCTCTCACTATCTTTTCTTTGCTCTTCCATTCCTCTTCTGCACCGTCCAATGTCGACATTCAGGAATATGTTCGTTCTTTTCAATTTACTGATGCTATGGAGTGTGGAACCTGATAGTAGTCTAGCCCATGTGGATTCAACTTTTCGTGCCTATCCCCTAGCCTAGGGGTGCTTTTGGTATTTTCATAGACTTGTGCGTCACTGATGCGCAGAAGTTTAAACGAAGGAAGCAAGGTAATGAGCATAAATTGGATGTCTGCCCTCTCTGATGCTTTTCAGCTTTGATTTGGAGGCATGGTTCCACGACACAATGCCCCTTGAGTCCTTGAATTCCAGGGGTATAGGAGGCTTCTATTTCACTGAAAAATCTTTTTGTGAGTAGCCACTTTGCAGATAAATAGGCAGAGGTCAGGTCTGTCCCCTTCCCCCCCCACCCCACCCCACACACACACCCCCATACCCCATCGATTGGGGATTACATGAGTACTGTTAGCGTTGTTGATCTGTATAGACAAGACCCTAGCTGTAAGTTGTAGCGATAGAAGGTGATGTAATTACATTATTACAATTCTTTTGTCATTGTGAAATAAATGAAGGGCGAAGCATGTAAATGAACTGTTCTTGTGTTGTGATTATGATTTCTTTATTTTACTACACTTTTATCTGCTAGATCACGTGTTTGGATTCCATTATTCACGACATATGCCGTGTCAATCCAACATTTCGTCTGTCACATGTTTTTGGGACTTGATTTTGAAGGTTGAATTTCCATATTGACAAGAGAAGTGATCTTGAAGCCTTCCAAACTCACTTTATGTTCTCATTGTTCTGGTTGTTAATGGGGACTCTTTATCCATTTGACATTCTCCACATGAAGTATGGCATTGAGTAGTCAGCCACGTGAACAGTGTTTTGTTCTGATTCCATGTTTGAGGGTGGTAGTTGTGTTGACCTTTTTTTCTTTCTTTTTTTGGTGTTGACCTTGATGACCCTACTTGTGGTCACCAACCACCATCTCTTCAATTATGTCTGTTATCTTAGTTTATCAAGAAAATATTATGAGTTCAATTTAATTTTATTTTTGCCGAAATTTCGTGACAATCCGCTGTAGAGCGTGTGTTTTGTGATTAGTACTAATGCTTAAAGTCCTGTGTTTCTAAAAAGATGTTATTTTTATGACTAACTTGCCCCAAATGACTTCTAATACAAAAAGGTAGAAAATAAAAGAGACCTATATCTACTTCCTCTATACTAGGTTCTCTCTTTTTCCACCATTGAAAGAATCCTGTTCTCTCTCTCTCTCTCTCCATGGCTGCTACCACCACACATTTGAGTCAACTCTGAGTTCCTCCTCGGCGGCACCTTCGGAGTCTCTGTTGGTTACAACGTCTTCAATGTTGCCGCCATCGTGCTCAACGGACTAGACTTCACAGCTAGTACTATTTTGTTGCCAAACTATTTTCATACCTCGGAGGGAAAATTTTGGTATCTCCAAGATGAGATCTGAGTTGTCATATGCACGATTTGGTGTAGTTTTTTTTTTTTTTCCTTTTTAGATTGTTAAATACATTCTGAACTTCAATGTGTAGAATCTATTTGTTAGCTAACAAATAAATTTGATGTAGTTATGTTATCTTTTATCCTATAATGAAATTGTGGGAGTTTGGGGTTGTAAATAGAATAAAAATGTATATCAAAGAAAGTTATCCTAAAGTGAGATTGTATATGGAAGAGATTATCACGTTTTTACTGTTTTCTTAAAGTGAGATTGTATATGGAAGAGATTATCACGCTTTTAAGTAAAAGCGTGATCTTTGTATACATAATAATCACGGTTCCATGTACAAGTGAGATTATATCTTCATAAACAATCACGCTTTTGTTTATTTTTTTAAAAGTTTTTTAGCTTTTTCATCATGGGTAAAAATCGCGATTAAAAACAGGGTATACACAATCTCACCCCGAAAGACTGCACTTTCATAATCGAGATGGATTTTATCTGTGATCTTTCTTTTCTTTTCTTTTTTAAGTAGTCATTCAAATTTCAAAGAAGTCATAGAGTTGGTTGTGCAAATGGTTCAGTCAAAGAAGTCAGAGGTTCCCCTCACCAGACCAGTGATCACAAGCACTCAGTTTTTCTCTAAAACAAAGATTTTTTTATAACCGGATATCCGGATCAGCTTGAGCACACCTCAACTAATTAACTCTTCATACATAGATTTATAGTAAAATCAAACAAAAACAACCACATATCCCACCCCCGAAATTATATTGCTGCAATCACAGCTCACAACAACTTGTGGCAGGATCCTCTAGTACCTGGAAGCAAGGTGTGAAAATTAATACTTTGGGGTAATTGTGTTTCAATAAGGTTGGTACAATCAATCAATCTATCTATCTATCTATATCCTATACAAATGTATTTGATGTTAAAAACCCTCCAAACTTTCAATCCTTATTTTTTAGACTTTTGATTTTTTTCATTTAGAGAGAGAGAGAGAGAGAGAGAGAGAGAGAGAGAGAGAGAGAAGTACGTGGGAAGTTATGTACCATACTTCTAATTCCTCCAAGTGTCCAAAATCTAAATTAGTTAGCACAAGTTATGTACCCTGCTTCTAATTCCTCCAAGTGTCCAAAATCTAATTAATTAGTTACAACAACTAACAAAGTTACTACTTACCAAAAAAAGAAAAAAAAAAACTAACAAAGTTATTTAGCAGGACTGGAGGGCGGTGCTGTGTAGTTTCGTGTTGCGCAACGTGCTGTGCATGGCAAATCGTTGCCGCTCCGGTCTCGTTCTGATGATTGGAAACGTTCACTTTGAAGAGCTCGTTGAGTCGAAATGAGTAGTCAAAATCAGCTCAATAGGATATCATTAAGTGCCTCATCTGAACATTGTTATTGTAGACACCCCAATTTGGGTCTCCCAAGTTGATTTTACTTCATTTTTCGGATTCTTGTTTCCCCGATGATGAAATTTATCAAAAGCAGTCTTGAGTATGAAAAGGATTTAAACTTAGAGTGATTGGAATCCCTTTTGAACCATAAACCCTAGCTGAGGTTTGACCAACGTGCGTCGGTTTGGAACCTGAGCGTGCCAATCAATTTGCCAAGTGTTGGTCAAAGGTCAAACTTTGAACGTTGACCAGCGCGGTGATAGGTTGTACCATGCGTGCCGGTCTAGAACCCACGCGCGCTAGTCAATACCTCTCCCTATCACCTTTTTGCCAGCCGGATTTTGTGATCATCAGGGATTTATTGCACTGTAGAGCCCCGATTTCATTGCCTGATTAGTGTTCTGCAGGTTTGGGGTGCACCACCCTCACAACCACTCCCATCACCTTTTTGGACAACCCTCTCCACCAAGCAACCCAACCAGCCTTGTTGGCCGGTTATTCTACCTTGTTCTCCACTTTCCAACCCTCTATAAATACCCCCATTGATCCTCCATTCGAAGGGTTACAAATTCTCAAACCCTAAAAATTACAATTTCAAAGGTTATCAAAGCATTCAAACCCTAATATTCTTACATTCAAGTTCGCATTCCTCATTATTACTCAAACACCCTTTACATCCATTTTCAATCACTAGTCACTCTAGTCCAAATCCATTTTCAAGCTCTCAAGTAAAGGTAAAAAACCTTACTGTGTGGCCATTCACACCTGCGCGCGCTGGTCTCCTATACGCGCGCGCCAATCCTTGGCTGCGTGCGCAGACCTGCGTGGGGATAGGAGTGCTGGTATTTTATGTTTTTAATAGTATATAGAACACTTTGATGCATGTTAAAAAAGCTATTTACAGTTTTATGTGCTTAAATTGTTAGTTGTCTACCAATAGGCATTTATGCTGCTTTGGAATACCCCTGGGTTACTTCTGAATATTTCTCAGAGCCCAAGCATGCAACACCAATTACTAGAAGTCCAGTCAGACCAAGCGCGTGCTTGTCCTTGGCCTGCGTGCGCAGGTGTAATCTGACTTCCAGTGAATGGCTCTGCGTGGGTAACTCAGCTTTTGGCCTTTGTTTTATTCCCCACACTGTTTATAGGGTGTATTTTCATTGTTTTTCATTATGTTTGTAATTATATAGTCCCCCTATGCATAAAATTGCTTGGTTTGGTTCTAGGTGAGCATTGGTCATTCCAGAGTCCAGAAAAGGATAAAAATCAAAGCTATTAAGATAAGTCAACACACGCGCGCTTGTGTGATGTTGGCGCGCACAGGTTTGCTTGGATAAACATAGATCATTGCATGCAAGTTGATGATTGTTCGTGCCAATTCTCCTAAGCACACTATTTTAGTTATCTCGGCAGTATTTTGATTTTGATTTCATTTATTGCTTATCATTCCATCCATCCATGCTATCAGATCACATCCTGCAACATGTTACAGTTTAAATCCCCATTTTAACTATTTTCCCTCCTAATTGGCTAAAAATTGATTAAATAAAGAAGAATCTCGAAACTTTTCACAAAATACCTAAGTAGAGATTGATCTCCAGATTAGGCGAGAGGGGTGCCTTAAAACTCTTTTCCTCTCGTAACCAGGCTCCCGAACCCAAATATGGTTATGACGGATTAGTGCTTTCACTTTTTCAAAACAAATAGTGTATAAGGTGATTCAAGTTCGGTTCCTTGGGTGTCGGACCTTCAAACCTAAGTGGCGACTCTAAATTGAGCGCTCGTCCCTCTAGCGCTCCTTCGATCCGGGCCCTGCTTTAGAAAATAGAATTTCTAAGGGCATGTCGAACATAGTGGCGACTCTGCTAGGGATGATTGAACCAATATTGATTTGTATTTAGAGTTTAAAACACTTGCAAACAATCCGTTAAAAATCTGTCAAAACGGTGAGCTTCGCACTGCCGAAGAGAGGAATGGTGATTTAACAGGACTTTTGTGTCCGACAAATCCAATCTGGGACTTTTCCGATTGTTCACTTGTGTGGTTTTCTCTAAAGATAGATTAAATAAAGTGAGCCAAATTTGAAAAGGTATTTTGCGATTTTGCGATTCTTCTTCTTTCAATCAATTTCTTAGAATTTCTCATTTGCATTGATGTGGGATAACCTCGTTGGAGCGTCTTAGCAATCCGACACGGTTTACCGGAGCCCGGGGACCCCGAATGCCCAACAATCTTCGATGATGATAAGTCATTCTGCTATTTGACTATTGCTCTGTGGTTACGCAGGCAACGGGAGGTATATCTTGGCTTTAGTGCGAGGAACCTGTTACGAACCAAATTCAGCCTTTACATATACAAACCACTAGAACTCTCCAAACTAAGACAGGTACCCACAGGGTAAGATCTATTTGGATCTAACCCCATATTCTGTCTATGTGTTACTGCTTTCCCTATCGCATGCACTGTACATACATATCGTCTTGTGTAGGAGTATGCTTAGGGCGTCTTCTAGGTTCTCTCTCTTTCGAGTCTGTCTTAAGCTTATTAGGACGCTGCTTTGCCTGATGAAGAGTCATGCATCTTGATGGTGAACGTTATTAATTTTCAGAGTTGTTAGATCAACGAGATTTTGGGAAATCAAATCTTTTCTAAACCCTTGTCTACCCGACTAAGGTTTCAACAGAAAACGAGGAACAACGGAGAGAATGCCATGATACTTATACCATTTTGGTTATCGTGCGAAGCACGTACACCGTTTAGGTTAACAACGTTGTGCCGCTCACGCCGCTTTGGTTTCAGTATCACATCATCTACACCGAGTTATTCCGAGTCCAAAATTGAAACTTCGAGAATAGAGTAGTCAAAGGCTTAGACTATTTTGACATCTCTTTGTGTCGTTTGATTCTAACAAAGGATACATTATTAAAAAGATTTTCGAGGATTTTGGCAGTGTCCGAACATCTTGAGACAGACTCGTCTTTTAGCTCTAGAGTCTAGGAGGACACCGACAACGTTGAACTCATTCGTACTTTATACTTTTATTTAGATAAAGTTGTTGCAAGACCCCTATTGAGCCTTCTCTTACTTTGCTAGAAGTTTTGAATCATTGTATCAAGGAGGAAAGCACCGAAGCAAAAGGACAAACCCCCTTGGGAACGTCTGCATCAAAATTCGATTCAAAGGCTTGTCAGGCTCAAATCCCAATCAGTCACAACGGAAGCTTCCCCGGGTTCACTTTTGGCTGCTTTACAGTCAGGTTCATCGTCGATCTTGCAAGAAGCTTCACCGCCGACTTCCCCATCTTCAAATTCTTCTTCAAGCTCATCTGAAAAACATGCTGTCACGACCCCGACTCTAGGAACTTGTGTCGAGTCATCGTGACCGGCCGATGAGTCCTAACGCTCATCTAGGCCTCTCTTTTTTTCCATAAATTAATTTGGAGACAATAGCTTGAGAAAGACATAACTATTTTATTTCAAAAACACTTATTAAGTTTTATTACAAAACCCAAGTCTTCTGAAAGAGAACATCTTTATAATATCTACACAAAAGTAGAACAAGCACGTCCCAGGGCAGTAGCAACTCCATCTCTATTCTTCATTATCTGTGAAAAATATTAATTTTCATAAGCCGAATGCTCGTGTGAGATACAAATACCAAAGTTGCACGTTTTATACCATGGAAACAATTCTTAACATCAATGCTTGCATAATCTGAAACAAATAATCTTATGATGTTCATCCAACAGCCTAATCTTTTTGTAGGGGAGCGACCCCTCTTGCTGTGTGAAATGATCAAGTCACTGGCCACTAGTACCCTGTTCTTTCCGACCGTATAACTCACTTCTGTGTTAGGGTATCTTTTTAAGCGTCCCCCAAACTCGGGACAACTGTCTGGATGCATCAATAGGCCATCTCCTTTGTCTGACCGCTTCCATTTTCTAGCTTAAATTTTTGAGCGTCATCACCTTTGTCTGACGTGGTTCTAATCTTTAACATGAAAAATTTGTCATTCTTTTTCCATGGCATATCTAAAAAAAATTGTAATCTTTTCTCAACATAAAATCATGCTACTTTTATAAAAGAAAATCATGTAACTAGAGCATAAGTATCTCACCTTAGTTTTTTGTAAGCTTGGAGGAGACTTAACTTGTATTCTTGCTAACCTCCCGATAGAGCACGATAGCTCAGCAGTGGTGTATGACTTTGGACAGGACTATTGTTAACTTCCTTTATTTCTTTTGTTATGCTAACCAACTGGACATTTCTTTCTTCTTTTTCCGTACAAGTATTTTAGGTTGAAGTTACTATTTTGGCCATGTACTAAAAATAGGAGACTCTTATTTATAGTGTTTCCTAATCTTCCTAGGTTTGACACCTAATCTACCAGATGCCAGTACAAATGTAAGGTGTCATTTCCTCAAGTGGTGTAAGCCAAGCTATGTGCATGACTTGGCTAAGCTACATTAGGTAGCTATAGGCTACTGTGGCAAGTTCTATATTTTTTTTAATTCCTAAAGGATAGAAACCACTACATACTTAAAGAGAAAAAAATATTTGTATTTCACCTCTTTTTTTTTTGTTTGTTTTGTTTTGTTCCACGCTCCTTGCAAGAAAAACTGCTTCAAATTTTCGTTTTGAAAATAAGACTAAATAATTTAATATATCGATCCCAACATTGCCTTTATATTAAACCGAACCACGTACGAATTTTAGGTCGGGGTGTTACATCCTTCCCACCTTAAGAAGTTTGGTCCTCCAAACTGGCATACACTTCGAGAATAACTTGAATCTATTTAGGAAAGAAATAATTTAAGTATGGTACCTGCTATGATGCTCTTGGTTTCTCTCATGTATTGCCAGGAAAAATTGCATAAGCTCTTCCTTGTCTCTGGCCTTGTCCTGTGTTTCCAGTCTTATTTTGCGGGTTTCCATTATTTCCTTTTCGCTGATTCCCATTTCCAACCAACAAATTAAAATTCTTTGGGCAATTCCTTCTGATATGGCCTAGCTCACCGCACCCATAGCAACCAGTTGATCCTTTCAAACATATCCCTGTATGTGCTTTTCCGCAATTTAAGCAGTTGGGGCGATTCTAAGTCCTATTCTGATTTTGTCCTTGCCCTCCTGTATTTGGTCGCTTAGTCTGTCCATTGCTAGTATTGTGGTCCTCATTCTTCCTTTTCTTAGGTTCTGACATATGGTCAGTTTTTGTACTTTCATCTTCTAGCATTAAAGACCGATCCAGTACTTCCGCATAGGTGGGTAATTTTAACGACTTAATGAGTTTGCGCAAGTCTGGGTTTAATCCTCCCTCAAATCTACGAGCTTTCATATTTTCGTCTGGAATCAGATGTGGAGCGTAATGTGCTAATGTTGTGAACTCAGCCTCGTATTGGGCTACAGTCATGCCTGGTTTTTGCGTATGGTTTTGAAATTCCATACTTTTTCTATCTCTGATGGATGGAGGTATATACTTTTGGTTAAAGAGGTTATAAAATCGTTCCCATCCCATTTGTGGTTCAACCCTCCTTACTAGCGTCCACCAACGCTGAGCTTCTCCTGTTAGGTTGTATGCTGCTAATGCCACTTTCTCTCTTCCTTCACATTGCATAACTTGGGCTATCTTTTCTATGGATTCCAACCATTCATTGGCTTTTACGGGATCTAATCCACCAGGAAATGTTAATGGTTTTAGCTTTTGGAAGTCTCTTACTCGGACCTCAGTTACTGCTGGGGCTGGTAGGGGATTTTCTGGGGGAATCACGGGTGGATCATTCAAATTAATATGCTCTCCTTGTGGAGGTGGCTGATTTTGCAAAAGTGTAAGAATTCTTTCCACTTGATCTTCTAGTCTTTCAAACCGTTGGCTCGATTCCATTTAAAACTAAGCTGGAAAAAGAAATACAATCACGACATAAATAACAGTTTTTATTTATAAACATAAAACACCACACTTCATATTTACAATGCTAATTTACATTGCCCTTATCTTTTCCTCCCCTTTTTTTTTTTTCCTCGTCTCCTAATCACTTGAGATGTCTATTGGTACCGATGATGCACACCCTGGAGACAGCGGTTTCACACTGCAAGAACCCTTGCTAGGAATATGGTGGTGAACTCGAATCGGAGGATTTTCCTTAGCTTTCTTTTCGAGTTCCTTCATTTCCTCTGGTTGCTCTCCAATCATTTTGAATGCCTTGAACCATACTAAACAATTGCTTTTAGCACGCTTCTTTAAGATAGACTTCTTTTGCTCTTTCGTGTAGTATCCAAAATATTCTTCTATTCTACTTATTTCTCCCGTTAATGCCTCCTTGGCCCGGTATTGGACTCTTCGCTCGTGAGAATCTTGATTTACGTGCTTGGCTTCATTTCCTTTAACTCGGAAGGGTCCCCATTCGTCAATAGTGATAGAGTCCGATGAGCTAGACATCCCGAAACAATCATTTTTATGGTAATTTAATTTTGTCAGTAGACTCCACTATTATCAAACCGTAGGATGTTTTGCCAGAGGGAAAGAAACACTATTTTAATTGTTTTCTTTTACGTTGTTCGAATTTATTACTAATATGCTTTGTAGTTCTAATATTTGTCTTTACGTACTAGGTGGTACTGAATTTATTACAGGAAAAAAAAACCAAGATCTTTTTATTTATATACATGTCCATATACAAACTACTTCTTCCCTATACATTTTTACACTATTTACACATACATTTTTCTTCTCTAGTGGTACCCATTTTCCATTGGCAACGGATTATCGTTATGGGAGGTTCCTGGTTCTTCCTTATTAGCAGCTAGTCTCCCATTTTCTTCCTCTTCCGCATTTACTCGGTTCAACAGAACTTGGAAGCGTTCATTAACTTGCAAAAATTGTAACGCTTTCTGTCTTATGAGAGTTTCGGTATCGAGACAATGTTCAACAACACTTCTTTTTGCTTCTGTTGATAGTAAGGGTTGGAATTGAACTACCCTTCGTACTACTCGGTAGGCGAGTGTTTGGGAATCCCAAGCGGTGAGGTGTTTGTACAATTCGGGGTTCGCTGGGTGAACGGCAGGGCGTCCATTAACAGGTGGGTTGACTATGTATTCGCCCCAAATATCCATTGCGTGATGATTTGCCATTCCTACAATCAATATATTTTAGAATCTAAATAATTTTACTGTCTAAACCATGCTAGCTGCCTGGGGATTGATGAACAAGAAAAAGGCTGCTAAAATATATATTTTTTCATTTCTTTTCCTTTTAAAGAAAATTCCCTGGTTGCTTTTTTAAAAAATATTTCTTTTTGTAAAAACATTGCTCTGATACCACAATTGTCACGACCCCGACTCTAGAAACTTGTGTTAAGTCATCGTGACCGACCAATGAGTCCTAACGCTCATACAGGCCTCTCTTTTTTTTCATAAATTAATTTGGAGACAATAGCTTGAGAAAGACATAACTATTTTATTTCAAATACACTTATTAAGTTTTATTACAAAACCCAAGTCTTCTGAAAGAGAACATCTTTACAATATCTACACAAAAGTACAACAAGCATGTCCCAGGGCAGCAGCAACTCCATCTCTATTCTTCATTATCTGTGAAAAATATTAATTTTCATAAGCCGAATGCTCGTGTGAGATACAAATACCAAAGTTGCATGTTTTATACCATGGAAACAATTCTTAACATCAATGCTTGCATAATCTGAAACAAATAATCTTATGATGTTCATCCAACAGCCTAATCTTTTTGTAGGGGAGCGACCCATCTTGCTGTGTGAAATGATCAAGTCACTGGCCACTAGGACCCTATTCTTTCCGTCCGTATAACTCCCTTCTGTGTTATGGTATCTTTTTAAGCGTCCCCCAAACTCGGGACAACTGTCTGGATGCATCAATAGGTCATCTCCTTTGTCTGACCGCTTCCATTTTCTAGCTTAAATTTTTGAGTGTCATCACCTTTGTCTGACGTGCTTCTAATCTTTAACATGAAAAATTTGTCATTCTTTTTCCATGGCATATCTAAAAAAAATTGTAATCTTTTCTCAACATAAAATCATGCTACTTTTATAAAAGAAAATCATGTAACTAGAGCATAAGTATCTCACCTTAGTTTTTTGTAAGCTTGGAGGAGACTTAACTCGTATTCTTGCTAACCTCCCAATAGAGCGCGATAGCTCGGCAGTGGTGTATGACTTTGGACAGGACTATTGTTAACTTCCTTTATTTCTTTTGTTATGCTAACCAACTGGACATTTCTTTCTTCTTTTTCCGTACACGTATTTTAGGTTGAAGTTACTATTTTGGCCATGTACTAAAAATAGGAGACTCCTATTTATAGTGTTTCCTAATCTTCCTAGGTTTGACACCTAATCTACCAGATGCGAGTACAAATGTAAGGTGTCATTTCCTCAAGTGGTGTAAGCCAAGCTATGTGCATGACTTGGCTAAGCTACATTAGGTAGCTATAGGCTACTGTGGCAAGTTCTATATTTTTTTTTAATTCCTAAAGTATAGAAACCACTACATACTTAAAGGGAAAAAAATATTTGTATTTCCCTTTGTAGGGAGGTATTCCCGAGCACATACATTTTGTTGCCGAACACGTGATGTTTGGGAGCACGTGGTGAATACAACTGGACTTATCTCCGGGCAGTATGAAGAACAGCGCTATGGAACAAACGACATGTGAAGTCCCTGGTCCATGCAGTCTGTTCGGCTAAATAAAGGCCAATGACATGACAAGTCATTGGTGTAAACTATCTGTTCGGCAGATAGGAGACATTTTGATTACGTTTGGACCAAGTTACATGTGAAATCCCTGGTCCAGGTAGTCTGTTCGGCCATGAGACAGCCGAACAAAGAAGGAGCTCCAATCGAGAGTAGAAGCAGAGGGAATACTCTAGAAGATTCCAGAGTAGTCATGTCCCATAAAAGGATAAAGATCCCAAGAATATAGGATCTGAGAAAGATACCCAACGAGTATGGGATGTTCGGCTCTTAAAGGAAAAGAATCCTAAAAGGACTCTTTCCCATAAACTGATAAAGGAAACGAGACTCCTTGATATCCGGGGTTTCCTATACGAGTTAGGAATCCTATGGCAACAAGGATGCTTGGGTAACAAGCATACGAAAATATATAAATATGAGGTAAACCTAGAGGCAAAAGGTACGCAATACTTTGCATTCTTGCTTTCCTACTGATAATTAGGGTTTAATTGCTAGTACGTGATACTAACAAAGGCATCGGAGGGCCTTTGCCACGAGAGGCAGAGGTGCGCTCACCCCCTGTCTATTTTGCAGATTAGGGTTCCGACGACGAAATTAGGGTTCCGGTGAAGAGGCACAAACAAGCCGTTGCAATCTAGTTGATCAGAAGGCATCGATTGTTTTCATCCCCCTACAATTGGCGCCGTCTGTGGGAAAAGAACGAGTTCCCTTTCGAAAAATAAGAATGATGGAAGAAGATCCAGCTACACCATTTAGTCCAAAGGACCAGTTGGGTGGGGGAAGAGATAAATCCCCACCGGGCGCGCCGAGAAAGCCTACTGGTAGACATGACAGAGGTAGCTCCAAAGAAAAAGGAGACAAAACTGCTACTGGCTCCACGAGAAGGAGTAGGTCTCATCGAAGAGAAGAGTCAGTTACTCGTTCAAAGAACATACACGATGATGACGATGTCCTTGATAAAAAGAGAAGAGAAATCGAGGAGTATGCACGTTTAATTAGAAAACGTGAGTACGAGATACGGGAGCTGCAGCAGGTACGAGAGCACCCAGAAGATTCTGGACTCTCTCGAAGGAATTCCCAGAGAGACGGACTGGCTCTGGTGGTCCATAAGCAGACTCATTCACGTAGAAGAAGGAGCAGAAGTCCTGTTATAGGGCGTCATGAGGCTTCCCCACGAAAAAGGGGAAGAAGAAGTAAAAGCTGAACACCAGAGAGAAGGACTTCTTCACGAAAAAGGAGGAGCAGAGACCGAAGTTCTACCCCCGAGGAAGAGGATACGAGAAAGCATCATCGAGACAGGTACGAGAGACCTGATGCTGATTGGGTCAAGGCTTCGGCCCACAAGTCAAAGGAGCAAGAGGATGGGACAGTGACTGCACGAGAAGCAGCACGCAAGGCCCTGAGTAATATTGCAGCTTCCCCCTTTACAAAGAGGCTACAAGAAGCAAGGTTGCCGAGCAGAGTGAAGCACAGTGCATTCGTACTTTACGAGACAAATACGGATCCCGTGGCTCACATACAACATTACCAACAGGCCATGTTTATGCATGAAGGGGATGATTCCATCTTGTGCAAGATGTTTCCCTCCAGTCTTGGCAAGGTGGCTTTATCCTGGTTTCATAAGTTGGCCCCACGATCCATACGAGGATGGAGGCAGCTGGCAGAGGAATTCACTGCTCGGTTCTTAACGAGCAGAAAAGCCCCAAAGACTTTTGAGAGTCTTTCCACCATGAAACAGGAGGAGAACGAGCAGATCAGGGAATATGCAAAGAAGTACTGGGAAACTTTCAACGAGATTGAAAGTTGCAGTGAAGAGTATGCAATTGCAACGTTCAAGACTGGTTTGCCTGTTCGGGGAGAGTTGCGCCGTTCATTAAATAAACATCCGGTAGCCACCTTGGCTAAATTGATGGAACGGATAGAGCAACACGCCAGAATGGAGGATGACATACTCCGTGAAGATGGCAGGACGGTTGCCGAACAGCCGAAGGCACCTGCCAAAAAAGTGGATAAGCCAGAGCCTAAGACTTACAAAGACAGAAGGGAGTACGGGCAGGCTAAGAAAGAGCCATACAAGGACAAACAAGCTCCTGACCCCAAGTCCTTCTTTTCTATCACTAAGGTTTGGAAGGAACCAATTTACAGAATTCTTTATCGAATAAAGAATCAGCCATATTTTAAATGGCCCCCAAGTCTGGGCGGAGACAAAGATGCAAAACGTGCTACGAATCAGCACTACAGCTATCACAAAGATTGGGGCCATATGACCGAGGACTGTGAGATATACAAGAGGCACCTTGATGATTTGGTCTCTCGGGGCTATCTCAAGGAGTTTATCCAGGAGGACCCTAAAGAGAAAGGGAAGGCTATGGAGCTGGGTTACGAGCAAAACCCTAAAGGCGTGATCCATATGATACATGGGTTGGCTGCACCTTATACGAGGAGTGAGGTGAGGCTGTTGCAAAGACAGGTCAAACACGATCAGCACGTGATGCGATTGGGAAACAAGAGAGGGCGAGAGACTGATGTATGCAATGAGAGCTTGGCATTCAGTGATGATGACTTGGGGGAGGTCCAAATACCCCACAATGATGCATTGGTCGTAACCCTACGAGTTGGGGAGTATGACATCGAGAGAATTCTAGTGGACTCGGGGAGTTGTACAGAGGTATTGTACTATGATGCATTCAAGAAGCTGGGCCTGGCTCAATCAGACTTAGAACAGTCAACAACACCTCTTATTGGGTTCGGTGCAGGAGCAGTCTGGCCCCTAGGAAAGGTAACGTTACCCGTTCGGGCTGGATCAGTGGTGTTGAGAACAGACTTTCTGGTGGTCGATGTCCCATCTTCCTATAACGCGATTATAGGGAGGACGTAGTTGCACAAGATGAGAGCAGTCTCTTTGACTTATCACCAGATGGTGAAATTCCCAGGTTCAAATGGGATTGAAGTCCTTAAAGGCAATCAGAAAGTGGCTCAACAGTGTTTGATCTCCATCATCAAAACAGCCCCAAAGGTCCACCATGTTCATACGTTGGAAGCACCAGATCAACCAACTATCAAGGATGTTGGAAGAAGCCCGGATGAAAAAGTGGTTGAAGGATTGGAGAAGATTCAGATCAACGAGACTGATCCTGAAAGATATTTTTTAGTTGGGGAATCACTACCAGCAAACGAAAAGGCTGAGTCGATAAAATTTCTAAAGGAGTATATTGATGTTTTTGCATGGGTGCCAGACGAAATGCCCGGGGTGGATGCAGATGTGATCTGTCACCATTTAAACATTGGCCCTCAACACAAGCCGATCATTCAGAAAAAACGAAGGGCAGCCGTGCAGCATCTAGATGCAGTGATTGAGGAGGTCGATCGTTTACTGGAGGCCAAGGCAATACGTGAAGTCTATTACCCAGAGTGGTTATCCAACACTGTTGTGGTAAAGAAGAAGAATGGGAAGTGGCGTGTCTGTGTGGACTTCACAGACCTGAACAAAGCGTGTCCTAAGGACAGTTTTCCTTTGCCCAGGATTGACCAATTGGTTGATGCAACCTCTGGTTACGAGCGAATGAGTTTTCTCGATGCATATCAAGGATATCATCAGATTGCTATGTTTGAACCTGATCAATAGAAGACTTCGTTCATCACACCACGAGGGTTATACTGTTACAGTGTCATGCCATTTGGGCTGAGGAATGCTGGGGCTACATACCAAAGACTTGCAACCATTATGTTCAGGAACCTCATCGGGAAGACTTTGGAAGTCTACATAGATGATATGGTGGTAAAGAGTCGAGAAAAAGGAGGGCATATTTCTGACCTAAAAGAAGTGTTCGAAATCCTTAGGAAGTATAAACTAAAACTCAACGCCTCGAAGTGTGCGTTTGGAGTTGGTTCAGGAAAATTCCTGGGCCATTTGGTAACTATGAGAGGGATAGAGGTAAATCCCGATCAGATTGATGCCTTACAGAGACTACAGAGTCCCAAAACTACCAAGGAAGTTCAGAGGCTGACTGGAATGGCAGCGGCACTTAACAGATTCATCAGCAGGTCAAGCGACAAATGCAGACCCTTTTTTCAGCTATTGAAAAAGAGGGAGGGATTTGAATGGGGGGCAGAATGTGAGCAAGCTTTCCAGGACCTGAAAAAGTACCTGGCCGAGCCCCCACTGTTGTCAACTCCACAGCCTGGTGAGTCTTTAATTCTGTACTTAGCTGTTTCCGAGCATGCAGTAAGTGCAGTTCTGTTGAGGGATTTGGGGATCGAGCAAATCCCTATTTATTATGTTAGCAAGACATTGTTGGATGCAGAGACGAGATATCTGCCTTTAGAAAAACTTGTCTTGGCACTTAGGACAGCCACAAGGAAATTGCCACATTACTTCCAAAGCCATAAGGTTGTGGTTTATACTGAGTTTCCATTAAAATCGTTGTTACGAAAGGCAGACTTTTCGGGAAGGATCTCGACATGGTCCGTGGAGTTAAGCCAGTACGATCTCGAATATCTGCCACGCACAGCAATCAAAGGCCAAGTGTTGGCGGATTTTGTGGCAGAATTTTCACCCACTGTGGCTCCCCTATCTCCTACGAGAAAGGAACAGGTGACTAAGACCTCATCCATGAAGGATCAACCTGCAGCCGAACAGGACCCCAGGGAGTGGAAGCTATTCGTTGACGGATCAGCATGTAATACTGGTTCTGGAATTGGGGTTGTCCTTTTTCCTCCTCAAGGAGTTCTGATTGAACTATCTGTTCGGCTTGGATTCAGTGCATCGAATAATGTGGCTGAATATGAGGCACTCTTGGCTGGATTAAGAAGTGCAAAGACCCTTAAAGCAGAACGGGTCAGGGTGTATTGTGATTCCCAGCTTGTTGTAAATCAGCTGTCCGGCGAGTACGAGACTCGAAATGAAAAGATGGTGGCCTACGTGCAGGCAGCCAAGGACTTGCTTGATACCTTCGAGAGGGTATATATTGAGCAAATAAGTTCAGGACAGAATGCTCATGCAGATTCCTTAGCTTGGTTGGCTGCAGCTGTACCAACTGAGTTCAAAAGAAGGGTGGCAATAGAATATCTAAATGAGCCGAGCATTCGGAGGAGTGTAGACTTGGTCTTGGACGTGAACCAAGGACCAAGTTGGATGGACCCAATTATGGAGTTCTTACGAGACGAGATACTCCCTTCTGACAAAAAGGAGGCCCACAAGATAAGGGTCAAATCAGCTAGGTTTTGGCTGTCCCCAGAGGGAAAATTGTACAGGAAATCCTTTACAGGCCCATATTTACTATGTGTACATCCTGAGATGGTACAAAAGTTCCTTCATGAAATCCACGAGGGAACATGTGGGAGCCATGCTGGGGGCAGATCTATAGCCCACCGAGCAATTACTCAAGGCTACTGGTGACCACACATGCAAGAAGATGCAAAGGTGTATGTGAAGATTTGTGAGAAGTGTCAAAAATTCTCACCAATGATTCGAACACCCGCCCAAGATCTGGTCCCTGGCCTTTTGCTCAATGGGGGATGGATATCGTGGGTCCATTGCACAAAGCAACTGGGAATCAAAAATTCCTGCTTGTAGCAACTGATTATTTTACAAAGTGGATTGAGGCAGAACCACTGGCCAAAATCACTGAGCCTATGATAGAAAGGTTCGTGTGGAAAAGCATCATCACTCGCTTTGGGGTCCCTTATTCATTGATCACAGACAATGGATCCCAATTCCAGAAGAAATTCAAGGCTTTTTGTGCCCAATATGGAATAAGAAATTATTATTCCACCCCAGCCTACCCTCAGAGTAATGGGCAAGCAGAGGCGTCTAATAAAACTATCCTTGATGGAATCAAGAAAAGACTGGACAAAGCAAAGGGTAAGTGGCCTGACGAGTTACCATTGGTTCTGTGGGCTCACCGAACAACGCCTAGGAGGTCTACGGGAGAGACCCCCTATTCATTGGCCTATGGAACAGAGGCTGTCATACCTTTGGAAGCAGGTCTGCCGACCAACAGGACCGTTTCGGTTGAAAGTGGAGGCAATGACAGGGCTCTTGAAATCGAGCTTGACCTCGCCGAGGAGAGGAGAGAAAAAGCCTTGGTTCATCTTGCTTCTTACCAAGAACAGCTGATGAAAAGCTACAACAAGCATGTTCATCCTCGAGAATTTGGTGTTGGGGACCTCGTGCTACGAAAAGTGCTCGGCAACACCAAGGTGGCCAACGAAGGCAAGCTGGGGGCCAACTGGGAGGGCCCGTATAGAGTAACTGAGATTGTAGGCATAGGAGCCTATCGATTGGCAGATTTGGATGGTGATCCAATTCCAAGGCCTTGGAATGTTCATAATCTACGAAAGTTCTTTGTTTAGAAGTATTAAAATCTGTCTTAGATTTGCACTACGTGATTGTGTGGGAATTACGAATATAATTCCCTTGTTCTAGTTTTGATTATTTTAGTTGCAAGGGGTACGAATAATACCCTCTTGAGTTTTGCAGATTATGAATACAATCGCTTCTTAGTATAACTGTTGTGGTATTTGTTTTTAATACGAACTGCAAGTTTAGTTTCCCTCATTCGTATTGGGGAGTAGGGTATACAGTTCAGTACGTGAAACTGAAACACAAGTATGAAACACTTGTAAGATTTTCAACACTTTAAGTACGTGATACTTAGGCGTTTTTGTGTGAATACGTCCAATACACGAGTAAGTTCTAAGTACGTGATACTTAGAAGTTGTTATGAGAGTACGTGAAACTTAACGAATGCAAGTACGAGACTCTTGTAAACGTTTATTGGCATGGCTTGAAACCATAACGAGTATATGTTAGCCACATCTATTCAAGTACGAGAAACTTAAGAACGTTAAGTACGTGAAACTTATAAATATTTGTTCCTAAGTATGTGAAACTTAAACGAACACCTATATGATTATATGAACCTTACAAGTGTTTGTACGAAAATACTTGAAAGCCTTGAAAACGAATACAAGTATGAATACACTTGTATGTACAAAACTTAAACACAGTACGAGACACTGGGAAACAAATGTTTCTAAGTACGTGAAACTTAGATTCAGTACAAAGAGGTCATGTTTATAAGATCTGTAGGATCTGCTAGAGTACGAAATACTTATGCAAACAACGAGTACGAAGTACTTACGATTAAACTATTTGCATCCGAACAAATGCAAACAAAAACATAAAGTTATGCCACGAAGGGCCGAATACCTGTGTTAAACAAAGTATTTGATTATACTGATGCCTCGCAGGGCCAAAATATGCTTATGGTCACGCAGGACCAGCAACAGTTTATATACTTACCAGCTTAGTCCACATTCTGGACCTCAGGAGTGTTAGTGTTGATCTCAGTATCAGCACCATCTTCAACTACATTCTCTTCCAAGTTAATGGGCTCAATGGGTACATCCCGAGCAGGAGCTTCAGTAGGGTCCACATCCATGGGGATATCTTCCTCAGCATTGGCAAATTCTTCAATTTGCTGTTCAAAGTCTTCCTCTGGATGTCCTGCTGGCTCTGGAATGTCTTCGATGTTCTGAACACGGGTGCTAGGCAGCTCGTTGTCAACCCAGAAGGGTGAATCCTCAGCAACCCCTAGTTTTGTCAGACAGGTTTCCCAGCTGGCAATCCAGACCTGGTCCTGTATAGCTGGCATCTGTTCTACGTAACTAGCAGTTGTGGCATCATAGCCCTTCTGGTAGCCGTCTTCATATGATGCTTTCTTGGTGCTGTCAATTTCAGATAAAGCCTGGTTTAGGCTCTCTTCGGCAATTTGCAGCTTGCCCTTACACCGTTAAAATCCGCCTTGGCTTTGTCTCTTTCTCTTTCAAGACGAGCAACTGTCCGAAGAAGTCGAGTGTTGTCATTTAGCAATCTGATTTGTTCGGCCTCAGCTTCTTGGTACTTTTGCCCCAGGGTTACCATTTTTTGAATGAACTGGCAAAAACACCGAGTGGTAAGTGACAAGTGTAGCAGTATTTGATATGTGGTATACGAAATATACATAAAGACTTATATGAAAAGATTGAGTCACATTACCTTAATTCCATTAACGAGACCAGTAGACACCAGCCGATCAGGAGAAGACAAGGACTCTTTTTACAAATCAACAGGGAGCATTAACCCTTGAGCCAAGGCTAGAGCAGTCTCAGATGAACTGGCACTATCTCCGACATGTACAGGACGGTCTCCTCTAATAAGAGGAGGAGTCCATGTCTGGGGAAGGATTTGAGCAGTTGGTGAATTAGGATGATGAGTTTCAGTATCTGCTTGAGAAGCAGTACCATCATGATCATCTACCCTTGGGCGTTTGTCTCTATGAAGGTCAGCAGCCTCTGTAGTGGCGTCCACTTCTCGAGGAGAAGATGATGACCGTACGGACCCCCCTCTATTACGACGAGATCGTGGGGGAGGGGCCCCAGTTGAGGCCACCCGCCCAGTCCCACGTCCCTGAGAAGAGACGGTGACGAGGGAGCTGAGATTTAGGGGCTGGCGTGTCATAATGCTTGAGATAGGAGGAGATGGAGAATAACCTGAAGACGAGGATTGGCTAGTCACACGGATCGGAGCTGGCTGTTCGGGTAATGGTAGAGAGGAGGCCTGACTTCGTGAGGATCTTCGAACTCTCACTCGTGGTAATGGAATTCCTTCAAAGATTGGGATTTCACCCAATTGACCATCTACAGTTACTCCTGCGTTAGCTCTTGTGCTCCTAGGCTGAGGAGCAGTTGATGTAGAGGCAGCACTGGTGCTAGGATGAGCAAGCCTCCTGTCGATGACAACTCTGTACGCAGGATCGTATCCCAGAAGCACGTCAGCGTCACGACCCCGACCAGCTATTCGGGTACCAGGCACGCCTTTTATATTTTAGGACTTTGTTAATGTCCTCTGTTCGGATGTTGCTTGGTGTACGTCTGGGACGATGATTAACGTTTTCAGCTGCAAAATTCAAATTGAAAAACCAAATTTAGTTCATGAGAAAGCTACGAGAAAGCAGTAAATGAAGAATTGTAAAAGAGGAAAATCAAAAGCATACGTGGATAGCCCCATATGTGGGGGCAATGGAGCCCCAGCACTTGGCCATCTTCCCCTAAAGGCTCGAATGCTCCAGTCACATAGAGGAAGTCGATCTCATGGTCACGAGCAGAATCTGGCAGATTGAGCACGAAGCGCTTCTCTGCCCTCCTAACTTTGAAGTAGTAAGTATTGTACTCAGGGTTTAGTACTATACTATACCACCACTGGATGTCCCAGATTCCTAAATTGGTCTCTAGAATCCCATTTAGGGCTATAGTCCCCATTATCAGTCTAAAAACGTTCGTAGAAACTTGCATGGGTGTAAGACGGTACCAGCTCAAAATCTGGCGAAGTAATGGATGAAGGGGGAAACGGACCCCGCCTTCGACAATGGACACGATTGGGATACACATTCTATCCCACGATCCAGCATCCCTATCCGCTCCTAATGGGGCGAGTTCAAGCCCTACGTTTTCAGGAATATTGTATTTTTCTCTAAATGCCGCCATGGCAGCAGGGGTATCACAAAGCTTCCTAAACTTACTGGGTCTAGGAGGGTTGTCATCCGCCATGAGTATATTCAGAAAAGGAGAAACAATGGAAATGGGTATGAATTGAAACCCTAGAAAAGACCCACGAATCTGAGAATGAGATCTCAGATGGAAATCTAAGCAGATGAAATGAAGTGAGAACGAGAAATCTTACAAGAGTACTGTGACGATTCCCTGGGTTGCAATCAAGTTTGCAGACGGCGGCGATGGCGGAAGGCTTAGAGAGAGAAGAAACTCAAAGTTCAAGTTATATTGAGGGTAAAAAACCCAGAACAGCGCCCTTTCAGGGGTTTAAAAGTAAGAGACGGAGATGAAACGTCTCCTCTCACGCCGTTACAGGTTAAAGTGACAGAAAGCAGAAACCGTTCTGACGCCGTTTCATAGAACGTCAGTTCGAAATTAATGCAAGGCATACGAAACGTGCCACGTGGAGTCATTTACCCCGAAATGGTATAATGATAGAGGCGCCAAAAGGCATCAATGACATATTGAAATTATGACTGCACGGGATCAGAAGAGTCTGGTCTAAATAAAATTCTGTTTCTAAGCATCATATATTGCCCCCGAACAGTGGTAAATAGATGAAGCTGGGGAGCAATTGTAGGGTGGTATTCCCGAGCACATACATTTTGTTGCCGAACACGTGATGTTTGGGAGCACGTGGTGAATACAACTGGACTTATCTCCGGGCAGTATGAAGAACAGCGATATGGAACAAACGACATGTGAAGTCCCTGGTCCATGCAGTCTGTTCGGCTAAATAAAGGCCAATGACATGACAAGTCATTGGTGTAAACTATCTGTTCGGCAGATAGGAGACATTTTGATTACGTTTGGACCAAGTTACATGTGAAATCCCTGGTCCAGGTAGTCTGTTCGGCCATGAGACAGCCGAACAAAGAAGGAGCTCCAATCGAGAGTAGAAGCAGAGGGAATACTCTAGAAGATTCCAGAGTAGTCATGTCCCATAAAAGGATAAAGATCCCAAGAATATAGGATCTGAGAAAGATACCCAACGAGTATGGGATGTTCGGCTCTTAAAGGAAAAGAATCCTAAAAGGACTCTTTCCCATAAACTGATAAAGGAAACGAGACTCCTTGATATCCGGGGTTTCCTATACGAGTTAGGAATCCTATGGCAACAAGGATGCTTGGGTAACAAGCATACGAAAATATATAAATATGAGGTAAACCTAGAGGCAAAAGGTACGCAATACTTTGCATTCTTGCTTTCCTACTGATAATTAGGGTTTAATTGCTAGTACGTGATACTAACAAAGGCATCGGAGGGCCTTTGCCACGAGAGGCAGAGGTGCGCTCACCCCCTGTCTATTTTGCAGATTAGGGTTCCGACGACGAAATTAGGATTCCGGTGAAGAGGCACAAACAAGCCGTTGCAATCTAGTTGATCAGAAGGCATCGATTGTTTTCATCCCCCTACACCCCCCCCCCCCCCCCCCCCCCCCCCCCCCCCCCCCCCCCCCCCCCCTTTTTTGTTTGTTTGTTTGTTTGTTTTGTTTTGTTCCACGCTCCTTGCAAGAAAAACTACTTCAAATTTTCGTTTTGAAAATAAGACTAAATAATTTAATATTTCGATCCCAACATTGCCTTCATATTAAACCGAACCACGTATGAATTTTAGGTCGGGGTGTTACACCTGCAATGGAAGATCAACCACTCAATCTAGAAACCATGCTCACAAATCTCCAGAACAGTATCACTGCTATGCAACAGAGGGCCACTCAGACTGAAGCTTCCATTACCCGTCTAAATGATCTCATCAACACTCGCCTCCCGTCAGTGTTTGAAGAGGAAGGTGAGGACGATGAGGACGGTCACGCAGAATCTGTCTCTGTCGAGGACCCAAATCATGTAGGGCATCTCATCATTCAGCCCATCCTTAGAGAGGCTCGTGCGCTGCTCCAAACCCAAACCTTGCTATTGTTAGGCCTTTTCAAAGCCCTGACATGACTGCTCTTATGGCCAAGATGGCTAAACTGGAGGAGGCTGTCTTAAAATCTGAGAAGATCAGCGCAGGAGGAATAGACTTGGGTCGTCTCTGCCTATACCCTAATGCTAGGCTTCCGATAGATTCAAGATGCCTGATTTGGTTAAGTTCGATGAGAGTGGTGATCCCAGGACTCATATCTTCGGCTACCATGCCGCCATGAAACTGCTGGGCGTGGAAAGTGAAGCTATGTCTCAGTTGTTCCCCCAAACTCTTTCTGGGCCGGCCTTCCATTGGTTTCTGTCTCTTGACATCTCCAAAAGAAGGACCTGGGAAGACATAGGGGCTGTATTTATTTCGTAGTACACCTACAATTCCCAGCTCAAAATGACCACTCGGGTTTAAGAATCCACGAAGATGGAGGCTAAGGAGTCCTTCGCAGATTTCGTTAAAAGGTGGAGAGCCAAAGTCGCTTTAATGACTAAGCACCCAAGTGAGAGAGATAAGCTTCGCATCATCTCCCGTAATCTCCAGCCCAATTTTGTCAAGTACCTGGTGACCGTTCAAATGTCTGCCAACTTTCAGACCTTTTTCGAATCTAGCCTGGCCATCGAAGATGCGCTGCAAAGTGGGATTTTACCAAGAGGGAAGCCATCTAACCCTCCGAAATCAAAGCCTCGGACTTACTCTGGGAATACCAACGTGCTCTTTGGGGGTAGTACTTACTCCAACGCAACGACCAACGGCAGCAATGCCTCTTCTTCCAACATTGCTAACCACATTGCAGATGTCAACCAGGTGCAACGCCGCAGAATAACCGGCCTCGCACTCAACCCCGCAGCTTTTCTGCATTTGAGGCACCACTGTCCTCTATTGTGGAGAAGTTCATCAAGTCCGGGCACCTAAAGCCCCTCAATCCAACTCCAATTCCCAAAAATCCACCAGCCAACTTCAAACCTAACCTCTACTGCACCTACCACCAATGGGCTGGACATCTCACTGACTCTTGTTATTGCCTCTGCCATGCGATTCAAGATCTCATTGACGAGGGCACGCTTGAAGCTCTGCCTCCACCACCTCAAAAGCCAAACATCATTTCCAACTCCATGCCTAACCACAAAGCTGTCCCACATATCAGCTAGATATCCATCACCTCCATTCATATCAACCCCAACTCCACTATATCAACCCACCGACCATGTAACCTCAGTGGACCAACCCAAACCGGTTGTATCAATGCCGCTCAAACCAGAAGTCGAGGTCTTGCACATACATCTAGAGGAAGGACAATCTTCCAATCGCAATGCAACTTCAGAGCAATTCGTTTGTATCCCAATGCAATCTTCCAAACTCGAAGTCGAGGTCTTGCAAAGGGGTTCGTTTGTATTCAGCGCGGCCATCAGCGATCTTCCCCATGGCCCTATTCCCTCTGTGCAGCTCAATTCTGCCTCCACTATTCCCGACCCATACTTCAATGTAATTGATCCTAATCCTTCTCCAAGTCTGATGAGCTGATTTAGGTCTATAATGCCTGCTTTGCCCGCTCCCGAGGTCGACATGCAAGTCGTATGGTGGGAGATAGCTGACAATGATGACTATGCCACTCCCATAATCAACGAGTGGTGTGAACTCGAGCTAGATGGTTTTTCACAGCAACCTGAGTATGTCCCGTTCGATCACGCTTGGAATGAGGAGTGGTTGGCAAGATATCACGAGGCGATGCTTGATCCATTGGATGGCATCTCCTTATACATGCTCTTTCTACAACCCGAGCCTATAGCCCTCGAAGAGGAGTATTATTGGAACCCAGAACCAGCTTGGCAGGTTGCAATGGACTTGAATCCTGGTCTTCTCCAAGGCTATTACACGCAGGATTATCTAGCACGTTACATTGAGGAAGACCTTGTTCAAGAGGATCCCCGTGTTCTAGGGGATCACATTTCCACCTTCAATTCAATCGTTAACTCAGTGTGTGATGCTGAGCACAACCCCTATTCCTACATTACCGATGGGAAACTCTCTCGCCCCAATCTTTCTTATCCCAATAATAGGGACTGCAGTATCATGGTCACGGATCTCGTTCAGCTTGCCAATCTTTGGGGCGTCCACGAGATAGTCGATGTTATAGTTGGGATAGAGGTTTGGGCCGTTAACCATTTTGTGTTGGATAGTGGACTTTGGGATGTTCCTGTCGTCGTGAATCTAGGCCCAGTTGCAGAAGAGGCGACAGTCAAGGATCTTAGCTTTAGGGACTCGCTGCTAATGCATGATTTGGCCAATGATTTGGGTTTGGATGGGGAAGTGCTTGTAGTAGCTCCGGTCAATGATAAGGGGAAGCGCAAACTGGGGCAGGTTCCTGCCTATCTCTGGGATGTGTGTGAAGACCCTAAAGTGGTACCTACTTCCGAGAATGTTCATAGCGTTACGAGGAGTGGATGAATTTTTCAGCCTGCTAATCTGCAAGCCGAAAGCTCGTCTAACTCTTATAACCAAAGGAACGAGCCTCAAACTTTCCCAAAGAATGTACCGCTTGAGGCATCAACTAGTCCTCCGGACGCAGATTTCATTCAGAAGTAGCTCGAGCGGATTACCGATATTATATCAATTTGGGGTCTGATATGCTCCTCTCGCGAGCATTGCTAGAAGCTATGCCATACTTTCTCTTGCCTGGAAGTGCTTGATGATATCACTCATGAAGCCATGATTCCCCTCATCTTACCTCCTACTTCTAAGCATACAATCGTCTTCACTGACAAGGACTTGCCAGTCGAAGGTTTTTATCACAACCGCCTCCTACATATCACTGTCAAATGCCAAGGACTCTGAGTTCCGACTGTTCTTATCGACAATAGCTCAGTGATCAACTTCTGCCCTCTTAGGGTAGCTTATCGCTTAGGACTTACTAAGAAGGACCTCGTGCCTTCAAACTTGGCTGTTTAGGCATACGATAGCACTCGTCGTGTTGTCAAGGGGACTCTACTTCTCAAACTCAATACTGAGGCTTTTGAGATGGACGTTGAGTTTCATGTCGTGGACATCCCCGCTACATTCAACCTGCTACTAGGCAGGCCTTGGCTCCATCAATCAGACATCATGGCTGTACTTTCTACCCTTCATCAGAAAGTCATGTTGGGACTTTCTTCTGGCACACTTACTATTTGTGGGGACTTCAGCATTCGTTCGCACAAGGAGGATGACTCTCCTATTTTGGGGATCAACCACAGTGAAGAAGACGTTGACCTTAGAGGATTCTCTTTCGATACATCTGGCTCAGTACTTGCCATCAACGTGGATGACGACTTCATCATAAGCTCTGCTGCTTTGGACATAATGAGGAGGATGTCGTACATGCCTGGTTTGGGACTGGAATTAACCAGCAAGGGATCCCTGAGTTCCCTACCTTTCCTTTCAGCGAGGGCCGCTTTGATTTGAGGTATGTTGCTCCTGCCAAAGAAGCCAAAAAAGGAAAAGGTACAAGAAAACCTCGAACCCTTTATGGTGATCCGAATAGCTATTTTGCGCGCGAATGGGGAAATACTGCTTATGCAGGACAGGCCGAACCTTTTATGGATTCCAAAATTGGGGAGCTGCTACCCGATTTTGAGGTTTTCACTGCTGACATCTGGTCAGACAATGACGAAGAGCTGGCAAGGGCAAAATTCTAGAAAAAGCGTGGACAGGTTAAGGTGAAGACCGATTGGTTGGGATCTTTCGATCAGAGGAGTTTGGAGCTGCTGTTCTAGGAATTCTCCCAAGTGGGTTTTGCCGAAGAAGTTGAAGAGGCCGAAGTACTCATGCTCGGGCTTGACGCCCTCCAGGATCCCACCTCTCTTATCATGGAAGCCAAGGGTAGTCTTAAAAATTGCATTTTCAAACCACGCCTAACTTGCATTGATGACACATCTGAGTCTGAGTCTGACACAGAGTTTGTTGAGTCGTCTGAGGCTAGTTCTAGCTCTGAGTCGGAGATTGTGCCTTTTGGCCCTCCATGTCATAGCTTTTTCTTCAAGTTTGATTCTGCTGTACTTGGTAACCCTGAAGGGTTTTGTGAAATGAAAGAGTCTACTTCTGACTACTTTGCTGATTTATATATAAATTGTGTCTACCCTGACGATGAAGGGATAGATTTCGATAGGGATATTCCCAAGGAAATTCGTTCCTTCATCGAGAGGGAAGATGAAAGGCATGCTCAGCCATTAAAAGAAGAAGTAGTTTCTATAAACTTGAAAGATGAGGGTGATCCCCAAATGGTTCAAGTGGGCTCCACTTTATCCCTGGAGGAGCATTGTGGTTTCAAAGAGCTGCTCACGAAATTCAGTGACATCTTCGCATGGTCTCATTAAGACATGCTCGGTATCGACCCTGAGATAGTGGAGCATCGAATCCCCTTTCTGGCAGATGCTAAGCCTGTGAAGCAGAAGCTGTGACGGATGAGGCCGAATTGGGTGCAAAAGATCAAAGATGAGGTCACCAAGCAGATTGACGTTGGTTTTCTCATGGTTTCTCAGCACCCCACTTGGGTGGCCAATATTGTTCATGTTCCTAAAAAGAACAAACAAATCCGAGTATGTGTCGATTTTATGGACTTGAACAAAGCAAGCCCTAAAGATGTTTTTCCCTTGCCTCACATTGATGTGCTTGTGGATAATACTGCGGGACATGTTATGCTCTCGTTCATGGATGGATTCTCGGGTTACAATCAAATTCTCATGGCACCTAAGGATCGTGAAAAAATGATTTTCATCACCGAGTGGGGGACTTACTGTTATTTGGTCATGCTGTTTGGATTAAAGAATGTCGATCCTACTTATCAGCGGGCTGCCACAACCATTTTGCATGATATTATCCACAAGGAGGTTGAAGTCTATGTGGATGACATAATTGCCAAGTCAAAAACTCGAGAATGCCACATTCCTGTTCTTAGGAAGTTCTTCGAACGACTCCGCAAGTTTTGAATGCGTCTCATTCCGCAGAAATGCACATTCGGAGTCATAGCGGGCAAGATGCTTGGCTTCATGATCACTTCTAGAGGAATAAAGGTCGACCCCTCAAAGATCAAGGCAGTTCTTGAGATGAAGCCACCGGAGTCAAAAAAAGGGAGTACGGAGCTTTTTCGGGAAAATGCAATTCATTAGCAGATTCATCGCCAAGTTGACTTTAAATTGTGAGCCGATGTTTCATCTGCTCAAGAAGGACGTCCCGTTCACATGGACAGATAAGTGTCAAGCTGCTTTCCTTTCTATTCAGAAGTACTTGCAGAACCCACCGGTTTTGATGTCGCCAGTGGCTGGGAAGCCCTTGATTCTCTATCTGTCTGTAACCCCATCAGCCATGGGATGTTTGCTAGCTCAAGAAGGGAACAAAGGAGTGGAGAAAGCCATCTATTACTTGAGCAAGAAACTAGTTGGACGTGAAGAGCGCTACACCCCTTTGGAAGAGAAAATTTTAGTTTTTCCTGCAGCATTAGAAATAAATCTTCAAAGGAAATTTAATTGACCAAGAAATCTTTGTAATTCCTTCTTGTTGGAAGGTGGCTTGGCTTCAATTATAGATTTTTCTTTATTCTTGTCAACTTGAATTCCTTTGTTATGAATTAAATATCCCAAAAAATTTCCAGCTGATACTCCAAAAGCACATTTGTCTAAATTTAATTTCAACTGATAACGTTTCATCTTCTGGAAAGCCTTTTCCAAATGTTTAAGATGATCTTCATTAGAATTTGACTTTGCAATGATGTAATCAATGTAACATTCCAAGAAATCTCCTACCAAATCATGGAAAATAATGTTCATAGCTCTTTGATATGTTGTCCTAGCATTTTTTAGTCCAAATGGCATTTTGTCACATTCAAAAATTCCAATATTACCAGGTTATACAAAGGCTGTTTTATGAACATCTTCTTCTGCAATGCATATTTGATTATACCCTGAATGTCCATCCATGATGGATAATATCTTGTGTCCAACTAAACTGTTAACAAGCATATCCACCATTGGCATAGGATATTCATCTTTAGGAGTTGTAGTATTAAGATTTTGAAAATCAACACAGATTCTTATGCTTCCATTCTTTTTGAGTACTGGCACTGCATTAGATAGCCATTCAACATACCTGGCTGTTCTAATGAAACTTGCAACAAGAAGCCTCTACATTTCTTTCTTAACACCTCCAATGGTTTTTGAGCTCATTTTCCTGATCGATTGCTTGATAGGTTTGAACTGTGGCTTGATAGGTAATCTATGCTCCACCAGACTTCTATCCAAACCAGGCAACTCCTTGTAACTCCATGCAAAACATTCTTTATTAGCCTTTAACAGCTGTAGACACCCCAATCTGGATCTCCCGATTGATTTACTTTATTTTTGGTTCTTGTTTCCCCGATGATGAATTGGATCAAGAACAGTCTTGGGAATGATTTAGAGTTTGAACTTTGAGTGTTTGACATCCTTTTTGAACCCTTAAACCGAGCCAAAACCCTATTGGAATGCGCTGGTCTAGAACCCGCGCGCATGGATCAAATTGACAGGTGGTGGTCAATGGTCAAACTTTGACTGTTGACCAACGCGGGTGTTGGTTTGGCCTGCGCGCATTGATCTTGTACTGCGCGCACGTTTCAAATGGACATGTGGTGGTCCATGGTCAAACTTTGACCATTGACCAACGTGTGGGTAGGTTTGAGATGCGCGCGCCCGTCCGAGACATGCGTGCACCGGTCAAACCCCTGTCCCATCACCTTTTTCCAACCGAATTTTTGCCATCATCAGGAGTCTTTTACACCTGTAGAGCCTCATTTTCTGTCTGAACAGTACCTTTGCAAGGGGGTTGTACCCTCTCTTTAAACCCCTCCCATCACCTTTATGGGAGGCTTAGCCACCAAGCAAGCCTCAACCAGTCATTGATTGGCTAGTTACACCTTCATTACCACCACGACTCCTCCTATAAATACCCCCTATTGTTAACCTTTCAAAGGGTTACCAAGTTTTACAAAAAAGCTACCAACACCTTGAACCTAAGTTTACAACTCAATTAAAACACTTCCAACTATCACTCAAACAATCACTATACATCAAACTTTCAACCACAAAACATCAAGTTCAAACCTTTTTCAAAGTTCAAGCAAAGGTATAAACATTTATTGTTTTCCTGTTCTGATCCCTGAGGGGGGCTAACAGGGCCAAGGCTGGTAATCTATACATGTCCTTGCCCTAAAGCTAGCAAGGTTTCAAGAACCGTGTGACCTGCACACCTGCGAGCATTAGTCTCTTGTTCGCACGCGCCATTCTGTGGTTGCACACGCAAACCTACGCGGGGATAGGGGTGTTGGTCTTTTATGCTTTTATTGCTATACATCACCTTTGAGCATGTTTAAAACTTGTTTTACTGCTCTCCTTGCTAAGACTGCTAGTTTTCTTTCAATATGCTTATTTGTTGTGTTGGAATATCCCTGGGTTGCTTCAGAACATGTCTCAGAGCCCAAGTGTTCAACACCAAACACTAGAAGTCCAGTTAGAACAGGCGCGTGCCTATCCTTGAGCTACATGAGCAGGTTTAAGCTGATTTCCAGTGGTTGGCTTTGCCTGGGTAACTTGGCCTCTGGCCACTGTTTTACCCCCCACTCTATTTATGGGGTGTATTCTAGTTATTATTCATTCTGCTTGTAATTATTTGTCTTTACTTTACACATAAACTACTTGGTTTGTCCTGGGTGGGCACTGGTCTTTCCAGAGCCCAAAGGGGGATAAAAACCAAAGCCAATTGGAATAAGCAAACACACACGCGCCAGTCTAGGGTTCACGCGTGCAGGTCTGCTTGCATGTAGTGATCTACGTGAAACAGATCAATGCATGCATGCTTCCCCTTTGTACGCCAACTTCTAGTAGTGCACTATGTTGGCCTATTCGAGCAGTATTTGGCTTTTATCTCATTTATTGCTTACCATATAATAAATCCATGCTATCGATCACATCCTACAAAACGCGTTACAGTTTTACCCCCCCCCCCCCCCCCCCCCCCCCCCCCTCCCCCCCTCTTTAAATTGTTCCCCCAACCTAATTGGCTAAAAGTTGATTAATAAAAAAGAATCTCGAATGTTTTCGCAAAATGCCTAAGTAGAGACTGATCTCCGGATTGGGCAAGAGGGGTGCCTTAAAACCCTTTCCCTCTCGTAACCTGGCTCCCGAACCCAAATATAGTTATGACGGACTGGTGCCTTCACTTTTTCAAATTAAATAGCGTAAAAAGCATTTCAAGTTCAGTTCCTTGGGTGTCGGACCTTCAAACCCAAGTGGCAACTCTGAATTGAGCGCTCGTTTGCCCACAACAACTCTATTAACTTGGCTTTCATAGCTAAATCGAGACATTTGTTAATAAGAACTATGTTGGGATTCTCTTTATTTCCTAATTCCACTTTCTCTACAGTATCTTGGGATTCAACTTGATTTGTTGCTTGATCATTAGATACTAATTGGTTTTCCTCCATACAAGGTCTTTCCAATAGAGCATCCTCCCATATATTTTCTTCTTGAATCTTTTGCTCATTGCCTAGAGCAATATATCTCATTAAAGCCAATGGGTTGGCTTCTTTAACCTCTGCCTCAGATTCACATCCAAGCAGCTTCATCTTTTGGGGTGTCTGATTCATAATCAACAGCTTGTTTCAGCTTTGATTTCAACTCTACCAATTCTCCCAATTCCATTTCGTTGGTTGGGCAAGTGGCAGTCTGTGTCAGTTCACTAAGTGGAACCACATTTGACTTGTACATTTCTGCTTCAGTGAAGTTTGCAGCATCACTAAATGGATGTGGATCAGCTTTGACTCCTTCATCACCCACTTCCTTGCCATTTTCATATTTAACAACCATCAATTCCTGATGCATAGAAGAAGAAATGCACCCATTAACGTGGATCCAATCTCTTCCTAATAAAGCATTATACTTGGCATATGTGTGAACTACACAGAAGGCAGTATCAAATTCTACTCCTCCTACTGCCAACCTAATTGATATTATTCCTTTTGCATGCTGGCTTTCCCTTATAAATCCTGCAATGGATGTGCTAGTTGGAATCAATTTTGCCTTTCCTTTCCCTAACTTTTTCAAGGTTCAAAAGGGCAAAATATTCACTGCAGCACCATTATCCACCAGAATTCGATTTAGAGGAACTCCATCAAAACATGTGGTAATATATAAAGGTTTTAAATGCTGCCTCATAGTAGGAGGTTTAAATGAATAAGAAATATCAACATAATTCAGATCGATTACTAATGGATACTCAACATCAGATATAGAATCTGGCACAAAGCTGGCACTTTCTTTCGAAATTTCTTCCCAATCTTCTTGAGGTTGTCCAACATTGTACCATTTGTTCCCATCCATTTTCATTTGAGCCACTTCTTCTTAGACACAATTATTATAGATGATATTGAGTTCATCATCATTGCTTGTGACTTCAGCAATATCTAACTTTCCCATAGGCAACTTTGAATCTCTTTTTGCTGAAGAAGATTATTCTTCTTTGAGAAAAGTCACAGGACATGGATAAACCATGTTGATTTGAACCTCATGCATGTCCCCAAACTGGATTTTTGAACTTCCTTTAACTTTTTGAGTAATTCTTCTTTCATTTCTCCTTTGGATTCAGTCCCTTGAACTGACAATTCCATAGGGGGAGAACTTCCTTACACTTCTCCTTGCTCTATTAACATGGCTTCTAATAGTCCAAACTAGTAACTAGCCAATGAGTTAGGAGAAGGAGGATCAAAAGCATCTTCTGTCATAGCAGAATCAACTCCCTTTAGAGCTTCTTTATCTTTATATTGTACTTGAAAACCATCCTTTGAATCCTTCTGAATTTTGTTAAACCTAGGATTGGGTCTTGTTTCTCTTATTGACTCTTCTTCAGTTGATGCTTCTCCCAACTGGAAAAGTAAATACTTCCTTTGGAGTTTTCTCTTCTGAGTTCTGGATAGCAGAGGTACCATCTGTGGTATTTTAGATTTTGGGTCTCTCACCAACACCCATTGTCCATGAGCTAAATTTGGCGGTTTATAAGTCTTAGTACCACCTTTTGTAGGGTCTTTATAACCTAGAAACAAGTCGAGTTTAACTTGTTTCAGAAACCAATCAAGGACTCCCTTACCAAAGTGAATTTCTCCTGACTTGTTTCTCCTTGTAAGGTGGCTGATTGGCCAATATTGGCCTTCTTCGAAAGGGGGAACTTCCCTTCTTGGAGCAGGTGGGACTAGACTGATAGGAAGACTTCTTTTTGAAGCCAACCAAGGCTTGTCTTCCTCCCTTGGCTTAGTCTATGTGGGAGTCATTCTTCTTTTCCCAAGTTATTTAGGAAAGAAACTTACTCATTTCCTGTCCAAATCCTTGAAAACAAGATAATTGGCCCAGCATCCAACACATAAGCATTCCAAAAATGATGCTTCAAGCATTGGTAAATGATTATTACTTGCAAATCTCCTTGGATTAAAACCAACACCAGTTTGTCTATGAAAATTCTGCCTAATTCCCATATTCTGAGGTTGACCAGCATTTGGCCTTCCTCTTCCAAACTGAACAGTATTCATATTCATTGACACCTCCTTGTTCTACCAGTACTTCTTAACTGTTCGAGCCATTGATGTTGGCACATTGGTGTTGACTTCAGCCTCTTCAATTTTTGGGAAAGGAGTCTCATCAATTCCCATTGTCTTCTCTGGGAACCTGATCCTTCCCTTCTTGATTTGCTTTTGGATCCTGTCACGGAAAACATTGCATGATTTAGTTGAATGAGACCAAGAATCATGCCATTTACAATACTTTTCTTCCAAAGTTAGAAGTTTAACATTTGTAGGCAACTTTATAATCTTCTTTCTCAATAAATAATCAAAGATATCATCTGCCCTAGACACATCGAATGAATAAACTTTATTTATTTCCTTCTGTTTGAACTTTTGCCCTATTGACATATTCTTTTGAACTGAAGAATCACAAACACAAGGATCATGTTCAACTATTTCTGTAGCATAAATTTCATAATTTGGATCTCTATATTAAGTTGAATAAGAAGAGTTATTCCTATACATATCTTCCTCTAATAGGGATTCATATCTGGACACCTTATAGGTTAAATCTACTATATCTCTAAATTCTGTTGAGTCAAACTTCTTTCGAAGTTCTCTATCTAACCCATCTTGTGCTAGTCTTACAAACTCTGCTTCTGGAAGTTGCAGTTTGCACTTAGTTCTTGCCCTCTTAAACTAAGATATAAAGTAAGCAACTTTCTCATCTGGTTTTTGCTTAAGTTTGGCTTAGTAAGCCATAGTAACTTTAGGTCCTGCGTGGAAGAAATGAGCATGAAAAACTTCCTCCATCTAATACCAATTAGTTATGGATCCTGGTGGTAAATTGGTATACTAAGCAAAAGTTGGCTCAGCCAAAGAGTTTGGAAACAACTTCAACTTCATGAAGCCATTTTGTGCCAAATTCTTACATTGTGCAGAAAATCTAGCAATATGTTCTACAGAAGTCTGTCTTCCGTCTCCATAGAATAGAGTGAAGTCTGGGATCCTAAAGACAAAGGAGAGAACTTATTCCTCAGTAAACCAACGTTTGCAGTAGGCCTTGAAGTGAAACCAATCACCCCCATCTCAGCATCAGAAGGAAACCGAGCAGCGCCCAAAGAATCCTTACCGATAGAGTTTAAAGTAGCCCACAACCCTGCATTATACTTCTGCACAATCTCATCAATCATAACATTATCACAAATTTGAATTCTTGACGGAACACTAGAATTTGAAGAACTAGAAACTCCCCTCTCCACCACAAGGCCAACTTCATACTCCCCAACCACAGTGTTAGGGATAATAGTAGCCACAGGAGCAAAGATAGTAACTTCCTCAAGACAAGGAACCACAGGAGATTTAGGTTGAGCCACATAAGGAGCTATCCTCACTAGGACAAAATGGGGAGCAAGAATTGAAGAAGACTGAAAAGGAGGGTTAGAAGCACCAACCAGCTCCCTAACCTTATTAGGGCATCCACCATCTAAATGTCCAAAAACCTTGCACATAGAACACTTAGATGGCTTCCAAGGATATTTAACAGAAATATCACAACTCTCCCCCCTAGCATTTACCACTTCAACTGTATGTAGCAGCTTAGAAGAGACATCCACTTCAAGACAAATTTTAGCAAAGCTCTAATGTTGGCACTTCTCAGTCATCGCATCTGCGTACATGGGCTTACCTATAGCACTTGCAATATAACTCAAGCCTTCCTCATTCCAAACTCAAGCGGAATACCAGAGAACCGAACCCAGATAGGTAGAGTAGACAATTGCTCTTTTTCTAACCTCATCTGAGGCCTCCACTACTGTAGGATCATAGGTTTACCGGCTATGAGCCATGGCCTAGACTCAATAACCTTCCTAATGGCATTCTCCTTAGAGAACCGCGAAAGAAAAAGAAACCAGAGTCATTTGATAGAACATCATAGATCCCAAACTTCAGCCAAATCCTATCAACAATATTTTTGACCAACCTAAAGGGAACCTTCTTGTCAAGAAAATATCCCACTACGCAGTTAGACCACTGCTCACATCCCTTAGCCTCGACTGAAGGAGGTAAGTACACAACTGTTTTCGCCGTAGTAACCACCGGAGGAAAGTAGGTCAACTTCATGCGGGAGTCAACAGAAGTTTGAGACACAACTGAACTCCATTTAGGTTGTTCAACCTTCGGAGGTGAAGATATCTGACCCGGCGCCTGAATTGGGACCACAGGGGAGGAAGCCGTCTCCAAAAAAATCTAACAGGTTAACAGGAAGAACCCCTGCATTAGCCGTAGAGGGGATCACATGCGGTACATTCATCGCAGACGATGAGTTAGGGCTTTGAGAGTTTTTCCCATTTTTAGGGTTTTTAACTAGAGAAGAAGAACGTAAAACGGGAAATTGATCACCGAGATCCATCATACTAGAACAGAAACAGAGGCAAACTAAGAATCAAAGATCGCCATTTGAAAAAGGAAAGAGAAATATGAAGAAACAAGACCTGGAGAGTTACGAGCAAGCAGATCGCCTACGCAACCTCTCTCAGATCGCCTTCAGCTAAGGACATTTTGTTTTCCTTTTGGGTGAGGTTTTAACTCCAGCTAAGGACCTGGAGTTAAGAACTTGCACGTATTGTTCAGCAAATTTTTCCCGTTTCATTCAACTACTCAGGCAGGAGAAGGCTATCATATCCTAAAATGCTTGCTAGATCTTAGAAGGGACTCTCTCTCTCTCCCTTTCTCTCTCTCGTTTCTTAGCGGTGAAGAAGTTGTTGGACAGCAACTCAACTTCAATAGAGAAACAGCATCCACTTTAATTAGAAACTTGATTTCTGGCATGGGTTTCATGCAAAAGGTGAAAACGACCTTTAGCGAGTACAAAATCAAATCAAAGACGTCCACTGAAACTATGAGCCCTATCATGCATGTCACTATTCTAATGATTTTTCCATGTCAACAATCGAGTCCAAATTCTTCAATTCACAGGTCAATCATAATCTAACTTCTTTTGAACTCCACAAATGATGATGAAATTACAACTCCTCCTCTATTATGTGGATCTTCGCGAAAAATTATTTTTACAGATTTTTATATTTTAGCTTCTAAAAATCAATTTATATGGAATGTGTAATGACCCGATCCGGCTAACCATAAACCCCCTTTCGGCCCGGACACTTGACCTAAAAATGTATACCTAAGAAGGCACCAGCTCCTAGTTGGGTGTTAATATACCACATGAGGCTTTAACTCCTAACCAATGTGGGACTAAACGCTCTCAAATCTCCAAATTCAAGGTATTACAGAATGTTTGTCAAAAACTCTATATAACTAATTCTTAGAATCTACGGGTTCTGAGAATCTGAAACAGGAAAAAAAATTCTTAAAATTCCAAAGCTAGGTTTGTGTAGCTTTTGAAATTATGCAACACAAATTATCAAAAAATGAATGAAGTTCTAGTAATCTCGGAGCTACAACAAAACGGTTTCTCAACTTCCAACAAAATTCGCCAATGAACTTATAGCCTAATGGCACTTCCTCACTTCTTCCACATGGAATGTGAGGGTTTGATTCTTGTAAGGAGCACAAGTGTTTGGTGTGGTGGTTGGAGATCCGAGGATCTCCTACAGGGTTGTAGGGCATCACGCCAGACGTCCATCTCAGCCCCAGTAGTGCGGAGGTGCATTATGGGGTTTTTGAATCCCTCTCTCTACTAAAAATGGATTTTTGACTATAAACCATTATGGACCTTAACATTGTTAAACTCAGGAAATCCTTAAATGGAAAACTAAAAGCTGGTGTAACAACTTTTGATTATCTAATTTTGATTATGTCATTGTGGATAATCTTAGGAATAGGCTAGACATCTTTCTAGTGGCAAAAAAAAAAAAAGTCCTAATAAAATTCAAAATCTAAACTCTGAAGCAGAATATGAAAGCTAAAATCTAAATTTTGTAGCCACGGTTATCGCAAACACGCCAATAATAGCATAGTCGCGCCGCCGGCCGGACTTCGTACGCCTCCCTTTTGGCTCCTCGAGATGGAGGGAAGACACCGTTCGGTAATTGAGTGCCCACAGAGGATCACTTGAGTTAAAAATAGAGCTGGAAAAACATTTCAATTAATGTTCAATCCTGACCTTTGTATGAATTAGGTGCCACTTGACGCAATTGAACATAGATTGGAGGTCTCTCCAATTCCATAGGGATTGGAGAGGAGCTGGACTCCATAAAGGATGTTTACCTCACATGTAAACCACAAGCTATATATGACAATATACATTCCACCCTAACCGAGCGGAAACAAAGTCGAAAGCATCAAAACATAAATTTACCATTCAGATTATCATTAACTAACGACGAGGTTAGTGCAGCTGTGTTTATAGTCAGGGAGTGATGGGTCTACTGCCACTACATTCTTTTTGCAATGCAGAAACATAAACAAGATGATTCATATGATGAATGTATAGATGTAGCCAATAAGGCGTAATGAATCTGGGATTATTACAGCATTCCTCTCTTCAAAAAAAACCAAGACTTCCTAAAACTTGAACTCCCTTTTCCTCGGTTTCCCTTCTTTTCCTGCATTTTACGTTTCTTCATCCTCGCATTCTGCATCAAACAAATTTCATCATGACAGATTAGTCCAAAAACTAGCCAACGGTAAGGAAAGGGAAGAAACAAAGTTGGACACATACCTCAGTGCGCAACCATGTCACTGAAGTCCTCTCTCTGATTACGCAGCTTCTCCTCCTCCCTCGCTTCCTCGTACATGTGAAACGCAAAGTAGCAAGTGATGTTGGGAAAAAGCAATACTAAACACCAGCATAGCTCACAACAACAATAACAACAGAACCCATGGAGTCCCCAAACATTGGGGGTACGGGCGGGAAAAGATTGGAGACAGATGACAGAGAAGGAGAGTCAATCGAATAAGTCAAGGAGGGAAGGTCTCACATTAGATTAGAGGGAGAAAATAGGGCTAGTGAGTCAAGAAGGACAAAGAAAGTGGATAGGGCTATCAGGATTTAGAACCAGAAAGAAAAAGAAAGGAGTCTCAGTTTCAATCAAATAGCTAAGAACCTTTGGCAATATGCACAAATTAGCTACTCTCAGAATACCACTAAAATTGTGGCCCCTATATACCTGTTTTGCTGCGGAACCATGCCCCAAATCAAAGCCAAATGACATCAGAGAAAGCAGGAATAGAGACCCAATTCAATTTATGTGTACATTACCATGCTTTCTTCATTGATAGTCCAGAGCACCTGTATGCACATAGCTATGCAGAACCATGCCCCCAAATCAAAGCCAAATGAAATCAGACACCCGCATAGCTACAATAAAGTGTGTAATATAGAAACGTGTCCATTTTACAGTTGGTTACACACTATGTGGTTCAATTGGTATGTATTGTCTATGTGATTTGTTATGTACATCTGTGACTGTTATGTTACAACCTTTTTCTGTAGGGTTAGTTATGTACCGTTCTGGCCAGTTACAAATAAGTGACCAACGGCTATCTACGGTGCTGTGCGCATACCAATGTTACTAATTATTGTGGCAAGTTACAAATGTGTGTGATTGTAGACGCAAATTATTATGGCTAGCATATACCGAGATTTAAACTAAACATAGTAGAAGGGCCCCACTTACTTCGCAGGCAAAACATTGTCCATGAGTTCCAACTCCTCCAGCTGCAACGTAACATCAACTCCATGATTTCTGACCTGTAAGCAGATCAACCTGAAAAGAAGATAGACAAAACAATGAAAAGTGAGAAACGTCATTGAGCCTGTGACCATTGAAGATCAATTAAAATTCCTGAAAGAGCATATAGACTACACTTTCAGATAAATAGGTTATGAACATAGTCTCACAGGAAAACAAGGTGCTGAACAACCCAAGAGTACATTTCAAGAAAATGCATTATTTGGACTCATATCCGATTAGCTCAAAAATCCAGATTCCAGAATATGCATTATCTTCACCCCAAATAATTCTAGATCCAGTTCTTCATTTACTCATAAAGTTTAACTATCCATATTTGACCATAGAAAAAAAAAAAAAAAAAAACTCAGAAAGGGGGAGTGTAAGTGTTGCTTGGGTTCAGTGCTGCTCGCATTTTTTTGATCAGCAAGAGGGATAAATGTAGCGTTAATAAAATAGCAAAGGCACAAAAAAGGGGGGGCAAGATGTCCACCAAACAAAATGAAAAAGAAACGAAAAATGAAACATAGCTAAAACTCACCCACCACCTAATCCCTAAATATCAAAATCAACGGGGTCACTTTGGAAAATGGAGAAATTGGAGCCCAAAAGAAAAACAAACACCGCCTATCCGATATAGAATTGAGTAGAAGTGCTCGGGTGGGAGCAAGTATTGGTTCAAATATTGTAAAGTCCTTTGCACTGAAAGTTGAACCCAAAAAGAGCAAGGATATATCATAAAATTTCTTACCCTTTTTGCTGCTGTCTTGTCTTGAGTGCCAGTGCCAATGACATAACTGTTAGCAGGAAAGTGTCAGATACTTTCTACACTCGAGAAGAAGAAATTTTATAAACGTAAAAAATATGAATACATATGTAATCCAAATTTGCTAAGAAAAGAAGACTGCATACATATGAGATGTTCCAAGTAAGGTTCCCGAACCAATCCTTTCTTCCTTTTCCTCAAGTACCTTTACAAAAAAGAAAAAAAGAACAGTAAGCATCTGGAACAATATTGCAAGACTTGAATCAGAAAAGGGCCGCTCATGTACGCCACGGTGTACTAACTTGGTAAAGAGGCTTCTCAGGCTCCTTCCTCTGCTGCTTGAGAAAGTCAATGACATCTCGAGTCTCAACACCAGTAGGAGTGCTGAACAATGAAATGGAAATCAGCTCATTAATTGATATAACAGTTTCCCCGTCATACAATAACCTACTTCCTTGGGGAATTTACAAACAGATAGAAGATTTAATCCAATTAATAAATGATTCGTTGGGTATGATGAAGAAACATATACAAACAAAAATAATCTAGCGGGAGATGTATGTTCTAGAAAACAAAGTTTCTTGTCCCTCCTGTCATACGGGTCAGTGAAAAGAAAAGAAAGGGGTAACATATCGTTCCACTGTCCACCAATATACACTCGTAAATGGACAAACACTTTTTGTAAAGGGAACAACGGCAAAATAAAAGGAGTAAATTTACCTGTTTTTGTCCCTCAATCCCTACGCTAAAGGGGCATGCCACAAACATATTTAGTTATTTACCCCCCAGCCCTCTCCCAACAAAAGAAAAAGAGAAAGGAAGAAAGAGAACGATGAAGAAGCGTTGTTTTTCTTCACCACGGTTGGTTTCTTCTCATTGGGAGGGGTAGGCACGTAATGCATAATCACAAGGACACAAAAAAAAAAAAAAAAACTTAGTTTGTTAACTGCATTATCTTCTATATAACCCCTCAATAAAACTCAGAATCCAAACAAAATGCTAAGTTGACTCTGATCACTCAGCCACACAGCCCACACCAGCAGAACATTAGAAAGCTGCCAGAATAATTACAACTACACCACATGAATTTCTTTTCATAACAAAAATAAAAAGTGGCATACTTGCCTCATATGAAGTAGTAGTGTAGCACCATATTACGGATAAGCAATTTACAAGTACCTTGAAAGACTGTCAGCAGATTGAATACCATCCTCCAATTCCTCGTCCTCAATCTGTTCTTCTTCCTCCTCTTCTTCCTCTTCCTCCAAATCACCCCAATGCTTGGTCTTATCAACTGGTTCCTCCTGAATTGATTAACCAGAAACAGAATGAGATGATGAACAGTGGCAGAGCCCCTTGAGACACTGAAACTTTCTAAAACTCCATTTTACTGCAGCTCCGAATCTATCTCTATCATAATCCCGCTTTGCTTTGATAAGGTGCAAAAAGGTTTCGAGAGAGTTATTTTGGTGTGCTTTAAATCCAATGCTGAATTGACAATTTTTGAGCCTGCCCTTTATGGTTTCTGAAAAAATAAAACATAACCTAACTAAGTCTTTTAGTTGTATTAATATTAATATTTAAAAGGGATATGCATTTGAGGTATGACAATCTACAAGCTTAAAATATCTAAAAAATACAATGATTACAAGTAGAAATCTAATTTGCTCCATACTGAGATGATCATTATGGTCAGAAAACTAACTTCACAAGAGCATAAGAGAATTCAACCTAAAAATTGACAAACCAAAACAATTATGATCGGGCCGAATACGGTTGATCTATCATGGTTTACAGATCAAGATAAGTTGGAAGCAAATAGATCTCAAATTTTCAATTTTAAGCTCCCCCCCAATAGGCCCAATTTCTGCCTACACCATTGATGATGGACCACATTTAAACACAATAAAGTGAAAACGTTACTCATTAAATTCCATCTTTGCATGAAACAAACTCAACACTACGATTTAAGCAGCATAGAAAACCAAATACATATCTCATTATTTAAGCAAAAAAAAATTCAAATTCCCTTATTGCAAACAAATCCCACTGGACAACCTAATGATGGCAATTCAAAAATAGGAAAATGCAATTCACTATTTGAACTGCATATTTGGTTTCCAAGTCAGATTGATTTACAACTACTACCACTACCAAGCGCAAATGACGGTAGAAAACTGAACCCAGTAGAAAAAGCAGAAATATTCACTTAGTACCTCATAGTTGGGCTGTTCTTGCTGCTTAACTCCAAATACATCTCCGTACAGTGGGCAACCATACTATTTCAGAAGAATATAACAAGAAACATACATAAACCAATTGAGAATGCAATTTCAAGATAAATAAGAAATTGAGAATATAAACAGGAATACAAAATAAACTAAAACAGTAGGACTTACTTCATCACGAGGAGGTTTGCCCCCAGCCTCCAGGGTGCTAACCAAAACTAGCTCCAGGAGGAATTAGAGCATTCAGCCCAGGAATTTTCAAGTGTGGATAAGATGGAGGTGGACCATATCTCTGGCATTACAAAATTCAAACAAGTAAAATTCATTATTTTTCACACATTTAACAAAATTGAAATGAAAAAGTTTTAAAAAAACCTCGAAATTAATTATATTAGAACTACTGACCTGCATATTGATGAGCCATGGGGGAGGAGCTCCTTCTGGCATACCAAGAGCTTCTTTTAGTTCCTGTGATAGCATCCCAGGCTTCATCTCCCTTAGCATTACCTGTATGACATGTAACAAGATGTAATTTGGTTAAACCATTGAACTCTGGTAGTACCATTGTGGCTGATTGTAAAAAACTATATCTTAATTTTGATGCAAGAAATGAAGGTTTGAATCCTATAATCTGCTTCCCAGTTCCGAAATGTGGTCCTAGTGGTTTGTTCCTCCATCTCTAACAGGACATTACGATTTACGCAAATCCAGAGCTGATGGGGAAGGTCTGGCCAGAAAGTCCATTTGCAGGTTACTTCCAAATCCTTGTAAAAACATTTGACAACTGTTCCACCTAGCACTCCACATTAGCCACCCAAAAGCCAAAGAAACCCCATAAACTAGGAAAATATTCAAGTGATCCTAATAGAGTAACTACATGAAGTGCAGTTAAGCACGACACCATACTCACAAGATTGAGCGTCTTGGACCAACTTTCCACATAAAAATATGGTTTGGAAAATAGAGAACCATAAGATTTCTAGTGAATAGCCACTAGCATTTAATAGACCTTTTTTAGGTGTTAAATAGTCGTATGCACACGTCATGCACAAACTCTATGTTAACGCAATTAAGCACCACACCGAGCGTCTTGGACAACCTTTCCACATAAAACTAGGGTTTGGAAAAAAGAGAACAAGAAGATTTCTGGAGAATAGCCACTAGCGTTTACTAGACCTTTTGTAGGTGTTAAATAGTCGGTATGCACATGTCATGCACAAAGGCTATGTCGTTAATACCAGACTGGATTCCTCACACCCCCACAAGATTGAGCCTTCTTCCAAGATTGAGCCTTGAGCCTTCTTCCAATACGAGCCTCTGTTGTGATGCCTTCTTCCCATTGTTCCCTTTAATTGTTGTACTATTGCGCAATAATTAAGAAAATCATATTTTGCCAATCAAAAAAAAAAATTTATTTGAGCTTCTTGGACCAACGATTAAGAAAATTATATTTGCCGATCTAAAAACAACATTTGAGCTTCTTGGACCAACTTTCCAAGCAAAAATACATTTTGGAAAGCAAGGGACTAGTCAAAGTTCTGAATACCGTACCATATGGTACCATTTTTGTTATTGGTATGGTACGGTACGTTACCGGTACTGTTTCGCTCATTACAAAATACGTTTATATCATGAATATAATATATGTACTTATAAATTAAACCATATGTTATAATCCACTCTATTAAATGCAATGTCAGTAAAAATATAAGTACTTGGCTAAATATATAAAACTATGTCAACATGTGGTGTATGCGTTGTAGAGAAGTTTAATCTCTGGAAAGCTGATAATAAGATGCACTATCCTAGGTAACTCACCCTCTTCCCACTCCCACCTACCCAGCCTTAGGCTCCAATTCCAAAAAATAAAAATTCATTGCTGTCATCTTAAAGCTTTAGAAAGGAAAAGTCATTAGTGTCTTCACTCATTAGTTCAAGAGATGTGGAAGAGAAAAGAAGCTACAGACCAACACCAGAGAACTTCAAGAAGAAGTGGACTCCATAGAAGATCAAGTTCCAAGAGTGATTTCGACATTTTCTCTATGAAGATGATTTACGAAGACTACAGGAATATGCCAAAACACCCAGAAAAGTCACTTTGGGCTATGATATTCTCCTTCTCTTTGGTTTTCTTGCAGTTCCTCTGCTTTTCTGCTTTCCGGTACCTATTACCGGTACTCGCCAGAACTGTCCGGCACGGCTGAAACTCGCTGGAACAGTCTGGTACGGCCGGAACTCGCCGGAAAGTTTAATGGAACAAAATCAGACCTCGACCATACCGGAATTTCTCTGAAATGGAACATACCTGCCAGTACTGAATGGTATTAACAACCTTGGGACTAGTAGATTTCCACCGAATAGCAATTAGCTTTTGAAGGTGCTAATAGTCACATGCACATGCCATGCACGAAGGCTATGTTATTAACACCACACTGGATTCCTAACAAATACTACCATTTGCATGCTTTGATCATCCGATAAATCCCAATGTCAAAAGTTACAGATATCTCCAATATTCTCGAGGAAAGATAGGTTACAGTGAGAAAATAACAACCAACTCAATCCTTCTGTCTATTTACTTCCGGAAGCTTAGATAAGGAACTTAATGATCTGACTTGTATAGGTTTATGCTGTCGTTTCCATCTCCATGCCTAGCGCCTTCGTTCATGCTTAAGTTATGTAATAAAAAACCAAAAAGTCTATGATCTTGCCAATTATGCCTGCAATACCTACAGATCTTGCTCCAAATGACAAAGGTAAAAAAGAAAGAGAAGGTGGCTAGAACTATATGATTATTTTTTTCCCACTGCAGGGAAACAACCTAACAATCAAACATTAGCAAATCATATTGTTTGAATAGCAGATTACATAATAGCGGAAAGGAATAAAAACATGTCGTTTGAATAGCATAAGAGATGAGAGTATATTACCTATTTTTCTTCTATTAATTCAACGAATATTAGTACAGCACAGCAATCATACCTCAAACTCTTTCCCTTCATGATATAGATCTCCATGGGCTGTCAGGTTTGGCTTAGTTTGATATTTGAAAAAAGCGTCATGGAGAACCTGTACCACAAATGATACGCACAGCCATGGCATGACAGTGCCATAACCTAAAAAAATAAAGATGAACTTATACCCAAACCTAGAAACTGCAAGTGCTTAAAAGTTAAAAAACTTTACCGAACTGCACTAAACCTGACCGTAACAAAAATACACCATATGCAGAAAGACTATAAAGTGGAAAGCTTCCCAAAAGCTTTCCCGCCCATCATAAAATTGGTTGTTCACAATCAACACCGACCACACTTTGGGTCCATCTTTCAGTAACACCCACATACTGTCACCATATGCCTCAAAGAAATCTTCATAACCAGGAGCCATATCCTATATTTGAAGCACGCAGTTAAGTACAAAGGCTGTTTCCATCAGCGAATATATGATCGCAAAATATTAGAAAGTAAAACAAAGAAGAATCTTACTGCAGATTCAGCAGGAATTTCACTTTCGATATTTTTAAGAAACCAGCAAGCTCCATCATCTAAATCATGAAAATATGAATAAATCAATCCACTGAACTACAAAAACTATTTTCCACACAAACCCGAAAGGCAGGAAAAAGAATCCAGTCTTTTATTTGTGCCAATCAATTATTGTAAATATTATAAAAGCAAGCACTTACTCTGTTCGGAACAAACAAGGAAGGACGCATATATAATTCTATCCAACCAAGCATCCATAGCCGCTCTGAAGTGCCCTTCGGGTTCATCCCCCAAGTTCATCAGCTGGAATATCTCCACAAAAAGCTCTGGGATGCTTTATACTCCTATAACAGGCTCATAGGCTCATGAACAATGGCCAAGCACACAGCTGCAGTTTTCCTCTGTCCACAAGCACTTCGCTACACAAACAAGCCACCATCCACTCTCCACATTGCCAGACATTCTTTTTAAAATGACAGCGAACAAAGGGCAAGCTCAAATCCCTCTATAAATTCGATACTCACTCAAAACAACCCCAACAAAATCTATATTAATCAACAAGTAATTTGAAACAATGTACATACACAGCAACACATCAACGTTGACGGGAAATCCAAAATAGAAGACCACAATCCATGCAAAACACAACCATAAAGCCTCACACTATTCCAGGCTTTTTGAAGCATATATCAAAACGGCATGCTCAAATCCATCTATAAATTCCGTAGTCATCCAAAAAAACGCAGCGGAATTCATACTAAACAAGAAATTGAATATATATATATATATATATATATATACAACGCAGCGCCCAACCAAATAGGAGATATCGACCCAAAACAGAAATGGAAAAACGACAATCCATGAAAACACACTAAATTCCACACTGATGCAGAAATAATTGGTGATTTGGTCGCTTGCAAAGAAATTCAAAAAGATGAAATACTCCGTTAAATACAACTCATAGAGTATTGCTTGCCAACACAGCAATGGGCCCATATAACGCTAAAAAAAAAAATTCGAGAGAGAGGAATGCCAGCAACCACCATCACCACCTCCCCTCGACTACCTCAACCCACCATCCCTAACCTCAAAAAAAAAAAAAATTGATGTGAAGAAAGAGAAAGGAGGAACATACACCTCTCCTCGAGTACCTAGACCCACCAATCACTACCCCTGCCACCGCCTAGAAACCACCGCCCATCACAGCTCTAAATCTTTCCCACAGTCATCACACCTACACCGATGCATCACCCGAGCTGCATCCCAAACAGCAACATACACATGGAGTCTGGTCCTCCAGTTTGATCCGGCGACCCCTTTCCTGCTCCACTAGAGGGTCAGAAGGGAACCCTCACCGATCCGGTTTCGTCCCACCATTGTCACTCAGTCGGCTCCTTCAAACCTATACCGATCGCCTAAATCCCTTAAACGGACGTCGAAGTACCAACGGCCGGAGGGGTTGAACACGACCACCCTGATGACAAAGTAATCCTGCGCCGCCAGTTCGGCCTCCTGAGTCGTCAACGCCACCTGCATGACCCTGCCGAAGTCGACCCTAGGGAAGTTGAGCAAATCCCGAGATTGGTGGTCCAATACCACCCGGCACAGAACCCTTGCGTGGTTTGCGACGATCAAATCCGCGCCGGTACGCACTTGGTTCGCCATATTTTTTGGGTTTTGAGAAGTATTTGGTTGGGGCTGGTTTAAGTCGGCTACAGTCACTCCTATAAATAAGCTTTTATATATATATAGTGGCCGAGAAAAGGGTAGAAACAAGGGTCTTGGGTAGGGTTCTGCGGGTAGGGTTCTGCGGGAAAAGTTTCCTGTAGAGGAGCATCCACACATCACTGTCCTGCTTCTCGTTCAAGCCCCAACCAAAACCCTTGTTTCTACCCTACAGGAAACTTTCCCCACAGAACCCTACCCAAAACCCTTGTTTCTACCCTTTTCTCGGCCACTATATATATATAAAAGCTTATTTATAGGAGCGACTGTAGCCGACTTAAACCAGACCCAACCAAATACTTCTCAAAACCCAAAAAATATGGCGAACCAAGTGCGTACCGGCGCGGATTTGATCGTCGCAAACCACGCAAGGGACCACCAATCCCAGGATTTGCTCAACTTCCCTAGGGTCGACTTTTGCAGGGTCATGCAGGTGGCGTTGACGACTCGGGAGGCCGAACTGGCGGCGCAGGATTACTTTGGCATCAGGTGGCATCAGGGTGGTTGTGTTCGACCCCTCCGGCCGTTGGTACTCCGACGTCCGTTTAAGGGATTTAGGCGATCGGTATAGGTTTGAAGGAGCCGACTGGGTGACAATGGTGAGACGAAACCGGATCGGTGAGGGTTCCCTTCTGACCCTCTGGCGAAGCAGAGAAGGGGTCGCCGGATCAAACTGGAGGACCAGACTCCATGTGTATGTTGTTGTTGCTTGGGATGCAGCTCGGGTGATGCATCGGTGTAGGTGTGATGACTGTGGGAAAGATTTAGAGCTGTGATGGGCGGTGGTTTCTAGGCGGTGGCAGGGGTAGTGATTGGTGGGTCTAGGTACTCGAGGAGAGGTGTATGTTCCTTCTTTCTCTTTCTTCACATCAGTTTTTTTTTTTTGAGGTTAGGGATGGTGGGTTGAGGTAGTCGAGGGGAGACTGGTGATGGTGGTTGCTGGCATTCCTCTCTCTCTCTCTCTCTCTCTCTCTCTCTCTCTCTCTCTCTCGATTTTTTTTTTTTTTAGCGTTATATGGGCCCATTACTGTGTTGGCAAGCAATACTCTATGAGTTGTATTTAACGGAGTATTTCATCTTTTTGAATTTCTTTGCAAGCGACCAAATCACCAATTATTTCTGCATCAGTGTGGAATTTAGTGTGTGTTTTCATGAAGAGACAGCAAAAGCAGCTCGGATATAGAAGTTTCATTTGAACAGCACACTGCATATATAAGCCATCTAAGTTAAAACTTAGCTACATAATAGATGTATCTGATTGGGTTTTTGTTCATATAACACAAAAGATCGATGTACTTCAGGAAGCAAAATCCATACGAAGATCAGCAACTGTCCATCAGCACAAGGGGGCAATCAGCTTCACTCTGCCAAAGAAAAAAGAAAATTGAATTTCAGTAGCTTTGTGAACACTGGGAGGTTGAGAACAATGCTCCATAGCATGGAAGGCTCACAATGTTAAAGCATGTAATTCATTAGCTAACTATTGTAGTGCTACTTTCCATACACTTGTAAAAGACATTTAAAAAATGAGCTTCAAGGCCTGCAAATACTTCCAAGGTGGGTCTCCGCAATTTATTTGAACAATTTGCCAATTTCTCCTACAGTTATATTTCAAGTAGTAAAACCTCTGCTTCCAGCTCAGGTGCTACAAAGCAATAGAAACTGAGAGCATCATATACATGTTCACTATACCATGTTGACATGCAAAGTGAAGTTAGTCAACATCAATTTCAAATTTATTAGTCAAAATACACAGACAAAAGGGATAAGGTCCATTTTCCGAAACTTCAGTTTTGTAGATAAACGAATTTATGCTATTTGCCATACCTTATCCAACAAAACCACCAACCAATCTACCTATCTGAAATGAACACACTTCAGGAGGTAAGGTTAGTTCAACCACACACAAAAGAACCAAAACATTCAATGCAAAACTAGTAGAGTCCAAACTCCGAAGTATCTACCGATGATAATTCAAGGAACCTCATCATTTTAGGAGTCAAGTACAGTTACATCGAAAAGAGAGAATCAACAAGCCATTTAACTCGGTGGCGGCTTATTCCTCTTAATCGACAAGCCATTTAAAGACTATTTTGGCAGGGAAGATACTAAGTTGGCATCTCTTTGGTCTCAGTTACTTCCAAAAGCTATGAAGTAAATAGGGGTCCATTGCTCATAAGGAAACGAGAAAGAAGGGTATTGTACTTCAAAATTCAAATGCACAGGGTCGAAGAATCGCATACAATGATTCCTACTTCTGGACATAGGTTATCATTCTGGATCTTGTTCAGAGAGAGAGATACATGTACTTCATCAAGCGAACTGTACTCCATGAAGCGAACAGCAAAGATGACACAAGTCACCGTTTTCCAAGATTTCCTATCTAATGTGAAAACAAGTCAAGCTTAAGAAGTGGTATGTCTGATCTGATTGATGAAGAGAATCTCTGATAAGTCAACATAACCATAATTGACTTGAGCTAACCAACTTTAATAAAGGTTAACGGGTAACTACTGAGTTGGTGAACATGCACCTCATCAAAGGAACATTTGCAATGGCAATGTTGCGTGGTGTGGTAAGAAACAGAAACAAGTAAGTTGTCTGCAGTTCTCTACTTGTGCCTATTTGTACTGAGATTATGTAAGAGAGACAAATCATTAGAATGAATTTTACCTAGTTGATCACCACAAGTTTGAGAGAAAAGCTGCGAATACAGTTGCGCATATGGATACAAAGATAGACTTCAAGATCCCGGCCTTAACTTACAAAATTCCCAGAGAAAAATTACCATGATAGAATAGTTTCTCACCAAACACAATTTTGCTAGGAATTCGGGATTCAAAATTTCAAGAACAATGTTGTCACAAGTGGGGAAAGTTATTCAAAACTCCGGAGCAATGCTCCCTTCCCTCACAAGCACTTCCTTCTCTTGACAGCAACGAGTAATTTATCAAAAGAAAGAACAAAAGAACAAGAAATGGGGCCAGAAGTCAACCGGAAAACAAAAAAACGTTGAGAGAGTAAAAAAGGCACAAAGATAAATTTCCTTCTCCTAATTACATAACAAGCAGGGTCTGGGAAAAAGAAGCATATTTACGACTTGAAAGGGGGAGATGCTATGATAGCAATTGTAGAAACCTAATGCCTCAGAATGCAAATCCCGATAAACAGCTGTAAACTAACACATGCATAGGTTTACAAACAGAAAATAGAGCAACAGAAGATTTATCACTTACACAGAAGGAACGAAAAGAGGGATATTTATCCAGGTGTTGATGCGTGGAAGTTCAAGCTATTCATTTCAGGAAAAGGGATATTAAAACATTAGTTTAGTTAAAGATTGGCTCTCAAACAATGAAGAGACGTAATCTAAACTTTTTCAGTGCGAAAGTTATTACTAATTACATACCAATCACAGAATCAGAACGGCGTGGTAATGACTTAGCAAAACTAACTAGAAGCAGGCAATAAATGTTTGTCTAGTGCTCCCAAAAGTAACATGCAAATGCTTTTCTGAAAGCAACGCAAGGAAGAATGAAAAGTCTAACAGTGAAAACTTTTCCCCGCTCCTCTCTCTCTCTAAACATTTCAGCCACTAGGGTTCCACCAGGGGAGGGGCTCCACCAGATCCCCTCCCTTCCCGCTTCTGCTGTCTCTTCTCTCTCCTTCTCTCTCCCCCTTCCCTAGCAAATTTGACCTTTTCATCTGCATTTCCTTCGTCGGCAACCTCTCTTCTGGCTTCCTCTTCTCTGTGTAGTATCCCACTGGTTTACTCACTTGGGGGTAATCGGTCCTAACCTTAACGGCAAGTGGTGTACTCATTACGAGGTCGGCATGATCTCCTGCCGGTTTACTCTCTTGCGGGTAATCGGTCCTCGGCTTAACGGCAAGTGGAGATCTCGCCGCTGATGACGGTGGTGCGGTTCGGTGGTTGGTGTGTGGTATTGGTGGTGTCTGGTGGTGGGTTGTCAGCTGGGTTGCGATGGTCGGTGAAGTGAGGCGGTGGTGATTGGAGTTCAGATCTGTTAGGGTTTGTTTTCTGGTGGCTGTTTCCTGCGCGTCTCTCCGGCAGGCTATTTGCCTTACCGCTGCTGTTTGGGCCGGGGCTAATCAGGGCTCAGTGTGGTGCAATGGTGGTGATGGTTTCTGTTCGGCGGCAGTCGTGTAGTGGCGGTGGTTGCTTTTTTAATTAGGTTTTTTGATTCTTGTTTTACTTTGGGCTTGGCCCATTAGGCGTGCAGGCTTGTCTCATATGGGTGTGGGCTTTATTTCAATTGGTGTCTTTTGTTGGTTTTTTGCCAATCGACAGTTTGGGTCTCGGATTGGGCCCAGGATTGTTTTTAGCTTAGTCTAGAAAATGATGTCATTCTCCTTGTTCCTTTTAATCTTTGAAACAATTTCAAAAATTAATGAAATTTCTTTACCGTTAAAAAAAACGCAAGGAAGAATGGAACAGTCTTACTTCTCAACATGAAATTGTTACAACTTGGAGTACAAGCAAACAGAAAAGAACACTGGTACGGTCGTACCCCTCAAGCGAACCAAGGTAACAGACCAAGGCTTGAAGAAGGAAATGCAAAAATTCAAAGCAAGATCTGGTCAGAGGAAACATGGTTATTCAAGAGCATGAAGAAAAAGGAGCGAATCTTCCAGCAAGATGCAGTCACAAAAGACTGAGGTAGGCAAAAACAAAAGGTCCACAATTCAGAATTACAATGAAACTTCTAAGATTTTCCACTATAATTCACAACAAGGTTATATAAAACTATTAGCAACTTGAAAACAGTACACAATAACCCAACTAATAATTCAGAAAGCAAATTCATTAAGCACTTCAACTGCCTCCATTCTTCAGTTCAGTAATTTCAGTGAAGTACTATAAAGCTTTTTTTTATAAGTATCTATGATGCACGGACACGGACAAAAACAGAGACACGGGGACACGGGAATTCTTAAAAACTGGGGACACTTACATGGCAGACACGCCACGTGCATATTTATTTATTTATTTATATGAATAAATAAATAAATTTAGTTTGACCCCCAGAAATTTTAAAAAAAATTGCAGTTTGGCTGCAATTTTTTTTTTAAAATACAGTTTGGCCCCTACCTTGTCCCCAGCAGTGTCCCCCTCAAAAATTTAAATTAAATTATGGGACACGACACGTGTGGCGTGTCCCATACGTGTCCCTGTGTCCGACACTGCGATACGTTGACCTCTAAAGTATAAACATAGAGATTAAATGCGTACAAATTTAAGAAGAGAATACAAAGATGTCTAATAAATGTCGTTCAGTATGCACAGCAATGCTCGAGTTTGTGAAGGAAAACACGGGAAAAATTCTCTCATTTCCTCCAATTCTTTCAGTGTAATGACGGTCAGATCGTTGGGTTGCGGTTTATCTCTAAGATAATTATTTTACTTATAAAAAAAGGTTCATTTGGTTGCGGTCATTGTTTCGAATAGCCATTTTAACAGAAAAAATGGAACCCCATTAGGTAGTGAGAAAGGACGCCACTGCACCCAATTCATAGAGGAGCTATGTTACATGGATCCTTTATTTTGGCTAAAGTACCCATGTCGATGTGTCCAACACCTGTATCCATTTTGACACTTGGATCCTCTAATTGTTATGATATTTACAAAAAAAATAATATCAAATTAGCTAGAAAAGGCAATATTTCTCTCACGTGGACAGGAATAGCAAAATTATATTCTTCTTAATTAAATACATTTCTAAATAAAATTTACAATACATAATCGGGAAATATTACGCAATATATGCTACATATATGTGTTTAGGACGTGTCCCCATACCTATACCCAATTTGGGGACACATATTCGAGTATCCTAAGATTTAAATTTAGAAAGGTGACGCTTGGAATTGCACCCGCACCATACTCGCACCCGAGTCCATGTAACTTAGGTGATAGCTTTTCTAAAGTTCACTTAACCCAAAAAGAGAAAGGACATGAGGCAACAGAAGAGCTTAAATAATGTAAAAATTCAACAGTCAAAATGATTGCTGAAACACATTTATTCAAATTTTTGCAGATCAGGGGAAAAAAACATGTTCTTCAAATAAACTACTTTCAAGCCTAAGCCTTATCCATCCCTTGACTTCATACGTAGCACCAGAAATTACAAACAGGAACAAGAGGTGTTAATCCAAGCACCAAAGCCGATGGTGAGAACTTCGTTGTCCTTTAACAAAAGTCTGAGACTCCTACCCTTAAGGGGGACTAGTTTCTTTACGTAGTCCCCATGAATTATACATGTACGAGAAACTTGAACCACTCCCTTTCCAGAGATTGGTCTCACGTAAGGATACAACAAGGACATCAAAGAGAAGTAAGCGCGAGATAAAACAGAACATGTCTACTGTGGCCCATCAAACGAGCGATTTTCTGTGTTCCACATAGCAGCATGTCGAATACATAACTACAGTGTTGTAACATCAAGGTCTACAATAGTACTAGACTACACGTAGGAAATCGAAGCCTTAGAAGTAAAAGTTGCAAATCATAAATAAGTTCGCTGGTCATATTAGAAGTCCATACTACATAAACCGATAAGCAATTCATTCTATAGTCAAGATGGAACCAATCGAGAGATGATTGCTGATATGGAAAACTGCATACAGAGTTACAGACCTTATTCAAGGCTTTAATCTAACATTAAAGTAAATAGGAGTCGTGGGATTTATGGAATACTAAAACAGCTAAAAACACTATGGCGTGCACAGAATATCTAAATGTAAATGATAAGGTAAGATCATGGGGAGAATGGGAGCAGAATCATAACTTTACCTTAGAATACATGATGCTTCTTATGAGGTGGTGAAGAAGGTCTACCGGAATCCACCGGAGGACGAAGGACTAAGCACTAAGCAAGACGATTCGAGATTTTCCACAAGAGCAACTTGTTCCAATTCCTTTTCGTCCAAGGGAGGTTCACAACTTCGAAGAAAGCACCTTTTAACCTTCTTCAGTTGCTTCTTCTTCGGGGCGGCGGCAGAGAACATATGCTTTTCGGCCTTCAACCACGGATGGTTGTCCACAAGGAATGAATAGCCAGGCAATTCAGAGTTGAGATCTCCATCATAGGTGATTACCTTCTTCTCCTCTTTAACAAGACGCCTTTCTATTGCTTCAGGATAGGAATCAGTTCCCGGCCAAAAATCCTTATCCTGAATTACAAAGATAAACCTAGGGCGATCCAAACACAAGCCCTCCTCCTTCTCCACCGCATCTATCTCCGTGTTGAGAAACCTGTACTGTAACAATGTAACCCATCTCTCATCCCCGCCGATGGGATCCACGTAAATGATCTTCAGCTTTGGCCTGTTATACTCATCCAATTCCTTCTCCACCACCATTGCGCTACGGACAAACTGTTCAAAATTTTCGTCCTCCAACAACGTCAACCGCTTGCACTCCGACAACCAGTAAAGCGAATCCTCGCGAGCGTATTCCTCATAAACAACTTCTTCTCCACTGGAATAATCATAAACAGGTTCTGCATCGTCAAAGGGATAGAAAGAACGTATCAAACTTCTGACCTTCTTCTGACCTATTTCTCCTCCTCCTACTCCTAGGTAAAATTGCTTCATCTTTGGCGCATCTCTGTCTGAACTCCTGATTACCTTCTGTAGTTGAGAGATCTTCATCTTCTTCTTGGGAGCAATCTGAAAAACTATAGATCCAAAAACCGAATTACTCAAGATTCACCAATTACGATCCAAACAACCAAAACAATAACACACACACACTCACGCAGAGAGAGAGAGAGATTGATTGATTTCTTGCCTTGAATATGAAAACCCTAGCCTTCCCATGCTTTTCAATTTCTGATGATTTTTATCCCCTCAAGGCAGAAGGAGAGGATACCGCACCCTGAAATTTATACGGGTTAACTTCCCCTCCAAACAAATCCTTACAGGGTATCAGCGTTGTGCCCGTTCGATGCACGGGAAAAAAAATCACATCGGTGTTCTTCGTTCCCATGTTTCTAACGGATACAATGCTCAGTAATAATAATATTAATAAAGGAAATAAATAGTGGCCCAAACAACAACCTCTACAACAATGGTGGAACTAACAGTAGTATCGATCCAAAACTATGTATATGAACAAATGAGGTGGTGAAGTAGACCTACCAGAGCAAGAGGAATCCACCGGAGGAGAAATGAGCGAACAAGACAATTCCAGATTTTCCACGAGCAACTTGTTCCAATTCCTTTTCGTCCAAGGGAGGTTCACAACTTCGAAGACAGCGCCTTTTAACCTTCTTCGGGGCGGTGGCAGAGAACATATGCTCTTCGGCCTTCAACCACGGATGATTGTCCACAAGGAAAGAATAGCCAGGCAATTCTGGGTTGAGATCTCCATCATAGATGACTACCTTCTTCTCCTCTTTAACGAGACGCCTTTCTATTGCTTCAGGATCGGAATCAGTTCCCGGCCAAAAATCCTTATCCTGAATTACGAAGATAAGCCTAGGGCGATCCAAACACAAGCCCTCCTCCTTCTCCACCGCATCTGTCTCCGAGTCAAGAAACTTGTACTGTAACCCTGTAACCCATGTCTCATCCCCGCCAGTGGGATCCACGTAAACGATCTTCAACTTTGGCCTGTTATACTCGTCCAATCCCTTCTCCACCGCCATTGCGCTACGAACAGACTGTTCGAAATTCTCCTCCTCCAACAACATCAACCGATTGCACTCTGACAACCAGTCAAGCGAATCCTCGTGAACGCAGTCCACGAAACAACTTCTTCTCCACTGGAATAATCATAATCATAAACAGGTTCTAGTTGTACATCGTCAAAGGGATAGATACAACGTATCACTCTTCTGACCTTCTTCTGACCTATTTCTCCTCCTTCACCTACTCCTAGTGAAGGTTGCCTCATCTTTAGCGCATCTCCGTCTGAACTCCTTATTACCTTCTCTGGTTGAGAGATCTTCATCTTCTTCTTGGGAGCAATCTGAAAAACTATAGATCCAAAAACCAAATTACTCACGACACGTTATACCAATTACGATCCAAACAACCAAAATAATAACACACACACGCACTCACGCAGAGAGAGAGAGAGAGAAAGAGAGAGATATTTCTTGCCTTGAATATGAAAACCTTAGACTTCCCGTGCTTTTCAATTTCTGATGATTTTTATCCCCACAAGGCAGAAGGAGAGGATACCACACCCCGAAATTTATACGGGTTAACCTCCCCTCCAAACAAATTCTTACAGGGATGCACGGGACAACATAAAAAAAATCACATCGGTGTTCTTCGTTCCCATGTTTCTAACGGATACAATGCTCAGTAATAATAATATTAATAAAGGAAATAAATAGTGGCCCAAACAAAAACCTCTACAACAATGGTGGAACTGACAGTAGTATCGACCCAAAACAATGTATATGAACAAATGAGGTGATGAAGTAGACCTACCAGAGCAAGAGGAATCCACCGGAGGAGGAATGAGCGAGCAAGACGATTCCAGATTTTCAACAAGAGCAACTTGTTCCAATTCCTTTTCGTCCAAGGGAGGTTCACAACTTCGAAGACAACGCCTTTTAACCTTCTTCGAGGCAGTGGCAGAGAATATAAGCTCTTCGGCCTTCAACCACGGATGGTTGTCCACAAGGAACGAATAGCCAGGCAATTCTGGGTTGAGATCTCCGTCATAGATGACTACCTTCTTCTCCTCTTTAACGAGACGCCTTTCTATTGCTTCAGGATCGGAATCAGTTCCCGGCCAAAAATCCTTATCCTGAATTACAAAGATAAGCCTAGGGCGATCCAAACACAAGCCCTCCTCCTTCTCCACCGCATCTGTCTCCGAGTCAAGAAACTTGTACTGTAACCCTGTAACCCATGTCTCATCCCCGCCAATGGGATCCACGTAAACGATCTTCAGCTTTGGCCTGTTATACTCGTCCAATCCCTTCTCCACCGCCATTGCGCTATGAACAAACTGTTCGAAATTCTCCTCCTCCAACAACATCAACCGATTGCACTCTGACAACCAGTCAAGCGAATCCTCATGAACGCAGTCCACGAAAACAACTTCTTCTCCACTGGAATAATCATAATCATAAACAGGTTCTAGTTGTACATTGTCAAAGGGATAGATACAACGTATCACTCTTCTGACCTTCTTCTGACCCATTTCTCCTCCTCCACCTACTCCTAGTGAAGGTTGCCTCATCTTTAGCGCATCTCCGTCTGAACTCCTGATTACCTTCTCTGGTTGAGAGATCTTCATCTTCTTCTTGGGAGCAATCTGAAAAACTGTAGATCCAAAAACCAAAACAATAACACACACATGCAATCACCCAGAGAGAGAGAGAGAGATTGATTTCTTGCCTTGAATAAGAAAACCCTATCCCTCCCGTGCTTTTCAATTTCTGATGATGATTTTTAGGCATGAATAAGAAGTATAAGAGGAGAGGATACCGCACCTCGAAATTTATAGGGATTAACCTCCCCTCCAAACAAAACCTTATAGGGCTCGTTTGGATGCCGGCTTAGGAAGGGGATAACTAATACCCCCATTTATACTTGGGCCCACGGCTTATCCCTGGTTTGGGAAGCCATTTGAGGCTGGGTATTGTTTTATCCCGTTCTTGTGTAAAACCGGGTAAAGGGGTATTAGGGGGTCTTACCCATGGACAGGGTTTGAGGTATCCCTAACTTATACCCCTAATCTCCCACAAAAATTGACGATTCCACCCCTCTTTATCCCACTTCCCCAACCCCAAAACCGTTTTTGTTTTCTGGAGCAATAAACAAAAAATAGGAAGAAGAAGAACATTAGCAACAAAAACAGATCGTACGTAGAAAGGACAGATAGGAGAGAGGAGGGATCAAACCAGTCGTAGCTGCTGCTGCTTCTTCTTCTTCTTCTTCTGCCGCCACTGTTGCTGCCGTCGTCATTCTCTCACTCTTTCTCTCCCTCTCTCTCTCTCTCTCTTAAACGGTGAAAAGAAAAGGAAACGGTGATAAGAAAGGAAGAAAAGAATAAGAAAAACGATTGTGGGCATATGAGACCATGTGCTATCATACACCCTCACCAATAATTAATTAAAATGAACACATAATTAAATTATAAATAGAAATTAAAGAAAGTATTACAAGTTTCCCACTTTTTAAAAAAACAAATTAAGAAAAAAAACTTAAAAACAACAAAGGGAAATAATTATGTGCTTGTGTCACCATGTGTTATCATACACCCCACCGATTCTGATCCACCAATTCTAATTCAATGGTCAGAATCATTCTAGTGACTACAGTCTCAAAGCTCATATAGTATATTCTATGGACACACAATTAATCTTCATATATTCCCCAATTATATAAGTATTTTCCCTCCCCATTAAACCAGCCTCTGAAAGGATTTTTTTTATATACCTAATGAGGATTTTTTTCCCCACTAATAATACATAGGCTATAGCTCATGATGATTTTTTTACTAATGTTATATTAGTATTTTTTTTTTCTTTCAGCATGGTTTCTTTTGTTGATATTATGTAGCTCATAAGAATTTTTTTTCTTATACTAGTATATTTTCACGGCCACTGGCAGTTTTGCCCGATTGTTACTTTCAGGACTCCAGAATTAGTTGAGATACGCACAAGTTGGCCCGAACATTCAGTTATAAAAAAAATTTATAAAGCAGCTAATTACTATAAGTTGCACATGAAGCATACTGACATAGAGTCATTAATTGTGGAGTTTCACCACAACAAGATAATTCAAAAAAATATAAGATAACCGAAATGGCGAAACATGAGCGATATATAAAATAATAATCTTTAAGAGTAGGTTTAATGGGAGGGAAGACGTTTATGTAATTGAGAAATATTTGATGAGTAATTGGGTGACCGTGAAATGCCAGATGAGCTTTTGACTGGAGTTACTAGGGTAATCTTGACCATTAAATTAGGATTGGAGAGGAGCCGGACTCGAGGGAAAGAGGGTTGGGTTTAGGTCACTTTCAGAGAGAACGGGGAAAAGAGGGTGGGTGGGGGGTTAATTTGGAATCCAACCAAGGGCACTTCGAAACCGTCCATATAGCATTTTTTAGGGTTGGGCCGGGTCTTTGGGAAGGTCGCTCTTCTGGACAAGCCTAGCTTTGTCTGTCCAACAAAAAAAAAGTCACATCAAATTTTTTTTTTTTTTTTTGTGTTTTAAACGGATACAATGCTAGTAATATGGTAAACAAATGCGATAAATAGTAGCATTAATAACATTTACAACAATGGTGGAACTCACAATGTAGTATTGACCGAAAAATACGTATAAGAAAATGAGCTTCAAGAGCAAGCAATATAAATCTTCTTTCCCGCAAAAAGAAACAAAATCACACAAACTCAATCTGCCAAAGGTGAAAAATGGAAACCACAAAATCAATGCACTTATTTATTTTTTGGCTCAGCAAAATCATAATGCTTTCATTAGAAAGAGAGCATGATGCTAAAAGTGAAGGAGAAATAAAAATAAAAAAAACATAGATTTATTTGAGGCTGTCTATAATCCACGAGTGAAAGTTTAGTGTCACAACTTGTGAGAGGATGTTAAAAGAATAAAATTATATCCACCGTCAGTGTAAAATCTAACTTTTTCATCACCATTTATTATGGGCCCCACTGAACATTTATTATTGTAATTAGAACCGTTCATATTTTAAGACCCGCAATATAGTATTATCATGCAAAAAATTAGCATCATCGAAAGTCGATAGATGTATCAAAATTTGAATTTTGGTTTATAAAATGGACAATCTGATTTCTATCAATGTTATCATAAAGAGAAACTGTCCATTTTACAAAGCAAAATTCAATGTTTGATATTCCTATTGATGTCCGATCAAGTTTATTTTTTGCACGATTACACTATTATGTGGGGTTTACAAGATGAACGGTTTAGATCAACAATAAACTCACAATAAGACCGAAAAAAATGGTGGTGGAAAAGTGAGATTTTCCACCACCGGTGAAAAGAATTTAATCCCTTTTAACAATTGTATCCTCGGCATATCTCTCACTCTCATGTATAAAAAAAATAAAAAACCAAAAGAATTAAGATTAGAAGTTTGGAAACTTGTGAGACTTAACATATTTATATAGAGCATAGATTGAAGATTGATGTATCAATATCCACCCTGGCAAAAACTAGTACTCCGTATCTCATAGTGAATCATTTTTTATTGACGAATATTACTAAAGCTTATTGGAACTTTCCTTTTTGACATTAAAAATACTTATTTTTTATTTACTTTAATGTGACCATATAAAAAACTGCAATATAACTGATATAGGCATGAACTGGCGGTTTGATCGATTCTCCATTCGTGTTCAATAATTGGGGACAAAATAATATATATAAGTCGGAACATAAATTAAAAGAGAAACCAATTTTAAGGGCAGCCATCAATTCTTTTGGTCCACATCAAACATCGGACAAAAACAAAGAAGAAATACATTCCAACTTCCAAATCCAAGGTCACCAATATATAAATAACTTAGTATTAATTAGTCTAGAGCCTCACACACTTGCACGAACAAATGTACAAACACAATCACAAAAGCGTGTGTGGTCCAATCTAATCCTTTAATTTTTCGAATAAATGAGGGTACAAATCTTCAGCAGACTTTTTACAGCAACATAATTTTTAGGTGATTTCAGTGATCAACATACCTTATACACCAACATACCATTTAGGTAAGATGTTTTTCTCTCTAAGAGATTCGTAAGTTGTGGTTTTTCTTTTTTTCTTTTTTATAATCTTTTTGACAGGTAAATGGTCAATTTCAAGGGTTAACTGCTCAAAAATCGCTGTGATTAATGTTTCGCCCTTCCTCTAACGAAGCAGACATGGAGGACACGACACGACACGGCTGCTCTGCTCTATTCCTATGTACAACTGGTACCATTCCACTTTGATCAGTACCAAAAATTCTATTGTGTGCTATTGACATTTTCTCATATGATTTTACTAATTTGTTTAATTCATAAACGTTATTTTATCGATGTCCCTTCATTTATTAAGGTTATTGTTGTATTCTTCCCACAAGTGATTTAAAAGAAGGTTAATACGATTTGCTAATTTGTTTGATACATCAGGGTTATTTTATCGATGTCTTTTCTTTTCTTAAGGTTAATCTCTGTATCTTTTACAGTTGATTAATAAAATATCTTTTGATGTTAAAAAAAAAAAAAAAACCTCTCATGATTATGTCAAATGTATTGGTTCATTTTGTCGTAACTATAGTTTAGGTGCATGGCTAAGAAAAAACCACCTGTGGATTGTTTTTTTGAGCTAGCTAGAATAGATGATGGACATCTATTTTGTGGTTCTAATGTTATAAATTTCTTCGAATAGATTATGAGTTACTATTGTTATAATTTAATCTATCTCCTAATTATGAGATGGTTTGGATTGACGAAGCTCACCGTCTTTAGCAAGTTTGAAAAGAGATATTTTGTTACTCGACCAACATTTTTTGCATGATGCCGGTACGTTGGATGTTTAATTGATATGGTGACTTGGCACTTTAAGTTAATATTTTGTTTATTGAAATTGCATTTTGATGTTTAAAAAGAGAGTGTATTTTGGTTAGTTCTATCTCCTTGCCCTTCATTTTGAAAAATGCCAGTTTCTCGAATTGTGATTCATGTAGTTTTACTTTTTAACTTTTAGAGTTGATCTAGTGAATATGGTTTTTTCGCTCTGTGGTAATTCCAATCAGCTACTTTCTTCCTCTCTTTTTTTTATAACAAAAATGAAAGGGTAAAGGCTGCAACAAGGTCACCGATAAGAAGCTCCTATCCTTTTCAGGGGGACGTAATGAATGTGTATATACTAGTTTAACCAACCAAACAGGTAATATTATCGACCAATTTGATTTGTTATTTATTTTGAGGGCTAAAAATGTATGGAATTAATCTTATGTGATATATATCTGTATGCTAAATATGAAGGCTCTTTCTTTGTGCGGATAACAAAGTGTTACTTAAAATCGTGAGAAAGGTAGCCGGGCTAGGTATTGAAAAGAGCAAGCCAAACATATCTAAAAATTGGACTGTGATTGGAACGAAGCCTTCAAATCTCAATTAATCTCAATTAGAAATAGGATGATTCATTTTTATATGTACGAGATTTAGAGCAAAAAGATTCATTTGTGCCTTAAAAACTTGTGAAAGGATGCCGAATATCTTAGAGCGTGATTGAATGTTCAATGAAAGCATTAGACAATTCTGAGTGAGCAGGTAGGTGAGAATCAATTTGAAAATTCTGAAGTTAAACAAATAAAGGTTGCTTGTTTTTGTTCTAGATACATATTACATTTCAAGGTGCAATGCCCACTTTATTCTTTTGGTAAATGTATGTCTGTGAACTCACACTGTGATGAGTTGCTAAATTTATGTTTGCTTTGGTATACAAGATTTAATTCAGAAGAACATGGTTGAAGCAAAGCTACAATGGAATGCTTTGTATGTCATATGGTGGGGAAAGTATTTTTGTAATCCCCATTGTTTTCTTGGTAACTAAACATGGCAAAATTTATGGAAAATTTGATTTTTTCATACTTTTCCGTCATCTGAATGGGGCCTAAAAGGAAATGAAAGAGGAGAAAAGGCGTGAAAATGAGTGGAGGGGAAAAAAGGAAAATGATTTTAATAATCTTCTTTTTATCAAGAGGAGTGATTTTTGCATTTCTCAAATTGATTTAGGGCACTTCTTTTTTTCTTTTAGTGGCTTAATTCACAAAATAACCCATGCATTTTGTAAAAAATTATTGCATTAAGGGGTAGTTTAGTATTTTCAAAACACAACTAAAAAAAAATGAGTAGTGCCATTAGGAAAAAAGAGTGTTAAAATCATTCCCCAAAAACACCCGCCAAATATGTCATGGTATTTTTGTTATTATAAAAAAACGGAACGGTTCAAGGAACACCCAAAAAAACACCTAAAAAAACACCCCAAATTTCAATCTTATAGTTCCCGATCAACTTTTTATGATCCGAACCGTTCAATGTGTGCAAAATGTGATTTTAAGGGTGTGTGAGAAATTAGCAAAAAAAATGACTAGGAAAGGTTTGATTTGAGCAGTTTTTATTTGAACCGTTCAATAAAAAACTATTCGAAACTGTTCAGATCAAGCCCTTCCCGGTCACTTTTTTTGCTGATTTCTCACAATTAGCCTTAAAATCACGTTCTGATCACATTAAGCGGCTTGGATCATCAAAATTTGATCGGGAACTATGAGGTGTTTTTTTATGTGTTTTTTTGGGTGTCCCCGGAACCGTCCCGATAAAAAAATAAGTTGGGTAGATTTTTTTTCATCTTTATTTAAAAAAATAAGTTGGGTAGATTTTTACTTTTTAGATTTCTCTTACCATGAAAAAAAAATAATCTCCAAAAAAAAATTAACAAATGCGAGAAAAATTAAACAAAGACAAAAAAAAAAAAAAGACAAGGAGCTTATTTAGTCAAACAATTGCAAACTACAGTATTAAAGTACTAAGGCCCCGTTCCGGAAACCTTCTTAAAAAATAAGTACTTATTTTGCCACTTCTCCTTAAAAAATAAGAAGGGTCATTCCACAAAACCCAAATAAAAAGTTCCTTTCACATTTTCAAACTCAAAAATCATGTAAATGAAAAAAAAATTTCAATTTTTTTTTGCACCGTATTAAAGATCTCAATGAGATCTATCAAACAAGATCCATAGTGATAGGAAAATTATTTGCGTAAACACATGATTTTTTAGCTTGAAGTTGCCTTATACAAAAAATAAGACTGTTGCTATGATAATGGGCGCCGGCGGAGGGAAATCGTATCGGCGGCCGCGCCGGGCCGTCTCCGGCCACCGGACGGCCGATCCGAGCCGTCCAAAAATTCAAAAAAAAAAAACCGAGGGGGCCATCGCAGGAATCAACTGCATCCGAGGTGTGTAGGGTGCTTGATCCGAGCACCCATTTTCCGTGTATATGTGATGATCATATATACACGGAAAAGGGGTGCTCGGATCATGCACCCTACACACCTCGGATGCCGTTGATTCCCGCGATGGCCCCCTTGGTTTTTTTTTTTAGAATTTTTGGACGGCTCGGATCGGCCGTCCGGTGGCCGGAGATGACCCGGCGCGGCCGCTGATACAATTTCTCTCTCCGGCACCCATTGGTTCCTATATAAATTCTGAAAAATAAGCACCTCCTTCTTATTTTTTGGGGAACAAGCCTTCTTATTCAACAAAAAATAAGTTCTTATTTGGGTTGTGGAACACAGCGTAAGAATCATGTTACAGTTGTTACTTGGTTTTTGGAATTCCTCCGAAAGTTGTCTTTGGGGCCCACATGAGTCCTTGGTGCGCCCTTATCATTTCCGTCAGATTTTTGGCTGGATCTTTGTTTCAGAAGATGTAGAGAACACTTGAAAACTGAAAAGTTACTTGTTTGATTCTCTCTCATAAATATTCTTTTCAAATTTGTTGACTGTTTCGTTATCTGTATTTTTTATTTTTAGTAATTTTTTCACTTATTTTTTTACTTTTTGAATATATATATAAATATATATATATATATAACATATTTCTACTTGAAAAGTCAAAAAGCTTTTTAAAATGTATCACCTCCTGTCACATTTTATCTCAAAAATATATAACATTTTTCAACACTGAAACCAAACAAGACTGAGAATTCAATGCGGATGCGTGAGGAAAAAATTAATGGCGTGTGCGGTATGAACACAGGCGTATGAGGACTTGTCGACGTCTAACTTGTGAATAGACGAGTGTGCCTCAATCTGACTTCGCATGTAATGCGATTGGTGTGTCCCAAAGGTTGAGGCCACAATGTTGTTTGTGGTTTGTCTTGAGCAAGAACTTAATAATTTTCCAACCGTGTGGAAAGCAAAACGAAATGAAAAAAAAATTAACTTTATTATATTGAAATAATAAAATCAATCATCAATCAATCAATATACTATGCAAATGTGTTTTGCCTTCAAAAGTATCCAAACCCCCAATTCTATTTTTCTAAATTTTTGAATATCTTTTGTTTATAAAAAGAGAGAGAGAGAGAGAGAGAGAGAGAGAGAGAGAGAGAGAGAGAGAGAGAGAGAGGGAGAGGGTGCTATTATACGTCCATGGAGCACCGTCACATGATGCCTTAAACGCATTCTTCACCACACGTATGTCTTCCAGTACATAGAACGAGAACATTTATAGCGTGCGTCAAATTAAACTATCTTTTATATCGACTAGCATTATGCCTGTTCATACACATGACCAAAAAAAGGACAGGGGGTGTGTGCTGTGCAGCTTCGGGCTGCACAGCGTGCTGCACGGCCTCCGGCTAGGCTTTTCCGATATCGGTCCGACGATCGGAGACGTTCACCGCGTAGAGCTCGTCGAGTTCTCCACGAGTATCAAAAATCAGCTCGATCAAATATCGTTAAGGGCCTCATCCGAACATATATAACTTGAAAAAAAATGAATCCTAATGGATACGAAACACTGGATCAAAACCACTAAATCCATTTTTTCAGATTATATATGTTCGGATGAGGCCCTTAACGATATTTGATCGAGCTAATTTTTGGTACTCAAGAAGAACTCGACGAGCTCTACACGGTGAACGTCTCCGATCGTCGGACCGATGCCGAAAAAACCTCGCCAGAGGCCGTGCAGCACGCTGTGCAGCACGAAGCTGCACAGCACACACCCCCTGTCCCCAAAAAAATACTAAAGTGATTTTTTTTTCCATGCATCGAATGGACACCGCACTAGTTGAATTACTAGTGAATGTAAAATGAACTGGAAGAAAAAATACGAGACACTTATAGAAACAAAAGGATTGAATTAAAAACTTTTGATTGGTGCTGGACCCTTTTTTCCATCTTGGGTTCTTGTATATATAGGCTGATAAAAAGTCTCCAACAGCCTTGGCACGATTTTCCCGCCTTCTCCTCTTTTGTTAACAAGTGTCCCACCTCTAGCTTCCATTAAGAAATCATGGGATTATGCAACAATTCCCAATTATTCCCTTCTTTCGAATTGGGGATGGTGTTGTGCAGTAGTGTGAGCAGCACTGTGCTGTACACTTCTGAGCCATCGGATCATACATCCGACAGCTCGAATCTCATCTCGGTAATGAACGGTTCTCGATCGTTGGTTACCGATATGAGATTCGAGTCATCAGATGCATGATCCAATGGCTCGGAGGTGTACAGAACCAACCCGAAGTGTGGATTGCCCCACTAACTCATTTCATGCTCTTTAAAGGATCGTTGGTTACCAAGATAAGACTCGACTCATCGGATGCATGATCCGATAGCTCGGAGGTGCATAGCACCAACCTGAAGTGTGGATTGCCCCACTAACTCATTTCATGCTCTTTAAAGGATATATATAATTGGCCATTTAATGAAATGGCCAGTTGAAAAGTGCCAGCAAACCAAATCCCCTTTCCGTGGTATTATTGAAGAACCATCCTTCATATGCCTCTACAAAATTCATTCAAATAATAAAGCCCAAGAGGCCATATCCCATATCTCATTTGGACCGAAATCAACTGGGCTTCAATTTGCATTAGTGCAGCCCATTGATTTTAATCCACCAAATCTTTATTTCATGGCCCATTTTTTTAGGGAAAATGACAGCCAATGAAGTGTTTAGATAATTAATACCCTCCACGGACAAGCTAAGAATATTTGTTAATGCTGAAAATGTCCTTGTAGGATATTAATTATCCAAACACGTTCTGAACCGTCATTTTCCCTTTATTTTTAAAATGGTTCGCTTTTTGGGACAATTTTGGAATAGTAAACTCACTAAATTGTGACCAGCCTCGAACGTGAGTTTCACTCCAAAGGTACTCTCCCTTTATATTAGAATAGATTCTTGTAATATTACGTACTTTAATTAGTGTATACAGACATGCTATAAGTTGAAAAGAACAAATAATTCAACTTTACTTGTATCACCAGTCAGGTCCTATTTCACATCTTTTCATAGTGGACGTGCTAATTTGTCTATATTGATCACTGTCCTATATCATATGGCCGTTATTGTGCTCTACTTGGACCTAAACCCAACGCAATACAAAACACTTCATTGAGGGTGTGTTCCACTAACTAAAATAAGTACGTCTTGTCTCGTAAAGCGAAAAATAAGGACCTTAGCTGAATGGGGCCTGAGTTTTTGAAGGAGGGATCTCCTCGATACTCTCTCCTCTTCGGACTTTAATTGAGGAGTGTAGAAGCATACTTTCATCCGCCGGGAGGAGCTCTATCGGTCACACCTTCAGGGAAGAAAAACTTTGTTGCCTACAAGCTTTTGAAGATGAGAACATAAAAAAGGAGAATCATTTTTGTTTCCCATGTGACCCCCGAATGAGATTCTTGATTTGTTGATTGCAGATGTGGCTGGTGTAGCAAAAACATGTGTTGCAAATCTTGAAATTTGTTAGTAACCTATAAAACTTATTCAAGATAACATGAACAAAAAATGCGGCCACGTGTCCGCTAAAGCTCACAAAATGTAGTTCTCCTTGAAACTTCAATAAATCATAGTCACTGTATTACTGGAAAGGTAATCAATTCAACCTTTGCTTCATAAAATATAAGCCTATAGCCAAAAAACAGTTCTTGGCCTAAGTTTCTACTTGCCACATTTAGCACAACTCTATCACACAAAAACTGGACACAACCCAGAAAAGAGGCAAAGAGTTTAAACAACTAACCAACAATATCAGCACAAAACTCTTGGTGAGCCGCCAATTTCTATTTTTTCAGCAACTCAACGACCCTTCTCATGGAGGGCCTGCTAATGGGCAAGGCCGATGTGCAAAGGAGAGCGACGTTCAAAACTTTCTTGATTTCTTTGTAATCACTTGTTGATGGGTTCAACCTCTGATCTATAAGCTGTCTCCAATCTATGCAAGGATTGGTGGCCACGCCACTTCGTTCTTGTGGAGATGATTTGGCAACCTCAGTTACCCATTTGACAATGTCCTTATTTTCACCAAAGGAGTCGTCGTTAGGTCTCTTACCAGTTATGAGCTCCAACAAAACCACGCCAAAGCTGTAAACATCACTTTTCTCATTCACTCTTAGTGTGTAGGCATACTCTGCAACGAGTAAAACACAGTTTTAACAGTATGGATAAGTTTATGACATTATTGATGAGGTAATGAGTACCTACACAAAACTAGCAGCAGATTACCAAACGGGAGGGAGATACCCATGAACAAAAAGTGAGCCACTAAAAAAGACCACAAAAATTCACATTGCATGACTGCATATTTTATGTCCTTGCATGTTTGTTACCTCCCATTGTTCCTTGAGTGACGCAAGTCAAATACCCATTTGATATGCATTCACTTGGGATATATTTGGATCATGGATGCATGCAGGGAGGAAAAGGAAAGGAGGAAGTACAGAATTTGAGAAAGCCAGTGGCTCTCACTTTGGTTTGAGAACAACGGGAGCAGACTATAACATGGGCTAAATGTGAGAGGTTCGGAAAAAAATTGTGCAAAGGGTACTAACTCACATTCCCAGAGTGAAACAATTGAATTGTTATACCTTTTCGCCCCATGCAGTGTGGGTAAAAAATATGGATTTCGGTTAGTAGCTTTGTCAAGGTCTATGATGATAGATACTTGGGACTGATCATTTTATTATTTGTTTCCTCACCAACAATTCAAGTTGCCAAAACCTTTGTACCCATTGAGCTACAGTCGTCTAACTCACATACTATGCCATCATATATACTATAAATGATGAAGTACAAATTACAAAGACCAAGATCATCTAGGAAAAAACTCACCAGGAGCAATGTAGCCACATGAACCAGCAACACGCGACATGGCTCCATCGCCTTCCCTCACATTGTGCTGCAATGTCTTGGCCAGCCCAAAATCAGCCACTCGCGGCCCAAACTCTTCGTCCAACAAAATGTTGTTGGACTTAACATCCCGGTGAATAATAGGTGGGACGCAGTCGTGGTGCAAGTAGGCCAGCCCACTGGCTACCCCAACCGCTATCGAAAACCTCTCAGCCCAATTCAGTAAAACCCCACCCTTGTCTCCATGCAACAAGTCTCCCAAACTCCCATTCTCCACGTACTCGTACACCAAAATCCTGAAATCCTCTCCAACACAACTCACCAACAGTTTCACAACATTTGCATGCCGGATTCTTCCGAGCGTCTCCACCTCTGATTGGAACAGCGCCTCTGTATCCCCTCCCTTGTTGCCTCCCCACAGCCTCTTAACCGCCACAGTCTCTCCACTCTTGATCTTCACCTTGTAAACCTGGCCCGACCCTCCTGACCCTATTAAGTTTTCCTCAGTTAATGAGTCCAACAAGTCCTCTTCGTTGAATTCAACTCTCTGGAATGAGGTAATCTTCAATGTACCCTGTTTCTTACTAAAAAGTATACAAATAGTTTTCCGTTTAAGGAGCCAGATAAGAGTCCCAATCATCACCAAAGTGACGGCCACTAGAACTCCTATGACGTACAAGCTAACCTGTTTGGGTTTTGGGCATTTTGGGAGCGGGTTAAGGTCCGGACTACATAGACCCGGGTTACCCATTAGACTAGGGAGAAAAAACTCACTATTGAAACCACTAGGTAGTTCACCTTTCAGTTTGTTATTGGACAGATTGAACTTGTTAAGCTTCAGCTTCGTCAATTCCACCGGTATCTCACCCGAAAGCGAGTTCCCATCGAGGTCTAAGTACGTCAACACCGGTAGATTCCCAAGTTCACTCGGTATTTCGCCCGTAAAATCGTTACGAGACAAACTTAACTCCGTTAGATCTTTCCATGAACCAACACTCTTTGGAATCTCACCAGTTAACATGTTTTCCTCGAGGTTCAGAGTCTGTAACTTGTTCAACTCAGTTATGCACAACGGCAACTCATTAGATAATCGATTTCTGCTTGCATCAAGATATACAAGTTCTTTCAATAGACAAATTTCCTTCGGAACTCCGCCGGTTAAGTTGTTACTGGCGATTCGTATATCCGTCAAGTTTCGAGCTTTTGAAATGGAAGGAGGAATTGAGCCATCGAAATTGTTGTTTTCCAGCTGCAGAGTTGTGAGTCCAGAAAAACTCCAGAACCCAACAGGAACCAGTCCAGAGAGATTGTTACCAAACATACGTATGTAATTAAGACTGGTACAATCACCATACAACGTCGGAATAGGACCTGTGAGTTTGTTACCAAAAGTGCAAAGGTGTCCAAGTTTTTTCCTGTGACAGAGGAGCGGAGGCAACGGACCGACGAATTCGTTATAACTGAAGTCGACACTAGTGAGGTCAGAATTACGCCCTAAATCAACGGGTAATTCACCGGAAAACCTGTTGTTGAATAGCTTCAGGACTGAGAGGTTGGGGTTTGTGGCTAGGCTTTCGGGGATTTCGCCGCGGAAACCATTGTCGTTGAGACCGAGTTCTTGTATAGGCATTCCGGCGATACTCGCGGGTAGATTTCCGGTGAGGTTGTTCTGAGACACGTCGAGTTTGACAAGCGAAGTCAAGTTCGATAGAGTTCTTGGCAGTTCACCTGCCGAGCATCCAAGAAATATGGGATTACTTCAAAACATTAGGATGGATTTTTCCTGAAAAGTTTGTCTATAATTAAGGATTTTATACAAGTTATATTTTTGTTAAATAGAGTTTTAGTTGATTTGTACGAGTGTTCCGGGTCCCTGTAGCGACCTCAAGTCGTTGCACCATGTAGTGTGCCATCCGAATAGTTCGTTTCCACAATTAATAATTCAAATTCGTTGAAATATTCTTACCGCTCAAATGTAACTATCACCGATAAGAGTAACAAACATACATCAAGTATAAATTGATAGGATGGACGGCTCAAATGCACGCTACATAGTGCAACAACATGAAGTTGCTACAGGGATCCGGGATCCATTTTCTGGGCACCCGTTTAGTCCGTTTAAACAATGGGAGAAACTCAACCTTAGACCTGATGTTATTAAATTTTTTATCTCACATTTTTGTCGATATTATTTGCTCCTTTGTAATTTGTTGGTTAACTCTTCTTTATAACGTTTGTTGGGATAATGATTCCAGATTCATACCACGAGAGAATTAGGAAAATATAAAATCAAATCATGGACCACACTGAAATGAATTTTAGGACACTAAAAACGGAAAAGGTAATTATTTTACTTATAGTTGCAAATTTTACATTTAAACTCTTTTTGTGGGGATGAATGATTAATTAAAAAAATGTAACCTGAATTTAAAAGAAGCCAAAAAAATACGAAAACAAAAATTTAGGACTAATATTTTAGCAATAAAAAATGTAATTTTTTACCTGATAATTGGTTCCTGTACAGCTCTATTTGTGTCACGCTTTTCAATCCACCAATTGCGCTAGGGATTTCACCGGAGAGATTGTTATCTGATAAATCTAAATTGGTGAGAGAAACGAGATTTCCGATGGCCTCGGGGATTTCACCGGAGAGATTGTTTTCTGATAAATCTAAATTGGTGAGAGAAACGAGATTTCCGATGGCCTCGGGAATCTTTCCAATAAGGTTCGACAACTCAAGATAAAGATTCTCAAGCTTTGTAAGGTTTCCGATCGACGAAGGCAGCGGGCTCGCGAACGGATTGTAACCGAGTTCGAGATGAGTTAACTCGGTGAGATTTGTCAAGAACTCAGGGATTGGGCCGTTGAGGAAGTTCGAAATCAGACGGAGGATTTTGAGCGCCGGAAACCGACCGAAACTCGCCGGGATTACGCCGGTGAAGTTGTTGAAGCTGAGATCGAGCGTTGTTAAGTTGGTAAAGCCCGGCGATAATTCCGGTAGTTTTCCGACGAAGAGGTTGGAGGAGAGGTCTAATGAGATTAGGTGAGAGCAGAGAGAAAGGGACGTGGAGGAGAGAGAGCCGTTGAGGTTGTTGTTGGAGAGAGAGAGGTTTTGGAGGGTCGGGATACGGCAGAAGTTGGCCGGGAATGGGCCGGCGAGTTCGAGATCGGAGAGGTCGATGGAGACGACGGCGCCGTTTTGGGGGTCGCAGGTGATGCCTGTCCAGTTGCACGGCGCGTTTGGGCTCGTCTCGACCCAGTCGCCGAGTCGATTATTTGGTTCGTCGAGTTGGTTGTTCTTGACTCGGAGTAAAACGGCGACGTCTCTTTTAGTTGAACTAACAACAGATGTCACACAACTGACGAACAAGAACAGTGATAGAAGTGGAGCAACAAGAACTGCTGCTTTCTGAGAACTCATTTTCTGCTAGAGAGAGAGAGTGTGTGTGTGTGTGTGTGTTAAGGGTCTATCAGAAGAAGCATTTTGGGATTATGCTGAAGAGGAGAGAGAGATTGGTGCATGGGTGACAAGTGACTGAGATTTGGCAAATACAGAGTGAGTGGATTAGCAAAAAGAGGAGGGTAATTATGAGGTTTGTTATCGCAGTGGAAAACTCGTGGGCTTGAAGCTTTTGGGATTCTCTCTCGTGTGGCCCCCCAAAAGTGAAAGTATTGTTTGTCAAGATGTTCGAGGAAACCACGTCCGCTGATGTTGTATGTTCCTGACCAAAAATAAAACGCCAAAGTTTGTTCTGCGTCGTCTGAAGTGTTGCCGTTTCATGTTGCTGATGGCAAATGCTGATCAGGGCATTTTTTTGGAGGTGGTTTATTAGGGGTTTAAATTGAGATTTGGAGCATGTGAAAAATTGTAGAGAGTATAGATAAAGATGTAGTAGTAAATTGGGTTTGACTCTGTTTTGTTTGGATTTTTAGGGAGATTTTAAATGGAAATGACTAATGAGCGGAGATAGATAAATAATAATCGTACTTCTAAAAATTTATAGTATTAAAAACCATGCGTAAAAGTTTTGAGATCCAAAATAACAAGCAATGATACTTGCAAACACACTCACGTGGGTGGAGGACCCTTCACACGATGCACCTGAAAGTGTATACAAGTGTTTTGTACAATGTGTATCATTGGCGTGTTTGTGTTTAAGTAATTTGCATTTCAGAGAAACTACAGAGAAAAATCTTTTTAACGGAGGGTTCTGTGAGCAGTTTGTTTACGGGGATGAATCGCAACGGTCCAAGAGTGTCCAAAGCCAAAACGGATAAATCGTAAGAACAAATTAGAAACAACAAATCGTAAGAACAAATTAGAGCTGCGTAGCTAAGCACAGTTTCTTGTTGCTGACGAAGAGGTCGAGATTTTGAGACTTGAAAAGTTAAATTCATTCATATACCGCATTCAATTACTGGAGTAATATATGTGATTATTAGTATTTTTTTTTTATTTGTTTCTGCTCGAACCATAGTAATTGCAATTTCAAGGAACTGGAAAGGGTTTCGAGAATGGTTCAATAAGTTTTTTTTTATAATTTATTTATGGAGATGAGAAGGTTTGGCTTTTTAGAGACTCCCAAAAAATCACATCTACATAATTATTTTGATGACCGGATGGATGTTTGGACTAGTTTGCATGCACCTCGATTAATTTCGGACTTTTGAAGTTAACGACCAAAAAAATCACCTCGTAGTGAGCAACCCTGTAGTAGTTTCCATAGTGTGCAATCCGAGCCGTTCATCTCGACAATTAATGGTTCAGATATGTTATTATCTTTTATTGGTAAAACATAACTTTATTTGGTAAAAATTAATAATGAATCTGAATCATCGATTGGAAAAACAGACGATTCAAATGATTACTACACCCTTTTAGTGACTTGCTCATTACTAGTCCCCCGTCTGAAAATCACATCTAGATAATTGCTAAGCCGAGACGTTGGAATCAAATTAATCAACCACGTGAATCTTTAGGAAAGATTAGTTACAGGTTAGGCATAAATGCAACGAATTTGGACATTTTGTGGACAGTGGCGTAACTCATATTTTCAGGAAAAAGTTAAATACTCCATTGCTTCAATCTGGCCCCGTTTCACTTAACTTTTAGTATCATTTTTGTCTTTATTCAATTTTTTTTTCGCCTACTTTCATTTTGCGACAAATTTTGTGGATTATTGATTTGTCTCGACGAAAGAAATCGAAAAAGTAAAATTTCTTTACTTTTAGCCAAATATTTTTGGAAATAACCACTTTTTAGCAACAATATTTTTTTTGACTTTTTTAATTAAAAGTGGTTATTTCTAAAAATATCGCATTCCTTTCGTCGAGACGAATCAATAATTCACAAAAGTTTGGCGCAATACTAACAAATGCAAAAAAAAAAAAATCAAATAAGAAAAAAACTACAGTAACTTATTTTGTGTAAAAAAGTTAAGTGGAACACCACCTAAGGCTAAATTGGAGGGAAGGGGAGGTTCTTCTGTGGAACTAAACCAATATGAGGAATATGGTTGGTGAAAATTATCCAGATTCTATTTTGAGAGCCTAATATTCTTTTGTTGGTCTGGTTCATTTGGGTAATGTGCTGATTTCGTTAGGGAAAATGACGGTTCTGGATGTGTTTGGATAATTAATACCCGCCAAGGACATTTTCAGCATTAACAAATATTTTTAGCTTGTCCTTAACGGGTATTAATTATCTAAACACGTCATTGACCGTCATTTTCCCATTTCGTTATAATTAAATACTCAACCAAATTGTTTTCTACTTTAGTAGTTAGTTAGTTAATTGAATTTATATATTTACCCACGAATTTTAAAAGCTTCAAGTCATAATTGGGCCGAAAAAACCGAGTTTTTTTTTTTCCTATTTAATGAATACAGGTCTGTGTCATTTTTTTAACTTGTACTTAGAATGCAAATATATATATATAGGATGCTCTTCAGTCCCTCAAAAGGATTAGATGGACGATCTTATTAAGCGGTCACTTGTGTGTTCTCTTTTAGGGTCACTGCCTTTAATAATCAAAATTGTTTATTTTTAAAATCTCTCGTCGACAATAATAATCTTGTTAAAAATTACGTTGATCAAATACCAATTAACATTAAAACAGATAATGAAGATCCAACTAGAAGGACAACTGCTAACGATTTACTTGTTAGATGTTAGGCTGCATTAAATTAGGAATGAAGTCGATGACAGACAATCTTCACTTGTAAATCGTAGTAATTGACTTTTCTAGTATTAAAATGATGAACGATCCAACCACTTGTATTTAATGTAGTAGTAATAAGTTAAGACTTTATTTTTCTAAGTTTTTTTTTTTTTTTTGGAGCTCTTTCATGTTTCGTACTTATTTGAATTTTTTTTTTTTTTTTGTGTTTGTTAGTTTTGCCCCAAAATTTTGCGGAATATTATCAAAACAAAATTACTTAACCCAAATTTTTTTAAAAAATCCAAGATAAAGCCCCAAAAGCCTATTTTTTGGGTTTTATCTTTGATATTATCAAAAATATTTGGGCAAAAATAATTTTTTTTTACTTTTTCAATTATTCTCGTCAACACGAATCAATAATCCACAAAAAGTTTGACGCAGAATTAACAACTGCAATTTTTTTTGAAGAAGGATGAAACAAGAAAAAAATTCCCAAAAAGCTTGGGAGAACAAGGTCTAAATCACATAATGCGTGTGCGGGAGTACGAACATGAGCTTGAAAGGATTATGAGCATGAGTGCAGAACAAGGATTGAGCGCGGAAGTGAAAAGCCCTACTGAAAGATTATGCTCTTATCTTTTCGGGCTTTTTTCTTGTTTTGTCCGTTGTCCTTTTTTGAAATTCGTAATATTTGTAAATCACTTATATCTTTTAACTTATAGGAATAAGGTTTAATGTTATTTAAGAAATTTATTTAGCAAAACTAATTCGGATATGTCAAACAAAATTCATACCGAATAAAGTGTTATAAATTCTTTAATCCGGTAAGACAAGCGACGAATAAATCAATTGGAGTATATTGGCAGTTGCAAAAGATCATAAAGCAACTTTTGAGTAGCCGTGAAGAATCAGCTGAGCGTGTGGTAGAATGTCGCGTCACTTCGAAATTCCGAAGCTTCTTCTATTTTAATCTAAAAAGAATTGAATTAAACATATAGACGAGCGTGCAAGTGGATTGACGGTCAAGCTTCATTTTTCTTGCCATAGTCATTAGCCAAAAATAATACTCCCCTCTTTGTGTCCATTCTTTTGTTTCACGTTTTATTTTAATTAGATAAAATATTAATTATAACTTTTAATTGGTAATATTTTTTATATGCAATATGAATCTTGTTTGATAGATCTCAACGAGCTAATTTAAACGATGTTTTCAAAATTACCTAAAATATTATTAGACTGTAAGATATAATCAACCGAAAAGTAGCATGAACTTCCAAAAGAGCCGTTCAGCTAGTGGCTACTGGCTTTTTATTTTTTTTTCCTATTCAATTTTTTTTCACATTTGTTAGTTTTTCATCAATTTTTGGGGATTATTAATTCGTCATAACGAAAGGAATCTAAAAAGTAAGAAATTACGATCGAAACCTAATATTTTTGAATAAAGACAAAAATAAGCCAATAAGCCAACTATTTCGTCTTTATTCAAAAAAAATTAGGTTTCGATCACAATTTTTTACTTTTTAGATTCTTTTCATCATGACGAAGTAATAATCCCCAAAAAATTGTCGAAAAACTAAAAAATGCGGAAAAAATTTGAATAAAGACAAAAAAAAAATCCACTTGGCTTATTTAGCCAAACGGACGGAGGGAGTAATAGTAATTATCTAAAAGCATCCCCAATGGAGTCCAATTTTATTCACCCAAAAGAGAGTGAACATTACCCTCATTCTTATTAGTTGAAATGGTGTGAATCTCACCACAAAGTGATGTCATGTTTACCATATAATACACTTTTTGATAAGTATAACATCACTTTGTGGTGGAAGCCACACTATTTTAACCAATATGAATGAGGGTAAGGCCATCCACAGTGGTATAATCAAAAATAGATAACCAAAAGTTGACACATCAGCTTTTGATTATTCACTTAAGAGATTGCTAAGCTTAACAATGTTGAGGTTCACAATGGTCACTTCTAGTCCATAACCAAAATAAGGGGTCCACTACAATTTCACACAATCTCTCTCTCTCTCTCCTTTTGTTTCCCGCCATTCACTTCCCTCCATTACGTTTTTTTTGGGCAAAAATATATCGAATATATGGTGTTCTTCCTAGAGTTATCTATCAAAACAACACCGATTTTTTTTTCTTCCTATTCCTATAACCTATATCACAAATCCACCACTCTCTTAATCTTTCAAAAAAAAAAAAAAAACAGATGCGTTCTTAAATTTGAAAAGAATACAAGGTTCTTCCTCTTCTTTTTTTTTGTGTGCAAGGTTCTTTGTTTACTCAACCATAGGGGGAGGAACAAAAAAATGAATAACCACTTTTTAGTCAAAAAAATCAATTTTTTTTTGCTAAAAAGTGATTATTTATCAAAATACTTGGGTAAAAGTAAAAAAAAAAAAAAAACACTTTTCCCGATTCCTCTCGTTGAAACGAATCAATAACCTATAAAAGTTTGGTGCAAAACTAAAAAATGCGAAAAAAATTCAAATAAAGACAATTTTCAAATTTAAGTTAAGTTTAAGTTAAATTCATAAGAATGCATCATAAAATAGAAACGTAAAAGAAGAGTAAAATACCTTAGGCCATCCACAGTGGTATAATCAAAAGACAATTGTTGTTAAAGTTAACAATATTTGTGCAAAAAATGGTTCACAATGGTATAATCAAACTTAGCAACATCCTTAGAAATAATCAAATTTTGGGTTTTGGATAATCAAAATTAGCAACCTTTTTCAATAATCAAAATTTGTGAACCCCACATTACATAAGTTAACTGGTTCCAAAATTTATATATACTCGTATTTCAACTACTATTTTATTCTTTTCTTCTTCACTTGCTCTATATCTTTTTCGCTTCAACTACAAATTGTTTCTCTTTCTTTTCTTCCAAAAGTAAAGCTCATATTTCTCGATCATCTATAATTTAACTCATCGTTGCTGGATTAATATTCACCTTTTTAAGTGGAAGGTGAACAAAACTCAACTCTACGCAATGGTAATAATCAAAATCAATAACCAAAATGTGTCACGTCAGCATTTGATTATCCATTTAGTTCATAATCAAACTTAACAACCTCTATCTCCACATTAGTTATTTTTGCATCCCTAACCAAAAAAAAACCCCACTATACACAATACACATTTGTCCAATCGTAAACGAATTCTAATCACACACTCGACCACACCAAATTAATCGTCTCGATTAGACGATTCCAATGTAGGGTGTTTTTGAGTTTTGATTATTGGTTAAAGTTGTTAAGTTTGGTTATGAAATGAGTGAAATTTGGTTATTTGCTAAAAGACTTATAATTTTACTTATTACAATGTGGGATGTTTTTTGAGCATTGTTGTTAAATTTGCTTATCCACACTCATTTGCTTATTACAATGGGGATGTTCTAATCTACTGCTCTATTATTGAAGAATGTAACGCAAACTGCTAGCAGCACCTTGAAAAAATTTCAACAGAATTTTAAATTTCCAACTAATAATTTTTTGGTTAACATGGAGAAGATTATATTAATAATAGCTCAGCGGCAATTACATAACAGAGTTCATTACAAAAAATTTGGATGAAACCAAACTAATCATCTAACTATTGTAAATGAGAGAAAAAAAACAAGTCAACTGATCTTTCACCCCGACTCAGATGTTGATTTTGACGCAAACAATGGCACTTGTGATCTGTTATATATTCATACCTACAAATTAGCAGTTTCAAAAGAGATAAAGTGCTGGCCAAGGATAAAGGACAACAAATACCCAGAGGATCAGATGGACTCCAATCAAGAATGAACGCACCAATAAATTTCCAAAAAACTACAGATTTGACAAGCCTCCACGAATTGTCTCACCAAAAATATCATGTACGATACAAGCATTGTTGACACAAATATCATTGTGAAGCAACATCGTCTTTGAAAGAACCCGATCTATAAACAAATATTCGTCCAAAGACAAAACTAAAACTCTTGAGAAAACGAGAGACAAAACTCTCACAAATCAAACAAAAAGTCGCTGACTTGAAGAGACGAAAGAAAAATAAAACAAAGAGACAAGTATAAAGGCCTTTCCTTCCCACTGATGCACAGGTGGGGAGGGGAAGGGAGAAGAAAGATCTTGGTGGTTGCTAGGGTTTTGAGAGATTCCAACCAATATGAGGAGAGGTGGCTCCGCACTTGGGGATAAGTATTGGTTTGTTCTTTAACACCGTTAGGACCCATTTGTTGGAAGGATGAGATTTTTGGTGGATAAGAAACAATTGTGATAAAGGGTGGATATGTTATGGGGGGATTAACTAAGAGGAAGGATTAGCTTATACTCTCTCCGTCCCAAATTCAATGTCCTTTTTCGGCAATTGTGTCATTTATAAAATTTCTTATATTTTTCAACATATAATATTTTTCAAGATTTTAAAAATTTGTATAATCGAACTAATTGAGATCTATCAAACAACGTACATTAATTGTATATAAAAAAATATTATAGATAAGAAGATATAGACATTATTTTGAGACCTCCCAAATAGTGAAAAGTGACAGTTAATTTGGGATGGATGGAGTACTTGATTTGAGTAATAGTTGAAATGGGTGGATAAGAGTGGATGAGGTATGAATTTACTTAATTGCCCTCACTAAAATTAAACTCATTATTAAAAGCTCTTAAGCAAGTGTGGGCTACCACAGCCCCGGGTGTATTCTAAAAAAATTGAAAAGTCACAACCCGGATTTATGGTTTGCCATCCGAGAAACCATTTGATTTTGAAAAATGATTAATTGAATTGAAAACCAGAGATTCGTTTGAGGATTTGGAAGCCATGTTACAAGGAAGGAAGGGTTTTACGGCACCCCCTGCCCGACTTAAAATCGGTATCTACTAAGCATTTACGGGATTTTCGAAAATAGTTTGTTTCATTGGACAACTAGCAAATATTCACAAATATAGCAAGTAAAGAGGTGCACACCTGTGTTGGTGTAGAATGCATATTGATGAGATAATGCAAGATATTAGGATGACGCATAAAATAGAAATCTGCTACTGAGAGCACTCCCGAGCTCTCAGGACTTCACTCCTGAGCGCTCAGGAGTTCTGCTACCTGATCCTACAAACTTTGGTTAAGCAAGTATACTGTAATGTTTGAAGTGAAAGAAATATTAATGATACAGGCTAATGCTCAGCAAAGAATTTAAACAGCCAAGAACTGGCCTGAGAAATCCAAATCTTGCCTCATTGCATTTGAAATTAAAATTGAACAGGTTCTGGAAGTTCTAGAATGCCTCCAATATTAACAAAGGCGTTAAGAGAGAATTTTCAAGGAAAATGTAACTTTAGCATACTAATCTCGATATGTTATTTTCACTTTGTTTTCTGAAAATGAAAATGCTTCTGGAAACATCTGAAAACTCTGGATTATTCACAACAAAATTTAATGATATGGTTATAAGATCTCCAAAATATTCATTTTCCTTGAATACACGATCAGAAAAATAGAAACGTGAACAAAACCACTCCAGAGCACTCAAAAGCATTCCTGAGCGCTCGGGAGTCCCAAAAAGCTCATTTGAAAATTTTGTATGCAACTCTTTTGCCCTTGTTTTATGATAAGGCCATTCAACCACACATCCAACAGGAAATACTAGAGTGGGCTGAATGGCCTCCCTCAGAAGGGAAACAACCCTTAGTGATTTGAAAAAGTAGAAGAATTCTACCTTCTTGAGTGGAACTTTACTTCTTGGCTGGATTTTGAAGATGGAAAGGAGTGGAAAAATCCACGAATTAGGACTGAATGTAACTCCTAACTTCCTGCATTTTCTTCTTGATAAATTTTTGATGGCTTTGATTTTTGGCATGACTTGGAAAGTGATTTTTGTTGCTAAAAAGAGTTTTCCACTTGAGAATGAGAGAGTAAGGGTGCAATATTTCGTGGTGTCCTAAACGTAGCATGAGCCTGCTATTTATAGGGGGGGCAACATTTTTGAATTTTGAAATTTAAAATGAAAATAAAATAAAAAATATTTTAAGAGGGAAAAACAACATGATTTGGTCTTCTGAAATCTCTGATGGAGGTTATTGTAGCAAGACCGAATAGTTGAATAAACATGGCCATGTGCTTGCTGAAAAAGCTAGAAATTTAGAGTAAAACAGTTGACTCGAGTGCTTAGGATCACTCCTGAGCTTTTGGGATTATCACTCCTGAGCGATCAGGAGTGAGCGAAATCTGGCCTTTTGAAACAGGTCCTCAGCGCTTGAGAATGGTTCTGAGCGCTTGGAACTTATTTTATCAAATTGATTTTGATTTTTGAACATCCAAGAAGCAAAGTCCGATTAAAACCGAGGCTCGTATTAATCCATATTCATCGTCGGGGGGCCAAAAGCCACAAATTAAGGAATTTTAAGAAGTTTAAATTGGGGTGTCTATAGCAAGGTTTGAGACGCTTTACTGTGTTTGGTTTGGTATTTGAAAAGTTTTTTGAAAAATAGTAGGGGTAATAAGTGGAGAGAGATAGAGAGAGAAATGTTAGAAGTAGGAGGAATCTTGGAGGAATCTAGGGAGAATTTTTTGGAAAATTCTTTTTGAATTGTAAAGACAACGAGGCATAATTTCTTGTAGAGAATCAACATGGGAGAAGCTAGGTCTTCTATTGGTAAAACCCCATGACTGAGGAAGGAGAGGAGAGAACCCGTAATGATTCATCCAGAAGTTGAAAAATTTGAAGGGCTTTTCCGCTCCCTTGTGAGGAACAATAGAAACAACGGACCCGAAAACCCTATAGTGCATCCTGCATTACAGGGCGTGTAGTGCGTATCATAGCCATTGGTGAGTGTTTTCAACGGTCCGAATTCAAATGAAACTTTTCCGGAGAAGAGTTTTCATTTAAATCGATCCGGACTGTTGAAAACACTAACGGATGGCTGCAATTTGCCCTACAAACAGGATCCCCGGGTCCGTACAACTATAGGGCTGTGATCTGAGATTGCTGGGGCAAGGAAAGCTACCTCAGATTCAGTGAACAAATTTTGCCAGTGGAAGTTAACCAAGGCTCTAACAATCCTGCTACTACAATGATCCAACTAATCCAACCCTTCTATTAGACCAAGTAAACAAGAGTCCTTTAGAATTTAATTAGATCCTCTACTTCAATATCTTCCAAACAATTGTATTGACTTAGTTGTGTAAAAATATATAAAAAAAGTCTTACTAGCATTTCATAAGAGATTATCATGTTTCATGACTTTTAAATAATGAGAAGTCTTATGAGGGTTCTTGCCGATCGAACTCATATTTCGTTAAGTGAACAATGTAAATACGATGATATAAATTCTAACAAAAGGAATGAATGTGTATTTGAGAAATAGAAATAAGATTAGAAAATTGCGGTTGGGTTGGTTACGAATAGTGTCAGGCTTCGAATACACTTTTGAATAGAATGAAATATAATTCCTTGGATCTCCAAAATAGAGAAATAGAGAGTTGGGTTGGGTTGGAGATGCTCAAAGGAAAGATAAGGGGAGTTCAAAAAAAAAAAAACTAAACCCTAATTTCTCTGACCCTTACTCCGGTGCATTTTCGGCCTCCGAATTAAGTGAAAAAAAAAACTCTTAAAATTCTCCCAGGATTCACCGATAAACGTACTGTACTAGAACATAAATACATAAATATTAGGGGAATATGTGAGAAAATGAGTGAGCCCTTCGATTTCCAGTGATTTTAGATTTTTTTTAAAAAGAAAATTGATTTTCACACTCCCATTTTGTTCAAGTGCACGTCATTTTTCTGTCTTCGTCCATGTAGAATTATGAAACTACCCTTCGTACATTTTTCCTTTCACACGTAAAAAGGGTAATCATGTAATTTCACATCATAAAAATAAATAAAAAAGGAGTGCTTTTTGATAAAAGAAGAGTGAAAATCAATTCAAAAAATAGAGGTTCGTTGAAGTGAACCCCTCTTTGTCGACCGAGCCTTTTCTCTTTTTTCCCAGAAGTCAAAGAAAAAAACAAAGAAGCAATTAAAGGACAAACCATGCCAACCACTCCACATTTATGTCCTCCTTTGAATTGCTTTTTCCTTGCCACTCATGACCATGGAAAATCCAGGAGCCTCGAACTTCTAGGGTATCTCACTCCGCAATCTGCATCACCAAGGAGATGCTTTAGGATACAATTTGGAGGATAGAATTGCGTCTATTCATTGACATTTGGTCGGATAAACAGTTGTGTCTCTTCGTTTTGTGACTATTCAAAATAGTCACGAACACTTCTATTTACAGGTGTTTTTCGTCATTTGTTTTAAAGAGATTTCTGGAGAGTGGTTTCTTGGACTGATCGATTCTCCATATTTTCATGTGAGTCATGAGTCTCTTCATGTGAGGGAGTACAAAACTTGAGTTGGTTCGTTAGGTCCATCAATTGCAGTTCTACTTCGGTGGGATTTCGATCATTGCTTTTTGAGAATATAAGTCCAAAAAAATCGTAATCACCATAATAGAGACGAATCTGTCTCAATGACAGAACAATGTTTAACGCTAGCCTTGATCGTCATGTTTTCTACCGCAAGGTACACGTGGCTAGCTCCCCACCTTAGAATCGCGCTTGGAGCCTCCCTCGTCCTTGCCTCCATTTGGTCTCTCCCACGACAAAAATGCCACACTAATTAAATTTGACATTCCGACGACTATATATATGGCCATGTCTTTTTCCCCCCAAGAAGGATGTATGGGCATGTTGAGGTTCCTTTTCTCGAAGGTGGGAGGTTTCGAGTAATTCTTATATATAATTTTGTGTAATCATTATGAGAAAAATTTATTCACAGTTCAGCTGTGAACAAATTCTTTACAGCAGTAATAGTCAATTACAACCGTCCAAAAATATTTTGGGCGGTCGCGATTGGCTCCGCAAACAACTATTCATGGCTCCGCCGTTAAAAAGATTTTCTCAATTCTTATTTATCAGAAGTGAATTATTTAATTTGAATGGCTGAAAATACGTAAATCTATGTGTGTTTTTTTGCTTCGTCTTTATCTTTCTGCATTCATACCCCCTGGCTATAATATGGCTGCTCTTATCAATTTGGGTATAGCTAGCAATCTTGTCAAAGAAACAATACCAATCCCACCACAAGTTAGGTGACAAAGAATATTTCCCAAAAGAAAATCATAACATGTGCTTTCACCCCATTATTTGCATGCACTTTCAAGATTAACTCAGTCACTTTGTTCCTCCCTTTTTTACTAGCTAGCTAAGAAGATATGGAAATGCGTGAGTTTTACAGGTTATATCTCCTATATATATTCCCCTGGATAAGGATGCATATTAACTACTCCAAATGGGGTCAATTATTGGATACTTCGAAAGTACCATGTGGTTATTTCCTACAAATAAAATATCGCCACGACATAATATGGGTCACATCACATGTCTCCAACGATTCCGTCGACAAAAGTAAATGATAATGTACCTATCTCGTAATCTGTTCCATGTAGTACTCTGGGAATCCTGAATACTCTCAAAATGGAGACCGTTCAATATATATACACCTTGTCAATAACCAGAAATCAAACCCTACATTAAGATGCGAAAAGAATATATAACTGGCCGGATAAATACTCTTTTTTTAAGACGCCGAATAAATACTCTCAGGGTCCTGTACATTGTATCGTGGAGAGAAAAGTACTTCAAAGTTCAAATGGTACAAGAATATGTATGTATATAGAATTCTAATACAGTACACACATCGCGATGCAATTTTCATGATTTTTTTCCATACCACATGAACTTTTTTCGTAAATAACACACTATTTTAACCTGAACAACACCAAAATAAACTGTTTTTAGCGTTTTATTATTTACATTAGATAGCAAATAATTGTGGTGGAGAAATTCAATCGGAGGGCCAAAAAACAATCGGACCAAGGGACGCGGGGGCTCTGCTACCCAAAGGGCGCAGCAGCCCCTGCCCAGACCACTCAAACGGCAACGTTTTGGTTAAAAAAAAATACTTACCATCAATTTGCAATCTTATGGAGCAGAAACGTGATTATGAGAGCCTTAGAGACAAAATTTGATTATGTCTTTTTAGAATAATATGATCAGAATAATAAGATCTTCACATCCATTCAAATGGATTAAAAATTAGAGTACTTAATTTTTTAATCATATTTTTTAATATATAAACGGTCTCAAAAAATTAAGTGCTCAAGTTTTCACTCCGTTTGAATCGGTGCAAAGATCTTGTTATTCTTATCATATTATTCTAAAGGATCGTAATTTATTTTTATCTCTAGAGCTCTCATATTAAGTATATGTTCTTTATTTAGGACCCTATGAAGCAGAAATGTGATTATGAGAGCTCTATAAACAAAAATTAATTATGACCTTTTAGAATACTATGATAAGAATAACAAAATCTTTGTACTGATTTAAAACGGAGTGAAATTTTGAGTATTTAATTCTTTGGGACCATTTATATATTAAAAAATATAGTTAAAAAATTAAGTACTCCAATTTTTAATTCGTTTGAACTGGTATGAAGATCATATTATTCTGATCATATTATTCTGAAGAGACATAATCAAATTTTGTCTCTAAGACTCTCATAATCACGTTTCTACTTCATAGGATTGCAAATTGATGGTAAGTATTTTTTTTTTAACCAAAACGTTGCCGTTTGAGTGGTTTGGATAGGGGCTGCTGCGCCCTTTGGGCAGCAGAGCCCCCGCGTCCCGGACCAAGGATCTCTGTAGTGCATCTAGATAGATCCCTTCGAAATCTCCTAGACCTAAAATAATGTTCCTTGAGTACTTATTTGAATAATAAATCAAGTCGATAGCTATTTCGTGTTTGTTAGTTTTGTACCAAATTTTTGTGAATTATTGATTTGAAAAAATAAAAAAATTATTTTTATTCAAATAGTTTGAAAAAAATCCACTTTTAAGCTTAAAAGGTACAAAAAATATTTACTTTTATGATTGCTCTTGTCAAGACGAATCAATAATCTACAAAATTTTGATGCAAAACTAACGAATACGAATTTTTTTGAATAAGGATAAAACTTTCAAAAAGTCTTCAAAGTTAACGGAACTCAACTTTAGTCGAACTCATTTTAAGAAAATGTGATGAAAAAATGTTTAAAATAAAAAAAAAAGAGTTCGGATTCTCTTTTGTCCAAGTTTTTCAAGTAAGAAAACAATTATAATTTATGTGGTTACAATGGAAAAATTAATGGTTCAGATCTGGTCATAGACTTTTCACGCGAAAAGTCTCTGAACAAATTCAAACCATTAATTATAACATTGGACAGTCAAGATTTCGATTGTCCGGTTCAGTCCAAAACTTAGACGGAAAGGATCCACTCCCGAATAAAAAAAAAAACCCAAAAATTTAATCTCAAGTTGTCTTCCTCATTTCCGTTGGCATAAAGCTTCGAGAACCCAAGAGGTCAGTTTCCACACTTCCCAATTCAGACTCTCACGTCATCTTCACCCTCATCCTAATTTAGGATACACGCAAACCGACATACGATTACCCAGTTTCGCATATATCTATTTCCCCCTCTGTTTCTTCGATCACAAGGCAGTCCCTTTCAAAATCAAAACCCACCATTTACTTGAATTCTTTGAGCAAACAACCCAAGCACGCAAAGAAATGGAGGCGAACGGAAATGCCAATCAACGGATTGCCAGAATTTCAGCTCAACTTAACCCTAATTATCCCAAGGTCTTTACTTTTTCTTTCTCTTTTCCAAAATTATGCTGATTTTTTCAATGTCTACATCTACCTTTGTGTTGTATATGAACTGCCATCTCATCTGTTGGTTTTTTGGGAATAATTGTTGAGAAACAAGAAACCCAACTCAGTTGGCTGAGTATTGAATTAGTATTCATGAAAACTTTGACCCAAATAGGAAGTTAGTTGATAAAATTCAAACTAAGATTAAATTCTTTCCGCCATAGGTGGAAAACCCCAAGTTTCCACCACCTATTGTGGGCCCCACCATGCGTTCATTGCAAAACTCAGAACTGTTCATCTTGTAGGACCAGCAGAGTAGTATACGCATGCAAAAAAAGTTAGATTGATCGAACATCTATAGGTATACAAAAATTGAATTCTAGTTTAGAAATGAGAGACCCAATTCATTTAGTTGACAAGATTGTTCTTGTATTCATGGAAAGCTGAGACCCAAAAACTTTATGGCTGTTATTCTCTATTCTTTCTCTCCGTCCTAATTTATTGGTCCCCTGGATAAAAAAAATTAGTTATATCTTTAAATTGGTAATGAATTTTATATCCAATATGGATGTTGTTTGATAGATCTCGATTTGTTCTATAATAGAATGTTTAAAACATTATAAATTACAAGATATAATCAATTGAAAAGTGATACAAACTCCCAAAAAGGACAATTAAATTAGGACGGAGGTAGTATTTTTTCGCATACTTGCTTTCCTTTGATGAATTTGGGTTGATATAATTGTCTCTAAGCTTTGTCTGTGTTGGGATTCATGTGAATGATTTACTCAGCTTCTAGGTGCTGTGAACTGTGTTGTTTTTAGATTTTTGATAGTGGATTGGATCAGTTGTGGACGCAAGATTCTTAATGTGGGGGGACCAAATCACACATATTCATAATTAACAGCAAAATCTCATCTAAAATATTGACAGCAAAGAAATGTATGGAAAAAATATCAGAAATAAATATCGTGACATACATTTCCAGCTTGCATACAGCAAAAAATACCAAAGTAGATTGCATAAGTAAACGTTTGGGAAGTAAATGAGTGGTATATGTTTTCTGAAGGGAATAGTACTACAAGAATTTTAACTTAGGTTTGTGATGTGGGGGCCATTCTTCATAACTTGTACAAACAAAACCAAAAATATATTAGATGTAGGCTCTGTTTGTTTGGGTGTAAAATATTTTCAGTAAAAACATTTTCCACATTTTCTCCTGTTTGGCTGCACAAAAGCTCGGTAAAATTATTTACCGCGTAAATTATTTTACACTAGTTGGCGTAAAATGACTCACGAGGAGAAAGGCTGTAAGTTGTTTTCCAAATTGACGACGTAATGAACACTTGTCACGTAATCCATCATCATCTCATTCGCTTGGCCCTCGGTGGACAAGCACTACTCTTGGCAACAACCAGTGGCTTCACACAACCAAGAAAACCATGGCAACACCTGTCAATTGGTTTCTTTCAACAGCTGTTGAGCATATGTTTATTAAGAAACCCATTGTTTTGAAAAATATTTTCCATGTGCCAACCAAACAACCGAAAATATAAGTTTAAAGTTTGTTTTTCGAAAAAATGTTTTACATGTAAGATGTTTTACATCGAAACAAACGGAGCCGTAATGGGAAAATTGGGAGGTGTGCAGTGGCCCAGAGCCCCTACTGCAACCCCCTAGGACAACCCCTGGATTGGATACTTGTATGTATGATTTAGTTTGCTGCTCTCTGTTTGGGTTAGACGTAGACCTTTGTTATATATTGGGGTGTGATGATAATTGCCTATAAATTGTGCACTGCGAAAGATGGAGGGAAGTTCCGGATTGCAACAAGTCAGCTGTCGGGCGAAAGGTGGAGCTCCCGGATTCAAAGTTGCAATCTTGGGTGCTGCAGGAGGGATTGGGCAGCCTCTGGCCATGTTGATGAAGATGAATCCATTGGTTTCAGTTCTCCATCTCTACGATGTTGTCAATAGTCCCGGTGTAACAGCAGATATCAGTCACATGGACACTGGTGCAGTGGTAATTTCTCTCTCTCTCTCTCTCTCTCTCTCTCTCTCTCTGGGGTTATGTTTTGCTTTATAATGTCAATCATTAGCTTGTTGACGGTATATTGGGACTGTGATCCTGGTCTTTGGTGTCGTTATATCTTTTGAAGGTTTTTTCAGCTAATCCTTAACATTTGGGCATGCAACCATGCTTTTGGATGGTTTTGGGGAGTAGGAAACTAGGAACAGTTATTTGCTGAAACACCGTACTTCCAACTAGGACCTTTTTAAGTGTGAAAAGTTTTTCATTTTTTCGAAACAATATTTGTATGTGGTTTGGCTATGATTCAGTTAGTGGTCATGTTTGTTTTTAGTGTTGTTTTAAATGTAGGATATGGTAGGATTTTTAGTCCCCCACCTCAATGGAAGCATGCCACAAAATTGAACAAGCACAAAGAAAAATAAAGAACACAAAATTTAACGTTGTTCTGTCTCAATACCTACTCCACTACAAAAGAGAATTCCACTATATTAGTTGAGTACAATAAGATAGATAAATATTAACCCCCCAAGTCCACGCTCACTAATATTTTTTCTCTTCCTAACTCTCACAATATATTTTTTCTCTTGCTCTCCCTTCAATGCTATTAACCAAGCACTGTTTTTCCTCTCCAATACTGTATATATTCTTGTACCAAACCACGGAATATATACATACACAAACTATGACCGCCGTTGAGAAGGAAACCAAAAAATATTGGCCATTTATTTCCAAATTGGACTTGGTATCCAAACTTGACCAAAAATTCCTTCTTAATGGAAACCACTTTCAAATCAAACACCACCCACGGTGAATTTTCATTCCAATAAAAATTCCTTTTAATTTCACAATATCACTTGAATAGATATCTCCAATCATTAAGGAAAATTATCCTACGTGTTTGAAGCACAACAGGATAATCTCTCCTTTTTTGTGACATGTTGGGAAAATCTACAGTAATTCCAAGAAGTTGAATCTTTGGCATTTATACTTCTCCTGTTAGATCCAATAAAACACAATTTTTCCTGTTGAATCTGATATAACTAATTTTACTTGTGCAAAATTGCATGCCTTAAAAAAGGCAGGTAACACAAAATTAATGATTCAAGTCTCTGCTTCTACTATGTATTTTTGACAATGAGAAGGTATAAAATGAATATCTCGAGCTCCAACATTCATTATGCTGTTATTTTATTATATGTCCATGGATCTGAACTCGTCCTCATCCATAGGTATGCGGTTTTCTAGGACAAAGCCAATTGGAGGATGCCCTCATTGGCATGGACCTTGTCATAATTCCTGCTGGTGTTCCAAGAAAACCGGGAATGGCAAGGGATGATCTGTTCAATATCAATGCTGGCATCGTCAAAACCCTTTGTGAAGGGATCACCAAATGCTGCCCCAATGCCATTGTCAACTTGATCAGTAATCCTGTGAACTCTACAATACCAATTGCAGCAGAGGTTTTCAAGATAGCTGGCACCTATGATCCAAAGAGGCTGTTGGGAGTTACAATGCTTGATGTTGTCAGAGCCAATACTTTTGTGGTACGCATTAATCAATCGCAATTCGTTACATCATGTTCTTCATGCAAAAGTGTGGTAAATATGGGATTTCCATTCTTTGGTTAATGGAACTGAGTTGCAACAGCTGTTCCTTGTCGTACATCTTTATGGTCCAACTACTTTAAGATTGTTTGCTGACCCATGTTGCTAATGTAAACGAGCTAGTGCTCAAAGTGTAACTCAAGCCTAGATAATGTGGTTGGGTGCGATTATGTGGTTGGGCGCAATTTCTGAAGGAGCATAAAAGTTTGGCCTAAGCTCATGCACTTAGGAAACAAACTGATTCCAAACGATTTGGGCTTGAGCTATTCACGAACAGCTTAGTGTGTTTGTAGCTGCCCCCCGAATATTAGCAACGCCAGTCAGCAATTCATGGAGCGTTTGCCCACATATTTGAATGCATAACCTGAAGGTTAATAGGCTGAGCTGAGTTTTAACCATTGAACCTGCGACCCCATACTACCCGAGGATAAGTTTAAGGGAGTGAATAGGAAAACTATCGCCTTGGATTTATAAATTCACTACTTTGATACCTAGGTGTAGCCCCTACCAATGACTGTGTTTGGGAATATGCATTCCAAAACATAAAATTGCTTAGGGGTGTCAGCGATTTTCGGTAATTCAGTTTTAACCAAACTCCATAAAATCTTGATTTGCTTCCTTTTTGATATCATGCTTTGCAGGAGCATGATTTAGTATCCTCAATTTTTATGGCACTAATTAACTTCCTTTGTTTAATTTTTGAAGGCTGAAGTTATGGGACTTGATCCCAGAGAAGTTGACGTTCCGGTTGTTGGCGGCCATGCAGGGGTGACGATTTTACCGCTTCTGTCTCAGGTTCAATTGAACTAGCTTCTTGTATTTATATATCTTTTTATGAAGTCTATGAAGTCCGGCTGGATAGATTCTTGTTATTTAGAGAGAATCTAGCCTCCTCATATCGTACAATTTGTCAACTCCTATCCAGGTTAAACCTCCATGCTCTTTTACCCCAGAAGAAACTGACTATTTGACATCTCGTATTCAGAATGGTGGAACTGAAGTTGTTGAGGTAAAAGACATTTGTTAGTTTTTACTTTTTTGTTGCTATATTTGTTCCAAGCTCCAGTACTCCTCTTTGTTGTGCATAACTGTTGTGTTTGGGTGGGCTTCTAAAACTGCAGCAAGTTTGAAGTGGTTGTCAACTCAACATGAATTTAGTTCCTGGTCATCCGTGTGTGCATGTGCACTTTTGTGGATTGCGGCATGTATCCATGAATGTGATGTGGCACACATTCATGATGATAGTCACTTACCTTAAAGGATTGATTGATCCACTGCTTTATTTTCTTCAATGCTTCCTAAGCCTCTTGACCTTTTGAAAGTAGATGAGAGTCATGAGACTAACAAGATAGTTGAGAAGCTTCATTGCCAGACCTAAATACACCACGGTAGTGTCTGATGATTTTCCAACCTTGGGAAAAGACCTGTTGATATTAGGGCAGCCAAGGGGTTGTATCAAGGTCCGATTCTGACCCTCATCCAGTCTTACTAAAGTTTGCATTGTATTTAGATTTAGCGGTTTAATTTAGATGTTCTTAAGGATTCCTATTAGGATCAAGAACGAACTTCAAGCCCATCTAGATTTGATTCCATTAAGTTACAATTGTTAGATTTCTTGGAGGGTTCCAACCTAAAACCAATTGGCAATAGGTGGAGTAGCCTCTAGAATTTATTAACCAAGCTTGGGTGGCTTAGATGAGCAATGTGGGACAAGTCTAACACTCCCCCTCACGTGCTCACGTGCAGCCTGGATGCACGTGGAGGTGACAGACCAGGAGCTGACTGACTGATTCGGGCGACAGAGATGACAGAGACTTTCCCACGAGAGGTGAGGCCACCCAATACCTAGCTTTGATACCATGTTAGATTTCTTGGAGGGTTCCAACCTAAAACCAATTGGCAATAGGTGGAGTAGCCTCTAGAATTTATTAACCAAGCTTGGGTGGCTTAGATGAGCGATGTGGGACAAGTCTAACAACAATCACATATGGATTAAACATGCTGATGTTCTCCCTCCGAAGTAGAATAAGAAAGGTGTCAGTGCACTAAAACCTCGCTTACAGCAGGAAAATGAAAAAGGTACCATATATCATTGGCTAATGTCAAGAGCCAAGACAATTGCAAGGAGGGTCTGAACTTCAAAGAACTAGCTATGTGATTGCCATGAAAAAAAGTTCGAAAGAGGATGCTACTCTATGGAGAGTGGCGGTCGGTGATATATGGACAGCTGGGGCTTTAAGCGATTGCTATCCTCTATGTTTTCAGACCCTCTGCATTTCACTGAGCATTAGTAAATGATGGCTATTACTTCCATATTTTGTAGTTTGCAGTATCCAGACTACCAGAATGAGGATCTACTGGCCCTAAATTATACCTGGAGAACTCAACTACCCCCAACTAACTTGTAGGAAAGTTGCAAGCATGAACTATGGCACATTGACTTGCCAACAATGCGGTGCTGAGATACTAATCAGAAAAACAATAACTGGTCCTGCACCAAAGTGTAGGAAATTTGGAGCAGCGTCAGCCATTATGCATTTTGTTACGAATTTATGTCTAGCAAACTTTCTTATTTGTGGTTCCAAAAAGTTAAGAAAAGTATTAGGGTCTATGAATCAAAGGTTTGATTGCAGTCTGCTTCTACTAAAATTAGAGCTCCAAGTGAATAAATTAAAAAACTTGCAGCGTGTGTTTTTGTTTTTTGGGTCATATGGACCACCTAGAAGACCCAAAACATCACAAACAATATCAAGGTTCACGTGCCACGACCACCATCTCCAACAAATTTTTAAATTTTCCAATTTCCTGAAACTTAAGAAATATAATTAGAGGAACAAAAAGGGCAATCCTACTATTATGACACACTTCGCTTCTGAGAGCACACTGGCAACTGTTTTTTTTTTTTTTTTTTGTAACGGCAATTTTTTTTTTATATATTAATCCTTGAGATTGTTACATAGATTAAAAGGACAAGAGATGATGGCATCAAATCCTAAGCACAACTATGAACTATCTTCTGCCCACCTGGGACCCAACAGCTGCGTAATACCCTAACAGCAGCAGACTAATATATGAAAAGCATCAATAGGACTCGGTTAAACTAAAAACTTATTACACAAGTTGCCAAATAGGGCTGATGAGATAACCCGAAGCCTAGAAAGGACGTGCTGAATGAAAAGAACATCACAATATTCCCAAAGGCTTAGTTTGTTGGGCCTTGTTTAGACTTAAATTCGTGGTAGTAATATGGAGTCTGCCATTAGGCATTGTTTTCCAGAGCATTGGTTGCATGTTCATAATCTGGGCAATAATTTGGGGGCTAGGATAGTCATGGCTTGGGATCCTCAGCTTTTGGCTGTGAATGTTTGTCTTTTCTTCTCCTCAGCCTTATGCATGATTTTCTGTAGTTGTTCCTTTCATGCTCCGTGTTGGGTTCTGCATGGCTTTACCTTCAGCCAATTAGGATAAGCGAGCTGCCTTCCATAAATGAAGAGGCACAATACATTATCATGCCTAACTGATGACTCGAATTTCTTTGTTCATATGTCTTAGGTTATCTGGCCTATGATACAACTGAGAATGTATCAGTCAAGAAATGATTGGAAGAGCTTCGGTTTTAGTTGTCTTTCTCTTAGATTTAGCAGCCTTACAAGTCAATTGTGCAGTGTGTCGTGGTATATGCTTCAGTTGTAATGTGAGCTTCAATTGTAATGCAAAGGTAATAGATGAATGAATAAGTAAACAATATCATACCGTACAACCTTATTTTCTTGCATAACCATGTTTCTACTTACATAACCGTGTTTCTATACAACTTTATTCTACTTAATAACCATGCTTGTTGGATTTGCTGTCAGGCAAAAGCTGGGGCGGGATCGGCAACGCTATCAATGGTTAGCCATTTTTACAATTACCACACTTTTTCTTGCTAGTTTTTCTGTTGCGGAAATAATCTCAACTTTCAGCTCTTGATTCTCACATCAAAATACCTCAGGCTTATGCTGCAGTTAAATTTGCTGATGCATGTTTGCGAGGCCTGAGAGGAGACACTAGTGTCATTCAATGTGCTTTTGTGGCTTCTCAGGTATCCTACCCAATTTCACTTGCCATACATCACTTATTCTCTTTTCACATCTAAAGAGTTTTGCACTTTCTCCCGATGTGTACGTAACAAATTAGTGGGTTGTCACTGTAGGTGACTGAGCTTCCTTTCTTTGCATCCAAAGTACGGCTTGGCCGTACAGGAATCGATGAGATATACCCACTCGGCCCCTTGAATGAGTACGAAAGGTTGGTCACACATCTGAAAATTTTGGGAAATATGGATAGTGTTGTGTTTTCTTATCCAATGTTGTGATCCGATATGTGATGTTTTTTCAGCTACCCATTTGTTCACATTGGTTTGTTTTGTTTTGCTGTGACAGGGTTGGACTGGAGAAGGCAAAGAAAGAGTTAGCAGAAAGCATTCAGAAGGGGGTTTCTTTTATCAAGAAATGAGTAAGTGCCACCAGCATGGTTTTCCTGCATGCGTATTTCACCCCTCTTCTATGTTTCCTTTTATACCCATTTTTTCAGATCACAGTTCTTGGAAATAAGTTGCTGGGTTTTTGTTGTATCAAAACCAGATATGACTGATCAGTTCTATACTGGGTGATATGTTGTATCCTGTTGGTAGAAGAAAGGGATGAGTTTTCAATGTCCTTCGAATTGCTTCCATGGGTTTAGGTTAGGTGAGATCCCTCAATAAAGAGATGGATATTGTTAAAGCTCTAATACACTGGTTTTCTTTTGTTGTTACCTGAAATAGGACTGACTGTAAATGAGATGAACTGGGCCGAGTTTTAGAATGTCAGGTTTGGTCGTTAAGTTTTTGCTAACTCAAACTTGAGTTTGAACTCAATGAAACCTTCACAAGTCGAGCTCGAGCCGAGCTGGCATAGGCTTGAGTCAAGCTCATGATTGTTCACAAGTCTCAACGAGCCTAAATAGTCATATACTAATGCTCACATACAGGTGTAGAGGTGCAAATAAAATTAAAATTTTATGCATAAATAAGTTTATGCACTTACAAAATTACATTTATACCTATGAAAGTTATATATTTTTATGTATACAGATAAGTTTATACGTATGCAAGTTATATATGTTTATGTATATTTAGGTTTGTGCATGAAATTTTCATCATGTATATAATCAAGGTTTGCTTGCCGAATACTGTTAGGTGTTGGCTGACCTCATTTAGTAAACGAGCCTAAATTTAGGCTCATGTTTGGTTTGTTTAATGATAACCTCGAACGAGCTTTTTTTAGAGTCAAGTCTTGAAAGTCAGCGAAAAGCTTTATTCATTTGCAGCTCTAATCTGGAAGTCTGCCAGCAGCTTTAGCCCTTGCTATTGGGCCTCTAAGCAGTATATATATGGCCCAGAGATGGACCATCCACATAATTTGACCCAGCCCAATCAGACCTGGGGCCTAGACTATAATTTTTTGGAGGAAACAACAGGGCCAGCTGAAGCCTGGGCCATCAAGTCGTGCCTTGGGTACAAAATCCCTTGGGGTAATTTGTTGGTGATTCTGCCTTCTGAGTTCTGACTTGTGGGCTTATTGCCGGTCCAGGTTTTCGTGGACGTGTATCGGTGTAAGACCTTTTGAGTTTGTGTTGACTATTTTGTCCCCGTTTTAGAATGCGAGTACTGTGCGAAATTTCGAGTGGAGCGTTGTGACTAATGGAGGGTATTATCAGGAAAAAAGGATTACGATTATTTGGATGGGACTTGAACGTGCGGGTATTTTGAATATTGGAGCAGCCCAGGTGGAGCTCAAATTTTTTGGTTATGGTTTTGACTCGTAATTGACGCAAATACTACTATGACCTGAGAGAATTGTTATTGAGTACTTATTCAGTTGTCCCGGAGCACGTTCACATGGCGATCCGGATCATTCCAGTATTACACATTTATGTGGAGTTGATACACCTTTAGTTATGGACTCCACGAGAATGTATGGTGTTTGAGTGTCCCGGAGCACCATGTGGCTTTGCTATGGGAGAACTGAATAATTGTTAAGACATATGAATATGTAAAGTTTTGGTTGAACAATTATGACGATGAAGAGCCCGTGCGTTGTTGCATGATTAAGAGGCCGAATCAAACTTCGCATCATCCCAACATCCAGCCCCCACAATCCTTCTATTCTCTCTCTCTCTCTCTCTCTCTCTCTCTCTCTCTCTCTCATTATTGATTCTCTAAGCAATGCACCAAAAGCCTAAATGCACCGACACACGTACGCAAGAGTCTCTCTCATTATTGATTCTCTAGGCAATGCACCAAAAGCCTAAATGCACCGACACACGTACGCAAGAGTGGCTGTACCCGTATTGGACTCATCAAAGGCAGGCGATACGTCGAGACCGCGTCCAATGACGTATCTATGAACTTTTAATAGTGTTTATGGTGGGACACGGCTGCAAGCCTGAGACACGAAGAATACTGGGAGGAACAAACATGGGACATGACAAGGTGGCTTTGCTAATTGTAGAAGTTTATTGGAGAATATAACTACGTATTGAGCAGGAAGTGTTGTAAGAATTTACGTGGTATGTATATAAGTGATGTGTCATCGGTCGACAACGCTTCCAATAGGAGCACTAATCTAAGCATTCAGAGTAGCTCTAAGGTAGAGATATTCATGCAACTAAAATTTACCGTTACGCAGACAAAAGTTGCCATGGCCGCGTTAATTCCTATGTTTGGTAACTTATCTTATCCGGTAACTTTATTTATACCTGTTTCCTTGTTCGTATTTGTGTCTGCGTCCGTACTACGTAATACTACTACATATATAGTCATAAGGTGTTTTGTTTTTGGATAATAAAAACAGGGGAGCAGTGGTTGGCCTTGGCAGTTGCTTTAACGGATATGTGATGATCAAGTCCGTGTTCATAATTTTGTTATTGTACTTTAGACCCACTGTTTTTTCTTCTCATTACACATGTTTCCAGTACTGTTTCCTAGCTATAATTATTGAATCTGGCTAGTGGCAAGGTTTCTTTTCATCTCCTTTACAGCTTTCTCTCTCTGTGTCTCACTATGTGATGTGTGTCCTCCCACTTAGTTCTTGTTGAATTTTTCAAAAAGTTAATTTGAACACGAAAGCCCTAGTCACTGCCCTCCTTTATGGCTTTTTCCAACATCACCTCTCAAGCGTCTTTCTTCCCTCCTAAAAATTACCACAGTTTTCCATACGTGATTGTTTGGGTGCATGGAGAGGACACAAACTCAACAACAGGTTTGACAAGTATGGAAACTTGGTTGGTGTTTGGGCTTTGGCCTTTTCAGGTGGGTTTCGTCCCAAATGGTTGTCATCGATTGGTTTCTTGTCAATCGTAGGTTTGGGTTTCGGATTGGTAGTTTTGTTATTTGAACAAGATGTTGTTTCTTTGCCCATATTAGTCTTATAACAATTTCAAGATTAATGAAATTTTCTTTTGCCGTTCAAATAAAATGGAAACTTGGTTGGACATGGCCCATGTTCGATTCCCTATAATCTCTTATTGGGGTTAAACATATTTCTAGCACCATCCATGCGTGGTGGGTTCTTAGCTTTGGCCCCGACATAAGTGCGGTGGAGTCTCCTACAGATAGTGGTGTTATTTGATGGGACATTAATACTTCTTGACAGAGGTGACGGGTACCATACTTGCACTTCCATTTGGCGAAAAAAGAAAAGAAAGACAAGTAGAAATGTTTAATAATTGATAGTTTGGATCACGATTTTTCAATTGTTCTTTATCAGCAATTTATGGATGGATGGTGTTCGTCTTTTTAACTTCGAGATTTTAAGATAGGAAAATGATAATGCCAAAATCCATTTTGTTGCTGCCAAAACCCAGAATGAATTTACACTTAAATGACTTATTTGTCCTCCTAAATACTAACCCATTAAATGCTAGCACTCTATTATTTTCTATTGTTGCTTCGTCCTCTGTTTCCCATCCCTAATTCTACTATATGATTATTTTATCTTCTTGCAACTCAACTACAAACAATCCCGATTTTATTCTCCTCATTTATATGCCCACAAATCGATTCGAACTGCATTCTCCTTTCTTTACTTTCGAAACACAGTTTTACGACCTTTATACTAGTTGTTCATCTCAAATTTGAAGGAAATCGGCCCACATCTTCTTTAAACCCACGCAACTCAAAAATGGAGAATGCAACTTCTTCTCACCTAATTTGGGTTCTTCAAATTACAAAACATATTCGAGCTTCAAAAACAGCTTCGATTTATAATTAAATCCGACAATTGGCGATTCAACCATTGACGAATCCGTTACTTGAACTAGACCCAGATTCGGATTGGGATTGCTCATTTACATTCAGATTAGGTTTATTCAGAACTCAAGCTCGAGAATTGCTTCAAAAGCAAAGGCCCTGGGGTTTTTTGAAGTGGTCCAACAACCAACTCTGGTGATTTCATTCGTCTTGACTTGACGAGTCAAGATCGATCCAAGCCTGTATGAACGACTAGCTCAGGATTTCTCACTCTCAAGCTTGATGAGGGTTTTAATTAGGGCTGTAAACGAATCGAATAGAGCTGAATCCTATTAAGTTCGGCTCGGATTCATTAAGATACGAAGCTGGCTCGAGTTCGATTCGAGCCTGAATAACTTGGCTCGAGTTCGGCTCGATAAAAAATTTCAAAGCCCGGGTTCGGCTCGGTCGGGTTCGTTAAGGTACTATTCTGGCTCGAGTTTGGCTCGGGCTTGAACATCTTGGCTCAAATTCGGCTCGCTGAACTCAAATGAACCAAGCCGAACCGAATCTAAGTTCGAATTGAGTTTGTTAAGACTCGGGTTTGGTTCGACTCGGCTCATTACACTCAACCGAACCCAAACTCTCATTGATCGTATAGAATTTGGGAGAAAAATAAGTATTGAATTATATATATAACCTTAAAAAATTTTATATTTACAAATAGACCCCTAAAGAATTACGGAGTATTAATTATATTTAACTACAGGTTTGCGAGCCTAACCGAGCCGAATACCGTTAGGCTCAGGTTCGGCTCATTTACGGAACGGGCCTAGAATCGAGGTTCAAGTTCAGTTTGTTTAGTAGACGAACGAGCTCTTGTCGAATCAAGCCTCGAACAGTTTGCAAATGACTTAGTTTATTTACAACCCTAGCTTTAATGGTGTAGGATAAGTTGGGAATGGGGAAACAGAGTAGCAAGGGAGGAAGAAGAAACATTGAAAAGAGGGGGAGTTGGTGTTGAAGGATGGATTAGGACTTACAAGTTACAAGGACAAATGGGTCAGTTACGGATATATTTAGTGTGAGTTTTGAAAGCAACAAAATGAGTTTTGGCACAAACAAAATAGGTTTTGGCATTATCATCTCCCTTAAGAAATGTTAATTGATAGATAGTTTGAGTATATGCCAACCTAGTTAATACATACTCAAACTATAGTGATGCACCTTTTTCTTATATTTTCATTGCATTACAACGTTTTGTCATTGATAATGTGATTGTTCTCTTTTCATTATTGCATTTTGTAATTATCTGAGAACTTTTAGTCTAATTGAGCTTTGCAAGACCCAATTAGGCACCGGCAACATGACACAAGCACCGAGCTGAGAACATACAGGCACTTGCACTACACAACAGAAATTGAGCACGGTATAACACAACACGATTATTAAATAATTGGCCCAGACTATGAACGATATAATTAATGGATAGATCAGGCTCGGCACAACCAAGCATGATAGGCACAATTATAAAATGGTCCGGGCCTACGACCCATTTGACATAGGTTATAAAAATGGGGGGATTTTATTCGATGTCACGGATTCCATTTCTAACGCCAGAATTCTATGATGAACCCACCCGCTATTGCAATTTCGTCTTTAATTAGCGGATCTTCCTACAATTTTTTTTTTTTTGGTCATACATATTAAATGGTAATGAAAGTTCATCTGCTGACTCTGGCAAGTACTGGTAGAAGAATTACCTAACTATTAAGGGGCGTTCCCCCAAACAATTTTGGGCAACAAAGTACGACTTATTTTGGGCAACAAAGTATGACATGTTAACTTGTTTTTCACTCTAAACAATAAGTTATTGGTTAGTGAAAATAACTTGAAATTTGGCAGCAACTTATTGTTCGTTTTGGGATTTCAAAATCCTTGGGCACGGTTTCCAATAATTTTTTTCTATCTTTATCTCTCCATTCACTACTCTCAAAAATTTCAATCAAAACCCAAAACCCAAAACCCAAAACGAACACGGCTGATTCAACAATTTTTCACTCACATACCCATCTAAAACATACTATCAGTGAAAACAACTTGACATTTTTCAACAACCTATTAATTAGTGGAAACATCTGACAATTTATCAACGGTCTTGCTATTGTCAGCCCACTGGACTGACGATAAATACACTAGAAGATAAAGGAAAACACGTACTTCCTCCGTCCCATATTATTTGGACTTTTTCGATATTTGTGTCAGTTTTTAATCGTTTGTATCTTCCAATATGAATCTCCAACAATATGCAATATGGATCTTGTTTAATAGTTCTCGATTAGATCTATAATACAAAGTTTTCAAAATTATACTCCCTCCGTCCCTTTTTAAGTGTCCTGCTTCGTAATTCCAACTTATTAAAAAGACATCATCATTATACCTTTCACATTAACTTTTTCCTTCACTTTCCCTACTTACCCATCATCATTACACTTTTAAAAATGGAATCTACTTTTAGAGATAAAATAGACAATTCATCAACTTTTACCTACTAACTTTACAAAATGGACACTTATTAAGGGACAACTCAAAATGGAATACCGGACTATAAATAAGGGACGGAGGGAGTAAAAAATATCATAAATTGGGAGATATAAGAGTTTAAAGAACGACGCAAATATCGAAAAATACAAAATATTTTGGGACGGAGGGAGTATTTTTTTATACTTTTTGCACTCTTTAATACACATTCACACACTTATTATTGTCAGTCCATTGGACTGATTTTAAAATTTTTCTTATACTTATCAACAACAATTTCTTTCTCGAAACTTATGTTCAACCGACAAAACCCCTAACAGTGGGCGAGAGAGATTGCACGCTTGATATGCAATGAATGCTCGACAAGGAAAATTCATAATTTGTGTACTAAGTATCAACATCACTCAATTGAGAAAGGCGGCCGAAAAGGCAACTTGATCCCCAAAATCCTTGACGTTTCCTTTAGGATTCCCTTCAAACCTTCTCAACTCAAAGTGCTTTAGGTCCACACCTTTTGCCTCCCCACTAATCGCCAAATCAGCCAGTATCCTCCCCACAGCCGGAGCCATCTTGAACCCATGGCCCGAACACCCGCCCGCAATCACCACATCCTTCCCCAAATCCCCTCCCAAGAAATCGATCACGAAATCCTCGTCCGGTGTCATTGAATACATGCAGGACTGTGCCATCACTGGCCCCGAAGTGTCGATCCGATCTCCGAACCTCCCCCGGATCCATTCCTTCAACGGTTCCAACACGGTAGGCCCGGGTCCAGTTGCCCATTTCCTCCTATCAGGGTTGCAGGGTTGACCGCCGTGCACCGCGATTTTGATCAACTCGGGGAACTCCAACGACGGTGTGCCATAAATGTATGGCTCACCGTAGCTGGCAAACGTAGGGAAACCGCCGCGGATGGCGAATTCCGCCTCGTGCCCCTCTTTGATCCTCCAGTACATGACACATGTTTCCAAGGGCATTATCGGGATTTCAACCTTCGCAACCCTTCCCACCAACTTTTTCATCCAAGCACCAGCAGTAACCACACATTTCTTGCCCCAAAACCTCTCCCCATTCGCCGTACACACCAAAACCCCCCCTCTCTCATCATCTCTCTCTATCTCTCTCACTTCCATGCCATCTCTGAGCACAGCTCCGTTTTTCACGGCAAGTGTTTGAAACATGGAAACTGCCTTTGTGGGTTTTATCACGCCCCCGATTTTGCTAACCACGGCGACCCAATTCTCCGGCATGTCGATTCGGGCGGGGAATTGACGGAGTAGTTGGTGCGCGTCGAGGATCCGGTGGGGAACCGAGTTGCGGCCGCAATTGGCAATGACGGACCGGAGGCTGGTGTCGTCGGATGGGCCCATGTCGAGTTGTGGGGTGGGGAAGTAGACCTTGTAACCGATTTCGGACTGGACTTGTTCCCAGAGGGTGAGAGATTCTTTGACCAGGGCGGCGTAGTAGGGCTCGGGGTAGGTGGCGCGGAGGGTTCGGGACTCGCCGTGGGAGGAGCCGCGGTGGTGGAGGAAATCGAATTGGTCGAAGAGGGCAACTTTGTAACCCATTTTGGAAAGATGGTATGCTGTGGAGCTGCCCATCACCCCTGCCCCTACCACTATTGCGTCGAATTGCTCGCCCCAATTTTCCATCTCTCTCTCTCTCTCCTCTCTCTTTACGTTTACGTAATTAGGAGAAAGACCGGCCAATACCCAGTTCAATATATGAATTAGTGAGATGAAGAGAAGAGGTAGAGGAATCAATATGGTCCCAGTCAAGAAATGGAAATTGACAAAAGAAAGGGGTCGGTGAAAGAAACTGCATGTGGTGTAAGTTGGTAGCTGATCTGTACGTAGCTGATCTGTAGTCGTTGATCATGTGACAGAGTGGTGTGCGTTGTTGTGTGATGGTGATGCCAAGGGAGGGGGAGCTTGGTAGAGAGGAAAATTGAGGAGTTTGCTTTGCACCGTACCAAAACGGAGAGAGAGAGAGAGAGAGAGAGAGAGAGAGAGAGAGGGAGAGAGAATTGGTGTCTAGGCTTGGGCTGAACAAGGCTACAGTAAACTTAATTTTTGGAGGAGTAGTAGTGTGTATATATAGATACACCGTGAGTTTTTAATAAGGACCTTAAATGCAGACATCATAATTTGGAGCTTTTCAGGTTATATTTTGATGATCTAAACTATTCAATTTATTTATAACATGTTTCTAAGGGTACTTACGAGAAAATCAACTCAAAATACAACTGAGAAGTGCTTGATCCAAATTTTTTTTTTACATAGAACAGTTATGTTCAAACTTTATGAAAAATTATTTGGATCAAGTACTTTTCTGTCATATTTTGAGCTGACTTCTTGTGAGTACACTTAAAAGCATGTTTTAAACAGGTTAAACAGTTCCGATCATCAAAATATGACCCGAAAATGGAAGGCCCGCATTTCAACCAAATGACGGATCCCTCGTAAGAAGGGGACTACATATATATATAGTAGCGATTATTCTGAAACGCCAGTACATACCATACCAATTAAAAAATCGGTACTTTAACCGGTACGATATTCAGAACATTGGTTTTGACTCGTATTTGACTTAAATACTATGACTTGAGAAAATTGTTATTCAATACTTATTCAGTTGTCCCGTAGTACATTCACGTGGTGCTTCGGATCATTCCAACAATGCATTACATTTAGTTGTGGATCCTATGAGAATGTAAAATGTTTGAGTGTTTTGGAGCATCACATGACTGCACTCTAGAAGAACCGTGAATGATTAGACTTGGTGTTCAACTTTTACAAAAAGTTATTTTTTTTCTAAACGAATGTAATTTCAAACTCAAATATAATAAAAATGAAAAATATTTTTTCAATTTTTTTTGCACCGTTTAAAAGATTTTAATGAAATCTATCAAACAAGATACATATTGGTAGAAAAATTATTTGTGTATACACATAATTTCTGAGCTTGAAATTGTTTTTTTTTTTTCAAAAAATTCTTTTTTCCAGAAATCGGAACACCCCCGAATTGTACTTTAGACGCATATGTTTCCAACTATCTGGTTAGCGGCAACTGGCAAGGTCTCTTTTCATTTCCTCTACAGCTTTCTGTGCCCTCCCACTTTCTTGTTGAATTTTTCAAAAAGTTAATTTGAACACGAAAGCCCTACTCACTGGCCACTGCCTTCCTTTATGGTTTTTTCCAACATCACCTCTCAAGCCTCTTTCTTCCCTCCTAAAAATTACCACAGTTTTCCATACGTGATTGCTTGGGTGCATGGAGAGGACACAAACTCAACAACAGGTTTGACAAGTATGGAAACTTGGCTGGACATCGCTCATGTTCAAATCTCTATAGTCTCTCATTAGGACTAAGCATACTTCTAGGCTTTAGCTAGCATCACCCGCATGTAATAGGATTTTAGTTTTAGTTCCGGCATAAGTGCAATGGAGTCTCCTACAGATAGTGGTGTAATTTGACAGGTATTATTGTAACACTCCTACTTTTAAAAATACAAATAGGACGATAAAAAAATACCAATAAAGGGTTAACATTTAGTGGGCCCCGTTAGGATTTAGATTAAAAAAAAATTCCGTGTATGATTTTTTTAGAGATTTTTAGATATCGTGTAAACCTTGCTAACGGCGCACCATGGCATCAGACTGTGGCACGAGTTACCACGAAACGTAGCGTCATGAGGTTTTAAGAGGAATAATCCGGAGAAAGAATATTCTAAGTATCCCTAGATTTTATTCTAGGTATCAAAGATTATGCTAGAATAATTCTATTAATTCTAGAAACCTTATCCTACAATTCTTAGATATTCTTAAGGAATAATCTAGGCATCCATGGTGCGGGCTGCTCGAATTGTACCTGTAACCAATAATTTTACTGGCCACGGATTCCGAAAATAATTAGTACTATCTGCACGGTAATTTGGGCCTTATTGCAATGTGAGTTACGAATATACTCTGGCTACATAATTCTTTCAAATTGTTTTGAGATTATTTTTATGAAATGTTATGTTTGGGTATATAAAAAAAATAGACATCTCTACGGAAGCGTCATAGTGCATATTAAACACAACTTTGTGAAAAGGAATTTTAAAAGAACAAACATGGGATTAATTTTTGAAAAGAGGAACAAAAAGTTTTGTGGCAATATCTGGGCAACAAGTTATTTGTGGGCGGTAAGTTATTTATGGGCAGTGAGCTGCTCTTGGCGCCTATCGACGGATACTGCCGGGTATCTCTTTGAAATTGATATCATTTCCCTTATTTTGCTGGGGTCGCTCCCCATCCTACCGCCGGTAATTCGCCCATTATGGATTCGAGCCTGGAAGTTGCTAATAAATATTGTTGACTTTATGCCTACTGGATGTTTTGTTATGCTATGGATTATGTTCATGCCACGTTTTATTGTAACTTGTTTACGCCCTGCATGCTTTATTTGAATTATCCCATGTTCTTATATAACCCCAATACTAATATATCGTAACTTACTAAATCGGTTTTGTATTTTCATAAAACTTTTTCAGGGAATCAGAGGTAGAGGAGGATTACTCGTTGCGTATGGAAGGTCTCTGTAGTCATTGCTAAATAAGAATATAATGTGATAATAAGAGACACTTGTGGGCCACATTTGTGTAATTTCTCTGTCGTTGGGTAAATTGTATTTAATACTGTATGAACGCTAGTCAGTTCTGATTGTAACATTCTATTTTTAATTTACAGACATGGTGGTTTTCTTTTAACAGCTTTTTTTTTTATGGTTGTTGATATTGAGGCTTGGGGTGATTTTTTTTTTAAATCACTGGCCGTGTCACAGATTTTATCCTACAAATTTGGGTCGTGACGATTATAAACTTTTTGACAGAGATGACGGGTACCATACCTACACTTCCATTTGGTGAGAAAAAATGAAGAAGAAGGAAAAGTAGAATACACGAAATTTGTTGGCTCCAAAATAATGTGTTATACTCTACTTGACTGTGGAATCAGTTATAAGGGTGAATCCGGGTGAGATGATAATTTTGCGGACCAATGGTGGTTTTTGCTTTTTGTGAAAAAAACCGTCACTTCACATCAAACCGGTTCGGATCACGGTTTTTCAATTGTCCTTTATCATCAACTAATGCACGATGGTGTTTATCTTTTTACTAACTTTCAGATTTTAAGAAATTTAGTTGACTTGCCTGTAACGACCCGCTTCCACCTTGTACAATATGGGCAAGCACGCTTGATTGTGAAATTCTATTATTTATAGCATACTACTTATACTTCATCAAGCACGCTTGATTGTGAAATTCTATTATTTATAGCATACTACTTATACTTCATCAAGCGATGTGGGACCACCTCGATCCTGCTGACCTCTTTGGTTACCGATCAGACAGCTCTTGCACGGATCCCCACTGCCCTTAGGCTGATTGACTATTACCTGAAACTTCCAGGGACGGGGGCGTCACAACGCCAATTTTGTTAATAAATACTCAAACTCTAGTGATGCACATTTTTCTTATATTTTCATTGCATTACAACGTTTTGTCATCGATAAAGTGATTGTTTTCTTTTCATTCTTGCATTTTGTAATTATTTGAGAACTTTTCAGTTTGATTATGCAAGAAATTGGTTATTCTTTTCAGCTTTGCAAGACCCAATTAGGCATCGGCACACAAGCACCGAGCCGAGAATCGACAGGAACATGCACAACACAGCATGAATTGAACACGATATAGCATGACACAATTTCTAAATGGCCCGGACTATGCACGACATGATTAACAGATGGACTGGGCTAGAGATGACCAAGCATGATAGGCACAATTTTAAAATAGTCTGTGCAAGTACTGTATGGCCCATTTGACATAGGTCGTCAAATGGGTGGATTTTATTCGATGTCACGGATTCCATTTTTATTTGGGAAAATGACGGCCCAGGACGTGTTTTGATAATTAATACCCGCCAAGGACATGCTGAGAACATTTGAGTACATTTGTTAATGCTGAAAATATCCTTGAAAGGTATTAATTATCAAACACGACCTTGGCCGTCATTTTCCCTTTTTATTTTTTACTATAATGAACCCACCCAAATTATTGCAAGTTCGTCTTTAAATTAGTGTACCTTCCTAAAATTTTGGTCATATTAATTGGTAATTAAGTTCATGACCCTGTTCGTTTAAGGGTTATGGATTTTGGATTCTAATTATTACTCTATTTTTCTCCAATTATTATTCTCATTTTTCTTTTCAATCATTATCCATATTTTCAATCATTATTTTATTTCTCTCTACACTCATTACCTACAAATCCAAATCTAAAATCTCAAAACGAACAGGGTCTGATATCTCTGGCAAGTACTGGATATAAGTTTACCAAGCCTGTCCACCGCCTAAAGTTAATTTGTTTTTTTAACTGTTGAAAAAATTACTTATTGGCAAAAGGCCCCAAATGTCCAGTCTAACGCGCGTTCAGCCATAGGCTAGTAAATCTTGAGGCAAGTGGAAGCTATTGTGGAGTGGAATAGCCAGAGTTCCAATCACGTCATATCACTCAGAGCATATCCAATTCATCTCTCACTCTTTTTCTATATTGGAGACTCAAAAAAATATATCCTATTCAAAAAGTAATTTTGAAGAATCAACAACTTCAATCCAATTCTTCATTTTTCACCTCCAAAACCCTCCCAAATTCTTCTTCCATTTATTGTTTGATATTGTTTTTCTTTTGTACTCAGGAGAATTCGGCAAAAAATATGACCGGGAAGGGTTTGATCAGAGCAGTTTTTCACAAAAATGCTATAAATTCATTTTTTATGAAAAATTGTTTGGATCAAGCCCTTCCTGATCATATTTTTTGCCAATTTCTCGTGAAGGTATCCTTAAAATCGCGTTTTAAACACATTGAACGGTTCAGATCATCAAAATTTGATCGGGAAAGGAGAGGTCCGCATTTTATTAAGTTAAGGTCACCTTTATTAGAAGGGGACTATATAAACATACAAAAAATTTCAAGTAAGGGATCCCTGATTTACTTACGGTCAGTGCCTCATTGTTCCCAATTGAATTTTGATGATTTAATGCATTTTATGAAAAACTGCTCAGAACAATCCCTTTCTGATCTTTTTTTTTGTCAATTTTTCGCAGATACCTTTAAAAACACGTTTTAAACATATTGAACAGTTCAGATCATCGAAATTTGATCGGGAAAGTGGACTTCGGCACGAGATCCAGTGGGCGAACCGTGCGTAAAGGGCAACAAAAGTCTGTTATTAGCTTCACATGAGCACATTAATTTTTGTTTGCTCATACACAAGGAGTAAAACCCTAACAAAATGAAAGGCTGACACTGATCATTGCTGTCAATTTCTTTGTTTCGTTGCATTACATTTATGTTATAATCACTAAAGTTAAGTGTGTGTTACTGCCAATTTTGATGGTCCAGTAATCTTGTATTAGGCTTTTGATAACTGAAGTGTTTGAGTTAGTTTATCTTCACTTCAAATTTTTTTTTTTACTCGACAAAAGAAATTTTATTAATAATTAATTAAAGTGGGACTATATGATATTCTCACCTTCCTAAGAGCAGGAGGAGGGAGCATTTAAAACCGAAACAAAATCCTGTATTTACAAGTCCCACAAGAGTTAATTACTGGACCAACTCTTTGAAATTAACTTTGAATTAGGTTTATTAAGATGCGAATGGAGAGGCAGAAGGTGTGATGTGTACCACTGAACAGATTTGGGAAACATAAAAAAGGAGAAATTTTGGGTGTGATCTGAATATTGCTTCATTCATGGGATTCCACTATGCTTCTTCTTACAATGGAAAATGAAAAGTGTTTTGTCTTTAATGGTTGAACACTACTAACATAATAGGAGTAGTACAAATCAATTTACGTAAGAGCGCATGAAGGCAATTGGAGACCAACAAGCACATCTCATGGATAATGCATGCACTTACTATTTGAATATTGACTTTGACGCAGACGTTCCACTTTTAACGTAAAATTATTAGAGAGAAAGCAAGGGTCCAATCCAACCCTATGTCTGACAATGCACTTTTGCAAAAGTTGTTTGTCGTTTTGGTCCATTTCAATCTCCGCCCACTTTGATTTGCTCCTTTGTTTATAGGGAAACTTACCAAAATCACCCCCAAAGTTTTTGTAAATTATAGATTGTTCCTTCACGTTTGAGACATTACAAATTACCCACTATCGCACTACATATTATCCAATGTCATGATGCAGTCGCTAGGTAATTTGACTAAATATGTCTGACACCATAAATCATAATCCTAATTACAATGTATCAAACTGTTCTTTGTAACTTGTGAAAGGCTGTAGAGGTGTACAGACTACAAAAAGATAGTTTGGTCCATTATAGTTAGATTTGATGATGTATAGATTTCGTTGAATTTTCTAGCAGCTTCATCACCACAAAGGACTATGCGACAAGGGATTTTTTTGTAATTTTTCAAACTTGAGGGGGCAATTTGTAGTTTTTAGAAACCTTGGAGGTGGTTTTCTTAATTTTCCCTTGTTTGTATTTGGTTTGGCTTTATTACTTGAAACTAGAAATATCCCACCAATAAAAGTTTTGAGAAGTTGTAGAAATAGAACCGAAGCAAATCATTTTTAGCACTGATTTACTCTTTATATACCTTTTTTATTTAACTTCTTTTTCTTTGTTCTATTTACCCAAATCACTCATTGAGCAATCATTCCATCTATCCATGCACATATTAGTACTAATTTTGTTTGTGCCAAATAACTCCTTTAGGCTCTGTTTGGAACTTGGGGATGGAAGTGGAAAAAGAAAAAAAATAATTAAGAAAAAAATGAGAGGAAAAGTTAAAGACAAATTGAGTTTGCCTTTGAAATTTTCTCCTCTCTTTCCTTAAGAACCAAACAAAGGAAGAGAATTTTTTTAAAATTTTCCTTCCTCTTTCTTTCCATTCCCAAGTTCCAAACGGAGCCTTATAGATTTGTTTTGAATTCACTTCTGAAAAATAAATATCTAAACCGTCCACGAGTCAAAAGTGCATTGCAGCTGCAGGGATTAAACAGAAGACCTTCAAATTTACAAATACTTTGAATAGCAATTACAAACTTTTGAATTATCCTGAATTAAGGATAATGTCATGTTTATTTGGTTTCAGACAAAGCTACTAATATAATGATGTAAGACTCAAATATGTGCAGTTGTGAAAGTAAACAATGAGAAACTAACAAATTTGTTCTTGTAGATGATAAATAACCTAAATATATGAGAGTCACAAGGTATTAACTATTAAGTGCTCATACGAGCCTCAAGGGTTAGTTCGGGTGGTTTGTGAGTTTGTTCCCCACAAAATTAATTAACTAAGGTTTGATTCTTAGGGCCAAGGTACAAGAAAATAATTTCTAGTGAATTTTCTAGTTTTTGGCATGGATGATTTGCCTTTGATTGGATCAGGGAGGGAATTAGTTGGAGTGCGTGTAAGATTGCCCGAACACCTTAACCATCAGAAAAAAAAAAGAAAAATGAAAAAAAAAAAGTGATCTTACCATTATAGGCACTAGGCACTGCTTGGTCTGCCTAAGATAAGATAATAAACAATGATTAGTGCTATTCCAATTTCCAATATTATTTCTTGCCCGTACCTACGGCACTACACACTTCGATTGGAATTGTCCGTGCCTTAGGCACTTGCTAGCTAGTGGCTCAAATGCTAAATTGATTCATTAGTGTGTAGTATGTGATCATTTTCTTAGTGGCACGAAAGAGAATTACTCGTGCTTACGGCACTTCCCAACTAAACATTTAAGCTAGTTACAAAGAACTATCAATTTGCGTATAGGGTTTTGGAATTGGAAGATCAGTGGCATTTGTGCAATTACTACAAAGAATATGGGCACTTATATTACATTTGCCAAAGTTCCTTTGCGCAATTATTACAAAGAATGTGGGCACTTACATTACATTTGCAAAGTTCTTTGTCAACCCTTAGATCAAATGAATCTCAGTCATTCTTTCAACTTGTGTTTGTGTGGTCTCCACACTCTTGTGTTTTATTTTTCCAATATATGGTTGGTGGCAATAATTTTGTCCTCGTTTGATGTGTTGGTGGGTGGGTGAGATTAGGTTAAACTCGTATTATTTCTTAAAATTGAACACCACTATTTTGCCTAGTTCCCTCCGCTACGGGTTCATAAAAAATAAATACTTATTTGTAAATTTAAAAATTTAAAAATAATGTATTTACAAAATTTTTTTTAATATTTTTTTTGCACCGTTCAAAAGATTATATCGAGATCTAATCAAACGAGATTCATATGATACAAAAAATTATTTCAGTAAATTTATTATTTTTAAATTTAAAAATTCCAAATAAATATTTATTTTTTTTAAGAACCTTAGCAAAACGTAAATAGGATTCTATTATACATGTATACATGATTGAAAAAGCTTCCTGTACATATTGTTTATGGTTGTGCAGTGGCATGACGGGTGCAGGATCTCATCCATCATCAGGGAGGGGCTGACAGATAGACATAGATTTTCATTGCCAAAAATCTAGCCTCGTTATCATGTATTCGCGTTAGGGCACACACAGCATGTGTGCAAGTAACGGGGAAGAAACCGTGGAACAATTTCACCTTAATTACTTTCAAGGTATTCAAATACGGTATTACTTTCAAGGTATTCAAATACGGTATTGGCAAAACTGCATCCCACATGTACACACGTACACTTTTGGAGTCAAGGAATAAGAAAATTGAAGTTTTTTTTTTTATTATTCGGAATTGGATCCATTTCTGTCCTTAGTTTGAACTGCACGTGACAGTCCAAATCTGAATCGTCCATAGCTACAATTAACGATTTGGATTTTCTTACATAGTTTTACCGATAAGAGTTAATTCAAATTGAAAGATTCGAAACTCTCCTGACCAAGTAATTAATAATTTAATTATATCTTCAAACGACAAAATGGAGGCCCAAATCATGTAAGACACTCAAAAAGGGGCCTACATCATGACAAAGCGATGAGTCTTGTAGATTGAGCTGTTCGCATCGACCGCAGATTTTGTAGAATTATTCGTCAACTGTCGGGTCTCGCCTCTACTAGTGCTTCTTTGGGCCGTTCCGCTAAAAAACCTGACCTTGTAATCAAGTGCATTCACATCTGCGTCGATTTTGACTCACCGAATCAAAACTCATTCCAAGAGTCCAAAATAAATATGTTCTCAGAGCATCTACAGTGGAATAACCAAAATCATAAAGTTATTAAAGTTAGCAATGTTCATTCAAAAAAGCGTTAATAATCAAACTTAACAATTTCTTAGTAACTCATCAAATTTTGGTCGTTGAATAATCAAAACTAGCAATCTTTTGTCAATAACCAAAACATTCTCTCTCTCTCAACAATGTTTCTACTAAATACATTTTTAAAAGAAGTTTTTTTTTTTTTTTTTTGCAAAAACAGTTAAACTGTTTTTTTAAAACTGTCTTTTTTTTTAATCAAAAACTATTTTATAAAAAAAATTTCGGAAAAGTGTTTTTCCAAAATAAAAGTTTTCAAAAATTTATTTACTATTTCTAATAACATGTTTTTATTAATTTTAAAAAATTTATTTTATATGGTGACAATTTTTATATTTTTACAGGTTGAAAATGTGATGTGGCAAGTTTTGATTATTCAATGGTTATTATGTCACTGTGGACATCTACATTGCTAACCTTAGCAACCCTTTAAATAGATAATCAAAAGGTGATGTGACAATTTTTGATTATCCAATTTTGATTAGTCTACTATGAATGCTCTCATAGCTAGCATAGCAATATCCGCTTAGTGCGAGTGAATTTAGCTCTACAAAATGTAGTAAAAAGGCTTCAATTGTTGAAGTGAACTTTAAAAAGGAAAAATTGGACTGTCCATTTATTTTTCCTTATTGGTGAGGATCCTCTTGTATTGTGTGTGAGTTTGTGAGAGATAGATATGACACCCACGAGCTTTGATCGAAGTCTTTTTCTGTTTTGGTTGGACGGTCAGGGCTATCTGGGCCAACTTACGTCTCACTTCGACTATTCTTATTTCCGATTTGATAAAAGACATGACATCCACGCTAGAATTTGGAGATTTACGAAAGATTTCTCTCTCGATCTAAGGCTTTATGTAAAAGATACTTTAATTGAACTTTAAAGATTCAAATCTGGGTCCGGCATAAAAAGAGCAGAAGCAAACAGCAACTTTACTTCTATTTTGGAAAAAGGAAAAAAGCTACTACTACAAAACACAAAGAAAAGGGAAACGTTTTTTCTCCCTTGAAACTCGTATAGTAAAATCAAAAAAAAGTGTTCAGCATGCGTGAAACATACTTTGGTTCTTGGTTCGGTTCGGTTCAGTGAATATCGGTCCAAAATGGAGGAAAATTGAACCGAAAATAGTACAAAAACCGAATCCATCCATTTTTTCGGTCACCCTACTGTCCAGATTTTATGGGGGTAAAACTTAAAGGGAAAACGACGGTCTAGGACGTGTTTTGATAATTAATACCCGCCAATGACAAGTTAAGAACATTTGTTAATATTGAAAATATTTTTAGCGGGTATTAATTATCAAAACACGTCATTGACCGTCATTTATTCCCAAACTTAATAGATGAAGTATCTGAAAGTGCATCCCACATGTAGCCCGGCCCGTTCATTCATCCCCCACTTTCTTAGACTATTTCAGTATTTTGCCAAACAGGCTCTATTTAGTAAAGTTGTCAGTTGTTGTAAATGAAAATTGAAAAGTTAACATGTTTGGGTTACTGTTGTTTTCAATTTTCATTTACAACAATAAATATCAATTTTCGCTCAAAAATTAAGGATATGCAGTGAATATTGGATTTCGTGAAATTTCCCTTACGACGCCATTGTAATGAATTAATCTTGGTAGTATTACAAAATATGAAATGAGAATAACCAAAGTGATTAAACTCCAGGTGTTGAACACGCTGCAGAAATGATTGAAGAAACAAATTACAAACAATTTGTTTTATATGTCAAAATCCTTATTAATTTGTACAATTTTGTTTCACTGCTTTAAGCAGATTTTTTAATTTAATTCGGAAAATAATAATCTTACCTTTCTTAGTGAGGAAAATAATGGCAATTTTTAGTGTGAAATAATAATTATTAGTAAAAGTAGCTTGATATAGTAATATTTTTCCCGAGAATACTAAGTTGGAGGAAAAAGAGAAGTACATAATTTTCTCTCTTTTCCTGAACATGTAGTCTCTTTATTTATCTTTACTATCCAAATTGCGTATATTTATTTACAATTCAATTTTTTAGAAAAAAGATAATCTAAAATTCACATAAAGATAAATGAAAAGTAGTACTAGTAGAATTCATAAGTGGTACTCCATCCGTCCATTTTTTAAGTATTCAGCTTCATAATTTAAACTTTTTAAGGAGACATTATCATTATGCATTTCGCATCAAATTTTACCTTCATTTTTCAAAATTATCCTCTATTTTTACCCATTAACTTTTTTAAAAGCACTCACCCATTGACTTTTCAAAAGAACAAAATGATAATTATTAAACTTTAACTCATTAACTTTTCAAAATTGACACTTATACAGGGACGGAGGAAAAACTACGAAGGGATTCCCGAATTGAGGGGGCTAAAACTAGGGGTGTACACGGTCCGGATTGGTCCGGTTCTCTAGAAAACCAGTAACCGAACCATTTCAAATGGTTCTAGAAAATTGAAAACCAGAACCTAACCAGTATATGCATGGAACCTAACCAGAACCAAACCGCAAGACCGGTCCGGTTTTGGTCCGGTTCCAGTTCCGGTTCTATCCAATAAGCATCCAAACACTTATTCACAAAATATGAACTCATAAAATTAAAGAAATAACAAGATAATCTGTTGGAATAAGAAAGGAAGGAAGAAAATAAAAGTTTTCCTAATGAATGAAATTTCATCTTTAAATAAATTAAGTTTAGCAAGGAAAAGATTAACCTAACAAATTCAAATACTTATTTAATTACACACACATATGTATATCTATATTATTTTAGTTTTAAACGGTCCGGTTCTGTTCTAACCACGGTTCATTAATTGAGAACCAATAACCGAACCAAAATTAATGGTTCTTATTTTTTTGGAACCATAACCTGACCGTAGATCGGCAGAACCTGACCAAATAAGTCGGTTCGGTCCTGATCGGATCGGTTCTACGGTTCGGACGATTTTCTTGAACACCCCTGGCTAAAACCATCCAAAGAATTGAATCACTCGATGGTTCTTTTAACAGTTCTTGATCGATGCACCAAGTGCATTATGGTCGGTGACATAGACGAGTTGCTCCTTCAGTCAGGTTTGTTTGGATCAGAACTGTCTTTCCATTTTGGGTAAAAATTTCACTAATCTTTTCCTGAGCTTTTTGACAAATGCAGAGAGACATTCTTTGAGGTTTCTAAAATGACACTGATCACCCTTGTTTTTTAGACTATTACTAAGAATCTCCCTTTCGTTAACTAAATCACTAATGAAGTTAAATTTAGCACTTGAAAGACAAAAATGCCCATAAAAAATACATATGTTTCTAGCAAATGTTAATTAGGAGTATTTTTTATTAGTTCAGATAGGGGTGATTTGGCCTAACTAATTAATTTTATCTTGTTTTTTTTTTTTGTTAGTTTATATAAATATGTTTTGGTTATTTATTGTATCAATGAGAGGAATTGGAAAAGTGGAAGAAAAACCCAAACTTAAAAGGTGATTATAAAGGCACATACAAATATAGTTCCAATAAATTAATACGCAAGCCAAAAATTCAATATTTGTTAAAGACACTTATTTAATATATTTTTTAAAAAATAAACAAAAAATAAAAATCTGCGCAACCCAGCCCAAACTCAAACTAATGGAACAATACTTACTATTTGAGTATTTGTTAGTAAATAAATACTCAAAATAGAGCTAGAGTTGAGGACATAAAAGACTAGGAGGAAAATGAATCTTGATAATAGTATTAAAAGTAAGGGAGGTCAGTGTAATTTTAAAAATCACAGCGAAGGTCTCTCTATGTCAAGAACCTCAGGAGGGTCAGTGAAATTTACCCTTCCATTTGAACAATAAGTTTGGACACATAGACAATCTGTGTATTGATTGTGCACAAATTTTGTTGTTGAGCCCATCATGAATCCTATGCAAACGATTCGGGCCGTTTATTAAATGCAAAACACTTTTTCAAGGGTCTCCGAGAAAAATAAGCTTAATCTGATACCTATAGGCAGGGCCGGCCAGGGGTAAGCTTCGCAAGCCGGCCGGCACGGGCAACTCCCGGCAAGGGGTAACAAAAAAAAAAATGTATGTATAAAAAAAAAAACAATTAGAAATTCAGCAAAAAATATATTTGGAGCATCATCCAAAAAATTTTGTACAAATTTTTTAAAAAAAGTAAATATGTATGGTTTCCACCTACTTTAAAAAATTATGATACTTGAGAAAGAGAAAATTAGGAGGGTAAAAGAGAGGTTTTTACATACCTGGGGTAAATAACAGATAAAAAAAATTAGAAGGGCAAATTATTAAGAGAGAAAATTAAGAGGGCTATCAGATAAAAAAGAAAAAGAAAAGGGACACTATAGCCAAAACGAGAAGGGACGGATGATGTAATTCAAGCTAAATGGACAATTTAATCTTGTTTTTGTCCTTTTTTTTGTTGCTTGTATGTCTTTTTTTTATACTTAACACTAGTAGGCAACGAACCCTGTTATTCGTAATAAAGATTTGCAGACAACCACATAAGGAAAAACTCGTTTGGGCCCATTCCAGATCCCACAAAAATCTAGAAAAATATCCATAAATTTTTTAATATTATTTTATGAGATCCTGTAAAAAATCAGCTCCAACGGACATCAATAAGTGTTACTTTTGAATTCATATGGGCGAATTGAGCAGTTTCGCCCCAATGAATCCAAAAGTAATACTTATTGATCGATATCTCTTGGAGCTGATTTTTTACAAAGCCCCATAAAATAATATTCAAAATGTTTTGGATATTTTTCTAGATTTTTGTGAGACCTGAAATGAGTCCAAATGCATTTTCCTTGCGTGGTTCCCTGCAAATCATCCTTGCGATTAGAATTTTCGAGTGGACAACCAAGCGGAAGGTCGGGCTAGGGCAACCCAAATGTCGGGGCCGGCACTGCCTATAGGTGCTCGGTCCAATCATCTAACTTTTCATTATCCGAAAATTTGAATGAAAGTTAGGGCTTGTTCGGACAAAAAAACCTTTGGCTTTCCCGCCAAAAATAAGCCAAACAAACCCACATAAAAACAAAAATAAGCCAATAAGCCACTTTTTTTGTCTTTATTCAAAAAATATTGGATTTCGATCAAAATTTTATACTTTTTAGATTCCTCTCGTCATGAAGATGCAATAATCCCCCAAAAAATGAGAATAAGCCAAGTGATACGAAAAAAATTTGAATAAGGACAAAAAATAAGCCACTTTGGCTTATTTGTCCGAACACTCCCTTATAGATAATTGGATCGAATACCTATAGGTATTAAGTTGAGCTGATTTTTAGAAGGAATCTATAAAAAATATTTTACATTTAATGAATGACTCAAATTATTTGTGTAGAACCCGTGATAGATCCCACAACAAAATCTGTGTTCACCGATTGTCTGGTTTTGGCAAAGAAACCGATCGAAGTCTTGTCACGTAGTACATATCTGGCTATACCTATTTGGGGCCCTAATTTTGATACAAAATTTGGGGACTTAAGTCCGCCGCTTTGCTCGTCTCAGCTCAGAGCCGACCCTGCCTCCCATACACGTCAGAGCTTTAGTTACATATAATCCTTCAAAACCAGGGGGAGCATGGATCTATACCTGGGAGGGGCCGAAAAAAGAGGAGGAAAAAATGCTACAAAAATAAATATTTATTACGTATATTAAAAATAGAGTTTAGAATTTAATTAAGTATACAGAAAAGCCCTGACTATTAAAATCACAAAATGTGGTGTTTTTCTATTTTGTTTTTTCGAAAAAAAAATTAAAGTGACTATGGAAGTGCTATTCTACTTTTTTTTTTATTTTAAGCGAGAATATTATTCCACTTCACATGTGACAAATGGAGTGACAGTCAATTAAGTAGTGGGTGCCTTATACTATTTGTACCAAATAAGGGTTCAAACCTCCTGAGTCTCGTCCCCTTTTCCTACATTAGTAATAGTAAAATATGATTTGTCTTGTCAAAACAAAAAATAATTGCATGCAAAACTGTTAATAAAAAAGAGGGGTGGGCCTCGGCCACCCCTATCCCACACACACTTCTGCCACTGTTCATAATTCATCATATTTATGCTCTCAATTTTCGTACTTCTCTGTCATTCTCAATCCTCGCTCTCACATATTTTACTACTACTAATCTATAACTTGTTTTGAAGACGCTTGCACGCTCGCACCCCACACGCAAATTAGTTTGGAACATATATATGCGAATCTAGTAGGAGTACTAATTTGGTCAATTCCTTTTACTAATTTAGTAGACCATGACAAAAGGCCCACGTAGATGCTGTTTGGTAGTGTTTGTGTAATTTCTGTTTGGATATCATTTCATGCATGCTTTCCACGTGGGTTAAAAGAAAAGAATCTGATTTGTGACACAACAATGCCGCACTGTTTTCGGTTTTTGTAGATCCATGATTTGAGGGGATGGCATGGCATGGCACGGGATTTTTTCCCTTTATTTTGGCGGTCACATTTGTGAGCCTGATCACCAAGAGTGATTATTATTTTTGATTTACCCGGAAAAAAAAGAGAGTGATTATTTAATACTCTTGAACACCGTCAAGTACTTTCTTCGTTCCATAAAATTAGGCCCCTACGAAATTACGCATAATTTTTAAGTTTAAAAAAATGTATTTACCGAAATATGTTTTTGCGCAATATGAATATTGTTTAAAAGTTTTGAGCACAATTGTTGACTTGTTGCAGTAGTATAGTTTGGACAATGCTAAAAAAAACTCATCAGGCTGTTGTTCAAGTTTAAAAAAGGCATTAAAATATGTGAAAAATATATTAAAAGATATTAAAAAGTATAAAAAGTACATTAAAGCGTGTTTTTCTGTCTTTTTTTGGGTTTATTGATAGCAAATTGCCATGGAAATTAACGTAAGTTGCTTGTCTTGAATTTTTCTTTAAGAATTAGCATGATTAATAGAATAAATTTCAATACAAATGTGTTTTAATCATGTTTCTATCGAGCTTCAATCAGTTACATTTTTCACAAATTAATGACGAAAATAACGAGTCAAACAAATTCAACGATCCAAAATAGGACCAAAGTAGGAGCACATCTTCAATGACATACACAATCCAAAAAAAAAAAAACCTATGGGTACAGACCAAATGTACATTAGATTGAGTGGGACTCATATTGAAATCTCACACAAATATTTTTAGTCGTTCAAGTTTTTCCAAACATATTTGTAAGAGTCCAGCTAAAGAAATCAGCTTATTCAGATAAATGTTTGATCGATTTTCATTCCTAAATTTCTTACCAATATTCAAATAAATATTATTTTACAGGAACTTGTTAAAATAATATTTTAAATAAATTAAACTGCTCTAACCAATGAGACCCCAAAATGAGTCCCATGCAATGCGGTGCACATTTGGTTTACACCAAACACTAGTATCCATAGTTGGGCTCCCCAATCAATAGCTAGCACGCCCATGACGGTTGGATGGGACACAGGAGCAGTGATTCCAGGGGTTGATTTTGAGAAGAAGGCTTTTTGGATGATAGATCACAATCGTGACTGAGGTTTCACTGTTTCAGGTTTTTATTTCGTGGAACAGTAAAGCTTTGATTGTTCTGAAAGAGTATTTTGTCACAAAATAATAATTACTGTTGCTTGCTTTGGACGTGAGCTGGATTTTCCCCACACAAAACACAGGAGTAATTGCTCTGAAGAAGAAACTGCCGCCCCTTTCCGCTATCTTCCAACACCTTTTTTTTTAAAAACAAGATAATTTCGAACTCAAATATAACAAAAATAAAAAAAAATTAATTTTTTTTGCATCGTTTAAAAGATCTCAATGAGATTTATCAAACAAGATCCATATTGATAGAAAAATTATTTGCGTCAACACATAATTTTTAACTTTGAAATTACCTTCTTTTTTCGAAAATCTTCATTTTTAAAAAGTGGAACGCCACCTGCGTCTGTTTGGCTCGTTTAATTGTATTGTACTAAGAGATGTTTCCGGTGGTGAAAATTTTGTAAATTTTTATTTACAGTTGAGAAGTTGTTAGGTGTTTTCAGATGAATAAGTTGTTAAGAAATGTTAAGTTGTTTCCGGTAGTAGATAAATTGTTGATAGTTTATGAGTAGAGTTACTGTAGCAAAAACAGTTTTTGTTGACAAATTTTTTGTTAATGAAAACGAGATGATAAAAATTTTTTCTTAGTAAAAACAAAATTGTAAAATGCGTTAAGTTTTTAGTGATTTTTATTAGTGGAAACAGAGCCTAATTAATTGTGGGAAAAGTATGGAATATTTGTCCATTTGGCTGTACGTTGACAGGACTTCTTCTTTTTTTTATCAGATACGAGTATATATTTAGTGGAAAAACTTAATTTTTTTATTCAAGAAGTACATGGTTCAAGTCTTAGGAACCTCTTTTTTTCTTCCCCACATGAATATTTTTTTTCCTCATAAATTTGTCTTACGCCCCGATAATCTCAAAGCCGGCCCTGATAGGAGGGGTATAGTATGGACATCCATCTGAAACAGAATCTTAATTTTTGGGATTACAAAAGCTCAACAAGGACAGTCTCACTAACATTAATATTCTAACAAACTTTGTCATTTTAATGCATGTACGTTGGTCACCATTTCAAGGTAGATCACATTGTACGTTGCAAACAAAATAAAAAGGAACAATTCATAATCTTCCAGTATTTTACTCCATAGGAAAGCACTAATTAATTAGTTTAACACACTTTGTTCAAGGTTTAAAAATCTTTTAATGTGAGGAGCATAAAAAATGTACAAGAAGTGGAAAATATCTTGATAGGAAAATTAACGTTCTTGACATCAATCATTCATCAACCAATGCTAATTGCATTGTTTTTTAGTCTGATCTTACTCCAATTTATTTTGTTCAGATTACATATATTTACAAATAATTTATGGATATCACAATAGCGATGTTAATAAACTACTCCATGTTAAAACAAACTCTACTAATAGTAAAATTTTCTAACCTACCTTTTTTTTTCTTTCCCTGCGAGTGGATTTATTGAAGATATTAGGGGTGTGCACCGGTCGGGCAAGACGGTTTTTGAACCGAAGCCGAACCGACATGTACGGGTAAGAATATTTAGGCCTGCAAACCGAACTGCACAGGTGGTAAGAACTGTCCGCGAGCCCGATTATTTACTTCGGATTGGATCGGGTTGGGTTGCACCAAAAACTGAATTGAGCTTTATGGATTGGTCGGATCGGGTCCGACCTCACGGGGAAGGAACGCAACAACCCGAACTCTGAACCGAAATCTAATTTTTTAACAGAAAGTAAACCCGTACCTGTCCGAACCACATATTCGACCCTACCCGAGACCCTTTGGATTGGGTTCACGGGTATGCGGATTTTTTCACACCGCTAAAAGCAATATCATTCAAAATACAATATTTTTTCATAACGAGATATCTGGGCCAGCTGTTGTCTTAACTACTCTTGACATCCAAAATACCATGCACCTTTAGTTTTCAGACAAGGAAAAGGACAAAAGGAAAAAAGAAAAAAACAGCCAAGAAAAAAGAGAGAGGAACTAATGCAAATCGAATCTTTACAGACATTGTGCCCCCAAAACCAGGAACAAAAAATTTGGAAGTCTAAAATGGTCAATCAAGTAGTCCCTGAGCAACGGATCAAAAAAAAAAAGTAGTCCCTGAGCAATGGCTGGGGTCTATTTTCAATTTATATTATAATATACTACAAATAAAGGTTTTAATAAATGTAGAAAGAGTTCTTGATTCTTTAAAAGGGACAGCTATAGTTATATATATATATATATATATATATATATATATATATATATATATATATATATATATATATATATATGCACTCATTGACTCGAATACCATGACACAGTTGAATTCAATTCAAGTGCAGTCCTCGTCTCAATTACTGAACCCCTCCCAGTCTCCCAAGGGAAAATACAGTAAGTGGTCTCGGTACTTGAAAGCCACGTACCGCACTCCTACTATGTGGTCCAACAACTCAAAAACTAATCGGTGCTCATGGTGCACCGCCACATGATTTTCCATTCTTCACAATGGTGCTCAATTCCTTTCGCAACCATATGTTTGTGTGGAACCGACAACCGAGTCGATGAATTTCGTATAAATGTGATCGTAGAAGAGAACCTTTTGCTTTTGCTTTTGCTTTTAATCTTTATCTGCCCTTTTTGCTCTAATTCTCCGCTCTTTCAAATTTTAGCAACTCATGTTTTTATGCTTTTGCTTCCGGGCTTCAGCCTACACGCACAATTATTAGGTTTGAGTGCCGCTAAAATGTGTAGTTATGGATAAAATTAGAGCACTACGCAGCGATGTCCCAAAACAATAATTAGTCCCAACAACTCCTTAGGTCCAGGGCTTATTGCTCATTTATACTACTGAGACTTGCTTATATAAGGAAATCATTTACGTATATCTTTGACCAAAGCTCTACTAGTTTTCTTTAATGGTGGTGTAGGTTAGCAGAATGCCAGAAATAGAAGTGTCAGAAACATGAAGCAGCAAGGGCAATCAACAAATCTTTAAGGCTGTATTTAGAGCAAGAATTTGAATGGACGAAAACAAAGCTGAAAATTTTAACGGCTCACAATGGTTAGATTTTTAAAGCATGAGAAAAACTTATTTATGGAGGCTTACAGCGCCCAATCTCAGGTGTCCAAAAGTGTTTTGGACGTTCGGGATTAAAAAACAAACTATTACTGGTCAAAAATATTTACTACTGTACTACTTAAAGTTTAAAAATATATCTCAACTATTGATTGGCGAAACGAAGGGATGAAATTGTGCGCTACCGTAAATAATTATTCTCCATGGAAAACTAAAGCAAACACAACCCTACCCAAACTATGTTATGACATACCTCACCAAACCTACTGTACAAAGGAAAAATTCAAACATTAAGAAAACATTAACAAGTCTTAAGAAGTTAAAATGGTAAACCCCGCCCAATAATTGTGAAAAAAAAAAAAAAAATCCCCACAGCCTAAACCAATTCATGGAAACCTGAAAACCTAAAAGCAAACACTCCCCATTCATCCCAAATCGAAAACTCTCAAATACTAAGAAGATCTGCCGGTGGTGATTGATGATTCTCTTTTGTGTCCTTAGGTGCTGCATTTGGAGAGGAGGCCTCTATGACAGCATTTGGGTTTTGCGGTGGCTTTGGAAGCTCTGTTAGTATTTGGACAACTTCGCGCATTGTCGGACGTTCGACCGCCTGTTCTTCGACACAGAGCAGCGCAACATAGAACACGTGCATCACCTCGTGGAGCGGGACCGTGGGGAGTCGTGGGTCCAGGATTTTCAGCACTCCTTCCTTGTTGCCGTCGGTCATTTTCCTCACCCATTGTACTATGTCTACTCCGTCCCCAAACTCTCCCACCGGCTTTCTGCCGCTTACAAGTTCTAAAAGAACCACACCAAAGCTGTAGACGTCGCTCTTCTCATCAACCTTGAGCGTGTAGGCATATTCTGTGAAATTAAAATTTTGGGTCTCAGTCAAAAGCGAAAATCTTGATCAAATTCTATACTAGTAGATGCTAAGAATGTTGAGAGTAGAAGGATGGACGGCATTAGAGATACACCTAAGTTTGGGTAGCATCTGCTATTGTTTGAAATCCCAACAAAATGACGCCCATGTGGTTACAAATCATTTCCATGTATGAGGCCTTGCCGATTGACAAGAGACGTATCACTAGGTGACTGTCAGGCAAGAACCATGAGGGCCACTCACCAATAGTCATTCAATGCCAAAGCCAAAGAAAGAGACAGATTGCTACCAACATATATATACTTTCGAAAGAAGAGCAAAGACCACATATCCATTATCTTGATAACCAATTTTCATAGGAATTAATCATCAAACTCAAATTAGACCACAATAAACCCATGTATAGAAAGAAACCAATGTAATAAGAGGCAGAAAATATGATCTTCAAGTGCCAACTTATTTGACAAATTGAAATCATGTAACAAATGAGTAAAACTAGTTGCCTACCGAAACGCATCAGCTCGTGCTTTTCAAATATTTTTTGGACTAATAAGTTGGGCATGGTGCTATAAATTCATATTATGGTGCATTTAAATACTGACTCAAAGATATGATTCTCACAAAAGTAGTTCGACTACGGCCCTGCTCGGCTAAATAAGCCAACTGGCTTATTTTTTTTGTTCTTATTCAATTTTTTTTTGTATTTGTTAGTTTTTCGTCAATTTTTTGGAGATTATTATATCGTCATGACGAGAGAAATCTAAAAAGTAAAAAAAAAATTATTGAAATCCAATTTTTTTTGAATAAAGACGAAAAAAATTAGCTTATTTTTGTCTTTATTCAAAAAAATTAGGTTTTGATCGTAATTTTTTACTTTTTAGATTTCTATTGTCCTGACGATGCAATAATATCCAAAAAATTGACGAAAAACTAACAAATACAAAAAAAAAATTTGAATAAGAACAAAAAAAATAAGCCAATTGACTTATTTAGCCGAACGGGATCTACCTACTAAAACAGATAAATGGTTCACGCCTGTCAACACTACTACTAAAATTTCGATTCAGAATTGTACCCGGTGCTATATATCCGTATGACCCAGCAATAGCAGACATGCATTCCGAAGTACCCGAATCTTGCAAGAACTTGGCGAGCCCGAAATCAGCGACGTGCGCTTCAAAACCAGAGTCAAGAAGTATGTTGTTGGATTTCACATCGCGATGGAGGATCAACGGGGAGCAATCGTGGTGAAGATAACAAAGCCCTTTGGCGGCCTCGACAGCAATCTTATACCTTGTGTCCCAATCCAAATGCCCCCCTTTCTTGCCATGAAGCACTTCCCCTAAGCTCCCATTTGGCATATACTCGTACACCAACAAATTCGTTTCGTGGTTCGAACAAAATCCCAATAACCTAACAATGTGACGGTGTCGTATCCTCCCTAGGGTTTTTATCTCCGCATTGAACCCGTGGTCGTGGGAGGACCCTCGGGTCATCGCCGGTAATCTTTTTACAGCAACCTCATCGCCATTCGGCATCACCCCTTTATAAACTATCCCAGCACCTCCTTTCCCTATAATGTTATCCTCCTTTAAGCAATCCAAGACATCATCACAAGTGAAATCCAAGCGTTGGAAAGCCGTGAGCTTCCAAGCCCTAGCATCGCTCGCTTTCTTTAGAGATCTAGCCTTCAATATCGCAGCAATTGCGAAAGCTATTGAACAAACGAGTAACCCAATTACAAGAAGGAGCTTCAGAGAAGCTGAGAATGAGCCCTTAACGTGTCCTTGGTGCGTACTATTTACAATCCCAATTTTACAAGGACCCAAATACGGGCCACAGAGATTCGGGTTGCCGACAAAAGAAGTTGCATTGAAGAAACTGAATTGACCAGTTTCAGGAACTAACCCAGATAGGTTGTTGTACGAAAAATCAACTGAAGTAAGGCTTTGCATTGAAGCTATGGAAGCAGGAATGCTTCCCACCAATTCGTTTCTGGACAAATTCAGGTAGTCGAGTATCCGCATACCTGCAGGGGCGGAGTCAAGAATTTTAGTTAGTGTGGTAAAAAACAACTATCGTATCCGACTCTTTTGGGAAAAAGCTAACTCTTTTCTAACTCTTTTTCGGAAAAATTTGTTTTCAATCCGGACCATTGATCGCCGAGGTGGACAGTCTGGATAAAAACCCTCACCCCATCCTCACAAAGAGAATCCTCTTAGAGGATTCCGATCGGTTGCGGAGTAGCTATTATCCAACTACTGATAATGCAGTGCTACATTAGCATGCTGTGTAAATTGTTGTACACATTATTAGACTTTCTTGCTTGAGAGAATTCATAATGTATACGATGATTGCAGCACTTTGGGACAATTTAGTAATTTTCATTGTGTCCGAATAGTAAAATTTTGTTATTTAATAAAATGTCCTGGTGAGAAATCTATCTGGTCGAGGGGTTAAGTGACCCCACTTAGAACCCGTTCCAGAATACCTTCTTAAAAAATAAGTACTTATTTTACATTTTCAAACTAAAAAATAATGTAAATGAAAAATAATTTTTTAATTTTTTTTTACACCGTATTAAAGATTCAATGAGATCTTTTAAACAAGATCCATATTGCATATTTTTAGATTTTAATAAGTTCATCATTTTTTAGCTTGAAATTGCCTTCTTAAAAAATAAATACTTATTTCACGTTACGAAACTAGACCTTATACAACAATGGCTCCGACCCTGCATACCTGTGATTTCAGTCGGGATTTCGCCGGAAAGCTGATTCCGGCTGAGATCGACGAACGTCAACAGACCGCATTGGCTGATTTCCTTCGCGATCGGACCGGAAAACCCATTACCGCTGAAATCAATCTTCGAAAGCTGCTGTAACCGGCCGATTTGCGGCGGGATTGGACCCGAGAACCGGTTCCCGTCCAGCAACAGCTTCTGAACACCCGAAAAGTTTCCAATAGTCGCCGGTAACACCCCCGTGAGCTGATTGTTCGACAGGCTGAGCTGACCCAGACTGACCGACACCCACTCCGTCGCCGGAAACTCCCCGGAGAGCAGATTATCCTGGAGCTCAACCTGGGTTAACTTAGGCAGGCTCAGCAGCCCCTTCGGTATCGACCCGTTGAGGTAATTCTCCCCCATTCTGAGTCGACTCAGCGACTCACACTCCCCCAGCGACTCCGGCACCGGGCCCAGTAAAAAGTTCCCCAAAACAATCAGCGTTTGAAGCCTATTGCCGGAGCACAGATACGGCGGTAAAAAACCCGTCAACTTGTTCGACGACAAGTCCACGATCTGAAGCATCTGATTAGTCCCCAGATTCTTCGGAACACTCCCGGTAAAATTATTCTCCCAAAGCTGTAAAACTTCCAACGCCGGTAAGTCCCCGATGAACTCCGGCACCGACCCGTGCAGCTTGTTTCTGAAAAGATTCAAGAGGGTCAGGTTCTTCAGCATCAAGAATGAGCTGGGTATCTCTCCAACAAACATATTATTCGACAGATCCATAGATTTCAAGCTCTTCAGGTACCCCAGCTCCGTCGGTAACGACCCGGACAGAGAATTCACCTGAAGGAACAGGGTGTCGAGGTTCTGGAGCCTGCCGATCGCCGGGGGAATCTCCCCGGAGAGTCCGCAGTTGGCCCCGTCGAACCGAAGCAGTTGTGTCAAATTTCCTATCTCCGGTGGTACACCGCCGGAAAAATTGTTGTAGTACCCTACATAAAACTCCCGGAGACTCGATAGGTTTCCGATTTCGGGCGGGATGACTCCAGACAATTCGTTTCCAGACACAGCTAGGTATTCCAGCGACGGGAAGGAACCGTATTCGGGCGGGATGGTGCCTTCGAAGTAGTTCCCGCCGAGGTGGAGGTGGCGGAGGGTGGCGATTCTTGAAATGGTTACAGGGAGGGGCCCGGTCATGTTGTTGTTGTAGAGGTCGAGGGTAATGAGGGAGGTGAGGTTGGAGAGCTGTGGGGGGAAGGTGGAGTTGAAGACGTTGTTGGAGAGGTTGAGGTGTTTGAGGGAAGGGAGGAGAGAGAGGGAAGGGGGGATGGGGCCGGTGAGCTGGTTGGAGGAGAGAGAGAGGTTGAGGAGGGAGGTGAGGTGGGAGAGGGTTGGGGGAAGGGTGCCGGTGATGTTGCGGTTGGAGAGGTTGATGGAGGTGACGTGGCGGCGGGAGTTGCAGGTGACTCCGGGCCAGGAGCAGTGGTCGGTGGAGGGGGTCCAGGAGGAGAGGAAGGATGAGGGGTCGGAGGTGATGGAGGATTTTAGGGAGAGGAGGGCTTGGGCTTCGGAGGTGCGAGGGGTTCTGGCGGCGGCGGAGTAGTGGTGGAGGAGGAGGAGGAGGAGGGGGAGGAGGAATCGCATTTTGTTTTCTGGGTTGTGTCGCATTTTGTGTATGTGCGTTTTTTTCTCTCTCTCTCTCTCTGAGGTCTGGTTTTGGAGAGAGGAAAGGAGGGAGGAGTGAGAGTCGAGAGAGTTCAGCTGGGAGTGGCAGTGATGAGGACGATGGCAAGACATAACTGTTTTATACGTATTTTTGTTTTCTTCTGATGTGTAAATAATGCCAAATAAATTTGAATTTCAATACATATTTTATGGATATTGTAAAATTAATAAATACGAAAAAAAAAATTAAATAAAGTGAAATTAAGCCTTACTTTCCTCGGATATGAAAGAGTCTTTATACGCATATTATCCTCCGCTCTTAACATAATTAGGTTAGCATTTTCTTTTGTTTTTATAGTTAGGAGTATATATGGAGTATTTTGTCATTGAGTTTAAAATGAAAGGAAAGTTGGAGATTCTGTGATTTGGACTCTTAATGAACTTTGAAAAAGAGGAGACCCATGTTCGCCTGAAAGTTTAACTTGAACCCAATTACACCAAAGTCCAAACCAACACCAAAATTGAAAAAATAGGTGGGTTTGGTTTTTATAATAGATTTGGTGGTTATTGGCTATCCACTTTAATTGTATAATGGTATTTTTGATGTTTCCTGGGCAATTTAGGGCTCCCCAGCAGATGCGCGGTCTAGTTCGATTTTGAAACTGAACCGTTTGTCAGGTCCGGTTAGTTCGGTTGCGGTTGAAAGATTTTAGAGTTTCATATAGAAAACCGACTAAATTGAACTGAACTCGATTTGTCAAAATTCATATATTAGGATTTGTGTGTATGATTCGTATCATACCTCGGGTTGGTTCGCAGACGGTTCGGTTGATCTGCGGGACACCCCTACTGTGTATACCTTTTTCTTTTCAAGTAGTTTTTATTAGGAGGTTTATGTACTAACAATGACATTCTTTCCTTTTCTTATATTTTTTTGTTATTCATTACACGGACATTGAGAGAGGAAGGGAGGAAAATTTTAAAGTGCTCCTGAAATACAACATGGTGGTGCTGAGCATTGGATAATCATTGTTGAGGGCTATGAAAAATTATGATGATTTATATATATATATTCTGATTTTCTTGTAGTAGTATTATAATTTCTTTATTTTTTAAAAACAAAAACCAAGAAAAGTTGGGAGATTCTTTGATTTTGCCTCTTCATGGGCATTTAAAAATGATGTTAGGTAGTAGTTTGATTACGGGGAGACCCCATGTTTTGTTTTTCGATTGGCTTGGGGAGACCCATGGTCACCTAAATTTTCACTCACATTTTAACTACAATTAATCACTCCAAACCAATGATATTAATACCGTTTCATACCGGCCGGTACATACCGTTTTTGACAGAATCCGGTACCTTACACCTCTTATTCCGTTCCGGTTCAAATACCGGCCGGTATCGGACATACCGGCCGGTACCGGATATACCGGTCAGAACCGGCCAATATCGGATAGTATCGGACTACTTTTAAAATTTTTTTTTCTTCAAGTACCAGACAATACCGGACGGTACCGGACAAATACCGGATTTTTTTATTTTTTATTTTTTTAAAAAAAGTGTATATTATATTATAAATTCTTTTAAGTAGGAAAATAACACTACTAGGGATCAATCCGAAACGGTACCCGGTATTTGACCGGTACCGGTACGTATCGTACCAGTAGGAAAACCGGTATCCTGACCGGTACGGTATTCAGAACATTGCTCCAAACCAACCCTAAAATGGAAAATATGTGAGTTTTAAAAACAGATTTGGTGGTATTTTCAATGTTTATTTGGTATACCTTCTCTTTTTTGTTTTTTTGAAAAAATACAACTTATATTGATAAAATTAGATACAAACTGCAGAGCACATAGGCCTAAAAATAACAAATACAACAAAGAACTCAAAATATCCGAACAAAAATAAAATAAAATAAAACCAAGACATTTTTTTGGGTCATTAAACGCATGTTGCCAGACTCACTTCAGTAATCAGTCATTTTGCTTATGTTTAAAATGTTGATCCCATCTTTAAACTTTTTATTCAGAATTCAGGATTCTAAATTCTGAATGAAACTTGGAAGATTGAATTATGCATTTACATATATTCAGTTGAGCTAATTTTTTGCAACACCACTCTATAAATAATTTTAAAAGTAATGAATAGTTCGAATTATTCGTATGAGACCCAAAATTGAACATCATGCCCCATCCCCTATTTTCGGTGCCGTAAGCATTTTCGATTGAGAATATTGAGCATATAGATATCATTTGCCAAATTCGTTTCTTGAACACATTTATCTTGAAAAAATAAGATTGCAATGCTGGATCAATACCCATTTCAGCCATTTTTTGGAATATAAATGTATTTCAAAATCATGTATAATGATATGACATTAAATTGATTTTTGACATGCTTGATATTCTTGCTAAGTAAAATAAAATGAGAAGAGTGATTTTGACACTCTCTAAATTGTTAACGGCACTTCCCAAGGGAGTGCCATGGGTTGATTTTGCCATTCTTCAAATTGTTCACTTTTGGAGAGCGACAAAATCAATGTGAGTTGATTTTGGCAATCTCCAAAAGAGTGTCATTAATAATTTTGGGAGTGGCAAAATCACTTCCTACGAATTGGATTATTCAAGTAGATTCGAGAAAAACATTTCCGACTGAAAATTGTACTCTTCATTCCATTTTGAAGGATGGACAGGAGCCGGACTCAAGTACAGAGACAGAGTTGGCTTTGAAAACAATAACAACGGGCAATAAAATTATAGGGAAACTATTTGGTGTACCAAATGCTTACTGTGTTGTGTGGAATTTATTTTTTGGTTCCACACAAATGATTGAAACTGCTCAATTCAGATAAAATAACTTTTTTAGGAACCTCATAAAAAATCACATCAGTGAGATATCGTTATGGGCTTGATCAGTTCTTTGAACAATTTTCTGACAGAAAATTGAGCAAAGAATCGATCAAACCCTTTACCGATATCTGTCTGAGCTGATTTTTTTCTTTTACGGGAATTGTTATAGAAATAGTTTAAATAAATTGAGCGGTTTCGATTATTTGTGTGGGATCCCGAGGTGAGTTCCACACAGTGCGGTGTGCAAATGGTGTATCTTCAGTCACATAATCCTTCAAAATGTCATAAGCTCCCTCTCTTCATCCTTGTGCTGCGCTCGCATTCTCAATTCTCATTCTCGTGGATTTTAGGATTTTAGTTGTTAGATTGTTGATTTGAAGAAGCTTTTAGAGCCCGTTCCAGAACACCTTCTTAAAAAATAAGTACTTATTTTACATTTTCAAACTCAAAAATAATGTAAATAAAAAATAATTTTTAATTTTTTTTGCACCGTATAAAAGATTTCATCAAGATCTTTCGAACAAGATCCATATTGCATATTTTTAGATTTCATTAAACCTATTATTTTTGAGCTTGAAATTATCTTCTTAAAAAATAAGTACTTAAAACTCGTTCCGGAACGGAGCCTAAGGCTTGCGCACACGCATTATGTTGTTTAGGACTCGATTGGATGCTTCAATATCTTGGGGTGAGGGGATGATGTGACCTTTTTCGCATGGTTTGGCTGGGATTTCTTCACCCGGATGAGATAATACCCCTCTCCATTTAATTTTAATCCCCTTAAGCTATCCATAATGGTATAATCAAAAAAAGATAATCAAAAGTTGACACATCAACTTTTGATTATTCACTTAAGAGGTTTCTAAGCTTAACAATATTAAGCTTCACTATGGTCACTTCTAGTCCATAACCAAAATATGGGGTCCACTACAATTTCACTCTCTATCCCCCTCTATTTTCCATCATTCACTTCCCTCCATTTATGTTTTTTATGGATTAAAATATATTGATTCCCTTTCTTAATTTTGAGAAAAAAAATCGGTGACTTCCTTCCCTCCTATTATGATTTTTTTTTTTTTGGGTAGGGTGTGGGGGGAATAGATCAAGAAAGAAGAGTGAGAAACATCTTAATCCGGCGACGATGAGTTCAATTGTAGATGATCGAGAGATATGAGTTTCACTTTTGAAGAAAAAGAAAGAGAAATAGTTTGTGGGTGAAGTGAAGAAGATATAGAGTAGGCGAAGAAGCCCAAGGCTACATAAAATTTTTATTCTTCAATTTTATTTTTTTTACCAAAAAAAAAAAAGTAGGCGAAGAAGAGAAGAAGAAAATACCAGTTGAAACGCGTGTGTATACAAAATTTGGAATTAGTTAACTTATGTGGTGTAGGGTTCACAAATTTTGATTATTGAAAAAAGTTGCTAGTTTTGGTTATCCAAAACCCAAAATTTGATTATTTCTAAGGATGTTACTAAGTTTGATTATACTATTGTGAGCAATCTTTTGAACCAATATTGTTAACTTTAAAAACAATTGGCGTTTGATTATACCACTGTGGATGGCCTTAGGTTCCGTTTCAGAACGTAAAATAAGTACTTATTTTTAAAAAAGACAATTTCAAGCTAAAAAATAATGTGTTTACGCAAATAATTTTCCTACCAATATGTATCTTGTTTAATAGATCTCATTAAAATCTTTAATATGGTGCGAAAAAAATAAAAAAATTATTTTTCGTTTACGTTATTTTTGAGTTTGAAAATGCAAAATAAACTACTTATTTTTTAAGAAAGTTTTTGAAACGGGGCCTTATCCGATGTTGGGACCATATTTTTCGGATGAGTTTTGAGGTGGGCATAAATAATACCCGTCTAGCAAAACAGGGAAAAACAAGAAATTAACTGCATTTTTTTAACAAAAAAGAAGAAGAAGAAGAAATTAACGGCACGTCCCTGGATCGGATTCATGCGGACAGCGTGACAATAGAAGAATCATGGTCGCCGGATTCCCTCTCCAACCACCGCGCGCTATTTCTGTCGTCTAGTCAAAAGCAGAGCAACTTCTTTAAATTTGTGTGGATAATGGACGGATATAATTAGGCAAATAGTAGTAAATAACTTGGGGTAGACCATTTGGATTGTGTGGGCCCTGAGGTGGGTTGTAATCCTTCAATTTATTTAAATCATGGTTTGAAGAGTTCTAGGAAAAAATTAGTTTATTTAGATATCGATAAGTACTTAATTTATATTCGTTCTTAAAATTTACAGGTACAAAAATAGAATGAATTGAACAAGCTTTTATCGATATCCAAATTGACTGGTTTTATTTGCAAGAATCCTTAGGAGATTATATTCGGCTCCAATCAATAATATGAGATTCCAAAATGAGTTCCACGTAATTTGTTGTATACTGGTGCACACCGATGGGTGTATGCTGGGTCATTAGGAGATTAAAAGAGAAACAAATTAAAAAAGATGTTAAATTAGCATTGGCAATGATATTCTTGCTCACATAAAGCTGGTCAAATTAGGTTGACCGGCATTTTTCGAGGGATCGGGGTTCGAGAGTGGCCTCCAAATTAAAATTGAAGCTAGTAGGAGTGTTAAAGGAACGAATAAAATGAATTTTTATTATCTGATCTCAAACTTTTTATATTGTTAAATTATAACTTTATCGATGCCATAATAAAGAATAACATTTAGTATACAGAACAACCAGAATGGTAGTACTCCGTATTTGACGACTGGAGAATTTATTTTGTTAACTTTGATTTATCATTCAATTTTTTAATCAATCGAACATCGATAAATACTTGATCAAGTTATATATATGTTTCATAATTTTTTTTCTTCATATTATGGTTGTTTACTATAAGTAAAAAATAGAAAATTCTAAGGTCATGTTTGATGGTGCCTTCACTGACCTAAATTTATGCTTACGCCACTGCACGAGACCATATATATCTTCTCTCCGCAATAGTACTTGTCAGTAGGGTTGCTTGCGATCCGGTTCAGTTCGGATTTCTAGGAATCTGAGGACCGAACCGCTAGTCACGATTTTTACAAAATGAAATCCGTGTCCGGACCAAAAGTCCTACGGTCCAGTTCCAATCTGATCCGTGACTTGCAAATTGATTACGATTTTGTCCACAGATTTTAGCAAAAATAAAGCTTAAGCATATATCCCACAATAAAAGGGAAGAATGTTACATTCATAATTAAAGTTTAACACCACTAGAAAGTACTTGTTACATAAACTACCAAAAACTTACTTCATAAATCAAATTCAAAAGAATCTAAAACACTAGTAGGATTGTATTATTATAGTATATTACATAACACAAATGAACTAGAAAAGAAATGAACTACTGAAACTCAACTAGGGTTACCTGTAATTTATACAAAAAAACTACGATTTACTCCCTATATTTTATGTACATCTACACTATATCTCATTATTAAGATAAAATACTAAAATTGGTGGAAAAAACATTATTAACAATTTATTATATAAATATACATGTATATATATTATTTATATAAAATAAATATCTCACGGTCCGGTTTGGTTAATCCACGGTTTCGTAATGAAAATCCGTGGACCGAACTGCGAGTCACGGATTTCTAATTTTTCAATCTATATCCGGATCATTAATCCACAGACAAAATTCAAAAGATATAGATCGGTTCGATCCGGACGGGTTTCATGGTATCGGATTTTTTGAACAGCCCTACGTGCCACCCAAACTACACTTTGCCGCAATAGTACCTGCCACTCAATCCATGGCTTGGGAATTGATGAGGGTTTTTTTTATTTTATAACCGGGTGTTCAGGCCAACGTATGCCTATTTCAATCAATCGTAAGGGACCATAAACCTATCATCCACTAGTAGGGGTCTCACTTGAAGTCAGAGCAAATGCTCTGTATATATGGATGGACCCAAAAAAAAGTTGATAGCACACTGTGTAGCACTGACACTCTGCTCGAAGCGACATACAGGTCAGACACGTATCGGACACGGACACGCACCGGACACACTCCCAACACATGTCCAACACTTCTCTAGAAGTGTCCTATTTTATTTTTTTGCAATACTTGGGGTTCAACACTTTATAGACACTCTCAGGATACTTTGGGACACTTCGGAGGTAAAAATGCAATTATGAGAAGAGGATAACGTTGTACCCCAACGTGTTGTACCCATTTTTTTAAAATTTCCGTGTTGGGGTGTCGGTCATGTTGTGACGTGTCGTGTCATGTGTCCGTATCCATGCTACATAGATAGCACTTAGAAATTTCGAACTTACAACTTTAAGAGAGAGCAAGTACCTAAAGTCTTGATCACTAAGGCAACTCGCCAACCTCTTGGCTAGGGTAAGTTGAAGGGACTCTTTGATATTGCAAGCAATTAATTGAAAACAGGAATGGGGGCTTGATGGAGTTGATGAATCTATTAGTGCCTTTTAAGAGCTTCTCAACAACTTACTTTGAAGGTGTGACCCAAGTGCTGGACTGGGTGAAATTATGGCCATGGTCCAAACAAGTACACATGCTATAGCTGACTCAATTGAAGATTAGGAGTTGAGTTATAATTGCATTTCTGAAAATGGATCGATTTTGGGGTGGATTACAATCTAATCGCATTAAGTTCATGGTTTGTTGAAAGCTGAAGGTATCTAGACTCTCTCTTTGCGAGCCAACCTACAAACATAATATTAGACACAACCTGGCAATGTGGTTTTATTGTTTCGTTGGGAATTGAAAACTATATATCTATATACGTACCTAGTTGATGATCAATTAAGCACTGTCATATTGACATGTTGTGCACAATGTTGCTCAAATCGTTGTATTTATGGACTTTCTCCTAGGTATTCGATTGAACTTTTCAATGGGTCTAAGCAGAGATTAGGTTTAAAGATATTTTCAGTTTAGTTGAAATAAAGTTATTTTTTATATTGGCAGGGAATATATTATGTCACAATCTTCTAAGTATTTCCTCATATAATCCATGGTAGCACATGCAGCACCTCATTAACGATTTGAACTATTTATTTTATAGCTATCAGTATGTGTATTATCAACGCAAAAAGTTAAATTTCTCAAACATTAACGAATCTTACTTTCTATTAGGAATAATATGACTCGATCAAGCCTTTCATTAGATCATCAATGATCCAATCGATCTAATTTTTACATGGTTGATCTACACATCGAACTTAATATAATGAACATTTGAATCGTCTATCGGCAACGTGGTAGATTTTAGATTATTTTGAATCACATGAGATATGATCATCTAAATGCATGAATCTTTTCTTTCTAACTCAGAAGGCTTGATTTGGTGATGATCAAAAACTGAAACTTAGGATTTTACTCTCTCATAGGTTTCAGATTCGAAACCTCCTAAATGCTATCAAATAGTCTCACAACTAGTAGTTGACGAAAGAATAAGACGTCCCCAAAAATTAATAAAGATGTGCTTAAGGTCACCGGAATGGCTTGAATTATCAAGAAAAAGGGTCTTTCTCTTGTTTGGGAGTACATGCAATCCATTCAATTGGTACAAGGAGATGACCATAAGTTTAGGGGAAACACAGCACATGCATGTCATACAGACCAAAAAAATGGTCCCAAAAATGGGCAAGAGGCCAAGAGTGAAGATGGAGCCAGAGAAGCTGCAGTACTACTTCTTCCTGGGAGAGCAAAATGACCAAACAGCCCTTGCACGCCATTGAAAGGGACAAAGCTCCAATTCAGTTGTGTGATGTGTTCCCAGATATGGAGATGGGTGTGGTTCCTTTTCCAGAACGGCCAAACTTTATTGGCATTAGGAAATTGTGGCCAAAGGAGCATTTATTGGATTTTTAAGGCAAGTGTCCCTTTCGTGGGAGTTGTGGCAGATGACCATGAGGTCCCAAAGGACACTTCTGGTAATTTAACCAAGATATTCTTGTATTACTGTACAACTCTCAAGTTTTTTTTTTATTTTGAGGCTGGTATCAAACGTCATATGACTATTTATCTTTTATCTTTTATTTTTTTGTACTTCGAAAATTCATATAAATAAACGAACAAGGACCACACCATAGAGTAGCAAAGTAATAACGTTAATACAGACCTACAGAAGGCCACGAATAGCTAATCTAAGACCTGCGGCTTAAGATTAAGGCTATGATCCCTAATTACGACCTCCCTTAAGGAGATAGGGATGTCCACTACAATGACCAACTCCTCATTTTGCTTGGCTCCCAGGTGTGCTAGATGATCAACACATTGATCAACATTATGATAAGTGTGGGATAACACGGTTCCCGTGCGATTGAACAAGCCACGAGCCTCATTGATGATATATAACACTTTGGGCATGCAAATGCTCGAATTACCTTCTGTAATCAGATTGACTGCAATGAGAGGGTCGGATTCGATCGAGGCGCTCGCTAAACTTTTCTCCAGAATAATGGTTAGCCCTCTATAATTAAATACCTGGCCCAAAGCTCCGCTTCCATACTTGAGTCGCACTCCAACTTCCCAAAGTAGCCCATAATCCAGTTAGCCCTTGAATCTCTGAATAGGCCTCCAAAACCTCCTTTGCCATTAGATTCATACCCGCAACCATCCGGGTTAGCTTAATATATATGAATATATCACCTGTTCACGGAGTAGCCCAGTTAGAACAATGTGGAGGGGGAGGGCCAGATTTGCCAAAGTGTAGTTATAAAGAGAGTAGGCCAAGTTAAAATACAATATTACAATCTATGCTAGCTAGCTCACTGAGTTTTTAGCTCTTAGGTTCTGATAAATCCAACCAAACAAAGGACCATCCCAACCCCACGCATACATGCTCTGGCCTATAGGCTCATATGAATATCTATCGACCAACTAATTAATTCACCTGCTTTGACCAAGAAAATGAAGTTGCTCGTTTAATTTCATAAGCTGGATGAATTGTACACACCTATATAATTGGCTAATTAAAATACACTAGGATTTAGGAGTATGATCTATCTGTGTGTGAACAGTGTTGTAAGTCCCATTTAATAGTATATGAATAGCGATGCCGATACAGATTTGGATGTTCGAAATGGTTGGATGCATGTGGACGCCGGCGCGCCGCATGATACAAGTGACACCCACACACATAGAACGATGTCGGGTACATCTATGTCAAAATTATTTATGTTATTGTTGGTTGATCCAATTGCATTATATTATTACTCTCCTTCCCCATCTCTAAATGTATGTTCTCACAAAAAGTTAGGTTAAGTTTGCAAAATTGCAGCAGCCCCCAAAGCAAGGCACCTGATTTTCAGTTCATGTTTATTTTGCACCCCTGTACTTTTTACACTAACTGTTAGTACATTTTCAATTTTACTTGCCAAGCCTTCACACTTACGATCAAATATCAGTGTTCCCTTTGGCGTTAGTTTCTATTAGGATAAAATATCTGTTCAGTAAAAATTGTTTAAAAACATTTCACTTTTGTACTGCCCTTATTATCATTAATTTTTAATGCAACTTTTTTTTTCCCGCGAAAACAAATACTGCTAAACCTAAGAAGTAACATTTAATTATTCACATATATAATAAAAAAGTTCATCTATTTATTACCTATCAATGCGTGTCTAACGCGTGGCAATGAATGCGCGCATAAAGCGGCTGCTATATGACTCAAACCTATAAGCTGTAGGCTTAAATCAGTATCATAAACAAGGTACATAAATATGTTTTTGTCATCTTTTTTCGTAAAGAAAACTACATGCATGGTTGGTGTACTAGAAAAAAGGAAATTGATTCCTACACTCCTCTAATTGATGCAACACTCTTTTTTCTGTCTTTTAGTGGGTGAAATTACTAAACAATCCCTATATGCGTACACTTTTCAGAGATTGTTTCTTAAATTAACCCGCTAAAAGACGGAATAGGAGTTTTTGCATCAATAGGGAGTGTAGAAATTATTAATTTCTCTAGAAAATTACCATACTTACAAAAGTAATAGTAGTTTTTTTTCCCGTAAATTCACTCGCTTAAAGACAAAATAGGAGTTCTTGCATCAATTAAGGGAGTGTAGAAATTATCAATTTCTCTAGAAAATTACCATACTGCTTACAAAAGTAAAATAGTAGTAGTTTTTTTTCTTACAAATAAAATATGGAAATTTTTTTTTTTGCATAAAAAGGTAAATATATAAAAAGGGACCAAATCAAGCCCTGATCGACGGTGATTTGTCTGAGGGAGTAGTTGGCCGAATCGAAGTGCGGGCTTTCTCAAGAGTGATCGACAGCTAATTTCTCACATTGGATAGATAAGTATATGCCCTTCGCCTGTGTACGTGTATAAGTTTTTTTTTGACACCTTTTCTTCGCAAATTCGTTTCCAAGGGTGAGCTTTACCCGGTACTTTTATCATTTGTTATCGAGCTGATTTTCACGTTGCAATTCGAGCTGCGGAGCGGTGAACTATAGGTTGAATTAAGATACCACTTAAACGTATTGAATACTGATAAATAAGTGTAGCCGCTAACGGAAAATGATATCCATCGGGTCAGTGTCAATAGAGCATGTGACGCCTCCAAAAGAGAAAGAGCTACCATATGGTCAGTACAGATAGAGTGGGCTGCCGTGAACGTCGCATGCGGAGCGCGGTGGTATGTGTCCATCCAAATGTCCTACATTTGATAAAGAATGAACTTGACGTTGTATATATTAGATCTTAGACACTATGTCTTCGCAATCCAATTTTCAAAGGTGAGTTATATACCCATGATTTGTATTTGTATCACATGTTTAAAGAAATAAAAACCAAACTGAAGATCATAGTCTCAAATGACAATAAACATTTGGGACCATTTTCACGGGGAGGTAAATCAGACTGGTTAGCTAGTGTGGTGTTTGGTTGTTGGGAATGTAATCCCATTTCGTGAACCAACCAACCAACCAAGTAAGAGATGTATTCTTTAACCCTGGTTGCTTAAGTGCCAATAGAGATGAGCTCTAAATCCGGACATCCTGAATTCGAAACTTGACAATCTTTTGCAGCTAGCCAAGTCGCAAGAGAGAAATCTCGTCCAAATCCCCTAGCTATTCCAGCGAGAATGACCGACCTTTAACTGGACCGAGGAAGGGAATAATTGAGGTGGGCGTAATTAAGCTTGTCTGAACACTCTGACTATAAAAAGAATAATACTAATACAGTATGTATTCTTTGTGCTAGCTCAGTTGAAAAATCCGTCAAGCCCTATTCCCAATCTATCTTTGTTTTTTTTGCCTTGGTGCCTGTTCTTCTTGTCCCTTCCCATTTGGACCCTCTATTTTCTCTTCTAATTGGCTCGTTTTGCGGCTACTATATAGCTAGTCCCCTCTACTTTCGGTGGTTTAGAAACTTTAGAATACTCTTAATTGGGATTTGAACCATAATTATACAAACCTAAGTAGATTTGATCCAGTGCACTTGGGGAGTATCTATTTGTACTGTTATGCTTGTAACTTTGCGGTCGATAAACTACTTGCTATGACACAGGTTGTATAGCTTTCGTTTGATCCAAGTAGATACTACAATTATAATTAAGCATATTTATTTTCCTTTTTTTTATAGGCGAGAAAGTTAGTTTCGTTGAATGTAGATTAGGACCTTTGAAAATCATACTTTCGCACGGAACTGGTGTTGGAAAAACCCAGCATAGACACCACTAACCAGAGAAGAGAGAGGGTGTCTATCCATATTCACAAGAGGTAGAGATAGATCAATGTGCGGCGAGTGGTTTCTGAAACTCTAGCCGGAGAAATGTGCTTGTTGCACACTTGCTCTCGCCTGATTTCCTCTGATCTAGTTGTTGCGTACCATTGATCTTTATATTAGATGGTTGAGATAGAAGCTCCAATGTTACTGTGAAAGTTCATTATCACTTTTTGTGTTCGGGTTTGTTTAAGCGTATCTCAACTAATTTTGAAGCCCTAAAATTAGTGATCTGACAAATCGGCCAAAACGTCTGTGTGTTTTTTTGACTGAGTGGTGGGAAAATTTCTCTCTCTCTTCATTATATGTGCTTTTACTAATAGTCTTGAAATTGAGAGAATAAAAGGAGATATGACTATGCAACCTGTAAGTACCAAAAAAGGAAGAAAAAAAAAAAAGAAGCCTGACTCCAATCGAAAGGAATAAATCAAGTTAAAAAAAGATATTCTTACGATTGAACGCATCGTTATCAGAATTTAGAAGTATTTTTCTCCGATTTAAGCGTTTTAAACTGTTTTTGTGTTATTTTTCTTGGTATGGGACTTCTCTGGTCTTTATTATCCTTAAGGTTCTCTTACTAGAGAGGCATTTACTAGAGAGGCATTTTTTACTAGGTATTATCCCATAGGGCTCATATTATTTGAATCCAAAATTTTTTCCTCTAAACCCAAATTCTCTCTACACCAACTAAAGAATTTTAATTTAATTTTATTGCTTTTTGTTTGGGTTTCCTAATTCCAGAAATATTGGAGTAAATGACAATGAAAATGGTGGTCCAATTGGGGGTGTGAGGATTGTGGGGGACCCCCCCTTTTCCTTCCCATTCAAGCTTCTTGGGTGTGGGCTTGAAAATGGACCTATCCCATCTTGTAACAACAGCCAAACTAAACCCAACTGGTATTGGACCACCCCTTTTAGGTGTTAGGACAGATCGGTTGATGCCTATGGCCGTATGCAACACTTATTAATCATTTCAGGTTTATTCAGAAAACTTGTCTCCATTGATGTCTTCATTCATCAATATCAGTCCTCCAGAGGCGGCCAGGACTGTCCTTGACATCTAGGAGTGCAAGGTGAACCTCAAGTTCGGCTCACGTACTTTTACGAGCAAACAAAAGAATTAGTAAATCAGTCACAAAACGTAAAGAAATTTATTTGTAATAAGGTAGATTAAATTTCCGAAAACAGTGAACATTATGAAAACGTAAAAGTATCACTTAAATTACTTATTTACAAATCACTTTTCTTGCATTTTTTACGCTAAAAGTAATAATCACGCTAGCATAATCAGTTTATTTTTCTTATACCTAGTATAACGCCCTATAAAATTTGAAGGCTCTCAATCTTAAAAAAAAAAATTGGAGGGCCAAGGTGCAAGTATTCCTCAGGGACGGGCCTGTCAAAGGCAGAGTTTTTTTGTCGATTTATTTGTTTCCACATAACTATTTGCCAAAATATACATTTTCTCAAATTATTTTTAAAAATAGTTCGATGTGCGTTATCCGCGCTGGCATATGTGAGTTGGGCCATCTGGATATCCAGCCTGTATGACGCATATGTAATATGCATGCATATTACATATGTGTCATGCATATTGAATGGCGTGATGCGTTATATATATGACCATTGATGAACACCCAATTTTGTAGATATTTGGTGCGACTAGTCCCGTTTTATGTTGTTTTAACTTCTGTTTATTTAGCTTTTTTAGCGATATTGCACGTAAGGTGTATTTTTAGTGTTTTCAGGTAAAACGTGCAAATAAGGCGCATTTCAACGTCATGGATGGCCCAAGTGCTTCCAAGTACCCGAAGACCCTATCGGCCCCTTAAAATCTGTCTAAGTATGGAAAAATGAATTTCTGAAAAAGTATCGATTTTCGAGATTAAAAATGACGGTAATTGATCCTTGAATTTTTCTAAGAGTAACTACAAAGTTGTAAGGTTTATTTGGAGAGCAAGGTCAAGTTTTGAGCTATTTTTGCTTGAGAAAAATGTGCAGTTTTCCATTTTACACTAAAAGTGGGGGGTTGACATTTTGATTTAATTGGAATCTTGAAATTCTGGTATGCCATTGTTTCCAAATGGGGGGTACTTTCTTATTTTCATTAAATAAATTAAAGTAAAGAAAAGGTAAAAGAAATGTTTAAAATGTAGTATTTACTTAAGTTTAGAGAATAAAGAATGAAAATAAGGTGTTGTGGTACTGTGGAAGTTGCTCGGAGCCGTTGGGTGCCAAGTTTTGAAGACTGGCCTGAAGACTGGAGATAACCTCCTGGTATTGATATGGCCTTAATCCGTATTGATACGCATTAGCTTCGAGGGAAGGCAAGTTACATTGTATCGATACGGCCTTAACCTGTATCGATATGGGATCACTACGGGGAAATGACCATTTTCAATTTAGCAGCGTGGTATCGATATTTTCCATAATTAGTATCGATACCATAAGCCTTCGGCTAGATATTTGCTGCTTTTTGGACCTTCTACTTTTGAAATACTTGCTACTTATAGTATGTTTATAGGATATTTGTTGGGAGAGAAGTTGAGTTGTATAAATACCCTTCTCTCTCACTTTAGTTCATAATCGACTTTATGTTCTAGCTTTAGTCCTCTCTCTAGGAGAGACCTCCATTATTGTTCATGCTTTTCCCATTGTAATTTCCTTAGAACTCAAGTAAGTATTTGTCTTATATTAATTTTTCGTTTATTAATGTTGTAGCTACGTTTTGGATCTTTGCATAGATCAAGTTTATTTTCATTTCTATCGGTTAATCATGTTTTCTTCCTTTAGCATGCTGTCTAGTCTTTTAGCTATGTGTGAGTAGTTGATAAGGCTTGGCCATGGGGGAATAACACCTTGTAATTTAGGTTAATTTTGCTCTTCTCAACTTAAGACTTGAGGTTTGGTTTGTAAATGTGCGTGGTTCGCCTTTTATGTAACAAAACTTGTCGATGTTAACCTCCGGTGATCATATGCTTGCTCATATGGTTTCGTGAGCTATGTCTCGCCTCATGTTTGCCAAAAGAACCAAAGAACTTGCTCGCTTTCCAAACCATGCTTCTAGTTCTTGACCTTGATATTTAGTTTGAATGCAAGTCTTGGCGTTGTTAATCTCCGGTGATCATGTGCTCGCTCACATGGTTCCGGGAGTGATGTCACGCCTTGTGTTAAGCTTGTTTTTCATATTCTATATCAAGTCTAACCATTTTCATAGCTAAATGTTCCGATTGATAGCCTATGCCGTGCGATTCAACTGTGTTTTTGTTGAGAATTGTTAGATGACTTAAGTTATGAGCGTTAGTAACTCCATTGCCTTGCCGCCTTTAATTCTTAGTTAAAACTCATTTCTAGTCTTTTCCATATGAGTGTTTCTCCACCTTTCAAAGGAAAACCAAAAGTTGGCCACCTAAACGCCACAAACCCTTACATCTACAAATCCTAGCAAGCTATTGTAGTAGGCCGAACGTGACTGCCCGCACTAGGCGTTCGTGGCCGAACCGAGATCTAGATTCGGCCGCAGATCGGAGCCCGTAAGTTGATCAACGACACGCCTGCCTTGCGGTTGACAGAGGAAGGGTGTCACGCAGGCTCGGCCACCTTCAGGGAGATAGCTTTATTTGGAAGCTCCCCATCCAAGCCTCACGTCAGACTCGGCCGAATGTGGAGCTCGGCTGCCCGCTGAATCACGTGCTCTCTCACGTGTGAAAACGGTTATGCCTACAGATAATCATGAATGCATATGGGCGTGCCAGCTCACGCCTGAAACGGTTACTAGATCTTTTTAGTGATGTCACTCAGCTCGTGCAAGGCACATGCCTGTGCTTGGAAAGCAAGTCAATAAGGCACTATAAATATCGAAGGAAAAACCCTAAAAGGTACATACACCACGCTACCTAAAAACCCTATTCTCTTACTTGATTCTCTGCACATTCTCATCCTCTCGCCGGAGGGCCTTGCCGAGCAACCCCGACCAGATCTTAGTCGTGCATTCACTGTGCATGATTGAGCAAGAAGGCTAGGAAACCCACGAGCCAACGGAGGAGGATCCCAGATCAAAGGATCACGGGCCACACAGCTATAAAGAATTTTCTCTGTGGGAACGATACTAGACTTTTGGATATTATGCTGACAACGACCTAACCCCACGCTTGGGGTGTTTCAACCTTATTTGAAGGCGAGGTTTTGAGCTAAGCAACCATATCAACAGTCATTGAAGTAACGAAATAGATCGATGATTTCGTTCAGAAAAAAAAAAACAAGAAAATGGAGAGACTTCTCGTAGAGGTGTCAATGTTGATGAATTGGACATGCATTTTTTTGGCTCCCAAAGAGTGGAGAGAGTTCTCACAGCAAACAAAGTTATTGAACGACTGGTGGAATATAACAGGGGATATGTTGCACCTGCACCCCTCTTAGTTGATGAAGTTGCACTTGCACCCCCTCCTGGTGATCAAGTTAACAACTCTCGTCTTTGACTGCGAAGAGCTATTGGGGATGGGGACAATGATGTTGAACCGCATGCCCAGCTTTCCCATCTGGATTCCTGGCTTGCCGAGCACAAAGAAAAGCGTCGTCATGATTTGCCTGTACAATATATGAGAGGGTACCGCGGGGTGATGTCGCGCAACGCATTTCATGTGGTTCCTCGAACTGTTATGCAACCAACAGCTGGGGTCGATCCACGTGCTGACCAATGCTCCCTCCCAAGGTTGGACTACAGCCTTGGTATGTTAAACAGGTAAGGGAAACGAGAATTTATCTTGCCGATGTTACAGTACAATCTGGCTCAAGATACTTATTTCAAATTAGATTGGAACCAAACTCCATTTGTTGGTGAAGCCACTTATTTAATTAACTGGCAAAACATGTTCGTAGAGTGCAATCGTATGAAGGTGAAATGTCAATCCTACCTGTAAATGGTGCCCAAAGCACGGTCAGCAGAGATGATAGCCGGGAGAAGGCAAAATATGTTACATAACGATGTTTGCCAAAGGCTGCAGGTGAAGATTAATGCAATGTCCCGGCGGGTTATGCGACAAGGAAAGATAGCCATTGCAATTAGGGATGGTGAACGGATGGCTATGACCCATAGGATTTGATTAACAACATTAAAATGGATCCACAGTACGCAACCGATCCTGAACTTTCTGATTATTTTGATGACGAATAAACAAAATGTATTGTTGGACGAAGGGTTTATGTTATTGAATGAAATTTTCAATTGGATGTTAATGTGAAGATGCCTGCTTTAATAGATTTCATAGTTTAATGTGAACAATTTCTTATTGAATTTTTGTTTATTCATAAAAAAAATTTATTCGCTTTATTCAAAAATTAGACTTGACAAATCTTTGTGTCCAACGAATCTGCTTGTGACTGAAAAGCAATTATCCGATTTATTTGACTTGTCATTGAAAAGTACTGACTCGACCTCATGATAACGCATATGACATGTGCGTTACAGTTCTATTTTTATAGAAAGAAATCTGCTAGTGACTTAAAAGCATTTATGATCGATTTGACTTGTCACTAAAAAGTCCTGACTCGACCAAATGATAACACATATGACATTTGCATTACAAATATTTTTACAGAAGAAAATCTGCTTGTGACTAAATACCATTTATGTCCGATTTGTCTTGTCACTGAAAAGCATTGACTCAACCTAATGATAACGCATATGACATGTGTGTTACAAATTTTTGTAAAGAAAGAAATATGTTGGTGACTGAATACCATTTATGTCCGATTTGACTTGTCATTGAAAAGAACTAACTCGATCTATTGATAACGCATATGACATGTGCGTTACAGTCCTACTTTTATAGAAAGAAATCTGTTGGTGACTGAAAAGCATTTATGGTCGATTTGACTTGTTTATGAAAAGTACTGACTCAATATAATGGTAACGCCTATGACATATGCGTTTCCTTGAGATGCATAAGTTTATGTGCATGTAGGTGATATAATTATCTAACCATTCCAGCTAAGTCATATGGTCGATGACCGTTTTGGTTCTCGTTGGATACTTGCCTCGTTTAGAAATCAATACTGGAGAGAGAGACATTCCAGTCCTAAAGACTATTACGTTGGTCTCCGACAGGAGTGACCTTTTAGGTTGGAAGAGCAAGAGGGATTGTACAATGACCTCCAAAAACTTTCTTCACCGGTACCCCATCACTGAGCAATACAAATGTGGCGTGAGAATAGGCTTGATTATGAACGAGCGGTAAAAAGAATAAGAAGAGAGAATAATAGAATGTTATTGCGCAGATGTCGGTACTACATGCTTCAGCTTGCAAGGGAGGTAGTCGAGGCAAGCAAAAGGGAACTTACGGCATGTGACAGCTCAAATGTGTTGGCAAACAACAAGTATCTCTCAGATTATGAGATGTCTGATGAGAAAGTTTAGTTTATAAATTGTAGTTTAGTAACTAAACAATTGTGTCTTGTTTAGTTACATATGTTTAAATTTGACTTTTATGTTCATTATTTTAGTTTTCATAAAGAAGTTCTTGCATTTTCTATAATTGAATGGAAAAAAATTCATGATTTTGGGTGCAAACTATATTTATTGAATTTATTGAACAACCATACAAAAGTAGAAATTAAAATTGAACTTTCCTAAATTACATATCTTCTTCATTCAAAAGTTTAACATTGGACTTCAATTCTTCTTCATTGCTCCAAGATAGGTACCTCTGCGCGTTTTCAAGGAACCCCTCCGATGCACATTGAGCTGCTTAATTTGCTAGTGTCAATCTTTTAATACGCAGACTCATTCGATTGGATTCCTCACGCATGCGGTTAATAGCTTTAAGCAACAGTTCATGGGTATATGTTAGCATGTTAATTGCCAACTGCCTCGAGATTTTTGCATTACAAGCGCGACAATCTTCTAGTAGGATATGTAAGCGCATTAGCCAGTAGGCCCACTCCGCTTGCATGGTATTTACGCAATGTGTAGACCAACGGAGACGGAGATTCAAAGGATAATCGAATTGATCTCTTTCATCCACCCATGACCTACCCATTGCTTTGTAGATGTCCCTAACAGTATAAGAAGTCATTTTGGACTCTGATGATTTTTGCTGAACATGCTAAAACTATAAATAGAAGGATATGGTTATACAAGAACGTATATACAAAAGGTGTTAACCATGTAATTATTATTTTTAGATTGATGTGACAACATGGCCAAGTGGCAGGTGTTAATTACTAATAATAACTATTTTGCATATGCCAGTTATGTATTTTTGTAACAATTAATATTATTTTTAATAGGCATAGAAAACATATAATTGTTGGCAACAATGAGACAAGTAACCTATAATGTGACCACAGTCATATATTACAAACATAACCGAAAGTTACAAACTACAAATTTAAAAACAAAGATTTCAAATTAAAACAAGTACAAGACAACATGGCTCCATACATACATAAATGTCTTCTTACTATAGATTACAAATTCGTTCTTGAACTTGACGCTTCTACCCTACTTACGGAACATTTTCTTCAATTATGTCCTTTTGTCCGCACAATATGCAGGACTGTCTCTATGATGATTGGTGCTCAATCCAGTCTATCTCGTTTTTGAACCATGTGATTTGGGGTCATCCTCTCCCCCGGATATGTTCTCGGTCTGGAATGATGGTTGGCCCAATGATTTCAGGCCAATACGCCTTGTCACGCGGGGGCCTAAATGGTTGAGAGACATACATTTGTTTAATTAATTTGAGTGACCAAACATCGCTAAAGTATTCTAAAGGGAAAGTTTTCATGAACATGCATGCCGCAAGCACATGCGAGCACGGCATCTTCCATTCTCGAAACTTGTTGCAACTGCACGTACAATTGGTCATGTTAACTAAATGCTTGTGATTTCCTTTATATATGGACTCGTCCGATTCATTGGGGTCTGCACCTCGTAAATTTTTGCCGCGTGGTCAAACTCAATGACCTGGTATCTTGATGCCTTATTCCTCCAGGTTTTGTATTTGTTTATGGCAAACGTGCTCCAATTTCCCCCGGTTTCAATTTTTTTCGTGGTCATTGAAATAGTTAACGCTCTGTCATTGAAATAGTTAACGCTCTTATAGAATGTCATCATAACCGTTACCATAATGGGCAGGTGCCTAGCTTCTTTTAGGACCTCGTTCAAGTCCTTTGAGATGTTTGTTGTTTTCGATCTGTAACGCCTACCTCCATCATGCACGAATGACCATTTCTTTAAAACCAAATCCTTCGTTAATTCCTTGTAGACCTTTACGTCGTCAAACTTTTTAGTCTTTTCAAGCTAAGCTTTAAATTTTCGTTTTCGGATTTCCATGACTGTAACTTTTACTTGGTTGCCCACAATTTTGTTGAACCTCCTCATATAGTTAGCCCCAATGTGACAGACACAATAGCGATGTGCTTGACCGATTCCTAGACCTAAAATAATGGGTTGCCCCAAGCGTAGGGCTGAGACCGATGTAGCACAATACCCGGTAAGACCGGAGTCGAATCCACTAAAGACGGTGAAGTGTGTGCTGTGGGACCTCGGGTTGTAATATTAAAAATAGCTCTTAGGTAGCCACCCCTTGTCGATTGGTTGATTAACAAACTAACACTAACAGATAAATTGCTCGAAAGATTAAAAAGAGAGGCGCGGTCGTAGGGAATTCGGCGCTTGCTAGCCAATCAGAATCCGCTCGCTTTTCAAAGTTCTAAAAAACGGTTAAATTTAGGGAGAATTGGAAACTCCGAAGGATGCGAATCCTATGGTTGCAGGTCCCGTACACAGCAGTAAATAGGTTTTGGTCCCCCGTTCCTGCTCACATGAGCCCTGGCAATGCCTTGGATTCGTCCAACGGACGTAATTTTCACCAACTAAATTATTTAATTAAATTAATGTGCAAAAATTGCGAGACAAATCCTAATTGGGTCGTGGCGCGCCTTTACGCAGCGACCAAACCTCAGGAAAACTACTCACTCATTATTAAAAATAAAAGGAAAGAAACCCTAGAATTAATCATGCTTTTTATTACTTGAGATGAAAAATAAACGAGAGATCAATACTAAACAAACACAAACAAATAACTTTAATAAAGAACAGAAATCGATATGAGTTACCGAACTGTGAATACTTGAACAAAATTATATGAACTTGAAAAGAAAAGAGCTCTGAAAAAGAAAAAAAACCCGTAGTTTAAAGCTGCAAAATAAAATCGGAACAATCAGCAATCGGCAGCCCGTTCCTCTCTTTGTACCCCGTAGAGCGCAGCCATGTTCGTTGTTTTCTCCGTGGGAATCAAGTGCCGCTTCCTTTTTTCGTCTGAGTGGAAATAAATAAATCGTCCTCGAAATAAAAAAAAATCCCTTTCTTTGTTGCTGTTTACCCCTTTTATAATCTAATAAAACCCTATTCCTATTCCTCTGCTTATTCCCCGAGCCGTGGGCCATGCCGAAAAAGCCTTATACTGTTGCCAGGTTAAAGATTAAAAAGTCAAACTATGAAGTAATAAACAATAACCCTTTGGGCCCACACAATGGAATCAGTAATGCCCATGGGCTACAACACAAGAATCCTTTCACATGCGCAGTGAACCCTTTGACTCCATATGACCTTCAATCGAATCACCCTCAATCACCGTATAATATTTTAATTTCACGCTTTTTGCACCAAAACCTCCAAATATCTACAATACACAAATTAAGCATTAAGTTCCAAATAATAATATAAATAGGATTTAACAAAGATAAATTAGGGGGTGCTAATGTGAACATTTATGCGCCTATCATGATGATAAGCATGGGGGTCTCCAAAGCGAATCTCCTTTGATGTACGACAATAGACCAGTATGCCTGTTTGAAATTAGACACAATTCTCTTCGATTGGTGATAAAATGCCTAAGGCATGACAAGAACCACCCCCAATTATCAATATCCTCATTCTCCACAATGCCAAATGCAATACGGAATATTTGATTTTTCGCATCCTGACTCACAGCAACCAAGATTACGCCCTTGTACTTTCCTGTTAGGAAGGTACCATCAATGCTTATCACAGGCCTAGAATGTTTGAACCTTTCGATTGCCGGCCCAAATGCCCAGAAAAGACGATCGAATGTGCGGCATCCTGGTATGTTTGTATCTTTTGACAGCAGGATATACTCTGTACCTGAATTTTTAACTTTCACCGCGGCCAAAAAACTTTCGACTTTCTTGTACGACTCATCCCAATTCCTAAAAATTCTTGCTATAGCAATTTGCTTCGCAGCCCAAGTCTTCACATACGATGGTTGGAATCCCTCTAGCCTATCTAAAATCATTGCTTGAAGGACCTTCACCTTCGTGCTTGCGTCTTTTTTCACGATAGGGGCGATAATTTCATAAATGAACCGTGCGTCAAGATTATGATGTTACACTATCTGCAATGCTAGTGTGTGGTCCTATGTATCGACTGATTATCCACTCATCGACATCCTTACACTTTCTTGCTCTTAATCGCCACTGACATGGGACCGGGTTCTTGCATTTGTACACCAACGTAGTTGGTGACGATGCTGATATCTTCACCACATTATTCTGTTGCATGCTATACTTCTTCACCGTATTCTGAACATCTTCCTTTGAAAAGAAAACCTGCCAATAAAGTTCTATTGAGCTCATATTGTTTCACATTCTACTAAAAAAAATGACTTTATTTAATTTATGAGTAATAATAAATACTTGTCCCTTAAATAGCTCACAATGTCCGCCCCACCCAACGTGACTCTTAGTAGGCATTTGTGGACTAGGATCCACGATGTTCATCCATGTGTCATCAGTGAACATGGAACATGGCAGCTCAAACTCAGGAATTTCGTGTTCTTTGTGGTCCTCAACCTCTAAACCCTCATCAACATCCTCCTCGGAGCTTTGTGAGACCTCATCGTCATCTCCAAGATTATTGTCAAATGCGCTGTTGTGTTCCACGTAGTCGTTGTATTGCTCCAAAATGGTGGAATCGTCATACATATCATCTACAAAGCATGTGTTGTCGTCTAAATATTATTGTTTAGAAGGATCCCTTTCATGCGGCCTACTAGACCGCTCAATAGAAAGATGGATTGGGAGACTATTGCATTGTGATCCCCCGACTTCCTGTCTGAAATTATTATCATCAACAACTTCCGTGTACAGAGTGGCGGTGTAACCGGATATGCCGTCAGCAACATCGAATATTATATTGACGCCATTATCGTCAACGACTTCAACCCTAACGTATGTATACATTGTGTAAGGGAAGCTAAGAGTTGGAAAGCCGTATGTTATTTTCATCACCGTAGTCGGCAATCTTCTAGCATTAGCAATAAATTGCCTCAAATCTGTGAGAGTTATCCCACATGGTATTGATAATAATAGAACAGTACCTCCTGCGTACAACGGACCATTTGGTTGTTGGATTACCTAACCACCGACGTGTACACACATTATACGTTTATTACAAGAACTGGTCATATTTTTGCGAGTGTATAAACCGATAATGAAAATAAATATCGGATTCTGATTACTGGAAGAAAGGATCCCTTATTATACAACAGCTGCATAATGCACATACCATATGCATGACGCAATAAATCTGGCCCCTTCATATGCCCCCTCCTGCCATGGCAGGAGAATCTGGCAGCTTTTAATACCATGTGCATCACACATATGGTATGTGCGTGATGCATATGGCATGTGCTTAACACAATATTTTTGGCCCACTCCTGCAATGGCAGGAGAATCCGATAGCTTTGTATCAAACTTACTACTGTGAAATACAATAACGCACTTTCCAACAGCTTTAAATCAGACTTTACATTAATAACGCATATCCATGTGCATCACACGTTGTGTATTCTTGACCTTATCTCATTCTTTACTTCTTTACTCCACTTTATTTTTTGTTCCAAAAGGTAAAAAATAAAGTGTCCGAATTAAAAAAAAAGTCTTAAAATTGTTGGTCATAATATGAAACATAACAAATACAATTTTTTAAATAATCAAAGACGGTGAAAACGAGTTATTTGTTTTTAATAAAACCAACCGACCAAGCATAGCCTATTCTTTTTAAAATTGTATTTTTAAAAAATACAATTTTTGGTTTTCTAAGCTTGCATCGCCACCAAGAAGAAGATATTTTTTATCACGGAAGCATATTCAGCAGCCCGCAATTTCCACCCCGAGACAAAAAGATGCGCGCTCAGATTCGTCGCATAGCCGGTATGTCGGACCAAGGTTGTCAATACTGTTCTGTACCGACCGGTACATACCGGTTTGGAGAGAAAACGGTACTCCAACCATGCAATACCGTCCCGGTCTCAATACTGGCCGTTACCGATTGGTATCGGTGATTCCAGACAATACCGGGCGAGATGGCGGTATCGAAAATTTTGGGCGGTATTTTGCTAACCTTTTCTCACACATCACAGTGATCACACACAATGAGAAAGAGAGAGCGAGAGATTGAGAGAGATACGGATGAGGAGAGAGAGAGAGATACCAGGCTGGGCGGCTGGAAGAAGAAGAAGAAGAAGAAGAAGAAGCCGACGGCAGTAGATGGAGATTGGAGAAGACAAGGGGTTGCACAGGAAAGTGGGTTTTGTACTTTCCAATTACATGTATATATACACACTTTTCCATCACTTTTTCATTACGTTTTTTTTTTAAAATTTCGGGGAATAACAATTTTATAACAAATACTATGGTTTACTTTAAATGTTTTACTAAAAAAAAAGATGAAAACATTTGTATTGTAAAATGAAATTATAATCCAAAAATTAATGGTAAATATCAACATATTCTAATTAATAGTATGAACTAAACCAATTATGAGCGTTAAAAAATCAATTTTTAACTATATATTGGTAATTGCGCTAAATCCGAAACGGTATTGTTATTGGATCGGTACCGGTACGGTATTCAGAACCTTGTGTCGGACTACGAGACTAATCTGGCCATGCCTCTTTTAGACTTCTGGGGTCGAAGTTGCGGTCTGCTGAAATGCCACCGCTATTAACCCGTCATAATGGAGTTGGTCACAGAGGCATATTCAGCGACCTGCAACTTTCACCCCGAGACTAGAAAAGAAGCCCTGTCAGATTCGTTGCGTAACCGGTATGGCTAACTACAGGATGAATTCGGCCGCACCTCTTTCGGAGTTCTAGGGTGGAAGTTTCAAGTAAATGAATATGCCTTCGTGACCACGTTTGTTATGAATTTTTCTACATGAATTTTTGTCTTATTTCCAAGAACATTTAGAAAGAAAAAAAAGTAAAGATATGCGCCGAAGTTACAGTCTTTACCAACATGAAATCACTTAGATCGATCGATCGATCGATCAATCGAGAGAGAGAGAGAGAGAGAGAGAGAGAGAGAGAGGGAGGGGACCATAAATATTACATAAGTTTTGGTCATAATATTGACCACTAAACTTATATGCAGTCAAACATGTTTTAGACCTAAGCGTAGCAGCTTCATTTTGCGAACTTTAGAAGGGATATATTTGTTGCTCATGTTGCCAAAATATGCTACTCCAAATTTAAACAGATAAGGAAAATAAAAAATTTAGAAGGGATTTATGGTGTATGATATAATCTAAAAACCTTAGGGTTTGTCAAAAATTTAGAAGGGATTTATGTTGTTTGATAGGGGACACGTATTCGACACGCATGTCGGATATGCGTCCACTATCTACTGCACTAGGGTGAATACTCCCTGGCTTTGGTGAATTTAGACCCCGTGTAAGTTAATTCTAGGTAAAATTGGGCAGAGTTCCCTTTATATGTTTGGCTATCCCGATGTTTAAGCATCTCAAAAAAATAGCAGAAACAACAAAAAAAAATCATTCAATATCCACACCGATCCATTTGCCATCCTAATTACCATTAAAATTATAAAAATTCCACAATCAAAAAAACCCACACCGGGTTGTGTTCATCCTACTAATCAATTATGCAAAATAAATAAAACACAAAATTAAAAACAAACGTACCTGTATCTCAACCTCTGGCCCTACCCCTAGCCTTACCTCTACCCCCACCTCTACCCCTTGTAGCATCAACGACCTTCTCGTGGTTAGTGTCCCCATGCTTCTTGTGAAGATGTCCTCTAATACCACAAAATAGAGGCTTAGAGACACGCGCAATCCTACGAGACCCTTCTGGGGTAACATGACCTCACCTTCCATGTCAACTTCCTCATCCTCCTCCTCCTCTCCCCCCTCCTCCTCTGGTGTCTCCTCGGACTGAATTATTGTCTTTGTGAGCTATGTAACTTGGCCTAGTGAATCCCCATCTTGCGACTCTACCATCCTTTTCCTCTTCAAAATTGACCTACATTCAGAAATGGTCTTTCCACCACCAATAGTGAATATCTGCAAGTTGGCCCAATCAAACTCAGAAAGAGTTTGCGATTATGAACCCCTTACCCCTGCTGCTGGTGAGTAGTTAAGTAACAGACTCATCGAGACCCCATCCATATTTAACATAGCTGAACTGAAAGGAGTGGAAAGCTCTGAAGGGTGCACTGGTCCTCTTGAACTACTTGTTGCACCGGGTTCCTCGAATTGGTATTCTGCGTGTGTCTCTTCGAGAGGACCCTGAGGCTGGTGCTACGATAGAGGTTGGTTCTGTTGGTGGACCCCTTCTTCTGCTTGTAAATGGAGGTCCATATGGTCATAGTCCTCATCAAATTCCTCCTTTACTTGTGGATCCTGTATCTTATGCTTAGGAGCTATCTTTCGGAATAACTTCTCTTGAAATTTCAAGCACTCGACTCCTTCCTGTGCCATTGCCTGAGCTGCCTCAGCATGGAGGTACGACATAGAAAGCCTTTCAACCAGTTGCATCTGCATTATATTTTTAAAAAAAAGTTACATACATGAAAGTAAATGGAACATGAAAAAGAGTAATATCATCATATATTACCGTTGTGTTTGTAGCTGCACCCATCTTACTAATAAAATGTAAGGTAATCCTTTCGTACCGATATAGGTACGGGTCATTAGCAGGGTAGACAAGAATGTTAGGATTGGTAATGTTTACAATATTGTTAGCCCTATCATTCCACAAACGTATCGACTTACTCCAATCCTTCGCACCATTCCTAAGATCCATAGCGTGAAACTCCCCTAGAGACTTAGAGGGGCGGGGGGATGGTTTGACTCCTTGCAAACTGACACAACACCCGCTCTGGCTGGTGTTGCTGGGACACTTGCCATCCAAACACCTCTTCCGGCACTACAAAATCTTGGCAAAGATTGGATCAAGTCCTCAGTGTACGGCTGCCACACCACTTGAGAAAGCACAATTAAAAAAAAACATAAGAAACTAAATCATAAGTACTCCATCCGTCCCAAATTGTTGGATAAAAATATCGGATATGTTCGTGCATATTTTTTAAGTGATGCTGAGTTAAAGAACTAATTGAGAACTCTAATTTGGTGTCAAATTTTTTTATTATGCACGAAAAGTAATATAAACAATAATCTCATCTGGCCTCTGCACGTCTTAAGAGAACCGATAATGTCTAACATTATGGGTTGGCAAATTAGGCGAGTGGAATTCATCATCCCACCTACACAATTACAAAATTAATATATCAATGACGTCGAATGATACCAAGCAACATTAATATATCAGTTAAGAATATACATTTCAATACTAAATGTAAATGACATCTTTCGTTAAGAACCATACCGTCCACTAAGAGTAGAATCACGACAAATGACCCGTTTCCCATTATGTGCAGGGCCATACTTTTAGTCTAACCATGCATCATACCCTATGCTTAACCCCATCGCACAGTAAAATTTGTTGCAAAGATCAAAGCATCTTAATGTACAGTCTGCAATATCATTAAGTATTCAAATAGCTTCCAATTACAGCAACCAATAGAGCACTAATAGTTAGGAGCAATAGTGTTCACTTACTAAAACTCCTGGATGACTAACATCAAATAAATTGAAACCTTATTCTAATACCGAATTACCAAAACATAAAAATCTCTGGCCTTGATCAAGCCATGTGATTGCATTAAATTCAGTGGAGACTTCAATTCAAGTATATTAATGCACGATACATATATACATACCTACGGGAGGGGGGGGAGAGGGAGAGAGAGAGAGAGGACTTGTAGTGAGAGGGAGGGAGATTGGGAGGGAGGAGAGAATGACGAACAGAGACGGAGATCAGAGAGAACGGCGAGCGTAGATCGCGAGAATAGAGAGGGAGAGGAAAGACAGTAAAGTGTATGCGTCTCACATACACTTTTGCAATCTGATTTAAACCCTAACGCCTATGGAATATGCATCACGCATATTGGGTATGCGTGATACACGCTGGATATCCAGCTGGCCCGGCTCGCATATGCCAGCGTGGATAACGCACATCCCATATGCATGACACACATGGAATGTGTGTTTTGAACTATTTTTAAAAATAGTTTGAAAAAACGTATATTTTGGCAAATAGTTATGTAGAAATGAATAAATCGATAAAAAACTCGTCAAAGGCAAGGCTCCCTGAATTCTCCCTCTCCAGTGAGTACTATCTCTATCGCCCAATGCCTAATGTTGGGTTGTCAATTGCCATGGACAATCAAAATGACAAGTTTTTATTTTCTTCCTAAATTCACTGGATGAGTTTTTTCATCCATGATCTTCTCTCCTTTTGAATTTGTATGGCTTTTGTATTTTGTTTTTCACAACTAGCAAGATTAAGGTTTTTTGTTTCTATCCTTAATGCCCCAATTGGATGCAGACAAAGGAGGGGGCTTAACTCATCAGGGGATGAGGAGTGATATGACAACTTTTGCATGGTTTCGATGCCCCATTTGCAGAGATATTAACTCATTCCCCTTCCCATTTAATTCGGGTGTAGTTGGAATTGGAGCCATATATAGTTTCCGAACAGCTCTCCACCGGTTACTAACCAGTAAGGGTGGATGAGACCCTCCTCATCCCCCTCCCTTACCTTATCTCTCAATTTCAGCTACAAAACAACCTTATCCCCCATTTTATTTATCATCCAAACCAAGTACTATTTTATTTCTCATCCAAACCAAATCAACTACTTTTTTATCCACCTTTCATAAATTTCATATCGATGTAGGCTTACCCTCCATAAATAATAGGGAAAAATTCAAAAAAACCCCTAACCTTTAGGCCAAAGTTCAATTAGACTCCCCAATGTTCTAAAAACTTCAATTTTACTCCTAACGTTACCTTCCGTTATTCAAAATTACTCCTTCTATCAAATGACTAACAAAACTTGCTGACATGGCAACTAACGGTGGACAAAATGTTAGCTGGGTGTTTTTGGAGGGAAAAAGGAGCATGTGAGGGTCACGTTTGCCACTCATTCCCAAAACCCTTGTTTATACCTGGATAAAACACACCTTTTCCTCCCACTTTTTCAGTCGGTGGGACAAGCAGAGGAAATGACGATTCCTAGGGCTCCACAATCCTACAAATCGAAGGATCAACATCGTAATCAACTACAAATCGAAGGATTAACGTCTTAATCGAAGATGGTTTGGTGCGTTAGAGACAAAGGTGGTGGCCCTCCTGAGTACGGTATGTGAATCTTCCTCGGTTTTGAACAAAAATGGCCGATCGAAAATGAAAGTCTTTATTTACTCAAAAGGGTTAAAAAAGTGTAGTTTAATCAATTGTTTACTACATTTTCAAGATGCAAGTTTTTTAGTCAAATTTGTTAGGGTTTCTATTAGGGTTTCTTCGTTTACCCAACTGTTATTTATTACTTTGTTGTTCTTTAATCAAAAGGGTTGAAAAAAGTGTTAATTTAATCAGTTGTTTATTACATTATCAATTTGTTAGTCGAATATTTTAGGGTTTCTGTTAGGGTTACTTCGCTTACTGAACTGTTGTTTATTACTTTGTGGTTGAAAGTGGGAATTTTGCTTTGCATGTGTTGTCTAATTTTTCAAATAGATGTCTTGGGAACTTCACGATTAAAATGCATTACAATGGTAGGATTGAGGGCACGAAGTATGTAGGAGGTTCATTTGGGTTTGTTGACTATTGCCATGAGGATGAGATAAGCCTTCTTGAATACTATAGCATGACAAGAGAATTGGGTCAATCTTTAAGTAATGAATACTACTTGATGGTGAATGGGAAAATGAAAGTGGTTAGGAATGATATTGATGCACTTAGTGTGTGTCAGCTTGTGGATAGGAATAGATTGGTGGATGTTTATGTAGTGTGTAACATTGTTGAAGAGGTTCATGGAGAGGAGGTGGTTCAGGTAGAAGAGGTTATGGCCACCCAGTGTAGTCAAAATGTAAGTAAGAGAGGCAGGGGAAATAAGTTTAAGGGAAAAGAACAAATTATTCATGTAGAGGAGGAGGTTCATGTACAAGAGGAGGATGTGGCCACCTAGTGTAGTAAAAATGTTAGTAAAAGAGGCAGGGGAAATAAGGGTAGGGCAAAAGAACAAACTGTTCATGTAGAGGAGGTTCATGATGAATTCAATGATACTGATAGTGATGACTATGATCCAGATTCCATGTCTTCTGAGTTTGATGATGATTATTTTGATGAGAGTGATGGTGCTATTGATGAAGATGATGAATTGTTTGAGATTAATGTGGACAAAGAAGTAAAGGATTTTGGTTCAGCCTTCTGTAGTAACCCTGAATTTGCACATGGGGGGGGGGGGGGGGGGGGGATAATATGGCAGCTATAGATGATGGAAGTGATGACACAGAAGAGTTAGACACCCCTAGTGAATTAGATACAGATGATGAGCTTGCAAGTAAAGGCAAGAAGAAAAAAAAGAAAAATGTAGTATTTAATGAGAAGGCTGACATGTTAAACCCTGTTTTTTGCCCTAGAATGAAGTTTAGAACACATGCAATATTTAGGGATGCAGTGACGGAGCATGTTGTAAAGTTAGGGAGGAAAATAAATTCAAAAAGAGTGACACAAAGAAGGTGCAAGCTGTGTGTGAAGGTAGAAAAGATTGTCCATGGTTTATTTATGGAGCTTTTGTGAAGGGAGATGGGGTGTTTAGGGTGAAACATTACATTGGTGAGCATACATGCACCAGAGGCTACAATGTGCCTTGGGTTAGTACAAATTGGATAGTGAGTCATTACTCTGAGAGGATTGCCAAAAATCCTGGCTAGCCAATTCAATCCCTTGCTGATGAAATTGAAGCAGAGTGGACAGTCCATGTTGACCGGCAAAAGGTATTCAGAGATAGGAGGAAAGCACTTGCTCAGGTTGAGGGTTGTGCAAAGGAACAGTTTAGGAATTTGTTTGGGTACATTGAAGAGGTGAAGTGTGCCAATCCTGGGACCACCATTAAGCTAAAGTGCAAGCCAGTTCCTGGATCTGAAAATGAGGTGAAATTCAAGAGGCTTTACATTTGTTGGGGTTCATTGAAGAAGGGGTTTATGGAATGGTGTAGGCCAGTCATTGGTTTGGATGGGTGTCACCACAAAGGCCCATATGGTGGCATTTTCCTCATTGTAGTTGGGAGGGATACAAACAACTACATCTACCCTTTTGCTTATGCAGTTGTGGAGAAAGAGAAGAAAAAAACATGGCTTTGGTTTTTAGAATTATTGAAAGAGGATTTGGATGTTAAAAACTCAGAATTGTACACTTTCATGACTGATAAACAAAAGGGTTTGATTGATGTTGTTGGAGAGTTGTTCCCAAATGCAGGGCATAGGTTTTGAGTGAGGCATTTGTACAATAACTTTAAAGGGGAGTTCAAAGGACTTGTATTGAAGGAGATGTTGTGGAAGGCAGCAAGGGCTACCACCATGGAAACATTTACAAAGGCAATGCAGGAGATGAAAAGTGTTGATCCCAAAGCATATGAGTGGCTGAATGCAAGACCAGCAATTAATTGTAGTAGGAGCCACTTTGACACATACCCCAAATGTGACATTCTCCTCAACAACCTTTCAGAGAGTTTTAACTTTGCCATCCTGGGAGCAAGGGATAAACCCATCATTACAATATTAGAGAAGATAAGAACCATTCTTATGGAGTGTAGAAACAAAAGAAATTGATAATGTTGAGGTGCAAAGATCCAATATGCCCTAAGATAAGAAAGCGACTTGATAAAATAAGGGAAGAGAAGGGGTGGATACCTAGGTATTTTGGACATGAGCAGTTTCAAGTGGAATGACCAAATGAGCAATTTAGAGTAGACTTGAAAAAAGGTACTTGTGGATGTAGGAAATGGGAGTTGTCTGGGATCCCCTGTGTCCATGCTTGTGCTGCATACAACAAGTTAGAACTTGAGCCAATGGATTTTGTCCATGATTGCTATAAGGTGCAGACATTCTTGCACACATATGAGAATGTGATAGGCCCAATTAATGGGAGAGAGTTGTGGCCTTCAACTGGAAATCAAGTATTGCTACCACCTGATGTAAAAAAGAGGGCTGGCAGGCCTAAGAAGGTGAGGAGAAGAGAGCCAGATAAGGATGTGCCAACAAGTTCTACAAAGTTGAGCAGGAAGGGAATGAAGATGACATGCACTCAATGTGGGCAAACAGGACACAATAAAACGGGATGCAAGAAGGTATCAATCAGGGGGAAGATCAACCAGGGGATGAAACAGCTGCAACAACTGGTCCAACATCTGCCACAAGTAGTCAAACAGCTGCAGCAACTGGTCCTGCACCTACTAGTCCATTAAATGATGAATCATTTATAGATTTAGAGGATCTATTTAATGTCTCAATCTCAGTCCCAAACTCTGTAAGTGTTTTAGATTACTTTTATGTTTTGTATCTTAGTTATAATTTGTTTACCTTCTTTTTTATTTTGTTAGTTATATAAAATGCAGAGTGCAATAAGCAGTGTAGGTCATGCTTGTGTAGGTGCTGCTGGTGTTTCAGAGAGTGGTTTGACTGTAAGTACGTGTTATTAAATGTTTATAGATGCATGTGGTAGTGGTAGTTTGATTAATTAAGACCTGTGTCTTTTCCATTTCAGTCTGGTGGTGGCAGCACTATGGGTACCAACACTACAGCTCTAGCTACGTCTAAGACAAAGACAAAACATTGTGTAAAAGTTTACTTGGCAATTGGTTTTCATTTTCATTTTCATACTCAGTACATCGATCATTAACTGTACTGGTTCATGTGCAGGCAATTGTGGACACAACACCCAACCAGATGCAGGGCATGAATTGGAGGGGAAATAGAGTTTTCTTGGCTTCTTCCTAGACTGCAGGAAAACAGGCAAACAATGCAGTTACTCCCAAAGCAAACAAGGCCTCTTCCAAGAAAGCTGGTTCCTTAACTGATCATTAGTTTATGTGGGACAACAATGAATTTTTTGGGTGCATATAAATGAAATCAGTTTTGGTGGGAAAATAATGAATTTTTTGGTGCATATCAGTGAATATCAATTTAGGTGGGAAAACACTGAATTTTTTGGGTGCATAACAGTGAATATCAGTTTAGGAAAACACTGAATTTTTTGAGTACATATCAGTGTAGCACACAAGCTTTTTTGTATTGTAAGTGCTTAAGTTGGAACTATGGTAGTCCAAATATGGAACTTGTAATTCCTCTGTGTTGCTAATCTTAGTATTTGGAAAACAATTTGAACTATGGTACTTTGATTAGTATGACACGTTGGTCATGTAATTAAGTGGTTGTTTGATGAAATGGTATGAATGCCAGTTTGCTACTTTGGATTGTTTTCTGGCTTTGAATGATTATTATGTTGCTGCTTTGTATGGCCTACAACATTCTAATTTTTTTGGTGCATATCAGTGAATATCAGTTTAGGTGGGAAAACACTGAATTTTTTGGGTGCATATCAGTGAATATCAGTTTAGGAAAACACTGAATTTTTTGGGTACATATCAGTGTAGCACACAAGCTTTTTTGTATTGTAAGTGCTCAAGTTGGAACTATGGTAGTCCAAATATGGAACTTGTAATCCCTCTGTGTTGCTAATCTTAGTATTTAGAAAACAATTTGAACTATGGTACTTTGATTAGTATGGCACGTTGGTCATGTAATTAAGTGGTTGTTTGATGAAATGGTATGAATGTCAGTTTGCTGCTTTGGATTGTTTTCTGGCTTTGAATAGTTATTATGTTGCTGCTTTGTATGGCCTACAGCATTCCAATTTTTTTGGGTCCATATCAGTGGTTTCAATGCTTATTAGGTTGAATGGTTATCAATGGTTTCTGGCTTTGAATGGTTATCAGTGGTTTCAATGTTTATTAGGTTGCTGCTATGTATGGCACTTGGCCACTTTCTTGCCAGCATTTTTTGTGGCTTCACTTACCTGCATTTTTTGGCTTCAATAACCTACATTTTGTGGGTTCAGCCAGTTTTTTTCAGCTTCAATACCTGAATTTTCTGGGTTTTGGTTGCAACTTATGTGCAACAAACATATTAGGGGAACCAAGAGCAAAACCATTCCATTATGGGTACAAACATATTAAGGGAACCAAAACAAACCATTCCATTACATGATTTTCCAATACAGACATTACATGTCCAAAACAAGATGCAATACATCTCTTCCCTTCCATTTCATCCCATCCCATACCATCCCATACTAGGGGAACAAAATACAGTAGGAAATCAGACAAGAAAATTAAACCATTGCATCTCTTCCCTTCAATCTCATCTCATCCCATCCCATACTAAGGGAACAAAATAAAGAACAAAAATAAAGAAAAACTAAACCTAGACCTAAATCTCCACACACACCCCCTGGCCTTCTTGCAACCTCCATCTCAATGCAAATTTTTCTTCAAAAGGAAAACACTTTGTTCCCAAACACCACACCTACAAATATGATCCAAGTTGCAGCAAGGTACACCTTCATCTTCCTTTCTCCAGCCCTTTTTTTTACAAACTCCATCTCCAATTTGTTGGTCTTCCTTAGCAGCCCTGGGATTATCTAAACAGCCCTTCGACACATAGGGGGATCCACCCAATCAAAGCCGTTGCAACCACCCTTTGTGCAACCCATAAACCTCCTACATGGGTTTGGATCAGTCCAAGAAGTGCGTAGAACCCTCTTGTTTCCACAAATGAGGCACACATCCTCCACTGGGATTGTGTCAGAGCTCACGTTCATGGTGTTGCTGCTGCTACTCATGGTGGGTTTCAAGGGTTTATGGTGTGTGGAGATATAGAGAAGGGTTTATGGCGTGTGGAGATATAGAGAAGGGATTAGGGCTGGATGTGGTCAGATGAAGGAGGTGGACTTGATGGTTCATGCTCTGTTTTTATAGTGCAGTAGCAAGGGACAAAATGGAGGGAAACCAAATAGGGTTTTGTGATTTTCCTTCCAAATCTGGGGAATAATGAACAACTTCAGCCATGTCATCGGCCAAAACACCCAGCTAACGTTTTTGTCCACCGTTAGTTGTCATGTCAGCAAGTTCTGTTAGTCATTTGACAGAAGGAGTAATTTTGAATAATGAAAGGTAACGTTAAGAGTAAAATTGAAATTTTTAAAAGGTTGGGAGTCTAATTGAACTTTGGCCTAAAGGTTGGGGTTTTTTTTGAATTTTTCCCTAAATAACACCCATAATATCTTATCTCCTCCATAAAAAATATCCCAAAATTCATCATGCATCCAATCACTCCCCGAAAATGACCTGCCCGTAGGTTTGTTTGTCGTTAGGGCTCACTTTCTTCCTTGCTCGTTCAATTGAACTTGTAACGCAGCCAGCCCGGTCAGTGGGGAATGATAAAGATAGATCTAGAAGGACTATATTAGGAGGGGCTTTCCCAAGCCTAAGATCTATGGTAGGCCGCGTCATTTTTTATATTTTTTGGTCAAAATGATAAATGTTTTATTGATAGAGATAAAACCATACAAATCAAAAGAAGTTGTCATCCTCAAAGCGAGGGTTGGACAGCCATTCGGGCGGGTAGGCTTCCCAAATAGAGGCCCCTACACCTCCAAAACCAAACCCTAACAAGCCATGCACTGAAGCAGACAAACCCAATGCACTTAACAACATAGAACTCACGTACACAGAAACCAACACACCAAACCACCAATGGAAAACACCCACAAACGGGTGAGAAAGTCCAGCACAGGGGAGAAAGACAAAACCCTAACCCTAGGAGCAACCTTCACCATCGCCGTCACACCACAAGACCGCCGTCTTCGTGCAAAAGCCACCAAGCCATCGAGCAAGCAACCACCATTAGAACCACAGCCACTCAAATGCCATCACCACCATGACCCTTGAAAAATGCCAGAAAAGACAACAATGCGCAGTGGGAAAAACTACCACCGCCGTTACCGGTGCTGCACGAGGACAAAACTAGTGCGTAGTGGTTAAGCTCTACCCCTCCCCCGATAAGGGCGGTGAAGAGAGAGAGATCCACGATCTTTGGGGTGGAGGAGAGAAGAGAAAATGATGGAGTAAGGAAAACTCCTAGGGAGAAAAAGAGGAAGAGAAATACCCATAAAGGGGAAGAAAAACCCTCCCCTCCCACCACCCATAAGGGTGAAGATACCGAGGGGGGGGGGGGGGGGGGGGGGGGGGGGGGGGGGGGGAAGGAAGAAGATGGACGCAACAACTCCTAGGATTAGAGAGAGGGAGAAAACCCTAGGGAGAGAAAAAAGAATCCCAAAATAGGCCAGTTGAAGCCGTATGTTATTCTTCGGCTCCAATGAGCTAACTGCAATAAGCAAAGGTATATAGGAACTGAAAATGAAATAAACAAGAAGCAAATCAAGATACACTGATTTTACGAGATTTCCCCTAAATAGAAGTAATTGTAGTTCGATTCCAAATCATGGGGTTATAAGAATCACCCAAAGGTGAATTTCAAATCAAACTTTCTCAAAATATTTCAAGAAAAATTTGACAATCTGCTCAGATTATAAACACAGAGTTTGTCGAGATCAAGAATGTATTCAAATCCCCTCAAAAATTGAAGTAGCAATAGTGCTTGAACAATTGATAAACCCTTTTTCTTCAAAGTCGCTATAACTCTATTTCATGGATAATCACTTATGCCTTGTCCTCTTCCATTTTCAAAAAAAAATTTCAAATCCCCTCAAAAATCGAAGTAGCAATAGTGCTTGAACAATTGATAAACCCATTTTCTTCGAAGTCGCTATAACTCTATTTCAAGGATAATCACTTATGCCTTGTCCTCTTCCATTTTCAAAAAATTCCCCCTAGATTCCCTCTACTTTCAACATTTCTCTCTCTATCTTTCTCACTTATTACCTCTACTATTTTTTTAAAAAAATTTCAAAACACAAACCAAACAAAGCATTAATCAGCATGAAAGTCTTTTGTGTTGATTTAAATTTCGATAGAGAAATTACAAGTTTCCCCTTTGCCTTTTCAAGAATTACAAGATAACCCCAATTCTAATTTGCCCAATAAATGAGCCTCCTCTAGAAACCACCAATTAATTAGGGACCCATCCAATAGAAAAACACTATTACTCCTTGTTAATTGAGTACATAGAAAAGTCCTTCATTATCTGGAATTATTTGTTTCAAAGAATCAAATATATTTTGTACATAGAAACACTTCATTGATGATATTCTCATGTCATGAATAAACAACTGCCGCTTCTTCAGATAAAAGAAATTCCCAAAATCATCCGGATAACACCAAACGCGAAAAATGTCGTATCATTTCCGATCAGCTAAAAATAGAACTTGTAAAATCCAAGAATTCAACTAGCGCGAAAATCTGCATTTTGTGTCGAAAAATCTGTATTTTGTGTTTGGGAAGCTGCGAGAAAGAGAGATCCGGCTCCAGATCCGCCATGGGAGTGCTCGATGATGACATTGTCCGAGAGTTCGTTCCCTAGCATCTCCCAAACACTGCTGTGCAAATAGTTTCTAAACACTCTGTAGTGCTCATAAAGCCCACCTTCTACCGTGACTACACTCCTCTTGTTTGCAATTCTCCCTAGCTTCTTTATGATCCCGACTATACCGGCTCCGGCCAGGCGGGCCCCACGCTCTGCCACGATGTCGCAGACCTCGGCCACGACTTCTCTCACCATCGGTGTGGAGTTGGTAATCTGAAAGAATCGGAAAGAGTCTTGGAAAATAAAAATGCAAAACATAGGTTTTGTTTGTTGTAGAAATAATTGGTTCCAAAATCTAAGCACATAAGAAGCTTCAAAATTTACCCTGAATATTTCTCTAAGTTTCTCATCGACGACTTCATGATCCTCTGATGTGTCTTGATGCATTGCGGCCATGTCTGGCGACCTGTTTCGAATGCAGAGTTGAGATTTTAGACCTTAAAAGCATGTTTTTGAAACATGAGAGGGTCTATTTAGTACTGTTTTCTGAAATATGTTTCCGGGAAGGTATACGACAGTTAGGAATGCTGGAGCCGTTAGCAAGTTAATAAATGGGCTCGTGTTAGAATTTTAGGCTCGTTTTGTAAATGAGCTGAGCTCAAGTAAGCTGGATCCCGGTTCGAGTAAGCTCGTGAACGCAAAATATATTTATGAGGATTCTATTTCAGTACTATATTTAGTAATTTTAGTATCTTCTTAAATGGTTTATTAAGAGAGCTCCATTTGTTCTCGAGCTCAGCTCTTTTACTTTGGTTCACCTCGAGCTTCATAAACACTAACGAGGTCAAGCTCAATTACAAAAGATCGATTCGAGCTTGAGCCAAGCTTGAAATCACTGAGTTTGAAGTGCACTTCAAGGCTCGGCCCGTGTATATACCACATGAAAGTAATCAGTGTTCTCGAATATTCATTGCTAGTGCTGGTTTATAAATGCAAAACATGCAAACTGGAAATCAACAACGGAAGCAATCTATATAGTCATTTCGGTATTTTTCCTAGCTAACAGAAGCATTTTTCGCAATGGAGTAGCTCTGTTGATCCCTACATTGATTTGGGTAGCAAATAGGAGTTTGAATGATTGCTAACGAACGCTAGAACCTCATTAATTTGTAAACAACCAGCTAGGGTAATTATAAGATTTTAAGAAACATTCCTAAAACCATATAGCAACCATGCTTAATACAGTAAGGCTCCGTTCCGCTCTGTTTCTTATATTTTAAGTACTTATTTCCCACAAGACAGGTCATTCTCTCACAATACATCACCTTTAATTCAAAAAATAAGTACTTATTTCACCAAAGATCAAAATTTCTGTACCTCAAGATGTAAGGAACTGCAAGTTTGGATGGTATAGTCTCCCCAAATAAAGCAGTTTCCTTGGCCATCTTCAACAACACTCTCCTAACCACCTCTCCCAAGTACATTCCTGAAATGAGCTTTTCAAAGATCTGAGACAAAAGAAAATTTAGTTTAAATAAGATAGACTCGTACCCATCATTAGGTACAAAATTCCAACGACGTGAGTAATAGAGTACTACGGGTGCTCTGTTGCAGCTTAGGTTATGGTAAAAGCTGAGTTTGCTAAAAGTCAAAACCGAAAACTAAAAATGAAGCTTCCCTGTTAATCAACTTCTTTCTGCTGTTTTTTCACCATAAGTGAAAGCAGAAGCCAAGATGCAGTAGGAAGAAAAAAAAAGAAAGCGAAGAGAGGTTAAAACAACCCGATGTACCTGAGAACCAGGATTTGAGCTTTCGGCATCTAAAGAAGCATCAAACTCGGATACTGGAAGATGGGACGAAGTGAAGCCTCCCCATTGCATGTTAATCACCTGCGAAATTTGAGCAGATTTATTTACATGAGCCTCTATTTAGTTTACTTTTTATGTGAAGATTTAGTACTGTTATTTACGGATGCAGACCAGTTCTCCTGATTTGGGTGAGGGATTATCCCATTTGGGAACTGCTTGTGCTGATTCAACGTAAGCCGCATTTGTGCCCATCCCAAGGCTAATTGCAGCAAAAGTTTCTTTCTTGTAAAATCGACCTCCAGCCAAATCCCCAATAGCTTCATCAACCTGGACAAGGCCGTGTTTGGATCAGGATTTGCAGAGGAATTCATCAAGGCAAAGCATAACAATGATCAAATTTAGTTTCTTGTGAATTTTTCTCGAGTGTCTTGAGAGTTAATCGTACTACCATTTTCTCTACACATTTTTAATTTATTCATGCGGGGTATTGCACCTTCTTCTTGTTTAACTGGTTCCACCTTATGTTATTTAAATGTGACAGTAGGTATACATCTTTCTTTTCTCTTCGTTCCAAATCTTGAGTTTTTGGTGTTTTCAGAACCTTTCACTAATCCCAAGCATTTTGAGAAACCCATAACATTTTTCACAAGTGATGGTGGTTGAGACTTGAGAGTTTACTTCTAAAACGCGGGCCAAAATGTCTCTACGAAGAACTGAAAAAACTACTTTTTGAAAGCACTCTCTTTTGATATACTCTATCAATGTCTGCTGAAAATTCAGTTTTAGCTATTTTGCGAAAAAACAACTGCATCATCTTGTTATCTTTTTATGATGTATTCTAAATGTCACCCTACGATAGAGAGCTAAGTAAACACAGAGAAAGAATCACAGTTAACGGTCAAAAGTGCTCACCAATGCAAAAATGCGCATGTCCACACCGTGTTTCTCCAATGCCTGATTCATCTCATTAACCAACTCTTTCCCAACCTGATTGAATTTATCACAATGCAGGGTAAATGACAATAACAATCATCAGAGGCTGAAGATGTTAGCCGAAATTAGGTATAGAATAGTGAAAATTCATCTGTCAATAACCAAAAAATATTTCTGATAAACTCATAAATGGTTGAGGAAACTCAACTGTATCGTCAACTGATAAACTCTTCCACTTAATGCCTGTTCCAGAGGAAGCTGAAACTTGGTCCACTGGATATGAAATGGTAAATCCCAGTTTCCTTTGATTTGACAATGCATCTTCGGTACTCTCAGAATGTGTTGAAATAAACACTGATAGTCTCAGAGCTATGTAGTCGAATAGTTCCTGGAGAAAATGTGCATTTCGACTCCAATTATCGAATGATTTGTTATTAGAACAATATTGTAGTTTTTAAGAAATAGGCAATTAGGGATCAAAGGGTTCTTTCAATAATTCATGACAATTCTAGAAAATCAGACTTTTGTAAGTAGATTGTTTTAGTGTAAGTTCCTTTCCCGCAGCCACCAAGGGTGGTAGCCTAGTAGTAAATGGCTTACTCCTTGGTGGTTTGAGTGGTCAAGAATCAAGATGTCTAAGGTTCGAGTCGTGTGATCGACGTCCCCTGGAACCTTGGTAGTGCGGTAGAAATGTATGGGTGATTGGTCACTCACAGAACCCTCTGAGGGTCTGGAGTCTTCATGATACGTTTATAGAAAGTCGTTATAGACAATCACCATCTCCACCACCATTATGCTTGGCCAAAAAAGTAGTAGTTATCCTTGGAACAAATCCACGACCCGAATGTAAAACAAACATTACCTTAGAAGAAGCAGCCATCACGTCGGTGGGAATGCTAATCTCCTCCCTCTGTAGTTCAGATATCGATTCATTTTTTCCTCCTAGTCGCGCTCTCAGTATCAAGAAATTTTCTCCCCGTAGATTCACCCCATAGTACAACCCCTTCTCATCCCTGCATGCATGCCGACATCACATTCGAAAACAACAACTACATATTCATTAAATCCTATCGTGCAGTCACGAAAGAAATGCAGGCGGTGTCGAGAGCAGTTTACGTGCACCTCAACTGATCCCAAAACTTATTTGTGGCTCATTCCAAGCTTACTTTAGTGGGGACACGTACCCACAATGAACGCTTGGGTTTTCTAGAGATTCAATGCAGCCGTGTAATTGGGCCTATTCGTGGCTCATCTCGAGCTTACACCCACCCGAATCAAAATTGTTCATTATTTCCAACTCTTCGAGCCTCCGAGGACATTAATCTTGTAAAAAAAATCTTGTTCGTCTACAATATGTACTATTTCGATCACTGAAGCAACTCCGAACTAAGCCTACAAATCGGCCTCATGACATGGTGCCGTCTCCATACAATTATATTGCTCAATTCCAAGATTTCAGGTTCGAAATCTCTCAGTTTCTATAAACTTTTATATATGGTCAGTCCAAATGGGCTTGATTTGGCTTCAATTGGGCCCTCCACCAGAGATTAGGCCCTAGAGATTAGTCAAGGTACGCAAGACATCCTGAGCTATCAAAGAGGACAAAAAAAAAAAAAACATATGCATGTGCATACAATTTGTTGATTCTGCAGGAAAATAAGAGAAATGATATTTGCGCTCTTTTTCATATAAATACACTTCAAATATTGTCTTTCAGTCCTTGTAACTATATACAATACAATATTCCGGAGTGCAATTCTGCAACTTAAATAAAAGACGAATTTTGAAATTCATTTATGAGAAAATTGAATACAAAAAATTCATTTTCCGTTAACCCAAGGGTTTGGCTAAGTAGTATGATTCAGAAAATAAACATCTTGCCTTCAAAAGGTCACCAGGTTGAATATCTAAAAGGCCAAATTTTCAAATCGAAGGGCCATTGAAAGTTTGTTCGGTCGTTAATTTCAGAATAATGAAATTACTCGAGGTGCGCATAAACTAATCCAGAAATTTGATTATTAAAAAAATTATTCTCACGTTGCATTCTAATTTATATATATATATAGACACACACACTAGATTTCTTGTTTTGGTGCTTAATTACACATTATCAATTTCCATAAAGTATTACACTTTTTACACTAATTTTAGAGTGATCTTAGAAGAAAAGTGGAGTTCAAAAACATTACCATCGATCTTATTTGGTTTTCTTCTAAAAAATATTCTCTCCAACGTTTTAATTGTTTCGTTATCCGTATTTTTTTCGTTTTTAGTAATTTTTTTTCAAATTTTTTACTTTTTGAATGTATACAACGTAACTGTATTCATAGTGAAAAATGCTGTTAAAATGTCAAAAAAAAAAAAAAAAATTTGACAAACACAAAAAAGAAAAAAACACGCAAAGCTATATACTAGTAACTTTTTAATTTCAAAATCGTATCTGTCTACATTTGGAGTAAACACACCGAGAGAGAGAGAGAGAGAGACCCGGTGGGGAGGGGATCGAGGTAGGAGACAAGCATGCCGAGGTTGGTTTGATCATGATCATCGTCAACCGATGAAGAAGCCATCAGACCCGACTGCATTTCCAAAGCCAAGTCATTGGTCACGTGCCATAGCTTTGGGACTGGCGTGGCGCATTCCCTCGCGAACTTCCGTAGAATTCTCTGCGTCTGTCTCCACCGCCGCTCCCTCCTTCGCTTCCACTGGCTCACCACCACCGCCACCCCCACTACCGCCGCAACCGCCACCACCACCACCACCACCTCTTTCCTCATCTCTCTCTCTCTCTCTCTCTCTCTCTCTCTCTCTTTCAATCTTGCTCTCTGCGTGGGGTGTCTCTGTAAACAGAATTTGTTCGGAAAATTCCGAATTCCGTAAAAGGAGATCAGTTACCACGGAAACCGATATTCGTGTTCTCAGAAGAACGAGTATCATGGATTTCGTAATCGAGACCTTGAACATTTTATTAATTGGGCTCAAGCCCATCGGTTTGGCCCATTTTGGATTTGCAATTTTTTTTTTTTTTTGATCCGCGATTTGCAATTGGATTGGGAAAAGGTTTTGGTATGAACACTGGCTCTGTTTAGTTTGGGTTTTGATAGAGATTTTTAGAGTAATTAATGAAGATAGATAAATGGAAGAATGAGAGTAATAATTGAAGATAAAACTTGTTCGGGATAATGCGCAAAGAGAGTGGTTGATTTTAGAAGGGTTAATGTCTCTGCCGCAAATGCTTGAGATTTGTATTTGAAAAATTTTATAACTACAAACACATACACAAATACTTGAGCACGTGAGAGTATGCGTGCAAGTGTTTGTATATGTGTTTATGATTCTAGTATTGTCGTTCAAAAAGTTTCGAACCACGAATAACACTACACAAACGCACACTCAAAGTAGTGGGCCCCACACATTAGAGCATCTCTAATCCATTCAAAATAGAGGATGGATGTAACACATTGAGGAGAGATTTTGTAATTTATTTTATTTTTTCTTCACTTTTTGTACTTTTTGGGAGAATTTTTGAAGGACCCATCGTCCTTTTTAGAGTTTTGGAGGAACTTTGTACTCCAAATTTACTTTTGATCCTCCATTTTTAGAGGACCAAATTTACTTTAGAGGACCAAACTCTAAAAAGGACGGTGGGTCCCTCAAAAATTCTTTCAAAAATTACAAAAAGTGAAAAAAAAGAGAATAAATTATAAAATCTCTCCTCAATGTGTCACATCCATCCTCTATTTTGGAGAAATAGAGGTGGATTGGAGATGCTCTTAGAGGTGTGCTTCATGTGTGGCCCCATATGTATTATGACTTATGAGTAAGTGTGCAGTGTTTGTGTGTTTGCTTGTGGTTGTAGACTTGTTGATTGTATAAAGGGAAGTGCTACGATACACACCCCTTATTTGGGTGTGTATCATATGCACCCTTATTAAAATACACCAAAATGTTATGAATTCCAAAATGTTACGAATCTATTGCTAAAAAGTTACGAATCGTATTGTTGAAAAGTTACGAATTTTTAGTATAAAAGTTACGATACGAAATAAAATGTTATGAATAACCGGTCCTACAAGTAATTTTTATGAGGTGGCACAATATGAACTACACAATAGGTGCATATGGTACACACCTTAAAGGGGTGTGTATTGAAGAATTTCCCTTGTATAAATGAAGCAATTATGGGTCATGGCCATTTGAAAACAAAAGGAAAATAATTTGCACAGTAATTCACTTTTTTTTATTGAGAAAAAAACCGAATTGGTCCTTGTAGTTAAGTGTTTGTGTCAACTTGGTCCCTGTAGTTGTAATTGACTCGATTTACACTCTGTACTTTCCATTTTGTTCCAATTTGGTCCAATTGCTAACTGCCGTTAGTTCTTTTAAAAAAAGACAAAAATAAGCCAATAAGTTAATTTTTCGTCTTTATTAAAAAAATGGATTTCGATGGTAATTTTTTACTTTTTAGGTTTCTCTCGTCATGACGAAGCAATAATCTTCGAAAATTGACAAAAAATTAACAAATGCAAAAAAAAATTGAATAAGGACAAAAAATAAGCCACTTGACTTATGTAGCCGAACAACCCCTTAGTTCATGTAATATTCTGACTTTTGGATATGGTTCTTTATCATGTTGTGACTTTTAGATCCATATCTTGTTGTTACTTTTGGACATGGTTCTATATGCATTTTTAGTACTATGCAGAAAAATAAGATATCTCTGTATTTGTCCACAAGTTGAACAGGTAGACAATACCAGTAGTTATGTTGCCTCATGGCTGATCATAAAAATGCGGAATTGGAGGGCAACTTTTTGCAGAAAACTATAACCAAATTTCTTCTCAAGTGTCTCCTTATCAATGGAGAATGGAAGAATGAGTTGTGTTTTGGTTCAGATGTATATTAGGTAGGCCTGTGCAAAAAATCCATTCACCCGCGGACCCGACCCGACTTGACTCGAAGGGTCTCAGGCGGGGTCGAGCATGTGGTTCGGAAGAGTACAGGTTTATTTTCTGTTAAAAATCAAATTTTGGTTCAGAGTTCGGGTTGGTGTGTTTCTTATCCGACCCGACCAATTCATAAAGATTAATTCAGTTTTTGGTTGGACTCGACCCGACGTAAAGAATCAGGCTCGCGGACAGTTCTTACCCCCTTTTTGATTCGGTTTGCGGGCCTAAAACATTTGTTACCTGACATGTTTTGTCGGGTTCGGGAGCAAACCCGACCCACCCGAACCGTGCACACCCCTAATATTAGGGCAAGAGGGGAATTAGAGAATTACTATTTTAACCCCTAAAAAGGAAGCCATTTGATTTTGCTGTTAAAAGGACTAACGGCGAACTAACAGCGGTTAGTAATTGAACCAAGTTGAAACAAAATGAAAAATACAGAGTGTAAATCGAGCAAATTACAACTACAGGGACTAAGTTGACACAAACATTTAACTACAGGGACCATTTCAGCTTTTTCCCATTTTTTATTTTTTCAAAACATAATTTGTTTGGTTGTCAGTTTGTGAGATAAAATGTTGTATAGTTTTGCTTTTTTTCAACTTTACTCAAACATTTTAACAAATTTTGAATAGAGGTACGTTATATACATTTAAAAAGTTAAAAATAAGTAAATCTTTTTGATAAAAATCTCCAAAAACGAAAAAACACAAATGACGAAGAAGTCTAAAATTTCAGAAATCAATATTTTGATATGAGAGAGAGAGAGAGAGAGAGAGAGAGAGAGAGAGAGAGAGAGAGAGAGATATTCAAGGATTTCGGGTTAGTGCTGTGCATTGGTTGCCGAGATGAGATCCGAGCCGTCGGATGCACAATCCGACGGCTCAGAGGTGCGTAGCACGGTGTTGCGCACACCACACCACTGCACAACACCATCCCCAATTCGTGATTCAAATGCCTATCTAGATATCTCTCCAAAGGCTAAGGAAATTAATGAGATTAAAGAAATTAAGAAAAATATATATTGCCAATTGATGAATCCGTAGCATTTATTTTCCTAAAATACTCCATAGGAGTACTTAAATTTACAACTGATCGATCCGTCGTTCACTTCTCGGCTTCAATTGGTATTATGTTGATGAACTTAATTTGAAAAAGCCGACCGTAGATTCCTCACCGTCATGCAAAATTCAGCGTCCATCTGCATGCAATGAAGAAAACATTATAGAGATCTTACCTTTATAAATTATCTGCTAAATCGTATAAATGAAAATTCTATAGTTATATTTCATTTTCAAGAGCTAAATGTTTGAATTGAAATGCCATAGGCTCATGGCTAATATATACTGTAGCGTGTATAAGTTTAAATTAGGAAATTGATATTCATGCTCATTGTTTTGTTATCCACACTCCCATATTTTGTCTTTTAGCAATATATATATATATATATATATATATATATATATATATATAACATTAAAAAAATAAAAAAGAGAGTGTGGATAATGGAAAGGGGAGTGAATTTCAATTCCCCTTACATTATTACAAACAAAATCCAACTAACGCAAAAAACTAATGACGCTAAAATACAGGTTGCATATTAGCTGGGGCTGAGGTAGCTAGTTGGCGGAGGTGGCACATCCGTTTCGAAAATACCCAAGAAAATTTTATACATAGATAGGTTAAATAAAAAAATATGTATAGAAGTTTACACAAAAGGATGCTTTGGCAAAGGGGTAAAGCGTGTACGATTGAGACACTGTTGGGACTCTATGCTGAGGTTCAATTTCTCTTGGTAAAGCGTGTAAGGCCCCGTTCCGGAACGATAAATAAGTACTTATTTTTTAAGAAGGCAATTTCAAGTTCAAAAATTTTGTGCTTACGCAAATAATTTTCCTATCACTATGGATCTTGTTTGATAGATCTCATTGAGATCTTTAATATGGTGCAAAAAAAATTGAAAAATTATTTTTCATTTACATTATTTTTGAGTTTAAAAATGTGAAATAAGTACTTATTTTTTAAGAAGGTGTTCTGAAATAAGTACTTACTTTAGGAAATTGAAATAAGTATCAATTTTTTAAGAAGATTGATAGGTTGTTTTTTCCTTCAGACTAGTAGTAGCTTGTAAAGTGCAATTGAGCCGGAAAACATCTAGGGTGGTTGCCGGGTGTGTGTGAATTGGCAGACAACTCTTGAACTTAAAAGTGGAGTATGCTTTTTAACGTGTTTGAGACTTTCGTGTTGAATTGACTTTGAGATATTAAGTTGTGTGTGTGTGTTTTTATGTACATAGTTTCATGAGTTTGCACTCTATGAAGTTTGATTTTCCTCCGGTGTTGATAGTTTAATACAAGTTGTTTTTTTTTTGGTGGAAAGAGAATCAAAGCTTGACTATAATTATGCTAGAAACTATGATTGGGATTGTAACACACAAACTCGAATCCTGCAATAAAGAAGACGAAAAAGATGTACAAAATAATACTTTTTATTGATTTTGAATTGAAAGGGGTACAATTCTCTAATAAATGCTCTTTAAATAAGAAAAGAACAAAATCCTCTGATTCAATCTCCGGAATTGTTGGCGTTCTAACGGCTTGACTGCTTGTTATTGAATCGCACAAACAGTAACTTTCTTTGAATCTTCAAGTTGAATGAACCGAAGAACAAAGTTTGAAGATGACTTGAACTTTGGAGTTTGATCTTTAAAATCTCTAAGAGTTTTGGTTTGTTGAATGATTTGAGTTGCTGAATGATTTGATGTGGTGGACTTGCAAAGAAATCGACACGGTTTTTGGTGTTTGATGATTCTCTGCAGGATGTTGAGGAATGCTTGAGTTCTTGAAGAGTGCTTGAGAGCTCTAAAGAATGCCAAGCAAATGGTGTTCTCTCTCTCATATGAGCCTCTATTTATAGGCTCAATAAGAGAAGAGCTAAGTATGGCAAAATCTTATAATAAGATATTTGATTGGCTTGATTTGATTTGATTGGCTTTATTGATTGACTTAACTTGATTTGATTTGATTTGATTGGATCTTGATTCCAATTCATTTCCTATGTAAGAAGATTTTATTCTTCTTTTTAAGGAATGATTTTAATTTAACAGAGAAATAATATATTTATTATTTGACTCTTTTCTTTTATGATTTATTTGAAGCGGGCCTGCACTTTTGGGCTTGTATATCTTAACCCATTCGGCCAATCAAGCTAGCCCAACTCTTTAATCCATTAGGCTAATTAAATCAGCGGGAAATTACCGACCGGCCCCATTTTTTAATTGGGGTTCCTTCTGAACCCCTTTTTGTAATGTGTATTCCGTGCAGCCCATTTTTAGAGGTGCTTTTACAGTTTTACCCCTATTACTATCGTTTTAATTGTTTGCCCCTTTTTCTTCGTTTATAACTCGATCAGAACATGACTCGATCACTTACGAAGACGTCGTCTAGCAATGAGGAGAGAGGATTGCAGCATTGCAGCGAGAGGAGTTGATCAAAGGTGATTGAAACGGTGATCGAACAGAATATTTTACAGTTGTAAGTAATGGTGAGTAAATTATAATAATTGAGATGCTGAATCAGTAAATTATAAGACTAGTGATTGTTTTTTTGATTATTTGGCTTTCTCGTTAGTATTTAAGGGAAAGAACAATGAGATTTGGTTAACAGTTGGATAACAAATGTTGTTAATTTAAGCTAGAATGAGTTTTTGTGTCGTTATAGTGTTTGTGAGTTGTGTGTTATGTGTTTTTTGATTATTTGAAATTAAGCTAGAATGAGATGGTTTGAAATTACGCTGGATAATAGGTGATGTGAATTGTGTTACAGGCTAGTTTGTAATATGTTTTAACATTTTCCGTTTGGTGTGAATTGTGTCATGCAGTTGGTATGAATTGTTGTGTTAATCTGTTATTTTGTGTTATGGTGGGGAGTATGTGTAGGGGGAGGGGGTGTGAATTGTTATTTTTGGTTCGTGAATGGCGTAGTTTGAACTTAAGTTCAAACAGTCTGTGATTTGAACTTAAGATGGTTTGAAGTTAAGCTGGATTATTTGATGTTGTTGTTATAGTGTTGAACTTAAAATGGTTTGAATTGTGTGTTACAGGGGATGGTAGTTGTGTATTATGTATTATAAATTTAAGCCAGAATGAGTAAATAGTTGGTGCAAATTGTGGATAATAGGTGATGTAAATTGTTCGTTATAGTGTTGTGAATTGTGTTACAGACTAGTTTGTAATATGTTTTAACATTTTCCGTTTGGTGTGAATTGTGTCATGCAGTTGGTATGAATTGTTGTATTAATCTTTTATTGTGTGTTATGGTGGGGAGTATGTGCAGGAGGAGGGGGTATGAATTGTTATTTTTGGTTCATGAATTGCGTAGTTTTCGTGATTTATGAGTTTCGTGTGTTCACATGTTTTTCATTTTTTTTGTTGTGATAGGGTGTGATTCCGAGAATTCAGTCATCTTGATGTGTAAATGCGGTTCGCGTACGGTTCTAATAAAGTGTTGCCGGTCTTTCACGTCGTATATGGATTTGGTTGACAAATTGTGCTTCAAGTTCAGTGGGTTGAGATTTCACTCAGTGAGGCTTTTTTATAATCTGCGGAATTATGATGACTATGTTTTGGATAATGATGATGATTTGGAGGTAATGTTTTCTTTAGCTAGTTGTTATGGTGTGGAAGCAATTGACGTTACAGTTGTGAATTCTGGTGGCAGTAGTAGTTGTTTTGGGAGTGATGCTGTGGCTATTGGAGTTGATTATAGTGACAGTAATTGTTTGACCACGGATGTTGGATCTGTTGGACTTTGTGGTGGTAATAGTGGCAGTTATTGTAGTAGTTTCACCAGTTCAAAAGGGAAAGGGTCAGCTGTTAGTTGTTTGGGTGGTGTTGTGGCTAATGGAGTTAGTGGAAGTAGTGGAAGCAGTGATGGTTTGTGTACTGATGTTCGAAGTTGCAGCAGTTCAAAAAGGAAAGGGTTAGGTGTGATTCGTTCGAAATGGAGGTTGGATGTTCAAAAAGAGAGAGACTTACTACCCACATTTTGTCAGCATCGGGATCGTGCATTATTGTCTGGCGGTTGGCGTCATTATATCGAAGAAGTTAATCAGAAGTTTGAGGGTGTTGCAGTTTCGTGATAAATTGGCAAAGTTTGCAATATTTTATGATTTTGAGTATAGTTTTGCAAAGAATGAAAAGGATAGGGTGATTGCATTTTGTAAGGATTCAGATTGTAAGTGGAGAGTGCATCCGAGGTTGGACAAGGTCAGTGATTATTTTTATATACGTAGTTTTGATAATGTCCACTCGTGTGGTGCTTCTGTCCTTATCACAAAGCATTCGCGGGCTTCATCCAGTATGATTGAAAGATTAATGAGTGTTGATATTCGAACGACACCGCAAAAACGTTCGATCGATGTAGTTACTTCACTGAAGGGTTTGTATGGTGTTGATGTTCCATATAAATGAGCTTGGAAGGGTGTTGAGAAGGGGAGGTCTGAAGCCTTTGGGAATTATGATGCATCATTTGATGAACTACGGTGGTATCGTGAGGCTGTTAGAAATTTTGATCCTGAAAGCGTGTTTGAAATAGAGGTAGACAATGAGACGAATCGATTTCAAAGGTTGTTTGTCGCGTTCAGTGCATGCATTTATGGTTTTAAACATTTGAGGCCCCTTTTGTTTCTTGACGGAACATTTTTGAAGGGAAACTTCAAAGGGACATTGCTTTCTGCGAGTGCGAAGGATGGTGATAAAGGTACAATTTTGTAAAGTATTTTTATGTACTTAATTGTCTTTGGCTTGTGAATTGTGTGTGAGTTGGGAATTGTAATTATATTTTGAAATTTTTTGTGTGAGAGTTGTTAATTGTGGTACCAATACACATTTTTTTCAGGGCTGTTTCCATTATGTATTGGTGTGGCTGATTCGGAGAGCAATGAGAATTGGTTGTGGTTTATGAAGAAGTTGCGTAGTATTCTGGATAGAAATACGAGAAGCATTGTCTTTGTTTCTGATAGGAATGCTGGAATAAAAGCTGCAGTTCCTAGAGTTTTTCCTTCGGGATTTCATGGGTACAGTCTTTACCATTTGAAGAACAACCTTCGTGGTCGTTTGACAGGTGGAAGGAACAAGTATAAAGAGCACGTGATTTGTCTGTTTAGTTTATGTGGATATGCACCGAATGAGATGAAGTTTAATGAAGAAATGGCTAGGTTGAAGAAAGCAGGTGGGGAAGCAAGGATTAGGAATTTTCTAGCTGATTTGCCTTATGAACATTTGGCTAATGCTTTTTTTTCGGGACAGCGGTATGGCGAGATGTAGTTTAATTTGGCTGAGTGCTTCAATTCTTGGATAGAGAAGGAGCGGCAATTACCAATCACACAATTGGTTGATCAAGTACGGATTAAGCTTATGCAACAGATGTGTTGTAGGAAACAAACTGCAGCAAAGTGGTGTCAGGTGCTTTGTCCCACGATGGATGAAGTTTTGGCAATTGCTTTTCAAGAGTCCAAGGCCTGGGAAGTAAAATTTTCTTCACCAGATGTGCTTGAAGTTTTATGTGATCCATCTGTCAAGGTGGATATTGAGAGGCATAGTTGCACTTGTACGCAGTGGTAATTGAATGGTGTACCTTGTGTGCATATAGTTTGTGCAATTAAAAAGAGTGGGAAGTCACTGGATGCATGTGTTGATCGTTACTTCCACGTGGGATGTTATCGGGAGGCATATTCTAGACCTATTATGCCTATTCCTACGCTGTGGAAACCTGAAGTTGCCGGTGATGCTGTGATATTACCTCCTCTTTCTAGAAAGCCACCAGGGAGAAATAAGAAGAAGTGGATACGATCTTTTGGGGAGAAGGTCAGATCCATTAAATGTACTAGGTGTGGAAAGAGAGGATCTCATAACAGGAAGAGTTGTAAGGAGGCTATCAATTAATACTGCCAGGATATCCTAACAGGATTTGATTTGAATGGATTTTGATAAATAAGTTTTCATTTGGATTTAGTTGAAAGAGAGGATCTCATAACAGGAAGAGTTGTAAGGAGGCTATCAATTAATACTACTAGGATCTAATAACAGGCTTTGATTTGAATGGATTTTGATAAATAAGTTTTCAGTTGGATTTAGTTGAATTGTATTGAGTTGAATTGATTGAGGATTTATTGCTTTGGTTATTTTTGGTGTTAAGTTTATGTGGATTTTGTATTTCATATATTTGTACAGTGTGAATTCTTTTTTTTGGGTGTGTGAACAACGGGTGAATTTTTGTTATCAGGTTGTGTGAATACTGTCAAATAGAGGGGGGTGAATTCTATTTTTAGGGCTTGTGAAATCTGACCAACAAGGGGGTAAATTCTGTTTTTATGGCATGTGAATTCTATCAAGTAGAGGGGGTGAATTCTGTTTTTATGGTGTGTGAAATCTATCAAATAGAGGGAGTGAATTCTATTTTATGGTCTAGTGAATTGTGTGCCATATGGGTGTGAATTCTACATGGTTTCTCTTTATTATGTTCAACTGGGTTTGTGAATTGTTTGTGAATGGGTGTGAATCGTCCGGTTTAGGGGTGTGAATCGTCTGGTTTAGGAGTGTGAATTGTCTGGTTTAGGAATGTGAATTCTCTGTTTCAGATGCCAGAAAGATGGCATTTTCATAGGTCTCCGACAGATACAGAAATTAACACATAGAGGCACATAAAATGCAGCAAAAATAAAAAAAAATAAAAAAACACATACAAGTATTAAACAACGGAGGTTTCCATTTTACACAACGAGTTGGGTTACAAAAGAAATGAGAATTAGGGTTTTAAAACCCCACAACACTAAAGAAACAAAAAAAAAAACCCTCAAATCGCCCCCTCTAGTGAAACCCTAATCAACCCTTGGTCCAGGGGAATGTGGAGGGCTTGGTGGAGGAGTTTCATCTTCGTCTTCCATGTTTGTGTCATCCTCGCCATGGAAGGTTGCAATAAAGGCTAGATAGTCCTCATCTATCTCCTCGTCCATCTCCTCCTCCTCCAGAAACAAGGCATAGTTTCGGTCTTGTGCCACCTGGATCTGGCGGTGGAGTTCTTCTATGCGCTGCTGTTGTTCCAGCACCATAGCGTCATTCTGTTGCTGGAGTGCTTGGACTCCTCTAGCCATGGCGTTGAGGGGGACGTCAGACATCTTTTAATGGTTTTGTGTGATTGGTGGAGAGAAAGGTAAGTGAAGTAGAGTGAAAAGTGTGTATTTTATAGTGGTGAATAGGTGTAATGATGTTGATGGTCGGTATCCCGAGAATATATTGCGTATTTGGGGTGTGATATTACACATCGATTTTTGTACCGTTTATTATTTTATTATTTTATTTTTGTCATCTTCTCACATCAATAATATCTTATTTAATTTTTTACATCCCTATGCATTTTTTCCCCCGGACATGTAAATTAGTATTTATTTTCAGGGATGTGAATTCTATTTTCTAGGGGTGTGAATTATGTAATTGGGGGTTTGAAATTGTTTGTTTCAGGGGTGTGATTTTAGTAAAATATGGGCGTGAGTTCCTTACAACACATAAACAAACAAACAAATGCAGCAAATGATGGTTTCACAGTTCTTTCAGAAACGCAGAAATCAACTAATAAAAGCACATAAATCAACTTATATGCACCAAGAGGCTTGCATGTAAACATAATCAAGAGCTTTCCATTTGAACATAACTAAAGGATGTTAGATTGGCGTCACAAAAGAAGAAATTAGGGTTTGTGAAACCCTAAAGTCTGTGTTGGTTACAAAAAAAAAAAGAGAAAGAAAAATCCTTCAACACTAGAGAAGGAGACGAGTACTTCAAAAGATATTAGGGTTTTAAAACGCTTGAACACAAAAGTAGCAACAAAAAAAACCCTAGTTGTTAACCCCTCTAGTCAAGCCCTAATCAACCCTGAGTCCAGGGGACTGTGGAGGGCTTGGTGTGGGGGTTTCTTCTTCGCCTTCCATGTCGACGTCGTCCTCGTCGTCCGTGTTCGTGTCTTTGTCGTTCTCGTCGTCCGTGTCTTCGTCTTCCTTGTCGTCCATTTCGTCGATCTCCTGGTCCCCCAGAAACTGAGCATAGTGGCGGTCTTGCGATTCCTGTATCTGGCATTGGAGGGCCTCTATGCACTGTTGTTGTTCGAGCAGCATGGCCATCATGGCGTCGTTGTGTTGCTGAAGTTCCTAGACTCCTCTGGCGAGGGCATTGAGGGGAACGTTAGACATATTTTTAGGGCTTTGTGTGAGTGGATGAGAGGAATGGGTGTGGGTGGTGAAGTGAAAAGTGGCGTAGTGCAGGGGGTTTTTATGGCGGTGAAAAAGTGTAGTGTTGCTGGTGAAAAGTGATGTTACGTTTCACATCCCTAGGTAATAATAATATAATATGTGTTTATTTTATTATATTTATTATGTTAATGTGTGGGATGTGAATTAATTAAAGAAAGTAAGGTGGAATTTTGTAAAATTAATTGAATTCTTTTTTCTAGGATGTGAGTTAACGAATAAAAAAAATTATGAAACAGGTGTTTGGGAAAAAAATTAATGAAAGAAAGTAAACAGGATTTTTGTTAAATTGAATGAATTTTGCTTTTAGGAATTACGTCTAACAATGGTGTGAAATATGTTTTTAGGGCGTGTGAATTTTGTTAAATTGGGGGTGAATTTTGTCAAATGGAGTTTTGGATTCTGCCAAATTGGGTGTGAATTCTGCCAATGGTGCATGTGAATTAAGCCTATGGTACATATAAATTAAAGCAATGATGCATATGGTGTATGTGAATTCTTTTTTTGGGGATGTATAGTGGGAGAAAAAATTAATAAAAGAAAGTAAATAGAAATTTTGTAAAATTGGATGAATTACGTCTAACTGGTTGTGTGAATTAATGGATTACGTCTAACAGGTAGTGTGAACTATGTTTTTAGGGCATGTGAATTCTATGAAATTTGGGGTGAACTGTATCAAATTGGGAGTGAGATAAATGGGGTGTAGATTCTGTCAATTTGGGTGTAAATTCTGCCAATGTGTACGTAAATTAAGCCAGTAGTCACTTAATCCAATGGTGCATGTGAATTCTGCTTTCAGGGATGTATAGTGGATATAAAACACAAAATCTGTAAGCTATTACTACTGTATCTCTGAATTGCTAAACTATTACAGTTGTTTCTTGTCTTTTGGGTTTAACTTGGTGTCAGTTCTCTTTGCATGCTCTTTACTTTTGTGCATCTCTAGCGTCCATGACCTTCTTGTGCCTGCAGTTCAGCTTGGCATGGACTCTCCTTGCCTCCTCTTCACTTATGTGCATCTCCAGCGTCCATGACTTTGATTTCCGGCTTAGTATCTTGTGTGTGATATCTGCCCTTATCATTCTGACCTGATGCTTTGTGAGGCTTTCTGCAATTCCATCTACATCACTATTGATATAATGTTGGATGATGTGGCACACGATTGGGCCATAATTAAGTCTGCAGTAACGGATAAATTAAATGTATCACTTGAATGCTTATATTTTCCTTTTGTGTTTAGGTTGGTAGAGACAGAGAAGTGGTTTTAAGACATACGAATTGGGCTGCTGTTTTTGTGTCGGACGCATGCAAGCAGTAGATGGGAAGTTTTCCAATCTGGATGCGCGTATCTCTGAACAGTTGTATTTAGTGATAGCGAGCCTCTGATGAATTTAGAGGATAGATTAGTAACAACTAAATGAATTGAATTCTAATACAGAGAGAAGATGAGAAGTTAACCAATGGAGTCGATGCGTCAAAGTACTTGTCCCTCCCTTGGATTTTCAGCGAGTTGTAGTATAACCATATTGGTCAAGTGGTATCAAGGATGAGCAGTGTCCAGTGGCTTTCCCACAATATTGGGAAGATCAGATATGACGCTGAATTTATGGCATCTGGCAGTAGTTCTCCAAACATTTGTTCATTCTGCTCACTGGTGTTCAATAGAAATGTGTTCTATTTTGAAAGAAAATAATTTGTTTTTTTGTTAAAAGAGTTACTACAATAGGTTATGTAAGAAAAAAACAGTGCAGTAATTTACTCCCTCTGTCCCATTTTATTGGCCCATGATTTTATCTTTTGTTGTCCCAATATATTTGTCCATTTTTACTTTTCAGTGGGTATCATTGGGTTTATTTCCTATTTTGCCCTTTCCCTCCAAGTTACAATCAACATTAAAAAAAAGAATTTAAATTGAAAAATTGCGCAACAAAGAGGCACTAAAACTTCCCAGAACATTCTCCATTGCATTTCCAAAATAGAGCTGTACAAACCCTTCTTACTTACAAGTCCATTTACACTTAAACCAAAAGAGCTCCACGTACTACAGATTTCCCATTTGCACTAAATTGCCCATGCCATCAAAAGAGCAAAAGATACAGTAATTTTTTTCCATTACACTATTGTCCATTGCCATCAAAAGAGTGTTCTATTTACAGTACATCAGAAGAGTGCAAAATGCCATCAAGAGAGTTCTTAGTTGATTGAAGAACTTTGCCAAAAGCTACGAAGTTTGGAACCTGCATATGAAAAAGAGGAAATGACTTACTGTCAAATGGCACAAACAGATTTGGGTTATTGGAAAAAACAAACAAACAAAGAATAATAGCAACTCATTAGTGAGCTCACTACTGGAGGTGGACCAATGTGTTTTCTAACGTCTCCCACTCACATTGAAGTTGTGAAGGAAGAATACCATCTCTCATTAATTGCCTTTTCCCCATGTGAGGCAATTTATAGTTGTTTCCCCCTTTAACCTTCATCACCTCAACCATACATGCTTGCAAAGTTAAGAAAATGTGATCAAGACTTTCCGGTGATAATTCTTCGAAAGATTTCTCAACCGCATCAACAAGTTCATCAATGTTTGCGAGTGCTCGTTGATGTTGAAGAGATTGGATTGCATTGAAATATCCAAGATCTAACACATTCAAATCTGGACTGTTTGGAGGTTGAAAGGATAAGCGGATATCAAATCCGTCTTTCCTCGTAGCTTCGACAAATTGGGGATCAAATGCGTGAATGTGTGGTTGTAGACACCCCATTCTGGACTGTCCAGATAAAGTTATTTGCCGATCTTTTATTTCCCCGATGATGATTTTGGTCGAGAACAGTCTGAGGATAATGGTGTGTTTGAGCTTTGAGCGTCCCAAACCCCTTTTCAAACCCATTTCAAACCTTTCAAACCAGAGCCAAACAGCCCCAGCAAAACCCAACTGGCACACGCCAGTGTATTGGACGCGTACGCCAGTTAGCTGCCACGTGTCAGTCATCGACCGTTGACCCAGTTATAATCGGCGCACGCAGGTTCATATGTGGCGCACGCCAGTCAATTCCAGTCAAATCAACTTTATTCAGCCACTTGGGCGGGACTTTTGTGCCACCCTGACGTCGGCCACAGTAGCCCTTGATGATTATATCGTCCAGGCCCGTTCCCTCTCTCTCCTACAACCCCCATCAAGGCAAGTCCCATGCATTTAATGCATGAGAGGCTCCCTTCCTCCTCCAACCAGCCAAACAAGGCCCTAGACCAAACTGATCTCAGTCACTCCCCCTCTATATATACTCCCCTCTCACACTCTTGCAAAGGGTTACCAAGTTCACAAAAGGGTTAGCCACATTAAGAAGGTGCCATCTCTCTTCTTCTCCTTTCTCCAAGCTTTCTATCTCCTTTCATCCATTGAAAGAGAAGAAAAGGTCATACACTTCCACACATCCTGCTGGAACCCAGTCATCATATAAGCCACCATCTTCAACCCTCAAGTTCAAAAACAACCACCAAACCACAATACTAAGAGGTATACCACCTTTGTGTTCTTTTCTGTTTTCAACTCCTGAGGGGGGTCAGTAAGGCCCAGGCTAGTAGATAATACTAGTCCTGGCCTTAAACAGATAAAATACAGCTATCGTATGTGATGATACATGGCGCACGCCAGTTTACAAAGGCCGTACGCCAGTCATGGCAGTATGGGCATAACTGGCGTGGGGATCATGGATCGTCATTCCTTTTGTTTTATCTTTCTGTCGATCACCTTAGCATGCTAATAACCAGTTTACTGCTTTCCATATTTAGAACTGTTTAGTGGTGGCATCCTATCTTGTTCATTTCTGTCATGTAAAGGCCTCTGGGATCCTTCTGGTCATGTTCCAGAACCCAGAGGATGCAAAGCCAAACACTAGAATCAAAGGCAAAGTGGCGTACGGCAGTAATATACTGGCGTACGGCAGTAGGCTTCTGGGTCCAGTGACTGGCCCTTGCATCTGAAGCGTAAGATAGGCCTATCTTCTGTCCCACACTGTTTTGGGGTGTTCTGCTTTCTTTCATGGCCTAAAGCCATTCATTTTGCCTGTGACTGTGTATATTCTGCTATATTAAACTGCGTGGTTTGCCCTGGGTGTGCGCTGGTCCTTTTCCAGAGCCCAGAGGGTTGCAAACAAAGACTGAGAGATCCAACAAGTGGAGTACGCCAGTTTATATGTGGCGTGCGCAGGTTGTATCACCATGTAGTGGCTCGACCAGTGCATGCTGGCAGAATCTGCTCACGTCACCTTGTGACGGCGTACTGCAGTTTGCTCGGGATGCTCAGTGCTTGTTCTCAATCTATACTTAGCATCGCAATCAAATCATTCATAAGCATTTTGTCACATAAACTGCAATTTGTTACCGCTTTCGTCCCCATTAACTGTTCCCCCGCCCTAACTGGCTAAAAAATGATAAAATGAGAGAAAAATGCAAAGGTTTTCATGAAATGCCCGAGTAGAGACCGATCTCCGGATTGGGCGAGAGGGGGTGCCATAAAACCCTTCCCCTCTCGTAACCTGGCTCCCGAACCTCAGATATCGAAGGTGACGACGGACCGGTCTACGCCTTTTCAAAATCAAACAAACGTGGCAAAAACGTTTTCGAGTTCGGTTCCTTGGGTGTTCCTATCGCTAAAACCCGAGTGGCGACTCTGAATCGAGGCGTTTCGCCGCGCATTTTCAAAAGAGGGCCGCGCCCAGTCTTTAAAAAGGGAACCCAAAGATCGAGCGATTTTCGGGGCGCGTGCCCACAGTGGCGACTCTGCTGGGGAACATTGCGTTGATTGATATTTGGCGATTAATACATAATTGAACAATTTTCAAAAGCTTGTCAAAACAATACGCTTCGCGCTACTGAAGAACGGAATGGTAACGTAACAGGATCTCAGCATCCGACCAATCCGAACTGGGGCTTTTACTATTGTTCTCTTGTGTAGTTTTCTACAAGTATCAATTAACAAAAGTGAGCCAAGCTTCAAAAGGCATTTGTTTTCAAAAGCGTTGCATTTCTCTCTCATTTGATCATTCTTCGGCATTCTCCGTTCGTATCGATGGTTGGTCAGCCCCGTTGAGGTGTTTTGGGTAACCGGCACAGTTTACTGGAGCCCGGGGTCCTCGAACGCCCAACAACCTTGGACGATGATGAGTCGTACTACCGTTCGACCATTGCTTTGCTCTACGCGTTGCAATGGGAGGTATATCGCGGCTCTAGTCAGAGGAACCCCTTTAAGCCAAAACCGGCCTCTACAGCGTGTACAAAGCATTAGAACCTTTCAACATAAGACAGGAACCCGCAGGGTAGGATTACTTTTTTCTAACCCCATATCCTGTTTATGTGTTACTGCTTTTCCTATCGCATGCTTGTACATACATTCATGACCGTTCTTGCGTAGGAGCATGCTAGGGCGGCTTTTAGGATGTCTTTTGTCGAGTCTGTCTTGCACCCGTTCGGCATTGCCTTGGACCGATGACGAGTCGTGCATCTCGATGTTGCACGTTATCAAAAATTTTCAAGTCCTTAATCAATGAGACTTCGGGAAATCAATACTTTCTAAGTCTTTATCTAACGCCCGATCGAGGTTTCAAACTGAAAAGCTAGGAACAACGGAGAGGATGTCGTGATGCTTACACCGCTCAGGCTCCAGCACAGTGCTGCTGATGCCACTTTGGTTACAGTATCACGCCATCTACACTGAGTCATTCCGAGCTCAAAACTTTGAAACTTCGAGAAGGGAAAAGTCAAAGGCTCAGGCCGTCTTGGCATCCCTTAGTAACATTCGATTCAATCAAGGATACACCCCCGAAAAGAATATCCGAGGATTCATGGCAACGTCCAAATGTCATAAGATAGACACTCTTTAGTCATAGAGTCTAGGAGGACACCGACGACAATGACATGTGCATTGCATTCCTTCAAATTCTTTCAAAAGCTTACTGCAGGAACGCCACTGAGTTCTCATTTACTTTGCTGTCAAAAAGCTCTAGGCCATTTCACCGAAGGAAAGAGCCAAACCTACTTGGGAGCGTCTGCCAGGGCTATTTCACCGTCACTTCCAAAGCCATATCACCTTCCTCACTCATCAATCCAAGATGGCAACACAAACAGAGCTGGCTGAGCTGAAAAGGGCTATTCAAGAAATGAACCAGAAAATGGACAAACAAATGACTATGGTTCAGGGACTGGTTGACCTTTTTACCTCTGTCATGTCAAAGCCGGATCTGGGGCTAATCAAAGAACCTCCTCAGGCTCGCCACACTGCTGTTGTCGGAACCAAGCTGTGCTCGAAAGACGTGTTCAAAGACCTGGTTGAGTTTCATGAAGCCAGGACTCACCCGGAGGAGAATGTTGAATCCTTGTTCAAAGCCAACGCCGAAAGGGAGGATATGTGCGACAAAGAAATCAATCCCAAAGGCAAAAGAGTGCACCCTGTTGATGGTGCAATGTTATGCAACTACAAAGCAAGCAAAGGCTCCACCTTGAACCCCCAATCCAATCGCCGAAACCCACCAAGGACCTTCTCCCGTTTCTCCACGCCTTTGTCCTCGGTTTATGAGAAGCTCCTCCAAGCTGGCTTCCTCAAGCCACTCCTTCCAACTCCTTCGCCTCGAACATTCCCGGCATCCTACAACCCAAACGCCTATTGTGCTTTCCATCAAATGCCAGGCCATCTCACCGATGCTTACTTCCGCCTTCGACATGAAATTCAAAATCTCATTGATAGTGGCACCATTCAAGCTCCACTCCCATCAAAGCCCAGCGTCATATCCAACTTCATGCTCCAACACGGTTCAAACCCATGTGTTAACCAGATATCCATCAACTCTACTCAAATCAACTCAAGCTCCACTCAAATCAAACCTAGCTCCACCATATTCAACCCAACCCTTTTCATTAGCCCAGAAAATCAAACCAAGCCAATTTTGTCTCTCCCATCCGAACCCGAGGTTAACCTGATGGCCATAGGTGCAATCGAGGTCCTTACAGCCGATACCTGGGTTGATAGTGATGAGCAGTCTACAAAGGAGGAACTCAAGAGGAAGCTTAATCAATCAAAGGAGAAAATGGACTGGCTCGGATCCTTCAATCATGAGAATTTGGGGCTATTGTTCAAGGAGTTCTCTCAAGTGGGTTTGGACGAAGAAGCTGAAGAAGCCGAAGTGCTGTTGCTTAAGCCTATTGTCCTCTAGCTCCCACATCTCTGCGAGGAAGTCAAGGGTAACTATAAAAGTTGCATTTTCAAATCGCGTCTCTTTTGCATTGACATTTTCGAGTCTGAGTCTGACGCAGTGTCTGTCAAGTCGTCTAAGTCTAGCTCTGAGTCGGAGCTCGTGCCTCTTGGCCCTCCATGTCGTCGCTTCTATTCTCAATTTGAGTCTTTTTGCTGTACTTGGCAACCCCGAGGGTTCTTATGATATGCATTATCCTGCTTTTAAGTACTTTGCTGGCTTTTGAATAAACCGTGTCGACCCCGATGACGAAGGGATAGATTTCGATGGGATCATTCCCAAGGAAATGTGTTCCCTCGCCGAAAGGGAAGACGAAAGGCATGCTTAGCCTCTAAAAAGAAGAAGTAATTTCAAATAAACTTGAAAGATGGGGCAGACCCCCGGATGGTTCAAATTGGTTCAACGCTATCCCCATAAGAGTATTGCGCCCGTTCAGACTTGTTCAAAGAATTCAACAATACCTTGGCATGGTCTCACAAAGACATGCCTGGCGTTGATCATGGGATAAAGAAATATCAAATTCCCGGCTACCGGATGCCAAGCCAGAAAGTAGCAGCTCAGAAGGCTCCAGGCCTCGTACCATACGCAAAACAGTAACAGCAGCGTTCCATCAAGCGCACATTATAAGGGTGCAAAAATAGCCTGGAGCGAGGCATTTCCAATTATAGCAGTCAGGACCCTTTCACTATCAAAGCCGTTCTATCTGGGGCTACAATCAAAGATCATCGACCTCGACGGTAGCACATCAATACCTCGGTCAACATGGATCAACACAAGTGTTGCTTTTTCCTGAGAGAAGCTCGTTGGACTGAAAACCCCAAGGGTGGGCAGTTCCAAGCAAAAGTTAGAGCAGCCTGCTAGACCGAAAACCTATGAAGGCGGTCTAGGCAAAAGTTGGCAAAAAGTCGAAAGCTCGCTAGACCGAAAACCTGAAAAGGCGATACTAGGCAAAAGTTAGAGCATAAAAGGAGAGGTAGAACACACGAGTGAACCTTTGCCTGAACTACGTTTTGACCTGATTCCCAGAAAGGGATACGTAGGCAGTCTCTCTTTGAGGCTCGGTCATACTTTATCAATTGGATCCAAGGTTGACATTTTGGTGCACATCAAGGGTCAAGAAAGGTTGAGAACAAGACAAGCCGAAGTACTGACTGGTAGGCTGAAGTCTATTGATTCATTGGAGAATCAGAAGGGGGAAGCCATTCGTCTTTCAAGTTTAATGCAAACTGCTATTTCAATTTTAAAGCTGAGCAAAAGCCTTAAAATATTTTGAAGCATCAAAAACAGAACGAAATGCTTATGAGGCCTAACGGCTCACGGTTTATTCTAGGTTCAGCAACGTTTATTTTAAGCGGCTGCAGCAGCTTTGCAATTTCGCGTGCTAGTTTGAGGTTCACACGCACTCGTACAAAAGTGATGCGCGTTGGTCTCAAGCCTGCGCGCGCTTCTTCAATCCCTGTATCAGACAGCGGTAGGCAACTACCACGCCTAAAAGAGATTTTTTAGACCCATGGGGGTACATTTCAAATTCAAAGCACCTCAAATCTCGTTCAAGGGGCCTTTGCCAAGTTTTGTCATGCTGTGCAGGTCATATGGTCCTAACGTGGCTGCACAGGGGTGTCGGTTTCAGTCTGGGCCTATATGAGTCATCATTTGCGTCTTTTGTCCATCTTTGCGACACGTTCCTAGTTCTTCAATCCATTGTCATGTCGGGATGCTTTTCCTAGTTTTACCAATTTGTACAGGTCAATGTACATTTATTGGACCTTATGCAAGTGTCAGTTTCACCTGTCTAAGGGATACTGTGAATTTTGGCACATTAATGCCCAAAATTTCATTGTTTTCCATATGTTTAGGAGTCCGTGACATATCCGGAGCTCTTCTTCCTTTCTCATTTGAGCTAGGCGAGTCTGTACATATGTGTATGTTTGTCGATTCAGTTCACTTGTCAATGCAAATTAGATATTAGCGGTTGGTTTCTGCATTCTTTTAGACATTCTCAAAAGAGAGTCAAATAAACTGAAAAATGCAATTTACATTGCTACTCTACCATTTGTAATCCGCAAGTAGTGGAATCTTGTGAGCAGCGGGGGCATGTCGGCTCAGGGCCAAGCAAAGCTTATCTATGGGGCTCATTCGCCCAAGCATCAAAGGAAAAGGGCACGTCGACCCAATGCCACTCCTAAATGTCAACTGGGGCAGGCCAGTCCGCTCAACGTCTATCTATCTAAGGACACATCTCAGAAGCAAAGGACAGTAAAGTAAAGAGGCTCAATGGTAGTCCTCAGTGGTAGAGCTCAGCTTCGTTCTCGTCGTTGTCGTCACTCTTGATCTCCTTGAGTACCTGGGGCTCCTATCCCATCCGCCTCCTCTGAGGAGGCTTTCGCTGATGGACTCTTTCTCTCTCACTCTCTCTTAATCTCTTAGACTACTCTCTCTGAACCTCTGAAAACTCCTTGGCGCGAGCCACCCTTTCTATGGGCCTTTCTTTCAACTGCACACCTCTAGCCGCTGGTTATCTATTGCTCGCGTATCTCTGAGCTGTGGCTAAGGTGAAAATATCGCTTTGTGAAACTCTTGTTTATGTGGCCATCCTAGGCTATCATCCTCTAGAAGCCGCCCTAGTCTACCCTTGCATTTTCAATTTATGCATTCAAGTTAGTACATATCATTGCATACTGTATATCAACTATTGAAAACAGGAAAAGCCAATCAAGTGCCAAAACATGCCCGTCCAATATCGAAAGCAGCAAGTAATCAGGATTTCGGGGGTTCATACCTGGGATCTAGTCACTACTGGAACTGGAGCCGGAGCAGCTGCTCTGGGAAAGTGCAATTGTAAGGGGGGTGCCACATGTTGTTCTCCCTATCCATTTCTCCATGACAAATGTCAAGCATACAGCCCACTCTGCTAGCACTTGGAGCACACTTTGGGAATCAGAATACAATTCAAAGCAGCAATGGCATGTGCAACTCAAATCCAAGTTCATCGACGGCACGTTCATCCTGAAGAATGATCCTCTGGTTCTGTCCAAATCAACGACGATCAGCCATGTCGTCCTTCAAATCAAATCAAATCAACGACGATTAGCCATGTCGTCCTTCAAATCAAATCAAATCAACGACGATCAGCCATGTCGTCCTTCAAATCAAATCAAATCAACGACGATTAGCCATGTCGTCCTTCTCAAATCAAATCAACGACGATCAACCATGTCGTCCTCCTCAAATCAAATCAACGACGATCAGCCATGTCGTCCCTTCTCAAATCAAATCAACGATGATCAGCCATGTCGTCCTTCTCAAATCAAATCAACGACGATCAGCCATGTCGTCCTTCAAATCAAATCAAATCAACGACGATCAGCCATGTCGTCCTTCAAATCAAATCAAATCAACGACGATCAGCCATGTCGTCCTTCTCAAATCAAATCAACGACGATCAGCCATGTCGTCCTCCTCAAATCAAATCAACGACGATCAGCCATGTCGTCCCTTCTCATATCAAATCAACGACGATCAGCCATGTCGTCCTACTCAAATCAAATCAACGACGATCAGCCATGTCGTCCTTCTCAATCAGATCAATGACGATCATAATGTTGTCCCACGGTCTATCCGTCTGCAACTAATTGTTCCCCACGAGAGTCCACCTCGGCTTGCCCCGAATGAATACCTCTCCTTCAATCTAGCTTCAAACACTTCTTCCAGCAGCCTTATTGCTCTGTCTCGGATGGTCTTTGATAAGGAGATTGGCTCTGATTCCCAACAGATGGAATTTAACCTACCTGACACGACCTACCCGTGTTTGTTGGAAATTATGTGTGCCAAGGATAGCTTGATCCCCTCAACGACGGTTCGCCCGTCCAATTTCAAATCAACGACGATCTATCCGTCCAATTTCAAATCAACGACGATCTATCCGTCCAATCTCAAATCAACGACGATCCACTCGTCCAAATTCAAATCAACGACGATCCACTCGTCCAAATTCAGATCAACGACGGTCCACCCGTCCAATTTCAAATCAACGACGATCTATCCGTCTAATTTCAAATCAACGATGGTTCAACGAGTCGTCCTTCAGTGATGACCCACCGTCTCAAATCAACGATGGTTCAACGAGTCGTCCTTCAGTGATGACCCACCGTCTCAAATCAACGATGGTTCAACGAGTCGTCCTTCAGTGATGACCCACCGTCTCAAATCAACAATGGTTTAATGAGTCGTCCTTCAACGATGACCCACCGTCTCAAATCAACGATGGTTCAATGAGTCGTCCTTCAGTGATGACCCACCGTCTCAAATCAACGATGGTTTAACGAGTCGTCCTTCAACGATGACCCACCGTCTCAAATCAACGATGGTTCAACGAGTCGTCCTCAACGATGACCCACCGTCTCAAATCAACGATGGTTCAACGAGTCGTCCTTCAGTGATGACCCACCGTCTCAAATCAACGATGGTTCAACGAGTCGACCTTCAGTGATGACCCACCGTCTCAAATCAACGATGGTTTAACGAGTCATCCTTCAACGATGACCCACCGTCTCAAATCAACGATGGTTCAACGAGTCGTCCTCAACGATGACCCACCGTCTCAAATCAACGATGGTTCAACGAGTCGTCCTCAACGATGACCCACCGTCTCAAATCAACGATGATTCAACGAGTCGTCCTTCAGTGATGACCCACCGTCTCAAATCAACGATGGTTCAACGAGTCGTCCTTCAGTGACGACCCACCGTCTCAAATCAACGATGGTTTAACGAGTCGTCCTTCAGTGATGACCCACCGTCTCAAATCAAAGATGGTTCAACGAGTCGTCCTTCAACGACGACCCACCGTCTCAAATCAACGATGGTTCAACGAGTCGTCCTTCAGTGATGACCCACTGTCTCAAATCAACGATGGTTCAACGAGTCGTCCTTCAGCGATGACCCACCGTCTCTAATCAACGATGGTTCAACGAGTCATCCTTCAGTGACGACCTACTGTCTCAAATCAACGATGGTTCAACGAGTCGTCCTTCAGCGATGACCCACCGTCTCAAATCAACGATGGTTCAACGAGTCGTCCTTCAGCGATGACCCACCGTCTCAAATCAACGATGGTTCAACGGATGACCCACCATCTCAAATCAACGATGGTTCAACGAGTCGTCCTTCAACGATGACCCACCATCTCAAATCAACGATGGTTCAACGAGTCGTCCTTCAGTGATGACCCACCGTCTCAAATCAACGATGGTTCCCGAGTCATACTCAACGATGATCCATCATCCATGTTCAACGATGGTCCGTCCATTCTGAATGACTACCTCTACTTCAGTCCCGCTTAGAGCACATTTTCCAGCAGTCCTATTGCTCTGTCTCGGATGGTCCTTGATAAGGAGATTGGCTTTGATTCCCAACAGATGGAATTTAACCTCCCTGACGCGACCTACCCGTGATTGTTGGAGTTCTTTGTGTGCCGGATAAGGTTTGGTCCCCAACAACGTTCATCGTTCCGCGATTAAACCATTTCCCCAAGCAGAGTCAAATCAACGACGGTCTGCCCGTCCAACTCTCAACTCAACGACGGTTCGCCCGTCCACTTTCAAATCAAACGAGCGACGGTTTGCCCGTCCAACTTCAAATCAACGACGGTCCACCCGTCCAAATTCAAATCAACGACGATCCACCCGTCCAAATTCAAATCAACGACGATCCACTCGTCCAAATTCAGATCAACGACGGTCCACCCGTCCAATTTCAAATCAACGACGATCTATCCGTCCCACAGTCTTTTTCCCCAACAGAGTCGATGCTGTTGCAAAAAAAGATTGTTCCCCAGGAGAGTCCACATTGTGTGATCTATCCGTCAAAGACAACAAAGCAGCGGTCTGTCCGCCCGAACTTCAAATCAAACAGGTCCTTTAAAGTTCACGTATTTTGAATAGCCTCGAAGAGGGTGTCTAGAAAACCTTTGACATTACTTGTCTCCAGTCAATGGTGCTTCAAGTGCCGTCAAAGGGGGGCTTCTGTAGACACCCCATTCTGGACTGTCCAGATAAAGTTATTTGCCGATCTTTTATTTCCCCGATGATGATTTTGGTCGAGAACAGTCTGAGGATAATGGTGTGTTTGAGCTTTGAGCGTCCCAAACCCCTTTTCAAACCCATTTCAAACCTTTCAAACCAGAGCCAAACAGCCCCAGCAAAACCCAACTGGCACACGCCAGTGTATTGGACGCGTACGCCAGTTAGCTGCCACGTGTCAGTCATCGACCGTTGACCCAGTTATAATCGGCGCACGCAGGTTCATATGTGGCGCACGCCAGTCAATTCCAGTCAAATCAACTTTATTCAGCCACTTGGGCGGGACTTTTGTGCCACCCTGACGTCGGCCACAGTAGCCCTTGATGATTATATCGTCCAGGCCCGTTCCCTCTCTCTCCTACAACCCCCATCAAGGCAAGTCCCATGCATTTAATGCATGAGAGGCTCCCTTCCTCCTCCAACCAGCCAAACAAGGCCCTAGACCAAACTGATCTCAGTCACTCCCCCTCTATATATACTCCCCTCTCACACTCTTGCAAAGGGTTACCAAGTTCACAAAAGGGTTAGCCACATTAAGAAGGTGCCATCTCTCTTCTTCTCCTTTCTCCAAGCTTTCTATCTCCTTTCATCCATTGAAAGAGAAGAAAAGGTCATACACTTCCACACATCCTGCTGGAACCCAGTCATCATATAAGCCACCATCTTCAACCCTCAAGTTCAAAAACAACCACCAAACCACAATACTAAGAGGTATACCACCTTTGTGTTCTTTTCTGTTTTCAACTCCTGAGGGGGGTCAGTAAGGCCCAGGCTAGTAGATAATACTAGTCCTGGCCTTAAACAGATAAAATACAGCTATCGTATGTGATGATACATGGCGCACGCCAGTTTACAAAGGCCGTACGCCAGTCATGGCAGTATGGGCATAACTGGCGTGGGGATCATGGATCGTCATTCCTTTTGTTTTATCTTTCTGTCGATCACCTTAGCATGCTAATAACCAGTTTACTGCTTTCCATATTTAGAACTGTTTAGTGGTGGCATCCTATCTTGTTCATTTCTGTCATGTAAAGGCCTCTGGGATCCTTCTGGTCATGTTCCAGAACCCAGAGGATGCAAAGCCAAACACTAGAATCAAAGGCAAAGTGGCGTACGGCAGTAATATACTGGCGTACGGCAGTAGGCTTCTGGGTCCAGTGACTGGCCCTTGCATCTGAAGCGTAAGATAGGCCTATCTTCTGTCCCACACTGTTTTGGGGTGTTCTGCTTTCTTTCATGGCCTAAAGCCATTCATTTTGCCTGTGACTGTGTATATTCTGCTATATTAAACTGCGTGGTTTGCCCTGGGTGTGCGCTGGTCCTTTTCCAGAGCCCAGAGGGTTGCAAACAAAGACTGAGAGATCCAACAAGTGGAGTACGCCAGTTTATATGTGGCGTGCGCAGGTTGTATCACCATGTAGTGGCTCGACCAGTGCATGCTGGCAGAATCTGCTCACGTCACCTTGTGACGGCGTACTGCAGTTTGCTCGGGATGCTCAGTGCTTGTTCTCAATCTATACTTAGCATCGCAATCAAATCATTCATAAGCATTTTGTCACATAAACTGCAATTTGTTACCGCTTTCGTCCCCATTAACTGTTCCCCCGCCCTAACTGGCTAAAAAATGATAAAATGAGAGAAAAATGCAAAGGTTTTCATGAAATGCCCGAGTAGAGACCGATCTCCGGATTGGGCGAGAGGGGGTGCCATAAAACCCTTCCCCTCTCGTAACCTGGCTCCCGAACCTCAGATATCGAAGGTGATGACGGACCGGTCTACGCCTTTTCAAAATCAAACAAACGTGGCAAAAACGTTTTCGAGTTCGGTTCCTTGGGTGTTCCTATCGCTAAAACCCGAGTGGCGACTCTGAATCGAGGCGTTTCGCCGCGCATTTTCAAAAGAGGGCCGCGCCCAGTCTTTAAAAAGGGAACCCAAAGATCGAGCGATTTTTGGGGCGCGTGCCCACAGTGGTCTAGCATTATCAAGTTGAATGTAAATGCTGTCCATTGCACTTGAAGGTGGCCATTTAGAGCGGATAGCTGGTAGAATTTTGTCAATCAAATAAGATCGGAAAACATCTCGATTTACTTGCAAAATAGCCTTTGTCTCCATTGTGCCAGCCACACAATTTTTACTCGTGCGCTTGGCAGGTTCTTTGTATGTGAATGGGAAGATGCCAATCTTACCGGAAAACACTTCATTATGATTCGCATCAAATCGGGGGCGAGCTACAACCCCTAAGAACATAACTTTTGTGATGAATTTTTTGCTTTTGCAAGTGCAGTGTGGCTCTTTTTCTGCCGGAAGTAGATAATATCTTTCCGCTCCTTTTGATAAGAAAAACCATTTCTCGTCAATGTGTACATAATTGTACATACCTTTGAACATGGGCTGACTTTGCAGACTACTTGGTTCAACTATTGAAACACAAAATTGGAGCCTTGACCTCTTACCTTCTTCCGTTAAATACGGTTTTACTTCACTAGTATGCGGCCTAATATCCCCGTCTTTGATTCGCCGATGAAGCGTTGATTTTGGAACAGTCACAGCCTTTGACAAAGAGCGGATATTGGTTCATTGACAATATGGGATTCTAGCAATTCGGTTGATGTCAAATTGAATTCGCTTGCGCCTAACTCTTTATGACATTTGGCTCGATACATCAACTGGCAAACCATTGGCAATACAAGCTTGCCCTCGCTGCCAAATCCGACGAATTGTTTTGACATCAACAGAGAAGAATGCTGCAATAGCACTGATAGAACCCTTTTTTAAATTCCCACATATACTCTGCATCAACAGATTCTCAAAAATCGCTTGGCATTGCTCATTGGTCAGATTTCTTTTGGTTTTAGACTGGATAGAGGAATTTCAAAGACACTCAAATCCATGGTTAGCTCGAAAAGGAAGATGAAGGTTTTTAGCAGCTGGTAACAGAAGAAAGAAATCGTTTAGGAAAGGAATTGTTTTCGTAGAAGAGGAATACTAGGATATGGGCTGTTATGGTATGAGAAGAAAATTACGGAGTACTCTTACTCCGAGAAAGGAATTGTTTTGGTAAGAAGAGGAAAAGTAGGAATGGAAGGCTTTTTGGTAGAGACGAAAGTGGAGACGGAAGGAAAACAGGAAAGGATACTTTCCATTTTATAGGGAAAGTTTAAAAGGGTTTAAATTTGAAATTTTGAATTTACCACCAATAATGAACAACTGTGTGAATTGGGGAAACTTTGCTGATCAGAGAAAAATACCCGCCTTTTTCAAAACTTTCTAGAAGCTTTTGCTTTTGATTTTGAGCCAAAATTTTGAAATAATTTTTTGCCACCAATAATTCCCCACAAATCAGGGGTATTTTAGGAATTTTATTTTCTTTTAATTTGTAATTATGGTGTTCCTTAAATTGCTAGAATCCCCAAAAAACCCAAATATTTTGGGACGGATGGAGTATTTCTTACCATCAGGTCACCAGAGAAGACGAATGACCTATTCGGTTGTAATTCGATCAAACTGAAATTCGGAATGTTGTCGTACTCCTCAACCAGAAGTTCAGCATATGCATTTATTGTATGTAAGCAAATGTAATGGATTAACTTATTATATAGCAGGTGGTGTTTATTTTATTATGAATGTATGTACCTCGTGGCTAAGCTTATCTCGAAGTATCTCTTGGATGTCTTCAACCATTACATAGCCTTTTAGTCCAGTATAGGCTACATTGCTGTGCAAAGAAGACAATGTTTTAATAGTACATAGAAAGATTTAGCTATGCAATCAATTAAAAAACGTAGGTGGGAATACTGTCAGATGGGGTGTGAATTCTGTCAAATGGGGGGTGAATTCTCTAATGGGGGATGTGAATGCTGGGAAATGGAAGGTGAATTTTATATATGGGGCATGTGAATTCTACATTTGTTGCTTCTGTATCTCAGAATCCCTAAGCTATCACTATAGTATCTTATAAAGTAAGTTAGGATTCTGTCAAATTGGGGTGAATCCTGTGTTGAGGAATGTGAATTATGTCAGATGGGGTGTGAATTCTGTGAAATGAGGGGCGAATTCTTACTTTGGAGATGCATTTGCCCACATTTCTTTGATGAGTTGTGTAACGCCCCGGATTTTGGGTACGTTAAATAAAACATTTTATTGAAAAATAAACTGAGTCGGGCTGTTTATTACAACAAAACTTGAAAAGAAGTACTTTTATTACAAACGGAAGGGAACTAAGGTTCCTAACTACAGCTCCGCTTGTTCTTCCATCACAGCTAGCTCTTCGGCTCCAAAAGCCTCCAAGGTATAAAGCTCGCCCTGCTCATCTATGAGATCTGACATATTATACCCGCGTTGCCACCGATATAATATGTCAGGGTCACCAAAAAGGCAACACCGTGAGCTACAACGCTCAATAGAGTAATCCAAACCCTCTAACCCTTAACTTATGAACGAAAAATCATAATAACAACAATTCCACTTAGATCATGCATATAATCCCACCAAGTATTCTAAACCACATTCCTTACTCAACTAACATTTTGTTCATTATTTAGACTCATCGTAGACCATGTTTCTATTCCACTTTCCTTTTTACCAAAACTCATTTTTAACTCACCCAACCTCGGTTCCGCCGCGCCGGTCTCCCGAGTATCCTCACAATGGTTCCGCCGCGCCGGGTTCCCATTGGCACACAACCGCATTGGCTCCGTACCGCGGATAACCAAGCCACACACCCAACCTCAGTTCCGCCGCGCCGGTCTCCCGGGTATCCTCACAATGGTTCCGCCACGCCGGGTTCCCATTGGCATACACACACAACTCACATAATGCCACCCAAAACCGGTCATTATGTAGTTTCAAAATATTTCCTCCCTCGGATACACACATTTTCATTATCATTAACACACCCTAAGTGCCATGTCTCTACTTTCTTGGTTCTCTTGTCACGTTATCATGCATAGACTCCGTGGTGTAGGACTGTCCACAGAACAAGCATTTATCGAGACTCAAAATGAATCAAACAAGGCTACATAACATGCTTGAATTACCAATAACGAATATCATGCATTTCATACGTTTCCAACAAAAGATAACCTTATCTACTCTAAATAAAATGATCAAGTTACCTCCTAATGAACTTATCATTAGTGTTAGGGTACAAAACTACTTATATTTGGGATAGTAGATAAGGATAACTACCGTTCTTCTTGGCGGTGGTCGGCTACGAAGATTTGGTCCTCGGTTTTGGAATTCGACGGCGTAACGGCTCCGGATTGCTTCGAAAGGAAGAGAGATGAACTTTTCTCTTCCTAGAAACAACTTTCTAACTTAACTATACTACTTTAAAAGATCTAGAGGTGGTTTTGGAAGTGGTTTGGTGGTTTCTCTCAAGAACTTTCAAGAACACAAGAAAACTAGAACTTTGGAAGCAAGAACACTTAGAATTTCTAGAGAGAAGTTGGAGCAATGGTTGAAGGTGTGAGTTCAAAGCTTGGGGTGAGCTTCTATTTATAGGCAAACTCTCCCTCCTCTCTCTCTTTGGCCGGCCCCTCTCTCTCTCTCTCTCTCTCTCTAAGTCTCATTTTTCTTTCACATGTCAAGGTTGATTGAAAGGTTGGAGGCTAATTGGTAGGCTTGCATGGCTAGGTTAGTCCTTGGATTTGATCTTTGGAAGATTTGTTGGAAGAAAGGAGACAATGGTACAAGATTCTTGTGTTAAACAATTGAAAGATGTACAAAGGAGGACAATGGGGTTAAGATTTGGCTAGGAAGAGTAATCACCAAAGATTTGAAGTACAAGGGAGATCAATGTCAAGGTAAACATCAAATCCTTCTTCTTTTCTCCTCCTCTCTCTCTCCATCTCTCTCCCTCTCGGCTCACTCTCTCCTCTCCCTATCTCTCTCGGTTCCTCTCTCCTCTCTCTCTCTCTCTCTCTCATGTACTAGCTATATACATATATATGTATTATAATGCAAGAGTACAAATAAAATATATGTACTTTTGTACAAAAGATCAAAGTAGTCCTTAAAAGTCAAGATTTTCTCCATAAACTAATAAATTGACACATGTGTACTAAGGCAATATTTACATCATCCAAGTACTTATATAATATACACATATGTACTAATGTACTCTAGGGTTAAAAGGGTCAAGATTCTCCCATAAAACTAATACAAAAAGTACTAGTACTTAATTAATATAATAGTGTACTTTGTACTTTCGGGAATCTTAACAAAATATTAGTTTAATAGGTCAAGTACTTAGTTGAAAGATGGACCTATTACCCAATGGATAATAAATCCCCTAACGGTTAATAACCAATGGGTAATAAAGGACGGGTACTTTAAATAATAAATTAAGTCTAATAAAAAGACTACATGTCCTTTGCATGGGTAAATACACATGTATATATACATGTATTTGACAAGATATAATAAAGGAAAGGCTATTGTTCAATGGGTAAAGATTACCCTAACAATCATTGTCCAATGGACCATATTTACTAGGGTACTTTTTATAGTAAAATAATCGAAAAGTACTTTTAAAGTAATTATAGAAATCTATCTTAAGTACTTAGCTTAAATCTTTTATTGAATCCTTTTAATATAAAGAATTGGGTTTCTATTATCCAATGGATAATAGTTTCCCTAACATTTATCATCCAAAGGATAAAGAATAAAACCAAAATAATAAAAGAAAATAATTAAACAATTTCTAGAAAAGGTTCAAAAGGTTCAAGATGGAAAAATGGTCCATCTATGGTTAGGGAAAAGTAACTAGGTGACTTCCTAGTTTGGTTTCTCCAACAAGTCGGTTAGAAGCTAACTAGACTTGCTAAGTAGGGCTTAAAAGTCAAGAGACGATCCTTGAGGGGCTAAAGTGTAATTAGGGTTTCTAGTCAAGGAATACGGTGATAAGGCGTTCAATTGCCCGAAGACAAACTACTAGGAAATCAATAAGAAAACCATCGAGCAATTAAGAGAAATTAAGAAATTTTGAATAACAACGAGATTTTTATTAAATGAAAAATCGGAGTTGTTACAAGTTGCTTTGTTGGTTGCGGCAAAAGCTTTAAAACTTGCATATTATTGTTGAATTTTTGTAGCTGCTTGCGGTCTGTTGGTCCCTCTGTTTGCATTTTCATTTCTTCACCAGCTCTCTTGTCAAGTAGGGTATAGGTGTACATGGGATCGACATTCGGCTTCCTTGTCCCTTAGTTTGTTTTGTCCTTGATCCTTTGATATTTTGAAGGTGGAGTGGGTTTTTTGTTAGTAGCCTGTGTAATGGTGTGCATAAAGTCTAGAGTGTCTTGCGTTGAGTATGATTTTACTTAAGCACTCTGTGTTACACTGTGGACTTGTTGCTCTATGTTTTGCTCTTCGATCTCTTTTGAGAATGGTTCAAGTTTTGGACTTCCTTTGCTCCTTTGTTTGGTTTCTTGTAACTTTTTTTTCAGTTCTTCGTTTTTCCTTTCAAGCTCTGCGTTGTTCCTTTCAATCTCCTGTTTGTGTTGTTGCAGAGCTTCTATCTCTTTAAGGAAAACCATCTTCTCCTCTTCCAGCTGTGTTTTCTTAGTTTGCAATTGGTGTTTCTTTTTTTCTTCAGCATTCTTCTCAGCAAGTGAGATCTTTTTCTCCTTAATTAATGCCATTCGTGCATCTGTGAGCTGTTGCTCCTGTTTTGCTGCAGCTTCTTTGAATTCAAGCTCCATTTGCATCTTTTCTATTCTTGTATCTTGTAGTTCCTGAGCCTGTTTGCCTGCAGTTTCTTTCAGTCCAAGTGAGATCTTTTTCTCCTCGATTAATGCCATTCGTGCATCTGTGAGCTGTTGCTCCTGTTTCGTTGCTGCTTCTTTGAATTCAAGTTCGATTTGCATCTTTTCCTCACTGATGGCCATGTGTGACTCTTTGATATTTTGTATGGTCAAGAGGAGTGCTTCTTTTTCTTTCACTCGTTGATTCATTCGTGCCTTGTACAAAAAATCAATTTTCCCAAGGAGTTCTGCCATTTTTTCCTTATTGGTTTTGTTTTGTTCCTTGAGTATGTCAATTATAACTTCTTGTTGCCTGTTTACCTCCTAGAGCTACTCAACAAGCGGTTCAATTACTCTTTGCACTGCAGAGGAACACAAAAATTTAAGGTTTGGTTGGGGTTCATCTTGATCAGGATGGATATATGCTGGCAGAGGGGATAACACAAGATTTGGAAACACCCCTGCATTTGTTGGCAGGTACGTGTTAGGGACAAGTGTTGATCCTGAGTCCTGATCAGAGATCCATCTTTGAAATTGACTTTGATTTTGTGATATGTGGCACAGCGCTTTCAATATTTTCGGCTCATTTGCCTAAGGAGAGTTCTCTGCTTGTGGTGCTTGAAAATGTTGGTTAGGTTGTAAAATGTCGTCGAGCCCAAGATATTCATGACCTCCAGCATGAGCATTATCATCATCTTTCTCTCTAGCATTAACAGGAGAATAATTACCAGCACCATCATCACGAGGACTATCGTCAGCATCATCAGCATTATTATCACCATCGTTGTCGTCATCATCATCATCTTCTCCAGCATTAACATTAACAAGAGAATAATTACCAGCACCATCTTGACGAGGAGTATCATCATCATGAGCAGCAGCATTATCACCATCATCATCTTCTTCTTCTTCTTCTTCTTCTTCTTCTTCTTCTCCTCTTTCTTATTCTCCTTTCTTTTGAATACAAGGAAATTCCATTTTGTAAAGTTCGTGTTCTTGATCCGTTTCTATAAGTTCAGCAACTCGTACCTATGGCAATGATTGAATATGTCAAATAGATTTCTAATAGCAATAGTAGGAAACATAATTTACAGGCCGTGAAATGTAGAATTCGCATTCCGTAATGCAGAATTCACACATTCGAACTAGATATATTGCGCATGCCAAATGAAGAAGACATCTTTAATAGTACATACAAAGATTTAGCTACGCAATCAATTAAAAAATGTAGGTTGGAAAACTGTTTGATGGGGTGTAAATTGTGTCAAATGGGGGTGAATTTTCTCATGGGAGGTGTGAATGCTGTCAAATGGGGGGTAAATTCTACATATGGGGCATGTGAATTGTACATTTGGCAGAATTCACACCTTCGAACTATGGCAATATTGAATATGTAATGGAGAATGTAGAATTCAGATTCCCGGATGCAGAATTCACACCTTCGAACTACATATATTGCGTAGGCTAAATGAAGGAGACAATTTTAATGGTACATACAAAGATTCAGGTATGCAATCAAAAAAAATATAAGTGGGAATAGTGTCAGATGGGGTGTGAATTCTGTCAAATGGGGGATGAATTCTCTCATGGAGGGTGTGAATGCTGTCAATTGGGGGGTGAATGCTACATATGAGACATGTGATTTCCACATTTGGCAGAATTCACATCTTCGAACTAGATACATTGTGCAAGCCAAATGAAGAAGACAGTTTTAATATAATAGTACATACAAAGATTTAGGTATGCAATCAAAAAAAATGTAAGTGAGAATACTGTCAGATGGGGTGTGAATTATGTCAAATGGGGGATGAAATGTCTCATGGGGGGTGTGAATGCTACATATGAAGCATGTGATTTCCACATTTGGCAGAATTCACACGTTCGAACTAGATATAATTGTGCAGGCCCAATGAAGAATTGATATATTTGAAAATGATAGTATTCACTTTGCCAATGCGATGATTGAGTTTACCTTAATTTTTCTTGAGTTCACAATGTTTGGAATGACTTGTAACAGATCTTCAAGTGTGGATATATTCCACTTAAGTAATTTGGGCACTTGATATTCTGACAGCTCTTGTTCGAGAATGTTTGTGTGCTCGCATAACCAGTACTACGAAATTGATTACGAGATGTATTGGAAGTGTTGTATGTTATCTATTTGTAAAAACAAATTTGAATCACTTCGCTTACTGGAAGTAGCAATTGGCAGCCCTTGATGTTTTTCGGTGAATGTTGGGATTTCTTTATTGATTTAACAAGCTCATCCCGTATTTCAGCTGCCCAGTTGTATGACTTCATCTTGGTCAGGTCTTCCATTGCATCGACGTGCTTCCATGAGACTATTATACCGGATGTTGGGAAAAAAAAATTGACGATGAGAAACATGCACACCAATCGTGTAACATCTTGCACATCTTCAATGTTGGTTTTGTTCTCTTGGGCAAGTTTTTTCAGCATATTTGATATGGCTTTGCTTGTCAACCTTTGTTGAATGTTGTGTCTTTTGGCAAATGCAACCTATTCCCTGCTCTTCAATTTTGCTGCAAACCGCTCTGTACCACAAGATATTCCAAAAATTAACTTTACATGATTTGCCGTTAGCTTCACATTCTTTCCAGCTATTGTGAAGCAATTTGTTTGTGGATTGTATGTAGTAACAAGTTTTGTGAGAACCATGTCTGACTTGATGCATTTATTGGCATCCAATGTTCCTGAGATGATTGCATCAATGATCAGCCAGAATGGTGTTTTTTTCAGCAGGTTGAGGTGGTCACCTCTGAGACTCAGATCTTGCAGAAATAAAACTACCATCTGAAGGTTTGATCTGTTTTTTGTGTTTGTTTGTGTTTGTGTTGTTCTTGTCCTTATGCTTGCTCTCCTATCTTGTTGTGGGTATGTCAATGTCAGTAAGGTTTGAGCTGTTTGTGCCGTTGCTGTCCTTATTCAAATTGGGTAGGTTAATGCGAGAGAGGAGTGGGTTGCTGTTTTTGATGGAATTTGGCGTGGATTTTTCCTTGTTCGCTTGGGTTGTTGTTCCTCCAATGGTGGTTGAGTTTGAATTTCTCGTTTTCTTTTCCCCCGCCCATGCATTTCTGGTGGTGGTTGGGTTTGATTTTCTGTTGATTTTCTTGCTGACCTTTTTCTTTTTGGTACTCCCTTGATTTGTTGAGTTATTGGGACCAGTAGCCTGATTGGCGGTACATTGGATGGTGGTAGCCTCTTGGATCTAGGAGAACTAACTGTTAGTGGTACCTTCTTCAATTCAGCTTCCTTCATTTTTTGTTGTATTTGTTGGTACTCTGGACTAACCTGAAGATCAGAAAATGAGATTGTAACATGGATATCTTTTTGAGAGACATAGTATCCCCATTTCAAACATTTTTGAAATGCTGAATTCACACAGAAACGATTAATTCACTCTTTTGAAAAAAACAGAGTTCACTATCCAAAAATGAAGTATTCAAACCTTTGAGAAAGGACATGATTCACACAAACAACTATTAAATGCAAAATCCGTATTAGTCAGTGACATAGCGAATCAAACAATTATTAAATGCAGAATTAACACCTTTTTTTAAATAAAAAAACAAATCTCACTACCCCAAAATGAACAATTCTCATCTTAAAAAAAAAGAAGAAAACAAACGTAACTCGCTAACTGCAACAATGAAGAGTTGACGACAAGAAAGAAAAAAAACAGGATTCACATCCCCAAAATAAGAATCCACAGTTCGGAAAAAATCAAATTCCACAACAACAAATTAAGAATTCACACCCCAGAACTTACTACACAAAAAATGAAGAGTTCACAGCTTCGAAGAAGAGAGAATTCACATCCCCTAAATAAGAATCCATATCTTGAAAAATCAAAATTCACAAAACAAAGTAGAATTCACACCTCAGAGCTTACTACTCAAAAAATGAAGAGTTCGAGAGAGAATTCACATATCGGAAAATCAAAATCCACAAAACGAAGAAGAAATCAGATCTTAAAAAATAAACAGAACTCACACAGGCAAATATACGAACAAAAAGTCAGAAAAAATCAAATTTAAGGTGTGTGGATCATGATACACAGGCGACAGAAGCAACATACAAGAATTCACATGATGTGAAATACGAGAGTATAGAAAAAATAGAGAAGAAGAAGAAAACAGTGATTATCAAAGAAGGGGGACAATCTGGTTCAAGGATTGACAACGTTGATGAGATTTTAGGGTTTGCTGAAGGGTGGAAGGACGTCTATCAACATTTTGAAGAACATTGATGAGGGTTTAAGGTTCGCTAAAAGTGTAAAAAGGACATAGACGAAGTGTGTTTTTTGGGATTATGTATCGTTGGACTATAGCGGGGTTATTTTTGGTAGTTTATTAAAAACAGGGCTTATGAGGAATGGATTTGACAAACGGTGGGCTTGGATGGGTAGCTGGTGACATTTTAGGGCCGGCCAGTCAGAACCCATTAAATTAGCCTAACTTACTTTGGTCTTCACTGTATCTCAAATGAGTGATGCTACAGGTACCGACGGGGTCGGTACCGAAATCGTAGGGATAACCGCGCCGGGCCGTCTCCGACCACCGGACGGCCAATCCGAGCCGTCCAAAAATTCTAAAAAAAAAAAACGAGGGGGCTTTTGCGGGAATCAACAGCATCCGAGGTGTGTAAGGTGCTTGATCCGAGCACCCTTTTTTCGTGTATATATGTATATTCGCGCCGAATATACATATATACACGAAAAAAGGGTGCTCGGATCAAGCACCTTACACACCTCGGATGCCGTTGATTCCCGCGTGGGCCCCCTCGTTTTTTTTTTTAGAATTTTTGGACGACTCGGATCGGCCGTCTGGTGGTCGGAGACGGCCTGGCGCGGCCGTCCCTACGATTTCGGTACCGACCCCGTCGGTACCAATATCATTTCTGATCTCAAATGGATTGAGCCGTAGAAATTTGTTGGGTCCAATATTTATTTGAGTGCTTTGACCAATCTTGACTTTAATTAATTAAGACAATTTATCTCAATTGATCGGACGGTGAGTAAGTCATGCCGAAATTTTAGTGTCTACAGGGTTTTTGCCAATGAAAACCGGTCCAATAGTTTTTGGCCCCAAAAAATTAATTTGTGGGTTAATATTTTTTTATGGAAGCTTCTACACTTTTAGCCACATGTTTTTGTTAGCTTCCTTTATAAGCCAAAAGGGTTGCGAATGGAGGACCAGAACTGGTTAGAAGAAAAAGAGAAAAATGAGAAAAACTTGAGTGCTGTGTGTGTTTGTGTTTCGGTGGTCAAGAGACAAAATTGGGGCAGCCATTTTTCTCCTTTGTTGAAGCAATTTGTACCAGCACCTTCGTGAGATTTTGGGGACAGATTTGTGTTCGGTTTCGGGCTCTCCATTCATCTGCTTCGGAGGGTTTCGGCTCATCTAATTTGGTGAGATCTTTCCACTTTGGTTGTAATTTGTTGGATAGGGTGTTTGTGACATCTTTGATCTCTTTGTAAATCTTGGTGATAGTGGAAATTTCTCTCTCTCATGTGAATTAGGCATTGAGGCCGAACCACATATTTTATTATGCCTTCTTTGTGCGTGCTTGTTACTTTATTGCGCTTTCATTTGTAGTTGGGATTCAAGGGCGGAGCTAGCAAAAGGATAGGTTGGGCTGTAGCCCATGTACAGTTCCAACAAATTAAATAACATAAAAAAACAAATGGGAAAATGAAGGTCTATGACGTGTTTTGATAATTAATATCCGTCAAGGATATTTTCAATATTAACAAATGTTCTCAACATGTCCTTAGCGGGTATTAATTATCAAAACACGTCATTGGCCGTCATTTTCCCAAAACAAATTATATGTAAATTTTCAGTCCAAATGAATTTAGCCCATCCTCCCATTCTGCCCAACCTAACCCACAATCCATTTGAATCGGTGCGAATATCTTATTTTTTTGATCATTTTATACTAAAAGTTATACTCCCTTCGTCCCTTTTTAAATGTCTTGCTTCGTAACTTCAATTTATTAAGGAGATATTATCATTACACATTTTACATCAACTTTTATCTCCATTTTCCCTACTTACCCTCTATAGAAATATCATCATTACACTTTTACTCACCAATTTTTCAAAATGGAATCTACTTTTAGCAGCAAAATGAAAAATGCACCAATTTTTACTTACTAACTTTACAAAATGGATATTTATTAAGAGACAGCCCAAAATGGAATACTGGACTCTAAAAAAAGGATGGAATGAGTAATTAATTTTTGTCTCTAAAGCTCTCGTAATTACTGCTCTTTATTTGAGACCCTATAAAGCAGATACTTAATTATGAAAACATTAGAGGCAAATATTATGTAACAACCCGTATTTTTTATTATTATTAATAAGTAATAACAAAATTCTTTTCCTTAATATATATACAAATATATTTATCTATTTATTTAATTATACATGCAATACATACATGCATGCATTGTATTTTTTTTTTCTGCACACTTGCATGCGTGCGTGCACCCTCTCCATCTCCCTCACCTCACACTCCTGCAGTCTCCCTCCCTCCCACAGCTCACTCTCTCTCCAGCCATTACTCCCTCCATTCCTTCTCCTCCAAGAAAATCAAAATCCGTCCCCGATTGCTCAAAACAAAAAAATTCCTTCACCACCAAGCCAATCCGAATTCAACCCGTTCATATCCATTCCCTGCCTCCTCTCTAATCCCAAATTCGGCCCCAATTCATCCATTCCAAATCTCATGAACCCAAATTTCGTTAAATTTGATCTTATCCTCCTCCACCAAAATTTACCTATAAATACCCCACTACTTCTGCCACGAGCACACCCCTACACCCTCCACACTCCTCTGAGAAAGAACCAAGAGAAAAACAGAAGGCAACGAAGCTCCAATCCATGGAGTTCTAGAGAGAGAAAAGTGGGTTTGTGTTCCAAAACCAACCGAAACCCAAATTGACCATTCCAAACTCTTTCCACAACTCCTAGCATCGCCAAACAACACTCAATTCAATCCCAAGGTTCCCCAACTGAAGAGACCGAAGTCATCTTCTCCAAAATTCAAGTTTTATTTTTTATTCAATTCGATCCAAACCAAGGTACTATAATCCTATCCAACCCTTCTCTAAATATACTTAAGTGTTTTTAAGCTTAACCCTACGGCCCCAAATGGACCCATGCATCAAAACCATTGCGAAACAACAACAAAAATGTTTATGCTCTCAACCTTGCGGCCGTAACCTTCGGGCTAGAAGGTCCAGTCAATTTATTGCGGACCGCAAGGTTTGACTCAGTCAGACACCGCGAACTTGGTTCGGTTTTATTAAAAATCGTTCGAAACCATTTTGCGATCTTCCGAACAGCATTTTTGACATCCGAATTATTTTTTCTAGACTTCTCACACCACAAAGATCATATCTTGTTAATATCATTTTTTTTTATTTTAATATCTATTTATTAAATTTTTACTTGCTTTCGTTTAAAGTTTACAAACGAAAAATCTTTGCGACCTTCCGAACAATGTTTTTAACACCCAAACTATTTTTTCTAGACTCCTTGTATCTCAAAGATGATATTTTGTTAATATAAGTTCTTTTTTATTTAATTACCTATTTATTATTTATTTTACCAAGTTTTCAATCGAAAAATAATTGCGACCTTATAAACCATGCTATTAATGCCCGAATAATTTTTTTTAGACTCTTTACATTCCTAAGATGAAAATTTGTTAATATCAACATATTTTATTTATTAGATTATTTATTATCTATTTATTTTACTTTCGGCAACTTTCGTTAATATTTTTTTTAAATAATCCAGCGACCCTCCGAACCCAACTTTTGGCACGCGAACATGTTGCATAGGACCTTTAGGACTCTTATCAAGGTCATGTTAATTATTCTAATATTTTTACCTAATTAATGTATTTAATTAGTTTTTAATCAATCTAATTTCTTAGAAATATTTAATGAGAGCCTAGATTTTTTTTAAATTCTTTTTATAAAAGTTCTACTTTATTATTGGCATCGTGGCCATACAAGATTAAGAGCAACGGCCCACTCATAAAATGTTACGTGGGTTTTGTTTGATATTATCTTGTTATTATTGTTCCAATAAAATTATCTTGTTTTGAAATCATGATTACTGTGCTAGATTGGACCCTAAAGACATGGGGTGGTATACGAATAGAATTCATCTAGACGATGCTAGGTAATGGATGAATTGGAAAGTTTTATTTTTAGATTGCCTGCAGGCGGAATTTTGAGATGAGATGAGTTGGATATGATGATTTGAAACTGGCAAAATAAGCCTAGTGATGATTGATGAATTGAAACTAGCGGGAGTCCAGTGATGATTGTGAAGTGGTGAATAAGATAGGCGAACCCTAGTTATGTAACGGCATGATAAGCTTACCCTTTGTTGTAGTTATTGGGATGCACACTCGGTACATAACTTAGGTGTATCTGCGACAGCAAAAGGAAGTGATCTCATGGGACGGGACATGGCTAGCGGTTGGGGAGGAAAGATCTCGTGGATGAGATCTTAGATCACACGACAGGTTAATGGATAGTAATGAGTTCATGTGAATAATCCTTGTTTTACTTCTTCACATTATTATTATCATGTTGCTTACTAACTGTAAAGTAAGAAGGGTAGTTGGGTTGGATTATATTACGGGGTGAACTCTATCATTCAGGTACGGATTGCCTGGCATCCGTGCGAGATTTTGCAGAAAATCAAGAAGAGACACAAAGCTCTGAGGGCGAGCAGTATTATGCAGAGAAGAATCCAGAGGTGGGAGTCAAGCCAGAGTACGCTTGGGATCCGTATCAAGCCTAGAAGTCGGCTCTATAATCTTGTCTATTTTATTACCACAAGGACTATTTTTAGTATTTCCACATTGGTTTGTAATAAATGAATTCATATGTTGAATTATCTATTTAGAGATTTTGAATTTTATAAAGAAAAGTTTTCAAAAATTCATATTTAATGCCTCCGATTTTATTTCCGAAAATCGGGGCATTACATATTAGTTATGACCCTTCAGAAAAATATGATTAAAAAAAATAAGATATTCGCATCGGTTTAAACGGATTGAAAATCGGAGCTCTTAATTTTTTTTGAGACTGTTTAATAATATAAGAGAAATTAGGAGTGAGAAGTGAAAAATAAAATAAAAGGAATTGCTGATGATAGTCATTCGGTATATATACCAAAGTATTGTAGCGACATGTATTTTACCTAACTGCTGCAAGTGGGTTCTATCGGTTTTAGTTTGCTATAATAGCTAATATTCTCTTTTTGCAACTCTGCTATACATGCTCTAATAGAACAACAAAATAAAAATGGAGGAAAAATTCTTTTGTCGTTCTTTAAAATCTTTTGTACTTTTCTTATGTTTATTTTTAAAAATTTATATATTTATGTACGAGTTTGCCTCTTTTTGGTTCATATATATAAATTTTGATTAGTCCAGAGTGAAATAAATTATTGATTCTGCCCTTGTAGGGATTGATTGAGGAGAAAAATCCTAACACCTATATGTACATGCCTATGTGATTGTGTAGTCTAGTATATAACCTTTACATATTATATCTATTTGTTTAGCATATATCCGAGACGGGTTTCGGCTCATGTTATTATTGTTGATACAAATTAGTCTGGTTTGGAGGTGGGTAGATTTATTTTAGTCTTTTGTTTTTTAGAAATTAGGGCAAATTGAGCAAGAGGACATATTATAAGGGTTTTTGCTATAATAAGGACATAAATATTTTCCCCTAAAGTCTAAAGGACATTGGATTTCTAAAAACCTCTCCCAAGGTTGATTGGCGTTGACCAAGATTGATCGGCGTTGAAAGTGCCTAAAATCTAAGGGTACTCTATAAAAGTGCCTAAAATCTAAAACCCTATAATAAGAAAGTGCATCCTAAAACTCTATGAAAATGCCTAAAACCCAAGGGTACTCTATGAAAGTGCCTAAAAGCCTACAGTACCCTATGAAAGTGCAATAAGATTGGAAAACATGAAAAAAGACATATTTTGTGTTAGTCAAACAAGGCCCTTATCTCATTTAATACAATTTAAATGAAAAAAATACATTTTTTGTGTTAGCCAAACAAAACTTTTGTCTGATTAAAGGCAATTTTGTCTTTTCACGGACTCTAGACTCTAAAATATTTTTATTAATAGACTTTACATATCACATAAACTTAGGCTGGACTAAAGCTCCTATAGGGTTATTTCATTTAGACTTTATATATATATATATATATATATATATATATATATATATATATATATATATATATATCAGTTTTGGACATTGCAGCAAAACCGTTCTCAGAAGAATAAAATTAAGTTCTAGTAGTAAATCAACAGTGATCAGGTGATTCAGGTGAAGAAGACTGGATTAATTAGGTTACGTACGTACCTTTCACCTCTTCAATGAGGAGATTTTGTTCCCTCTCTGTTTTTTCTTGCTTTCTGAGTTGTTGAATTGAGGAGATATGTGGTGGCTTTCTTTTTATAGAGGTGTACATGTCACCTTTCTGTCTCTACGTGTTTGTTCTGGAATCACACGTTAATGAGACGTTGATAACCACAGTGATCAAAATAGATTTGTCCTAGTACTATTCAACTTTAGAATTATATTACTACCATCAATTTTTTGTGTAACGAAACGTTGGCCAACTAAAACCCAATGATATCTGATCAATTTATTTTTTCTTTTAAATGATCTACTCAACAAACTCTAAAAACTGAACAATTCGAATCAATCAAGACGCACTACGCCCTTATAGTTTATTTGCACACTACAGAAACCCATTGCCCAAAAGAATAAACTTCTTTATAATAGTTATGGTTTAGAACAAGGTTTTTAATCCTGGCCGATACGTACTGGTTTGCCAAAACAGGTACCCTAGTATTGCGATTATGTTTCGGCTCAAATACTGGTTGGTACTGGTTGATACTAGATGATATTGGTTGGTACCGATCAGTATTGGTCTATTTTTAATTTTCTTTTCCAATTGAGCCCTTAGTTCAAAAAAATAAAAAAATTGAGCTGTTAGTTTTCGAGTCGGTGATTCCGCTCGTATAATGTTGGTACAGGGGATTCAATGCAAGACCAGGCTTAGGGGTTATCCAGTATTGAACAAAGGTGGCGTACGGTTGGGGTCTCCTTTGTACTCCCACGCAGGACTGGGTTCAAGCCCTCCCCCCTCTTTATATCTAACAATGCTAACCTGCTGATGTATATCGTTTAACAAAAAAAAAAGTATTGAACAAAGAATAGTAACACCTGATCGGTCTTATGCTCTTTCTTTAAGCAACTGTTGGATGGGCTCCTTATCCCTTTTGAGTTTGTTAGTAATATTTTCCAAATTTTACCATGTTTGTACTATGCTCTATATGCAGCTTCTGGGGAGAGCCAAGATTTCGCTACCGAGGGAACCATAGTTTCAAAAATATTATCATGCTCATTTGAGATTCTATTCAATCATAACAAAATGGGAAAAAAATAGAAAAGACGCAAAATAATTTCTTCATACATCACTTCTACTATGTCTTGTTTCGATGTACTAATTAAAATTTCACAGTAATTTCCATCCTAATAGATGCCGAGCAAAAAAAAATTTCCATCTTAATAGACAAAAACAAATTAACGGTCCATCAAAAATTTAATTCACACAGGGTGGAGGCCAAACCTATTGCAACTCATATGTATACATAATTGGTTTAGGGACCGTATGGCGACTATTATTTGCTTAGGGAGGGGCTATGACCCATACAGCCAATCATTAGGTTCATCCCTGGCAGCTTCATCACGACGCCATGCGATTGTACTCATGGTTTGTGATGGCTAAAGTAATGTAACAATCAGACCGAACGCCTAGGGGCAGCCGGCTCACCTACTAGGGTCAAGTTTTGGGATCCCCCTCAGCCCCTTTGCCCGCTTGGATAAAGTTTTGGGATCCCCCTTGGCCCTGGTTTTCTTCTCTTTTTTTTCCGTCAGGAGCTAGCCATAATGAAAAAACTACGATACAAAGGATGACAGCCTGCAAACTTTGATACATTTGTTGTTGTGCTGAGTCTTCATTCAAGCTATATTTACATGAAGTACTGCTGTATAGCCGGACGAAGTCTTTTCACCAAGTCTTTTACTGTCATCTGGAATTCTGTTTCCATCTGAAAACACAGAAAAATTGGTTCTTTTCATCATAGAGTTAATTTTCTGCAGCAGTGACATAAATTAAAAGTAAGTATTTTCAATGGTCCGGATTTGAAAAAACTCTTTCCTGAAAGATTTTTCTCTTCTCTGGAAGAATTTCTTTAAAGTCCGGACGGGTGATTGCTGAGATAGACGGCTGCGATTACTCCTTGGATCCGGACTTTAGTGCGAAAGAGTTACCTCAGCAATAATGGTAATGTCAAGAGCCAAGCTTCCAAACCGCGCCACACTGGTATTGACAACAACCAAGTCGAGCTTCTCCAGCTCAAGAAGCAACTTGGCCAAAACTCCCTTGTGCTTCTCACAATGGATCCTTAAAAGGACGTCCTTGTTGCAAACTCTGGCCTCAATCTCGGGTAACGGCTTAATATTGGACCCACCAGTAAATTTCTCATCGGAACAGGACTCGTCGTCTCCGAACGAGAGCTGCGATTTCTTAACCAGTACCACTGACTCCATTGTTTTTTCCTTTGGGGATTGCTCCTCGAGTTTTTTCACTCTCTCTTGGAGTTGTTTTAAGTACTTCACGGCCTCTCCCAGGACAGAGGTCTTGTCCATCTGTTTTTGACAAAGAAAAAGAGGTAAGATTCCCAACAGACCCTTCGGAAAGAGTCCAGATTAATTTGGTCTCATGAATTTTTATTGTTTTCGTTTTATTTTAGTACTTCATCTTTTACTTTTGTCAATGGGGTGTGATGGGTAACGACCAAGGATTCGATATCATTACATCCCATATACCGGTAAGAGAAAAAACCGCAAGCGTATCGGCCGGTTTCTTTTATGTACCAGTCACTTGCCAATTCATAGATTGATGTTATTCAATACTAGGATTTTGCTATTTGAAAATTTTATTTGGGAAATGATTTTCACACTCTTTTTTATCCAATGCACACCCTTTTTTGTCTTTTGTTCATGTAAAATTACTAAGTTAACCTTACCTCTTGAGTCATCCTTTTTATTTGAAGGGCAAGTAGATAATTTTAAGTGAATAATAAAAAAAAAAAAGAGTGCTAATGGATAATGGACAAAAGGAGAGCGTTAAAATCATTTTGCTTTTTCTTTGTCTTTAAACATAGGCCTGTCGTTAAGATTTGTTTTGGGCCTTCAAAATGATCCTAACAAAATGGGTTATGCTTGCTAGATAATCTTTACTTTAATAGTATTTGACCTTAAGCAATAGACAAATTCAAAGGAAATATGCCTTACTTCTGGCATGAATTGTATGAATTTATGATAGATTTTGGACTCAACTCGGTCCCCATCCGCTAAGATTCTTATTTTTTAAATATTTATTTCTTGTTTTACGAGATATGTCATTGTCCCAAAATACATCACCTTTAATTCCAGAAATAAGTACTTATTTGAGTATTTTTCCCTTAGCAGAACAGGGCCTGAACTGAAAAACTAATAATAACATTTTAGTAAGTGATCAAATAAAATTTCTTACAAACAAAATTAAATTCAAAAATATTGGAAACTTGAGATCATACCTTCTTGAGGCCAGGCACAATGCCTGAAAGAGCCACAAACAGCTGGGTGAGCTGCTCCCTCCTCTTTCTCTCTGCTATTATGTGATCATAAGCGTGCGACCGCGGCCTTGGATTACTGCTACTGCTTCCACTGCTCTTCCTCTTCATCCCTAATCTCCCACTTTTCGTAATTCCCTCCTCATGGTTCACAAACGACGACCGTTGTTGAGATATCAAAAAACTCGATACCACCTCGTCCTCGAGATTCATCGGTGCTTGTTGAGGGTTTTCTGATGGATTATTACTCGAGTTTCCAAAAGAGAGAATGAATCCAGAAGATGGAGAAGTGAAGGTTTTGGCCATGTGGTACTGCTTTGAAGGCCGTAATTCGTCGAATATTTGAGGAGCTAAGTCCGTGTTTGATGATATTGAAGCAGAGGATAAGTTGGTGGTGGAGCTGTTGTTTGGAATGTTGAAGAATTCTTCGTCCATGGAGGCCATGAAGTCGCAGGGATCCACGAACATTGGATCTTCCATTCCCTGCAAATACATCGATATTCTCGGTAATACATAAAAATGAGACACAGATATCTGGATAGAGATCCGGACATAAATCTGGAATCATTCAGTCCAGAGCCGTTTGATGTGTATGAATTGTGCGGGTATCGAACGTCTCAAACACAGTGATATCCGAATCTGTATCCGTAGCACTACTCGTGATTTCCAATGTAATAAATCACATGACGGGGTCTTAATATCATGGTTAGGATTTGTCAAATCCAATCGTGCTTCGTAAGGGACCAGAATATTCATGAAAAAATTCTTACCAGATCACATAACCATGAGACCGGCAAGTCAGCCATGAATCAGTTCTTCTCTTCCTCAATAAACCCTGCAGAAGGGCCAACGAGAAGCAAATGAAAACGTTTACACTGAATCTTAAGCTGTGACACTTCTCTCTCCGAATGGGATAATTTATCATGAAAAAGCATTAGGATCATAATAATGTTTCGAAGTCCGAACACAGATGTTTTAAATAAGACACAAATCCTAAAACAATGCCCATGCGTTTATAATCGTTCGGTTTGTGTAAATCTCACGTGCATATATAGAGTGAGCTCCATGTTCATCGGACGGTTCTGTCCGGATCTACGTCTATAGCGTTAGCCAAAGCGTTTAAGGCTAGCTTCTCTCCGGTCCCAGTGAATGAATGTCCACAATCCTATCAAACACTAGTCACATAGAAGCTAAAAGTATACGTACAAAGGGGAAAATCACAAAATAAACAAGAGAATTGAAAGATGATATTAGACAATAGCTCTCTAATGAAATATATATTTGACTTAAGGTGAACCATAAATGTTTGGAAGGCTTAAATTTTTGAAATCCTTTCACACTAGGAAGGAAATGAAAGATGTATAATGCACGAAGAGGGAATCTCACCTTCAACTAGAAATAAGCCTATAATTCTCTCTATCTCTCATCATATCTTGCATGTGTCCTTATATAGAGTTGTAAGTCGATATTAATCCAAAAATGTTACGTACACTCCTATCGACCACTCCCGACCACACATCTCTAGCAGATGTGTCGGCCCTACACGTACAATTAATTGTGGGATGGACCGACTACTCCCCGATCACACCTCTCTCATATATGTGTCGGCCCCACACATCTCATTGTGGAATGGGCCCCCACATATGTGAGAGAGGTGTAGTCAGAGAGTGGTCAGTAGAAGTGTTCCTAGACTTAGGCCCCGTTCTAGAACACCCTCTTAAAAAATAAGTATTTATTTCACATTTTCAAACTCAAAAATAATATAAATGAAAATTAATTTTTCAATTTTTGTTTGCACCGTATTAAATATCTCAATAAGATCTATCAAACAAAATCATATTGATAGAAAAATTATTTGCATAAGCACATAATTTTTAAACTTAAAATTATCTTTTTAAAAAATAAGTACTTATTTCTTATTCGGGAACAGGGCCTTATTGATAATAATGTTGCTTTCATCCAATTTCAGGCATGTCTTTAGATCTCTTCAGATCTTGTGTACTTTGGTACAAATGTAGCTTTCATTACTTACCCCAAAAAGAAATTGTTGCTTTCATTCAATTTCAGGCATGGAAAATGCCAAAGGCAGAGGTACACTATTAGTGGGGTCAATTACCCCACTGATTTATTGAAAACTGTACACAATTCTGTCCAATGATTTTGAGATTATCATTGATAATTACCCCTCTTTTTTTTTTTTTCCGGAAGAAGCAAATTCATTAATCAAGCCATACGGCATCTATAGATAATTGCAAATAGAGAATAGGACATACGGCAAGTACAGATTTCCACCAAAATACAGAGAAACAGAGACACAATACAAAAAAAGATTAAGAGACGAAATTAATGTCTAGCGCCTATGCAAGAGCCAAACGCTCACTTCTTCACACCGTCAACATGGCCGGCTAATGTGGAGCTAGTACCCAGACACCACCGTCTCGGGATGGCAGAGCTCCGAATCAAAGATAACAGTAAACCTATGGAAATCAGTCACCCGATCTGGAAAAACCAGATCAGAACAAAACCACCCGGAAAGACCCACCGGGACAAAAACCGGACCAACATCCGGACAGAAACCGGCCTCAACATCCGGACATAACCAGACAAGAGTCCGGACAAAACAAAAACGAAACACAAAATCAAAACCCTAACCTACCGAAACACTCAAAACAACCACCGCATCACCGCTGCTACAACCACCACACCAACCACAGGAATCACGACAGCCCCTACTACCGCCATGCCCAATCCCAACACACCATATCCACTCACAGCATCGCCACCAACAACCCAGCAAAATAGCACCATCCACCACCCGAAACGGCCAAAGTGCCGCTAAGCAAGAGACCGGCTATCTCCAACAAGGTAGAAAGGCGGTCCACAACGGGATCCAGAAAGCCGGCGGAACAGGATACACCCAGCAGAGTATCCGGCGGGATAATTACCCCTCAGAAGTTAAGAAATTTCCTCCTAAAGTAAAAAGTTAATTATTTTATAACCCTACTCTATATGTTTCCGCCAACCTTTTTTTTTTTTTTTTCAGACGGTATACATCAATGGAGTTAAAGGGGGTTAGTAACTTAACAACGAAAGGTAGTCCGAAGTCTCTCATAAATTCGAACTCCAGACCCCCTTTGATATGCTGATAGCTAAGCGATATGACCAAATGGACTAAGAACCAAGTCTTATATTTTGCTGCCTACTCGAAACCGAAGTCCTGCTTTTAATCCCTGGTATTTACATGCATCGCTGATTCGCTATTGCATGGTTCCACACACATTCACTCTCAGAAAGTTGATAGGTTTAAGATCTCTTCATCTCTCACCTAAAATTTTAAATCTCTTGTTTGCGGCACTCTTCATTCTTTGAATTAATTTACACATGTTCTACATAGCATCTGAATGCCAAAGCCACAGTTCAGCAAATTTTTAGGAGTACTATTTAGTGTCCTTGAAGCACCGTCACGTAGTGTTCCAGTTCCCTCTACAATTATAAATTTATCTAAGACCCATATATTTAGATCAATAAAAATATAGGTTGTGGAGGCAACACCAGGGAAATTTTCACTTTATAGTTGGGTGAGTTCGGTCCAATTAACTTTTCAGAACTGGCACAGTCTTTTGGTTGCTTTCTTATATTACTCCCTCCGTCCCTTATTTATAGTCCGGTATTCCATTTTGGGTTGTCCCTTAATAAGTGTTCATTTTGTAAAGTTAGTGGGTAAAAGTTGGTGAATTGTCTATTTTGTCCCTAAAAGTAGATTCCATTTTAAAAAGTAAGTGAGTAAAAGCGTAATGATGATGGGTAAGTAAAGAAAGTGGAGGAAAAAGTTGATGTGAAAGGTATAATGATGATGTCTTTTTAATAAGTTAGAATTACGAAGCAGGACACTTAAAAAGGGACAGAGAGAGTACAAGATTTGGGTCAAATTTTTACCCCATATTTCTCGTTTCGACGAGAGGATTCAGAAAAGTATAAAAACATAGACTATTGAAAAAAATTCATATAAGACAACAATTAGACTCGAAGAGTCAAATTTGTGGTTATTTTTTTGTTGTCTTATACGAATTTCTTCAATTTGATCTATGTTTTTATACTTTTCGATTCCTCTCGTCAAATAAAAAAAATATGGTGTAGACCGAATTTTGTAAAGATTAAGACAAAGCAATCAAAAAGTTAAGTGAAACTCAATATTATTTCATATCACGGTAATAGGGTTGCCTCAAAAAGTTTTTTTTTTTCAATAAGTGAGATCAGTGAGATGTATTGATATAGGCCCAACTACACTCACATAACAGAATTCATTACAAATATCTTGGACAAAACCAAACTAATCATCCACCCAATGCAAAATGAATGCGATTGATGTCTTTCAGCCCAACGCGTGCATCTCCACTTGATGTTCATTTTGTGAAAAATTCTTACTTCCCTAGCTAGCAGTCTCTCAAAGGGAGATAAACTGCTAACCAAGAAATGTTTGAGCATTTCAATACTGCATGTGTTCATTTCAATAGAGTATTTTGGATCGGTGATGCTCTTTTGCCTCAAAAACTGTTGAGCAACCAATTCAGCAATAGTAATAAAGCCTCAGTGCAATAGTATGGGCCAATTGATTTATTTAAATAAGAATTAATTTACCAGGATTCAACTATACTTCACTACTGAATAGTGAATAGTGAATACCACAAGTCTGGTCAATACAAGTTCCAATACCATCCTTTTTGGCTAAATTTCAAATCAAATGAATATGACCAAAAATAGCTAGTTGGTAGTGTAAAGGCTGATAGTGATAGCTAGCTAGCTACTGGTATATCATTTATTTTATTGAATCATATGGCAATAATTTCATGTTGTGTTGTAGTAATTGATTAATAGAAAGCCAAGCAAATCTCTCCCATTGATTAATTTATTTATGTGGTTTACACCAGTTTGGACTCTATGGGTCCACGACACAGCCCCACCACACCATCCAATCATATCAATTTTATCAAAATGAGGGCCTATTTAGCCACCAACTAATTATTGGATTTTGCGTGATCACCCAAATTAGAAAAGTCTACCCGTACCTCTCTCATTCTCCGCTCTCAATCTCATCGTTCAAAAGTGTTTTAGATGATCGGGATTTTAGAAAAACTTTTACATTGAAGACCGGATACGATAAAATTGAACGCTGCAGTGAGGCTAGGGCGGTGGGGTAGACTGATTGCAAATCAGAATGCACTATTCCAAGACGCATTTGCTGAAAAATAATGACAACTCGAAATTCAAAAAGTACTCCCCTATTAGGAGTCTTTTAATTCTCATTTTGCATTCTTTTTCTTTTTGGGTTAAATGGAAAGCATGCATTAATATGATTAAGAGTACATATATAGTGTGGGTGTATGTGGCACGTATCCTTGGCATCGTTTGCTACTTGGGTTCTAATACAATTTTTTTTTCTCGGTTTTTCTCGGCAAAAAAGATTTTATTAATTTTTATAAACGGAACAATGGCACACCGGCATACGCCACCCAAAACCGAAAAAGGATGGCGCTTTGCCATCCAAAGCAAAAAAAACCTGGAATTGAAGAACACCCAAAAACCTAAACAAAAACTCCAAACAAATCCTCAAAGCCCACAGCTCCAGAACAAAAGCGAAAGCAAACGAAAACAAAGGTCTGAAACATATCGAAAGACCAAGAGACACCATAACCTAACATGAAAAACAAAGGAAGACCCACCGAAAAACCTTGGACACCGGACAAAGGATACTAAAATCCCAAAAGATAGAAGCATCGTCCTTCCTATAAAAAATGTCTCCCTCATCTGACTCTGCAAACTTCTTCAAGGCGTTCTTCGTTCTCCCTAGTTGCAATTTCTTCTTCTTCCAATATTTCAACCAATTTCCTCCTCTTCCATGAATGGAAAAAATTGAAAGTAAAGGATTCCTGCATGGTCAGAGCATCCCGGCCACTAGAATGTAGGCCCATTTCTTGTTCTCTAAAGATGTGCTTCAGCATCTGAGCTGTAGTGATCCTGCAATCACAAATAGTGGTAATGACCGATGAACTTTATCTTGGATATTTTTTTAAAAAAATTTGGGCAATTAGTAAAAAAAATTTACTTTTCCGTTACCTGTCGTCCAGACGAAGCATTAATAGTTCATAAAATTTTAGTGTAAAACTAACAAATGCGAAAAAATTGAATCAGGACAAAATAAAACCAAAAAAAAAAAATGCCCAAAAAGCTAAGAACGTGGTCTGAAAATAAACTGCCGTGAATGTGTGTCAGGAAATCAAAAGAGGTATGGTTATGAGTACCTCATTTTGATATCCGTAAGTGCTTGATCCAAACAGTTTTACAGAACTGTGACATGAACTGGTGTTTGCAAAACTAATTGGATCAAACCCTTACCAATATCAAAACGAGCTAAATTTCTACGGGGCCCTCTATTTTACTCACTTAAACAAGATCAATCGTTCAGAATAGCACAGTGAGACCCGAAAGGGTGAGGTGTCAAAATGGGTGTGAGCAGAACCGCCCCCATTATCTAAACACTTATTACTGAAATTTCGGCTATATTTTGAAATCTACAATCCAGAATCTCTATCAATAATTACAACAAATTAGCTCCCAAACACCACCATCGATCGATCTAATTGTAATTGCATTATATATCGTCATGTGTATTCCATGACTTCTTTCAATTACCAGCAAAGCGCGCCTTGTTCTTCGCCATTCCTTCCATCGATCGGGTGAGTTGATGTAGATCTTCTAAGTCACACATTAAGTGTAGGATGCACATGTGTTATGTGGAGCTCATGAAATAATCATATGCTCAATCTCAAAAACGTCGTACTAGATGGTACGCTGTTATCATACGCAGTATTGCACGTTACAGTAACATTTCTCTTAATTTGAGGATCACTGTGCGGGACTAATCATTTCTGTGCTTATGGCAAAGACGCGCGAGGAGGGGTGTAATATAAACTCGTTCAATTTTATTTTTTTTGGATGATCTTTTCTTTTCTGGGTAAGCTTCCAGCGCATGATCTATTGTGATGCTAAGCTCTCCTTTCTCGATGTAATCCCTTATTGTGTTTTCTTAATAAAATTTTGTTTGCCGAACAAAAAAACAAAATAATATTGTAGTAGAAGTTTATGTGCTCATGCTATAATACGTTAACGACTTATTCGAGCTGCACGCAAGCTGGTCCGGACATCCATGCATAAAAATGATAATACAAGGATATAATAGTTTCCAATTGAATAAGCATGATTCACACACAATAGTGGACTAAAACAGAGCATAATTGCACCAGTAAACATCAAAATGTTGTGTAAAGATTATATATATACACACACACACACAATATGTTTGAGGAAGTAATTTTGCCACTCCCCAAATTGTTAACGGCACTCCAAAATCAGCTCATATTGATTTTGCCACTCCCCAAAAGTTAAAACAATTTGGGAAGTGGCAAAATCACTCCCCGTTTTTTGTGTGTTTGTGTATATATAAATAAATATGGATATGCTATAAGTATCAATTACTAGTAATCATCGCCGACACCCATATAAACATGAAAAATGCGATAGGGGTGGGTATGATGGGATTTTGCAGAGGGCCATGCATGGAAGTGTATTATTGTTTAAACAACCTGCATTTTTAAAACTAGGTAACGATCACAGTATAGGTGATCAATTGTTTTCTCCTCTTATTTTATGATATCAGTAAGATCATGAATGTCTCTGAGTAAACACTAATACATTTATTTTGACTGTGACAATTTTCCCACATATTTTTTACCCAAAAAAAAAAACCAAAAAAAAAAAACGTATTCATGTGATGTCCTAAATCACAAGGACACCAATACTAGCTTTCAAAAATGCTACTACAACCACACCAAAAATGCTACGTGTTTAACTGTTGTGTTGGTTGTGTGCCTAATTCTAGCTTTCCAGATGTGTTTGGACAGTCTAGATTTTAAAAAAAAACTCTTCTAGGGGAAATTTTGAGCGAATCCTGACCGTTTATAACAACAATGGATGAATAGAGATTGGTTGTGTGTTGTGTTTTACACAATAGTTGTGTGTGTAGCACTCTTGAATGCAAAAATAACCAAACCAAGTTAAAACCTTGTCTTAACCAATTAGATTAGAGACATGGCCCACAACATTTAGCTATTCTTTTTAATGAGAAAGTTGCATATCAGAAACTATAATTCACATGGGACACAGTCGCTTATCACAAGTTGCTAGTACTTTTTTTCTGATAATACATCCTCGTGAATCAGGTCAAATAAGATTCATTCCTAATTGCACTCATTCATAGGGCTACCTCAAGACTTGGACATGGAAATTAGGTTTAGATGTGTGATTACTGATTTGTATTATGCGAGACCGATACAGTTATAAGTTTTTTTGTTTTTTAAGTCCAGCTCCTCTCCAGTGGAGTGCGGTGTTGGGCCATTTAGGAGCCTTTTCTAGGCTCACTTAGATGATTGAAGCTATTTGTCTCTACACCTTGTGGAGAACATCAACCACGTCGAACGACATATTGAGCTGTCAATCAAAACATGTTCGTTCGTAAAGCATTAATCTTGAGATAACAAAGCTTAAATTGGGTGTGCCTATCTATCTTCTCAAGATAAATGCTTTTCGAAATCGTAACAATTGATATACAATCAATATAATTTTTGACTTGATAGATGTTTTCAACGAATACTAAAAAATGAATGATCTCAATCATTCAAAACGAACGAGTTTTGTCAATGCCATCAATTTTTGAGTGTAGATCTTTCAAAGAACTTATTCTTTCAAAGAACTTATTCTCGTCTTCATAACTCCAGACCAGCATACGCACACTTTAACAACAGACTATTACATGGGGACCAATTTCATTGTCCACTAGCAAGGCTATTTGTCAAAGAATTAAACCAAGCATATCTCAAATCGAACCATTTTAGTTACCAAAGCATCGATTGTCTTCCTCGACGGAGGACCGTTAAGCTTGCACAAACATTTAGAATGCTGGTTTTATTAGTATTGTCAATTGGACTTTCAACCGGAAAATGTTGCATTTCAACAAATCGTTTCAGCGCTTCGTTACCATATTGGTTCTGTGAATATCCAGATACTGGCCAAGGAAACAAGATCTTATAGCAATAGAGCTTGTTCGATTCTCCCACATTTTGATTAGCAATCAATCAGAAAACTGACTATAAGGTCAAGTATGAAGCAAGCAATCCACATTCAAATGCCAATTCCAGACCAGTGCATGCAATAATAACACCAACATGAACAAAGAAGTCAATTTTTGCTCAATCAGCTATTAAAACGGAAGGATTGGATTCTCAAAGTTCAAAAAATAAAACAGGTTGGATTTTCACCTTTTTTGATGTTTATGTCCTCGCGGCCAAGAAGATTTGACATGCATGCCACTAAACAAGAGGATCTGAATCATCTGCAGAAGGTTCAGCAAGCATTTCATATGAGAAATCGCAATGAGAAGACATGAATAAACTTGCATGAAGTGCAATAATCCCGATCAGAAAGACCAATCCAGTTCAGAAAGCAAATCAAGCAATGGAGTCCATAGTGACGGGATTCTGTTCATTTCAAATATATACAGACACTTGACAAACACTAAAGAAAAAATTATCATCAAGTTGAAACAAGTAGCCTACGAATTTTCTCGAGTACAAGGACAGATGCCACACAAGGCTCCATAGATGCTTCAATAGCATAACAACACAATCAGTACTGATATCAAATCAGTATTTATCCTAAATACATTAGCTTGAAAGGAGAGGTACCTAAATGAAGCCAACAGAGACAACTTCAACAAGATGATCAGACTAATAAGCACACCTTTCAATCTAGAACAACATAAACATCTCATCTTTCTCCATTAATCTTTTTCCAAAACTTGTCGTATGTCCTTCCCGAGCAGATGCAGCCATGTTAAAAAAAAACCTTTTTACCATGCAAAAATCAGTCTTCATCTTGAGACCAGATCTTCACAGTTTTGTCGTTTCCAAGGGCACCAGAAGCAATCTTGTTCTCGGTGGGGTGACATGAAACTGATATGACAGTGTCAGTGTGACCTTCCAATTTCTGAACTATTTTCCGTGTCTGAAGTTCCCACAGATATACACAATTATCCTCAGAACCGCTAACGATATACTTGCCGTTCGTCACAGAAAATGTTGACGAAATGCAGTACTTTGAGTTCACATGACCAGTGTAGGTCTTCAGAAATTTACCAGTTGAGAAGTTCCAAAGCCTCTGCAGATGCAAATAAGAAATCAAGATAAGACGACAAATGAGAACGAACACAAACTACAGGGAAAAAACAATAGATGAGAAGATCAACATTCAAAGAAAACTTCTTGAACTAATCATCTTATTAACTAGTAATTCCATCCCTGCATGTGTAAACTGGGATGTCTCAAAAAGCATAATACAAACTGACGCGTTGTCGAGGTATCGGTCTGAACATATGTATGAAAGTTCTTTCAAAGCATAGCTGTTGCGCAATGTAAAAAATGCCACCATGGCTGTAGCAGTGAGATTGGCTATTGGTGACTAGAATATCAAAGTCAAGGACCCAAAATGAAAGCTGATTATCTGGTTGTACCAATGTCAAATTCCCAGAGCATTGGGAACTGCCAGGAGATTTGCCCAGGCAGTTTTTTCAGTATGATACCACAATGTGGAAAATTGATCGTTTGTAGGAGTAGGACAATTTGGGAAAGTGAAAATCTTCACAGCTTCTTTTTGAAGCAAATGCCATATTCCCTTTACACAACAGTTAGATGCACGTCACCAAGAAAGTCCCACTGGAAAGCATCCATGGCACCACAGGTGAATCCCTACAAATGGAAAACATTAACCTTGCGGTGCCTTCAACTGACTTGAAGTTGTATATCATGCATCAAAGGGTACCCTCAACCCTACAAATCATGGCCAAGTCTTGTAGTACCATATGCATATGGTAAAAAGTAACTCTCAAAGTCAGCCAAGGGTGCCTGGAAGGGGATCCCTCCTTAGAATAAATCCAGTGGTGGGGACACACAATCACAATAATGGCAGACATTTAAGATGCTGTTAATTTACATTTCAGAAATTTTAACTTCCTGTGTTACCAAATGCTCCAGTCCGAGGCTACCAGTCTATGTACATAACGCCATAGGTTGAATCTTTTACATAATGCGATAAGCTGAATCTTTTACATAACGCCATAAGCTGAATCTTTTACCTAACGCCATAAGTTGAATCTTCCCGGACCAGGAACCCCAATGGCAATCAACAATTGATTGTGGAATTGTTTCCCCATAAAGGATTTTCCCCAAGTCCACAAGCTACACATTGGGCAAGAAGAGGCAAGATGGTTTTCTCAGGGAGAGACTTAACTGCAAAAGACTGGGATAGCTATCATGAACACAAAATTCTCGAGAAGCAAAAGGAACATACATGTAGATTGTTCCAAAAAACAACAGGACAGGGACAACATAACCAAAGGGGGATTAAGACATTTACAGCTCCTAACCCAAAGCAACAAAATGCATGCAAAGATACATCTTTAGCACCCATTTTTTATTTTTTCGTTTTCCATCTTTGCCTTCGATGAAGAGTAACAACTTATCTTCCGCTTAAGGCCTATTGACTTAAAAATAGTATTGCAAACAAATTATTTTCCACAAAATGACATGGGAAACGGTAAGTCATGAGCATGAAACCAGAAAAAGGAAGAATTGACGGCAAACTGCATGTACTGGATGCACAAAATTTGGAGGAATGAAATCTGAACTCTGAAGCCAAGGAAACTGTAGCCTTTCTACTAGTCGAAGGAGACGAATCACTCTACATCCCTTCCCATCGTAAAGGGTGCAGTGCATACTAATACTAGGCATTCTAATTTCAGTGACTCGTTATATATAACCTCAAGAACCAAAAATAACTAAAAAGGGATTGTATTCATGGAGTTCCAAAATTTGAGAATCTATTATACGCAGTGCAGCTATGAAGAATCTATGGTTCCCATATTACTCCAATGATGATTCCATAGGGTCAGGATGCTCTTGTGCAGTACTTCCATTCTGTTTTTATTGCCATGGGTCTACCCTTAGTTGCAGGGAGCTCCTAAAGTGGTGCCGCTCCCACCTTGGGAGCCCACTTTTGCGCTCCCAACTAAGGAGCTTGACAAGAGCTTGCTCCCATCAAGATGGGAGCTTGCTCATTACAAAGATGGGAGCTTTTGTATGATCTTTGTGTAAAAAAACAGGGAGTTATCACTTGGCTTTATTAATTGGTCGAATGAACTCACATATTTAGCCCAAGTCATGATATCCTAAAAAGAAAATCATATCTTGTAACCCTAGCCTAGTTCTTACACTTATGGAGGACTTGGCCCATATTTTTACTTCCTAAAATGATTGTACTTTTAAAGAGAATACTCTATGCTATATTATTTTCATAATATATGTACATGCTCCTCTCATGCTCCCAACCTTGGGTGCTTCTGTATTCCCTCGCTCCCCGTGGCTGCCCCGCTTCCGCTTCCACTCCCACACCCGCTCTGCTTCGTGCAACTAAGGGTCCACCCACACCTCAAATATTTTTTTTGATAAGTACTATCCACACCTCAAATATAAGACCAAAGAAATTTGGAAAATAAGAATACATATGTTGGTTCGGCAACTGGTCCACATTAGGTAGAAAATAGAGTTGATTCACTCAATGCTAATGTTTTCCCTTTCTCTTTCATTTAATTTCTATCTGTGTTGGTTACCCAACCATTTTGAGTTGACACTAATGCCTAGGAATGCACACAATCACGACAAATTAAACCACAAGCATCAGCCTGTGTAATGAAAGTATACTAGAATTCGAAAGTTCAATCTTCACCAAAGTTACAGGGAAGTAACAGAACAAGGGAGGAAAAAAAGGTTTCTAGTCTCCGCCAGGTATTCATGACGAGACTCAAATTTCCACATAAATTGGTACAAGTTTGAAACCAAGTTTAAAAAAAAAACCATAGTCCATTTCCACAAAACTCTTACTACCCTCACTTGTTTTTCATTTACTTAATCCAGCATGGATATAGATTACAGAGTACAGACTCATTATACATAACCAAAACCAATGTCTAACATTTACCTTCTAGAATCAGAACTTCCACATAACATCTTAAGAAATGATAACATAACATCTTAAGCTATGGGAATTACTCAACTCAGGAATTTAATCAAACAGGAAATGAGTATCATCATCAAATGACATTCTAGAAATGCATCAATAAAAACAGATTAGGCACATGGAACTTAATCCAGCTACACAGCTTGCTATAAGTTTACATTTTAGCATGAAGTACAAACAGGGACGGCCCTAGGCATAGGCCCACCAGGCCCGGGGCCTCTAGTTTTGGGCCAAATAATTGGGCCCCCAAATGGTGAAATATATTAAATATTATGTATGTGAATTTCATTGCAATACGGCTGATGTAGCTCAGTGGGAAGGTGCGCGCAGATGGTTTCCTGGATCTTGATTCCTGGCGTCTTCAATTAATTTTGCAAAGTTTTGGAACCTGTACCAAAAAAGGTTTCGAAGCAAAGCTTCAAAGTCTCGACCACTCGACCTGTGCACTTAACAGCGATACAATTTCCACTGAACTACAAGGCCAATTTGTTCCATATGTGGAACAACAAATTAATATACTAAAATGAGAGGCCCCGTTTTCAAACCCCGCAAAGGGCCTCGGCAATCTCAGGGCCGGGCCTGAGTGCAGAATATATTTTGCAAAAACATTTTGTGAGTGAAAATACAATTAAAATCCAGGAAACTCCTCCAACAGTGATATACCTATAGCCAAACCAGCATGCCCTATGCCGCTCTTCCGAATTTGGCACAAGGTTAAGATATCTCTACATTTTAGCAACCTCAAAAGTTCAAACCTCTCTCATGATAGAGCCCGCGTAGAGCAATTCCATTTGACATTTTGTGAGAAACATAAAAGTAATGGCATTTGCACATGTCAAGTAATATATTGCTGAAACATTGAATTCTAAGCAACAAGTAGTCATTTAGCTATCAAACCATTAGATGTGCTCAAAATCGAAACTTTCGCTAAGACTCCGAGCTCATGCCAAACTCGGTCACCTAATTCAATAAACCCGAAAGGACACAACACGAACACGAAACTCACCAGAGTATTATCCAAAGTCCCAACAAGAATAAACTTCCCATTGGGCGAGAACTTGACAAAGCTCACGGGCGGATTCTCATCATCAATCAGCGTTTTCATACAATGCCCCGTCGACGCGTCCCAAATCCTACACAACCCATCGTAACTGCTTGAGCAAATCAGCGTCCCCTCCCGATTAAAGCTCACCGCGGTGACCGGGTCCGAGTGCGCTGGGAGCACCTTGAGGCACTTCCCCGTCTTCACGTCCCAAACCCTAACCGTCTCGTCGAAGGAGCCGGACACGATCATGTTGGACTGGGGGTTGTAGTTGACGCAGAAGACGTAGTTGGTGTGCCCGGTTAGGGTTTTGACGAGGGAGGCGGTGGACAGGTCCCAGATGCGGACGGTCTTGTCGTCGGAGGCGGTGGCGAGGTAGCGGGAGTCGGAGGAGAAGGCCGCGTCGGAGAGGCCTTCGTCGTGGCCCTGGAGGAGGGAGGGGGAGGAGGAGGAGGAAGAGGTGGTGGAATGGATGAGGGCGGTTTTGTCGGCTGAGGAGGTGGCGAGGAGGCGGCCGTCGGGGGAGAATTTGACGCTGGAGATGGCGCGCTTGTGGCCGGAAAGGGTTTGTTGGAGGTTGTAGGGTTTGATTGGTTCGGATGAGTCTGAGGAGGCCATGGTCGGGGGTTTCGATGGATGCGAAAGGGGTTTTTCTTTCTTTTTGTTGTTTCTGATCGATCGATGGAGATGAATTGGGAGAGTTAACTCTACTATGAGTACGTACTACTTTTTTGTGAACAAATCTTGCAACTACTCATGTGGCAAATTGAGTTGGAAAGGTGGGTCCACTTCTATTTTGAAATACAGCCCAAATTTTGACCGGGAAACCCAAAATTCCAGAATCTAAGTTTTTTTTTTTTTTTTTTTTTCCTTTTAACAAGATAAACGGGTAATCAACCAAGGGAAAGATTATAATACACATCTCCCATTTAAATGTGTATCGTATGTACCCTCCAAAATATTATGAATTATAGTGAAAATGTTACGAATCATATTGCTAAAAAGATACGAATCATATAAAAATTATAAGATATATCAAAATATTATGAATCATAATGAAAAATGTTACAAATCATACGGCTGAAAAATTATGAATTTTAGAATAAAAGTTACAAAACACACTAAAATGTTATGAATAAATCATAAAATAGGTGCATATAGTACACTCTTTTAAGAAGTATTTATTGTAAACTTTCCTATCAACCAATTACATATTTTTCCAACAAAATTCCTACTTCATACGGGATACAACCTGATTGAGAAACAAACATAAATTAGCCAGACAGTGAGCAACTTTGCTTTGTTCCCTACAGCACCAAACGAATGACCAGCTTCTGTCTTTAGCCTATTCTTTGATATCTTCCACTAACGTGCTAATCTCCCAAGCGCTTTTTTATCTGGAACAACGTTGACCAATTCCAAACAGTCTGATTCAAAGATCGCTCCGGTGAGATTCATCTCGATAGCAGTGGCACAAGCTATTTGAAGAGTCCAGGCGTCGATATAAATAGCTGAACTTGCTGAAATTCTTCCTACTCGCCAACACTGAGCTACTCCACCACTAACTCTGGCAATAACGCCAAAGCTTATTCTATGGTTTCCTGGGGGGAGGGGGGTTGTGTTCCCTAAATAACAAAATCAAATTCAATCATTCTACAATTACAAATATTTGTACATAAATTTATACAAATCCACTAACATTTATATTGGAGTTTGCACACACTATACCTTCAGTGTCCATTCTCATCTTCTCTCTCCTCTCCAATGCCGATCTGCGGTCTACAAAATCGCCTCCTTTGCTTCCTTTACCGGAGGTGAAGAAGAAGGAAGGCTTGTCTACTTATTTGGTCCCTACAAAATAGTCCCCATTTCATTTTCGTCCTTACAATTTTTTTCGGTTTCAATTTCACCCTTATAGTTTATAACAAAATTCAATGTTACCCTTTTTATCAAGAAATGGATAGAAATAGACTATGCGGATAAAAGGAGGCTAATGTGGAACATATATTGTACATGGTGGACAGTGGCCCCCACCCCCTTTACTTTCCCAAGATTGTTCCGCCCAGAATCATGTCACATTCTTGATGAAATCATCAATGGAAGGGAACTCACCACCCATCTAGCCCGACCCACCACCGCCTTCCTCTGCCTTCGCCACCGCTTTTCAACCTAGTCATTCCATTCCCCAACCCTATGACCTCCCACCTCTCTCTCTCTCCCCACCCCACAAATTCAATTCACGAAGCCTTTTAACCAAAACGTGATTTCTATCCACCAAACAATTTACGTTATACGGAAAATAAGATATGATTCTATGCTTTGTGAAGAAATTGCTTTAAATGTGCCTTTCTTTCTTTCTTTCTTTCGCGACTGCTACGGTTCAAATTTTTAAAGAACCCAGAACCCTCTCTGTTTCTTGATTTTGTGTGATTTCTGGTGTTAGTGGATGATTTGGTGGCCACATGGAAGGGAGAGGAATCAATATACTTTCTAAGTCTCGATAATTGATTTACCATATGCCAATTGGAAAAAAAAATGACAACGAATCGACCACCTCTACTGCCGACGAAAACAACACGGGCCATATGGCTTCGAGTTCAACAATTGGATCTCAGCCTTTTGGTTTTCCGATGATTTCAAAGTGAACATATACCGATCACCAGTCGTTCATGGAAAAGCAAGGTGAAGAGGGATGGTTTTGGAATTAAGGTTATTCTGGTGGATACATTTGTGATTCGTCCATCGTCACCTCATAAGTGAAGGGGGTGGGGAGCCACTCATTGTCCACCATGTGCAAATATGTTCCACATCAGCCTCCCATTATCAACATAGTCTATTTCCGTCTATTTTTTGACGGAAAGTGCAACATTGTATTTCGTTATAAACCATAAGGGTAAAATTGAAACCAAAAAATTTATAAGGACAAAAATAAAACGGAGACTCTTTTATAGGAACCAAATAAGTAGATAAACGACACGCCATCACTCTGCCTTCTCTGCAGTTTCTATCTTTATCCAAGAAAAATCCAAATCCCTAAACTAAATTTTTCCTCAAGATCAAAACCAGCTCTTACAATTTGTCTTTTCGGCTCCAATGGATTCATACTAATGGAACAAAATGAAGTAGATGTGGGTGATTCAATTATTTTTTTTAAAACGGTGTTGTGGGTGATTCAGTTAGTCTTAGTCGTATTGAGTTCAATTCTCATATGAAGGCTAATATTACACTTTCGAAAGGAAGAGTTGGTGATACATCATACGGAGTATTAATTTTGCAAGTCCACAAGTCCACTAACCTAAACTCTAGGGTACCCTATGAAAGTGTCTAAATCACTAAAATCCTAAAATAAAAAAGTACATCATAAAACCCTATGAAAGTGTCTAAACCCTAGGGCTCCCTATAGAAAAATGTATTATAAAACCCTATGAAAATGCCTAAATTCTAAAGTACCCTACCCTACCCTAGGCCCTTACTCTACCCTAGGCCCCTACCCTAGGAAGTTTACTGAGCCTATTATGAACTTTTTAAATTGGACTTCACACCTTACAAAATTTATGGTCGTGATTCTAATATAAATCTTCAAGAAAAAAGTAAGAAAATTTCAAAAAAAAAAACTCCTGAACTTACACCTCAATATCTCATAAACACTTGAAGCATTCACTCGTTATTCAATTTGGCATTCGGTGTCAATTTTCGTCCATTTGCGAATGATTTTTTTTTTTTATCGACAATTTGCTAACAAAAATTGCACACTTGACATATTTGGATGCTGAGATGTACTCAGACCCTCCTCCTCTAATTCTCTCTCTTGTATGCAGATGTATGGTTCTCTCTCTATATATCTAAAAATAGTCTCCACTTGGTAAAATGTAATAATTCTGACATTTGGCTGCATTGTTTTTTTCTTGATTAGGCGTCAAGGCGGAAAAAACTGTCACAATTTTTACCTCGCCAAAAGAAATTTTACTCCATTATGCTAATCATCTTCTTCAATTGGGTTTCATCCATTTCCAAAATTTTAAGTGTTGTGTGTGTTATATTGTATGTGTTTCCGCGTGCCGGTAATTTTGTGTGTTTCATGTCCGAATTTTTTAAACTTCAAACTGCTGAATTTTTCCCATGTTAACGTAGCGGGGCTTCTTCGACTTGAGATCCACCATCTCCACCGTAGACTGGCTCGAGTGTTGAGTAGATTGGGATTGAACAGGATTCCTTACCTTTCAAATGTACAACCAATTAAGCATGTGGTTTAAAATTTGAGCTAAAATCTCAAAACAAGTTGTACCATATTGATTGCGTCGAATTAGAGGGGAACAACTATAAATGAAACAAAAGAAGCGAGAGGTAAGCTATCACCTTCCAATGTATTAGGCGGTGCGCAAACAAAAACCGATTTGGAGTTCTAATGAATACATCAGAAGCTCAAGCATTTCTATTCCAAAAAGACAGTTACCAATACCTTGCTCTCATCAACACAAAGAATGACTACCAGGACTAACAACAAATATGTACAGACAGCATCACTACAGTCCTCTAGCTAGCTTATTGATCAATTAACAGCTACTTCTAGACTGGACAGCTCCTTATCGCTCTCCAGAAACGGAGAATGGACAAAAAGAATGAATAGAACAGAAGAATTTCCTGACCCCTATGACCGCCACTACTGACAATGGTACTCAGCACTATCTCCTGTATGTACACCTGGAAGCAAAAAACAGAAGGGAAGGAGGAGAATGAGAAATACCAGCAGGTCTATACAAAGCCGGAGGGTTGAGAGTTATTACTACGGCGATTGAAAGACATCCCTGAAGTAGCATAGGGAGGAAGAACTTGAGGTATATCCGGGTGATTCGAGGATCTCGTGTTTGGGAAAACATGGTTAGAGATTGGTGTGCCATAACTTTGATCTGGACTGTATCCAAACAGATTTCGAGCTGATCCACCATGATTCAGCAGTACTCCTGTGAACGGGTCTTCACTGCCACGGGTTCCAACACAATGTTGCATGTTAACATTATTCCATGCATCCTGCAAGAAAAGGTCAATTTAGGGAAACCATAGCAACATATAAAAACAATCTGAAATAAGTCAACAATGACTAGAAAGACAAAAAAGCTATTAGCGTAGGTGTCCGTCCTCCTTTGGACCTACTCATCTAAAACTTTAGGTTGTTAGAGAAATGGGCAATTTTACTATACTGTTAGCACGCCCTCTCAAATGTGGAAAAACTTTTCTCCATATGCAAAACATCCAAGCAGTCAAACTAATCAAGTTGGCCGTAAGGTCACAAGATCTATTGTCAGCTATGATGCCATGCTAATTTGTTGACTGCAACTCCTCTAAATACTTCAACTGTTAAAGAATCAAGATCACTTAGTGTGAAGGATGTTCATGTGATGCAAAACAAGACCCACCACAGTCCTACTTAGATGATCCGAGCCAATACTTTTTGTATGAATTCAAGTGTAACTCATCAATGCAAAAGATCAGGTTAATACGACATCTGTGTCCATGTGAACTGGTCATCTTTCTCTAGAGAGGAATGGACTGAAGACCAATATGAGTCGACCTAGGACGTGTGGATATCCAGTTAAGCTAAATTTTTGCATTGATCATTCGCCTGATCCCTGTTGGAGAAGGGTAGAGTCATTATTTTCGGCAGACTCGTCCATTGATGAGTTTTTAAATACATACCTTATTCTGCAAGTCGGCACTGAAGGATGGAGCTGGTCTGCAGCCTTCACCATACGGAGAAGACCGACTTCCCATCTGGGGATATGAATTACGAAAACCATGAGGAGTTCTATCAGGAGTGCTGAAACACGGTCTTGCCCCACCACCGGGCCAATGCCCACCACTACTACTCCGCCTCAAGTATGCTGATGGGGAGTGATCATGACACATCAAGTAATATGAACTATGATGCTCCTCCCTGCAAATCGTGCGAGCCGAATCCCAATGTCCGTCGGAGAATGAACTAGAACAAAAGTCTTGATTTTGTTGGAAGAGACAAGATACACCAAATGTCTTCCCAATGCAAGGACAGTATTGTACTGGTGTGAGTCTTCCAAGACCCAGATTTAGTGATCGCCGCCTGTTTGACAACTCCAACTGGGGTGTCATTTTCCAGTCTTCAATTGTTATGCCTTGTTTTGCAGCAAGGTCCAATATCTGCTTCTCATCAAGTCCTAAAGCCAGGAGCAAATTCCAGAGGTTCCTATGCACTTCCCGTTGGTTACAAATGACTTGATCTCTCATTGCAATTTCAAACTGAAGCTCAGTATTGGCCATGCCCTATACATATAGGTATGATTACTCTCAGATGCAAGTTTTTCGAGTGAAAAGAGCATTATAAGAAGCAATAGCTACACAAAGTCTTTGGATGACTGTAATTTTTGTGTGAAAGTAAACGTCAAGCCAAAATTAAGAAAGGCCAAAAAGGGTAACAGAAAGTTTCAAAGATCTACGTAGGGTGTCTACATGAAAAAGCTAAAGTGAAAAGATCAGATGCCAAAATTAGTTTGTCCACATCAAGTTGATAAATATCGTGCTTAAGTATCATTCTATAGAGTTGTGCTTAGTATATATTACCAGGAGTCTATATTGGCTGAGAATGCGCAAGTAGGTTTTGTTGCCATTGTTACTAATTGCTTCCTCGATCATATCTTGTAGTTCACAGCGACGCTTTTCATTGGCTTCAATTTCCTATAACAAATCAGATTATTAAGACGGCTGAGTTTGAAAAGCAATAGTTCATACGAGCCTAGGAAGTGGAGCACCACCTTTTGGTAATTGACACCAGCCTCGTCATTGTCACGAATGTTATCGAGGATGACTTGTTGCCTTGCTCTTAAAGCCTGCACAACTGCTCCATCTTTCTCAATAGCCTGTGATGGACGAAAAAGTATATTACACCTGATGCATGGTTTATGTCTAATTCTTATGCCCAAAGACAACAGAGGCTAGATTTCATTTTCATATAACGCTTTTACTATTTAAGGATAAAATGATGTTTACAAACGGGAAATATAGCATATCATTACACAGTTAAACTCTTAGGCATAATAAGACAAAGTTGACTACTCTCATCATAGTGCATGCATGCTTAGCCATATCAAACACATACCCCATACCCTTACCCAAGTGTCATGTGTTAGACATGGGTAAATGTACATCAGTTTTAGAAGAGGTCATGTCAAAAGGTTACCGAGAGATAACTCAACTACAAGGTAATTACTAGTATCGTTGCTCGTTTTTTAGCCCATGGGCAAACAGCCAAAGCTAGATATGGGGAGAAAATGGGAGGAAGACGGAATATAATAAGCTTTTCATCTGATATATTGGAACTTGACCCATTAGTTTTTTTTTTCTTTTGATAACCAGGTGTTCCGGCCAGCTTGTGCGCACCTCGATTAATGCCGGGCCGGGGCCTTGAAGTTACGACTAGGCAAACCTCCAGTGGCCCCAAAGGGGTTGATAGCATTTCAGAGATTTCGAACATGAAACCTAACATGAGACCTCAAGAGGGAGCAAAACCCTAAGTCCTAGAACTTGACCCATTGTTTGCAATAGAAGCCATATAAGTTAGCAGCACGAGAAGGAAGAAGGAGAGAAGAGGAGGGAGGAGGAGCACGGGAGGGTTCCGCTAAGTCATTTTCAGTAACCCAAGCATTTCTTTTGAGAAATAGTGAACTTCTTGTTTTCGAAAATGAGACACAAATAAATGATGAACCCTGAAGAAAGAGGTGAGTGCTAAGAAGAAACAGTTTCGGTGTTAGAATAAAAAAAACTGAGCAGGAAAGTAATAACATCATTCTACACTAAAAGTGAGTATTATGCACACACACAAAAAGACCTTGAAGCTTATTGTACATGGACTTCGATAAAAATATAGACTCGGTGTGTGTGTAGCTACTGGACTGATCTGAATCTGATTCCAAAATTCTGCAGCAGCTTACCACACCCACGCTATGTAATGTTAGCAAAAGTACTCCAGTTTAGATAAGTAGATTTGAGCACCGAGCAACAAGAGTTGCAACATAGCACGTACCAAAACTAAGACATAATTCATTGAGCACCATGTTAAAGCAACAGCCCCTAACCTGTTGCTTTGCTATAGCATCATCAAGGTGTTGAAGTTCAGTGCGGTTGTGAAGGTTAGTTTCCTCAAGCTCAAATACAGCGTTCTGTAAGTTTATTCGTTCCTGGACGTTTTCACTGGTTTCTTGGCTCACTAAATTCAACCAAGACATTTCATCATCTACTGGCTTTTCATTTGGCTTGGTGCATAGTTGAGATTTCTTTCCGGCCAACTCCTTTTTTAACCGGCAGACCTCAATCTGCGCAAACATATATATTACAACTAGCACCATGAAAGAGATATTTTTTTTTTTTTTTGGTAAGAAAGATTTTATATCACCAAAACACAAACAAAATATACATAAATTAGGGTTTCACCTGAAGACTATCAATCATGCGTTGGTAGTCAGATACATGGGTATCAATGGTCCCAATGTTTTTCTGCAAATGATAAGAGATTGGATTAGAAAAATGGTACCATAAACAAACAAATAAATGATGAATGTAGCCAGTAAAACCATGTAAATACAGCATTCAATTTTGTTGGGCGTCTGCAGTGGCTAATACAAAGACTGCAGTGAAACATGAGCATAGCACATTGACGTACTGAGACATAAATTAGCAATGGACTAACATATTTGTACTCCAGTGAAAACTAACATGGATAAGGACACACACAGAGAACATATAACATAAAGATAACAGCATATGTGCTGCTATCTGGCATATAAGGGTACAACAAAATGTCCAAGTCATGCAGCACCTAGAGAAGAGCTTTCTCATGTAATCATTACAGTGGCAAATGATTATCATTCTGCAAATGCTGCTAGACAATTATTTATGTTAAACTATTATGGGAACTATTTTGTTGCCACACAAAATAAATTGACATTTCCTAACACCTTGCTGGAGAATATCGAAAAAATAGTAACACTATGTACGGAAATAAGTATAAGCAACCAGAGTAACATAGTCCCATCATCTTGTGTATATAACATCATGATCTCACCTGGATGTGTGTCTTGATTTCCTTAGCTCGGTCAGCGTATTTCAAGGTATTAACAGTATGATTATACTGGTTATCTGCCGGTGATATAGTAGCAACCATCACTGTTTGAGAATTACCACTCAGCCCATCTTTAAGAATCCGTGTCAGTTTGCTGCAAAAATTCGAGAAATTAGCCGCATTGCCGAGGAGGGCATCGTGCTACAGGAAGCATCATTTAGGTACCTATTGCGGTAAGGGACATAAGCTAGACCCTTCTTCTGTTGTTTTCCAAGAGCATTTATGCAGTTTGCTAAAGCAAGAAGTGAACGGTTGATATTGGCGCCATCCCTTAGCTTTTGGCCTCCATTATTCGTTTCAGAAGCTCGTTCACTGCACCATAACTTGTATAAGATAATGTTTTCTCACTTTACTTAAAGCAGCAATTAGCCCGTAAGAGACACAAGTGCAAAAGAAGCAATTTTGCTTGTGGAATACCTGCCAGCAAGATCCACAAGAGCAAGCTTTCCTTTGATGACCTGACCACGGTACTTGTTTCTCTGTTTTCTGGTCACAGTAATCTCCAAAACTGCGTGTGAGCTGTTTACAAACGTCATATAAGATCAGGACAATTTAATTAGTTATTCTGCTGGAGTATCCAAAAATGATGACTAAAGATTATAGGAATTGCTTTTACGGGCTCATTTATTTCACTGATGACATTCTTACAGGACAGTTATGTACACAGGGTATAAGATAGTATAGTGAAGTATTCAAATACTGTTCGGACTCATAGGGCAACCACTTCCGTAAACAAGGCCAACAATCAGGTTTGAAACACCATGACATAAAATAGTTGCCGCATAGCAGTACTGATAACAGTGGCCCTCCACTCAATTGCAAGTTTGCAACTGACATGGTACTTAACAAGATTACCTAGGCGAATAATTTCCATCATTCACTACATTAGATCCAGTGTAAATTATAAACTGAAACTACAAAACCAGAGAGAGAGAGAGAGAGAGAGAGAGAGAGAGAGAGTGTGTGTGTGTGATAGAGAGAGAGATCAAAGTTTGGTATTGAACTTACAATCTAATTGTTTCTCATACCTCATGAGCAGTAATCTATGGCCCGGGGGGTGGAGCGTTATGAAATATGCATATAGGAATAACATATGTGATTAACAATTTAGCACTGGTGTTTTTTCACAGGAGCATTACAAAGTCATCCGATGAGTATTAAAGGTCAGTATGTACGTGTAACCTTTCAGAGTGTGAGTTACTGAGTTCTCCACAAACAGAAGCAGTAAATTTCATAAAACCCGTGAAAAATTTGTCATTTGGAGAACAAAATCATTGCATAACAGTAGCTGTATTAGGATGATTATGTTATTGAAATCTCCGACAGAAATTGCCCTACTAATATAAAAATATATATGCACCACGCTCGCACCCACCCACACACAGGCATATACACATGTATGTATGCCAAAATATGCAGCCATACAATATCATTGCAATTGCAGAAATGCAGTCACAAATCACTCACCGTGAGGATGTTTCGTTAGCCTCTGTGCTTTCTGTTTTTCGTCTGCTGTTCCCCAAACTTAAAAGTTCAAGAATCTTATCAGCTGATTGAACCTGAACATAAGCATTAAAATGACAGACTTGAGATATCTACAGATAGCAGGCTAAATTTAATTAATCCAGAGTGGATGCCAGTTGGTAACAAATGACCGAGAATTACCACACACACGCACACAAAAAAAAAAAAGAAAAGAAGAGAAGCAGCAGCAGCTAGAATTACCACACACAAAAAAGCTGATAAATGGCTTCTGTTTCGAAGACAAATGGAACAAAGTTAGGTCAAAATTCAAAGAAAAACTCGTTACTCACAAGCAAGTCATTAATAAATCAAACACACGCGTCATTTTCAGGTGCAAATAAGTACCAAGAAGAAATAATAGAGAACGAGCAACCAAAATTGCATTATATTATATCATATTCAGAAACTGATTTTTTATGGTTCTTCATATTTTATTCTCCTAGATGTAAAGGAACTGTGGATAAAAAATGTCGTAGAAAAAAGTCCCAATAAATGAAGAGGCGAGCAAGGAAAACAAATGCAACTGATTGTCAATTAAAACTTCGTGTTGCCTTCAACAGAGTATGGCAATTTTAGTTCATACAATGAAGATGTCCCCAAACAATACAACTTAGCATATGAAAAGTTGTTTTCTCCCTGGAGAAAACTTAGTACTCATACTAAGTGAAATGCTTTACATCAGAATCAAAAACTTCAAGTTAACTTTACTCATGAAACATGCAATTGATAAAAACTAAATCAATGTAAATTTTTAATTCCAAAGGATTTTACTTCTTTTAAACTAGTGATAGTGACGAATCAGATAAAAAAACTGTAAGTTTGATGGATATGATTTATCTCTTGGACCTAGTCATATGGGCCAAAAGATTGGGCAGCTAACTTTTCACCAGAGCCCGTAAGAGCTTCTACAACAATCCTAGACAAAGAGTGTGATAAGTATGGTTATAATAATCAAATCCATCATCAAACACAGTACTCATTTTAGATTCTGACTGAAATGAAGAGGAGCGTGAACCTTAATGCGCCTAAGGCCTGCAACAATTATTCCTTGCACTGGATCCTCCCTAAGTTCCAAATGCCCTGAGGACTTTTCAAGCAAATCATAGATAACCTGAACCAATAAAGAAAACCGATGTTAAAACAATTACCAAAAACATGGGGACTCAAATACTGAACGTAACAAAAAAAACTCCATAATGGGTATGCAGAATCTACTTCATTGTAGACTTCAAGGTAGGAGCATGAAACTTCAAAGCCATCGGAGCTATTGTCCTTCTTGATAAGATCAAAAATTGTATGCAAACTGAGAACCATAAGTCCAGGATCATCTTGAGTTCCAACCATTGTGTATGTTTTACCACTGGAAATGTAGAAAATGTCAGATTATTCCAGAGAAGGTTTCAACAAAAGGGATGTGACAAAACAAAAGGTAACACATTGTTCTCATGAAAAGTTAGCTGATCCATAAGAGCTTATGATTAAAGGATATAAATTTTGACCAATTGTACTGATTTCCATATTGCCTACTCCAATTATAGACTGGAAAAAAACACAACAATCTCGTTCATAGTGCCTAATGGCCTTATTCCAGCATACTAGGGACTGCAACATGATTTGTGACCAAATAGACAAGTCTACAAAATGTGTTGTCTCTTCCAAGAAACCGCTACTTTCAAGTTATCCCGAATATGCAAAGCCTTTACCATGTCTTTTGAACAAGTGCTAAGTTAATTCTGCACACTGGGAATAGTTACAGGGCATAACTAAACAAACAAAAAATGTAATTCACAATGCAATTAAGTTACATAACAAATCCCCACAACCCATGCAACACCTAAGATTATAGGAGCTAACACACTGTTAGTGTTTGTTCTCTAATGAAAGGGAAAAAACAAAGTAACCTAAACATGGGAGTCTCTACTAACTTGGAAACCAAGTTGAATTTTATTTATTTGGACTCAGGGACGGAAGAGAATTTGGTCATTGTTGCCTGACCAGCAGTTTTGGAATGTTAAGTACTTAAGTTTCAACTTGCAAGTAGTCAAGAATAACATACACCATTTCTCCCATACCTTCCAGTTGAACCATATGCAAATACAGTTGCATTGAGACCTTGAACAACCCCAGCAATTACAGAAGATATACTTCTTTTGTAAACATCCTGGATAATTACGATGGTGTTAGACTTGCAAATCATGAAAAAATATCTTTCAAAGTGGGTGACTTATAATCACTAGTGTATTTCTAATAAGGCCGATGCCAAATTTGTAACTTATATGTTCCATAGCACCATACACAGGAAAACCAATACAAATTTCCCATGTTTTGAGAATCATAAATCTGAAGTGACTGGAACGCACCAAAATTGAATGTATCGAAACTAAATTTGTGCTGATTCTACCACTATCGAGTTAACATTTTAAGAACCCCAATGTCTCATAGATAATATACAAACTAAAGTTTTGATGCAAACGCTTTAAATGAAGCTTCCAGAAGATATTGAATATTTTATGTTCGTATGAGGAGGTAACTAGCTAATGAATAGAGGTAGTTGACCCATGGAATCTCAAACTTCCAAAGAATGAACCGAGCAGGCCACAATTCTTCCACTAATACTAGGACTTTCATTCTTTTGTTTTGTTGATTTGTATCAAAAACAGTCCATACGGGACTTTGTCCCAGCTTTAAATGGCGCTCCCTACTGGACGGTGGGATGGGTCCTCCTGGGATCAGTCAAGAAATCCGTTTTTTTTTCCCTGATAATTCAAAACAATGTTCTGAAGCTGGTTTTGTGTTTGAGCTGTAAGTTAGCTCCTTGTATAGCTCCAACATTATCCTCCTTAGAAGAAAAAAAACTTTGATGTCTACTTACGTTCCAGAAACACGGGAAAAAAAATCAACGCAAAGACATGTGATATATAAGCAGAAACTCTGGTTCGCCAATACTTATATCATACAGGAAAATGGAAGAGCTTTCTCCATTTTCTCCCACAAAGATTAGCAAACGAACCTAATTGTGGATCATTTCACAGTTTTCTCCTACTATGTTACAATAGCAATGGAGCATTATTGGTTGAACAGGACCACTACATAGAAAAGGATAAGCTTCATGATGACAAAGTAGCAACACACACGCACACTACGTACCGAATTCGTACACTCAGGGCCAAATGCATAATCGAAATGGTATTTTCGCTCCTTTGTCCGACTTTGTATGCGATCAAGGTAGTCCTTGGACAGGTCAGGATCCAAAACAAGTACCTCCTACATATAGCATTGTCACGCAAATACAAATTTTTACTTCCCCGTCAACAAAACAAAAAAAAAAAGCCAAATTTTTTGAAAAAATGTGGACACCTTATCATTGGTTACTCGAACTATATCACGACCGCCTTCCCTCCCTGTTAACGGCCTACATTTTAGGGCAACCTGTGGCGCAGAAATCGTTAAAATTACACTAATCAAAGACTACAATACATAATAATGTCATTAAAACAATTGAAATTGCACAATACTGAAAGTGACTGAGAACTAACCGTCAGAGTAGTGACTTTCTTGGTCACCGGAGCTCTGATGCTTGGCATGTTTGATCTCACGCATTCGCTTAACAACGAATCACTGTAACAAATGAACTCTCTCAAAGCTTCTAATCTTCAGTTTTTTCTTTCAAATCGCATTCAGATTTCAGAACAATTTCGAGCAAAGACTTGAATCCTAATCGTTTCTTGAGTCGCATTCCGATCCATATATTGCACAGACTCTGCTATCAAATCCACGAAAGTTCACAATGCTGAAGCGCAACAGCTGAAGCTTGCATTTCTTCTTACTCAAACTCAGAAATTACAAGGACTAACGAATTGGAAAACCCTAGGCCCCAAGACTACTACGATGCGCGATGAAATCTCACATCTACGACGACGACGTCGTCGTAAACCGGGAAGAAACGGACGGCAGTGGCATTTGAAGGCCGAATCAATCTCCGTTTCATCTAAACTGCGTCGTAAAATCTACACATTCCCGTCAAATCTATCAGAAAATAATACTCCACTACAACGACATTTTTATTTTCAGCTGATTAGCCTTACAAAGCCTTAATTGCCGAATGTCTGTGTGTGTGTGTGTGAGAGAGAGAGAGATAGAGAATTGAATGTACGAGTGTGTGTATGTGTGTGTGTGTGAGAGAGAGAGAGAGAGAGAATTGAATGTACGAGTGTGTGTGTGTGTGTGTGTGTGAGAGAGAGAGAGAGAGAGAGAGAATTGAATGTACGAAGGGGGTTATGGAGGAGGGGTGATGGAATGCTTTTAATACAATAGAGTACGTTTCTTGGTTCGATTTTAATAATTTGAAGATTTTGATTTGAAGCGGAAGACGACGGAAAGAGTTGGGCCGTTGATTGATTTTACTAGTCATTTGAAGAGTGGGGGGGAATGGGGATCACCATTCCAAAGGGCATAATTGGATTTTTGTGTGAGGGGCCTTTTGCCTTTTGCTGTCGGTTCATAACTTTTGGGTGTTTTTTAGAGTCCATGATTACCCTTTTTTTAGAGCATCTCCAATCCATCCAAAATAGAGGATGGATGTAACACATTGAGGGGAGATTTTGTAATTTATTTCATTTTTTCTTCACTTTTTATACTTTTTTTGGAGAATTTTTTAGGGACCCACCGTCCTTTTTAAAGTTTGGAGAAATTTTGTACTCCAAATTTACTTTTGGTCCTCCATTTTTAGAGGACCAAATTTATTTTTGGAGGACCAAACTCTAAAAAGGACGGTGGGTCCCTCAAAGATTCTCCCAAAAAGTACAAAAAGTGAAGAAAAAATGAAATAAATTACAAAATCTCCCATCAATGTGTCACATCTATCCTCTATTTTGGAGAAATAGAGGTGGATTGGAGATGCTCTTAAGTGTGAAGACAAAAGATCAGCGTTGCAGGCTACAGCCACCGCACCAAAAATGCGGTGGCCGGGTGTGGGGCTTACTTCAGGTTCCGCATGGAATATTCGCGTGGTTTAATAAGTTTTTAAAAAAAAATTTGAGTGGGCTTAGCGAAACATCGACTCGATTCGATATGTGTAGGTGTTCGGATCAAGCTTCTCATCTTCCTGTACACCAGAAATTAATCTTTCCTTTGCCTATCAAAAAAAAATACTAATAATAATCTTTCCATTTTTTTCGATTTTCCAAAGATGAGATGCTTGATCCGAGCATCTACACATATTGGATCGAGCTGATGTTTAGTGATGTCCACTTTTTTTTTTTTAATTATGGAACATCTCGGATTATCTGTGCGGGGCCCGGAATAAGCCCCACATGGCGTGCGGTGGCTGTAGACTTTCTGAAGACAAAATGTATGAATGGTACTCTCTCCGTTTCAAATTGATAGTCCATTATAAAAAGACGTACTATTATTATCGAATCAAAAAATAAAGCACTCCTGTGCATCGTTTTTTAAATTTCTTGACATTGAATTAAAGATTGCGTTTATTTCTTTAATCTGGTGTCAAAAAATTAAATAAACGATGCATGGAAGAGCTTCATTTTCTTTATCCGAAAATTGCACGTCTTTTCGTAGTGGACTATCATTTAGGAATGGAGGGGGTAGTTTTGTAATTTTACATAAATGAAGACAAAAAATAGAGTGCACTTGGACAAGAGGGAAGTAGGAAAATAAATTCTCTTAATTTTTGGGAATTGATTTTCATACCTATTTATATTGGCTACATTTTTTTAATGATATCAATTTTGTAAGAATTCTATTTATAATATGCAAATTATACATGTTTCCGAACATAAAAGCGAAAGCACAATATAATTCTTTTGGAGGAGTTTTCTAAATATAAGACTAAATATTGATTCATTTAAATAGATCTGCAATAAATTACGGTTAGAGTTAATTAACGAGCTCAAGTCAAAATTTTAGACTTGCTTCGTACAAGAGCCGAGCTAGAGTTGGTAGAAAGCTTGGCCAAAATTCTACATATTTTTGTAATATATATATCAGTTGATTCTATTTTATTGATTGTATTAAAGAGAGCTTGAGTTTTAGCTCTAACTTGACTCGTTCACATTAATTCGACATGAGCTCAAACCCAACTTGAATTACATAAACACTAACAAGCTCGTGCTTGATTTTGTTAGCTCGAGCCAACTCGCTTGGGTCATTCACAGCCTTGCTTGAGACTTGCATTAACAGTTGGATCTTTTGTTGTCCACGTAGTATCTCTTTTTTTATTAGTAATTTTACATAATAGAATTAAAAGTACCATGGTTAGCAAAACTTTCAAGTCTCTAATAATCAGAGTGGGCCGGCCTTAAATAAAATAATAGTACTATAGAACTATAGAATCTTGTTTGTTTGCAGTCCAGGCTTGAATTGCCTTGGTGCAGTCTAAGTGATTGTTTAATAGTTTAAATTTGTTTTGAATTTTTTATCGGTAACAACATAAGGTAAAAAATTTAACAGATCTAAATCAATAATTGTTAATATAAATGATCCAAATTAGAGTATATATCATTCTCTACGATCAACTGTAGAAAAGTAGGATCCGAACTATATACTCCTAGTTTGAAGAGAATTGGATTCTTATCTCTCGACTCTTGTGATTTGACTTTTTAAAAAATGTGCATAGAAACTTGAATTCCTTTTTATTGACAGGTGAATATTTTTGTCATCACTCTCGTAGCAACTCTTTGACTCCATCTTGACCATGGTTTCCTCACTCTGCCTCGCTCTCGTTCCATCGATTGGTTTAAACAAAAACAATTGTGTGGGAAAAAGAAACCGAAAACCTTTTTCCATTTTGGGCACGTTTGGTAGATTCTGCCATTTGGAAACAGATCAGCAGAGCTGCTAAGTGAATCAAACGATTTGAGCTCGGTCAAGTTTAGCTTGACTTTGGCTCATTGAAACAAAATATAAACCAAGCTCAATCACTTTTTATTGTTTATTTATAAATTTAATTTCAGATTTAAAAGTTTGAGATTGACTTGCATATTTCATGAGCCAAGTCAAGTTTATCATAATCATATAAAATTTTAAACGTGAGTCAAGCTTAAACAATTAGGGCGTGTTTGATTGCAGATTTCGTTTTGGAGGGATTCGTAATGAGGTGGGATTATTAATGAGGGGATGAATCATTCATTCATGTTTGTTTTGCACAGGATTAGGATTGAGATTGGAATTGAGAATGAGGTGAGATTGTAAATAACATGTTTGTTTTGGCTAGGATTAGGATTGAAATTGAGATTGAGATGAGTTTTTAAACTAGTCTTGCTCAATCCCATGGGGATGGGATTAGTAGTACCACCCCCCCCCCCCCCCCCCCCCCCCCCATGGTATTGCTAATACCCCCATTTTGGGGGATTAACAATCCCATGGGATAACTAATCCCCATCCACAAATGCCAACCAAACAAAGAATTAACAATCCTATCACCTTCTCAATCCCAATCCCTCCCTCCAAGAGGGTTATCAAACACGCCATTAGTCTTCAAAAATTCTCAAGCCACTTGAACACATGTAATAAAGAGTAAACCAAGCTTTACCAATGCTGTGTTCAATATTTGGCTTGATTATTAGGCCTCGTTCCGGAACGCGAAATAAGTAATTATTTTTTAAGAAGACAATTTTAAACTCAAAAATGATTGGTTTATTAAAATATAAAAATATGCAATATTGATCTTGTTTGAAATATCTCAATGAGATCTTTAATACGGTGTAAAAAAAATTAAAAAATTATTTTTCATTTAAATTATTTTTTAGTTTGAAAATGTAAAATAAATACTTATTTTTTAAGAAGATGTTCTGAAACGGGCTCTTAGCACCCTACTGGTCAGTATAGAATCACTATCAAAGTCTGACAATGGATCAGAGACCACCAGAACAATCATAACACCAAAAATTTGGATGGGCCCATTATTTAATAACACGGACAAACCACTGACGAAATTGAAGATCCAAAATATAATAGTTGGCCCCATCTGTTAGGTAAACTTTGGTGAACATTCCTTGAACGCTATATTTACTATTTAGGGGTGTTTTTGGCAAACACAAGCCAAGTGATTTACGCTCCGTTTATTTCAATGTAAAATATATTTTATTAGAAAATAAATTTTAAATTTTTATTTTTCAGCATTTGATTGGCACATGAAATATATTTTTCAAAACAATAACAGATTGTAAGTTCTAAAATATTTTAATCAAGTAAGCGCTATCTCTCTCTCTCTCTATTCATTTTGGATCTAACATGATTTGGGAAAAGAAGAACATTTCTACTTGTGAACATTTCTACTTGTTCCAATTTACATAGCCATCCCCAACTCGTATCACATTTGAGCATGTAAACTCGAACCGCTTTCATAAGTTCGATATGGATGTGTAAGCAGAAATGTGTATATCACAGCACTCTGCATCCCACGAGAAGTCCTTTGTCATCGCGTCCATTATCTTCATACTCCACTGTGTTGGATGTTTCTTCTACAAACAAACAAGACAATATGGATCTCGAAGGTTTAGCTCGTTTTTTAAAACATAAAAGTTATTCTACCGAGTAACACCCTCATATGCAGAGAGAGAGAGAGAGAGAGAGAGAGAGAGAGAGTAGCAAGTTAAAAGGTACCCCGGGGAATACGCACAATTTCATCAATCGCCTGGCTTAAAGATAAACTTCCGAAAGTATTACTGATGTACTGTGAGAAGTTGGTCCTTTCAAAGTCGTGATCTATGATCTGCCTGACGAGGCACAAAACTTATAAGGTCAATGTCTGTATTTTCTTTCCAAACAAACGTAATGTAAAATTATTGATTAAAAAGTAAAACGCATATTCTCCATCAACTAACCTGAATTGCTTATCAATAAGATTCGTTGCAACTGGAGCAGCTCCGTACCTAATAGCCTTGAGCTACAATTTCCATATATGGATGAGTAAGAAAAAAGGACATGTAAACAATTAACTTCTAGAAAAAAGTACCCACAGAGTACAGATGCTAAGGCAAATCTAATTGTGTGATGTTCAAAATTCATGGAAACTTTAATAAAGCAGATCTTTTTTTTTTCTCTTATAAAATAATAAGAATTCAGTTCAAGGGACAAGTAGAACCTATGATTCTATACAATAGCTTGAATTTGTGTCGAATTGGCAGGTTGTACATGGATAAGTAGAGCAAATTTCATCCTCATGCTAATAAAATCGAGTCAACAAAAGAAAAGCAATTCATTCCATTTTTCTGGACTTTGACAAGGAGAGAGGATGGAATTATGGGTTAACTAAAATTTTATTGCCCTTAATCAAGCAGAGTAGGAAGACAGATTTGTGTATACCAAGGGAAAGGCTTTCTTGAGTTTAGTACTTTCAGATACATGCATACCGATAGAAGTGCACATATAATTTACTTAGTACGGTCTCAAGAGATCAGCGCAGATACAACACCCAAAAGGTCCAGAAAGCTGGTAATTGTACAAGGAATTCTTTCTGAATTAAATGTAAATAAAGACTAAAGCAACTAAGCTACCGATTTTCAGTAGAATGCTTATAGGCTACCCATACCGGCACTTGGAGCACCGGATCATCAAACGATTGACATAAAATAACATCTGATCCTGCAAAGATTAAATGGGACATGGCTTCCTCGTATTCTTTTATGAATATCACATTGTCATCCTGCAAAGGGAAGAAACTAAATAAGATATAGCACATCAGTTGAGCACAAGGGCTGGTCAAAAAAAAAAAGAGTTGAGCTTAAGGAGAAACAAGCACCACCTTGACCTGGCAAGCCTCATAAATCCTTTTTGCATATCTAGGTTACTAGAAGAGTAATGACAATGCTTAGCATCATTCCATGACTATGGCAATGCTTTTTCAACCTTACGAAGAAGACTTCTACCCTTTAACTACCATGAGAATGCCCTATTCAGGTTGCTAAAAAATAATGCCCTTTTCATGCTTCCATATTTTGCTAACATGCATACAAGACAAATAGATCCAGAGAGAAAATGATCTGGAGGGAGCCTTGTTTGTACCTTTAGTTCTTCCTGAAAAGATTCCAGTGCCCTGTTTACTTTTGAAATTTTGCTCAACCCCATAAAGATAAACTGCAGAAAATATCCAGAGAAATCAATTTCACGACACCATTTGAGAGAAGAACGGAGTACAAGAGGAAGATTCATAGCTGAATAGCAAACACTTGCATGCTTACTGGCAAAGATTGTTCATCACTTTTGAAATAGTTTCTAACTTTCTTAAATACCTAACCGCGTCAAGAGATCAGGTTTTCAGTAGCATTAGGTTAATAGACCAAGCTTTCCATTGACCATGAGAGATTAAGCACTAACAAACCTGAACGCCTTTTTTAGAAGCTATCCAAACAAGTGCCTTGATGTTGTCCAGATCAACATCTGAGACTTCTGAAAACAAGCATCCGACCTACAATACATCATTGTTTAAGATCAGGTAAAAAAAGGCAGATTGGCTTTTTTCGATAGGACATGCATATCTGGGACATTTCTATGATACATCATTAAGATCCAAGAATTTTATAGAATTTTGAAAAAGAAAACTGAACACGAGAATGGGAGAACAAAACATGCTCAGTGTGCTTTACACAAATGATAAGCTGCAATTTGCATGTCCATCGAGATGACCTACTCCTTCAAGCCCTTATTTCGAGAAATGAAAGGAAAAGTGTAAGCCATTAGTCCTCCATTAGAAAAAGACAGGAATCTGTCTTTTTTAAACATAGTATTCTTTAACTGTATTTCAGCAAGCTAGTTTCGAGTAATTGGCCAGTTCAAAACTCTGTGTTGTCTATTCAAAGGATTAAATGATCCATCTGTACACAAGTCGAAAAGAGCTAGCACCAATGCAGGATCTAGCACATGATGGCTGTCTTATAGATTAGTTGAAAAGCTTGTCTGTCAATGTTTGAGCAACTGATCTCACAAAAGAATTTGATATCCAAGACACACAACACCTTGTTGGTGCAACCTTGCAAGTAATAACATCTCACGTGTTGTAATCCATGCTTTTGAACCCTCAGTATTTTCTTACGAGATAAAACTATTTGCTATTGAACCATCATCTGACCAAACAGAATTCCATTTGCCAGTTAGATGTTATGTTATGTAACATAGGAAGCGTGGAACAAAAGAGGATAAGGAATTGGACAAATAAGGAAAATAAACACCATCTATGCACCACTTACAAGAACAAGAGAAGCATTCTCAGATAACCCCATGTGCTTCTGCAATGCAACTTTGCAAACTGCTTTCCCCTTCATGTCGTCTGCGCTGTATCTTTGTGGAAGGTAGTGGTCCGTGGAAGGATTCCAGATGGAGTTATCAAAACCACAAGGAGCAACCAGCAACTTATCCCTATAGGCAAATTAGAACTTTTCAAAATGTAAGGATTTAAAGGTTTCATGTCCAAGAGCTCATACAAAGACTCTTAAACAAAGATTTGTCCAAATGCTGCTTATTAATTCGAGAAAACCCCATTCCAATCCAGTTTACAACCAGGAGGTGAGAGGAAAGGAGAAACCTTCCATAGAACATCTAAGCACTTAAATTAGGAAATGACATGAAAGCACTACTTACTTGTGAATGGCTAAGGTGGGTTCCAACCCATGACTCAAACTCCGAATAATCAGACCTTTTGAATGGATGGATGACAGTAGTATAACTTTATTTGAGTAAACAATTCCTCCCTGCAAATGTGTACGAGGAACCAAAAAAAGATGATGCTAGTCACAACAATGAAGCTGAACTTACAGACGTATCAGTTGCAGGAGAAAACTACGGACGTATAGCTTTATGAGAATGTTCCCATAGGAACATATTGAACAAGATTCATGGATGCCGAGATGAAGAAAAGATGTAGAAAGACAACTGGTTATGAGCAGATTTGTGGTTATGCCCCAATGAGTTGGCAAAAGTGTCCAGCATTCAAATCCTCGAATCATAGACCTAACATTTATATCTCAATTTCTCTGCAATCATACTTTAAAGAAGTGCATCTACATGATAAATATTAAGTTGAACAGGAAATTATGGACTAAATAAACAAAATTTGAGACAGGCGACATGTGATCTAAATGCAACGTTACCTGTGAAATGTTAACAAGATACATTTTAGTGTCAAGACAAGCAAGATAACATATGAAAGATTTCGACTGGGATTTAAAGTGGAACAGAATCAGTTCAAGAAACACCTACCTTTAAAATGTTGACCAAATGTGTCTTGGTGTTATCTTGCAAACGATCAGGACGGAGTAGTTGAGAAGGTTCAAGCCCACACAGTGCTAGCTTATCAGGTTGCACAAGACACTAAAGTAACATAACGTAGAAAAGATTATTGTTTATATATGTAGCGAATGTAAGGACCCATCAAAGATTTGGAAAAGTCAAAACGAAAACCCAAGGAACTTGCCTGAGACTCAAGACCATGACACGTCAACAATATCCTAGTACCTCCAAGTCCCTGTACAAGTAGCTTTTCTTTACTCCGTAATAAATCTTTAAATTACTTGAGAGAGAAAATAACAAGGGACGGTAGCATCAACATGCTATGTAAAGTGCCAATTGATCCATCTAAGATAGATCCCTACTATGCTTTATATAATGAGTAATACTGACAGAAGATCTACATGTTCTCAAGAGAACCTCCAGTATGGTGAAAATGCTAGAAGTAGGAATTGAGCGCCAAAACCCTCCCTGAGAGAACTAGCGATTGACAAAAGAATTCACTTAAAGACTGATGGACCTTCATTCAGAAAAATTTTCTGTGTCAAAGAATTAGTAACTATCTAGTAAATATTTGTAAATAAGCACTAGTAACTAGCATTGACCTGAAAGATAATGAAGGAATATACACGTAATATATGCACATTATGCCTTTCTTGCTCTCGGCAAAAAGATTGTCACTTATCTGTATCCCTACTGATTTTAGTCTCTGTTGGAAGGGGTGTGGAGCCCTCTGAGGAGCTCCCGTGACCTGATACAGTGCAAAGTCACTGAAAAAGACCGACTGTGCAATGGATAGGCCAGTCTGGAACCAGAGAGAGAGAGAGAGAGAGAGAGACTGATAAAATATATGAGATATCTCCCAATGGTGTGTAATATCTCTACTCTTCTATTAGGAGCGGCCCCAGTATTTGTACAACGATCAGCCAGAATGTTAGAACACCTGAACACCTGAAACCCATTCTTATACCCTAATGGGGCATGGATAGGCAGCATCAATTTTTGGCTACAGCAGACTGCATGGGTGACTTAGCATTGTCATCATGGACTTGAGTGCCCTCTGTGGTCAACGTACCTACAGTCTCAGTCATGATTGGAAAAAGGCACCCAGGTATTACTGACCAAAACTGAAGTTCCAAGATCACATTCTACCAATTTTAGTAGTTAAACAGGAGCATATAGCATGACATCAGCAGGTAATTATATCGTTGAAATCAAAATAGCAGTAGTTGCAAGTTGCACCTGATTTGAGAAAACATCCCAGAAAAGTGGCCCAACAATAGCAGTTTGCCAGTTATGTATGTGTATCACATCAGGCTGCTTTCCTGATCTTAATATGTAATCCAATGAAGCTCGGGAGAAATAAGAAAATCTGACAACACCAAGTTAACCCATTATGAATAGTAAAAGAAACAAAAAGGACAGTTTAAAAGTGGGTGTCAACAACTAACTGAGAATACAAGCACATTTTTAGTTTTGGTCAAAGGTCAATGTGGCAATACAGGAAGACAAGCCATTCCCTATGGTTTATGCTACAGGGAATCCGTGAAGTAAACATGTCGGACTCTTGATACCAGGGGTTAAAGTTCTGGATATGTGTCCAACATTTCTAGAAGATCCATATCCACAACCATCTGATCTGGGATCTTCCATCAGCACCCTCCAATGGTATCTTCAACAACTAGTAGGTCCTTGTGAGCCTCTTGAGGAAGACCTCATGACTTGAACCTTCCACAAAAAATCCTCGTCCTTTGACAGCCCAAAATTTGGCAACACTCGTATGAGACGATAAACAACAAGATAGGTGCAAATTATCTAAATTATATGATTCATTGAACTTCAGAGAAAACCCTAATGGGCTATAAAGGGGGGCTATTGTTTGCCTTTCCTGGACATCCAGCCAAGTATTATTTTAGGTAGTTCAGCTGGTTATTGAAGACAAATGTAGGATCTAGTACATTAGACTCGTTCTATTCGTAAATTTAGTGTGTTAGTTTGCAAACACTATTCTACACAAAATAAATCATCAACACACTATGCAATATGTGACTTGGTGTCCAGGAAGTAGAAGAATTCCACACAAACACATAATCGCACCTGATTCCCAACCCAGAAACACACATCTATAAAACCCAGAAACACACAACACATATCTATAAAACAGCCGAACTATTATGGAGGTTTTGACTTGAACCGAAGTCTCAGACATTAATCCTGAATTAAGGAAAAACATAGTAAAAAATCTCTAGGAACAGCTTAAGTAGCTAATTACTATCAAATAAACTGAACTGCGTTGAATTTGGAATACGATATAGTGCTTGAACTAGAAAGAACAAGGGATTAAATTATTCAGATGGAATCTAGTCTACCAAACCTTGAATGTGATATACCTATGAATGAAAATTTCTTGCATTTTTGACACATTAGTTTGATAAATTCCTGACATTATCAATACCTGACTCTTCTACAAAGTAAAAAGTTATGGGGGCAATTCCGTTCAGGTGGGTTTCACATGGTTCCGAAACAAGAACGAAATAAAAAAGGGTCAAACAAAAACACATGAACAACCAAACAAAGGATCACAGTCTCAGCTTTGCAAAAAGCTTACTAAAGACTGCAACAACCAGTCAATATAAACTAGGGCAAATTTTCGTAGTCGTCCCTCTAGTTTTCCGGTTGTGTCAATTTTGTCCCTCTAGTTTCAATTGTCTCAATTTCGTCCTTGTAGTTTGTTTTACGTTCCAAATTGGTAAAATCGTTAACACCGTTAATGAAACTAACGGAAAAAATATGATTAAAAAATTAAGTGCTCCAATTTTCAATCCGATTGAACCGGTGAGAAGATATTATTTTTCTGATCATTTTATCTTAAATGGTCATAATGGATTTTTGGCTCTAAGGCCTTTCAATGAGCACCCTAAGAGAGCCCTGAAACTAAATAACAAGTTTTCGGGTGCTCGTTGAAAGGCCTTAGAGCCAAAAATTCATTACGACCATCTAGGATAAAATGATCAAAAAAATAATATCTTCGCACCGGTTCAATCGGATTGAAAATTTGAACACTTAATTTTTTAATCATATTTTTTCCGTTAGTTTCATTAACGGTGTTAACGATTTTACCAATTTGGAATGTAAAACAAACTACAGGGACGAAATTGAGACAATTGAAACTAGAGGGACAAAATTGACACAACCGTAAAACTAGAGGGGCGACTACGAAAATTTGCCCTATAAACTAATAAAGCTAAAATTGTTCAGTTGCCAATAAGCATAGTAAGTAATGAAAAAAAGGCTGTTCATCTAGAGTGCAACAAATGATTAATAACAAAATAAACAACCTAAAAAATGGTAGGTGGGCCAATAAGCATAATTAGGAATAACAAAACAAGAGGTTTTATAAGACATAATTCTTGTGAACACCAAGAGATATTGTAAAACACTGAGCCACTGCAAGACCAATTGACGGAGGAATAATAAGAGATCAAGAAAAAGAACCACATGAATCAAAGAATTAGGCAAAAGTATGATATATATCATTTCTGATAGTTTCCGAGGAGGAAGGGAATTTTCCAATGGGAAAAAACAATACCGTTCAAAGTCATCTGCGTATCCGTATACCCTCTCACGGCTGAAGAATGATGAATGAAAAATAGGTTGTATAAAAGTGATTCCAATTCCATGAACAACACTGTATGGCAAGAACAAAAGGAAAAGAATTATCGAGGTGGGAATAGTTAAACAAGATGCATAATGCATTTTCTAAATGACTTTGCTAATTGCATGTACTATAATTGGACAAATAGAGAAAAATTGCTTATCTGGGTTTAGGATGCAATATAACTTCACATGATACAAATTATAAAAAACGATACTCACCATGTCCAAATTTTGTTGTTGTGCAATTGACCATTGAAATATGAATAGAACTCTGCCTCGATTTCTCTTAACCCTTGAACTTCATCGAGGATCAAGCCTGCATACCTATTTACAAGGTACAGTCTATTCTAAGTTGTACAATTAAGAATTTCAGGTCCCAATAAAACAGCATCACGTAAAGCTAAAGAAACAGCACAAACTCAACAACATTCCTCATTCATTGCAAAAATTCATGAACCAATACATAAGAACGAAAGGGGCGACATAACCAACAGAATTTCAGTCTATTCAAGGCATAAATACACCTCAACAGTCAACCTACTGGCGAGGGGCTTGGCTCCCATAATAATGTGCAGATGACAAGTTTGCTTATTTTTTGTTACCTGGTTTAATGAAGCCCAGAACAAAGCACGGTACATAAATTAAAAGCTGCAGTCATAACTTAGTTGTAACATCAACAACCAAAAGCTACCTATTGGGGTACAAGAATGCTTCAGTTCTTTTCACGTCAACTGTTAATATACAAACTTTAAAACCATTTGAGGAACAATGTTCATAGAGGAAAACCATTTGAAGAAACTTCTTGTGTAAATGTAGACCCCAAAGAAAATAATCGTCCAAAAGAGACTGAAGTGGTTACTTAGAAAACCAATGACTACACAAGAAGTTTGGTACTCCCGGCAGACCAAGCCTTAAATGTTTATAATTTGGTCACACAATGGCTTGCTATTTCATTAAATGGACTAAGGACAACTTTGCTTGTCACAGCAGGAAATGAGATGGACGACTTCAAACATTACGTCTTCGAATAGACAAAAGAAAACAAATTCAAAATGATTTGCAGAGAATTTTGAGAAACAATGAAAATGGAATAGAAGATCTCTTGGTTACTTTGGTAGAACAACCTCCACGAAATGACCTTTCCTTTGTAGCGCACAGGATACCCCTGTCACATACGATGCCAAAGATCCAACAGGGATGACTGGTTCCATTTCAGTGCAAACGTGGATGATGTGAAAACATTTCCTGAACAAAAGAACATAGAGAATATATTAAAACGGTGAGAGAAAGGAAGAGAGACATAGAAAAAGGAAAGAGAGACAGAAAAAAGAAAGAGAGCAGCAAGGTGATAATAGCATCTTGGTACAAAAGCTTGTGATCTCAAAAGACAACTAAGGATGAACTTTTCAAAAAATGCCTAGACCCTGTACATGGAAGGTACACACACACTGACACAAGTCTTCTGAGGAAGGGAACAACTAGAAAATGTCAAGGATATTGCAAAATTCACCACTAATTACTTAATACTTGCACTGGTGCGCTACCCACAGTATGTGAAGTCCATCCATACTCTTTTAAAGATACCATCTGTAAGCTACTGTTCTGTCACTTCAGACTATGGCTACAGTTTCATATTCTAATATCAAGATCTTGAATTAAAAGTTCCACCAAAGCATGCAACATGTGTAGAGTATCTAAGGGAATTCTTCATCTAGCATGTTATCGTAGAACTTTAAAACACATATAATTTCCTCTAAGACTATATGCACACCAGGGACCAGAGCATATTTCTAACCACTGAACTCAAAGTTGTATAGATAAAATCAGTTAAAGTACCAAGTAGAATATATTACTTCTTGCATTTGTCTGAAAAGTGGTGGAGTTCAGCCAGAAGTTCAGCATCGTCTTTATGATGTATGTCAGAGAAATCATCGGCTACACTAACTTTCGAATCAAGGATCATCATTCTCAATCCAGCTGCTTCCCCAGTGCTTATCATGCCTGTAAGGACCATTGAGTCTATCCTAAGCAGCAAGGCTGACTTGATAAATACTCTATCTGGTGTAGATGAGAAACCGGTAAGAGAAGATAGTCAGTATTAGTAAACAGTTTTCGTTTTGAAGAGTATACGTAGCAAAGTACATAGCAAAGTCCATAATGAATTATTGACCACAAAATGCAGGATATAAGCTCGTTGTATAATTGGTGGTATGCACTACCAACAAGTTCTCACATAGGTTGAATCACGTTCTCCTAGCTAACTGTTATGCAAGCTTGTGCAGGGTCTCAAGCCACCCATATGTCTCCAACTCTTAGAAAGCAATGAATGCAACTGCAAGCTAATTGGTAAATGCATGTGAACACACAGACGTGGAAGCCTAACCACGTGCATTGCTCGACCATAAACTAACAGCTTAAGATTGAAAGAAAAATGGTTGTCCAAGATCTTTTACAGTTCATATGGAGCAAAGTTGCTGAAATTTGAGATGATGAGGATGGATGGGAAGCTTGAAAGAGCTGAAAGTTCAAGGTAACACCGTATTATAAGTTATAGATGGATGCATTTGAGGCTTCATTTCCTTTATTTGGTCATTGAAACTCCTTGAGTGATCGCTTTCTTTGAGGACTTGACTGTAGCTAGGTGATGGTGTGGTGACTCAATGCTTGGTCCGCGTTTCTAGCCGATTTTGCTAGCAAGTCTTGGCAATTGACAAGTCAATAGAATGGGTAGCTAATCTTATCGAGGTGAATGTGTAGATAGGTGGCATAATCAACAGCTTTTCATTTAGTTTGTGGTCACTATGGCAGTCTGAGAACTAGTATTGGGTTTGAGGTTAGTGTGAGTCATTAATAACATGTTGGGGTTTTGGCTTAGAGGGAGAGTGGAACTGTGGAGGTAGAGGGGAAAAACAAATTTTGAACGTTCTATTCCGTTACTGACTTACTGGTTTGGTGCCTTCCACAAGTGGTATTTTGAGACTATAAAGGGTTGTTATTACGGAGAAAATCAATGGGCAGGGAAAGAAGCCAATCTTCTGAGATATATCGCACTTCACTATACTACTTGGGACTGGGAGGATTAGCCCATAAATTGAGAAATCTGAGAAAATTTAGATAATCTCACTTCCTTTTTTTGTAGATGGCGGAAAATCAATAACTTGAGATATCCAATTCCGTACATAATCTGGATAGTTGTGTCATTGTGAAAGAATGGTATTTTCTTTAATATGCCACAAGCAGACAGGTTGAAACCCCTTGCTTTTTTCTTTTCATTTTAATGGTTTAGTCTTAGTTATCAAAAGAAGGTAAGTTTTACATTTTTTATGGAGCATTAATTCAAAACAAATGAAACTAAGGTACAAAGAATGTCACCGCAAATATGAGCATAGGCAAGTGCCACAAGCATCAGGCCACATCTGCATATGGTAAACGAAATCAAACACCTTGTGTATTCCGTATGCTGCTTGGCATCTGTCACAGACTCTGTTTCGACATTTATGACATATACAGTTATATACGCAACGCAATCATCCATATGTGAAGTTGAAAACTAGAACATTTATGTTTTGGATAGTGCCATGGGTTATGCACGATTCCCAAGAAAAACTTGAAAGGAAGAACCCCGCATTTGAAAGGAAGAGGTCTGAGAGTCTCCTAGCAATCCATTAAGAATATGAGCATTGTTTGACAGTTCAGGTGAAACGAGATTCATTGTTCTCATCCTAAGGCTACTCGGTTGATCTATCAACAAATGTTATCTCCTTCTCAACTTCAATTCACAACATTGCTTTGAGAGTAAATGGAAGCAACCTGGCTAAGATACGGAGGTGTTTGTCAGTAATGGTCAAGACCCTTAGAGTACCAGCAGAAACCAGAATCAAAGTAAATTTAGTTACCAGTTTGTAATTGTTGGCATGCAGAATATGAGAGAGCAGATACACGGAACATTTTGTACAAGAAAGATATCAGGCGCTTCACCCAGGATACAATCAATCATAGTTCATTGGGTTCAACCACACTAGAAATAATGAATTAAGGGTCCAACCACCTTTTCCACAGCTGTTCTGCTTTTTCATCTCCAGTTGTTCTATCCTATCAAGCAGAATCTTGTTTTCCCTATTCATTTTGTCCAGCTCCTCCATGGCCACCATGCGTTGGTTGTTCAAGAACATAATGTCTGAAAGAAATCATGGCATCAGAATACATCATATGATGGATATATGATGTCTTATCCAAATTGCCAATGAGAGAAATGGGAAAAGATGGTGACTAAGGACTTACTCTGCCATGCTTCGTTGAAGAGTTGCCAAATATCATTATGTTTCTTTTCCTGTACGCTCTTCACAGGTTGCAGCATTTCCTGTAACAAGTAAATACTATCGACTGCCTGCTGGACAGAAGTAGCAAATCTTATGTGAATCAACGAAACACACCTCAGATATCTTTGAATTCTCATGACCTTCTAACCTAGAAATTGAAGCAATGAAAACAGTCATAGAGTAAATTGCAAAATGATAAGCATAAATTGAAATAAAATGAAACTAGGCCCAGTCCATCTAAAAAGATCCACTAGACAAACCATTGCCTTCATTCTCCTGGAGATAATGTCAAGATGATTTGTTAGTGAAACAGAAGTAAAATGTTAGTATCCAGGTACTATGCTTCAGAAATGATAATTGCAGCGGTTAAGAGGAAGCGGGCACAAAGTCACAATTTGGGAAGCAACCAATCAGTTATCCACTTATCCTAAGGGCTAAGAGTAAGTTCAAATTTGAAAGGAGTTCAGGAGTGTTTGCAAGGAAGCTCTGTTCGTGACATAAGAGTGGTGAGTAAACAGGGATAGGAATACTCAAAACAGAGAACTGCTTTAGGCACGGATCACAAAGATGGGTACAATTTGGGCAAAGAGAACCTGAACGGATATCTACCTATGATTTTTTTTTAAAGTTTCACCATGATGAAAGCTATGTTCTTAGTCTAAGAAGCACGGACACGTTGACGGGCTTCACGTATCCGTGTCAATCTCCAGACACATGTCAAACATGCCTAAGTAAGTGTCCACTCTTTTAATTACTTTTGATCTACTTAGACACATGGTGGACACTTTAGGACACGTTGGGATACTCTTGAACAAAGTAAGGACACATTAGGAGGTCAAACTACAATTTTTAAACTTGGCCCGAAGTCAAATTCCACTGAAGTGTAGTTCATGAACAATCATATAGTTACCTTAAGAGTTACATATTGATAACGTGAATACTATCTGTGGTTAATCTTATAAAAATCTTGTTTTTGATCTTTTATATGAATTCAATCATTCATAAGATACATCTACAGTACAAAAACGTTTTCCTATTTTCCAGTGGCGGACCCAGGAATTCCATATACTGGGGGCACCTATTATTTATAATTTTGAAAAATATTTCTCTGTATATATACCACTAAATTATCGCTCAATAATTGAATATTAATCAATCATTCTATTCCGCAACCAATTTTTGATAATCTTCATGTTTGAAAATACTCTTTCAACTGTCGCGGTGGCAACCGTAAAATTAATACTCTAGTAAACTAAAGAATTTAGTAATTTGATTTTCATAATATTTTGGATTGGGAGGAAAACACACAGAGATAGGACAAAAATAGAGAAATAAAAAAAAAGAGGTAGAACAAAAATGGAGAAATAAAGGAAAGAGGTAGAACAAAAATGAAAAAATAAAGGAAAGAGAGAACAAAAATAGAAAAAAACAAAAAACACACAAGCATTGGCATACTGGGGAATCAAACCCAGGTTGCCTCGAGCTTTTCACAGCACACATAACCCCTCCACCACACTACTGATTAGCACCAATGTAGGAAACTTTTACAAATTTATATCAAAATTTTATTTTTTTATTATTATTTTTTAAATGCGTGGGGGCACATGACCCCACGTGCCTCCACGTGGGTCCGCCCCTACTATTTTCTACGTGTCTGTGTCCTAAAATTTGAAGAAATGACATACCTAAGTCTCTGCATTGTGTCTTTTCTGTGTCCATGACCATATCCATATCCACATCAATATCCGTGCTTCTTAGGTCTCAGTTGCGTAGAGTTCAAGAAATATCAAAAGTGACTTAGATGTCCAATAATATCAAATTACAAAGGGATTCATATTTTTTAGGCCAAAATGCTTGAAGACAGCCTACGAGGTCCAAGTCACCTAAATATGGTTATATTGCTTTGCTCATTTCTCCTCTCAAAAAAACTTGTCTCTAAAATTTTTGACGGCTTCATCATTAGTGTTTTTCGTCTTCAGTGATTTTTTAATCAATTTTTTTGTTTGTTTTCTACTTTTTGAACGTTTGCTTTACCTATGTTCAAAAAGTGATTTTTTTGAAAAAATATTGCTCCAAAAATTTGACTAAAGACGAAAAAATACGCAAATCTTTGCAACTTTTTTTATCTCAAAAACTTAAGAACGGACAACCAACTGTTTTGGTCAACGAAAACTGAAGTTGTTCGTTTTGAGTCTCAAAATTTTACTCCATCTATCTCTCTGCTCACATTACTCTTAAAAACCTTCCTCAAAACCCAAACCGAACAGGGTCTAAGGGTTGGTTAATTGGTCGGATAAGACATGGAACTGGACTACAAATATCATGTACCACATTTGCGCCATCTGGATGCAATAACTGGTGGAGGGTTAACATTAATGTTGGACAAAGAATCCCAAACAATCATATCATAGATTTTACAAAATAACCACAGTGAATTATACAGTTTAGAAGGAAATGCAGATAAGATAGTGGCTCAATTCGTGTTCATGGAAATCAACTTCATTGAAGCACGAGTTAACAGAGGTATGGTAGCAAATTTCATCAACAATTCAGCAACCTGAGTAACATACTGCTAAATTATTTACCCAAAAAAAAAAACATACTGCTAAATCAGATGATATATTAGGTTATGAAGTGCGAGTTCGTACCCCAAGCAAATAACCGCAGCGCGAGCTTTAACCGGTTTCGAAATGGTTGTACTGCTGATCTTGGGAAAAGCAAAAGGAGAGGGGAAGGGGATCGCCGTGTGTAGAAAGATGTTCATAACTTCCTTGTGCAGTCGTGTAGAGAGAGACTGTAGGAGGAGGATCCCAATCACTGTACTCCAATCCACACGAGAGCAGGGGGATCTTCTAAATGATGTGCGCTCTGTCTCGTCTCGAGAAGTTTTTCAGTCCCGGGTGGGCACGGCCAAGTGGTGCCGAGCATCATTTCAATCGTCCAAGCGTATTTTGAACGGTTCAAATCTGTTTGTGTAATTTTTAAGTATAAAATTATAAAACACCCCCCAAGCCCAAACAAATATGGGCTGTCCAAATGTCAGATCTGTTTCGGTAATTTTTAAGTGTAAAATTATCAAAACACCCCTCAAGCCCAAACAGATCTGAGCCGTCCAAAACATATTTGGATAGTCAAGATACGTGCTAAGTACCACGTGCATGTGCCCACCTGGCACTGAAAAATTTCTCGTCTCGCAATCATCACACTGCATTCGCACTTTCAAACTCTCAATTTTGTCCTGTTTGATTTGGGTTTTAAGGGATATTTTTTAGAGTAAATAATGAAAAGAAAGAGAGAGCCAAAATTTATTGGAGACCGAAGCCAGAAATTTTGAATCCTCCAAACAAACAAGGCCTTTAATTAGTGTAGTTTGAAATGTATTTCAGAAACATTTTTTATTTTTGCGCTTGTACTCTCGCTCATGCACTCGAATAGTGTAAGTTAGGGACCATGAGACACAAGTCACACGCTCCATACGTTCTTGCTTCTCGTGACTGGATATGTTTTTTTCCATTATGACAACTCAAGTTCGTTTGATTGGAAATCGTTTTGGCCCCTTCAACGTCAAAACCATATATTTATTTATAGAGAAAATGACGGCTAATGACGTGTTTTGATAATTAATACCCACTAAAGATATTTTCAATATTAATAAATATTTTTAACAGGTATTAATTATCAAAACACGTTCTGGACCGTCATTTTCCCTTATTTATACCCCATAAGCTCATAATCTAGGTTCAGTTTGCTTCAACGTAGTAATATATATCTTACCTAAGAATTATTTGGGAAAGACCGATTTTTTGGGTCTTCTTTGTAATCTCAATGTGAACTTTTTCAACTATGGCCTATATTTTCATTTTACTTGTTCTCATCGAGATCAAACAATGTGATGTAGAAAATTTGACTCAAATCTAACAAAAATTAAGAAAAAAACAACCAAAAAAGATTGTGCCAAAAAAATCTATATTATAAAATAGAGCGGTTTTTGTCTATACATATAAACCCAGCATCCTCTACAACCGTCCGATCAATATTTCATGTTAGTTGTAGCCGTTCGATCGAGAAGATACTTCCTAATCTAAACTCCCCTAACCTTATGACCGGTAAATCTTTTCAATTGATTGATTTTACGTTGTTTCCTTAACAAGATTTTCCTATTTAAATTTCCTACATCCAACTCAATAATTTCCTTTTAGGTTGATTTTTCTACATTCAAAAAGGAAACAAACATTTTTTGATTCATACACTAAAAGGAAACATTCTTTGTTTTTTAAAGTTGATAATTGTTGTTTCTTTAAAACGGGGTAGCATTCACATACATTTTCCTTCAACAATGAATCTACGTTTTCCTTAATAATCTAATTCATAAGCTTCTCTAAGAAGAGAAGAAATCAACTTCCTTTCTACCTTGATTGGAGAAAGAGAGAGGGTCATTACCTTTGCTTTGTCAGAACAAAAGGTAATCAAATCTTTTTATTTTTTTTGTTATTCTAATGTTTGTACATGTTCTCTCCCTCTCTCTAGGTTAGATGTTTTGAGGCAATTTGGAGTCATGTTATCTGGAGTAGTACACTGTTTCTCTCCATGGATAATTTTTTTAAAATTGTAATAAAAAATGTTGTGTCGCGCCTTTTTTTTTTAATCGGCGTATTGTGTCGTGCCTTCAGGCATGGGCAATTACGAAATCCATGATACTGTTTTTGGAGCTTTTCTATGGTCATGACAGTATTACTATTAATTGAATTAGAGGTTTGGTTTGTGATGATATTGATTTTTATATTCATAAATGTGTATGGCTTGGTGTATGACCTGCGTAATTTTACATGTCTTCGTAATTTTACATGTCTTCCAGTTCTTTGTTAATACAAATCTTGCTTATCCACAATAAAGGCTTTACTACTTATTATGAGTTAATTGTGGGATTAGGAATTTGTGAGACCGGTTGTCGGTCAGATTTTGATTCGCTAAATTATGATTAATATTGTAACGACCCGAATTGGGACGTTACAAATATAGTTGGGGTTCTGATTATAATTCTGACCCATTGTCGATTTCGGTCAATCAAGGGCAAGGACTTGAAGTTTTTTTTGTAGTCCAAGATGTCATTTGTTAATAGGAGTAAAAAAAAGAACATTTTTATTTTCCTTTCATGTGCTTCCTTTTTGATAACTCAGATGTCCATGCCAATTTTCGAGCACCTCAACTAATCCTGAGAGCTCCACTGCCCATTTGCAGGGAGTTGCAGAGAGTACTCAATACTGACAATGCCTCAAAGAGATATGAATATGTTACCCCCAACAATTTGATGACATGAATATGTTACTTTATTGATGATTGTCGGGAAGTTGTAGTTGATATAGCTGCTATGGGTTACTTGACTCTCCTCTCTACCAAGGTAATTTGGCGCTTTTGGCATTTTTGTTTGTGTTGTGCCTAGCTATAAAACGTGCAGGGGCGCGCATGTGGTCTTATTGCACGTGTTGGAGTTAATAAATTGTTACGTTGAGCTTGATTTTTCTTAGACTTTGATTGTGCTCTAACGTAGACGGGCTCACTTGAAATTTAACAAAATGGGGTACCTATTGTCATCTATTACTTCTCTAATTCTATTCAATTTTGGGTTAAGAATACGTTGCGTCGTGCCTTCAGACACGGGCATCCGCTAGTCACAAATAATTTAGGATAAAGGGGCCTGTAACGTGGGAGCCCAATCGTATAGGCAACTTACCCATCTCCCACAGCACACCATGAATAATCAAAACATGGTTCATAATCATGATTTCCAAAAATTCTAATATTAAGGTTGCTTACATCTTTTTGCATCTGGTGTTCACAATTGTTCAAGATATTTAGCAGATGGGTCAGCTAACTATCCCCATATGATAATGTTAATGAATCAAATAAAACAATCTCATATGATATGATGGTCGTCTTTTTTGTAGTTTGGTAACAATTTCATTAGATTTGTAATTTGGAATGAAATCAGGATGTGAGGCAAAAGAATGTCTCCAAAGCAAAAACCACACAGCGGGTAGGGAGCTCCTATGATCACGCCCAAATGGAGGTTGCTACGCTGGTCGCCCCATCCCACCATTTTTTTGTTAAAAAAAAAGAGAGGCAAAGACCACACCAAACCCCCTTAACTAATGATATTATATAATTCAAAGTAGGGATGAGATTTTAAAAAGTCACACTTGACTCCCTAGACAAATACATTAATGCTAGGTACCCAGAAAGCACCCCAAAAAGGGAAATTCAGGGCCCAGATCATCTTTAGAGTGAATTTGAAACTCTTAATTTTCCTTTTCGGTATACTTTTTGGATAAGTTGTTTGGATACCTAACATTGTTCAAACAAATATGATGTAAAGTTATTGTTTAAAAAAAAAAAAAATTGAAGTTGGGTTGACACGTATCACCCGCCCCTGAAGCTGCTACGCTTGTAACGATTTTTTGGTGTATGGCAGAGAGTTGCAGCCTTGGCTACATCTTCATGTTAGTAATTTGTTTTGTCACAATCATTGGTGTAGTTTATTTTAGTATAGGTTTCTAGTATTGCTCTAACATTTGGCTTGGGAGTTTTAGTTGGTTTCTTACCAGTTGTATAACATGGACATATGCACAAGAGGGGGAGTCTTTTGGATTAGTTCAAAGCATTGAATCAGTTGTCCTATTGTCATACACACTTTCAGTTTTGTAAATACATTTTCTTTGTTTGTAAAACCTAGAACTTTACTCAATCATATAGAAAAACATGGACATTTCACTTGGTTTGGAATATTCCGTAAAAAGATAGTAAATCACAACTTAAGCCCTCAGGGATTTCTTCTGGACATATAAGAGCGCATCTCCGGTTCTTACTCAATTTTTCCTTCGAATTTGGCTATTTTTTTAGTAAAAGTTCCAATTGGTATGAGCATCTCTTTCCCTTTACTCAGATTTTGAAGAGTTCTAGCCGTCCACAGCCACTACACCATTCCTCGCCACAGTCTTGCCGCTAATCAAGTCACTTTCACATTTTCTCGCGGTTGGTGATTCCTATAAAGAAATGGACTGCACATTACACTCCAATATTGCGCGCAGAATCTTAATCAGCAGTTGATCTCTTGAATTTGGTCACTGCGTGCCCTTGCGTAAGAACTAACTACACTTACCAGCACGATAGGAAACTATAAAAATGGCATGGAGATATTTGCTCATCAATGCTATGTGCAATAGCAACTTTGAAAGACATAAAAGAGTGGTTACCGGTTAGGAATTAGGATATTTAGTTGGTGACGTCAGTAGCGGAGCCAGAATCTGGAATCAAAGGTGACACCCAAAATGATGCTCCGGTCTCGATGGGAGATTTATATATCTACCCGGTTATTCCTATTTGTATTTCTAGTTTCCTTTATGCGGATTTGATTGGGGTCTCGTACCCTAGAATTGTAAACTCTTAATTATGTTTTTCTTGTTTTAATGAATCGTCTAGTTACCAAAAAAAAAGGTGACACCCAAAAACATCAATATGTGTAATACCAAAAAAAAAATAAAAATACATGTGTTGTAAGGAGTACTAAGGTTAGCTAATTACGATATTAAAACAAAAAACCAAATGCATGTTCAAAGATTTACGTATTATTCATCAACATAGAACAACAATAAACTCATCTTGTACCTATCCTTTTTTTTACCGATAGTATGCAAATTTAATGTGGAATCCATCTCCAATTTTCACATAAATGATCCAAGGAGTTTATTTTGTTTAAACCAATTTTCTAAGGGTACTCCATGTAATTAAAAAATTAGCTCAATACTGGAAGGGCTTAGTCAATTCATTCAAATTTTGGTTAGGTTAATAATATGGTCGCTTTGCTGCTATTCAAAAAAAAAATTTATTCAAATTTTGGTTGCTGCCAATTTAAAGACCAAAAATTTAATTAACAAATCAAGTCTGTATAGATATCCAATTCATCAATTGATTTTGTATGAGTACACTTAAAAAACTATTTTGAACAAAAATGAACTTCTTGGATCAATTATGTGGGACCTCAAGATGGGCCCCACACAATCTATATCGTCTCAGATCGGGGGTGGTACGAGCGACCTCCCCCTTTCAATGGCTAGCTTCTCCCCGGGATGACGTTTCTGATCGGGGGTTGGGACATGAGTCCTCTCCCTTAGCTTCGTCCCTGGGTGACGTGTAGGGCTACTAAAGGAGCCAATCGAAACAACGGATCAAAAAATCCAGAGCTCTGACTTGGCATAAGGGGCCAAAAAATCAAGCCTTTTCATCAAGAGTTGTATTTATCATTCCTTCAGTCTCTCGATCGACTCTCAAACGTCGTGACATAAAATCAGATAGTCAACTAATTGTCGTGCATAGTTAACCGACTAAAGATCTTAATCAATTTTCAAGGTCGATGTCAACAAATTCAAAACCTCATACATATAAAGTACTTGAATTACTGTCACGGTTTCCGGAAGAGATTGAATGCTTCCTGCTGATGGCAGAAACGGTGGGATTTCCACCACAGTCATTGTGGGCCCTATACACCATGCGTTTAATGTTATGATTCGAATTGTTAATCTTGTAGGGCCCATCTAGCAGTATATTCACACAAAAATAAGCTTATCAGACATCGATAGATCAATCAAAAGTTGAATTTTAGTTCATAAAATGAATGGTCCGATTCTATCAAGTTAAACTGTCCATAACCATCCATTTTATAAATCAAAATACAATTATTGGTACATCTATCTATGTCCAATCAAGTTATTTTTTTGCGTTAATATGCTATTACGTGGGTCCTATAAGATGAACTATTTAGAACACCAATAAATGCATGGTAGGGCCCACAAGACGTGGTGGAATACCTACCGTTTCCAGGTAGAAGTAATTTCTTTGCGGAAAGGGAAATCGATATGGGATTGGGAGAGTAAGTTAACTTTGGGTTTCTAAAAAAATAAAAATAAAGGGCCCGGGTTTCTAAAAGCTCACATGTAGCTTACTCATCCGATAAGGGCGGATAGAAGGGGGTGCCAAAGGGTGCCCGGACCCTACACAAATTTAAATATTCTTTTTTATTGTACTATCTTTTTCGGGTTAATTTAGAAAAATTCTATGAAAAGGGACCCATATATACATGCAAGTCCTTTGATAAAAAAGAAGTATTAAAATTAGTATATATGTGTGAAAAAGCTCCTTAGCTATAATTCGAAGTTATCAACAATTTTTTGGTCGCGTGTGTGAAATACAATGATAACTACGTATATACACACTACTTGGACCTACCAAGTAGCATTAATATATATATTGGCAATTACATTTGTTATCACCGTAAAAATAAACGTGATTCGAGCTCCTGGTATGTACAAATTCTAAGTCCGCGATTGCATCTGATTACACTAGCTACTTAGAGCATTCCCATTGTAATAAGCAAATGGATGTGAAAAAGCAAATTTAACAACAATACTCAAAAAATATCCCACATTGTAATAAGCAAAGTTACAAGTCTTTTAATAAATAACCAAATTCTACTTATTCCATAACCAAACTTGGCAACTTTTATCAATAACCAAAACTCAATAACCAAACTCAAAACTCAATAACTCAAAAACACCCCACATTGGAATCGTCTCATCGAGACAAATAATTTGGTGTGATCAGGTGTGTGATTGGAACTCGTTTGCAATTGGACAAATGTGCATTGTGTATTGTGAGATTTTTTTTTTGTTAGGGATGCAAAAATAACCAATGTAGAGGTTGTTAAGTTTGATTATTGACTAAATTTATTCAAATGCTGACGTGACACATTTTGGTTATTGGTTTTAATTATTACCATTGTGGATGCTCTTAGCTAGTAGCTAGCTTTTCGGTAACACTATCAAACTCCAAGGGTTTGGTCAAGTGGTTGTGAGAAAGCAATAAGTGCTCTTCCATGAGATCACAGTTTTCATTCCCACGGAGGCCAAATATTTCAAACTTTGTAGCCACTCGGGGTAATACCCGGTCGTTACCTTCAGGGCCCAAAATTAGTCGAGGTGCACGCAAGCTGACTTGGACATCCGATTTTAAAAAAAAAAAAACCACTACCGTCTTGAATCCGCAAAAGGTAGGTAGAATACTGTCAGTTCAAATTTTGTGTGGTGTGAAGAACCACCACAATAAATCCGATCTAGTATTGATATACTTGTCGAGAAGCATTTAAAGAGTCCTAGCTTTGAGGGCATGCATGGTGATTGTGATGCTTTCTCAAGTTCGATTTGAACTACTCCTCTCTAGCTATCGCCATATACATGCATGAGTACCGAACACAAACAACTTCAGATAAGGGTCGGTGTTGGCTAAACTTTTGTTTTTTTTTTTTATAACTCGGGTGTTCGGACTGGTTTATGCGCTATTTTATTGTCCAGTACGGAGAACTCATTTAAGGCCGAAGCAATCCTCGTATAAAGTGACTCATGAAATTATTTTTTTGTATTTATTTTTTCTTTCTTTCTTTCTTCGGGTTTGAAGGTCAGTTGTGTCCGGGTCAGTTTGCGCATACCTATCATTTACTTTGTCACTATGGCAAGTAGTGCGAAGTTATAAATGCTCGGGTTTCAATGTGTGGACAAAGATTAGCTAAGTCACACATATACAGAGCTCACTCATATGCAATTATCAATTAGTGAACGTGGAAAGAGTCTCGGCTACGAGGGCAATGTAATTTTCAAAATCTTCAATGCCAACCCCTCCATTGTAAGGAAAAACGATTGTGATGGCTCCTTGCAAGTTGTACGTACGTAGATCAACGTGTGCATTTATAGTAACGAACCGATAAAATTTATTGCGAAAGTCTGCAAAAAATAGTAGGGGAGTGATTTTCGCAGTCTTTTTCCTTATATCCGCGTACTTTAAACACTTAAAAAAAGAAAGAAAGAATGTGAATATAAAAAATGAGAGTGTGAAAATCATTTCCCAATATAGTTACAAGTATACAGGGGGATGCCATAGCCAACATGGTCGGGTCGGCTGACCCCATGGGAAGGGATGGAAATACTATTAATTCTATGCTATACATTTATGTTGGTCAAGAAATGAACCACTAAAATTCGTTGATGACCCCATGCTAACTAGTGTGCAAGCTGAAAGGTGCTAGGTAATTTCTTTTTGTTAAAACAATTCACAGCTTCTTCTTTTTTATATTATTAATTAAAGTATTTGTGTTAGTTTACGCATACCTTAACTAATTTTTGGGGACTCAATCTCACTGTCTACTAGCACAGAGCCTGATTAAAGTTAGGCAATGCCCTGTATAGATTGACCCATAAGAGTTGATAACCTTTAGGAGGTTTCGAACTTGAGACCTTAAGAAGGAACAATACACACCTTTGTTAAAAAAGAGAACATAAAGTTTCATCACCGAAAAACTATTTGGGTAAAGAAAAACTAGGATTCGAATTTACAACAAGGCATCTCAGACTAAATTTAGAGTTTCAAGTGGGTATGAGAACAATTGTGATTTGAGAGAATTTTTTGGGTTAAAAAAAGTACACTGTAGAAGTATGTAACGCTATCAAAATCGATATCGTCTTCCTATCTACTTGTTTGAGACCAATTTAATCATTTAGCATATTATTTGAGAGCTATTATTTTTGCTGGTTAATAGCTAATTTAGAATCAAATTTTTCAAAGAAACCTTTAAAATTGAATTAACCTTCAATTAACAATTACTGTATAAACTTTGGTTGAATGTAATTAAAACTCGAGAAATATTTTCGACCCCATGGAATAATATTCCTAGAGTCGCCACTGCAAGTATATGGAGCGTTGGGCCCAAAAAAAAAAAAAAATTACTCGTGGCAATATAGTTTGCATTTATTTATTAATTTTAATTCTAATGTGTGCTCGATAACGTATATCAACGACAAACAGAGAACGATACACTTGAGATGGCGTCTCAACTTGTTAAGGCGGCAAGTGCACCCATTTGCTCATCTCATTTTTTTAAACATATATACATTGACCTGCTAAAGCCAAATTGCAACCAAATTTGATACTCCCTCTGTATCTAAATGAGTGTCCATATATTACTATTCCGGATACTTTAAAAAATCATTTATATCTTTCAATCTATAATGCAAAAAATATTAAATATGGATCATGTTTGATAGATATCTCAATTAGTTTTATTAGACAAAATTTTTTAAATCATAAAAAAAATATTATAAATTGAAAGATATAAACAACATAAAAATAATAGAAAAAAGTGAAAGTGGACTCTCATTTAGGAACGGAGGGGGTATCAAAGATGAATTTGTATTTTTTTGCCATCAACTTTAACGAACTGATAGTGCGCGTCACTTTCTCCTGCCATATACTTTGTCAAAATTTAACTTTGACGCTCTTTAAATGACTCGTGAGTGAACTTGGTCTAAACAAATGCTAAATTCAATGTATCTTTTCAAGTTGCCATTCTCGACCTTACGCTTGTGGCAAATTGAGAACCTAGCTACGATCAAGTCAATGTTCTAGTCCAACTCAGGGTTCGTTTCATTTGGATTACACCAATTTCTGTTAGTTAAATTAGGCATTTTTTGTTTGAAGTGTCTAAAACGCCTTCACATCTTTCGTTCTAATTAAGTAAGGATATTCTTCTTTAATTTTTTCTATTTTTTGAACTTTTTTAAAATCATCTCATCCAGAAAACGATGTGGACCGTATTTTGAAAAAGCCTACTAATAAAGACAAAAAAAAAAAAAAAACAAGAACTCGTTTGTTTGTCTTTAGTTTTGGTGTTTTTAGTACGCAGAGTTGGTCCAGAATTTAATTTTGTCATTTGAAAAAAGTAACAGTTATGAAAAAAAAAGGAGTAAAGACGAATATATTTTGAGTATTATATATATTGTCTTTTTAGAGAGGCCAGACGTGGCTATTTTGGCATCTCAAAGAAATTAAGGCCAACATTTTTTCAGAAGCTTTTCGTCTTTCATTGAGCTTCCTTCAAGTGTAGAATTTCTTTCCTTCTATTTTGTTTTTGGCTTTTTTACTTTGTAGTTGGCTTAGTCTAGATTCACTTGAACAAAAAAAATAAATAAATACTACACTTACAAATTTTGATCAAGTCCATTGCTAAAATTGATCGCTAATTTCTGCTCATTTTCTCATAACTGAGATATATTGTCTTTTGTCTTGAATAAAAACCTCGATTTTTATAGTGTCTAGGTTCTTGTATTCAATATGAACTAACAAACTACTTTCAATATATATATAAAAAAAAAAGAGGAAAAAAAATTCTCTAATAGTAAAATTGATCAACTTGTAATGAAGGTAATTAATTACAAGGATGTTGATGCGAAGTTACGGTATTTGTTTAATTTCTGTTCGGCTGACAAGTATTTTAGGCAATGTACGTTGATGTTGATCTTTTTTTTGGTACAAATTAATGCAAAATGAAAAATGCATTAATTTTTACCCAGTAACTTTACAAAATGGACACTTATTAAGGGACAACCAAAAATAGAATATTCGACTCTAAAAAAGGGACGAATGGAGTATAATTTATTTGGACCAAATCGTCTTAGTTATTCAACGTGTGTGTATTTCGTGTTGGTTTGGCTATCGTTTTGCCAGCAGCTGGTATAGCAGGTTAAGTCATTAACCAGCGTTTGTTGCATCTTTTGTGTCGGTTTTGGCCGCGCTAAGGCAAAAATTTTGTAGCATGTTGTCTAAAAAATAAATCGGGATAGTAAGAAAGTGACGTTCTCGGTATTTCGGGAATGATAAAGTACCATCGACATCCATTAAAATTTAGCTGATTATTAAGGCAAACATGGTCGGTCGGAGAGATTTGATGGGTCCCATAATCTTCAGATTGCCTTGCCTTGTAAATAAGTGGAAGATGATTGTAGGTCCCGACCCCGACTACCATCTAGGAGTATTGGAGTGATAAACGAGTCAAACGAGCTTAAGCGTTTGAGTACTTGAACTATAAGTTGGAAAATTTAATGAACGTACTTCAACTATATAGGTAAGCTTGGCTTGCTCTTGTACGACATGATGATCTTAAACGAAATTTAAAGGAGCCGATCTCAAGTAACTTGGAGTTACAAATATTATGGGCCGAACAAGTTGAGTAATAATTTGTTCGAATTTAGTTTCAAAGATTAACGAGCTTCAAAAATTTGTTCTATTTTTTTTTTGCTTTGTAAAAAACCGATTTTAAACCTGATTCTAAGGGGTGAGTACTACGAGTTCAAGCTCAAGTAGCTTTCTACACTTTATCACGTGCAATGCAAATTATGCCATGTCAGTGCATCATGTGCATGTACATAGAACTAGTACAACGTAATATTTGCAAACCATGTGAACTGTAAGGAACAAAAGGCTGTGGAAGTGAAGAAAGTAACTCCTTCACCGAAACAAATAAAGTTAATACGGAGTACTTCCGACAAAAACCAATCTTGGGCATGGGCTGGCGCAGGGTCGATCTTGGCATGTGGCTCGGGTTTTAATTTCAATTTTTCTCTCCAGTAATTCTTGGGGCTACCACACCCCACATGTAAGCGTACGTGTGAAAGGACTGTGGCTGTGGAAATTAGTCTGATGCACACGCAATTAGTAATAAGTTGGTTTGAGACACATCGCATTATCAATAAAAAAAAAAACTGTTGGTTTTTAGTCTTCAAGGACCTACCTGCGAACTTTATATGGTTGTTCAATTATTGAACTTCAATTATATATACCAGCACGTTCGTGAGTGTGTAAGCCTAGCTCCCTGTTAGATCATCTTCTAACTGACTGGGGACCGACGGTGTACAGACTAGCATGCCGGGCCCATTCCGGGTTCCACATGGATAATGTGAGCCTTTAAATAATTTTAAAATAATTTTTCAAGTGGCTTCGTGAAAAATCAGCCCAACCGAATAAGTTTAGATACTTGATCCAATCTTCAAATTTTTTAGTCAGATTATCCGCGCAGGACCCGAAGTGGTCGATGTCTTGCAGATTATCCATGCGAGACCCGGTCCATGCACCATCGGTTCCCATATGGTCGGTGTCTTTAGTATTTTCGAAATGATAGCTAGTACTCTCTAGGCTTTTGGCCTTTGGGAGCGTGCACTAAAGTTTATTAGATTGTTAACCACCAACTTATCTAAAAGCTTAAGCTGTTAAAGAGAGGAACAACTTTATTATTTATACCTTCAACACGCCCCCTCACATGTAGCCAGGCTCTCCTCCATAAGCGGGCTAAACACGTGTAAATATTTTAACATTAGGTAGACAGTGAGGTTTGAACACATGATCTGTTGCCTGCTTTGATACCATATTAGATTGTTAACCACCCACTCATCTAAAAGCTTAAGCTGTTAGAAAGAGGGACAACTTTATTATTTATACCTTCAACAAAGTTCGGATCATCATTAATGATCCGAGTGACATCTCCCATATGAGAGAAATCTCCCTAATCTAACTCTGCAAAACTCCAACGCTTTCTTCCTATCAGTGATTTCCTCGACCAAAAGAAACAGCCAAATCCAAAAACAAGAACACACCGAGCACAACCGGAAGGGCAAAACTGAAAACAAGAAACACACCTCATACCCGCAAAATCTCGATATTAAAAATCCAAAAAGAGAGATGCATCATCCTCGTAATCAACTTTCTTTCGAGACAAACTTTTCCTCAAAGTCATCTACAGCATGGATCATTTCATTTAATTCTTCCTCTTGCATTTCAACAAGTTTCTTCGTATTATAATTTCTTCCTCCTCTAACTTCAATACCTATAGTGTGACATCCATCCAACATCTTGCGAGCTTCCTTAAAGAAAATCGAGAAATTAATAAGGGTCCTTTTTATTTCTAGGATTCAATTTATCGATCTTAACTCCAACCTCCGCAAGATGCCTTTTTCTTTTTAATCTTCCTTTCCAATCTTCTCACTCTCCTTTTCAACACATTAGACTTAACTAGCGACGGCTTTAGATAGGGTATTTCGTTACGTAATGATCCGCATGTGAATCCGTAGCCGTGTCGGCAAACAAAAAGTCTACGGTTCCCGACCAAGGGATTCCGATCAGATTCCAAAGCTTTGCTGGGCTCACTCCGGCCACCAAACGGCCGATCCAAGCCGTCCAAAAATTCTATAAAAAAAACCAAGTGGGCTTACCGCAAAATCAATGGCATCCGATGTGTGTAGGTGCTCGATCCGAATACTCCATGTTTTTGTATATATATGTAGTGTATATACATGGAGTGTTTGGATCGAGCACCTACACATATCAGATGCCATTGATTCTCGCTTCAACCCACTCATTTTTTTTTATAGAATTTTTAGACGGCTCAGATTGGCCGTCCGGTGGCCGGAGTAGGCCCGGTGCGGCGTCAGGATCCGATCGGGATCCCTTTGAGATCGAGAACTGTAGCACCGCTCGTCGGCAAAATCCTAGGATACAAAAGATAAGGGAATCTTTTTAAGTTGAGATATAGCAAAGTGGTGCACCAATGCTTATCCAACAAAAAAAAGGGGTGCACCAATGAGAGCAAGTGCAACAATGCAACAATGTAGACAAAATTTGAGCTAACCACTTAGTCTTTAATCAAACTTAACAACATTTACCTCTACATTGGTTATTTTTGTATCTCTAACCAAATAAATCCCCAGAATACACAATGCACATTTGTTTAATCGCAAATGAGTTCTAATCACACAGTTGACCACACCAAATTATTCATCTCGATGAGACGATTTCAATTTGGGGTGTTTTTGAGTTATTGAGTTTGGTTATTTATAAAAGTTGTTAAGTTTGGTTATGAAATGTGTGGAATTTGGTTATTTACTGAAAAACTTGTAACTTTGCTAATTATAATGTGGGATGTTTTTTGAGCATTATTAAATTTGCTTATCCACACTCATTTGCTTATTACAATGGGGACGCTCTAAGTTTCGGAGTTAGTTTTTTGGTCTTTAATTTTTTGAAATCACTGAACAGTAAATTAGTTGAAAATTGATGGTAGTATTTATTTCCGTGAGAAATTAACCTATTTTACAGAAAAGTTGAAAAAGATAAAAGCTATATATCTGTTTATTCTAAAAAGTCAATTTTTCATTAATAAATGATTATCAAAGCGAATCAGTGTTCTCGCTTTCCAACATTGTTTTTTAAGATAAATTTTGAACACTAAATCTGAAAATTGTCACAGAAAAAGGCTCAGTTTTGTTCTCATCTCTTTTATCAGTTCGAGATTGTTGTGGAAGGAATAAGAAGGATCTAATTAACTTAAAATTAATTGGTAATAGGTGCAATAATTTTTAGATTATACTCCTTCCATCTTTATTAAGTAATTTGTTTCGTCCACTTTTAGAATTTCGGATGTTAAGTAAATTTTTGTCTGTTTGAGTTTTAGATAAACCAAATCTTCTTTTTGCCCTTTCTTTTTGAATAAAACCAACTATTAAAAAAATTGAAGGATAAACGTTGAAAAGTTGAACCTTTTTAGATGCAAGCATTGGGTTCTCTTAAAAACTTAGAATTTCACAATTGAACAAGTAGCAAGCAAGCTTGGGTGGGTTGAAAAGTTGAACCTTTTTAGATGCAAGCATTGGGTTCTCTTAAAAACTTAGAATTTCACAATTGAACAAGTAGCAAACAAGCTTGGGTGGCTTGTGCATCTCCGACCAAGGTTGCCGAATTGGAATTGACATGCTAAGTGAATGAATTCATATTTAAAAAATTGGTCTAAGGTCCACTATAGAGAACTTGTAACTCAGTTAGTCCACTTCTAATGTTTGTAACCTCTCTAGTCCACTAATATAGTTTAGTAAGACCTTAAGTCCACTTTTTTCAAAAAAGAAATTAAACCAAGACAAAAATGTCCTTCTATATAAGTTGTCATATAGAGAGAAACCCTAGACCAAAAACAAATTTGCCTCCTCTCTCTCTCCCTCTCTCTCTCGTTGACATAATCTCTTGTTTTGTTAGAAGCGACGGTCGATATGGACGACCGCGTACCAGTCGTTTTTCAACGGTGATGAGGATGTCGGCAAGGATTTTGGTTGGCGCTATCGATCGAGTATTAAGGGTTTTGGTCTAAGAAGCCAAAATCTCGAGATCCGTTGAAGTCTTGAAGACCTCCACGTATGTAGGCATTCATCGTAGTGTTGGCAGTTGGCATATAAAGCAACCGATGATATAGAGGGGTAGCAGTCCTAATTGTGTTTTTTCCCTTTGTCCTTCTTCTCACTTTTTGTGTCTTTGTCTGCTACTGTATTTTACATTTGATAGGAAAAGTGGAAATGATGTATACTATGATGATTACTCCATTTGTTATTGTTTAAATTCTGAAAGATGAAAACCCACGGAAATGGTATGTCTTGAAAAAAATTGAACAAATTATATGTGCACTTTTTCAACATGCAAAGAACACATATTTGGCATGGTAAAAAGTTCAAATATACACATATAACATTATATGTGTTTGTGTTGGCCAAAAATACGTTTCAGATATCAATAGATAACCTTATATGTCTCAGATCTGTCTTCGTTTTTTATAACGTTCAGAGGATAGATTGAAACATATAAGATTATATGTGCACTTTTCTTGATGTAGTACCAAATATAAGACAAGTGCGCAGATTGGGACAGATAACCTTATATGTTAAGGTGTGGCGGGTTCGAAAAGGGAATGACTCAAAACAGGTTAGAGAGAGAGAGAGAGAGAGAGAGAGAGAGAGAGAGAGAGAGAGAGATTTTTGTCATACATATAACGTTATATGTTAAAGGGTGGTGGGTTCAAGAAATGAAGGGCTCAAAACATGAATAAAAAAAGAAAATAGAAATTTTTATCACGCATATAACGTTATATGTTGGCGTGGTGGTGATGGAGGTGGAGTGGTGGTGGTGGTGGGAGAAAAAAAGAAAAGAGAAATTTTTGTTACACATAACGTTATATGTTGGTGTCGTGGTAGTGGTGGGTGTGGTGGTGGTTACGTGGTTGCAACAAGATCGAAAAAAATGGAAAAGTACATTTTTTGTGTTAGTCAAACAAAGCCCTTGTTTCTTTTACATAGGGTAGTTTTGTCATGAAAATTATTAGTGGACTAGAGGGGTTAAAAACTTTAGAAGTGGACTAATGGGGTTAGAGATATGCTATAGTGGACTTTCCAAAAATTCTCCCATTGATATTTGAACTAAGTACAACTTAGATATCAAATGATGTCAATTGATTAGGTGAAATTTGACATATCACCTCTAATTAAATTCAACATCAAAAAAAGTGGGACTTCGGGTTGGTGTTGTGCAGTGAGGTACACAACACCGTGCTGCGCATCTTTGAGCCGTCGGATCGTACATCTGACGGCTCGGAACTTATCTCGTCAATCAACAATTAAGAGTTGTTCATTGCCGAGATGAGATCTGAGCTGTCAGATGTAAGATTCGATAGCTCGAAGGTGTGCAGCATGATATTGCGCAACCATAGCACAGCACCATCCGGTGTCAAAACTTCTCTTTTGATAACTCTACCCCCAAGAATTACTAAAACGAAAGATAAATCGAAATCAAATTTAAATGTACTTGCGGATCCCAAAAAATTTATTAAAAAAAAATTTGCGCTCATTAATTTTGCGCCCATTAATTTTGCGCCAAATTTTTATGGATTATTTATTTGTCTCGTCGAGAGGAATCGAAAAAGTAAAAAAAAATAGTTTTATCCAAATATTTTGAAAAATAACCACTTTTCAGGGCTTCTTTTTTTTTTTCTTCTTGAAAGTGGTTATTTTTCAAAATAATTAGATTAAAAAAAAATCACTTTTCTGATTCCTTTCGAGGCAAATCAATAATCAACAAAAAATTCGTACAAAACTAATGAACGCGGTATTTTTTTTAATAGAAACAAAACTTCAAAAAAATGCAAAAAGTTTAGTATGTGTACCAAAATAACAACCTTGGCATATTAGTTGGAGTGGGACATTTCTGCAAATATTAAATTTTAACATGTCAAATTATCACTGAGTCTGCCAAAACATTTGATTGATGTTGTTAATCATGTAATACGTACTCTCCGTCACGTTAGTACGTGGAGGACCAGGAATGAATCGAGCCGAGAAGGAATTGGTTAAAATTCCCTTTCCTCTGTTCTATATAAGCCTCTGTCCCTCCTCACCCATAACTCTGCTAACCTCTCTCTACTTTCCCTGAAAGAGTTTCTTGATCTGGGTTTGGATTCTGCAATTTTTCTCGTGTGTTCCATTTTCTTCAGTAAGGAAGAAGAATTTGAAGGGATGGGTGGCACTGATACCGCGCATTTCGTGTTCGGAATCCTTGGTTGGTGGATATTCTTCTTTTACCCACAGAATTTCTTCCCTCACCACTTTTTGTTCTTGTTTCTTTTTGTATAGTTTCGTTCTCACTTGGGTTTCTTGTAACAGGAGATGCTACCGGGCTTTTGCTGTTTTTGGCACCATTGTAAGAATCCTGCTCTCTCTCTCTCTCTCTCTCTCTCTCTCTCTCTCTCTCTCTCTCACACACACACACACACACACACACAGAGACACAAACAGCTTTTGCTATTTTTGGCACCATTGAAAGAATCCTTCTCTCTCTCTCACACACACACACACACACAAAGGCACCATGGAACGAATCTTCTCTCTCTCTCTCTCTCTCGTTTTGAAGTGGGTGTTGTTCACCAAGAAACTTCTGTATTGATGGATTACATGACGGGATTAGGATCTCAATTCAGCGGGATCCCCGTTAAAAGGGAGAATGCCGGAGAATTTTCTTTCAATTCTTCACTCAAAAAATTTTTTTTTTTATCCGCATTCTTCACTCAAAATTGAAAAACAAAATTTCAAGTTTTCAACACTATCTTTATATATTTGTTGCTCAAAAAAAAAGTACGCACGCGTTTTATGAAAGTTGATCATACTTCTACGAGAGAGAAAGGAGCTGTGGATTCCGCGCAATCTTAGTCGTTCAAAAATATTTTGGATGATTCGGATTGAAAATAACCTATTAATGATAACAGATAAATAATCTATTATTAAGATTGAGTACCGTAAATCTTATTCACGGCTCCTCCGTAAATTAGATTCTCTCTGCTTCTACATAGTACAAAAGTAGTTTCACAATCTAAGTGGAACTTGACCAACTTTTAAATCTTTAAAAATTATCTACAATGTAATGTGAACTACTTAGATTTCATACTCCCTCCATTCATAAATAAATGTTTGACTCGTAAATCTATACTTTTAAAAATATGTAAATTTTTTGTTAAAATATTCAAACTTTTCTCACAACTTGAAATAACTCATTGATATTTTTTGTTTTATGAAAGAAATTTAAATTTTTTAACGAAAAATATAGGAACCTCTTTTTAGAGGTCTAAATTTACGGCCTGAGACATTTATTTAGGGACAAATTACAAAGGGAGTAACAATTTCTAGCAAGCAGGGAGTACAAGAGAGAGGGAGAGGGGAACGATCCAACTTTTTTTTCCGCGTTTTTTGGCCTTGACTTAAATCTAAATCTAAAAATTGTTTTTATTTGAATTTTTTCTCATGTTTTAGTTTTGCACCAAACTTTTTTGGGTTATTAATTTGTCTCAACGAGAAGAATTGGAAAAGTAAAATTTTGGCACTTTTACTCAAGTATTTTGAAAAATAGCTATTTTTTAGAGCAAAAATATACTTGGGTAAAAGTAAAAAAAAAATTATTTTTCCGATTTCTCTCATCGAGACGAATCAATAACACACAAAAGTTTTACGTAAAACTAACAAATGCGAAAAAAATTCAAATAAGGACAAAATTTTTAGATTTAAGTTTAAGTTAAGTCCAAAAGAACGAAGCCGATTGACACAAACTTGCTGCATATAGATCGTGCATAGATTTTTGTGTGGGGCCCACCCCGGATCCCTCACAAACAATCCTAACCGTTCATTAAATGTAAAAAAAAAAAAAAATCAAGGGCTTTCGCAAAAAATCAACTCAATCCGATACCTATAAATGCTTGATCCAATCATATAACTTTTTATTATCCTCAAATCCAAATGAAAAGTTAGATGATTGGATCGAGCACCTATAGGTATCGAATTGAGCTGATTTTACGTGAAGACCCTAGAAAAAATATTTATAATTAATGAACGGCTCGGATTGTTTGTGTGGGATCCGGAGTGAACCCACACAAAAATCTGCACACGATCTATGTGCAATTATCTGTGTGAATAGCACAGTTTTTTTTTTATTTTTTTGGACAAGCAAAATGTTGAAGTTACTAATCTAATCATAACACATAAACAAAAGATTTCAAATATAATTTTGTGAGCCAATATGTGGTTAAACTGAATTTTCTTTTAAAAGAAAATGGCACCAACTTGAATGTTTCAGTAAATAGTGAGATTGGTCTTTGATGATTAAACGAGATGTGCGTAAATTGGCTCGAAACTGAATTTTCGAAAAAAATTATTGAATACTTCCCCCTAAAGGAGAACAGAACTATCCATAAAAGTGTGAACCAATTTGAACAGTCATTAGCACCTATTACTACTGATCTTTTGACTATTATCTTAACTGATTGTTAGGATTACGTTTAAGAGGATCGTGATGAACAAATCCACTGAACAATTCTCTGGCATTCCCTACGTCATGACCCTACTCAATTGCTTGCTTTCTTCTTGGTGAGTTCTTCAATGTTGCTTTTTGATTTTCCTCCTGTATTATGCCTTTGTGTGCAGTGGCGGACCCATGATTTACTCAGGTGGGAGCACAAATTCTTAAGGGAAAAAAATTAAGATTAAGCATGATTATGTGAAAAAATAAATTAAAATCTGTCGATGAGCAAACATCAGGTAATTGAATGAAAGATTAATTTTTACATACAATCAAAAGATACATACAAAAAGAATGAATAAAAAGTCCAATTTTTTATGTAATCACAATTCAACATTTAAGATACACAATTATTTTTTCTATAGTTTATAAATTACCTTCTCTTTTTTTTTTGGGTAAGTTCTAGACTAACATTAAAACCTTCAGATTTGAAGTTGCATTTTTCAATCTAATTAAATTTCTCTCAAAGGCCCTTGGGAAGGGGAGGGGGGTTGTGTTGTGGGTGTGTGTGTGTGAGAGAGAGAGAGAGTGTGTGTGTTAATGTCAAGTCCAATCAAAACTCTTATGCATGTGTGGAGAGAGGGGGGAAAAAAAACAGAGAAAATGGTGTCTGGTGTAGCAGAAGGATAGCGGCAGAGGTATCAAACTACTTCTATATCCAAGTACAACTGTTAGTGTTCAATACAGTAGCAGCAGAAGAAACCTTCGGGTGAGTGGCTGCACGTGACCCCATCTATCTTCACTTGGGTCTGTCCCTGTTTGTGTGTACATAAGACTGCAAATGAACCAAGCAATTCGCGAATTCGGTTTGGCTTGTTAATGCTCAAATTAAACGAGCCAAGCTCAAACTCGAATTTTTGACTCATTTAGTAAACGAACTCGGCTCATTCAACGAAAGCTCGGCTAGTTAATGGAGGCTTGTCTTGATTAAAAATGCTCGTTTAGTAAATGACTACGCTCAGCTTGTTAAGGCTCAAGCTGAGCTCAAGCTCAAATTTTTGACTTGTTTAGTAAACAAGCCAAGCCAAGCTCAACAAAGCTTGGCTCGACTCAGCTCGTTTGCAGCCCAGTGTGCATTTCAAATTTTGTATACCATTTCTTACTCTAGAATCTAGATTCAGGAGATGCAAGAATGCAAGGGTATATGGTTGAGTACTATAAAGAGTCGGGGGCATTTTGGCTTAAAATTAAGCCAATATTCTTTTGATCATTTTTTATTTTTTAGTTAGATTCACGTCAAATGCATTGAATTAATCATAGGTCTTGATAAGCGAAATCTAAAGAGTAAAAAATTACGAACAACAGTAAAGAATTCTTGTTCAAAGTTTCTTTTTTCTTGAACTAACTCGTTCAAACTTCAAAGGTCATTAAAAAAAGTTGGTTTTATCAAAACTTTTTCCCTCTCGTCGGAATGAAGTATTAGTCCCACACTTAACAAAAAATCCACTAAGTACCAATAATTCCAACTGGTTTTAAAGAATTAACTTACATACTCAATCCTATTACACTTGCTTATGACAATTTAGGGCCTGTTTGCCTCCCAATTATCATTACTACTACTGTATTTTTTACTTTTGGTTGTCTAACTAAGGTTCTTATTTTTTTTAGTAAGTTTTATTTTCCACTTTACGATATAGGCCATTCCGGATTGAATTCCATGAAAATTCATTATGAAAAATGAATTGAATAATGCATATCAAAAATCACTTCTAGAGGACTTTTTGGGTCCTTGTCACATTTTCAAAAAGTACTCCTTCACAAAAATATTTGGCACGTACTATTCAAACACTCTCACAAATTCTTTACTAGTTGTATCCTTTGTCGAAATGGAACAGGTACGGCCTGCCTTTTATTTCACCAAACAACATGCTTGTCTCGACAATCAACGGGACTGGTGCAGTCATTGAGGCCATCTATGTGCTAATTTTCGTCATCTATGCACCCAAGAAAGAGAAGGGCAAAATCTTGGGACTCCTCACATTTGTGCTCAGTGTGTTCGCCTCGGTCGCCCTCATCTCTATGCTGGCCCTTCAAACTAAAAATAACAAAAAAATCTTCTGTGGTTTTGCGGCCTCCATCTTCTCCATCATCATGTACGGGTCCCCTTTATCCATCATGGTGAGCTCTTAACGACTTAACTTCTAATTCCCTAGTACATACTCTCGTTGTCCCCTTTTAAATATCTACTATGGTTCTGCGTGCTATTTTTAATTATCTATTTTTCTTTATGTATATTGTTAAAAATATGCAATATAGATATTGTTTGTTTGATAGATTTCAATTTTAATTTTTTTTGTCAAACGAAAAATTATTTCTATAAGACAATAATTTTAAAAACATGAAATATAATAGATGTCGAGAGACATAATTCATTGAAAATGACATGTAGTGTCACACCCCGCCCCGTAAACGGCACCCAAAGTGGGCTCGAGTCGGCACGACCACGTGGCATTCCACACAGAACACCAAACCATACCTCATAACCTATCAGAAATAAACACCTAGCGGAAGACTTATCACCTCAACATAAAAATGAGTCAACGTATTGACCAACCAACCATGACATCGCACAACCAAGAAGCAACAACTGCATTATAGTACTTTAAAAATTCTATACTTCAACACATCCACCAATAACTTACTTATAACTTGAATAAACCAATTTCTTCATCAACCACCTACAACGAACTCGACTATCTATAACATCTAAGGCTAACCTCAAATAGAACGCCAGCCTTCGACCAAACTTAATTACAACCTATACAATTTAAAAGCTTTAACTATCCTTAGCTACAACTCCTTACAAATTAAGTTTTGCACCAGCTAAAACACTTCACAACAACGTAACCAAAACCCTACCTGACGCAAGCAAAACACCTCAACACGATGACCGGTAGTGGACCCACTCTAAGCAACCTGCTACGTGGCAGACCAAAAAGGAAAGCCAGAGTGTATGAGATATAAAAATGCTTCACATAATACCACAATACCCAAAGGAATATCAACATGAATACACATCAGCAATGTAACTGAAATACTAGAATGTATACAACAATTATAACTAACATATCCACCCAACTGAGCAATAATAATCAATGCACAACAATATGAATGTAATCACTTCACATGCAGTGGCACGTCTGCCACATTCCATGTACCCAAGACAAGGTGTCCCACATACTATGCTTCCATCCATCGACAATTAGCCAGCATGACATATGACATGGTATGCCTCACACGCTAACCTTCGGCGGTTCAATCAACACCCATCAACTTGCATTTTCATCAAACATGCATATCACAACCAAATCTCGTGTCCCACACACCATGCTCCCAATCATCATCCATTGATCGATATGGCTTACGACATGGTGTGCCTCACACGCAAACATTCACAACATATCAAAAGCTAAACAACAGTAGCATGATATACATCTCTCACTACAACATCTCATTAAAAATAACCATATCCAAAGCTAATCACGAATAGCAAGATATATACTCACTACCACAACAATATTATAGGGAGAAGAACCATATCAAACACACTCACCTTTGTATCGAGCGAGATACGCCAAACTTACGGTTTCAGCATCCCCCAATTGATCGGCTTGACACCTAGCCAGAAGCTAACCATATCAGTTTATTGAACACTTAAATGTCAAAACTAACTCCTAACAACAATCTATAATACCAACAATATATTAACGATGCTTAACGCATACAAGCATGTCCATCTCAAATATTTAGAAGTGTCTCTAAACAAGTGTAGCACTCAAACACAACATAACCCCTACATTTGGTTTGAAATCTACGACCAGCCTGTTGTATTCTGCCTATAACTTCTTATAGGCTTAAAATCAGGTCATGAGACCAATGCCATTAGAAAGTAGACTTTCACTTCATCAATTTCGATATATAATTTGCCTAAAATGGAGTTCGGATGACAAAGTTATGCTTGTCCAAAGATACACACACAACTGCCCAAAATTGCAGATTCTGCACGTCTATCAACTTCAAATCAAAAACTGATTTAACCTAGTACAAACTAAGCCACAACCCCTACATATTCCGAAAGGTATACGAGTCTGGTTTCAGAATCAACAATCCGTGCGCTAACCCAATAGCCGAGCTAAAAGATATAACCATTTTTCCAAAATGTGTTATTGCAGCAAATACAAAACTCAGCAGAGACACACCAACTTATAAAATCCGCCACACTTAGAATATGCATCTAATAAACCCCAAATTTGGTACACACCATTATCACACACCAAAGGTCATCCCTGATTTTTCCCAGATTTTACCAAGTAAGGGAACCTAGTTAAAATCACCTCCAAACTCAAAAATTCTATGCAGCGAAGCACAATTTTCAGCAAAATAGTCTGTGTTCAAAAATTCATTAAAAATGGAATACTTAATATTTTTTGGTAATTCCAACGCCAAAACATCACCAACTTTTCAATCTTTCAGACTCATAAGGACCCATAATCAGGAGGATCGCATAATTATAAAAAAAAAATTGATGAAAGAAGCAGCTCTGTAAACTGTCTGCTCAAAAATAGGAATCCGACCACAGCTTGGTTTACGATTTTTATCTTTTTCTACACTTCTCCAAAATTATGAAAATTTACAACCGTATACTAGACACATAAATGAACATCCAATAAAAATTACAGAAATTTGCAAGATCTCTAAGTACCTTGAATAATTTTGTGAAAAGCAGACCACCGTTTTTCTCCTCTTCTTTCTCTTCTCCTTCCTTCTGCCGCCTCTCTCTCTCTCTCTCTCTCTCTCTCTCTCTCTCAACGTACAAGGGATAAGAATGGGAAGAAATATCTCTCCCAGGATATTTGTAAACCTATAGAAAAATTATCGTGTGCAAGCAAGACCAATTGCTAACTTATGTTTCAATCACAAATTACACACAGGACCCTGACAAGTTCTATTGTTTACGATTTAAACCCCCAAAACACATAGTTCAATTAAAAGTAATTGAAATACCGAAATATCCGGGGCAGGTATTACACGTAGAACCGTAGTGGACACTTAAAATGGGACAAGGGGAGTACATAAATGACGGAGTAAGATGGTGCAGTCCAAAAATCAAAGGGGAATCAAAGATTCAAAAAAAAAGAGCAAAATCCCATTCAAGGGGACTAGAGTGCTCACTAGGCAACTTTTGATATATTGATAATAGATATTTGAGAGCTTTTGCTCCTTGTATTCCCTTTTGAGGGATTTATCACTCTCATGAAAATCTATCAGTTTTCATCATAAGAACTTCAATTCAACTAGGACTGAACATGCAGATTAATACTCCTTTCGTCCTATAATTTTTATCCTGCCTGAACCATGTCATTTTCAAAACTAAAAAAAATGGAATTAATTTTTAGTTATTTTAGACCGTTTTAAAGTACTCAATGAGATTTATTAAAGGATGCAAAAAAAAAAGGAACAGTTTTTTTGGGGGAGCTTTTTCTGGTTTGAAAATAGCATTGAATTTTAGGCATTCCTAGGGTATTGAGTTCATCAATCATACATTTGTGATTCAAGAAGTGTGGTTATAATTTGGGTAGATCAACATGGCTACATAAAATTTAGCTAGATTGGTATATAAACTGATCTGCATAGCAGTTAGTTAAGAGGATTGTTCCAAACTTCAGATTTGTTGATTCATTTGATTCATGTAACTTTGTACAACATTGTGACTTCGCGAGTTCTACCTTATCTAAGTCTTTGCTTGAAGCAGAAAAGGCTATTTTTGAGGATCTACCTTATTTGAGGAAACGTTCATAGTGTCATAAAGTGTGTCTGTCAATGAAGCTTACATGTCTGTAATTGTACAGAGAACAGTGATCAAGACGAAGAGCGTGGAATACATGCCGTTTTTCTTGTCACTGTTTGTGTTCTTATGTGGCACTTCCTGGTTCATCTTTGGACTGCTAGGAAAGGATCCTTTTGTTGCTGTAAGGATTTTTTTTCGTTACAGTAATCTGTTTCTCTATAATCGTCTTCCCCCTCCTCCTCCCCCAACTGGGGTTTCGCTCATTCTATGTTAATTTTCATGGATGCATATGAATATCATGCAGGTGCCTAATGGTTTTGGTAGCGGGTTAGGAGCAATTCAGCTGATCTTATATGCCATTTACCGCGACAACAAGGTTGAAGCCAAGAAACTTGGTCCCGATGAATCGCTGGAGATGGGCCTTGCCAAACCAGATGCCCAGCAACAGCCTGCAGCCCGGCCTGATGAAGAGAAGCAATCAAACACACAGCTATCTGTAAACGGACACGTCTAGGCAGTGTGTATGGTCAGCATATGGACAGTTGTGCCCTGGTTATGAACCCCTTAGTTTTTCGGAATTTAGCTTCCCTAGTTCTGGTCTTTAGCTTTTGGAATCCTAATTTCCCTTGCCCACAATGGTACTAAAAGATAACAGACGTAGCATTTTGTATTCTAGAATTAATTGTTTCTTTCTTTTTTAGGGAATGGCAGTAATAATAATACGTAATAAACAGTAACGGATGAACAAACAGAACAAAAATCTCGATCTCTTTGTGCAGAATGTGTGTTCTTTAGCACATACCAAACCGTTTAATTCAAGTAAGACTACAGAAGTGATGGATCATAGAAATTACTTGCATGCAGAAGAGGTTAAATCCAACAATCAACTCCTGGGCAATACCTTGTCAAGTGGAAGGATGTCCTGTAACGAAACAAAAGAATTGAATCTGCAGCATCCATGAATTTACACGATATTAGTAAACACAAACAATATATTTACACAGCATACATCATAGGCCCTTGTTACTTCAACTGTAAATTTTTGAATCAAGAGGCTAAGAGCATATTCATATATCACAAATCATTGAAAAGCAATTAATTTGGCAGCATTGTAAACTTTATACTCCATTTCAATAATTTTCACCTCTTTTTTAGCATATTATCGCTCACAGAAATGCAATTTACAAAAATACACTACAAGACACCATCTTCAAATAAGTTAATAGGACAAACGAAAGGTGGAGGAGATTTTGAAATTTCAGGATAAAACCTGACTAAACGTAAGGAATCAAGTGGTGTGTTGAACTTTGACCACCACTCACGTTGCTTTTTGCTAAGCGCTCTTCCTTTCCCTGCTTTTTCCCTATTAGCCATAACATCTGCTAAACCCCAAACGCAACAGTTCGCATGCATAAAAAAAAGAAATTAACCTATACACCATCATTTTCAATCGAAGATCCATTGCAGCTACTTCGCTTACATATTTTATGTAGAGAGGCCAATCCTGAGTCCAAGGCAAGCAATTTCCAAAAGCAGAAAACTTATTCCTACTCACCCTAAGGTAGATCTCTGACAATTCTATCATTGCAAGATTGAACCTCTGTGAGAGTCGTTGTGCAGCAATGTTTGTCGGATTGGATTATTCCCGAAACTATAATGAGAGTCAAGATAAGTGCAAGGCCTTCACTAGTGATAACCAGTGAATCAAGTCTAGTCAGTACAGGGTACAGTTTATATAACACGTTGAACTCTGGCTCAAATGGTCTAATTCAGTAGACACTATAATCCTTTTGGGGGGGAGAATGGTAACACTTACGAGGTTTGGAAGACACTTGTACCTGCAGCACATTACAATTGCAAAGGAAATAGATGCCCACATGTTTCTACCTAAACATTAGTTTTATTGATGTTATATACTTTTTAAAACTCGAGGGGTTTTAGAATAACGTTGCACACTATAAATTACTGGTTGCTTTCAAAGAGACAACTATTGTCACAAAGAGCCACCTTCACCCTAGTTATGACTTGGGGAATAGACCTTCACATCTATATTACAATAATCCTACCTTGCAATCCTACCATATAATCTCGTTACACTCTCTCCAACTCATATCTATTCTCAGTGGACGAACATTGGGAGATATGGCTTTGTGATCTGGGGAGTAGGTAGCATCTCGGAGTTGTTGCATGTCCGTTACCACATACGTGTGGCGGGGCAAATACCGACTATAGGACAATGTATTTTAGCTATCTACTGATTTCAGTATACACATATATGATCACTTGATATATAGACTTTTTCATGTAGATGTGATTTATGTGTATATCACGGTTTTTATAATTCTCGTTAAAAATTTCCCTAGGCTTGAGTATGGTTTCCGGATATGAAGTATGTCCGACTATCACACATTTGATTCTCGTGTCCTAGGTCACTAGCCGTCCTATGGATAATCCAGGCTTTTGAATGGTTGCAACATATGATGACTAGTTCAATAATAAATTAGACCATCTATATTCAAGTCCAAGTAGATATGTTGGAGGTATATCCCAATTCACATGGAGCCGTAACTAAGGGTCCAATGCCCCTCTGTTTACTTCATAAATGTGGAAGAATCCTGTAAGATAGGACGTCATTACCAATACAACCAACCGAGTGACTTCCAATTGCAACTATTCAACCTTACATACCTATTGGATTAAGAGACGCATACAATGTCCTAGGCTGCATGTGGAGCATAGATTCTGCCCAAATGCATTGCTAATGTCAGTACTAGGCTTTGCAGTACAAAGGGAAACCGACACACTGTGATGGGTGGATCTGTAGGAAAGAAAGATAGGAGTACCTCAATAGATACATGGATAGTTCCATAAGTTGAGCATCATCCAACCGTTCTCTATATGCGAACGAAAAACCTTCAATACCAGACATACTTGCGGAACCCAACCTGTAAAAACATCCTTCAAGATTATTGAGCCATCAAATATGTCACATGAATTGGAGAGGTTGGCACAATTTCAACAAGTATTGAATAGAAAAAGACAGTTACAGGCATGAAAGAAACAGTACCAAACAGAAACTAAAAAATGAAAACTAGATCTCTATTCGATAATGCAAATGTTGCAAGGATTTAAAAGCTTGGATTGTTTGATAACTCAGCTCCAACAATAGGTCAGCCACATCATTCAAATTAATCCTCTAAGGTCTATAACCAGTTCAACCTCCCAGACAGGCACACAGAATGCAGTATAGATTGGGATCAACCTCTGGTAGTGATTCACTGATTCACTACAATGATCAATTGAGAAAAAAAATGGGCGAAGATTTGAAGAACATACCAATTGGTTTAAATTAAAAAAAGGATACTACAGAAAAATATTCCGAACGAAAATTAGAACAAGAGAAAATTCACAGGGAACCAGCATTTTGGCATGCCAATGCTTCCAGTTACCCTCAATCGAATCACAAGGAAAAATGGGAGAAAAGGCCCATTCGTGAAAGACAGTGGAAGTTTACATGAGAAATACACCAAATTCAATAGATAACAAGAGCAAACAATATGACGAGGTACAATAAAATAACCAAGAAAAAGGATGTCTTTACCATGTCAGGGAAGGGAAAAAGCTGTCCACAGAGATCCAAGGGAGAGAAAACATCATTTGTTTAAGCAAAAATGGATGTACTCAACATCCATTTTATCAACAGCCAATATCTAAGTTTGGTGTTCTTGCAAGCAAAAGGAGAGCGCCATCCATTAATTGAAATAAAAAGTTTTTATACAACATTTTTCCTGACAACCTTTGGGAGAAAGTGCCATTTGCTGGTTGCAGGTAGTGCATTCTCCAATCAGTCTTGAAAGTGCCTAGATGCTTACTTGTTTGAGAGCCTCTCCATGCATACTCGAATGGTGGAATTTGGTGATGTCTTAAAGGCATTTGTTTTAAATTCATAAGCAAGCGATTAGGCAACCTCTTTTGGTATTGCCAATGTTTCATCTTACCCCATGGTAACCCAGCAACTTGGATTCCACAGCCTTCAAAAGAAATAAAGGACGTAAATATTCACACTTAGCACAATGTCAACTTCACTAGTAAAATCAACAGATAATGGACAACACTTTCATAGAGTTCTGCATCTTAGGCTGAATACCCTAGCAAAACTTATTATCCTCCACCAATCTTCCATAAGAACGTCATTTAGAATTAGAAGTGATATTCTGAATTTAACGGAACCTTATGCTTGTAGTATGTGACTATCTAAACAACATGAATAACCGTGCTACTTGAATTAAACATTGCAGGGAGTCACACAAATATCAGTTCAGTCAAAATTCTCTATGCAGAGACGAGTATTGTTTCTATATCAGTAAACTGCAAAAAAAACCTACACCAAATTTATTGGACCAAGAACAAGAGTCCGTTTCGATAAGTAGATGTGAAATCTGGTCTGTAAATCTATTAGGCCTGTTTGGATGACAAATCAGTCCATGGATTTCAAGGGCAAGTTATGCCATGAATTTCAAGGCCAAGCAGTATGCTTTCAAATGACCCATAAAATAGGTGTTATTTAAGAAACTCCACCTCAGCCTCCCGAATATCAAAACAATACATCGGTAATGCCTTTGGAAGTTTATCTTCAAGCCAGTCAATTGATGAAAGTGTGTGTATTCCTATGTGCATCTGTTAACTCACTCTCTCCTTTTCTTAAACATTTATTGCTCTCTTTTTTCTCTCCCCAAATTCCACCTTCTCTAGTGTGTGAGGATATTGTTCAAACTTCAAACTCCCGTTTTTAGTAACTCCTTGTCTTCAACATTAATGCTCTCTCTTTTAGTGTCTCTTAGGACAAATTCTGCATTATTATGCTAACTTTCCCAATTCCCAAAGTCACTCCAAAGCTAGGATTTTCTCGTGGTTTGAAACGTAGGGAAGCTAACTTAGTCTACTTTCAATCCCATTTGGCTTCGTTCCAGAATATTTCGTACTTCATGAGATATGGGTTGGAAAACAAGTCATTTACGTGATATGGTTGTATCTACCTTCTCATAAATTAAACCTCAACCCCTTTTATATTGATAAGAACTTTTAAAGCACCAAAAGATAGTGAAAAACCCATTCATAAAAATCAGGAACTTTGGTTTACAAAAAATGGTCTTGCTCGCATGATGTTGTCGCTTACTTTCGCAACCACACTCCGGACTCCATGTAGAAGCTTTCCTTCAGATTTATGTTAGTCTATAGTTTGATCCACTACAGTTGTTAGAGGATTTGGTATCTCCTTAAATAACTTGACAGGAGAAGAGGCATGATCTTAGTCTTCGATGTTGCAAACAAAACATTCAATTTTAGTAAAGTAATCCTCATCTTTCATTAGTTCTGTCAAGTCCTTCAAAACTTTATGTATTTCATCAACACTGGGATGAGACTTATCCCCTGCGATAAATAAATTTGTCTTCTCTCCCACTACTATCCAGCTACACCCTGGGAACTTCCTCACACCTTTTTCTTTCATCCTCCTCCTCACAGAGTTAACCCCATCCCAGTTCCCTAATGCAGCATGTATGTGAGAAAGCAGCACGTAGGGAGAAGATTTTTCGGGTTCTAACTCTATTAGTTTCTCAGCTGCATGCTGCCCTCTTATGTCATCCCCATGTAGTCTGCAAGCGGCAAGGAATGTGGCCCACATCATAGCATCGGGTTCAAATTCAAGTTCGTGGATGAACTCCTGTGCTTCATCAATGAAGCCCCATCTGCCGAGAAGATCAATCATGCAGGCACAATGCTCAGGTCTTGGCTCAATATGATAGTGATTGATCATGATATCATAGACTTGGCGGCCTTCAAATACCCTTCCTGCATGGCTACACGCAGTGAGAACACCAAGGAAAGTCACATCATCGGGCTTCACATGGGCCTCTTTCATTTTGTCAAATGTTCGTAGTGCATCTTCTGCATATCCATTTTTCCCGAATGCAACTATCATCGAATTCCAAGAAATAACATCATTTTTAGTATCCATTTCTGTAAAAATTTGAATTGAACTTTGCACATCCCCACATTTTGCATACATGTCTATCAATGCACTACTCGTTAACTCATCCAAGTCAAAACCAGTATGGAAAATGAGAGAATGAACCTCTCTACCATCTCTCAAAGAAGCTAAGAGCGAACATGCTCTCAAGACACTGGCAAATGTTGCTTGGTCTGGCATGGCATTCTGCCTTCGCATTTCTAGGTAAAACTGTAAAGCCTCCTCACTGCAATCATTTTGAGCATGTCCTGAAATGATAGCCGTCCATAACACTGCACTCTTTGGATTTGGGAGCTCTGAAAAAAGAATATTTGCATCTATTTTGCCTTGGGAACACATGTACATGCCCAAAAGGGAAATACTCAAGAAATCATCCTCGTATGCAAGCCCTGCTTTCAGTATAAAGCAATGGATTAGCCTTCCAAGATTTAGTGTAGAAGGCCCAGTGCATGCATCTAGAAGGTAGGCAAAGGTTATTTCAGACGGCTTCAAACCTTCAGCCAGCATATCATGTAGCAGGTATACAGCTTTCTCTAAATTGTGTTGAGCATATCCAGCAATCAGAGCATTAGCGGAGATCACACTCCTCTCCGGCATGGAAATGAAAACTTCATATGCAGTGGCAATAGCCCCACACTTAGCATACATGTCAATAAGGGAGCTTCCAGCGTAAAGGCTAGTTTCTAAACCATATCTGACTGATAAACAATGTACTTGCTTTCCTCGATCAAGCGCTCGGAGATTTGCACAAGCACTTAGTATACTGGCCAAGGACACTTCGTCGGGTGTGATACCATCCGATGTCATTCTCTCAAACAGTTTGAAAGCCTCGTCCTCTTTTTCGTCCTGCACGTAGCCTACTATAATTGCATTCCAAGAAACATTATCGCGGTTCTTCAGTAGCTCGAATTTTCGTCTTGCATAATCTAGAGCACCAGATTTAGCATACATATCTACTAATGCATTTCCAACAAATAAGTTATCTTCAAGTTTATTCTTGATTATATACGAATGGAGTTGCTGACCCATTCCCAAGTTTTCCAAGCAACCACATGCACTCAGAATGCTAGTATAGGTAAATTCATCAGGATGGAAACCCGAAACCCTCATACTAAAGAATAACTCCATGACTTCACCGGCATACCCATTCTGCAAATAACCTCCAAGCATTGCATTCCACAACACAACATTCTTCTCATCAAAAGGACCAAAAACTCTCTTGGCGTCCTCCATTTTCTGACACTTAGCATACATATTAATTAGAGAACTTCCCACATAAACATTAGAATCAAACCCTTGTTTCGTAGCCTGTGCATGAACCTGCAATCCATACTCAAGATTCACCATTCCTGCAATGGCACTCAAAACACTACCCAATGTGGATCTTGTGGATCTAACACAAGCAATCCTCATGTTTTGGAACAATTTGACAGCTTCCCACTCATAACCTCTCTTGGCATGCCCTGAAATCATCACATTCCATGCCACAGCATTTGGGTTAGGCATCCGGGCAAACAATTGGCAAGCATCATCAAGCCTTCCTAGCTCCAAAAAGGCACTAATGACAGTCACAAATGCTACCTGGTCAGGGAAACAGCTTAGTTTCTGCATATCTTCAAACAATTTGACTGCCTCCTCTGGCAAACCAGCTTGAACATACCCAAAAATAATTGCAGTCCAAGAAACTGTATCGGGTTCCTCAGCAGCATCAAAAATCCTACGAGCATCGATCACATAATTGAGTTTAGCATACAGGTCAATAAGAGAACCTTCGCAAAATGAATTGAACTCGAACCCCGTCTTGATAACATTACAATGGACTTGTTTCCCAAACTCTGCATCCATCAGTCTACCACAAACAGATAAAAGAACAGCAAAAGTGTATTGGTTCGGCCCCACCCCGCAATTCCTCATCGACCCAAAATGCCAAAGAGCCTGATCAAGCAATCCCTGCCTCGAGTACAACGATAAAATCGAGTTCCAAGCACATAAATCTACACTCTCTAGCCGATGGAATGCCTTTTCTGCAAACTCAATATTGCCACATTTGGCGTACAAATCCACAATGGCATTACCCAGCCTCCCTTGTGATCCAATCCCAAGCTTCAAGCTCTGTGAATGGACCACTTTACTTGTTTTCGAAGCAAGTGAAAGCCTTTCGGGCATTTCGTCGAACAGCCGGCGGGACTGAATTTGTTTGCATTGGTGGATGCACGTGTTGAGGAGATGGGTATGTATGTGGTACTCGGAAGTTGAGTATAGTTCTGAGCATAAGTGGGCATGCCTTGTTTCTTGTGGGACTGTACAGGAATTTGGTTTGTGTAGCAATCTGGAATAAGCTCTTTTGGCCATCTCCAACAAAGACTCATACTTTTCTCAAATTAAGATTATAATCTGCGAAGAAGCCTTTTGGCACGATGACTACACTTTCACAGTTCCAGATGAATCATCCTCTGACATCTTGTACAACAATCCATGAATGACATACTCGAATTTGTCAGCAAGTGATTTTGACTTGCCCTGAAATTGGAGTAGAGCAACATTTGTTAATGATATTAGGCTTTCAATACTACAGGAAAATTAGAGCAAAAGAGAGGATCGGAGACAAAATTCCAGGCACATCACAGAAGTATGTTTTCCATTTCTTATCTATTTAAAGGCGGAGCTTTTGCATACTCTAAGTCTCTTAAGTCTTGACCATCAAAGTAAATATAGCTCGTCTAAAGAAAATACAAGAGAGGGATAAGGAGTTCAACATGTGCTACAATATCAACAAAATCTCATTTTTATGTATGTCCTATTTGTTAGGTTGTGTACCATCACTCGTACAAATTTGATGCATTTAATTTGGACAACTTGATACTCCTAATTCTGTATCCAATGCATGTAAGATGGTAGGTGCATTGCTTTGAAGGAAGTTGAACCGAATGGCCATGTAGTCCTGTTCCTGAGATTCCAAAGTAAAATAACCCAACTCATCCAATTGGTTGGTGAGAGGATGTCACATCATCACGATAAGAAGGATTCTGCGAGACCTATACAAATCTTAGTTATTTAAAGTGTTTTTCAGTCCAACTATGATTAAACCATCTTTTTTTCATGTCATGGTGTCCACCAATTTGAGTTCAACTTGAATAGTATCAACAAGTAACTACAAGCTGAAAAATATTGGAGGTGCAAACAGGCCATCCATTGAACAGAGAAAAAGGCTACGAGAGATAGCTATAACCTATAAGGATAGATAGCTAGTCACAGCCGATCCATCCAAATTTAGAGTTGGAGCTAATGCCATTCTAAACTTCTCCCCGACATGAATAAGATAAACTTCTGTATTCACATCTAGCAGTATGTGCATATCTTTTTCCTCGCTCTGTGCTTCAATGCAAGAAACTAAAAGACACATTTATGCAACGCATTATTTTCATTAGCCACATTACACAAGCATTACCTTGAAGCAATGTCAAGATTGTGGAGTATGAGAAAATCAGAAAAAAAAGATTCATCATCCATCATGCTCTATCCACTTAAAACCCAACTATGGAAACACCTCGATAAAAGCATACAAAGATGAAAAATCTCAGACACTATACAGCACTTCACACAACCTGAAAGATTCTAGTTGTTGCATTTAAAGCACATCAGAAATTGTATGGAAGAAGAGGTAACTTATACTGGCTTAAGTTTACTAAATTGTCACCTTTCAGATTCATGTGTTCTTGCTGAATGTAATAAGCATTACACCAATTGAGAGTTTTCCCATTAGTAATCAATAGTTCTTGTACATCAACATGCTTGACTCTGAATTTGAAAGTCGAGATTCCGCCTTATCACTAATCAGACAACTTTACATTGCACCTTGGTTCATGAAGCAATACAATTACGGAACCATGTAGGCAGGATACAAAGAACAGGGCTAGAGGGGCAGATAAGATAAAAAGCTTCCGCAAACCAAACCTGAGTTAGGTTAGTCCAATCCCAATCTTAAAGGAAATGTCCCATCACAGACCATGTTCAGCCCACCAGCACAAAGGACAGAGGATATACTGCCATCTTAGCCCCTACTACACTGCCCTCCCGGCCAAGAACTTTCAAGTGCTTAAAAAGAGGTTATATATATGCACTTAGGTTAAATACCATGCTTCACAAATTGGGTAGTACCGTTATAAGACCCAAAGAGATGAGCTAATAAAGAGGCACAGCCAAACGGCATCAAGGGGTGCACTTAAGTGCCGGAGAAAGGAAGGTCAGGAGTTCAACTCCTCTTCAAAGGTGCTAACTAAATATTCTAACAACATTGACTTTCGCCGATCAAAAAAAAGAAAGAGATGAGCTAATAAACCAAGTCCAATAGTGCCAAGGAAAGTTGGTTATACAGGCACTCAAAGTTAAATACCAACGTTACAAAATTGGGTAGCGCCCTAAACAAAGCCCAGATGACCTGACCCGATGAGCTAAGAAACTATGTTCGTGAGTGAGAAACAAATTGGTTTTCTAAGGACATCAGGTAACATGCAAATTTAACCCTAACAACATGTGACTCTCAATTGAAAAAGAGGATTAAACCCATGATAGGGGATTACCAACCCCACAAAGACCATCTAATATGGACAAGAAATAGTCAATATTAACCTGCAGGTGAAGACATACACTCCCATCTCTGGGTTTGTTCTTCCATTCAATAAGGGGTGGGGAATGGGAGGGTGCAGGCAGAAGGCAGTGTCCCCAGATTTCGTGCGTTCTACCCAAAAGTTTTGTAGATCACATATAATGTATGACTGATTGCCTCATCTATTGAAGGCCATTTGAATAGAATGGTGGCATGTTTACAAATTCCTTCTCTCAGAGGAGTAGGTTAAAAAAAAAATTGCACTTGCCAAGATTTCACAGAAGAGTAGGAACAGTAAAATTCCAACACACACACACACACATGCTTCTTCCACCATTTCTAATATAGTTGCAGGTACCATTAACAATCTACAGATAAAAAGCAGAATCTACATGGAACCAATAATGATGCTTCCATAAACATACCTTTGTCAAACTTTTTACCATCTGGATCTAGACGATCGCATCATCAAAAAGTACCTCAATCATCTCGACCGCAAGTTTATCCCTTGAAGAGAAATTTATACCTAATGTAAAACAGCAGAACAATGTTTAATTCTTAACAACAATCATCAATTTACTGAGAATAGGGATTTACATCAACCAACAACTTCTCCTCATCCAACGAAAAATACATCCAAATAACGTCACATGCATCCCCATAACCCATAACAAGAAGCAAAATCAAATCCATTTACTGCAATGTTCATGCATATTCTTATTTCACGATATCCACCTCAAAAAGCTTTTTCTGACTTAACAAAATTCTACAGCATTTGCAATAGCTCGAAAATGTGACCCCACATTACAACCACTACGTATTTTGTCACACCTGAACTTCCCCAATCTCAAGTATCACCCAAATCCATTAGCCGTCTAGTTCATAACCGGGGATATTCTACCAGCACGCACCCACAATGTAGTAATAAGTACATAATTTTGCTAAAACAACATTGATGAAACAAGTAAAGCAATGGAACAGAAGCATAAGAGGAAAAGTGAGTAAGAAAACACCATTAGCAATTTAGCATAGGCATTAAGCAAGCCCATCGATAACCATAAGTACATAATTTTGCTAAAACAACATTGATGAAACAAGTGAAGCAATGCAACAGAAGCATAAGCAGAAAAGTGAGTAAGGAAACACCATTAGCATAGGCATTAAGCAAGCCCATCGATAACCAAATCCACCACATTACACAATCCAAGACATGAGAATCAGTCCAAGAATGATACTGATGAGTGATGACTATTCAAAAGCCTCAAAAAGGTATATACCCGGCAATCCAACACTAATAATGGTCAAAATGCTAGTCTCGCTTTATGTGCCGCTCCTACTTCAAGAGCGGGAAGAAGTTCTTTCTTTTTAGCCTGTTAATATTTGCCTCACCATTTCAAAGAACATAAAAGATCCTCTCGGCATGGGCAGCAGAAGATATAGCTAATATTTTTTAAGTATAAATCACCCCCGCAGGAGCTAGCTACTTTAAACTTGTACCATTGGCGGACATCTTAAAACCTAGAAAATTAAACCCCCAACAAGAAGTTCGGCAGTATGGTTTAGTGGAAGGGGTAAATCTGTTGAAAGGAGTAAATCGAGTATAGGATGCTAAGCAGAAACGCATGGTTTAGTGGTGGTTTCTTACGCACAGGACATAAACAGTCACTATTGGAACTGAAGCAACCGAGAAAAGAAGACCCAAACCAGAATTATCCAAAACAATGCGACGGCTGAAGATTTATGGACTTAAAGTCTTTCTCTTTCTTCAGTACAGTCCATGGTCCCAAACAACCACTCAAAACTAAGATAGTGGCCACACACAAAAAATTGAGATCCAGAAGGGGCCCAACAAAATTACCTCCAACGACCCAAAGCAGGAAAAAGGGCAAAAAAAAAAGATGTGCCTTTACTACTTAAAACATCATTTTGTAACTACCAGTGGTTGCGAAGTTAATTTTCCGGTAATGCAGGCCCTTGCAAGGTTTCCGGGCCCAACTTCTGCGCACCTCCGACTAGTGCCTACAGCCCCTCCTCCATCCGTTTCACACGCTTAAACGTGGGGTGAGGTGGCCCCAAGAGATATTAGCAAGAAGAATTAAACCTGAGACCTTAAGATACACCTAAATCCCACGCCGGCCAAGACCCCAGGCCAACCCCTTGGGTTAGCGGTTGCGAAGCTAGAAGAAATCAAAATTCTAAACGCTTCAAAAATTAAACTCAATAACAGCCTGAATTTTGTGAAACTAAAACCACACTCGGAAAGTTGAAGACCCAATACAAGATCAAACTGGGTCGAGTTCGAACATCGATTCAACACACAGGAAAAGATAACTGTAGAGAGTACGAACCTTGGAGAGGAGTATTGTGCTCAAATTTCTCCTTTACGAATGATATCCTGCAAAGTGCAAACCCCTTGGCCCTAATTCAACGAGGGTTTTGGAGGCCTTTCTGTGAAAATTGCAAGGGCAAAAAACACTGAAAATTTGTTTACAACTCTGCCCCTTATAAAAAATGCTTATTTACACTACAACCCTATACTTCAAAAATCCGCTCTTTGCACCCATCCAACCGATAATGCTTGCATATGGAAAACATGAGCTCTGTGGCTATATCTTTTTCGAAAATGGTAATTCCATTATTTCGAAAATGGTAATTTCATTATTTGTTTACAATATTGTTCTCAACAATATGTTTTGGCTTGATATTAATTTATCCTACCATCCAAAATCTCATATAACAAATGGTCATGTATATTATGTCATCTTTATTTGATTAAATATGCCCCTCTATCTACCAATGCCAGATATGTGATACTTATGACAGAAGTGGTAATATGCCCCTCTATCTAACCCTAGTATTATTCAAGGAAAATTTCTTTTATATCCCTTCAACTTTGACCAAAAATTCGATTTCGGCATAAAAATACTTCGACTTTTCAATTTTTTTCAATATCATCCTTTAGAAGGAATCCATAGACACCGACGGTCGCGCTGGGCCATCTTTGGCCACCGGACGGCCGATCCAAGCCGTCCAAAAATTCTTTAAAAAAAACGAGGGGGCCAACGCGAGAATCAACAACATTCAATGTGTGTAGGGTGCTTAATCCAAACACCTTATTTTTCGTGTATATATGTATATATCCCTAAATGATGACATTGAAAAAAATTGTAAAGTCAAAGTATTTTTATGCCGAAATTGAAAGGTGAATGACCAAAATGAATTTTTGGTCAAAGTCGAAGAGATATAAAAGAAATTTTTTCTATCTATATCTTCTATATCTATATTCTATATAATATGAGAGGGTGGTTTATATTTTCCACCGTTGGATTGGTACATATTTTCTACCGTTGGATTGAAAATATAACTCTCACCTTAAATCTCTCTCTATACATACCTTCTTTTTGAAATTAAAAAGTCATGCCTTTGATTAAGGAAACAAAACATTCTCGAAATTAGAGACTAATTTCCGAGTACTAACTTTCCTTTCCAGAAATCTATAATTAAGGAAGTTATCTATATTCTATATAATATGGGAGGGATATTTTCAAATCTGTACATTTTGTACCCTAGTATCGGTACATATTTTTTTAACAGCTAAGATTTACGGGCAATATAACCATCGACATATTTGGAAATGATTGTACAAAAATAATGATACTTTCCTAGCACAGTCCTCTAATTAAAAATGGAAAAAACAAACGATTACTCTCATCAAGGAATGAATGGTGATTTAGGCAAATAGTCCAAGGGGAGGTCCCGATTTTGCTGAAATGGGAAGGTATTTTTCATTAATTTTAGAAATAATAGTTCTGTGCCACCCAATATGGAGGTCTAGGCCAATCATAATTGAAATATGCATACATATATCATCCATGATTTATGGAGAGAATCATTTCGAAAAGGGAAAAAAGTTTCAGTGGGATGATTTCCCAAACTATAGCTAAGAAATGCATGTGAATTGTATACTATTGGCTTTCATTATCAAAAAGATTCTTTGAATTTTTTTAAAGGATGCCCAATTATTAAATGCTTCCATTCGTATTAGATTCTCTTCGACATTTTCGGTTTTTTTTTTTACTGGTACATCAACGTTGATTTATTAGTTCACCCAATTAAATACCTATCACAACCTTCCCAATCTCATTTGAATTTTCAATCCTTTAAAGAGAAAATAGATTACGGAAATTGTGAAGATTGACTGAAAGTTTTCACTCCATTATTTGTGAGATGATCTTCTCCATATGAAGCAAAAAAATCATATCACGAGTTCTGTTCCATTCAAAAAAAAGTAATGGGCAGCTATTTCTCATGATGATGACCTTGAGGGGGAGATAGGTAGAGTAGACAGTAATGCTTCCATTCTTCATCTCCTTCAAGATAAAACTTTTTATGCGTATAACTTCAAACTTTTAGTTTTTAGTTCGTGTACATTCTAATCTTAGGTGTGTGGTGGGATGAAGAGATGGATGGGTGCCCGTGATGTGAATCTCAAGAAAACATCAACTACCATAGTACCATTGCCGATTTTGCCGAATCAACACAGGTTCCCACGGATCTCATTTGTTTGTGTTTTTTGGTATATTCCTAATCCCTAATATATCTTTTGTGGGTGTATATTTGTTGTGGACTTTGATCCTCTTTTGATATGATCAGATCATTAGAAGACCTGCACATACATTTCCCTCGCTCTCTCCCCGATCACCAAGTGTATAAACAAAAGATAAAGTAAGTTATTGCTGCCTCATCAGTTTGTAATGTTGATTCTTCTACTAATTATAATGGTTGTTTGTATGTCGTTAATTTTGGGTGATGACTATGCACAATTATCATCACTAGGGTGAATTGCCAATGATTCCCTTTTTCACTTTGTAGCGTTTTTCTTTTTCGTCCTTTCGATGATTTTTACGTCAATTTGGAAGCATGAAAATCATGCATGACGAGTGAATCTTTTACCAATTAAGTCAATCACATTCAACTACAAGACAAGCTGGCATTTTTTCCACTTTAAAAGTCTAAAAACGGAAAATGAGTAACTCGATCTGCTCACTATAAACCTTTAACTATAAGCAACTTGATTGGTTCTGCTAATTTCATAACTTTAAGTTCCTAACTTTGTCCCTCTTTGCCGAGCAAAAAAAACTTTGTCCCTCTTTTTAGTTAGCCTATCAAATTGCTCATACATAAATGCACTCCTCACGATTTTGGCACTTATTCTTCATATGATTCAAGAACTGCCCATGCCTACAGATATAAAGATTAACACGATTAAGATCTTAATTTAAAGCTATGTATGTTTGAACAGGTTTTGCAATGATCAATGTTTTACTCCGTAATAGAATAAGGGCTTCAGTTGGGCGTAGAGACAAATGAGAGCTTAGACTCTTGCGCCATATCTATAGTAAGCAGTAAGGACACATCCAATGTTGAATTATGTGGGTACTATTTTTTTTTTTTTAATTACCAGACTCTAGCTCTATTCATTTTCTCTCTTCATTTGATTATGATATAAACTGGTGCCCTTTCTTTATTTCTTTTTTGGGTACTTTATTTGGGTTTGTTTGGCCCTTGATGAGACGAAAGCAAGTATTAGCTAGAGACAAATAAATCAAGGTGGATAACATTGTGCTTTATATATACTGACCTTGGGAAGAGAGGACTTGGTTGGACACCTATGAATGTACACTTGAATAAGTTACTCTGAAGGAAGACTTCTATTCATTTTATTTTATATTTTGGTGGCATGAGTCCATTTCCTATGTTTTGTATTTTTTTCGGAAATTTGAGGATCATTCATAAATTATACCATTTTGTACTCTATTTTCTTGCTACGTGTCAAGGAGAATCCAGATTCAAGTATCTCTTACGCACATGTGTGTCTTTTGAATGTTAGAGTCATATCGTTCAAGGTAATTTGAAAGGCCCGAGCAATTGTAGCATGGAAGGATAAATAATTATGTAACAAGGTTCTTTCAACAAAGTAAGACAATTATCAATTACGACAATTATCAATTACCTAGGGTTTAGGCTCTCCCTCACATGACATGCATCCTGACTCCTATTGTATATTATCATATTTTTCTTTAGTTCACTTGCTGAAATTTATTAGATGGACCTTATTTGTCACTTCATTGAAAATATAGACTTTGGGAGGAGTTGAGTGTGCGGGTGAGTATGATTATCAGGGAAGGATTATTGATTTAAACTGAATCAGAATATACGGCGTCGCAATTATTAGACTTTCTTTCTACTTTTTGGGCATACTCTGTTAATTGGGTGTTTAGATTTTATGAAATTTTAATTGAGAGTTGTCGGGTTTGATTTGTGTGTGTTGATCGCACGAACCATGCCTTCAGGCACGGGCATGCACTAGTCTATATAATATGGGAGGGTGGTTTTCAAATCCATATATTTTGGACCTTAGGATCGGTATATATTTTTTCTACGGCTAAGATCTACGGGTAGTAGAGGTAGTGATATATTTAGAAATAATGATACTTTTCTAACAGTTATCAGTCCTCTGATTAAAAAAAAGGGAAAAAACAAACAATTACCCTAATAAAGGAATGGATGGTAATTTAGGCAAATCGTTAAGGGAAGGTCTAGGTCACCGATTTTGCTAAAATGGAAAGGTATTTTCTATTGATTTTAGAAATAATAGTTCTGTGCCACCCAATATGGTGGTATAGGCCAATCATTATTGAAATTGAAATATGGATACATATATCATTCATGATTTATGGAGAGAATCATTTTTATTGAAATTGAAATATGGATACATATATCATCCATGATTTATGGAGAGAATCATTTCGAAAAGGAAAAAAAGTTTCAGTGGGATGATTTCCCAAACTGAGAACTCTCACATGTGAATTGTATACTATTGGCTTCCATTTTTTAAAGGATGCTCAGCTATCAAATTCTTCCCTTTCTGTTAGATTCTCTTCGACATTTTCTTTTCCTTACTAGTACATTAACGTTGGTTTATGAGTTCACCCAATTGAATACCTATCACAACCGTCCCAATCTCATTTGAATTAAAAATCCTTATATGAGAAAGTAGATGTGAAGATTGACAGAAAGTTTTCTCTCCATTATTTGTGGGATAATCTTCTCCATATGAAGGGGAAAAAAAATCATATCACAAGTTCTGTTTCATTCAGAAAAAAAGTAATGGGCAGCTATTTGTCATGGTGACGACCTTGAGGGAGAGATGGGTAGAGGAGACCGTAATTTTTTTTTGTGTGTGTAACTTAAAACTTAAAGGTTTTAGTTTGTGTACATTCTAATCTCAGGGGTGTGGTGGAATGAAGAGATGGATGCGTGCCTGTGACGTGGATCTCAAGAAAACATTGACTACCATTGCCGATTTCGCCGAATCAGCGCATGTTCTCATGAATCTCATTTGTTTGTGCTTTTTGATATATTCTTAATTCCTAATATATCTTTTGTGGGTGTTTATTTTTTGTAGACTTTGATCCTCTTTTGGTGATTAGATCATTAGAAGACCTGAACATCCATTTCCCTCGCTCTCTCCCCAATCGCCAAGTGCATAAACAAAAGATAAAGTAAATTCCTATTGCCTCATCAGTTTGTAATGTTGATTCTCCTACTAATTATAATGGTTGTTTGTTTGTCGTTAATTTGGCTGATGACTATGCACAATTATCATCACTAAAGTGAATTGCCAGTGATTTTTTTTTTTTTGCCATTCGTTAATCCTAATCTATTCTATCCTAGAAAATTTGGGGAAGGGGATGGGTACTTAAGGGAATCAAATTCTGCCCAAGTGCATGAGAGTATGAGGGAGGTGTCAACTGCACTCCACTCCACTTGCAAATTGCCAGTGATTCCCCTTTTCACTTCGTAGAGTTTTTCTGTTCCACTCTTCTTGTGATTTTTACATCAATTTTGAAGCATGAAAAACATGGATGACGAGTGAATTTTACACCAATTAAGTGAATCACATTCAACTTCAAGACAAGTTGGCATTTTTTCCACTCTAAAAGACTAGAAACGGAAAATGAGTACATTTGCTCACTATAAATCTTTAACCATAAGCAACGTGATTGGTTCTGCTAATTTCATAACTTTAAGTTCCTAATTTTAACCCTCTTTTTAGTTAGACTAGCAAATTGCTCACACATAAATGCACTCCTCACAATTTTGGCACTTACTATTCATATGGTTTAAGAACTGTCCATGCCTACGGATATAAAGATTAACACGATTAAGATCTTAATTTAAAGCTATGTATGTTTGAAAATGTTTTGCAATGATCAATGTTTTAATAGAAGAAAGGCTTCCGTACTTGGGCATCGAGACAAATGAGAGCTTAGGCTCTTGCATCATCTCTATAGTAAGCAGTAAGGACACATCGAATATTGAATTATGTGGGTGGGTACTTTTTTGTTTTTTTTCAATTACCTGACTCTAGCTGGATCCATTTTTTGTCTTCATTTGATTATGATATAAATTGGTGCCCTGTCTTTCTTTCTTTTTTGGGTGCTTTGTTTGGGTTTGTTTGGCGACGAAAGCAAGTATTGGAGAAATATAAATCAAGGTGGAGAACACTCTGCTTTTTATATACTGTAGACACCCCAATCTGGGCTTCCAGATTAGTTTACTTACGGTTTTTGATTCCCCGATGATGAAATGGATCAAGAACACCCTAGGAATGATAGCGTGTTTGAGCTTTGAGTGTTTGTAAAACCCTTGAACCTAACCTAGCCTAAGCCACTTCAAAAAACCAAAAACCCTACTGGTCTGCGCCAGGGCGCAACCATCCCACGCCAGGGCGCATCCTCGCGCGCCAGACTGACTTCGTCGCGCGATAGTATGCCTCTGACCAGTGAGTGGCCTTGCACGGGTAGCTTAGTTTTAGGCCATTATTTTGTCCCCACACTGTTTATGGGGTGTTTTATTAATTTGTAGGGCTTTACAGCCTTTAAACTGTATATTATGCTGCTATATGAACTGCGTGGTTTGTCCTGGGTGTGCACTGGTCCTTCCAGAGCCCAGATGGTTTGAGAATAAGAGCTGTGGGTTTGAGCTCACCGGCGCGCGCTTGTCTTGGAATTTTGTGTGCGCAAGAGTAAACAGCATGCAATGACTCGTTCAGTGCATGCTGGTTTCTTCTTGCGCACGTCACTCCAAAACAGGGGCCTCCCAGTTTGTTTAAACTCCCACACCAATCTGTTCTCATCCTATACTAACTGCTCATGCATGCTATCCATCACATCCTGCAAACATGTTACAGTTTTAAATCCCCGATTAACTGTTCCCCCGCCCTAATTGGCTAAAAATTGATTAATCAAACAGAATCGCAAACAAACATTTTCGCAAATGCCTAAGTAGAGACCGATCTCCGGATTGGGCGAGAGGGGTGCCATAAAACCCTTCCCCTCTCGTAACCTGGCTCCCGAACCCAGATATGGTTATGACGGACTGGTTCCTTAACTTTTTCAAATCAAACAGCGCGACAAGTGCTTCGAAATACGGTTCCTTGGGTGTCGGACCTTCAAACCCGAGTGGCGACTCTGTATTTTGCGAGCGCTTGCCTTCCCCGCACGCGCTCCCTCGACCCGGGCCCCTTGCCTCGCGTCTCGGAATCCGAAAATTCCGAAAACGGGCACGCATGCCCACAGTGGCGACTCTGCTGGGGATCGAATCAATATTGGTCTATGCTTAGATTTTAATACGCTCGAGAACAATCCCACAAAAGTCTGTCAAAATAGTGAGCTTCGCGCTGCTAAAGAAAGGATTGGTGATTTAACAGGACCTCGTGTCCGGCCATCCAATCTGGGGCTTTTCCGATTTTTCTCTTGTGTAGTTTCTTCTAAGTATTGATCACTAAAGAGAGCCAAATTTGAAAAGGCATTTGCGAATTTGCGATTCTATTCGATTCATCAATTTCTTTAGCATTCTCATATGCATCGATGTGGGATAAGCCTCGTTGGATCGTTTTGGCAATCCGGCACGGTTTTCCGGAGCTCGGGGACCCCGAATGACCAACAACCTTCGACGATGATGAGTTATTCTACCGTTTGACTGTTGCTCTGCGATTACGCGGGCAGCGGGAGGTATATCTTGGCTCTAGTCCGAGGAACCCGTTACAAACCAAAACCAGCCTTTGCATATACAAAGCATTAGAACTCTCCAAACTAGGACAGGTACCTACAGGTTGAGATCTATTTGCATCTAACCCCATATACTGTCTACGTGTTACTGCTTTTCCTATCGCATGTACTGTACATACGCTATTTTGCATAGGAGCATGCTTAAGGTTGTCTTGTCTTTCAAGGTTGTCATGCGCTGTCTAAGACGTTGTTGGACCCGATGAGGAGTCGTTCATTCAACAGAATGTTCGTTATCAATCGCAAAGTCCTTAGATCAGCGAGACTTTGAGAAATCAAACCTTACTACATCCTTGGCTCATGCCCGATTAAGGATTCAACCAACAATAAGGAACCACAAGGTATGGATGCCACGTCACTGGTGCCACCCAGGTTGAAGTGCGAAGTCACTATACACCGCCGTGTTCAAGGTTAAGGTGCCATGTCATCACTACCGAGTTGTTCCAAATTCAAAGTTGAACCTTTAAATAGGACTAGTCGAAGATTTAGTCTATTTTGACTTCTTTTAGGATCTGTCGATCTACTCAAGGACACATCGCCGAAAAGAATTCTGAGGATTCCGGCAACGTCTGAAACTCGTGAGGCAAACTCGTCTCTGGAACTGTACATACATACATTCTGTTTTGCGTAGGAGCATGTTTAGGGCGGCTTTTAGGTTGTCTCTCTCTTTCGAGTCTGTCTTGTGCTTATTAGGACGCTGCTAGACCCGATGAAGAGTCGTGCATCTCGATGGTGCACATTGTTAATTTTTCAAAGTCCTTAGATCAGCGAGACTTTGAGAAATCAAACCTTATTAAGTCTTTGGCTCATGCCCGATTAAGGATTCGACCGACAATAAGGAACCACAAAGTATTGATGTCGTGACATTGATATCATTCAGGTTACAAGTGCCTTGTCACTTACAACCACCCCGGCTAAAGCACAGCGTTGCTCACGCCACCCCGGTTAAGGTGTCACGCAGTCAATACCGAGTTGTTTCTAATTCAAAGTCGAATTTTCAAATGGGACTAGTCAAAGGCTTAGACTGTTTTTGACATCTCTTAGTGTTAGTCGATTTAAAACAAGGATACACCCTCAAAAAGAATTCCGAGGATTCTGGCAGCGTCCGAACATCATGAGACAGACTTGTCTCTAGTTCTAGAGTCTAGGGTTGACACCGACGACGATGTGTACATTGCATTATTTTTGTACATAGCATGCCGCAGGAACGTCACTGAGCCTTCAATTGCTTTACTGTGAAGTTTGGAACCATTGCACCGAACAAGAGAGTACCGAAAGGAAGAGCCAAACCTACTTGGGAACGTCTGCATCAGAATCCGATTCAAAGGCTTGTCAGGCTAGATTCCCTGTCAGTCACAACAAAGGCTTCTCCAGGTTCACTATTGGCCGCCCTACAGTCGGGTTCGCCATCGATATTGCAAAAAGCCACGCTGCCGGCTTCCCCATCTTCAGCTTCTTCATCAAGCTCCATTGAAAAACCTGCGATGACAAATCAACCGCTCACTCTGGAAACCATGCTCATGAACCTCCAGAACAGTATCACTGCTATGCAACAGAGGGCTACTCAGACAGATGCTAACATCACTCGCCTAAATGACCTTATCAACACTCGTCTTCCACCAGTGGCCGAAGAGGAAGGCGAGGACGATGAGGATGTTCATGCGGAACCCGTCCTTGTTGAGGATCCAAACCGTGAAGGCCGGCTTATCGTTCAGCCCACTTCTAGAGAGGCTCGTGTGCTTGCTCCAAATCCCGTTGTTGTTAGGCCTGTGCAAGACCCTGACATAGCTGCTCTTATGGCCAAGATGGTTAAGTTGGAAGAAGCTATTTCAAAATCTGAGAAGATCAGCGCAGGAGGAATTGACCTGGATCGTCTCTGCCTGTACCCTAATGCTAGGCTTCCTAACAAATTCAAGATGCCTGACTTGGTTAAGTTCGATGGGAGCGGTGATCCCAAGACTCATCTCTTTGGCTACCACGCTGCCATGAAGCTGTTGGGTGTGGAAAGTGAGGCCATGTCTCAGCTTTTCCCACAGACTCTCTCTGGGCCTGCCTTCCATTGGTTTCTGTCGCTCGACATCTCCAAAAGAAGAACTTGGGAAGACATAGGGGCTGCCTTTGTCTCGCAGTACAATTACAACTCACAGCTCAAGATGACTACTCGCGAGTTGGAGTCCACCAAAATGGAAGCAAAGGAGTCCTTTGCGGATTTTGTTAAGAGGTGGAGAGCCAAGGCTACGCTAATGACTGATCGCCCGAGCGAGAGGGATCAACTTCGTATCATCTCCCGCAATCTTCAGCCTGACTTCGCCAAGCACCTCGTGCTGGTTCAAGCATCTGCAAACTTTGAGACTTTCTTCGAGTCAGGCCTAGCCATCGAGGATGCACTGCAGAGTGGAATTCTGCCTAGGGGAGAGTCCTCCTCACAGAAAGCTAAACCGAGCGCTTACTCTGGAAATAGTAGCGCTCTGTTTGGTAACAGCAACTACTCCAATACAGCTACAAGTGGGAGCGATGCTCCAGCTTTCGACTCCAATCGCGCTGTCGATGCCAATCAAGTCCAGAACGCCCAAAGCTACCGGGGCCGAACCCAGCCTCGAAATTTCTCTGTCTTCGAGGCATCTCTATCCGCAGTGATGGAAAAACTCGTCAAGTCTGGGCATCTCAAACCCTTGACCCCAACTTCCCCGCCAAAAGTTCTACCTTCTGGTTACAAACCTCACCTCTTCTGTGCCTTCCACCAAATGCCTGGACATCCCACTGACGCATGCTATCGTCTTCGACATGAGATTCAAGATCTCATTGACAATGGCACGGTTCAAGTTCCACCAAAGCCTAACGTCATTTCCAACTCCTTGCCTCAACACAACTCTGACCCTCTGGTTGGTCAGATATCTATCACCTCTACTCAAATCAACCCGAGCTCCACCATATTCAACCCTAGCCACTATATCGTCCCAGAGAGCCAACCCAAACCAATCGTATCCATCCCGTTCGAATCGGAGATTAACATGATGGCTGTAGGTTGGGCAATTGAGGTCTTCACTGCCGACACCTGGATTGACAGTAATTAGGAGCTTACAAAGGAGCGGACTGACGGGCTGAGGTCCATTGTTCATGGGAGCACTGAGTAGGTTTGGTCAAAAAAGCTGAGGAAGCCGAAGTGCTGTTGCTTGGGCCTGACACCCGCTGGATCCTACCTCTTTTTGTGGAAGCTATGGGTAGCTTTTTAAATATTGCGTTTTCAAAACCATGTCTAGTTTGCATTGGCGTTTTGTCTGAGTCTGACACAGAGTCTTTTGCATTTGTCTAGTCTAGCTCTGAGTCGGAGGTTGTGCCTCTTGGCCCTCCACGTCGTAGCTTTTGTTTCAAGTTTTGAGTCTGCTGTACTTGGCAAACCCCGGGGGTTTTTATGATATGCTTTATCTTGCTTCTAAGTACTTCACTGGCTTTTATATAAACTTTGTCGACTCTGACGACGAAGGGATAGATTTCGATGGGATCATCCCCAAGGAAATGTGTTCCCTCGCCGAAAGGGAAGACAAAAGGCGTGCTCAGCCTATTAAAAGGAAAAGTAGTTTCAAATAAACTTGAAAGACAAGTATAACCTCCCGAAAGGTTCAAGGTTGGTCCAAGCACTGCCCCCAAAGGAGCATTGCGCCCTGTTAGACAGGCTCGAAGAATTCAGCAACGACTTGGCATGGTCTCACAAAGACACGCCTGGTATTGATCTTGAGATAAAGAAACATCGAATCCCTTTGCTACCGGATGCCAAGCCAAAAAGTAGAAGCTCAAAAGGTCCAGCGCCTCATACATGTTCAAGTTTGTAGGAACAGCGTTCCACCAAGTACAAGTTAGCAAGTTCAAAATTGGCCTGGAACGAGACATGTCAACCGAAGCACACTGGACTCTGCGCTATCAAAGCTGTTTTATCTAAGGCTGTGGCCAGAGATCATCGATCTCGACGACCTCGATGGCAATCAATTTCAAATACCTTGGTCAACATGGATCAATTCAAAAGTCTTTTCCCTGAGAGAAGCTCGTTGGGCTGAAAACCCCAAGGGTGGGCAGTTCCAAGCAAAAGTTAGAGCAGCCTGCTAGACCAAGAACCTATGAAGGAGGTCTAGGCAAAAGTAAAGGCAACATTTGAAAGCTCGCTAGACCGAAAACCCGAATGGGCGGTTCTAGGCAAAAGTTAGAGCGTAAAAGGTGAGGTAAAATACTCGAGTGAACTTTAGCCTGAACTACGTTTTGACCTGATTCCCTAGCTTGGGATACGTAGGCAGTCTCTCTTTGAGACTCGGTCACATTCTATCAATTGGATCCATGGTTGACATTTTGGTACACATCAAAGGTCGAAGAGGATCGAAGATCAAATCAAGCTGCATTGAAGGAATCAGAAGGGGGAAAACCTTTGTCTTTCAATTTTATTACAAACTGCTTCTTCAATTTACAGGCTGAGCATAAGTCTTAAAATATTTGAAGCATCAAAAACAGAACGAAATGCTAGAGGCCTTAACCGGCTCACAATTTATTCTAAGTTCAGCGAAGTCTGGTATAAGCAACCGCAGCGCGTTTGTTCGAAGTGATGCGCGTTGGTCTCAAACCTGCGCACGCTTCTTGCAACAGATAGTAGCAGTTAACTACTACCCTCGAATGTAATTCCAGGGGCTTTTGCCAAGTCTTGTCATACCATGCAAGTCATATGGACTTAATGTGACTGCACGGGGGTGTCGGTTTCAGTCCGGGCCTATACGAGTCATCATTTGCGTCTTATGTCCATCTTTGTGGCATTTTTCTAGATTTCAATCCATTGTCATGTCGAGATGCTTTTCTCAGTTCTATTTGTTCATCCAGGTCACCCTACATATGTTTGACCTTACAAGTGTCAGTTTCACCTGTCTAAGGAATGTTGTGAGTTTTTGGCTCATTAATACCCAAAAATTTCATTATGTTTCGTGTGTCTAAGGGTTTGCATTATACCCTGGGGCTCTTTTTCCCTTTTCATTCGAGCTAGCGCGAGTCTGTTTATGTGCGCACGTCTGTGTGTCGATTCAAATCACTTGTCAATGCAAATTAGATATTAGTGGTTAGTTTTTGCATTCTCTTCAACACTTGTAAAAGAGGGTCAATAAACTGGAAAACGCAATTTTTACATTGCTACCCTAGTATCTGTAACCCACAAGCAGCGAAATCTCTTGAAGCAGCAAGGGCGCGTCAGCCCAGGGCCAAGCAAAGCACATCCATGGGGCTTATCCGCCCAAGCATCGAAGAAACGGCACGCAGGCCCAATGCTGTTACCATGTCAACTGGGCACGCCGGCCCGCTCGGGTGTCTCTCTATCTGGATGCGCATCCCAAAAGCAAAAGACAGTAAAGTACTGGAGCTCAGTGGTAGTCCTTAGGCATTGTTGTCCTCGTAGGAGCCGCCCTTAGCTTGCATCTACATTTTCAAATTGTGCATTTTCTTAGTATGCATCTTTGCATATTGTATATCAAATGTTTAAAGCAGGAAAATTCTATGACGGAATTCGCTTCTGTGGGTTAGCGCAAGTATGGGGGAATGCCACGCGCCACTTTCCTTATTTCATTTGCCGTGATAACCATCAAGCACACAACCTCGCTATCCTGCTTTGTTGGCACTTAGAATGCACTTTGGGGATCAGAATTCAATCCAATCTCAACGGCATGATCATTCTGCACACTGATCTGCCCAGTTCAAATCAACGACAGCCAGTCCTGTCCCAATCTCAACGGCATGATCATTCTGCACACTGATCTGCCCAGTTCAAATCAACGACAGCCAGTCCTGTCCAAATCTCAACGGCATGATCATTCTGCACACTGATCTGCCCAGTTCAAATCAACGACAGCCAGTCCTGTCCCAATCTCAACGGCATGATCATTCTGCACACTGATCTGCCCAGTTCAAATCAACGACAGCCAGTCCTGTCCAAATCTCAACGGCATGATCATTCTGCACACTGATCTGCCCAGTTCAAATCAACGACAGCCAGTCCTGTCCCAATCTCAACGGCATGATCATTCTGCACACTGATCTGCCCAGTTCAAATCAACGACAGCCAGTCCTGTCCAAATCTCAACGGCATGATCATTCTGCACACTGATCTGCCCAGTTCAAATCAACGACAGCCAGTCCTGTCCCAATCTCAACGGCATGATCATTCTGCACACTGATCTGCCCAGTTCAAATCAACGACAGCCAGTCCTGTCCAAATCTCAACGGCATGATCATTCTGCACACTGATCTGCCCAGTTCAAATCAACGACAGCCAGTCCTGTCCAAATCTCAACGGCATGATCTTTCTGCACACTGATCTTCCCGTCTCAAATCAACGACAGTCGGTCCTGTCCAAATTTCAACAGCTCGATCATTCTGCACACTGATCTTCCCGTCTCAAATCAACGACAGCCGGTCCTGTCCATTTCTCAACGGCTCGATCATTCTGCACACTGATCTGCCCGTCTCAAATCAACGACAGCCGGTCCTGTCCATTTCTCAACGGCTCGATCATTCTGCACACTGATCTGCCCGTCTCAAATCAACGACAGCCAGTCCTGTCCAAATCTCAACGGCATGATCTTTCAGCACACTGATCTTCCCGTCTCAAATCAACGACAGCCGGTCCTGTCCATTTCTCAACGGCTCGATCATTCTGCACACTGATCTGCCCGTCTCAAATCAACGACAGCCGGTCCTGTCCATTTCTCAACGGCTCGATCATTCTGCACACTGATCTGCCCGTCTCAAATCAACGACAGCCAGTCCTGTCCAAATCTCAACGGCATGATCTTTCAGCACACTGATCTTCCCGTCTCAAATCAACGACAGCCGGTCCTGTCCATTTCTCAACGGCTCGATCATTCTGCACACTGATCTGCCCGTCTCAAATCAACGACAGCCGGTCCTGTCCATTTCTCAACGGCATGATCATTCTGCACACTGATCTGCCCGTCTCAAATCAACGACAGTAGGTCCTGTCCATTTCTCAACGGCTCGATCATTCTGCACACTGATCTGCCCGTCTCAAATCAACGACAGCCGGTCCTGTCCATTTCTCAACGGCTCGATCATTCTGCACACTGATCTGCCCGTCTCAAATCAACGACAGTCGGTCCTGTCCAAATCTCAACGGCTCGATCATTCTGCACACTGATCTTCCCGTCTCAAATCAACGACAGTCGGTCCTGTCCAAATTTCAACAGCTCGATCATTCTGCACACTGATCTTCCCGTCTCAAATCAACGACAGCCGGTCCTGTCCATTTCTCAACGGCTCGATCATTCTGCACACTGATCCGCCCGTCTCAAATCAACGACAGCCGGTCCTGTCCATTTCTCAACGGCTCGATCATTCTGCACACTGATCCGCCCGTCTCAAATCAACGACAGCCGGTCCTGTCCATTTCTCAACGGCTCGATCATTCTGCACACTGATCCGCCCGTCTCAATTCAACGATGGTCAGCCATATCATCCATGACGGTCAGCCATATCAGTCATTCAACGATGGTCAGCCATATCATCCATGACGATCAGCCATATCAGTCATTCAACGATGGTCAGCCATATCATCCATGACGGTCAGCCATATCGTCTATCTCCACCAAATCAACGGCTTGATCATTCTGCACACTGATCAGCCCGCCTTCCATCCTGTCTGCAACGGTTCGATCATTTATACTAATGATCCTCCCATCCAGGCTTCAACGGTTCGATCATTTATACTGATGATCCTTCCATCCTGTCTGCAACGGTTTGATCATTTATACTGATGATCTTCCCATCCAGACTTCAACGATTCGATCATTTATACTGATGATCCTTCTTGTCAAATCCCCCAACGGTCTGATCGTTCGGCACATTGATCTCTCCGTCCGCATTCACGACAGCTAGTCCTGTCAAATCCCCCAACGGCTTGATCTTTCGGTACACTGATCAGCCCGTTTCCTATCAAATCCCTTAACGGCTTGATCTTTCGGTACATTGGTCAGCCCGTCTCCTGTCACAGTTCTCCAACGGTTTGATCATTCGGCACATTGATCTCCCCGTCCGCCTTCACGACAGCCGGTCCTGTCAAATCCACAAACAACGACCAGAACATCATTCGATGGTCCGTTCATCCGCAACTGATTGTTCCCCAGGAGAGTCCATCTTGGCCTGTCCCGAACGACAATCACCCTCAGTCTAGCCGCAAGTGCATCTTCTAGCAGGCTTATTGCTCTGTCTCGGATGGTCTTTGATAAGGAGATTGGCTCTGATTCCCTACAGATGGAATTCAACCTGCCTGACACGACCTACCCGTGTTTGTTGGAATACTTTGTGCCGAGGAAAGCTTGATCCCCAGCAACGACGGCCAGTCCCATCAACATCTGCAGCGACAGCCTGTCCTGTCCAAATTCGATCAACAAGCGGCGATGCATTCGTCCACTTCTACTTCCATCCCCAGCGACGGTCCGTCCGTCCATTCAACCAATTAAGTTCTGTAAGTATGCTTGTCTACTTTGCTAGTATGCTTTGCTCTGGATTGCCTTGAGGGGTGTCTAGAGTTCTTTGACGTTACTTGTACCAAGTCGATGGTGCTTCAAGTGCCGTCAAAGAGGGGCTACTGTAGACACCCCAATCTGGGCTTCCAGATTAGTTTACTTACGGTTTTTGATTCCCCGATGATGAAATGGATCAAGAACACCCTGGGAATGATAGCGTGTTTGAGCTTTGAGTATTTGTAAAACCCTTGAACCTAACCTAGCCTAAGCCACTTCAAAAAACCAAAAACCCTACTGGTCCGCGCCAGGGCGCAACCATCCCACGCCAGGGCGCATCCTCGCGCGCCAGACTGACTTCGTCGCGCGATAGTATGCCTCTGACCAGTGAGTGGCCTTGCACGGGTAGCTTAGTTTTAGGCCATTATTTTGTCCCCACACTGTTTATGGGGTGTTTTATTAATTTGTAGGGCTTTACAGCTTTTAAACTGTATATTATGCTGCTATATGAACTGCGTGGTTTGTCCTGGGTGTGCACTGGTCCTTCCAGAGCCCAGATGGTTTGAGAATAAGAGCTGTGGGTTTGAGCTCACCGGCGCGCGCTTGTCTTGGAATTTTGTGTGCGCAAGAGTAAACAGCATGCAGTGACTCGTTCAGTGCATGCTGGTTTCTTCTTGCGCACGTCACTCCAAAACAGGGGCCTCCCAGTTTGTTTAAACTCCCACACCAATCTGTTCTCATCCTATACTAACTGCTCATGCATGCTATCCATCACATCCTGCAAACATGTTACAGTTTTAAATCCCCGATTAACTGTTCCCCCGCCCTAATTGGCTAAAAATTGATTAATCAAACAGAATCGCAAACAAACATTTTCGCAAATGCCTAAGTAGAGACCGATCTCCGGATTGGGCGAGAGGGGTGCCATAAAACCCTTCCCCTCTCGTAACCTGGCTCCCGAACCCAGATATGGTTATGACGGACTGGTTCCTTAACTTTTTCAAATCAAACAGCGCGACAAGTGCTTCGAAATACGGTTCCTTGGGTGTCGGACCTTCAAACCCGAGTGGCGACTCTGTATTTTGCGAGCGCTTGCCTTCCCCGCACGCGCTCCCTCGACCCGGGCCCCTTGCCTCGCGTCTCGGAATCCGAAAATTCCGAAAACGGGCACGCATGCCCACATATACTGACTTTGGGAAGAGAGAACTTGATTGGACACCTATGAATGTACACTTGAATAAGGGGGTGTTTGGGAGGCAACTTTTTGGCTTTTCATTTTCCACTTTTTGCCTTTTTGGCTTTTGAGATTATGATCAGAATGTATTTTGTATTTGGTAGAGTGTTTGGATGATATGTGCAGAATGCATTTTGCAGTAGGAGTATTGTTTGGAAGATATGGAATAAAAATGAATTATGGATTGATTTTTTACTATGTTGCCCCCGGTTATTAATAATGGTGTATAATGTATATAAATAATGTTTTAATTAATTTTTTTTAAATGTACTTCCGAAATTGTACTGGTGCATGAACTGAAATTGGACCGGTGTATAAAGTACATTTTTTTAAAAATGTATTTCCGAAATTGGACAGTTGATATTTTCAAGGGCAAAGTGGAGATTATTCCAAAAGGGAGAGGATAGGGTGGTCTTTTTGGCATGCTAGAATTCCAAAATGGGAAAATGACAATGCAAAAAGCTCCTTTTCCCTCATTCTCGGTTTTATTTTAGAAACATCAAAACCCAAAACCCATTTTCCTCAAAATCCATTTTCCTTCTTCTTGCCAAACACCCAAAATCCAAAAATTAGAATTGGAAAATGTAAAAATAGCCCATCCAAACACCCCCTAAGTTACTCTGAAGGAAGACTTCTACTCATTTTATTTCATATTTTGGTGGCATGTCCTATGTTTTGTATTTTTTAAGAGAGAACTTGGTTGGACACCTATGAATGTACACTTGAATAAGTTACTCTGAAGGAAGACTTCTACTCATTTTATTTCATATTTTGGTGGCATGTCATATGTTCTGTATTTTTTCTTGGAAATTTGAGGTCCATTCACAAAATAATACCATTTTGTACTCTACTTTCTTGCTACAACATGTCAAGGAGAATCCAGATTCAAGTATCCCTTACGCACGGGCGTGTCTTTTGAATGTTTGTCATATCGTTGCAAGATAATTTACAAGGCCCGAGACAACTTCGTGGCATGGAAGGATAAACAATCGTGCAACAAGGTTCTTTCAAAAAAGTAAGACAATTGTCAATTACCTACATAATAGGGTGTCGACTCTCCCACGCACGATATGCATCTTGACTTCTATTGTACTTATGTAAAGAGACAACCTACCACGATTGTTCTTTTAGGGAGCTTTTGCTAATGTAATACATTTGTTATATGAAATGCCTTAGTGGAATTGGACTATATTGGTTTCATTTTCTGTATCTTATCGTATTTTTCTTTAATTCGCTTACTGGAATTTATTAGATGGACCTTATTTGTCACTTCATTGAAAAAACAGACTTTGGGAGGAGTTGGTTGTGCAGGTGAATATAATTATTAGGGAAGGATTATTGATTTAGACTGAATCAGAATATACTGCGTCGTGCCTTCAGGCATGGGCAATTACTAGATTTTCTTCTTACTTTTTGAGCATACTCTCTTATTGGGTGTTTAGATTTTATGAAACTTTAATTGAGAGTTGCCGGGTTTGATTTGTATTTCATCTCTAACCAAGGGTTTTCTTATCCCATGAACGATGATTTCTATTATGTTATTACTATGTTGATTCAGTGATTTTCTGAAACTTTAATTTGGAGTTGTCGATTTTGTTTGTATGCTTGGGCAATTGATCGCTCAAACCGTGCCTTCAGGCACGAGTATGCACTAGTTATTCAAAAAGTTGTAACGAAATACAAATGTAGTTAATTAAGTACTACTCCCTCCATCCATTTTTAAGTGTCCTGCTTCGTAACTACAATTTATTAAAAAGACATCATCATTATACCTATCACATCAACATTTTCCTCCACTTTCCTTACTTACCCATTATCATTATACTTTTGCTCACTTACTTTTCAAAATGTAATCTACTTTTAGGGACAAAATAGACAATGCACCAATTTTTACCCACTAACTTTTCAAAATGGACACTTATTAAGGGACAGCCCAAAATAAAATACTGGACTCTAAATAAGGAACGGAGGGAGTATGTTATCGATGGTCATAATCAAGAAAATGGGAGAAGTTGTTTATGTTCCTCTAGTGCATTGCTCGACTCTTTTCATAGTAATGTGAGGATTCATGCAATTAAAAATGGAAAATTGATTTTCACACTCCCTTTTTCACAATTCACATATTTTTTTTGTCTTTATCTACTTAAAATTTATTATCTTTATTCAATATACTTTTTCATACGCTCAAGGATAACATTGTAGATTCATGTGAATAAAACAAAAAAAAGAGTGTGAAAATCATTTTCTTTAAAAATGAGCTTCACATTTTGAAAGAAATTAATTAGGCATCCTATTTGGAAGACTTATTTATGTGTCCATCCTAATGAATTTGAATACTTATGTTTCCACCCTGACTTTAAAAAAAAACCCAAAACACCCTTCATTTATTTAACCTCATTTTCTAGTTTATAATTTTATTAGATAATCCCAAACAAAACTATTCTGCGGTGGCTGCTTTGTTTGGATTGATGTTTGAAAAAAAAATTAAAAAATAGTAAGAATAATAAGTGGAGAGAGATAGAGAGAAAAATGTTGAGAGTAGAGGGAATCTAGGGGGAATTTTTTAAAAAATATTTTTTGAATCCTAAAAAGAACAAGGCTATATCTCTCCCTAAAAAGGTGGAGCATTTGTAGAACCGAAACGGAAGAAGAAAATCCAAACAGTTCCGCTTTGAGCGTAATCCAAAAAGTAGGAGTATTTGTAATTACTTCCGCTTTGACCGTAACCCAGATTATGGAATCCAAACAGTTCCAAGAATCTCTCTCTCTCTCTCTCTCTCTCTCTCTCTCTCTCTCTCTCTCATAATACAGGCAAGCCTCAAATCTATTGAAGACCAGCTAAATTCACAAATGCACACATACTCGTGAGACAGGGTTGGAGCTATGGACTCGCTGGGAACGGATACAAGTCGGTCGACGGTGGCCTCGGTCATTTGTGATCGACTTGATCAGGGGCGCTCGATAATGTCGGGGCCTCGGATTCCAAAGGAGGATCTGAGACGGAAGATTACAATGCCCCTGTACTTATGCCTCGCAATCAACGACGCAATGATGTCCAACGATGCTGCTTTCGGTAACCACCACCAAGCCTTCGGTGAGGCCGTTCAATTGCTGGAGTCTCCTCTCATCTTGCTCATCAATTCCAGGAGTATGTTGTTTGTCCTGTTTATCGTGTTTTTAAAATTTACGTAGGTAACGAATTTGTCATGTCCCTGTTACCGGATTCCATAGCCGGAATATTAGTTTTAGGTATTATGTTTTTTTATTTTTGTCATGTTTGTGAATTGATATTGATGATGTTTTGTTCATCATAAATTACGTATTCAGTTTGTACTGCTTACAACCATAATAAGGGGACAGTTCACCATGACAACTCAGCATTAGGGATCGTTCCTATCATTGGGATCCTTTACTGTCTCCCAATTCTACCTAATTCTACCTCTGGGTACTTTATCATACCCCTAAACTGTACACTGAGTACTGTACCACATCCTGAGATACTTTCCAGTCCCAAGATACTATACCCGGACAATCTTTGCTTGCCCACACTTACATCCGTTCCTAGGATCTTTATGGGTACTTTACCGTAACACTAAACTGGACACTGAGTAATGTACTGTATCCTAAGATCCTTCACCATCTCCCAAGATGCTGTACCCAGACAATCTCCGCTTGCCCAAACTTACAACCATTCCTGGGACCTTTACCAATCCACACTTATCATTTCTTTTATTCATCACCTGTCAAAATCTATATTTTCTATTCGGAGAACCAACCCCAGCATTCAAACGAACATAGCATAGTTACGAACAGTGAATTTGTCAAGTAACATTCATGCTTCAGTAGGAAGATTAAGCTTGGTAATACAAAATAATATCAATCGCCTAGTATTTTATGAAGTTGGGTCGTGGCCCTTAATGTCTAGGGTTTTGAACTAACAGGTTTTAATATTAAAAAGATGATTATGCATAAAAAATTTAATTAAAGAAACACTTACTTAAAGCTTCTATAGTGATTGATTAACTATTATTGTTTAAATTTAAATCATTCAAAGAAATATTACTAAGTAAGTGTGAAGTAAATAACGCTTAATAATAAATAGAAGAGAGGAACCGATTAGATTGGTTAGTAGAGTTACTAGTCGTAAACCATATTTTATTAATGAGTTTTTATAATAAGGAAAGGATTTAATGGAAACACTTGATTTAATCTATAGTTAAACAGTTATTAGAATTTCTAATTAAAATACAATAAATAGAATAAACTGTTATAATAATAATCGACTTTAACAAGAGTCCTAACGGTCCTATGTAATATGTTCGAGTATCAAAAAGTGGATCCGGAGGGTCGCAGAATTATTTTAAATAAAGATATTGTCGAAATTTATCAAAAGTAAAATAATAATCTAGTAAATAATTTATGTTGGGATTAACAAGATTCATCTTAAGATGATAAAGAGTCTAAAGAAAATTATTCGGGCAATAATAACATGGGTTATTAGGTCGCAAAATCATTTCGTTTGAAAACCTTGTGAAATAAATAATAAATAGATAATTAAAAAATAAAATTGATATTAACAAGATATCATCTTTGAGATGCGAGGAGTTTAGGAAAAATAGTTCGGGTGTCAAAAATGGTGTTCAAAAGGTCGCAAAGTTGATTCGAACGATTTTTAAGCAAACGCTACGGACCTCATGGCTGGAGTTTCTGCTGCAAATTTGGACCAAGTCAACGTTGCGGTAAGGCAGATCACCGCGAACTTGGAACTGGTTCTTGTAGCTAGAAGGTTGCGGCCGCAAGGTCAAACACAGATTTCGATTTTTTTTTTGTTTCTTCCTAGTTTTGATGCATGGGACCCAATGGGACTATGTGTTAGGCCGAAAAATGGATGAATATGCTTAGAGAGGGGAGGGACAGGATTATAATACCTCGAATGTGTCGAATTGGATTGAAATCGAAACTTTGCAAATTGAAGAAGATGACTTCGGGTTTGTTAATGGAAGGACCTTGGGATTGAATTGGTTCTTGTTTGGTGATGCTATGGGTCATAGGAAATGATTGGTGTGATCAATTTGGGTTTCGGTTGGGTGTAGCTAGTAAACCCACTTTTCTTCCTTTCACTTTCTCTCTCTAGAACTCCATGGAATTGGAGCTCTTTTTTTCTGTTTCTTTCGAGCCTTGGCAGTGGTATGAGATGGAGATGGTGTGTGTGGGTTCGTATGGCAGTGGGGGTTGGGTATTTATAGGAAATTTGGAGATGGAGGGATAAGGTGGAATTTAATGGTGGTGGCCTTTTTAGGGTGGTTAAGGGACGGGGTAGAGGAGGTAGGGGGTCGGGTAGGGTTCCTGGAGGAAGCAGAAGGTGGCACGGCGGGAGTGGTGGCCGAATTCTTGGAGAGTAGGAAAGGGTGTGATTGGATAAGTTTTGGAGGAGAGAGAGAGGATGGGTTTCCTTACAGCTGAAGAAGACGGCTGGGGCAGGGAAGCAGCTGGGTGGTGGCTCCGGGGTGGAGAGAGAGAGAGAGAGAGAGAGAGAGAGCCATGAGAGAGATCTCTTTTATCAGTTCGAGATTGTTGTGGAGGGAATAAGAAGGATCTAATTAACTTAAAACTAATTGACAATAGGTGCAATAACTTTTAGATTATACTCTTTCCATCTTTATTAAGTAATTTGTTTTGTCCACTTTTAGAATTTCGGATGTTAGGTAAATTTTTGTCTGTTTGAGTTTTAGATAAACCAAATCTTCTTTTTGCCCTTTCTTTTTTGAATAAAACCAACTATTAAAAAAATTGAAGGATAAACGTTGAAAAGTTAAACCTTTTTAGATGCAAGCATTGGGTTCTCTTAAAAATTTAGAATTTCGTGATTGAACAAGTAACAAGCAAGCTTGGGTGGCTTGTGCATCTCCGACCAAGGTTGCTGAATTGGAATTGACATGTCAAGTGAATGAATTGATATTTGAACTAACTACAACTTAGATGTCAAATGATGTCAATTGTTTAGGTGTCATTTGACAATTCACCTCTAATTAAATTCGACATCAGAAAAAGTGTGGTGTCAAATCTTCTCCTTTTTTACTTTACCCTTATGTACTCTCTCTCTAAAGGAGAGCCTCTCTCTCTAACTTCCTAAACCTTAGCCGGCACTTCACTACTCTCCCCCTCCCCTCCCTCCTCCTAAATGGGGCGGCGAGAGGGGGGGACTTCTCCCTCTTCCTCTCTCTCCCTATTTTAGATCTATACCCTTGATTTCTTCGAGTTCCGATGTCGACGGAGCCAATCGTCACCAGGGTAATCCGCCTATGTGCTCCTTTGTCCGATCTTCCTCACCATGTGCTCTTCTTTTCGATCATCATGCAGTTCCATTGACATTATCAAGCAGGTCCCATTCTTGTTGTTATGGGCGACGCATAGGTTCGTGCCCTGACAGGGGTATAGTTTTTTGGGACGGAAATAGGAGTTGGTGGTGTTGTACGGTAGGGTGTGGCTGCTATGGTGATTGTGGTTTCGTTCTATCGGCGTTTATGGGCGGCTAGATTTAGGTGTGATGATCTGCTGTTGGTTTTTTGTTTTGTTGAAAATAATCTATTAATAAGATTGAGCACTGTAAATCTTATTCACGGCTCCTCCGTAAATTAGATTCTCTCTACTTCTACATAGTACAAAAGTAGTTTCACAATATAAGTGGAACTTGACCAACTTTTAAATCTTTAAAAATTATATACAATGTAATGTGAACTACTTACATTTTACACTCCCTCAATTCATAAATAAATGTTCAGCTCGTAAATCTAGGCTTTTAAAAATATGTATTTTTTTGTTAAAATATTCAAACTTTTCTCACAATTTGAAATAACTCATTGATATTTCTTGATTTGTGAAAGAAATTAGAATTTTTTAACAAAAAATATAGGAGTATCTTTTTAGAGGTCTAAATTTATAGCTCAGACATTTATTTAGGGACAAATTAGAAAGGGATTAACAATTTCTAGCAATTGCAGGGAGTACAAGAGAGAGGGAGAGGGAGAGGGAGAGGGAGAGGGGAACAATCCAACTTTTTTTTTTTCTGCGTTCTTTTGGCCTTAACTTAAACTTAATTTAAATTTGAAAATTTTGTCTTTATTTAAATTTTTTCTCATTTTTTAGTTTTGCGCCAAATATTTTGGGTTATTGATTTGTCTCGGCGAGAGGAATCGGAAAAGTAAAATTTTGACCATTTTACTCAAGTATTTTGAGAAATAACCATTTTTTAGTGCAAAAATATACTTGGGTAAAAGTAAGAAAAATTACTTTTCCGATATCTCTCATCGAGACGAATCAATAACCCACAAAAGTTTGACTCAAAACTAACAAATACGAAAATAATTCAAATAAGGACAAATTTCAGATTTAAGTTTAAGTTAAGTCCAAAAGAACGAAGCGAGCACCTATAAGTATCGGATTGAACTGATTTTTTGTGAAGACTCTAGAAAAAATATTTATAATTAATGAACAGCTCGGATTGTTTGTGTGGGATCCAGAGTGGACTCCATATAAAAATCTGTGCCCAATCTATATGCAATTATTTGTATGAATAGCACAGTTTTTTTTTTTTTTTTTTGGACAAGCAAAATGTTGAAGTTACTAATCTAATCATAACACACATTAACAAAAGATTTCAAATATAATTTTGTGAGCCATTATGTGGTTAAACTGAATTTTCTTTTAAAGGAAAATGGCTCCAACTTGAATGTTTCAGTAAATAGTGAGATTGGTCCCTGATGATTAAATGAGATGCATAAATTGGCTCGGAACTGAATTTTCGGAAAAAAATTATTGAATACTCCCCCTAAAAGAGAATAGATCTATCCATAAAAGTGTGAACCAATTTGAACAGTCATTAGCACCTATTACTACTAATCTTTTGCCTATTATCTTAACTGGTTGGTAGGATTACGTTCAAGAGGATCGTGATGAACGAATCCACTGAACAATTCTCTGGCATTCCCTACGTCATGACCCTACTCAACTGCTTGCTTTCTTCTTGGTGAGTTCTTCAATATTGCTTTTTGATTTTCCTCCAGTATTATGCCTTTGTATGCAATGGCGGACCCAGAATATATTCAGGATGGGGGCACAAATTCTTAAGGAAAAAAAATTAAGATTAAGCATGATTATGTGTAAAAATAAATGAAAATCTGTCGACAAGCAAAAATCAGGTAATTGAATGAAAGATTAATTTTTCCATATAATCAAAAGATACATACAAAAAGAATGAATACAAAGTCCAATTTTTTTATGTAGTCACAATTCAACAATTAAGATACACAATTATTCTTGATTATATACAAATGGAGTTGCTGACCCATTCCCAAGTTTTCCAAGCAACCACATGCACTCAGAATGCTAGTATAGGTAAATTCATCAGGATGGAAACCCGAAACCCTCATATACTAAAGAATAACTCCATGACTTCACCGGCATACCCATTCTGCAGATAACCTCCAAGCATTGCATTCCACAACACAACATTCTTCTCATCAAAAGGACCAAAAACTCTCTTGGCGTCCTCCATTTTCTGACATTTAGCATACATATTAATTAGAGAACTTCCCACGTAAACATTAGAATCAAACCCTTGTTTCGTAGCCTGTGCATGAACCTGCAATCCATACTCAAGATTCACCATTCCTGCAATGGCACTCAAAACACTACCCAATGTGGATCTTGTGGATCTAACACCAACATTCCTCATATTTTGGAACAATTTGATAGCTTCCCACTCAACCTCTCTTGGCATGCCCTGAAATCATCACATTCCTTGCCACAGCATTTGGGTTAGGCATCTGGGCAAACAATTGGCAAGCATCATCAAGCCTTCCTAGCTTCAAAAAGGCACTAATGAAAGTCACAAATGCTACCTGGTCAGGGAAACAACTTAGTTTCTGCATATCTTCGAACAATTTGACTGCCTCCTCTGGCAAACCAGCTTGAACATACCCAGCAATAATTGCAGTCCAAGAAACTGTATCGGGTTCCTCAGCAGCATAAAAAATCCTACGAGCATCGATCACATAATTGAGTTTAGCATATAGGTCAATAAGAGAACCTTCGCAAAATGAATTGAACTCGAACCCTGTCTTGATAACATTACAATGGACTTGTTTCCCAAACTCTGCATCCATCAATCTACCCCAAACAGATAAAAGAACAGCAAAAGTGTATGGGTTCGGCCCCACCCCGCAATTCCTATCGACCCAAAATGCCAAAGAGCCTGATCAAGCAATCCCTTCCTCGAATACAACGATAAAATCGAGTTCCAAACACATAAATCTACACTCTCTAGCCGATGGAATGCCTTTTCTGCAAACTCAATATTGCCACATTTGGCGTACAAATCCACAATGGCATTACCCAGCCTTCCTTGTGATCCAATCCCAAGCTTCAAGCTTTGTGAATGGACCACTTTACTGATTTTCGAAGCAATTGAAAGCCTTTCGGGCATTTTGTCGAACAACCAGCGGGACAAAAAATTTGTTTGCATTGGTGGATGCACGTGTTGAGAAGATGGGTATGTATGTGGTGCTCGGAAGTTGAGTATAGTTCTGAGCATAAGTGGGCGTGCCTTGTTTCTTGTGGGACTGTACAGGAATTTGGTTTGTGTAGCAATCTGGAATAAGCTCTTTTGGCCATCTCCAACAAAGACTTATATTTTTTCTCAAATTAAAAAGATTAAAATCTAAGAACAAGCCTTTTGGGGATGAATCACTCAATGAACAAAATCAAATCACCCCCTCAAAATCTTTGGCTATTGATTTGAGGTTTCCTGGAACTTGTCGTTGTGACCGTTGGAACGGTTAATTTCTGTGTTTTAACCCTCCAACAGAGGATCAAAAAAAAAACCGAGTACAATACGTCAATCAATCCTACTATCCGACTGTGGGTGCACGTATGACCCACATTGGGTCCGACCGAAAAATCCAAATCGTCCATTAGGGCTCGTTTGGATGCGGGATAAGAATTGAGGTAATTATTTATTTTGGATGCAGAATAAAGATTGGGATAATTATTTATGAATGAGGGATAAAATAGTAAGTATATTGGTTAATAAGGGATGACCCACATTGAGGTGATATTTATTGATGATAGATTAAATAGTAGTTGTTTGGATGATGTATTAAAAATGGGGGATAATATTATTTTGTAGTTGAAATGAAGAATGAGATAATATTATTTCGGCCTTATCGGAGGTATTAACTAATAACACCCCAAAACCTGCGCATAAATAATACCCCCGCAGGGGTATTGGCGGGTCTTACACAAGAGGGAGATAAACGAAGAACGGGTTCCCAAACCAGCGAATAAGGAGGGGCCCACGGTCTTCAGGGGGTTATCCTCCTTCACAACAAGACTGCTTCCAAACGAGCCATTAGCTTTAAAATAATTTTTTTAATTGACCCTTAGAAAAATGACTTAATTAAGCGTCTGAAGACACGACGTAATGCATTTTGAAATGAATTACGAAATTATTGACCACCTCCGCCAACGAAACTGATTTATACTGGAATATATATTTTTAAATTAGGTTCAAACAGAGTTCTTTTAGTGCATGCTCGTGCCCAAAGAAGCGGATCGAATAATCAGCATACATGCAAATCAACACTGTAACCGTGAACAAAGTATCAACCTGTTCATGTAACACCGAGAGGTCGTTCAAAATTTCAAAATAGCACACACACAAAGAGAGAATATGGAACGTTTGGTTGTTATTATAATAATAATTATTTTTATTTTTATTTTTATTATTTTTATTTTTTATTTTTTATTTTTTTTGGGGGGGTAAGGGAATTATTGCAAAATTAAACCTCGACCCAAAGGTAGACAATCTGGTTACAAATTGGACAGTGGTGGCCGGTGGGCGCTCTGCAATCGAAATAGCTATTTAAACTGAGAAAAAATGAAGTCAATCTGGTTTCGAATCGGCTGTCATTGAGAGTGTGTGTATGAGAGAGAGAGAGAGAGAGAGAGAGAGAGAGAGAGAGCGCCTGCCTGAAATAGACTTGCTTCATGATTGAAATGACAAAAAGAGAGGAGGAGGAGTCATTGATTAGATTCATGACCAAAACTGATCTAGAGGGTCTTCGTTCTTAAAGGGTGTTTGGTCTCAAAGAAAATCGGGGGGGGGGGGGGGGGGGGGGGGGGGCGGGGGGCGTCAGCTTTAGACGCGAAGAGCTAGAAGAAGAGGAGAGAGAGAGAGAGAGAGAGAGAGAGAGAGAGATGAATTTTGAATGTGAGATCTAATTTGTGGTAATTGTGCAATTACTATTGTTTAAGAGAGAGAGAGAGAGATGAATTTTGAATGTGAGATTTAATTTGTAGTAATTGTGCAATTATTATTGTTTAAGAGAGAGAATTGTGCAATTACTATTGTTTGATAGAGAGAGGAAAGCCGTATCATTTATAGAGTAAATCAAGAATCCAAGATCTTGAATTATGAATGAAACTTGAAAATTGAATTGACCACTTACGCATATTTAATTGAGCTTATTTTTTGCAAGGCTACTAAAAATTGGTTTGAATTACAAATTGGCCCCACATGCTGTACATTTTCGATATTAGTAGCATTCGTATGTCACCACAATCAGATATTGACATAATTTGTGAGAAAGTTAAGAAGAAAAATTATTTCTGCCCAAATTATTCTCCTTTAATTTTTTTAATCCTTTTGTTGAGATGAACCAAACCAATAATCTAAAAAATTACACAAAACTAACAACGGAGGGAAAAAAAAAAATTGAACAGACAAAAAAAAAATAATCCAAAAAAATTATTAAGCACAAAATACCTCTTGGGAGTTCACGGTTGCTGTGTAAAAGAGCTGCAAATGCATATTAGAATTACAAAAAAATACAGACTATTCCAACGTTTTTAGGAATTACTCATTTACTCCTATAATTATTCCAACGTTTTTAGGAATTAATCCTACTCCGATTTACATTTACTTCACGCTTAAGTCATAAGTTTTGAATTTGAAAACCGAAACCAAAAAGAATGGGATCCGGAATGGGCTTTGTGGAAACGGTTGTGCATTAACGTCTTCTGCACACAGCCATTAATGCAGACGACCATTTGTTTGGAAAAATAGTTAAAATTAGGCATTTTTCTTTCTTCTCATACTCGTTTTTCCGGAGTTCCCAATTCCAAACGGACTCTCTCTCTCTCTCTCCCTTCAAATCCCTTCGTTCCTCTCGCACCCTACGATCCCTCTCTCATCACTACAACCATTGGTGTCGCCGACGACGATTGCAGACGAGTGTGGGTATGATCGATCTCTAAGTCTGTTAGTAACGGCATTTCAAACAAAGTTTTTTTTTTTCCCCCCCTTTATGCAAACTATAGTTGTATTCCATGGTTCTACTGATTGGTGGTTTCTTTCAATTTTGATGATCATACTTGTCAGGTTATCTTAATTAAACCCTAATGGGTATTTGGAGAAATGGATCCGAAAATGTATGGTTAGTGTTCTAAAAATCAGGATTAATTGGCGAAATCGCTTGCGGGGGCCTATCGACTAATTGCTATGCTCTAATTAATCGCCGATTACTAATTGCTATGTGTCGATCAATCGCTCGAAGGTGGCCGACCACCCGACTAGAGAAAATTCGTGGAGGGGGTTTTGAGACAATCACATTTCCGCGGATGGGTGTATAGGTATTTAACCCATTATATTATGAAAGCTTCTATTGGGGTGATTGTTGGCGCTATGATTTTCTTTGTTGTATAGGTATTTTACCCATTATATTATGAAAGCTTCTATTGGGGTGATTGTTGGCGCAATGATTTTCTTTATCAATTGTAGTTCGTGGAGTTGCTTAAGCAGTACTAAATATATGGTGCCTCTAAAAGATTTTTGGCCGGTTGTCATTCGTAAGTACTCTTTCATCACAACAGGACATTGGTTTTGTTTAGGGTTACACAGTTAATTAAATATGTGTGTAGGTGGAGTTTATAGTTTGTGAGAGTACACTAGCCTTAGTAACCGAAAAGAGAGTAAACGGAATGAGGTTGAAATTAAACACTAGCCTTGCTGATGAGATACATTGCAATTAGTAAAAGATTAGAAATAGAGAATGGAAAAGGTTGCAACTAAACACAAGCCTGAGTATTGTTTCTTTTTCTTTTTTTTCCCCAGCTATTTATGTGTTGTGTGCAGTAGGAACTCGAGAATTTGAGCTGAAGATCTTTTGATGTTTTCTTTTGGAGGGTGTATGTGTGGTGGGGGTGGAGGTGGGGGCAATTTATCCCCTTTTCCTTGATGTGTTGACATCTATGATGCACGGACACGGATACCGACACCGACGCTGACACAGACACCAACAGGGGACACGTGAATTCTAAAAAAATGGGGACACGCCACGTGTATATTTATTTATTTCTATAATTATAGTTTGACACCCAGAAATTTTTTTCAAATTACAATCTGGCCCCAATTTTTTTTTAAAAAATTACAATTTGACCCCCAATTTTTTTAAAATTACAGTTTGGTCCCTCAAAAATTACAGTTTGGCCCCTACTGTGTTCCCAGCCGTGTCCCCAGCCGTGTCCCCGTAAAAAATTTAAATTAAATTATAGGACACACCACGTGACGTGTCCTTGCCGTGTCCCCGTGTCTAACACTGCCATACTTCGACCTCTAGAGGTGTCGGTGCTTCATAGGTTGACATGTTGTGCCAGTAGGTTAAGATTTGGTGAATATTTCCAGTCGGGTTGATTTGAGTTGAGTTATGGGTATGGGTGAATGGGGTAGGGTTTGTCCAAGTGTAAAACTCCAGATCACCTTCATTTTAGTAGCCTACACCACGTAGCATGGTCACGGACACGGGAGTTTTTAAAAATGGGGACACAGATAGGGTGTGTGTATAAATATCAGATATCTATGCATATATTGCTCAAATAAGACATAACAAAACTAGCTTATATTATACCATAGTTATGTAGGTATATTCCTAATTTATATGCTGATATATACAACTATACATATATAGTGTTATTATAGGACTATTTTTTACATTTAAAGCATGTGTTAATAGTGTGGCACTTTATCAACTAGCGTTGTACCCATTTGATGCGCGAGATAGAAAAATTTTATTTTTTCCTATTGTCCTGTGCATTGAACGGGTACAACGCTAGTTGTTAATAAGGAAGAAACTAATCAAGAGGTGTGTGGAGTTTGTAGACTAATTTTTTGTGAGAAACTCGCCAATAAATGTAAAAAGAAAGTAGCTAGCCATGCGGCTTTTTTTTTATATCAAATTGAAATTTCGTAAGAAATGATACATTGAAACTATACAACATGAAATATACAGAAATAAGTGTGAGAGCAAGGAACCTCTTTAAAAAAATCGAACGGGCAGATGTGCACATATTAGCGTTGTGCATCACATGTGATTTTTGTTGAAAATATTTGATTTCTTCTTGATTTTTTTATGAATCTAGTACTTAATGAGTCTATGACAAACACTTGCCTTTCCAAAAAAAAGGTATGACACACACTTTCCCCACTTCCCCATGTCTCTCTCTCTCTCTCTCTCTCTCTTCAGTTCCCCCACTTCGCCTCCCCCTTTCTCTCATAATTTCAAAAAAATAAAAATTCTTAAAAATTAGGAATGGGAGTTTAGTGGCTTGAGAAGCCCCACTACATTTTTAGTGGATGTTCATGCTAATTACTTAACTGATATGATCACCCTAATGTTGATGGTAATTACATTTGTGTTACCTTGTTCTTGTACCCTATTGTTGATTTGTATTACCATTTCTCCTCAGTGTGCCTCATGGCCATTTGAAGGGATAGAAAGTCCACCATGCCAGTCTCAGGTGTATGAATATATGAAGGTACGAAGTTAGAGTTAGTTCACCACAACTTACTGTTTCACTACTTATCCCATATTTTTTTATCCAGTTTGTTTGTACCAATCCATACATTATTTTCATAATTTGTGGTTTGAGAAACTTAGATCACAATGAGGATGAAAACCCCCCGTCTTCTGGCTCAAAGGCGAGGACTGATTCTTGGCAAGATCAAACGTATGACCTTATAGGCCACCATTAAATTGATTCTAGGCTGAAGTTTAACTAGGTGATTCTAAATTCTTGAACATGATTTTATACTTCTTATTTTATAATCAATAATGCTTGACATCATTACTAAGACGTAAAGAAAAGTAGACAGTAAAAATCTTAGGACACATTGATCATAACTTGCTGAAATTGGGGTTGAAAGAGGGTGATCTGTGAGTAGATTCCGTACTTTTATTTGTATTGTCGTTAAACTATGCCAACATACTTTATATTGTGGTTAACAAAATATCATTGCAGAACTATGCTAGGGATATATGAGTATCAAGTTTGTGCAACACTTAAATCTGGATAGGCTTAGTTTGCAATCTGGCCTTAGCAAACTAAATTATGCAAAAGACGTGCTTCCTTGTATAATATATATAGAGACGTTAATTTGTTAAGAGAACAAGAAACAACTGCACCACCAAGTGTAAAGACATATCCACTCGTGGATTTAGAGCATAGTTGTCAAAGGCGCGCCTAGGCCCAAGGCGAGGCGAGGCGCACCCCTAGCGCCTTGCTGACCCCTAAGCGAGGTGACTACACCACCAAGTGTAAAGACATATCCACTCGTGGATTTAGAGCATAGTTGTCAAAGGCGAGAAAAAAGCGACCAGGAGCAAAAAAGCGCGCTTCTTTCAAATCGGTCAAAAAACATGCTTTCTTTCAAAAAAAGCAGTTTTTCTGAAAGAAAGAAAAAAGACCGCACAAAAAAGCGAGTTTTTTTCAAAAAAGCACACATGACAAAATTATTTTTAGAAATAATTATTTTTTCGCATAGGTGCGCCTCTCTTCAAAAGGCTTGCGCCTCTCGCCTCAGGCCCAACGAAACTTTGTGCCTGGGTACGCCTTTTGCCCTTGACAACTATGATTTAGAATCTTTCATATTTGTATCCAGTTCGCGTCACAGTACCCTCCTATTACCACTGGTATCTGGTGCAGTGCAGTCCCAAATCACGAATATACCTCAAGTTGCGTAGTACTCTCACTATCACCTTCCAGTGGTCATGCCTTGGAGTACTCGTGTATCTATTCAGTCTGCTAACTGAATTGGCTATGTCGGACCTTCTATAACTCATCAGGTACATTAGACTCTCAATTATTCGAGAATACTCCAATTGGGATACACCTTCCCCCACATTCTTCCACAAAGGACCCTCAGGAGAGCTCATAGCTTCCTTGAATGTCCAAAGCTCACTTTCTAACAGATATGTTAGGAAGTCTGAACCAAAGGATGTTGATGTTCTAGCCCGTTTGCTACATCTTGGCTCAACATCAACTTCTTCCTAGTGGTCTTGATTGCTTTCATATGCAATCTCCAAAGTCTGCTTAACGGAACTTGACTCCTCTACAGATCTATATGGAAATATGTGTTCAAAGAACGTCACATTCCTAGATTCCATGATAGTGTTCTTGTGAATATCTTGTATCTCGGATTAATACACAAGAAATCGATAGGTAGTATTGTTGTGTGCATAACCAATAAACACACAATCAACAATCCTTGGCTCTATCTTCTCCTTATTAGGTGGAGGCACAGCTACCTTTGCGAGACTCCCCACATTCGAAAGTAACTGTGGGTAGGCTTCCTACCTTTCCACCACTCGTAAGGAGTCTTATTGACTTTCTTTCAAGGTATTTAATTTGCCTAGAGAATTGTATCCACCCACAAGTTCCGTGGCAACCCAAAACTTATCATAGCATTCATCATTTCTTTCAAGGTACGATTTTTCCGTTCACCAATTCCATTTTGCTAAGGGGAATAACGTGCAGTGGCTTGGTGGATAATTCCGTGTTGTGCACATAATTTCCCAAACGGTGATTCATATTCACCACTTCGGTCACTTCTCAATACCTTAATCTTTTTGCTAAGTTGATTCTCAACTTCTTTCTTATAAAGTATGAATTTGTCCAACACTTCATTCTTGCCAATATCTCGTGCTATCATCGACAAAAGTATTAAAATACTTATTGCCAGTTTGTTTATGGACATACTTTAGATCACACTCAGTGTGGACTAAATCCAATAGCTCAGTGCTTCTTTCAACCATTAGAAAAGAAGACCTGGTCAATTTGGCTTCAACACCAGTCTCATTACTTGTGACTTTTATCAATTTGGAAAGCAGGAATGTAGTCTAAGTTAATTAATCTTCGCAAAACATCATAATTAACATGACCTAGTCTACCATGCCACGAATTGGAAGACTCAAGCAAGTAAGCAACTGAGGATTTCATGTTATTAATACAGGGAATTACAGTCATTACATTAAGCTTAAATGCCATTGGTTATATAGCCCTTTCCCACACACACCCCAGCCTTGGTGACCGTCACTCTATCCGCTTCAAACACCACACGGAAGCCATGCTTGCTTGGCTTAGCAGAGAACTGGATGCCAGGTTCTTGCGAATGTCCGGCATGAACAAAACATTATTAAGAGTCAGCTCCTTTACAGATGTCATCTTCAAGATCACCTTGCCTTGACCCTCCACCTCAGAGGTTGCTGAGTTCCCCATGTACAACTTCTTGCCATTTGTAACCGGTTCGAAGGAGGTGAACAACTTCTTATCACAGAAGATGTGGCGGGTAGCTCCAGTATCGATCCACCACTCTTGAGGGTTTGACCCCACCAAATTCACCTCATAGACAGGCTGACAAGTTGACATTAGAGCCATCTTCCAGTTCTACCAAATGCTCGCACGCTTGGGTTTGCAGGCTTTGTGCACTCTAAAGTACAGTGTCCAACCTTGTCACAGTTGAAGCATTTGCCCTGAAATTGAAAATTTGGTTTCTTGGCAACGCCTCCTTTGAGTCGGGAGTCCCAGCTTGACCTCTTTGCCTTTCTGCTTTCTAGATTTATGGTTTTTCGTTCCCGAAGACTAGTCATGTTCCACAACATTGGCCTTGGCAGCGTAGGTGTTCCCTACCCTCCTTTCAGCCATCTTATTGTCCTCCTCAATGCAGAGCCTAACAATAAGTTCATTCATAGTCATAGGCTTGCATTTGTGCTTCAAGTACAACTTGAAGTCTTTCCAACCAGGGGCAACTTTTCAATCATGCATGCCACCTGGAAGGGCTCACATATCATCATCATCCCTTCGGCGGAGATTTCTTGTAGGATCACTTGAAGTTCTTGGACCTAACTGATCACAGTCTTTTAGTCCACTATCTTGTAGTCCAAAAACCGACTGACTGTAAATTTTCTTGATCCGGCATCCTCGGTTCTGTACTTTTTGTCGATGGACTCTCATAGTTCCCTAGCTCTTAACATTTTACACATTGTAAAGTGCATCGTTCAAGCTGTTTAGAACGTAATGCCGGCACAGGTAGTCCGAGTCTTTCCAAGTGTTATGTGCAATCAGCATTTGCATGTCTTGCTCATCTTCGGCAACGACCGAGGCATCCTCACTCAAAAACCTCGCAAGGTTAAGAGTTGTGAGGTAAAACAGCATCTTCTGTTGCCACCTCTTGAAATCCACACCATTGAATTTCTAAGGTTTTTCGCTATGGTTCACAACCAAACGCACCGTCGGTAGCACTGGACGATTATAAGCCATCGTCACGAGAATTTGCCCATTGTTGCCATTGGGGGCTATGTAGCACAGACACGGACACGGGATACGACAATTCTAAAAAAAATGGGGATACGGACACGGCGGGGGATATGCCACAGTATAAATAAATATATGTACATATATATATATATATATATATATATATATAATTATGAACTATTGTATATGAATAATTTCACAAACTGTATAAATTTTTTTCAAAGGCATAATAAGAGTTTGACCCAAATGTTTTGAATAATTTCATATTAACCCCCAAAAATTTTAAAAATATTACATTTTGACCCCTAACCGTGTCCCCGCCGTGCCCCCTATCAAAAAATAATAAAAATTATTGGACACGCCATGTGGCATGTCCAATACGTGTCCCCGTGTCCAATACGTGGACACGGCGCCCTTTTGGAGTGTCGGTGCTACATAGATTGGGGGTCCCGTTGTCATTTCCATTTCTAGATTCAGTCGACATCTTTTCTGAAATTTAAGATCAAACGCAAATTAGTGATCAAAGTCTTAATATACGAAAAGAACCAGGAACAATAATCTGGAAAAAAAAAAACCCCAGAATATGTTGACTTTTCCTTCCCAAATTATCTATCAAAGTCTACTGTTATTAATGGTACATGAATACCAAATTCGTGTTTTTTGTAATTAGCCAAACCTACTGTTATAAAAACACCACTTGTGAAACTTTATTATCCTTTATTCGTAACCGTCCGATGTTCAAAACGTTTTCCTCAAAATAGATTGATCATTGCTTCCAATAAGTCGGGTGGAATAAATCCAAAAAGACTAACAATACTATTTTGTATCAAGGAAATGAGTTTGTCCGGACTAGTTATAAAACACAAATTGGTCGACACAGGTACGCATGTACTAACAAAGCCAGCATGTTATTTGCAAACTAATTCCAAAACTTTCCATTGATCCAAAACAAGTTGTGATCCCAAAACTAGTATTTTGTCTTTACTACAATTCCCCTTTTACTGTTGCAGGAAGAACTTGTAATGATCCTGGAAATCACAGAATAAATATTGACTACTCCAAATAAGAACAAAATATGAGCACTTAATAAAAACAGTAAAGATGGGAAACAAATTACTCGTTTTCCTTTTTCTTGGAAATCAAACACAACGCTAATCTTGCAAACAACAGACAAGCAAAGTGCTAGTTTCTAAGCTGTTATGAACCAAACTCACCAAAAGAGGATTCTGTTTTATACAAATTAGAGAGAAAAGTCTTGGTTTTCATAGAACTTTTTTATCCAAATATACTGTTACGCTACTGAACAAAAAAGAAGAGTGTTTTCTAGATTAAAAACTATTTTTCAAAAAAGAATTCGTCCTAAGATTATAATAGTGGGAAAAATAATAACACAATTTCACTAATTTCTGGGAATCAATTACAAGAACATAAATTACAGAATGTGAACAATAAAACATAAACGGTAACGGAATAAGAATCGCAAACCGCGGCCCGTGTTTCACTCAAGTGAACTTGTGCAAACACAAGTTCACATGGGCCTCGGTGTACGTCTCCCAGGGTTGAATCGGTTTTAGTCAAGTGCAAAGCATCACCTTTGACTACCCGTTGAACAAACTTGTGTTTGCACTCTCTCTTTGAAAGGAAGAAGGATTTCAGAAGATGGATGGAGAAGCTCTGATTTTTGGTGTGTCAGAACCAAAGATAGAGGCACCCTTTTATAGTTGAAGGAGGAGCTTCTGTCATCAATATTGCAATGAATAGAGGAGAGGCCACTAGCAATAAATAGGGAAAATTGAATCCAAAAATTCAATTCTGGAATAAAACTGATACAGTTATTAATCCAGAATTTGAATAGAAAACATGGGTAATAACTCTGGGTAATCAACCCAGCTTTAATCAGCCAATCGAGCACAACTTTGGATCCAAATGCCAAATGTGTTTGACCCGTATCCGACACCCATAACTTCTGAGCTGTAAAAAGAACCAGCAAGGCCAAGCCAAACCCTGCCGAGTCCCACAAACCTCGAGCCATGGGCCCGCGACCCGGTAATGGTCCAGTCCGGGCAGGCTGCAGCGCACGCGCGTGTGGTTTATGGGTCGAAGCCTAAAGCCCACATAGCATGCGCGCTGCTCCCTCTTTTAGAAAAATTTGAGTACCCCCAAAGGCTCCAACCCTTTAGGCAATTGGATCCACGATTATGCGCAGCTGGCTGGCGGTTGATTCCTCATAACTATTACCCACGTTTTTTATTCAAATTCTGGATTAATAACTGTATCAATTTTATTCCAGAATTGAATATTCGGATTCAATTTCCCATATTGATTGCTAGAGGCTCTTCCTCCTATTCATTACAATATTGATGACAGAGGCTCCTTCTTCAACTATAAAAGAGGTGCCTCTGCCTTTGGTTCAAACACATCAAAAACCAAAGCTTCTCCATCCATCTTTTGAAATTCTTGTTCCTTCTACAGAGAGAATGCAAACACAAATTCATTTGACAAGAAGTCGAAAGCGGTGCTCCTACAGCTTAGTGAAACTAAATCACCCAAGGAGACGAACATCGACACAAGCTCCAGGACGGTGAGGCGGTGAATTCGTCTCCTCGGTTTGCGATTCTTATTTTTTTACCGTTTATGTCATTGTTTTCCGCACTATTTTCCCACAATGGAAATGGCAATGGGACCCCCAATGGCAACAATTGAAAAACTCCTGTGATGATGGCCCAAAATCCTCTAGTGCTAATGGCGGTGCGTGCGGTTCCTGTGAACTACAGGGAGAAACCCGAGAAATCCAATGGTGTGGATTTCAAGAGGTGGCAAGAGAAGATGTTGTTTTTGAGTGAGGATGCCTCTGTCGTTGCCGAAGATGAGCAAGACATGCAAGTGCTGATTGTGCATAACATTTGGAAAGACTCAGACTACTTGTGCCGAAATTACGTTCTGAACAGTTTGCACGATGCACTTTACAATGTGTATAATGTTAAAAGCTAGGGAACTGTGGCAGTCCCTCGACAAAAAGTACAAAACCGAGGATGCTGGATCAAGAAAATTTGTTGTCAGCAAGTTTTTGGACTACAAGATGGTGGACTCAAAGACTGTGATCAGTTAGGTCCAAGAACTTCAAGTGATCCTACCCGAAATCTCCGCCGAAGGAATGATGATATGTGAGCCCTTCCAGTTGGCATGCATGATTGAAAAGTTGCCATTGGTTGGAAAGACTTCAAGTTGTACTTGAAGCACAAACGCAAGCCTATGATTATGAATAATCTTATTGTTAGGCTCCGCATTGAGGAGGACAATAAGATAGCTAAAATGAGGGTAGGGAACACCTACGCTGCCAAGGCCAATGTTGTGGAACATGGCTAGTCTTTGGGAACGAAAAAACATCAATCTAGAAAGCAGAAAGGCAAAGAGGCCAAGTTGGGACTCAAAGGAGGCGTTGCCAAGAAACCAAATTTTCAATTTCAGGGCAAATGCTTCAACTGTGACAAGGTTGGACATTGTGCTTCAGAGTTGCACAGAGGCTGCAAACCCAAGCACGCACACATTTGGTAAAACTAGAGGATGGCTCTGATGTCAGCCTGTCTATGAGGTGAACTTGGTGGGGTCAAACCCTCAAGAGTGGTGGGTCGATACTAGAGCTACCCGCCATATCTTCTGTAATAAGTTGTTCACCTCCTTCGAACCGGTTACAAACGGCGAGAAGCTGTACATGAGGAACTCAGCAACCCCTGAGGTGGAGGGTCAAGGCAAAGGTGATCTTGAAGATGACATCTGGAAAGGAGCTGACTCTCAATAATGTTCTGTTTCATGTCGAACATTCGCAAGAACCTGGTGTCCGGTTCTTTGATACGCCAAGCAAGCATGGCTTCCATGTGGTGTTTGAAGCTGATAGAGTGACGGTCACCAAGGTTAGGGTGTGTGTGGGAAAGGGATATATAACCAATGGTCTATTTAAGCTTAATTTAATGACTGTAATTCCCCGTATTAATAACATGAAATCCTCAGTTGCTTACTTGCTTGAGGCTTCCATTTGTGGCATGGTAGACTAGGTCATGTTAATTATGATGCTTTGCGAAAATTAATTAACTTAGAATACATTACTGCTTTCCAGATGGATAGAAGTCACAAGTGTGAGACTTCTGTTGAAGCCAAATTGACCAGGTCATATTTTTGTGTGTGTGTGATCTAAAGTATGTCCAAACACGAACTGGTAAATAGATTTTATTACTTTTGTCGATGATAGCACGAGATATTGCTATGTGTACTTGTTTAATAGCAAGGACGAAGCTTTGGACATAAAGAATGAAGTTGAGAATCAACTTACCAAAAAGATTAAGGTGTTGAGAAGTGACCGAAGAGTATGAATCACTGTTTGGTGAATTATGTGCTCAATACAGAATTATCTACTGCACCAATGATGAATTGCACACAAGAAGATAGAATGCGAAATGAAATAGGTCCAGCAAAACAAACGGAACCAATAATTGATTCAACTAGTGCCTACCACTTGCTAGTTGCAATTGACCAGTGGCAATTATATTTTCTCGTCCATTTTTAAAATGGTAGCAATTATTTTCAGCTATTGTTTTTTCCCACTGAATAATTGATTCAATAATTGTAGCAATTCAAATCAATTTCCCCATAATAATTGAATTCAATTTCCCTTTCTTCATTCAGAATGCGGACCTAGTCTTATTGTTCACTGAGCCTACATTGGAACAGTGTATTCTGTGTAACAATGATCAATCTTTTGCTGTTGTTTCTTTAAATTCATTGGGAATGCACAATGGAATACTGTTCGATGAATGGAAATATTGTTCCATCATAGCAGTTTTTTGTTCATGAGCTTTGTTGTTCATCTTTACAGTTTTTTTTTTTTCTGCTTTTGATTTGTGCGATGAGACTTTTCAGGGAAGTGCATCTGCCTCCTTATTTAGATCATTGTGACTATGTATTCAATCCGCTCTTGCCTATCTCATCCCTTTTCCTTTTTTTTTTCTCTCTCTTCTTCATGACTTTCCTTAGCATGAATGGTAGATGGATCTTTTTCACGGTAAGGCATCATGACATGGCGGTTCTTGGGGGTTGTCTCTGTTTGGCTGTTTAGTGACAAAATTGAAGTTTGGGTGATGAAGAAGTATGGGGTAAGAGAGTCATGGACCAAATTTACGATTGTTGATCATGGGATAGAGAGTCGTGGACCAAGTTTGGGTGATGAGATGGATCTTATTTAGATCATTGTGACTATGTATTCAATCTGCTCTTGCCTATCTCATCCCTTTTCCTTTTTTTTTTTTCTCTCTTCTTCACGACTTTCCTTAGCACGAATGGTAGATGGATCTTTTTCACGGTAAGGCATCATGACATGGCGGTTCTTGGGGGTTGTCTCTGTTTGGCTGTTTAGTGACAAAATTGAAGTTTGGGTGATGAAGAAGTATGAGGTAAGAGAGTGGTGGACCAAATTTACGATTGTTGATCATGGGATATCTATAAAGAATGTGTTGTGTTTGTTAGCGGAAGACAAATTTTTGTTGTAATTAGATGGAAAGATCGTAGATGTTAACAGAGGAAGGATGGTAGACAAATTTGACGAAGAGAAACTATTTCTGTACCCCCCGAAAAATGAAACACTGAGGGAGATAATGGTTTGTGGCATTCCATCGAAGTATAGATTGGACAGCCCCTCATATCTCCTAATCATGGAGGACGGATCAGGAGACAATGTGGAGTTTCTTCAGCTGATATGCTCTTCTGCACTTCATCTTCTAGCCCTTTTGATGGTACTTTTGGGACTTGATTTCAACTTAAGCATTTTTATGGTTTTTTTAACTCAATTTCATTTCTTGGCTTGGTGCTGCTTTATTGTGGTATTGTTGTTTGTTACTCCATGAATTCTCTGTATGTCTCTGCTGGTTGTTTCCTTCTTGGGATGTACCTAAGCTGCCAATTTACTCTTTCATAAATGATGTTCATAAATTTGTCAGAAAAGGGAAAAAAAAGTACTCCTTCGTTCCACAATATGCCATTCTCTTTAAAAAATGGTCATTTATCCAATAGAAAGGGAAAACACTTGTAGGAAAACATGAGCTTTAATCAAACACCTTGATGCACGGTTTGTACATTGGCTGTCCATTTTTTTCAAGGAAAAACATCTTTGATCAAGTGCCTGCAAGCATCGGATTAACTTGATTTTTTTGTACATGAGCCATAAAACGCTGACGACCTAGCTCATCAGATTCAGAGTGGAATCTAGGACAGTCCCAGAATGGACAAACCGCACATTCTGGTCCATGGTGGTGGGACTGCAGAGTAAGCTTGGTCCATATAAAACTAATTATTGGTCCACCACATATTGAAACCTAAGTCTCTTGAAAAGTATTCCTAATTTCGTAGGATCTGGACAGAGAGCTAGCTCATTGGTTACCTTCACTAGAATTACTACCTACTCTAGTTTGCTACAGTGTATAACAATCATTAACAGTTACTCTTCATGTATTATGGAGATATAGCTATCCTGGTTTAGTGTTGCCGGACTTTTGGGCGTCATTTAAGAGGAACAGAAATCAAAGGGTGGGGTGAAAGATACCTGTTGAGAGTGAGAATCTGGATGTGGTTTCGGATAGTAAGCAGCATTCTTTCTTACTGTCCTTTGCATTATTGGGTAGTTCTTCTATGAGGTTGTCCTTCATGTTTAATTCATGTATTCTTTTTGGATGGGCATCAATAGCTCCGACTATGAGCCTTATTGTCATAACGACGACCTTGATGATGATGATATCTGGGATGGATGGTGAGCCTCACGTTGTTTATATGTAATTTTACTTCCTCTTGTTGTTTGTGGGATGATCTGTATTTGTCTTTCTCCTTTTAAAAAATCAAGTTAGTTTATCAAGTCTTCTTCAGGGTACAAGAAATAAATTTGGGGATAGGCTACTTTACACATCAGACTAGATTCCATCAGCACCACATAGCCTGTTGTACGGGTCTCACGGAGTTAGGAAACCGGCGCTTTGTGGAATGGCGTCATTGGGGCGATACATTGGCGCTTCCTCCAATGCCGAGTAAGTTTCTAATTTAACATATTCCTCTTTCATGCCCTAATTTTGGGTGTCTATCTCTCTTTGTGCGTGTACATACACATATAGAGGGATATGCATTTATGTGTGTTATTATTCTTTGCTCTTTCAGGTCTGCAGTTGAAGCTCACTCGGATCTGTCGCTCTGTACTCTCAATTGCTTGTCGTGTCCCTGTGAATTGTGCTCTCGCCATTTTATTCCTTTACTCAGTATACATGCTGAGTTTTTCAATTTGCTAGACGGTTTGTGTGTGTATTGCCAGAATTTTGAATGCTAACTGAGTAATTTTCTTTCAATCTAGAGATCTTGAAATGTTTTAGTTAGTGCTTTTCGATGACTACAGAGTTATGAGGATTTGAATTCCTCTGAACTTTGTACTATTTGACCTGTTTTTAGTATGTTTTGTATGCTTTAGAGCTGCTATTAGTCGGATTTTGTGCTTTGTTGTGGTGGAAAATGAGGAAGTGATCAGAAACGGCAAACAATGCTTTGTAGAGTTGAACGACCTATATTCTCCAGTCCTGGTTTTCTCTTTTCTATTTGGAAAGTAACTTACTCCCTGTCCCTCAAATCCCTCCCCCGTCCCGTTCTTCGTAAATATGCTTAGATTTCTGAACTCACTCTGATATATATATATATATAGATGTGTAACCAAGTCCATTTGACTTTTTAGTTTTGTAAGAGTTCGGCTTACAATTGTATATCATTTGAGTGACTTTGTTCAAAGAAGTGAATCCTAGGGTTTGAAATGTTGTTGTAGATTGTCCTCATCTTTGAACAAAGATGTGAATCTTTTTCTTTTCCCAGAATTCAGAGCAAAGTGGAAGCATATCATGTATAATGCAACTCGTTCTACTAGAAATTGCTCACAATTAGGATACTTAATGTCGGGCGCTGCAGAATGGTGTACCGGTGTGTCTCACACCTAAATGTCCTTTGATCCTTGAGCAACTTATTAATGCAATTAATTTCAATTTTGCCGGATTAATGTTCTATTTTCTGCCTCTGATTTCTCTCAACTTCATTACTGCTGCTACGCCTCATCTCGGGTCAAGGGGTGATGAGCAGGTAGTTTATCTCCTCCTTGAATATGATGGCTCCATTCGGCTGGGTCAGGAAGGAGGTAAAATGCGATCTGGAAAGACACTGTCAAGTGGACTTTGCCCTGTATATGTTTTAATATGCTCAAATTATTCAGTCCCACTATGAAGATTTATGGTGTTATGGATATCTTGTTTACTCCCTCCGTCCTAAATTGTTTGTCCGGTCCGCAAAATGGAGACTAAAAAATAATGTATTTCTCTCAAGAAAAAATTAAATTTTTTTTCATAAATTAAAAGAACTCATCGATATCTAGTAAATTGTTAAAAAAACTGTATTATTTTTACGTCCTTATTTTGCGGACCGGACAAATATTATGGGACGGAGGTGTAGACATCCCATTCTGGACTGTCCAAATAACGTTATTTGTCGATCTTTTATTGCCCCGATGATAATTTTGGTCGAGAACAGTCTGAGGACGATGATGTGTTTGAGCTTTGAGCTTCCCTAACCTCTCTCAAGCCCATTTCAAACCCTTCAAACCAGAGCCAAACAGCCCCAGCAAAACCCAACTGGCTTACGCCAGTGTCTTGGGGGCGCACGCCAGTTATCTGCCACGTGTCAGTCATCGACCGTTGACTCAGCCACAACTGGCGCACGCCGGTCCGTATGTGGCGCACGCCAGGCAAATCCAGTCAAATCAACTTTATTCAGCTACATGGACGAGACTTTTGTGCCACCCTGACGTCGGCCACAGTAGCCCCTAATGATTATATCGTCCAGGCCCGTTCCCTCTCTCTCCTACACCCCCCATCAACTAGTCCCATGCATTTAATGCATGGGAGGCTCCATTTTCACCCAAGACCAGCCAAACATGGCCTTGCCCAAACTGATCTCAGTCCATCTCTCCTCTATAAATACCCCCCTTGCATTCATTTGCAAGGGGTTAGACACTTTAAGAAGCACAAGGCTTTCTTCTCCTCCCTTCTTGCTCTCTCATTCTCTTCTTTCATTGAAAGAGAAAAGAAAGCAACCCACCTCCATACACCCTGCTGAGATACAGCCACCTTCTAAGCTTCATCTTCTATCCATAAGCTCAATACCTCTTTCAAACCTCAATACATAAAGGTATACCACATTTATGTTCTTTTCTGTTTTCGACTCCTGAGGGGAACCAGCAAGGCATAGGCTAGTAAACAATATTAGTCCTGGCCTTGAACTGGCAAAATACAACAATCGTATGCGATGATGATACCTGGCGCACGCCCGTTACCACATGCCGTACGCCAGTCATGGCAGTTCGAGCACAACTGGCGTGGGGATCATGGATCGTCGTTTATGTCATTTTATCTTTCTGTCAATCACCCTTGTATGATAATAATCAATTTACTGCTTTTTGTATCTAGAACTGTTTAGCTGTAGTAGTTACTACTTGTTCCTTCATATTATTCAAAAGGGCCTCTGGGATCCTTCTGGTCATGTTCCAGAGCCCAGATGATGCAAAGCCAAGCATTGGATTAAGGTCAAAGTGGCGTACAGCTATCCATAAGTGGCGTACGGCGGTTTGCCCCACGATCCAGTGGCTGGCTCTTGCATCTTAGCTTAATCCGGGCCCCCTTCATGTCCCCGCTTTGTTTAGGGGGTTTCTTGTCTATTTTCATGGCTTCGTGCCATCTCATCAGTCTGTAAATATATATTTCTGCTTTATTTAGCTGCATGGTTTGTCCTGGGTGTGCACTGGTCCCTTTTCCAGAGCCCAGAGGGTTGAGAACAAAGACTGAGCAAACAAACAAGTGGAGTACGCCAGTTATTGTGTGGCGTGCGCATGTTCTATCAACATGCAGTGGCTCGGCCAGTGCATGCTGACACAGAATCTGCTCACACCCCCGCAGGGCGGCGTACTTCAAGCTATCCAGTTTGCTTCGTGCTTGTTCTCAATCTATATTTAGTATTGCAATCAAGTCATCCATAAACCATTTTGCCACATAAATCTGCAACTTGTTACAGCTTTAGCTCCCCGTTATCTGTTCCCCCGCCCTAACTGGCTAAAAAGTGATCAAAGGAGAGAAAAATGCAAATGTTTTATTAAAATGCCTAAGTAGAGACCGATCTCCGGATTAGGCGAGAAGGGGTGCCATAAAACCCTTCCCCTCTCGTAACCTGGCTCCCGAACCTCAGATATCGTAGGTGACGACGGACCAGTCTACAAGCCTTTTTCAAAATCAAACAAACGTGGCAAAACGTTTTCGAGTTCGGTCCTTGGGTGCTCTCACCGCTAAAACCCAAATGGCGACTCTGAATCGAAGCGTTTCGCCGCGCTTTTCCGAAAAAGGGCCGCACCCAATTTTTGTAAAAGAAAATTTCCGGAGCGCATGCCCACATGAGGGAGTATCTCCTTGGTGATGCTTCGTGGTTTATTTTCTCGTTGTTTATCTCCTTCGTGCTTTGGCGCAATTTGAACTTTGCTGATTCGACATATTCAATAATTGAAAATTGTAACTATCCAGTAAGAAATGGCGCCAAAGCACGTCCCATAGGTTTCCGTCAAATAAAATGAAAAGTACGAATTTACTGCGCCAAAAAAGAAGTACGACTCAAATAAAATACTTTGAGGTGGTGTTCCAACTAGCCTTCCTTTTTAAAAAGTTCTTTTTTTTCAATTTTCAAACTCAAATATAATGAAAATGAAAAATAATTTTTTGATTTTTCTTGCACCGTATTAAAGATCTCAATGAAATCTATCAAACAAGATCCATATTGGTAAGAAAATTATTTGCATAAACATATGATTTTTAGGCTTGAAATTACCTTCATTTTTCCAAAACCTTCTTTTTTTAGAGTTGGAACACCCCCTGACTCTTTTATTTTAAAAGGGTAAATTGTAATGAAATGGCACTGTCCTCCCATGTTAAGCATGCTATTGGTGTATTATTGCCCCTAAAATAGTGGCAATAATTTGACAAATGATTTTAGATGCTTTCCTTCTTGCTTCCTTTGGATAAGGGTAGGCCTATTAAACAACTGAGCTTGTTTGTGAATTTTTCGACACTCGACTCTATAAAGGCTGGTTTCAATTGAACCTTAGCCTTAATTTTAGCCGTGTTTAATAAATGAGTTAGATCTGCACATGATAGTATTTGGCACGATTAAAATAACGAACTTAGAGTATATGTATATCAAAAGAATTTCATAAATAAACTTGAATATGTATAAAAGTTTATGAATCGTACACGTAGAAATTATATATGTATATAGTGAAAATTTTATACGTAACTTGTTTTTTTTTTGATCCGCAACGTAACTTGTTTGTTGATGAACTTTAGCAAGTACTACTTATAAATTTATATAATGTATACATTTGAAAATTTTACACAAAATAGTAGGGCTGCTCAAAAAATCCAGTGAATCATGAAATCGGTCAGGACTGAACCGATCCGTATCTTTTGAATTTTGTTTATGGATTAATAATCTGGACACGGATTGAAAATTAGAAAATCGTGAGTCGTGAGTCGTGGTTTAGTCCACGGATTTCCATTAAAAAACCGTGGATTAACCGAACCGAACCGAACCGTGAGATATTTATTTTATATATAACATGGCGGTTTCGAAGACACCTAAAAAAACACCTCAAAGTTTTCAATCGAATTTCGATAATTCGAACCACTCAATGTAATTAGAACGTGATTTTAAAGGTACACGCGAGAAATCAGTAAAAAAAAATGATCGGGAGGGGTTTCATCCAAACAGTTTTTATTGAACAGTTCAATAAAAAACTACTCAAATCAAGCCCTTCATAGTAATTTTTTTTGCCAATTTCTCGCGGGTACTTTTAAAATCATGTTTTGAACACATTGAGCAACTCAAATCATCAAATTTTAATTATAAACTATGAGATTGAGATTTAGGATATTTTTTTAATATTTTTTTTAAGTGTTCTCCTAACCAAACAAACACCTAATAAATAACTACAGTATATACGGGACGGTTTTGGATACTCCAAACAAACACCCCATCTCAGCCAAGGGCTGAGATTAAATCCACTCCACCCCTAAAAACGTCTGCCCCCTTCTCCTCCCCTCTCCCGTTCTGCTTCTGCCCGACCCAGCCCCCCACCCCTCCACCTCCCTCCACTCCGACCGACGAGCTCCGACCGACAAGCCCCAGCCGCCGACGACCCTCTCTCTCCGCTCGAGGTAACGCTCTCCCTCCTCCTCCTCCTCCTCTCTATCTCTCTCTCGAGGAAAGGTCGAAGAACTCACGTAAACTAGTCATTAAATGTTGAAAATGGCAAATTAATTGTCACTCATCTGCTAAATTGCCAGTAGTGGGTGATTTGACGACAGTGAGGATAGTTTTTAAGGTATATGTTGTTGGCTAGAAACTCTTATGTTTTGTCAAGCAAAGGCATAACTTTGACAGTGCAAGTTTTTTATTTTTTTGGTAAATAAAATTCAAACTATGAATAACAAGGATGGAATGCTTTTAAAACCATGGAGATTTGCTGTTGATGTATTTTTCTTGTTAAAGAAAAGGCTTTTCTGGTATGTTAACAGACGAATGTATGTGTTTCTACAATTTTTTGCCCCAATGTTGAACTACCTTGTTTCGATTGAGAACTTGTTTCAATTTTTCGCCCCAATGGTAATTATTTATGCTTAATTTCAAAATTATTCATGGATTTGGTCAATGAAATCATAGCTCAGTAGTAGTTTTGCTTGGGAGTAATTTGAAGATAAGTCCTTACTGTGTAGTCTCCATTTGCTCGTTACCCAGCCTGCTTGTAGCATATGGATTTCTTTTCTTTTCTTTTTCTTGCAGGCAACCGAAGGGTCAACAATGGAGATAGTGAATTTAGATGATGTCGAAGTAGATGATATCGAGACTCCAGATAACATTGTGGAAGGGTTAAAAACACAGACAATTGGGATGTATTTTGAGACAATTGAAGAAGCACAGAATTACTATGAACGTTATGGTCGAGAAAATGGGTTTTGGATTCGTACTCAGGCTTCAAGCAAAGGACGAAACTAGTCAAATGAAGTCACTAAGGTGCTATTTGTTTGCGCAAAAGAAAGAAAGTATGTTGCAAAAAATCAGAAGGAGGGTGTCGTGGAGGGGAATGATGAGACAGGTGAAGAGGAGAAAGTGATACCAAAGAAAAGAGTTAGGCGTTCAACCGTTAAATGTGAATGCAAGGCTCATTTGCGGATTATGCATGACAAATGGAATTGCAAATGGAAAGTAACAGGTTTCGGTGAAAATCACAACCACCAACTAGTGACTCCATGTAAGAGGATCAAAATGATGTCAAATCGAAACATGCCCAAAGCAGTTAAGGATTTGACTGAAGCACTTCATAAAGAAAATATAGAAATTTCGAAAGTTCCTTCAATTTTTGGTGGTGAGTACATTGGCTTTGATAATAGGGACTGCTTCAATCACTTGAGGAATGTGAGGCATAGAGACCTAGATTGCGGGGATGCACAATCAGTTCTTAACTACTTTAAGACCAAACAAGCACATAATCCACAATTTTTTTATGCGATTCAATGTGATGAGAGTGGAAGGGCAATTAATTTTTTTTGGGTGGATTCTCTATCTTGCATGGCGTACCAGTATTTTGGAGATGTGGTCACATTTGACACAACATATCGAATAAATAAGTATGATATGCCTTTCGCACCATTTACGGGAGTAAACCATCACATGCAGTCGATACAATATGGATGTGCACTTTTACAAGACGAGACAGAGGTGACGTTTGTATGGTTGTTTCAAACATGGCTTGACGCTATGGGAGGACGTCCTCCAACTTCTATCATCACTAATCAAGACTTGGGAATGAAAGAAGCTATTGCCAAAGTTTTTCCCAACACTCGTCATCATCTATGTCTTTGGCATATTAAGAAGAAATTTATTGAAGAGTTGCCACAAGTGTACTACAAGAGATCGAAATTCAAGAAGGATATGAAAAAATGTATTAAGGGGACATTCAAGAAAGATGATTTTGAAGAGAGATGGATGTTATTGATGAAGGAAACTGGGTTAGAAAGCAACAAATGGCTTCAAGGGTTGTTTGATATTCGTGAATCATGGGTACCCGTTTATAATTGTGGTACATTTTTCGCTGGTATGAATACTACTGAACATAATGAGGGCATCAACTCATTTTTTGATGGTTTTGTAGCTCACACGTCAAATCTCAAAGAAGTTGTGGTGAAGTATGAGAAAGCCTTGAAGATGATTGTGAAAAGGGAAAATAATGAAGATTTTGAGTCCGAACATAAGTTTCGGATTGTTAATGACCATGAATTTTTATTGAAGCATGCGGCAAAAGTATATACTAGAAATGTCTTCAACAAGTTCAAGGATGAATGGAGTAAAGTCTTTTACTACAAAGTTGAAAATGTGAGAAGTGCCAATGGTTTTCAATCTTTCGTAGTGAAGTCAAAAGATGATGAACTTGAAAAGTTCGAGGTGACATTGGATTCGCAAACCTATGAGGGTAAGTGCGAATGCCAACAATTTGAGTTTGTTGGGATATTATGTGCGCACATTTTGAAAGTATTTGTCCGACTAGACATTGATGAAATACCGAAACATTTTATTCTTCCACGATGGAGGCAAAAGGCCAACAAATTTAGGATAATTGATTCCCTAGGATTGGTGCATGACGACGGCAAAGAAGAATCCAAGGCATTAAGACTTGGCCATATGTGTCATAAAGCTACAAAATTGGCTTGTTTGGCCGCCCCATCAAATGAGGCATATACAATTTTTATTGAAGGTATTAATGTTTTATTTGAGAAGATCCAAAAAGTTTCTATGGTGTCTCCAATTGAAGGATGTCAAGGGAAAAGCCGCTACTACATAGTCCGAAAGATTGAAAAGCGGTATTGAGATGTCATTAAATAAGAAGAAAAGAAAGTGTCACATGTGCTTTCAATTTAGACATGATAAGAGAAATTGTCCTTCAAATCCAATGAGTAAACTAGCAAAGGTAACTCTATTACTAATCTTATTCTTCTTATTAACATAGATGTTCTTATTTACTAATTTTATTTTTTTTAATTGTCTATTTTATTCAATAGACTTGGAAGAGGAAGCGAAAGGCTTAGATAGTGACCAAGAGGAATGCTCAGATTGCTCCGAATGATCTTGAAGTATTTTGGCATGTTGGCTTTGTTTCGTAATGTAATATAGTTTTTGTGCTTTCAGTTTGTAATTGAATGTAATGGAATGGACCAGAGTTTTTTTTTATGGATCAGTTTTTGGGATGGAATTTAATGTAAGAAATATTGAATCTTTAAACTTGTATACATAAGAGAGAGAAGATGAATGAGAGAACTTGTTTTTTTTGTGTAGAAAGTTGAGGAAGTTAAAACTGAAATTGCAGATTACACTTGTTTTGTGGGTTATTGTATCAAACTCAAACTATGTACACCAAAGAGTTTTGTTCATAGAATACTTGTTATGTTCATAGAGCGCACAGTTATGTTCATAGAATAATAGCTACTGCTCTTTGATGAGAATGCCTATTTGAGAGCGCGTGCTTGTTTAGTTATTAGTGTGTTAAAGCTTGTGGCAAGTTAGAAAAATCAACATATTTAGTTATTAGTGTCCTTGTGTCGTGTCCGTTCACAAAGGTAGGTTTTGGAAAATTTTCAGCAAAATATCCCCTGTTTTTGTTAGAAAAATCAACATATTTAGTTATTAGTGTCCTTGTGTCGTGTCCGTTCACAAAGGTAGGTTTTGGAAAAATTTCAGCAAAATATCCCCTGTTTTTGGACCTAACCTGACGTCTCGCGTCTCAGTTAGTACAACAAAATAACAACAAATAACAACAGGAACCACATCAGCAAAAATCTGGATCCACAAACACCATTGGAACAGTGACAAGCCAAACAATAATTCAAAAGGGGCATCTATATATTTCACTCATTCATTACTAATGGTAGCATGACACTACTAATGCTAACATCACCTTAAAGTCCATAGAAAAGAGAAGAAACCATACTATTGATACATGGCTTCGGAAAAGAGAAAAAAACTTCCAGTAAACTTCCATTACATAGCTCTAACATAGATACATTATACAGCCATATGATATCTAGACAACAATTGAGATAATTCATTTTCTGTTGATCTCTTATTTGTTACATCCAAGAGTACATTACATAAGCGCACCAGATGGATTGAGATAATTCATTTTTGAAGAGTTGCATGTGCAAATTGTCCTCATATGAATTGATGTCCTCTTTTGCTAGCAGCATCTTCAAACAGCCTCTTCGCTTTTCTTTTTTTTTTAATCCGAACAACTTCTTCGCTTGCTGCAGTTACTTCACCTTCTCTTTACTATTTATTGGCCGTAGTCATGATCTTTGTTGTGCAATGCCACACCCCTCTAAACAGAGCTGCAAATCACTAAAGTTGTCAATAATTGGAGTAAAATGACTATATACCCTCGACTTGATTTTCATGTTATCAGTGACATAATGTGCGAAAGAGAGTTTATGAAAGATATTAAGATGCGTGCATATTCTTCTATTTTTTCTGCCTAGAATAATGACAATAACTTAGGTCTTAGGATAGGGCCATTTCAAAGTAATAACAAGTAGTTTATGCGAATAAATAAGAAATTGCTCCTCACAAAATGTCTATAGGTCGTGGCTGCCATATAAATTCAAAGTAGGGCAGATCTAATTTTCAGAAGAAAAAAAAAGTCTAAGAAAATCAGAAGAACCCCAGAAGGGTTTCCTGCCCCCTTTCTCATTACTCAGCTTTCTTGTACAAGTGATTTTTACAATCAACTCATCTAATTTAGCCAATTAAACTGACCGCAAAAAATTCCCAATTTCGTAGTGTATGACAAACCCTAATTTTTGGGGGTTCCCAAATTTTGGAACCCTAAGATGGAGAATCTAGGGCTCAATGACGAAGAGAGAGAGAGAGAGAGAGAGAGAGAGAGAGAGAGAGAGAATAGGAGGAGGAGAGACCTTGGCAATGGAGCTTCGGTGGTGGGTTCGATTTTCGCAATTTGACCGTGCTTGGACCTTCCCTTCCATTTCTTCAACCTTTCCTTGAGAGAGAGAGAGAGAGAGAGAGAGAGAGAGAGAGAGAGAGAGAGAGAGGTGGATCGTCGGTGGTTGGGGCCCGTCGGTCGGAGTGGACGGGGTGGGGGGCAGGCAGAAGCAGAACGTGAGAGGGGAGGAGAAGGGGGAGCAGACGTTTTTAGGGGTGGAGTGGTTTTAATCTCAGCTCTGTATTGTGTTTATTGTTCATATGGTTAATAATAGCTTAATAGAGTAATAAATGGTGTGCTCCTAGAGGTGTAATATGGGCCGGGTCGGCACGGGCACGGCACGGCACGGCACGTTTGAAGGCGGCACGGCACGGGCACGGGCATGGAATAATCCTGGCACGACACGGGAACGGCACGGTCTTAGTCGGCACGCGGCACGGCACGGGCACGGAAGTGAGCAGGAACGACACGGGCACGGCACGGAAGTTGACTTGGCACGGCACGGCACGACACGGTCTTAGACGAGCACGGCACTGGCACGGCACAGAAGTGGGATGGGGCACGAGTCACGACATGGCACGACACGGTTCTAGCACAGCACGGCACGGCACGGCACGGCACGGGCACGCGACACGGCACGGACACGGAAAGTTGACTTGGCACGGCACGGCACGGCACGAGCACGCGACACGGCACGGGCACGAAAAGTTGACTTGGCACGGCACGGCACGGCACGGCACGGGCACGCGACACGGCACGGGCACGGAAAGTTGACTTGGCACGGCACGGCACGGTCTTAGACAGGCACGGCACGGAAGTGGGATAGGGCACGAGTCACGACACGGCACGACACGGTTCTAGCCAGACACAGGGCACGGCACGGGCACGTGGCACGGTTCGGGCACGGAAGTGAGGGGAAATGACACGGGCATGATACGGAAGTTGGCTTGGCACGGGACGGCACGACACGGTCTTAGACGGGCACGGCACGGAAGTGGGATGGAGCACGAATCACGGCACAGCACGACACGGGCACGGGCACGCAGGGCCGATCTTGAGATTTTCGAGGCATAAAGCGAATTTTAAAAATGAGGCTCTATATTTTTAACAATAAAAATCAATGTATGTCAATATGTGTCTAATATGAGGTTAAGAGATTAAACTTTTAGTTTCATAATTTAACTAAAATAAATTATTAAAACGATTTATACCATTAGAAAAAAAAATGAATCAAACGTATCGGTATCGCTCATACATTGTGTTTTTTTTGTACTAATGAACTTTAATTGTAAGAATGTTATTTTTAATAATAAGAGAATTAATTGTTTTAAACAACTTTTATCAAATTTTGTTGAGTTCGAAGTAAATATTATGCTTTTATATAGTCAAAAGTATTTTTTTTTCCTGTGAACTACATATTAAAAGTTAAAAATTAAATTAAAAAGAAAACTTATCCAAACAATTATATTAATATTATATAATTCTATTTTTAAAAAACGGCCTCTTGTACGCTAGGTCGCTAGCCACATGATTGCAATACAAGTATGACGATCCATACCGTTCATTTCGTTGTTTTTGGTGTTTTAATCGCTCTCGCACATTTTCGGGTCTATCGGGTTTTTGAAACCCTTTTATCGGGACGTAGATTTATTGATAGGGGATTTTTTTTATGTGCGATCGAGTATATAACGATAACCAATTTACTTTATTTTTTGCACAAATGATATAAATAGTCCCACGTAAAAGGTAAACAGTTCTGATTTTCAAAAAACAACTCGGGCGGCCCTAAAGTGGTGCATTATAGGACTTTTACGTCGTTGGAAGCACCGAATGTGTTATGATCACATGGCCTCCGATATCCGATTATCACCTATTTTGGGGAGGATGAAAAATTTGATAAAATCTTAAATCGTAACGGTTTAGATCGAATATTTGAAATAATAAGTCTGCAGCTACCATTTAAATCTATACATCTAACTTATCTAGTTCTAAACCAATGTATTCCGCTATAGTCCAATGTACGCTAGCCACACGATTGCGACACAAGTATGACGATCCATACCGTTCATTTCATTGTTATTGGTGTTTTAATCACTCTCCCAGAAATTCGGGTCTATCGGGTTTTGGAAGCCCTTTCATCGGAACATAGATTCATTAATAGGAATTTTTTGTCATGTGCGATGTAGTATATAACGATAGCCAATTTTCTTCATTTTTTGCATGAATGATATAGTCACTCTCACATAAAAAGTAGACAGTTTGGATTTTCAATAAACAGCTCAAGCGGCCCTTGAGTGATGCATTATAGGACTCTACGAGAATTTTCGATATGTTGGAGCATATGGATTATGGTGTATTGTATGCACATGATCACACACATCATATAAAAGGAATGAGATGCTGCCCTAGCAGACATCTCATTCAGTCATTCTCCGATCTCTCACTCTCTCAGACTCCTCTCAACTCTCAAGTTCTCATCTCAACGTCTCTTTGTCTCTCTCAAGTCTCAAGTCTCAAGACTCTCAACATCTCTCTGTCCTCTCACGAGCAGTGCAGAGCAACGTTCGGATTCTGGAAACACGCCTCCTTATTTCTTTGGATCCATTCACCGAGTGATTCACCTTTCTGGCTCTCTCTGTCTCTCACTCTCTCACTCTCTCAGAGACTCAGACTCACATACACACACTCTCTCTCTGTCTCGCTGCTCACGGACCACGGTCACCTGACAGCTCTCTCTTTCTCTCCGTTTTCGACTTTCTGGCGACACAACTCGCAAATCTCAAAGGGTGAGTCGGTGCGACGGTGACCATCAGTCTCTCAACGTTTGTCACTCCAACTCTCTCATCACCTCAGGCTCAGGTACCGAGCTCACCGACTCACTCCAGTCACCGTATCTCTCTGAGCACAGCTGCACAGGTACCTCTCTCACTTCCCTCTTTAGTCCCCACTTATCTACTGTAGTCTGTAAATAGAGTTTCTGAAAATAGGGTTTTAGCCTGGTTTTTGAAATTAGGGTTTTTGTTAATTGTTACTAATTTCTGAAATTAGGGTTATGAAATTAGGGCTCTTGTTAATTGTTACTAATTTTTGAAATTAGGGTTACGAAATTAGGGCTTTTATTGCTAATTTCTGAAATTAGTAACAAGAAATTAGGGCTTTTCACTTTTGTTACGAATTTCTGAAATTAGGGTTACGAAATTAGGGTTTTTGTTGCTAATTTCTGAAATTAGTAAAAAAAAATTAGGACTTTTCACTTTTTTTACGAAATTAGGGTTTTTGTTTCTAATTTCTGAAATTAGTAACAACAAATTAGGGCTTTTCACTTTTGTTACTAATTTCTGAAATTAGGGTTACGTAATTAGGGTTTTTGTTGCTAATTTCTGAAATTAGTAACAAGAAATTAGGGTTTTTCACTTTTGTTACTACCTTAAGTAATTTCGTATATTAGTATATTTTCGACAAATTTGTCGAAACTGATTTTGTACACACACGGACACGGGACACACCTGCACTAATTTCGTATATTAGTACACACATGCACAGATGCACTGTTGATATTTTGTATATTCTAGAATTGACCAGATCTGATGATTTTGTTATAGATATGCACCGTTGTCTGTTGATACTTCATACTTGATATGGATTAGTTTATTTTTGCATTACTTGAATATTGCATTTGGGGTTACAAAATTAGGGCTTTCGTGTTTCCCAATAACCCCTGTTATATTGTTTTTTTTGTAGATGGATGTTGAAAATGGGGAGGATCGTGACTCCCACTTAGGTTCTGAAGAACTACCACGAAACCCTATTGGACCACAGCGTATGGGTTCTGTAGGTGAGAAGGCTGCTTCAAACATTGTTGGTGGTGGAAGTGGTCCAAGTGGAACAGGCCCTCTAGGTTCCACTGCTACTCCGACAGATTCTACTCATGCAGCTGCAAATTCAGGCCTTAGTGGTTCAAAAAGGTCACGACGCCACTCATGGGTATGGAATCATTTCTCTATAAATGAAAACTTCAAAAATGAAAATGGTGTAGACATAGGAGCTAGGGCTGTATGCCATTATTGTGACATAAATTATAAATGCAAAAGTAATAATGATGTAGGGCCACATGGTAGACATCTAAGAAGTAAACATGCTGATAAAATTGGTGATGCATCTGATAGTAGTAATTTTGTTTATTCAAAGGAAAAAATGAGACATGGACTGGCCCTTTATGTAGCTGCAGCAGAACAACCATTTACTTTTGGTGATGATATTAGATTTGAAAATTTTGTCAAAAATTGTCTGAATCCTTCATTTGCTAAAGTTTCTAGAAATTCAACCCGTAGTGATACGAAGAAAGCTTATAGTGAAGTTAAAAAAGATTTGATTAGTGAACTTGCAATTGTTGGTGCTATAGGTTTTACTTCTGATATGTGGTCTGGTATAAATAATCGTGGTTATATTTGTGTGACTGCTCATTATATAGACTCTAGTTGGACTTTGCAAAAAAAAATTATTGCTTTCCGTTTAGTGGAGTTTCCTCATGATGCTGAACAGATTTATGAAAGTATTATGGGTGTTTTTAGGGATTTTGAAGTTGTTGATAGAGTTTATAGCATTACTTTTGACAACCATAGTGCTAATAGTGCTACACTTCCATTGTTTATAAGAAATTTGATGACTCCTTATTTTGGTGAATTATTGCATTTGCGATGTGTATGTCATGTTATTAATTTAGTTGTGCAAGACGGTTTGAAACATATAGCACCACAGATTAAAAAAATTAGAGATGCTGTGCTTTTTATTGCTACTTCCCCATCTAGGCAACAAGAATTTGATAAATTGTGCACATCACTTTACAATCTTAAACCAAAAAATATGAACTCTGATGTTCAAAATCGTTGGAATTCGACCTACCTTATGTTAAAGTCTTGTCAAAAATATAGTGATGCAATATCTGCTTATGTTAATCAGAGGTATCGACCGTGTCGTGGTAATCCTTTAACTATAGCTGATTGGGAAATTGGTTTTGAGTTCATGAAATTTTTGAAAGTGTTTTATGCTGCTACCGTAGCTTGTTCGGGTGTTCGTTATCCTACTTCTTGTATTGTGCTTCATCATCTTTTCAATATCAGTGTCAATTTTCGTAAACATAGGGAACATCCAAATTTTGCACATGCTTGTATAGATATGGAAGGAAAATTCAGAAAATATTATGAGAAAATGCCACCAATATTTATGTTAGCTGCAGTAATGGACCCTAGGATGAAGTTACAAGGTGTTAGCTTGCTCTTAAGAGAGATTGGTACGAATTTGGGGATTACCGCTTTACCTTCTTCTGCTAATGTGAATGATTTACTGACTATCATGTATGCCAAATATGAATCTAAGTTTCGTTCTAATGCTTCATGTACTGCTGCTCCTTTAACATCTTCTACAAGTACCAATGATGAATTTTGGGATTTTGTTAGTTCAAATTTAGGAATAGGAAGTAGCACTGGAACTTCACGCATTGAACTTGAGAAATATTTAGACCTAGAATCTATTAACGTGAATGACAGGCGTGATTTTGATGTCTTAGCTTGGTGGAAAAAAAATGAAGATAAATATCCTATTCTTTCAATCATGGCACGTGATCTACTAACCCCTCCTGTGTCTACAATGGCATCCGAATCTGCTTTTAGTGCAGGTAAAAGAGTGTTGGATGAGAGGAGGAGCAGACTTGCTCCAGACATTTTGGATTGTCTCATATGTTTGAAAGATTGGGAGGATGCACGCCTTGGAATTCAAAAACGCTCGGCTAAAGATGAATTCAGAGGCTATTTTGCAGATTCTGATATAGACAGTGATTAGGGGGACTTACTGTCATTTGGTTTGAATCTATTATTCATTTTTTCTGTTGGGGTTGTGTCTGTGGCTTATTCTTTTCAGCATTGTGTATGGCTTATTCATTTCAGTAAGTGGGCTGAAGTGGATATTGTGGCAACTTATGAAGGCCTTAAATGGCAACATGATGTTGCCCCCGCTTCAGTTTTTGGCTATGATGTATTTTGTTAACTAACATGCTGAGCCTAAGGCCCTAAGTTATGTTGCATGCCTTGTGGTCTGTTTAGCTTCACTTAACTGAAGTGGATGTTGCCTGCATTCATTGTGGTGTGTGTGGACAGTGTGGCAGTGTGGGGTGTGTGTGTGTGTCTCCTTTTAGTCTGAAATGAATAAGCCACAGACATAACCCCAGTTTTTGGCAAAGCGAAGTGTGATTGTGTTGCAACTTATGAAGGCCTTTAAGGCAACTTAACGTTGCCGCATCCGTTTCAGTTTCTGGCTATGATGATAAAAAAACACTAATGTCTGAGCCGTAGTTGTGTTGTTATGAACTATGAAGTGGTGTTGCAACTTATGAAGGCCATAATGGCAACTTAACGTTGCATCCATTTCACTTTTCTGCTATGATGATAAAAGGAACTAATATCTGAGCAGAATTTAATTTTCTTATTCAATTTCCTTGTTCATTTGGCTTTTATATACCTGTTTTCTGCTGCTGCTGCTGCTGGTTCTTATTTTGTAGGACATTGTAGACCATAGACGCCAAGAACCAAACCACGTGAAGGCTGAAGCAAATTAATACCAACAAAATGTTGAAGGTGGATTTTCTTACTTATTTTTGTATCCATAGTTGTTTTATGATTCCCTCAATTAAAGTAAATGGTGCTTACTGCTTAGTCTGCTTATGTATTGGAAATAGTGCATACAACATATGCAGTTTGATCTGTTTGAATACCAAAAGTAAATATGTGAAATAGTAAGGATTGGAGCATTTTCAATCTCTAGACTCTAGTAGTTTATGTGTTAGTAGCTCGTATTTAGCTTGGTGGATACCTCTAACCTGTTTTTATGCTAACCTGAGGTGTAACGAAGCCAGGCTAAATATTGAGTTATTTTTAGTTAGTATAGTTACTTTTATTTGATTGCATTTCTTAGCTGAGGTGGTGGCATAACCCCTCGCATATTCTGTTTGCTGAGTTGAGGTGGCGGCCTAGCCCCTCCAGCCTGTTAGTTTGTTAGTCTGTTAGCTATTTATTTGATTGCATGTCTTGTGGTCTGTTTAGCTTCACTTAACTGAAGTGGATGATGCCTGCATGCGTTTTGGACAGTGTGGCAGTGTGGGGTGTGTGTGTGTGTCTCCTTTTAGTCTGAAATGAATAAGCCACAGACACAACCCTAGTTTTTGGCAAAGCGAAGTGTGAGTTTTAATAGCATTAGATTACAACACTTTTTTAGGAATGTTGTTGTAGGGCTAAATTTATAGCATTCAGAAAGAGAAAATGAAGGAAACCCCGAGAGGTGTGGACGTGTAAGAGGAGTGGGAAAAGGAGTCGCACAAATAAGATTAGATAAGTGAAGAAACTATTTAGTTCAAGTCTCAAATGGCACATGTGCTTAATGTAATCAACGAGTTAAATAAAAACCATGTAGTTCACTCATTAAATTCATTTAGCATTAAGATGCTACTATTGAAATGTAGTTCACTCATTAAATTCATTTAGCATTAAGATGACGATTCCATTTGCATTCTATTCTCTTTGAATGGTCAGAAAAAGCATTGCAAGAGATTGCCCAAAATATTTCTGCATTCATTCCAATAACCAACAACTACTTTGCCTAGAATTGAACCTTGAGGTTTTTTTTTTTACCATTCAGCTTTCAGCCCTAGTTGAGTTCACACTAAATTTCTGTGGATCATGTGGTTTTTACTTATCAATTCATGAATGACCCTTTTTTCCTCTCAAAAGTATCAGGTAGTTGTCTGTCCTGCGTGTCTCAAATAATTGAAAACCTCTTTCTGTTTGATCATGTGGTTTTTATTAAGTTGAAAACCTCTTTCTGTTTTCTGCTACCGACATTGCTATAGGAAACGGTTATCGTTATGGTTCTCAGAAACTATCAGTAACATGAGTTGGAACTTAGAAAGTACGCTAAAATCAAATCAAATAAACGTACAAGTAGCTACGAATATACAGGCATAGCTAGAGTATGTTCTGAGGGATGAGCCTAATGAACGTACAAGTAGCTACGAATATAAAGGTAGCCACAATAGCATGTTAGATTATGTAGTTTCTTCATTTCCATTGAAGTTTGATGACTGCTGTGTTTGTGAATTTCTTACACTGAGCTCTTCCAAGGTTGTGGGCAAAGCGAATAAAGATTTAAGAACACTAAGTGGTGAAAATAGTCAAGGTAGTGGGGAAAAAAGATTCATGCCAACTTGTTGCCGCAGTTCCAAAAAAAGAAAAAAAGAAAGAAAGAAACTTGTTGCAGCTCAAGTTTTGGGAAGCTTGTACCCATCGTTAGAATTTCAATTATCTCTATTACGATTATTTAGTTGGGGTTTCTTGATTGTGCTCTCTTGGTTTCATATCTGTAGCCCTTTCTCACTAGCTAACTGGTTTTTTGGCTTAATCTTTATATTGTTTTGGTTATGACTTATGATGTTAGTGTTTGCTAAAATTTTAGGGAAATAAGTTGACTATCCTCTCAAAGTGCCCAAAGATGAACGATGAATTTCAAAATACATGAAAAACTTGTTTCTTTGTGTACATATTGTTGAGTTTTATGACAATTGATAACCTCATTACTCTTATGCTTGATCTAGTGGGACTTAACTGTTTGCCTAGAAAATGCAAGAAGACTATTGTGGGTTTTCTATGGTTCCATCTACTGATTAACGTTCATACTGCCTAACGCTTTACATGTTATGCTTTTCCAGAGTCATGTGGATACAAAAAACACTACCATTTGCTGCCTAAAACACGACCATTTGTAGCATAAGACACTTCCCTTTGTAGCCTAAAAAGACACTTCAAGCTTCACGGGGGCGGGGCTGGCTGCATTCCACAATAATCTGCCCACCTTTTCTTTGAATGACATTATGACTATCCACAATCTTATTTGCTGCCTTTGGTGAATAGGCTGTGTCGTAGTTTTGGTAGATTGATCGTCTTAGCAATAGGATTTTACTTACCATATTGTAGGAGTTTGTCCACAAGTCTTATATGCTTTGGTTCTGCTTCTGCTGAGTTCATCTGCTATAGTTTTTTTTGGTTTGTCTCTCTTTATAGTTTTTTTTGGTTTGTCTCTCGGCGAGCAGATCCATAAGACGATAATGTTGATGTGCCTCTTGCTTGAAATAATGGTTGTGTAAGTCTCAAACTCTACAGTAACCAGGAGGTCAGACTTCCATTATACTCTTACTAGTTGATATTTGTCTTGGGATTTTGTAATGTGTGACTGAACTTTTTGGTTGTCATTGTTCCATTGAAATAAGAGAATAGGATAAAGGGGACATGGGGGTGAGGAAAAGGAGACTTGGACGATACAAAGGATAGACTTTGGTTTTTTTCTCGTCTATGTGAAGGTTGGATACTCTGATCTTGAGAGACTAAGGAATCATCAAATGAGCAGTTTTTGGAGTAGGGGAAAGTGCTTGGTCAGATTAGGTATCCTCCAAATTTAAATTAGTTATTTGATTATACTTTCACAAGCAAATAGTTATTCAACTTATATTTGTTGTTGTGATGTGATAATACTGCAATCTCGAAAGATTGGATGTTTAGTGAAAAAATAGTATTTTTTAGCTTAGATAAAGTGCTAGAATATGATATTTTTTGTTGCTGATATACCTTAGTTGTTGCTGAAGTGTGCTGAAATTGTAAAGAGACACGGGGATAAGTAGAAGCAAAACTCTTACTACCATAGCGTTCCACCAAATTTTGGGCACCAGTCTCTTTTACGTTATCCTTCGTAATATAAACAAATTCCTGCTTCAAAGCAACACTAGATGCACTGGTAGTGCTTTCTAAAGAGGCAACAGTTTCATTTTTTCCTCTGGACCCTTGTAGGCCATATACAGATCAGAGGTTGTTCCTAAAGCATCTACTTTTTGAAGAAATTCTTTTCTTTTCTTCTTTCCTTTGGAGACATTACTCTTTGACCTACTAAGTTCTACCACAGGTCCACAGGTTTATCCTTGGAAGCTGCTGCTGGAAGAGATACCAAGCCAACATTAACATACTCAGTACCGTCCCCTTCACTTTCCAAAGCTCGTTCTGAAACAGATGAAATAGCTGAAACTGGAACTTCCTCCTCATCAGAGATTCAGACAGAACAGACTTGGTAACAACAGCTTGTCTACCAACCAAGCTATCAATTCTACTACAAGAGACATCTGAAATTGAAGTCTTGCTATCACTGTTTGAACTAGGGGAAGTTTTGTCATTTGTATTATCTAATTAGTCAAGACTCTTTTATGTAGTTTTTGTAGGGGAATTGTTTTCCCCGCTAATGTAATGAATCTTTATTCAATGGTTAAATTGTATATTGCACATTGACGTTTAAATATAGTTGGTGTTGAATGGAATATTTCATTTTCGTTTTTTCTTAAATGAAATTACCATGATCTTATTTGAAAATACTAGCATATTGGTATTATAGAATATTTGAAAAAAAGGCCAACAATTGGCAAATATGGCGTTCATTGCAAGCTATAAAAAGTAGTATAGGATAACAGGCAGAGAACGCTATGGTAACAACAGGCACCGTTTGCTTCTTTTTTTTAAAAAAATAAATTGATACAAACATGTTTTCTGTTTTTACTTAAAAAAAAAAAAAGTTGAAATTGATTTCAACAAATACAAAACAGAAAATAGAAAAGTGGCAACGTTACGAAACATTGCCATAGTGTTCCAAACATGTATGAACCAGATTGATTATCTAGAACTAGAACTTGTATGGATGCGGTTTTTTTGAGTGAGAATGGTCTTCCATGGAGAGGAAACGGAGGTGGTAGGATAGAAGGTTTGCCTCCTGTTTGGTGAAATTGTATAATTTGTACGTCTGCAATTTTTTTATTTGGAGAACTTCAATTTTACATATCAAAGAAGATATCCTTCTTTTTTTCACCATATAAGTTATATAACTGATAATTATTCCCAATTGCTTGATGGATATGAACAAAATATAATTTGAAGGAAGGAGATGAGCTATTCATAAACTAATCCAAACTCTCCGCCGATCTTGTACACAGGTGTATCGTCTTCTCTTGTTAAACTATACCATAAGTTGCCTTCTCCTGATTATTTAACCATTTGCCAATGCCTGATGTTACTGGATGACCCAGAGGGTGTTTCCAGCATCTTGAAAAAACTTCTACGATCTGAAAATAAGGATGATGCTTTGCTCGCATTTCAAATAGCTTTTGATCTGGTCGAGAATGAGAACCAAGCTTTTCTACTGAATGTCAAAAATCTGTGCTTTTTGGGCACCGGAATGTGTGTTTTATGGGAAGATTTTTTTTAGATGAAAATCAATTGCCGGTTGGTAATGTGTATACAAAAATCGATGGCACAACACGGCACGACACGACACGACACACGATTAAGGGCTGCACGACATGACACGAACCGACAAAAAAGGCACGACACGAGTCACACGACCCGACAAAAAAAGGCACGGCACGACACACACAACCCGACAAAAAAAGGCACGGCATGACACGACAAAAAAAAGGCACGGCACGACACGACCCGACAAAAAAAAGGCACGACACAACACGACCCGACAAAAAAAGGCACGGCACGACACGACCCGACAAAAAAAGGTATGGCACGATCTAGCACGATTAATTAATCGGGCACGGCACGACATGACACGATTTAAAAAGGGCACGGCCCGACACGGCCCGACAAAGCAAAATGGCCCACCACGGCACGGCACGGGCACGGTATGGCACGGCACGCCATGGCACGATGAAGTAAACGGGCACAGTACGGCACGATACGAAGCACGGTTGGCACGGAAGAAAATGGCACGGCACAGCACGACAGACACGTTTGACACCTCTATGTGCTCCTACGCGAGCCAATTGTTGACCTTGTTAGATCTATCTTCTCAACATTGTTGACCTTAGATCTATCGAGTAGCCACAACATTCATAGTACCTCCTCCGTTCCGATTTGTTTATTCATTTTTTAAAAATCAACTTTTTACGGGAACATAATGATTGCTCTTTAAGAGTTTTGATTTTCCAAGAATACCCCTCAATTTCCTAGCATTAAATGGGAGTGGACATTCTCCAATGCATTCTTTTTTGAAAGAGAAAGGGCATTAAGAAAATTTTAACAAGTCAAACTCATATTGGACAAATATTTTGGGACACTTAAAAGTCAAAAAGTGGACAAACAAATTGAGACGGAGGGAGTATCTCAGTAATTGTTTGAGTCCCACTTATTTCTATTATATCAGCAATCCTTTAATCATGTTCACGATCAGTATTTTCCACTTTAAAGAAATCCCCATCTCTATGAACTCGATGATCAGCGTTTAAGAATAATTTTCGTTGTTCCACCGATTGCAGTCACGTGTGGATTGCAGTCACGTGTGGATTTCAATTAGGACAAGTCACCGATTGCAGTAACATGTGGTTTGGTCGAATAGATATCTAGCGTGGGATGTATGCTCCAGTTCCCATTTCATTCAATCTTTCCATTTTTTTCAATTTTTAAAAAATGAAAAGATTGGATTGAGCACATGCACATATTGGATTGAGCCCTCTCGATTTTTTATTTTAAAATTATTGAACGACTCGGATCATTTTTATGGAGGCCTAGAGTGAGCCCCGCATGACGGTCTGTGCAAAATTAGGCTTCAACCCGTCGGTTTCCCTAGAAAGACTCTTTCTGTTTATGGGCTTGTCTTCTTTGTTTTAAGACTTGGATTGATAATGGAATATTTATGACTTCTTAAATAAGTTCAATAGTTCATCCTCTCTGCTTTAAGACTTGGATTGAGAGTGGAAATATTTCTTCCGACAAACCTCCTTTCACTCTAACACTAAAAAGCTCGAGCATGATTTTGGACAAAATCTGCAAGAATAATTTCTCATAAAAACGCACTTTTATGCACTTCATTTGATACTTTCTAGGTTCTGGTTAAGAATAATCAGCGCTTGCCATAAAAAGTTCAGGCGAAAAACACCCACAGTAGCTGTTATTCTTGATTAATCCTTCAGTTGGCCGAGAAGAGGTTAAATCCAACAATCAAAACCTTTTCTAGTAGAAGGATGTTCCGTAAATACAACAGAAACATTACCGATATAATTCCATACCAATGCAAGTAGGGATGGGGAGAACGGAAGATAGACCTAACCTCTTACAGTATATGCATAAAATGACTGCTCTCAGAAATTTACCACCGAATTAGCAGCCTCCCTATACCTCCAAAAACATATGTGGTGAACCATTTCCCAAAATCAAAGCCGAAAGACATAAGAGAGAGAGCAGGCCGAGAGACCTGAGTTAATTTATGTGCTCTTTACCTTGCTTCATTCAAAATCCGGAACATAAGTAATGCACAAAAGGATGTTCAGTCACTGAACAAAAATAGTAATAAAATTTGCACCATCGATCGATTTATAGTATACTATAATAACCCCAAACAACTTCATTTACACAGGGTGCATCATCAGCACTTGTTAATCGGATATAATTAAGAGGATATTCATAAATCAGAAATCGTTGAGACACAACTGTTTCGGCAGTTCGGAGACCATTATATTTCAATCCTTCTTCACTGCTTTTCTCTTCCTCCATAACAACATAATATCGCTCCCAGAGATGCAATATAGAAAAATTACACAACATAAGACACCATCCTTCAAAAATCTTTTGGATGAAACCTGACTAAACGTAAGGAATCAAAGGGTGTGTTTACCCGCCACTCTTGTTGCTTTTTGCTTAGTGGTCTTCCTTTCCCTGCTTTTCCTTTATTAACCTTAACATCTGCTAAACCCCAAGTGCAACAGTTTGTTTCCATATCCAAAGACACAAGCCTAAAAACACCATCACTTTCAATCGAAGAACCAGTTTCAGCAACCTTGCTGACGTATCTCACATACATAGGCCGTTCCTTAAACCTGTCAAGCTCTTTGGGAACCCGGACAACCCGTTCAACACCTGGTGAAGAAACCTAAAAAGAAATAGATCTTTTTTGAGACGCAATGAATAATGAGATTGCTAGAAGCAAGCATGGCAGAGTCACGTATTTTCCAAAAGAGGAACCTTCACCACAAGTCATGACTTTTGGGGAGACACCTTCATATATACTTATAACCCATTACTGATCGAGATTAATTTTCCACATTATACTCTTACCCCCATTGCTCTCATACCAATACTATGGGCAACTTATGACAAGCAATGTATCTAGAGATTTCTTATTTGGATACGCTTGTATGATTACTGACTACGTTAATCGTCGTGATGATTTACATTTTGTATAAATCACACTGTTCAACTTTAACAATTTTCCTAGCTATCTGAAGCTCTTAATCCCATACCATTGTTCGATGTCTCATATGCCGTAATTTGACTATTCTGGGATGTAATCTGCATCTGCCACATTTGGACATGTCCACCGCCATCGTTTAGCTTATTTTCTAATCTAAACAAGGCATGTACTTGATCATACACTATCAGTATGTAGTCCATCTGTTTATTGGAGTTAGATTCATGATTTATTGAGTCCACGGGTCATACTAGCCGTCCTATTGGTAATCCAGACTTTTAAATGGTAGCAACATATGAATAGTTGATAGTAAATTAGCCTAGCAATGTTTATGTCCAAGTAGATAAGTTGGTGCCTGGCGGCATAAGCCAATTCCTATGGAGGCATGGACCCATACCCTTAGCTAAGGGTCCAATGTCCACCCTCTGGAATTCAAAAATGTGGAAGAATCCAAGATAGGGCATTATTACCAATAGAACAAACTGACTTCCAACCGCAACAATTCAACCTTAACTACCTATGGGATTAAGCCGCGCATATGAATACCCTACCTTGCATGTGGAGCGGATACTCAGCCCACATGCACCACTAATGTTAGTATTAGGCTTAGCACATATCAAGGGACATGTCTCCCAAGTCCCAACCCAGAAGGAATTGAATGTCAAACCTGTAACTGGGATAAATGGATCTGTAGGAAAGAAAGATAGGAGTACCTCGAGAGCGACATCAGGGATAGATTCAGCATCATCCAACCGCTTTTTATATGCTATCGTAAAAGCTTCAATATCAGCCATACTTGGGGAACCGGACCTGTAAAAACATCATTGAAGATTATCAAGCCATCAAGTACTACACATTAAGTGGAGAGGTTGGCGCAATCTCAAAAGACGGTCGTGGGCATAAAAGAAACAGTACCAAACAGAAACTAAAAATTAAAACTAGATCTCTATTGATTCAATAATGCACATGTTGCAACAATTTAAAAGCCTGGATTGTTTAAAAACTCAGCCCCTACTAAAGGTTACGCAAAGTAAGCCTGGTAAGGTCTATAACCAGTTCAACCTCCCAGGCAGGCTCACAGAATGCAGGATTCATGGATCAAGCTTGGTAATGACCACTCATTCACTATTATGATCGTTAGAGAAAATAATGGGCAAAGATTTTAAAAACAGACCAACTTGTTAAATTAATAAAATCATATTACAGGAAAAAAATTTAAATTCTGAATGACAATTATAATTAAAGAAAAGTCACAGCCTCTCTAGAACTTACCACATTCTTCAAAATACTTACCCAGTCGACTTCAAAATTTATTAGAACCAGCATTTGGCATGCCAAAGCTTCCAGTTGTGAGTTACCTTCCATTGAATTTGAAAACAAGAAAATTTGGGAAGTGCATACTCCAATCACTCTTGAAAGTGCATAGATGCTTACTTGTTTGTGAGCCTCTCAATGCGTACTCGAATGGTGGAATTTGGTAATGTCCTAAAGGCATATATTTGCAATTCGCCATTAAATGATAGGGCAACCTCTTTTGCTATTGCCAATGCTTCTTTATCCCATGCTAACCTAGCAAGAGAGATTCCACCTCCTCCCTCGCCATCCCCAACCTTCATAAGAAATAAAGAAGATGAAAAAGTTAGCACTTAGCAGTTAGCACAATGTCAACTTGTAAAATCAACACAAATTGGTAAAGGAATGAAAAACACTTACGGAGAGTTCTGCATCTTCCACTGAATACTCATCCTCAAAAAAGTTATTATCCTCCACTGATCCTTCTATAAAACAAAGAACATCATTTGGAAGGTAATATTCCGTCTTTACCATAACCTTTGACCTAGTAGGTATATGACTCTTATAAAAACATTTGATAAAAACCAAAGATAAATAAACATGGAGGACTGTGCTACTTGAATCTAACATTGAACTTGAACAAAGTCATACGAATGTCATTTAAGTCCAAATTCCCTACACATAGACAAGCATTGTTTCTACATCTTCAAACTGCAACAACCTACACCAAATTTAATGGTCCTGTCCAAGAACAAAGGTCCGTTTGGAACGTAGACTTGAAAAAACACACTGTAAATCAATTTGGGCTGTTTGGATGACAAAATCCATGTATTTCAAATCTTGGCAAGTCAGCCCACGAACTTCAAGGCAAAACTGTAAGGCTTTCAAATGGCCCCTGAAATAGGTTTCATTTGAGAAACTCCACCCCAGCCTCCTGACAGTGTCCTGACTGCGAAGGATCCAAGAGATGAGCTCTCTCTATATATACATCTCCTATCTCCCCATTTCACGTCGAATAAGAGAGCCAAGAGGGTAGAGCACTATCCTCATCTTGGGGTTTCCATCAAAACCCATCGCGCCCCATCTACCCCACCCCCCTCTCTCCCTCTCCTCCCCTCTATCTCTACCTCTAGCGGATATAGGTTAAGACCCTCTCTCTATGTGAGATGAGATCTCCCCAATCCCTTGCACTTTTGGGTCGACCACCACCAATCTGTGGTGGATCCGATCCCACTGTATGTGTACCGATTTCTTCAGCAACGGTGGAGGCAGCAACAGCGAAGACCATGCCGGGTTTCTTCAACACCACTTCCACGAAAGCAATGATAGTTTCCAACACCAGAGCTTCTTGGCGGCTTTTATTTTTTAAGTGTCTTTGTTCAAATCCTTGGATCTTGTTTTTTGTGTTTTTTTTTTTTTTTTTGAGCGTATTGAAGATTTATTGTTCTCTATCTATTGAAGTTCTTGCTCTTCCAAAAAAGAAAATGTAATGCTCTCTTTCAACTTTCTCTTAGCGGGACCTTGTCTACGGTGTGAGGAAATGGTGGAACTCCCGTCTTTGGCAACTTCTTTTCCTCAACATTAATGATCTCTCTCTTTTATGTCTCATAGAACAAGATTCTGCATTATCAGGCAAACTTCACGGGCTTCCGCAGGTCACTCCTAAACTACTATTCCGCATGGTTTGAAGTGTTGGGAAGCTTCATAGGTCTACTATCAATCCCCATTGGTTTTGTTCCAAAATAGCTCGTCCTTCATGAGATAAGATCATTTTACCCTCATAATGTCTGAGAACAATAATTTTCATAAAAAATGGTCGTATCTCCCTTCTTATAAATAAGACTGAAAACCCATTTTGTATCGTTAAATAAAAAGAGATTTAGAAGTATACAAGATAGTGAAAATCAGTCACAGAAATCATAAACCCGAGAAATCATAAACTCGGGTTAACAAAAAGTGAGGAGAAAGCAGACCATTCTGGAGGTCGTCGGGGCCACTTTCAGAGTTAAGTTTAAGTAACTTTTCATACGACGTGGGTCCTTTAATGTCAAAGAAATAGTAAAAAGTTTAAAGCTCGAAGAGTCTCTTGGAGTGCACTTGGTCTTTAACTCGCCACATCTTACACCTACCTCCCTTGGAGATGCTCTAAGAGCAGTGGGAGAGTTAAGTTGGAGAAGCAAAACTATCTTGTTAAGGAAAGCAATCCAATCCGAGATTATAGACGTTCAATTGATCGAGCTTGTATGGGACAAATGGGACTTTTTAAATAGAATTGTGGGGAGTACTATTTTGCATCACGTGAGGCCACAATATGAGACGCAAGCGTCTTAATTGTACAATTCCACAGAACTAAACTCCATAACAAAAAAACAAAAAAAAAAACCCTCCCAGAGCCGTGCTTGCATTTTTCCTTGCACACGGTTTTCCCTGTGTATACATCTAAAACTCGGTTCTTTCTCTTGACAAGACCTTAAAGGGTTGAATATTCGGTTGATTTAACGCTTACTACATGCTACATTAACATCTCAGAATAGAAATAAATTCATTATTAAATAGAGAAGATGATTTCTTTGTTCTTTTCTTTTGCAGGAAAACAAATCAGACCATCTGAATCCCAGTACCTCATAAATATTCCAAACCCAACAAAACTTAAACAGCAAATGAGAAGTTCTCAGATTTCTTGAAATAAAGAAAATTAAATAAACAAAGACAAGACTCACAAAGTAGTGATTACCATCTTCAAATTCATCAAAGAGGAGGTCGTCGTCTTCATCGTCAGGTAAAACTTCGTCGACGATGGAAGGCTTCAAAACTGCTTCAGAACGTGCGTTTCTCTTCTTGGAATGGACAACGCAAGACGTGGTCGGGAATTGACGAAATGGATAGGGCCGAATTGGAGACGAGAGAGTGTGGTTTTGTGGGGAGAAGACCGTGGAAAAGCAATAGTTGTTGCTCGGCGCTACAATCCGAGAAGCTTCTCTCCAGCTCCTTATATCCATTTCTTTGCTCTCTCTCTCTCTCTCTCTCCCCTCCGCGTGGAGGAAAGTGTGGTGTTATTCTACTGATGCATCGAGCGATTGGTGCTGAAATTTTGTTTTAAAGAACAATTTATCCAAGTTATTTTGAAAAGAGGACTTATTCTATTGATGCATCGAGCGATTGGTGCTGAAAATTTGTTTTAAAGAACAATTTATCCAAGTTATTGAAAAGAGGACATGAAAAAGATACGTTAAAGTGTTACTAATAAAATTGTAATCAATGGTATACATTTACAGTACAGTGATATGAACCATTGATTATAATTTTATGAATTGTTTCATGTATCCTATAGTAACATTTAATTGAGAAAAATAGCAGTTTAGTTGTGTAAAAAGCTAGTGAAAAAATAATAAAACGTTTCCAAAATCCAATATGGGAAATAGGATTATTTTACTTTTGAGAACTGCTATGTATACCAAAGGTTTTGTAGGGAAATCATACCGATCGGTCTCGCCGGACCGTCTCCAGTCACCGGACGGCCGATCCGATGTATACACGAAAAATAGGGTGTTTAGATCAAGTACCCTACACACATCGGATGCCGTTGATTCTCGCGTGGGCCCCCTCGGTTTTTTTTTTATAGAATTTTTGGACGGATCGGATTGGCCGTCCGGTGGCCGGAAACGGCCCGGCGAGGCCGGTCGGTACGATTTCCCTACGAAACCTTCGGTACACGTATCATTTTTGTTTTACTTTTCCATCTTCTATATCCTATATGTTTTTTTTTTAATAGTGATAATGCCAAAATTATTTTTGTTGGTGTCAAACTCTAATGCATAAAAATCTTGTACACTGCACATGATACAAGCCTTTTGTGCATTAGAGTTTTGACACCAACAAAAACAGTTTCGGCATTATCATTTCCCTTCTTTTTTTTTTTTAACTCAAGACCACTAAAGTGTAATTGGAGTTTAGCAGGTGTTTAAATATGTTCACCATTTGTTTAGCTTATTTATCTTGTTATTTGGTTGGCTTAAGTGCGATTCTCGTATTAGCATATTGATAAGTGCTGAAAAGCACCCATTTACTCCTTTTAATTTACGCATTGTTTATCCGTTTACCCTGTTACTTGATTCGTTTTAGTATTTTATGGTGTTTGCAGGCCTCAAAGATTGATGGGTGCGAAAATGTGCAAATTGGATTGAGTAATAAGAAGATTAAAAGAAGCTTGGGGTCATAGTGCAGATTGTCTAAAAGTTGCATAATTAATCTATTATTATCCAAAGTCCAAAGGAGCTTAATGTAATTTAGGACTTAAAAGTTAAAACCCTACAATATAAACTATAAAATATGATGCTACTGATCAGGCGGAAGAATTCCAGGACGACGTCAGGCGGAATTAATTCCTTGGTACGACCCCAAACCAGGACGGAACAGGAGACGATTTCACGTACGACGGATTCCATGGTAGAAGAAAAAGCTGTACACGTTCCCATGGCCAGCTAAACCTTTGTCTAGGGAGAAGATGAAACTTCGCGCCAAGTAACCTCTTTTTATGCATGGGTTTTGGTTTGTTTTTCGGATGGATTGTAAAACTCAGAATCCTTTTCGTTTCAATTGAATGAATTGATTTTAATTCGTTCTATCGATTGAGTATTTGTATTCTAGATTTCAAATACCTAGTTTTGCAATGGTTTTCATTGATTGTGGTTGGAGTTCTGAGATAGATTATGCTCGTAAGACGGATCGTGCCGTTAGGTAGCCGAACCGTGCTACTGAGAGACGGTCCGTGCTATGGGATAGTCTATGCCTTTTAATAACCCAATTATTTTCTTGACGATTATTGTTAGGATTTGCAAGTCCTAACGATAATCCCATTTGATTCGAATAAATAAACTTAACCTATGCATATTGTTGTTACGCGGTCGGGGTGGATTCGAAACCCTAGATATTTTCCTCCATCGTTTCTAAATCTTTTAATTAAATTGTTCTTTAGTTTAATTAGCTCTTTAAAACAAATCAACCAATCAATCTTTACTTTTCCGAATTAATCTAAAAATCAATCAAATTTGTCGTAACTTAGCCATTCAGTCCCCGTTGGAACGATACTCGGTCTTAACCACTATTCTACGGAGTAGAAGTTAATTCTTGGTTTTTATAAATTTATTTTTGACACGGAACGACGCGGTCACATATTCCGAACATTATCCAAATAAAAAAATGTTATGCTTTAATGTTATGCTTTAAGTCATAAGATCACACAATAATAGGAATTGTTGCGCATCAGAATCGAAAAACACGAGAAAATAAAGACTTGAGAATGAAAATGTATGAGTACCTGGTGTCTTTCTCGAAGGGATCCCAACCATGATTTCTGAAACTCAATGTTGCAAAAGAATTGATGAACGTATTATATAAATTTAATATCCAGTTTCAATAAGGTTAACACAATAATAGAAAAATAGTTGTCCAAATATACTGAAGCTCGGAGGTGCGTGAAAAATATATATTATTAAACTGTGGGGAAAAAGAAGAGGGAATCACATCCTTTCTTTCTACATCTTGTACTAGAGGTTACTAATTACTCCATATTAATTGCTTTTAAAGCACCGTCTCTTCAATGGAGCATTACGTGGGGGTTCTTCGGGAGCTCTGAACAATCTCTTGTGGTTACTTTGGTTATTTAATTGATCTTTGGTCGCTTCTATATTGAATTAATTACAATTTTATTTCTTCATGTTTTGGGTGTGCAGAGTTAATTATAGAATTTATCTTGTCAAACTATATTATGTTATGGAATATAAAAAAAAGAGTTGAATGATACACAATTCAACAATCATGCACACGAATAATCTTTTTGGATTCTCAATATAAATTTATGCTCCACCCATTTGTAAAATCTAAGCACTTTTACACATTTTAATTATAATAATGTAAATTAAAAGTTTATAATTCAAGTGATAATTAACCACTAAACACCATTAATTATACGGCCCATTAATTTTATCCCAAAAGCCCATTACACCCCTTCCTTCCGAGAAGATATTCAACAACTCTGGGCTGAGATTGAGCACTAATCTGAATCACACATTGATATAAGTCCTACACATTTAGAAGTGAATTCCACGTCAATGTGTGGTTCAGAATCATATTCAATTTTACCTGTTTGGAACTTGTGGAAATAAAGAGAAAGGAAGGAAAAACAATTAAGAAAGAAAATAGAGGGAAAGTTGGAGAGAAAATAGAAGAAATAAGAGAAAGGGGAAAAAGAAGAAGAAATAAGTAGTTTTCACTTCTTTTCCCACCTCCACAAGTTCCAGTTACTTGGGATTATTTGAGATGAGATTTAATTCTTTTTGCCGGTTTTTCACCGCCGTGTCATTGTGGATCCCATCATGCGCTTATTGTTACAATTCGAACTATTCATCTTGAGGGCCCATAATGTAGTGTATTCGTGCAAAAAATCAACTTGATTAAAAATTGATATATTAATCAAAAGTTGAATTTTATTTTATAAAATAGACGATTTGATCATGTCAAGTTAAAACTGTATATGACCATCCGTTTTATAAACCAAAATTTAAATTTTGATACACATATTGATGTTCAATGAAGTTTATTTTTTAAACGAGGAAACTAACCTGTGGGCCCTATAAGATGAATACTCCCTCAGTACCAAATTGAATGATAATTTTTGAAATTTATGTTATTTTTCATTACTTATATCTTTCAATATTGGAGTATAATGTTTTTCATAAGTTTGAAAATTTTGTATGATAGAATTAATCAAAAACTATCAAATAAAATTCATATTGTATATTTTTTAAGATTCACATTAAAAGATATAAAATATTAAAATTGACACAAATATCAAAATTGTTATTCAATTTGCGACAGAAGGCGTGGTTCAGATCACAGTGCTAAAAAACTCATAATTTCTGCGGCGGAAGGAATTTAATCTTATTTTAGTTCTATCCGAGGCAGTATTGAATAATTTCTCCCTTACTTTAATTCATGGGCAACACCAGATGCCCAGTGGTTTTTCCAGTTTCTCCACATGGTTACTTCGGCTCTTCTTCCCCGTTGGAGCCCTCTGCTGATCCTCAGCCCTCACTTGTCTCGCCGTAATCTCCTTCCCAGCGGCAAATACTCAACTGCCCTCCTCGGAAGAACCTCAGGGAGACTCCTCCATATCTCGTCCCCAGTTGCCCCCGCCAGAGGAGGTCGTCAAGTTAGGGCACGCAATTCGAATCGTCTCCCTGGAAGCTGCAGCTTCTGCTGCGGGGTTGAAGCGTCGGTTGCGGTGGCCAGTGACGACAACTACGGAAGTAAACAAGTCATTAGCGTTACACCGCGGCTGTACGATTATTTATTGACCAACGTCAGAGAGCCGGAGGTGAACTATTCTTATTGCTTTTCCCTATGGTCGATAGATTCTAGATTCGAGATACTGCGTCATAATTGGTGTTTGTTTGGACGAAAAATTGATTTTTTTTGGTGTTATTGATATTTAGTGGCATTTTGTTCAGTAGTTTTTGTCAGAATTATGAGTAAAGTATACATACATGGACAAAGTTGAAAAAGAGTATGGGTAAAACGGATACTTCTCCATCCCATTTTGTTTGTCATTTATTCCATTTTAGATGTCCCGAAATGTTAGTCCTGTTTGAAAAAGTTAAAAAGGAAAATGTAATTGATTTTGGCACTTTACGTTTTGTCCAAACACGCCAAGGAAAAGGTAACATAATTTTGTCCAAACACGCCAAGGAAGCCTGGTGGTGACTCTTATACGTTTTTTCAGATTCTACGGGAGCTCAGAGAGGAGACTGCCACCATGCGAGGTAGTCAGATGCAGGTATTCCCGATTCCATTGCATCATCTTTCTTGTACTATTTGCGGTTTTTCCCCCCTTATCAAACCAGTATGGTGTTGATGGTATTCTTGTGCTGTTTGCTTTCTCTTGTACCCAATTAGTTTTTGGAAACCTGCTATACATAGCAACACTGCATATAAGAACATTAACATTTAACAAATAACAAGTAAAACCATGGAATCAGTAAAACTATGTCTGGAAAGAAAAAATATAACATCCAATCCTAGACCAACTTCATTACCTGTGCTCTTCCAGAAAAATGCAGACCCTCATTTACTTTCCACCTTGGTCCTCGCCTGAGGTCTGGTTCGATGCCCCGGGTCCATTGATCGAAATGCGTGAGGCATGCACTTAGAATCGTCTAACCCATGCCCCAGCATTGCACAAAGATCATAGGAATCGTGTCGTTTACGTGCTGCAGTTAGCCTACCCAAGGCAGAATCCTTCTCCCTTCTCCAAACTTTGTACTGTCTGCGTGCAAGTTACTCAAAGTGTGTCATGGGCGAAGTTAAATACTGTACTGTTCTATTTTTAGTAACTTTAATCCGGGTGTGGTGTGCTGTTTAACGACGTTAGGTCAGGAGGTGCTCTGATTTGGATATGGGCTAGGGCTCCTCCCCACAGGTTACGTTCTGCACAATGAACACGCACCGTTACTTGGTGCCTAACCGGCTGGAGTTGACTGGTAAGGCACTCCGATGGTTAAGTATCAGGTGGGAGGAGAAAGGTAGGAAACTCTAGGGTTAGAGTGAGTGATGTACCTCCTTAGGGTTTATCCCTCCTCCTTATATAGAACCTTCAAACTTGCCCTCCATGCTCGGCACGCTTGGTAACTGCTTCGGCTGACGTCACAATTGACGTATTGAGCTGGGCGGTTATAGCTCACGTGAGTTGATTATTATCTAAATATGCACTGCTTTGGCTGACGTCATGGCATGACTTGTGGAGCCAGTCGGTTACATGAATAAGCTGGCATTTGTTAGTAATGTTGGTCATACCGATCGGACCCGATAAGGTGTGATCTCCGAGTTGTGCAGTTTGGACCAGACAGTTCGTATCCGACTTGCAATTCGGTCTGGTCTGTATACTTGGGCCAAGTTTAGCCTATCTAGCAATTGGGCCACCCGAGCTGACTGGACCTTGTTCGTTCGGTCCACTACACCGGGTTTCTAGCCTGTATATATGTAATACGTTTGGGAGACTTTGATATGTAGGTGATCATTTCGTCTTAAGTTTGAGAATAGGGTTCCTTTTTTTTTTTTTTTGATTGTGTGGTTCTTTTGTTTTATTTCTTCCTAGTCTTTCAAGGCTAACTTTGATTTGTTGGATTTTTTTCTCCAAAATTGCTGACCGATCTGTACCAGCCATCATCTCATTCTTAAGTCACTACTGTGGATAACCACAACCATCCCCCACCACCAACACCATTTTTCATGACAACACCACCCTCACCGTCCTCCAATGAAACAAAATCATGGGAAGCTTTCCAACTCTGCACAAGATCTCTGGCTGGAGCCTGAGGTGGTTCCTTAGGCAAACCATGATTTTAGCAGCGATAGTGGCCCACAAAGCTGTCGTTGCCACCTCTGCTACTGCTGCCACATTGGCTCGGCCCATAAAGCCAACTTTAAGTATTTTCCAGAGTTTGGATAAAAGAGAAGCCAGCAGTAGTGTTCAGCGGCTCAGCACTGTGATACCATCATTGGCGAGAGATTTGCGCAAGTTCTCTGGTTGACTACTTCAGTCTGCCCGTCAATTTGTGGATGGGATGTACTTGGAATCTTCCACATCAGTCCCAAGCTTTTGCCACGAAGTCCCCAAAAACGGCCCTTGGAGTTGACATGTATATTATAAACCACTGGTGGCTCTAGTTATTGTATTATTGTATAGGGTAGTCAAATTGAACTCCTGCAAAAATAAACACTACAGATAGCTGATCTCTGTGTGTGTGTGTGTACACAGCTAGCTAGCTTAATTGAACACCCTATCCAAAAGGACCTTAAAACTACTTTGAACACCCATAGAGCAAAACCCACATCTTATAAAATTGAATAAGAAAATATAATTCCACTGGTCCACTCCACAGATGCCCCATCCTCTCATTTTGTATATGTGGCGAATTTCCATATAATTTATTTACTGAGTTCAGTTTTTATTCATATTTCGTCATTCAAATTGATATATGGAAATTAGTTAGCTATTTTTCCTTTTCATATATCTAAACTATAGAACTTTCAATTCATAATTTGTCAAAATCTTGAAAAGATTGTTGAGTACAATTGGTAAGTTATATGATTTTACCCTTTTTTTCGTCAAAATGTCAATATGAACACATTATTGAAGATTTGTTAATAGTTTTAGTTGAACGTAAGTTATTCAATGACTACACTCAACAAAAATCCTTGGGCTGCCAATGGTATTCTCACATCTTTGAAAAACAACTAGCAGCATGTGTAGCATCGGAAGTCTTTGAGCAAGGTATGAAATGCTACTCTTGGACTAATGATCTATCCCAACAAGGATAGGGACGTATCTCTTAGCAGTCTTCAGGAGTTCTCACCCAAAACCCTCGCATAAATCCAAGGTGCATTTGGTTCTGGATAAAATTTCTAGGATAGTGTTTTGTGTACTTCCCTGACCAACTTGGTATCCGAGCCTTACTAACCTGTCCCCATCTTTGTACGCCCCTGGCTGAAAATAAGGATTCGTTGGTATACTCAAGGCACAGAACTGGTGGTTGGACTACTTCCTTTTTTCATCATAAATGGAATCTGAAATTTCTTCTTTGTTTGGCAGGTATCCCCTGATCAAGCACAATTACTTGCAATGCTTGTCCAGATTCTTGGGGCAGAAAAGTGCATCGAAGTTGGTGTTTATACTGTGAGTATTTGTGCATTTTGAAATCTAATTATCTCAGTTATTTGCTTTATCCAGCCCCGCGTGCGTGGGTCATAGTATTATGTTTTGCTTGGTCCCCTTATCGGTTATCATGGAAAACTAAACACAAAAAACTATGGTGTTCATGTAGAGAGGATATTTTTGCAAAATAACCCAAAATCAGATGAGGTAAAATTTCAAAAAAAGACCTTGCAGTCTAGCAATGTTCAACCATTTCATAGCAAGAATAGGTTGGATGAAGTTAATGAAAATAAGAAACACTATAGAGCCTCCTTGTTGGATTTGGAACATGTGAATGATGTTAAGCGTACATTTTTTTTCTTTAAATGTGAAAAACTAGGGTGTCATAAAAATGCGACAGAAGGTAATGAAAGGACAAGTGATGCTGGACGATTAGAGGAAGATAGATCAGACATTCAGAATGCACACCTAAGGAACCCCAGAAATCCACATCTAGAGAGAAGTAGAGGTATCCACACCAGTGCTAAAAGAAACTCATTCCATATCCTAAAGTAATTCAAACAAATGAAACAATATCCATAGAGTTTCTTAAGTATTATCTTTCAAATGATAACTATATAAAGATAAATATCCAAGCAATACTCTCTAATTGTCATTCCTGGAGTAACAACTTAATATACTAAATATCCTTATAAATTGTAATTACACAGATAAATGTCCTCTAGTATCAAATACGAATATCCTGTCTTGTTCCCTATCAGTTCTCCCCTCTTTAGAGGAACTCCACTCCTGCGAGTTAGAAGTTTGGTCAATGGTTTTTCTATTTATGGGGCTTTTGTTAGGTACTTGGTCTTGGAGGCTACAATTGTTTGGCATCACTAACTATTAGAAGGGACGTTCATTCTCTAAAACACCCCCAACCATTTTGTGTTTATGGCTGTGTTCTTTTGTCTGAATTGCCGAATTCTAAACCACCTTAGCTGCTCATGGTGATAACAATTCGGCAGGCAGTTCTTGGATTGTTGTTATCAGTAGAAACACTGCTCATAATCGACATCATAAACAGACTGCTCGTGATGAATTACATGATTGATACCAGGACTATGTAGTTTCCATTTTCATGAATCTCTGATTTTGGGAATGAGGATAATATTTGGTAGAATGTTTTATCAATTCCAATTGAAATGAACTTTAAAAGCTTGGGTACTTGTTTGCTTGTAGTTTTTCTAGTAGTTGATGATTAATATGCAATACGTATATTTGGGCAACACAAAGGCTCAATGCTCTGATTTATTACTTACAAATTAAGGTCATTTTAGTCATCTTCACTTAGTGAGACCAAAACAGCAAAGTCATTAATCTTTTGCCGTCTTCTTCTAGAAGCTGCTAGGCATTCATGTCAGATGTAAGCTTAGCATTCCCTCTCTCTCTCTCTCTCTCTCAGCATACAAAATTTTTCGGCAAAGAAGACAGGTCATTTTCTCGAAATCTTTTGCAGCTCATCTTTATTAGTGCAATGGTTTTTATTTCCAGGGCTACTCATCATTGGCCATTGCTTTAGTCCTACCTGAATCAGGCCGTTTAGTTGCTTGTGAAAGAGATGCAGTATGTCTGGAGGTTGCGAAACGTTATTATGACCGAGCTGGTGTTTCGCACAAGGTGAGTCTTTTTTTCTTTGCTAATACTTGTTTCGTTATTGGTTAATAGATCCTCAAAATTTCTCTAGTAAACATGCTAAGCCATCCTTGACATTGTAGCACACAAGGTGAGTCTGGAGGTATTGTTGAACATGCTTGTTTCACACATTATGACCATCGCTCATTTCTGTCATCATATTCTTCATTGACAGTTTGTGTTCTAATCTATGTCGGCTTACATTTGTATGTTTAAATTTTTGTTCGACTCTTTCTTGTTGATATTTTCTAACTACTGAGATGAATAATTGGCATTAGGTAGATGTGAAACATGGTCTAGCAGCTGATGTTTTAAGATCTATGATTCAATTGGGGGAAACTTGCAGGTACATAGCATACAGCCCAACTATATGTAGTTACAGTCCCTGAAACTTTGCTGTGGTTTCCCTTCATATATGCCTACTCGTCATCGATGTTTGACTCCCATACTGGCAGCTACATGATTTCATTTCTTTTTTGATGATGATGATGATAGAAATGCACTAAATTCTTATGAAACATTTATACAACTTTGGAAATTGCAATCTAGGCAATCTTGTCTCAAATTGCAATTCCTAATAAACTACTAATTTCGAAATAATAACCTAAAAATCTCTCTCTGAAAATTGCACCTCCATCAGTCCAGGTAAGGTTGGAAAGGAGTGGTTGGCAGTTGTGCAGAGACCAAGTTGAGTGAGCCCCAACCAATCTTGATAAACGGTAGAATCCTGCAGTAATACCAATGCTGCTTATGGGGTGGAGGGCGACTACACTAAGGGTGAAGCTAGGGACTAGGTTGCTCCTACCTGCACCACCAATGGAGGAGTTTGCCAAAATGACTAAAGTGCCCCCTTTCCTACATAGTTTCTACCGTTCTATTGTATTGTGTAGGAACTCTTCATCTTGTTGCATGTCATGGACTTGCAAGCATGTGCATTCTTCATGTTGTACGTAATACACCTGAAATTACTGTTATTTGCCAGGTCTATAATCGGGGTACCATTTCACGGTTTCACATCTTTTATGCAGTTATGACTTTGCATTTGTTGATGCTGAGAAGAGAATGTATCAAGAATACTTTGAATTGCTGCTACAGCTGGTTAGGCCGCAATCTACAGCTCGATGATTCGATCAACAATAATGCTACCGACATTTTGGTACCTTCTGATGTACTGATTGTTGTCAGTGTCCTGACGCAGGTCAGAGTTGGGGGTCTTATTGTGATGGACAATGTCCTGTGGCATGGAAAAGTTGCCAATCCATTGGTGAGTTATTTAAATGAATGTGCTCTATGAACCTTTCTGTATAGATATTGATCATGTTGTGCGACTCTAACTGGTTACTTTTGAGTAGGTAATGGACTCAAAGACACTCAGTATTAGAAATTTCAACAGAAGCGTGATGGAGGACAAACGTGTAAGCATCAGCATGGTAGGTGGATGAGTATTTTCTCCCTTTTTTCAGTGTAACATCCTTTAAGTTACTCAATTCATAAGCTTACAATTTTAGGTACCCATTGGCGATGGCATGACTATTTGTCGTAAATTGTGATTGGGATGGAAGACAGATGGCATAGCTTGATCAAATGTCTATCTAAGATCTGAGTTTTAGGTTTCACTAGTATCAAGAGTTGCATTTTCCCAGGGAGCAATTATTTGGAAGGATTCATTTTCCAGAAGTGTACAATCTCAATTTTTGTGTGCTCCAAACAGATTAGAGGTTTGTTTTCCTGGCATGATGTTTGCAGATCTAGCCGACATATCACATTGTCCTGTGGGAGGTATGGTTTAAGGTTTGAGGTCAGTATTTGATGTCTAGATTGTTGTGCAGTACTTTTGAAGCTTGATCGAATTTTCATGTTGATATCCACAGGTGTGGAACTTGACACCAATTGATTGAATTACCAAACCAAGAGAAGGAATTCTCATCTTCCATTTTCTCTTGCTGCAAAAACGGAAGCCCAGTTAGGATGATAGTACCAGGATGACAATGGAAAACTGGATCATATGTTTAGGTACCCATTAGTATTTGCAGTTTCTTATGGGTGTCACATATAATCGAGTCCATTAATACCTACCTTTTAAAAGGAAGGGGATTATTAGAGTGCGGATACAAATGGCCATCTGCTCTGTTATGCACTGTTGGGATTCTCCCCATAAACAGTTTGAGCTTTCACATCTGCAAATTTGCAGGTAGATGTATCGTAGTGGATGTACCTTTTTAACGAGAATTTGCAGCACATATACACTGTTGTTTATGGGGTTTTGTTGTATGTGTGCAAAGATGTTACAATCACTTGCTAGTTGCTACCAATGATGTCAATGTGAGGTTTTATGGATTTTTAGGCAACTTTTGGTTTGAAGCTACTGTATCATGAAAATATTTTGATTTTTCCATGAGTGGTGGTTAGATATATGGTTTTGCTTCTTTCCATTGGCCTTTATTTTTGGTCTTTTATTTTTGGCTCTTTGGATTTACTTTTATAAGCATTTTTGTACCTTTTGGTTATCTAAATTAATGTGATGTAGAGCAAAGCTCGTATCACAGGCAAGTTATCTAAATTAATGTGATGTAGAGCAAAGCTCGTATCACAGGCAAGTTCCACAGATATTGATCAGTAAGGACTTTTTTGGGCCATACAAGGTTGTGAACCTTAACACTAATGCTTAAGTGACCATCTCAGGATATTTTAGGTACCATGTATCACCACTATATTCATAGAACAAAACTCACTTGTCATATACTCTGTCAATACAGTGATGGGTCGATGGCACGCTAGTCATGTACTCTGCCAATACAGTGATGGGTCGATGACAAATTATATGGTGCCCAAAATGTGGTCACCAGAGATGGTCACCATAGCATTGCTCCTTTTTAGGACAAAGCGTTTAAATGCTAATAGGGCGGAACCGGAACCAAACCAAAATCGAACCAGTTTTGCGATTTGGTTCTAATTAGGTTCTTTGATCTCTATGTATAGTAGTTATGCTCGGTTTGAAACTTGAAGAAAATGGGAGGAAAAGAAAAAAAGAAAATAGGAGAAAAATGAAAGAAAATTTTTTCAGATTTTTTTATTTTTTCTTTCTCTCTCCAAACCAGAGTCAGCAGACAATGGGAGGGGAATTTTTTTTAATTTTTTCTTTTCTCTCTTTTCCACAAGTTTTTTGTTTTTTGAAAAGCATAGGTTTTTGTTGGGCCCGTTCCAGAACCGAAATAAGAACTTATTTTTTGTCTAATAATAAGGTGTGTTCCACAAATGGATGAATAAGTACTTATTTTTTAAAAAAATAATTTCAAGCTCAAAAATTTTGTGCTTACGCAAATAATTTTCCTATCACTATGAATCTTGTTTGATAGATTTCATTGAGATCTTTAATACGGTGCAAAAAAAATTGAAAAATTATTTTTCATTTACATTATTTTTGAGTTTGAAAATGTGAAAATAAGCTGCTTATTTGAATTTTGTGAAACAAAGCTCCAAAATAACTCCTCAATAAGGTTTCTGGAACGGGCTCTGAATCATTCACAATTACGAGTGGGCAAAGTACCTGCAAAAACAGAGAGCGGGCAAAGTTACCGTTGAACAGAGCAGCTCCGATTCCCAAGCCAAACGAAGCAAAATGGTTTTCCCTGGCCTTCCCTTTCTCAATCGAAAATGAGTTCAAAAAATCATCCCAAAACACCAGAAATGCAGGTTGCTCCAACCCCTGCCGTTCCCTCCCCACACCCAACAACTCCACCCCCACGGCCGCCGGAGCCGGAGCTTCCTCCGCCCTCACTCTCTCCTCCTCCTTCGGCTAAACACACCTACGCTAGGGCCCAGCTGCTGCACCTGAAAGAAAAGCTCCCACCCTCCACATCCCACCACATCATCAGAGCAGCAGCCAAACAACCCTTCTTCTTCTTCAACCCGGGTTTGCTCAACAGACAACACATCCCTCTTAAAAAAAGCGGCGTCTCCAATGGGGATGTCACCTATGATACTACTGCAGACGGAATCCCCCGCGTGACTTTTTCCCAGAAACGCCTCGAGGAAATCCGTGAGCCATGGATGGAGAGCGCGCTGATACTCAACTTACTGGGAAAGAGCATGGGGTGGAGAGCGTTCTGTAGTAAAGATGGGGAACTATGGGCATTTGAGAAAGATTACAAGGTCATTGACGTGGGGCCTAGGTTTTTTGTAATTAGGTTTGAAGGCAAGGAGGACTACATGAAGGTTTTTTGTGGCGGGCCCTGGGCGGTTACGGGGCATTACCTCGGGGTGAGGAAATGGAAGCCTGATTTCAGGGCTCCGGAAGCCCAGGAAGTCGCGACTGCCAGGGTGTGGGTCCGGCTTTCCGGGCTTCCGATTGAATACTGCGATGAGGAAGCCCTTGACATTATAGCCAAGAAGTTTGGTAAACCTATCAGGATTGATATCACTATTGATGTGGAGACGTGTGCCAGGTCTGCCCGTGTTTGCGTTGAGATCAAGCTGGGAAAGCCACTTTGCCATGGGTTCCGACTAGAACGGGGCGGGGACGAGTATAGGGTGGCATACGAGTCGACTCATTTGTTTTGTTTCAATTGTGGGAGAGTGAATCACCTGAAGGACAACTGCAGATCAGACTCGACAGTTAAGGGCAACCCAATTCTTTATGAGACCTAAGGCGACAATGTGTGCCTGTTTTGTTGCGGTTTAGTGCTTCTGCGGTGGTGTTTGGACGATAAGGGTACTTTTTGTTGGTAACATCTAGGCTTAGGTCAAGAATTATGCTACTTTTTGGTTGTCCCAGAGTAGGGTGTTTTTTTGGGTCTTTTCTATGGATGCTCATGTAGGTTAATTTGTCATGGGGTAGTGCCCTTTTGAAAGCTTTTATGGGTGGTTCATAGATCATTGAGCAATGAACCTTTTTCTAACAAACCTTTTATGGCACTACTAGTAGGTTGTGTTATGTGTTGGTTTAAGACTAATTGCTGGTGTTATGGGCTGTTTTGACTCCCGAAATGGCATGGTGAATGCTGCTTTTGTGTATGAAGGGGATGTCACAACTTTGCCTCAGCTTCTATATATTAAAATGTGATATTCACGTGTATGGTTGGCGTGTGTTTTAGCACTTCTTATCCAGTCTCTGGTGATGTTTTCATTCATGTTGCAGGTTTATTAGTTGTAGCCATGGCACTTCTCTTGATTTTGTTATCTTCTTTAATTTAGCAGTAATTTAGTTGGTAGTGGTGAAGTACCATCTTCAGCTAAGGGAGGAACTTTGGAAGGCTCTTGGTCCTACAACCATCCTTCGAAACTCAAGCAATTTCTGGCTCATGATTTTCCACCGACTGGAAATGGATTAGAGCAATGCCTACTAATACACCTTTAAAACACAACTCAAGACACAACTATTGTGTGCTTTTGTGTTTACGGCTGTGTTCTTTTGTCCAAATTGCCGAATTCTAAACCACCTTAGTTGCTCATGATTATAACAATGTGACAGGCAGTTCTAGGATTATTGTTTTCAGTAGAAACATTGCTCATAATTGACGTCATTAACAGACTGCTCATGATGAAATACATGATTGATACTGAGATTATGTAGTTCCCATTTTTCTCATGAACCTCTGAATATTTGGTAGAGTTGTTCTTATCAATTTCCAATTGGAATGAACTTTAAAAGCTTGGGTACTTGTTTGCTTGTAGTTTTTCTAGTAGCTGGTGCATATATACAATACATACATTTAGGCAACACATAGGCTCAATGCCATCTGATTTATTACCTACAAATTAAGGTCATTTTAGTAATCTTGACTTAGTGAGACAAAAACAGCAATGTCAGTAATCTTTTGCCTTCTTCTTCTAGAGGCTGCTTGGCATTCATGTTAGATTTTAGCTTTGGTCTCTCTCTCTCTCTCTCTCTCAGCATCCAACTTTTTTCTGCAAAGAAGACAGGTCATATTCTTGAAATCTTTTTCAGCTTGTCTTTATCAGTGAACTGATTTTTTATATCCAGGGCTACTCATCGTTGGCCATTGCTTTAGTCCTTTCTTTACCTGAATCAGGCCGTTTAGTTGCTTGTGAAAGAGATGCAATATGTCTAGAGGTTGCGAAGCGGTTTTATGACCGAGCTGGTGTTTCACAGAAGGTGAGTCTTTTTTCTGTAGTTCTAATCACACAAGGTGATTCTGGAGGTATTGGGAAACATGATTGTTTCACACAATTTGACCGTCACTCATTCTGTCATTGTACTCTTCCTTGACGGTTGTAGACTTGTAGTTCTAATCTATGTTGGTTACATTTCTATGTTTATAAGTCTGTGTGACTCTTTCTTCTTTGCTGATATTTTCGAACTACTGAGATGAATAATTGGCATGAGGTAGATGTGAAACATGGTCTGGCAGCTGATGTTTTAAGATCTATGATTCAAATGGGGGAAACTTTCAGGTACTTAGCAGTCCCTTAAACTTTACTGTGGTTTCCTTCATCTATGCTTACCTGTCATCGATGTTTGACTCTCGTACTGGCAGCTACATGATTTTGTTTCCGTTCGAGATTTCGATGATGATGATTGTTGTTTGAGTGGGTGGAAAAGTGTATAGGGTGTTAATTAAACCTAACACACGAGAGAGCTTTATTTATATTACTCTGTGACTCATTACATAACTCAACTATCCAGTGTGGGACAAAGACTAAAACTATTCTAACAATGATGATAGAAATGCCTTGAATTCCAATGAAATATTTACTCAACTTTGGAAATAGCAATCTAGGCAATAATGCAGTGCCACAAAGGCGGGTATGGTGGAGCGTTAACATTGTTATGTCTCTGCATATTTATTGTTACTTTTTGAAAAACTAGCGAAAGGCACTCTCGAGCACGTCGTTCTTTGCTCATTGCTCTTTTTATTGCTCATTGGGTTGTTGCGCTTAAGAAATTGCTCTACGAGTTATATAGCAATTTGCAAATTGAGCAGCTGCCAAAATTCGTTGGGGAAAAGAATTAGCATCTCTGTGACAAAATGCTCCACAGGAAGAAGACTCACTTCACCCTAAATCAAACATCCTAGCTAGATCTTTATGCCATCGTTAACATGAGGAACAGGAGGGGGAAAAAGAACATAAAATAGAAACATGGGACTTCTTAGTAAATAAGAGTTCAGAAATTTTTTTGTATACATTCCACTCTTAGTACTACAACTTATCCTCCAAAATGAGAGAGAGATTTTGTTCGGCAGACATTGAACAACTCCTGCATTCTCAGTGTTTATGACCTTTTAGTGTAAACACATAGCTATTGTTGACCACTGCTGGACAACATTCAACGATTCAGCTGTATTCCACTGTTCACATGGATCTTACAAGTGATGTTTTCCTTTTCTAACAGAGGGAAACCACATCAATTGTACCCAGTTGGCTGGTTTCGGTATTTGAAGTGATATCCAGTGCTCGTAGCGGTCGTGTGGGTGTGTTTGTGATGCCTCGCTGGGGATCGAAGGACCACCAGCTTGGTATTCCACCATCCGGGGTCTGCCGTGATAGTGGGGGCTCGCACCAAATGGCTTTCATGCTTGTGGCAATGAAGGATCTGGTCAGATTCTTATGCCATAAGCTTTTCGGCGCTTGTCCTTCTGGATAGTAGCTTCTTGGACCGAACCGGATGGCCTCTTTTGGTGGGGTGTGATCATTGCGATTGGCCTTTTCGGTGGATGTGTCCTAGATCGGTTGTTGTGGGATAGTAATGACCAGAAATGGCAACTTGCCCATAACGGTTTACAAAAATTTACCGTCATGTAGATAATCGCTTATGTCGTTTTTAGTGTGCTTTAGTTGTTTTTCCGGGATTGTTTATGAAGTTATTAGGTTGAGTCAGGTGCATGCCCCTTTGTGTTCTTTAGTGTATTGTAGCGTTGTATTTCGAACTTTGGATCTTCAATGAAAACGTACGGGAGCCTACGTACCGACGGTGTTGAATTCCAGTCGTACGAATTCACCTTAAATACCGACGGTGTTGAATTCCAGTCGTACGAATTCACCTTAAATATGCAAAATTAATCATTTCAATGATAAGGTCGAGACCGAAAGTTCCACAAAGGGTGGGGTAAAGCCACCATTTATTTTTGAAAAGCAGGTAAAGACACCATCACTGAGGGCCAATAAAACTGTTCTGCGATTCCATACTCCAAAGCAAAAGAAGCCAAAGGGTTTTGGTTTCTCAAAACGAAAACGACAAAAAAAAAAAGAGTTCGAAGCCATCGAATCGTCGTCTCGAAAAAGGAAAGATGCAGTTTGTTTCGACATCTGTTGCTTCCTCTAACCAAACAAACGCAGCAAACACAGGGCCGCAGCTTGAGCTTCTGCGGCCCTCGCTGTCTGCGTCTTTTCCGGTTGAACACAGGTACACCAGGGATCAGTTGTTGTACTTAGGAGGTGAGCTCCCAAATTCAATTTCCAACCGCATCATCAAAGCAGCAATCAATAGTCCGTCTTTCCATTTCCATCTGAGTTTGTTTTGTATAGGACATGTCCCTTTTGATGAAGGGATCGAAAACGGTAGTACTAGTGATATATCCGGTGCGGATATCACTAATACTACTGATATTGTCTTAAAAGAAATCCCAAATTTGATCCTTTCGGAAAAAATTCTCAACCAAATTCGAAAGCCGTGGGAGAAAAACGCCTTAATACTCAATGTACTGGGGGAGAGGGTGGGCCACAGAACGTTCTGTGCCGAAGTTGGGGATTTGTGGGAATTCAAGAAAGATTTCAAAGTCATTGAGTTGGGGTATAATTTCTACATCATCTGGTTTGAAATTATGGAGGACTACATGAAGGTTTTCTGTGGTGGGCCTTGGGCGATTTTGGGCCATTACCTCGGCGTGAGGAAATGGGAACCCAATTTCAGAGCTTGGGAAGCCAAGGAAATCGCGACTGCCAGGGTATGGATCCGGTTTCCTAGGCTTCCGATCGAGTATTACAACGAGGAAGCCCTTCAGATTATAGCCAATAGGTTTGGTAAACCTATCAAGATTGATGTCACAATTGATGAGGAGACTCGTGCCAGGTCTGCTCGTATTTGCGTTGAAATCGACCTGAAAAAATCTCGTTGCCGTGGGTTCCGACTAGAAGGGGACACGTATAAGGTGGAATACGAGTCGACTCATTCGTTTTGTTTCAATTGTGGGCGAGTGGGTCACCGGAATAAGAATTGCGAATCACACTCGACAGTTCGCAACCCTTAACGAGACCTAAGGCGAAGAGACTTGGCGTTTTTATAATTGTTCTTTTCATTGGTAAATATGCAGGCTTCGGTCACAGTTTAAGCTGCTCTTTGTTTGTCCTCGTGTGTTGTATGTTGTTTGTTTTGGGTTTTGTTCTTCCATGTTGTGAGGTCTAACAAGGTTTAGGATCTTCCATCGATATGGTGCTGAGGTATGTATTTTCTTGGTCTGTTTTCTATGCAACTGTCTATAGCAGTCTGCAACCTCATCGAGGAAATTCTCAGTCGATAAAAAGTCGAACATGCAGCTTTCTCACTTCTTTTTATCGATGAAACTGTGAAAAAATTGATCTACGTATCGACTAAGTAGTACTGCTGCCTTACCAAAACCACTTCTTGCGCAATTCATGCGGTTTTTTTTTATATTTTATGACCAGAATATTTTCTTGATTTGCATTTCGAATTGTTCACCTGAACCTACCCGCTCACAACTGGAATTGCCATCATATCTTCTCTTCTCCAGTCACTCTCCCTTTCAAGCTGCGTCACAGCTTAGCCAGTTATTATCGTGGTTCTGATAAGATTCGGATCACCACTCCTATGAAAGCATGGTTCTTGCCTCCCTCCTTGGAGCACGTCCAAATGTTGGCAAATCTAAAACGAAAATTGTGGAAACTGTGAGATATATGTTATGGAATAGCGCAGTAGCATCGAAGAGTTTTCCCTCCCCGTAGCATGGTCTCTATATTAGTGTTTTTTTTTTTTTTTTTTCCGTTGATTTTTCAGTGATGAAGTTGACACAATTGGAATGCAAGAAAGGATATGCCTCCAGTGCAGGGCTCTTGATGAGCCAAGTGGGTCTATAACCACAATGAAGTCGAGAAGGATCATAAAAGTATAACAATATGGATTCATACAAGACAACACTTTACACAAAAAATGCTTTTTTTTTCATCTTTAGTTGATTTTGTTTTTTGTATCCATCATAATTACAAAATCCTAATCCTAATCTCTTGTTTATCTCTTCCTTGTCAAAGGAAGGCATAAGCAAGCAATACACCACTCATTCTCATCCATCCATACACACTCTCCATCAAGCAACCCTCAAGCTCAAACTCAAACATCATTTCAAACTCAAAAACCAAAGGTATAACACATTGGTTCTGTATTCTGTTACGATCCTTGAGGGGGGACTAGTAGGGTCAAGGCTGGTAATCATAACTAGTCTTGGTCCTAAAGCTGGCAAGGTTTCAAAACCATTGTGGTAAGAACTGGTGCACACTGATCAACAGTATGCACGCGCCACTTTCTAGCTGCGCACGCAGGTTCGCGTGGGGACTGGTATCTTGCTTGTTTTATGCTCTCTTTTCCATATTCATCACTTCAAGCATGTTAATAACCAGTCTACTGCTTTCCCTTGTTAAAACTGCTAGTTTTTAGCTAATACTCATATTTGTTGCCTTGGAATACCCCTGTGACCTTTCTGAATATGTCTCAGAACCCAGAAAATGTAAAACCAAGCACTGGTTAGGGTGCTCAAACCTGCGTGCTACAGTGGTTTACTAGCGGAAGGTCCCTCTTTGACCAGTTGTTGGCCTTTGCATGGGTAACTAGGCCTTGGCCTCTGTTTTGTCCCCACACTGTTTATGGGGTGTCTTATTCTTTTGGTGGCCTCTGAGCCCATTAAAAAAGTGTATAGAGTGTTAATTAAACCTAACATATGAGAGAGCTTTATTTATACTAGTATTACTCTGTGACTCATTACATAACTCAACTATCCGATCGATGTGAGACAAAGACTAAAACTATTCTAACAATGATGATAGAAATTGCCTAAATTCCAATGAAATATTTACTCAATTTTGGAAATAGCAATCTAGGCAATAATGCAGTGCCACGTAGGCGGGTATGGTGGAGCATTAACAGTGTTATGTCTCTGTATATTTATTGTTACTTTTTGAAAAACTCGTGAAAGGCACTCTCATGCACGTCGTTCTTTGTTCATTGCTCTTTGTATTGCTCATTGGGTTGTTGCGCTTAAGAAATTGCTCTACGAGTTATATAGCAATTTGCAAATTGAGTAGCTGCCAAAATTCATTGGGGAAAAGAATTAGCATCTCTGTGACAAAATGCTCCACGGGAAGAAGACTCACTTCACCCTAAATCAAGCATCCTAGCTAGATCTTTATGCCATTGTAAACATGAGGAACAGGAGGGGGAAAAAGAACATAAAATAGAAACATGGGACTTCTTAGTAAATAAGCCACTCTTAGGACTACAACTTATTCTCTAAATAAGAGAGAGAGAGAGAGAGAGAGAGAGAGAGAGAGAGAGAGTGTGTGTGTGTGTGTGATGGCGGCTCTAGATTTCGTTCAGCAGACACTGAACAACTCTTGCATACTCAGTGTTTATGACCTTTTAGTGTAAGCACATAGCTGTTGTTGAACACTGCTGGATAACATTCAACAATTCAGCTGTATTCCACTGTTCACATGGATCTTACAAGTGATGTTTTCCGTTTCTAACAAAGGGAAACCACATCAATTGTACCCTGTTGGCTGGTTTCAGTATTTGAAGTGATATCCAGTGCTCGTAGCGGTCCTGTGGGTGTGTTAATTTGTGATGCCTCGCTGGGGATCGAAGGACCACCAGCTTGGCATTGCACCGTCCGGGGTCCGCCATGATAGCGGCCGCGGGGGCTCGCACCAAATGGCGTTCATGCACTTGGCAATGAAGGATCTGGTCAGATTCTTATGCCATAACCTTTTCGGCACTTGCCCTTCTGGATGGTAGCTTCTTGGACAGAACCGGATGGCCTCCTTTGGTGGGGCATGATCATTGCGATTTACCTTTTAGGTGGATGTGTCCTAAATCGGTTGTTATGGGATAGTAATGACAAGAAATGACAACTTATCCATAACGGTTTACGAAAATTCACCGTCGTGTAGACAATTGCTTATGTCATTTTTTAGTGTGCTTTAGTTGTTTTTCCAGGATTGTTTACGAAGTTATTAGGTTAAGTCGGGTGCATGTCCTCTGTGTTCTTTAGTGTATTGTATCTCTGTATTTCAATCCTTAGATTTTCAATACGGGAGCCTACGTACCCACGGTGTTGAATTCCAGTCGTACGAATTAACTTTAAATAAACAAAATTAATCATTTCAATGATGAGGTTGAATGTACTGGGCTCTCTCTGTGCCTTTCCCGGTGAGTCTCCGGCGACTCTCCGACGAGCCTCCGGCGTGATCAAATCTTTACCTTTCATCCTCGTTTCTCTAGATCTGTTCACTCCTGGGGGAGGGAAGCCCCATTTTTGCTCAAGCCTAATCTCCTTTTCTCTACAGCAAAACAGGTATATCCGAGCAATCTCTCCCCTCCCCCTCCCTCTTCCAATCTTCCTCTCCTTTAATCTTTTATTCTTCCAATCTTCCTCTCCTTTAATCTTTTATTGCATGTCAAAATCAAATCGATCTCCCTGTTCTCGTAGCTTTTCTGTCCCCTAAGCTCAACAGTGTTCCAAAAATCCTGTTTGGTGAGAGAAACGAAATCCCCAAGCCAATCACAAATTACACTTCAGATTGAAGATAATCAGGTCAGAATCGGAGATTGTGCTATAAGACCCCCAAGACCTTTCTAGATTTTGTCTTCTTGTTCAGGACAAAATCTTTGGATTGAGGGAAAGTCTTGATTGTTGTTTGCATGTGCTGCTTAAGGTCTTAACTTTGGCTTATCGTGTTAGTTTTACTAAAATCTGTGTTTAAGCACACTCCCCCATCTTCTTTGGGTCTCTAGGATTTTTCTTCTTCTAGTGTCCATAAATCTTGCTTGCGTTGCCTCCGTTGTCATCTTTTTGGTCGTGTTTTTGCCCTTTCCAATATGTTGAAGAAGGGTTTCCTTGGTCCCGCTCCATCTTCTAACTGCAAAAGTGCAGTGAGAGAAAAAGGTAAAAACATAGTTGTTACATGTCCTGGGGAAGAATGTAACAATAGTGTCTTGCCACCAGACCCTTTAAAAGGCATGTCCCAATTCCTTGATTCCTTTGAACATTGAGCTCATAAAATCCTCTCTAGGAGAGCCTTCATATTTTGATTCACAGGACTTTCAAAGATCCTTCAAGCAACTAATAGATGATTGTAAGGATGATTTTGACCCACTTGTGCACTTAGAGTCGCTAGAACATCATGCGTCTAATTTCTCAGAGGGGCGGGAGAAGCACACTCAAAATATTAGCTCCAAGGTAGTGGTGGAAGGTGAGTCATCACGGTTGCGGCGGGTTGCCTTCTCCAGAGGTGAATATTGAGACATATGAAAAGATTGAGGAACCAGTCGACGAATCGGTTGAAATGGCGAGACAGAACATACATAGAAGGGTAGGGAATGAGGAAAACTCAGATTGTTATAAGTCAACTTTGATTTTTGGAAAACAAAGTAGCCATAAATGGTCGAGAATGGACTTTAGTGAATCCAACCACAAAAGGCCAAGTAAGAGGAGGAAAAAGGTTCTTATGGGAAGAAATTATCTTCTTATTGATCGTGGCTTTTCTCAATCTCAAGTTGTTGGCAAAACGTTCTGGTTTTTTTATCAGCCAAGCTTATCGGATGTTGAAATACGAAAGATAGAGTTTCCTCAGGAAGTTATGCAAATGGATTTCCAGGGAAAACAGCTTCACACTAAAGAAAGGACTAGTGATTTCAATCTTGACTGCAAGACAAATAAAACTACTACGGGTGGGTTGCCAAATGAGATTGCTTCAGACGATCCAATCATTGAGGAAGATAAATCCCCTCTACAAAGCCATGAATTTTCTTTTAGTTCACAAGGAGTGAGCTTAGGAAAGTTTGGCTATTCTCCTTCTCGAATTGTGTCCTTTACGTTGGGTGCATGGATCTAAGAGAATCAAGGCACCAAGATCATATTGTGATGATATGGAGGTTTCTCAATCTTTTGACAACACAAAGCAGAAAAGGGAGCATGTAATTGAAGACAGTTGCAATAACCCGTATCTTTTTCAGGCTCCTCGGCGACATTATCTCGATTGCGGTTCGTGAGTTCTATTTTTTATTTTGATTCGGTTGTGTCTTCTCTCTCCCTCTTTGCAGGTCATAGTGGCTTCATTCAAAGTAGACCCTACATCTGCTTTCGTCATAGGAGTTCTTGGGGAGGTGCTTGCTTTATTCTGATTGACTACAAATTGCGGTTAGTGTTCTAATGCAATCTTGCTGGGTCACGGGGTAGTTCGGTCATCTTTTTATTTGCTTTGGTTTGTAATCTTAATGTTGAAGTTTTGCTGAACTCATGTTTTTCATTCTGTTTCTATATATATATGATGTTCTTATTTTGCCAAAAAAGAAAAAAATGATAAGGTTGAGACCGAAAGTTCCACAGAGAGTGGGGTAAAGCCACCATTTATTTTTGAAAAGCAGGTAAAGACACCATCACTGAGGGCCAATAAAACTGTTCTGCAATTCCATACTCCAAAGCAAAAGAAGCCAAAGGGTTTTGGTTTCTCAAAACGAAAACGAAAAAAACTTGAGTTCGAAGCCATCGAATCGTTGTCTCGAAAAAGGAAAGATGCAGTTTTGTTCGACATCTGTTGCTTCCTCTAACCAAACAAACGCAGCAAACACGGGGCTGCAGCAGGAGCTTCTGCAGCAGGAGCTTCTGCGGCCCTCGCTGTCTGCGTCTTTTCCGGTTGAACACAGGTACACCAGGGATCAGTTGTTGTACTTAGGAGGTGAGCTCCCAAATTCCATTTCCAACCGCATCATCAAAGCAGCAATCAATAGTCTGTCTTTCCATTTCGATCCGAGTTTGTTTTGTATAGGACACGTCCCTTTTGATGAATGGATCGAAAATGGTAGTACTAGTGATATCTCTAGTGCAGATATCACTAATACTACTGATATTGTCTTAAAAGAAATCCCAAATTTGATCCTTTCGGAAAAAATTCTCAACCAAATTCAAAAGCCGTGGGAGAAAAACGCCTTAATACTCAATGTACTGGGGGAGAGGGTGGAGAACAGAACGTTCTGTGCCGAAGTTGGGAATTTGTGGGAATTCAAGAAAGATTTCAAAGTCACTGAGTTGGGGCATAATTTCTGCATAATCTGGTTTGAAAGTATGGAGGACTACATGAAGGTTTTCTGTGGTGGGCCTTGGGCGATTTTGGGCCATTACCTCGGCGTGAGGAAATGGGAACCCAATTTCAGAGCTTGGGAAGCCAAGGAAATCGCGACTGCCAGAGTATGGATCCGGTTTCATAGGCTTCCGATCGAGTATTACGACAAGGAAGCCCTTCAGATTATAGCCAATAGGTTTGGTAAACCTATCAAGATTGATGTCACAATTGATGAGGAGACTCGTGCCAGGTCTGCTCGTGTTTGCGTTGAAATCAACCTGAGAAAACCTCGTTGCCGTTGGTTCCGACTAGAAGGGGGCAAGTATAAGGTGAAATACGAGTCGACTCATTCGTTTTGTTTCAATTGTGGGCAAGTGGGTCGCCGGAATAAGAATTGCGAATCACACATGACAGTTCCCAAACGAGACCTAAGGCGAAGAGACTTGGCGTTTTTATAATTGTTCTTTCGTTGGTAAATATGCAGGCTTCGGTCACAGTTTAAGCTACTCTTTGTATGGCCTCGTGTGTTGTATGTTTGTTTTGGGTTTTGTTCTTCCATGTTGTGAGGTCTAACAAGGTTTAGGATCTTCCATCGATATGGTGCTGAGGTATGTATTTTCTTGGTCTGTTTTTCTATGTAACTGTCTATAGCAGTATGCAACCTCATCAACGAAATTCTCAGTCGATAAAAAGTCGAACATGTAGCTTTCTCACTTCTTTTTATTGATAAAACTGTGAAAAAATTGATCTACGTATCGTAAGTAGTACTGCTGCCTTACCAAAACCACTTCTTGCGCAATTCATGCGTTTTTATTTTTATTTTTTATGACCAGAATTTTTTCTTGATTTGCATTTCGAATTGTTCACCTGAACCTACCCGCTCACAACCGAATTGCCTTAATACTGCGCCTTCTCCAGTCACTCTCCCTTTCAAGCTGCGTCACGGCTTAGCCAGTTATTATCGTGGTTTTGATAAGATTCGGACCGCCACTCCTATGAAAGCATGGTTCTTGCCTCCCTCCTTGGAGCACGTCCAAATGTTGGCGAATCTAAAACGAAAATTGTGGAAACTGTGAGATATATGTTGTGGAATGGCGCAGTACCATCGAAGAGTTTTTCCCTCCCCGTAGCATAGTCTCTATATTAGTGTTTTTTTTTTCATTGATTTTTCAGCGATGACCTTGTTCACTTCACAATTTTTTTCAAAAAATATTTCTCAACTCAATCATTACTTTCTCTAACTTTTCAATCATTATTCTCTTTTCTCACTCTATCTATTTCCATTTTTTACCTCTCTCTTCACCCATTTTTCAAAAACACTACTCAAATCACAAACCAAACATAGCAGAAGTTGACACAATTGGAATGCAAGAAAGGATATGCCTCCAGTGCAGGGCTCTTGATGAGCCAAGTGGTTCTATAAACATATTGAAGTCGAGAAGAATCATAAAAGTATAACAATATGGATTCATAAAAGACAACACTTTACACAAAAAAAGCTTTCTTTTTTTCCATCTTTAGTTGATTTTTTTTGTATCCGTCATAATTTTTACTTTTTAGACTATTTTCGTCAAGACGAAAGATTAATCGGAAAATATTCAATGTAACAAAAATTATAAGAGTTGAACAAAAATATCGAAACGACTGATACCAAAAAGTTACGGAGAACGAGGCCTGAATACCATGCTAGCGGTTGTCTTGCTGCAAAAACGAAATTGTCTCCTTCAAAACGGACTCAGCTTCCATCTGATTTTCTCTTTCTCTTGGGCCTCTTACTGGCCGTCCTCTTTTGTACTTGTCTACCTGTTTAGGCCCAACGCGCGTCTAACAATATTACAATACCCATCCAATCCCCGTTTTAAATTATCTGTTCAAAATATCCCCACTCATCGTCGACTTCACCAGCTCGTAAAGCCACCCAACTTCTTCTGAATCGGCCATGGACAGATCGTCCAGAAGCCCGACAACGCCACCTCCTCCTCCTCGTCTCCGCCTCCTCCATCGTTTCCACCGCCGCCTCTCACCGGCAACTTCTGCTACCCCCGATCCCCTTCGCTTCTCGATCTGACGAGATCGACTTTTCTGGTGTCCCCCAAAGTCCCCACCGGCCACGTTCTCTTCCGCCGCTTCTGCCCCTCCTCCCACATCGCGGCATCATCAGCAAGTCCGTCGCCATCATCAAGCAACTCCAGTTCAAAGGCAAAGGGCTTGTTTGGTTCTCAGGAAAACGACTCGATCGTCTCCCTGGTGTTTCTGTAAGGACCAAATTCTGGAGTCATTTGTATGGGCAATCCGTATGATAAAAGATATATTTTATATCGAGTTGTAATTTTATTATTTTTGATAGGCTAGTGAGTCTATATAGACTAGATTGGAAGGAATCATTATTATTTATAATTGAGAGTGAGCATTCTGGATAAAAAAGAAGATCGACTACAACGAGACGGATTTTGGCAAAGACAGATCGATCGGGTTAACAACCGAAACCTTCTGTTTTGGTAAAAGAAAAGCAACGTGCAAAAGGGATCTATTTATGGACTTGTTATTTACTTGGCCTAGGTTTGGAGCACATGCTTATATATAGTAAGAGGTACGGCAAAAGAATTGAAGATATGCCTTATGCCTACCTATCAATACATTTGTAAGGCCATCCATAGTGGTATAATCAAAAATGGATAATCAAAAGTTGACACATCAGCTTTTGATTATTCACTTAAGAGATTGCTAAGCTTAACAATGTTGAGGTTCACAATGGTCACTTCTAGTCCATAACCAAAATAAGGGGTCCACTACAATTTCACACAATCTCTCTCTCCCCTTTTGTTTTCCGCCATTCACTTCCCTCCATTACGTTTTTTTTTGGGCAAAAATATATCGAATATATGGTGTTCTTCCTAGTGTTATCTATCAAAACAACACCGATTTTTTTTTCTTCCTATTCCTATAGCCTATATCACAAATCCACCACTCTCTTAATCTTTCAAAAAAAAATCAGATGTGTTCTTAAATTTGGAAAAGAATGTAAGGTTCTTCCTCTCTCTTTTTTGCAAGGTTCTTTGTTTACTCAACCATAGGGGGAGGAACAAAAAATTGAATAACCACTTTTTAGTCGAAAAAATCAATTTTTTTTTGGCTAAAAAGTGATTATTTATCAAAATACTTGGGTAAAAGTAAAAAAAAAAAAACTTTTCCCGATTCCTCTCGTTGAGATCAATAACCTATAAAAGTTTGGCACAAAACTAAAAAATGCGAAAAAAATTCAAATAAAGACAATTTTCAGATTTAAGTTAAGTTTAAGTTAAATTCATAAGAATGCAGCCTAAAATAGAAACGTAAAAGAAGAGTAAAATATCTTAATCTAGCAACGATGAATTAAATTATAGATGATCGAGAAATATGAGTTTCACTTTTGGAGGAAAAGAAAGAGAAACAGTTTGTGGTTGAAGTGAAGAAGATATAAAGCAAGTGAAGAAGAGAAGAATAAAATAGTAGTTGAAATACGTGTGTATATAAATTTTGGAACTAATTAACTTACGTAGTGTGGGGCTCACAAATTTTGATTATTGAAAAAGGTTGCTAGTTTTGGTTATCCAAAGCCCAAAATTTGATTATTTCTAAGGATGTTGCTAAGTTTGATTATACCATTGTAAGCCATTTTTTGCACAAATATTGTTAACTTTAACAACAATTGTCTTTTGGTTATACCACTGTGGATGGCCTAATAAAAAGAAGAGCACATGCTTGTATAAAGGAAGAGGTACGGCAAAAGTATTGAAGATATGCCTTATGTGTAAAGACTCTGATTTTCAGTAAATCAAAATTTCGTTAAATATTTAAATTTTATTTTTATTTACTTGGATTGCTTTTAAAATTCCTTTTAATTTCTAATAATCCGTCATAATTAGATTTGAGACGTTTAAAATTAAAACTCCTACAGACAATCTAGTCCTTTTCCAAGGACAAATATGCTTGAAAAAGCACTTGTATATTTTCCTAGTGAGTAAACTAATTCTTGAAAATTATATTTCTTGGCTAGAAATCCTACTTGGCAAGTAGAATTAGCTTCTAACCAATTAGTTAGAGAAACCTAACTACCACCTCACCTATTTACATTCCCCTAATCTTAGATGAACATTTTTTACCATCTTTGAGCCTTGTGAACCCCTCAAACCCTAATGGAACCATTGGACCATTAGAATTAATCATTTTGTTTCCAAAAGAAGCAAACTTAGCCTTGCCATGCATACAAACCTATGACTAATAGCCTTAAACCTAATAAGTCACCCTCCAAGGCTCACTTCCCCAGATTAGATTTTCTCTAGGTGTATATATATAAGATATACATAGTACTAGAGAGAGAGAGAGAGAGAGAGAGAGAGAGGGAGAGAGAGTGAGTGTGTGCATGTGTTTGTACACTCTAGCAAGCTATCTCTTTTAGCCAACCTCACACTCAATCTAAGTACAATTTGACAACCCATTTCTAGGCTTCTTTAAACATAAACCTAGCCAATCATTTTCTTCTTCCTTGTGAGCAAACCCTCCTAGGACAAGACAAGGCCAAAACCCTTCATGATAACCTAGATTTTGAACCTAAATTGGATTGATAAGTCATGGCATGCTTGAAAGACTTGATTAGTCAAGACCATGGAGCAAATCCATGGGAGAAGAAGAGAGAGAGAGAGGGCCGGCCAAATGAAGGAGAGGGAGAGCCAAATTTTGCTATAAATAGGACCCATCACTTGCCATTCAACACACACCTTCAAGTCTTCAACTTCTCTCTCTAGAATTCTTGTGTTCTTGATTTGTTCTTCCTTGTTCTTGAGTTCTTTAAGAGACTCATCCAAGACCGCCACCAAACCGCCACTCATTCACTCTTTCGATCCAAAAAGTTTAGTAGTTTAGTCAAGAACAAGTTTCAAGGGAAACCTATTTTCTTTCGAAGCTACCGTAGGAAGTCACTCCATTCGATAGCCGCCGTACTTACTTTTTGCTTAGCCTCCGAAAACCTCGCCTTCAAATATAAGGTTGGAAAACCCCAAGCGTAGGGCTAGATCGTCAGTAGCATAATAAACCGGTAAGACCGGGATCGTACCACAGGGAATTCACAAGATAGCTTAATCGGATTGTAGGTTAAAATGGTAGAATGCAGCGTTCAAGACGGCCAACTTAGTGATGCTTTGAAACGGTGAAAATTGCCAAGGCAAAAGACTAAGAAAATGCTTAATTAACTTAAACGAGGCAAGTCTAGGGATCGTCTAACCCTTAACTTAAGCCGTTACCAGTTCTTGATTATAACTCAGGCGAGAGTCACGACCGCGTGCTCACGCCCGAAAGATTTAAACTTTAAAAGACTACGTTTATAGAAAGATGTGATTAATCGGAATTAAATCAACCTATTTTTGCTAATGTATCTAACACGTAAGAGGCCACGAGCCCTCAATATGTCGCTTGCCAAGACCGCTTGACTAAACAACATACCAAGGAGTTAACACCCCTCGCTTAGACCACAATGGCTAGGTTAATGAAATTCCGAAAACCATGATTTTAAGCTCGAGGACTTGAGAACCAAGTAACCAACTAAGTACTCGGGAAAGATTACCCCGAGACTTGGCCTATCGACTACTCACACATAGCTAAAGCATAAAAGAAAGCATAAAAACGAGACATGATTTTTAACCTGTAAAAACGAAAACAAACTTGATATTATAAAGGATCCAAGTCGTACGAACAACTTTAATTAACAAGAAATTGACAAATGAGAACAAACTTACTTGAGTTCTATGGAAATTACTCTTGAAAAGCTAAAAAAAACATTAATGGAAGAATAACTAAGGTTAATAATGAGCTAGGTCCCAAAAAAGAGGGAGAGAGGTGGTCCTATTTATACACAAAGGACTTTCTCTCTCCTCAAAAGTCAGGAAAAAAATCCCAAAAAGTAACCTATAAAAAGAAAGTTTCCATAAGTGAAAAGTCTGGAAAAGCAAGAAAAATATCTGCTCGGACAAAAGGTTATCGATAACACTAATATTGTTATCGATAACAACACTCTGATAGGCACCCTGGTAAAATATGTTATCGATAGCATTGTTCAAAAGTTATCGCTCTCCTTGCCTCTGGACAAATTATGGACCAAGATGATGCAAAGGTATCGATTACTTGCATAATGTAATCGATAACATCAGGGTTAAGGATGCTTGATGGGCCAGGAATGGGGCAATGTTATCGATAACTTCACTCTTGTTATCGACAACATTCTGCAGAAATGAAGATCTAGCTTGCTGAACTAGTTGAGCTTCATCCAAGACTTTGTCTCAAGGCTTTAGGATTTGGCGGCCCCACTTCTATGGCCTCGAGTGGTTGGACACCAATGTACATCCCGGAACATCCCTTGGCATGCAAAACCGCCTTATTCGCTCGTTTTACCTGGAAAGCTCAGCAAAACACCCTACGTGCAAAATTTGACTTTAGCGATCAAACAAACATAGAAACGTTACAAATCGAAGGACTTGAGCACCCAAGATCATGCAATCTTGTGTGCCTATCACACCCCCCAACTTGAACATTGCTACGTCCCGAGCAATAAAAACGAACCAGTAACATAACTAACAATCCTTCCGACAAAATAGCTGAGGCACATGCTCCCCAACTTAACAACTTAGCAAGAGTTCCAAAAACAAATTTGTTCAAACTTGCAACTAACAGCTGAAAATCAAGATAAATCACTAGGCACCGAGCATATTCAGAGCAAGTTACAAAAGACCGTAACCAAATTCAAAAGAGAGGACACGGCTATCACAAATGCAACCGCATGCTACGAACCACATCCCAAGGAATAGTGCTCGAAAATGGGCAAGGGGGAACAAAAATACCCTGCCTTTTACGTGGAGAGCACCTTTGAACAGAATTTTCACAATCATAATGCCAAAAGCTAAAGTACCGAAAGAAAGCATGCTATGAACTAACTATGCATAACGTCACAAACTGAATCAAGACGGAATAAAGGCGTACTACGGATCAACTAAGGACTTTATAGCATATATTGACCTTGGTTTAAAGAAAGAACGGTTAGCAAAATGGGGTGGCGGCCATATACTAGCATGGTTCAACTACCCTTTTTGCCGCCGCCAACTCAAACTACCAAGTCAAAGCCACAACATGGCCTAAACAAAAACTTAACGACTCCTAAGTAAAAGTTCAACTACTTAAGACAATAAAAAGATAGAAAGGTGGGCTGTCAACCACCAAGCACCCTGACCAAATAGAGGGATTTCAACCTACTACTACGACCATCGACGCTCAACAACCTCCTTATTGCCCTCCAAGATTAGCACCCGGTCCAAACAACACCTCCTCCTCACTCTCAACTTCCGCAGCCCTAGGTGGTGCCTCATACTTCTCATCTGTTGTACTCTCAATGTACTGAGTGTGCCAATGCAGCTCGTGCTTGAGTTCCCCAACCTTTCTTGCCAACTTCCTCCTCTCTTTCTTCTCCTTCTGAATGCAATTCCAAATGGCTATGTTCTGGCAGCAAAGCTTTCGCCAGATACTCTCCTTTGATGCCTTAGGATCAGGAACCGACCATAGAGATGGCTCGGGCAGAGCGGAAGCCGACTGCCCTGCGGATGTTCCTACTGCAGCTGCCTTGGATTGAGACTTGCTTTTCACAAGCACAGCCTTGGTGATGATGCCAGGAGATGGTTCTTCGAGCTTCTTATAGACCCCTTTAGAAATTCCTTTCTGCCTTAGGAAGGCGGTGATCATGCACGGAAAAGGACAACGGGCCGTGCCGAAAGTATCCCCCCTTGAAATCCACAATCTGCCCAAAAATGAACTTCGCCCAATCCGCTCTATAATCAGCGTCATTCATGAACACATACATCACCTCCGCACTCTTCCTCGAAGGTTTATTCTATGCCCCACGGGGAAAGAGATTGTAATGCACCACTTGATTCAAAACCCGATAAGTATCTCTGAACTTCCCCGGTTTGTGCAGAGGGACCCCAACATTAGGAACGGTGGGATAAAGGTCTCCGATAACCACATCCGAATCAATCGGATCAGTACGAGGGTAGTTGACCATATCTCCATCGGGCCTTTCGTAGCGCAAATACGTAGCTATGTCAGCAACATCAACCATAATAGTTTTTCCGTTTACTTTTGACTTAATTCTCTCTATGGTCAACGCCTCACTAGTATCCAATTTCTGGTAGAATTCGATGACACCTTTTTCATTATAACCCTCAAGAGCTCTAGTCCAGAAACGCAAACCTTGATTTTCGAGTTGAATGATTATATTGCTATCATTGCCAAAGCTTCTCCGACTGACTTGCCGCTCACTCTTGAAACCTCTGCCCGGTATTGACTCCACCCAATCTAACTTAGCATCCGCCTCCATCTCCTCCAGCGTCCTACACTTGCGACGTTTCTCACGCTGGCCCGTTCGGCTCTCCAAAGGAGCAGAGTCTTCCTCACTAGTATCCTCCTCCATCGAATCGTGTTCACTCTCTTCCACAATATCATCCTCACTCTCCTGACGAGATGCGGAAGCAACATTTTTGCCCTTAGCGCTTGCACTCGCGCCCACCTGCTTTGTTCTTGCCATTAAAACAGACAGCCCCCACAATAAACAGAACTTTGGATCTGTGCAACACAACTTCAGTATCCAAGATTCAGTACAACAGGGGTAGCAAAACAGTGCATTTCCAGTACCCAATGCAACCGAAAATTCAAAAATCCAGGATAAGAGTCATGGGTGATTTCAACTTGGGGGTTAGGTTATATGGTGAACTGGTTCAAAATGATAATGGATGGAGGTATAAGGGGGAAGAATTGAAGGAAAATGTGAGAAAGAGAAAAGAGAAAAGTACACTTTGGATTTTACCTTGATCTGGGAGATTTGTAACTAGCAAGACTTGAAAATTCTTCAAAACCCTTGATTGGATGGAGGAATCATGTTGAATGTGAGAGGGGATGAGAGAATTTGGTGAATTTATGGAGGAAATGGAAGATATTGGGAGAGGTTTGAGAGTTCAGGATTGCAAAGGGTGGGAGGAGGAACGGTTATGGCGATGTAGAGAGAGAGAGTGGGTATGTATCAATGTGCTTTTATTTGTGCCTTTTCAAATTTTAAAACCGCCCGTAACGCACAGGTATCGATAACTCTAATGGAGTTATCGATAACAATGATCCTGGGAACCCACTGAACTCAGAGTTATCGATAACTCAGTTGGAGTTATCGATAACGAATGGCATTTCCTGGTAAACTGCAGCTCTTCACATGTTTTCCATTTCCAACCACTAGACACATCCCATATTCTCCAAAGCAGCTTCTTAATATTGAACACAACCTCCAACAGCACCCCCCCCTAAGCATTCGGTTTCCTAGGTTAATGAACAAAAAAGGAGGACACGGACTAGGATACAAAATAGGATGAGGGGACAAATAAGTGGTATAATCACGCAAAAAATGCCTTGTATCACCTCCTAAGTACGCCATATATTCCTTAACAATTCAATAAAGACATCAAAACACACTTAGGCATGAACATGAGATTATTTACCTAAACTAAGAATGTAAGGAATGATGATGGGATATGGACAAAACTTGATCAAAACATACTCAGATATTGTGAATTCCACCCTAGTCCATTCATGTAAGTTGCAAAACACAAAATTTGTGTAAAACGAACTCTTGCCAAATAACACTTAATGAGCATGTGCCAAGCTATTTCAATCCACTAACTTTGTAATAACGGAAGGATTGCACTACTAAAAATGAAAATGAAAAATTTAATCGAAAATATAACTGAAAATATATATATAAATATATACCCCTCCCCCCAACTTGAAATATGCTATGCCCTCATAGCATGGAGAACAACAGTAGGGAAAACAGGAACAAAAGAGTGTACCAACGGGGGAATGTCAACCCCCTTATACCTCGACCAAGTTGGAGGCTTTGGTGTCACCGGCTCCGTTCGTCATCCAAACGGCTTTCAAGGTCGACTCCTTCGGCTCTTCCGACAGAACCACAGCTAGTCACATAGGATCATGGCCAAAGCTTTGTTGGATTAATAACCGCGACACGCAATCGCACCCATGCTTAGGGCTCCTGAATGCCTCAATCACTCCGACTTTAGATCCAATCCACCAAGGCTGGTGTGGTAGCACGTTCACCCTGCAAAATACTTAAGCTCGAACTACCTACTAAGAGACAAATGACATTAGAACCGCCCGGCTCGTGTTATCTGGGCCCCAACAAACAGATAAACTAAGGAAAACAACAAAGAACACCACCCGATTTTCACGCAATCACACGAGTCATACTTTTCTCCCCGTGTCGCACCAAGTAGGCAAAGACACGGGTGGCTATACTAGACCGTCAAATTGGTTACATCACGCCCGAAGTAAAATTCACCGCTTGACCTCGCCAAGCAATTAAGCCCAGCGTTCCCTATGATCGAAACAAAGTGATGCAAGACAGAGCCTAGTGCCAAAGGACGGGAATATCAAGCCCCGCCCAAAGACCTAAATTGCCCCCGATAGGGACATATCTGGTGAGCATGGATCGTTAACGGCAAACTACTACAAAGAAGGACTAATAAAAGCCCGATTCAATGATGCATTGGTGAAATCTCATGATTAGACAAACCCAAAACAATTAAAACACGCAAATATGTACAAGAAACAAACATTGCCCTTACTAACCAAAGCTGGGCACACGATCCTTTTTTTAGTAGCGGCGTGCGGAGCTACATATACCTAAGTCAATGGTGGGTACCCATTACCAGGGGGCCGGGTTCGACAAACAGTTAAGTTCAGCTGTTACGCTTTCACTCCCCGTGCAAATTAAAAGAACACACAACTATACCGCCGGGCCATCCGTGTAAACAGGATCGGCCAAAACCTCATCGGGCCCGCCAGCTTCAAAGCCGCCAAGGAAAGGCTTAAGCCGTTGACCATTAACTTTGAAAGAGGAACCGTTGCTCATGCTTTTTACTTCTATTGCCCCGTGGGGGAAAACAGTTTTGACAACATATGGTCCGGCCCAACGTGAGCGCAGCTTACCGGGATGCAAATGCAACCGAGAATTATACAATAACACTTTTTGACCGGGCTCAAAGTTCTTAATCACAATTTTATTATCATGCTTGGCTTTGAGTTTAGATTTATAAGCGCTAGAATGGTCGTAAGCATTGTACCTCAACTCCTTGAGTTCCGTCAATTGGAGCTTGCGGCGGACACCGGCTTTGGCCATATTAAAATTCAGCTTCTTAATGGCCCAATATGCTTTATGCTCAATCTCTACCGGCAAGTGGCACACTTTCCCGTAGACCAACCGATACGGTGACATCCCCAAGATAGTCTTGTACGCAATACGGTAAGCCCACAAAGCATCGATTAATCGAGTTGACCAATCTTTACGGGTAGGATTAACCGTCTTTTCCAAGATATGCTTAATCTCCCGATTCACCAGCTCCGTTTGGCCATTCGTTTGAGGATGATATGCCATTGAAACTTTGTGAATGATGGCATACTTCCGCATGAGGGCCGCAATGGAACGGTTACAAAAGTGAGATCCTTGATCACTGATGATAGCCCTCGGCATCCCAAACCGGGATAAAATGTACTCCCGGAGAAACTCCACTACAACTTGGGCGTCATTGGTACGAGTAGGGATGGCTTCCACCCACTTGGAGACATAGTCAACGGCTAACAAGATATAGAGGTACCCAAAAGATGTAGGAAACGGCCCCATGAAGTCGATACCCCAGCAATCAAACACTTCAATAATCAAGATGGGCGTCAGCGGCATCTCATTCCGTCGTGTCACACACCCCAAAAGCTGACAGCGTGCACACGCCAGGCAGAAAGCAAAAGTATCCTTATACAACTGTGGCCAGTAGAACCCGCTTTGCAAAACCTTGGCGGCGGTCTTCTTGAATGAGAAATGGCCGCCACAGGCCTCTGTATGGCAAAATTTAATAACACTCTATTGCTCAGAATCAGGCACACAACGGCGAACAAGTTGGTCGGCGCAATACTTAAACAAATATGGGTCGTCAAAGGAAAACCGTTTCACCTCCGCTAAAAATCGACACTGCTCTTGCAAATTCCAATGGGCAAGCATCAGACCGGTAACCAAGTAGTTCACAATATCCGCATACCATGGAGCCGTGGAGATTCCAAATAATTGCTCATCGGGAAAAGAGTCACCGATAGGAATGTGAGATGTATGATCTTCGAATTCTAGCCGAGACAAGTGATCGGCCACCACATTCTCGACACCCTTATTGTCCTTAATAGTGAGGTCAAACTCCTGTAGGAGTAAAATCCACTGAATCAATCTCGCCTTGGCATCCTGCTTCGTAAAAAGGTACTTGAGAGCAGAATGATCGGTGTACACGGTGATCGGAGCTCCCATTAGATAAGATCGAAACTTGTCCAACGCAAAGACTATGGCAAGCAACTTCTTCTCCGTAGTCGAATAGTTCATTTGAGCCTCATTGAGCGTCTTACTCGCATAGTAGATGACGTACGGCTCTCTCCCCTGCCGTTGGCCCAAAACAGCTCCAACAGCGTAATCATTGGCATCACACATTAGCTCGAAGGGTAATTCCCAATCCGGAGATCGCACAATAGGTGGAGAAGTGAGACTTGACTTTAACTTGGTGAAAGCGGCTTCACAAGCTGGAGTCCACTCGAAAAGCACGTCTTTGGCGAGCAGATGGCACAAAGGCCGGGCAATTGCACTAAAATCTTTGATGAACCGCCGATAGAAACCGGCATGTCCCAAAAAGGAGCGGATGTCCTTCAAACACTTTGGGGTGGGGAGATTACCAATTAAGTCAATTTTTGCCCGGTCCACCGCAATACCCTTTCAAGATACAATATGGCCAAGGACAATGCCTTCGGACACCATAAAGTGACATTTCTCCCAATTCAGCACTAGGTTCTTTTCCTCGCATCGGGCTAACACTAACCCCAAGTTGGTAAGACAAGCCTCAAAAGAGTCACCAAAAATTGAGAAGTCGTCCATGAACACTTCCATAATTTTCTCCACCATGTCACTGAATAAACCCATAATACACCGTGAGAAGGTACCGGGGGCATTGCAAAGCCCGAATGGCAAACGACAATAAGCAAAGGTCCCGAATGGACACGTGAAAGTAGTCTTCTCTTGATCCTCCAAGGCCACCTCAATCTGATTATAACCGGAGTACCCATCCAAGAAGCAGTAGAACTTGTGCCCGGCTACTCTCTCCAAAATTTGATCGATGAAAGGAAGGGGAAAGTGGTCCTTTCTTGTACTGGCGTTAAGCTTCTGATAATCAATGCACACCCTCCAACCAGTCTGAACACGCATTGGAATAAGCTCATCCTTGTCATTTCTCACCACAGTCACCCCAGACTTCTTAGGTACCACTTGTATCGGGCTCACCCACTTAGAATCCGCTATCGGGTAAATAATGCCAACATCCAACAATTTAAGAACTTTCGCTCGCACAATATCCTTCATGATGGGGTTCAATCGCCGTTGAGGCTGGTGAGAGGGCTTAACATTGTCCTCCATGTAAATGTGATGGGAGCAAAGAGATGCATCTATTCCTTTGATATCGGCTATGGACCACCCAATAGCCTTTGAATGCCTCCTCAACTTAGCGAGTAATTGAAACTCCTGAAGTTCGGTGAGGGTTGAGGAGATTACCACCGGGTATGTTTGGCCATCACCGAGATAGGCATACTTAAGAGTGGACGGTAGTGGCTTCAACTCAAGCTTCGGGGGTTCCACAAAAGATGGAACGGCGCACTTCTCAATCGGGGGTAACTCCTCAAATTTTGGAATCCAAGGGTTGATACCACACATCTCCTCCTCATCTAACAAAGAACACAAGTACGCGACCTCGGGGGCATCAAGAAAATCGGCCTCAGAGGAAGTAAGCGCGAGTTCCAACTCATCCTTGCAAATAAATTCATCAACATGATCTTGAACAAGTGAGTCAATCATGCTAACTCCACATACATCATCATCATCCCCCATTTGGCTCCCAATATGAAACATGTTGACTTGCATCTTCATGTTGCCAAAACTCATGTTAAGTCAGCCATCCCGGCAATGAATGACGGCATCGGATGTTGCTAAAAACGGCCGGCCAAGAATGATCGGAACAGATGATTGAGCCGCCGGTGCCGAGCATGTATCAAGAACCACAAAGTCAACCGGGTACACAAATTGATCAACTTGAACAAGAACATCTTCCACCATGCCTTTGGGAATGCGAATACTCCTGTCTGCCAATTGTAAAGTCACCCGGGTTGGCTTCATCTCTCCCAAGCCAAGTTGTTCATAGATCGAGAACGGTAGGAGGTTCACACTTGCCCTCAAGTCAAGAAGAGCTTTTTCACAAACTTTACCCCCGATGGGGATGGATATAGTCGGACACCCTGGATCATTATACTTGGGAGGAAGGGTGGACTGAAAGAGTGAACTTACTTGCTCGGTTAAGAACACCTTCTTTTGCACTTGGAGCTTGCGTTTGTGAGTACACAAATCCTTCAAAAATTTAGCATAGGACAGAATCTGTTTGATAGCGTCAAGCAAGGGAAGATTGACGATTACTTGCTTAAGCACGTCATAAATATCAGTGTTCAGATTTGGCTTGGCAGGCGACTTTAGCCGATTCGGATATGGAGCGGGAACAGTGAAAGCTTGTGGAACCTCAACTTCTTTAGCTTTTCCCTTCTCTTCTTCCGTAAGAGCTCGTTTGGGGGATTCCCCATTTGGCGTTGTTGGCTTCAATGGTGCCGGAAACGGTAGTAAACTTGGCATCACCAGCAGCTCCGCTTGGGCATTGTCCACTGTCTTCCCACTCCTCAAAGAAATAATAGCCTTGGCTTGCTCGGGGAAAGTCACCGAAGAGCTTCCAAGCAAATTTTGACTTTGAGGATTTGCCAAAGGTTGAGTAGGAAGCTTCCCTTTCTCTTGTTGTAGAATGCCAATTGACGTAGTCAACTAGCTCATTTGATTCCTTATATCGTTCAAAGCTTGAGCGGTTTGCTCGTTGGTAGTAGTTTGCGTTTGACAAAACGCATTCATAGTGTCTTCCAAAGATCGTCGAGGAGGAGGCGCTAGAAGTGGAAACTGATTTCGCCCTTGAAATTGGTTTGGCGGTATGAATCCGGGAGGTCCTTGAGATGGAGCCGTAGGAAACTGTGGCTGACCTTGAAACTGAGGTTGGCACCAAGTTTGATTCTGAGGAGGAGGGGGACCTTGAGAAGTAGACGAGCCTGCCTCATTCTGGTTACCTCAACGGAAAGCCGGATTAGACCTCAACCCCGGATTGTAAGTATTGGAATATGGATCCCAACGTTGGTTCAATGCACACACCTCTTCCATTGGTAGTTGACTATAATGGTGTCGAAGGGCAGGGATCGTATGGCAATTGTTAGTAGAATGACCCACGGTCTCACAAATGACACAAACTTCTTCCACTTGGTGAACTTCCTTCACTTCTTTCACTTGGACCGAATGTAGCTTCATTTTGTCCAACTTTAACGATAATTCGTCCAACCGCGTCTCAAGTCCGTTATGCTCGTTCACCGAAAACTTACCGGAGCCTCCCGGTCCTTGATTTCTCATAGCTTGGTCACCCGGATCAATGTATTGCCAAGTTTAGGCTCTCTCGACCAAAGCGTCTAAGAATTCCCAAGCGGCGTCGGGGTCCTTTCCCATAAAGTCACCGCTCCCCATAGTATCCAGTAGCTGCTTGGACTCCCGATCACAACCCAAATAGAAGTAGTTAATCACAAGATACATGGGAAAATTATGGTGTGGGACAGCTGCGAGTAAATCCTTGTAACGCTCCCAATACTTATAGAAGACTTCCTCATCTTTTTGCTTGAAATTTTGAATTTGATCCATGAGAAGCTTGGTTCGGCTGACCGGAAAGAACTTTGTGGTGAACATGTCTTGCACTTCCCCCCATGTGAGCAAAGAGCGGGGCTTCAAAGAATGGAACCACTGCTTAGCCTTGTCTTTGAGCGAGAAGGGAAATAACTTCAGGCGAGCTTGATCTAGCTGTCCCGGCCCGGTCACAAAGGTGCTAACGATAGTTTCGAATTCCTGAATGTGAGCATAGGGATCCTCCAATTCACGCCCCCGAAACTCTGGTATAACCCGATGGTACTCTGGCTTGAAAGCGAACGCATTAGCGGCAGTGCAAGTGGGAATGGCTATGGGGGAGACATGTGGACCTCTTTCTGGCGTTAAATAATCGCGCAAGGTACGAGCTGCCGGCTGATCTGCCATTGGGCTTAATGGAGGTGATAACTCACGAGATGCAGATCGATGTAGCCGATTCGATAAAGGGCTACGATAGATATTGAGCATACAACCTGCACAATCCAATTAAGCAGACTAGAGGGGCTATGCCGCCGCCTCGTTCTCAAATAGTCCTGTGGGGTTATGCCACCACCACGGCTATATAAGCAATAATAAGTAGAAAGTAAAAAGGCAATTGATGTTTGACTAGCTTCGTTAAACCTCAAGTCGAATTGGTGGTTCAGTTAGAGGTATTCGCTAAGTCGACCTCAAAGTACACAAAGGAAAAATAAACGGAGTACTTACAATGGTTTGTCGTTCCTCCAAATAGGCTATATAAAGAAATCCCCGGCAACGGCGCCAAAAATGCTTAGCCTCCAAAAACCTCGCCTTCAAATATAAGGTTGGAAAACCCCAAGCGTAGGGCTAGATCGTCGGTAGCATAATAAACCGGTAAGACCGGGATCGTACCACAGGGAATTCGCAAGATAGCTTAATCTGATTGTAGGTTAAAATGGTAGAATGCAGCGTTCAAGACGGCCAACTTAGTGATGCTTTGAAACGGTGAAAATTGCCAAGGCAAAAGACTAAGAAAATGCTTAATTAACTTAAACGAGGCAAGTCTAGGGATCGTCTAACCCTTGACTTAAGCCGTTACCGATTCTCGATTATAACTCAGGCGAGAGTCACGACCGCGTGCTCACGCCCGGAAGATTTAAACTTTAAAAGACTACGTTTATAGAAAGATGTGATTAATCGGAATTAAATCAACCTATTTTCGCTAATGTATCTAACACGTAGGAGGCCACGAGCCTTCAATATGTCGCTTGCCAAGACCGCTTGACTAAACAACATACCAAGGAGTTAACACCCCTCGCTTAGACCAAAATGGCTAGGTTAATGAAATTCCGAAAACCATGATTTTAAGCTCGAGGACTTGAGAACCAAGTAACCACCTAAGTACTCGGGAAAGATTACCCCGAGACTTGGCCTATCAACTACTCATACATAGCTAAAGCATAAAAGAAAGCATAAAAACAAGACATGATTTTTAACCGGTAAAAACGAAAACAAACTTGATATTATAAAGGATCCAAGTCGTACGAACAACTTTAATTAATGAGAAATTGACAAACGAGAACAAACTTACTTGAGTTCTATGGAAATTACTCTTGAAAAGCTAAAAAAAACATTAATGGAAGAATAACTAAGGTTAATAATGAGCTAGGTCCCAAAAAAGAGGGAGAGAGGTGGTCCTATTTATACACAAAGGACTTTCTCTCTCCTCAAAAGTTAGGAAAAAAATCCCAAAAAGTAACCTATAAAAAGAAAATTTCCATAAGTGGAAAGTCTGGAAAAGCAAGAAAAATATCTGCTCGGACAAAAGGTTATCGATAACACTAATATTGTTATCGATAACAACACTCTGATAGGCACCCTGGTAAAAGATGTTATCGATAACATTGTTCAAAAGTTATCGCTTTCCTTGCCTCTGGACAAATTCTGGACCAAGATGATGCAAAGGTATCGATTACTTGCATAATGTAATCGATAACATCAAGGTCAAGGATGCTTGATGGGCCAGGAATGGGGCAATGTTATCGATAACTTCACTCTTGTTATCGATAACATTCTGCAGAAATGAAAATCTAGCTTGCTGAACTGGTTGAGCTTCATCCAAGACTTTGTCTTAAGGCTTTAGGATTTGGCGGCCCCACTTCTATGGCCTCGAGTGGTTGGACACCAATGTACATCCCTTGGCACGCAAAATCGCCTTATTCGCTCGTTTTACCTGGAAAGCTCAGCAAAACACCCTACGTGCAAAATTTGACTTTAGCAATCAAATAAACATAGAAATGTTACAAATCGAAGGACTTGAGCACCCAAGATCATGCAATCTTGTGTGCCTATCACTTTTTCGTAGCCACCCTACTGCCAAGAAGAACGGTAGATTCTCTCGTACTTACTATCTCTATATATGGAAATGTGTATATTGTTTGTATGTGGATATGCATGAGAACTTGAAAGGGGCTTATTAAAGTTTTGAAAAGGAAGGGGAGTATGTTGAATATGTCGACTTTATTTTTCGGAAAAACATATGTTGTTTTGAACTTCTTTTAAAGGAAGAAAGAACGGATTTTCGAAATATAAACTTGATCGGAAGTACTCGTATTTTGATCTTAGGAGGGTTATGAGCATGTATACGTGATTACTTAGATTACTTGTTTGATGAGTGATAAAGCATAAGTGGTTTTCCACTCTAAAGGTGTCTGTTCATGTGGCACTATGTTTTATAATGTGTGCTAAATGTTTGAGCATGATTACGTGATAATATAAGCGTGATAAAGTAATATAGAGTTGAATGATCTTGTTAGTTTAGTTTCAAGATTACAGTGAATGATTTATGTTTATTTATGTGAAAAGTCCTGCCGCGAAGTCTTTGCATGAAAATGAGACACAGAAATCGAGAAAGTAGAAACATGACACGTAGGGTGTTGTTAACGAAAGTTGTGTTTTGAAAAGGAAAATGTTTTGAAAACCCGCAATATGGCCAAACGTGGTAGCCCATTGTCTAGTGTGTGTGTGTGCGCACCAATGGGAATCCGGGATGGCGGAACATTGTGAGGATACTCGGGAGACCAGAACGGTGGAACCGAGGTTGAGTGTGTAAAAAAAAAGATTTTGGAAATGTTGATTGGGAAAATGAAAGGTGAAAATAGTGACACGGTCTATGAAAAGTTGCGTAGGAAAAACTCAGGTTTCACAGACACCAACGTTAGTCGAATAGAGAATGTGGATGTATCATTATTAACTGTTTATCTGAAGGTTGTTGACTACGCATGTGCTGTTTAATCAATAGATTATATGAGTTAGTATACTATTGTTATGATCTATTGTTTGTAAGTTATGAGTTAGCGGGTATGAGATTATTCTGCTGAGCCTTTGTAGCTCATAGTGTTACTGTTGTAACCCTGACATATTATACTGGGGGCGACGCTGGTATAATGTGTTAGACTTTATAGATGAGCAGGGGGGAACTCTACAGCTTGAAGGCTTTCGGAGCCGAGGAGCTGGCTAGGATGAAGGAACAGGCGGAGCAGTAGATAAGAACCCTAGTTTCCCTCTCTTCATTTATTGTACTCTTGTGGAAATTATGCTGTAATAATGAGCCAGACTCTATTTAGGTTTTTAATAAAAATGTCTATATAACGTTCCCAAAATTAGGGGCGTTACATTATGCCTATCTATCAATACACTTGTAATAAAAGAAGATAGGATGGTAAGCAAGGCACGCCGTGAAAATACTAAATTATCTCTCATAGGATTACCCTTGTAGTTTAAGTTGAAGGATATGGTCGTCATTTCGCCTTGTTTGGAAGATCTAAAAGAACGTAGGATGGCAAGCCAAGCCACTCCGTGAAATTACCGATTTGTCCTTGTAGTTTGTCAATGGTGGATTTAAGATATGGGGGTATTTTAGGCATTTCAGTGTTAGGTCTTTTGCTTAGTCAAGAAGAAAATGAGGTAAAAAAAATCTTTCTTGTAACATTCCTAAATTTTAGATAAATAAAAATTTGAAATGTTAATTTGTTAATTCGTTAATTAATTAGGTTCGTTAATATGACTACATGATTAAATGTATAATTAGAATTAATCATAAGTATTTATTCAAGATAATTCTAAACCTTACATATATATATGTGTATGCATTTATACTTGTATTCTCTCCTAACTAACTCACCCACACCCTAACATTTTTCCATCCCATAATTTATGGGATTTCCACTCTCGGCAGCCCCCTCCCTCATCTCTCCAGATTCTTTCTCATCCTTCCTCACTTCCCTCCCCCACTCCATCACATTCACTCTTATCATCCCACACTCCTATTACTTCTACAATTGCACTCTATCTCTATCTCACTTTTTCATATACAGACCCATATCCTGAAGTTCCTTAAATAAATCCAAGGCAGTCCGGAAGCCACTCCGCTTTGTGTCTTCTCCAACTTCCGTTTTTCTTTTCTTCTTCCGTCAATTCCGTTTACTTGCTTATCAGCCGGAGGAAAGGTAGATTAATCTCTTCTCTACTTTCTCCTAAGTATATAAATGTGCTATTATATTAGTTGTAATGATAGGAATTGAAAAGAAACAAACCCGTGCATTGTGCGTTGAAGAAATAAAAAAAATTTGTTTTCAGTTCAGATCTGTTTTTTTTTGTGAAACTGTTCGTATGAAAAATCTGATCCGTTCATCTTGTTCGTCTTGTCGAGACGACTTCGGAAAGGTATAATAAGCCCATTTTCGATGTAGGGATTGATCACACGACCCGGTCGAAATTCCGGATTTAAACCATATATATATGTTATATATATGTGTACCTGTGTGCGTACAGTACTCAAGGTGGAAGACGACTGACGTCATAGGAACCCCATCCGTCAAAAATTACAGTTTACCCCCTGTGTTTTGGTTTGTACTAAAATATGATCCTAAACTATGTGAAATTAATTATTTTACCTCCTGTGCTAAATTTTTTAAACTTTTAGGATACACCTATGACTTTTTCTTTGGGATCTGTGATATATGTTAACCTCTAAAGGATCTAGTAACTAAAAGTATTAGGTTTAGAAAGGAATAAAATTATTTTTGGTATTATTATTTTATTGTTAACGGCACCTTAAAAATTTATAAAAACTATTATTAATTTACTTGTTCAACGAACCTTAAGGGCGTCGGCCAACCATAAAATATTATGTGTTTACATACTTGCACAATACCAATTGCTATGCTTGCCTTCATTTTGAAATATATATTGTTTGTTGATTAAGCTATTATGAAGTATTATTGTTGTAATTGTTAGATTGGACTTAGGTTCACGGGTGGTTATGTGTAGAGACTCATATAGACGACGTTAAGTAAATGGAAATTGGTAAAGTGTTGGAAGTGTGAGTATGTGAGTTGTGATTTGAGCCATGGCGATGGCAAGGGTAACCTATGGGGCCCTGTGTTGAAATGGGTTACCTGCGGGGCCCGGTGTTGTGAAGCTAACGTATGATACGTCATGGAAAGTTTCTCTTCGAGGAAGAGAATGGGTCCCATGAGACGGTTATAGTTAGTGAGACGTTAATGTATGATACGTCATGGGAAGTTTCTCTTTAGGGAAGAGAATAGGTCCCATGAGACGGTTATAGTTAGCGTGGGGTAGTGGATGTCCGACCCTAATGTACGATACGTCATGGTATGACTCGATCCTCCTGTTATGGTCTTAAGTGAGAACATGCTCAGTACATAACTTAGGTGCGCTCACCTAAGACCCTGGTACAGGATAAGCAAGAGGAAGGGTGGACCCATGAGACGGTTGTAGTTAGTGGATGTGGGAAGAAAGGATCTCGTGGAGAGTATCCTTAGATTACATGTAAGATGATGGATAGTAAAGAAAAAGGACTATGTGATATTACTCTGTACCTCTCGTATATTATCAATTGTGATATTATTGTTATTATTAAATGTTAATTGTAAGGTAAGGGGTTAGTAGGGTTTAGATTATCTACTGAGTTTCAAAACTCATTATAGTGTCGTTGGGCTGGCGTTTCATGCCAGGTATTCAAGAGACTGAAGAGCATATTCCACTACAAGACGAGCCGTATCAGAGTGAGAACCTTCCAGATGAAGAAGGGGAGTTTGTTGAGCCTTGGAGGCCATACCCTTAGAAGCTCTGTCATTTTGACGTACTTTTATTTAAATTTTCATAAGTGTTATCACATTTGTTAAACTCTATTTCATTTTGTTTGTTTGTAAGACAATTTAGTTGGGTTGAATTTAGTTTTTGAGGTTTCCGCTGCTAAACTCTGTTTAATAAAATCTCATTTCTTATATATTAGTTTTATGAATTTTTAAATCAGTTGAAAATAATTTAATTAACGTGTCCGAAAATCGGGGCGTTACATTTCTTTTCCCTAATTTAAGGTATATTGTTTCTTATAGGTAAAAAAAAAAAAAAAAATCTTTCTTTTCCCTAATTTAAGGCAAGCCAATCTACCATGTTAAAAGACAAAATTACCCTTGTAGATTTCATCTTTCAAATTTCTTTTGGATGTCTTGAGTTGAGGTTAGTTTAGGTCCTACTTTGCTTAGTCAAGAAGAAAAGGCTTTTCGAGAGTATTTTAGGTATTTTGGGTCCTCATTTGCTTAGTGAAGAAAAAAAGGCTTTTGGGGAGTAGTTTAGGTCCTACTTTGCTTAATCAAGAAGAAAATACTTTTTCAATGGTATTTTAGGTATTTAAGTCCTATTTTGCTCAGTCAAAAAGAAAAAGGCTTTTTGGGAGTATTTTAGGTCCTATTTTACTTAGTCAAGAAGAAAAGGCCTTTCATGGGTATTTTAGCTATTTTAGGCCCCTCTTTATTTTGTTAAGAAGAAAAGCTTTATACATCTTCTAAATCTAACCATTAGAAAGAAAGAAATCCTCCTCCCCCTCCTCCTCCTATCTCTCTCTCTCTCTCTCTCTCTCTCTCTCTCTCTCTCGTTCCTCCTAGATCTCCCTCGATCTCTCTCTCATCAATCCCTCTATAATTCAAACAAAGATAGACGCATCAATTTCTCAATCGTAGATTCTTACACACGAGGAAAGATGCAACTACGTGGTTAGATTCTCTTAGATTTCATAACCCTAGACTATGATTTTGTTAGAACTTCAAATTATAAGTATTTGAGTGGTCTCTACTTTCTAAGGTTTTCTAGTTGTTTACTTTTATGGTTCTGTCTTTTTCAGCATGATAGTTTATTGTGTGCTCTCAGCAAATTGAGCTCTAATTTTGTACGATATTTGAAGAAAAGGCTCTCTTGCGGCAAGGTTTTACAGTTATTTTCCAATCTACATGGACGAAAAAACCTCATTATTCGCACAATTTTAGAATCTAATCTGTGACATTATCTTGATTATTGTTGCTATTGTTTGAGAAAGAATTTATATTTTAATCCAAATACCTATTTCTTTGATCTATGTTTATGCAACGTTTAATTTGTCCTGATGGAATCAAAAATACCGTTTCTTATAATCCTTTTTTTTAACAAGGTTGAGCTATTTGTGACTCTCTTCAGTTTTAGTGTATATGTTGAATTAAATTACTTGCATGATCTATGAAATTACAATAGCCTTAATTAATTATTTGAGTCTACAAAATTAAAAATATTTTGGTACTCCAAAATAGTGTTCTTTATGTTATTTTTTCCGTACAAAAACTCCTTTTGCATTGCTTATAAAATACTCGTACTATCTTCTTCTTCTTTCTTTCTTTCTTTTTTTTGTAAAAATGAACTTTCATTCAATTACTTACTCTCTTTTTTTCTCGGCAATTCAATTATTTGCTCTTACAACTTCTTTATTTCCATAACTAAATCTTAATTTGAATTATCTTACATACATGAACAATTACACCAATAAACACACAATACCGCGCAAAGCACGCAAAATTACACTAGTATACTTCTAATACTCCAAAGCAAAAGAGGCATGGCCGTAGCTGAAGTAAAACACAGAAGAAATTAGTTTTGGCAGTGCTATTTCTAAGGGGAATTTCTCTTAGGTTTTGGAGGGTTGGTGGACTCAAGGCCGTTGGCGATCAAGATCATTGGGTGCAGTGTACGTGTGACTCGGCATATGATACTTAGAACTTTGTGAAGATTTGCATTGTTTGGGATAGGTATATCTGTAACTGCACAATGATTATAGTGATTTGATCAATTCCTGTGATTTTTACCCATTCTGGAGTTTTCTACGTATATTTCTGCATTGTGGGATTGATTGCTTGCGTAGTTTTTGCTGGTTATAACTTGGTGATTCACATTTATATTGTTAGGGTTTTAACGAATTGTTAGGAAACCCTGTTTTTTCAGTTTCCATGGAAATTGATATGGTTTACGGAATGTGATAGTGTAGAGAGATGGAATGATTTAAGCCCCGTTCCCCTTTCTTTTTAAACCTTCTTTTTCAAAAAGAAGGTAATTTCAAACTCAAATATAATGAAAATGAAAAATAAAATTTCAAATTTTTTTTGCACCGTTTAAAAGATCTCAATGAGATCTATCAAACAAATCCATATTGGTAGGAAAATTATTTGCATAAACACATGATTTTTTAGCTTGAAATTACATTCCTTTTCTAAAAGTTCATTTTTTAAGAAACCGGAACGGAGCTTTAGTGAACTGTACTAGTGAATTGATATGGTTGCCGGTGTGTATGTATGGGCCTATGGGGGCAATGGTTTTGCACAAATCAGGAGGAGCGAGAAAGTCAATTAGATTTACGAAGCAGTGTACAGTAGGTCTATGTGGGGTAAGGAGCAAGCTCATGGGCGTGAATTATGCGGTTAGGGTGTGATTTGTGTAATTTGGGATTGTGAATTGTGCAGATGAGGTATGAATTCTGCAAAAAGCTCATATTGTAGCTCCAAGAATTCACAAAGGGGTGTGAATTCTGTAGGGTGTGAATTTTTCAAAAAGGTGTGATAAAGTGGCAAGGGCAAAATAATAAAAGCATTTTTAAAAAGGGTCTTGACAGGATATCATGACAAAAAAGGGTTGGCATGGAACCTCAACCAAATAATGGAACTGGCCTGTCATTTTCCGTTTTCTCTTCATCAAGTCTGGTCTAGTTTGGGCCATTTTTTGGCCCTTTCTGAGTCCACAACAATGATCGCAACCGTTCATTATTTAGACCACATCAAGAATAACTACCTTGCCAAAAATTAGGTTGCTTGGATACCGTTTGATATGACTTTAAAATGCATTACGGTTCAGTTTAGATAAATGTGTCAAATGAGTTGCAGTCGCGTGTTGCACAAATTTTTAAAGGATAAATTTCACTAACCTCCCCTAAGGTTTTTGAAATGTCGCTGTGACCTCCCTTACTTTTGCCGACAATGTTGAGATTCTCCCTTCTGTTAAAATTGACCCCGAGTATCCATAGTGGAATAAGCAAAAATGAATAATCAAAGTTTGCCACATCAGATTTTGATTATTCATTTAGAGGTTACTAAAATTAGCAATCTCAAGTTCCACGGTGGTTATTTTTTGCCCATAATTAAAACCATTTCCCTCCAAAGTTTTTCCCTTCAATTTTTCACTCGAAAATGTTCCTGCCGTTCCATCCCCTCCAATTTTTTTCCCGCAGAATATTCCGCCCCCTTCCTTTATCCTTCACTTCACGCCTACTACCATTTTCACGCATTCCTTCTTCTTTCATCCTTTTGTCCAAGGATTCATCAACCTTCTATCGCAAAAATCTCCATCCCGTGTTGAATAGGAAATTGTAATTTGTCGCGCACTTTGCTGAAAAATATAGAAAAAGGAAAAGAAGAGAGAAAGATGGGACCTTAATCTGGCGACAGTGAGTTGGATTCCCGTCGATTGAGAGGGATGACCTTAAAATTTGTGTAGAAACGGTGAGAATGAAGAGGGAAGCAGAGAACCCAGAGGAAAGAAGAGAGAGAAGGAGCGTTGGACGTGCACCAATTTTTTTAGCCGACCAATTAAGACGCGCGTGTTACCCAAGTAGGAGACCTCCGGGTTGTAAAAACTTGTGTAGGTGGGGTCCCACTAGTTTTGGTCATAGACAAAATATTGCTAACTTTGATTATTGAATAACCAAAATTTGATGAGTTGTTAAGAGGTTGCTAGATTTGGTTATTCCAATGTGAGCACTTTCTTGATGCAACATTGCTAACTTTAACAATTTTTTGTTTTGCTTATTCCACCGTGGATGCTCTAACAGTGTTAAGTTTAGCAATGAAATGACGAAAAACCCTCAAGCAAAACCTGAATCATTTTAATTCATTTGATTCTATTCCAAGGAAAAGATTATCTATTAAAGGATAACTAATAAGGGTGTAACGAAACCTGACGGACCGAAAAAACCGATCGATCAGTTCGGTTTTCGGTCGGGGTGATGGCGGAATTTTTCCGAACCGGACTGATCCGTAATCGGTTCGGTCTCGGTTTCTTGGAATTTTCGCCGGACCGAACTGAACCGATCGACTATATATTTTACACACACACACACACACACACACATATATATATATATATACACTTTAAATTAAATGAAAATTTTATATTTCAGGCGGACCGAAATTCCTAACCGAACCGATTCCACCCCGAACCGAACTCAACTTCGGTCTGGTTCGGTCCTGAAAATATTTAGACCGAACCGAATCGGTCTTTGGAAATTTTACCCCGAACCAAAACCACCCCTAATAACTAATGTGCTATATCTATAACCAAACAATCTTACACACCAATTGATCTCCCCTCCCTCCGTCTTCTGATTAGAAACCCATTTTGAACTGGACCCAATTATTCGATTAAAAAAAATAAAAAACTGGACCCAATTATGTACTACTCCATATATATATTACTGACTTGTTTTTTTGGCTTAAATAAGTCATTTGACTTATTTTTTTGTTCTTATTCAATTTTTTTGCGCATTTATTAGTTTTTCATCAATTTTTCGTTGATTATTGCTTCGTCATAACGAGAAAAATCTAAAAAGTAAAAAATTACAATCGAAACCCAATTTTTATAATTAAAGACAAAAATAAGCCAATTTTTTCAGTCTTTATTAAAAAAATTGGGTTCTGATCGTGATTTTTTATTTTTTAGATTCTTCTCGTCATGACAAACTAATAATTCACAAAAAATTAACAAGTGCGCAAAAAAAATTGAATATAAACAAAAAATAAGCACGGATCAAATAAAAAAAGCCATTTGACTGTAAATTGGAAATTCCGAAATTAAGCACATCCTCTCTATTGCATACTCGATCCTTCTCGATAGTTCTACCCTATTTTTCCCTTCAAACCCATCTAAGAAACTAAAACGAGTGATAGATTTCACTATTTTTGGATGTTGGGGTGGATTAGGATTGATGGGGAAAAGAATTAAGAGGAAGACAAATATCTTAACCATCAGCTCGTTTGGCGAAAAGGTAGAATCCGAACCGATGGTTTTTTTTTTTGCAAGTAGAAAGATGCATAAATTATTGAGATTAAATTCTTTCCATCGGCAGTGGAAAATCTTACTTTTCCACCACCACATTTTTCGGTCTTATCGTGTATTTGTTATTGATTTGAACTATTCATCTTGTAGACCTCGCATACTAATGTATCCATTCAAAAAATAAATTTGACCGGACATCGATAGGAGTATCAAAAATTGAATTTTGGTTTGTAAAATGGATAGTTTATCTTTATTATTATTGATAGAAATTAGATCGTCCATTTTATAAACCAAAATTCAAATTTTGATATATCTATCGACTTTCAATCAAACTGATTTTTAGCATGGCAATACTATATTGCTGGTCTTAAAATATGAATGGCTCAGATCACAACAATAGACACTCGATAGGACCTATAATAAACGATGGTTGAAAAGTGGGGTTTTACATCGACGGTCGATAGAATTTATTATCGACCATTTTGTTTGAGGGAATCGAAAGTTTTGTGGTGTTGGTGTGCTCTGATTTTCCAAAACTAGAAAAAAGGAAGTCGGTCGATTCCACTCACCCAAAAGGTTATGATTAAGTGATATATAGATTTCACAATTTTACCAGCTTGGTTATTTCTTGAACAACTCTTCTACCACCACGAACAATCCCACAAACTCATTTGCATTCAAATGGGCGCGCATATAATATACATCTAGTGTGTGTGGGACCCATAAATGAATGTGGGTATGTGTAAAGTGTTGTAGTTGTAGAATTTTTCTTTCTTGAAATTGTTTTTTTTTTGTGTAACCTTGTTCCTCACCGTTTCGTCTTCTCTGTTCCCTTCTCTGGCTTTATCCTCTCTTGCTTTGCCGATTGCCTGCGAGTTTTCACTCTTGAGTGTGGTTGGCTTAACGGCAAGGTGCGGTCCTGGTGGCAGGTGGTGACGTGGTTTGCATGGGTCTCCTGCCGATTTTGTCTCTTGGGTGTTATCGGTTATCGCCTAATGGCAATTGGAGCTTTAGCGGCGGGTGTAGCGTGGTCTCTGGATGTTATAGATATGAGGGTGAACAGTGATGGTGGTGTCCGGTAACGTTCAGATTGGTGTTGATGGATGACAATGGTGGCATGCAAAGGCGTTATGGAACCTTGGTGGTCGGATTCTTAGACCGTTTGTGAGAATCGAAATAGCGGCTTCTCGGCGGTCATTTTTGGGATCTTGTCATTTCAGAGGTTCACGGTGGCACAGGCTGCTGGTTGTTTTATTTAGCTTCATCCCGCAGGGAGGTGGTGGTCGACGTGCTTGCTGGCGGCGGTTGCTGTTTCAAGTTTTGGGTCTCTTGGATTGGGCTTAGCCCTTGCTTGTGTTCAAACTTTGCTCTTTAAGTGTTTAGGAGGCTCATGAGTGTTTTTGGGCTTTGACACACTAGGAGTTTTTTATTTTCATCCAACCTTTGATTGGCCCTCTTCTCTAACTTGGTGTACCATTTGTTAAGTTTTTCTTAATAAATTTAATGCCGATCAAAAATAAAAAAATGATGCTCTTCTCAGACTCACAAATCATTTGCACTATCCCATCTCATCTCGGAGACCAAGCATTTGTCGTCAACAAGATTTAGGTCATCAAGATATTCTATACCAATCAGTCCGAATTTCTGATACATCCATCTAAGCAGTACTTCAAGAGTTCCCTTGGTAGCAAAGCGATAAACTGGGAGGCTCAAAAAAGGGGCGGGGAAAAAAAATCTCCAAACTCTCCAAACCTTGATGGACAAAAAAAGCATCTCTAACGCGTGAATGAACAACAGAAAGTTTTGCTATCAAGTAATTCTCCAACCTCGATGGACAAATTTGAAGCCAAATGAGTATGATATCAAAGGATATTTGAGATTAAAAGACACTCGAGGCTGTCGTGCGCAGAGATATACCCCGTAAGTTTAATGGGTTTAAGTGAACAAATAGTCCTTGATAGAGTTCAATGGAGAAAAATGATTCATGTAGCCGACCCTAATTGATTGAGACATAAGGTCCGTAAGTATAACAGAAAGTCTAATGGTACAGATTTTAGTGGGTACAAATCCATTTTTAGGTCTAAAAAAAATGATTTGAGCTGCTCATTTTGTTTAAAATACTTTGCTTATGGTCCTTGCAAAAAATAAGCTAAATCTGATACCGGTAAAAACGTTTACGAAATATTCAAAACTTTGCTCTAGAATTTAGGCTTGAATTCAAGGGCAAAGTTGAACATTTTTATAGGTGCCTTTAACTGATATCGAATTGAGCTTATTTTTTATAGGAGCCATAAACAAAGTATTTTAAACAAAATGAGCAGTTCCGATCATTTTTTTGAGACCCAAAATGGGACAAAAAAGAGGTTTGTACACACTGGCGAACAAGTAGCACCGTTGTAAGTCTAATGGGTTTAAGTGAACAAGTAGCCCTTGACAGAGCTCAATAGAGAAAAATGATTCATGTAGCCGACCCTAATTGATTGAGACATAAGGCTCGGTTTTTTGTTTGATTTGGTTTGGAATTCCACAAATTTAACGCTTCCGTTGAAGGTTAGGTGACGATTAGACGGCTCAAAATTTGATATCCAAAAAAACTACTGTGGAGATGCTCTAACTATAACATGACGTTGAAGGAGAGCAGTCCTTCAGCAACCTTGTTCGTTTTGAGATTTTGAATTTTGGATTTTCTCTGCACACAATTTTCAAGAGAAATTTTTTCAATATTTTTTTCAACGGAAAAAGCATATTCATTAATCAAGCCATATAGCATCTACAGAATAATCCCGAATACAGATCAAGTCATACGGCAAATACAGATTTCCATCAAAAAATAGAGATACATAGACACAATACATGAAAAGACTAAAAGACGAGACAAGTGTTTAGCCCCTATGCACGAGCCATTGCTCACTTCTTCACACCATCAACATGGATCGGCTAACGTTGAGCTAGTACCCAGACACCAACGTCTTGGGATGACGAAGCTCTATATCAAAGATAACATTAAACTTGTGGAAATCAGTTACCCGATCTGGGAAAACCAAATCGGAACAAAACCCCACAGGAAGATCCATCGGGACGAGAATCGGAAAAACATCCAGATAAAAATCGGCCTAAACATAGTTCAAACATAGTTCTTCTCAAAAGTTACAATGTATCTATCTTTCTCTCTTCACTCATTACCTAAAATCAAATCCAAATCCAAAATTCCAAAACGAACAAACTGTGTCCCGTACTTATTAGTAGTTCAAACTTCGTTCTTCTCAAAAGTTATAATGTACTACTGGGGTTTTTTAATTTGAGGAAACAAAACATAATTCAAAAGTTCAAATTTTGAGATTGCGGTCATTAAAAAAAAATCTAAGAAAAACCAGTAAAAAAGTTGTTATACATCTATATTGCTTGAAGGGATAACATTAAGATTAGAGGTACTAATAAATGAAATGCAAATTCTTTTTTCGTCTCCTATGCAGATGAAGGAATGAATTTCGATTTTAGGTTGTGTTTCCTATGGAAAGAAAAGGGATCTAAACACGAAAATAGTTATATTTTTGGCTCAATGTTGGATCTACAGCCTGAGAGAATGAAACTAATAAATCTAAATAAAATAAGTAGAAAATTAAAGTTCTTAATTCGTTCCATTTCCGGTCATGCCTTATCATTTCCTTGTTTGGAAGCCTTAATTTGTGAAGTAGAAACGTAGTAATTCTTTCGTTCTTCTATTGTTCCAAGATTTCGATAATTTAAAAAAATCTAAGAAAAATCGGGAAAAAAGTTATTATCCTCCTCCTCACCTAATTTCGGTTGCTTCTATACTTTATTTCCTGCTATGCTTTAATAAACTTCACACTTTTTTTTCTTTAAATCCAACGCAAGTTAATGTAGTTGACCATCCTAGATTTCGATAATTAAAAAAAATCTAAGAAAAATTGGGAAAAAGGTTATTATCCTCCTCCTCGCCTAATTTAGGTTGCTTCTATACTTTATTTCCTGTTATGTTCTAATGAACTTCACACTTTTTTTTTTTTTATAAATCCAATGCAAGTTAATTTAACTGACCATTCTAGATTTCAATAATTACAAAAAATCTAAGAAAAATTAGAAAAAAGGTTATTATCCTCCTCCTCACCTAATTTAGGTTGCTTCTATACTTTTTGTGTTCTACTTCAATAAACTTTACACATTTAAAAATAATAATCCAATGCAAGTTAATGTAGTTGACCATCCTCCGAATTAGGGTCGAAAGAGGTTTTCATTCAAGAGGTTCTTATGGCAAAATGAAAAACTATAATTATTCATCTACACCACTAAAAAGGAATGCATAAATGTGCAAGTTATCGCGTACGCATTTAAAAGTTGAGAAGTAGAAAATCAAAAAATAAGAAAAGTGATAAGTTTTCCTTATACCTCATGCGTTCCATACATCTCTGCGTATACCTTCATAAGTCTTTATAAATTAATTAGAATATTTTTTGAATGGCAATTAATTAGAAAATTAGAACGTCTAAAAAAGTTTTTATCATTATCCATTTTCCTCATTTATGTAAAATCAAAAAGAAAGAAAAGAAAAGGAAACATTAATGCTTTCCAGATTTCTTTCTTTTTCTAATTAATCCACCCAATATTTATCTACAACATTTTAATTTCTTTCCTAAGTTAATTAGAAAATTTAAAAACATCTCCAGTGATACGTTTTCTCATTTTAAGTAATCCAGGTGTATAGATGTCATCCTTCGATTCCTTTCGTTGGTTTCGAGGCGGCAGTCGCTCTCTCTATATATACCCCCACAAACATACGCGCAACGCATCCAACGGCTCTGAATAGGGTTTCGTTTATACTAACTCCATGGCGATTTCATCAGATAAAAATGGCGACGGAGACGAAGAAGAAGACGACGATAGCGAAAACGAATACCATCGTGTTTTCGACTATTGCTTCAGTGATTTACCAAAGGTTTGCATCTTCTTGCACCTTAGATTTAACTTCTTTATCTCCTACTCCAGTGGGTGGCTGTAAATTGTAATCGATAGGTTTGGATTGAGTACGTGTACCTGTGCGTGTATATATGCCTACTCTAAATCTCTATGTGTTGTTTGATTGTAGTTTTCATGGTTCAGTAGATCTCGTAATTTTTTCAACCCAATTTTATTAGTCCTGTATCGTAAGAGACAATAAAAGAAGATTCCAAGTCATGTGGTCTGATCTTTGATTAGTTCCCTTCGGGTGAGGGATCTTAGGCAAACAACGTGCGGCATCCCTTATGATGAGAAGCGCCGTGGATCTTTGATATGTCATGACGTCTTCACAAGATCCTAGTTTTCTCTTCTCAGGACTATGGGTCATACTGAGTGCTCAAGGGTTAATAAAATCATATCAACAACATACATAAATGGATCTGGGAAAAAAATTAAAGAAATGTTGGATGACAGATTGGCTGTCTCTACATAGTCAAAGAAGTGTATCCAAATGTTCTAGCTGTTCGCTCAATTTGATTTGATGAGAACTTATGTAAGCGCGGAAGACATGGAGTAGTTGTTTGCTTAAGGGCTCTACTAGGTGTCGGGTTTTGGTCCCTTCCGATTAAGATTTTTATAATTAAAGCTACTGAGGTTTTAAAGAGAAAAGCCAAATAACATAAGATATTAAAACATATGTTCAACTGATTCGTTCGAATGAGGTAAACTTGAAAGATGAAACGTGCCACAAACTTGGAAATTATTCCGTTTGTTCTTAAAATAATAATTTTCCATAGTTATGCTCTCTCATTGTTTCTCGTTTTCGATAATAGTATTGGGCTTCCATTTTCATTTTCATTTGTAGTGTTGTTTTTTGTTTTGGCTTCTGTATAAGCAACTATTAGTCTCAACAAGATGGTTGTATGATGACGGGACATGACAAGTCTAATACTAAGATATGCCATAGAAATTGAATTTTGTTTTCTCATTTTTCGTCCATGGGTTTGTTTAATAATATCAATACTATCAAACTAATGATGTCCATTTTTGAAAGTTCATGCATGATGATTGAGTGACTACATATAATTTCAACAAACCGTAAATGTCACTGTTATCCCCTTGTCCATGTTATACTATGTTTGTTCGAGAATATCGCGAGTTTGTTTGGATTGTCAGTGCCCATAATATGATGCCAATGAATGCTCTTTTGTATATTGCTATCTTCTCGTGTTAGTATATCTCTGTGTCTCTCTAGATGTGTATGCATTGATTGATTTCAAATTTACTCAACACCAAATCTATGGCAATAATATGGATTAAACTCAAAATTCAGGTTTACCCCTACTTCGGTCCCATTCTTTACATCGTCTGAACCCTGGATCTGGTTGTCTCAGGTAATTCCATGTTTCCTACAGATTTCATTAGCATAGCTGATGTCCATACTTACCATTTCCCATTGGATTAATATGAATGTTCATTGAACTAAATATGTGTTTGTATCCATTCTGATAAATGCGTGAAGAACAATCATCATATCTTGTTTAATATGTCTGAAGCTAACCCTCGGGGAGGGTTAGATTGCCCTCGTTTGGGACTGCAGCGTTGTTGTGAACATAATTAGGCTTATACGATACTGCTCATATGAAAACCCATCAGATACTATTGGATTCCCTGAGTAAGTATCCAGTTTTTCCACCCAATTTAATTCGTTTTTCAATTATGGCTGGGATACTAGAAATTGATACAATAGGATGCTTTTGGGACTGTAAATTTTAAGAGGCTTTAATTGAGGTCAAACTGTGAACAATACATCCTTTGCAAATTTTAAGCGTGTGTATTGTTCTGTAGAGTGAAGAGATGTCCTAGTGGAGGTTTCTCTCTCTCTCTCTCTCTCTCGCTCTCCAATGAAGAGAAAACAAGGAGAAAGGAGAGATGAGGAGGAAAAGGGCACTTGAAGGAACAACTCTTTGTACCAATCACTATGCTAAGAAAAAGAAGAAAGAATTTAAGGATTGGAGTGAAGGGAAATAAAGGAAAAGAGATCGGATAGAAGTTGACGTTGGATATGGTCTTTGCTTATCCTTACGATTTTTTATTTTTTTTATGGAATGTGGTAGATACACTTCATCTTTTGGTTTTGATTTTCTATCTATAAGAAGATATTTAAAGTACTTATTTACAATATATCTTTGTAATATCCATGTCTCGCAATATTTATATTGTATTATATATGTATTGTGTATTTGTGTCAATCTATGAAGCACACCTTTATTTGGAGGTCACATGTGGTGTCCGACAATTTTCAGCCACCAACACTCTTTGGACCCAGGTTGTACACTGAAATCAAAGGTGTTCTAGTTCTTCTCAAACTTCTTTTTTTTGTTTTTACGTACTTTAGGACCCTATGGACACTCATGGGACACTTCAAAGGTGTCCAATGAAATGGTAGGCGCAATTGAAGCTTAAGAATGTCTTATTTCATTGATGGTTGAGCGATGACAAAGATTCATGTGAATTGTGAAACGGTTTCTGTCTGATCACCTCATTGAAGGCTGTGACACAACAAGTGCGAATGTTGTAGAGTCTTATTTTTTTATTTTTCATTATATCCTACGATACATGAATAGCTATTTCAGACATGTCCCCAACATATTGTGTCCTCCAAGTTTTGGAAACTTGCATGTTAAGAAGTTAGTGTTGTGTCACACGTCCATGCTAATGCTATGTGCACTGGGGACATCGATGTTGGTCAGAACTTTTTTTTAGTGTATTTCTAAATATGAGTATCTAATGTACTTAAACTTTTTTGTCCATGTATGTTAATATCTAACAAAAATAGTCAGAATGGGAGGTGCAATGTCTCGTGTCTGAATTAGAGGAAGTTGTACAAATACTCTATACTTTACCGTGTGCATAGGTTTTCCTATTGCTACACTTGGTAGATCTTTTTAGTTCTCTCTCCTATCAGATGGGATTGGATTTACGAGAGTTCCCTTTTTACGTGAGATTTAAGATTATACAACTGGTTTTCTTGTCGGAATACCAACACGTGGCATCAACATTTTAGGAGCGTGCATAAATACCTATGTTTCTCTTTCCTCCTTGAAGTGGGAATAACTTCAATGCTGGGTGACTGAATGAAGGGTATCAATAGCTTTATAGCATCAATAATTTATGCTTTTGATGCTTGTTCATGCTGTAAAGCCAAATTGTTTTGCTCCAAATAGTAGTAAATAGCCTTAAGAATCTCACACGTGGAAATGATTTGAATCCAAAATTTTCCTTAGAATAGTTAGGAGATGGAGATTATATTGACAAGATTCAAGGAGAAAAATCACATCCATTTGGAATCCATGAATGATTATTTGGAGTGGAAGTTTAAGTGATACAAGTTATATCAACATAGGGGATTCAGAGCATTGATGTAAAGAGATGGTCTGGAGAGAATTTTGGGGCAAAGGATTGCTGCAGATAATGCTGAAGCGACTGGCTTTAAATACTAGAAGGTTCTTGCCCGATGTGGCTGGTGGTGATGGTGGAATATATTGATGCTTACTGCACAAATGCAAGTATGTTGAGAGGTTTTGGGGGGAAAGATGGTTGTAGAATGGCTACTTAATGTTCTATCTCGACCTCCGATCATGGAGGCAACCATAGGGGATCAACTGTGCTGGGAAATGGGCAATGTCAGTGGTTCAAGTATACCGAAAAAATGACACATATGGTGATTCCATTATGTTGGAGGTGGTTGACAATGCATAATTGAGGCGATACGCTCGAGGTGTCGTGGTGATGGAACAACTTGATGATGCTCGTTTACATAGTGGCAACTAAGACCAGTGAGAGACTTCTGGACAAAACAAGGTTGCTGAGTGACTACTCAATTTGTTCTCTCCTCTATATCGGATAAAGTAGCTTGTTCAAGTATGTCGAAAATATAACCGTGGTACTAATTCCCATATGTTTGAGGTGATCGACTAGGATCATATCATCGACTTTCAATAACAATCACCATTGAAAATTGAAGATGTTGCTAGTGACTATGTATGGAATGTATACATATGTTTGTAGTTACGTATGTCTTGTAATGGGAAGAATTATGTTCTCTCCTATGTTAGTCGTTCAACCTAACTAATCAAGTCAATTGTTGCTTTCATGATATAAACGATAGTACTACCTTGTCATATTTTGGTTTAGAAGGCGTGCGCTCGCGTGCATAGGCACTAAAGCGAGGCGAGGCGCACTGAAAAGGCCTCGGCACCCTGAGGTGAGGCGTATGTACATGAAGTAGAGATAAGGCCCTTGAGGCACATGCCTCACGATGAGGTGTGTGGCGCATGAGGCTAGAAGCTCACAATTTTTCTTAGATCTGCGCTCAAATTTCTTCATATTTCAAACTAAAAAGGCTCTAATCCCTCTATGAACCAAATGAAACACATAAGCCAAACTGTTTAAGTCTTGAAAAAAACTTAGCCAATGTGGAGTGTTATGAATCAAATGACAAAGATGATGAAGTAATTGGTGTTGAAGATTAGGTGACCATGATTAGATAGTTGAGTGCCACTATCCATGTTACTATGTGATCGAACTAAATGTTATGCATTAGATTTTTATGGATGTAATGATTTTCTTCGTATTTGGTGATTTGAACATTGGGAATGCTGTAATTTATGGTGTTTGAAATTGTGGAAAGCATTTACTTATGTTCAATTTTTTCCCTATATTAGATGTGTAATTATTTTTTACTTCTTCTGCCTCACTTTGATGAGGCATGCGCCTTGCCTTGCGCCTATGTGTACATAGAGCCTTTTAAAACACTACCTTGTCAATTAATTGACATGGGATTCTATAGCTATTTTTTTTGAACGTATAGTTGACTGTGTAGTGCAAAAATACAAAGAAAGGTACTCAATTAGCCAATCCCAATTGAATTGAATGAAGCTTAATTTTAATTTGGTTAACAAAGGTTCTAAAAGTAGCTAGGCACTGGTTGGGCGGCCGGGCACTAGCGCCTAGGCCGGTTAATCGGTGCCTATTGCCCTAGACATTAGGCGGATTTTCCATTTTTTAAAATTTTTTTTAGAGTCCTACCTCCTCCCCAAGTTTGAGAGCAAATACAAACATAAGTAGAACAAAATATTAATAACATGAAAACTAAGTAATAATGCGAAGTTCAACATCCAAAGTTCAACCAAATGAAACTAGTAGTACCAAATAGCTAGTCTAATGAGAAGTTTTGATATTCAAGGCTTTTGAAATTTTTTATCGTGTAAGAGAATTGGAAAGATTGGAAATGTATTTACATCATAGTAAAACTACACCAAAGCCTGTTATAGTATATTACCACAACACGAAAATCCTTAATTTTTTAAAGTCACATCGCCTACCCGCCTAATCCGCCTAGCCCCACCTGGTCGCGTAATCTCGCCTAGTTGCCTAGCTCGCCCAGCCAATTAATCTTGCCTAGCGGCCGATTCATCGGCCTGGCTGCGGTGTACCGCCTAGGTCGACTTTTAGAACATTGTGGTTAACCTACTCTGACAAGGCTTAATTTGGTTTTGGGTTTCATAAAACCTTACGTGTGTTTTCTTGATATTGTAACGTTTAGTCCGATAAGAGAAGGATATTGGTGGGATTTGGGATGCTTTAAATGTGATCTAATCTATCGAACGACTCTTACTCTTTTTAAATTGCTAATGGCAATAATTCTAAAACCACACACAAACTCTCTCACATTACATGTGGGCCCCCACACCATTGGAGGTGTGTAATGTGTGTGGACCCTACATGTGATGTGAATGAGTTTGTATGTGGTTGTAGCAAAACTCTTGAAAATGGACCCAACAACACAACATGCTATTCAGCAGCAGCAGCCGCGCACATGTTTTTTTCTTAGGACAAGTTGACAAGACCCCACATATATATTACTGATGCAATCAAATATCGAAAGGGAAGAATTAAATAGATCAGAGAACTCTCCTAACACCAAGGACACTAAAAGACACAAATGACCCTATATTATACTGCATCAATTACGCCCACCCAACCTTCACCCCCTAGCAATATTTAGTTCGATGAATGTGAACATTAGTGTATTTATTGACACGTAGGCCGATATGTAAATCTATGACCCTGTTCGTTTTGGGATTTTGGATTTGGATTTGTAGGTAATGAGTGTAGAGAGAAATACAGTAATGATTGGAAATATGTGTAATGATTGGAGAGAGATAAAGAGAAAAATGAGCGTAATGATTGGAGAGAAATAGTATAATGATTAGAATCCAAAATCCAAAAGCCTTAAACGAACGGGATTATGTGTTTGAACTTTAAGTCCGCATGAATACAGTTTTTACAATCTTCTTTCCACAATTGATTATTTCACATGTCGTGTTCGATGTAAAGTTACATATTTTCTTCCTAAAAGTTGACTTCTTGTTTAAAACTTGGAAAATGTAAGACTATTAGAATTTTGACCTTTGTTGGAAGTCCATAATAGAGCAAAGATCAGTTCTAATAATTACAAATCTATATTATATCATTGGAAAAGTAGCGAAACGTATAAAAGAAAATATCACTTCTTTTTGCCTGTTTCGCAATTTTATGGTTGGAAATTGACTTCTCTAACTTGTTTGTACATTGATACTTCAAACCTTGTCAGTTCAACTTCTTGACTTTCTTATGAGGCCTAAGGAGAGTTTTTGCAAGAAAGTAGTTTTAGAATGTAGAAAAGCATGATGTAAAATCCCAGTCTTTTATAGCACCTTAGTTGCATGAAGTGGGAACGGGAGTTGGAAGTCCATAATAGAACAAAGATCAGTGCTAATAATTACAAATCTATAATATATCATTGGAAAAGCGAAACTTATAAAAGAAATCACTTCTTTTTGCCTTTTTTTGGCAATTTTATGGTTGGAAATTGACCTCTCTAACTTACCCGGCTCTAAATTAGATGACATCACCTGACACTCGTACAGGAGTATCCAAGTCCATGTAACATAGAGATGTGCCTCTATTCCCTTTCTCTCTCCTTTTTTTTTCCTTGGTAGCTTCTTCTGTCATCATCGACGAACGACTTTCTTTGTTCTTCTACATCTGATGTCACTATCTGTATTCCGTGTACCACCTCTTCCTCCCTCCTTGTTCTTGTTTTGTGTTCTTCATTCTATTTTGGTCTTCCTTTCCCGGAAAATCCAACACACCACTGCCGATGATCAGCTCTCCTCAGCCGAACTGCCATTGTGCCCATCTTCATTAGCCTTAGCCATGGTAAGTAACTAACATATTTTTGGCCCTTCCTTCCTATAGAAGTCACCTCTTTCTCTTCTACTTGTTTCTGTCTATTTCTTCTTATTGTGTCCAATGCTGTTCTTCAAACCCCTTCGACCCACACCTATAGCAGCTTGCACTGCACTACTCATTGCACCCAAAATCTTATGCCTCGACAATTTGTTCTTTTCATAAAGCCTATTGTATTTTCTTTTCACTTTAATGATCTCGTGAGAGTGGGATGTAGCCAGCTCATGCTTGGCTTTGAATTGTGCTTATGACTTTCATCATTTTTCTGAGATTTTCATCATTTTTCTTATGTTGTCTCAATCTTTACTCTGTTGCAGGCTTCTGTCTTCGTGTGGGGAGTATTTGTCAAGTCATGCTGTCATCTAATGGTTCAGAGCATGTTCTAAGTTTATGTGGTGCACAAAATGATCCTAAAAAACATCCGGAACTAGGACATTGCATTGACGAACCTATTGTGCATGATAACAAATCTCTTGGCAGGAGGAATGGGAGAATGAGGTTTTCAGATCTTCATGGGATACTTCATGAGCTATATGATTGAGTTTCCTATGGCTGTTACCCTTACCAGTGTTCTGCTTCCCTCAAGGATGCAGCCTAAGGAGCCGGTATTTCATCTCAAACACTTCTTTTTTAGTTCAAACATGGTTGTACTTGGGGTTAAGATCTATCTGTGTGGGGCTAGAAGATTAATAACCAGATGCTGTGTCATTTATTGATCTTCGATGACTCTTTGATTATCATTCTGACTCTTGATGGTTTTGAATGTGGGCTTCTAGTGACATGCCTTCTTACTTAAAAATTGCAACTGTCCTTGAGGGTTTTAGAAATGGCATGCTTAACTTATGCCTACTGTTTCAACTAAGATTCTACTTAAACTTGGCAAATATTTGTTTTATAGGGAGGAGACGGAGAGTGGGAGAGAGGGAATGAGAAGCAAAAGCTGATTTTTTGCTCATTTGGAACATCATGATATCATTTCCTTATATTTGACACCCTCCTTTGTCATAAAAGAGGAAATGCGTGTTTAAAGAAGTTTTATAAATGCAAACCATAAATGACTGACTACTGTTCCGTGTGATCTCCATGCATTCATGTTGGTTTCCTTATTTTGGTGGTTTGCTATTTAGTTTTTGCCCTTGCATTATTTGTAATATCCTTTTCAGCCTAGTCTATGTCCACAGCTGACGCAACTCCGAACCAACGCCTTAATTAATGGCTAAGTGATTAAACCAATTCTTTTTATAGAAATAAGTAACCACCCTATTTCCATTCATTTTAGTTGCATTCCCAATTGTCAGTGTCGATAACACACAAAACCTGCTTTTAGATCAATCCAACTGGATTCAAACAGATTGAGAAAATGCAGAATAATGTTAAGCTTGTCATAAAATACCCTCTCTCAGCACCTGAGATACACAAGAAGTAATGGAACCTTTTTTTTTTTTGGACAGCGATAAGTAATGAAACATAGTAACAACAGCCCCATCCGTCATGGATTAAGACCCAGGTTTTTGAAAAAGCATTAATGAACGTCAATATTCAAATTTAGGTAAAAAAATAAATTGCAAAATGACAAAAAAAAAAAAAACATTGAAATCAATCTCTATTTGGTAAAACAGTATTGGTCATTGGTTAAATTGGAAGTGTATTATCGGCATATAAAAAGCGGCTCCTCTATAAATATCATGAGAAAAACTAGTCCTTCTCGGCTTCTCCACAATACTAGAGAGAGGTGAGTAGAGGGGAAGCAAATTGTTCTCATATACAGGACTATGCTTGTTAATGCTTTTTGTAGAGTTATGTATGTCAAACTCATATGTACATTATCATATAATCTAATGTACTAAAAATATTTTGAGTTAAACAACATTGTCTCTCTGCCACTTACACAGACTGTATTTTTGTATATCAATCGGTGCTTTCTCTTGATAGAAATGGTATAATTCTTTAAGGATTTAAATTTTCAATGGACTGTACCAACACAAGTGCCCCTTTGCTTCAAGTCGAGGGAAAGACACAACTGCCACCCCCTCTGGTGGAGACAACCATTGTGAAAGTGGAGGTTACCGACACTGGTAAGAATGAAAACTCAGTAAATGGTAAGTGGGGTCAGGAGTGGAGAAGGTTCAGTGGCAGTAGATGGAGGTGGTGGAGAAGCAGGAGATGTGGATTCAGAAGTAATGGTACGGAGAAAGAGGGGGAGACCAAGAAAGCATCCAGTGGAGTCACGAGAATGTTTGCCTTCCCTACAAAATATTATTCCAAAAAGGGGAAAGGGACGGCCTCCTGGCATCGGAAAACTGCAATTGCTGGCTGCTATGGGTGGTCCATGCTTCTCGTGGTGTCTTTGACTTCAGATTCTTCGTAGGACACCTGTTGAGTAGATAGACTGCACATTGAACTGCTCCTCATGTTTTGAACATACTAGTAGGAGAGGTAAGCCTAGATATGGATGAGTCTGCCTTAATTCCCCCCCCCCCCCCCCCCCCCCCCCCGCCCCCCCCCCCCCTAAGTTAGTAATATTGGTGTGCTTATGTGATTTTGGTGATTTTAGGACATTTTCGGAAGAATGTTGTCAGTTGTTCAGACGAGTCCTCGAGCTGTCTGCATTCTCTCTGCTGTTGGTGCGGTTGCAATCGTAGATGTGTCTGGCTGGTTACTTTGGCAGTGGTGTTTTAAGGTACGAGGCATGATCTCTCTCTCTCTCTCTCTCTCTCTCTCTCTCTCTCTCTCTCTCTCTCTCCATTTCATAATCTTTGAACTAACTTTTCTGTGATGAACTTTTTTACAAGCTTCTAATTGAGATACTTTTCCTTTCTGTTTTGCTAGTTGGAATGGCTTTTATTTTAATTACCTCTCTTTCCTTGTATTGTTACTGATTTGGGTAATGATTGCAGTAGAAAGGACCTCTAGGGTTGCTCCCAATGGTCGCAGCAAGCAAAGGAGAGTTTCAACAAATCAGACTGTGTCCATAGTGATCTTTACATTAACCGGGAGGTTTCTAGCGGTTCTATGGTAATAATTTGAGATTTTCTTTAGACTTACCTGATGTGTATTTTGCTTTATGTCCTAGGTTGGGCTATCATCTTGTAGGACATGTATTTAATTAGCTGACCCCATATCGTATCTCTGAAGTTATTGGCCGCACTTTGCTTTTATTTTAATCACCTCACTTTTCTCGTTTTGTTACTGATTTGGGTAATGATTGCAGAAGAAAGGACCTCTAGGGTTGCTCCCAATGGTCACAGCAAGCGGAGGAGAGTTTCAACAAATCAGACTCTGTCCATAGTAATCTTTACATTAACTTGGAAGTTTCTAGTTGTTTTACGGTAATAATTGAGATTCTCTTTAGACTTACGTGATGTGCATTCTGCTTTATGTCCTAGGTTGGGCTATCATCTTGTAGAACATATATTTAATTAGTTGACCCCATATCATATCTCTGAAATTATCGGTCGCACTTGGCATTTATTTTAATCACCTCCCTTTTCTCGTTTTGTTACTAATTTGGGTAATGATTGCAGAAGAAAGGACCTCTAGGTTGCTCCCAAAGGTTGCAACAAGCGGAGGAGAGTTTCAACAAATCAGACTGTATCCATAGTGATCTTTACATTAACCTGGAGGTTTCTAGCGGTTCTATGGTAATAATTGAGATTTTCTTTGGACTTAGGTGATGTGCATTCTGCTTTATGTCCTTAGTTGGGCTATCATCTTGTTGAACATATATTTATTATTTTTCTTGTTTGCTTGTGGCAACTGGCTGAGTACCTTCTTTCTGAAAATAAAATCAATAAATAAAGAAGTTGACAGTTCTCGAGTCATATTCATAGTTTCCACATCTGCAAGTTGCGAGGGCATCTATGGTGTCCAATCAGAATTCACACATTGCAGAAATTTGCAATTTAAAGTCCGATGAACGCGATTTTAGGTATGATTAAGGTTCTCGCTGAACTCTTCAAAATGAACGGAGCCAATCATCCAAATGTGATTGGAAAATGGCAAGAAAATTAAAAAATCCATGGAGGGGATACCATCCCCCCTTGTTTACCGGGGATGCATAAAAGTTTCTCTAGGCAAAAGGGCTAGTGAAGAATACTAGCAAGGTTCAGGCAGTCAGCAAGGACGTTCCCTCGTGGATGGGAGAATTTGCACTGTGACTAAAAGATCATCACCTTGTTCGGCACCCAAGCAAGCAAGATTATCAGCACCATGTATTTATTATTTGTCTTGTTTGCTTGTGGCAACTGGCTGAGTACCTTCTTTCAGCTAATAAGAACAATAAATAAAGACTCGAGTTATATCCTGTAGTTTCCACATCTGGGAGTTACGAGCGTATCCAATGGCATCCAATCAAAATTTACACATGGTTGAAATTTGCAATTTAAAGATTGTTATAAATCTTTTTTGGCTAAAGTCTGCGTGATTTTCAAAAGGTGATTATTAGTTAGGAGCGAGTTTTTGTTCAATTTCTTTTACCCAGAAACTTTGCATGTGGAAAATATGCTAATGGTGTCTGATTCATCTTAGGTTTGGGAAGACTAAGAAGGGTATTATGTTAAACGGAAATGAAATCACGTACTGTTATCTTTTGCAGGCTTCTTTCACGGTGTGCTGAGTATTTGTTTTCAAATTTGGATACAGTTTCAGAGTATGTTCTAAGTTCATGCTGTAAGGAAATCATTGCTGGAAAGACTGGCATTGGCGGAGCTATTGTGAAGTGATGATGTCCAGCTTACCTCAAGCATGCAGCCGAGTGTGCCCGGTTTTTATCTCAAACACTTACGAGGTTAGTTTCAACATGATTGGCATTGCTACTTGCTACTTGCTGTCATGCTTTATATAGTTAGACGAGAAGAGGCATCACTGCATATTTTTCGTGTAATATTGGTTCATTGGTTTTGTCACATTGAGATTTGCTTGGACTATTGACTTTTACTTGAACATGGGCTTCTAGTGAAGTGCATTCTTCATTCTAAGTAGTTTCAATATGTTCTTTTAGTTGATATGTAAGTTAGTTCGTTGTTTCTTTTCATCACAGAATAGGGTTGCACCATTAGGCTATAGCAAGGCATAAAGTCAATTTGAAAGCAGTAGTCCTACTACATACAAAATGTATTCTAGAAAAATGCAGGCTAAAATTGACCAACCAAATCTCATCTTTATACAGGCAGAAAGAAGTGCCAATACTTAACCCAATCTGGGACGAACTGAAAGTTGACTTTACACGCGCAACCAAAAAATAGTTGATAACTTGAAATTTTAGGTAGTTTTTTTCTACTCATATATGAGAATTTTTAGAGTTTTTGTGCGCCTAAGGACTTGCAGGGCCGATTCCATAGAACTTTTTCAATTCAACTTAAAAACTAGTACAACTAGTGTGAATATTTGGAGGTTTGCAGGTCCAGGCACCCCTTGTGTCCGCCTATGATGCACGGACACGGACACGGACACGGACACGGACACGGACACCGAAACCGACACCGGGACACGGGAATTCTAAAAAAATGGGGACACGGACACGGCGGGGGACACGCCACGTGTATATTTATTTATTTATTTATATATAAATAATTAATTAATTATAGTTTAGCACCCAGAAATTTTAAAAATAATAATAATTTGGCCCCAAATTTTTTAAAAAAAATTACAGTTTGACCCCCAATTTTTTCAAAAATTACAATTTTGCCCCCAAATTTTTTAAAAAAATTGCAGTTTGGCCCCTGCCGTGTCCCCATCGGTGTCCCCGCCGTGTCCCCAGCGGTGTCCCGCCGTGTCCCCAGCGGTGTCCCCCTCAAAATTTAATATTAAAATATGGGACACGCCACGTGGCGTGTCCCGGACGTATCTCCGCGGTGTCCCCGTGTCCTGACACTGCGATTCTTCAATCTCTAGAGGTGTCGGTGCTTCATAGGTGTCCGCCAATCACATCATTCTGGATTAATTTTCTCATTAATAGCTCCCTAAGTCTACATACGAACTCTCAACCACGACTCTAGACACAACTGCGCTCGGAGCCGTTATTCTTGGTCTTTCTGGAAATCCTGTAATTTTCCAATTTCCATTAATGATATGGCTTGGATTTCCCATTCAAGCCCCAATACCAATCTACCTACAATATTAAAGATACATTCTAGACAAGTTTTTACACCTATCTTTTTTTGATGCAAATCCATCTTGAATTTGTTATGTATTGGTGGTGTTTAGGAGAACATTCCGATCGAGGAAGTCTTCAAGCAGTTCAAATGTACGAGGGAAGGTTTGTCAACAGAGACAGGAGAGAAGAGACTCCAAATCTTTGGCTTTAACAAGCTTGAGGAGAAAAAGGCACAACTTTTCTTAGATTTCTTTATTTCTAATTGTAATTTTGAGCACTATACTTTTTTTATGCTGAACTGTTCTTTTATGAAATTCCTAACAGGAGAGCCAGCTTCTCAAGTTCTACGTAAGCAATGATGCCTTTCTCAGATCTTAATTTACTCTCCCCCTCCTCTCTGCACCGAACCTCTCTTGCTTTGCCGATTGCCTGCCGGTTTTACTCTCGAGTGTAACCCGTTGGCTTAACGGCAAGGTGCGGTCCTGGTGGCAAGTGGTCTCCCACCGATTTCGTCTCTCTGGTTTTATCGGTTATCGCATAATGGCAAGGTGGCGGCGTGGTCTCCAGATATTACAGTTATGAAGGTGACCGGCAATGGTGGTGTCTAGTGATGTTCGGATTGGTGTTGATGGATGACAATGGCGGCATGCGGCGGCGTTGTGGAACCTCGGTGGTCGGATTCTCAGACCGTTTGTGAGAACCAAAATGGCAGCTTCTCGGCGGTCATTTTTGGGGTCTCGTCATTTGAGAGGTTCGCGGGCCGCTCGTTTTATTCAGCTTCATCGGCCAATGCTTGCTGGCGGTGGTCGACATGCTTGCTGGCGGCGGTTGCTGTTTCAAGTTTAGGGTTAGGTTTTGGGTCTCTTGGATTGGGCTTAGGCTTTGTGTTTGGGCTTTGCTCTTCAGGTGCTTCTGCTACGCCCATGAGTGTTTTTGGGCTTTGACCCACTAGGAGTTTTTTTATTTTCATCCAACCTTTGGTCGACCCGCTCCCCCAACTTAATGTACCTTGTTAAGTTTTTTCTTAATAAATTTATTGCCATTAAAAAAAAAATGATGCTCTTCTCAAACTAACACAAATCATTTGCACTATCCCATCTCATCTCGGATACCAAGCATTTGTCGCCAACAAGATTTGGGTCCGAATTTCTGATACATCCATCTCAGCAGCACTTCTTCAAGACGAGGATAAATTGGAAGGCTCAAAAAAGGGGAGGAAAAAAAACCCTCCAAACTTACAAAAGAAAAACAAAAAACAAAAAATGGGGTCTAAAAGCATCTTTAATGCGTGAAGGTTCCAACAGAAAGTTTTGCTATCGATATTCTCCAACCTCGATGGACATATTTGAAGCCAAATGAGTATGATATCAAACTAATCAAAGGATATTTTTGAGATTAAAAAACACTAGTAATATTTAATAGTACCATTGATTGGAGATTTAGAGGTTGTTGTGCACAAAAACATAAGCCTAAGAGCATCTGCAATGGTACTAATCAAAATGTGTCATGTCATCATTTGATTATCCATTTAGTCCATAATTAAACTTAACAACCTCTACCTCCACATTGGTTATTTTTGTATCCCTAACAAAAAAAAACCCAACAATACACAATGCACATTTATCCAATCACAAACGAGTTTTAATCACGCATCCGACCACACCAAATTATTCGTCTCGATAAGACGATTCCAATATGGGGTGTTTTTGAGTTATTGAGTTTAATTGTTGAGTTTGGTTATTGAGTTTTGGTTATTGGTAAAAGTTGTTAAGTTTGGTTATGGAATGAGTGGAATTTGGTTATTTACTAAAAGACTTATAACTTTGGTTATTACAATGTATGGTGTTTTTTGAGCATTGTTGTTAAATTTGCTTATTCACATTCATTTGCTTATTACAATGCGGATGCTCAATAGGTTTAAGTGAACAAGTAGTTCTTGATAGAGCTCAATGCAGAAAAATAATTCATATAGCCGATCCCAATTGATTGAGACATAAGACTCGATTTGGTTTAGAATTCCACAAATTTAACACTTCCATTCAGGGTTGGACCTACGTTGGGCACGTGGAGTCATGTGCCCCCACATCTTTTTAAAAAAATAGTAAAAAAAGTTAGATATAAATACAAAAAAAAATAAGTAATATAAATACAAAAAAATCTCTTACACTAGTACACACCATTAGCATGGTATAGTGGTCATCACAGATTGTGAAAAGTTCCAAGGGGCTGAATTCGATTCCTAGGACCCTCCATCCCTTGTTTTTTCTTTATTTTTCCATTTTTTATCTACCTCTTTTCTTTATTTTTTCATTTTTGTTCTACCTCCTTTTGTTTTCCTCCCAATCCACAATATTACGAAAATTAAATTACTAAATTACTACATCTTTTAGTTTACTTGCCCACCGAGATAGTTGAAAGTGTATTTTTAGCCATGAATATTGTGAAAAATCAGTTGCGAAATAGAATGAGTGATCAATATTTAATGGTTGAACGATAATTTAGAGGTATACATACAGAGAAATATTTTTTAATATTGTGAATAATAGGGAGGGGGAGTCTTCCGTTGAAGGTTATGTAACACTTCCGTTGAAGGTTATGCAACAGGAGTCCATGAGGGAGGAGGATGAATCGTTTTGGCAAGAGAAATGAGGGATTTGGGAGAGATGTTTTATGGCTTTTTCTCCCAAAAATCTAAAACTTAACGATTAGGTGTGCACTAAACAGGGACCCAGGGGTGTTGTAGTGCACTCCCTCACTACATGTGCAGTGCGGGCAATCCGGCCGTCCATCTCAGCAATGGACGACTCGGATTTTCATCCAAACAATAGATGACTAGGAGCTGTAAGAGCTTGAATTAAATCCGAGTCGTCCATACTGAGATGGACGACCAGATCAACCGCACTACACGACGGCGGGTGCACTACAGTCTACAGCCTCTCCCATTCCACCAAACAGGACCCTTGTGGCCTAAAATGGTGTATCCAGAATTGTCCCAAAATGACGTCATTTTGGGGCATAGCATGGAGGCTAGCGGGGCTATCAAAAGTTACAATGTATTGTAGTTTTTTATTTGAGGAAACAAAACATAATTAAAAAGTATAAATTTCGAGATTGCAGTCATTAAAAAAAATCTAAGAAAAATCGGTAAAAAAGTTGTTATACACCTATATTGCTTGAAGGGATAACATTAAGGACTCGTTTGGATGCGGGATAAGGATTGGAGGTTTTATTTATGAAGGAGGGATAAAATAGTAAGTATGTAGTATTGGTTAAAAAAGGATGACCCACATCTCACATTGATGTAATGTTTATGGAGGGGGATTAAATAGTAGTTGGTTTGGATGAGGTATTAAAAATGGAGGAATAAAATAATACTTGGTTTGGATGAGAGATAAAATAGGAAGGATAAAGTTGTTTTGTAATTGAAATGGAGGAGGAGGGAGTATTAGCTAATAACACCTCAAACCCTAGGATAAAATTATCCATCCTTTGGGGGTATTATAGAAGAGGAGGATAAAGGAAGATCCACTGTGTTTTTGGTTCCCAAACCATGAATTAAGGAGGGCCCCACAATATTATAAGGGGATAACCCAATACCCCTTCATAAGACCTCATCCAAACGAGCCCGATTAGAGGTACAAATGAAATGAAATGCTAATTCTTTTTTCGTCTCCTACGCAGATGAAGGAAGGAATTTCGATTTTAGGTTGTGTCTCCTATGGAAAGAAAGGAATCAAAACACAAAAAAATTTATTACTCTATATTTTTTGCTCATTGTTGGATCTCTAGCTTGAGAGAATTAATGAAACTAATAAAATCTAAGCAAAATAAGTAGAAAATTAAAGTTCTCAGTAAATTCCATTTCTGGTCGTACCTTATCATTTCCTTGTTCGGAAGCCTTAATTTGTGAAGTAGAAACGTAGTAATTCTTTCATTCCTTGATTGTTCCAAGATTTCGATAATAAAAAAAAATCTAAAAAAATTCAGGAAAAAGGTTATTATCCTCGTCCTCACCTAATTTTGGTTGCTTCTATACTATATTTCCTGTTTAGCTTTAATAAACTTCACACTTTTTTTAAAATCCAATGCAAGTTAAAGATTTCAATAATTTAAAAAAAAACCTTAGAAAAATCGGGAAAAAGGTCATATCCTCCTCCTCCTCACCTAATTTAGATTAATTTGCTTCTATACTTTATTTCCTGTTTAGCTTTAATAAACTTCATACTTTTTTTTTTAAAATCCAATGCAAGTTAAAGATTTTTGAAATTTTAAAAAAACCTTAAAAAAATCGGAAATAAGGTTACTATTCTCCTCCTTGCCTAATTTAGATTGCTTCTATATTTTATTTCTTGTTTTGCTTTAATAAACTTCACACAATTTTTTTAAATCCAATGCAAGTTATTGTAGTTGACCATCCTAGATTTTGATAATTAAAAAAAACCTAAGAAAAAATCAGGGAAATGTTATTATCCTCCTCCTCACCTAATTTAGGTTGATTTTATATTTTATTTCTTGTTCTACTTTAATAAACTTCACACTTCTTTTCTTCTTCTTTTTAAATCTAATGAAAGTTAATGTAGTTGACCATCCTAAATTTTGATAATTTAGAAAAATCTAAGAAAAATCAGGAAAAATGTTATTATCCTCCTCCTCATTTAATTTAGGTTGCTTCTATACTTTATTTCCTGTTCTATTTTAATAAACTTCACACTTTCTGTTTAAAAATCCAATGCAAGTTAACGTACTTGACCATCCTCCGAATTTGGGTCCAAAGAGGGCTTCGTCCCAATATACTTTCCATGTCTGGTTTCTTGCAAAACTTGGGGTTTAGGTCTCGGATGAGCATATGATTACTCTTAGCATTGTAGATCTATTATGTCTCGGGTTAGGGGTTTGATGTCATCATTCCGTATTTTTATTAATCTTTGTAACATTTTCAAAGATTAATAAATTTTTTTTTGCCTTTCAAAAAAAAAGTCGTGCATTCCATACATCTCTGCGTATATCTTCATACATTTCTAGAATTATTTTTAAATTAATAAGAGAATTAAAACATCTCCCGTAAAAAAGGTTTTTATCATTATCTCTTTTCCTCTTATGTTTCTAAATTCTTTTTAAATTAATTAAAAAATTAAAACTTCTTCAGTACAAAAAGCTTTTATCATTATCTCTTTTCCTTATTTACGTAAAATCAAAACAAGAAAAGAAAAGAAACAATAATGCTTTCCAGATTTCTTTCCTTCTTCTAGTTAATGCATAATAGCATAACAACGATATCCACTCTGTGTTTATCTTAGCATATTTTAATTTCTTTCCAAAGTTAATTACGAAATTAAAGATCCCGAGATAAACATTTTCATTTTAAATAATCCAGGTGTGAACAGGTCATGTAATCATTTGATTCCTTTTGTTGGTTTCGAGGCTGGCTGCAGTCGCTCTCTCTATATATACCTCACAAGTATACGCGCAATGTCTCCAACGGCTCTGATTAGGGTTTTGTTTATAACTCCATGGTGATTCCATCAGATAACAATGGCGACGGAGACGAAGAAGAAGAAGACGATAGCGAAAACGAATACCATCTTGTTTTCGACTATTGCTTCAGTGATTTACCAAAGGTTTGCGTCTTCTTGCACCTTAGATTTAACTTCTTTATCTCCTACTCCAGTGGCTGGCAGTAATTGATATGTGCTTAAAATCATTTGATCTGACTGGTTTGGATTGAGCACGTTTGTGTATCTGTGTGTGTATATGCATACTCTTAAGTGTGGTTTGATCGTAGTTCACTACCCAATTTTGTTAGTCCTGTATTGTAAGAGACACGGAAAAAAAGAGAGCCATCCTATTGGTACCGATTGGATGACTACTGATGGGGTACCGACCGGCACGCAAGACCCACTCCGGTTCCTGTGCAGATGATCTGAGCCGTTCAGAGTGGGCCTGTAAAAAATCAGCCCAATCCGATATGAGTAGGTGCTCGATCCAATTTTCTATTTTTCATTCAGATTAATTGGATCGAGCACCTACACATATTGGATTGGGTTGATTTTTCACAGGCCAATCTGAATGGCTTGGATCATCCGTGCAGGACCCGGAGTGGGCCTTGCGTGCCCGTCAGTACCCCATCGGCAGGGAACCCGTCGGTCCCCTTAGCATTAGTGCAAAAAAAGAAGAAGGCATTTTTAACCTTTAATTCAAATTTTTGATATTTCATGACCTCTTCACAAGATCCTAGTTTTCTCTTCTCAGGACTATTGGTCATATGCTACTGAATGCTCAAGGGTTAATAAAATCATATCAACAACATACATAAATGGATCTGGGAAAAAAATTAAAGAAATGTTGGATGACAGATTGGCCGTCTCTACGTAGTTGAAGAAGTGTATCCAAATGTTCTATTTGACGAGAACTTATGTAAGTGTGGAAGACATGGAGTAGTTGTTTGTTTAAGGGCTCTACTGAGTGTCGGGTTTTGCCCCTTCGATTAAGATTTTCAAATAAAGCTACTGAGGTTTTAAAGAGAAAAGCCAAATAAAAAAAATCTATTAAAGCATATGTTCAACTGATTTGGTCAAATGAGGTAAATGCTATCACTTGAAAGATGAAGCGTGCCACAAACTTGGAAATTATTTCTTTTGTTCTTAAAATAATAATTTTCCATAGTTATGCTCTCTCATTGTTTCTCGTTTTCGATAATAGTATTGGGCTTCCATTTTCATTTTCATTTGTAATGTTGTATTTTGTTTTGGCTTCTGTATAAGCAACTATTAGTCTCAACAAGATGGTTGTTTGATGACGGGAAATGACAAGTCTAATAGTAAGAGATGCCATCGAAATTGAATTTGGTTTTCTCATTTTTCGTCCATGGGTTTGTTTAATATCATCAATACTATCAAACTAATGATGTCCATTTTGGAAAGTTCATGCATGACGATGGAGTGACTACATATAATTTCAACAATCCTTAAATGTCACTGTTATCCACTTGTGCATGTTATATTATGTTCGTTCAAGAATATCACGAGTTTGTTTGAATTGTCAGTGCCCATAATAAGATGTCAATGAATGCTCTTTTGTATATTGCTATATTCTCGTGTTAGTATCTCTCTGTGTCTTTATATATATGTATTCATTGATCGAATTGGAACTTACTCGACAGTGACTCGACACCAAAATTCAGGTTTACCTGCCCTTGCTCAAGACTATTTACATCGTCTGAACCCTGGATTTGGTTGTCTCAGGTAATTCCATGTTTCCTACAGATTTCGTTAGCATTATTAGCATAGCTGATGTCCCTCCTAATACTCCATACTTCCCATTTCCCATTGGATTAATATGTATGCTCATTGAACTAAATATGTGTTTGTATCCATTCTGATAAATGCTTGAAGAACAATCATCATATCTTGTTTAATATGTCTGAAGCCTCGGGACGGGTTAGATTGCCCTTGTTTGGGGATTGGAGCATTGTGAACGTAATTAGGCTTATCCGATACTGCCGTTATGAAAACTCATCGGATTCTATTGGATTCACTGAGTAAGTATCCAGTTTTCCACCCAATTTTAGGAATACTAAAAATTAATACGATAGGATGCTTTTGGGACCGTAAATTTTAAGAGGCTTTAATTGAGGTCAAACTATGAACAATACATCCTTTGCAAATTTTAAACCTTTGTATTGTTTTGTAAAGTGAAGAGATGTCCTAGTGGAGGTTCCCCCCGCCCCCATGAAGAGAAAACAAGGAGAAAGGAGAGATGAGGAGGAAAAGGGCACTTGAAGGAACAACTCTTTGTACCAATAGCTATGATAAGAAAAGGAAGAAAGAAGTTAAGGATCAGAGTGAAGGGAAATAAAGGAAAAGAGATAGATGTTGACGTTCGAAATGGTTTTTGCTTAATACTTACGATTTTTTTTTATTTATGAAATGTGGTAAATGCACTTCAGCTTTTGGTTTTGATTTTCTATCTATAACAAGATAATAAAAGTACTTATTTACAACATATCTTTGGAATATCCATTTCTCACGATATTTATATTGTATTATATATATGTATTGTGTATTTGTGTCAATCTATGAAGCACACCTTTATATGGAGGTCATGTGTGGCGTCTGACAATTTTCAGCGACCCGGACTCTTTGGACCCATGTTTTACACTGAAATAAGAGGTGTTCTAGTTTTTCATACGCACTTTAGGACCCTATGGACACTCATGGGATACTTCGAAGGTGTCAAATGAAATGCTAGGCCTAGTTGAAGCTTAAGAATGTCTTATTTCGTTGATGGTTGAGCGATGACAAAGATTCATGTGAACTGTGAAATGGTTTCTTCTGTGACACAATAAGTGCGAACGTTGTAGAGTCTTATATTCTTTATTTTTCATAATATCCTACGATACATGAATATGTTTTTTCAGACGTGTCCCCAACATGTTGGACATCAAAGTTTTCGAAACTTGCTTGTTAAAAAGTCAGTGTCGTGTCACGTCCATGCTGATGCTTTGTGCACTAGGGACATAGATGTTGATGAGAACTTTTTTTTAGCGTATTTCTAAATATGAGTATCGAATGTACTTAAACTTTTGTGTCCATGTATGTAGATATCTAACAAAAATAGTCAGAATGGGAGTTGCAATGTCTCGTGTCTGAATTAGAGGAAGTTTTAGAAATACTCAATATCATACCATGTGCATAAGTTTTCCCTTAGTAGCAGGATCCATCTAAAATGGGTGCGCTTTCTAGACGGGAATTCGAATCGGCGCTCCCAAGTTGGAAGCTTGCTCCCCTCAAGACTAGAGCTTGCTCCTAACTAAGATGGGAGCGTATTGGGTCGCTAAGGCAGTTATTCTCTTACTTTTAAGGGAGTTATGCCATTATGGAAATGAGAATATGAGAATCATATTAGTCAAGAAGTTTTGCAAATTGAGAATATATAACTTCCAATAACTACACTTTAAGATTAGGAAAATTTTCAGTATCACTTTTTCTTTAATGGTTAAGTATTGAAAGATATGTTATATACATATTTTTATATAATCTATATACGCTCCATAGGCGCTCAAAACTTTAGGAGTTTCTAGGTCCCTCCGCTTCCCTGCACCCATTCCTGCTTTCGCTCTTGCCCCTGCTTCATGCTATTATGGGTTTTCCTATTGCTACACTTGGTACAACTGGTTTTCTTGTCAGAAGACCACATGTGGCATTAGCTTTTTAGGAGTATGCATAAATACCGATGTTTTTCTTTCCTCCTTGAAGTGGGAATAACTTCAATGCTGGGTGATTGAATGAAGGGTATTAATAGCTTTTGTAGCATCATTTATGCTTTTGATGCTTGTTCTATGCTGTAAAGTCTAATTGTTTTGCACTGAATAGTAGTAAATAGCCTTATGAATCTCACACGTGGAAATGATTTGAATCCAAATAGTACTAATTAGCCTTGAGAATCTCACAAATGGAATGATTTGAATCCAAAATTTACCTTAGAATAGTTAGGAGTTAGGGATTATATTGGCGAGATTCAATGAGAAAAATCATATCCACTTAGAATCCATGAATGATTATACGGAGTGGAAGTTTAAGTGATACAAGTTATATCAACATAGGGGATTCAGAGAACTGATGTAAAGAGATGGTCTCAAGAGATTTTTGAGGCAAAGGATTGCTGTAGATAACTCTAAATCGACTGATGGCAAATACTAGAAGGTTGCAACCATAGGGGATCAACTGTGCTGGAAAATGGGCAACGTCAGTGGTTCAAGTATACCGGAAAAGTGATACATATGGTGAATCCATTATGTTGGAGGTGGGGTTGACAATGCATGATTGAGGCAATACGTTGGAGGTGTCACGGTGATGGAACAACTTGATGATGCTCGTTTGCATAGTGGCAACTAAGATCAGTGAAAGACTTCTGGAGAAATTAAGGTTGCTGAGTGGCTACTCAATTTTTTTCTCTCCACTATATTGGATAAAGTAGTGGGTTCAAGTATGTTGCAAATTTAACTATGGTACTAATTCCCATGTGTTTGAGGTGATCGACTATGATTGTCTACTATCAACTCTCAATAACAATCACCATTGAAAATTGATGTTGGCAGTGACTATGTATGGAATGTATACATGTGTTTGTAGTTACGTATATGTCTTGTAATGGGAAGAATTATGTTCTCTCCTATGTTAGTCGTTTCAACCTAACTAATCAAAACAAATGTTGCTTTCATGAGATAAATAATAGTACTACCCTGTAATATTGGTTTAAAAAGTGTTGCCTCACGTGCGTAGGCGCTAAGTGAGGCGAGGCACATTGAAAAGGCATCAGCACCCTAAGGTGAGGTGCATGTCCATGAAGCAGAGTTAAGGCCCTTGAGGAACACGCCTCATGGCTAGGTGTGTGGCGCATAAAGCTAGAACCTCACAAATTCCCTTAGATCTACACTCAAATTTCTTCATATTTCATCGCAACCATTGATTGTTGAGGTTTAAAACATGTGACAATGCACTGGTTAAAATCCTTCTAACTAAAAAGGCTCTAATCGTTAGTCCTCAATGTACTGAATGAAACACAGAAGCCAAACTGTAGTCTTGAAGAAAACTTAGCCAATGTGGAGAGTTATGAATCAAATGACAAAGAAGATGATGAAGTAATTGGTGTTAAAGATTAGGTGACTATGATTAGATATTTGAGTGCCATTATCCATATTACTATGCGTTCGAACTAAATGTTATGCATTAGATTTTTATGGATGTTACAATTTTGTTTGTATTTTGATTGGGGATGCTATAATTTATGGTATTTGAAATTGTAGAAGCATTTACTTATGTTCAATTTTTTCCCTATATTAGAAATGTGATTAATTTCTAGGACTTGCGCCTCACTTTGATAAGGCACGTGCCTTGCCTTGCTCCTAGGTGAACATAGAGCCTTTTAAAACACTCAAGGGATTCTGTAGCTATTTTTCTTGAACGTATAGTTGACTGTGCAGTGCAAAAATACAAGGAAAGGTACTCATTTAGCCAATCCCAATTGAATTGAATGAAGCTTAATTTTAATTTGGTTAACCAAGGTTCTATAAGTCGCTAGCCACTAGTTGGGCGATCAGGCACCGCCTAGTGCCTAGGCCGATTATCGGCGCCTATGGCCTTAGACATTAGGTAGATTTTCCATTTTTTAAAATTTTTTTTTAGATATTCTCCTACCTTCTTCCCAAGTTTGAGAGCAAATACAACAACATAAGTAGAACAAAATATTAATAAGATGGAAACTAAACAAATGCGAAGTTCAACATCCAAAGTTCAACCAAATGAAACTGATAGTACCAAATAGCTAGTCTAATGCGAAGTTTTGATATTTAGGGCTTTTGAAAAGACCGGAAATGTATTTATATCATAGTAAAACTACACCAAAGCCCCTATAGTATATTACCACGATACAAAAATCCTTAATTTTTTAAAATCACATCGACTACCCTCCTAATCGTTTGCCTAGCCCCAGCTAGTCATGTAATCTTGCCTAGCTACCTAGCCTGCCTAGACAATTAATCCCACCTATCGGTCGATTAATCGGCTTGACACCTAGACAAAAGCCTAGGCCCCAAGGCGTGGCGGCAGGGTACCGCCTAGTGCCTAGGCACCAATTAATCGGCCACCCAGGCTGCTTTAAGAACACCGTGGTTAACCTACTCTTGACAAGGCTTAATTTGGTTTTTGGTTTCACAAAACCTTGTGCGTGTTTTCTTGATATTGTCACGTTTAGTTCGGTAAGAGAAGGATAATGGTGGGATTTGGGAAGCTTTAATTGTGATGTAATCTATCGAACAACTCGTACTCTTTTTAAGTTGCTAAGACGGGACTTTACATATCTTTTTAAAAATTAATAATGCCATGTGTCATCAGTGATAAGATATGACTTTCGTATTATGGATTTTGTTAGTAAAACGTGCAACTCGTGAAAGTTGTTGAATTTCAACCTTCTTTAAACAGATATAACTTGAACAAACGACCATCTACTATGATTTATCTAGAATCATTATGTATTGTCTTTCGTCTCGAGAAATCTATCTAGTGGCAATTGATAAAAGAATCTTTTGACACTGCACAAGTTTACTTTTCCACCAAAAGTTGTATATTGGTGTGGTTTCAATGTGCCTTGCACCTTTTAATGAGCATTGTTGGAGTCAGGCTTGCATACACTTCAAGCGTGGTTTTTAGAAGTAACATGAGCAAAATATGTGTTGCGTTTTGTATGGTAAAAATTGTCCCAAGAGCTTAAGCTGTTAAGAAATGGACCGAAGTACGTTTAATAAGCTATTAAACACCTTTCCCCATGTGTAATCCTGACTTTCACGTGGAGATGCAACTGTCCATTAGATAAAGCAATGCAAAATAAGCATTGGAGTAACAGAATGCAATCGGGACCAAATGCAAGTCGGGATTAAGGTGTTTGGAAATGACAATAATTCTAAAACCACACAGAAACACACAAACTCTCTCACATCACATGTGGGCCCCCTCACACATTGGAGGTGTGTAGTGTGTGTGGACCTACATACGATGTGAGTGAGTTTGTGTAAGTGTGTGTGGTTGTAGCAAAACTCTTGAAAATGGACCCAACAACACATAGCATGCTATTCCGCAGCGACAACCACACTCACGTTTTTTTTTTTGGGACAAGTTGACAGGACCCCACATATACGCAGTGTATTACTGATGTAATCAAATATCAACATAGAATTAAAGATTAAAAAAAGAGGAGCAAATCCCATTCAAAGGGATAAACTCCCAAGGGTAGAGAGAGAAACTAAGTCTCAATAAATATTTCCGTGTTCTTAATAATCAAAAGCTACCAACATAAGAGACCGACACCCCTATTTATAGAACCGAGGACTCTACTAACACCAAGGACACTAAAAGACACAAACGACCCTATATTCTATTGCATCAACTACCCCCGAGTGATATTTAGTTCAATGAATGTGAGCATTAGTGTAGTTATTCACACGTAGGCCGATATGTAAATCTATGTGTTTGAACTTTAAGTCCGCATGAATACAGTTTTTACAATCTTCTTCCGCAATTGATTATTTCACATGTCGTGTTCGAGTTAAAGTTACATATTTTCTTGCTAAAAGTTGAATTGTTGTATTGTGTTCAAAACTTGGATAATGTAAGACTATTAGAATTTTAACCTTTGTTGAAAGTCCATAATGGTCAATAGAACAAAGATCAGTGCTAATAATTACAAATCTATAATATATCATTGGAAAAGTAGCGAAACGTATAAAAGAAAATATCACTTCTTTTTGCCTTTTTGGCAATTTTATTGTTGGAAATTGACTTTTCTAAATTGTTGCTTGTAGATTGGTGCTTCGAAACTTGTCAGTTCAGCTTCTTGACTTTCTTATGAGGTCTAGGGAGAGTTTTTGCAAGAAAGTAGTGTTAGATTGTAGAAATTCCTAATGCAAAATCCCAACCTTTTACAACACCTAAGTTGCACGAAGTGGGAACGGGAACGAAAGTGGGAGCGAGGGTATGTAGAAGATCCAAAGTTTGGGTCGCCAAAAGGAGCATGTATATAGGTATTTATTGTATATAAACATGAGAGAGATAAGACGGCCCAATATAGTTTTTATATCAAATTTACGGACTAAACACATAGATAAGTCTAATGTGAGACGAGAGTCCTGATATAGTAAGAATCTTATGCTTTCTTCAGAATACAACTTGTACGAGTATTTTCAAACATTGTATCTTGGTTGCATATTGTATATTGAAATAGTCTGCGATTGGTTTAAGTTCTTTAGATTGGTATTCGATATGTGACATTTATTTCACTTGTGTTTTGCTTTTATATCTTAATAATTTACATTTCAATAAAATTTTCCTCTATTGGACTATAGATGAATACAACCATAAATTCCTTTTGTGTCCCCGGAACCAATTCCTGCATTTCGTGGAATGACATGCCAGCAAGTCTAATTTATGTTTGCGTTGTTTCATGTCTCCTGTCTATGCAATATAAGCCCTTGCGATTCTGTAACAAATATTATGGATAGCTACCCTTATGACGGCTATTGTAACCATCTGTTATGTTGGGTTTTTTGTTTGCGTTGTGCATTCAACCACAAAATCCATTGACCACTCGAATTGTTTTTGTCTGGCCTAATTGAGAAATGGCCGCTCAAATTGTTTTTGCCTAAGTAACAGAAAATGGTGCATTTTAAAACCGTTCTCTCTCCTTTTTTTTCCTTGGTAGCTTCTTCTATCATCATCGACAAACCACTTTCTCCATTCTTCTACATCTGATGTCACTATCTGTATTCCGTGTACCACCTGTTCCTCCCACTCTGCTTCCCTCCTTGTTCTTTTTTTGTGTTCTTCACTCTACTTTTGTCTTCCTTTCCCAGAAAATTGAACACACCACTGCCGATGATCAGCTCTCCTCAGCCGAACTGCCATCGTTCCCATCTTCACTAGCCTCAACCATGGTAAGTAACTAACATATTTTTGGTCCTGCCTTCCTATAGAAGTCACCTCTTTCTCTTCTTCTACTTGTTTCTGTCTATTTCTTCTTTTGTGTCCTATGGTGTTCTTCAAACCCCTTCCACCCACACTATGGCAGCTTCCACTGCACTACCCACTGCGCCCAAAATCTCATGCTTCAACAATACATCCATGTATCTCTAACGTTTGTTCTTTTCATAAAGCCTATTGTATTTTCTTTTCGCTTGAATGATCTCGTGAGAGTGGGGATGTAGTGGCTTTGAACTGTGCTTATGACTTTCATCATTTTTCGGAGATTTTCATCATTTTTCTGATCGAGATTTTCATCAATTTTCGTATGTTGTCTCAATCTTTACTCTGTTGCAGGCTTCTATCTTCTTGTGGCGAGTATTGTCAAGTCATGCCGTCACCTAACGGTTCAGAGCATGTTCTAGCCGGTATTTCATCTCAAACACTTCCCATTTTTTAGTTCAAACATGGTCATACTTGGGGTCATGATCTATCTATGTGGGGCTAGAAGATTCATAACCAGATGATGTGTCATTTATTGATCTTCGATGACTCTTTGATTGTCATTCCGACTCTTGATGGTTTTGAAGGTGGGCTTCTAGTGACATGCCTTCTTACTTAAAAATTGCAACTGTCCTTGAGGGCCTTAGAAACGACATGATTAACTTCTGCCTACTGTTCCAACTGAGATTCTACTTAACCAAACTTGGCAAAAAAAAAAAACTTATAGGGAGGTGACAGAGAGTGGGAGAGAGGGAACGAGAAACCAAAGCTGATTTTTTGCTCATTTTGCATATGATGATATCATTTCCTTATATTTGATACCCTCCTTTGTCATAAAAGAGGAAACACGTGTTTAAAGAAGTTTTATAATTACAAACCATAAATGACTCACAAAATATCCTGACAACTTACTGCAGCTATTGAGGGGCTCGAATCCTCCCAGGTTGAGGATGAGTCACTTCATCATCAAATATAATTGTAACCAGATCAGTTAGAAGGTGAATTTACTTCTCACGGGGATCCACATTAAATAACATAGTGTTCCTTCTACCAGGCTCTTGGATGATCTCCATAGGAGATTCTTGCACTCTCTTGGAACGGGTTTCCGTTAGACATTGCATCCCACTAGTTGACAAAAGGAAATAAACCCCCAAAGTTAATTCTCATGGTTTGTCACATGTTAACAAGAGAAAGATGTAACGTTCAAATGAGGAGAAATAATTCAAGTGTCGCAAACCTGGGATCGCGTCTTTGTGTTACTGAGGAAATCAAACAAAGCTTGATATGGCAGTGGGAGCCGAAGGGAGGTAGCAGCACTGACAATCAAATGTCCAGGTTTGTATTGTACTACTGTTCCGTGTGATCGCCAAGCATTCATGTTGATTTCCTTATTTTGGTGGTTTGCTATTTAGTTTTTGCCCTTGCATTATTTGTAATATCCTTTTCAGCCTAGTCTATGTCCATAGCTAACGCAACTCTGTACCAACGCCTTAACTACTACTTATTTAACAGCTAAGTGATTAAACCAATTCTTTTTATAGAAAAAATAAGTAACCACCCTTTTTGCATTCATTTTAGTTGCATTCCTAATTGTCAGTGTCGATAACATACAAAACCTGCTTTGAGATCAATCCAATTGCATTCAAACAGATTGAGAATTGCAGAATTTTGTTAACTTTGTCATAAAATACTCTCTCTTAGCACCTGAGATGCACAAGAAGTAAATTTACATGGATCTTTCATTCTGGCTGAAGTACCCATGTTGATGTGTCCGAAACTCATATCTATTTTGACACTCGGAATCCTCTATTTGTAATCATATTTACAGAAAAATTAATGTCAAATTAACTAGAAAAGCAATATTTCTAGTCTCATATGGACATGAAAAAGCAAAAACATATTTTTCTTAACCCCTTCTTTTTTAAATACATTTCTAAATATAATTTATGGTACATAATCTGAAAAAATTACGCAATATATACTAAAAACAAGTGTTCAGGACGTGTCCCCGTACCCATACCCAATTTGGGAACACATATCCGAGTATTAAGATTTAAGTTTAGGAAGGTTCGATGCTTGGACTTGCACCTGCACCCGATACTCACCCGAGTCCATGTAAGATAGCTTGTAGTAAGTATCTTGCATGCATGGTACCTAATCGGTAAATGGTGCCTTACGCGGATGCGGTATGTATGTGGTTTATAGATGTGCTCAATATCACCAGCTTTGACAGTTTAGATTTATTGCTTGCTTCCACAAATGTGGTGCGAGCTCCATTGGAGATGTCATGTTCATGCGTTCGCCCCTAGATGCAAGATGATCTGGAAACTCAAATGACCATAGTTTGGGAATCTGAAAAGAAAGAGTCAGGTTGTAGATAACGCATAAATCATAAAGCATATAGCTTGGGATTCTTGCAACCAATAGTTGTTGAAGTTCAATGACCAATAGTTGTTGAGTCCTTTCTTGATCACTACTTTCCTGCACCTTAAATGGCTCTCTTTCGTATGTTGTGCAATATACTCGCGTAAATTGCTGATTGTCAATTATAAGTACGTGTGTAAGCCTTTTCCTTCTCTATCTTATATCCTTGCTCTTGTTGTTTGCAGCTCCATTGAGGGTTCAACGAGGGATCAAGAAGGCAACAGCAGTGAATCAGACAAAGCCATTGACTGGAGAAAAGAAAACAACCAACCAGACACCTTTGGAAGTTCAAGGCGATGAGAAAATGGTGTGTCCGACTGTACCAACAATGGTGGTGATGAAATTCCCTCGTTGACCACCACTGCCTTAGGTTACCGAAATGAAAGCGAAATTTGCTCATTTCAGGAAACTCGATGAGTTGGGAACACGCGTGTTTTGGAAATCTTCAATGTGCCAGGTTGTGTTCAAGAAAGTCTCCAGTGCTCAGGCGGCATATAATAAAGCTTTATTTTGCAAAATGAATGTAAAGATGGATCAGGTGAAGCAAGCAAGCCGGTTGAGGAAGAATCTCCCAATGCAATTCCAAAATTAAAGTCCGCCCTAAAGAAGTTGCCAGATGATGAATGGGTCAATTGACAATATTACCAAAGCTGACAATGCCATCAACAAGAAATATTGTCAAGTGGAGGCTAAGAAAAACGAGAGCAGTCAAAGTCCTAGTTCCACCACCAATGGTGTCTACATTTCCCCGCAAATGATGATCCTTCTGATGAAATGCAGTGGCATTGTAGCTGATTTGATGAATTCATCTGCATAATGTGCACATGGAGCAATAAATAGGCAACACATAGGTAACTTATTTATAATGATATTAAACAAAAGCGGGGTAGGATTCATCCCTTCCTGCTTGCATAGCGTGGTGTTTAAGGTGTTTATCCTCCTAAATTAGCCTGTCAATCTGGCTTTGGAGAGGTTATTCTTTCTAGTTTCTACTTCTATAACTCGTCCTGATCTGAGCAGTTGTCTGAATTGTTAGTGAAGGCCAAAACCTTTTTTTTTCCCCTCTTTATATCACTGAAAACAAATTTTCTCTGTCTATGCCCTTCTATAATCCAAGTTATACTCCCTGTAATCTAGCTTTTGGTGGATAAAATAGGAAGTTTTTCTGATGGAGAATGAGTTTCTCACAATATTACCATTGTCTTAGTTTAGTTTTCTTCGTTTGATCTCTTAGATTCTATCTCAAACATTTGTCTCCTCAACTTAGTAGTTGGTTGATTTTTTTAGTAAGTTCCGCCATTTTGCATTTTTTTATTCTCACTTTACGACTCTCAATGGTGACAGGGAATTTTGGATATTTACTTGCATTCATCTCTTTTTTATATTCATGAGGGTGACTTAGTCATTTGCTTTCCTTTTTTAGGGCTGTATTTTTTTAGTTATGTTGTACTCTCTCTTTTTGATGCTAAGCAGTAAGACCTACATGGTAATAGTTGCAATAACGACATACTCCATCAATCATGTGAGGTCTGGAACCGCTAAATCAGGCCCAATATATTAGAATCCAACAATAGCCCCATAGGGGGCACAAATAAATTAGGAAACACTCCTGTGTAGGATAATTAGTTCTTGCCTTTGGCAAGATTTGACCCCTTGACCTCTCAGTAGAGAGTGTACAAGGGTGACCAACTAGGCTTAGTGCTATTTGGCTAACTCTCTATACTTTGATGAATTGTATGCAGCCACTTATGACTGCGTCTCTTTGTTCTCTTGTTTGACAATATGTAACCCGTCTCACATCTCCCTGCCAAAGCGATCCTGTATTCCCAATGTTGCAACCTCTATTATTATTTTGTAAGGCCTAGACCAGCATTTTGCAGTTTACTTTGGACTACACTTGCATGGCTTTAATACACCAGTTATGTGTCGATATGCTGTACTGCAATTTTTTCCAAATTATGCCAGGGGTGAGGATGTCATACATAATACATTGTGTGTGGGGAGATGTAAGCTCATAAATCTAGTTTGTAACTCTTTACTTTTTTCACATTATGGGTCAAAGCTTGAAAGTCACTTGATTTGGATGAAGTTTTATTGAAACAATGGAATCTGAATTTGATCTGTAGTTTCTAATGAGTGTCCAAAACGGGTTGGCAGCCTTAGAAAGATGAACTTTGCTACAGATTTAATTTACTCACTATACAGTTCTAGTTTTAAAACGCTGTCTAAGCATGTCAAACCACATCCGATGGTCCTTTCTTTCTTCAAGGTACCATTGAATGTTGAAGAAGTCCACAGTTTGAAACAAGGGGAGTACTTTTTCCTACTTAATAGATATGACATACCGTTATACTGAGAATATATCTCCTCGACCCCTCATGACACTTGTTGAGTAGATAGACTGCACATTGAACTGCTCCTCATGTTTTGAACATACTAGTAGGAGAGGTAAGCCTAGATATGGAGGAGTCTGCCTTAATTCTTTCCCCCTAAGTTAGTAATATTGGTGTGCTTACGTGATTATGGTGATTTTAGGACATTTTCGGAAGAATGTTGTCAGTTGTTCAGACGAGTCCTCGAGCTGTCTGCATTCTCTCTGCTGTTGGTTCGGTTGCAATCGTAGATGTGTCTGGCTGGTTACTTTGGCAGTGGTGTTTTAAGATACGAGGCATGATCTGATTCTTTCTCTCTCTCTCTCTCTCTCTCTCTCTCTCTCTCTCTCTCTCTCTTTGAACTGACTTTTCTGTGATGAACTTTTTTTACAAGCTTCTAATTGAGATACTTTTCCTTTCTGCTTTGCTAGTTGGAATGGCTTTTATTTTAATTACCTCTCTTTCCTCGTATTGTTACTGATTTGGGTAACGATTGCAGAAGAAAGGACCTCTAGGGTTGCTCCCAATGGTCGCCGCAAGCGAAGGAGAGTTTCGACAAATCAGACTGTGTCCATGGTGATGTTTTCATTAACCTGGAGGTTTCTAGCGGTTCTATGGTAATAATTTGAGATTTTCTTTAGACTTACCTGATGTGCATTTTGCTTTATGTCCTAGGTTGGGCTATCATCTTGTAGGACATGTATTTAATTAGCTGACCCCATATCGTATCTCTGAAGTTATTGGCCGCACTTGGCTTTTATTTTAATCACCTCACTTTTCTCGTTTTGTTACTGATTTGGGTAATGATTGCAGAAGAAAGGACCTCTAGGGTTGCTCCCAATGGTCACAGCAAGCGGAGGAGAGTTTCAACAAATCAGACTCTGTCCATAGTAATCTTTACATTAACTTGGAGGTTTCAAGTGGTTTTACGGTAATAATTGAGATTCTCTTTAGACTTGCGTGATGTGCATTCTGCTTTATGTCCTAGGTTGGGCTAGCATCTTGTAGAACATGTATTTAATTAGTTGACCCCATATCATATCTCTGAAGTTATCGGCCACACTTGGCATTTATTTAATCACCTCTCTTTTCTCGTTTGTTACTAATTTGGGTAATGATTGCAGAAGAAAGGACCCCTAGGTTGCTCCCAAAGGTCGCAACAAGTGGAGGGGAGTTTCAACAAATCAGACTGTGTCCATAGTGATCTTTACATTAACCTGGAGGTTTCTAGCGGTTCTATGGTAATAATTGAGATTTTCTTTGGACTTACGTGATGTGCATTCTGCTTTATGTCCTTGGTTGGGCTATCATCTTGTTGAACATATATTTATTATTTTTCTTGTTTGCTTGTGGCAACTGGCTGAGTATCTTCTTCTTTCTGCTAATAAAATCAATAAATAAAGAAGTTAACAGTTCTCGAGTCATATTCATAGTTTCCACATCTGCAAGTTGCGAGGGCATCAATGGTGTCCAATCAAAATTCACACATTGCAGAAATTTGCAATTTAAAGTCCGATGAACACGATTTTAGGTATGATTAAGGTTCTCGCCGAACTCTTCAAAATGAATGGAGCCAATCATCCAAATGTGATTGGAAAATGGCAGGAAAATTAAAAAATCCATGGAGGGGATATCAACTCCCCTTGTATACTGGGGATGCATAAAAGTTTCTCTAGGCAAAAGGGCTAGTGAAAAATACTAGCAAGGTTCAGGCAGTCAGCAAGGACATTCCCTCGTGGATGGGGGAATTTGCACTGACTAAAAGATCATCACCTTGTTCGGCACCCAAGCAAGCAAGATTATCGGCACCATGTATTTCTAATTTGTCTTGTTTGCTTGTGGCAACTGGCTGAGTACCTTCTTTCAGCTAATAAGAACAATAAATAAAGACTCGAGTTATATCCTATAGTTTCCACATCTAGGAGTTACGAGGGCTTCCTATGACATCCAATCAAAATTTACACATGGTTGAAATTTGCAATTTAAAGATTGTTATAAATCTGTTTTGGCTAAAGTCTGCATGATTTTCAAAAGGTGATTAATAGTTAGGAGCGAGTTTTTGTTCAATTTCTTTTACCCGGAAACTTTGCATGTGGAAAATATGCTAATGGTGTCTGATTCATCTTAGGTTTGGGAAGACTAAGAAGGGTATTATGTTAAACGAAAATGAAATCACGTACTGTTTTCTTTTGCAGGCTTCCTTCATGGTGTGCTGAGTATTTGTTTTCAAATTCGGATACAGTTTCAGAGTATGTTCTAAGTTCATGCTGTCAGGAAATCATTGCTGGAAAGACTAGCATTGGTGGACCTATTGTGAAGTGATGGTGTCCAGCTTACCTCAAGCATGCAGCCGAGTGTGCCCAATTTTTATCTCAAACACTTACGAGGTTAGTTTCAACATGATTGGCATTGCTACTTGCTAGTTGCTGTCATGCTTTATATAGTTAGACGAGAAGAGGCATCACTGCATATTTTTCGTGGAATATTGGTTCATTGGTTTTGTCACATTGAGGTTTGCTTGGACTCTTGATTTTACTTGAACATGGGATTCTAGTGAAGTGCATTCTTCATTCTAAGTAGTTCTCTTTTTGTGAGGTTGTTTGTAGAAGATGGTAATATGTTCTTTTAGTTGATATGTAAGTTAGTTCGTTGTTTCTTTTCATCACAGAATAGGGTTGCACCATTTAGGCTATAGCAAGGCATAAAGTCAATTTGAAAGCAGTAGTCCTACTACATACAAAATGTATTCTAGAAAAATGCAGGCTAAAATTGACCAACCAAATCTCATCTTTATACCGGCAGAAAGAAGTGCCAATACTTAACCCAATCTGGGACGAACTGAAAGTTGACTTTACACGCGCAACCAAAAAATAGTTGATAACTTGAAATTTTAGGTAGTTTTTTTCTACGCATATATGAGAATTTTTAGAGCTTTTGTGCGCCTAAGGACTTGCAGGGCCGATTCCATAGAACATTTTCAAATCAACTTAAAAACTAGTACAACTAGTGTGAATATTTGGTGGTTTACAGGGTCCAGGCACCCCTTGTGTCCGCCAATCACATCATTCTGGATTAATTTTCTCTATAATAGCTCCCTAAGTCTACATACGAACTCTCAACCACGACTCTAGACACAACTGCTTTCGGAGCCGTTATTCTTGGTCTTTCTGGAAATCCTGTAATTTTCCAATTTCCATTATGATATGGCTTGGATTTCCCATTCAAGCCCCAATACCAATCTACCTACAATATTAAAGATACATTCTAGGCGAGTTTTTACACCTATCTTCTTTTTGATGCAAATCCATCTTGAATTTGTTATGTATTGGTGGTGTTTAGGAGAACATTCCGATCGAGGAAGTCTTCAAGCAGTTAAAATGTAGGAGGGAAGGTTTGTCAACAGAGATAGGAGAGAAGAGACTCCAAATCTTTGGCTTTAAAAGGCTTGAGGAGAAAAAGGCACAACTTTTCTTAGATTTCTTTATTTCTAATTGAACTTTTGAGCACTATACTTTTTTGATGCTGAACTGTTTTTTATGAAATTCCTAACAGGAGAGCCAGCTTCTCAAGTTCTACGTAAGCAATGATGCTCTTCTCAGATCTTAATTTACTCTCCCCCTTCTCTCTGCATCGAACCTCTCTTGCTTTGCCGATTGCCCGCCGGTTTTCACTCTTGAATGTAACCCGTTGGCTTAACGGCAAGGTGCAGTCCCGGTGGCAGGTGGTCTCCTGCTGATTTCGTCTCTTTGGTTTATCGGTTATCGCCTAATGGCAACGTGGCGGCGTGGTCTCCAGATGTTACAGTTATGAAGGTGAACGCCGATGGTGGTGTCTGGTGATGTTCGGATTGGTGTTGATGGATGACAATGGTGGCATGCGACGGGCGTTATGGAACCTTGGTGGTTGGATTCTCAGACCGTTTGTGAGAACCAAATCAATTTTTTTTGCACCGTATTAAAGATCTCAATGAGATCTATCAAACAAGATCCATAGTGATAGGAAAATTATTTGCGTAAACACATGATTTTTGAGCTTGAAGTTGCCTTATACAAAAAATAAGACTGTTGCTATGATAATGGGCGCCGGCGGAGGGAAATCGTACCGGCGGCCGCGCCGGGCCGTCTCCGGCCATTGGACGGCCGATCCGAGCCGTCCAAAAATTCTAACAAAAAAAACCGAGGGGGCCACCGAGGGAATCAACGGCATCCGAGGTGTGTAGGGTGCTTGATCCGAGCACTCATTTTCCGTGTATATGTGATGATCATATATACACGGAAAATGGGTGCTCGGATCAAGCACCCTACACACCTCGGATGCCGTTGATTCCCGCGATGGCCCCTCGGTTTTTTTTTTTAGAATTTTTGGACGGCTCGGATCGGCCGTCCGGTGGCCGGAGACGGCCCGGCGCGGCCGCTGATACGATTTCCCTCTCCGGCGCCCATTGGTTCCTATATAATTCTGAAAAATAAGCACCTCCTTCTTATTTTTTGGGGAACAAACCTTCTTATTCAACAAAAAATAAGTTCTTATTTGGGTTGTGGAACACAGCCTTAATGTTCCTTGTGAAGTTTTTCTTAATAAATTTATTGCGGATAAAAAAAAAAAATGATGCTCTTCTCAGACTCACAAATCCTTTGCACTACCCCATCTCATCTCGGAGACCAAGCATTTGTCGTCAACAAAATTTGGGTCTGAATTTCTGATACATCCATCTAAGCAGCACTTCTTCAAGAAGAGGATAAATTGGGAGGCTCAAAAAGGGGAGAAAAAAAAAAAAAACCCCCCTCCAAACTTACAAAACAAAAACAAAAAACACGAAAAGGGGTCTAAAAGCATCTTTAATGCGTGAAGGTTCCAACGGAAAGTTTTGCATTCGAGTAATTCTCCAACCTCGATGGACAAATTTGAAGCCAAATAAGTATGATATCAAAGGATATTTGAGATTAAAAACACTATTAATACTCCATCCGTTTCTTTTTAAGTGTCCTGCTTCGTAATTCCAACTTATTAAGAAGACATCATCATTACATCTTTCACATCAACTTTTTCCTCCACTTTCCCTACTTACCTATCATCATTACACTTTTACTCACTAACTTTTCAAAATAAAATCTACTTTTAGGGACAAAATAGATAATATACCAACTTTTACCCTCCTAACTTTACAAAATGGACACTTATTAAGGGACAGCTCAAAATGGAATACTGGACACAAAAAAAGGGACGGAGGGAGTATTTAATAGTACCATTGATTGGAGATTTAGAGGCTGTTGTGTGCAAAGATATAAGCCTAATAGGTTTAAGTGAATAAGTAGTCCTTGATAAAGCTCAATGGAGAAAAATGATTCATGTAACCGATCTCAATTATTGAGACATAAGACTCAGTTTGGTTTGGAATTCCACAAATTTAACATTTCCGTTCAGGGTCAGACCCACGTTTGGGCACATGGGGTCATGTACCCCCACGCATTTTTTTTTAAAAATAGTAAAAAAAAAGTTAGATATAAATACAAAAAATAGTAATAAAAATACAAAAAAGTCCCTTACACTAGTATACACCATTAGCATGGTGTAGTGGTCATCACTGATTGTGAAAAGTTCTAGGGGCTTGAATTCGATTCCTAGGACCCTCCATCCGTTGTTTTTTCTTTATTTTTTCCATTTTTGATCTACCTCTTTTCTTTATTTTTTCATTTTCATTTTATCTCTTTTCTTTATTTTTTCATTTTTGTTCTACCTCTTTTATTTTCCTCCCACAATATCTTTTAGTTTACTTGCCTACCGCGATAGTTGAAAGTGTATTTTCAGCCATGAATATTGTGAAAAATCGGTTGCGAAGTAGAATAAGTGATTAATATTTAATGGTTGAACGATAATTTAGAGGTATACATACAAAGAAATATTTTTTAAGATTGTGAATAATATGTGCCCCAGTATAAATCATAGCGAAGGAGGGGGGAGTCTTCTCTTGAAGGTTATGCAACAAGAGTCCATGAGGGAGGAAGATGAATGGTTTTGGCGAGAGAAATGAGGGATTAGGGAGATGTTTTATGGCTTTTTCTCCCAAAAATCTAAAACTTAACGATTAGGTGTGCACCAAATAGGGACTTGAGGGTGTTGTAGTGCACCCCCGCACTACATGTGCAGTGCGGGCAATCTGATTGTCCATCTCGGCAATGGATGGCTCGGATTTTCATTCGAACAATGGATGACTAAGATTTGTAAGAGTTCGAATTAAATCCGAGCCGTCCATACTAAGATGGACGGCCAGATCAGCCACACTACACCGCGACGGGTGCACTACAGTCTACAACCACTCCCATTCCACCAAACAGGACCCTTGTGGCCTAAAATGGTGTATCCAGAACCATCCCAAAGCGACGTCATTTTGGGGCATAGCACGGAGGCTAGCATCTCCCCAGGTCCGATTGAAGGAGAGCAGGTCTTCTCAAGAGTTACAATGTATTTGTAGTTTCTAATTTGAGGAAACAAAACATAATTAAAAAGTACAAATTTCGAGATTGCAGTCATTAAAAAAATCGGTAAAAAAGTCGTTATACACCTATATTGCTTGAAGTGATAACGTTAAAGATTAGAGGTACAAATAAAGTTAAATGCTAATTCTTTTTTCGTCTCCTACGCAGATGAAGGAATGAATTTCGATTTTGGTTGTCTCCCCTACGGAAAGAAAGGGATTAAAACACAAAAAATTTATTATATTTTTGGCTCATTGTTGGATCTCTAGCTTGAGAGAGAATTAATGAAACTAATAAAATCTAAGCAAAATAAGTAGAAAATTAAAGTTTTTTAATTCATTCCATTTATGGTCGTACCTTATCATTTCCTTGTTCGGAAGCCTTAATTTGTGAGTAGAAATGTAGTAATTCTTTCATTCGTCGATTGTTCCAAGATTTCGATAATAAAAAAAAAATCTAAGAAAATTTGGGAAAAAGGTTATTATCCTCGTCCTCACCTAATTTCGGTTGCTTCTATACTATATTTCCTGTTTAGCTTTAATAAACTTCACACTTTTTTAAAAATCCAATGCAAGTTAAAGATTTCAATAATTAAAAAAAAACATTAGAAAAATCGGGAAAAATGTTATATCCTCCTCCTCACCTAATTTAGATTAATTTGCTTCTATAATTTATTTTCTGTTTAGCTTTAATAAACTTCACACTTTTTTTTTTTAAATCCAATGCAAGTTAAAGATTTTGATAATTTAAAAAAACCTTAAAAAAATTGGGAAAATGATTATTATCCTCCTCCTCGCCTAATTTAGATTGCTTCTATACTTTATTTCCTGTTCCACTTTAATAAACTTCACACTTTGTTTTATTTAAATCCAATGCAAGTTACTATAGTTGACCATCCTAGATTTTGATAATTAAAAAAAAATCAAAGAAAAATTGGGGAAAAGGTTATTATCCTCTCCTCACCTAATTTAGGTTGATTCTATATTTTATTTCCTGTTCTGTTTTAATAAACTTCACACTTTTTTTTTTAAATCCAATGAAAGTTAATGTAGTTGACCATCCTAGATTTCGATAATTTAGAAAAATCTAAGAAAAATTGGGAAAAATGTTATTATCCTCCTCCTCATCCAATTTAGGTTGCTTCTATACTTTATTTCTGTTCTGTTTTAATAAACATCACACATTTTTTTTAAAAATCCAATGCAAGTAATTAATGTACTTGACCATCCTCCGAATTTGGGTCCAAAGAGGGCTTCGTCCCAATGGATTTTCCATTCGTGGTTTCTTGGAAAATTTGGGGTTTAGGTCTCGGATGGACAAATGAGTACTCTTAGCATTGTGGATCGATCTCGGGTTGGGGTTTGATGTCATCATCCATGTTCCTATTAATCTTTGTAACATTTTCAGAAATTAATAATTTTTTTTTTTGCCTTTCAAGAAAAAAAAGTCATGCATTTCATACATCGGTGCATATATCTTTTTAAATTAATAAGAGAATTAAAACATCTATTGTAAAAAAGGTTTTTATCATTATCTCATTTCCTCTTATGTTTCTAAATTCCTTTAAATTAATTAAAAAATTAAAACTTCTCCAGCACAAAAAGTTTTTATCATTATCTCTTTTCCTTATTTACATAAAATCAAAACAAGAAAAGAAAAGAAACAATAATGCTTTTCAGATTTCTTTCTTTTTCTAGTTAATGCTCATTATCTCTTTTTCTCATTTACATAAAATCAAAACAAGAAAAGAAAAGAAACAATAATGCTTTCCAGATTTCTTTCTTTTTTCTAGTTAATGCATAATAGCATAACAACGATATCCACTCTGTGTTTATCTTAGCATATTTTAATTCTTTCCAAAGTTAATTAAAAAATTAAAGATCCCGAGATAAACATTTTCATTTTAAATAATCCAAGTGTGAACAGGTCATGTCATCATTTGATTCCTTTTGTTGGTTTCGAGGCTGCCTGCAGTCGCTCTCTCTATATATACCCCACAAGTGTACGCGCAAAGCCTCCAACGGCTCTGATTAGGATTTTGTTTATAAGTCTATGGTGATTTCATCAGATAACAATGGCGACCGAGACGAAGGAGAAGACGACGATAGCGAAAACGAATACCATAGTGTTTTCGACTATTGCTTCAGTGATTTACCAAAGGTTTGCGTCTTCTTGCACCTTAGATTTAACTTCTTTATCTCCTACTCCAGTGGCTGGCAGTAATCGATATGTGCTTAAAATCATTTGATCTGATTGGTTTGGATTGAGCACGTGTGTGTATATGCATACTCTTAAGTGTGGTTTGATCGTAGTTCACTACCCAATTTTGTTAGTCATGCATTGTAAGAGACACGGAAAAAAAGAAAGCCTTCCTATTGGTACCGATAGGATGACTACCGATGGGGTACCGACGGGCACGCAAGGCCCACTCCGGGTTCTGCGCGAATGATCCGAGCCCTTCAGAGTGGGCTTGTGAAAAATCAGCCCAATCCGATATGTATATGTGTAGGTTATACATATCGGATTGGGCTGATTTTTCACACGCCACTCGGGTTTTTCATTATATTATTGAACGGCTCAGATCATTTGCGCAGGACCCGGAGTGGGCCTTGTGTGCCCGTTGGTACCCCATCGGCAGGGAACCCGGCGGTCCCCTTAGCATTAGTGCAAAAAAAGAAGGCAGCATTTTTAACCTTTTAATTCGAATCTTTGATATGTCATGACCTCTTCACAAGATCCTGGTTTTCTGTTCTCAGGACTATTGGTCATATGCTACTGAGTGCTCAAGGGTTAATAAAATCATATCAACAACATACATAAATGGATCTGGGAAAAAAAATTAAAGAAATGTTGGATGACAGATTAGCTGGGTCTACGTAGTCGAAGAAGTGTATCCAAATGTTCTATTTGACGAGAACTTATGTAAGCGTGGAAGACATGGAGTAGTTGTTTGCTTAAGGGCTCTACTGAGTGTCGGGTTTTGCCCCTTCGATTAAGATTTTCAAATAAAGCTACTGAGGTTTTAAAGAGAAAAGCCAAATAAAAAAAATCTATTAAAACATATGTTCAACTGATTTGGTCAAATGGGGTAAATGCTATCACTCGAAAGATGAAACGTGCCACAAACTTGGAAATTATTTCTTTTGTTCTTAAAATAATAATTTTTCATAGTTATGCTCTCTCATTGTTTCTCGTTTTCGATAATAGTATTGGGCTTCCATCTTCATTTTCATTTGTAGTATTGTATTTTGTTTTGGCTTCTGTATAAGCAACTATTAGCTCAAACAAGATGGTTGTTTGGTGACGGGACATGATATGTCTAATAGTAAGATATGCCATCGAAATTGAATTTGGTTTTCTCATTTTTCGTCCATGGGTTTGTTTAATAACATCAATACTATCAAACTAATGATGTCCATTTTGGAAAGTTCATGCATGACGATGGAGTGACTGCATATAATTTCAACAATCCTTAAATGTCACTATTATCCACTTGTCCATGTTATACTATGTTCATTCGAGAATATCGCGAGTTTGTTTGAATTGTTAGTGCCCATAATAAGATGTCAATGAATGCTCTTTTGTATATTGCTATCTTCTCGTGTTAGTATCTCTCTGTGTCTTTATATATATGTATGCATTGATCAAATTGGAACTTACTCGACACCAAATCTATGGCAATAATATGGATTAAACTCAAAATTCAGGTTTACCCGCCCTTGCTCAAGACCATTTACATCGTCTGAACCCTGGATCTGGTTGTCTCAGGTAATTCCATGTTTCCTACAGATTTCGTTAGCATAGTTGATGTCCCTCCTAATACTCCATACTTCCCATTTCCCATTGGATTAATATGTATGCTCATTGAACTAAATATGTGTTTGTCTCCATTCTGATAAATGCTTGAAGAACAATCATCGTATCTTGTTTAATATGTCTGAAGCCTCGGGACGGGTTAAATTGCCCTTTTTTGGGGACTGGAGCGTTGTGAGCGTAATTAGGCTTATCCGATGCTGCCCTTATGAAAACTCATCGAATTCTATTGGATTCACTGAGTAAGTATCCAGTTTTTCCACCAAATTTTAGGGATACTAAAAATTCATACGATAGGATGCTTTTGGGACCATAAATTTTAGAAGGCTTTAATTGAGGTCAAACTATGAACAATACATCCTTTGCAAATTTTAAGCTTGTGTATTGTTCTGTAGAGTAAAGAGATGTCCTAGTGGAGGTTCCACAAACCACCCCCCCCCCCCCCCCCCTTCTCTCTCTCCGATGAAGAGAAAACAAGGAGAAAGGAGAGATGAGGAGGAAAAGGGCACTTGAAGGAACAACTCTTTGTACCAATAGCTATGCTAAGAAAAAGAAGGAAGAAGTTGAGGATCGAAGTGAAGGGAAATAAAGGAAAAAAGATAAGATAGATGTTGACGTTAGAAATGGTTTTTGCTTAATACTTACGATATTTATTTATTTTTATTTTTTTTATGAAATGTGGTAAATGCACTTCAGCTTTTGGTTTTGATTTTCTATCGATAACAAGATAATAAAAGTACTTATTTACAACATATCTTTGGAATATCCATGTCTCGCGATATTTATATTGTATTATATATGTATTGTGTATTTGTGTCAATCTATGAAGCACACCTTTATATGGAGGTCATGTGTGGTGTCCAACAATTTTCAGCCACCAGGACTCTTTGGACCCATGTTGTACACTGAAATTAGAGGTGTTCTATTTTTCTCAAACATCTTTTTTTTTTTTTGTTTATACGCACTCTAGGACCCTATGGACGCTCATGGGACACTTCGAAGGTGTCAAATGAAATGGTAGGCCCAATTGAAGCTTAAGAATGTCTTAATTCGTTGATGGTTGAGCGATGACAAAGATTCATGTGAACTGTGAAACGGTTTCTGTCGGAACACCTCATTGAATGTTGTGACACAATAAGTGCAAACGTTGTAGAGTCTTATTTTCTTTATTTTTCATAATATCCTACGATACATGAATATGTTTTTTCAGACGTGTCCCCAACATGTTGGACATCCAAGTTTTCGAAACTTGCTTGTTAAAAAAAGAGTCAGTCTCGTGTCACGTCTATGCTGATGCTATGTGCACTAGGGACATAGATGTTGATGAGAACTTTTTCTAGCATATTTCTAAATATGAGTATTGAATGTACTTTAAACTTTTGTGTCCATGTATGTAAATATCTAACAAAATTAGTCAGAATGGGAGTTGCAATGTCTCGTGTCTGAATTAGAGGAAGTTTTAGAAATACTCAATATCATACTAGTGCATAAGTTTTCCCTTAGTAGCAGGATCCTTCTAAAATGGGTGCGGAGCCTAGACGGGAACTCAAATCGGCACTCCCAAGATGTGAGCTTGCTCCCATCAAGACTAAAGCCTGCTCCTAACTAAGATGGGAGCTTATTGGGTTGCTAAGGCAGTTATTCTCTTACTTTTAAGGGAGTTTTGCCATTATGGAAATGAGAATCATATTAGTCAATAAGTTTTGCAAATTGAGAATATATTACTTCCAATAATTACACTTTAAGATTAGGAAAATTTTCAGTATCACTTTTTCTTTAATGGTTAAGTATTTAAAGATATGTTATATACATATTTTTATATAATCTATATACGCTCCATAGGCGCTCAAAACCTTAGGAGCTTCTAGGTCCCTCCGCTTCCCTGCACCCATTCCTGCTTTCGCTCCCGCCCCCGCTTCATGCTACTATGGGTTTTCCTATTGCTACACTTGGTACAACTGGTTTTCTTGTCGGAAGACCACATGTGGCATTAGCTCTTGAGGAGCATGCATAAATACCTTCTTTCCTCCTTGAAGTGGGAATAACTTCAATGCTGGGTGACTGAATGAAGGGTATTAATAGCTTTTATAGCATCATTTATCCTTTTGATGCTTGTTCTATGCTGTAAAGTCAAATTGTTTTGCACCTAATAGTGGTAAATAGCCTTAAGAATCTCACACGTGGAAATGATTTGAATCCGAATAGTACTAATTAGGCTTAAGTATCTCACACATGGAAATGCTTTTGAATCCAAAATTTGCCTTAGAATAGTTAGGAGTTAGGGATTATATTGGCGAGATTCAAGGAGAAAAATCATATCCACTTGGAATCCATGAATGATTATTCGTAGTGGAAGTTTAAGTGATACAAGTTATATCAACATAGGGGATTCAAGGCACTGATGTAAAGAGATGGTCACAAGAGGTTTTTGGGCAAAGGATTGCTGCAGATAATGCTAAATCGACTGACGGCAAATACTAGAAGGTTGCAACCATATGGGATCAACTGTGCTAGAAAATGGGCAACGTCAGTGGTTCAAGTTTACCGAAAAAGTGATACATATGGTGAATCCATTATGTTGGAGGTGGGGTCGACAATGCATGATTGAGGCAATGCGTTGGAGGTGTCATGGTGATGGAACAACTTGATGATGCTCGTCTGCATAGTGGCAACTAAGATCAGTGAGAGACTTATGGACAAAACAAGGTTGCTGAGTGGCTACTCAATTTTTTTTCTCCACTATATTGGATAGAGTAGCGGGTTCAAGTATGTTGCAAATATAACTATGGTACTAATTTCCATGTGTTTGAGGTGATCGACTATGATTGTCTACTATAGACTCTCAATAACAATCACCATTGAAAATTGAAGATGTTGGCAGTGACTATGTATGGAATGTATTGTAGTTACGTATATGTCTTGTAATGGGAAGAATTATGTTTTCTCCTATGTTAGTCGTTTCAACCTAACTAATCAAGACAAATGTTGCTTTCATGAGATAAATGATAGTACTACCCGGTAATATTGGTTTAAAAAGTGTTGCCTCACGTGCCTAGGCGCTAAGCAAGTGAGGCGAGGCACATTGAATAGGCATCGGCACCCTGAGGTGAGGTGCATGTCCATGAAGCAGAGTTAAGGCCCTTGAGGCACAAGCCTCACGGCGAGGTGTGTGGTGCATGAAGCTAGAACCTCACAACTTCCCTTAGATCTACACTCAAATTTCTTCATATTTCATCGCAACCATTGGTTGTTGAGTTTTAAAACATGTGACAATGCATTGGTTAAAATCCCTCTAACTAAAAAGGCTCTAATCGTTAGTCCTCGATGAACTGAATGAAACATAGAAGCCAAACTGTTTAAGTCTTGAAGAAAACTTAGCCAATGTGGAGGGTTATGAATCAAATGACAAAGAAGATGATGAAGTAATTGGTGTTGAAGATTAGGTGACTATGATTAGCTATTTGAATGCCATTATCCATATTTCTATGCGTTCGAACTAAATGTTAGGCATTAGATTTTTATGGATGTTATGATTTTGTTTGTATTTTGATTGGGAATGCTATAATTTATGGTATTTGAAATTGTAGAATCATTTACTTATGTTCAATTTTTCCCTATATTAAAAATGTAATTATTTTCTAGGACTTGTGCCTCACTTTGATGAGGCATGTGCCTTGCCTTGCCCCTAGATGAACATAAAGCCTTTTAAAACACTCATGGCATTCTGTAGCTATTTTTCTTGAACGTATAGTTGATTGTGCAGTGCAAAAATACAAGGAAAGGTACTCAGTTAGCCAATCCCAATTGAATTGAATGAAGCTTAGTTTTAATTTGGTTAACCAAGGTTCTAAAAGTTGCTAGGCACTAGTTGGGCGGTCGGGCACCGCCTAGCGCCCAGGTCAATTATTGGCGCCTATGGCCTTAGACATTAGGTAGATTTTCCATTTTTTAAATTTTTTTTTAAGATTTTCTCCTACCTCCTCCCCAAGTTTGAGAGCAAATAACATGGAAACTAAGTACTAATGCGAAGTTCAACATCCAAAGTTCAACCAAATGAAACTAATAGTACCAAATAGCTAGTCTAATGTGAAGTTTTGATATTTAGGGCTTTTGAAATTTTTGATCATGCAAGAGAATTGGAAAGATCGGAAATGTATTTATATCATAGTAAAACCACACCAAAGCCCCTTATAGTATATTACCACGACACGAAAATCCTTAAATCTTTTAAAATCATTTCGACTACCCGCCTAATCGTCTGCCTAGCTGGGGTTAGGCAGTTAGTCTTGCCTAGCTACCTAGCTGATTAATCTCACCTATCGGCCGATTAATTGGTTTGATGCCTAGTCAAAAGCTTAGGCCCCTAGGCGTGGCGGCAAGGTACTGCCTAGCGCCTAGGCACCAATTAATCGGTTGCCTAGGCCGCTTTTAGAACACCGTGGTTAACCTACTCTGACAAGGCTTAATTTGGTTTTTGATTTCACAAAACCTTACCGCGTGTTTTCTTGATATTGTCACGTTTAGTCCAGTAAGAGAAGGATAATGGTGGGATTTGGGAAGCTTTAATTGTGATGTAATCTATCGAACAACTCGTACTCTTTTTAAATTGCCAAGACGAGACTTTACATATCTTTTCAAAAATTAATAATCCATGTGTCATCAATGATAAGATATGACTTTTGTATTATGGATTTTGTTAGTAAAACGTGCAACTCGTGAAAGTTGTTGAATTTCAACCTTCCTTAAACAGATATAACTCGAACAAACGATCATCTACTATGATTTATCTAGAATCATTATGTATTGTCTTTCATCTCGAGAAATCTATCTAGTGGCAATTGATAAAAGAATCTTTTGACACTGCACAAGTTTACTTTTCCACCAAAAGTTGTATATTGGTGTGGTTTCAATGTGCCTTGCACCTTTTAATGAGTATTGCTGGAGTTAGGCTTGCATACTCTTCAAGACGTGGTTTTTAAGAGTAACATGAGCAAAATATATGTTGCGTTTTGTATGGTAAAAATTGTCCCAAGAGCTTAAGCTGTTAAGAAATGGACCGAAGTACGTTTAACAAGCTCCCCATGTAATACCGACTTGCACGTGGAGATGCAACTGTCCATTAGATAAAGCAATGCAAAATACGCATTGGAGTAGTAGAATGCAATCGGGACCAAATGCAAGTCGGGATTAAGGTGTTTGAAAATGGCAATAATTCTAAAACCACATAGAAACACACAAACTCTCTCACATCACATGTGGGCCCCCACACACATTGGAGTTGTGTAGTGTGTGTGGACCTACAAGCGATGTGAGTGAGTTTGTGTAAGTGTGTGTGGTTGTAGCAAAACTCTTGAAAATTGACCCAACAACACATAGCATGCTATTCAGCAGCGACAACCGCACACGTTTTTTTTGGGGACAAGTTGAGAAGACCCCACATATACGCAGTGTATTACTGATGCAATCAAATATCGATAGAGAACTAAAGATTAAAAAAAGAGGAGCAAACCCCATTCAAGGGGATAAACCCCCAAGAGTAGAGAGAGAACTAAGTCTCAATCAATATTTCCGTGTTCTTAATAATCAAAAGCTACCAACATAAGAGACCAACACCCCTATTTATAGACCCGAGGACTCTACTAACACTAAAGACACTAAAAGACAAACGACCCTATATTCTATTGCATCAACTACCCCCTAGCGATATTTAGTTCGATGAATGTGAGCATTAGTGTAGTTATTCACATGAATACAGTTTTTACATTCTTTTTTCCACAATTGATTATTTCACATGTCGTGTTCGATGTAAAGTTACATATTTTCTTACTAAAAGTTGAATTGTTTTCTTGTGTTCAAAACTTGGATAGTGTAAGACTATTAGAATTTTAACCTTTGTTGAAACTCCATAATAGTCAATAGAACAAAGATTAGTGCTAAAAATTACAAATCTATAATATATCATTGGAAAAGTAGCGAAATGTATAAAAGAAAATATCACTTCTTTTTGCCTTTTTGGCAATTTTATTGTTGGAAATTGACCTCTCTAACTTGTTGCTTCTAGATTGGTGCTTCAAAACTTGTCCGTTCAACTTCTTGACTTTCGTATGAGGCCTAGGGAGAGTTTTTGCAAGAAAGTAGTTTTAGAATGTAGAAAATCCTAATGCAAAATCCCAACCTTTTATGGCACCTAAGTTGCGCGAAGCGGGAACGGGAATGGAAGTGGGAGCGGGATTGGGAGTGAGGGTATTTAGAAGTTCCAAAGTTAGGGTCGCCAAAAGGAGCATGTATATAGGCATTTATCGTATATAAACATGAGAGAAATAAGATGGCCCATTATAGTTTTTTATATCAAATTTGTGGACTAAACACATAGATAAGTCTAATGCGAGACGAGAGTCCTGATATAACTAAGAATCCTATGCTTTCTTCGGAATACAACTTGTATGAGTATTTTCAAACATTGTATCTTGATTGCATAATGCATATTGAAATAGTCTGCGATTGGTTTAAGTTCTTTGGATTTGTATTTGATATGTGACATTTATTTCACTAGTGTTTTGCTTTTATATCTTAATAATTTACATTTCAATAATTTTTTCCTCTATTGGACTATAGATGAATAAAACCATAAATTCCTTTTTTGTCCCCAGAACCAATTCCTGCATTTCATGGAATGACATGCCAGAAGTCTAATTTATGTATGCGATGTCTCACGTCTCCTGTCTATGCAATATAAGCCCTTGCGATTCTGTAACGACTGATTATGGATAGTTGCCCTTATGACGGCTATTGTAACCGTCTGTTATATTGGGTTTTTTGTTCACGTTGTGCATTCAACCACAAAATCCATTGACCACTCGAATTGTTTTTGTCTGGCCTAATTGAGAAATGGCCAATCAAATTGTTTTTGCCTTAAGTAACAGAAAATGGTGCATTTTAAAACCGTTCTCTCTCCTTTTTTTTCCTTGGTAGCTTCTTCTGTCATCATCGACGAACCACTTTCTCCATTCTTCTACGTCTGATGTCACTATCTGTATTCTGTGTACCACCTGTTCCTCCTACCTCTGCTTCCCTCCTTGTTCTTTTTTTGTGTTCTTCACTCTACTTTGGTCTTCCTTTCCCGGAAAATTGAACACACCGCTGCCGATGATCAGCCCTCCTCAGCCGAACTGCCATCGTTCCCATCTTCACTAGCCTCAGCCATGGTAAGTAACTAACATATTTTTGGTCCTGCCTTCCTATAGAAGTCACCTCTTTCTCTTCTTCTGCTCGTTTCTGTCTATTTCTTCTTATGTGTCCTATGGTGTTCTTCAAACCCCTTCCACCCACACTATGGCAGCTTGCACTGCACTACCCACCGCACCCAAAATCTCATGTTTTGACAATACATCCATGCATCTCGAACCTTTTGTTCTTTTCATAAAGCCTATTGTATTTTCTTTTCACTCGAATGATCTCGTGAGAGTGGGGATGTAGTGGCTTTGAACTGTGCTTATGACTTTCATCATTTTTTGGAGATTTTCATCATTTTTTTTTATGTTGTCTCAATCTTTACTCTTTTGCAGGCTTCTGTCTTCGTGTGGCGAGTATTTGTCAAGTCATGCTGTCACCTAATGGTTCAGAGCATGTTCTAGCCGGTATTTCATCTCGAACACTTCCCATTTTTTAGTTCAAACATGGTCATACTTGGGGTCATGATCTATCTATGTGGGGCTAGAAGATTCATAAACAGATGCTGTGTCATTTATTGATTTTCGATGACTCTTTGATTGTCATTCTGACTCTTGATGGTTTTGAACGTGGGCTTCTAGTGACATGCCTTCTTACTTAAAAATTGCAACTGTCCTTGAGGGTCTTAGAAACGGCTTGATTAACTTCTGCCTACTGTTCGAACTGAGATTCTACTTAAACAAACTTGGCAAACAAAAAAAACTTATAGGGAGGAGACAGAGAGTGGGAGAGAGGGAATGAGAAACAAGAGCTGATTTTTTGCTCATTTTGCACATAATGATATCATTTCCTTATATTTGACACCCTCCTTTGTCATAAAAGAGGAAACATGTGTTTAAAGTAGTTTTTTAAATACAAACCATAAATGACCGACAAAAGATCTTGACCGCTATTGAGGGGCTCGAATCGTCCCAGGTTGAGGATGAGTCACATCATCACCAAATATAATTGTAACCAGATCAATTAGAAGGTGAATTTTCTTCTCATGGGGATCCACATTAAATAACATAGTGTTCCTTCTCCCAGGTCCTGGATGATCTCCATAGGAGATTCTTGCACTCTCTTGGAACGGGTTTCCGTTAGACATTGTATCCCACTGGTTGACAAAAGGAAATAAACCCCCGAAGTTAATTCTCATGGTTTGTCACATTTTAACAAGAGATAGATGTAACGTTCAAATGAGGAGAAATAATTCAAGTGTCGCAAACCTGGGATCGCGTCTTTGTCTTACTGAGGAAATCAAACAAAGCTTGATATGGCAGTGGGAGCTGAAGGGAGGTAGCAGCACTGACAATCAAATGTCCAGGTTTGTATTGTACTATTGTTCCGTGTGATCTCCAAGCATTCATGTTGATTTCCTTATTTTGGTGGTTTGCTATTTAGTTTTTGCCCTTGCATTATATGTAATTTCCTTTTCAGCCTAGTCTATGTCCACAACTGACGCAACTCTGTACTGACGCCTTAACTACTGCTTAATTAACGGCTAAGTGATTACACCAATTCTTTTTATAGAAATAAGTAACCACCCTTTTTGCATTCATTTTAGTTGCATTCCTAATTGTCAGTGTCGATAACATACAAACCTGCTTTGAAATCAATCCAACTCCATTCAAACAGATTGAGAATTGCAGAATTTTGTTAACTTTGTCATAAAATACTCTCTCAGCACCTGAGATGCACAAGAAGTAATGATATACATGGATCTTTCATTCTGGCTAAAGTACCCATGTCGATGTGTCCGAAACCCGTATCTATTTTGACACTCGGAATCCTCTACTTGTTATCATATTTACAGAAAAATTAATGTCAAATTAACCAGAAAAGCAATATTTCTAGTCTCACATGGACAAGAAAAAGCAAAAACATATTTTTCTTAAACCCTTATTTTTTAAATACATTTCTAAATATAATTTATGGTACATAATCTGAAAAAATTAGGCAATATATACTAAAAACAAGTGTTCAGGACATGTCCCCGTACCCATACCCAATTTGGGAACACATATCTGAGTATTCTAAGATTTAAGTTTAGGAAGGTCCGATGCTTGGACTTGCACCTGCACCCAATACTCACCTGAGCCCACGTAAGATAGCTTGTAGTAGGTATCTTGCATGCATGGTACCCAATCGGTAAATGGTGCCTTATGCGGATGCGGTTTGTATGTGGTTTATAGATGTGCTCAATATCACCAGCTTTGAAAGTTTAAATCTATTGCTTGCTTCCACAAATGTGGTGCGAGCTCCATAGGAGATGTCATGTCCATGTGTTCGTCCCTAGATGCAAGATGATCTGGAAACTCAAATGACCATAGTTTGGGAATCTGAAAAGAAAGAGTCAGGTTGTAGATAACGCATAAATCATAAAGCACATAGCTTGGGATTCTTGCAACCAATAGTTGTTGAAGTTCAATGACCACTAGTTGTTGAGTCCTTTCTTGATCACTACTTTCCTGCACCTTAAATGGCTCTCTTTCGTATGTTGTGCAATATGTTCGCGTAAATTGCTGATTGTCAATTATAAGTACGCGTGTAAGCCTTTTCCTTCTCTATCTTATATCCTTGCTCTTGTTGTTTGCAGCTCCATTGAGGGTTCAAGGAGGGATAAAGAAGGCAACAGCAGTGAATCAGGCAAAGCCATTGACTGGAGAAAAGAAAGCAACCAACCAGACACCTTTGGAAGTTCAAGGCGATGAGAAAATGGTGGGTCCGACTGAACCAACAATGGTGGTGATGAAATTCCCTCGTTGACCACTACTGCCTTGGGTTACCGAAATGAAAGCGAAATTGCTCGTTTCGGGAAACTCGATGAGTTGGGAACACGTGTGTTTTGGAAATCTTCAATGTGCCAGGTTGTGTTCAAGAAAGTCTCCAATGCTCAGGTAGCATATAATAAAGCTTTTTTTTGCAACATGAATGTAAAGATGGATCAGGTGAAGCAAGCAAGCTGGTTGAGGAAGAGTCTCCCTATGCGATTCCAAAATTAAAGTCCGCCCTAAAGAAGTCGCCAGATGATGAATGGGTCAATTGACAATATTACCAAAGCTGACAATGCCATCAACAAGAAATATTGTCAAGTGGAGGCTAAGAAAAACGAGAGCAATCAAAGTACTAGTTCCACCACCAATGGCGTCGACATTTCCCCGCAAATGATGATCCTTCTGATGAAATGCAGTGGCATTGTAGCTGATTTGATGAATTCATCTGCATAATGTGCACATGGAGCAATAAATAGGTAACACATAGGTAACTTATTTATAATGATATTGCTCTCTAAATTGGTTAACAAAAGCGGGGTGGGATTCATCCCTTCCTGCTTGCATAGCGTGGTGTTTATCCTCCTAAATTAGCCTGTCAATCTAGCTTTGGAGAGGTTATTCTTTCTAGTTTCTACTTCTATTACTCGTCCTGATCTGAGCAGTTATCTGAATTGTTAGTGAAGGCCAAAACCTTTTTTTCCCCGTCTTATAACACTGAAAACAAATTTTCTCTCTCTACGCCCTTCTATAATCCAAGTTATACTCCCCGTAATCTAGCTTTTGGTGGATAAAATTGGAAAATTTTCTGATGGAGAATGAGTTTCTCACAATATTACCATGTCTTAGTTTAGTTTTCTTCGTTTGATATCTTAGATTCTATCTCAAACATTTGTCTCCTCAACTAAGTAGCTGGTTGATTTTTTTAGTAAGTCCCACCATTTTGCATTTTTTGATTTTTACTTTACGACTCTCAATGGTGACTAGAAATTTTGGATATTTACTTGCATTCATCTCTTTTTTATATTCATGAGGGTGACTTAGTCATTTGCTTTCCTTTATAAGGGTTGTATTTTTTTAGTTATGTTGTATTCTCTCTTTTTTATGCTAAGTAGTAAGACTTACATGGTAATAGTTACAATAACGACATACTCCATCAATCATGTGAGGTCCGCAACCACTAAATCAGGCCCAATATATTAGAATCCAACAATAGCCCCATATTGGGCAGAAATAAATTAGGAAACACTCTTGTATAGGAGAATTAGTTCTTGCCTTCGGCAAGATTTGACCCCTTGACCTCTCAGTTGAGAGTGTACAAGGGTGACCAACCAGGCTTAGCGCTATTTGGCTAACTCTCTCTATACTTTGATGAATGGAATGCAGCCACTTATTACTGCGTCTCTTGTTTGACAATATGTAAACCATCTCACATCTCCCTGCCAAACCAATCCTGTATTCCCAATGTTGCAACCTCTATTATTATTTTTGTAAGGCCTAGACCAGCATTTTGCAGTATTGTTCACTTTGGACTACATTTGCATGGCTTTAAAACACCAATTATGCCAGGGGCGAGGAATCTGAATTTGATGAAGTTCATAATACATTTTGTGTGGAGAGATGTAAGCTCATAAATATAGTTTGTAACTCTTTACTTTTTCACATTATGGGTCAAAGCTTGAAAGTCACTTGAATTGGATGAAGTTTTATTGAAACAATGGAATCTGAATTTGATCTGTAGTTTCTAATAAGTGTCCAAAACGGGTTGGCAGCCTTAGAAAGATGAACTTTGCTACAGATTTAATTTACTCACTATACAGTTCTAGTTTTAAAACGCTGTCTAAGCATGTCAAATCACATCCGATGGTCCTTTCTTTCTTCAAGGTATCATTGAATGTTGAAGAAGTCCACAGTTTTGAAACAAGGGGAGTACTTTTTCCTATTTCAATAGATATGACATACCGTTATACTGAGAATATACCTCCTCGACCCCTCTGCATACATCGTATAAGAGTTACTTTGCATAGTTGTTATATATGTCGCTTTTGTTTGCCTTTACCTCGTTTTTGTATTTTCCGTCACTAGTCAAGTCAGGGACATGCACGTTTTCCGCAATGCATATTTGAAGAATTTATTTTACTGCCCCTTGTTTTCTGGCGAAGGTCAGCTTGCTGTAGACACAGCTGGAGGAAACTTCACTCTTCATGTCCTGAACATACTAGTACGAGAGGTAAGCCTAGATATGGAGGAGTCTGCCTAATTTTTTCCCCCAAAGTTAGTAATATTGGTGTCCTTACGTGATTTTGGTGATTTTAGGACATTTTCGAAAAAATACTGTCAGTTGTTTAGACAAGTCCTTTAGCTGTCTGCATTCTCTCTGTTGTTGGCCCGGTTGCAATCGTAGATGTGTCAAGCTGGTTACTTTGGCAGTGGTGTTTTAAGATACGAGGCATGATCTGATTCTCTCTCTCTCTCTCTCTCTCTCTCTCTCTCTCTCTCTCTCCATTTCCTAATCTTTGAACTGACTTTTCTGTGATGAACTTTTGTTACAAGCTTCTAATTGAGATACTTTTCCTTTCTGTTTTGCTAGTTGGAATGGCTTTTATTTAATTACCTCTCTTTCCTCATATTGTTACTGATTTGGGAAATGATTGTAGAAGAAAGGACCTCTAGGGTTGCTCCCAATGGTCGCAGCAAGCGGATGAGAGTTTCAACAAATCAGACTGTTATCAATAGTGATGTTTACATGAACCTGGAGGTTTCTAGCGGTTCTATGGTAATAGTTGAGATTTTCTTTATACTTGCGTGATGTGCATTTTGCTTATGTCCTAGGTTGGCCCATCATCTTGTTGAACATGTATTTTCTTTTTCTTTTTTTGGTGCAACGGAATATCATACTATTAAGCAACAAAGGAAACAGAGATCATAGGGATCAGAGTTTGATACATCACCAGAATCTAAATTAAAGTAAACGAAAAGCTGCACCAAGGTTAAGCAGAAGGGCTAGTCAAGAACACTAGCAAGGTTCAGGCAGTCAGCAAGGACAAATTCCCTCGTGGATGGGGGAATTTGCACTGTGTCTAAAAGATCATCAACTTGTTTGGCACCCAAGCGAGCAAGATTATCAGCACTATGTATTTATTATTTTTCTTGTTTGCTTGTGGCAACTGGCTGAGTACCTTCTTTCAGCTAATAAGAACAATAAATAAAGAAGTTAACAGTTCTTGAGTTATATTCTATAGTTTCCACATCTGGGAGTTACGAGGGCATCCAATGGTGTCCAATCAAAATTTAAACATGGTAGAAATTTGCAATTTAAAGATTGTTATAAATCTTTTTTGGCTAAAGTCTTGCTGCGTGATTTTTAAAAGGTGATTAATAGTTAAGAGGGAATTTTTGTTCAATTTCTTTTACGGTTTTTTCCCGGAAACTTTGCATGTGGAAAGTATGCTAATGGTGTCTGATTCATCTTAGGTTTGGGAAAACTGAAGAGGGGTATTATGTTAAACGGAAATGAAATCGTGTACTGTTATCTTTTGCAGGCTTCTTTTACGATGTGCTGAGTATTTGTTTTCAAATTCGAATACAGTTTCAGAGCATGTTCTAAGTTCATGCTGTAAGGAATCATTGCTGTAAAGACTGGCATTGGTGGAGCTATTGTGAAGTGATGGTGTCGAGCTTACCTGTGCCCATTTTTTATCTCAAACACTTACGAGGTTAGTTTCAACATGATTGCTACTTGCTAGTTGCTGTCATGCTTTATATAGTAGCAGAAGCATCTTCCAAAAGCACAGCTGCTTAGGTGGGCAAATTGGTTTTCAAATTGGAGTTTTGATGCAGTCCACAAGGACTCCCATATTTGTTTTCTGGTCATCAAGAAATAATCGGTGTATTCCTAATTCTGATGGCTCCCTGACTTGGCATAAAACATATCATACCTTGTTTCTTATGGAAGATTTTTTCCCCAGCAAACCCCAAGTATGTCATGGAACTATAGGATTTCATATTCATGGTCCTATAGGATTCCTAGATTAGAAGAGGCATCATGGCATATTTGTCGTTTAATATTGGTTTTGTCACATTTAGGATTGCTTGGACTCTTGATTTTACTGAACATGGGCTTATAGTGAAGTGCATTCTTCATTCTAAGTAGTTCTCTCTTTTTGTGAGGTTGTTTTGGAGAAGATGGTAATATGTTCTTTTAGTTGATAATGTAAGTTCCTTGTTTCTTTTCATCACAGAATAGGGTTGGCTTGGTTGCACCATTCAAGCTATAGCAAGGCATAAGTCAATGCGAAAGCAGTAGTCCTACTACGTACAAAATGGATTCTAGAAAAATGCAGGCTGAAATTGACCAACCAAATGTCATCTTTATACAGGCAGAAATAAGTGCCAATACTTGACCCAATCTGGAGCGAACTGAAAGTTGACTTTACACGCGCAACGAAAAAATAGTTGAACTTGAAATTTTAGGTAGTTTTTTTCTACACATATATGAGAATTTTTAGAGTTTTTGTACGCCTAAGGCCTTGAAGGGCCCATTCCATAGAACTTTTGCTCTTTCTGGAAATCCTATAATTTTCAATTTATGGAAATGATATGGCTTGGATCTTCCATTCAAGCCCCAATACCAATCTACTTACAATATCAAAGATACATTCTAGACGAGTTTTTACACCAATCTTTTTTTGTTAATTGAATTTGTTACGTATCAATGGTGTTTAGGAGAACATTCCGATCGAGGAAGTCTTCAAGCAGCTAAAATGTACGAGGGAAGGTTTGTCCGCAGAGAAAGGAGAGAAGAGACTCCAAATCTTTGGCGTCTTAGACTTCTTTATTTCTAATTGAAATTTTGAGCACTATACTTTTTTTATGCTGAACTGTTTGATGAAATTCCTAACAGGAGAGCAACCTTCTCAAGTTCTTGGGTTTTATGTGGAATCCTCTGTCATGGGTCATGGATCATGGAGTCTGCTGCCATTATGGCTATTGCTTTGGCAAATGGAGGGGTACTACACAATTCATCTCTCTCTCTCTCTCTAAATGAAGAGTTGAATTGTACAGGGCAAGCATCCGGATTGGCAATATTGACGAGGCTTGGCATGGGCACCGACATGTACCCATCATCCTCCCTTCTTGGCGTGGGCCCAACATTTCATGTTTAGGAATAAAGAGGGTGGAATCATGTTGATACGTGGAAATAGAAATGTAACAATTGTTTTGAATAGCTAGATTTGCTTGGATCAGTGCTCTTCTTTTTCTTAGCTAGATTTGCTGTTCCTTGCTATGTTGGTGTTCTTCAATTAGCTGATTAGGGTTAACACCACCATTGCATTTTGTCAATCATTTCATCAAGTGAATCGATTTGGCTAACAGGAAAGAGTGTTGCTAATGCCAAAACTGTTTTTGTTTGTACCAAAATTCTAGTGCATAAAAGTCTTGTACATTGCACATGGTACATGGTACAAGACTTTTATGCATATGGTACAAGACTTTTATGCACTATAGTTTTGGCACAAACGAAAACAATTTTGGGATTATCATTTCCCGGAAAGGGAAAATGGGAAGAAATGGTTTGGCTAGACTTGTATGCGTGGGTGAAATTGTGCTTTAGGCAACATAACAGTTCGGGAGTACATGGATAAACAAGGATATCGAACCTAAGAATCTGTGAAACAAATTACAATAGCACGGAAACTTAATTTCTAAATTAAGTGCAGTGGTTTTGTTCTTCTATTCTTGCTATCAGCTAAATTTAAACGTCAATTTCCAGAGATTTGTCATTTGCAGTATCATATACAGTGGTGATTGGAAGCCTAGAATTTGAGTGGTATTGATGTTTTTTGAGTGTAAGCTTACATTTAAAATCAAGATACAGGTCGGATCGTGGTTGCCCGATCAATGACTTCTGTTGTGTATCATAGTTTAGAGAATCTAGGGTTTAGATTTTTGTTGGTTCAAGAGTGTTGCTGCATTTTGTGTTTTCGAACAATTATTAGTTATGATCATTGCCCAACTTTGTTTCTGGGCATCGATGGTTGAATTGCGGGACGTCTGTTACTTGAGATGCACAATAGTCCTTGAGGCAAGATGAACAGGGCTGAGTGCAATCAGAAAGTCTGGGGACCAGTCCACCGCATGCCTCAAAAAAATACAGAAAAATATTTATAAATTTCAAAATAATATTTCATGGGACTCTGTAAAAAATCAGCTCCAACGGATATCGGTAGGTATATTTTTCGAAAATCGTAGGAATGAAACTGTTTAGTTTTGCAGTTTCATCCGTATAAATTCAAAAAATATATCTACCGATATCCGTTGAAGCTGATTTTTTACAAAGTTTCGTAAAATATTATTTTAAAATTTATGAATATTTTTCTGTATTTTTTTGGAGCTCGAAGTGGGCTCCAATATACGTGTGGTGGACCAGTCACCGCGAATTGCATGCGGTGACCGTAGTCATGCTCGAGTGCAATTTTGTTCACCCACCTTAAAAGAGGGTGAACATTACCCTCTCTTATTGGTTGAAATGGTGTGGGTCTCACTCCTGCAATACACTTTTTGATAAGCATGACATTACTTTGTGGTGGGATCTACACTATTTCAATTAATAAAAAACTCAACTCAACAGGGCTTGATCATGGGGCGCTGATCTTAAAATTAAGGAGCTTTTTAAAATTGAAGTTGATCAAAACTTATATTTGCTCGGTATATCACAAGAACGGTTGAGTGGGTTACATATGTCATTGCCAAAGGGCTTGTAGCTCAATGGTATTTTCTGGTCTTTCCACAAGGGAGGTCAGGGTTTGAGCCCCGTCGAAGTCGTTTGTGGTTTCAGGTTATGGACAACATCTAAATCCTTTGTGGATATTTTTTGAAAGGCAAATCCTTTGTTGATTAACTTAATTACTAACTCCCCATCCTCGCTGATGTATAACGTGTGGCCAAAAAAAAAAGGGGCTCCATATGTCATCTATTGAAAAGAAGATCGCATGAAAGATTGGTTATGCTAATGTATTCTACTTTTGCTACTATAAATCCAAAAAGAGGATACGGTTTTTTTTTTTTTTTTTTGGGGTAAGAGGATACGTTTATGTGTATTAATAATAGTTTTTAACTTTTTATGATAATCACTGCTTTAGGGGATTTTATCTAGTTTCTAGATTGAGTTAGTACTATTATTATTCTTTTACTCGCAAAAGTAATTAAGGGGCCCAAACTTTGAAAATTCTTCGAGCCCCGAAAATATCAAGACGGCGTGGTGTGTAAGTATTATGGACCTGAAGATGACACCAATTATTTAGATAGATTTAAAGTTATTGAACGATCAATTCAGCTTTTTTTTTAATTACCCAAAAAATAAAATCAGCTATTTTTTCGTAGGTAATAATTCAGTGTCCCCTGTAGAATTCAGAAACATTTTTCCAGGTATATGGACCATTGCTTTTAATGTGTAACATTCTCCTTTAAAAATTGAGCGCAACATGTTGAATAGTGATGTCTTCTTGAAATCTCCTTGTTTTACTTATGGAGATCGATTTTTAACAAACATATTTGGAACTAGTACACTCAATTAAAGGCGTATCAAATACTCCTGTATACATTGTTTGTAAATCCGTGCAATGCTGTAACTAACGCGTTAAGTATCCCGCATGGCTAGGGAGTACGTTCGCAAGAATGAAACGCGAAGGAATTGACGGGGGCACAAACAAGCGGCGGAGCATTTGGGATATAGTACTACCTACTCCGACCTTGGGAATCCTGCGCAGCAATAAAATTGTCATCACAGTGATCCACAGAATATGAACACATATAAAGGCCCGTAAGAATCCACCCGTGATAGCCCTTAGTCGGTAAGCCCTTTGTGGTCGAAGCTCGAGTCCATGGATAAGTCCTTTGTGGCTCTGGCAAAGTGTAAATGAGTACTAAAGTAAGATTGTACTTACGGCCCGTTTGGATGAAGGATTTGTTTTGGGTGGATTTGTAATGAGGGGGGATTTGAAGGTGGATATGTAATGAGGGGTGATATGTTAAGAAGGGTGGGCCCACCTCTTAAGAATTGTGGATTTATAATGAGATGTTTGGATGATTTTTTGAGAAGAGAGATTTGAAGGGTGGATATGATGGGATAAAGTGTAGAATGACTCAATTGCCCCCTTTAGTTATTTAATGGACAAAAATGTTAATTTTATTATAATTAAAATAAATGCATATTTATTATTAATTGGGGGATAAAAATAAATTTATTAAATCTTAAAAATGTTTAAACCTCATTTATGATTTTTTAATTTTTTTTCGGGAAAAAAAATATAAAACTGATTGTAAGCATGTGATTTGAAGAAAAAGAAAACTACTACGTGTATGGTATATCAAAGGGGTGGTATCCCAGCCAATGGATCAAAGCCCATTGATAAGAAAAAGAAAGATAACGATTGTATAGGATTAAAACCCAATATTCATTCCCAATTCCAGATCTAAAACCACGACCCCAACCCAGTGACCCACAGATTTACCGAAGATCAGCAGCTCCGGCGACGAGCGGTAATCTTCTTTGTCTTCTCCTCTCTCTCTCTCTCTCTCTCTCTCTCTCTCCGGTCTGGTTTGAACAGATGGAGTCGTGATACAAGATAAAAGGCAAGGGCAAAACAGTCTATATCGCCCCCGCTTCACCAACGACAGGGGGCACCCTGTCGTTACCAAATCCGGGAAGAGGTGGAGAAGAATCAGGGAAGAGGTGGAGAAGAATCTGGGAGAGACTCAAATCCCCCTTCCCATTTTCACTCCCAAACACCGGATTTGAGTGGGACCAGGAGATCATATCCGGGCGGCTCCAAATCCGGCCTCCAACTCCGGCATCCAAACAGGCCGTTAGAGACAAAAGGAATCCACCCGTATTTGCAACCATTATGTTGTAGTACGCGTAGGGGTTGGTATCAGCAAGTACTGTACAGCTTTCCTGGCTACGTGTCCGTCCGAAGACTCTGAACTGTCTTGCCAAACACCGCCCAGCGGGTTCACCCCAACTTGAAATGCCATTGCCACAATCAGTGAAGCTACAACCATAAACGTATCCCTTCTCTTACTCAGCCACTTAGGCTCCTGCTCCTCAACCTCAACCCCACCCTCAACAATAGTCTGTTCGCGCTCAAGCTCCTCAACCTCAACCCCGACCTCTACAATAGTCTGTGCTCGCCTTTTGGCCCCGGCGTTAAGTGAGATCTCTTGAATCTCCGAACCTGTTGGATTTCCTCCGGATCGCAAATGAATATCCAGCGCCGTTCGCCCACAATTATTTTTTGCATTCACCTCTATTTTGCTGCTGCTTGAACAATCAGTGTGTGTATGCAAGTTTAAGAAAAAAAGCCTTAGGCTTGTGAGACGTGGATTCTTGGTGAGAGTTTGTGTATAAGGCATAAGGGGTTGGGGTTGGGTCTTCAAATTCAAGTGTTCACTTGTAACTAATTCTCTCATAGTGAAGAACGGGACCTTCTTGGTGGAAGTAGGCCGATTTTGGTCAAACCACGTAAATCTTGCATGTTCTGATCTTTGTGTTGTTTTTCGTTAAACTTTATTTTTGCTTGTGATTGTGGGTTCTTTCGGAATCTCGGCACTCTCTTGCTTCCGCCATTTCTCAACAAATACTTCATCCGTCATATAATTAACGTCACTTTTCGAATTAGAAAGGGTTTTTAGATATACCATCATCTTGATCCAAATCGATTTTCAAAAGAGTTTGCCAAGTAGTCCAGTGGTACGGAGAATAAAGTTGATTGGATTTCACTAATAATCACGTGATCGAACAGCATAAGTTTTTTTTTTACCAATTTGATGTAGTGTGATTCAGAGGATGAACTGTAGAACAAAATATTTCTCGATCGCGTGGTTATAAATGCTTGAGTAACTTGTCTTCTAGTACAAGTAACGTCCTCGGCTCATTCTATAAAGTGACTAGTTCAGTTCGCAACTATGGTATCTCCAAATGCCTTACCGAGGTGAACTACAACCCCATAGTGCGTTTGCTGCACTAGACCCAAGTCCTCTAGTCAGTAAGTATCATACCGGTGTTGAAATAGAACATGGAATTGGTAATCTAGACATGCATACAAAATATATATTATAATAAATCCAAAATACACTGGTACTAGTACATATAGTTCAACTAAAGGAAAAGATATGCTTGTTGGTACGAGATTATCAACTTTGATTTCGTGAATAAATTACTATAGTTTTTTCACACTAGTTTTAAAGACCAAAAAAGACTAGCTATATTTAGGAAAGTACTTAGTAGTAGTATTTTATTAAAAAATCAATTCATTCTACAAATAAATAATATGAGACCAATGGAGTATTGATATGCTCATATGCATATGAAAGGACGGTTAATAAATAAAGTTCAATAATATGCCATAAAAAATGCAACCAGGACCAATGGACATATATACCTCCAATCGTTTTTCAAAAACAACCAGATGCAATATGGTATTCCGGCCACCACTATCAGCATCATTAACAAATTCGGGATCTGGAATCATGTCTAGTAGTAGTACTAGACATGGAAACTGATAGTACTTTACACATGAGTGTAAGAGGGTGTCATCTTGATCCACCTTAACTTGAGCTCTATGGGAGTTGGTTTGAACCAACTCTTTTAAGACTTCAACCTAACCTTTGATTGCTGCGATGTGAAGAGGGTAATTACCATCTTGATCCCAAGCTAGGCACATCTCAAGGCTAACCTTCACTAAAGCTTTCACAATATCTATGTGCCCCTTAGCGGATGCTACGTGAAAGGCCGCCCCAAATTCCGTATCTACAAATTCAGCAAGATTTGGTTTAATTTCTAGAAGTTGTAGAGCAAATTATGTGTTCCCAGTTGATATAGCCATGTGAAGAGGATTTTTCCCTTTGAAATTTCCCACCAAAACTCTATCCAAAATGGAAACATCTTTTGTGTCTTAGATTTCTTTATTTCTAATTGGAATTTGAGCGTTATACTTTTTTGGATGCTGAACTATTTGATGAATTTCCTAATAGGAGAGCAAGCTTCTCAAGTTTTGCATAAGCAATGATGCTCTCCTCTTCAGAGGCGGGGGAGCTGCTGTCCCTTTAAGAGGCAGCAGCCTGCTGTCCTGGCCGAATGATCTTCGGAGATCTTAATTTACTCTCCTTCTTCTCTCTGTACCAAACCAATTAGGGTTTCTGGTTTGGGGTGGAGGAGACATCTCCTCCTCGTCCCCCCGGCACCTCCTCCCCTCCCCCCGCCCCCATTCTTTTTTCTTTCTTTCCCCTTTCCCTAGGGTTGTAGAGCGTCATGGAGGGGCTTCTTGACATAGCATCATCTGGATCCGAATAATCTATTCTAGAGTCCGGTTCCCCTAAGGGATCCCGCACGGGCTTACCGTGCGGGACTCCCCTTTCCCAATCAAATTGCGACGATCCGAGCCGCTCAAAGTGATCAGAACGTGATTTTAAGGGTACCCGCGAGAAATCAGCAAAAAAAATGATCGGGAAGAGCTTGATCCGAACAGTTTTTTGTTGAACGGTTCAGTAAAAAACTTCTCGGATCAAGCCCTTCCCGATAATTTTTTTTGATTATTTCTCGCGGGTACCCTTAAAATCACGTTCTGAACACATTGAGCGGCTCGGATCGTTGCAATTCGATCGGGAAAGGGGAGTCCCGCACGGTAAGCCCGTGCGGGATCCCTCATTGGATATAAAGTGATCTATTCTAATATATCCCCGATTAGTTCATTGGTACAGAAAACAAAGTTGATCAGATTTGCCCATCAGATTTCACTAACCAAGTGATCAAACAAAACAAGTTTTTCTTAGAAAATATTTGATGATTAGTATTGGAACCGTAAGACCATATCTCTCTCGATATATATTTATAAATGTCTGGTTAACCTCATTTTTAGAACCTAGTAAAGTGCTTGATGCGTTCTATAAAGCGACCAATTCTGATAGCAATTATGGTGTCCCAAAATGCGTTACCAAGGGGAACTACAACCCTATAATGCGTTTGCAGGCTCCGTTCCGTTTTATCAAATAAGTACTTAAAAAATAAGGACTTATTTTCAAACTTAAAAATAATGGACTTACAAAAATAAATTTTTTAATTTTTTTCGCAGGGTTTGATAAATCTCATCGAAATCTATCAAATAAGATCCATATTGCATATTTTTTTATTTCAGTAAGGCTACCATTTTTAAGCTTGAAAATTGCAAATAAGTACTTATTTTTTAAGGACCCAATCCGGAACGGGGCCGGGACCTCAAGTCCACATACGTGTGTTGCCTGGTATGTTTTGTACTGTACTGGCACTTAGACAACACATGTATGTGGTGACTTGAACCGTCTTATACACCAGATTGTATCAACTTCTATGTAATATATATATATATATATATATATATATATAGAGAGAGAGAGAGAGAGAGAGAGAGATTGGTTTATCAACAACTATGCCGTACAAGATACTTTTGAATAAAGTGAAATTGGTTTACATGCTATAAAGAGTATCTATTGAATCGGCAAAGATACTTAGAATGCAAGGTGTAGTAAGCATAAAATCATTTCAATTTGAGTATAGAGTTACTCGATATTGGGTGAGGCACTCAATGTGTGGGTTGTTTCTTGCTCCTGTGTCTTGGAACACGAGAGATGAAGAGAAGTTTAGACATTGTTTGTGTCATGTCATAAACTACGAAAATTATTTTGTTGAATTCTGAATTAATTTCAGAATTGTGGGAGAAACAATATTTATAATTTTCACAATATTACGTGTTGCACTATGGGAGATGTTCAACTATACTTAAAGAATAAAGTATGGTGATATGAGTATCCAATTTAAAGTTTAAGAATCCAAAGGCGGATTTAATTATACAATTGGAGTGCAATAATGATTTGGAAATCCTTATGCGTGTATAGCAAGGTCTACGATCGATGGAGTCTGATCAACTCATTGTATTAGAGAAAGAGGCTAATAAGCAAATGGTTGTGCCATCTCTTAGAGGATGATTTAACGGGGTCCAATTCTATGTCAGGAGTTATAATCTGATGGCCATCAGTAGTTAGAAAAGGCATAGAAGATCACATGTAACGGTAAGTCTCGATATTGTAGACATGGTACCGTTAAACATTTGTTCTCACTAAAGAATGAAACGTCAAAAGAATTTATAAGGGATCCGTCAAGTTGAGTTTTGACTAGAGAACAAATGATCATCGAGGGGAATGAGATTAAAGCCTATTATTTAAAAGTCTCTCTAACAGCAACCCAACCTAGCTAATTGGAGATCCCAAGATCTAAGTTTAACGGGACAACTGAGTTGTATGAGACTTGGAGTATCACTGAGGAGAAATCTCTTCAACTCATTCCTATGGTAAAAACAGTGATGCCTGTAGTGTTTTAGGCTAAGTTTAACTTTTAATGATTCTTGTACCTTGGTAAATCTAAGTGGGGTATAGCAAGATACCCTTAATAAGAGATCACCCATGTGAGCGTGAAGGAGCCGCTTCTGTGAGAATTTTCTAAAGCACTCTCTGGAACCAATCAGTGTTCTAGGGCCAAAATGGGCACAACTGTAAGAACCAACTATGTTCGGAAAGATTTTGTGTAAACTCTATTGTCTTGGTTTATACAAAATGCTGAACAGTTCAAGGTATCGCGTCCACTGATTAGCAAGTAAATTCGATAGTTTTTCACAAGGGAAGGTTCAAAGCCAAAAGCTACCTATCCTATGCAGGAAATTTTCACTTGTACTCTCTCTGTCATTTGCATGGTTTTGCATTGGTAATTGAGTCAATTTCATTCATGTGGGGGATTGTTGAAAAATATTATAGGATATAATATTTTATTTTAAGTGTGAATGAAAATTGTTTTATTTTGGAGTTGCATATTTTCATTGGCACTTGTTCGCCATGGACGGACGCGTCTTTCACAAACAGATGTGCATCTTTCCTTAGTGACTTTTTGTAAAGTTAAGAGTTGGCCTATAAATATTGTTTCCCTCATTCATTTTTATAGGTTGATTTTTTTTTTTTTTTCATTCAAGCGCATTCATATGAGAGAGTTACAAACATAGGATAGTTTGCCAGGCCCTCTAATTGAAGTGCTGCTTTGGGGAGATTCCAATCAAGTAGTGCTGAGAGACAGTCGTCTAATGCAAACCGTGAGCACCGTAACGGGGGCGAAATCTGTCTTAAGTACAGAATGTCACACACTAACACTCGCCTTGATCACCAATTTGTTTCCATCTATTTCCAGGTTTTGAGTTCCGATTTTGTTGCACTCATTATTGGTTTTCATCCCAAAAAGTAAACATATTTTTCCAACATGAAGCTCCCCGTCTTATATCGGCTAATGTAGAAATTTTAGTAGTGCCTATAGTTTCCGTTAAATGTATCGAATTTGGAAGCGTACTTTGACTAGGTGTGAGTTGTGCAATGATCTACACTTTTGGGGGTTTATCATAGAGCTAACTCATGACTTTTGTTGCAGGAGAAGATAATTTCTTCACTTAATCTAAAGTCGTCATCAGGAGAACTGGAGAGCTACAACTTGATGTGGTCCTTGAGGCCTTTTATAGATGATGAAATCATGCATCAAGCTTGGAGACTTGTTGCCTGAGTGACGCAGGGTTTCTCAGCAAGGAGGATGATTCACTTCCCCGAATAACCAACTGTAAAAAAAGAATGCTTTGGCCGATAGCTGTGACTCTTTATTTTTTTAATGCCAGCGGATTGAAGTTGAGAGCAGCTAATTAGAACAAATAGTGTGACGACGTGCGGCAGTCTATTTAATAAAAAAAAAACTTGTTTTTGTTTAATAATTTATTCAATTCACGACGGTATGAGAACCACAAAAGACAGTTTCAATGGATGGTTGTGATGACTTTGGTCCGATGGTTGAGAGATGCTAATTAATTGTTATTTTCTCCAGACTTTTTCCTAGCCCGAAAGTACGATTCTATCATTCCAAAGAAGCTGCAATGAAAGCATATTCTCTCTCTTCCCACAACAATAAAAGGAAAAGTAAATTTTGTCCTCTCTTTGCTATTCCACTCCTACCTTTTCCATTCCATTCTCTCTTCCTATTCCCAACTCTCGGTAATAATTTTACAAAAATGCTACACACACAATCGTTATGTGTGTTGCGTAACAAATTTTGATTTGATCGTTCAAATGTGTTTGGACGGTCCAAATTTTAAGTAAACTATTCGTGCGAATAGTTTATTTATTTCCTCAGTGAATCTGGACCGTTCATTACAATAATGAATCGGTAAAGATCGGTTGTGCAAAGAGTTTTGCACAACCGTTGTGCGTGTAGCACTTTTGGAGTAATTTCTTCTCTATCTCTCCCCCCATAAGTAATTTCACTACCATTTCGGTGTTGTAGTGTAAAAGATCGAGGGTTAAGAATAAATAAATCATGCCTTTTATATATGCAAAAAGAAAATATCGGTGTACCCATTTACCATATATATATATATATATATATATATATATATATATATATATATATATATATATATATATATATATATATATATATATATATTCATTCTTCCAACCTTTTTTTCATGAAGTATCCGAATTTTAGTTTCCCCTAGAAATACAACAACATAGGAGTGTATCTTCTTCTGTGATTTCCAAAGGCCGAAGCTCAAAAAGGTAATAGTAATAAAAACATATTCCTATTTCCAAAGTCAAAGCTCTGTATATATATATAAACTTTGACAACTTTTCCTACTACTCTTCTTTTTTACTACTTTCTCCCCTTCCCTCCACCATCCCCCCCTTCTCTCTTGGTCGGCACCACACCACTGAAAATCACCTAATTAAATCTGCTTCCAAACTACAAGAAATTAAGGTGAGTTGTTCCATTGCTTTCTTTTTAACAGTTGAGCAAATAGGATTTGTCACTCATTTTCTTTTCTTTTTTGGTGTACGTTCTCTGTCCATCCATATATATTTTTTGTTCAAGGAAAGAGTTGGTGCATGGTCCTAAGGGTACATGTACGTACATGGGTACGTAGAATCATCCAAGAGGTGGTGGTCCATCCATATTGGATATCAATTTTAAAATAAAAACAAAAAATTGTTTTTTCTGTAAGTTTTTGCTCTATATGACTATATAGTCCAGATTAGGAGGGAAGAAAACATGCATAACATCTAGGGTTTACCTCTCAATGCCTGGAGCATGGCCAAGCCTCTTCGCATGGACACAGACCAGATAGAGAATAGCCCCAAAATTTATATAAAAATCTATAAATAAAGAAACTCCTCTAATCTCTCTCTCTCTCTCTCTCTCTCTCTCTCTCTCTCTCTCTCTCTCTCTCTCTCTCATATTTTTTGTGTTCTCTGTCAAATATTTTAATTCTTTAACTTTAAGGAAAGTGTTGGAGGGTCCTTTGTAACAGATTGGTGATTTCATTTTTCTCTGTCAAATATATTTTTGATAAACCATGAGCCATTCAATAAAAAGTCTAGGTATATTGTGTGTACACTGTAGTGTATGTCATTAAGGCCCAATCACTACCATTGAATGTACATGGGAAGTGTAATGTGGAAAATTTGAAAACCGACGTAGAAGATGCATAAGAATGTCGTCGTCCTTCCAACTTGGGTATAGTTTTCTTTCTGGGCAAAAATCAATTTTGTTAGTTGGAATTAGTGAGGTTTGAACCCCGGTGAAATACACGAGCTAGAATACATGATACAACTCCATGATACATACCATTTGTCTACCACTCCACTTGCAAAACCTAGATATCGTTATTGATGATGGTTTTTAGGAATTTATTCCTTAATTTCTCAAATTTACTATTCTATTAATTGCTATTCTATTAATTTCTCAAATTTACCATTCTGTTTTAATCCATTTAATATGTGGACCCATAAATGTATTAACAGTTATACTCTTTTGAGAAGAATAATAGTAATGTAGTCTAACTATAAACCCATGTATGACTTCGGCTGTTCAACTACAACCCAGCTGAGCCACATTATTGTTTGGATATTTATTTCCTATTTAAAATTATTGCACTTGCATAAATTAATGGAAATTTCAGTTGGGTTGGAATAGAAACAATATCAATTACAATAATCACACCAAAGATATTTAAACTACCGAATCTTTGCAAGAATTGAAAAGCCTTTTTTGTCCTTTCACATTCCATTCCCCATCATAATATATTGTATGTGCTTGTATTTTTTTGTATGTAAAAAAGGCACAGAGAGGTGAAACAAACGCAGGAGAGAGAGAGAGAGAGAGAGGAGGAGGAGGATGATGATGATGATGATGATGATGATGAAGAAAATGGCTTTGGGATGGAGATTTGTCTTGTTAATGTTAGCTTTGGAGTGCAGTACCACCCATGGCCAAGGAGGTCGGGCACCTGCGATTTTTGATGTAACGAGTTATGGTGCGGTTGCAGATGGCAAGACTGATAATACCATGGTAAGAGATGACGTTTTCCTACTGTATTCGTAATCTGATTTATGACTTAATTATTTGTTTTTTTTTTTTTCTTTGGGCTAATTTTCACAGTTATTTGCATGATCATATAGCATTTTTCCCTCACCCATCTTTTTTTTTTTTTTTGACAAAGATATGTAAAGGATCATTCTCAATAACCTCCTCCAAAGTTTTTTCCCTCAAAGTTTCGAACAATAGGGTGGTGCATAACATCTAGGGTTTACCCCACCAAAGTTTCCCTCAATGAATCTGAGATATTAAGGCTCCGATTGTTTTGATGTAAAATGTTTTACAATGTAAAATATTTTTCAAGAAAACAAACTTCAAATTTTTATTTTTCGATGTTTGGTTGGCACTTGAAAATATTTTCAGAAATCAACAAAATAGTGTAAAGAAAGAGGGGAGGGCTTAAACGATGGAAAGATCTGAGAATATTGAAATTGAACGTGGGTCAGGACTGAGCAGTTAGAAATGCAATAGAAGGCAGCGGGTTCATTTCGGAAAATAACTTACGGAAGATTAAGAGTAAGTCATTTTCATCCAATTGATGGAAAATGTTTTACATATAAAATATTTTCCTAATTTTTTACACAATCAAACACCGGAAAATAGGTAAAACATTTTACCGAAAAACATTTTACGCCCAAACAAACGAGCCTAAGATTCATCTTTTAATTTCCTACATTTCCATGAAAGTTTGCCGAGTGGGTTTCTTTCGGTGGAAATTGTAGTAGATGAGTTGGGGTTTCTGTTTATGGATGACATTATTTTTCTTCTTTTGTATTTGGATGAGCAATCGCACTGATATCACAAAAATAAACATTCGATCTGTTTAATTATCAGGCTTTATTTTTTTTAGGTCTGTCTTAGTTCTACCCATGCACTATTCTAGTGATAGATGTAATTCTATTGCGCGCACTTCATGATTGTGCAAATAGGCGCTTTGAGCATATACACTTTCCAGATTTGATCACGAGGAATCACCAAAATATCAGTTTTCAATTTTTTGTTTTTAAGAAACTAAAAGTAGAAACAGGTTTATGGTTTCATAAAAACAAAAACAAGAAACATGTTTGGTAATATTTGTGTTTCTCGAAATAAAAAAAAAAAACTGGTGAAAACACCTTTTTGTAGTTTTCATAGTTTACAAAAACTCTAAAAAAATTTATGAAAAACAAAAAAGTAGAAACTTGCTACCAAACAAATTTTCTTCATTAGTTTTCCTAAAAGTAAAACCAAAAATCAAAAACTGAAAACAAAAAGATTACCAAACGCAACGCCCCCTTTGCTTTTTACATTCATAGTTTCTAAAGCCGTCGTGAGGATCTTGCAATGTTAACGCAAGTCTTTGTATGATTCCCTTAACGAGCAAGATAATTAAGATAACACTTCGTATCCTTTTTGCCTAATTACTGAATAAGACGGGAAATAAATGAGTTTCTCTCTCTCTTTTTATTATATTCCATCATTTCTCACAAATTGCTCAAACAACCACACTACAAGAGCCTCATCTATTGTGCACCACCTTTTCATCATAATATATATGAATAATCCATATTGTTGATACCTAGATTTGCCCCACCACTCCATAGTCAAATAAAATCGGGGCGCAACACCTATGTTTTAACTCTCAATACATTTTTTTTTTTTATTGTTAATGTTCTAACACAAAAATTTGGATATACATTCATATATAGGCCTTTTTAAGAGCTTGGAGTGGAGCATGCATGTGGAAAGGGAAGAGCAGGGTTGTGATCCCAAAGGGAACATACACGCTGGATTCAGTGATCTTCAGAGGCCCATGCAACGGTCCGATAGTGTTTATCATAAAAGGGATAATTAAGGCCTCCACTGATCCTCGTATGTTCTTTATTGACCATTGGATTGGGTTTCAATACATCGATGGGTTGGTGGTGAAAGGTGGTGGCACTTTGGATGGCCAAGGTCCTTCTGGTTGGCCTTACAATGATTGCTACTCCAACCCTAACTGCAAGCCTCTTCCAGTAGTAAGTTTTTTCTATGCCATTCTTTGTAGTAGTTGATTTTCTTCATTCGTATTCTCCTTTTACAGAAAAGGGGCGACTTTAAAAAGGTGAAACATTCTTTTGTTCCAATTTTTTTTCATAAGTAGTATCTATCATACTCAATTTAAGTTTGAATAATTTCCTTGTAAGTATAATTTTGTTTCTATGAAATTTTAACTATCGTTTCTGCTTCAAGTTAGCCCGTCCATCATTTTCAATTGATGTTTGAAGTGGATGACATATTTTACTACAGGGACCAAATTGAAACAATGAAAACGTAATTTTTTTTTTTCCCATTTACTAGAAGACTTGGGGAGGGGGATGTGTATTTACGGAAATAATTTTCTAGTAGTATTTACTAAGCGGTTAAACAAGCAATAGATTTATAGATAAGAATTGAATAGGAAAAAGCTAAGAAAGGCGACATCGGAGTCGTAATTTTCGTATTCTAGCAATGAATTCTTTTGGCTAGGATTTACCAAATCAATTTGATTTTTTTTTTAATTATTGAGTATACCACTTACACCATAATCAATCAGTCATCATCATCATCATCATCATCATCATCATCATCATCATCATTCAATATTCTATGCAAATGTAGTGGCTGCTCTCTGACCTTCAAATATCAAATCCTAATTTCCCAGAATTTACATTTTACAAACGCTCTGCATCTAATAAAGGTAAGGGCAGAATAGTAAAATATCAGAACACTACCCCACGTTCATAAAATTAAGCCTTGCAATTACACAACTCTACCAGTTACTGTATGTCTCCTTATTTGCTTCATCACTTTCCCCATCCAGTAACTCCTAAGTCCTAACAAATAATCTAACCTAGGTCACACAAAATCAAGAAGGAATGTTTTTGCCCTCTTCCGTGTTTTCTTATTTGAATGCAATTTACTTAACAACGCTGCCACTCACACAACAGTTTTACATAGATTTTGTGTACAGATCCTGTGTGGGACCCACTACGGGTCCCACACAAATGGTCCGAACCGTTCAATAAATGTAAAAATATTTTTTCAAGGGTCCTTGCAAAAAAAATCATATCAATCCGATACATGTAGATGCTCGATCCAATTTTTTAATTTTTCATTTGGATTCTAGGATAATGAAAAGTTATATGATTGGATTGAATAACTATAGATATTAGATTAGCTTATTTTTTGCAAAGGGTCTTGAAAAAATTATTTACAATTACTTAACGGTTCGAATAATTTGTATGGGATCCGTAATAAGCCCCACACATATATAAATCTGTGCATTTCTGCTATGTGAGTATCATTACCGGTTACTTGGTTCATCATTGCTTTTTCCCCATAGTACACAGATTCAATGAGTCAAAAAAGTTTAGAAATAAAGTAGAAAGAGTTTTTAACTTACACAAGTTTAGCTTTACCTGTTCACATAGCGGAGCAATCACAGTCGTTCATTCACGCAATTTATGGTTGAGATTTGTTTTTAATTTTGACCGATAAAAATTATTTTTTACCGGTCAAAATTTGTTTCTAATTTGAACCGTCCAAAAACACTTTGAATGTGCACGATTGAACTGCGTAACTCTCAGTTCACGGAGCCCTCCGTAAAAAAGATTTTCTGATAGTTATATATGACAGAGTTGTTTTAAATTTCTACGTACGTTTTTTTGTTAGAGAGTAGTTTTCAATGGTAGTTTTTTTCCCCACATTTACTTACATGGATTCAATGATTCCATGCAAGAAGTAGAAAGAGTAGGAATTTGGGCATTGCCTGAAGTCAAAAGCCGAAGAATGTTAGTAGGAATTTGGTCTTCCATCTTTGGTGTTTGCACCCATAGATGTTTTTCTTTTTTTCCTACCAACAGATTTAGTTTATTGCTAGCTAACTAGAGGTTGTGGCACACATGATGCGTGTCTAAGTAGGATTTTGCCAAAATATGAATCAAACTTTGACAAAACATGCAAATTCCGCGCACGCATCGCGCGTGTGCCACCTTTAGTAACTATTTTACTGTATGTTGTTGTGCTAATTAATCTCACATTGGTTGGAGCAGTCAATGAGGTTCGATTTCGTGACCAACTCGAGGGTGCACCACTTGAGGTCAATCAACAGCAAAAACTCACACTTCAACTTATTCGCATGCAACAACGTGAACATGAGCCACATTCGAATCTCAGCCCCAGAAGGCAGTCCCAACACCGACGGAATCCACATCGGAAGCTCAACCAACATCCGGATCACCCGATCAATCATCGGCACTGGCGACGACTGCATTTCCATGGTCTCGGGTAGCCAAGACATCGACATCTCTGGTGTCTCGTGCGGCCCTGGCCACGGGATCAGCGTCGGGAGCCTAGGGAGGTCGCCTAAGGAGTTTGTGACGGGGATCACAGTGACAAACTGTACTTTCAGTGGGACCCAGAACGGTGTCAGAGTCAAGACGTGGGCCCCTTCTCTAGCTAGCGTTGCTTCGAATTTTATGTTCCAAAATATCTTCATGGATAACGTGAACAACCCTATTATCATCGATCAACAGTATTGCCCGCGGCCTTATTGCAAGGACGATGTATGTTGTGCCCTAACTTGTTTTTTTCTAGATTGTTCCTTATTTCACTTGAAAGAGTCATCCAAAAATTATTCAATAGTTCCTGGAGCTCCAATTTGGCACGTGCACGTCTTGCTCTTGACTCATTGACTTATGAGGGGCAAAAAAGAGATGGATTGGTGGCAGAGTCAAGATTTTTAATCAACACCGATTAAAATATCTTTCTAAAGTCATAGACTATTTCAAAATGAACATGAATTCACATATGCTCGTTATGTTTTGATTTACAGAAGCTTTCTCATGTTCTAAACAATGCATGATACACTCATTTAGAATACTACTACTAAAATCATTTTTCAAAATACACAAGTAAATTTTCAATCATCCATCCATTAATTCTGCATGCAATTTCTCCCACGTCCATTTGAGTGAATTCTGTCGGTTGGCTTCATTGATCCTGTGAGTGTTACTCTTTTTGGTCATAGAGCACCAAACGAACATTCTAAGGTTTAATGCTCTAAAATTACTTACTAAGTACGTAAAACATGCACATCGAGACAATCGTGATGATAAGTTTATTTGTTGCATAACTTGCATTTGTTATGTACAGGATTCAGAAGTTCAGATAAGCAATGTTACATTCCGGAACATATGGGGGAGTTCAAGCTCAAAAGTTGCAGTTTCCCTACAATGCAGTGGGATTGTTCCTTGCCAAAACATCAAGCTTGTGAACATCAATTTGTCCTACAATGGCCCTCAAGGACCTCCTTCTGCTTCTTCTTGTTCTAATGTCCGAGGTCAATCTTTTGGTCCGCAAATCCCCTCCAGTTGCATATAGCTAGCTGCCTTCGATCTCGTCAATTTATTCTTGGCACAACTTCCATAGATTTTCTGTTCATTTATAGATTCTTCAAAACACACCATGTTTTATAACCTCTCAGTCACGATCCTAATGGATCTCACATCAGTTATCTTCGTGTGGACCTCACCAGCATCATGAGAGAAGCGGTGAAAAAACAGGCGTCTTTTTAGCTTGGTGCTGTTTCTAGAGTACTTTTAATAATTGTAGGAGTAATTTTTGTTAATCAATCGATATAATTAGTGGATTATAGATTTTTTAGTTTGTAGTAGTAGTTTTAAGTTTGTGTTTGTGCTAATGATATGCTAATTAGTGGTCTCAAGTTGTCTTAACCGATCATATATAATTGGTGGATTATAGTTTTGTTTCCCAGCACATTTTTGAAATTATACTGATCATCATCCATTTTTTATAATTAATGTTGTTTGACCAAGGGACTAATGACATCTGATCAATTTTTCCTAAAAAAAAAATTATGAATGATCTACTCAACATACTCTACAAATTGAACAATTCAGATCGTGATGAAAAAATCTCGATTGAGCATATTGAGGCACCATAGTGGAACCCGGGATGTGTTACTGTTATGTGCATCCTCAATTTAGAAAATATGTTTTTTGACCTTCCAATAGTGGCCATGAGTTCACATTTTTACCTGTGTATTGGTTACTGCCCTAGATTTTACTTTAAAATGGCGTTGATCAAAGCATATACTAAACGTTAATGCATCCGAATCTGATACCATTCTAGGTGAGATTTGCAATGGCTTGGTGAATAATTTGATTGATCTCACTTATATGTGTTACCTCAAATGGTTTTTTGACCTGCAAAAATGGAAAATACTGTTGTCTTTGAAGGAAGAAGATCGATCCAGAGGTTCGGCATAGGAAACCATGAAAGAGTAACATTTATAGAATATGTTTGTAATCATCAATTATGACTAGTGGTGCCAAGTGACACATAATGTAAAGTGCAGCGGTGCCGGTGGGAGCTAGCAAAGCATGATGTTGTGTTGTTCTTTAATACCCTTAACAGATTCATTTTAGTTTCTTTTTCTGTTCAGATTTAACTTATTTTGACGTCCTGTTACTTTTTAACCAGCTTTAACTTATCGTTTTCTGCAATTTCTTGTCTCCGTATTCTCACTTCCGCCTTATCATAAATGAATACAAGTATCTCACAACTACCAAGCTCCGCCATAAGGGGCCAGGCTCCATTTTGCGCTTTGGTGGCTGGAATCCATACCTACAAATAGTATGTCCACTTTATACGGGTCTGTATTATTACATTTTCTAGCTGATATTTTTCTCCATTTGAGTTTCCCCTTGAATATCTGGTTGTTTCTTCCACTTATACTACTATATTGATGCGAACCATGCGTACCTCTTGGTTGAGTATTAAACCACCACTGGGCTGGATTAAGTATTGTTTTGGGCTTGAAGTAGCCTTTGAACTAACTGGTGCATGACAATCTGTAGTTGCGAATGCAACCAGCATAGGCAACATTATAGTTTTCAGATTGGTTTCCAATATAGTCCGTAACAGTTGGATTTGTTCATCTTCAGGAGGAGATTGTTTCTTCTAATGTTCATGGACCTAAAATTCCTGAATATTCTGTCATGATGGGTGTCATATACAGCATGTTCAAAAGGGTCGACTACATAATGCAGGTGTGAAGCTCCCCTTCTTAAATATCATATGCCAATGTAGAAATTTTAGTAGTGCCTACAGCTTTCATAAAATGTATCGAATTTGGAAGCGTACTTTGACTAGGTGTGTATACTGCAATGATCTACACTTTTGGGGGATTATCATAGAACTCATGACTTTGATGTGGTCCTTGAGGCCTTTTTATAGATGATGAAATCATGCATCCAGCTTGGAGACTTGTTGCCTGAGTGACAGGGTTTTTCAGCGAGGATGATTCACTTCCCTGAATAAACCAACTGTAAAGAAAGAATACTTTGGCCGATAGCTGCGACTCTTTATGTTTTAATGCCCAAAATATAGCAGGTTGAAGTTGAGAGCAGCTAATTAGAACAAATAGTGTAACGACGAGTGGCAGTTTATTCATGAAGTCATAATTCGTGAGGTTGAATGCTTGCTCATGTTTAGTAATCAATACATGAAGATTTGTTTGATTGGTCTCATATATTTCTAAGAAAAGAAAAAAACATTTGGGATTGAACGAAAATGAACTTGTAGTGTATAAAGATATCCTTCTCCAAATGGTAAAGGAGTTTGATTCAACTTTTATTATTAACTTTAACTGGAAAGTGGCAAGAGATAATAATACATCAGTGCCAATGTGATCGGCTTCAGATTAAGTCCTCCTGGTCCTCAAGGGACCGCTTAGGAGCCTTCAGGTTAAAGTCCAGGTTTTCAGGTGCAGGTGGAGTCCTCCCTCGCCGAAACAGAACTGCAAGAGCCCCCATTCTCCGGCAAAGATCAAATACCTGTGGAGAAAGTAATAGAATTAGAAAGCATAGCGTAACGAGGGAGGGGAAGATGGAGGATGTTGGATCTGGCGCGGTAAGGGAGAAAGAAACAGAGGAGAGGGTTGAGAGGGGGCGGCATGGTGGAGGAGGGTGGCCGACTGGAGGGGGAGGGGGAGGGGGAGGTGGAGGGCAGCAGCCTCACCCCACTTAGGGCGCACCATAACAAGGGAAACGTAGAGAAAGTAGAGAGAAGGGAGAGGAGGTTTGGTAGCACGAAAATATACCCGCTAAAGAAGGAAGGAATGTTGAACTCTCAAGACATCCTAAAGCTACATGGATATATTCCTAATCGTGAACTAATTCATACCAGAGGTATATCATTCGTTATTGTAATCAAATCTTAATTCAACCAAGATTAGGAACATTCCAAATATAGTCTAATTCAAATTAGCCCCCAACCGTTAAAATTACCACAAAAAAAAACACCACCTATGAAAAACTTGATTGATGGTGAGTACCGAGAGGTAGAGACGAGAGGGGATCGAGGAATTGATTCGAGCTCATAAGTAAATCGCATTCGAAGGGTGCGAGTTTTGTTCGTGGCGTTTCAAAACAGCGTCGTCGCTTAAAGTTCTTATCTTGACTCTAGAGTAATGGGCAAGTGGGTACCATTTCTACGCCTAACTCGCGTTTCACAAGGGCGAGTTCCCATTAATCCAGATGGACCCGCTACAAAAGTTCGCGTCCATAAGCCCAAAGTTTGCGGCCAAGGTTAAAAAAAAGCGTGTTACCGTTTCACGCTTTCTAGGCCACAGTAAAAAATTACTATAAACGTGTCTCTGATTCACGCATCTTTCTATCGCTCAAAAACACAGGGCTCCAACGAAACGCACGGAGAACACCGAACTCGATTCTCGATCATCTGATCAGGCAATAATTCTTCATCCGAAGTATTCCCCTCATTCAACTTCTTCAAACTATTTCCCTCATGTGAACGGTGCCGCAAGTCAAGTGTGCGGGTGAGAAATGAACCAGAAATTCGATGATTATTGTTTCGCTTCTTTCTGGCGCCTCCGTTGTCCACAACATCTTCAAGCCTAATTTGGTAACGCTATTCTCTATTTTCTTGCTGCCCATTTGTTACAAACGTGTCTGAAAGATTGAGTCACACATCGAATAAATAGGAAAAGGAAAAAGGGTTGAACCTTAGGCGGATCAGACTCCCAACACCATTGAATGAGGGTCCATTGAGTAGTGGTTTACGAAACAGAATTGTTCATTTTCCTTCTAGGCTTTGTTTGGGTAGATGTGGATTCCAAATGAATAGGTTTTGCCTTTATTATACACGTAATGGATGCCTATTCAACTGGCAGGAATGTTTATGTGAAGTTTATAAGTTTCTTACTGATTGATATTCTTACGGTTTGCGTTGCGCTTCTATTTGCTATTTGCACTTCATAGAATTACTCTCCTTTTTGTTTGGGTGTTATCTTGAAGTCTGCTCTCTTTAGCGTTGAGACTCTTCATCTTAACCATTTTACTCTCTTGTAGCCCACCAGGTGTTTGTATTGATGTTCGAGTAGGAAGACTTTTTGAGGCCCTTGTTCTCTCATTTAAATTGTTTGGACCAATTCAGGCCGTTAATGGTAAACTCATACGATTGGGTTATATCTTGTGAAAACATTTTGTGCGACAAGTAAACGCTTGTGGAAAACCGTTAAAAGCAATATCTTGAAGTAGAAACTTGAACGATTGTACTCTCATCATTTACGAGAGGAGTTCATCACCAAGATTTAAAAGTTGTAGCAGGGAGGAATTGTAAAGACGTATAACCGCTGTGTATATATGTGACCTTTTTGTTTACCCTTTACTTTAATGCTCCTCTGGCGTAACATCTTGCCTCATTCATTACTTGTCAGCCGTCTTCAAAATGTGATCTTTTTTTAGAAGCAAAACTCTCGTCTTCAAGTTTTAACATTGATTTTGTTTACAAATAGACTTATTATAGACCATTATATCCTTAAGCACTGGGATGCCTAGGATTGTTCTTTTTCTGTCTTCTTCAGATCATGCAGCATCACTTCATAGTTAATAATCACAACACTTTATGGAGTTTTGCAGCTCCCAGTAAATCTCCCAATTCCAGAGAGACAGTTGAGGAGCCATTCAAAGATTATGTGAAGAAACATCATAATATATATTATAAAGGTTTCAGTTATCTTATGGACCCACTCTCGTACAGAAGAAACACTACGGTCCATAAGTTCATGAGTTGATTTCAAGCAAACACTACAACTTATGACAGGTACATTTCATATCTTATTTCCATCCATATTGCAACTCTTACTGAGAGCTTTGCCTTCTTCCCTTTTCATGGCAGATCAGAAAACAGGTCCGGCTCCTAGGATTTCCTCAGTCAGCTTGTCATCCTTGCCAATCTTGTGGTTCACAAACACCTCAAAGTTGTTCTTGAACAGGCCAGCCAGCTTCAGCAGTGTTTCCTTGTAAGCCTTCTTATTCGACCACTGCATTACCGAATCAATCCCAATTATGAAAATGGTTCATAGAGACGTTCATGAGCGAAACATCAATTGTAAGGCAGTGATATAGAGACATGCTGGAGAGCAAAATTTATCACTATGGGTGCATTTGGATGTAGGTACATTTTCCCATTCTTTTTCTTTCTGCCTCACAAATCCGAGATTCAAAAACAGTCTAACCAAGCAGGGAGAACATTCTCACCGTGTTCACTGGATCCAGGATTTCTGAAGGCACGCCCTCAACCTCAATTGGGATCTCAAGTCCAAACACCTCCGTCTTTCTATAATTTGCATTGAGAAGGCTTCCAGAATGTATGGCGTCGATGATTTTCCTGGTATATGCTAACTTGATACGACTCCCAGATCCATAGCTGCACAGTTTTGTAACTAATCAGATCATTTTCTCATTATTATGTAGGAACAAATTCTATGTTTCAAACAGAATAGTAGTTGTAGTATATATCATCACTACAAACCTTCCACCTGACCAACCGGTGTTGACAAGCCACCCGGTGGCACCATGTTTCTGCATCTTTGCAGCCAGCATGGCAGCATACTTGGTTGGATGCAACATGATAAATGCTGCACCAAAGCAGGCTGAGAATGTTGCCTGCGGCTCCTTTATGCCGTCTTCAGTGCCAGCAACCTGTAGTTACCCTCAAATTTAGTCTCCAAATAACTAAATCACTTACCTACTATTCACATGCGACATTTTCAACATTTCTTGGAACTTCGGTGTTGCACTACTGAATTATTCGTGACATATTGGAAAAAAAAATTGAGGCATTATTGTTATTGAATTTGATTACTTACCAGAGCAGTGTAGCCGCTTATAAAATGATACATGGTCTGTGCTAGGTTCAGCTTGCTCACTGGAGGAAGCACACCAAACGCATCACATGCTAGAAGTATGACATTCTTTGGGTGTGGACCAACGCAAGGTATCTTTGCATTGGGAATGTACTCAATGGGATAGGCTGCACGAGTGTTCTCTGTGATATCAAGAAGAAAACAGGTACACTTCAAAATCTAACAATTATGATTAGAATCAATGAATCACCTATATATAGTTATGAGTTCATTTCAGCTCCTGCATCGTATGTTAATGTAATTGAATTGATGCCCATCTCATTATTTAGCTTACATGGTTCACTTGATTAGTGCTCTTTTTCCTATTTTTTGAGTCCACGTCAATAAGTGGAAACGTTACATCATACCAAAAGAGTAATGACTAATGCGTTACCTGTTACTGTTTTTTCTGTATAATCCACTTCTCGGGTATGCTCATCGAACACCACATTTTCCAAGACTGCAAAAGAATGAGTATTACGACCTAATACATTCATCATCTTCATTTTGTTTCATATTAAAAGACAACTAGAAATAAAATGTTACCAGTTCCAAACTTGATTGCGTTCCAGATATCAGGCTCCTTCTCTTTTGAGAGATCAATGCACTTGGCATAGCAACCTCCTTCTATATTCGACACACCATCCTCTCCCCAACAGTGTTCATCGTCTCCAATTAAAAACCTATTGTGATCAGTAGAAAGAGTCGTCTTTCCGGTACCTAAAATGTGAACAAAAACACAACCCGTCAACTACAATAAAAACATAAAATAACACAAAGTAGTAGTAAACCCATCAGGTAACACGTAACATGATTAATAATCATAGAACGAGAAAGAGTGAGAGGGGCACATATCAGATGGCAAGGGATGGCCCCATGTGGTGATGACAATCCGCGGGCGATCTCTTACCTGAGAGTCCAAAGAAGAGGGCGACATCTCCATCTCTGCCCATATTGCAGCCGGAGTGTAGAGAGAGGATTTGGCGCTTAGGCATGAGATAGTGCATTACACTGAATAGACCTTTCTTCATCTCCCCGGCGTACTGAGTGCCGAGGATCACCATTTCCCTCCTACCAAGGTTTAAATCTACACTAGTAGATGATGTCATGTAGTGGGTGTAACGATTACACGGGAATTGCCCAGCATTGTATATGGTGAAGTCCGGAGTACCGAAATTCTCCAGCTCTTCAGGTGTAGGTCGGATACACCTGTCACCTCACTCAGTTATACATACTAAACTATAACTCAAGTTCTTCCCCTGAATTTCAACACTGATAATATTAGGAGATGTTATGTTTATGTTGAGTTGTTAGCGTTTAAGAGACTTATCTGGTCGGGGGATTAGACCTGGATCGACAGAAAAATAAAATTACTTGGTTAACATTTAGAAATTTATGGTAACGTACATGTTGTGCATGAACAAGGAATGGTAAGCTCTGGCTGAGACAATTCGGACTTTGATTTGGTTGTTGGGGTCCCAGTTCAGGAATTGATCGTTCACGAATACCTGAAAATCATAGATACAAGTCATAATCGAAAGAGATCGAAATTCTTCTGGGCATTCATTTTTGTTGTGTTGAACTTGGATGTCCTTTATTGAATTGGAAGCGAAACATTGTAATTCCAACTTTCAAGATGCGTTATCAATTTTAAGTCCATTTCCTAGCTTTGTCATTCTTATTTGTTGAAGTTGGTCTTAAGTGGTATCTGATAACACTGAAAATTATGATCTGAATTGTTATTAGATACTCAAGACTGATCTTGAAGTGAAAGCTGTTGACACAAGAAGCTGAAAGTAAAATTTCATGTTTTTTTTCTTTCAACTCCTATGTTATGGCTAAACCAAGGGGTTGGCTGGGTGGTCTAGGCCGACTCGAGGGATTACTCCTGTTAAGGAAATAGAGTCTCACATTACTTGGGAGTGGAATGGGGGATCACTTAATAACATTTGGGACCTCTCCACTCATTGCCAATTGGTTTTGAGATGGATATAAAGTTTCCACATGGTATCAGAGTGGGGCTCGTTCCACCCCATATTTTATCAATTTACAATCCACACCCCACGATGACTGACCAGTAAAAAGGCTGCACGATAATAGGACCCAAAAGTGGCCACACGTGACAGACCTCAAACGCGGCTGCACGTGAGGGGGGATGTTAAAGAAATAGAGTCTCACATTGCTTGAGAGTGGAACGGGTGATCACTTAATAACATTTGGGACTTCTTCACTCATTGCCAATTGGTTTTGAGATGGATATAAAGTTTCCACAACTCCCACTAAAGGTCTCAATTAGTTCGACTCGTCAACAACTCTTGGAGCCACCTCACCTTATGCGTAAGCATGTGAAGAGGCTGTGAGAGGGGCTCTACAAATTAGTTCATGGTGCACGCAAGCTAGCCCGAGACACCTTACATTACAGAAAAAACCTCCTATATTATGGCGGTCACTGGGAGTAGTGTTAGTAGTTGAACTACTCAAGCACTACACGTAATTAAGATAGATATTAGCTATCTAAAATAGTTACTACTGTTCCTAACATATATTTTAAGACTTCCGAGGCACTTAAAAAACTTAATTCATTGGGTTTGAAGTGTTAAATTTCATTGTGACATTTTAAAATAACAGTCAATAGGAAAGGGCATGAAATACAGAAGGGATGATAAGTTTATCCATATCAAAATACAGGCCGACCCCTTGGGCAAAGCCTAAGTAAGTTTATCCATATCAAAATACAGGCCGACCCCTTGGGCAAAGCCTAAGTAAGTTTATCCATATCAAAATACAGGCCGAGCCCTTGGGCAAAGCCTAAGAGTCGGCCGCCTGGAGCCTCCAAATATCTGGCCTTTGCTTTTGTTTAATTTGAGCTTGTAAACCAACTTATACAAACGCGGGCGGTTCCGGGAACCCTTAAAAAAATCCTTCAAATTTTAGTCTTATAGTTTCCGATCAAATTTTGATGATCCGAGCCGCTTAATGTGTTTAGAATGTGATTTTAAGAGTGCTTGCGAGAAACTGGCAAAAAAACTAATTGGAAAGGACTAGATTTGAGCAGTTTTTAATTAAACCGTTCAATAAAATTCAATAAAAAATTATTCGGATGGAACCTTTCCCGGTCTTTTTTTTTTTGCTGATTTCTCGTGAGCACTTTTAAAATCACATTCTGATTACATTGAGCGACTCGAATCTTCAAAATTCGATCGGAAACTTTGGAGGGTTTTTTAAAGGGTTTTTTTAAGGGTCCCCGGAACCGTCCCAATACAAATATATGCACTTTTATATTTCTATTTCTAAATTTAGTAATAAAAATAGATGAGCCCCATGTGGCGAGTTCGCCTAGGGCCTTCAAACGTATAGGGTTGGCCCTGTCAAAATATCAAGGTCACGTCCAATCCCAGTGCGCACTCTAGCTACCACCGGATGATGCGGGACAACAAAACCAGTGGAGGCCAGGACAAAGTTGCAGCTAGCTAGCAACAGATCGGAGGCAGTTTCGGTCAAATTGGACAAACGGACAACAAAGAAGCCATCATCCCCCCGCCTTCTTAATCAGATAAGAAGATTGTCCATCCCAATGCCTGCCCTTTTCGGCCTCGAATGTGGTGATGATTATCTTGACCCGTGTCAAGCACACAAACGTACAAGTGTTTCTTTTTTGTTTTCCATTTTTTTGGTTCGAGGGGTCAGTGTATCCGAACTAGCTTGCGTGTACTTCGACTATTCTCTTTTCAGGTCTAGTCAAAAGGCATCCACGGAGCAGGGAGCCCCAAGAGGTTGCCAAGTTACTAGATAGAGTTTTTCTGCTGCCTTTCTTTTGCAATTTTAGGGCATAACTGAAACGGTAGTAGTTGTTAGTTATACCTTGTCCAGAGAGTTCAAGTAATCGACAGCCCTTTCTCTATTCACCATGAAAGTGTGCTCGTCCATTTCAATGTTTGGTGAACCCCTGCAGAATGCACACATTCATAACCCCCATAAATTTGAGAATTACAAAATAGTATTTTTACAGAATAAATGAATTGAATTTTTTATATACAATCTGTGGTTAATCATTTTACTAATGAGAGAAGTGAGACTAATTATTTAGGGGTCTTGGAGCTCTGCCACATAAATTTGTGTTGGATAAGAGTGTTTTGGCATTACATGGCAGTTTTCCAAGACCACCACATACTTTTCGGGAACGTGTCCTTTGGACCGGAGGAAACAGTCTAAATCTGAACCATACATTGAGAAAGTCAATGGTTCGAATCTTCTCAAGGACTTTTCGCGCGAAGAATTCATTTCTTCTAGAGAAGAGTCTTTAAATAGATCCGATCCATTAATTATAGTATTAAACGGTTTAAATTTCAACTGTCTTTTTTCGGTCCAAAACATGGACCAGAGAGGATCCGCTTCCTGGGGGTTGGGGTTGAGGACTTTTGCAAAGGAGTGTACATACTTTCCCCACCAAAGGTCATCCTCGGTAGTCTCGTCTCTGACGACGCGTTTGTCCTTTGGGGACCTCCCAGTCTTTGCTCCAGAAAGTGTAGCCAATGCCCCGCCTGACGTAATGAACGATCCATGCTCGTTCTTTATTGCCTGCTCGTATAGCTCTGCAATATTATAACCACACAAAACAAAAGTTACAATTAAGATTAGTACGAAAACTTCTTCTTTTTTGGGTTATAATTAGGTTTTCAGGACAATTTATGCGCATATCCTAGAAAAACCATCCTGACTGATTTTGGTGCGGCATCTGGTACCCATTTTTTTACGAAAAGTCTATGTGAATAAACCAGGCACATCTTGTGATGCACATGCGCTTTACAAAATAATAAGAGGCTCACGTGCCTCAGACAGCACGAGACACATTTGTATTTAAATTTGCTCACCTAAATTCGCGTCTAGTGCTGCTCTATTCTTTTTCTTTTTTGTCTGTAAATTTTGACGCTGGACGGATATACCCATGGGGTTTGGAAAAATTGTCATCCCCATGTTTTTTAAAAAGTGAAAGTGAAAAAATATTTCTTTAAAAAATACTACATGGTCCTAGTAAAAAAGGTGGTGTTACCTGCGGGTGAGAGATTGTAGAGGACGTGGGTGAACTTGAGGGCGCTGTCACTGACGTCAATAGTAGGAGTGAAATAGTGGTGGTGCGACACGTGTGAGACCTGCCTTGGTGTTTCGGACTTCCTTGCCGGGTCTCCTTTCACCACCTTGGGCCCGGTTTCCCGAGTCAGAGATGCCAATGAGGCACTGATGGCACAAAAAGAGAAAAAAAAAAAACAGATCCAGTAGTAATAATTACTTTAATACAGTAAAATACTAGTACTAACGAAGAGTATAAAAAGAGCAAAAGTGCTACACACACAACGGTTGTGTAAAATACAACACATAATCAATCTCTAGCCGTCCATTGTTGTAATAAATGGTCAGGATTCGCTCAAATTCTTCCCCATAAAAATTAATCTTTTCTGTTGAAGAGTTTTTATAAAATCTAGACCGTCCAAATACATCTGGACGGTCAGAATTACATACACAACCAACACAACGGTTGTACAAGTAGCATTTTTGTAAAAAGAGGAAGGAATAAACAACGATGGGAAAAGAAAAAGAAAAAAAGTGATGTTTTATTACAAGGAAAAAATGAAAAACTATGCGAAAAGAGATTCCTGTTGTTGGGATTTGGCCTTTGGATTCCAGTGATTAAGAATTTAAATTAAACAGCAAAAGGGCATCCAAAGATTCCAAACCAAACAAACCTATTCGTTTTGGGTCTCGAAACGAAGATCCTGAATAAATTTTTTTTATCTATTTTTCTTCATTCATTGCCAATAAATTTTTTTTATCTTTCTATTCATTTATTCACTAGTCTAAAGAACCTCTTTCAAAATCCAACCGAACAAAACTGACTATGTCATCAGATCTTAGGGCCTGTTTGGATGCCACGATAGAAGGGTGTATTGTAATATACACCCTTCTAATACATGGGCCCTCTTCTATGTCGTGCTTTGGCAAGCCAAAAACAAGAGGGATATCTTAATACCCCCTCCTCCATAACCCTCCCCTAATACGCCCTAAGGGAGGGTTTACACATGGCTAGGGTGAGAGCCGGCTATGTGGAATCCCCCCTTATAATACCCCATCTTTCTTCCATTCAACTACAAAATAACTTTATCCTTCTATTTTATACTTCATTCAAACCAAGTATTATTTAATTCTCCCGTCACATCAATGTGGACCCACCCTTCTTACATAATACATCTTACTATCCAATCCCCCCTTCATACATAATACCTCCAAACTTAATATCTCATCCAAACGAGCCCTTACACCCATGATCCATCGGATCATTCTTTCCCCGAATGGAAGGTGGGTCCCCTAGAACTCCACCTCCTAGCCTTCTTGAGGTCTCCACTAATTTCAATAGTGAGGTCCATAAAGGGCAGTCAAACAAAAAAAGTCCATTAGTTCGCTATCATTTAATTTTGGTAATACAGAGCGTCTCGGTTCAAAATGCATCTTATCGGACCAAGTCTTACGGTCCTTTCACAGCCTCTTTACACACACTTGCGCGTGAGTGAGGTGACCTAAAAAATTGACGACAAAAAGAACTGAACCTAAAATTGGGAGCAAATGCCCAAGTCCGGGCCAACTCTTTGGGGTTTCCGTGTCATTTATTCGCACGTATTTGTATTCATTTGGCATACTTCAACTTTTAAATTCAACTTTTAAATTCAACTTTCAATAACTGTGAGACATTTGGGATACCTGATGGATTGGAGCTGCTGTTTCTGACGGTCTTCTTCACACATGGTGGCAAAAGCGGCTTGGGCCCCTTTGATAGGAGTGTTGGGGGCCGACTTCTTCTTCTGAAGCGAGTGAAGCTCGTCGATGGTCTGGGCCTTCACCGTCGGCCCGCTGTCGTCCTGACATATTCCGTTCGGCCGCGCCGTCTGGATCTTCGGCAGCCCGTTCCGTCCCGCCGCCGAGCCAACCTTGATTTCTCCGTTCGCTGCCATTTCTTCTCTGCAATATAAATCACGACTCTAAGACGTATACACGCTTTATTTATCATGGTGATCGAGGTTCTTAAATGTTTTTGAAGAAGTGCTTCACACCATACCACGTGTCATTTTATTAGATAATTCATCAACGCAAAAGACATGGGTGCAGCAGTTTTAACCGATTAAAAAATATATATAGAGCACTACATGGCTGTGTTCCAAGGTTAACGGATAATTTCTCCAAATTATGTGGCTACCTATAAATAGAGCAATAGATGTTACACGACACGTGTTACCTAGATCCATAATGGGCGCACAACACAAACCCCATGTTTCATAAATTAGAGTAAAACTATGACCCTGTCATGAGTGAAGCATAAGCATTGAACACATAAGATTGCAAAATACAACCGAACCAAATTTACGAGGAAATGACATGTTTCGTAAAATAGAAAATAAGTATTTAAAAAATAAGAATATTAGCGGGACCTCGGTTCTTTTGCACGTATACAATATTTTCATTGCGAAAATTCGTCCAGAATAAGGTGGTGGTTAAAGTACAAATCAATACCACTAGTATTCCAATCTAAAATTTAAGAAAGAAAAACACGTGATTTTGTCTATTCAAAATTCGTATGAAATTTGTAGCTGTCTTTCTAACTTTCAGTTGAGTTTTATCGCGTACTTTCAAATGAAAACTACTCGATTATTCATAGAAGCTGGAGATAACTTTAGAGAAGCGTCAAAAATAAAGCAAATATCTCCGTAAGTGGATAGCGAGATTGATCCGCATGATTAATCGAGATGCGCTCAAACTGGCCTGGACACCTGAGTTTTTAAAAAAAGCAAAGCAAATACAGAAATGGACTCTAGAGAGGAGAGAGAACGCACCAGAATATTGGGAACCGGGAACGAAAATGGAGGAGATTATGAACAAGAAAACTCAAAGGGAGCTGAGGAGGAAAATGAAGGATGCAACCATGAAACAGGGTGGTTGAGAGCTCTACGAAGAGAAGGTGGATGAGATGAGGTTGAGGAAATTTCCCGAAGGGCCCTATTTAAAGGCTTGAAGTGGGGCCACTTTAATCACTGCCTTAACTGGGGCATCACTAACCATGGTTAAATCCTATCCTCTGTGGTCCAAGTCTAAGAAAAAAATGACGCAAAATGTCCATAAACTACACGTACGTAATTGATTTGGAACTTGGAAGTGCCTCTCCAGTTTTGGGGAAAACTGGATGGGGTCAAGTCCAGCCATTTCGGGCTCATTTCGGGGTCATCTCGATGATTGGGACCGTAACGACTTGCTCCATCTTTGTACAATATTGTCCGTTTAGGACGCCCAAAGCCCATAAACTTCTCCCTGGACCACCCAAGGATAAACACGTTTAACTGTGAAGTTCCTATGCACTTTGGTCCGCCCTCACGATTTTAAAAGGCCTTGTACAAATAGGAAAGATCTTTTCTTATAAACCATAACTTGCCCCCTCCTGTCCGGACGGAGCCCGACATCTTACAGTACCGCCGAAAAGCAGGGTGTCACAAGGACTGTTGATCTTGCAAAGCGCATTGAGATAGTAGAGCATGCTAAAAATTACGTCGATCGGGCATCAACAAGTAGGTGATCTTAACCTGTATACATGAAATAAATGAGTTTTGATATGGTGTACGTCAAACAAGTTGAAACCCATTTACCTTCTGCTAATATAAAATGTGTTAAATCAAGTACCTGTTTAAATCAAGTACCATTCGCTATCCGATAGACATAAGTTTTTACACGGTCTATTATCTCGACGTGCTCTACAAGATCAACGGTCTCGTTCAATGAGATGTCAAAATAGGTCCGAATTGGCTGGACTGGACGTCATCTAGTTTTTTCCCCAAACTATAGAGGAGCCACTACCAATTTATTTACCGAACGTGGTTCCACGCATAACATTGATGAATGCTTGGGAAGTTGGGAAAGCATCTACGCACAGCGTCAAGTCGCCACAAAACAAAGCCCACAGAGATGTGGGCCCCATAGGTACTGAGCTTGTTGAGATTCGAGGCTAAAATTGAGTTGAGTGGATGATCAGTGACACGAGACCACCGACGGTGCATCGTAGTATTCGAGTGGAGTGGAGGCCACCCGTATGAAATTATTCAGATTCGTATGGACTTGTTCGTTTGAAGTACTTAAAATTTCGGCGCACGATCTTCAACAAATTTTTCTCTATCTCTCTCTTTACTCATTATATTTTAAAACTTTCATTAAAATTCAAACTGAACAGGGTCGTAGAGTCTAGTAGTATTGGGTGGTTCATGCATCGTGGTCTTCGCATGCGAAAGTGAAGTTAGTAAAATTTAGAAAAACTTCTACCAAGATTAATTCACAAGTTACTAATAACTGTATGGTCGCATAAACTATATAAAAACTAAACGTCAGCATTGTATATGCACGCAATCTGGTCTCCCCCTAGCTAATGCCCGGTAAAGATGTGAATTTTGCTATCAACACGGGCATATATGAGGTTCAGGCTTCCACTTATTACAAATCAGGCGAAAAGGAGACAATTGCACCATTTTGTCATGATTTTTTTTTTAGTGCTTTGGAAATGAGACACCATTGTGGGCCTGTGTGGCATGGTTATAGCCTACGGGTCCTATATTATGGTTCGGGTAGTTTATCTTTAAAGCTCGTGGGAAATTTAATATCCTTGACAAATTATTTTAATCGTATTACTGGCAGTCTGGCACCTATTTGATCGCTCGTTTCAAATACTACTATAGTTGCACACAAAATTCCCATTCGGAGTATTTGTTTTCGGATAATTGTGCTTCAATCATGTTTAGAACATCTTCATCAGCCTAACCAAAGTTGGATTCTCGGCAAACTACCTAAAACACCAAAAACCTTACCCAGCAGCCCAGCTTGAACCTCGCCACTTTGAAGGGGAGTTATTGTAGCTCGCTCGGTCCAGTGAGGTTTCGGAGCTCGCTAACTCTGACTTCGTCTCTCTCTCTCTCTCTCTCTCTCTCTCTCTCTCATCCCCCGGTCCTTGCACACCATTCAGTCTCCGATCCAAAAGCAAAAAAAGCCATACCAAAGCTAAATATGTCGTCATCTTCTTGGAAGCCGGTTGCCATCGTTGTCGATTTAGCGGTGGTGGAGCTACCATTATGCCGGCAAAGATCTAGCGCGAACAGAGTGGAGGAGGAGGGCGATAGTGGTGGAGATCGGGTGGGTTTGCAGATTTCGGAGAGATAGAGATGGATTTTGTATTTGTGCATATGGCTATTGGGTATCCATATGTTAAAGGGAAAGACTACAATACACACCTCTTATTTGGGTGTGTATCATATGCACCCCAAAAATGTTATGAATTGTAGAGAAAATGTTACGAATCGTATAAAGGTTACGAAACACACCAAAATGTTATGAATCATAATGAAAATGTTACGAATCGAACTGCTGAAAAGTTATGAATTGTAGAACAAAAGTTACGAAACACAATAAAATGTTATGAATGAACCATCAAATAGGTGCATATGGTACACCATTTTAAGAGGTGTGTATTATAAACTTTCCCTATGTTAAATGGCTAGTTAATGGGACTTTTCCTAAGCATTTTGGCTAGAATTCTCTTGCGGCTTCTGGAGATGCTCTTAGTACCGATCTATGGTCTAATCAATTGTATCTCCACTCATAGTCTATTCTACCTGTTTTAAGTTTGAGATCGCTTGTTGGATGAATTTGAAGCCAGCTTACACCGCAAGACTATAGAATGTATTCTCATATCCATCAAATAGATTATTGTGGAGCGGCTCCTCTCTATTTGAAGAAAAAACTGCCCGAATAACCTGTTTTTTAATGTTGATTTTTGTAATAGATTCTAAAGTATATTGGAGTGATGTAAGAGAATACGAAAATACTCGAATGAGTTTCAAAAAAAGGCAACACACGACCCCACCATTCACATGCATTCATATCTTTCATTCACATGACTAGCACCATGTATAAAGAATGTGGTTTGGGGTTTTATCTGAGGAAGGAACTGTGCAAGGAAATGTTTCAGTAACTTATATAGGGTTTAGGCCCCGTTCCGGAAATTTTTAAAAAAAATAAGTCCTTATTTTGTAACTTTTCAAACAAAAATAAGAAGGGTCATTCCACAAAATTCAAATAAAAAATTTATTTCACATTTTCAAACTCAAAAATAATGTAAATGAAAAAAAATATTCAATTTTTTTTGCACCGTATTAAAGATCTCAATGAGATCTATCAAATAAGATCCATATTGATGAGAAAATTATTTGCGTAAGCATATGATTTTTGAGCTTGAAATTGCCTTCTTTAAAAATAAGGAGTTGTGCTATGAGTAAACCGGGGAGGGAAACGTACCGACAGCCGCACCGGGCCGTTTTCGGCCACCGGACGGCCGATCACATATACACGAAAAATGGGTGTTCGGATCAAGCACCTTACACACCTCGGATGCCGTTAATTCTCGCGTAGGTCCCCTCGGTTTTTTTTTATAGAATTTTTGGACGGCTTGGATCGGCCGTCCGGTGGCCGGAGACGGCCCGGCGCAGCTGTCAGTACGTTTTCCCTCCCCGGCACTCATTGGTACCTATATAAATTCTGAAAAGGGTAGTATCTTCTTCAGTCTTACTCTTTCATAATATCTCAAGTTCGAAACTTCTCAGTTGTTATCAATAATGCATACGTTACCTTGCTCCGACTTTAATTGGACTATGAAATTAGGCCCTAAAATTATTCGAGTTGTATGTAAGTTGAGCAAGACATCTGAATTATCGAAAACGGAAGAAATCTACAGTAAGGGGAGGGGGTGGTTGTGGAGGAGGTAAAATCAGGGATAGGCTTATTTGGTAGCGGTTCAAAGACTCTTCCCGTTAGGAGAGACTTGGGTGGGGGTGACATTGATTGGTCAAAATAAAGGGAAAGGGATTGCATTGAAAAGATGAGATACGGGAATATATTACCATATATATGGTATGGCCAGAGTTTTTTTGTGATTTTTTTTTTTTTTGGTCTGATTGTTGGAGGGTGGCATGCAATAAATGGAAATAGAGGGTTTGGGTGGGAATCAAGATCTGACCAACTCGTGTTCCCCTCATTTGATATAAAAATGATAAACTTTTCACGGCCTTACTTGACGAACAGAGTTGTTGATTTTGCATGATTCTATGCGTTTCTGATTCATATAAAAAAAAAATTAGGTTGATCGAATATTGGTAATGATTTGATTGAATCGTATGTCATAAGAAAAATAAAAGGTCAAACGGTGAAAAATAAGAGTGTAATTTTGTTCACTCTCCTTAAAAGATGGTGAATATTACTCTCCCTCTTATTTGTTGAAATAGTGTAGGTCTTACCCTTGCAATACATTTTTTTGGTAAGCATGACATCACTTTGTGGTAGGATCTACAACATTTCAATCAATTGGAAAGAGGGTAATGTTCACTCTCTTAAGTGGAGGGTGAACAAAACTCAACTTGAGAACATCTAGAGATCGTTCATTTACAGGTTTTTGGATTTTAGATTCTAATCATTATCCTATTTCTTTCCAATTTTTACTTTCATTTTTCTCTCTATCTCTCTCCAATCATTACCCTTATTTTCAATCATTACTCTATTTCTCTCTACACTCATTACCTACAAATCCAAAATTCCAAAACGAACGGGCTCGTACTTTTCTAGCTAGTAACGATTATGCTTCATTCAGTTGAATACTGATATCCAATCAATCAGATCTTTTCAAAATGAATGATGAAAACAAAATATACCGCTGGAATAGTCAATTGATATTTTAAAGAGTCTTATTTTACGTCACATGAGAGGATCATCACATACAGAATCCACGTTTTCTTGGGCGGCCGGGAAGAGTTCCAAGGTTTGTGGGGGGGGGGGGGGGGGGGGGGTGGGAAGGGGAGATTCATTGAAAATTTCTGTAGATTCTCAAAACTATATAACTCATAAATGGGACTAGATGAATGGGTCAACAATAACGGGCCAACAACGAACAGTTGTAGCCGAGCGAAAAAAAAAAAAAAACAACGAACGGTTGTATTATTCTGTTTAAAAAATTCTTAAAACGGTCATATTTCAATATCATCCGTTGAAAGTGAACTAATTATACGGGTTATGTGTGACTGGACTAATTAATGACATGATTAGTAGGAGTATCATATAAAGGCGGCATATATATTAGGTGAGATCTAACTATGCTATTCACATGTAACCACCCAGAATTCTTGATTAATTTTAGAGATGCCATTTTATATTGACGCTTCCTTTTGTTATTAGCACTTTTAAGCTGAAGATGTCCGGGGCGTCTGACCGGATTAATGACATATTATACTTATTTTCCCCGATTACTTGTGTGTTTTTTCTAAAAACTCTTGCACATTGTTAATTTTCTCTTTAATTTGTGTTTCTATGATATTTTATCTTCTCTAATCTTATAACTGAGCGTGTTGGAGTCAGTTCACGCGTATATTGACTAATTTTTGAGGGATCAATTTAATCTCGCTTTGTCCATCGGAAGATAGCCCTTTTAAAAAATTGGAATAAAGCCCCGTATGGAATAAAGCACAAAATCATGTTACTTTCAGTGCATGGTGCATGAATGATTAAAAATTCTGCTACTCCATTAAAATGGAAAAAGACTATGATGACTAATGAGTCTTCCATTTACTAATATACAGTAATCCATAATAACCTTTCACGGCTCCTAAAAGAAGAGCCTCCATTTGTTTAGAGAATGGGGAGAGTCCTCGGGGGAATCTTCCAACGACCATAATCTAACGTTTGCTTTTGGGAATAATTGGCGAGGGTATTTCACGCTAGAGCTACACAAGGGTTCGTTGGAGGAATAATTGTTGGGCTCGGAGTGCCCCATGAATTTGGATACATAATAATTGCGACCGTTCTAAAAATAGTTTTGCGGGTGCAGTGTCGAACGCCATAAAAAAACTTAATTGAAACTCTTCCTAACACCAATTGGTTTTAGAAGAGATAGTGGAAAAACGATCAAACAATAATTTTATTGTTTCTGCTATGATATAAAACTAGTTAGGCTCACCCCGCGTAAGTGTGTAAATGAATGTAGGAGTCATAGGGCTGCAAACGAGCCGAGTTTTGCCTTGCTCGAGCTCGGCTCGCCTTAGTTTTCTTCAGCTCGAGCTCGAATCGAGCTCGAATCGAGCTGAAATATGTGGGCTCGAACTCGGCTCGAACATATATTCAAAAGCTCGACCTCGGCTCGAATGGCTCGTTCGGTATATGTATGTGTGTGTGTGTATATATATATGTATATATATATATGTATATATATATATATGTATATATATATATATGTATGTATATGTAAGCTCGAGCTCGGCTCGAATGGCTCATTTGGTATATGTATGTACTGTATATGGCAGCTCGCGAGCTCAACGAGCCGAGCATCAAGTGGCTCGAGCTCGGCTCGTTTATGAAACGAGCTGAAAATGTTGGCTCGAGCTCATTCATTTGCTTGATGAACCGAGCTCGAACGAGCCGTTAGCGAGCCGAGTCACGAGCCGCTTGCGAGCGGCTCGGTTCGTTTGCAGCCCTAAGGAGAGGTTATAAAAATTAGTCCGAAGGACACGCAAGGTGAACCCGGAAATACCCTGTATTACCCCAAAAAAGAAAAAACAGTGAAGAGAGATAGATAGAGAAACTTATTGAAAACCGTATAAAGTGTAAATTTTTTTTGAAAATTCTACATTTAGTCCCCGTAAGGAAATAGTAGGGCGATTGCAAGGATTCCAATTTGGTTTTCTCCTTCAAATGATAAAAGAAGAACAATCAAAAGCATTATTTAGAGCTTCTTTATTTAATTGTTCTTTTAATAGGAGATAGTCTATTCGTTGGCTAAGCAATTCATATTAGCTGCTAGATTAAAAAATTGGAAGAGGTTTTGTCCTTCAATATTTAGCTAATCTTGCCCTTCTGATGATGTTAGGTCTTCGAACCAGATTTGTTCCTAATAATATCCACATCATTTTTCCTCCTCCTCTTCTTGAATAAATAAACAAATGAATAATTAAACGAATTACGTTAACGAGTTGTCATTATCAGTCAATAAAGATTCGAGACTTTTTGAGGCGTCAAGCCACATCTGTTAAAGAACGGCTCTCTAATACGTATTCTCTCCTCATCTAGAAGGCCAAATCTTGAGACAAAATTCAAACTCCAATATCAAACATCCACTCCACGTTATTTTATCTTGAGCACATTTCGACTAATTTCAAGGTTTCTAAGATTAATAACCGGATGAACCCTCCAGTGGCCCTAAAACTTGGAATGTACGGCCTTCGTGGAATTTAAAAAAATAACTTCGTGAAGGACAAACACTTATTTGCTTTTCTATGCCCACTTGCAGAACCGATCCTAGACAAAGGCAAAAAAGGCGGCATTAGCCCCCGAAAAAGTGTAGAAAATAGGGCACCCAATAATTCTTATTGCCTGATATTTAAGCTCAAAAATATTTTTAGTACCCAAAATATAAGACCAACAGAAAAAATTGGGGCCTTAACCTTTCAAATTCACTTTAGGCTCTCGAAAAGCCAAGGCCGACCCGCACTTGACCAAGGTTTGTTTACACACTGTTGAAGTTCTAGATAGCCAACATGAAGGTCAATATCCCGTGTAATTTAAGTCTGAGGAAAAATTTTCATTTCTTTTCAAAAGTGGAGGCCCCGTTCCAGTTTCCGAAAGGGACTATTTTTTAATAAGGCAATTTTAAGTTTAAAAATTATTTGCGTAAAAATTATATGCTTACGTAAATAATTTTTCTATTAATATAGATTTTATTTGATAAATTTCATTGAGATCTTTTATACGGTGCAAAAAAATTAAATTATTATTATTATTTTTGAGTTTGAAAATATAAAATAAATACTTATTTTTTTAAGAAGGTGTTCTGGAACGGGACCTAATTGATGGTAGAAATTGACGTGTTCAAAATTTGGAATCGGAGGTCAAACGTGATACCTTATTCTTGCAGTTTTCTAATGAAAATGCTATGCCCACCATACCGACATTGCACTGACGGTCACACAAGGTCCACTACGGGTCCAACATAGAAAATTCGAGTCGTTCAATAATTTTATAAAAAATAACGACTAGCCCCGCAAAAAGGAAAAATCAGCTTAATCCAATATGTATAGGTACTCAATCAGATCTTCTCATTTTTCATTTAGATATAACAGGATATCTGAATGAAAAATGGAAAGATTTGATCGAGCATCCACATACATTGAATTGAACTAATTTTTTGCAGGGCCACTCATTTTTGTTTGTTTAAAATTATTAAAACGGCTCAAATTTTCTGTACAGGACCTATAGTGGGCCCCGTGGCCGTCGGTGCAACGTTGGTATGGCCACCATATGTGGCCGGAGAAGGGTCCGTTTTCAAGTTGGCTTTTCAGGGTTCCAAGATGTAGTTGGATACGCAATTTGGATACGCAATTGAAACACTGATGTATACGTATTTTCCGAATTCCTTCAAAAAAGTCATTCATTTTTTTTTTTGGAACAGTAATACTAGTAATAAACTGTGAGCTCGCAAGACTTGGTTCTGAATTCATTTGTTTTGAAAAATCTTATTTTGCTATGGTTTTTTTTTTTTTTTTTTGGCACATCAGGCAGTGCCGCTGTTTTTCGCCCATAATGTAATTCAACAAAGGACGGAACCATGGGAAGATAATACAGGCCCTGCTGCTGATTTTATAGGACTGATAATATTTGAAAATTTATACTCCTAAAAAATACTTTAAATCTTAGGGCAAATTGAGCAGGAGGACATGTGTTTACACCCGTTTTTGACATCCAGTCCTGGGCAAGCGTTGGAAGGTTATTTAATTATCTTTTAATTAAATTGGGCCAAAGAATAAAGATGGATCGGATTAAAATTAATGGGCCAAACCCATGTTGACTGGGCCCAATTAATTTTAATTTGGTTTGGGCTCGAGTTTGGAGGTTTTGGGCCAATTTGTAAAAGAATTCGGCTGGCCCAAATGTTGATATGGGTTAAATATGTTAGTAGGCCATTTAATTTAATTAAATGACACATTACCCAAGTGGCCCATGAAAAGTAGAAGGAAAGAAAGAGGTTGTTGCCTGGTGAAAGCCATTTGACCAAATCAAATGGTTGGGAGTTTTATTACCCATGGAAATAGGAAATGGAAATGGCCCACTAAATGCTCAACTGCCCATAATCCGGAATTAACCCATGGGTAATTGTTATTAACCTCCAATAACCACTCATGATCCCACTAAATATGTTAGTGGGTAGTTATTTCGGACACTTGGCAAGATCTGAAAGCTACTCGGGACACATGTCAGCTCGTGGCGAAGGTGGGATACTCGGCCCAGATCTGGACCAGTGCACTATTTGCCCATGATCTTTTGTAACTTCCAATAACTACCCATTACCCCATGATCTCATGAAGGGAAAGTTACAAAAGACACATGGCGCCATGAGAAGAGGACAACAAGCCCTTTACATGCAGAAAATCGAAGACCCGTGGCCTATAAATACTAGAAGACAAGAAGAAAAAAGGGTTCCCACACCAATCAAGCTCAATGCTTAAAACCAAAGCCTTCTCAGCGAAGCAACTATCTCTATTTTCTCACCCTCACTCAATTACTTCACCAAGTAATTCGGGTTTCTATCTCTCTTGTACCCCAACTTTATTATTACGAAACATAATAAAGTTATTCATATCTCTCTTCATCCCTGACTTTATTATTACGATATAGTAAAGTAATTCTACGTTGTTACTTTCTTTCCTACACGGTTAGAAAATTATTAAGTCCTCGCACGAAGAGGCAAAACCACGAACCTTCACTGCAATCCAGCCCTTGGTTGCAGCACTATCGCCTTCTCAGATCTAGAAGTCAGAACAGGGACGCTCAGCCCTTTACGTTAGACGCGACAAGTCTTGACACGCCCGCTCAGTCCTTGAGCCATTTCAGAGCCGAACATCTTTTTGGCACGCCCAGTGGGACCCTAATCGTCTAAGGGTTTTATCATGGTCAGGAAGCCGCAACAACAACCGGATCCACCCATCCCGGATCCACCACAGAGTCCTGAGGGAGTGGCAGTCGACGTGCCATTACTCAAGGAAGCTGGTCCTCAGATCAGCGCCCAAGATCTTAGCGACGCTACCGACAGCGTCAAAAATTATATGTTCATGGCAGGACGTGAGATCTCCAACAACGTTACGCAGTCAATCTCGCAATCCTTCACTCAGTTCTTGGAACCTCTGACCATAACAGTCAACAAGATGGTTGCTACGCTTACAGAAAGGCTACCGCTCGCTCCTCAGCAGCAGGGCTTTCCACAGTTTGGTGTCTTTGGCAATGGTCAAGACCAAGCTGGCTTATTGGGGGTTCCTCCCCCTCCTCAGACATTTTACCATGCCACTTCGTCTAATAGCCCTGCACTCGGGGGGCAAAAAGAGAAGGGAGTCGTGATTGGAGGAGCTTCGACGCCTCCGAATAATGATCAAAGGTTTATTTTGGTCGAGGACCAGAACAAGCTTGACAAGTTTGACAAGACGGACAAAAGGCCTTTGCAAGGAGGCCAGGGCTCTGGAAAGGACAAAGGAGCACATACTCCTCAAAGCTCGGATACTCGGGGGGCAAGTCCAGCCCAGAACCAGCAGGCACAAGAGGCGCACCCACAACCGCCTCCTGAGCCAGACCTAGTCATGGGAAGGGATCAAGTCTTGAACCTGCTACAGGAGCAGTTAGGACCTGGTTTCAGACCTTGGGAAGGCCAATGTATAGGAAGCCTCATACCGAGGAGGTGGACAATACACCTTTCCCAAAGGGTTATAGAGTCCCAGAATTCCAGACCTTCAATGGCGAGAGCATGCAGTCAACGGTGGAGCACATTGCCAGGTTTCAAGTTCAATGTGGAGAAGCTGGAACCATTGATGCACTGAAGTTGAGGCTTTTCCCCAATTCTCTTACTGGGACAGCCTTCACTTGGTACATCAACTTGCCACCCAACTCGGTGCAGACCTGGGCACAGTTGGAGGAGATGTTCTACCAGCAGTTCTACAGGGTAGAACCAGAAGTCACGTTGGCGGGCCTGTCATGCTATCGTCAAACCCATCTAAGAGTCTGTGGAGTCCTACCTCTTACGTTTCAAAACTGCTCAATTCAAATGCAAGATAGTCCTTCCTGAGGCCGAATAAGTGCGTATAGCACTAAACGGCCTGAGCTTTGAAATAAAGAAGAAGTTTTATGGAACGGAGTTCAGAGACCTGTTCGAATTATCTTCTAAGGCTTCTCATTATGAAAAGTTCTTGGCGGAAGAGCAAGACAGGAAGACGGCATCCAAAGGGACGTATTACCGCGACCCTAATTACGAGATTGCTGCAGTGGAAGCAGAGGCAGACCCAGACGTGGCAGTGGCTGAAATCATCAACAAAAAGCCATACGTGTGCAAGGCCTTTGTCAAGATGGAGCCCACAAAGCAGCCAGCCCAGAGCACTTTCAATAAGTCAACCAGGACCTATACGTTCGATGTGGGTAGGGCTGAAGCTATCTTTGATCACCTCCTGGCCGACAAGCTGCTCAAACTGCCCTTTGGTCATAAGATTCCAACTCCGGAAGAACTGAAGGGCAAAGAGTATTATAAGTATCACAATTCTTGGAGTCATACTACTAATAACTGCATAGTATTTAGAAATGATATCCAGGACAAAATTGAGCGGGGAAAGTTCAAATTCCCAGAGAAAGACAAGCAGCCCATGGGGGTGGATGGCAATCCCTTTCCTTCAGGGCTGAGTACAAATATGGTCTCTGTCAACATGAGGGACATGCCTAGGACTGTTCCTAGGCAGAAGATAAGTTTGGGAGCCCCTTCTAGAGCAGTCTATAAGTCCAGCCCAGGCAGGTATTGGGATCCTTATTATGATGAGGGTGACGTCAGTACTGAGCGGGTAAGAAGGTTCGAAAAGCTGAACTCTTGGTGGTCCAGACCGTCAGGAGTGAAGAAACCAGAGAAACCAACTTGTTCCATGGTGTGTACAGAGTGTGGACATCATGCCAGTCCTAGCAAGCCAGTCCTAGCAAGCCAGTCCTGAAAAGCATTATTATGGGAAGGGCTGAGCCAAGTCCTAAGGAGCAGTGCAGGTCTAAAGGAAGAAGGGTTGTACGCGAATCTGTGTTCAACCGAATTCAGCCTGGGTTGGTTGAAATCGGAGATGAGCTCGTCAACTTGAGGATATCTGCTCCTTCCAGGGATAAATCAAGGGCTGTGAAACCTCCAGTCACTCCTCCAGATGAGTGGCACAGGGTTGAACATCCCAAGTTTCCTTCTGAACCTCCACCTTTATCTAGATCTCAGAAAAGGCGCCGCCAACGATTCAGGCAGGCAGCAAGAAGGGCTGAGGAAGAAGGAGACCTACTTGACGATCCCATGAATGAAGATGACCTCATGAATGGAGATGATCCCAAGGGGAAGATGAAGATGGAGATCCCAGTGGAAGAGCCTATGGTCGAAAAACCTAAGGCTAAAAGAGTATACAAGCCCTTGGAAAGGACTATGGAAGAGGCTATCGTTGAGCCTCTTCTAAAGACTTTACCCCAGAAGCAAATCCTGTTCAAGAGGACGTACAAAGAGGTCGTTACCAAACCACCTCCAAAGCAGACAACGGTACAAAAGAAACAACCTATCTTGGAAAGAACTCTCAAGGAGGCTAGAATTCAGCCTCCACCAAGACAAGTCTCTTTGCTCCAGAGGACAGCCCTTGAACCTAGAAAGCCAGACTCGGGGGGCAAGTCAAAGTTGAATCCACAGGCTAAGGTATTTGTGCCTGGACAGGGTCATAACATGCAATGCAACATGGTCGTGTTCTTACCAGCAGATCTGGAAGCCAAGGAGAACACTCCAACAGCCATGGAGGGAGATGTTGTAGAGATGGGGCAGACAGCGGAGATCTTAAATGAGTCCTTCTCTGTAGGACTGAATGGACCTTCAGTGATCTTGCTGAAGGACGAGACCGAAGAGAAGAATGAAGATCGTGCGGCTAGCGTGATCTTTGAGAGGCCGAGTCCTACGATGAACAAACACATCAAGCCCTTGTACATTGCTGGTTGCCTTGATGGGATGCCAGTGAACCGTATCCTGGTAGACAACGGTTCAGCAGCCAATCTCATTCCTAAAGCCATGATGCAAAGGCTCGGGAAGACTGATCAAGACCTGGTTTCATGCAACGCCACCTTGACTGACTTCACTGGAAAGGAGATAGCATGCCAAGGTATTTTGATCATGAATTTAATGATAGGGTCCAAGACCTTAACAACACCTTTCTTTGTTGTCAATTCACACTCTTCCTTCAATGTTCTACTGGGGAGAGATAGGATTCATTCTTGTCTAGCGGTCCCCTCAACCCTTCACCAATGTCTTATTTTTTGGAATCAAGACGACGTGGAGGTAATATGGGCTGACCGTAGACCGTTCCAAGCCTCTACTAACCATGCTGAGGCCCACCTATATGATGAAGGGGTTGGTCCAATGAAGGTGGCAGGCCTTAACAAGTATGGCCGCCACAAAATAGCCCCCATTCATAACAAGAAGTCAGCTGAAGAAGTGAAGGCACTTTTTCAAGAATTAATCGGTCCAATGATTACGGAGTCAAGTAGGCCGATTATAGCTTCATCCAAACACCCTTCTCAATGTCAGTAAGCCCTTCAGAAGCAGAGAAACATGTGGCTCTTTGAACCACATTGTCAAAGTTTGAAGCCTATTTACTAGAGAAGAGACTGACGAGAAGTCAAGAGTCTGAGGAAGATTTTTTGGCCTGTGCGGCCGAAGTAATCAACGAAGACGAAAACCTGGTTGAAGATCTTGATGAAATCCGCTTGGAAGACCTTGAAGCGGCCCCAGCCAAGTTGGATGATTTAAAGGCTGACGTGCAAGATCCTTTAGAAGAAGTTAATTTGGGAGATTCAGAGAATCCCAAACCTGTATATATTAGTCAACTTCTGCCAGAGGATGTGAAGAAAAAGTTCATCCAGCTCTTAAGGGAATTCAAGTCCTGTTTTGCTTGGACTTACGAAGAGCTGCCAGGTCTGTCCAGAGACTTAGTAGAACACAAGTTGCCTATACAACCAGAATTCAGACCTTTCAAACAACCGCCAAGGAGGATGTCCAATGAGGTTTACTTACAGGTCAAAGACGAGATCGAACGCCTTTTCAATGCCGGATTCATACGCATAGCCAGGTATGTTACTTGGCTCTCTAATATTGTGCCAGTCCTTAAGAAGAACAGCAAGGTCAGAGTGTGTGTAGACTTCAGAAACTTAAACTTGGCTTCCCCAAAGGACGAGTATCCAATGCCAGTCGTAGATCAGTTGGTAGATGGAGCTTCTGGTCACAAGGTCTTGTCCTTCATGGATGGGCATTCTGGTTACAATCAGATCTTTATCGACGAGGCCGATACGGCTAAGACCGCTTTTAAGTGTCCTGGAGCCCTAGGAACCTTTGAGTGGGTTGTAATGCCCTTCGGCCTAAATAATGCTGGTGCTTCGTTCCAGCGAGCAATGAACGCCATATTTCATGATTTCATTGGCCATTTCATGGAGATCTACATTGATGATATCGTGGTCAAATCTCAGTCCTATGATGAACATTTGGAACACTTGAGGAAGTCTTTCTTGAGAATGCAACAATTTGATTTGAAAGTAAACCCCTTGAAATGTGCCTTCGGAGTCTCCGCAGGCAAGTTCCTTGGATTCTTGGTCCACAACAGAGGGATTGAAGTTGACAAGAACAAGGCCAAAGCAATCGTGGAAGCGAAGCCTCCTACCACCAAGAAGGAGTTGCAGAAGCTCTTGGGTTCGTTCAACTTCTTAAGAAGGTTTATCTCAAACCTAGCTGGAAGGGTTCAGGTCTTTTCTCCACTCTTAAAGCTGAAGGACCACGATGATTTTGTTTGGGAGGCAAACCATCAAAAGGCCTTTGATGAGATCAAAGGCTATTTAGCAACGGCTCCAGTCCTTATGCCTCCCATCAAGAATAGGCCGTTGAAGCTCTACATCTCAGCAGCTGAAAGCTCTATTGGAGGCCTTTTAGCTCAAGATAACGCTCAAGGAAAGGAATAGGCGGTTTATTACTTGAGTAGGTTGTTGACTCCTTGTGAAAGGAGGTACACTCCTATTGAAAAGATTTGTCTTGCCTTGTACTTTTCAGCAATAAAATTGAGGCACTACATGCTTCCTATTTTGGTTTACATTATGAGTAAAATAGACCTAGTTAAATACTTGCTTTCTCAGCCAATCATGAGAGGCTGAATCGGCAAATGGTCTTTAGCTCTAATGGAGTTGAGTTTTCAGTACGTTCCTCAAAAGGCTGTAAAGGGCCAGGCTTTAGCGGATTTTCTTGCTGATCATCCATGCGTGGATATCGGCGATGAGTCTGAGTTAAGTCTGAGCACCCTTGAGATATCACTTACTCCTTGGACACTGCTCTTTGACGGACGAAGGACTCAAGAGGTCTCAGGCTGCGGAGTAATTATCATCTCTCCCCAAGGCCTGAGGACCGAATTATCTTTTCAATTTGATTTCCCATGTACAAACAATCAAGTGTTTAGGGCACCCCGAGGCCATGAGGGTCATGAGTGAGGTCCATGAAGGAATTTGTGGCGCCCATCAATCTGGAATAAAGATGAGATGGCTAATCAAAAGGTATGGATACTATTGGCCAACCATTTTAGAGGATTGCATTCGTTTTTCTAAAGGGTGTCAACCATGCCAAGCTCATGGCCCAATCCAGCGTGTTCCTGCAGCTGATTATCATGCTGTGGTCAAACCTTGGCCATTTAGAGGTTGGGCCCTTAACGTAACTGGAAAAATTTATCCACCCTCTTCAGGAAATCATACTTACATCTTGGTAGCCACAGACTATTTCACCAAGTGGGCAGAAGCGGTGCCATTAAAGTGTGTGGATCAACAAGAGGTAATCAAGGTGATCAAGAAAAGAATCATCCATAGGTTTGGACTGCCTGAACACTTAGTTGCAGATAGGGGTACAATATTTATGGGGGAACAAGTGGTTAACTTTGCTGCACAGCAAAATATTATTATCTCCAATTCTACTCCTTATTACGCACAAGGAAATGGCCAAGCTGAATCCACTAACACGACTCTTGTCAACATTATCGAGAAAATGGTGGAAGATAATCCAAGGGCCTGGCACGAATTGCTTTCTGAGGCCTTATGGGCCTACAGAACCTCAAAGAATGAAGCCACCAATATAACTCCTTATATGTTGGTATATGGGCATGACCCAGTCCTACCAATGGAGGTAGCAGTAAAGTCAGCAAGAATAGCATATCAAAATGGCATCACTCCTGCAGATTATACTCAGGCCATGCTGATGGAGCTTGAGGACTTGGACGAGGTTAGGCTTGTAACCCTTGATCATATGTTGGTTCAGAAAAGAAGAGTCGCTAGATCTTATGACAAACGTGTAAGGAGAAAGAGCTTTACTGAGGGTGACTTGGTTTGGAAGGCAGTCTTTCCCTTAGGGGAAAAGAACCCAAGATATGGCAAGTGGTCTCCAACCTGGGAAGGACCTTACCAGATTGCTCAAGTCCTTAGAGGTAATGTCTATCTTCTTATGGACCTAAATGGCGGTCTGTTTAAGCATTTAACAAATGGAAAGTACCTAAAGCATCACTATCCTACTATGTGGGAGATGAGAGACTTTGGAGAAATTCAATCTACCAAACCATAAAGAAATTTCATGGCAAGGCCTGAACGGAGGCCGCAGTACTTACTATGCAAAATTCAAAAAAGCCTCAAGTTCAGGCCGCCTATCATCAAAACCAAACCATTGCCTTGGCCAATTAAAGGAAAGTTCCAGGCCAGGCAAGAAGCAAATTAACTAATTATTACAAACCAAAGTTCAAAAGTGAAAGTTTTTGAGGTCAAGACCTACAGAAGGCCTTCAAGACTGCTTTTGAGGTTTGCCCACGAGGTGTCAAGGTTGGCAAGCCGAGCTTCAAGCATATCCCGCTGCCCACAAAGGCCTGGGACTTCTTCAACCAGGAGATTCAGCTTCATTTTCTGGCTTTTTGATCCAGCCTTCAATTTTTCATGATGTTGGGCCAGGATTTTGGATTCCTTCCGAAAGTTTTCCAGTCGGCCTTCAGCTAGTGCCAATTGGGTTTTGAGATCTTGAATTTCATCGGAGGTGGCAGTGATGTTTGCTTCATTGACCTTGATATCTTCCTTGAGCTGATTCCATTCAGAACTGAATTTGGTAAGCTCCATATCAACCAGATCCAATTCTGCCAACTTGGCATTAACCTTGTTAAGCTCGTGGGTGGAAGAATCATGAGATTTGATCATGGTAGGAAATTCTTTTTGGAAATACTGAAGGGAGGTCTCCTCCGTACCCAAGGCCTGGGACTTCACCAGCACCTCCATGGCCTTCTTGATACTCGAGGCTCGAGCTGGATGGACAATAGCCTTGAAGTTCTATAGAAGGGTCATCCTAAGAGCTGTTTTGGCCTCAGCAATTTCATCTGGTGTAAATTGAGATTGGGAAGTTGATCCAAGACCACTACCTGAAGTACCAGAATTGGCTGCCTTCAACAAGTCTTGAGCAGACTGAAATAAAGTGTCCAGATCTTCTTCATCTTCTTCCTCTGTTACGATGACAAATTCAGGTTCGACAAGAGGATGAGTCAAAGGAATAGGTTTGATTGCTGGAGAGTTGGGCTTCTCTGGAGTCCTAGAGGATGCTTCATGTTCCGGTTCCTGGTGAGGCATACCCAGCCCTTTGTCTTCTATCTCTGTCTCTTCTTCAAAGTAATCATCAAGTTCCTTGGGGTTAAAAATAAGAGGGGTAAAATGATAGTAAGGGGCCATGAATGCTGAAGAGGACATGTCACAATACATCCTTACGATGGGATTGCCTTCTGTGGCAGACACGGTATTTTCAGAGTCAATTGGAGTAGGTTTTTTCTTCCTCAACCTCTTCTTGGTTTGAGCAGAATCAGCTTGCCCTTCCTTGATCTTGGAGGTGGCCTGTCAAAAGGAAGGGGATTTAGCAAAAGGTTTCAATGAGGCCAAGGGCAAGGCCAAGAAGAATACAAACCTTCTCCAAAGGGTCAGACTCAGGAGAACTGTTTTTGGCACTACTCCTTGTTCTACCAGCCACGGTGGTCTGAGAGGCCTGTGAGGAGATTTAAGGCATAAGTAATGAACAGAAGGAATAAAGAGATGCTAAAGGAGTTTTACCTTTGGCGCCTGCTTGCGTGCGAGCATTTTAGTCCTTTTGGGTTTCTGTGGGGCAATATCAGCGGGGGTCTCATCGGGGATACTCTCCGGGCCTGGAGACGAAGAAGAGATTAGCCCAAATGTTGATATGGTTCAAGAAATTTGCAACGGCAAAGGTGTGGGTCTTACCTTTTCTCTTTATGTTCAAAGATGGAGAAGGACTGATCTGTTGCAAGGGCATGGTAATGCCAGGCTCAGGCACTCCAGCAGATTGCGGCAGAAGTGTGGCCAAGACCTCCAGGTAGGGTTTCACGAAATGCATTCTTGTGTAACCTCCCCACCAACTATCAAATTTGGCTCCTTTGTCAGTGCGTTCAGCATAGCGATGAAGGGCAAAGGCTTTCCTGAGCTCAGGGAGAGTGTTCCTGACCCTTTCTAGGTCCTTTGGTTGGACCACCGGCCTGTCAGTGAAGTCCTCATTCAAGGACTGGTATGGAGGCAATGGAGTGAGTTGACAAAGGCCGAGCTGTCTGGCAAATTGGGCTGCATTGTAGTATTCAACTCCACACTTGTAATTGGTAGGAGTATAGGCCATGCCATACATGAGGTCCCTGGAAATCAGAAAGCTGCTCCAAATCTTGAAATGGTCATCAAAGTCATCACCTGGATTAGAGGCTTCTTGTTTCAGCCACCAGGGCACCGTGTCCCTAACAAAGGGTAGCCAGTTCTTCCCCATCCCAGTGAGTTCATGGTAGAAGAATTTGAAGTAGGTCCCGAAGGCGTATCTAAGGCCACGAGCATCAGTGTAATGAAGGCCGTAGCAGGTGTGTTCTGACTTTTTGTTCATGGGTGGGGCAAGTTTAGGAAAATAGGACCATAACCAAAGGGTCATGACCCACAGGGGTCCAGGGGCAAAGATAAATTTGTTGCTTATCAGTTCCTTCATACCACGGTAAAGATGGGCTAAGACCAAAGGGCCTAGTGCCAGCTTCTGCCTAGAAGCTAGGGCACAGGCCAAGTCTATAAAATCCTTGGTGACTCTATTCGCAGAAACACAGAAGATAAACTTGTTTAGCCAATACAAGAGGAAGGCCACGTGTTCATTATCCTCAACAGGTCCCTTTTTGGCATAATGGTTAATGAAAGGGGCAAAAGACAAGGGTTCTTTATATTCGAAGTAAGGAGTTTTTTGTGACAGAAAGTAATTGGCCTCTGTCCCATGGGGACGGAGGCCTGTCAGGAAAGCCAAGTCTTGAAGAGTGGGGCTCATAAGGCCTACCTTAAAATGGAATGAGTTTGTGGTAACTGACCAGAATTGAGAAGCAGTCAGGAAGAGATTTTTGTCCATATCAATAAGTGATCGACTGAGCAGAACGGCGTCTCGGATCCCTATTTGCTTCCACAGATCACCCTTGGTCTCAAGCATTCGATCAAGCCACTCTACGTACTTGGCGTCAGGTCTGTGCCAAAGATGATTGGGAATATCAGAGTTGAAACGATTCCAGTCAAGGGACGGAGATTCAAAGGGAAGGACTTCCTCAGCCAATGGGTACATCGGGGCAAGTTGGGAGGGAAACCCTAATTGAAACGCAGGCCCCAACCCAACTCGATCAGCGTTTGCAATGACCAGGACGTCGTTGGTAATCGCTCTATGCTCTTCGTCAATAATCTTGCGGATTTGGATGGCGAGCCTGTTGGGATTTGGAGGAGGAGCATTAGCTTTGTGGGTCGCCATCTCTGGTGCAGATCAGAAGACTTGAGTGAAAGAATGGCGGTTTAGGGCTTTTTTCTGGACTTCGTTCGTGCAAAAGGAGAGGAAGCAGAGAAGATGTAGAGAGAGAATGAAAAGAAAGAATGGAGCTTTGTGGATGGCGGCACAATTGATGCCGTTGTTTTTTCCTTTCTATCTCTATCTCTTTGATCGAGATTGAAGAAGCAACTCAAGGGTTGGACTCTTGATTGACGCAAAGAGTCCTGACGGTTTGAAAAGCTGCATGGCAGCCAATGAACGGCCTAGGGTGATGACACGTGTCCCTCAGGCCTAAAATGGTGATAGTTGTTGCTGTCAACAGAACTCCTTAAGGGGTTGTTTATCTCGAAAACTATTGAGATTCAAAATGGAGAATTCAAACCCAATTAAGAGACGTGCTTTGGAACTTAAAAAGTTGTTAGGCCTAAATATGGCCTGATTATCTTTTTAAGTGTAAACATTTGAACTTTTGAAAAATTCTTAGGCTAAATAAGCCTGATTATTTTTCAAATCTAGCAATAAGGACTCGTTTGATTATGCCAAAAATCGTATTTTGTCCTAATTTACAAGCCTAGATCTTGAACAAGATCAAGGCATGATAGGCATTGTTTACACCCGTTTTTGGCACCCAGTCCTGGGCAAGGGTTGGAAGGTTATTTAATTATCTTTTAATTAAATTGGGCCAAAGAATAAAGATGGATCGGATTAAAATTAATGGGCCAAACCCATGTTGACTGGGCCCAATTAATTTTAATTTGGTTCGGGCTCGAGTTTGGAGGTTTTGGGCCAATTTGTAAAAGAATTCGGCTGGCCCAAATGTTGATATGGGCTAAATATGTTAGTAGGCCATTTAATTTAATTAAATGGCCCATTACCCAAGTGGCCCATGAAAAGTAGAAGGAAAGAAAGAGGTTCTTGCCTGGTGAAAGCCATTTGACCGAAACAAATGGTTGGGAGTTTTATTACCCATGGATATAGGAAATGGAAATGGCCCACTAAATGCTCAACTGCCCATAATCCGGAATTAACCCATGGGTAATTGTTATTAACCTCCAATAACCACCCATGATCCCACTAAATATGTTAGTGGGTAGTTATTTCGGACACTTGGCAAGATCTGGAAGCTACTCAGGACACATGCCAGCTCGTGGCGAAGGCGGGATACTCGGCCCAGATCTGGACCAGTGCACTATTTGCCCATGATCTTTTGTAACTTCCAATAACTACCCATTACCCCATGATCTCATGAAGGGAAAGTTACAAAAGACACATGGCGCCATGAGAAGAGGACAACAAGCCCTTTACATGTAGAAAATCGAAGACCCGTGGCCTATAAATACTAAAAGACAAGAAGAAAAAAGGATTCCCACACCAATCAAGCTCAACGCTTAAAACCAAAGCCTTTCCAGCAAAGCAACTATCTCTATTTTCTCACCCTCACTCAATTACTTCACCAAGTAATTCGGGTTTCTATCTCTCTTGTACCCCAACTTTATTATTACGAAACATAATAAAGTTATTCATATCTCTTTTCATCCCTTACTTTATTATTACGATATAGTAAAGTAATTCTACGTTGTTACTTTTTTTCCTACACGGTTAGGAAATTATTAAGTTCTCGCACGAAAAGGCAAAACCACGAACCTTCACTGCAATCCAGCCCTTAGGTTGCAGCACTATCGCCTTCTCAGATCTAGAAGTCAGAACAGGGACGCTCAGCCCTTTACATTAGACGCTACAAATCTTGGCACGCCCGCTCAGTCATTGAGCCATTTCGGAGCCGAACAACATACTATAAGGATTTTTGTTATAATAAGGACATAATATTTTCCCCTAAAGTCTAAAGGGCATTTTGTCCAAGATTTACAAAAAAAAAAACCCTCTCAAGGTTGATCGGTATTGAAAGTGCCTAAAATCATAGTGTACCCTATGAAAATGCCTAAAACCTTTGGGTATCCTATATATGAAAGTGCCTAGAACCCTAGGGTACCTTATGAAAGTGCCTCAACTACTAAAACCCTATAATAGAAAAGTGCACCCTAAAACGCTATGAAAGTGCCTAAAACCTTAGAGTATCCTATGAAAGTGCCTAAAAACTTAGGGTACCCTATGAAAGTGCAACAAGATCAAAAAACACGGAAAAATACATATTTTGTATTAGCCAAATAAGGCCCCTTGTCTCATTTAAAACGATTTAAATGAAAAAAGATATTTTTTATGTTAGTCAAACAAAGCTCTTGTCTCATTAAAGGCAATTTTGTCTTTTCACGGACTCTGAACTCTAAAATATTTTTATTAATTAACTTTACACATCATAGAAATTTAAGCTGGACAAAAACTCCTATGGGATTGTTTCATTTGGACTTAAAACTAATATGCTGTAAATTTTAAGGTAACATATTGGAATTCAACTAATATTAATAACCAGTCCTTGTGACATGTTTGATTGCAGAAATTCAGATAGTACTCCGTGGTATTTAAACATTGTTTTGTTTTGTCATAACTCAGAAACCCGGGCCAACATTCTCGCCGTCAAATCGCGGGACCAATTAAACCGGTTTTTAAGCTTGGCCTACGAGTTTAACCAGAGTCAGAAGGCCTTAGGCTCCGTTCCGGAAACCTTCTTAAAAAATAAGTACTTATTTTGCCACTTCTTATTAAAAAATGAGAAGGGTCATTTTACAAAACCCAAATAAAAAGTTCCTTTTACATTTTCAAACTCAAAAATAATGTAAATGAAAAGAAAATTCAATTTTTTTTGCACCGTATTAAAGATCTCAATGAGATCTATTAAACAAGATCCATAGTGGTAGGAAAATTATTTGCGTAAACACATGATTTTTGAGCTTGAAGTTGCCTTATACAAAAAATAAGTCTGTTGCTATGATAATAGGCGCCGGAGGAGGAAAATCGTACCGGCGGCCACGCCAGACCGTCTCCGGCCACCGGACGGCCAATCCGAGCCGTCCAAAAATTCTATAAAAAAAAAAAACCGAGGGGGCTTTCGCGGGAATCAACGGCATCCGAGGTGTGTAGAGTGCTTGATCCGAGCACCCCTTTTTCCGTGTATATATGATCAAGCATCCTACACAAAAAATGGGTGCTCGAATCAAGCACCCTACACACCTCGGATGCAGTTGATTCCCCTGTAAGCCCCCTCGTTTTTTTTATAGAATTTTTGGACGGCTCGGATCGGCCGTCTGGTGGCCGGAGACGGCCCGGCGCGACCGCCGGTACGATTTCCCTTCCCGGCCGGTCGGTACCTATATAAATCCTTCCAAAATAAGTACCAGCCTTCTTATTTTTCGGAACAAGCCTTCTTATTACACAAAAAATAAGTTCTTATTGTGTTTCTGGAACACAGTCTTAGTTGGGCAAGCATTTGAGGCTACCATAGTTGTCAATCACGTACCATACCAGCCGGTACGTACCAGATTTGAGAAAAATCGGTACCCTAACCCCCCCAATACCGTTTCGGACCGAATATCGGTCCTTACCGCTTGGTACCGGCCGTTTCGGAAAATACCGGCCGAGACAAGCTTATCGAAAATCCCATCCGGTATTTTGCAGAACAGAAAAAAAAATTTCCTAGATATGATGTATCTTTCACATGTTATTCGGCATCCTCGAAAAAATTAACCAAAAAAAAACAAAGGGATAGAAAAAAAAAAAAAAACAAACGTTGCCTTTCAGAATTTTAGCAAAACGTGGGCTTAATTATAGTACGTGCGCGAGGCTCAAATCCCATATTTGCACCCCCTCTACACTAATAATCTGTGATGCGCACCCGGTTAATTGGTTTCTGAATCAGTTTTTTTAAATTGCCTTCGGCCACGGCCCATTTTTCTGAGCATGCAAGTCTCTTCTTGGGTTCTCATTCACAAGCCCACTAGTGTGCAAAGTCATTTAAGATGGAAAAGAGTTTTGTAACTAGACAATGTGGGACAAAAGGCAAACTCATAGGTATTTTATGATGAATTGCATGGTATGAGAGATTTTTTTGAATTATAATTATATATAATTATTTTATATATTATAGTTGCAGTAAATCTAAAATGGTACCCGGTATTTGACCGGTACCGGTACGTACCGTACCAATAGAAAAATTGATTACCTGGCCAGTACAGTATTCAGAACATTGGAGGCTACTGATGCTTTTTATTGGGCCGGCCTTAACGACTGATATTTTCAACTTCATAAACTAGCCCTGAATCGATCCTCTATTCCTCTCACTTAATTTTTCCGTGTGATCCTCTTATGTCATTGCCCGAGCAGAATGGAACCGTTAACATTCCTATTTTGTCGATGACCTGAATCGTTCATTTCTGTGAGAGAATTGAGAAAAGGAGAGATATTGTATTGAATTCGATAATAAACTGTACAATGAGGTCCTTATTTATACAAGGTGAGGAAGCCTAACTATGGAAAGAAAATCAACCTAATTACAATCAAATCATAATAAATTACAATAATAAGAAATCAAGAGAATCATATAATATCATAATCATATCATATCAGGATATGATTATGATTACGATAATATATGTTTTGATATTCTAACATCCCCCCTCAAACTAAAGGTGGTAGTGTAGACACTAGCTTGAGTTTGGACACCCAAGTCATGAAAACGTTTAGGAGGATGAGCCTTTGTAAAGACGTAGTCTGATCGAACGAGGAAACTGAGAGAAGGCGAACGCTACCCCAAACAACATGTTGTCAAATAAGTGACGGTCGATCTCAATATGTTTGGTGTGATCGTGGAACACATCATTGCGGACAATCTGAACAGCACTCTGATTATCACAATAAAGTGTAGTAGTAGTGGAATGAATAACACCCATATCACTGAGGAGCCAGCGAAGCCATATCAATTGTTGAGTAGTGTCAGCAATAGCACGATACTCTGCCTTAGTACTAGAACAAGAAACAAGAGATTGCTTTTTGCTTCGCCAAGAGATGAGAGAGTCACCAAGAAAGAAGCAGTAACATGTGGTAGAGCGACGATCAGTGGGGTCACGAGCCCAATCAACATCGGAATATGCACATAACTCAAAGGAGGAATGTGCTAAATAGTAGAGGCAATGAAATAAAGTGCCTTTGACATAGCGAAGAATTCGAAGAACAACCTGAAAATGAGTCAATCGAGGAGCAGACATAAACTGGTTAACTATGTGAACGACATAGGTAATGTCAGGTGGGGTGACAGTAAGATACACAAGACTACCAACGAATTGGCGATAAAGAGTGGCATCAGGGAGTGGTGTGCCATCCAAAGGAGTGAGTCGAGTGGTTGGCTCAAGAGGTGTAGAAGCAGTCTTATTGTCGGTGATACCAGCACGACTAAGAAGATTAGAGGCATACTTAGTTTGAATGAGATAGTAGCCATCAAATGTAGATGAGATCTCAAGATCTAAGAAAATAGCTCACAGTACTTAGATCCTTCGTTTGAAATTACTTGCCAAGGAAGGCTTTGAGATCAGAAATACCAACATTATCATCGCTAGTAATAATCATGTTATCAACATAAAGAAAAAAGAAAAATAATACCACGTGCAGACTTTTGGATAAAAAGTGCAGAATAATACTGGCTAGAAGAGAATCCAAAACTATGAATAATGGTGTTGAATTTGGCAAACCAGGCACGTGGAGCTTGCTTGAGACCATAAAGAGCGCGATTAAGTTTACACACTTTGTTAGGAGGATAATTATACCCAGGTGGAGGTCTCATGTAGACTTCTTCAGTAAGATCACCATCGAGAAAGGCATCTTGACATCCATCTGATTTAGATTCCACTTGCGTACGGCAGTAACTGCAAGTAAACTCCGAACAGAAGTGAGACGAGCAATTGGAGCAAAAGTTTTCTCATAGTCAATACCATACTTTTGAGAAAAACCCTTTGCAACCAGACGAGCTTCGTAACACTCTATAGAGCCATCAGAATGAGTTTTTATCTTGTAAACTCACTTAGAACCAATAAGAGTCTTGTCAGGAAGAAGGTCAACAATATCCCAAATGTGTATTTAATCCAAAGCCTGTAATTCTTCTGCCATTGCTTGCTACTAGTTAGAACTTGCTTTATGGTAGAAGTGAGGTTCATGTTGAGAAAGAATAGTAGAGAAACAATGATAATCACGAAGATGAACAGGTACTTCCCTTACCCGAGTAGAGTGACGAAGTGGTGAATCATTAGATAGAGGTGGTACAAGAAGCTCAGTAGGAGGAGAGCTAGGTAATGTGAGGGGCTCATTGGGAGCAAAACCAAAATGTGAAGGCTCAAGAAGGGATGAGCCAGAAGGTGTAGGAGTAGGGCCAGGAGGTACAGGAGTAGGATTATCAGATAGAATCGGCGCCTCAGATTAGATCATAAAAGAAAGCCCAAAAGAACCTATATCAACATCATCAAGAAATATATCTACAGAAGGGTCAGTGAAAAATGATGAAATAGACACATGGAGTAAGTGAAACTTGGACATAGAAGAGAACATTTTGTGTTCCCAAAATATAACATGCCGAGAAATGCAAAGGCGTTAAGAAGAGGGATCCCAACATTTGTATCCTTTATATTCAATCGAATACCATAAGAAGCAACAGAGACAAGCACGATGTTTCAATTTTGTGCACTCATGGGGTTGTAAAAGAACAAAACAAGTACATCCAAAATCTTAAGAAGATCATAGGTAGGCAATATACCATATAATTGTTCATAAGGTGACTGATTTCTAATGGTAGGGGATGGAACACGATTAATGGTATAGACAGCAGTGAGAGCAGCTTCCCCCAAAGTCGCTCGAGATAAGAGGCATCTATAAGAAGGGCACAGACACTATCCAAAATGTGTCTATGCTTACGCTCAGCGCGACCATTTTGTTGAGATGTGTCAAAACATGACCTATGTGGCAAGGTTCCATTTTGGCAAAGATATTTTAAAAATTCTGTCTCTTTATATTCTATGGTATTATCAACACGAAAAACTTTGATTGGGCGTGAAAATTGAGTTTGAACCATTTTGAAAAAATCATATAAATCTGTTGTACTTCAGATCTATTCATCATAAGATATAACCATGTAAAACGAGAATAATCATTTATGAAAATAACAAAATATTTGGAATCGCCCATTGTAGTGTTCGGTGAAGGTCCCCATTTATCAGAATGAACTAAATCAAAGGGAGCAGAGGACAAAGAATCACTCAAAGAAAATGGCAATGCTAGTTGTTTAGCAAGTTGACAAAAAAGACAATCCACGTGTTCATCTTTTACATGTCCTAAATGTCCACTTGAAATTAGGGAATGTATTCGACCAAAAGACGCATGACCTAATTGAAAATGCCAAATACCAAGAGAATTAGAAGAATTAGACATAACGGAACATTTCAATTGACTCACTGAATGAGTGGGAGGTGCAATGGACTGGGATGAAATATGAAGATTGATGAGTTCATATAGGCGTCCAACCTTACGGCCTATCCCAAAAGTTTTTCCTATCCGATGATCTTGCACATGACAACCAGTAGCAGAAGATAAGCACCCGATAATACAATTAAGGGTGCGCTAGTTGTCTAGTTTTAGCTATTTCTTTCGTTAATTTTTTGGTTTTTAATTGCTTTGGCTCATGAGGTAGCGTAACCTTATTTTGTAGGAATTTACCTATTAACAGGTGTTTTTAAGGCCCAAGGCATGTCAAGAGATGAAGGTGACCCGATGGCTCGCAAGGCAAGGCAAAGCAGCGAGCAAGACCAATTGTTGGAGTTAAGCACTTCGGCATCGATGGGAAGTATCATGTTACATCGATGTCAAAGTATTTAGTGACCAGTTCCATACCTATCTCGGCATCGATAGGAAGCTAAATGTTACATCGATGCCGAGACCTTTAGCAGCAGCTTTAAGCCTTTCTCCATCGATGTCGAGGGCTTTAGGAGGGCGTCTTTGGAGCATCTTGGAGAATATTCTGTGCGTGTACTTGGAGGATATAAAAGCCATGATGTCACTTTGTACAAAAAAGTAGAATAGATTTGATTGCATCAATTTTTAGATCTAGAACTAGATTTTGAATTGTTCTTGGTTGTTCTTCATTTTTCAGCTTTGAATCTTTATTTTTCTGTCTTAATTAATTAGTTTTTGCCATTGTCGTTTTCATTAAAGTTGTAGCCGCTACTCCGATCTATCATTTAATCTAATTTTCTTCTAGCGTTGTTATTTCAATTATGCTAAGTAGATTTTTGCTTGCTCTTATCTTAATAGATATGTGTGAGTAGTTTTTCAAGGTTAGGTCATAGGGTGATTAGCACCTCATGACTCGAGTAAAAATTACATTTTTCACCAATAAAGTTTGAATCTTTGGTTCGAAAATCGATGTGGGGTTCGGATTTATTTGTCAAATCGCAAAGATGTTAATCTCCTTGATCATGTGTAGGTAAGTGCATCGTCTACTTACCACACATGATGCTTGGAGCTCTGTCGCACGAGGCATTTGCTAAATAAATTCTAGAGTTAGCTTGGTAATCGAACCATCTTATTTTTCGGTTTGGGAACCTTAATTGTGTATCCTGAACTGCGTAATTGGGTGAAAAATATAGTTTAACTTGAGTCACGAGTGTTAATAATTCCTAGACCTAACCTGCTTTTTATCTTTATTTATTCGCTTTTCAATTTAGCCCCTTTTACTTTCCACTGCAAACGTAAAACCAAGTTGGCTGCTTAAAAGCCGAAAGCCCTTGCTTGTATCTACAAATCCAGCAAAGCCGTATTAATTATTCCCGTAGGTACGATCCTGGTCTTCCGGATTATTATGCTTCAATTGACATAGTAAGCTCTACGCTTGGGGCGTTATTCCTTATATCGGAGCGAACGAAGCAGCAGAAATGATAACATTAAGCCTAAGTTCACATAATTAACCAACAGATATTAAATTCAATGTAAGTTTAGGGATCAAATATGTATAAGATAAAAATAGTGGAAGTAGAGATGTGACCCATATGAATGACATGTATGTGAGAACCATCAGTTGTTTGGATGGCTGGAGTGTGAGAGACATGAGATTTAGGGAGGGGGGGGGGGGGGGGGGGGGGGGGGAATGGTAAAATCAGATGTCATATGATTACAACATGTTGAATCAAAGAACCACGAGGATGTACCTGCGGCAGCAGATAAGACAGTAGAATTCTTACCAGACTCGGATAAAATACCACATTTGGAGAGAATGTCCTGAAATACAAATGGCAGTTCACTTTTGGTAAAGGGGAATTTTTATGCCGGCCCAAAAACTTAGGCTCGGTCTTCATTTAGTCCTGTACAATTATTTGTATTTTTTATTCCAACCTTGCCCCTTCACGCGCATCAGCGCACAGAACTAGAGAGCATCTAGTATAGAAAAATTATCCAATGCTCCATGAGCACTGGTGCACCATTAAAACATTGTTTAAATTTCAAAAAGTCATATCTTTTGTTGTAGATATTTATTTTTTTTTAAAATTATATTTTTGGAACCTACTCGACGATATCTACTAAATAAGATCCATATTGAATATGAAATTATGAAATATTAAAAAAATACCATTTGCTATGAGAAAATTCTATGAGAACTATTTCTATGAGAATTGTCTATGAGAACTATTTCTATGAGAACTGTCCCTATGAAAACTGTTTCGGACAAAAATACCCTTAGTTATATGAACTGGCTATGAGAACTGTTAATTCTCATAGTCAGTTCTATGAGAACTGCCAGTTTTCATAGTCACTTCTATGAGAATTGGCTATGAGAAGTGACTGTTCTCATAGAGAACTAGCCTTGTGAACTGGTTATGAGAACTGGACTATGTGAACTGGCTATGTGAACTGAAAAATACACAGTTCACATAGTCTTACCACACACTAAAATACACAGTTTCATAAAATATATATAGTTCTCATAAAAAATATATGGTTCTAATAGACAGTTCTCATAGATAATACACAGTTTTCATAGAAAAATACACAGTTCTCATAGAAAAATACACAGTTCTCATAGACAGTTCTCATAGATAATACACAGTTTTCATAGAAAAATACACAGTTCTTATAGAAAAATACACAGTTCTCATAGAAATCTGGCTATGTGAACTGAGTTATGAGAGCTGGCTATGTGAACTGCTAAAAAATATATGGTTCTAATAGACAGTTCTCATGGACAATATACAATTCTCATAAAAAATACGCAATTCTCATAGAAAAATACACAGTTCTCATAGACAGTTCTAATGAACAACACACAGTTCTCATAGAAAAATATACAGTTCTCATAGAAAATACACACACGAACAAAAATTGAACAAAAAATAAAAAGGTAATCAAAATCAAATATAGTTATAAATGTTTTTACTGCCATGTCTTAAAAGAAGTAATCAAAGTAAAAAAATAATAGTTCACATAGAAAATAAATTGATTTAGAATTGAATTTTTAATTGCCAAGTCTCATAATCAGTTCTATGAGAACTGCTCAGTTCTCATAGATAACTGGCTATGTGAACTATCAATTCTCATAGTTAGTTCTATGAGAACTGCCAATTTTCATAGTCAATTATATGAGAATAGACTATTCTCATAGAGAACTAGCTTTGTGAACTAGTTATGAGATCTGGACTAAATGAACTGGCTATGTGAACTAGTTCTCATAGACAATTCTCCTAGAAAATACACACATGCACTTCCCTTTTTAAGTTATACTACTCTCAATTCCGCTCCAAATTACACACATGCGTACATCTATATACAAAGAGATGCCTTGCACACCTGGATGTTAACAAATTAGAAGACGATAAACCTCTAATTTTTACCCAATCTGACAAGTCCAGGATCGGCGTGAGTAAAGGAAATGCCTTACTCTTAAAATATTACAAGATTGGCGTGAGCAAGGGAAATGCCTTACTCTTAAAATATTACAAAATCGCCTTACTCCTTAAAATAGTCCTGACTCAAGTCCAAGATCGGCGACGGTTTCGACGGTGAGAGTCAGTTCGTGGAAGATCTGTTGTACGTTGAGACTTCCCGCATACAGAAACAACATCGATAGATTGCACAAAGAACTCCTTCGCATACACAATTCGCATAGCACATCTTCAACAACTCCTTCTCTTCCCCGCCACGAACTCCCCCTTCAAGTCCCCATCTCCGGCGCCTAACATCGTCATGCCGCCGGCGCTGTCCACTTCAGTGAAGTCCATAGCTGAGTGCAGCAAGTTCTTCTCCAATATAGATCGATCTCTCGCCGTCATCGACACTTGATTTCACCTGCACACACCCACCGCTGGCGACGGCAATTTTTTGATCCTCCCCTTCGATTGCGGCCATATGTTTTCAACTGTGTGCAAGTCTACGTCGTCGAACAATTTGTTCAACTTCATCAGAATGAGAGAGAAGAAGAAGAGTTCAACTCACGATGTCGCCGTCGGACGATTTGTTCTTTAACGGGAACCTGGTGCTGTTGTGAGATCGAGATGGGAGAGAGAGGGGATTTGTTGATGATGGAGAGACGTAATAAAAAGGGTAAAAAAGTCCTAACATAACATATCCAAGCCTACACAGGTTTGGGAATAATATTCAGGGTTGGGATCAAACCGAACCTAAAAAAGGGGACCGGTCTTTAATTTTCTATTTGGTAAACCGAGTTGAGGGAGGGTACTGTTTGAGACCTTCCAAGATGACCTGAACGTATGGCACCATGACAGATTGCAAAAAAAAAAAAAAAAAAAACAAGGTTGCACCATGCAAAACTAATCAAGAATTGCCCCACGGGATTAAATTTGTGGTCTGGACTGGGATGAAATTCGTGGTCTGACGTCATTGATTAAACGAGATTGGTAATAAATGGTAGTGGAGCAATAAGCGGTGATGGTAATTTGGCTAGACAATGGGTATTTTGATCACTGGGTGCAATGATAGCTTTAACTGGTGGTATTTTAATTTGGCTGGAAATTTTGGACATTGGCAATATGGTGGTTTTGGTAATGATAATAAAATATGGTGGTGATGATATATGGTGGCAACAGCAATATAGGCATGGAAATATAAAGAGTACCTTTTCATAGAATGTCAGATTGCGGTTTGGGAATGCGGTCAGATTGTGATTTTGGTTTTGGTTTAACAGGGAGACGTGGAGTTCGGTGGTGGAGTTGATTTGTGAGGGAGCAGTAGGGAACCGACTGATTGAGGTGGTTCCGGAGAGCCGATTGATTTGGTGGTGGTGGTGAAGAGGATCACGGTGGAGAAGCTAGGTTAAGAACCGTAGCTCTGATACCATGTGAGAGAATTGAGAAAAGGAGAGATATTGTATTGAATTCGATAGTAATAAACTGTACAATGAGGTACCTATTTATACAATGTGAGGAAGCTTAACTATGGAAAGAAAATCAACCTAATTACAATCAAATCATAATCAATTACAATAATAAGAGATCAAGAAAATCATATAATATCGTAATCATAATCTTATGATTATGATTACGATATTATATGTTTTGATATCCTAACAATTTCAATGTCTCTGATCAACTTATAATCCACTTATATATATAGGATAGGAGATAGGAAATAAAATAAGTTGATTAAAAGCAAAAACTCTCTCATCAATTAACATTTGTTTTGAAAGAATTGAACGCACAAAACTCAGAGGATCCTGACTATACTAAAGATCAAAAGGCTTTATTTTGGGCCACATTAGTTGGGCTGGGCCTTAACATGAGCCCATTGGTTTTCTGTCAAACGTTACGTTGACCCATGGTCGTTAGTCAACGATACCTCTGTATCCCTTAAACTACGACGACCTCCCAACGGTTCGACTCCAGGCCAATTCGTCAGTTTCTCGGCCTCGTGATTCGCGGCATTCGCCAAAGGAAGACGGACATGGACTACAACCACAAGCTCGTCCTCGCTCCTATGGTTCGCGTTGTCAGTCTCTCTCTCTCTCTCTCTCTACTGTTAGGGTTTGTTTAATATGTTGAGATTACTTGCTTGTAACTTCTAGTAATTTAATACCTGAAGTAACTCCGTTCTAGTGTTTGAATTAACTCGGCAATCCTGTTGAAAAACTATTTACTTTAAATGGATCAAATTCCCACTTAGTCTAGGATTGTGATTTCTGGTTGAATATGTCATTAGGAATCACATTCCTATTCTGGTGTGTTCGAAACGTGGGAATTATGGGTATATGGCATCACATTCACATTCACATTCCTCCTCAAGATTCCTGCCATCCAAGCTGAGCCTGATTTGTTTGTTTTTTAGGGTACATTGCCGCTTAGGCTACTGGCTGCAGAATACGGTGCAGATATAACATACGGAGAGGAGATAATTGATCATAAACTCATCAAATGTGAGCGCCGAATCAACGGTAATCTTATTTCTGCCCCCTTTTTCCGCATTTATGCCTTTTGATTTAATTAATGTCTACGGTGCTGGAGGTAGATCAAATGAATTTTTTTTTCGTGCAATTAGAATGTAATGTGACTACCAGTGGCAATAGGTACATAATCAATCAATTACTTGACATATATTACTATTGGTTTGCTAGCTTTATTTCAAAGATTGTTGAATACATACCATGTTGTGGCCACTTTAAGGGATCATTGTTTACTTTACCAGTTTATGGAGTGTTAAGAGGAACAGCCTACGGATGCATCTACGCAAGTATAACCTTAGGTTAATTAAGATATATTTAGTATGTGCGATTATTGTGTTCAGTGGGTGCTAGCAAGTTATTTAATCTAATTTTGTTATTTTTAACGTCTAATAACAAATCTATCAGCAGATACTCAAGTGCAGAGTATGTTCAGAACCATTTTGTGTGACCCAGGATTATTAAAGGAGTTGTAGATGTATATACCGTTTCCAGTGTAGGATTAAGCACTTTGTTGAACTTTCTCGGTATTAATTAGATGGAATGCAACTGTAACTTAAACACATATCTGACATTTCATTGGTCTTTCTTTTTGGTTCTTGATGGTAACTGCTGAATATTGCTTTGTTGTATGGATGATTTTGGTTACCATACATTACTGAGTAAGAAGGTTTGTGTGAGTGGAAATTCTGAGTGGAAAGAAAGGGTGCCATCATGAAGAATGTGAACACGATTCAGGACCAAAATTCAATAGGTTTGGAACCAATTTAAAGAATAGGTCCCGACGATGGGTTAGGCTGATATTGCTTAAAAACTGGCCTCTTGGCACCCTTCCATGTTACTGCCATGTGGAGAGTTTTAATTTTTAATAAAGGGCACTGTTAGAACGTTCTACTCGTGACATGTCATTGGAAAAATATCCCGTAAGCTCAACATGTTGTTTATCCCATATGATGACGAGGAATAGCTTAACAAGTATGTTTTGATTTGAGTTTACTGCCTTTACTTACATAACCTACTCAGTTCAGGATACAGGGGATGTGAACAATCCTTAATCCCTATATTTGAGATATTAAGTAATTAAAATCAGCTGTATATAGTTAAAAACACAGACCCATGGCTAGGGATGCAAACGAGCCGAGCCGAGCAAAGCTTTGAAATGTTCGTCCTCGGCTCATTCGAAACTAGTCTATCTCGAGCCTAAAAATCGAGCTCGAGCTTGGCTCGTTTAGTAGTGGGATGTTCAAGTTAGGTTTGTTTACTAAACGAGCCTCTACAAAGGAGCTGAGCCTCTTCAAACGAGTCAAGCTTTTATAAATGAGCCAAGTTACAAATAACTCGAGCTTGACTCGTTTGCTAATGAATCAAGCCGAGCCCGAGCCCACAACGAGCCTCGCCTCGAGCTGATCGTAAACAGCTCCGTTCGTTTGCAACCCTACCTATGGCTACAGATGAGCAGCCCAAACTCTACCTATTGGTGAAATTGGCTGATATATGCTGTTGGGTTTATGAAGCCTGATTCGGTCTAAATTGCGTTTCGCTGACTATTTGAGGTTTGACCTAACTGGTTAGGTCGCAGGGGTCCATGGGCCATCTCCCACAGCAGGGGCTCGAGGGCAGCACCCCTGAAACCTAGACAAGGGTACTACAATTGAAGATGTAAACAGTAAACCCCATGTGATAAATGCTTGTTATATGCAGCCAATGTAACTGCACTCCATTCTTCATGCATTACAGAGTGGAAACTGGTGTGAGCTATAGATGTACTCAACTACACAGTTGGGGAACCACGTAAAATCTGTGTCTTGAGTTCTTTGTTTCTGCTTGAGTGTTCTTCGCGCTTTGTGTTTGTGCTAGTTTGGCCGATTTCTCATCATAAACTTGTGAATTGTGAATCATCTTCATGCCATATGGAGGGATTTATCCATGTGTGGTATGTTTTGTACATGGACAGGACATGCATCTGGAGTGTGGCTCTCCATGTCATTTATTGGAACTTGGAGATATAGTGGGGGCTAAACTCCTACTTTGAGCATTTCTTTGTTTGACCTGAGCCCCAAATTTGATTTCATTGCCGAGAGAGGCAGTGAGAGACGTAGATGTGAAGCCTTAATTTGTTGAATAAGAGCTTGTAAAAAATTCTGAAGAAGGGTTGTAGAAGCTGAAAATACTTGGATGAGGCGCAACTTGTCTTGAATGACTTCTTTTTAGTCTTAATTCACCCATTCTTCGCTCCCTCCATCACGACTTACATGATGTTACCCTCGTACCCGTGTCTAGTTAGTTCTCTTAGCTTTTTAAGAAGTTGGGTCGGTGTAGTTTCAGTTCCCCTTGTTCAAAACTGGGTTGGGTTGGGTTGGTTTATAAGGTATGCCAAAATTTTCACTTACATTATCAAGTTATAGAGGCGGGAAACCTTATCTAGTTCATGAATTTGTATTGAGAATTGGTTTATAGCTTATGTCAATTCCATATAAGAAGTTGTTTCACAGTTACATCATTATCCTGACTCATCAACTTAAGAAAATGAAAATCAGGTTAAAACTTTTCTATATGTTTAATGCTGTCTATTGAATCTGTATGTGTACTCATTATTTCACAGTGTAGTGTGCTGCTCTTCTGTTTAGAATCCGGAACTCATCTGATTTGTTACTTATCAGAGGTGATTGGGACTACTGATATTGTGGAGAAGGGAACTGAGAATGTTGTTTTCAGGACCTGCCACGAGGAAAGTGATCGGGTAGTATTTCAGATGGGAACTTCTGATGCTGTGAGGGCTCTGGCTGCTGCCCAGATTGTGTATGTTTGCTTGTTCACTCTTCTTTTTCTGATTTTCCGGAAGGTCGGACACCTTAACAAGACTGAACTTGGTACTTGGCAGTTCTATGTTTTCTGTGCCGAATTAGTGTGTTCCTCTATGATGAGTTGCACTTTGGTGCCTTTGACTAGATGGTCAATTGTCTTATTGTGTTGTGAGAAAGGAAATCCAAGTCAAGTTCCCTAACCCGTAGTTTCCTTCTTTTATTTGGAAGTGAGTCTCCTGTCCTGGTTAAGTACGGATTTGCTTGGGATTTTACAAATTCCTCGTCAAGCTCGGTAGTTGGTTCTTCAAACGGCGCTGTTACCCCAGGGGATAAGGGTTCTTGGGATTAGGAGAATGTAAGAGAAAGTAGTTTTTTCATTTCATTATCATTCTAGCATCTTAATCAAGGCACAGTGAATGTAGACTGATTAGGGGTGGAAGTTTTCACAGAAAAACCAAGCTGTTTGGTCTGCGCCCTTTTTACTTTGGACAGTTTATAGAAGGCTCAAAGGTCGGTTCTGTTTAAATCTAAGAAAAAGTTTGAAGTTTTTTTTCGGTTTCAAGTGGGGAAAAATTTGACCCAACGAACCCCTTCAGTTTCCTTACTCTTTTTCAAATCGCAGCCATCCATCTATTACACGAGGGCACATCCTAGCCGTCCACCCATTCCCCAACTCACTACCCCATTTTCTCCCTCTACCTAACCCCAGACTAATCAAACGCAACTGACTATCCCACCTTCTCTCTCTCTCTCTCTCTCTCTCCAGCTGCACTCGGGCTTTTGAAAATTAGTTTTTAACTTTGTCTTTGAAAGCTTGTTGCTGTTAGCTTTGTTTCTCTTTTCTATGTTTGGAAAACCCTGCTTTGTATTCATCCAAGTAAATAATGGGATAAGAACAAGATGCTTTCACTTAGATGCACATCTGGTCACATGAAACAGCATCTGCCTTCATTTGCCACCTCTGATCCGTAGTTGTCGTGGTATATGATCCTTCAGGTGCAAAGATGTTGCAGCCGTTGATGTCAATATGGGTTGTCCAAAATCATTTTCTATTAGTGGAGGAATGGGTGCTGCACTACTGAATAAACCAGAGCTCATCCATGATGTATGCGATACCTGTTATTCATCACGTTTTATGTAGTATGTATTTATTTCATTTCTAAAGTTTTCGTTTCTGGTCCATGTTGAGCTAAATGCCTAAACTCTTGAATCCAGATTTTGACAACATTAAAGAGAAATTTGGACACGCCAGTGACATGTAAGATTCGACTTCTAAATTCCTCCCAGCATACTGTGGAATTGGCGCGGAGAATCGAGAAAGCTGGTGTTTCTGCTCTTGCTGTCCATGGAAGGTAATGTCTAATATAATCATCCATAGTTCAGGATATTTCTGAGCTCTAGCAGTTATTTCCACGGGTTTTTAGGATACAGAATTTTGGCTTGAGCATTTTTGGAAGCTTCATGTTGCATAATTAGCTTGATTTGCATTAGGAGTTGTATGTCGTTTTATTCCATTTAGTGTAGTTCAGATTAGGTTGCTTTCTGAAGCTTTCATTTTTCTGTGACTCTCGAAGAAAGATTTCCTCTTTTGCTTCTGACAATTTTCTATTTTATTTTTCAATTGAATGCACATAAAAGTTTTGACAAAAACGTTATTCAATTGCTATTCGATGATGACCAAATTTTCTTGTCTCTATTATTTGGAGATGAATGCAAACACAATATTGATTCTCTCATGTATGAATCTGAATGTAGTTTCCTAAAAAAGTCTTGTTCTTAAGTATAGTTTTGGAAGGGCAAAAGAAAAACAAATAAACTTTTAATGTGAGGGAACTTTGACATGGCCATAGAAAGTAATCTAGTTGTCGTGGCTTTGTGTCCTTGTAACTGGACTTGTCTGTGCTGCTTCTGTGACATTACCCTAGGTTAAAGAATTTGGTCATTGTTGTGTCAAAATGACAATGCTGGCTTGAAGGACCTATTGATTACTGTCAGGAGTTGCTTTATCACGATGTTAGCAACATTTCTATAGATTGTTTTATCAAGAAATGATTCTTGTCCCATATCATCATTCGTTTGCTGTTATGCTACTTCAAATGGAGGGTTTATCAATTCTAAACCATAATGTACTTGGGTGTAGAGCTGTTCTCATAACTGTGCAACTAATGGCTGTGCATGTCCCGTTGAGTGAATTTCAGAAGAGTTGCAGATAGGCCCAGGGATCCTGCTAAATGGAGTGAGATTGCGGATGTTGTAGCAGCACTCTCTATTCCTGTCATAGCAAATGGTGATGTCTTTGAATATGAAGACATTGAACGCATTAAACTGACAACAGGTAGATAAAGGACCTCCAATCAATTTTTAACATTGTATTTCTTCAGTTTGAAGGTACTTAAAATGATTTATATGACTCATCACCAGCTGCAGTTGCTATTTTGTTTGGTGTTGTTTCTTCAAATAATCCTATATTTCAGTGGATTAGGAAAAGATGATCTCAGGGTTTTAGGTAGAAGGAGAAGAAATATCAGTATCATAATTTCATTATTAAGTAAGATTTATGTTCTATTACTGTTGCTACTTAGTCTGTATCCAATTACGACTTACTGGGTGGTGCTGGGATTGGGGTGGCAAATGTGTTAAGGATCTGAGCATCTATGACTCTTTGTGTTTTCTGGTACGATACTGTAAATGCTTTATTGTTGTTGTCCCTTGGTTTGTTTTTATCATCACTCAGTATTCATTGTCTAACGTGATGAGGGCAGATCCCTTTACCCATTTCTTGAGTACTTGAGTCAGCCAGAGCATTTGTTGAAATCAGATGTTGTAACCCTCCCCTTGTCTTTTTTCCGCTCTTCTTTTGTCTCCATATCTTTGTAATTCTATTTTCACTTTAAGTGATCATCTATTCTTTACAAGGTGCCACATCTGTGATGGTTGCTAGAGGCGCTCTTTGGAATGCTTCTATTTTCTCTCCTAAAGGCAAAGTACCGTGGGAAGAGGTGAAAAGAGAATATGTTAAGAAGGTATTTGGCCTTTCACTTTTCTCTTTGCTTTTCTGTACATATCTTATATGTAAACCACACTGTGAGGGAAAATGTTAATTCCTCTTTCAATTGATATAAAGACCTCTTGTTAAGTTCAGTTTCCTAGTGACTGAAGAGTTAGTTTGTTTTTCGTTGGAGTTAGTGTAACAGAACTGTTTCTGCACTTTGATCTCAGAGCATCTTGTGGGATAATGATGTTAAGAGCACAAAGCACACTTTGAAGGAAATGATAATGCATTTTTCTTGCCTTGAACTGCCGGAGGGAAAGGCTGTTACTAAATCAGAAACGTTAGCAGATCTAGCGTAAGTATATTGTTTCTGTATTTGGGGCTATTTTTTATTAGCTCTACCAATTGTTTTGTAGTGTCATGACTACATGGATCCAACCAATCACATTCTTAGGTCTATGTCCCACACGATAATGGTTGAGGAGCTATGTGCATCGACATGGACACAGCACCGACACCTCAACAACAGAACCCATGTTGTCCCCAATCATTGGGGGTATGGGCAGGGGAGGATTGGAGACAGACCTAACCTTTGGCAATATGCACAAAGTGGCTGCACTCAAAATACCACTAAAACAGTGGCCCCCCTATACCTGTTTTGCTGCGGAACCATGCCTCCAAATCAAAGCTGAATGACATCAAAGAGGGCAAGCCTAGAGACCCAATTCAATTTTTGTGCACATTACCATGTTTCCTTCATTGATAGTCTAGAGCATCGGTATGCACAATTATTGGGGGACTCGTAAATTGCAGGACACGACACGTTGGGGGACATGTTTTAAAAAAATACTTATTTTCTCCACTATTATCATTAAATCATTCACCGAAGTATTTCAACAAAAAGTGTTTCATCACTTAGGAGTTAGGTGTCTTTGTAATTAAACATCACGGCCACACAAAAAAAGAAAAAGAAAAAGGAAGACTTCCTTGAGTTCTAATTAGAAAGTACTATTTTATTTAACACACTGACTTGTTTTTCGAGTGTCCAGAGCATTTTTTTAGAATGTCCTGGAGTGTCCACCCAAAAAGAGTTGAAAAAAATAGGAGACTTCAGATTGAAGTTTCGGACACATGTCTTGAGAGTGTTGGTGTCCAATACCCCTATGTGGCTTCGACTAAGTGTCCGTGCTACATAGTTGAGGAGCTTATAGTTTCTTATTTCTAGATCAGCTGTTTCTGTGTGGCGTGATTCCACCAGTTGTTGATTGCATGTTTTGTATATAAGCCAGGTTCGATTTCTTTATGTAAGAAAATATGGATTTGTTACACGTGATATGCCAACAAAATATTTGCTAAATTTTGACAGATGCTAATGTCTGCCGTGGATTTTTATAACTTGTAAATCCTCACCATACTTCCTGACTTTCAAATTTCAATCCTTGGTTGGACTTCCAAGAGAAGCCATAGAGAAATCAATATTATAAGCAATCTTACTTGGTATTTGCTTGTACCCCGACCTGTTGATAAGATATCCTTTGTCATTTGTTGTTGTTGTTGTATCATGGGAATGAAATGGCCTGCAAGGATTTGCTTTTTCGTTATTTTTCGTTTTGGTTATTCTATGTTACAATTATCATTGTCTTTGTTCATCGTTTGGTTTTGTAACTGCAAGTTGGGAATCTGTGGGTAATGTACGTGTAGACATTCTTTTATATTTGGTATGCTAGTGTAGTTATTTTAGCTTAAAATGTTTTGCCAAGAATAATTGCATCCGACACTTCCGTTCACTAGTATAGAGACATGCGGTCTAAGTATTTTAGCTGTCGTGACTCCACAACCCTTAAAGTTCACTTGTTTAATTTTTCTTAATTTAGTTTCATTACTCTCAACTTTGTTGCGTTATACCGTACCAGGTTCTCTCTCTCTCTCTCTCTCTCTCTCTCTGGGTGTGTTTGCATGCGTATGTGTGTGTGTTTTGTGCTGCTAATCTGAAGCTTGCATTTTTTACTTGAACTTCAGACAACTTTATGGGGAGGACAACTATTATGATTTTGTCAATGCCAACCGGTTCTCCAATGGAAGACGATGACTAGTATTTTCTAAGCTGAGAGAGTCTTGTTCATCATCAATATTGAATTTGGCGACATGGTGAATACAGCAAAGTGAGTTGATATCTATGGCTAGTAACTGCAGTTTCCAGAAATGTATACAAAACAAATCTTTTTAGATGCATTTTCGACCAAAATATAATTAAAACCCATGCTCTAAAAAAATCAGTTTGGAAATATCAGGATTCACACCTTGTTCTTACTACTTACTACTATATTGAGTTTCCAAATTCCATTCCCAGAATACTTGTTCGGTGCCATTCTTATTTTATATTTCTTTTCCTCTTGCAGTTGTTTGTTGCTTGTTAACAATTATGTGAAGGCAAACGATTTTTCACCTCAATTCTTAACTAGGGAGAGCAAATAGTGATCTTTACCCGAGAATTGCTTCGGATTGTTTAGTTTAGCTCATCGAAGTAGGGTTATCTGTAATTTGGTAATATGTAATTGTTTGGTGTAATTCTTTTGCTATTGTGCTTGTGCTCCAAGCCCTCAAAACTGCTTAGCACACTGATCATACTTCAAGGTTATCTGTAATTTGGTAATATGTAATTGTTTGGTGTAATTCTTTTGCTATTGTGCTTGTGCTCCAAGCCCTCAAAACTGCTTAGCACACTGATCATACTTTCAAGGTTTTCTCTGAGGCATGTAATTTTATACCATGTGATTATATGTTCTATCTATAGTGAAAATTCTGCTTTTAAACGTAATCCGATCCTTCTGGTCCACGCCTTGCATACAGTATTTTGTATATTTTCTCGGGTTGTTTTGTATTGGCTATAATTTGTTTGTTTCGGGTCCCCCATCTCAACTGATTTAGTTTTCTGTTATTGTAATTCTTTGAGTATAAATTTTCTACCACTTGACATTATGAAAGAAGAAGAGGGTGCGCAACTTTTCTTGTGATTTTGCTCTTACTGATTAGTGATTTCCTACTGCTTTTTTTTAATATACTCCATATTTTTATTTTTATTTTGGATCGAAACTGCTGAGTCCAAGTTGACATATAATTTCAATAACAAGAAAATGGCAATCTGAGGGGTGTATAATCGATAACTACTGCAGAAAGAAGAAAAACTCTTTGAAGTAGGAGTCTATTCTACGGAGTATTCTATACTCTCATGTTCACTATTTGTATTTGGTATGTTCCGAACCCTATGATTATGAGTGAATCTTCAACGCATAATTCGCATTAATCAATGATTTTGTGAAGATTGTTCCCTATTGATTGTCTCCTCTCACATTTTCCTTGGTGTTTTTTTTAAAATTTTTTAGTAATTTTTTTAACTTTCGATTTGTTTTGTATGTTGGAAAATTGTTAAATATGAATAGAAATTTTGAATAAGGTTGCTAAATAAAAAATAAAAAACTGATTACTCAAAAAAAGATTAAGCTTATCTGAACTATCAAATATTAAAGATAAATCACTAAAGATGCAACGAGCCGGAAAATAAGGGGGCATTTTCGCTAAAAAATTTGGACTTCAAGTTCTTGCATTTTACCATGTTATTCACACTAATCCACAACTTATTTCTCTTCATTTTTCCCTCTATTTTTTTCTTTAACCCGCCCATATACAATCTACAATTTATGGGTTAGTGGAAACAATTTGAAATTTTTGAAGAAATTGTCCATAACTTATTGGTTCACAGAAACGCTCTGAGGCATCCAAAATCAGGCTTATTAGTATGAAAAAACATCATTTAATAAAAGGGGGTAAACACAAATTTCTGAACTTATGATGAGTTTAAATTGTCTTGTCTTATTTTTTAAGTTAGCTTCTTTTCATTGTGATTTCTTTTTAGACATTCAAAATATTTGACTATTCAGATTCGTCTCGACAATAAAAATTTTCAAACAAATATTAAAAAATAGGGATCAAATTTTAAAATGAGTAGTGATTTCTCACCCCCTTTTTTTTGATAAATGCACTACATTTTTTTTTGTCTTTTAGTGAAATTTTTATGTGTAATTTTTTCACTAAAAGACAAGAAGTGAAGTGAATTTATAAAATAAGGAATGTGAAAATTACTTATTTATAAATATAAAATATATAGGCTAAAAAACCTGTGAACTTTCATTTATTTTTTTCTTTAGTAATTTATTGTCAAACCTTTTCAATTCTACTCTTCAAGATGAAAAAATATAAAATAATTGAACCCAAATTAACAAAAAATTGACAATAAAAACAAACTCCAATAATAATGTAAAGTACAGTAGATAATAATTTAAGCTAGACCTAGGCTTCGTAGAATGATCCCATTTTAAGCAAGCAGAACCATTTAAGCAATCATAAAAATCTGCCCTTTTGAGGAGCGTTTACTTATCAGTTATATCATAAAGGTTTCGCATTCGCAGTACTCAACTTAACGATTGCTTCTGTGCACGACTCTCCTCTTCTAGCCTCTTCTTCAGGTAAGAAAACCGACCCTCCTTCCTCTTTCAATTTCTACATTCAATTCATATATGCACAAATACAAATTAGATCTTTTCTTGAATTAGGTTTCCACGGTTTTCTCAAACATGTGTTTTCTCGGTGTCCTGTAAGTAAAATCCCGTTTGAAGATCACGTGTCTGTGCGGAGCTGTTGGTTGCGTTTGTTTGCCTTGTGTTATCTTTGAGTTATCTTTTGATGGGTTTGGATCGGATGCGCTATTAGTGTTCCCTTGCTTACAGAGCCGGCCACGATTTTTCAGGGGCTTAAAGCGAAAAATTAAAGATTGGGTTCTTTTTGCTAGACTATTAAGAAGGATATACCACAAAGGAGGGGCCCCTGAAATTTAAATTTTCTTGGGGCCGCTTCTCTTCTTCGGCTTTAGCTTAGCGTCGGCTCTACTTGCTTATAGTTTATGTCTGAATCATAATAATATAATGAAATCCCTTTCCTTTGAATTGGGTCTGATTTCGTGCCTAACTACTAGAAAAATTAGAAATTTGGGAAATATCAACGGTCTTTTGTTTAATATGTTATATGGGATGTTGGTTTTTCCCAAATCCTGAGTTGGTTGTGAGAGCCATTGTTGCGAGGGTTAGAGATAGAGTTTGTTCTTGGGACAAAATGTCTTATTCATGAGTATAATATGTCGTGTAGGAATTGGAACATTTCTCGTTGTATTTTCAGTAGAAGTTTAGAAGATGTTTAGCTGAGGTCTTTAGCTGTAGCTTGTTTGTTGTTTTGACTATGGGTATGCCCTGGGATTGTTGAGCTGTCTTGTGGTGGAAATAAAATTTAACTTACCCAAAAGAAATCATATTTACAAGGCATACACAAGGCCAACTTGTCTGATTATTGAGTAAAGCATGTGCTTTTAATAGTGAAACTTTGATTTGTTACTAGATTCAGTGAAGTAAAAGATCCCAGTGACTGTGGTCTGGCAATGAAAAGCTTTTTCTGTTTTTGTTCAAAATGTGCATGGAGATTTGTATATCTCATTATGTGATGATAACTGTTAGGTCTTCAATCAATACGTGTATTCATACATTGTAATACTTTGTTTTTTTTTGGGCTTTTTCTTGGATATTTTGATTGAACAGCATACCCAATATATGAGCTTGTTTGGCTGATAGAATATTTCTTTTGTAAGCTTCTTAGATAAGAACTCTCTTGTTTGGCACTTGTCTTGAGTTCAAACTTGTCCTGCACTCTGTGCGTGGCTGCAGCATACGTTCTGCGCTGAGTATGAAGCTAAGCGTCACAGAATGGGACACGGACAGAGTACATGAAAATTATACTATTATGAGGGGCACGGACACAGCGGGACCCTTAAATATATATATATATATATATATATATATATATATATATATATATATATATATATACATACATACGGGGCAGTTCTGGGGACACTTAAAAAAAACCCCCCAAGTTCCCGATCGAATTTTGATGTTCCGAGCCGCTCAATGTAATCAGAACGTGATTTTAAGGGTGCCCGTGAGAAATCAGCAAAAAAAATGACTGGGAAGGGCTTCATCCGAATAGTTTTTTATTGAATTTTATGGAACGGTTCAATAAAAAACTGCTCAAATCAAGCCATTCCCGGTTAGTTTTTTTGCCAGTTTTTCACGAGCACCCTTAAAATCACGTTTTGAACACATTGAGCGGCTCGGATCGTCAAAATTTGATCGGGAACTATGAGATCGGGAACTTGGGAGGGTTTTTTTAAGTGTTCCCGGAACCGCCCCGATATATATATATATCGGGGTCCGAGCCGCTCAATGGGTTCAGAACGTGATTTTAAGGGTGCCTGCGGGAAATTGGCAAAAAAATTAATCGGGAAGGGCTTGATTTGAGCAATTTTTTATTGAACCGTTCAATAAAGTTCAATGAAAAACTGTTCGGATGAAGCCATTCCCTGTCATTTTTTTTGCTGATTTCGCGCGGGTATCCTTAAAATCACATTCTAATTACATTGAGCGGCTCGGATCATCAAAATTTGATCAGGAACTTGGGGGGTTTTTTTTAGAGGTTTTTTTAAGGGTCCCTGGAACTACCCCAAATATATATATGGCTTTGTATATTCTAAGTTGATAATTATATGACCATTGTGCGCGGAAACAACCAACACTGATATTACAATTTGCAGTTCTTATCTTTTTCTTGTAAATATTATAATCTAAATGAGGGTTTATCTGGTCAAAATATGTTCATGAAATTAATAAATTGACCCTTGTCGTGTCTAACTTGAGACACTGGTGTTCCCGTCTTCCCGATGCATGTCTCAAGTTGATTGGACATGCCACCGGTGTGAATCTCATACTCGGAAGGTTCCTGATGTGTCGTGTGTTCCCTACCTGACTGACAAGTAAGGCTTGTTGGTGCTTCATAGGTCTGACATGCCGTGGACATGCCGGAAAACTTTTGGGATATGGCACATGGGGTGTCGAATAAGTTTAATTGATTTTTTTGAAGTGGGACACGTCGAGTACACGGCATGGACATGTGGGGACACAGCAGGGGTGGATATGTAACATTTTTTAGTTTTTCGATGGTAAACATGTTATTACTGTATATATCTGGGGTTTAGTGTAATTAAGTCTATATAGACTATCCTAACACATCAATGGAGGAAAAAAAAGGCGGTCTTGAAACCCTAGATGGCTAGATCGAACACAGAACACTTTTCTGGTGTGGGATATGTGTTTGTCATTTTTAGTTGGACACTTACCTAGAAAGTTTATTTAGTATTCAATTTCATTCCCCAATTTGGCATAAAACTCTCATATTCAGCATAAAAATTGGGTCATATATGTCAGAAGTTAGTTATTGTATAGCCCACACATAACGAAATTTTGGATCTCAGTTTCAAATTCCTTGTAGTCAATGGCTCGAGTATGGGTATACAGTATACTCAAGGAAATCCAATCCCCAATAAGAGGCGGATTTGGTAGTTTGTTCAATATCCCAATTGGAGGGCGGTAAAGGATATCCCCAATTGGAGATCAGATGTAGAATATGGTCCCACGAGTCAGGTACTACCTGTTGTCATCCCTAGATGTAGCTTTGTCTTGACTACTTATTTGATTGTTTTTCAGTAAAAGATATTTTTTTCTTATTCTTTGTTAGGGAAGAAGTTACTATTTTATTATGAGCTCATATACGAAATTGGTATTTGTATGTTATATGAGATAATATAAAAGAAAACACCATCTGGCCAATTGTGTGTGTATAAACATAAACAATAATTGGCCATATTTACAATTATATTTCTAAGGCATATATGTAACTAGAATAGGGAACGTATTGGGTTGGGGCGGGTGCAGGTATTCACAGTGGGATTATGAAACCGTACTTGTCCCATACACGAGCGAAGATTTTTTAAATTCCACCATAACCGCTCGTATTGGGATAAAATCAATGGTATGCCATCTCAATTGGGTGTGGGGCAGGTATACATTGGGCTGCGAATTGTCATCCATACCTTTTTGATGTGATAGTCATATCTTGGAGAATATTGTCGGATATCGCTCAATACAAGGCTGTATCACGAATGCCAACACACATCCAGATGCGACAATATCAATACCTGCATGAAATAATCCGTGTCACTTTGTGAACCCAATTTATCTCATAATATGAAAGGAAAACATAATAAAAATGTTACTCACTCTGTTCCTAATTGATAGCCCACTACAAGAAATCGTGCTACTTCCAAATAAAATGACAGAGCCCTTTCATATGTAATTTTCGTGCTAAATTGAGATTTAATTTGGTGCCAAAAAAAATATTTATGCATGACATTGCTTTATTCTTTGATTTAAAAAGTGGCACAACTATTCGTAATGGACTGTTCCAGGGTCCTTGACATAAGAATTAGATGTGTTCCATTAAGACAGTCCGGTATCCGACACGATATAGTATTGGAGCAAACAAAACTCTAGACAGACATCTTCTTTCATCCCATTATCAGGGGGACGCCAAATTTTTTCTGCTTAACCACCACTGCACTCACGGGGGTGAGCTCACCGGTGAGAGATACGGTTTTTGGTGCTCAAAACTGTAGTCTCTAGTATTTCCCATCTTACAGTACTTGTTTTTGCAGCAGCTGAATGCTTCGAAGCTATATCATAGCACATCACTGTTTCCTGTTAGTTTTGTGATGATCAGAATTTCTTGGTGTTGATATCAACTACTCCACCTTATAGGGTTGCCATTTGATGGAACTCTGTTTGGTTATACACGTATCTTACACACCCATGTGATGTGGAGATTTTCCGTAAAAACTAATGGCTCTTGTTTACTCAATTCCATTGTCTACATACTTTAGCAACTTACTTGGTCTTTTGATCTTATTTGTTTTTTGTAAGTACTAAAATGGGTGTTTTTAAAAATAACCGAAATGAAATGAGTGATAAAGGATCCAAAGTTTTATGTAGTTAACTTTTTTTTTTTCCCTTCTCTTTCCTCTACGTTGTGGTCAACTGTGAATGATGGGAACAAAGATATTAACTTGCAGTTTTTCTCCAAAAAATCTGATCGGATGGTCTTTGTATGACTTTATTGAATCAGAGTTTTTTGCCTGTGACCTAGCATTTTATGCGAGCTGGAGTACCATGTAATCTTATTGTTATGTATGTTGTGTAGATGGTACATGCTTAGTAGAGAAAACAGTGTTGGTTATAGATTCATAGATAATAATTTGTGGCAATATATATAAAAAGAAAGTGTCAATTTTATACAAATCAGCGCCGAAATGGACCAACCAGCGGCGCAACTTGACCAAACCTTGTATGCTTCAATTTAATTTGTTTGCCAAGTAAAAAAATACTAATATAAAACCAATAGGAAATGTGATGACTACTCTTGGTGTAGTATGAGACCACTATCTGACGTATTGTAAACCAATATGTAGTGTTTTGCAAAGGGTGATGGGCTTTAATTTCTTGTAGTTGTAGAAGGACTCAAGATACCTATTTGAACTCATATAGGATGACTAACGATGGCAGCTAGAATGATAAGAGACCTTTATCTGTTACCGATGAAACTCGTCCACAATTGTTATTTCAAATTTTGGTTTATGAGAAAAATACGAACCTGTTAGTTTATAGTGTTTAATTTTAGGTATCTTGATTCAATTAAAGAAATTCCAAACATCATTTCAAGCTGCATTATTTTTCACATAAATCCTGTGTTGATTCATTATCTTGTAATGTCTATCCATGTCCCTTCTTCACCTCCCCACAATTGAGCACCCTTTTCTTCCTACATTAGAAATTTTACTATTCAGAATTGGTGTATCCATCATTATCATGCTATACAAATCAAAGCACCTAAACAATGGGAACAATTAAAATTGCTAGCTTATAGAAATATTTGTTAGTTAGCTGTTCTTGAGATTTGCACCTCCCTCTCTTCCTCTTGAAGTTATAAACAGTTGGTCGACAGACTCGATGTTCTTTTTAATACAAGAAAAGTGAATCAGCTACAACCTGTTAAGGATCCAATAGCATCCAATTGCCCGAGCCAAGGAGAATAATGACCAAGGAGGCAAACCAAAAGTTCTTGTGGTGAAAGTACCAATGGGCTACCAACATGATTCAGTTTGTAGAGTATGAGGCAAACATCTAGTCTCTATAATATAGCAAATAGCTTAAGAAAGAATTGTTTTAACCTTTAACGATGATTAACTTGATCAACTTAAATTGAGCATGTATTTTATGCATATAGTTGCAACATTGTCCTTGTCTAATGTGTTATAATGTCGAGCCTAAAGTTTAGCATGCATAAATTTGGGCCGAATATTATGACTATTGTTAGACAACAACTATAGTTGTGAGTACTTTGTAAAAATGTATGTTTAGTTTAACTTGGTGGCCACTACATAACTATATTTTCTTAAGCTATTTATTCTATCTTGGCAACAATAGATGCTTTACGTATACCGTACACATTGAATCATGGTGACAATCCATTGGTACTTTTGTCACAAGAGCTTGTAGGTTGCCTCCCGAGTTGTGTAATCTCCTTGGCACGGGCAACTGCATCCCTATTAGGTCGTAATAGGGGAAGAAAGGGAGGTGCAATGCTCTTGAACGGGTACTGAAAATTTTCTCGATGTTTCTATTTTCTCCTTGTTTATGGACTAAGTAAAAAATTAAAATTTGAATGCTGATAGGCCTGCAAACAAACCGAGATGTTCACGAGCAGCTCGAGGCTCAACTTGTTATGGGCTCGGCCTGTTAGTATACGCGTCAAGCTCGAGCTCGAGTTGTAACTCGGCTTGAAAGCTCGGCTCGTTTGTGTAAGCTTGCATTTAATAGAGGCTTGTTTGGTAAACAAACAGAGCTCAAACACCTTGATTATTTAAATGAGCTGAGATCGAGCTCGATTATTTGGGCTTTACTAGAGCTCAAGCCGAACTCAAACACTTCAAAGCTCGGCTCGCCGTGGCTCGTACAATGATTAGGATATGTCAATATTGTATTGTAGGATTATGAATCAGTAGTTGCTAAAGAGTTCTAGAATTGCAGGGAGGCGGAAAAGGACTGGGGTACAGGATATAAGATGAAGCATGAACTCATGCTTTAGGTGAAATTCATTGCAAGGGGAATGAATTATTTGAGATTTCTTGATTGATTCAAGCTATCAAGAATCAAACATTGGAACTAACTTTCTCTACATTAGTTTTTAAAAAAAACTGAAGATACAAGGTTTCAATGAATTATATTCGGTAATAGAGGATGATGCTATAACTCTTAACTGCTATCAAAGCCATCCAATCTGTGCGCAAATAGATATGAATGATTCTTTGATTCTTTCTATAGACGCAATAAAGTTAGTAAAGTGATCGTGTTACACTTGAATGTATACTTTTATGATTCAAACCTGTACCCAAAGAAAATGGATATATTTAAAATGAATGTATAAATGCATTGTTCTCAAGGTTGATAACTTTTATTGCTCTATTTGTCTTGTGCTATGCATGGGGTTTACATGGCAAATACTGGTGACATTGATCTCATGGATGTGGCATCGGTAGATCTTGACCCTTCTTGTTGTAAGCACGTTTCTGGAAACTATAGTCTCCAATCATGTCCTGAGCTTTTTGAGTTTTTTCTTTTTCCGTTGTCTTAACCAGATACTAGTCGTTACAAAGAGAGGAAGGGAAAGCCCCATTGCATAGGTACATTAAAGGGAAGGGTTCTGTAAAGCTAACCAAATTTTGATTCTCCAAAACTAATCATCTAGAACTCTTAGCTTGACTGTACTGAACCGAAAAGAAGTTCCACTTCATCAACCAAAACATTCCACTCTTCTGGTTTGAAGATGATGAGTAGAATTGTGGAGAAATGATCCACCTAATTAATTTCTATTGACCCTACTAGGTGGCATGTACGACTATTATATTTTACCTCATGGTTTCAAATTGGGAGTTGAAAATGTGAATTTTTTGAATCATGAATCACTTTGATTTGGTCATGATATTTGAAATATATGGAAAGATATTTTCATGTATATGATAAGGCGAAAGGATATATCATATGTAGTATGAGAGAAACTTATTCACGGCTTCGTGCAATCTCAGCCATCCGTTTTGGCAATCAATGGTCGGAATTTAAAAAAATCTATTCACGCGAAGAGTTAAACTCTTCTAGTGAATAGTTTTTTCAAAATCCGGACCATCCAAAACACATTTGAACGCGCGCGATTGAGTGCAGTAAATTAGTTTCACGGCTCTGCCGTAAAAAAGTGCGTATTTGGGCTCCATCCAAATTCCAATGAAAAGATAGTCTCAAATGGTGAATTGATGAATCTCAAATGATGAATTGATGAATTCCTGCCGGTAATATTTCTGCGAATCACCCCAAGTCAAAAAATTTCCCTGCAATAATTGCTCCTCTGTGCATCGTATTCATTTCACGAACATGGTCTATTAGCCGTAGGTTTTTTGGTCCAAGGAGCTAGTTCAGTCTGTGGCTGAGAATGTCTTGTTTTTTTCAGTAGAGTGGCTTTGTATGCCCTTGGTGTAATTGTTCTCTCTTTTTTTTTTTGTGATGATCTGGGGTATGCCCCTTTGATCCTGCAATGCGCAGGTTTGTTTCAATAAACTTTAACTTAACCAAAATAAAAAACATGGGTTCAAATGAGCCCATGTACGGTTCTCTCGATTTGTCAGTTAAGGCAAGTTCCTCGGTATGCACTACGATTTACGATCATTTGCAATTCACATTTCATGTTCATATTGTTTGTATGGTGAATCAAATCGGTTTGTTGGGTTCATTTCACGTATATATGCCAAAATATATTTGTTTCATTGTGTCCAGTGGTTTCATGATTTCTTCTTCTTTTTCTAGAGTTAATTTTGTTTCTTCTTTCCCCCTTTTCTCCTAGAAGTTGTGCATGTGGCCCTAACCTTCCAATTATACTTCTGCATAATTTTCAAAAGTACAACTTAAATTGACTATATTCCAACAGTTACATCAGGCATCTTAATATGGTTTTGTAGATCTATTTGGTCATATTCAGTTTGTGATACTATGTCATAACTTCCATCATATTGAGTTTATGATTCTGATTTAAAGCATTTTGACCACTTTTTGTTGTTATAAGGTTCTCTGTTGATTCTGATTTACAGCACTGTGTTTGTTGTTATAAGGCTCTCTGTTACCATGTCATTTGAAATATGTCAAACATCAGCTATGAACCCCTTTTGGCATACCAATAACTGAACTTTTTGAGGTGCTATGATAGATGTTCCTGGTGATACACCTGTGAAGCAAAATCTCACATTGCTTGGGTACCTAAGTAATGTGAATTATATAAGCGTGAGGGCACTTCACTTCAATAGCTAGTAGCTTTTGGGGTTGTTTTCTACACCTCTACCCAAGACGTGTGTATCGTGGTTTTAGGTACTAGGGACAGGTAGGGTGTGTCTCTTCCCTGCACGTTGTAGATGTTGCTAAGTGAGCACGCTGCGCATGAGAGATGATGGGAAGTGAAATCCCATGCTGCCTTGGTGCCAAAGTAATGTCACATATAACTAGCTTTGGTGCCAAAGTAATGAAGTGAGGGCACCCTCACTACAATAGCTATCTTTTGGGTTGAGTTCTACCCAAGACTGTAACAATTAGACCATGCTACTAGTGACCTAGATAGCTTGGAGTTGGGCTATATGTTTGGAGCTAAACGGAACTTGCATTTGATTGGAACAAAACTGGGAAAATGGTAAAAATTTAAGGCCTAATTTTTTTTGTTTTTGTTTTGAGGCTTGGTCCATTTTGTTCATTGATTTTGATCAGAAGGATGGGAAGATTGAACAAGGTACAGTCTAGGAAGCAGGATGGTTGAATGAGTAGAATCATGGATGTCATCTTCTTGTTGATGCCTATTAAATATCTTCTTGTTCATGCTATTAATTATCAATCAAGTGGCTGCTAGGAAAAACATACTTTCTTGCATGTTTGCCTCATAGAAACAACGATAAGATGGAAGTAGGCGAATTGCATTAGAAAATATGCACTGGTGGCAGTAGGAGAGTCTGAGCACAGATAGCATAGATGCCATGGATGCATCTGCAAACAAAATGCAACATTTTTTTGAAGAAAAAGACCAGGCAAAAAGTCTTCCAACTTATTTTTGGCTGTTTAAATCGGTCGTGTGGATGAACAAATTTCATTTGAGGTTTTACTGCTCATGGGAACCCCAAAGTGATCATAGTACAACTATTCAACATGGTATTCACAAGGGAATTAGGAAAGGCTAAAAGGAACGTAGGTTGGACATCCTATTTAGGGATGAAATAATACACCGTATGGCTTCTGTTCAAGGATATTTTTCGTCGTTTTGTGGCTTGGTGCCTGCCTATATAGTTATAACTTTTGGTTCACTTGACAGTGACATAATCTGAATTGGGGTGGTCAGTTTTTCTAGTGGTAGCAGCACTAATTGTGGCATGTGTAATTTTGTATTTGTACCTTATAACATATTACAGTAGTTGTTAGATAAAAAATAGTGTGCCAACTGTGCAAATTGCTATCTTACGTGCAATTATAGAGGATGTCTATGCTAAGGATTTTCTTTGTTGTCATATACATGCTTCCTGTCACTGTGGTATAGTTATTGTGACAGTTACCAAGTAGGAAGTTTATTTTTCCTTAGTTACATGGATTTCGTTTACATCGAACTTAAATTTATGATGCTTTTGCTTTTCCAATCCCTTTATTGCAGGTGATTTTCCCTTTCTAAATTCGGTCAAAAAACCAAAGAGTGCTTTTTCATCAGTTTGACAATGGAGCTTAATACCACCAAAGATGCATTTGATCGTGTCACAAAGAAGCAGAAGCTATCCACTACGAAATCTCAAGAACTAATTGAACTGCTTGGCCAAGAGATAGAAAACGCATTGTCAAAACTCCAATCATCCCCTGATACTACTTCCCAACCGGATCATAACGTGATCCTGAGTGAACTGAAAAGCAAATTGAGTGAGATTGCTCCACTCAGTCAGATGGAAGGCACGCAGAAAGAACTCAATATAGCCCTGAGCAAGTATCCAAAGATCCTTGAAAAATTGTTCAACCCCGACATAGCAAAAGCTTATAGAAGTGTCGACTTTGATACTCACACAATTAACCAGATAATTGCTAACCATTTCTATCGGGAGGGCATGTTTGATCTGTGTGATTGCTTTGTAAACGAGGCCAAGGAAACAGAAGCGGCCACAATGCGAACTCCTTTCATGGAAATGTATGAGATACTCAATGCCATGAAATCTAGGGACCTAAAGCCGGCACTGACCTGGGCTGCTGCCAACCGTGACAAACTGAAGCAAAACGGATCCCACCTTGATTTGAAACTTCACCGTTTGCAGTTTGTGGAAATACTTCAGACCAGAGGGAGAGACGAAGCGCTCAACTACGCTAAAACTTTCCTTGTTCCCTTCGCTTTGGACCACATGGCTGAATTCCAGAAGCTAATGGCATGTCTATTGTGGGCTGGAAGGCTTGATATTTCCCCCTACGCTGACTTACTTTTGCCAACCCATTGGGATGATCTGATCGAGGAGGTCAACCGTCAGTTCTGTAATATTCTTGGACAGCCTTTCCAGAGCCCGTTGAGCGTGACAGTTGCTGCTGGAGTCCAAGGGTTGCCGACACTTCTGAAACTGATGAATGTGATGATGGGGAAGAAGCAGGAGTGGCAGTCTATGAAGCAGTTGCCCGTGCCAGTGGATCTGGACACGGAGTTTCAGTTCCATTCGGTGTTTGTGTGTCCAGTGTCTCGGGAGCAAGCGAGTGAAGAGAATCCGCCAATGTTGTTGTCGTGTGGGCACGTGCTGTGTAAGCAGTCCATAACGAAGTTGTCCAAGAATAACAGCACAAGGCCTTTCAAGTGTCCGTACTGTCCGTCGGAGGTTGAAGTTTCTAAATGTAGGCAGTTGTACCTCTGATTTGTGGTTCTTTCTCACTTAAATGTATTGAATTATTATTTCGTGTTGGAAAGACAATGTTTGGTGTTGTTTCTTGCCGGAATGCGGTGTTGATTGTGGCAAAATCTAGTATGTTCATTGTGTTAATGTGTAAAATGCATTCAGTGTACATAAAAAGTGTTCTTTGCACATTTTGTTCTCTATGAAATGAGAAAACAAGATGGTTGTTAAGTGGATTATCACTCAGAAGGCATTCTCTGTAGGCTGCAAAATGGACGGGTTCAGGCGGGTTCTCAGTCTTAACAAGTCCAGCCCAACGTTGTGCCCGAGCGTGCCCTAGCCTGTCCAGGTCTGGTGACGGGCTCAATGGTGTTTTAAGGCAAGCCCAACTTGACTTTCATCTAGAGCATCTCTAATGGGAGATGTTAATTCCAACGTGGACATGTTAACGGTAACAATTGACACCAAAAGTCAATTCAACCTAACAATCTTCTTTGATACCAAAATCTACGTGGCTTTGAAGGGAATGACAAAATTGTCAAAGTTGACAACCACCCTCCTTCATGCCAAATTTCAAAAAATGACCGTTTGGATTGACATAAGGATTGATATTAAGGGTTAGAGAGGGATAACTTGATGTCATATTAAGATAATTTGGCATAAGGGTTGAAAAGGAAGGCTTTGATGTCAAATTGGAGATGCCAAAATGCCACGTAAGCCTTCAAAAAACATTTGACATCTCCAATATAAAGTCATGGGTTGGAGATGCTCTTAGTGAATTCTCAGGTACTCAGGTTGTCTAAAAAATCAAGATTTATCTGTTTTTTAAGAAAAAAAAATATTTTCATGATTCTTCTGAGGTTCTTATTAGAGAGACAAGTAGTGGTGTTGGTTGTTTATAACCTGTACAACTTAGAAGAATCCCGCATTATTTGAATATGAAATGCATTACTGACCAAAAAATAATAATAATACTTAGGGTATCCACAATGCTATAATCAAAAATGAATAATCAAAAGTTGTCACATCAATTTTTGATTATCCACTTAAGAGATTACTAAGATTAGCAATGTAGAGATCCATAATGACATAATCAAAATTGAATAACCAAAAGTTGCCACATCACCTTTTTAAATTACAAAAAAACTAATAACTATGAACGTAGAAATAGTTTTTTCTAAAAATAATTTTTGAGACTAATAAAAACTATTTATTAGAAATAGAAAATAATTTTTAAACTTTTTAAAAAAAATAAAAATAGTTTTTGTGTAACTATGGGTTTTGAAAAAATAAATTTTTATATAAGAAAAGGTTTTGAGAAAAAAATTTCTTATACAAAACAAATTTTGAAAAAATGAACAATTTTTTTTATTTTTAAAAACAGTTAAAAAATAATTTTTTAGGGGGAAACAGTTTCAATTAAAAAACAATTTTAAATAATTTTTTTTTTAAAACATTGTTGAAAAAGAAAAAGAAAGAGAGGGGAAAAGGGAAGAGATATAACTCTCTTCTCTTTTTTTGTAATGATGTGTGTATTTGATTGAGAATGTGAGGTTAATTGAATTTGGTTATTGATAAAATATTGTTAGTTTTGGTTATCCAAAGTCCAAAATTTGATTATTTCTAAAAAGGTTGCTAAGCTTGATGATAGCATTGTGAGTCATATTTTGCACAAATATTGTTAACTTTAAAAAAACTAGCACTTTTGATTATGCCATCGTGGATACTCTTATATGACAATATAGCATTTTATGTACATATCATATCATAAATGAGACCAGTGATCATTTCGTAAAACATACACACAAATATTGAATGGTTATGTACCCACCAACACCACTACTTGTCTGAAAAATATACTAGACAGACAGGCGATTGGACGGTATCGGTTGGGCACTCCATATGTATAGTCATTTCTCGAGCCAAATAATCACTTTTCTATTTTCAAGCCAAGTTTAGCAAAAGTCATTTACTGCCTCGTCACCATTTGTGTGTTGTTATTATTATTATTTTTTCCATTCAAATCTCTAGGAAATGATTCACCTAATCTAACGGTGTGATGGGTTAACTTAAACACAAATACCTTCGCCATCATCAGAAGAACTTCGCCAAATTTTAACAAACTACTACTGGAAGAGCATCTCTAACCCATATGTCCAAAATGAGGTGGCATTGCGCGCAAACGGTCAAAATAGTCAGACATTTGCAATTCAAGTCCATGTGCCATTCTTTGCTTCAAATTCACGTGGATTTGATATGACATAAAGGTAAAGACAGCAGAATCGATGTGTTTCAACTTCGATCTGCCCTTATGGCACCATTGGCAAACATTAGCTTTCATGCCTTGCTTTCGGCTCTTAGGTTCTTATGCCAAAAAATGGAACGATACGCAACAACAGAGATCAGTAGGTCTGGTCGTCTGTACTAACAGGAGTGAAGAATGACCCAAGCCGGCCACAAGAAGGCAAGCAGAGTGATGGGGCGGTGATACCAGACGTCAAGGAGAGAGAAGTGAGTTGGTCTCTATGAGAACTTTCTTACCTTTCCTCTCTCCTCAGCTCTTCATCTAGTTGCCCACGGAATACATTCTTATATCTCGAGCCCCGCCTCTTCCTGCCAAATTTGAAGGCAACCCCTTCTCCTGCCAAATTCAGTTTTGTTCAAACAAATGTGACGGTTGGTGTGATTAATTACCGGCTTCAAATTAGAGAAATGTTATGGTAAAATCTCGTTTGAAATGATACGGTAGAAAGCAACGTACGAAGGGTTCACAAATATTTCAAAGGTATAAATAAAATAAAAGAGTTTAGGAGAGAGAGAGAGAGAGAGAGAGAGAGAGAGAGAGAGGGGGTTAGATGTCAATCTGGAGATGTCAAAATGCAACATCAGCCTTTAAGATAATTTGCCATCTCCAATTAGAGAGTGCAATTTTATTCACCCTCCTTAGAAGAAGGTGAATATTACATTCCCTCTTATTGGTTGGAATGATATGGATCCGCCACAAAGTGATGTCATGTTTACCATGCAATACATTTTTTGATAAGCATGACATCACTTTGTGGTGGGATTTACATTATTTTAACCAATAAAAAGGAGGGTAATGTTCACCCTCTTAAGTGGAGGGTGAACAAAACTCAACTCCCAATTAGAAGCCTTCAAACCCTTACGGCTGTTTTTAAATACAATAGAAAGTCTATCCCTACCGCTCTGTTTCATGGCTCCCCACACTTCTCTATTTCATTGTTTTCCCACCGCTCTCAATCTCACCGTACTTTTGGACGGTCCGGATTTGAAAATATTTTTTTAAAATTCGGACCATTAGTAGCCGAGATGGATATTGAGATTGTTGCAGTGCGGGAGCGGTGAAACAGAGCGGTAGGAATAACACTACTTTCCATGTAAACAGCCTTACACTTGTGTCTGGTAGAAAATAGCACAGAAACAGGTTCTTTTAATTTGCAGTAGGAAAGTAGCAGATAAAGGCCACCTTTCATTTACTCCTACTATTCACTCGAAAGGCTTCAAAGGTGCGCAATTTAAGGAAAACTATCCACTTTTCAAAAGGAGACAGCATTTGATTACATATGAAATGTCCATGCATCGCTTTTTCTGTCTTAGGATTCATGTCTCATTGCTTTTCCATCTTTTTTCCCCTACGTACTTGCAGAGCTTCTTTCACTTTTTTCTCCCGAATATTCACGAAACCCGTAGCAAAAGTTTTTTTTGTTTGGTTCCGCATTCAAAGGTGTTCTGACCAGCTTATATACACTCTAGCGAATTCACTCCTAGATCCGGTCAAAGGCCGCGCGTCCACGCTAAAATTAGAGAATTCACAAAAAAATATTTTCTTACGGCTTGACCCAAGCAATGCTAAGCTCGGTTGCTAAGCTGTTGAGAGAATACAAGCCTTGTTCGGTTTGTGATTTTGGATTTGGGAGGAGAGAGACAAAAAGAAAAATGAGAGTAATAATTAGAGAGAAATTTTTTTAGGGATAGTGCACAGAGAGAAGGAACCGAACATAGCCTGTACAATGATTTGTTAAGTGTGCCTAACAAATCACATGGTTAGGCAAATAATGTGGTAATTTGATATCTTGGAATTTTTCTTTTTTAAAATCACATCATGTTGCCTTAGACGAAGGAGGTCTTGGGTTCAAGTCTATGTAAAAACATCGAACCCCCTTGGTTAATTTGTTGGCATACAAATATTCCGCTAACCCTCCCAACTGATGTATACAACATAATTTTTTATTTTTTTTAAAAAAGATAGTAACGGTCATCTTCGTATTTTATGGCTACATTGCTTTATAATGAGATCGACTTATTCTTTTTTGATAACTCAACAGATATACTAGGAGTGGTCACCTAACAACTAATTAGGGCCTCAAAAAGTCTGTATTCTCGAGTTCAACTTGTACCCCCATGTTGCATTGAACATGCATGTCCAATAAAACTTTTCTATTTTAGCTTTAAACCTTAAAAAATCAAAGACACCATGCATATGGGATTTGGCAATTTGGTTGAGTACGTTCTTGTGAATTATTTTCGTATCAAATTTATAATTGATGATTTTCATTATCCATTATTTCCGTTTGACCAAAAAAAAAAAAAATTCATTATTCATTGGCACATCTTGAAATTGCCCTCCAACTTTAAAGATTGGAGGGAATACAGAGAAATTGTACACATTTTTACTACCTAGTACTTACTCTCATAGTGGCCCCTTGTATTTGACAATGAGCTAGTGGAGATCATGGAAGTGGATGTGATGCATCCACTTACTAATAATTCAGGTAAGTGGGCCTTTTTAGTTGGAGGATTAATTCATGTACGCTACCGTTATGAAATATGGATCACAATCCACCATTTTATTGCTTGGATGCATTCCTTTCAAATATGTACGTCCACATAATTCCCTAGAGCATTTTTTAAAGTAGAGTACGTATTGTTTAATGGTGAAATTTAAATGGGTCACTGCTAGTAGACGGTGAGATTGATCTCTCAAGATCATTTGAGCTACGTGTAAGCTGGCCTAATTACATCTGGTTATAAATAAAATTAAAAAGAAACTTAGAGTAAGCGGCATAGCCAAAATCAATAGTGTTGATTTTGTTTGTAATTGGCATTATCCTGTCTTCCACATCCAGCCGCACACCCCATTACCTCCCACCTACTTTGGCATTTACGAACCAAATCCTCATCCAATCACAACACTACTTTAGTTACATACTCTACTACACAATAAAACAACCAAAAACACATGATCATCATCATCATCATCATCATCATACGGAAGAAGAAAAAAAGAAGAAGAAATGAAAGCCCCTTGATTTGCTTTTACACAATATTCTTCCCAACAAAATGATTACAACCCCCACAACCAACCGCACAAAAACAAAAAAATGAGACAACTTTTAGTTGTAATCATACAATTAATGTCTATGTTATATGAATTCATATTTGGGTCCGGATGTTAGGGACGGGTACGTGTCTGAGTCTCGAATTCATCTAATTTGCATTTCAAGAATACTCTATTAAGGAGGACACATCGGAATATCTACAGCTTTCGGTATTACTCCATATTGATTTTGTCTAGAGCTTAAATCATGCACAAACATAATTACTTGGTCTGTCATTGGCCCTTGTGGTGTTGTAACTATCATATGGCCGAAAGAACGGTATGGGGAAAATGTTTGATATAAAAGCTATGCTTTGTTTGTTAGGAACTATGTAGGGGTTTTTTTTTTTTTTAATAATTCAAGTGTCAGTGTCAGCTTATTCACATCTCAACTTACTATTCGTGGGGCTCAACGCAACTGTCCACTTACTAAGAGCTTAATTATATCCGGAGCGTATGAACTAACTTCAAATGAGTTGATAGTATCTGATAGATTTCGAATAGAAAGATCAAATAAGTTTAGTCGATCCTTGACCACCGAGAGCGAACTCCTCCGTGGGTTAAACTACTGTGTAGCTTTGTTGGGATTACAAACTAACTCGAAGGAATAATCACATATCCGGCGCAAATATAAAGCTCAAAAGTAGATAATTGATGAGTATACAATATTGTAATGTTGGTAGTGATGTGGTGTAACATTACACTTTGGATACCCTAATTAAGCCAAAAAAAGAAGAAGAAAGTCAAGTGATGACTAGTTAATGCCAATTGCCATGCCGCCATGTGCCATTCCTACCTAGATGGCCGTTATGCATTGATCATCACCACACATGACTGCCAATGAGATTCCAATAATTGGACCATTCAATTGGAATAAACAATCGCCTTCCTCAAGTTTGAGCCCCATGAGGGTGATTGGAGTTTAGGATTATGAGCCGTCTTCGACTTTTATCTATTGTTTAAACCCAAATTTAAGTAAAAATGTGGATCAAAAGCTCTATTTAAATGTCTTACCCAATGTCATGCCCTTTTTTTTAAAAACTCAAATCTTGTGCTTATTTGGTTTTTCCTCCAAATTTGAATCAAAATAAATAGCACATTGATAACTATTATAGAGTGAAAAGAGATGTCGAGAAAAATGAATATGAGTTTGAGTCTTCTCAAATTTGGATAAGAAAAAAGGATAAATCTCATAACGGGTGAAAAATGGGTATGACATTAGAAATGAATATTAAAAGTGTTTTTACCTAGATTATGAGTTTTGAGTAGAAAAATGTGTAAGAACTAGAGATGTTCTAAAAATATTGGAAAAAACAATCAAAATTCAAGAGCCAGAAAGTCATTACAAAATTGTACGTACTAAAAATTCCACTAGAACAACAACAATAAAGACAAATAACACAACCACCTCACTGACCAATCAATCAATCATAGTGTGGGGGTTCCCTACCCCACTCTCTCTCTCTCTTCTCTCTCTCTCCTCACACTCTCTCGCTAGCTAAAGTACTGTCTACCTCTGCAGAAAAAGGCCCGAGCCGTCGGGTACTGCTTGTCGCTATTACACCCCCTGGGCCCTACCTTTATCTGATTACTTGACTTATTTTATTCTATTTTTTTACAACATTAATCCTAATTTTTCCTTTTTTCCGTATACCTTGAAAACAAAACAAAAAACCTCCGAATTGGAATTTAATACTAAATATTTCAGAATCTGGCGTTTTCGAAGCCGTGCAAGTCGCTAACCCTATTCACCGACTTCCTCATGATCGCCACCTTAGCCAGCCTCTCAGCCGCTCTCCAAGCCGAAGTCGGCGTCAGCGGCTCGCCCTTCTCGTCCAAGAAAACCGCCGCCTCCCTCTCCGTCACGTTCCCCCTCCGCCGCTGCACCTCCACCTCCGTCTGCGTCGCCGTCAGCTTCTGCCGCCTCCACTGCAGCTCCGTTAGCTCCCCGTCCAACGCTCGAATAAACTCGTCCGCGGAAGCCGATCTCGACTGCACTAATAAAGCCCGAGCCGACGTGAGCATGTGATGCGCCGCTGTATAATTGTTGCGCTCGATTAAAAGCCGAGATTCAGCCACGGCCCGGGTGGTGAAGAACAGGCTCCTCAGCCGTTCGATTGATGGAGGAGTTGATGACGATCGAACGGAGTGGGGACGTGGTACTAGTAAGGGCAAGTCTCTGGAGTATACGAGCTCCTGAGTTGACGGATCCTTGTGGCAGCATCGGACGGACAGGATGTGGTGGGCCCTGTTAGAAGACGATGGGACTTTTAATTCCATCAAGAACTCCCTCTCCTCCTCACCGTATAAATCCCCTATCCGGATCGAACCGGGCTCGATAGACGACGGCCGGCTTGACATCGAATAAACCGCTGATATTTCCCCGGGCGACGAACCGGAGAGGAAACCTAGCTGGAGACGGAGATCTTGAACGACGACGCTCAATAGACCGTCGACGCATTTGGCGAAGGCGTCGTCTGAAGGAGCGTGGTTGTACGCGCCGCTGCTGCCCTGGCCGAATTCGACCGAGTGTACTGGAATCTCGAGGTGGGCGAAGCGCGTGGTGATCGATTTCACGCTCGTGGAGGTCCGTTCGTTGTGGGATTCTGACAAGACCAGTATGCTAGCCACGGGATTCCTCTCCCGTCGATCTTCCAGAACCTTCGCGGCCTTCTTGACAGCGTCGCTCGCGCTGGACGCGATTGTTTCGCCTTGCGTGGAAACGATTGCGTCGACGATGCGGCGCGCCGAGACGCGGCCGTTCGCCGTCATCCGTCGCAGCGGCAACAGCCGTTTCGACGTGGTGGCGAACGCTACGATAGACAAACGATCCGTCGACGAAAGAGAAGAAACCACCAGCCGCATCGCCCTCTTTAGCACATGGACTTTCTCCGCCGACATGCGGCCGCCGACGTCGAGAACCGCCACCAGATCAATCGGGACGCGCTGCCTCGCGTTCCTCGGCGGAGCCCTCACCTTCAGAACGGCGGCGTACGTCTCATGGCTCCGCCCCACGGACACCACCGCCGCGTCCGGCGACAACACGACTTCCACAATGCCCGGCCGTTGCTTCACCGGACTACTGGCAATCGGGTTCACGAAGAATCCTCGGAACTCCTCGGCCCCGATATTCTCACTGTCATTGCCAGCCTCATTGATATCCTCCTCGTTCTCATCAGACTCGGGTATAGGATAAAACCGAGTGGCCGATTTCGGCGACATCAAGGGCTCATCATCGTTGTAAACCTTCAAATTCGAATCAGGCCTTGTAGACTGCTGCTTCCTTTCGTTATTGTTACTATTACTATTCGTTCTCGCATCCACGACAGCTGATTCCTGGTTCTTCTCCTGGAGATCTGGTTTATTGAGCTGGCTGTTGTTTTGGTGGGAGGTCAGTATGGGCAACTCCTTCCAGTTGCAGCCGCATACCGGGCACACCAGAGCACCGCCCCCTTGGTGATTCTTCAAGAGAGAAGCGATGCACGGGAAGTGGAACCCATGGGAGCACTCCGCCGTGAAGATGGCCCGACCCTGACCCGTCTTCACGCTCTGCAAACATATCCCGCACTTAACCTGCCCATTTTAAAAAACAAAAGCAGCAACAGGAAAAAGCTAGGAAAAGTCAGAAAATCACTCATCAGATAACTTTTTCGAATCCTTTTTGATTTCAGAAAGTAATCGTGAGGAGCTTACTCTGGAGATGCGTAAGGTGGATTTGAGGAGAGAGAGAGTGGAGGGGGAGCGAGGAGAGGATGGGGTGGAGGAGCGGCTGAAGAAGAACCTGGGGCTGTTTTTTGCTGTTTTGCATTGGAGCTTGGGGCTGTCCGGTGGGGTGGGAAGGGTTGTGGCGGTGGTTCGGCAGCGGAGGGTGGTGGGGCTCGGGGCGGACTGAGTGTGTAATCGAGGTGTGGATGGATTTGAAAAGAATCTGAATCTGGAACCGAATCGAGGCGTGGTGGTTTGCTCTTCTTGCTTCTCTCTGTTTCTGTTGGGATCCTTCGAATCTGAATCCTTGGAAACCGATGTGCAAAATACTCTCCTCCATCCATGAACCATTTTCCCCAATTTCTCTTCCCAAATCTCTCTCCCTCTCCCTCTCTTTATATCTGGAATATTTTAGGTGCTATGCTAGTGTGGCTTATCCATGGAGATTGTTGACCCAATTGATTGGAGCAATCCTCCTCATTTCTTCTACAGCTGTTTCTTCTACTATTTTGCTGTGTTTCCTCTTAGGAGTATTTGGATTGGACCCGAAATAGCACTGTTTCTCTCTCTAGAAAGGCAGAAAATTTACGTACTCGTTTGAGGCCTTTCTCTCTCCAGAGTTTCGTTTATGAGTTTATAACTCGTTTCTTCGAGTGTGTAGGAGGCAAAGGCTTTTTTACAAGGTGTGGTAGGATGTGGATATATCCGGTAATCTGAACTATTTTGTATAGTAGAATTCGTCATGAAAATTAATCTCATTAAAAATGACATTTATTGGATATAAGTAAATATGATTTTGAATCTTGAAAAATTAAATTGAAACACCAACTTGGAATTCATTAATTGAATGAAATTTTAGCATTATAAAGTAAAATAAAATAAAGGAGGGAGCTGATAACTACACTCTCGAAAGAGGATGCCAAAATTAATTTGGGGAGTGCCAAAATCTATTCCCATTAAAAATTAAGATCATTAAAGTGAGACTAATTATTTGCAAAGAAAAGAAGAAAAAATGGACGGTACATTTATTTGCAACCTCTGACCTACCCCATAATTACCTTTAAAAAAAAATCATAGCATTTTTCGAGTATGAAAGTAAGGCCCCGTTCCAGAAACCTTCTTAAAAAATAAGCAGCTTATTTCACATTTTCAAACTCAAAAATAATGTAAATGAAAAATAAATTTTCAATTTTTTTTGCATCGTATAAAAGATCTTAATGAGATTTTTCAAACAAGATCCATAGTGCATATTTTTAGATTTCAATAAATCCCTCATTTTTATGCTTGAAATTACCTTCTTAAAAAATAAGGGCTTTTTTTGAGTTCTGGAACGGGGCCTAAGTCATTATTTCTTCGGATAAATACATAGATCTCTCTAATTTTTACATAAACATTACAAACACTATGTATTAAAATATTTTTTTTGTTAAAAAAAATGTAACACGACTTCTTGTAACCCACACCAAGTAGGAACGGGAGGAGTATTTCTATTTTATCAGCACTCGAAATAAATTAAATAAGGTGTTGGGTCTGGGTTTATATTTATTTTACTACTAGGGTGGTTGGTTACTGGCAAATTGGGGGTTTTCGCACTAGTTGGGGGTGTGGTAAGTCAACGGGGGAGTGGCGGGTTTTGTTTGGACTTATTGATTCTCACTGCTGGCTCTGGACTGTCTGTCACCCGACCCCTGACACCTGCAGAGAGATCTCCTATAAACGACAAGTTTTTCAGCGCCGGGTGAGCACCGGCCAAGTGGTGCCGAGTACAATCTCGGTCGTCCAAACATATTTTGAACGGTTCAGATCTGTTTGGATAATTTTTTAGTATAAAATTATCAAAACATTCCCTCAAGTCCAAATAAATCTGGACAGCCGAGATGCATGCTCGGCACCTTGTAACCCGTGCCCATTCGACAATGAAAAATTTATCTCTAAAAACCCCAACCCCCCTTTTCTTTCTTTCTTTCTTTTTTTCTTTTTTTTTTCCAAAAGTTAGATTAATAATATTCATCAAAAGATCTCATTGGAGAAGGTTGGAGATCTACAGATCGGATACTCCAACAAAAAGAGTGTATAAGTGCATAGATGTGTCGCCTTATAGTAATAAGAAGAAACCCCCCGAAGAATGACAAAACCGCCCAAAGGAAGACAAACCCCCCAAAGAAAGGACATTATTAAAACAAATAACAAAATAAAAGAAGTACCACCGAGACATCTGCCTTCACTCTTTCGCAACCACCTCGATAGATTCGTAACCACCACATCTGCTTTACAAATTAGGAACACATCGTTGGGAGGTGGTCGCCCAACAAATGCGGTAGATGGCATCAGGTTACAGATTTGAGAAGATGGCAGCTGAGAACGGTGGTGGACAATATCTTACCCGCAACCACTGAAACCGAACCTTCGAAATGTCGCCGAAAAACGATTTGGCTAAAAAGTTTCCAATGGACGCTTGAACTTCAGTCGCAGGATTGAGAGAGAAGACGATTCGACGGTGGAGAGAAGATCGAGAACAAAGGGAGAGAGATCGGAGGGGGGGAAGTCGAAGGGGAAGGATCCCTCCCCTCCGGCGGCCTAAGAAGGGGGGGAGGGGAATGAGCTGTTGGCGGCTAGGGTTTGGAGATTTTGAGAGAGAGAGAGAGATAGAGAGATTTTTAGAGATTTCCTTTTTTTTCTTTTTTGTTAAGGCCACTTCTTTCTCAAAACAAAAATAAAAAAAGATAAGCTATTGATAGTGTTCCGATTTACCCTCTCAAAAAATATGTAATATGAATCTTATTTGATAGATTTACATGAGATCTATGAAATCTTGCAAAAATAATTGAAAAATTATTTTCATAAACTAGTATTATTTTTAAGTTCGAAAATAAATCCTAATTTTTTAAGTACTTATTTTGGACTGTGGAACGAGGCCTCATACACCCAAAAAAAAAAAAAGAAGTTATGTGGGACTTTTACTTCTGGATCTCATACTAATGATTGAGCCATTAAATCTGTTTAAAATATATTTTTTAATTTTTTAATCTTTGATAAAAATTAGTTCAATCATTATTGTGGGACTTTTACTTCCAGATCTCATACCGATGATTCAGCTAGTCAATTTGTTTAAAGTATTTTTTTAAATCGTCGATAAATATTAGTTCAATATCGATAAGAGCTTAATCAATTCATTAAATTTTGGGACTCTCTGAATTTCGGTACCAAGAATTGAATTGATTAAAACAATTCTCACAGAGAGCTAATATTTTGTAAAGAACTTTAGCAAATTGTTTTAAACAAAGGGAATTGATTTCTACACTCCTTTTTTGATCATATATAATCCCTTTTTTGTCTTATTTGGTGTGAATTTACTCTATTGCCCCTTAATGTGTAAAAAAGATAACTTATGAAAGTGTAAAAAAGTAAATTCACATGAATAAGAACAAAGAAATGAGTGTATATGGTAAAAAAAAGAGAGTGTAGAAATCAATTCTCTTAAACAAATTGTATCATTTTTTGGAAATACCAAGGTCGATCCCACACAACATTTGGGTTGCCCATAATTTTTTTTTCCTCCCTACCCCTTTGCCATCCACCCAAAACCATCCAACCTATTTTCCTCTTTCATTATTTTTACACACGCATGTGACTCTTCTTGTTTTCTTTGATCAAGACATGTGCCCTACCGTTTCCTGTCTTGATCAAAGAAAATAAGAAGAGTCATGTGCATGCATAAAAAATGATCTCATGTGCTTAAGAATACCCGTAAGAATTTGAACCAAAAATCAAATGAATTAATCAAGTCCTTATTGATTTTCAATTGACCTGAATTTTTTATTGAGTCCCACAAAAAAATACAATAAATATATGGGGTTTTACGTGTAGCTCCTATTTTGGACCCCCTCTTCTTGCGCACTCCAAAAAAAAGAGAAAAGAAATGCACCGTTAAGAATTTTTGGAATATGTTTTCAAAATTGCCCCTATAAAAATGTCTAAACCATTACAATCCAATAATAAAAAAGTGTACCCCAAAATTCTATGAAAGTGCCTAAATTAGCCTAAACCATAGGGTACCCTAGAAAGTGCCTGAACCTAATCCATAGGGTACCCTATGAAAGTGTACCTTATGAAAGTGCGCAAATAATTTTTCAACCAATATGAATATTGTTTGATAGATCTGATTGAGATCTTTTAAACGGTCCAAAAAAATTAAAATATTATTTTTCATTTTCGTTATATTTGAGTTTGAAATTACTTAGAAAGAAAGAAAACGGAACAGAATCTTAACCACGCATTGGTGTGAGGTTCATTTCCAAGTGTATAAACCACTAAAATCATATAATAAGAAATCGTACCCTAAAATTTTATGAAAATGCCTAAACTCTAGGGTAGAATATGGTACCCTAGGGTTTATGTACTTTCATTGGATTTAGTGAAATTTAATAGTATTTGAAAGGTAAAAGAGTACTAATTTTATCATGAGGTTGTACTTGAAGGTAATTAAAAATTGAGTTCATATTTAATGGAAATTAAGTGCTCTGTTTCTATTCTTGGAGGTAAAATTCTCTATATTGAATGGCTAAATCTCGAAGTGGATTCCACATATCCGATTTACAATTGGTGTATATAGTTTTTTTTTCTTTGTTCAGCATCGCTTAAAGGAAGAAATTAATACGAACAAGGAACATGTGTGAGTCAAGAGATTGTGATAATGCTTCGGATAGTCTTGCCAGCGCGCGCACACACAAAAACTACGAATTGATTTTTTTTATTCTTTAAAAACAACAAATAAATAAATTATTAAGAGCATTAACTCCCTTTAATAAGATGGTCCTGATTTGTATGTGGAGGTTAGCTTGGTCATTTCGGACATTTATTGCGATTCCATTATTAATGCTTGTGGGAAATAATAACGGGTGCATGATGGCTACCTTACCTAGCTGTTGTGAAATTTTTTGGTGCCGATCGGGTACCATGTGGCAGTATTCGTCTGCGATCTCAATTGTCTAAACGTATTTTAAACGGTCCAGATTTATTCTCTCTCTCTCTCTCTCTCTCTCTCTCTCTCTCTCTCCCCTCACCCAACCACTCTCTCTCCTCTTTTTGTCTCTCTAAAATTAGATCACCGACAGAGTACCACATGTGTGATACGGTCTAGGTTCTCTCTCTTTCTCTCTCTCTCTCTCAACCACTCTCTCTCCTTTTTTTGTCTCTCTAAAATTAGATCACCGATAAAGTACCACATGTGTGATATCCATACGGCACCCAAAAACTTCTCCCTTGCTGTTTACATTGCGTACTTGTTTTCCTACCATACCATATGTTGCTGTTGCTTTTGACAAGTGTCAATGATCAATTCCAATAATACAAGACCGTATTTCTGCTGATACACAAGGACAGGATGATAGGGTTCCATAATAATGTGGATTTAAGACTTAGTACTACTTATTTGACCAAGAGGAAAAAAAATTGAAATTAATGCATCATCATTGGAATTGAGTTCTTTTTTTAGGAAACAGTGTGAACTTCAAAAAAATTGCTATGTGATTGTGCTTGTCACTATCATAATTCACTTTGTAGCTGCTATGATTATTTCTCTATGGGATGTGTACATACTCGAGTTTATCCCGCTTTTAATCACCCTCGCGTTAGGAAATTGAAGCGGTTGGTAGACTCAATTAGAATCTTTGTTCTCTTTTTTTTTTTTTTTTGATAGCTATGAGGGTGAAATTCAAACGACGAATTTTAATAGAGTATGCATGTATCATGGATAGTGGACTTTGATACTTAAATATTAACAATGGTTTATTGGTTCCTTTTTTTTTTAAGGTTCGTCCATTTTGCTTAATTAATAGAGCAATCATAATTCCGTTAGGTATAATTTCAAATGATATGTAATTCCTACAACTAATAATGAATTAGATAAAAATAATAATAATGATGATGATAATAAATTAACAATACCAAACCACGAAGGGTATTATTTTATAAATCTCACATTTTTTTAATGAATTTGGCTAAATATCGAATGTATGGTCCTATAATCAAATATAGTAATTCGATCAGATGGTCGTATCAAGCCAAAATATGTGTGTGACAGTGACATCGATTAGTCAACCAGCAAGAAGGTCCACCTAATTTGTAATATAGATTTGCTTTTAAATAATGTTAAGAGAATAAAAGAGCAAGAAGAAGGTGACATATATATATATATATATATATATATATATATATATATACAGTCATTTTCAAATAAGGTGGTCCATATTCATATTCCTGCTAATACGAAGACAATTTATCTTTGACCTAATGGCTCTGAATTTCTATAGATTTGGTTGAAAAAAGAGTTCGCATTTGATTCTTGTTTTGTCCTCTGATAAAACCTCCGAGCAAATTGTGAAAGACACAGAGTGGGACATGCTGTCATGCAGCCCTCACTACAAAGGTTATAGGACGGTCAATCCGGTCGTCCATTTTGACGCCAAAAGCTCGAATTTAACCCGAGCTCCTATTAATTTGAGCCGTCCATTATTTGGATTAAAATTCGAACCGTCCATCCTACAGCTCTGGAGTGCGGGCTGCACCATACCCCATCCCATTTAAATTGCTAAGAGCAAGTTTATCAGTTTCTCTACTTGCTGCTTTTAAGGTAAAGTACAGAACTTCAACAAGAAAATCCCCTTGCAGCAGAAAAGCAAAATCTGAAGCCAAACTACATTTTGCTATAATTCCTAGGTAAATTTACATATCAACTGTTCACAAGCTTTTTATTTTTTTATTATTACTTTCTCTCTCTCTCTTTCAAACACACCCTCCACAAATCAAATCTAGAAGTAGGGAAGTAAAAAAATAGTACTCCCTTCGTCCCTTATTTATAGTCCGGTATTTCATTTTGGGCTGTCCCTTAATAAGTGTCCATTTTGTAAAGTTAGTGGGTAAAAGTTGGTGAATTGTCTATTTTATCCCTAAAAGTATATTCCATTTTAAAAAGTAAGTGAGTAAAAGTGTAACGATGATGGGTAAGTAGGGAAAGTGGAGGAAAAAGTTGATGCGAAAGGTATAATGATGATGTCTTTTTAATAAGTTGAAATTACGAAGCAGGACACTTAAAAAGGGACGGAGTGAGTATTATTTTATAAAGTGATAGTTAAAATAGATAAAATTGGTGTAATGTTAAAAGAGATATGAGTAGGTAAAATATAAAATTTACACTGTTCATTAACATTTTTATCTATTTTTACCTATTAATTGGTGTACTAGCTCTAATGATCCCAAACATCGGTTTAGTGGGTCCGAGTGGAAGATCGTTTCCAGGTCCCACACGCAATTTGACAGGTTAGAAAAATCGATCAAGGTGGAATTGGAATCTTATCTCTTTTCGTTTTTGGCATTTTTCACCCCCATGCACGTAGCGTAGCACACAGACTTGGTTGGGTCATGATGCATGAGCAAATGGACAGACAGACACACACACAGAGTAGTAGTACTACACTAGTACTACAGTCTACAGTACCGTGCAGTGGGTCCGTCCAGAGGTAAAAGTACCTTCCCAAGCCAAGAAACAAAACCATAAAACCAGCAGCGGCACCATCAAACGGACGTTCCTTCCTTTTTACTGCTAGTACAGTACTACTAAAAATTGATTTTGACAGTTTGATTCCGTCCAACACCAAACACAATCTTTTTGGTCCCTCTCCCTTCACGCCGTTAGCTAGCCCCGGCCCCTAATATGATATGACAGGAATTGGATACTCAGCAAGGGGTGTTTGACCGGTAGATATATAACGAGGGATGATATGTTAATAAGAGTAGCTCTACCTCTTAAAAAGTATAAATTTGTAATGAAGTATTTGAATAATTTTTTGTGAAGAGAGATTTGGAGGGTGAATATGATGGCATAAGATCGATGTCAATTGATTTAATTGCCTCCACTTTAGTATTTTGTTTTTGGCCTAAATTGCGTTTATTTCATTATAATTAGAATAAATTGATATTTTTCATTAATTGTGGGATAAAAAAATTCATTTAGTCTTACAAATGTTTAAACAATAATTTTTATAATATTACCGGGAAAAACATAAAAAATGTTTTTATGTAATTTTTTTTTTTGACAAAATACAACGTATTGTTTTATAGGAAAAAAAATTGAAATGGTCCTTGAAGTTTAGTGTTTTTGTCAACTTGGTCCATACAGTTTGAATTGACTCGATTTATACTCTGTAGTTTTCATTTTGTTCCAACTTGGTCCAATTACTAACTGCCGGTAGACTCCATTAACCCTAGACATGAATGGGCTCCTTTTCTAAGGTTAAAACAGTAATCTGTCATTCTCCTCTTACCATAATATACCTCTGAACCAAAACACAGAGCCTCATTGTTCCATTCTCCATTTTTTTTCACGGCTTTCATTCTCCATTTATCGCGCTAGGGATTTTACCTTCGATCGAAACATGTCTCGTTCGCCTTCAATGGGAAGGAGTGAGAGGGATTAGGGTCTGAATAAGTGATCTGATTCCTATGGATTGCGACATGGTTCTTAAAAAGAAAGGAAAAATGAGGAGTTTTGTGTTCTATAAAAGGGATTTGGATATTTTTGAAAAATGTTTGAATTTTAGAAAATGAAGTGGGTTTTATTTTTAAAAGGGACCGAGTTTTCATCAAGCTGCCTACATATCTCCGAGTAAAGAAGAATCAGGTCCGGCCATAGTTTAGGCCACAAAAGGGGTTGAGAAAAAAACTTATCTCCACCAGTCATAGAGTTTAGGTGTGTCTAGTCACCTCTTGAATATCGAAAGAATAATTCAAATATTTTAGAAAAAATAACACGGGTCAGAGAACCCAATTTTTAGAAAAAAGTGACTCCATTTTGCTTTTTAGAAAAAAGTTTTAAGTCTACGAGGTTTGAGAAGAAATAGTTCAGTTATTCACTAGAAAAGGGGCCCATTTGTGCCTAGGGTTAACGGAGGCTAACGGCAGTTAGTAATTGGACCAAGTTAGAACAGAATAGAAATTAAAGAGTATAAATCAAGCTAATTCAAACTGCAAGGACCAAATTGACACAAATACTAAATTATAGGGACCCTTTCAGTTTTTCTTTGCTCAACTTCTTTCTTTCTTTCTTTCTTCTTCTTCTCTTCGAAAACCCTAGGGCAGCTGCAGGCTTGCAACAGTCTCTCTCTCTCTCTCTCTAGGGCGACTGCAGGCTTGCAACAGTCTCAGTCTCTCTCTCTCTCTCTCTCTCTCTCTCTCTCTCTCTCTCTCTCTCTCAAATGGGTCTTTCATCAACCCCGCATGAACAACGATACGTACCCCTGTCGTTAGCTCTCTCTCTCTCTCTCTCTAGGGCGGCTGCAGGTTTGCAACAGTCTCAGTCTCAGTCTCTCTCTCTCTCTCTCTCTCTCTCTCTCTCTCTCTCTCTCTCTCTCTCTCTCTCTCTCTCTCAAATGGGTCTTTCATCAACCCCGCATGAACAATGATACGTACCCCTGACGTTAGCTAATCCGGCTTTGGGTGGATTTGCAATCCCAAGTCGGCAAAATCAGGGGGCCAAATCTGGCTATGCTTTTGCCCTCCCAAACACCGAAGATAAGGAGAAGTTGGAGATGAAATCAGGGTGATTCACATATCTGGCTGCAAATCTAGCTGCCAAACACCGCACTAGGGGATTGCACACCGGCCCGCTAGTCCGCCCAACTTAGTCCGATTTTTTAAGGGTTAAGGATGTGTATTTTTTTTTTGGTCATTCGGTAAACCTAATCTACTCTATTCTAAGGGACTTGGGGAGGGGGAGGGAAGCTTACGAGAATTGAACTTTGTCCATGTGCATGAGAGTATAAGAAAGGCACCAATTGCACTTCACTTCACTTACTTGGAATGTGTATTTAGGCTCATCGAATTGGGTTGGGTTTTGAAGCCCGTTTAGTTAACAGAATAAGCTTGGGAATATCTCTTAAAATCAAGTCCGACCCGGTCCGATAAAATAATGACAATGATGTGCATTATATGCTCCATTTATACTTATCAAAAAATAGTAAAAAGGAAAGTAAAAGCTAATACAATACCTATATATACACACAATACCTTTTTTTTTAATGCATACATGTACATATATTCAGGCTCCATTCCACTAAGGTTCTTATTTTTTAAGTACTTATTTTTTACTTTAAGAGAAAGGTCATTCTCACACAATACATCACCTTTTATTCAAAAAAAAAAAAAAACAAGTTTCCTTTAGTGGAATGGGGCCTCATTGGTCTTCGTATAACTATAACTATTATGGTTGTAAAATTTAATTTATAATAGCAGGGATAATTAATTTATCCTTGGACGCTGTACTTTAGAAAAATAGATGGGCTAGTTGGATGGGCTTGAGAAATGAAAGTTAAAGAGGGCCGGGTATGGAAATATTAAATGAATTATTAGTGAATTGAGCTCGGGCATACACAATTCTCGTTATTATCTAGTACAGTACAAGCCAAGCCCGAACCCGGGCCCGGACCAATCTATGTGCACCCCTAAAGTACTCTCTTATCAATGGGACTAGACGATTCTGTTTAGTTGTTTTATGAACTTTTCCTAAATTTTATTTATGTAATTTATCGAGAACATTAGTCTGGTCAAAAATCGTACGATTAGTATTAAAGTAAGGTTGAAAACCCACATAAAAAACTGAACACGATCTTCACTGCCATCCGGTCGTTCGATGAAAATGAAACCAACAAGAACGGGACTAGGGGCATTTTTGTCCACTTAATTATGAAAATAATTTAAAGCATTTTTGTCCACATAATAACATGAACAATTATACACACACATAGATAATATAAGAGCATAAAAAATTTTGGGCCCTAGAAAATACAAAAAATTTGGGGGTCGATGCGGCCACATTCTTGGCGTGTACCAAAAGCGAGCCCTGTTGGCTTCATTCATTTGACACTTTTGTGGGTCTCATTGTTATCTTCTTGGGGCACTTAATGCCCTCTTCAAATTCACCATGATGGTATGCTACTAATTATCCTCCGTTACAAAATTGTCTGATCCGTAAAACGACATCTTATAAAAAGTAGAACTTTTTCTAGAAAAAATCAATACTCTTTCAACAATTTACTCTAAATCAATAAGTTTTAAGAAAAAAGTTTGATTCTTCTTAAATAAATAGATTAACTTTAAGTTCTCGTTTTGCGGACTGTCCAAACATTTTGAGACGGAGGTGATAGTTATCTAACGAATTAGTATACATTATTATGCCTTTACCCTTTGTCTGAAATTTTTTTATCCCATACACAACGAGATATTAAAAAATCTATATTTTTATCAAAAAAAAATTATTGCTTGAAAAATATCATTGGTAGTTAGTAATTTGCGAAAAAAATTTAACTTTTCTTTGAAAAGAGATACTACTAAATAATTCAGAAGATATCATTTTGCGGGTCTGCTCTGTAATTAGCAGTCATTATGTAGATGTTAGTTAATTAGGAGACAATGCAAAATCAACCAAATGATTTCTGTCACCTTTTTTCTTTATTCTCCCGGCTTAATTAATGATGTTTTCTATGTTTCAGAGCTGGTAACCGTTTGAGGAGACTCCTTAATTAATTATTAGTACTACTTTTTCATTTCCATTAATTATTATTAAAGTCCTCCTAGAGTAATTATTAAAGTTTTTGCTGTACGAGGGGATCATCATCTCTTCCCAACAATAATTTCTTTTGATAAAAAAACAATTAACAATTTTGTTAAGTTAAGTCACTTTTGATATAAAAAAATTCAAAATTCAATCCACTTGAAGGGTATCTCGAGGTCGAGGTTAACAAAGCACAAAACTAATGCTTGTTTAAATTATATTTAAATTTTGCTAATTAATATACTTGGAGCACTCATTGACAATATAAATTAAAAATTTAGCCTCTAAACTAAAATACAGTATGCAAACATCGATTATGGTGAGATCGATTAGGCATGTAACACTAGATTAGATTCTCTAGTTTGTGAAAATAAAACTTTCTTTAAAGTATCATCGAAATACTGTTACAAATTTATTACACATTTTAGTTAGAGTAGAAAATATGTGATAGATAATTCATAATTCAAAATTTTAAAATAATTACCTTTCAAACACCCCCTATAATCTCTGCTAAAATATGACTTTTGACAATATCCTTTGGACACAACGGTTGGACAAAAATAATGTAGGTGTGTCGATATTGTGTCAAAGGTTGTGTGGATCCCACTTTGGAGCCTCAATATAAATTATCTAAGCCGTTCATTAATTATTAAGTAATTTTCCAAGTGGGATAGTAAAAAATTAGCTCAATTGAGTAACTGTGAAAGCTTCATCTAATCTTCTAGTATTTCAGTCGGATTTAAGAATTTTGAGTTCTAATTGAAAATTGAAAGATTAGATCTAAAACTTAGGATTATTCCGATTGAGTTGATATTTCACAAGGTAAATCGAACAACTATTTTAGATAATGAACATCTCTATGCATTTGTACGGGACTCCAAAGGGAAACCCACACAAGCTATCGGTTAGGGATGACAATGGTTCTTCGGTCCAAATATTGGTAAAATGAAAACCAAAACCGAACCTTATAACTGACACCAAAATTATAATGAAAACCGACAGTTTCATTTTATCTAAACCATGACCAAAACCAACATCGGTTATCTGTTCGGTTTGATTTTTTACCGAAATCGGTGGTTAACATTTTTAATCACCCAACCTTAATCAACCGGATGAAAGGAGCAGGAAAAAAATAAGAAAAATATAAATAATAATAAGTGCAATCATGACGAAGTGAATGCACATCTTCCAAACACAAAGTCAAAATCACCATAGAGTTCACAATAAAATTGGCATAAAATTTCATTTTCCAAAAATCAAAATCAAACCGACTGATTTTTTCGAATGGAAAATCGAAACCAAAATCACCGTTCAAAAATAAGTTAATTACCGTCCTGATCGATCTGGTTGTATTCGATTAATCATCAATTCGGGTGAGATTGTCATCCCTACTAGCGGTACAACATTAATGCCCCATCGTTGAGAGTAATTCCATGCACTCAAAACATCATGTGACGGTGTTCTAAATTTTTTCTTATCTATCACATGTTTATGTAAACTCCACACATTTTATGATAGAAATCACACAAACATATGTATATGAAAAAAGATTTTGAAAAACTGCAAGGGACGGTGCCCAAAAATATTGACTCTATCACATGTTTATGTAAACTCCACACATTTTATGATAGAAATCACACAAACATGTACATATGAAAAAAGATTTTGAAAAACTGCAAGGGGCGGTGCCCAAAAATATTGAATAAGTTTCCACACGGTGGGTATCCATAGTCGAGCTAGCTCACCTCACGGGTGGGCGCAGGCATTGTAGCAGCACGTGAAGTTGCGGTTGGAGAGGGCAGAATGCTGCTTTTTAGCTTGTAGCCTTGGCTGTTGCCTAGGCTAGGCTAGGAAACTGGAGGATGCAGCAGGGATAGGGTAGTAAATGTACGTCTGAACGTCGTCGTGGCCTGGGTACGGAGACTTTTACTTTCATTTTAAGCACACAGCTGTACTCTTTCCACAGCATGTGGAAGTCCCTTTTGACCCTTGCAAGTCAAGGCTAGTACTATCCCTTCCCTAAAGTTGGGCTCCTTCCGCATATTGGTAGTCTAGCGATGAGCATGGTCTGGATTAATTTAATTTTATAGTAAATTAAAAATTAAATTAATATCTACGGATTATTAATTTGAAGAATCAATTCAATCCACAAAAGGCACAGAAACAAATCAATCCAAACCATTAAAATATGAATTGGTTTCAGTTTTGAACCACAGTTTGTTTTGAATTAAGCTATCATTTTCAAAAAAATATTTAAAGTACTTAAAATTATGAAGATAAATTAAAATAAAACTTATATTAAAACTAATTCCATTCAAATTACTAAAATGCACTAACATCAACCAACTAAGTAAGAGTAGAATACCAACAATTGTCTTAAGTCTTAAACTAAGAAAATGAAATACCGATAAGCCACAACAATGAACCAACTAAGAATACCAACTACTAAACATCTTAAGATAGTTTAACTAAATAAAAGACCAAAGATAATTCCTAAAACTATTGAATTGAAATGAGGAAGCGAAAGGGCAGTAGCAGCAGTATGGTAGCAACCAACTTGTGATGATCACTCCACAACAAGATTAATAATCATATGAAATTAGGAATGAGTTGTGAGATATAAAAGTTTAGTCTAAATTAACTTGACAGAAAAGAAAAACTAAATATTGCGGTGGATTTCATAGGATCAAAAATTAAGAAATTAGTTGACTAAGGCTCCCTTATTTATTTGGTAAATCATAATTAAATTCTATATGCATGTATGTATTATACGGTTCAGATTGGTTTGGAACCATAACAGTAAACGTGAATCCACAAACCAAACCATATAACGCAGTTTTTAATTTTTTTAAACCATGACCAAACCATACAACTAAAAAACCAAACCAAACCGCTCATTTTGTTTAGAGTTGCCGTAAAAAATTAGATCAACCGGATATCGATAAGGACATTTATGAAATATCCAACTTATTCCAGAATTCAGGTCTAAATTGTAAAGCAAAATTAGATGTTTCATTAATGCCTTTACCGATCTCCGGTTGAGCTAATTTTTTAGAGAGGCCCTAAAACAAATATTTCAAACAAAATGAGTGGATCGAATTAATTTATTGGGACCCGAAATGGGTCCAAACGGAATTTGTACTTGCATGCACAGATTATAAATCTGTGTGGATAGAACACTCTTTTAGTACTAATTACTCATAAAAATAAAAGAACAATGCTACCAGCACAACTTTAAAATACAATTGAGTTTGGAATTGTTCGATACACACTTCACATTTAATTCAAAAAATAAATATTTCTTTAAAATATAAATATTTAATTATTTCTCTTCGTGGAACGGGGCCTTACTGATTAATGTATTAAGATTTGACTATGGGGATCTTTAAGTTATATATCACAAGATCATGATCGACAATATTGGATCCAGCTTCATTTCAAGTGGGAAGTCAAATAGGGACTACTACTCCACAACAATATTATATAGTAGTTGTACACGCAACAAAAATTTTGAATTACTTAAAAAAGGCAGTCTTTTTTTTTTATATAACTCAGGGGTTCGGATCAGCTTACGCGCCCTTCGACTAATCTTGAAAAATAAAAGAGATGGTCTTTATGTGCATTTCATGCACTAAAAGATTAAGTAAAGGATCAAACACGATTTCCTTTGGATTTAAATTATGAATTCGACATGTGAGATGTCTAAACTTGCATTAGACATTTGCATTAACATGTGAAACAACTATACTTCTTCCTTTTTTCCTTCTCACTCTTTGTCCAAGGAATGAAAGTGGATTCTCCACGTACATACGTAGATGATTCGGAACCCAATAATCACTTTAATATATATTTGGACGCAGTTCAAATCTTTCTAAGAAAGAATCCTCTCTCGTGTGGCGATCCCTCGTGTGATTTTTCAATGTCACATAAAATGGTATCCGTTGTGTCAAGGGAAAACAATCCTTTATATAAAGCCCATCCCAAGCGGTTCATGTCCCCTACATGTGCCAATTGTTTTAATTTTGTGCTTGTAAAAATACCTTAGCATTAAAGACAGGACTAATGACAGATTATTATTCAAAGGGTGATAGTTAGGAGTTTTACGACCCATCAACGTGGTCTGTTTCCTTTCTTTCTCAAACGAACTTACTTTAATGCTGCCCATTTTAAACCGGTCGCAAGTTTGACTTTTACGAAAGTCAGATATTCTAAACCTCGAGACCATTGGAGATTTACCGAGCTAGTTGGCTATTTGGCTGGCACGGGTGTGTTGCAGTTACGATTGCAAATTTTGGTTTTGGGCTTGACCCATTTTTGTTGGTCTCTCTTGCCAACGCTTGAGTCTCAGGTAGCATTAGGTTATTAATCTTTCCTTCAGGTTGTCCTTGTTCCTTTTAATCTTTGTACCTTTTTGGAGGTTAATAAAATTTCTTTTGCCAATCAAAAAAAAAAAATCAGAGCCATGGAATTAGTCGAGGTGAGTGCAAACTAACCCAAACGTGCATTCGGTTATAAGAAAAAAAAGAAGTTACATCATTAAAAAAAAATTAGACGTTATCATTTTCGATATATCTACAAATATATGTATATAGATACAGACACTATTAATAATATGTATATTATTTTAGAGGGGCAAATATATGTGTACGTACCTGCCTTCGACCACACTACTCCATTGTTAGACAGAATCAACTGGGGACTTGTGAAGAAAAAAAAAATACTCAACCGGGCAGTGTCAAGCCAAAATATATGCATTGGGAGATTAACATAATAAAAAAGGGGCTTTCATTAATTGTGACCACCAAATTAAACCTAACCCAATGCCGTGGCAGATTAACACAGTAGTAATAAAAAAAGGGACATCATTAATTATGACCAAAAAATCAAACCTAACCCACCAGCTTCCTTATGACTTTTAGTAGGCCGGAAGTAGGAAAATTTCACAAATTGGTTTGTGTTAGGATCAATTAAGCGACTGATATATCGAGGATTAGTTTAATCTTACAGGGAATTAATTAATATGTCAATGCACCTGATTTGGACACAGATTAAATTAAAGAAGGGCATGTGATTTGTCTGGTAATAATATAAAACAATTATGCCGCAAACCGTGAACCTCAACTGGTTTGGGTTTGAGCTAATTCCCATTTTTGGGTTCTACTTCTTCATCTTTTGAGTTACGGTATTTCCGAATATTCATTTCGGTCTGCTTAGCAGTATACGCTAATGGAGCATGGAGCTCGCGTTCAAGGTGATAGTGTGGTTTGGGTTCTTTTCGATCTTTGTGATCGATCAGTAAAATCTTCTCGTGAGTGCTGTTGGACATCCTTGAACGACTGGAAGACCGGAGAAAAAAGGTTGGCCCGTTACTCAAGATTTAGGAGTTTACTCAAGTTTGGGTTCCGAACCTCTTCGGTGGTATCAATGCCACAAATCACAAATCTCAACTGCATGCTAGGGCTAGGATTCCTAAGAACCTCTCGATTTAGTATCAAGTCTTGCGGAGTCACTTCATATGTAACTTTATCTCCGCTTTAATAGGGATCCACGTTATAAACTTTGGAAATTAGCCTCTAGAAATTAGCTGAGGTTGTATAAGCTGATCCAAGTACCTAAATTATCAAAAGACTCCAAACAAATTTGCAAGTGAGAATGAAAGATTGGAAGTAGACAAATGAGCAAAAACAGACAGAAGTGTCATTTTCCCAGGAGGGTACCTCAACTGTAAAATAATTGTAGCACAAAATATCTGATCCTACCTTCGAGAGAGAGAAAGAGAGATGAACATAAAGAAATACTAGTAGAAATTTTGAGACAGCCCATATGAATGATCCACACAGACATAATTGATTAGTGGATTATTAAAAACATCCAAGTTGAGTTTTGGACATGATCATATTCTCTCTCTCTCTCTCTCTCTCTCTCTCTCTCTCATCAGATCTGTACAAAGTACAAACCCTCTGCATTGACCACGGGGAAATATGATATGGGTAAGATTTCGAGGCCTTAGTTGCTTCAAGTTATGAAATTTTCCTTTAGGAGAGGCCTCGCATTCAAATCTCATTATATACTTTTTTATTTTTTATTCTCTTTCTCTTGAATTTTTTTATAACCAGATGTTCAGACCAACTTACATGCATCTTAACTAATTTTGGAAAACCGATCTCATTGTTCATAGCGGGGGCTCTATGTAAAGCCAAAACAAATCTCTGTATCCCATTGCTTGTGGATACAGCGTAAGACTAGGGGGTCACGTACCACCTTGGGGTTTAATAATTAAGATAGCATTTTTATAAAGGAAAAATTGGAACTCGTGTTGCCCCTATAAAATGATATTAGTGCATGTCCACTATTAGAGATGAGTTATTAGATTGGATGCTAATCGAGAATCTTCTGATTGGATGCTAGTTGGGTCTCTTGTATGTGTATTGATTGTGTATATTCTTAAAGTTAGGTGTTTTCATATGATAAAGAGATGAATTTTACCATGAGATCGAGTACTTGTGATTTCGTATCCGATCAAAATCTTGGCTAATTGATCGGAGAGGGTAGCTCAAAAGCATATGATGAATCTGAATTTTGGGTTGCAATAAATTTCTCATGAAATTCCTTGGAAGAAAAACCTTATGAAAAATATTAACCAAGACCCATATATAGAGTCAAGATCCAGTAAGGGATTCCTTACAGGCCAAACCATGCTGACCTTCCCTTTCCGATCGAATTGCGACGATCCGAACCGCTCAATGTGTTCAAAACGTGATTTTAAGGGTACGTACCGGGAAATCGTCCAAAAAAATGACCAGGAAGAGCTTGATCCAAGCAGTTTTTCATAAAAATGCTAATTTTGATCGAGAGGTTTTTGAATTCCCTATATTTTCTCCTATATTTTGGACCCTAGGATCGGTATACATTTTTTCAACGGCTGATATTATAGGGTAGAAAACCGAGGGATAAATTGAGAAATAATGCTTACTACTGTAATGCCACATTTTCGGCTGAGATTGATTCCCTGTAATTTCGGGAATTAATGTTATCACATTTACCATATATTCGGAAATAAAGGAAACCTGCAAACTAGTGATAGGCGCGTGAAATGCATAGGATTTTAGCGCCTAAGTAGGGAAATTAGCGCGTTAGACGTGCGATTAAGTCTCATTTTCCATTTAATGCGTGCACGTGGTTGGATTTTGTGTTTGTGCCTAATTTGCAGGGAATTGAGATGTTTTCGCGCTATTGAGAGGTATTCATAAAGGCCAAGATGGAGTTCGGAAAGCAAGAGGGCTGTGTGGACTAAGTATGGGAGCAAGAATTCGTGAAAAAGTGAATGAAGCCTTCGTGAGCGCTACAATAAAAAGACCTAGCGCTCAAAAGTGGAACAAAAGGAGCACGAAGGAATCAGAGAGTTCGCGAGCGCTATACCCTTTTGGGTATAGCGCTACATTTAGACTGAAGGGGGTCAACGGCCACGTCAGCAGGTCAACGAAACACGCCCTTAATGGATTCGCGAGCGCTACACCTATTTTGGTGTAGCGCTACCGAGGGCTTACGAGTGCATGGAACGGCGGCGTTTTGGGGTCGTCTCGGTTCGAATTCCGATTATAATTAGGATTTTAATTGTTTTTAAGGGGGATTAATATAAATACCCCGTTTTAACTTAGTTTTAGGGTAGATTTTTCATTGCAGACTTTACGTAGCAGCTTTTTCAACTAACGTTGTTTTGTTTTCTCTCAGTTCTTAAGTTTTCTGCACTACTTCCTTCAATCGCTTGGATTCTGGTAACGTTTGAGATTTTCTTCATTAATTAAAGTTGTTCGTTATTAATTACTCTTCGTAGATCTTTCTTTTATTTTCCATTTCTATTAAAAATAGATGATCATGTTTTTATCTAGGTTTTTATTGCCTGTTACTCCAAGCATGTGTGAGTAGTTCCTTAGGGTGCAGCCACGGGACGAAGGAGTCCTGTGACTAATTTAATCAGTATTTTACCTCGGGTACGTATTAATTTATTTTTCCGACAATTTTGGGATACGAAAGAGAATCCTTTTCTAATAAACAAAACCCAGGCATCATCAGATTTCAAATGCGCATGAGGGCTGGTGACAGGCGGTAGGCATTTATTGGGAACCCCCTCTTCCCTTATTCTGAAATCAGTGAATCAAATAATTGTGTCCCGAGTGAATATTGGTTAGGCTAGTTGCAGACGCTGGGTTCCCACGGCTGTACTCTCCGTTAAATTCATAGTTAATTAATTCAATTTAGTAGTTTAGGCGATCAATCCATCAATCAATTGACAAAGGGTGGCTACCTAAGAGCCAGATTAAACTAAAGTTCATCACAATTGAGTCAACACCGTCCGTCCGTCTCTGTGGTTCGACTCCGGTACTTCCGGAATTATTGTGCTACATTGGTCGAGAGTCCTACGCTTGGGACACGTTTTCGCGTCTTTATTTTAATACACCCGACAGATCAAGCATTTTTGGCGCCGTTGCCGGGGACGGCGACGTGTGTTCTAGAGTGTGAGATTTCATATTTTTGTCTTTTAGTTGAGTCACCATAGGTAGAGAGAAGAAGGTGTCCTTTAAACAGGACCCTCTTTATTATCGCGACCCGACACATCGTTTAGTTCGAAAAGAACTGGAGTCGAGTCAGCCTGTGTCTTCTAGTTCTTCATCTTCTAGTTTAGAGTCAGACTCAGCTGAGCATCAGTCAGAGTCCATTCCCATTAGTGGTTTTTATATAGATTTGCCTTTTGAGTCAGTTAGTGTCAGTAATCCACTTTTCCAGTCGGTTTTAGAATCAGAGTCAGAATCCGTTGAGATGGGAGATAGGCAGGTAGCTATTCAGCCGTCCTTGAGGCAGCACATGCATCCTGAGAGAACCACTCCTCTCGGACCTATTGTGTTCCCTCAAGAAACACAAGAGGCACGAAATGCCTTTACAGTAAAGCCTGGTGTCCTTAATAGTCTCCCTAGTTTCCACGGGAGAGAGTGTGATGATCCGTACGAACATGTGCGGACATTTGAGGGATTGGTGCGCAACCTTGCGTCTAATACCCAATATGAGAATGCGTGTCTCAAGCTTTTTGAGGCGACATTGAAAGATGGCGCGCTTCTGTGGTTTCGAATGCAAAAGTCTCAGTCTTTCACCACTTGGGCACAAGTGCGTGATGCATTTTATAGGAAGTACTTCTCTGAGGCTAAGACTAAGACTTATAGGCGTCAAATCCAAGGTTTTAGGCAGGAGAGGGATGAGTCATTTCTCAAGGCATGGGAGCGCTTCAAGGAATTGCTCCTAAGGCTGCCACACCATGGCTTTGAGAGAATTCAGTTAATTGGGTTCTTTCATCTTGGTCTCAATGCTGAGTCAGTCCAGCACATAGAATATTCTTGTAAAGGGGACGATTTCTTGTCCAAAACAGCAGACCAGGCATGGGATTTCTTAGATGACTTAGCTGATAGGCAGAGGGCTTTAGAGCCATCCGATTTTGAGCGATCCGGACCTTCTGGGTCCAGTGTTATCCCGGTCACCATTCGTGACCAGCGGCTTCAAGCTCAAGTGGAGAAAATGGCTCAGAGGTTAGAGGAACTAGAGGTGAGGCAGGCTCGACCAGTTCATGAGGTATCAATTGAGGAAGTGTGCGTGTGGTGTGAATGTAAAGGGCACACCGCGACCGTTTGCCCTGGGTTTATTGCCGCCAAGGGGGCAAGTCATTTTACCCAGGAGGAAGTCAATGCAGTTAGGACTTGGGATCCTTATTCTACCACGTATAATGCGGGATGGAAGGATCACCCCAATTTTGGGTGGTCTGACTCCAGACCCGTGGGTGGAGGTCAAGCTCAATCCTTTGGGCCACCTCCGCCGCAGCAGTTTCAACAGGCCCAATCGTCCAGGCCCCCTCAGGGCCAAGTTATCCCATTTCACTTCCAGCCACAGGCTGGTAGAGGGGCAGGACCATCCACTCGTGGTCCTCCCCCAGGGTATTCACAGATGACCGCGCGTGACCATAAGTTAGATGATACTGTCAATTCCCTGATGCAGTCACAGATGACATTTCAGACGGAAACGAGACAGCAAATTGGGGCTCTTACAACCCAAATGTCACAGCTCACTGCGGTGATCGGTCATCTGCAACAGGAGAAAGGTAAGTTTCCGGCCCAGGGTAGTACAGCAGGGGCCCATTATTTAGAAAATTCTTCAGGTTCCAATATTCATAACCCAAATCAGGAGGAGGCTAAGTCGGTCACCATTCTTAGGAGTGGGAAGGAGATCGATAAGTCCATCCAGCCAAAGCAGAAACCAGCTCCACCCCCGGAGCCGGTTGATGCACCAAAAGCAACTCCTGATTTTGTTGATGTCCCTAGGAAAGAGGAGAAGGATGATGAGGAGTCACCAGTGGTGGTGGTACCTGCAGCTGCAAACCCCACGACTCTAACACCGCAGGTTGTGCCAGTAGCTCCATTTCCCCAGAGGTTAGCGGTGAAACCTAAACAGAATATGAACCATCAAATGATTGAACTTTTTAAGAGGGTGCAATTCCCTATCACCCTGATGGAGGCTATTGAGTCTTTTCCCCAGTGCGCGAAGGTATTGAAAGACCTTTGCACGAAAAAGCACAAGGGTCAGAATAATGTGGTTCTGACCGAGCAGGTGAGCTCCATCCTTCAGACTGAAATTCCTGCCAAGTGCAAGGATCCTGGGTGTCCCACCATTACCATAGATATAGCAGGCCAGACGTTCGATAAGGCATTGTTGGATTTGGGAGCAAGTGTTAACTTGCTCCCCTATTCAGTTTACTTGAGGCTAGGTCTAGGGGATTTGAGAGCCACTCCTGTCACATTGCAGTTGGCAGACAGGAGTGTGAGAGTACCCAAAGGTGTGGTGGAGGATGTAATGATTCAGGTAGGTGAGTTCAAATTTCCCGCAGACTTTATTGTTCTAGACACTTGCCGAAACCCTGAGGTTCTAGAGAAGACTCCCATTATTCTAGGTCGTCCTTTTCTAGCCACCTCCAATGCCGTCATGAATTGCAAAACTGGCAGAGTCCAGTTGTCTGTTGGCGAGGAGATGATGGAGGTGGATGTCTATAATGTTAACACTCTTGAGGAGGATGATGAGGAGGTAGAAGAGGTGAGTTTGATTGATGCGCTCGTGCAGGAGCATATAGATACAGTTTTGTATAAGGATCCTCTGGAGATTGCTCTTACCGCCGAGGAGGCGTCATTTTTAGATTCTCCAGAGGTGGGAAGTTTGTTAGAGTTATTAAATGTTGAGGATTCAGTAGAGGAAGTATGTGGGGTCTCTTATGACCCATTGTTTGAGCCTCTTGGCGACCCTCCGCCCAAGGTTCTTCCGTCTTCAGTTCAGCCGCCGAAACCAGAGTTAAAACCTCTGCCGGACACACCCAAGTATGCCTTTTTAGAGGGCAGTGATACTTATCCGGTAGTGATCTCCTCATCCCTTGAGGAGAATCAAGAGAGGAAGTTGCTTGATTTGCTGAGAGAGCACATAGGCGCACTTGGCTGGACTGTAGCAGATTTGCATGGTATAAGCCCAACGGTGTGTACACACCGAATCGATCTTGAGGATAGTGTGAAACCCTCTAGGCAGCCTCAGCGGCGCTTGAATCCCCACATGAAAGAGGTGGTTCGAGCTGAGGTTTTAAAGCTCTTAGATGCGGGTATCATTTACCCAATCGCCCATAGTGAGTGGGTGAGTCCAGTTCAGGTAGTGCCTAAGAAGGCTGGGGTGACAGTTATTACTAATGAGCGAGGTGAGTCCGTACCAACCCGAGTTCCAACGGGATGGAGAGTATGCATAGACTACCGGAAGCTCAATGTGAGCACCCGGAAAGATCACTTCCCTCTCCCTTTCATTGACCAAATCCTGGAGAGGGTAGCTGGTCGGGCTTTTTATTGTTTCCTGGATGGGTATTCGGGATACAATCAGATAGAGGTTGCGTTAGAAGACCAGGAAAAGACCACTTTTACGTGTCCGTATGGTACTTATGCTTACCGTCGCATGCCCTTTGGGTTGTGCAATGCACCTGGTACTTTTTCCAGGTGTATGATGGGGATTTTTAGTGACATGGTGGAGAGAATAGTGGAGGTCTTTATGGATGATTTTTCGGTCTTCGGGGACTCATTTGATGGGTGCCTCGAGAATTTAGGAAAAGTATTGCAGAGATGTGAGGAGAAGCACTTGGTGCTGAATTGGGAAAAATGCCACTTTATGGTAACCCAAGGGATTGTGTTGGGACACATTGTGTCCTCCAAGGGTATCGAGGTGGATAAGGCTAAGATAGACTTAATTCGTAAACTTCCTACTCCCAAGTCTGTCAGAGATGTGCGTTCATTTCTTGGACACGCTGGTTTTTACCGGCGATTCATTAAAGATTTTAGTGCTATCTCCCGTCCGTTGTGTCAGTTGTTAGCAAAGGACGCACCCTTTGTGTGGTCCGATAAGTGTGAGGAGGCATTCCAAGAGTTGAAGCGGAGTCTCACTACTCCGCCTATTGTGCAGTCTCCTGATTGGAGTCTTCCCTTCGAGTTAATGTGTGATGCATCTGACTATGCAGTTGGAGCTGTTTTAGGACAGAGGAGGGGGAAAGACCCATTTGTGGTTTACTATGCGAGCAAGACACTCAATGAGGCACAGATGAATTACACCACTACCGAGAAAGAGTTGTTAGCAGTGGTGTTTGCCTTAGATAAGTTTCGATCCTATCTGGTGGGGTCGCAGATTACGGTGTTCACCGATCATGCGGCCCTAAAGTACTTAATGACCAAACAGGATGCGAAAGCTCGCCTTATTCGATGGATTTTGTTGCTGCAAGAATTCCATCTCATAGTTAAGGATAAGAAAGGGGTAGAGAATGTAGTAGCTGATCATCTGTCTCGCCTGGAGTTCGAGGATCCCACCTCGGATCTTCCCATTAGAGACTCTTTTCCAGATGAGCAATTGTTTGCTGCTAACGAGTGCCCGTGGTATGCTGATATTGCCAATTACTTAGTAACCGGGCAGATTCCTTCCCATTGGTCTACCCAGGAAAAGCAGAGGTTTTTAAGGAGTGTCCGACAGTACATTTTTGATGACCCATATTTGTTCAAGTACTGCGCGGATCAAATTGTGCGTAGATGTGTCCCCGAGGCTGATCAGCAGGGGATTATAGAGTTTTGTCATGGGGAGGCGTGTGGGGGTCACTTCTCTTCGAAGAAGACCACCGCCAAGATTTTGCAGTGCGGGTTCTGGTGGCCCGATATGTTTAAATATGTGCAAGCGTTCTGTAGGTCATGTGACCGTTGCCAACGGCTTGGCAAGCTGTCTTCACGTCAGGAGATGCCCCTCCGGCCCATTCTTGTGTTAGAGGTATTTGATTGCTGGGGCATCGATTTTATGGGTCCATTTCCTATGTCTCATGGTTTCGAGTACATTCTGTTAGCAGTGGATTATGTGTCAAAGTGGGTGGAAGCGATTCCCACTAAATCTTTGGAGTCTAAAGTCGTCCTAGAGTTTCTTAAGGCTAATATCTTGTCGAGGTTTGGCGTGCCACGCGCCATTATCTCAGATCAGGGCACGCATTTCACGAGTCGGTCATTTGGGAAATTGATGGGGGAGTTTCAAATCACTCATAAGGTATCCACTGCATACCACCCCCAGACTAATGGGCAGGCCGAATTAGCTAACAGAGAGATTAAGAGGATTTTAGAGAAGACTGTAGGTGTGACGAGGAAAGATTGGTCCACCAGGTTAAACAATGCGTTGTGGGCCTACCGCACTGCTTATAAGACCGTGTTGGGTGCTTCACCCTACCGGCTTGTTTACGGTAAGGCCTGCCATCTGCCAGTTGAGTTAGAGAAGAAGGCCTATTGGGCCATACAGAAAGTCAATTCAAGTTTACGTGAGGCAGGTGAGCATAGGAAATTACAGTTGTGTGAGCTCGAGGAGCTTCGGAATGACGCGTATGAGAACGCTAGCATCTATAAGGCTAAGGTTAAGGCGTATCATGATAGGAATATCCAGCGCAAAACCTTTAAGATTGGTCAGAAAGTGTTGCTCTATAATTCGCGTCTCCATTTGTTTCCAGGGAAGTTGAGGTCACGTTGGGACGGTCCCTATGTAGTGGTTCAGGTATATCCAAATGGTTCAGTCGATGTCCAAGATTCTAAGGATGATCATGTGTTTAAAGTTAATGGGCAGCGCCTGAAACCCTATTTGGAATTTCTAGAAGTAGGTGAACCGGATGAGGAATTGGTCAATCCTGTCTATCAGGATGACCCGGTTGCATAATTTGATAGTCATGATTTGCACGGGGAGCGAAAGCGTACCGCTGGACTTAATTGTTTGTCGGGCCCGGCCCCTAGCGATAGGGGTACCCATCATTGACTTGGGTTTATAGCTCCGCACGCCGCTATTAAAATAAGGATCGTGTGCCCAGCTCCGGTTAGTAAGGGCAATTTTGTGTCAGTAGCATTGGATTTTTCCTAGGATCTTTTGCTTTTGGCACAATCTATGTATTTTCATCTTTTATTTATTTGTTCTTTATTACTAGGATAATTTTTAATATCCGTGACATAGGGTTTTAGTTAGCTTTTCTGATAGGAGTAATTCACCGTGCACCACTCACGTCTCCCAGATTAGCCCCATCGGGGGCGGTATAGATCATAGGTTAGGCTTTGGTATTCCCGTGCTCCATAACCGCACTTGGCCCTATCTTGTGCCTGCCTAGTTACGATCTTAGGGGACGCTGGACTTAATTGTTTGGCGGAGTCCAGCGATGACTTGGACGCTCCGAGTTCTGATATTAACTCATGAATCTTGTGAATAATGCACATACTGTATATTTTGTACATAGTTCTCTTTTTGGTTGTTGTTTCTTTGTGTTTCGGGCTTTTCATTCAAAAGATTTCATCAACGCATTATTGTATCGGACTTTTAGTAGTCCGTCTTTGTGGTAGTTTACCGTTAATGATCCGTGCTCTCCGAAATTGTCCCTATCGGTGGCAGCTTAGGTCTGTGGGTGAGATTTACTTTTGTTCTTGTCTCACTTTGTTTCGACCGAGGGAACGCTGGGCTTAATTGCTTGGCGAGGTCAAGCGGTAAATTTTACTTCGAGCGTAATGTAACACATTTGACGGTCTAGTATAGCCACCCGAGTTTTGTCTCTTCGGTGAGACTCGGGAAGAAAAGTATGACTCGTGAGACTGCGTGAATGTCTGGTGGTGTTCTTTTATTTTCATTATTGTTTCTTGTTGTGGCCCGGCTTCTACTAGCGGGCGGTACTAATGTCATATGTTGCCTAGTAGGTAGTTGGTTCTTAAGACTTTTGCAGGATGAGCATGCTACCACATCAGCCTTGGTAGTTTGGGCCTCTCCGCCGGTGTGAGTGAGGCATTCAGGAGCCTCGAGCAGGGGTGCCACTATGTGTGGCGGTTGTCAGTCCGATAAAGCATTGGCGCGGCTCTATGTGACTAGCTGTGGACCTCGTGAGGTCCGAAGGAGCGAATTCTGGAAGCAGTTCCGATGACGAAACGCAACAGTGACAGTAAATTCCTCGAACATCGGCCGAGGTCACGGTGGTTGGCTGCCACCCCAGGTTCACTCTTTCCTTCTTTTTGCTCTTTCTTGTTCAGTGTCTCCATGCTTTGGGGACCAAGCGCATTTCCAGTTGGGGGAAGGGGTGTACTTTGTACACTTGCTTTTATTTTTATTTTTTATTTTTGAGCGTTGTTAGTTGGTTTAGGTTTTTATTTTTTTTATTTTTTTTATTTTTTTTTATTTTTGTCTGGGGATACGATTGTTATGCTTGTTTGTATGAGTTAGATGAGCATGCTAGATTTTTGTCTTATTGTTTGCCTGTTTAACTCGTTTACATGCATATATCTGGTATCTCTGTTTAAGTATTTTCGCACCATAAGCAATGTTGAGTAGATGTTCCCACTTAGTTCACAGTGTGTCCTGAAAGCATTCCCATGTTTCTTTGTTCTTTGATTTCCGCAATTGCATAAAATAGTAGGCGTTTGCACCGCTTGTCGTAGTCTAAATATTTTGCATGCATGATTGAGAGTTGGAAACGTGCTTAGGGGATGAAACAAGGCAGTTCTTGTATGATTAAACCACTAAATGAGTCCCGTTGATCCGTTTTAGACCCGTCCGTGTCAGTCAATATCTGTGTCAACTTAGGAAACCGGTGTTTGGATGGGGTGTGTGTTTGGTGGTCCAGCTCTGTGCACAGTTTAGAGGCCTCGAATTGTTGAGATTAAGGAGCATCGTCATTCGGTGAGAATTAAAGTTTTGCTTTTGGTGCTGTATCTTGGTAAAAACCCAAATCCTTAAACCATTCTTAAGCCTAGCCATAATCCCTTTTAAATAAGAGAGAAATTTTGAAAAAGAGGAAAACCGAAGTCAACTGACCTTTGACCCGTTCAGCAGTTATTAGCTAAAAGAAAAAAAAAAAAAAAAAAAAAAAAAGGAGTTAGCCATTCGGGAGCGCTACACCACTTTGGGTGTAGCGCTAGGGTCCAGAAAAAAAAAAAAAAAAAGAACGCTGGACGGTCAAAGGGGGGTCCACCCCATTATTACCTTTTCAGAATTTTTTTTTTTTCCAATACCCCACATAACCCCACGAATCTTTACTCTCTCTCTCCTCCATCACAATCATCTTCTTCCTTTCTTCTTTTCAACTTCCAGACCTCCAAAACTCCATAACCAACTCAAACCCTAAACCTTAAAACTTCATATCTCCCTCAAAACTCCACCAATCTTCACCAAAATCCACAAAAATACTCCTCTCACCCTCCTCTACCATATTATCCAACCCAAAATTCCCCTAACTCCCTAAAATTCCCAGATCAGAAAATCCCAAAAACAACCTTTTTAGCCCAAAACCCACCGAGAGTATGGCACCCAAAAAGCAAAATTTAGGCAAAGGGAAGGCAGTGGCTGGAGCCTCTGGTCCACCGGAGGAAGTTCCAAAGACCCGGGCTAAGCGTAGGGACCGGGAGCAGATTGACAGAGATAGTCAAGCGGAATGGGAGGCTTCCATAAAGGAGCGGGGCGTAAAGAACGAAAGACACATTGTTGATGATGGGTTATGGCCGGCAAATTTTGAACCTTTTGCCGCCATTCGGGACCAAGGTCTAAGGTATTGGTTCACTCCTAATCCTGGGTACAACAATGCTTTATGTGAGGAGTTTTATAGGAATATGGTTGTGCCGGAGCCGGGTCACTTTTTGGCTCCGGGTGCCCGGATTACTTCACGAGTAGGTAATACTTCAGTTTTTATTGATGTGGCTGAGATAGCCACTGCTTTAGATTATCAGAGGCCCACGAGACCTGTTAATTTCCCTAGGCCGGATGAAACTTTTGATCAGAATGAGATAGCTGGATATCTGTATGAGCACCGAAAGAATGCTAGGATTCCTCACTGGCCTGGTAGATTCACGACTGCGTATAGGTTTATCAACCAAGTGATTTGCTTTAATTTGTATCCTCGGGGTCGGGAGGGCGCACCCCAGAGGTCGGTTGGAAACTTGATGTATGCATTCATGGGTGAGGACACGGTTTCTGATTGGGCCCTTTATATTTTTGGGCAAATGTGTGATTTTAGAGATGCTCCGACTACTTTGAGGATGCCTTTCCCGTGCTTAGTTACCAAAATTTTGAGGACTAGAAATGTTCCGGGAAAGCGATTCTATAGTAATGATGATCTACTGCCGGGGGATTTGGATTCCTCGTTTATTCACCGGAGTATGGCCCAGTTAAGAGGGGTAGAGGGATCGTTACTGACTCCGCCACCGGCTAGTGCTAGTACTAAGACTTGGCTGGAAAAGATTTTTGGTTGTTTGACAGGCATTGCTAGGAGCCAGCGCAAGTTAAAGAGAGAGCAAAGGCAGTTGGCTCGGAATCAGGCGGACTTACTTGATAGGCAGCGCCACATGGAGGCACAGATGTCTGGGGAAAATCCAGGGCCGTTCCAACCTAGGAGGTGGCCGGCATTAGAGGTGAGCGATGATTTTGGGGATGAGCCTGAGGAGGAGCAGCATTCGGATGCTGGAGATGGGAACTGAACATAGAGCTAGACTGGGTGGTGGTGTTATTTCATGTGTCTTCTTCGAGTCTGTTATTTTATGCGTTATTTCATGTGGGGGTGTGATTTTGTCTATGTATTGGAGGTCTGCTAAGAGTCAAGGTGGCGGCCAGTCAGGGTAGGCTGTCCATGCGCTTCTATAGGCCGTCATCCTTTGTATTTTTCCTTATCTTTTGCAACCTCGGTTGTTAAAAGCCAATGAAGCCCTTAGTTGACCCAATGCACGTTGTTAACTCTCGTGCATGCATGTTTTACATTTAGCTATGAACATGTGGTATCTTTATTCCGTTGAGCTTTCATTGTTTTAATTGGCGTTAGTTTGATTGGCACGTGGTGATTTTTATTCCATCTCACGTTGGTCGCCAAGCGCCTCGCATGGGATGTTGAGTGTTCCGGTAAGCAAGAGTAACATTGTAACTTTGTGGGGACGTTTCATCTCTAGTATGTTTTGGTGCGGAATGGTTCAAATAATAGCTAGGGCATGCATGTGACTGAGTTAAAGGTGGCAATGAGGAGGAAATTTTATGTTCACTTAATTTTTATACAGGTTGCATAATTCTCGTATCCCCTGTTGAGTCTTGTTTTGTTATTTTTATTTCGTTGGTTGCTAGGGACTAGCAACGCTCAAGTTGGGGGATGTGATAGGCGCGTGAAATGCATAGGATTTTAGCGCCTAAGTAGGGAAATTAGCACGTTAGACGTGCGATTAAGTCTCATTTTCCATTTAATGCGTGCACGTGGTTGGATTTTGTGTTTGTGCCTAATTTGCAGGGAATTGAGATGTTTTCGCGCTATTGAGAGGTATTCATAAAGGCCAAGATGGAGTTCGGAAAGCAAGAGGGCTGTGTGGACTAAGTATGGGAGCAAGAATTCGTGAAAAAGTGAATGAAGCCTTCGTGAGCGCTACAATAAAAAGACCTAGCGCTCAAAAGTGGAACAAAAGGAGCACGAAGGAATCAGAGAGTTCGCGAGCGCTATACCCTTTTGGGTATAGCGCTACATTTAGACTGAAGGGGGTCAACGGCCACGTCAGCAGGTCAACGAAACACGCCCTTAATGGATTCGCGAGCGCTACACCTATTTTGGTGTAGCGCTACCGAGGGCTTACGAGTGCATGGAACGGCGGCGTTTTGGGGTCGTCTCGGTTCGAATTCCGATTATAATTAGGATTTTAATTGTTTTTAAGGGGGATTAATATAAATACCCCGTTTTAACTTAGTTTTAGGGTAGATTTTTCATTGCAGACTTTACGTAGCAGCTTTTTCAACTAACGTTGTTTTGTTTTCTCTCAGTTCTTAAGTTTTCTGCACTACTTCCTTCAATCGCTTGGATTCTGGTAACGTTTGAGATTTTCTTCATTAATTAAAGTTGTTCGTTATTAATTACTCTTCGTAGATCTTTCTTTTATTTTCCATTTCTATTAAAAATAGATGATCATGTTTTTATCTAGGTTTTTATTGCCTGTTACTCCAAGCATGTGTGAGTAGTTCCTTAGGGTGCAGCCACGGGACGAAGGAGTCCTGTGACTAATTTAATCAGTATTTTACCTCGGGTACGTATTAATTTATTTTTCCGACAATTTTGGGATACGAAAGAGAATCCTTTTCTAATAAACAAAACCCAGGCATCATCAGATTTCAAATGCGCATGAGGGCTGGTGACAGGCGGTAGGCATTTATTGGGAACCCCCTCTTCCCTTATTCTGAAATCAGTGAATCAAATAATTGTGTCCCGAGTGAATATTGGTTAGGCTAGTTGCAGACGCTGGGTTCCCACGGCTGTACTCTCCGTTAAATTCATAGTTAATTAATTCAATTTAGTAGTTTAGGCGATCAATCCATCAATCAATTGACAAAGGGTGGCTACCTAAGAGCCAGATTAAACTAAAGTTCATCACAATTGAGTCAACACCGTCCGTCCGTCTCTGTGGTTCGACTCCGGTACTTCCGGAATTATTGTGCTACATTGGTCGAGAGTCCTACGCTTGGGACACGTTTTCGCGTCTTTATTTTAATACACCCGACAGATCAAGCAACTAGCTACCCGAAATGGGCCAAGGCCGAAGGATGATTGAAATTTTGAATTTGGGAACCCGAAATCAGCTATTAAAATTTACAAGAGGATTGACATTATCACATAATTTTGATTTAAAATTCTATTGACATTGACAGGAGGATTGAAATGGTATATTTGGAAATCCGAAATCAACTACCCGAAATCGCATGAGGATTGAAATGGTATATTTGGAAAGTATGATGACATTTACAATTAATGCAATCAGCTAGCCAAAAATTTGGAAATAAGATGAAACGTTTTTTTTTTTTTTAATCAGTAAGTTCAGCTAGCTGTTTTTGAATCTATATATTTTAGATCCTAGAATCGGTACATATTTTTTCTACGAGTAGATGAGTTAACGATATATTTGAAAAGGAAACCTAAAATTGTGATTTCTTATTTCCGAATAAATGATGGTACAAATTAATCTTCCGCTATTCATTCCTTTTAGGCTCTTATTTCCGAATAAACACAATTTTCCAAATTTTCAGCTGCCTCAAATACCATTATGGTAAACATATCCATCAAAGGTTAGAAGTCAAAAAAAGGTAATAAAACCTTTTCCTAAACATTAAACCGTTTCTCTCTCTCTCTCGTCTATCTCTCTCACTCAAGCAATCTTTTAGGTGTTCGAAAGAAACCCTAATCGATTCGAGGTGCCAATCGATGCTAAAAAAAATCCCTATGAAAAACCTGACAGAAGAGCCCATAGAGAAATTGTGATGCGTTTTGGGGGAAGCCGTGGAGAAATGCGAATCGGTGTGTTGAAAATCCTAATTAGGAAGATTTTTTGGGTTTTTTTTTTTTTTTTAATCTTATCAGACTTTTTTGTATTTACATGTTTGTGTTCAATGACTCTGATTTTGAAGGTCAACTCTCCCTCTTTCTCTCACACACGCACATTCATACCAACACAAACTCACTGACTCTTTGCTGATTGAATTTTGATAGTTAATTTAGATAATTCTAATATAATCATTTTGCAATTTTCGGAGAAAAAAAAAGTGGTCTACTTTTGTATTGCATCAGTGTAGCTGGGTTCCAATTAGTTCACAATGGCCAAACCTTTGTAAGTAGTTTATGGGTAATATGTTTATGTGTTTTACAATGACCGAAAATTACAGAACACATAATTTGATATTGAGGGTTGGAGCTTAGGGATTAATGTAGTTTTGAATATAATAGACCTTTGCATTTTAGTTATTGAACAGATCGAGCTGCTTGGTTTTTTCCTCTTTCAAAAATATTGCAGGTTACAAACTTCCGCACAAGCCGAGAACCAAAATTCAATCTAAGGGGATACAAAGTCAGGTAAGGAAAAAAAATGTTTAAGCTTAAATTCAATTCTTGCTATAATCTATAATTTTAATTCGTTTTCTCCTTTTTTTAACTGATCTGAATTAGTGAATCACCTCAAGACAAGTAGGCATCTCCCCCACCTTTAGCTTTTGTCTTGAGATTGAAAGTGAGGCTTAATTGATTGTATGTTAGACAAGCATATGAAGTGACAAGTTGTGGATGTAATGTAAACTCATTGCTGAAACTAATAATACAGTAAACATAAATTTTTGTCTCATTAAATTCATTACCTACATGATTTCTATTCCAGTTTCTTTTAGGTGTGTATTCCAATTCCAATTGAAAATAAATATTGTGTCTTAATGTTGTCTTGAATTGATATGCGGTGGGACAAATAAAAAATTATTTATTTTGTTAAGATGATATTCTTAGTTTTGTTAATTTGTTTTTTATTAGGATTATATGAAGCAGGGAGTCTCATTAAATTCATTACCAACATGATTTCTATTCCAGTTTCTTTTGGGTATGTATTCCAAACAAAGATGCTACATGCACAACGGTTGTGCAAACTATCAAACACAACCAATCTCCATCCGTCCATTATTGTAATAAATGGTCAAGATTCGTTTAAATTTTTCTTTGGAAGAGTTAAACTTCTCATTTGAAGAGTTTTTTTTTTAAATCTAGAACGTCCAAACACATCTGAACGGTCAGAATTGGTTACACAACACACACAACGATTGTGTGAGTATCATTTCCGTATTCCAAATCCAATTGAATATTGTGTCTTAATGTTGTGTTGAATTGATATACGGTGGGACAAATAAAAAATTATTTATTTCATTAAGATGATATTCTTAGTTTTGTTAATTTGCTTTTTATCAGATTTATATATGAAGCAGGGATTGGTGTTGCAATTGGTAGAAACTATTTGGGAGAGCTACGAGAAAATATGTCGATTGAGGTGGGCTGATGCACAAGGATCACATGCAATAGGTTTCACATTTTTCGAGACATAAGGTTCTCCTACTATTGCTAAAGTGAGGTGAGAATAGATGATTTGGTTATGGTAAAAAGGGGATAAGGATACAAATGGGTTAAAGTGGGTTAGAACGGTGAGAATCTGAAGGAGGATTCGGCTAAAAAGCAATTTATAATGCCACATTTTTTGAGCCGTGTCTTTAGACATGGGCATGCGCAAGTGTGTGTGTATATATATATATATATGCTTTGAACGACCTTTTTTTGGTGGTATGATTGGCAGTTGGGTGGAGGAGATATTGGTTCAGACTGCCACTAGAATTAGGAGAGGGTCACGTGGGACTAGGATATATAGGGATGAGAGAGAGGAGGATCATTAGTTCCACTTGCATATATATATATATATGGTTGGTTATACATTTATGGAGTATATGATATGCACATAGCTGTGAATCAAAAAGATACTGTATATATGTGATTGATAGGGAATTTTGCTGTGTCCCCTCGATTGGTGGTTAAGGTGTTGACATTATTGGGTCACATGCCATATCAACTCATTGAATGCTCAAATTGGTTAAGGTGTTGACATTATTGGGTCACATGCCATATCAACTCATTGAATGCTCAAATTTCCGCCCCCCCCCCGATCTAAGTACATGTATCTACACACATGCATGTATAATATATATGCATTAAGAAGATCAGGTTAGGGCTACAAACGAACCAAGCTGCTTGCGCAAGCAGCTCGAGGCTTAGCTATGCTCGATCGGCTTGACTTGACTCGACTCGCTTAATAATCGAGCCAAGTTCGAGCTCATGATCAAGTTTTTGACTCACTTAATAAACGAGTGGAGCTCAACGTTGTAAAGCTCAACACTCAATGTCTGTAACTTGATACATCCTCTGTCCGCTTTTGTTGATCCAATTTGGAGATTTGTGTCATTTTTAAAATATTTTATCTTTCAATTTATAATGTTTTTCATAATTTTAAAAACTTAAACTATAAAACTAATTGAGATCTATTAAACAATCTATATTGGATATTTTTTGAAGTCTATATTAAAAGATACAAACAATTGAAGGTGACACAGACTCCCAAAAGGGACTAACAAATACGGACGGCGGGAGTAAAAAATTGACATACCTTATTAACGATTAATTAGCACGCATCATAGAATTATTAGCAGCCCCAATTATAAATGACTTGTGAAGGTGTCGCCGTTCTAAAAGTTGGCAGTAATTAGCACTTGAACCAAACTACTTTTTTCCTTGGTCATCTTAATTAATTAGGAACTTGATTAATCTGGTGACCAGAACCTCAAACAATGCTCCCCTCTTAAGAAAAAGAGGCACTTAGAGCAAGTTTATCAGTAGTTTGGTAAAATTGTTTGTAAACAGTGCACTTTTTCCATTTTACCTACTCATATTTCTTTCAACGCTACATTAATACTATCTATTTAACCTATTCTCTATTAAAATATTATTATTTTTCTTTATCTTTTTCTTTTTTGAGGGGAGAGAGAGAGAGAGCTGGGACGGAATCAGAATTTCTTAAACACGGGGGCCGAACTATTAACAACAAATTTTGAAATTTCAAGATTTGAAAATCTAAGAATTCATTTGTTTGGATTTTGAGGGAGATTTTTTTGGAAACTGAGTAGAGAGATAGAAAGAGAAACGAGGGTAATAATTGAAGAAAAAATTGATTGGAGACTGTGCAGAGAGAGAGAGGTTGGATTTTATGACCCAAAATGAACATAGTCTAAAATATTTAAATGTCTAAATAATACATAATTCAAAAAAGATAATATAGAGTTGCTCTTACCAAACAAAAAACAACTAATCTTAATATTACAAAAAAACAAAAACAAAAACTCCGAAACTACGCAGGGGCCGTGGCCCCCATACGCCTTGTATATAGCTCCGTCTCTGAGAGAGAGTAATAAAGAAATGGGAAGCCTGTGCATAGGGCTTCGGTAGATTTACCTCACTATTTCAACAAAGCCAATTTACCTCTTTTGCTACTGTTTTCTTTTGTGGATTTTCCTTCTGTAAAATAGCAAAAAAGCCAATTTACCTCATCTGATATATTTGCTCTTAGGTTCCATCCGGTCCGGTCCGGTCCGGTTTTGGACCGTTATAAACTCACCTAGGACCCACAACATTGATCGGAGCTAGTCTTTATTTCCTAAGAAGGTCATCTTTGTAAAAAAAAATTACTTCGATTGGAAATTGATAGCTATTTGAAAAAATAGCATTTGTGGAAGAATAAATTAATGGTTTAAGCTTCAAAATCTTCTTTGACGTTTTGTTCATATAGCTATTGGTGTCCGAACAAGCTATCTTTTCAGATTAATGACCTTTGTGAAAGTTACGACGTGAACAGTTCTGGTTGCCTTGAGTCCCGAGTGAGACCATAACAGTTCAAAACTGGAACGAAGTAAAGGAGTTGGAGACTGATGAGAACAAAGTCAAATGCATCATTCGATGACCCAATATCGGTAAAATCCGTGTATAATCAATGGGAGAACGGTCGTCATATTAGGAGTCCGGTGATGGAAGCCATTTGGAAGAATGTATGCCCCCTAAAGGTGGAAATTTTCACTTGGATGGCTATCCAATCCAAGGTGGCTACTAGAACCGTGTTATTGGGTTGAAATCTGCTACCGAAGGGGCAATCTGTGCTATGCCCATTTTTGCTCGATGTACTTGGAATCACCTCATCATTTATTCTTGCATTGCCATTTTTCTTGGGACGTTTGGTCAAGAATTCTGGATTGGTGGCATGTAAAGTAGGTATGCCCTGCTGTAGACACCCCATTCTGGACTGTCCAGATAGCGTTATTTGTCGATCTTTTATTTTCCCAATGATGATCTTAGTCGAAAACAGTTTAAGGACAAAGGTGTGGTTGAGCTTTGAGCGTCCCGAACCTCTCTCAAAACCCCTTTCAAAACCCTTCAAACCAGAGCCAAACAGCCCCAGCAAAACCCAATTGGCATACGCCAGTGTCCTGGAGGCGTACGCCAGTCACCTGCCACGTGTCAGTCGTCGACCAGTGGCCCAGCTTTTACTGGCGCACGCCAGTTAATAGTGGCGCACGCCGGTCAAATCCAGTCAAATCAACTTTATTCAGCAACTTGGGCGGGACTTTTGTGCCACCCTGACGTCGGCTACAGCGTCCCTGATGATTACTTTCGGCAGAGACGCTCCTCCTCTCTCCTACACCCCCCATCAAGGCAAGTCCCATGCATTTAATGCATGGGAGGCTCCAACCTTGCCTTGACCAGCCAAACAAGGCCCTAGACCAGACTGATCTCAGTCTCTCTCTCCCCTATAAATACCCCCCCCCCCTTGCATTCATTTGCAAGGGGTTGGCCTCATTAAGAAGTAGAAACTCTATCCTTCCTCCTTTCTTGCTCTCTATCCCTTTTTCTTCCATTGAAAGAGAAAAGAAAACAGCCCACTTCCACACACCCTGCTGACATCCAGTCACCATCTAAGCTTCCATCTCCAAGCTTTAAAGTTCAATACCACCTTCAATCCTCAAACAAAAAAAGGTATACCACCTTTGTGACCCTTTCTGTTTTTGGCCCCTGAGGGGATCCAGTGAGGCCCAGGCTAGTAAGTAATACTAGTCCTGGCCTCAAACTGGCAAAATACGACAAACGCATGAGGTGATACATGGCGCACGCCAGTAACCATATGCCGTACGCCAGTCATGGTAGAACGAGCACTACTGGCGTGGGGATCATAGACTACCATTTCTGTCGTTTTATCTTGCTGTCAGTCACCCTTGCATGCTAAATAACCAGTTTACCGCTTTCTGTATATTTAGAACTGTTTAGATGTAGTAGTTAATACTCGCTTCTCATCTGCTTAAAAGGGCCCCTGGGATCCTTCTGGTCATGCTCCAGAGCCCAGATGATGCAAAAGCCAAGCACTGGATTAGGGTCCAACGTGCGTACGACAGTCCATGACTGGCGTACGGCAGTTAAAGCTAGGATCCAGTGGCTGGCCTTTTGCATCTTAGTTCAGTCTTGGCCTCCTTCCTGTCCCCACATTGTTTAAGGGGTTTCTTGTCTATTTTCATGGTTTCAAGCCATCTCATCTGTCTGTAAATGTATATATCCTGCTTATTTAACTGCATGGTTTGTCCTGGGTGTGCGATGGTCCTTTTCCAGAGCCTAGAGGGTTGCAAACAAGGACTGTGAAACCAGATTAGTGGAGTACGCCAGTCTCATTGTGGCGTGCGCAGGTCATATCAACATGCAGTGGCTCGGCCAGTGCATGCTGGTAGAACTTGCTCACACCCTTGCGGGGCAGCGTACTGCAATTTGTCCAGTTTGCTCAGTGCTTGTTCTCAATCTATATTTTAGCATTGCAATCAAGCCATTCACAAGCATTTTTGTCATAAATCACAACTTGTTAAAGTTTTAACCCCCATTAACTGTTCCCCCGCCCTAACTGGCTAAAAAATGATCAAATGAGAGAAAAATGCAAGCGCTTTTACAAAATGCCCGAGTAGAGACCGATCTCCGGATTGGACGAGAGGGGTGCCATAAAACCCTTCCCCTCTCGTAACCTGGCTCCTGAACCTCAGATATCGAAGGTGACGACGGACCGGTCTATGCCTTTTTCAAACTCAAACAAACGTGGCAAGCGTTTTCGAGTTCGGTTCCTTGGGTGTTCTTACCGCTAAAACCCGAGTGGCGACTCTGAATCGAGGCGTTTCGCCGCGCTTTTCCAACAAAAAGGGCCGCACCCAATTTTACAAATAAAATTTCCGGGGGCGCGTGCCCACAGTGGCGACTCTGCTGGGGAAATATTGCGTTGATCGATATTTGGCGATTAATACATAATTGAACAATTTTCAAAAGCTTGTCAAAACAGTACGCTCCGCGCTACTGAAGAACGGAATGGTAACGTAACAGGATCTCAGCGTCCGACCAATCCGAACTGGGGCTTTTACTATTGTTCTCTTGTGTAGTTTTCTACAAGTATCAATTAACAAAAGTGGGCCAAGCTTCAAAAGGCATTCGTTTTCAAAAGCGTTGCATTTCTCTCTCATTTTGATCATTCTTCGGCATTCTCCGTTCGTATCGATGATTGGTCAGCCCCGTTGAGGTGTTTTGGGTAACCGGCACAGTTTACTGGAGCCCGGGGTCCTCGAACGCCCAACAACCTTGGACGATGATGAGTCGTACTACCGTTCGACCATTGCTTTGCTCTACGCGTTGCAATGGGAGGTATATCGCGGCTCTAGTCAGAGGAACCCCTTTAAGCCAAAACCGGCCTCTACAGCGTGTACAATGCATTAGAACCTTTCAACATAAGACAGGAACCCGCAGGGTAGGATTACTTGTTTCTAACCCCATATCCTGTTTATGTGTTACCGCTTTTCCTATCGCATGCTTGTACATACATTCATGACCGTTTTTGCGTAGGAGCATGCTAGGGCGGCTTTTAGGATGTCTTTTGTCGAGTCTGTCTTGCGCCCACTCGGCGTTTGCCTTGGACCGATGACGAGTCGTGCATCTCGATGTTGCACGTTACCAGAATTTTCAAAATCCTTAACCAATGAGACTTCGGGAAATCGATACTTCTTAAGTCCTTGTCTAAAACCCCATCGAGGTTTCAAACCGAAAACTAGGAACAACGGAGAAAATGGCATGATGCTTACACCACTCAGGTTAAAAGTGCTAATCACTTACACCAGGCTCCGGCACAGTGCTGCTTACGCCGTTTCGGTTACGGTATCATGACATCCACACCGAGTTGTTCCAAAACCAAACTTTGAAACTTCGAGAAGGGAGAAAGTCAAAGACTTAAGCTGTTTTGGCATCTCTTAGTAACATTCGATTCAATCAAGGATGCACCGTCGAAAAGAAAATCTGAGGATTCCATGGCAACTGTCCGAGTGGCGTGAAGCAGACTCCCCCTAGTTCTAGAGTCTAGGAGGACACCGACGACGTTGGCATGATCATTTTTCAATTCCCGTCTATTCTTTCAAATAAAATGACTGCAGGCTGTCACTGAGCTCTTATACTTTGCCGTCTAGTCATGCCGATGTCAAAGCAGAATTCCGACATCAAGAGCCAAACCTACTTGGGACTGTCCGTCGAGTCTGTTTGAGGATCTGTTTTGGGGTTCGTCTTTCAGTCGACCGCAACGGAAGCTCTGGCCTGCACTGTGTCACGGGAGGATTCGCCACCGATTACTCCGCACGAGTCCCCTCCGTCTACTCCATCTCCGCCAGCATCTCCCAAGCTTGTTAAAACAGAAGTACTAGTCATGGCGAATGTCCCGCCTCCGAATCTTGCAACCATCCTAGCCGATCTGCAGCGCAACCTGGCTATCATGCAACAGAGAGCCGACCAGGCCGACGCCTCTATGGCCAATCTTCAAACCCTAATCGAGGAGCGACTTCCCTTGGTAGCAGGAGGGGAAGGAGGTGAAAGGCGTGAACAGGGAGCCGCCGGCCAGGAGGAACCGCTGGTTGAAAATCCCGCACAAAGCCCAGAAGTGGCAGCTTTGGTCGCCAAAATGGCCAAGTTGGAAAAAGCCGTCGCCAAATCTGAAAGAAAAGGGTCGGGAGTACTAGACATGGACCGCCTCTGCCCATTTCCGAATGCCCGGCTGCCCGACCGGTTCAAAATGCCCGACTTTGCAAAGTTCGACGGTACTGGAGACCCGAAAACTCACTTGTTGGCCTATCATGGAGCCATGAAGCTGCATGGCGTCGAGGAGGATGCCATGGCTCAGCTATTTCCGCAAACTCTTGCCGGCCCCGCCTTCCAATGGTTCCTGTCGCTCGACATCTCCAAGAGGCGAACATGGGAGGACATCGGCACGGCCTTCAATGCTCAGTATAGCTATAACGCCCAACTCAAAATGACCACTCGGGAGTTGGAATCCACCAAGATGACTGCAAAGGAGTCCTTTGCAGACTTTATCCAAAGATGGAGAGCCAAGGCCGCTCTCATGCCCGACCGCCCAAGCGAGAAGGATCAGATCCGCATCATCTCCCGTAATCTGCAGCCCGACTTCGCCAAAAACCTCGTGTTGGTTCAGGGCGCAAACTTCGAAACCTTCTATGACTCCGGGCTGGCCATCGAAGAAGCCCTTCAAACCGGCGTTCTGCCTAAGAGTGACAATTCCTCTTCCACCTCAGCCTCAAAATCAAAGCCCCGTGCATACACCGGGAACAGCACTGCTTTGTTCGGTGGCAACAGCTACGCCAACGCGAACTCTGCCAACAACCCCTCTACCCAAAGCTCTAACCACATTGCCGACATTAACCAAGTTCAAACCCCTCAAGGACCCCGAAACCGCAACCAACCTCGTATCTTCGCCAACTTCGAGGCGCCTCTCTCCTCGGTGTTGGAGAAGCTAATCAAAATCGGGCACCTCAGGCCTCTAGCCCCAATTCCGCTTCCTCAAAATCCACCCCCTAGCCATAACCCCAACGCTTTCTGTGCGTATCACCAAATGCCTGGCCATTACACCGATTCCTGCTATCGCCTCCGTCATGCGATACAGGATTTGGTGGACAATGGCACCCTTCCGACTCCGCCCACAAAGCCCAATGTCATCTCTAACTCCTTGCCCAAACATGACCCTAACCCTCAAGTGAACCAGATAAACCTCAGCCCCACCATATTCAACCCCACCGACCATATTACCTCAACCTTTAACCCAAGACTAGTTGTACCCTTTCCCTCCGAACCAAGCGTTAACATGATGGCGGCCGGTTGGGCCATGGAAGACAGAGCCAAGGAATGGGAAGAGCTTTGCAGTGATTGGACTGAACAATATAACATGGGGTTCCCCGCGCACCCTCAGGTCAATCAAATATGGCTAGACCAGTGGCAGGTAGAATGGAACGCGGCACAAGCTGACCCTCTGGATGGTCTCTCTTTGTTCGCGCTCTTTTACCAGCCCGAGTTAAGCCAAGTCGAAGTGGAAGCCGAGGAATACGTGTGGGATCCACAGCCTAGTGGATGGCAATTGGGTCAAGGTCTCGAGACAGATGTGGACCAAAACGACTTCGATGAGAAGTACTGGGACCAGTTCCAAGAGGGGGAGATTGTGCCCAACGTTTGTCGCCCACTAGGCGCCATGTTACCCTTGGTAAATGCTATTGCTGACACGCTCGACCGTCACATCCATGAATTTGATCCTACTCTCGACTTCGTCTCTGTGGAACAGCCTTGCCATATTGTTTCTGCTCCCGGGGATGACTGCTCAATCATGGTTCTAGATGCGCTTCCGGCCGACCTCTGGGATGCGGAAGAGGCCGTTAAGACCTCACCACCCGCTAATATTTGGAACGTCGACAACATTGTCGACCTGAACATGGGGAACGAAGTGTGGACCGTCAATGCTGCTCTCGTCGATGGAGGATTTTGGGACGTTCCATTCGTCACTAACCCGGGAGCGCCATTTGAAGAAGAGGCTGCACAGGATCCTGCCTTTTGGGAAGGTCTAGTGATGGAGGACTTGCAATGGGACACCGCTCTGGGGACAGACTCGTCTGCAACGGTGGCATCAACGGACAAAGGGAAGCGCAAGCTGGAAGAAGTACCGGCCGATCTGTGGGATTCTATTGACTCATCGTCTTGGTGGGATGTGGCCAACGTCACTAGGAGCGGCCGAGTGTTTCAGCCATCCAACCTCCAGGCTGGGAGCTCGTCCAATCCGCCCGGTCAGAAAGCCACTGTTTCCGCTGCTCAGAGGACTGATCCGCTCTTTCCAAACGGGGTTCCAGAAGAAGACGCCATTTTGAAACAGCTCGAGCGGATCCCGGCCGCCGTCTCTATCTGGGGCCTAATTTCGTCATCAAAGGAGCATCGCGAGAAACTGTCCTCCGCTTTGGCCTGGCTCACTGTACCAATCGACATCACCCCCGAGGCCATGATTGCTCTCGTGCTGCCACTTCTCTCTAAGCACTCTGTCACTTTCACCGAGAGGGATCTGCCCGTCAAGGGAACCGCTCACAACCGCCCACTGCACATCACCGTCAAGTGCCGGGGACATTGGGTGCCAACCGTGCTGATTGACAACGGCTCGGCCATCAATGTTTGCCCGATGAGGGTTGCCTATCGTTTGGGATTCTCCAAAAGTGACCTAACACCATCCAATCTGGCCGTCAAGGCATACGACAGCACTCGCCGCATGGTGGAAGGAACTCTGATGCTGAAACTGGATGCTAAGGGCTTCGAAATGGATGTAGAGTTCCACGTGGTCGACGTCCCTGCCACCTTTAACCTGCTGCTGGGCAGGCCTTGGCTTCATAGGGCCGACATCATGGCCGTACCTTCAACCCTGCATCAGAAAGTCATGCTGGGGCTGCCTACCGGAACTTTAACAATCTGCGCGGACTCTGGGATCCGCCCGCTCACAGATGACGGCACGCCTGTCTTGGGCATTATGCACGGGGAAGAAGACTCGGACTTCGGGGGATTCTCTTTCGACACATCTAGCTCAGTCCTCGCCATCGCCATGGATGATGACTTCACCATAAGCTCAACTGTCCTCGAAATAATGAGGAAGATGTCATTCATGCCGGGCCTAGGACTCGGGGCCAACCAACAAGGGATCGCCGAGTTCCCTGTCTTTCCTTCCAACAAAGGTCGCTTTGGTCTTGGTTACACTCCACCGGCCAAAGATGCCGAAAAGAGGAAAGACACGGGAAAACCTCGAACCCTTTTTGGTAACCCCGACAGCTACTTTGTACGAGAGGGAGGAGGCTCTGCTTATTCGGGACAGATAGAGCCGTTTTGGGATCCGGAGACTTCCACTTGGCTGCCAGGATTTGAAATCTTCGCTACGGACACCTGGCCCGATGAGGAGACGGCCGAAGAGAAACTGGTCGAAAAGGAATTCAAGAAGCAGCTGGGTCAGACCAAGGGAGAGTTTGACTGGCTGAAGGCTTTTGATCAAGGGGATCTGGAAGTGCTGTTCTCCCAAGTAGGTTTGGTTGGCAAGGGCGAAGAAGCTGAAGTGCTGATGCTCGAGCCCGACTCCTCAGATGCTCTCGAGGATCCTACCTCTCTCATCGTGAAGGCACAGGGAAGTCTCAATAACTGCATTTTCACTCCGCGTCTAACATGCATTGACGATGAGTCTGAGTCTGACACGGAGTCTGTCAAGTCTAAGTCTAGCTCAGAGTCAGAGTTTGTGCCTCTTGGCCCTCCACGTCGTAGCTTTTACTTCGAGTTCGAGTCTGTTGTACTTGGCAACCCTGTGGGGTTTTATGAAATGCATGATCCTACTTCTGACTACTTTGCTAGCTTCTATATAAACTGTGTCGACCCTGACGATGAAGGAACAGACTCCGACGGGGACATCTCGGCTGAGTTGCGTTCCCTCATCGAAAAGGAAGACGAAAGGCGTGCTCAGCCTTTAAAAGAAAAAGTAATTTTTGTAAATTTGAAAGACGAGGGTGACCCCCGCATGATGCAAATCGGTGCAAATCTATCCCCGGAAAATCACGCCGGAACGATTGAGCTTCTCAAGGAATTTCCCGAGGTTTTCGCGTGGTCTCACAAGGATATGCCCGGCATTGATCCTGAGATAGTGCAGCATCGAATCCCGTTGGAGCCTGGGGCTGTCCCTGTCAAACAGAAGCTCCGTAGGATGAGGCCGGATTGGGTTCAGAAGATCAAGGAAGAGGTTACAAAGCAGATTGATGCAGGGTTCATAAGGGTTGCAGAATACCCCAAATGGGTGGCCAATATCGTGCCTGTTCCTAAGAAAGATGGAAAGATCCGAGTCTGCATCGACTTCAGGGACTTAAACAAGGCAAGCCCCAAAGACAGTTTTCCCTTGCCACACATTGACGTGCTTGTGGACAACACGGCGGGGCATGCCTTGCTCTCTTTTGTCGACGGATTCTCCGGATACAACCAGATCTCTGTGGCACCCGAGGACCAAGAGAAAACGACGTTTGTCACGGAATGGGGCACTTACTGCTATGTGAAGATGCCGTTTGGACTGAAGAACGCCGGGTGCACTTTCCAGCGGGCTCAAACGACCTTGTTTCATGACTTTATCCATAAGACCGTCGAGATCTACGTCGATGACATGATCGTGAAGGCAAAGGAGGAAAAAGACTATCTTCCGACACTCAGGCAATTTCTCGAAAGGCTCCGCAAATACAATGTGCGCCTGAACCCACAAAAATGCACGTTTGGGGTCACGTCAGGAAAAATGTTGGGGTTTTTGATCACCGCGAGGGGAATTGAAGTGGATCCTTCCAAAATCAAAGCGATTCTTGAGATGGAACCGCCCAAGTCTGAAAAAGGTGTGCGAAGCTTCCTAGGGAAGGTCCAGTTCATCAGCAGGTTCATCTCCAAGTTAACTCTAACCTGCGGGCCGTTATTCCATTTGCTCAAAAAGGGGGTCCCATTCGAATGGACAGAAAAATGCCAGGTCGCTTTCGAGTCTATTCAGAGGTATTTGCAGAGCCCACCGGTACTGATGCCGCCAACGCCGGGTCGGCCTTTGATTCTCTATCTGTCCGTTTCTTCAACAGCCATGGGATGTCTGCTAGCACAAGAAGGAAGCAATGGGGTCGAGAAGGCTGTGTACTACCTGAGCAAGAAGATGGTCGGATCTGAGGAGCGCTATACCCCTCTGGAAAAGACGTGTTGGGCGCTAGTTTGGGCTACAAGAAAGCTTAGACACTACATGCTAGCCTATTCGGTGAGACTGATTTCTCGGATGGATCCTATCAAGTATCTGTTCGAGAAGCCTGCACTCACCCATAAGCTAGCACGTTGGTTGCTTCTGCTAGCTAAGTTCGAACTCCAACATGTCACGAGGAAGTCTGTAAAGGGGCGCGCTGTGGCCGAATTTCTAGCCGATCACCCGATCGACGGCCCGGAAGACGTGGATTTCACATTCCCCGACGAAGAGGTTCTAACTGTGATCGAGGAAGTATGGACGCTCTATTTTGATGGGGCTGCTAACCAGAGGGGATTTGGGATTGGAGTGTTGTTGATCACGCCCGCCGGCGCTCACATTCCGCTCGCCTTCAAGCTGAATTTCGATGTCACCAACAATCAAGCCGAGTATGAGGCCTGTATCGTCGGAATGGAAGCTGCTATCGCTTTAGGAGTCGAGAAGTTGGAAGTAATTGGCGATTCGAACTTGGTGGTTTCCCAAGCCAATGGAGATTGGAAGGTTCGTGAAGAAAAGCTGAAGCCTTATCACCAAGATTTGGAAGAACTGATTCCTCGCTTCAATAAGGTGACTTTCACCCATGTCCCACGCTTGAAGAATCAGTTCGCCGATGCTTTGGCGACTTTGGCTTCAATGATCGAACTTCCGGTAGGTGTTAAGTTGCGGCCAATCGTGATTGAACAGAGAGACTTGCCCGCTTACGAGTATATCAACGCCATTGATGATGTCGATGATGGCCTACCATGGTACCATGACATCTGGAACTTTGTGGAGCGCGGGAAGTTTCCTACTGAGGCCACGAAAAAGGATCGGATTACTTTGCAGAGGTTGGCTTCTCAGTACATCATCTGTGGGGGGAAGCTGTATCGAAGGTCGCACTGCGGGATGCACAAGCTCTGTGTCAACGGCGTCGAGGCAACAAGGATAATGGAGGAGGTTCACGAAGGAGTCTGCGGGCCTCACATGAGTGGCGTTATGCTCGCTAGGAAAATCCTCAGGCAGGGTTACTACTGGTCTACAATGGAGACGCAGTGCATCGACTATGTCCGGCGCTGTTACAAATGCCAAATCCACGCAAACTTGCAACATATCCCTCCATCTAAGTTGTATGGCATGACTTCACCATGGCCGTTCTCTGTTTGGGGCATCGATGTTGTCGGGATGATCAGACCGTCTGCTTCAAACGGCCATAAGTTCATACTAGTGGCGATAGACTATTTCACCAAATGGGTCGAGGCGGAGTCTTACAAGACACTGACAACGGTTCAGGTTGCTCAGTTCATTCGAAAGAACATCATTTACCGGTACGGAGTTCCTCAGGCGTTCGTATCCGATAACGGAAGTCATTTCAAAGGGAGGGTTCTGGAGCTCTTCGAGGAATTTGGCATCGAGATCCACCATTCAACGACCTATCGCCCGCAAACAAATGGGGCGGTCGAAGCTGCGAACAAGAATGTCGAGATGATCATCAAGAAGACTGCCGAGTCTGCAAGGGATTGGCACGAGCAGCTGCCTCTCGCCCTCTGGGGGTACCGGACATCTATCCGCACTTCAACTGGTGCAACTCCTTTCTCTTTAGTCTATGGGATGGAGGCGGTACTTCCCATCGAGCTTGAGGTACCGTCGCTGAGAATCATGGTCGAAAGCGGTCTTGAGGAATTTGACTGGTTAAGCGGAAGGTTTATCGAGTTAATGTTGTTTGATGAGAGAAGACTCCGGGCTTTGTATCATGTTCAGGGTTATCAGCGTCGAGTTGCTCGAGCATTCAACAAAAAGGTGAAGTCCAAGGGCTTGGTCGAAGGAGACATGGTCACAAAGGAGATCCGGGCTCCAGTGTTTGATCCCCGCGGGAAATTCAGGCCGAAGCGATCCGGGCCATACATCATCAAGACCATCCTATCTGGGGGTGCTGCTAAGCTCATCGACCTCGACGGCAATGAATTCAACACCTTGGTCAACCTGGATCAGCTCAAACGTTATTATCCCTGAGAGATGCTCGTTGGGTCGAAAACCACAAGGGTGGGCGATTCCAAGCAAAAGTTAGAGCAGCCTGCTAGACCGAAAACCTAAGGAGGCGATTCTAGGCAAAAATAAATAGGCAAGAGTCGAAAGCTCGCTAGACCGAAAACCTGAAAAGACGGTGCTAGGCAAAAGTTAGAGCGTAAAAGGAGAGATAAAATACACGAGCGAACCTTAGCCTGAACTACGTTCTGACCTGATTCCCTGAAAAGGGATACGTAGGCAATCTCACCTCGAGATTCGGTCACATTCCATCAAGGTTTCGATCCAGGTTCGACATATTTGGGTCAATATCGCAGTTTGAGGAGGTCGAGCACAAGTCAAAGGCCGCACTGAAGCGAATCAGAAAGGGGGAAACCCGTTGTCTTTCGACTTTATTGCAAATTACTACTTCTAATACATAAGCTGAGCATAAAAGCCTTAAAAAAACGGTTGAAGCATGAAAAATAGAACAAAATGCTTAAGAAGCCTAACGGCTCGCAGGTTATTCTAAGCATAGCAAAGTGGCCCGGAGTCAGTCAATGTTTTCCCGTGCATGCACATCTGCTCTCAGCCACTGTCTATAGCGGCTCTTTAGCCCTGTTGCAAAATCCGGCATCTCAGCCTGAAGGGCTCTAAGGCCCCAACGCCGTTGGTAACCATTGAGTGTTTGAGCGTTGAAGTTTGGGACACGGAAATCCCCAATGCTGGTGCGGTGGTTCTCTTGAGAAGCGCCCAGCTGTCGAAGAGCACGGCCGGGAATGTAGAAAGTAAAGCTCGACAGTCCCGCGATCACCACCCTGTCGAACCCATCGGAATGAATGGCCATGTCCGGGAGATCCAACCAGGGGCACCTCCAGGCAACCTCGTCAGGCTGCATTTGCCGCATGAACTCGTACCAGCCTTCTGTGTCCATGTCCGGGTAGCGCATTTCTCTTTGATGAATCCTCTTCGGAAAGAGATTCCAACCCGCCACCGGAGGATGCAATAGATTCAACTTGTCCGACAGCCACAGCTGCATGGGAGGAAAAGACAAGTAAGAAGCCAGATAAAACCTGAGCGAAAAGACAAGTAAGGAGCTAGGGAGCAGCCTAAGCCGAGCGTCGAGGTAAAATGAGAACGTGAGTAAAACCGAAAAAAGGTGAGCTGAGTGAGATTACCTAAAGCAAAAGCGGGCTGCCGCTGAAAACGACCGACTGGCCCGTATACACCAAGTCCAAACCCGAGAGTGTCTCAGCCAGGACCAAAGGAATCACATTCCTCCGTGCCCCCATCTGGGCAGCAATGCTCACAAGCGAAGGGCTGACCTGCCCATGGACCGGCACGAGCAAATAGGCGGCCAGCAAGCAGATCACCAAGGCGAAGCGGCGGCGCGCCTGAGCGTCATCACTATCCAAATCGCCGTCCGGGCTGTACATTTCGATCAGCCGCAGGGTATTCATTTGGCCGCCCTCAAGGATAGTATTCGCCAGGCCCCGGGAAATGTTGAGTGAACTGGCCAACAGTTTAGGCATGCTCGCTTGGTAGGGCGGAACTACAAGCGTAGGGGACGAGAAGGTCCGAAGGTACGCCTGAAATTCTTCGACAGTCGGGCACATCTCGTCGTCGCCAAAGCGAAAGACATGGACGTCCGGATCCCAGAATCTGAGAGCAGCCTGCAGGAGCGCTAGGCGGAGTGGCACATGCCGCAGAAAACGGAACGAGGCAAGGCCGTGATATTGAAAATTGAGCCAGTCAACGCTTAGAAATTGCGCTAACCAGGGCTTAAGTAAAGTGGGGAGGGGGTTATCCATGGAAGGTGTAGAGGTATACTGGGGAAAAGGGGAAGCAACTCAGTCCTGAAGACTACAATACTCATGCCTCTGCTTTATAGGCCTTAGCCTTGCTCTTTCATCACCAATAAGCCACCAAAGCATCATGCTAACTTCCAAACCTCCCCTCTGCAAAGGACACTGCCCCCTGAGAACCCAGAAACCGTGTGCAAACCGTGTGGGAGTAAAAAACAAAGTGGCCCCTGAAAAAGGACAGTCGGTCAGTCAAGTGGATCTGGCGTTCAAGAACCTGGCGTACGCCAGTTTATAACTGGCGTGTCCGTGTCCCCCACTTACTGGCGTACGACCCTCAACTTCTGGCGTACGCCAGTAGGTTTCACCAGAAACCAGTTTGCAGCAGTTACTGCCTCCGCATGTTCATTTTCAGTACCGAGGCTGGTTTTGGCCGTTTGTGGGTTCCTACAAGCCATAAACACCATTTGAGACTGTGGGAAGACGTCGGATTTTAAAAGCCGCGTCCGATGAAGATTTTGGACCCCCGGTGGCCCGTGTCAAGCTAAAATCAAGGATACGAATGGTCAAAACTCATTTTCCGGGGCTCTTGCCAAGTTTTGTCATACCATACATGTTTCATAGGCCTTGTGTGACTGTGTGGGGGTGTCGGTCTCAGTCCGGGACCATATCGAGTCATCTTTGGCGTCTTATGTCCATTTTTGCGGCATTTTTAGCTTTTTCTTAGTTTTTCCCTTGCACCGGGGCAATTTTACCGGTTTCGATGGCTCGTGCAAGTCATTATACATCTATGTTACCTTTCAAAAGGGTCAGTTTCTTTCCCCGGGGAGAATCTTGGAGTTTGGCCTACAGGCGCCCAAAACTCCCGTATCCCCCGCGTGTCTGGGATACGTGTCGTATCCTAGGACTCTTCTGCCCATATTTTCTTCGAGCTAAGTCAATTATGTGCGTATACAAGTGTCTGTTGTCGACTCAAAGAATTCATCAATGCATGTTAGATATTAGCAGATGTTTTGTTCTTTTCCTTTACCAAGTCTCACCAAAGTAATGGGAAAGCGATAAAACAGAAAATGCTTATGTTATATACTACTGTGCCAAGGAGTAAACGGTGGAAATGTATCAAGTATCAAACGGCGCAACGGCCCGGGCAGAGCTAAATGTATCAGGGCACACTCGCCCAAAGGTCAAAAGGCACGCAGGCCCCATCCAAAGTATCCAAATGTTTCCAAGTATCAAAGTACCGGCAAAATAGACTAAGGCTCAGTGATAGCCCTCAGTCATCAAAAAGGTCTTCCTCGTCGTCGTCGTCCTCACTGTCCTCTACCTCTCGAGGGTCTATCCGGAACCTGGGGTCGCTCGCTGAGTCAGAGCCGCTGCTAAGGGACGTCCCCTCTTCCTCTTCTTCCTCTGCCTCTTCCTCTTCTCTCCTTTTCTTCTGCGAGGGTCCCTCGGCAGGCCTCTTCTCTGCAGGCCTCTTCCTCAGCTCCCGGCGGAACTGGAGCTCCTCGCTGGCCGGAGTGATTTGCACTCCCTGTTCCACCCTTGCCGCTGGCCGGGAGGAGCTCGAAGCTGCTTTCTTTGCTGGGGGAGGCCACACGCTCTTCCTCCTAGGAGCCGCCCTAGCATGTCCCTGCATAGTCATTCAATTAAGTTAACATACATTGTGCATATTGTATATATTGAAATGCTGAGTGCAGGAAATGTCAAAAGCAATCCTGATCAAAAGTAAAAGGAAAAGTTATACCTGAGGCTGCTCAACGGGAGCTGGAGCTGGTGGTGGGTACTCCAACTGCAAAGAGGCGCCGCCGGCTATCCTGTGGAACTCCTTCTCCATGGCTTTCATCAGTCGAGCTGCCTCCCGTACCCATTCTATCGGAGCCTGTGACATATTTCGGGACAGAATCAGAATGCAAGCCAAATGTACATACTGAGAGCGAAATACAGGAACTACAAAGGGATAGAGGAATGTCTTACCGGCCCTATGATCTCTGCTAGGTCTATCCTGGCGGGCTCAAACCGAACTACGGCCTCCTCTCCTTCCGCGTCCCGCACGGCTAGGGTCCAAGAAAGTCGAGGCAGCCCCGTCGCTGCAGCATAGTCGCTCCTCTCTCTCGGCTGGGCTGTCCTGCTCTCCCGGCTCCGCCTCTCCTCGCCAGCCTCAAGCGCCTCGCTCTGCACGGCAACATGCTCCAGCACTCCAAGCGGCCTAGCCCAAGCGCTGCCTCCAGTAGACAGCATAGTCACGCCCAGGCCTCAGGAAGGCAGCAAGCCCGGCCGGAACAGTGAAACGCCTCAGCTCGGCCAGCGTGTACTTGTCCGTGTGAGAAACGTGAGGAGGCAGTGGCCCAGGCACCTGGTACTCAAGAGAGCCCAGTGACTGCCGTGTCACCCGGTCACCCAAGTACCACCGCCACCCGAAAGTAGACTCCAACAACACCCGGCTTGCTGTCACCACCCTGCTCTGTGCTAGGTACTCCGGCTCAGGCTCGGCGCTACTCCACGGGTTCCAATCCACCTGCGGGACAATGGCACAGATTTTAAAACATCAGCGACAGCATTAAAGCAATTCTGAAGGGCAGGATAATCAGTTTGGTGTGTTGCATACCTGAGTACCCGACAGCTCGTCTAGGTACGACCGGAAGGCTAGGAGGCTCCCTCTCGACTTCTTCTTGCCGCTGTACATGGGACCCCAGATCATGGCACGAGGGAGCATCCTCAGATTCGGGCACTTATTCTCCGGCGGGTACATCTTCAGCACTTCATAGGCCCACAACTGCAAATGGTCAGGCAATCAAAGCGTCAGAATACAGTTCATAGGCGAATTAAGGACAAGTGCAAGAAATAGAAAAACGGGAAGTAAATGACAAGCTTTGTTTCTTACCTCCCACACCCTCCAGTAGCCGGCCGTCGCCTTCTTTCCGCGCGAGAACTCTCCCATGAAACTATAGCAAGCACCCAGAGCTGCTCCTCCCCAGTCAAACCTCGAAACTGCGCCTAAATCATGGAGGGCCGGTAAGTAGGACAGGTGCACCGTGGATCGTTTGTTCGGGTACAAGGTAGCCCCGAACAAGTACAACAAGTAGGCCCTCGCCATCTGCTCCGCCTCCAAGTCTGACTCCGGCTCCCTACCGTGCAAATACCGCTTAAACTGGTCATAATGGACGGTCTCCGCCTCACCCGCCGGCGCCTGCCCCAAAAACCACGCCAGAGCCTCAGGATCCCTGTAAATCTCTGAGTCAAACGGGATAGGCTCTCCACCTACCCTCAAGCCCGTGAGCGCTGCAAAGTCAGACGGGGTCACTGTCATCTCCCCAATCGGCAAGTGGAAGGTATTTGAGGAATCCCACCACCTCTCGGCCAACGCTGTCAGCAGAGCGTGATCGCCCTTCACGGCCGTCAGAGTAAGGATAAACGGCCGAAACCCTGCCGCGTCAACCAAGGCCCTGACACGCTCAGGCAAGCTCCTGTACAACTCAAGCGAGCTCGCTGGACCTCCGTGGCCCCGAGTGCTGGCCGCCCCCCTCTGCACAACAAAGACAGGCAGTGAAAAGAGTTTCATCAGTAATTGCAATCCAAACGGTTAGTCGAATTCAAAATATCAAAGAGTAACTCTGCAAGTCGAAACAGGTACCATAAAGGTCGAACAAAGTTACCGGGCACTTGCATTACCTATCCAGTTCTGCTATCAGTCGAATCAGTTCAAAGGTATTCCTTAGTCAGGTTCCGAGCTACAGGGCCTCTCTTTTCTCAAGGTACATCTCTCAGTCGATTGCACGAGTTTTCAGTTTATCAATATGGTCGATTCAAGCTATTGGGCACGCCATCCGGGCGTCCGTCATGTCATGGCAATCTACTTAGTCGAATTCAAGTTCAAAGGACAGTCTTATTGATCAAGGCAACTTATGGTTCATTCAAGTGGGGCACCAACCGTTTTGTCGAAGTCATTGGGCATCCTGCAAGTCGATTCAACTACTTCGAGTGTTCTATCATTCAAGATAAGTTTCAAAAAGTCGAGGTACGCTATTCAAGGTTCTACGTTCTCTATCAAGTTACAGTTCAGGGTTATAGTCAACAGGCATTGCGAACTACGCTACGACAGTTCAAAGCTACATTTGAATTCAAATGACAAGACATGCATATCAAAGGAAAAGTTCAAAGGAATACTTGCGCCCAATTCACGGACAGGTGTCTCTGAGGGTCTCTCAGAACAAGCTCTGCATCGTAGCTCTCCCTCAAAGGTGCCAGGCTATCAATCCCAGACGGAATGAACACGTGTGGCTCGGGCAAGGCATAAGTGGCCGCGTCAAACTTAGCACGGGGTGCCAGCCGTATGGACTCTGCAAGCGTCACCGCTCGCTCAAAGGACCACACCTCCCCCTGAGCCTCCTCTGCTGCCCCGGTCTCGCTCACGAAGGCCTCCTCCTCGGCCCTGGCCCTCTCGGCCTCCTCCCTCAGGCGCTCCTCCTCCTGCGCTCTCTCCACTTGCCGGGCCCTATCCTCTCGTGCTGCCAGCACTGCAGCCACCACCCTCGGGTTCTCCCGGAGCAACCGGCCGAGTTCTTCCTCGGACACAAACTCGGCAAAGTCTCCCCGAGTGATGGGTACGTGCACCGAGGACCCCACTGCAGGCCGAAACTCAGCCCCTTCCACGGGTACCTCTCCGGATGCGCCCTCTTCAACCACAGGACCTTTGCCCCTTGCCGGATCTCTCACCGGTGCCTCCGGCTGGACTCCATCGTCACCACCACCACGGCCATCACCGCTGGCCCCAGCCGAGCCCAGGCCTGTCACCACCGAGCCTTCTACACTGATCCTAGCATCCAACCGACGAACCCGTGGGCCCACTATCACAACAGAGCCTGGCGTACGCCGTATCCCTCCTGGCGTACGCCCCTCACCGTCACCACCCGCCTCTGCTGCATGATCACCACCATCGCCGCCGCTGCCTACAACCACTGCACTGACACTCGACGAGGGTTCGCCCGTTGTCTGATCGGCGATTCGAGACTCCGGAGTCTCAATGCTACCCCGGGGCCGATTTCCCTCTTCGCCGGCATTACCATTGCCGCCACCACCACTGGGTTCTGCCATAGAGGAGTAAAGAAGCGTGGGTTTTTGAGAAGGATGAGAGATTGAGTGAGAGTTTGATGAGGTTTGAGAGAGTTTTCGGAGTGTTGGGAGTTCAAACGTCGAAGAATGGCGGTTTCCGAGCCTCTGCAGAAGTTATACGACGTATGGAACAATTGGGCCGGACCTGGGCCGGGTCTGGGCTCGGATCTTTTTGAAAAGTGGCGCACGCTAGTCTTTTCATGCGTACGCCAGTCATCTTTGGGCCTCAGGCCCAATCCATGTCCCGTGCTGAAATACATCCTCACATGAAAAGCCCGACTTGTTCTGGGAAGCTCTGAACCCATCCCCAAGCAGGGGCCCGTCCAATTTCAAATCAACTACGATCCACTCGTCCAATTTCAAATCAACGACGATCTATCCGTCCAATTTCAAATCAACGACGATCTATCCGTCCAATTTCAAATCAACGACGATCCACTCGTCCAATTTCAAATCAGCGACGGTCTATCCGTCCAATTTCAAATCAACGACGGTCTATCCGTCCAATTTCAAATCAACGACGGTCCACCCGTCCAAGTTCAAATCAACGACGGTCCATCCGTCCAATTTCGAATCAACGACGATCTATCCGTCCAATTTCAAATCGAAGACGATCTATCCGTCCCACAGTCTGCTTTCCCCAACAGAGTTGATGTTTGTGTAAAAGGATCGTTCCCCAGGAGAGTCCACATCCCGTGATCTGGGTATCCAAGACAGCGAAGCAGCAGTCTATCCGCCCCAACGTCGAATCAAACAGGTTCTTCAAAATTCTTGCATTCTGGATAGCCTTGAAGAGGGCGTCTAAGAAACCTTTGACGTTACTTGTCTCCGGTCAATGGTGCTTCAAGTGCCGTCAAAGGGGGACTTCTGTAGACACCCCATTCTGGACTGTCCAGATAGCGTTATTTGTCGATCTTTTATTTTCCCAATGATGATCTTAGTCGAAAACAGTTTAAGGACAAAGGTGTGGTTGAGCTTTGAGCGTCCCGAACCTCTCTCAAAACCCCTTTCAAAACCCTTCAAACCAGAGCCAAACAGCCCCAGCAAAACCCAATTGGCATACGCCAGTGTCCTGGAGGCGTACGCCAGTCACCTGCCACGTGTCAGTCGTCGACCAGTGGCCCAGCTTTTACTGGCGCACGCCAGTTAATAGTGGCGCACGCCGGTCAAATCCAGTCAAATCAACTTTATTCAGCAACTTGGGCGGGACTTTTGTGCCACCCTGACGTCGGCTACAGCGTCCCTGATGATTACTTTCGGCAGAGACGCTCCTCCTCTCTCCTACACCCCCCATCAAGGCAAGTCCCATGCATTTAATGCATGGGAGGCTCCAACCTTGCCTTGACCAGCCAAACAAGGCCCTAGACCAGACTGATCTCAGTCTCTCTCTCCCCTATAAATACCCCCCCCCCCCCTTGCATTCATTTGCAAGGGGTTGGCCTCATTAAGAAGTAGAAACTCTATCCTTCCTCCTTTCTTGCTCTCTATCCCTTTTTCTTCCATTGAAAGAGAAAAGAAAACAGCCCACTTCCACACACCCTGCTGACATCCAGTCACCATCTAAGCTTCCATCTCCAAGCTTTAAAGTTCAATACCACCTTCAATCCTCAAACAAAAAAAGGTATACCACCTTTGTGACCCTTTCTGTTTTTGGCCCCTGAGGGGATCCAGTGAGGCCCAGGCTAGTAAGTAATACTAGTCCTGGCCTCAAACTGGCAAAATACGACAAACGCATGAGGTGATACATGGCGCACGCCAGTAACCATATGCCGTACGCCAGTCATGGTAGAACGAGCACTACTGGCGTGGGGATCATAGACTACCATTTCTGTCGTTTTATCTTGCTGTCAGTCACCCTTGCATGCTAAATAACCAGTTTACCGCTTTCTGTATATTTAGAACTGTTTAGATGTAGTAGTTAATACTCGCTTCTCATCTGCTTAAAAGGGCCCCTGGGATCCTTCTGGTCATGCTCCAGAGCCCAGATGATGCAAAAGCCAAGCACTGGATTAGGGTCCAACGTGCGTACGACAGTCCATGACTGGCGTACGGCAGTTAAAGCTAGGATCCAGTGGCTGGCCTTTTGCATCTTAGTTCAGTCTTGGCCTCCTTCCTGTCCCCACATTGTTTAAGGGGTTTCTTGTCTATTTTCATGGTTTCAAGCCATCTCATCTGTCTGTAAATGTATATATCCTGCTTATTTAACTGCATGGTTTGTCCTGGGTGTGCGATGGTCCTTTTCCAGAGCCTAGAGGGTTGCAAACAAGGACTGTGAAACCAGATTAGTGGAGTACGCCAGTCTCATTGTGGCGTGCGCAGGTCATATCAACATGTAGTGGCTCGGCCAGTGCATGCTGGTAGAACTTGCTCACACCCTTGCGGGGCAGCGTACTGCAATTTGTCCAGTTTGCTCAGTGTTTGTTCTCAATCTATATTTTAGCATTGCAATCAAGCCATTCACAAGCATTTTTGTCATAAATCACAACTTGTTAAAGTTTTAACCCCCATTAACTGTTCCCCCGCCCTAACTGGCTAAAAAATGATCAAATGAGAGAAAAATGCAAGCGCTTTTACAAAATGCCCGAGTAGAGACCGATCTCCGGATTGGACGAGAGGGGTGCCATAAAACCCTTCCCCTCTCGTAACCTGGCTCCTGAACCTCAGATATCGAAGGTGACGACGGACCGGTCTATGCCTTTTTCAAACTCAAACAAACGTGGCAAGCGTTTTCGAGTTCGGTTCCTTGGGTGTTCTTACCGCTAAAACCCGAGCGGCGACTCTGAATCGAGGCGTTTCGCCGCGCTTTTCCAACAAAAATGGCCGCACCCAATTTTACAAATAAAATTTCCGGGGGCGCGTGCCCACACCTGCATCTGTGGAAGATCTATTTATTTGGTGGGATGATAGTAGTTTCAGAAATTTGGAGAAACACCTATGGGAAACCACTTTTTACGCAACTTTGTGGTCATTGTGACTGGTTGGAAATTCGTATGTTTTCAATAATGCTACAACAAGTTCTGGGGACGTGGTTGATTTGATTGAAACTAGAGTTGCAATGTGGGTAAAGGCAAAATTCAACATAAAGGTGTATTTGGTGGAGGATTTTAGGATTTTTCTGGATGGAGTTTGGGTGTTGAAATTGTAAGTTGGTTTGGGTGGTAAGGTGCTTTGCCATCCAATTTTCTGTTGGAGGGCTTTTTGTTTTTGGTTCTTTTTATTCTTGTTTTGCTTAAGCATGTGTGTTCTCCGTGTTCGAGCCCCTCGATGTAACCTTTTTCGAGGTTTTTATAAAAGTTTCGTTTTGCCGAGCAAAAAAAAAAAATATTGATCCAAGTCAAGTAAGGCCGAGTTTCCCTACGGGGCTCAAGGGACTTATTTCTCTTTGTATTTTGTGAAGGAAAATAAGCCCCGTCGGAAAACTCGGCGTAATTTGGCTCTGAATTGGCCATTTCTGTTACGTTCAAGACCGACAGTCTTGACTACGTGCACTGTTAGGACTCAATGAACAAAGTGATGTGAAGTGTGTAGAGACCAAGGACCACATAATCGCCGAAAAGACTAGAAACAAATAGACTTTACGAACACAGTAGGCACGTTTTCGTTAATTTGTTTACCTAAAAAACAAGTGGGGAAATAAATAGCTGTGTCCCCATACGCATGAACTGATTAGGACAACTTTCATGGAGATTTCAGGAAACGGCAAATTGGCAACCATTAGATTCCCTGCGGTGGTAGAAGAAACGCGTCGATTTGACTTCACGAGAAACACGAGCGAGATAGAGGTGTGATAGGCATTCGCAGATTATAAGGCCATAGTGAAGTACGTATTGAAGGCGAATCGTTGGTGTGGAATGGTGAAATGTGGCAGATTAAGGCACATAAGAATGTGATGTACAAACGGGTTGTCCTCAATTCGTGTGATGACAGTGTAGGCCAATCGTTGGTGTGGAATGGTGAAATGTGGCAGATTAAGGCACATAAGAATGTGATGTACAAACGGGTTGTCCTCAATTCGTGTGATGACAGTGTGTGTATGAGAGAGAGAGAGAGAGAGAGAGTTCTAGTAGGACAGTGTGTGTAGTTTTAACCTTTTACTGGGAATACTGCAAACAAGCTGAGTAATTGGTAGTTTAAGCTTAATTGAAAACTTATTGAGCAAATCTCCAACGAGTTTAACTGAGCAATGCAAACCCGAGTCACTTGATTTTTGCATGAACAAATTTAATCTCATCGCATCCAATGGTGCGTTGCTCAAGTGTCGCTAGTTTACAAGCGAAATCCAAATGAGCTTTTAACAAGCCTATCCCGAATAACCGTTTTGGAGAAAATTCATGGCCATTTTCATTCGAGGTAACTTAGCTAAGATCCAGCCATATATTGCGGTTATCCACCCGAGTAATTTTTCACTGCCAAAATGTGGTAATGCGGCTAATGCCCCAAATTGTGTGAATCCCATATCGTAAAAATAACAAATAGTAGTAAAAAAGACTTGGTTCTAGATAGGATTTGTAGGTACTATTGATTTCATATACTTTTGTCATCACTTATAATATGGAACTGTCAAGATCCAACATTCTGCTATTCTGCTGAAACTCACGACATAAACAGATCGATCTAGTGATGGTGAAGCGAATGGAGAGACTAAGGACCACTCTGACAGTAAGAAAGCTCGACAAAATACTTGTTGAAGCACTGGTATTTCTCGTTACCGAAAACAAAATGATTACGACTGGTTTGATGGGTATATTGAGGCTGGAGCTTTCCGGAAATGACACCGTTGAGAACCTCGGGGGTTGGCGCGTGGTGGTAGTCCTCTGGCAACAAGGAGCCTATGGTCTCCATATGGGATGTGTTATTTGGGCTCCAGCTAGTAGACAGAAGGATTGGCTCTCTAAGATTATAGTCTATTCATTGGGCCGAATATTGAGTTATCAAAAAATAAATAAATAAATAAATCAGTGTAGTGGTGGGAGAAACGCGTGTGGGGAGTGCTCAACGAGAACCACCGTCGGGTGAGAAAGTTGCATGGTATCGTCTGTGTTGAATCAGGCGATGTGGCAGATTAAGGAACGTATTTGTACGTGATGATCGAACAAGTGGGATATTGATCACTGTCTTGCTCAATTCAATGTGATGAAAATGACAGAGAGGAATTTGATGAGAGGGATTTGTCAGTCTCTTTCTAGGAGACAAAGTTGTACATACTTGGCAGAGACCAATGAATGCACATTGTTGTCATTTGTACCCAACTGAAAGGGAATGCTTGGGAAGACAAACAAAACATGAAGAGGCCCTTCTCAATCACCAGAAACTGTGTTCTGGGAAACCCTGCTTCGGTTTTCGTAGTTGATGGACTCCAGATAGAAAAAAATATCCTCCGTTAACGGTCTAGTATCAGCTGTGAATCAGTCAATTGGAAACGGAGCGACAAGTAACGGAAACCAGCCGATACGAGTACGATTTTCCCTCCCACAGATATATTGGAGTGTATCGAAAGGCCAAAAAACCGTTACATGTCACGCAAGGGCCGATTTTTAAATCCTTGCTCAACAGTGAATCATTCAATATTTTCCAATTTTCAAACCTAGTGATGTGCCAATATTACTTTGCGAATTGGCTGAAACACTCTTACTGTTGTAACGAACGTTATGAACGCAAGCTAAGATAGAGAAATTGAAAACTAAACAAGAAATCACAAAGACACAAGATATACGGGATTCCCCAAGATGGGTACACCCACGGGCGAGGAGAGAGGGGATTCACTAACCAACGTGAAGAAAAGATACAAAGAGCCGGCTATAATCCGCAACTCTAGAAAAACCACAATATGAGAGCCCAAAAGATAATTCCTAAAAGTCCCCCAAAAGCCCTATTTATAATAGGCTACAAAAACAAGAACAACATAATTAACCAATATGGGACTAAGAATACAAAGCATTCCTAACAATTTTCTACCTTGACTTGAATTCCACTGAACCAAATCACCAAATATAGATCTCCCCTTTTAACCTCTCACTCGCTAAATGGCCCCGAGGGGTGATCAACTACAAATACCAAGCAATGCTTAAACTTGGCAACTGGAAGCGGTTTAGTCAACATATCTGCTGGGTTATCTGCCGTAGCCACTTTCTTCACCTCAACTTGCTTCTGTGAGATGATATCCCGAACGAAATGATACCTGACATCAATATGCTTGGTCCTCTCATGATACATTAGATTTTTAGTCAAATGTATAGCACTCTGCGAATCACAAAATACTGAACTCACACCCTATGCAAGATCAAGCTCACAAAGCAAACCTCTCATCCACAATGCCTCCTTCACAGCTTCAGTAATGGCTATATACTCCGCTTCTGTTGTAGACAGTGCGACTGTAGCCTGTAAAGTAGCTTTCCAACTAATGGCACTTCCGGACAGAGTAAAAACATAACCTGTCAGAGACCTCCTCTTATCGTGGTCACCGGCAAAATCCGAATCAACATAACCAATAGCATGATTATCAGAATTGGCAACCCCAAACAATAGACCAACACCTGCAGTTCCGCACAAATACCGTAGTATCCATTTCACAGCCTCCCAATGTGCCTTTCCTCGACGCCCCATATACCGACTAACGACACTAACTGCATGTGAAATATCAGGACGAGTACATATCATGGCGTACATAAGGCTCCCAACTACGCACGAATATGGAACTTGAGACATATACTTCTCCTCATCCTCCGATTGTGGTGACAACTCAACTGAAAGTCGAAAGTGTGCTGCCAAAGGAGTACTGACTGGCTTCGAGTTTTGCATGGCAAAGCGCTCAAGCACTTTAAGAACATAAGACTTCTGATTCAAAAATAGTTTGCCAGCTACTCGATCTCTGCAAATCTCCATACCCAAAATACGTTTTGTCACATCCAAATCTTTCATCTCAAATTCACCACCTAACTGTTGTTTCAACCTGTAGATTTCTTATACACTCTTGGCAGCAATAAGCATATCATTAACATACAACAGTAGATAAACAAATAAACCATCTGGAAGTTTTCGAAAATACACACAACTGTCATACTCACTTCTTGAATATAACTGGCTTATCATAAATGTATCAAACCGCTTATACCAATGCCTAGAGGATTGTTTAAGGCCATACAAAGACTTACGAAGTAAACAAACGTGATCCTCCTTACCAGAAACAACAAATCCCTCAGGCTGACGCATACAAATATATATGTTCCTCAAGCTCGCCATGCAAAAACGCAGTTTTGACATCAAGTTGTTCTAACTCAAGATCATAACATGCAACAATAGCAAGTAAAGTGTGAATGGAGCTATGTTTTACAACTGGTGAAAATACCTCATTGTAGTCAACATCCTCCTTCTGGCTGTATCCTTTCGCCACTAGCCGAGCTTTGAACCAAGCATCTTCTACCTCTGGAATACCTGGTTTGCGCTTGAAGACCCACTTGCACCCAACAATCCTCTTCCCTTTCAGCGGTTCTACTAACTCCAATGTCTGATTCTTCTGAAGAGACTCAATCTCCTCATTCATAGCAACAAACTACTGTGCAGACTCAGTGCTCGAAACAGCTTCCGTATAGTCGGAAGGCTCTTCATACTCAACTGTCTCAGCAACTGACAAAGCATAGGCCACCATCTCAGAATAAGCCGAATACTTTTCAGGAGGCCGAATCTCCCTCTTTAGCCTATCTTTAGCAATAGTGTGTGATTGCTCAACTAATGCATCAACCTCTGTGTCTGAACTCTTGAACTCTTCTTCAATTGGCTTCTCAATGTGCTTCTTCCCTAAGTCGGAAGATTCACCCAAAAACTCCACATGCTTTGGAACACTATGTTCCTGAACTGTATCATCAACCTGCTTAGACCCCTTGATCAGATAATTTTCATCAAAAGTCACATCCCTACTGATTAAAAACTTCAAATCATCCGAGCACCATAACCTGTACCCTTTGACACCTGCTGCATAACCCAAGAAAATACACTTCTTGGCCCGTGGCTCCAATTTACCTTCATTCACATGAGCGTAAGCTGGACACCCAAAAACACGCAACACAGAATAATCAGCCGGATGACCTGACCATACCTCAAATGGAGTCTTACACTCAATAGCAGTCGACGGAGACCTGTTCACCAAATAGCATGTTGTGAAAACGCCTTCAGCCCAAAATTCTTTGCCCAATTCGGAATTGAACAACATACAATGTGCCTTCTCCAAAAGAGTCCTGTTCATTCGTTCAGCCACACCATTCTGCTGAGGGGTTTTTCTCACTGTGTGATGCCTCACAATGCCATCATCACTGCAGAACCTATCAAACTCGCCAAGACAAAACTCCATACCATTATCAGTTCTCAAACGTTTTATTTTCTTACCAGTCTGATTCTCAATCAAAGTTTTAAACTGTTTGAATGTATTAAAGGCGTCACTCTTATGTTTCAACATATACACCCAAACCTTACGAGAGAAATCATCGATAATACTCATAAAATATCGAAAACCACCTTTAGAAGTTACCTCTGTGGGACCCTAAAGATCCGAGTGAAAATAATCCACCGTGCCTTTGGTGCGATGAACAGCTGTACTGAATTTTACCCTGCACTGCTTGCCGTAGATACAATGCTCACAGAAATCCAGCTTCTCAATTTTTTGGCCACATAGCAAACCCTGTTTGCTCAAAACTGTCATCCCCCTCTCGCTCATATGCCCAAGGCGCATATACCACAATCGAGTCAAGTCTGAATCTGAAACCTTGGATGAAGCAACCGTTGCTGCAGCACCTATAACTGTACTGCCCTGGAGTGTATAGAGGTTACCACGCTTCTGACCCTTCATCAGTACTAATGCACCCCTTGAGACTTTCAAAACTCCATCTTCACCGAGGAATTTGCAACCATAAGAATCAAGAGCACCCAAGGATATAAGATTTTTTTTCAAATTCGAAACATGTCGAACCTCAGATAAAGTCCTAATAATACCGTCATGCATCTTAAGCTGAATCGTTCCAGAACCAACAGTCTTACAGGCCATGTTGTTGCCCATCAAAACTGTACCACCATTGACCGCCTCATAAGTAGAAAACCACTCTCTATGCGGACACATGTGGTATGAACATCCAGAATCTAGAACCCACTCGGTATTAGAGCGAGAATCGCCCTCTGTAACTGATAACACATTATTTGACTCATCTGAACTTTCAGCAATTCCAGCAATTACTTTACCCCCTTTCTGGTCTGCTTTTTCCTTCTCCTTGAGTTTTAAATAGTCACTTTTTCAATGCTCGGGTTTCTTGCAATAATTGCACTTTCCCTTCTTCTTACCTGATGACCTGGATCTTCCCCTATTACTTGACTCCACCCTTTCTGTTGTTCTTCCCCTAACAAACAAACCCTTCGCATGTGCATCTCCCTCACCTGACACTTTTTTTCTCAATTCTTTCGAATATAGGCTGGCCTTAACATCCCCCATGGATATCGTGTCTTTGCCATACAATAGGGTTGTAACAAAGTGCTCATACGAAAGTGGTAAAGAACATAGCAAAATTAGGACTTGGTCCTCATCCTCAATTTTACTATCAATATTTTTCAGATCCATATACCTTCTCGCATAATTAGGACTTGGTCCTCATCCTCAATTTTACTATCAATATTTTTCAGATCCATATACCTTCTCGCATACGAAACGTATAAAGACGTTGTTTGAGATATAACCTGTTAGTGAGCGACTTCGTCATATATATGCCTTCCAACTTCAGCCAAATTCCTGCTGCTGAAGTTTCTTCTTCCACCTCGCGAAGAACGTCATCTGCCAGACTCAATTGAATAGAACTCAAAGCTTTGGCATCCGTATCATCCCAATCTTCCTCTTTGATTCCAGAACTAGTCTTGCCTAACAAAACCTTGTGCAATTCTTGTTGGGTTAACAGAGCCTTCATCTTTACTCTCCAAAGACTGAAACTGCTGCTCTGCCCATCAAACTTCGCAATCTCGAATTTAGCCGCCATAGCCACAATCGGAAACGAAACCCTAGTTTTTGCAACCTAAGGCTCTGATACTAGTTTGTTGTAACGAACACTATGAACGCAAGCTAAGATAGAGAAATTGAAAACTAAACAAGAAATCACAAAAACACCAGATATACGTGGTTCCCCAAGATGGGTACGTCCACGGGCGAGGAGAGAGAGGATTCACTAACCAACGTGAAGAAGAGATATACAAAGAGCTGGCTATAATCCGTAACTCTAGAAAGGCCACAATATGAGAGCCCAAAAAATAATTCCTAGAAGTCCCCCAAAAGCCCTATTTATAATAGGCTACAAAAACAGGAACAACATAATTAACCAATATGGGACTAAGAATACAAGGCATTCCTTACACTTACTATTCCCTCTGTTCGACAATTTTGGTCCATCTTTTCTTTTTTGGATGTCCCAGGACCCTCTTTTGGACGTCCACTCACTTTTATCCCCCTTTTTTTTTTGATATGACAAACCTTTTCGTAATTTGAAATGAGCTGGCTTTTGTCCTAACAAGATTGCCCTCCTTCCATTCGCAGAAGAGTGTATTTGGAATCTTTTTATACAAAAAAAACAAGCAGGATCCTAATTTGTAAACTCCATCGTTAGAGCTTCCTTTTGATTGGCAATGTCTATGCAAGTGGCTGGACGTTTGGCTCAAGCCACTCTTGCGTGTTTCAACAGCCCTAATTATACAACAGTTAGTCAGAACGGTTCCTAAACAATAGAGAGCTGCACTTTTGGTTTCGAGAAAAGAAGCTTTTGAGAGGAATTTTTGCTTTGAATTTTGGAGTATCTGTGCGATCTTTGGATCATTGAAGTTTCAATCTAACTCCAAGAGGTGACGCAACGGAATTCACGAAGAGATTAGTTGCGTACTTATCTAACAAATGATAAGTACTTGTAGTCACGAATAGTTCTTAAATCCATAAGAAGAAAGAGACAAAGTCTGAATATTATTGATAAAAAGCTGCATAAATATTAGGTTACAACCCCTTTTATAGGAAAAGGTGTAACCATAGCAAAACCCTAATTCAAAAACGAAAATTTCCAAAATTTGGAGAAAATAATAAAATTAAAAAAAGGAAAGAAAAACACGACTTTCCCAAAAAGAATCAAATTCTACAGAATTATACGCTAAAAGTTATTAACGAAACAAATATTTCCTAAAACAGCAAAAACGTCCAATTGAAAGCCTAATTGAAGGAATTAGGCCGAAAAACACCATCGATCATTGACCGCAATTCCCAAGTCGGCCCACCAAGTTCGTCCGAAAGTTGCCAGATCGGGTAATTTGCAATTAAACAACGTTTGGACTTCCGAGGCTTCGACCGGTCCAATTGATCATGAAATTGGGCCTTCACGTGTTCTAAATCAAGAGGTGTCTACAACTTACTTCGAGTTGTTCTTCGGTGGAACACTGAAGGGTTTTTGGAAGGCTTGTGGATTCAAGGTGGCGGCAGTTAAATACTTGGTGTACTGAACGAGGAGTCGGCAAATCAGTCTCGGGGTGAGGAATCACTATTATATTAGGGAGGGTGTTTTGTAATCACACAATGCTTATATTTGGTGTTCAAATCCTTCCCATGATTTTTATCCATTAGGATTTTTCATGTATATATTTCGTTCATTATTTGGTTGCTTGCTTTTCGTTCGTGTGGTTGGCTAAGTTTTTGGTTGTTGGGCTGATTGTTTAGAAGAGGTTCAAATCAAGTAAATCTAAAAACCTAGGCAATCTAGAATTTTTCATAATTAAACATTGCTTTTTGGGAAAATAACGGTCAATGACGTGTTTTGATAATTAATATCCGCTAATGACATTTTCAGTATTAACAAGTGTTCTTAATTTGTACTTGGTGGGTATTAATTATCAAAACCCGTCATAAACCGTCATTTTCTCAACAAAGCTAAAAACTAAACAACAGCCCAATAGGAGAGTTGATGGAAGATAGATTTTATGAATAGCTGCCAGATAGCTAGAATCTCACTTTACTTGCAACGAACATAACTAAACATTACAACTTTGTTAAATCCGACTTTGGTGTCTTAGCCTAAGACTTAAAGGTTTGTTCCTTAATGTTTTTCTTGCTTGTAACTTTTAGAGCCATCTCACCTCACGCATAAGTATATGAAGCGGCTGTAGGAAGAGTTGTAAGAATCAGTTCGAGGCTCGCGCAAACTAACTGGGGACAGCATTACCAGAGGGGAAAAAAAAAGACATTACTAAACATTCTAACTTCTTTCACTAATTGATCAATGATATGAACTCGTCTCCCCTACCCACTCTTTCTTTTTCACATTGAGATTTATCTTTTTATAAAGATTTCTCTTTTACAAAGGGTATGATAAAATACCCAACTTTCAACCAACAACATAATCATAAACCCCATAACACATTCATTAGCTTCCCATTAATATTGTATTACAGCCAATACCCACTAAACAGGAAATAATTATCTCTTGACTCCCATTGTTCACAAATGCCATCGAGCTCTACATGATTGAATTCAAGAAAATATGACAATATTTAGAGACTATAATCCATGAAAGTGCACTAGGGAGAAAATCCTAGCACAATATTGCTTTTGTAATTATCTATAATGTTGGTCAGGAACTCGTGATTAGCCTTCACTAATTTGGCATTAATTCAAAGTTGCAATCAATCAAACATCACTTGGGGTCAATGCAAGTTTGTCCGGTCGCTTTACATGTCTAGGATTTATTAATCGAGGTGTGCCTAAGCTAGTCTGAACATCCGCTTATAAGCCAAATCTAAAGGCATTACGCCATCTTCCTAGCTACTAGTTGTCACACTGAACAGATAGAGTAACAAAGAATTGACATAGATAAGTATTTACAGTACTGAAGTGATGCAACGCTATTGCATTTATATGTTGGTTTCACCAATCAAAAATAGCTCCCAACCGCATCAACGACAATGTTATACTCGGTGAATTTTGCGAATTACCAAAAAGGAAAGCAATGTTATACTCGGTACTCCACGATTACAAACCATTTATTCCAACTACACCGATACTACTTCATATTTAGAATCCATGATGTTTCATCTAATCAGAAACTAATTCATCGGGGAAAAAAAAGTATGATGTTTCTGTATGGCAAAAGGGATCCATCCGTGTTTGCCAAGTCAAAATGACGCCATTCCAGGGTTTTAATACGTAGAATTTAACTTTCTGTTCTCCGGTTATGTTAGAAAATCAAATTGTGAAAATTAAAAGAATTTGATTGCATCCTGAGATGAACAAACTTAGCGTCCCAGGGCAGTCAACTCAATATGTGCATTGCTAGGAAAACAAACTCTTTATAGCATAAACGCAGGTTTGAGTTCCGAAAGGCAGGACAAATATAAGAACTAACAGTCGAATAAAGCAAGAACAAGCATGGCGGTGAATCTGCAGTTGGTAAACCATGTGGATAAACCAGTTCTCGATCAATCATCGATCCCTCCCGGAATATGGTCATTTGTCATGCTTTTCAGAACTTGCTGAAAAAAACCGTAACGCTAGCTGCATGCATCATAAGGTTCAAATGCTTCGAGAGGCAAAGTTACCGCAACACCAAAAAAGACGATAAGGGGTAAACAAGAGACAAAGTTGGTAGTTCATGGTACACTGGTTAAAACTACAAATAAAAAAAAAATCAAAGTCTCCGTAGCGTTCGCAGATGATTTCAAACATTTTTATCACTTGCCAACACCATTAGTGGGAGATTGTAACTCCCAAAGGAACAAAAGAGACACAAATGTTTGGCATAAAGGTATAAACGAGGCGGTTATAAGTCCCTGCTAATACGTATGGCATTCTATAGAGAAAATGCAAGAGGAATAGGATCCTCTCTCATTTGTTATATGGGACTGGACGGTCCAATTTTGATCATTTTGATGATTCAAAACATTCAGAGCTCGTCGGAAATATTGGACCATGCCAAAAATTACAATAATCGGATACCCGTTGAAATAATTTTGTTACGTATTTGTCTTGAGATAAATTGGTTAAATGAGTTCCAATCCGTTAGTTGTATAATCTTTTTTTGTTCAAAATAAATGTGTTTCAAAACCATATCAACGGCACCTGATCATCACAATTTTTGGCATGATCAATTTTTTTGATGAGCTCTAAAATATGAATGTTTTTATTTATCCGCAAATATGAACGTTCGTTATCATCAAAATCGCCCCAAGGAAAACCCAAGAACGATCAAAATCGAACCGCATACAGAGAGGACCCCATTCCAAAACTAAATTTATGATAGTAAATAGGACAGCTTCAGCGAGTTCAAAATGCAACAATAGCCGAGATAATCCACCAAACCGCACAGTTGGAAAATCATCAAGTTAAGAAGCACAATTACAACTTGGTTTTTGAACATACACATCAAATACAAAAGGCACAACTAAAAGTTCATTAACTCTCCAGACGATTATCTCCTCAATATCACAAGGTCTTTATAACGAATCACAGACTTCAGACACAAACAAATAAACATGTACTCTTTCAAAGAAAGCAACACGGTAAGACATTAAAAGCATCTAAACCATGATCCGGACTGCATCACCAAATCATCTTATCACCCTCTGCTTCTTTCATCAACCAAACACGCCTTGCCGTTTCACAATACCCAGAATCTTTCTACCTCGGACTACGTGACTGGAAAGCAGTCGATCATATCCAAGCACTGGCTTAGCTGCAGTTCTTGGATTTTTCCATGGCCCTGGGAGCTGTAGAACATACCAGGAGGACAGAAAAAGTATTTAGAATTATCCTTGATTCATGATTCAAAACATGTTCCACTTCACAAAATTACCCTATGAAGAACAAGACGGGAAAAAAACGCATATAACCGACTATTTGCAAAAATGCCCCTGTGGCTACTGGCCTAACACCAGTGCTTGACTTGGAAACCCATCTTTCCTGCCTATTCTCATTTTTATTGCAACTAGACAGCAAACCAATTACATTTTTGTAAGGGAGGCAAAAGCATTCCATAACAAGCTGAAATTTTCTTATTTAAAAAAAAAAGAAAAGAAGAAGAAGCTGAAATTTGAAGTCACGAAACCGAACCTGCTGCATCAGAAAAGGGTAATAAACATGACACGAGAGCTGCTTTAACATTAAAAAAACTACGATGTTGTTACACTTGTGAGTTATCTATCGCCTTGTACCCTAAGACCAAATTTTCGAGAATTGAAATTTGTGGGTCCAAAAATGTTTCAAGTGCACTAAAGAATATAGGGGTAAACTTCATCCACGATGGGGTGCCAACAGTAATAGACAAGCAAACATGTGTACTAGATAGAAAAGAGAGAAACAGGTGAAAGATTTTTTTCTACCTAATCCAACACACAGCAGTAATAAGCAATGAAGTGCTCTTAGAAATAAACCATGTAAGATTAAATGTCCAAATTCTATAAAGCTTCTGATGGTTATCCAAGACGAAACCAGAAAAACGGAACACGCACCTAACCCAATAGCATCAGAGCTCTTCATGATCTTGAGCCTCTTGCATGATTCGATAAACATCCTGTGAAGTTAAACGAAATAGTTAAAAGAGTACTGTTGTACAAAAGCAACCAAACAAAACATGTTTATTCTACCCAAAAGCAGTTAACGCAAATGATTATTTCCTCATGCGGCCTTCATTGAAGGAGGATATCTTAATGGAAGGTTCCTTTCCTTCCATTCTCTTCTCTCAAAATTCAAAGGATATGGAATGCTTGATTCACCATTGAGAGAATGAAGAGGTAAGAAGTGAGCCAAACATTTTCACATATAAATTCCAGAGAAATGCAGCAGTTTAAGAGCCAGTTGACACAACAGCAGAGAAGATCCACCATTTGTATTACTAGTTAAACTAGTGTATCCAACAAGAAAATTACAGGACTTCTAAAGTTCACCAACCAACAATTCAAATCATCTTTATCCCAGTGATCTATGTAGCAAAACAGCATCTTGTCAAGATCTTAACTTCATATTTCTCAGCAGTTCCAATTGATAGCACCAGGTCAGAGATCCCATAATTGATGGATTATGAAATCAACAATCCAAAGTTTTGTCAAGCAGTACGTCTCGATTTCAATCCAAGTCCATCAAGTTATTTGCAATTCAAAATTAGTCCACACTGAAAACATGCGAAGTGAATGTTGATATCACACGTGTGATATAAATGACAGCCAATGCACCTAGCCAACTGAAGGATAACATGAAATCAACCAGCTAAACAAATCTTTTACAACCAGTCAGCCATCCAAGGCCGTCATGTACATACTTTCTATGCAACATCCTCTTAACCGTGAACAATTAACGAAAACACAGTTGAGAAAGATACTTGACAAAGAGACCATTGCGAGCACAACACGCTAAATTTACTACATAAACCACACCAAAGAAATTAAGACATCTTAAACAAGACCTGCAAAGTATGTGCCATATTTAAGAATTCCAACAGTGGACAAGGAAATTGTGTCAAGTATACTTTTTTTTTTTTAAAAATTTCCAAAAATATGCTTATCAAAAAAACACTGCTTCGTTAAAAAGTAGTAATCCAAAAGACTGCAACCACATATGGTGTGGGTCTGTAATTGAGAAGTCTGAATACACCATGACTCTTATTTATTTAGCCCCCCAAATTTTTTCATTAGATCTTTCATTCATGTACAACGAGAAAAATGACAAATGATTTCCAATCAAGTACGCAGTCATGAATTTGCAATCCATAGAAATTGCCCAAATTATCTGGAAATGATCAACTGATGCTCAAAACAGTGCCATACAAGAAAAAGTTAAGTCAAAGGTCCATATTCACATATACGATAATACAAATCATTGTCCCAGTGCTGCATAATCTAGTGTTGAACATCTTGCGGCAGTCACATTGTAAAACAGTAACTGTTTTAAGGATAAAGTCTAGTCCTGTTGCTCATATCAGTGTGTTTACACAAGTTTACTAAGGCCGTGAAAAGAACATACACTCCATGTACCAGGCAGTTTACAGATCCTGATGTGCTAACATATGGGTTCCTGATATACTGGACCAAACCAACTCAAACAGAATGGGTTCGTCAACACGATGTGCATGGGACAAAAGCTGCTGATCAGATGTATACATAATACTCGTGAACGAATAGAATCATATTAATGCTACTCAACAATTGGCACGTATAAGAAACTAAATATTCCATTCTTCTACGGTACTTAAAATGACTCACTAGGCCTCTTTTAACACTTGCTTCACTGATTAAAATAAAAGATGGAATAGCAAATTATCTCCAAACAGGTTTAAAGAAACGATAGCTATGTTTCATTTGGTACATCCTACAGACAAAATGAAACTACACACTAAAAACTATATAACATTCTACTAAAAACAATATATGGACTACAGGAACAAAGGTATTATTTGGTAGCAATAAGTCATAAAATAGGTGGAGTTCATGGAATCTTACTCCCAGGGGACATCTCCCACAAGCATCCAGTCACCATCCTTATCCTCGTAAGTAAGCACGCATTCTGAACCATGCAGCATATCCCGCAACTTGCTCTCACTAAGCATGTCCTTCCCTGGACTTCCATGGGATCCCCATTGACCTGAAATTACAATAGAATGGTAGTAACTTATACCAACACGGTTACAGATGGTACTTTTCGTAAAACCTAAGTAAGTAAACAAATTACTAGATTATATGCAAGCATCGACTCTAAATATAAACCAATTTCTAATTAAACATTCTAAACTACTAAAATAGTTCACCTATTGTGAAGCAACTGAACATTTTCTCAAGAGCAGATGAAAGTTCTTGGTATGTAGAGTACATTCTCAGATCCACCTTCCTCAGATACGGAGCACCATCCATGCTAACCTTCACAAAAAGTGTCCCAGGACCAGGTTTTCCATCAACTTCATCATTGTTCTTTGAAGAGGTAGCCAGTGTATTCTTCCTATATGATCTTATAGGAGGCCAACCAACAACCTGTGCCCTGTAGTGGAAGAGAATATGTCATAATAAATAAAAAATACCGTGTTGTGTTTGCAGAGAAATGCAAATGCGCTGAGTCTATTTTTCTCCAAAAAAAAAATCCCAGTTTTAGTGGATTCTCCACTTACTTTGCAGCGGGTGGTGCACTGCTATTGTTGTTAGAAGCCTTAATTTCATTATGGGTAGATCCATTAGTGGCACGAGGTCGTTCCTGTAACACCTTTGATGGCACTTCCTTCATTACGTTTGATTGAGCCCCAGATGCCCTAGAAGCGAGCCCAACATTTGTTCCTGCATTGCCAGGAAACTTCCCTGTGACCAGGGAAGCTTCAGATTCAGAACCAGCCGCCTGAAACATCCACTTTCCTTCGGTATACGCAGATCCTTTCATCTCTGAGATCCCACCCATGGTGTCGGAGAAACCTCTTTTGTTGCCTGAAACAACAGTCTTTATCGGTTGTGCAGAGACTCCATCTTTCGAAGGAAGCAAAGGAAACAAGTGTTTCTCCTCGAATTTTGCTGAGTTCACTTGGCTAAGTTCTGGATCTCGTTCAGGGGACTGGGAACCAGGTAGACCAAGCCTTAACTCTGTGGCCTTCAGATTTAGGTTGATCTTTTTGTCCTCTGACCCACTTGAGACTGAGGAGCTGTCCCCCGAAGAACAATCTGGCAAACCTAGATAATTCCGTTCTTTCAATTCCAAACCATTCTGGGCAGCAGCCATTATGGAAACACCACCCCGACCTTCCCCCTCAACACCTAGCAGTGGTGGAGACATTAGACTTCAAAACTTCTGAAAATTCCTCTTAGCCTGTTTGAAATCAAAACATGAAAACAATTAGATATTCATTTCCTTAAGTAACCGGAGAGGTTTCACGGTTCAAACCTGTGCATATCTACATAGTTATTAAAAAAACTAAACCTCAAAAAAATTCATCTATCTTGCAAAAAAAATAGAAAGAAATCCGGAAAACCAGCTTTGATAGAAAGTCAAAGGTTTTAATACCACTATTTTTTTTTTCATATGCTACTATTTATCTTTTATACTAATAGGCTCAAGTTCAACGAACGGACTTAAGAGCTATCAATTCATATCGACACAGAAACAAAGCATCCATCCATTATCACATACTCACTATTGTGGGCATTAGTTGACCAATCAATGGACGGTGCCAAAGGCCCAAAACCTGGAAACAATGGTGGGTTTTTATCAAGTTTCCTATTCAGATTTATAGTATTTCCTTAGATGTCCCCAGCCAACCGATAACGCCCTCAAAAAAGGATTTTATCAGTCAAACACACAAATCAAAATTTAAATTTCGTAAGATCCAGAGTTCCTATAAAAATTCAGATAATTACTCAATTCAGTAATACGAGGGTATTGTTTAATCAAAAGTATTAATGCATGGAGGTATAAAACACTTCCACGAGGACAACAGAGTTCTTTGAAGAAAGGAAAAACGCAAATTACTAAATTGTACAGAGAGAAACCGCAACTTTTCACTGACCCCCTAACAAATTTGAAACAGTCAACGACAGAATCACAACAACGCAAAAGATAATGAAAGTTGGCTAATACGAGTAAGATCTACAATGAAAAAGCAAGAGATCAGCGTCATCTTCGATGTAAGATTCAGCAAAAGAAATCGAATTGCTTTAAAGAAGACAACCAAACTACCATAGGAAAAGTCCAATCCAAATAAAACTCCCACGTTCACGACTCGCAAGCCGTAATCGAAAGTATAATGACCCTAGTCAAAAGGAAGCACTCAGCCAAGCAATTTGATTGTTTCTTTAAAGGAAAAAAACTCCACGCACGCCCACAGAGAGCAACACAAAGCAAGAACAGGAAAACATCTGTCCATTTAGCTTCAGATTCACCCGAGATACTCTGTACCTAGAAAATTGGTGTACCCAGATGTTTTGGGTCGAAAGACTGAGTGAGTTTTTTTTTTTTTATGTTTTATGCGATCCAATGCCGAAAATGCACCGATACAAGGCACAGTGAATTTCGGTACAAAGGATTTGATCCCCTCAGGATTTTCATCAGCATTTTCTCGGCAACCAAACAAGCACGAAGAGGTTGAAAATCAACTCGAACATCAACTTCCAAAATCCCTTACTCACAAGATCTAGAACAACAAGAACCAGCTCATAAATTAGTTAATCAAAAAAAAATTGCAAAATGCCATTAAAAAAAGGCAAGAAAAAGCAGGAACATTAAAAAAAAAAACTCCCCAAAAGAAGAAGGCCCAAGAGTAAAGCTAAACAGAAGCAATACAAATCACTGAAATCACCGGAAAATCAAGGCGAAAAAATCAAGATCTCGCTCCACAAACCTGGTTTATCTTCGCATGCGTATCTTCACACACATGAGAAGATAAATATATATATGTGCGTGGGAATATGTACAGATACATACACGTGAACCAATAGCAGAATGGTACCTGAACAAGTTTCGCGATTCACCGGAGGAAGAGTTGAGAGAGATACAGGACTTGAGAGATCTAAACAAGTAGGAGAGAGAGAGAGAGAGAGAGAGAGAGAGAGAGATTAAGGACCCTCCATTAAAGCAGAAAGCAAACAAAAGCTCAAGCTGTTGGCCGTGAACACCGAAGCTCAGCAAAAGATAAAAGGCCAAAGGGGGCAAAAAGGAAAATTACGGGAAAAGTAGGGTCATTTTTTCAACGAGATTTTTTCCTTTTTTTAAATAATGGGACCGATCTGGATGGGAGTGATTTGATTTGACGGACAGGATTGGTTCGGGTGAAAGAACGTGAGCCGTTGGATCGTTTATATTATCTGTCCTTTGTGCTCGTGGTGTAGACGAATCATTTTGTTTGGGAAAAGGTTTCGTAAAGACAGTTTTCTGTTATTGTTTGATTTTAAGAGAATATTATTACTATATTGTAGTAGAAAGCAATATTGAGAGAAAATTTAATTTTATTTAAGGAATTTCAACAACCCCACCGACTTCTACACGCATTTACGTTTATGTGGAATCCGCACACTTTGGTAGACGAGTTGTTTTTATTTATGTGTTTGATTGGGAATGGAGAATGACTTGCTGTCACGCACTGAGGATCGACGAATGCAGTATTTTAATGTTCGGTGACTAGTTATTATTTGAAAGAAAAATGGTAACGTGTGTGAGGTGCAATTCATTTCTATCAACATGAACTGCAAAAATAATACGAAAAATGTTGTTGCTGTTTTCAAACAACTTATACGTTTAATAAAATATGATCGTATCTAACTATAGATGCATACAATCTTGTACATCTGCGTCTATTTTAAAAAAGGAAAAAAACAGAAACCGGTGTTATATTGGAGATATTGTTTTTGGTAGATGCATGCAATCTTAAGAGGAGCTTAAATTTTTCAAGAAAATCTTCGATGTATGGGCGTTAAATTTTTCAAAAAAGCATGAGCCGCGGCAATTTTCAAAATTTTTGAGACAAATATGCGATATAATTGTGAAGAAATTTTAAAACTAGGGTCTAACGGTTGTTCGAGCTCGTCCAGTTTAAATTTGCTCTTCAAATTAGCTATTTCATACTCTCTTTTTTTTTTTTTGGTCAAACGAAAACTTGTTTCATACTATTCTTGGCATTTATAGTACTTCCCCTTTTGCTTGTTTCAATACTTGCCCTTTTTGGGGCTAACTTTTCTGCCGCCTTTTTGGTTGTTTTTTCCCCTAATTTTTGCTCTCTCTTCTTTTTTTTTTTTTTGTAATTTTCACATCACATCGTTTATCATGATAAGAGAAATCGAAAAAATATAGACTAAAGTTTAAAAAATTCACTAAAGACAATGCTAAAAACTAACAGTCTTTTATACTTTTTTGATTTCCCTCGTTGGGGCGAACGATGTGAAGTAAAAATTATACTGAAACCTACGTAAATTATGAGAACCTAACAACAAAAACAAAAACGGTGGCAAAAAGTTAGGTCAAAGTTACTCTTGTATTTATGTGGAGTAAAAAACATGAAAATTGATTTTGACACTCTAGTTTTAGTCTCTAACACTCCATTTTTAGCTACTGACACTCCACTTTATAAAAGATTATGTGAAAAAAACAAACTAAAAGTAAAGTATCAAAATCACATCCCAAAGAACAATTAAAAATGCAAAAAATAATGACCAAAAAAGCATTTGTAAGATATGGCTTTGGAGTTTGATTATGCTGTACCAAATTATTATTTAAGATAATTAAAAGGAGACTGTTCATTGTTTGCCCAATTATAGTATTTTTCGTTTTTTAAAAAACACCAACGTGGGACAAATTTAAAAAACGAAGTTGGTTATTTGGTATTAATTCCGAATATATAAAAATTAAACTAACGTAAAACTCCTACACCATTCCGAACCCACGAAGGTCAAGAATGTAATTTTCGGTGAGCTAGTTGGCTGGACGGGGCTTATCAAGAAGACTTTTTTATTTATAAAAGTGGAAATTTATAGAAAAAAAAAAACAATTCCCACGCAAGGAAAACAACCCTCCTGTTTAGCCCAAAATAGCAAAATGGAACCCTTAACATTTATGAATGTCGAATTAAACCAAACCACTCAAGACAGCGGAATAATGCTGTCAACCAAAAACGTCTAGCATATCACGAGCCCTGCTTTTGTGTACATCGCCTTCTATGGGACCCACTTAGGGGTCCTACACAAATGATCAGAGTCGCTCAATTTTTTCAAAACATACTATTTTTTGAGTATCCTTGTGAAAAATCAACTCCGTTAGATATCGATAAATGCTTGTTTTGTTCTACGCCTGATTTATATATTTGGTGTACACCAAATGGTGTACCCCTAGCAGGAACTCCCGAGCCGAGTCTTCTTCTTTTCAGAGAAGGGAGAAAATTTTGCTAGTTATGTTTCACAACAGGATCGGTCCAATTTTTCTCTTTTCACCTCATTTCGGAACCATTTCGTTCATAAAAAAAAAACATTTTTGCATAACTTGTCGAGAAGGTCAACCGTTCCAGAAATCACGTTTTTGAAATAGATCGATTTTTAAAAAAAATAAAAAGGTGGATCTTAATTTATTAATTTCAAAATAAACATGTCTACTTACTTTTTTATAGTTATAGATGATTGGTTAACACAATTCTTATTAAAGTTAAAATCTTCAACAATCTCCGCAAAATTAACGGTTCTGATTATCAAACTGGAACGGTCCGATTACGATTCTCTCCAGCGAGGGGAAATCGAATTCGAAAATCCTACAGTGCAGACCGCACCACAGGGACTGTAGGGCTATCCATTTTGGCATCGACGGTTCGAATTTAATCTAAGCTCTTATTTATCCGAGCCGTTCATTGCCGAAATTAACGGCCGGATCGGCTGCCTTGCAAGATCCCCTCTCTACCGGGGGGAAATGGATTCGGGAAGTGAGAAGGAACGTATGATGAGGGAGTCGAGAAGGGATGAAGTGATAGTGGAGGGGGTGAAAGTGGAAAAAGGGTAGGAGTGGGTGAAAGTCACGCAAAGGGGCATTGATTTAAGGGAGAATTGGGAAGGATGTTGAGGGGGACAGAGGAAAACAGGTGGACGGGGGTGTGATTAGGGGGGACAAGAAAGCGGCATTTGGAAGTAGGATTGCCGGGTGGTGAACGGGACAGCTAACCTCCACCCCCATTTCTCTCTCTCTCTCTCTCTCTCTCCTAATTAAGGTTCTGTTTGGGATGCGTTAAACAAGGATATTACTTCGTATTTCTTTAAATATATATAATAAAAAAAGAGAGAAGAAAAAGATTATCGCAAATGTACACCTGATTGCGTGGAAGAGAGCCCATCTCAAGGTTCAACACAAAAGAGTTGAGCCGTTTTGTCTAAAAAAAAATTTTAAAAGCCTCTCTACGTTAAACCAGCTCAATCGAATGTAAGTAAAGACTTGATTAATTCGTTTGGTATTTGGTTCCTGATTCCACAGGCACCTAAAATTGAATAAATAGATCTTGCATTTCAGTTGAGCTAGTTATTGATACAAACCTTACAAAAAATATATCAAATAGCTCGGATCATTTATTGGAACCCTGAAATGGGTTCCACACAATATGGTGTAGATTTGTGTATCCATAGTTGGGTTGGTAAAAACATTAGAGGCAGAAAGAAAAATGCATAAATTTGTACAAAAATGTATGATGTTTGTGGGCTTCGTTTTAACGAGTGAGAACCATGTAGGAAGGTTCTATATCCATATATTTGCACCTCTCTTTGAGTATATATATATAACATTCTTCTTATTAATTTACTTTCAATTTTTTAAGATAGTAGAGTTTTTTAATAACAAAGTACAGCTAATAGCTATCATTGTAAGCGTATAACAAATTTTGATTCGAGCTATTCATTTTAAAAACTTACTTAGAGAATCATATATGCAAAATATAAGATTGACTAATAGTATTGGAGGCCGCACGATTAGGACGCATCCACATTAAAAAAATACCCTAGTAAATTTAATTCTGTTTGTTGACTCTTGTTATTCAATTGATATGATTATTTTGTAAGAATTTATCCTACAAAATTCGTAACTTGGGGAGGCCATAAGTAATTTCTGCACCATAAATGGAAAACCCAACTTCCAATCTATCATATCCATCTAATTTTATATATATTTTAACTAAACGCCTTGAAGTATTTTTCATCAAAACAAAAATATTTCTTTCGATTTATTGAAAAAGTGGTCACTGAAACAGTTGTCTTTCAGTTGTAAACTAAATTGGGCTTTTGATTTATTATTTTGAATAAAACACAGAAATAAACTAGACCAGCTATCTCGATGATAAGAGACTATATGGTTTTACCGGAACACCGCCACATAATGCTTCAGGTTCCTTTCCGACCACGCATTAAGTTGAAACCTAAACACTTTATCTTGGATCACATATGATTGGTGAAAAATGGACCTCGAACACCAAATAAATGAGTTACTAATATTTTAGCTCAAAAAAATAGATAAACATTGGCTAGATTATGGGTTCCTTCGATCAAATTGATTCAATTTTGTCTCTCTTTTTTTGATATTTTTGACGTTTTTATGCATTTTTATAATTTTGATTTATTTTTTAATTCCTCTCGTCGAGACAAAAAAATATAATTCAAAATTTTTGACTCAAATCTAAGGCCATTCACAGTGGCATAATCAAAAGCAAATTATTTTTAAAGTTAACAATATTGGGGTAAAAGATGGCTCACAATGGTATAATCAAACTTAACAACATTCTTAGAAATAATCAAATTTTGGGTTTTGGATAACCAAAACTAGCAACATTTTTCAATAATCAAAATTTGTGGATCTCATACCACATAAGTTAACTGGTTCTAAAATTTAAGTACACGCGTGTTTTAAATGGTATTTTTTTCTTATTTTCTTTGCCTGCTCTATATCTCATTTTTCTTCTGCCACAAACTCTTTCTTTTTCTTTCCCTCCAAAAGTGAAACTCATATCTTTCAATCATTTACAATTCAACTCATTGTCACCGGATTAAGGTATTTCACTTTTTTTTCGGTTTTAATTTTATTTTTTTTCGTTTCTCTCCTTGTGGTTGAGTACATGAAGAACCTTGCATTCTTTTACAAATTCAAGGACACATCTGTTTTTTTTTTTTTTTTGAGTAAATGATTTTTTTTCCAAATTCATAATATTAGGGAAGGAAGTCACCAATCTTTTCTCCAAAATTAAGGGAGAAAATTGATATATTTTTGCCAAAAAAAAAACCGTAATGGAGGGAAGTGATCAATGGTGAAACACATTTGTCGTCGCATTAAGGTATTTCACTTTTTTTTCGTTTTTATTTTATTCTTTTTTCGTTTCTCTCCCTGTGGTTGAGTACATAAAGAACTTTATATTTTTTTACAAATTCAAGAACACATCTGCTTTTTTTTTTTGAGTACATGATTTTTTTTCCAAATTCATAATATTAGGGAAGGAAGTCACCAATTTTTTCCCCAAAATTAAAGGAGAAAATCGATATATTTTTGCCAAAAAAAATGTGTAATGGAGGGAAGTGATCAATGGTGGAAAACACAAGGGGAGAGAGAGTGAAATTGTAGTGTATCCCTTATTTTAGTTATAGACTAGAAGTGACATTATGGACCTCAACATTGTTAAACTTAGCAACCTCTTAAATGGATAATCAAAAGCTGATGTGTCAGCTTTTGGTTATCTATTTTTGATTATGCCACTGTAGATGGCCTAATACTTTAAAATTAACAGAAAATAACCAAAAATTTGAGAAAATCTCAAAAAGGTTTGGGCAAAGAAATATCTCTCTTCTCCTCCTCCTCCTCTCTCTCTCTCTCTCTCTCTCTCTGCATCATTATATTACCTTCGGTCTCACAATCATCATTAACTGCCACTTGAGTTTGCACGCTTTGCCTCACCCAAAATCAACACCATCCATGTCCCATGCCCCATGAGTCCATGGTCTCCCCTCGCATCACCCCTACGTCACCTCCACCTCATCGGTAACCCCCTTCCCCGCCCCACGATCGTAGATCAACGGTCGCGATGGTTCTTCTATGTATGCATGAGGGCATGTGCATGTGATTATGTTGAGATGTGAAAAAATAGTAATTAATTGGAAAGATTAGCAGTAGTAAAAGTTAAGAAAATGCTTTTTTAACGAAAGTTGCTTACTTTAGAGCCACAGAATTTGCGGGGCTGTGCCACGACATGGGGACCCAATGCCGGAAGACTTCCGCTTTTGCCGGTGACTTTTTTAACATCACCGTGGTTAAAGATTTATACTTAAATATGCCTAACCCTGGTTACAAGCTTTGATTGGGTTGGGTTTTTCCAATCCGGTTGTTCGTAGGATTGCATAAGAGCTGGCATCGCGTCGCGTTCGTTTCGTATCATCTTGTGTTTCTATCAGAGTCCTTTCAACTCTAAGCCAATTTTTTTAGTTTTTTGTGTTTTCATGTTGTGTCATATTCGTGTTTCTTATCAGAAATAGCCGATTCTAATTTGCTAACTTCGTATCCGGTTCGTGCCGTGTTATCGTGTCTTTTTAAAAATTCCAACCCCGCGTTGCGTCGTGTTGTCTTTAATTTCTGTCAGAATTCTCGCAACCCTAACCTGACTTGTTTAATTTTTCGTGTTATCGTGGCGTGGCGTATTCTGTATCAAAAATTGTTTACCCTAATTCGCTAACTTTGTGTCAAGTTCATATTGGGTTGGAAATTCTCACCCTAGTTTTGCGGTACTCCCCATTGTTACACTTTGGGAAACTATTTTTTTTCTTTCCCTCCGTTTTACTATAAAATTTTAGTTTGTTACAGAAAGTTGTCTAAAGTTTTAGATAAAAAATTTATTTCGTAATTTCCTACATATTGGAGGCCACGCAATTAGAACACATCCATCTTTAAAAAAAAAATAATTAGGATCATTTTTAGTCCAAAATTTGGATTGAGCAGTCCAATTTCGGCCATTTTGGATCCCTTCCTGGGTCCTACATAAATTATCCAACTGTTTACACGTTAGAAACAAAATGCATTATACCATAAAAATATTTTTAAAATTATGCACGACGGTATGATTTTATTAAAAAATTACAAGACTTTCGTTGTAGTGAACTAAAATTTGGGAAAGTTAGTGTTCCAGTTTTTAAAAAAAAGAATTTTTAGAAAAGGAAGGTAATTTCAAGCTCAAAAATCATATGTTTACGCAAATAATTTTTTTATCAATATAGATCTTGTTTGTAGATCTCATTGAGATCTTTTAAACAATGCAAAAAAAATTAGAAAATTATTTTTCATTTTCGAAATTACATTTTTTTTGAAAAAAAATGTTTAAAAAGAAAGCGAAACGGCAGAGGAATAGCCGACCCTATTTCTCTATCCCTCTCTCTCAATCCTAACCACCACAACTCCTCTTCTCCCTTTCCCTCCCCCCGTGGGTTTCATACCCGTGTGCAGCGGCGGGAGGGAAAGGGCATAGTACTATTCCGACTCCATTTTTTTGTTTTTTTCCTTTTTTTCTTTCTTCTCTTCAGATTAATAACTTGTCGTCTGATCTGTGAGAGTTTTGTCTCTCGTTTTACAAGAGTTAGTTTCTTCTTGGGTCGAATTTTTTCTATAGATTGGGTTCTCTCAATCGTGGTTGCTTCACAACAATATATGTGCTTTAATGTTCTATCCCTACACGATGTCTTTGGCGAGACAACTCGTGGCAGCTTGGCAGATCTGTAGTTCTTGGGAATTCCTTGGTGTGCTCATCCTTGGTTGGAGTGCATCTGATCATGTGGGTATTTGGTGTCTTTTATCCTTAACTTTGCATTTTTTCTCGTTTAAGACTCCTAATTATATATTAGGCAATTTAAAAGTATCGTTGTTGCGTCAGGTCATACATGAGTTAGGATAAAAGACATTAATTGCCTTGTGATTTACTCATTTGTATTTGTTAGTCGATTAGTTTGGTTTTGTCCAAATTCTTTGTAATGATCTTCGTTTTGTAAGTGCCGCTGGACGTTCAATACAATCTTCTCACTTTTGGAAAAAAAAAAAAAAAAAAGAACTAAAATTTGTGATGGAGGGTATAATACTGTGGATAAATACATGAATATTGCGTTTGGTAACACAAGAAAAAAGGAGAAAAGGTAAATAAAAAAAAGCCTTAAGTTGAAAAAATTGTTAGCCACAAATTAAATATGAATAATTTTTTGGGGTGAAGCTAAGAAAAAGATAGAAAAAAATACAAGTTCCAATGCACTTTTCACACGTTTTAGTATATTACTTTTTAAATCTTAACGACAAGGGGACTAGTTTTAGCATTTCCATTTTTGTTTACAATATTGTTTCATCGTTCCTTTTGTTTTAGATATGGTCTAAACTCTTACGTTGTGGATTTCTCTAGCTTGTAAAGAAGGGTTGATAACGGCAAAATTCCTACAAAAATAATAGTAAACTAAAAACAGGTCTCCGCACAGGCCTCAATTTGAATGTCTGAAAATTCCAGATATATCTTTTGTATTTTGCGAACAAAATTGTTTAAGATGATTAAAATACTAATGATTTTTGGCCTTTTGGAAACAAATTTTTTAGGTGTCGTAGTTGTTTTTAAATGACTTTCTAACTAAAACTAAAAGAATTGAGAAGGAAATTTTTTTTTGCACCCCACTTATTTATAAATAAACACACTTCAAAATTGTCGTTTTCAGGGTGCATTGAAAATTATAACGTGTGTGATTTTAAGCGTAGCAATCAAATTGTGTAGTGCATTAATGGAATAAGGAGTACCAAAATAAAAACCGAAGTTATGGATAGATAAAAAACGGCGAAGATGATTAGGAATGGCAACGGGACGGGTTTTGCACTCGACCTGAATTTTGGCCCCAACGTCTTGAATCCTGACAGGTAATGTATGGTTACTCCCACCCACCCCAATTCAGCTACCGAGTTTATCCGACCTGCTCTTTTTTTATTTTGTTACATACGAAGAAAATATGTTCTAAACTCTAAAAAATGAGCACAAATAACATAAGTTCACAAAATAACTATTAAACGTAATCAAAATCTACCATCTAAAAGGAAAAGCAAAATGGAAGAAATGATTAATACTCCTCCTATGTGATATTTTAGTTGTTTGGGTAAATTTACAAAACTTCGCATTTGCTTGGTTCTCCTGTCATAAATATTTTTTTCAATATTTTTGACGATTTCATCATCTGTGTTTTTTCGTCTTTAGTGTTTTTTTTAATCATATTTTCAACTTATTTATTTTACTTTTTTTATGTGCATAATGTACCTCTATTTAAAAAGTAAAAGAGTTTGTTAAAATATTAAAAAAATTAACTAAAGATGAAAAAATACACAAACCTATAAAAATAATTTTTTTAATAAACTATTTTTGGGACGGGTATCGGGGCGAGATAATTCCTACCCAAACCTGATCCGACCAGAATGAAACCTAATTGGGTTTTTTAAATTCTTCCCCGACCCCAACTCAATAGCCGCAACATATACTCAAAAGTACTATCAAAAACCCTCCCGGGGCGGGTTGAATTGCTAAAGTTTAGTAGTATTTTTAAGGCCTCATTTGGCTTTAAAAGTGGAACAATTACTTTTTTTTGTCTTTATTTAAAAAAAATTGCATTTATTAGTTTTGCATCAAACTTTTGTGACTTATTGATTCATCTCGGCGAGAGGAATCTGAAAAGTAAAAAATTTTGATCGAACTCATAATTTTTTTCAAAAAGATAAGAATTAGTAAAAAAAGCTACCTTATTTACTTATTTTTGTCTTTATTCAAAAAATTATGAGTTTCGATCAAATTTTTTTATTTTTCTGATTCCTCTCGTCGAAATGAATCAATAAGTTACAAAAATTTGACACATAACAAATAAATACAAAAAAAATTAAATAAAAATAAAAAAATAAGTCATTCAATTTTTTAATCTAAATTCTCTCCCGAGTATTTTCTTAATCAAGATATAGCCAAACAAAGCATTAACGAAGCAAGCAGAAAGCGCTTGAGAGTGACGGTTCCGAGGCCGGGCCGTTTGACAGATAAGCGTCCGAGACTCGGGCACAGTTTTCCTTGGTCTGCCATCGGCCAATGGAAGTCTGACACGCTATCTGCTTTGGAATCTTTTCGGCGACAGACATAATGGCACGTGGCAAGCCTGACAAACATAGAGCCTATACGTACAATTTTTTTGAAAGGGCCTATACGTACAATGTGTACATACAATTTATGAACGTCAATGGCTCGTACGCTGGTGGCCCACGGACTGTGGGTTGCTAATGCACTATACCGTGTAATGCAGTCGATACGGCCGTTCATTTCGACACGAATGCCTCAAATTTATTTTGAACTTCTACAAATTTAATTGTTAACTGTTCGGATGAAAATTCGAATCGTTCATTACCAAAATGGACCGTTATATCTGCCACACGAACTACACGATGTAATACGGAGGGTGCACTACCGTACAGCTCCCGGATTCGGTGGCCCACCACCCTAACCCCTACCCGTATCTGAAAGCTCACGTGGGAGAGGTATGTACCGTTTCTAAGCTATGGTTTTTGTTTGGTTTGCTACTACCCTGCCCTCAAGATCACCAAATTCAGATATGGTAAGGCCCATTGGCCTAATTTTTTGGCGAATTTTAGCTTGGTTTTTTGGTAATTTCTCTAAGCTCGTATAATTAACATTTAGGTCAAATTTATAGATCGCATCGTCTGCGTAAATTGAATTTTTTTAGTATTTTCTTTGAATTATATGATTTTGTTTTCAATTTTGTTGTCTATCTTTATACTCTTTATTTATATATTCTTTTCATCAACACGAACGAGTAGATGTAAAAAATTGATCCAAATCTAGTAAATTAAAAATAAAAAGACCGTGCCAAAAAGTTAGGACAAAGGGGGACCAAAATTAAATTACCATTTGCATTTTTATTTTATGCATTAAAATACAACTTATTTACAAAGATTTCAAAATTTTATTACATTAATTGAAAAAAAAAACACATTTTTGAAGAGTTCTATGAATAAACGATTAAAATCATGGTTGTGGACTTGGACTAAATCCATTAAATGAAGTTTTGGATGGATTGAGAGGAGTTGATCCATAATGAGCTACGACCATATGGGACTATCATAGGTAGCTTAATACGTAAACTCACATTGTATAATAGAATTGCAACTCACAGTATTTAACTTGTTGGTCTCGATTGAGAAATATCTTAATAGTAGCTTAGAAGAAATGTGATAAATCTTAATCAACAATGATGAAATCCGACATAGATGATCTAATAGATTGACACAATTATGATATACAAATAAGACGAAGACCGACGTTGATGGAGAAAACAGACAACGCTAATACAAAAATAAAATTAAAGTAAACAAGAGCTATTGGGCGAATTTGATGGAGTCAAGTAAAGATGGTAATAACTAAGGGGATGTTGGGAGCCTACTTTTTAGCTTTTCATTTTTAGCTTTTTGACTTTTTGGTTTTTTGGATTATGGTCAGAATGTATTTTGGGTATGGTAGAGTGTTTGGTGGATTTGTGCAGAATGTATTTTAAAATTGTAGTAGTATTTGGTAGATGATGATTGAAAATGAATTGTGGGTTGCATTTTTACCATATTACCCTTTGTCTTTATTATTTTCTTATAACAGGTGTAATGCCACTTGCGTTTTTTAATTTATTATTCAATATTATTGAAGCTTGCTCTCTCTCTCTCTCTCTCTCACTCTCACTGGGTATCCACGTTGCCACCTGGTGATGTGGTGAACAGATGGAAAAAGTGGATAAGAGGAGGGAGGGGCAAAATTGGTAAAATGAAGGGAGGAATGTGGGTATTTTGATAATTGTGACAAAATGGGAAAAGCCAAAATGTGAAAAACTCCTCAAACCCAGATTCTCGATTTTTGCTTCTAAACTCAAAAACCAAAAATCTATTCTCCCATAATCCATTCTCATAATGAGTTGCCAAACACTCAAAATGAGAAAATGAGAATCCAAAAATGCAAAAATTGAGTTGCCAAACACCCCCTAAGAATAGTGACGATTTGTACATGCGGAGATCTTATATGTTAGCGAATTTGTGTACTTATATATAAAATTTTATTGTTATAGAAATAATTAGTGGCCCTCGAAGATGTTTTGAATAAATACACACAAAAAATGAAAAAAAAATACCTCTCTTTAATTTACTCTCTCTCCGTCATTATTAATGTTATTACATAAGATTGGAATATTAAATAATATTACTCCCTCCCTCATTAGTAAATAATAATACATGAGATTGTAAGGACAAATTCGATTTAATCTATAACTATGTCGTTGATTTATTAATTTAAAAATGATTGGAGTTTAGCACGAGCAGACTGACATAGTGACATTTATCTCCTTATATTTTTCCCTTGTACAAACAGAAAACCCATAGGGACCGACGGGTTCGGCACCGAAATCGTACCGAAGGCGGCGCCGGGCCGTCTCCGATCACCGGACAACCGATCCGAGTCATCTAAAAATTCTATAAAAAAAAATGAGGGGGCTTATGCGGGAATCAACGGCATCCGATATGTGTAGGTTGGTTGATCCAAACACTCTATTTTCGTATATATATGTATATATGAAAAAAATGGGATGTTTGGATCGAGCATCTAAACAAGTCGGATGCTATTGATTTTCACGTGAGCCCACTTGAATTTTTTAAAAAATTTTTTTTGGACGGCTCGGATCGGCCGTTCGGTGGCTGGAGATGGCCCGGCGTGGCCGTTGGTACGATTTCGGTGCCAGACCCGTCGGTCCCTGTAGCAGCACTCTTTGTACAAAACTCTTTTCAAATTCTTGATCGAAATTGCACACGTACCATTTTACTTCAAGAATTTTTCTTCAATAGCACGTGTTTTACTTCTAGCTTCATATGTAAAGTTACCTTATACTCACAATAGGATTGTGACTCATAATATTTAACTTGAGGGTGATGACTTAATAGCTTATAAGAAAGTTGTGATAAATCTCCATCAGCAGTAATGAAAATCCGACATTGATGACCTAGTAGATTGACACAACTGAGATATACAAATTAGGATGAAGACCGACGCTGATGGATGAAACAGACAACGCTAATAAAAAATAAACTTAAAGTACGTATACGAAACGCTACCGACCAAATTTGCTGGAGTCCACTAAAGATGGTAGTACTTAAGAATATTGTGACGATTTGTACATGTGGAGATCTAATAAGTTAACAAAGTTGTGGAATTATACTAAAAAATTGTATAGTTATAGATAGAAACAATAAAGTGGCCCTCAGAGGTGTTGTGAATACTTACGAAAAGAAATGGAAAAAAAAAAATTCTTTAATTTACCCTCTCCGTCATTATTAATCAATAATATTAACTTTCTTTATGGGTTATTAATCCGTTGTGGTAGCTAGGTCGGAATGCCAACACTGTCATTATACGACAGCTCGGTGAGAGAGAGATCGTGTCGACCGGTTATGTACTCATTTGATTTGAATTTAAGGTGGTCGATCTTCTACATAATTCCATTGAATAAACATGAAATTTACGGCTACTTTGCAGTACGTGAATAGAGTGAAACTCATGTCTGGATATTAGACGCAAGTTTTTCTCTTTTGCTTGTGATTTGTTTTATTTTTCGCTTAGCGGATGCATCATAGCGGTAAGAAAAAAAAAACCATGAAATCTATATGTACGTACTGGAAGAGGAATTTACGTTGAACCCACAAACAAAAAAGGAAATGGAATTGGAAGGTCATGATACTCCAAACTCGAAAGAAAGTTTTACTGTAGTAGTAGAATTGACAGATTTCCAAATCAAGACCTGAGAAAAACCATGCCTGCCACGCGCAAGCATTAAAGCAGAGAAAAAATCATCAACTTTGTGTAAGATTAATGATGACATATTTGAAGAAGAAAACCATTTGCTTAGTTAGCTGGCTGGCAATTTGGGTTTCTCTTTTTTCTACCTCTGTACATCAGATCAGATCAGATCAGGTCAGATTGGATAGGAGTAATTATAAGGGGACAGGGGTGGCACAGTAGCAGGCAATGGAACACTATGAATTATTATAGGACTCAGAACCAGACTGTTTTCTCTGCATAACTCTCTCTCTCTCTCTCGATCGACTTTATTTACAGAGCTGTTGTAAATTGGGTTATTTATGAAGTCGTCCGATCTTATTCGTCCGTCTCTGTAATTAATGGTGTGAATTTTAAAATTTTTTTTTTCGGAAAAGAGTTAACCCCGCAAACTTTTTCCTAGACAAATTTTTTTAAAATTCAGACTGTCCAAAAAACTTTTCGACACGCTCGATTGGCTCCGTAAAACCTTATTCGCGGAACCCTCCGTGAATAATACTCTCTCTTCTCTTTTCCTTTACCTCAAGGGGATATTGGGTACATAATTGTCTAACTTTTTTTCCTTCACAAAATTCAATCAAAATTTAAGATTCTGTATTCTGAATGAAAAAATGTAAAGATTAGATAAAATACTTACGATTATTTGATTGAGTTAATTTTTTTTAACTAAACCACTCAAAAGTAATTCTTAAAATTATTGAACGGATTGAATCATTTGTGTGGGTTTCGAGAGTGAGTCCCGCACACCCGTAGTATTTTTCGGTCTAGAACTAACGCAAACGAAGAGAGAGAAAGGGTAGAGACTAGGCCCCAAAGCTAAAAAAATTAGTAATGAGTTGCTTGTGAATAGGGCTTTGCTAGAGTTACCGAAGTACAAGAGCTAGAGCAATTCTACTGAGGTGTTTACCGAATCTGGTGCATGGTAACTTTCATGTTTTGCATAGCTAAAGTAACTTAAAATGGAATTGCATGTGTACCGAGATTGGTGTACATGTTCTTGTAACGTCGAAACTAGGACCGATAAACGAATCGAATAGTTCAAAATATGTTCAACGCGTTAAAGACTCGTTTGAAATCGATTTAAATATTGAATAACATAATTGAAACGCTTTTCGTAAGCTCGTATAATATTGTCAAGACAACTCGAATTACACATTACCTCAGTCAATACTTGCCATTCTCACAACTAGGGCCTTTATTATTATTTTTTGTCGGCAACAAGATTATATTATTAGAAACTTGATAATGGTACATCAAAGAAAAAGAAAACCTAAACCATGATATTAATATATGGAATAGGAAAAAGAAAAAAGACTTCCAATAGAGTATTGGAATTTGGAAGAGAAGAGGCAAAAGCTATCCTAAACCAAAAAATAAACCAACCATCATAGCTAGAACACCCTCCAAGCAGCACAAGCAGAGATTATTGCTACATCCTAAAGCATCACCAGAGTAGTAAGACAATAGGAGCACAAATTCAAACAAAACATTGATCCACCTTGAGCTCTTGCTTTCACTTCAATAAGCAACAAATTTAGGACATTTTCAGCACTTTTCTTCTAGAAATGCAGACCCCGACATCTCTTAGCCCTCCCAAAGATAGGAGTTGAAAAGAGAGAAACATAGCAATCACCTTTAGAATAGAGCATGACACCTCAAGAAACTAGAGATGACTTCCCGTAACAGGAGGAAATAGGAAACCTCTTAGCCACCATAACAGAAAGATCATCACCTCTTAGACACCATAACAGAAAGATAATCTCCCAGAATGGAAACAAGAAGCACACCAACAGATAATTAGAAAACAGCACCAACAATTTGAAATCATAATTGAAACATCCTGAGATTTTGGATTGACCACCTGACCTCATAGCCCTCCCAAAGGGGGAGTTGATATGAGGATGACAAACATAAGTGAAAACAGCAGCAGCATAAACATAACAAACTGAATCACCTTGATTCAGCACTTTCCAATTGGATTAACAATCCCCGATCTCTCTTAGCCCTCCCAAAGCTAGGAGTTGAAAAGAGAGAAATCATAGCAGATCCTTCATAGAGCTACACCAACTTAATAGAAACATAGTCTCTACAAATAAAACATAGCAGCAAGCACAGAATTGGGAAAAACATAGACAGTTCCAATAAAAAACTCTTGACCTCGTAGCCTCCCATAGAAGGAGTTGATCGATATAAGGATGAAAACCACAATGAAACAGAACATCATCATCAGCAGTAGGCAGGTATCACCATTCTAGCATTATGAAAGAGATTGCAGTATAAACTCAAATCAGTGTAAAAGCTAGATTAATCCACTGATGTTGAGAAAACCTCTTAGCCCTCCAAAGAATGGAGTTGATAAGAGCATGGATAAGGTAAAAGCACTCTTATCCCTCCACAGTTGGAGATGAAAAGAGCAGACACCAAAGATAAGAGCACGGATAAGGTAAAGATACTCTTTGCCCTCCCCAGTTGCAAATAAAAAGAGTAAACACCCAAGACAGAAGTAGACCAATGACCCACAAAGAGCAAAAAGACCAGGACTTAGACCAATGATACGCCTCCAAAGAAAAAACCTAAGACCCAACAGACTCAAAACCCACCTGGACTAAGGACAAAGAAAACCCAAAGAGACCCAGAAAAGGATTGACAAAAGAAACCACCTAGACTAAAGCCAGACTAGAGACTCACCCAGAAGGGAAAAAAAACACAGATCACAACCCACCGAAACCAAATACAATAAACAGAGACAAAAAGAAAAACGAAAAAAGGGAAAAAAGAGACCCAAAGAAGAAAAAACTAGGGGAAAAACAAACCAGAAAGACACCCTAAGACAGAAAACTAGAAAACTTAAATTTTAACCAATCTGATTCCATCCAAACACCTTTTGAAATCGTCCACAGAGTAATCTTTGACATCATATATCCTTTTCACCTAGATAGCCATCCTTGTCTGTACTAAATCAATGGTCTCCTTTAGACCCCACACTTTGTTTCTGAACACAACTTCATTTATGCATGTCCATAAGGTCCAGAGCACTGCATAAAAGCTTGCCAACCAGCATATCCTCTCCAAATTTCTGAAGGAGGTTTGATCCTAGAGCTGAAACAGGGATTTGAGGTTTTGGGGGCTAACCCATTGAAATTTCTACCAGTCCATTATTCTTGATCATACTTGCCATGAAAATTGACAATGTAAAAGTAAGTGGGATGGTGTTTCACTAGCAGAATTGCAAAATGGACCCAAATCTGAACCCTCATTAAGAATCCGTCTCCTCACTAAATCTGATTTTGAAGCAATGCAATCTTGAACAACCATTCAAGAGAAAAGCTCAACTTTAATTTTGGAGGACATATATTCTTCCAGATCGATGACAATACTTTGTCTTCCAAAAATGTTTGACCTTCCCATTTTAAATAAGCTGACTTCACAGTGAAAGTCAAATCATTACTCCAAGCCCATTGAAGAGAATCATCAACTGAGTCTTGAAGTTGCACTACACTTTAGGAGCTGCTTCAGCGTTTCATGTTGATTCTCTTCCCAGTCACGTAATCTCCTGCTAAATAGTAAATTCTATTGACTTGGATTTTGGTTGCACACCACATCAGCGATGATTGCTTTCTTTTGAAGAGAGATACTATAAAGTCTTGGGAAGACAGCTTCAAGAGTTTCATCACCTAACCAATTGTGTTTCCAGAACTTGATCTTATTTCCTGAGTTGACCTTGAAAACAAAGTCATGAATTATGCATTCTTCGATATCTGCACCAATGCTTCCCACTGAACACAAGTTTTTCCAAATTGTTGAAGGTCTACCTCTGCTAGGCATCTGTGGTAACCAAGTGTTCTCATCCAGGTTATACTTCCCTGATACCACTTTGACCCAGAGAGCCTCTAGGGTTTTAGTGGGATATATAAATTGACCTCTAAAAATTAAAATGTCGCTTGGGGCGTTAGTTTATATTTTGTATCTCATTCATGGTAGAATATGGATTGTTATGTTTATTTAAGCAAATGGTGGCTCCAGAAGTATTTGTTAGAGTGGTTATTGACAGTGACTTCCACACGCTTAGGTTTTTAAAATTGCACTTGAAAGCTTGTCATTTTTTGAAAGAGAGAAACTATTTGCGTGAATAGTGGTTTATGGAGGTAACTCGCGCCCGGTCAAAGTGTATTGGACGGTCCGAATTTTAAAGAAACTTAAAATTCGGACTATTCTTTTCTTCGGAAAAGTTTCATTAAAATTCGGACCGTTCTCTTCTTCGGAAAAATTTCATTAAAATTCGTTTCGGAAAAGTTTCATTAAAATTTGGACCGTCCAATGCCGAAACGGACGGTTGAGATCAAGCGGCTCCGTTAATTACCTCTTTTTAGTGGCTCTATGAACAAGCCATACCCATTTTGAAATCGTTGCATAATTAAGCATTATAACTGCCATCAAAACATATCTTATACACTACCAAGCATCATTCCAATATTGATCTTCCAGTCAGTAGCTAGCTCCATATCAGTGGTAAGTGAATTATATATAATGAGAGATGGGCTGTAAAATAAATAAAATGGAAAGTTACATTAGTGTTTGGAATGCTGAAGTGGGTTCAAATGTCAAATATTTTTTTTCCTAAACTTTGATAACATGACATTAGATTAGACTGTTCATGTTCTTCAAGATTGCCAATTAGTCAAATATTACACGTTAACTTGCAGTGAAAACTAATATATATGGGGCGTTTGATAACCTTTTTGTTTTCAGTTTTTGGTTTTTGGTTTTTACTTTTTGAAAACTAATGAAGAAAACTTGTTTGGTAACAAGTTCTACTTTTTGGTTTTTCATAAACTTTTTTAGAGTTTTTGTAAACTATAAAAACTAAAAAATGTGTTTTTTTTGAAAAACACAAATATTACCAAACATGTTTCTTGTTTTTGTTTTAATGAAAACATAAAAACCCGTTTCTTTTTTGAAAGGCAACGTAAACCTGTTTCTCCTTCTACTTTCTTGATAACAAAAAACTGAAAAGGTTATCAAACGCACTCTATTAGAAACTAATAATGATCAACGTAAACCTGTCTAGTACTGCTCTTTCTGCCCGGCAAGGACTCTATTAGAAGTAAGCTTTCCTAACAAACCTTGGACTAATGTATGGTTCTTTATGCCATAATATTTTTGCAGAAACTTCACCAACAGTACTTGTTCTCTTTGAAATTTGAATTAATGTTCTTTCTCTAGAGCTGTGTGGAAATGATGTACGTATGGGGAAGAATTCTCAGTAACAGTAGCTCGATCTTCTAGTTTAACAGATGTTAGTGGTCGGTTTATTCGATCAACGTGTAAAAGGCGAGGGCTTCAGGTGTAGTGAGACTCTCATGAAAGGTGCTTTGGCTGCTACTGTCTATTCCATTTGGAGAGAGAGAGAGAGAGAGAGAGAGAGAGAGAGAGAGAGAGAGAGAGAGAGAGATCAAAGCGTGTTTCGAAAGAAGGCTTTGTTAGCTTGTCCAGATTGTTTAGTTGACTGCTAGTGCTATTAGATTTGTGCTCTTTGTGGGGGTTAAAGGCATCTCAGGACAATAGAAAGCTTGTGTGCGAGTTGGGTTTTCTTTTCATTTTTTTTTTAGGGGTTGGTTTATGAGGCTTATTAGGTCCCGTTCCGCTAATGTTCTTATTTTTTAAGTACTTATTTTTTATTTTACGAGACATGTCATTCTTTCACAATACATCACCTTTAATTCAATAAATAAGTTCTTATTTTTCTTGTTTTGTTTTTTGATAAGCCGGGAGTGGTTTTGTGGGGAGGATTTACGGGGCTATTTCTCTATATAGTTTTGTCCTTGGCTTGACCTATAAGAGTACAAGAAAAAAAAAGTTGTACTTCAAATTCGCATTTTTGTCAACGAATCTTCATGATTTTACGTCGATCATTATCAAAAAGTTATTTTTCTCGTCATTGGAATTTTTTTTGTATCGTGTAAGCCATAATATACTAATTCGGTACAAGATAAAACTCTAGCTCCGCCCTTGGTGAGAGTGGTAGAGTTATCAGTTCAAACTGGCAAGACTGTCCAGTTCGTTAAGTCCAAAAAATAAATCGTCATAATGAAGGAATGGAAGATGCTGCCAAGCATCTTCCTATAGAGCAGTGCAGAGCGGCCAATCCAGCCACTCTTTTTGGCAATCGACGGCTCGGATCTTAATCGAGCAATGGAAGGTTCAGATTTGTATGCGCTCAGATTCGATCCGATCTGTCCGTGTCGAGATGAAGGGCTAGATCGGTTGCTGGAGCTGCTCGGCAGCATCTCGGGTCCCATGTGAAAGCCCAATTGGGGAACAAAAGTGCTGAGCGTGATGGGCTGGGTGTTAGCCCTAAATTTGATTGGATGAATAGAAATGTAAAGCCAACGTATGTTGTTGGGCTGGATGCCTTGTAATTCAACCCAATCAGAGTCTCCAAAAACAGGACTCTAGTGGGACCTTCTTCTGGGCCCATTTAAATATTTGGCCCAGTCTCTATTCGTATGGAGTCCTGGCCCAGAAATGTGTTCTCTGTCTTTATTCTATGGGAAAATGACGGCCAATGACGTGTTTTGATAATTAATACCCGTCAAAGACATTTTCAGCATTAAAAAATATTCTTAGTTTGTTCTTGGCGGGTATTAATTATCCAAACACATCATGGGCCGTCATTTTGCATTTAATGCTGATAGAATATCTATCAGCAGGCCCACTACAAAAAATGGTCTTTACTCCTTTTGATTTTTAAAGAGAGAGACAATATTTGCTTGGACGAATAATTTTGTGTTTAATGCTGATAGTATTATTTTCATCTCATTAGGTAAACCTATAACATTTAATGCTTGATTTCCTAGACCCTTTTTAGTTCTTCAATATTATCCGAACCATTCATAAATTTCAAACTATTTTTTCGAATGGCCCGGTGAAAAATCAGCTAAAGCGGATAACTGCAACTGCTTGATCCAATGTACCAATTTTCAAAAGTTTGGAAAAATTTGCATGGGACCTGTAAATGGGCCCTGCGCGTCGATCTGTGCACCATCGATACATAAGCGTTGGTACATAGACGAGTTCCCTGGGTTCCCCGAATGAATTAAAATCAGATTATTAATACCATATTGCCATCCACCCACCCAGGGTACGTAGTCCATATTTCACTCATATCATGGATGTTTGATTCGGGTAAAAAGAAATTAACAATTAAAATGTTAAGATATTGGCATGGGAGTTTAGGGGTTTGCTCATACCTAAAATCTCAGGTTGAATTCTCCTTACTAGTAACTCTTCGGGCCATCTCTCTCCATGCGTAAGCGAGCGTGTGAAAATGCTATGAGAAGGACAGTACGAATTAACCCGCAGTGTGCGAAGGTGACCCGAAACACTCTAGCTAAGTCATGGACTCATGGGAAAACTTTCATTTCATATTAGTTTATACATATAAATATGCCGTGATGGATTTTACTAGGTAGCAAGGGGTCCCCATGGGATAAGGTTTTCCTTGAAATGTAGGATAAGATCAATGGCGGAAGCAACCAAGAAAGTACCAAATAGGAAGTGGTTATAATCGACACTCGTTTGAGTTAAGATTAAAGGGAGCAGTCGCTTTGCTTTTGCCATGTTAGAATAAATGGATATAATAAATAATATCGTGATATTAAGATTGAAATGTGATTGTAATTAAGATGATTTTTTTCCATAGTAAATTTGGTATGATTTTCTTCCTTAATTAGGCTCCTTTTTTTTTATAAATAAAGGAGCTTATTGTATATTTATATAGTGTTATCGAATTCAATAAAACATTTCTTTTGCCAGGCTATTTAACATGCCATATCCTTCCTTGGAAGTTAGCTAGTCTTTTTTCTGTGGATAACGACTTGAACAATACCTGCAAGCGTGAGTCTCATTTGTCTTAGAAAAAGATTCCTCGTTTTTTTCTTTGGACGATTCTTTTTGTCTTTTGTGAATATTTTTGAGTAATTTTATTTTACGCTTTTTAATTGATCTCCATAAGTGAAACCAAAAAAGTAGGAGTAAAATATTTTTGATCATTTTTTGTTTTAAGAAAAGAATGCGCAAGCTGATTTTTATGGAAGCAGATCCCGTCAAGTATCCTAGGGTCCAGTCTGGTCCAGTTTAGGGCCCTTTGTGGGCACTTCCCGGGACCACATCAACGATGCGAGCCATTCACTTTTTAGAGCTCGTCGAGAACATTAAACATGTCAAAAATCACTCTGATCCGATATCATTTCGAAATGCAATAAGCTTCATTTAATTGTATTACATGGGTTGCAATTAATTCAGTGGTGCACTTTTTTTTTTTTACACAAAATTAATGCATTTCAAAATCATATCAAATGATATCAGATCGAATTGATTTTCGACTCACTTAATGTTCTCAATGAGCTCAAAAAAATAAACGGCTCCAAATGTTATTGTGGGCCTACAAAAGCCCCACAAAAGATCCAAAACTGGACTGAAGTGGACCCTAGGATACTAGAGATTTTATTATATATAACTCTACTGAATATGAGGTTAACGCTTTGAGTGCCATCAAAGGTGTACTAGAAGACAGTTGTTGATCTTTCACTTCGGCCTCGTGGCTAGCGGTTGCTAATCCAATGTTTATGATTGATGTGACTTGACATCGTTATTAGAGAAGGAGAAAGGATATCCACACAGATTCAAAATCTGTATCAGCAAGTACATAGTATTTGATTTGGATCTATTTTCGGTCCTAAAAAAATAATTCAAAGCTTCTCATTTTGTTTAAAATGTTGGCTTTGTTCGGTTCACCGTTTAGTTTTAGTTTTAGTTTTGTTTTCAATCATTATTCTATTTCTTTTTCCAATCATTATCCTATTTTTTCAATTATTACTTTCTCATCTCTCTCTATTTCTCTCCAATCATTACCCCTATTTTCAATCATTACTCTATTTCTCTCTCCACCCATTACCAAAACTAAACTAAACTAAACTCCCAACCAAACACAACCGTTATGTTTAGGGTTTTCGTAAAAAATCAATTCAATTATATATCGATAAGGGCATTTATGATATATCTAATTTTAAATATACTTTTACCGTTATACTATTGAGCTGATTTTTTACAAGAATTCTAAACGTAATATTTTAAATAAAATAAGCGGTTCAGATCATTTTTTTGAAACTCAAAATGGGCCCAAATTGAATCTGTACTTAAAGGTACAGATTTTCAATATGTGTGAATAGCAAAGCTCAGGAGGAAGTGCACGCCCTACCAATTGGCAAATGGCAACCGTTTTAGTGTACTATTCCTCTCTTGCGTTACTGCCCGATAAGGTCTCCTCCTTTGGGGACCATGGAGAAATTCTTGTTTCCAAATTGCGTATCACGCGGTACCCTTCAATCATGACCGTCGATTGCATTTTTAGATAATCCGAATGTGCTCAAAGGATACCACTGGTAACCAATTTGCACCCAAGAATTTCTCAAGGACCATTTATGGCTTGGCCTTTTTCTTACTGGATTTTTTTTGCTCGGCCCTTTTCCTTACTGGTTGGTTGCTTATAGTGCTGAATTCCCATGTCATCGGACACCCTAGTTAGTTACCAATTAGCTCATCTCTTCTTCGGGCGCATTTGCTTCCAGGCCTCCATGTCGTTGTTTCATTATTTTACTGTCATTCTCTTCTTTTTGGCTTTTAATTTGCTACATATATCCTTATCATGCATTCACCCCTCACATATTTAAGTTCCAAAGGTAGTCAAGACCTAAGTTACATGATTTATGTGCGGGATGTGTAAGCGTGAGCACAAAAACGTCTTTAAAACATATTCCAAACTACTACTAAAATCCGTGAGAATTGAGCGGAAGTCCAAGGTCAGAACTAGCAACGTGGCGAAAGTAGGACGAGAGTCATGCATGAGGCTATTTCTATTTTCTACCACATAAGTTGAGTTCGAGCTTTATCTAGGTTCCCAGAACCGACCAACTGATAGCTAGGTTTGTTCTATCAATTTACAAAAATATGTGTCCACAAAACACACTCTCCCAAGATAAGCTACCTTTGGTGCCTACTGTTATGGTTTGACATTTTTTTTTGTACGTTTTTCCCCAAATTTATCCTCTAAATCTTCCAAAATCTCTCCTATTAATGGCCAAACTAACTGCTGATTAGAAGGTTTGACGGCAATGAGTTGAAATGACATATCCTTTTTAATACTTTCTCTAATTCTAAATGAGAGTCCAGGTTACTATTTCGGATACTTCAAAAAATTATTTATATCTTTTAATCTATAATGTTAAAATATCTAATATGGATCCTGTTTGTTAGATTTCAATTAGTTTTATTAGATAAAAATTTTAAAATCATGAAAAAATATTATAAATTGAAAGATATGAACAAAATAAAAAAAAAAACAGAAAAAAGTGAACTTGAACTTTAATTTAGAACTGAGGGAGTACGTGATTGTGTGCAAGATTATCCTTTTGTACGCATTCTCCCTAAATCTTTTGGAGGGCCTCTTCTCGCGCCCCCCCTGACACGCCCCCTCCCCCCGGCCCCACTCCCTTTCCACTTTTGCCCCTTTCTTTTCTGTTTTTTTTTTACTTTAACTGATTTTTTTTTGTTTTACTTTTAAAAGTAAATAATTATTGTTTTATTTTTTTTTACTTTTACTAATTTTTTTTATACTATTAAAAGACTTTAATTACTGTTTTAATTTTTTTTAATTTTTCCTAATTTTTTTGTTTACTTATAAAAAACTTTAATTACTGTTTTTTTTTTAAACTTTTACTATCTTTTTTTTGTTTTACTTTTAGTAGTTTTTTATTTTATTTTTAAAAGACTTCTTACTATAATTTTAATTAATAAATGAATAATTAAAATATAACTTATAGTACTAGGGCTGTCCATCGGTCGGTTTTGGTCGGATTCGGGTCGGGTTGGACCCGACCCGACTTTAGTCGGATTGGGTAAATGGCCACCCGAGCCCGACCGAAATTCTCATCGGGCTCCGACCGAAATTCACTCGGATTGAATTTGTCGGGTTCGGTCGGGTTGGTCGGGTTTGGTTGGAACCCAAACAGATCGCTGCAAAGAATCAAACACAAACAGATCGAAGCAGGGAGAGAGAGACCTTGTCCATTACAATCGATTACAGAGAGAAAGAGATGGGATTTGAACATTTTATTACAGATTACAGAGATAAAACAGAAATTCTTCACTGATTACAAACGAAATTGGTTACATAATATTCGAAAATCTACGAAATTACCTACGAAAGTACAAAGAAATGGGTTTCCACTTTCCTGGCTTCGTCGGTTTCAGAGGTCGAAGATCGTGAAGACTGAAGCCGGTGATGATGGAGATCGAGCTGCAACCGTCGGCGATGCAAAGAGAGATGGAGAGAGAGAGGGAGAGAGAGAGATGGGAGGGAGAGAGAGACGGGCGGGAGAGAGACAGGAGCGTGAGAGACGGGAGGCACTGGTTGTGCTTTCGCCTTTCAAGTTTAGGTGCAGGAGAATAGGAGGAGAAGGGACGGAGGAGAACAGCTGTTACAGCTGAGGCCCAGCTGTAGTTCTTTTTTTTTACCTTTTTATACTAAATTGTCGGTCGGGTCGGTCGGTTTAGAAAATAATCAGGTGTATCCGAGACCCGACCGACATCTGGAAAAATCTTCGATTTTGGACCCGAATCCGACCGATCCATCCGATCTGAACCGTCCGTTGGGTCTATTTTCGGGTCGGGTCGGGTCGGATGGTCGGGTGGGTCGGGTGTGTGGACAGCCCTAACTTATACTAACATAACTTGTACTAATGTTAATTAATCAAACCAAACATAACTTGTACTAATTTCATTGAAGAGTGAAAATACATGAAAATTCAATTTCTAATCAATGTTTCCACCAAATTCTGCTCCTGTCCCTCTTGGTCTTGTCTCCATTATTTCTTCCCACAAACTAATTCGTGTTGCATAACGAGCAGCCCATCTTTTAGCTTCGTCTGATGAATTGTTCCACCACCATATTGGATAGGGTGGTACAGGGTAATGAGGCTGCAAGAAAAGTTGCACAAAATGATTGTTCCCAACACGGGCAATAGCTATTTCAATGCGCTCTTGGGCTGGAACTGGAGGGGATCTCAATGGGAAGTGAGTAAAACAACCTGAAGGAAGCGCATCAAATGTATGCAGAACAAGGTTGTACGCCGAAGCGATGACAACTCCCATACTCATAGCATCCATCCAATACTCATTTGGTGCCGAATCTTCAAAGTAATTTAAAGACCGTATTAGGTAGTCTGCCCAACCTATTTCTGGATATAGCGCATTATATAGATCCATATTTTGTTCAATCTCATTAATGAGATCTCTTCGAACTTGAGCCCAACGATCTTCACCATACCCTATGTGAGCGGCTATCGCCCTAAATCCACAATGACCGTCACCTCGGACGTCATTAATGTGAGAAATGTAATGCTGATAAGCTCGAGGTAAATGCTGAATGTAGTCGATACGGATGGATGGAACTGAAAATTCATCACGGTTCGCTTGAGTTTTGCGAACTCCCTCGCCCCTCCCACGTCTCCCAGATTCGATCCTAGATGATGAAGTCGATATTTCTGTAAAGGAAGGAATGCGTCGTCCACTTTGCTCCTCTCTACCAGTAGGTCGACCTCTATGAGCCGTGTTATAAGATGGGCCTCGAACTGTGCTCTGAGATGGATCCGTCATATCAATAATCCTGTCTATCATGTGCTCTCGGGTAGATTGATCCATCCCACATAATCTGTCTACAACTTCATATGTTCTGTCCGGTCGTTCTCCGTCATCATTCACAATGGGCGCACGCATGGACAACTTAGTCTAATGATCGTGGATACTCTGAATCGGAATTGGCATGGAGTACCAACGATAATATGCAAGATCATGTCTGCATGGCAATCCGTGCGTAATTTTTATTGTACAGTCGCACAACTGGAACTGGAGGTAGGATGCATCTTCAGCGCATTGTAGTTGAACATTGATGAGCTCCATTGCCTCTAATGAAATGCGAGTTCTTACTTGTTGAAAAAGTTCGTCATGTATTTGCCAATGGCGGGGGATGTTGATAGATCTTTGAAATGACCTCCGAATGTCCCCGAACTGATTTTTCAACATCTTGTCTATTTTTTTAAAAGCTTGTTGTAAGGATGACATAGTACCCCCCAAATATAGCTTCAGCCTCGCATGTGCGGGCTCTGCCCTGTAATATAATAATGAACTGTGTTTAAATACGAAAGTTACAGAAATATTCTTTACAGTAGTACAATAATGTACGTAATTGAAATAGTAAAGGTAACAATGCATAAAGTAACTATACCTCTGACTTGAATTGCTTCCGAGGTGCATACACGTATTTATCCATGCTGCCACAAACCTATCTTTGTACGGCATTAACCATGTATTGAAAAGGTATTGTAAGAGCTGCGGGTGTTGTTTATAGTCATCGCACATGGCATTCCACTTCTGATTGAAAGACGCTTCGGTCGTAGAATTAATAAGCGAATGCCATGACATGTTAAAGTCGTTAAACGACGGACCAAGGACCCCTCTGCAGTGCTTTATTATGCATTGGTTGATGTGCCAAATGCAAAGAATGTGACGTGCCGAGGGAAAACATGCTTCAATGGCGCTAAGAAGCGCCAAATCTCGATCTGTAACAAACACCGATGGCAACAATGCCCCCCTTCCAAGCATCCATTTATTTAAGGTACTCAGGGCCCAAGTCAAGTTCTCTATCCTCTCATTTGTAAGATGTGCAAACATGAGAGAGTAAGTGCACATTGTGGATGTGATACCTACAACCTCCAATAGTGGTAACCGGTACTCATTGGTCTTGTATGTGGCATCAATGACCAATACGGACGGAAAGTTCACAAATAAGTCTAGGCTTTGAGGATGAACCCAAACAATATCAGTGATTTCGTTGGTGTATGGATTTGTACGATATTCATGGAGGTATCTTTTATGTATTAGTTGATTCAAGACAAACTGGGTAGGATTTAAACCGTCTAGTTCTGCTATGTTATCCGTATATTTGAGGTTGTATATGCTTTGGGCACATGTAGTGTTTAACGGATTTTTTTTCTTTAAAACACTAAGAATTTCACGAGGTGCTGTGTTGTCCGCCATGTCGCACACAATTTCTTTCTCCTCTGGTGTTAACCTTGACGGGTACTCATGCCCATCAAAATATTCTGTTGTTTCATGGTTATGGATACCACATTCAACCCTTACACCCCACATGACACCCGCTGGAGGTATTGGTATACCTCGCAGCTCAAATGGGCACTCGCATTTTTTTGTCCCAGCATTCTTTTGCGAGGATTGCCCTTCAACTGCATTCCATGCCGATCTATACTTTCCACTTCTTTCACAACTAAGAATGCACTTTGGCAGCTTGCCACCAATTAAACTAGCAGATTTCTTAATAACAATAACAATACCATTGTCTTTACCGACTCTTCGCACCCAAGCTACCATGTTGTCTCTACTTTGAAAAATCTATAAGCAAGAAAAAAAGGATATGTATAAGTGCACCATGATCCAATCTAATATGCATAATTTCTGTACTTTTAAATTAAATAACTAATATGCATAAGAACAACAGTAATAACTAACCTGGTGAGTTGTGAATTCGGGTGTAAAGTCACGAAAATTATGGGAGACGGCCTCCCCACTAAGAACATCATTCTCAACGGACCAACTATCTGAAAATGACAAGTTGTAGTTATCCATAATCTTTTTCTATGTTTTACGAACAGTGTGGAAAAGGAGGGAGGAGCCGTGACAGAGGAAGGGAGAGAGAGATAGATGCTGGAAAGATAGTGATATTGGAGGGATAAGCAGGGAGATGGAGGTGATGGGAAGAAGATGGTGATTTTGGAAGGATAATACTGGATATATAAGGATAAGGGGTGATGGATGAATGGTTATAGTTAAAGATAAGAAGATAACAAAAAAATCTGAATGTGTGGTTGTAATTGAAGATAAAAAGAAAATCTAAATGAGTGGTTATAGTTGAAGATAAGAAGATAAAAGGAAATCTGAATAAGTGATTAGAAATAAATTAGATAAAAGATATAAATAAATACAAAATTAATAAATTCAATAACATAAAAGAATTATAAAATTTTAATAGGTAAAAAAATAAGAGTAAAATTTCAATAACATAAAGAAATTTACTCACGTATATATTATTAAATAATTTAAAAATCCATATAAAGAGTAAAAAAATAAGTGTTCCGATTTTTAATTCGTTTGAACCGGTGCGAAGATCTTCTTTTTCTTATCATTTCATCCTAAATGGGCGTAATTAATTTTTGACTCTAAGGCCTTTCAATAAGCACCCTAAGAGAGGCCTGAAACTAAATAATAAGCATTAGGGTACTTGTTGAAAGGTCTTCGAGCCAAAATTCATTATGATCATTGAAGACAAAATGATAAAAAAAACAAGATCTTTGCATTGATTCAACCGGATTGAAAATTGGAACACTTAAATAATATTAAATAAATAAAAATGAAAAAAGATATAAAAGTTATTATTGCTAGGGTATAATATTAAATAATTTAAAAATACATATAAAGAGTAAAAAAATAAGTGTTCCGATTTTTAATTCGTTTGAACCGGTGCGAAGATCTTATTTTTCTTATCATTTCATCCTAAATGGTCATAATTAATTTTTGGCTCTAAGGCCTTTCAATGAGCACCCTAAGAGAGACTTGAAACAAAATAATAAGTCTTAGGGTACTTGTTGAAAGGCCTTCAAGCCAAAAATTCATTATGATCATTGAAGACAAAATGATAAGAAAAACAAGATCTTTGCATCGATTCAACCGGATTGAAAATTGGAACACTTAAATAATATTAAATAAATAAAATTGAAAAAAGATATAAAAGTTATTAAGTAAATAAAAAAAAAAAATATGCCGTGGGTGTTTGAATTATTGGGGGGGTGGGGGGCATGGGGCATTTTGGTCTGGGGGGTGGGGTCAGGGGGGGCGGTGTCAGGGGGGGCGCGCAAAGAGATTTGCATCTTTTGTGGTATTTTTATCCTTCCACAGGTGCCAAAATACCCATTATTCTTCCTAAATTATTGACTCATTCTTGCTAAATTTATGTTTGGGTACGTTTTGAATTTTTTTATTGATGCTATTATATTGGATTAATCATTTATCTCGACGAGAGTACTCTAAAAATTGAAAAATAACGTCCAAAAGCCAAAAAAAAAAAATTACTAAAGACAAGTTTGAAACTATTGATATTTTTTTCTTTAAATGTGTCGTTCTATCTAAACTCTTTTCCAACTTCAGTCTATATATTTTTATGCTTTTTCGTTTTCGTTATCATTTTATTTTTCGTAATTTGTTGTTTACATTGTCATAATTTTTAGGATTAATTAATCATCTCAAAAATTAGGGATAATGAGTTGTCTTTGACATATAGACACTTGCTCGTTTGGGTCTCAAAAACCCCTGCGCATAGTCCGGAGCTTGCAAAAACCTAAATTGTCTCCTCGCCTCACAATGCGGGACTGTGCGCATGAGTTTTTTATGATCTTAATAATATGGAAACCTTTTTTCACAGATCAAAAAATAAAAATAAAAATAAAAATAAACTCTCTCTCTCTCTCTCTCTCTCTCTCTCTCTCTCTCTCTCTCTCTCTCTCTCTCTCTCTCTCTCTCTCTCTCTCTCTCTCTCTCTCTCATTACCCCCAAAAACCTCCCTCAAATTAAACTCAAACCAAATAGGGTATTGAGTCCAAAAATATCATTAAAAAAATATCAAAATAAAGATATGGAGGTGTGGTCTCCATTTTTTGAAAATTTGGAGAACAAATCCTTAAAAAGAATGATGGCTCCTTCAAAATTCTCCCATAAAGTACAAAAAGTTAAAGAAAAAAAGAATAAATTACAAAATCTTTCCTCAATATATGTCACTTTAATTTTCTATTTTGGTGTTATAGAGCATGGTTGGAGTTGCTCTAAGGAGCATAGGAGGCCAAAACATTGATCCTTCCTTAAATTGCCTCCTTAATTTAATCCCCCACTTTTTCCTTTAACTAACTAGCAAAAAATCCGTGCTATGCATGAATAACAAAGAAAATAAGAAAGAAGCCTTCTCTCAGTAAATTTTACTAGCTATCCAATAAAGAATAAGATACGCACGTGAACTAAAAAAATACAATCTATCTATATTACTATGTAGTACTGCATAATGACATTTCGTGAGAAGGCTTATGGATGCGACAGGTGGCGAAACATTACAGTTTCTAGAATTTCAATAATTTACTACTCCTCCATAAAATCATTCAATGGCCTATAATAGCTTAAATGATATGATCATCGTCCTTGTATAAAAGGAACCGCTTTGTTTTAAGAGTACTACTATTTGCACCGACGGTTTCCATAGGGAAACCGTACCGATGGCTACCGGACGGCCGATCCGAGCTGTCCAAAAATTTTAAAAAAAAAAACCGAGGGGGCTCTCGCGGGAATCAATGGCATCCGATGTGTGTAGGGTACTTGATCTGAACACTCTTTTTCGTGTATATATGTCCCCTCGGTTTTTTTTTTTAAATTTTTTTGGACGGCTTGGATCGCAGGTATTGAACGTCCGCCAAGGGCAAGGAAGTCAGGGTAGCTCGGGCCAGCCATCGAATAAGCCGAACAACAAAGGCCGACCCCCGCAGCACCCTCAGCCACAATCCTGGACACAAACGAAAAGAGAACCCCGACCGGACGAGTATGTCGCTGAGCGTACGGTATTTACTGAACCTATCTATAAACTTCTTAACATCATTGGCAAATTGCCGTTCTTTGTTTGGCCAACGGTACTCTTAGGCACCGTCGGAAGCGGACCAGGGATGTGCACGTATCATAAGGAACGTGGCCACTACACCACGCAATGCCCACCTTTCAAAAGGTATCTAGAAGAGCTAGCAGCTGCCGGTCACCTCAATCAGTGGATTGACGTTCGGCAAAATCCACTTCCTCCACCTCCCCCTCTTGTTGGCAATCTCGTAAGCGTAATACAAGGGCTAGTTTCCGAAGGAAGGGCGGCCGAGCTTCGTTCAGAAATTGACAGGGCTGTCACCTCTCTATCAGTCTGCAACGTGGGCGCTTCGGGAAAGCGAAAGTGGGAAGATCCGAGCTTCGACGGCACCATAACTTTTTCTTCCAACGACTTAAAAGGAGTGCAACTTCCACATGCAGATGCCCTCGTTGTCACTGTTGCTATTGAAAAATCAATCGTACAACGGGTATTGATAGATCAGGGAAGCTCGGCCGATGTCATGTTTTTCTCCACTTATCAGAGCCTCGGACTATCTCCCGCTCAACTTCGGACGGCGTCAACTCCCCTTGTTAGTTTTACGGGAGCCCCGGTGTGGCCACTCGGCCTGGTTACCCTCGTGCGAGCTGGATCACGCGTCCTGGAGATCGAATTTGTGGTGATCGCTTCGCCAAGTCCGTACAACGTCATTCTTGGCTGATCCTGGCTACACGAAATGCAAGCGGTTGCTTCAACCTATCACCAGGTGGTAAAATTCGTCGGATGGAACGGACGACAGGAAAGCCTCCGAGGCGATCAAATCCAATCCAAGAAATGCTACATCAGCACTGTAACGAACAAACAGAGCTGCATGGAGGTACAATGCGTGGCTGTCGCTCCTACCCCAGTGATTGAGGATGTTGGTGTACCTGCCGAACAAAGGTCAACCGATGAGCTAATACGTTTTTCCATTCCTGGGGAAGAAGGAAGATATTTTTTGATCGGGAGTTCATTAAGCATGGACGAACGTGAGGAGATGTATCAATTCTTGATGAGAAACATAGAGGTCTTTGCTTGGACTCCACAAGACATGCCGGGCATGGACCCTTCGTTCGCCATGCACTCATTGAATGTAGATCCGAATAAGCGACCGGTTGTGCAAAAAGTCCGACGCTCGTCGGCCGCACATACCGAAGCTGTGATAGCAGAGGTGAATCAACTGTTGGAGGCTGGCGTCATTCGGGAAGTGCTATACCCCACCTGGCTTGCCAACCCAGTGGTTGTCCCGAAGAAAAATGGGAAACTAAGGGTTTGTGTCGATTACACGAACCTCAATGATGCCTGCCCTATGGATCGATTTCCACTTCCTCGGATTGAGCAGATGGTAGATGCAACGGCAGGATGTGAGCGCTTGAGCTTCATGGACGCGTATCGGGGCTACCATTAAATAGCTTTGGATCCGGAAGATCAGGAAAAAACGGCCTTCATCTCGCCTCGGGGAACTTTCTGCTACAAGGTTGTCCTGTTCGGCCTGAAGAATGCAGGCGCCACCTTCCAACGCTCCATCACGAAGATGTTTCCTGGCATGCTCGACGTAAAAGTAGAAGCTTATATTGACGATTTGGTTTGCAGAAGCATATTCGCTCAGGATCACCTTCGAGATCTGGGAGAGGTCTTTGCTGTTCTAAAACATAGGAAGCTACGTCTCAATGCCGAGAAGTATGCGTTCGGCGTTAGCTCGGGGAAATTCCTAGGGTACATGGTGAGTCGCCGAGGAATCGAAGCTGACCCTACCCAAATTTTGGCTGTGCAGAGGCTCCGAGCTCCGACGATAATTAAAGAGGTACAGCGGCTCACGGGGATGGTTGCTGCCTTGAACCGTTTCATTCGACGTTCGAGCGATCTCTACCGCCTGTTCTTCCGAGCAATCACAACAAGCCGATGCAGATTTGTATGGACAGAGGAGTGCGAGCAGGCTTTGCAATCTTTAAAGCAATACCTATCTCACGCTCCTCTGCTCGTCAAGTCCCTACCGGACGAAGACCTATATCTTTACCTTGCTGTTTCCGATCATGCAACGAGCGCAGTTCTTGTTCGGAAAGAAGGCGTGGAGCATCAACCAATCTTCTATTCCAGCAAAACGATGACGGACTCTCAGACGAGGTATCTGCCTATGGAGAAGTTGGCATTGGCTCTCGTTTAAGCTAAAACGAGCCTCTTGCCTTACTTTCAATCCCATAGGATTGTGGTCCTCACTGAGTTTCCTCTCAAAGCTGTCCTTCGGAAGACGGACACATCGAGCCGGATCTTGAAATTCTCTCAGGACTTGGCTAACTTCGACATCTAGTTTGAGCCACGGACAGCTATCAAAGGTCAGGCCTTGGCCGACTTCTTTGCCGAACTCACTCCTGGCTTGCAGGACGAGGCCAATGCCTTGGCCACCGCTGCTGAAGAAGCTCGGATTCAGGAAGAAGAGGTTTTGGAAGGGCCATCTAGCCGACCCGCAGAGCCACTCCGTGCTCGGTACTCCCAGGGGCAAAAGAAACCCAAACGACAATGGAAGCTCTTCTCCGGCGATGCTTGGCGACTAACCGTTGATGGCGCCTCCAACATTCACGGGGCAGGAGCAGGCATTGTCCTCGTATCACCGAGCGGGATTGTGCATGAAAGCGTGGTCTCGATTGGATACACGGCGACGAACAACGAGGCAGAATATAAAGCTTTGATTGCAGGCCTCCAACTTGCTCTTCGGCTGAATGCGGATTCGGTTCATGTCTTTTGTGACTCCCAACTCGTTGTGGGTCATTTAAACGACGATTATCAAGCCAAAGATCAACGTATGAATGCCTACGTAAGCCACGTATTGTATCTGTTCGGAAGATTTGGCCGAGTCGAAGTGGAATGGATTACACGGGAGCATAATGCACATGCTGACGCCCTGGCAGGTCTTGCTTCGGTTTACAAGGCCTCGGGCAGTCGCACAATCACCTTTGACGAGATCCCCAAACCGAGCTTCGAACAGCCGTGTGAACAGGTCATGGCAATCACCCTCGGACCGAGTCAACTGGATCCAGTGATTGATTACTTGAAGAACCAAGTACTGCCACCGAACAAGCGCGAAGCGTACAAACTCCATTGCCGAGCGGCTAACTTCTTCTTGGGAACGAAGGATAATCTCTATCGACGGACTTTCACTGGCCCCGATCTGCGTGTCGTCCACACGATCTTGTGCCGTCGATTCTGGAAGAACTCCATTCGGGCAGCTGTGGGGCTCATTCGGGAGGACGGTCCCTTGCACAGCGTGCTCTGACGCAAGGCTATTGGTGGCCGAAGATGGTGAAGGAATCCGAAGAATATGTGAAGAAGTGTGTTCGGTGCCAAAAGCAAGCATCACTCATCCACCAGCCTGCCTTCCCCCTTAAAATGATCACTAGTCCATGGCCGTTTGCGGTTTGGGCTTTCGACATAGTTGGCAAGATGCCGAAGGCACCTGGGGGATTTGAGTATATGCTCACTGCCACAGATTTGTTCACCAAATGGGTTGAAGCTTCTCCCATGATCAAGACGACCGCGGGCGATGTGGAACGCTTTATTTGGAAGCACATCATCTCGAGGTTCGGTGTACCGTACGCCATTCTCTCCGATAATGGCTCTCAATTTGTAGCGTCCGCCCTCAAAGCTTTTTATTTGAAACGCCACATCACCATCCACAATTCTTCGGTTGCCTATCCTCAAGGTAATGGACAAGCCGAAGCATCAAACAAGACCATCACACGGGGGCTGAAGCGCCGTTTGGATCGGAAGCTCGGTAAATGGGTGGAGAAGCTTCCGCACGTATTGTGGGCGTATCGAACAACACCTCGGCGGTCCACCGGCCGTACTCCGTTTGCAATGGCCTACGGTATGGAGGCTGTCCTCCCCTTATCTACTATGATCCCTACAGCCCGCACGGAGGATTTTAACCCTGTGGATAACGGAGCCCTCGTGGGTACCGAGTTAGACTTAGCCGAAGAACTACGTGACGATGCTAATCTTCGGCACGCCGCGTATTAGCAAGAAGTCGCAAGGGGCTACAACCGCAATGTTCGTGCTCGTCCATTTACCGTCGGGGACTTAGTCCTTCGGATGGTTACCGAAGCGTCAAAGTTGACCAAGCTGAAGGATCCCTATGAAGGTCCTTATCGAGTGGTGGAGAAGATTGGGCATGGTGTCTACAAGCTTGCTGAGATGGATGGAACGCCAATCGCCAATCCATGGAATGCTCAAAAACTAAGGAAATTCCATGGCTAGTGTTGACATTCCCATTCTTTTTAGCATTTTTTGTTCGGCAATTAAGCTCTTTGTGCGTCATGTACTTAATACAAGTTTATCTTTACTATTCTTGTTTTATTTTCTCTCTTATGAATGGGGTATTTCATCTAGCTCCGGATACACCTTTTGTTCGGGTGAAAATCTCGAAGCCCAAGATCGTTTGTTCGTTCGGAAGGAATTCTCGTAGCCCCTGGTACACCTATTTTTGAAATGCTCCCGTAGGCTTTAAAATATCGTTCGTTCACTCGTATTATGATCGGCTCAGTTTACCCATTCTACTGCCTTATTCTATTCCTATTGTCATGTAATAACGCAGGGGGCTACTATATGGGTAAACCCGAGTTCATCTCTTAGCAACTCCAAATCACATATACAGCTCTTCTGAGTGAAAAGACTTGGACAATTTCTGATTTATGATATGTCTACCGAGTAAAAAAGACCGTAAATTCTTATACGTGGAAACACAATAAACCCATTCCAAACAAAAAAACAGATTTGCAAGTTCGCTAGAATAAAGAACAAAGATGACTGTCATTCGCCAAGAGATTCCTCATGTTTTAATTACATGCAACGGTTTGGCAAGGTTCCAATTATTCGGAGCCAACCATATCCAAAACCAAAACGAACAAAAACAGAAATAAGAAAACAGTAGCAAGAAAGAAAAGCGCCAATTTAATTTGTTGGAGCGTCGGCGGGGGCTGGTAGGGTTGGAGCGTCGGCAGGGGCAGGTAGGGTGGTCGAGTCGGCAACGTCAGCTGTTGTCCCCTCTGCTGCAACTTCGGCAAGGGCAAAGGGCGGTATTTCCACCAGACTCCTCCTCTCGTCGTCAGCCTCAATGCCTGCGTCGTCAAGACCCCTATTGTAGCCGAGCATAAAGCTCTCCTTGTGCTGGCCCTCCTTGATCTCATCCTGCACTTCAAGGATTTGATCGGCCACATCTTCTTCGGCCTGGGCATATCCTTTCTCGTACTGCCCCAGCATCTCTTTCTCCATCTCCTTCTTCATTTCTTCTCTCCCCGAGGCTCTCCCCGAGGCCAGCCCCTTGTCTTTGTCTTCGGCTCTGGTTTGCTCGGTCGACTCCTGCATCCCCTTGATGAGGTCGTTTTGATTAGCAACCTGGACCTCGAGGCTTTGCCTCACGAGCTCGGATTGCTCCAAGCCCTTCTTGTAATCCTCGGCTAGGCCCTTGTTGTACTCCACCGACTGCTTCATCAGTTTTGACTTCTTGTCATGCTCGGTGAGATGAAGTTGGGCACTCATTATGGACTGGGTGGCCTGTAAACAAAGCAAAATGAAAGTCATTTCGATGAAATAAGGCATATGTGCCGAAAATCATTGCAAGGATGAAAGAATTTACTTACCCTTCCAACGTGATAGTAGTATTCATTCAGGGCTGCCTTCAGAGAAGGGGGACTCTGTACATCCTTCGGCAAAGCTAGCCCCGAATGGAGAGTGAAAGCCAGAGAGGGGTCCTCCCTCAGGCTGTCCGATTTGAGAACCTGTTTCTTGCCAGGTGTGATAAAGTTTGGCACCCACGGGATGTTAAGCTCAGAAGCAGGCGCCTTCCCTTCTCCCTCTGCTGAGGCTTCCTTCGGCAGCACCACGTCCTGTCCCTTTCCCTTCGGGGCCGCCCTTGCCTTCTTGCTTGCAGGTGGTTCCTTCAGGGAAGGAGGGGCGCTCAGTGGTCGTTTTTTGGAGGGTGGGGGAGGTGGGGTTTTCTTGCTTGGGGCCGAACCCGAAGCACCCGAGGCTCCAGCCTTTCGAAGCTGGGCCTTCTCTCTCTCTTTTTCCTCCAGTCTCTTCTGGAGAACATCCTTGATATTCCTCGGAGGCATATCTTCTTTTTCTGGGAAAGGTTCTTCTTCGGTTGGCAGTCGGATTGTCCCTCGGAGAGGTTTGTCGATGCTCGGTTGTAGCTCTTCTGGGATTTCCTCAGACTGCTCGGGATCTTCGGTCACCTTCCTTCGGATCCGACCGCCGTAGGTGGCTTTATATTTGAGGATGGTTGGGGCGTCTCTCTCCTCCGCTGGGATAGTGAGCAGGGAGTCGGCAAGACCGCAACCTTTGGCCGCCCTTAACAGTACCTTGTTAAGCTTGGTGGTATCTGCCGAAGAAAATCATGAAATCGTCAGTTAAAATTGACAAGTGAAATCAGAGCAACAGAAGGAATAAACATTTGAAATAACGGACAAGTGCTCTTACTCGGCGTTCCCCTTCGTGTGGCTATTTCAAATTGGCCATACTCTTGTTCGGGGAACTGAAAGTTTCCTCGAACCTCGACGTAGTCGGAGGCCCACTTCTCCGAGTCGTACATGCCCTCGGGAATGATCTTTTGCATCTTCCTACGGGAGCAGAGGTAGTACCGAGAGTACCGAACGTTTCTCGATACCATATAATTTTCAAAAAAGTGAAAGGCTTCTAGTCGGAACATCTTCACCTCGGCAAGGACGATTACCGAGTGAATGATGCGGCAGGAGTTGACGCTCAGCTGGCACGGAGTGAGATTGAAACGGTGAAGTATCTCTCTCAAAACTCTGTGCATCGGGAACCGAAGGCCCCTTTCTGTGATTGCCATCAAGGGGACGGTGACGTGTTCGTCACTGTATCTTATTCGGTTCCCTCGGACGGGTGTAATGATAACGTCGTTGGGGATGTCGTAAACGGCTCGGAAAGTGTCCAAGCTCTTCTTATCTTGGAAGCATTCCAAGTAAGGGCAGGGGTCCTTCCCCGTTCGATCAGGAATCACATCGGGATCCATTGGGACGATCTTCCTCTTCGCCTTCGGCGGATGCGACGAGGATTCCCCGACAAATCTTGCTCCTTCACCCGCTCGGCTTGACAAAACGAGTGGAGTCCCTGGTCCCGACTCGACTTCGTCATCTCCTTCGGCCTCTCCTTCCTCTTCCGCTTCGTTGTGAGGACTTTCGGATGACGACTCGCCTATATCTATAATATCGGGGTCCGGCCCCACTGTTCGGAGGGGCGTCACCCTGGCGGGGTAGTCGATTTCCTCTACTCCCTCGGGACCCCTGACACTTGACCCCGTTCGGTAGTTCCTGGTGAAGTCTCTAATAGCTTCGGTTAGCTCTGGATCAGATCTACCAAAATCCGAAGCTCCGGAGTCCACCGACCGATAGGATTCAGCCGAAGAAGTTGACTTTGAAGACTCCATACCTAGAAACAAATAAGTGCATGGGATAAGACCGTTAGCGATTTGCATGGCCAGGAATCTAAGTGCCTATGTTCGGTGATCTATGTTATTCGGGCGGTGTCAAATCTGTTCGGTGACTTTCATCCGAACGATACCCCTTCGGAAGAAAATCCGAAGAAGGGATTCCTACCTACCGCTCAGGAAAGCGATGGGGGGCCCTACGCATTTCCAATGAAGAACCAGAGATTAAGAAGCTTAACACGGCGTGCTAAGCTTCTTGAAAATTGTCCCTTTGGAAAAGCCCACACTTGAAGATGCCCTCGTGTTCGGAAGAACACGACTTCAAGGTGTTCATACGCTCGGAAGAACACATGAACACCTGGGTATCAGGCGGTTGTTTCAGTCCAGACAAAAAGTAAAGAATCGACCAAAAAGGGGGAAAAAACATTCGAAAAACGTTCAAAATGCGTCAAGAAATGGAGGGGCTCGAGAAATACCTTAGAAATCAAGAGAAATCTGTGATCAAAACCTTCAAATATGCAAATTTCTGGCGATTTCAGTCTGGAATGGTGCTTGAACAGTGAAACGATCGAGAGTCAGAGAGAGGGTAGCCTTCTCTCTCCTTCCCTCTCCCCTTTTTATACTGGGTGTAGAATTCAAAGCGGTTTCTAACCCTGGCCGTTGGATTTGGGCTGGAGACTAATGTGCCGCTCGATGAAGGACACGTGGCAAGTGAGAAGCGTGCCGTACCACTACCCAATGAAATCGTGACACTTGGCATCATTTCAAATCGACGGTTACAGAAGCATTTAATGAAAGGCTGCGCGCACATCTCGAAGCGTTTCAAATAGTTTTTGTCCGTTCAACTTTAGCGGTTCGTCTAGTCGTTCGTTCTTCGGAGCTACATTTTTTGGTTCGGCCAACTTCTGTTCAACTCCTCCTTTTTATCCGAGCAAGAAAAGCAAGAGTTGAGGGACTATTGTAGGGGGCCGAAATATCCGAAGGATAGATTAACGCCTCACCGAGCGTCGCGAGCCTCCGCCGAACGAGGATACATTTAAGGTCACCTTTCGCTTTCCTGACGCTCGGGATTTCCTCTTGTTCGGACACGTTGTTCTTCGGAAATAATCTCCGAAGCTCGGGAATTTATTATGCGTCAGATGAGGGTTCACCGAGTACAGATGATTATGGAACTTTCCTGGAATATCTTGTGATATGTGAGCTGTCGTATCAGATATTCGAAGTGACGGCTCTGAACGATGTGACCTTTCTGACATCGGCCTATGTGGCTCTGTAAGACTTGGGAAAGGGTGTTCATTAAATGGCCCGGCTGGAAGGCGCCATCCGAGCAGAATGCGACACGTGGAAAGTAGAGCCAACTTGCTCAGCACATTACCCCTTTGCCTATAAATAGAGAAGCAATACCACTGAGAGGGGGATCCCGAATCTGGGCTTGAACAACACTTCTCTCTTTCAACATATTGTTCTTACTAAACTTCTCCCTCTTTCCACCTACTGACTTATTCATCGGAGTTTCTTCCCGGAGGAACAACCCCCTCCGGTTCTGCAGGTACATCAAGACCGGCGTTAGCATTCACGGTCCCACATTCGGAGGCGGCCACACCAGAAGGATCACGAAGAAATCACGCCCCCACACCATGCATCCACATGTTTGGACCGAGCAAGTTTTAGACCCACACACTCGGTGAGTGCGCATCATTTGGACCCCAGTGGTGGAGCTAGAAATTTAGGAGAGAGAAAAACTACTTTGATGTTGAGTCCATTTAAATCCCTAACCTACCCAAGTAAGAATGGAAATTTATTCAAAATGTTGAATAATTAAAATCTAACCGATCGAGTAATTAAAGGTGAAAAATCCTAATTGCATATACAATGAATTGAACACATTTATTGGAGAAGTCAAAAGCATCCAAGGAGAAAAAATTAATAATCGCAATTAAAATCATATTCGATAATCCTACATTTAAGAAAACATGTTATTAGAGAGGGAAACATATATAGGAAGGACACATATTCCTTGTTTTTTTTTTCAAATTGGAAGAGTAGAAAATTCATTAATACAACCTACCGTGTGTATCTAATTAATTTAACCAAAAAAAAAGATCTATTGCACACGAATTAAACGAAAAACACATTTTAATCAAATGAAGGTTACGTTAGCGATAAATGAAAGGTTACCGACAGTGTGCCTACCTAAGAGATAAATACAAAATGAAATAACGAAAATTTGGACTGGTGTTAGTACAAAATGGCGGGCACGTGATCCCTGCCCCTTTTTTCTACTAGTAATAACAAGTAGTAAAGTAAACCCTGGCCCATCTTAAATCCTCCTACAATTTGCACGCACGTTTCTCTGTCATTCATAGTGAGTGTAACCCTGTCTAAGTAGTACCCTGCAAAGCCGTGCAGAGTGGCTCGGCTGTTAATCTCAGCAATCGACTATTCAGATTTTAACTGAATAATGAATGATTTCGATTTGTATATGCTCTAATTTGATTTGAGCCGTCTGTACTGAAATGAATGACCGAATCAACCGCATCAACCGCTTTACAATTGCTTGGCAGCCTCCTCCGGCAATGTTTGGAGGTTCCCCCCCCCCCCCCCCCCGTGAATGCAAATCTAGGATTTAAAACACAGCTGCATATTGTTCCATAAGGAATCCAAGGCAACAAAAGGAAAAAGGGGAACCTAGCTATTTTCCTATAGTTGGTGGTGCCAGCTAAAGGGCATCTCCTCATATATATAAGGACGGAATGTTTCAAATGAGAAACTCTTAAAATGCAGATTCCTCTTTTTCGATCAAATTTTGATGATCCGAGTTTTTCAATGTGTTTAGAACGTGATTTTAAAGGTACTCGCGAGAAATCGGCAAAAAAATAACAGAGAAGGGCTTGATTTGGGCAGTTTTTTTTTAACCGTTCAATAATGCCAAAACCCTTTGAGCCCGTTCGTTTTGGGATTGAAGAAAAAATAGGGTAATGATTAGAATTCAAAATCCAAAATCCTTAAACGAACATGGTCTTTTTGTTTCTGCCAAAACTCTTTTTGTTCCTGCCAAAACTCAAGGTATACCTTTGACTGCATGACTTAATTGCCCTCCACTACACCACTTGCTTTGCAAAAATGCCTCTTCAAATCCCATGGCATTACACATCCATTCACCTCCCATTTGATTCGGTACAGCCGAAAAGAAAATTGGAATTGTTCAGCTCTCATATTCAAATCAGAAAGAATAGAAACAGTATCAAGAAATTTTACAAGGCAACGATCAATTGGTAAATTTGGATATAGGATCTCGAAAGTTCACACTGTACAAGAGATTTAGATCTACAAAATATTCATTGGACAAGGTTATACACTTTGCCAGTTCTATTCACTTTACGACTCTTACAATTTATATCAGGGAGAAAACCTTCGCAGAAAATGAGAATCACGTGGTTCCATTTGGTATTTGCACTTCACTTTACATGGCTTCAATTACCCTTCGTTTGGGATCAGTTGCTTTGCACTTATGGGATTGAATTTGAAGGTTGATCCTTGGGAGAATTTGGTTTACTGTAGGTGTTATGTACGTTGTTATTTTTTTCCTTCTTATTAATTGGATATCTGAAGCATTTTATCAGCTCATCGGATTTGAAGGGGTATTTTCATAAAGTAAGTGGTGTAGTGGAGGGCAATTAAGTCATGCAATGAAATGTACACTTTGAGTTTTGACAGGAACAAGAAAAGTTTTGGCGTTATCAATTCCCTACAAATATATATATGTATTTTTTTCTTGGTTTCAAATTTTTAATACTTTTTGATGAGAGAAATTAATGTTTCTATCAAAAAAGTGACTCGACACTTAAAAGAAAAGAAAATGATAATGCCAAAATTATTTTTGTTAGTGTCAAAACTACAGTGCATAAAAAATTTGTACGTTGGACATAATACATACGTTTTATGCACTGAAGTTTTTGGCACTACAAAAAACGGTGATATTTAGAAAAACATAGAAAAAAGAATCTAAGCACAACCCATCAAGAAAAAGATAAACAAATTAAAGCAAAATATAAATTTAAGCTTCTTTTTTTTTCCCTGTTCAAATACCAATATTTGAAACTTTTTTTCACATTCACAAAAGAAAAGGGACTTCCTTGGAGGGACACCCTGCAGTGCCCGAAGGGACAAGAAGTTGCAAGGCACAGTAGGCTGATGTGCAAGTCACATAGGCGTCGTCCCTAGTTTAAAACAGTAACCAAACCATTTGCTTCGTAGAGCTCGACACGTTTGATATAATCCTAAAAATATCAAGTCATTTGGACCCACGCAATGTGATAAGTAAATCACGTGATAAGTAAATCACGTTTTCTCTCTTCAATATAAACAAATAACAAATAAGTTTTCTCTCTTCACGTTTAACCTAAATTAATGATGTTCAATTAATTTAATTTTCCTCGAGGCAATTCTGCACGTCAATGATCCGAATCATGTTTTTGAGCTCATAACGAGGCCCGTATAACCCGCACAGCAGCTGCTTTAATTTGCCCGTTTTCCTTCCAAATTGGCAAATTCTGTCTTCATATCTCTCTCTCTCTCTCCCTCACAGAGCACGCAAAGCTTTCATGGCAAGCACCCACAGCAACGCGGGCCCGGAAGAAACCCTATCGTGCTCAAAGCTGTCAAATACGGGCCCCACCAGTATTCCGTACCACAGACCGGACAATCAAGCGTACCCTCCTATAAATCCCCACCCCCACCCCTCTCCTCATCCCTCACCCCTGTCTCTCCTCCCCTTTCTCTCTCTAAAAAAATTACTACTACTACTACTCCGGCGGATTCTTTTCCCTCCACATGAGGGAAGGAAGGAGGTTTATTAGTCACCGCAGCGCCAAGAGTGATGGAGAGTTCGTCGTATGCGCCACCCCGGCCGATGGACGGGTCTCGGCCGTCCATCGGGTTCCCTCTCGGGACGGCGCTCCTGTTGATCGTGATATTCAGCTTGAGTGGGGTCTTCTCCTGCTGCTACCACTGGGAGAAGATCAGATCCCTCCGTCGATCCATGTCCGGGGACCCGGATCTCGAGGCAGATAGCCACGATCCCCCCTCCAAACCCCAGTCCCCTTGCATGGTAATTTTTTTCCCCTATTTTTGACTGTTAAAAGGGTGCGTTTCCGCTGTATTATTAGACTACAAGTTAATGAAAATAGCCAAAGTTGTTTTTAGCTCGACAATAATCAAGTTCTTAAAATCCATGTTTTCACTGTTTTTAATTTGGCATATATGTGGAGATAATGACCTGTTTAAAATCCGTAAAAACATGGGTTTTAATTACCTCATTAAAATTAAATATGATAATTAGCAATTATTCTAAAATTACACCTACTCAGACAAACAATTATTAAAAGTAGTTAATACTCTCTCACATTCGGTAACATATTTTCTCTCATTTCTAAGAAATTACTCCCTTATTTTTTAAATTTTACTATCACGAAAGTTGTTAATTTAAAAAAAAGAAAGAAAGAAGTAAAGTATTTGCCTAATTTTTAATTTTTTTTGCATCATGATTTAAAAAAAAATTTAAAATTTATGTACGAAAGTTTTATTTTTTTATCATACAATTTTTGACAGTGGATCAACAATTTCGAATGGAGGAAGTAATTTTGCGATGGCTTCTGCTTCTTGACAATTAAAATTGATCAAACTTTTATACTTAAATAAAAGCTCTAATTTTGATACTTTTGAATTTTAAGTTTGCAAATCATAGTAATTTATAAATTTTAAAGTTTTGACAAACACCCAGGACAGAAAGTGTATGTAGAACTAATTTAATTTGTACTGTAATCAATTTGCACATGAGTATAATAAATATTTTCCCCTCTTTATTGGCTTATCAAATTGATAACGCAAGTCTAATTACCATCATATTTCTATGATCATTAGTACTAATCCTACTTGTAATTTTTTTTGTTTTTTTTGTTTTTTGAAACAGAATTCATATGGAAACAAAAGCCAAAGCTTGCCAGTTCTAATGCCCGGGGATCACATACCGAAATTCATAGCATTGCCATGCCCGCGAGAGCCGCCGCGGCCGGAGAAAATCATTGTGGAGGTGCCGAGAACGCCGCCGAAGCCGCCGCGAATAGCCGTGCCTTTGTACTAAGCAACTTGACAATTCGATTGTACATATATGTTATACTGTATGTTATAGTGTTTGCAAGTTTTAGTGAATTCGGAAAAAAAGATTAAAATTGGTTTCCATTCATAAACTCATTAAGAAATTAAATATGAAGTTTGCTTTGATACTAATAAGCGGAATGCAAACTAGTCTCTGGATTGAACTGCCAAGATAGCACGGTTGATAAGTTCATATTCCTCCCTCCGTGGTGGCTTAGGTTCGAGCCCAACGAGGGGCGGAATTTGAGGTTTTAGGTTATGGATAGCCTTTAATTTGAGTCTCCCGTTAACTAAAATTTCACTAATTCTTGCTGATCAAAAAAAAAAAATTTCACTAACCCCCGCTAATTATACAATATTGGCAAAAAAAAACTAGTCCTTGGATTTGGTAAGGAGGAAGTTATCTACAGTAGAACTATCATGATAATTACAATACAATCATTAAGCGAAATAAAATAATCAAGAGCGGCATATCTGGATCCATTAATGCGGAACTTGAGAAATCCAATAATCTTATCAAAACATCCATTATTTTGCAAGCAGAAATGCTAGGGACAAAGAAAAATTATTCCGAAACTACCCCGAAAAGATCAACTAGTGGTTGAGATTCGCTTTGATGTGTGTGACACAATTATCAAAGTAATTCTCAACTATTGATTGCTGTTTTCGAGATACTTTTGGAGTAAATTTTCTTTGTACCTAGTATTGCCTTAGGTGGAAGACGAATGTCTATAACTTGCCTTTCTTTCTAGCCGTTTGGTATAATCATAAATTGATGGAATCCTATACATCCTTTTATAGGGTAAGAGATTATCAATTTTCTTAATTTAATTGTAATTCCTACTTTCCATCAAAGTAGGTGACTTGGAAATCACTTCATTTATTGATCAATCACATATTCACATTAGAGTAAGGTCTTAAACATATGGAGCCTTATTAAACCACTAATTACATATGTGTCATATCCAATATGTAGGCCATCATAATAATTAATTAAAAATTAGTCTTAGGGAAAATGACGGCCAATGACGTGTTTTGATAATTAATACTCGCCAAGGGCAAAATAAGAACATTTGTTAATGCTGAAAATGTCATTGAAAGGTATTAATTATCAAAACACGTCCTGAACCGTCATTTTTCCTTAGTCTTATAGACGTATCAAGAGTTTTTTTTTTGTAAACATAGTTGAAAGAAATTACTCCATTCGGCCCAATAGTAATTTGATAATATTTTTTAATTGGTAACACTTTTTATACTCTCGCCGTTCCAATTTAATAGTTCATCGTTCTCTTTTAACTGGATAAAAAATTAGTTATATCTTTAAATAGATAATGAATTTTATATTCAATATGAATTTTATTTGATAGATCTTCATTAATTCTATAATGTAATATTTTCAAAAATTACAAAAAATATTATAAATTACTCCACAAGATAATTAATTAAAAAATGACATGAACTTCGAAAAATGACTATTTAATTGGGACGGAATGAGTATAATCTTATTTAATAGCTCTCGATTAGTATTATTAAACAAATTTTTTAAAATTACCTAAAATCTCATAGATTACAAGATATAATCAATTAAAAATTAACACAGAAAATTACTCCATTCGTTCCTTATTAAGAGTCTACAATGAAAAATCGTGTCATTTTTCAAATAAAAAAATCAACTATCTCCGTGTATAATTTTTTGAATTTTTTCGCACTAAATGAAAGTACTAATCGAGATCTATAATATGGTATGAAAAAATTTGAAAAAATATGCATAGAAGTAGTTAATTTTTTGATTTCAAAAGAGATAAAGAGAGAGAAAGTAAGACTATCATTGTAAAATGAGGGAGTAAAAAATTTGGGATTCTAGCCTAGATCTAGGATGGACCCTTCCCCCCTGCTTATCTTGGATTCGTTCCCTACCTTCGACTTATCTCAAGTTGCTAATACACAAATCACCTCAATCAAATCACCACTTTATCACCACTTTTTATTGCGCGGTTAATTTATATAGGTGAATTCATGGAGGGCCATTACTGACTAGTTTTTGAAACAATCTTTTTTTTCTTTCTTAAAGCACTTGCTTAAAAAGTGATGATTTAATATAAATCATGGGCAAGAAAAAGAGAAATTAAGGGCAATTAAAATCAATTCTCATCTTCTTCTTCTTCTTCTTCTTTTATATAGCAAAATGGCCACAAAGCAAATTCAAAGGGTGATAACTACTAATGAGCTCGCATTTATAGAACCCAACTATATATATATATGTTCTGATTTTTGTAAAAACATTCATCAATTTGAAGTTTGGAATGAATTAAATGTCGCGCTGTTCTTTAAATTTGGATCATACTTGCCACATTGAAAAAAATAGGGGAAAATAAAATACTATTTGAACGTGTACATAGCTCTGATTTTATTAGCAAATTTTTTTATAAATCTTTGAAAAAAAATTACAAAGATTTAATAGATCACGGGTACACCGGCAAATGCCACCTGAGAACCAAACTCAAAGGAAAGCAATAAACAAACCAAAACACCATAATGAAAAACAAAACCGAAACAACCGTTGAAACAATCCAAACAATCAAGAAAAAAAAAACCGAAACTCGAGAGCAAACCAAGAGGACAAAGCCGAAACCAAGAACATAACCCAAACTTGCCAAACCTAGATATTACTTCATTCGCCCCTCAAAACTTTACATTCGCCTTACATAGTAATCTCTACCTATTGCATTTGCGTACATTTACTTGTAAAAAGTGAAAGTGAATGACAAAATATAGGAGAGATAAGGGACTTGGGGCCCTACTGCTCCTCGGTCTCATCCCAAGCCTAAAAATTAAAGTGATCTGAAATGTTATTTTCTTGGTATCAAATATGAACAAAATACTTTCTTCTCTTGAAAAAGTCTCAACGCTTAGCATGATTATTGGAATAAATTTCAAGTCAAACGCTATATATATAAATCATGTGAATATCAATATCCAACCAGCGTGGATTTTTACGTGCACAGTAAATTCAACTAGATGAATAAACCGGACGATCCGTGCATGTTACTTCTTTCGCGAGACTGTACTTGATAGGAGCACAATAGGCACAACGGAAGTTCGAGGTCAGAGAGGAGAGATGTAAATTAAAGATCTTTTAAGTCGAGTGAGTTTTGACCACCCACAATATGAAAATACCGACTCCATCTCGAGTGTGATGGTTGCGTAGGTCTCTTTGAGTTGGTTGTTAGGAGCAGCATATTCTGAAATTGAAGACCATTGGGAACACTTTTTTGGTCTTACAAGTAAGAAAAAAAGAAGTCGAAAGAAGGTTTTTTAAGTCATGTACCTGTTGATTGTTGGTCTGCCATTTTGCTGGAATTGGCAAATCTTAGTACCGTAATAAATCCGAGATCTTGAAAATACGAAAAAAGGTGTGACTTTTTTCAGTTCAAAAAACCACTAATTAGGTTGGATTTTGCTAAGTTTTTTGGGCCTTTTCTTATTTTGTCATTATTCAAAAAAAATTCGCGTTTATTTTTCAAATATCCACGATAAGGTTGGCTTTTTGGGCTTTTTTTTTTGATGTTTTTAAAAATATTTGGGTAAAAATCATAATTTTTTACTTTTTCGATTCGTCTTGATGGGACGAATCGAAAAACCAAAAAATTGAGTTGTGAAACTAACAAATGCAAAAAAAAAAATTGAATAAAAACAAAACAAAAAAAAGTGCAAAAAGCGTACGTCTAACGGAACGCCACCTAAATTTAGTGATAGAACCAACTAACTACTAGATGTTGAGATCTTTTGCCTCGTTATTCTTTTTGGACGGTCATTTCCCTTTTAGATCGACTGTACGAATTTCTCCCTGCTAAATTGACTGTACGAATTATTATTAGTACTAATAAAGTCTACAATTGTATGCGGTGAATAAAGTTCTTCTAATTCCACTCTTCTACATTTTTTCAGCATTTTCAATTAATTATATTTACCTTTTTGTGGCCGTTTTGCGTGAATTTTTGCCTTTTCCTTAAAACCAAGCTTGTCAATATCCTCCATGTCAAAAAAAAAAAAAAAAAAGCTTGTCAATATCTTCAATACTAAGAAAATGTTATTAAAATGATGATCCGCTATTCAGAAACTATAAATGTCATAACCACATTTAGTGGGTTTACGTTAACGTGGTGCATTTTCTCTATATTATTAGACTACAGACTAATGACAATAGTTAATATTTCGCAAGCTGGTATTTTAGTTGATGAATCTAAGGAGAATGACTTGCTTAGAAATCAGTAAAAACATGAGTTGTAGTCTATTAATTTGGTTTAGCTAAAATACACTCCTAGTGAGTTTTCATTGGCTTGACTCTAGTAAAAGTTTAGAATTATTTTACGAAAATGGTTTGACACTCTACTTATTTACAAATGCACTTTATATTTTGTCATGTAATGCTCAAAACTACTACACATAAGAAAATCCTCAAAGTAAATGTAATATAAATTGCATTTATCTAAGAGAAGAGTATCGGATCAAAAATAAAAAGAGAGAGAGAAGTATGAAAATTGCATTTAGCCGTGAAAAGTATGTAATATAAATTTAAAATTGCTTAAAATTACTAACACATAACAAAATTCTCGAAGTAGACTATTTGAGCGGCCCATCTTGAGAAATGGAAGATTTTAGAAAAAATTTCAAAATACCCCATAAACTTTGACGTCAATGTCTAATAGACGACTCTCAAACTTTGAAAAACTTCAATTTTACACCTAAATTTTTCTTCCATTAGTCAAATAGACCCTTTCCGTCAAAATCTGTCAAATTGGTAACAAAAATTGATAACAACATTTTTTTTTTGGGTGTTTATTTCTCTCTCTCACCCCCAACCACCACCACACCCCTTTTCCCTCTCTCTCCCGTCTCAATTTTATCTCTCTAACCCTAATTAACCCCTCTCTCTCTCTCTCTCCACAGGCTTCTCCTATAATGACATCTACGACACTGAGAGACACCACCTCCACGAATTATTCGACGGGGCCTCAAGCACTCGAACCCCCAAAATCAATAGGGACTACAGAGACTTCATCATCTCCAAGTACATAGAAGACCCATCAAAGAGGCTCACGTTCACCAAGGGGCGCAAATCGCTGGGGTCGTTCTTGTATCTGGAGAACACCGCCACATCGAAAATTTTGTGGTGATCTAGGGAGGTTAAGGGTTTGGTTGAGGAAGGGGCTCAGAGCGTGGTTTGGGGGGCGGGTTCGAATTCGTTGAAGCCAGTTAGTGTGTCGGTGATGGGATCTGGTGGGGCTTGAGCGAGAACGCCTTTACTATGGAGAATTTGACCTCTTAATTTCAATAAAGAGGAATGAGAACAAGAATGAGAGAGAAAAGAGGTGGGAGGTGGAGGGAGAAGCGAACGTTTCTTGAATTAGAGCAGTAGGGAAGAGTAATGAGTTCTGAATTGTATCAGAGTAGAAATCTAAGTTAGGGTTTCGAGTTGACCTGATTTGAGAAGGAGGTGGTGGTGGCGGCAGCAGCAGTGAAGTGAATTTTGGTGGGTGTGTGTGTGTGTATGTCTCTGTGTGTGTGTGTGAGAGAGAGAGAGAGGGTCTATTTAACGGGAAACAACCCTATTAGCAATTTTGGTTATCAATTTAATGGGATTTGACGGAAATGATCTATTTGACTAGCGGAACAAAAGTTTAGATGTAAAATTGAAAATTTTTAAAGTTTGAAAGTCTATTAGATACTGAGGTCAAAATTTAAAGAATATTTTTAAATTTTCCCAAGATTTTTTGATGGTGACTGATGAATAAAATTGCACCGAAAAGGCAAAAACATAAGAGTTTTGGATTTTAGATTCTAATTATTATCTTATTTCTCTTCAATCATTGTTCTTATTTTTCTTTGTATCTCTCTCTAATTATTATCTATATTTTTAATTATTATTCTATTTCTTTTTACATCATTACCTACAAATCAAAATTCAAAATACCAAAACAAACAGGGTCATGATGTCCCAAAACAGTCATGCTACATGCACATACACTTTTACACATATCTTGCACATACACTTTTATGGGGCCCACCTCGGGTCCCACCAATATGATCCGAACCGCTCATTATTTTTAAAATAATTTTTTAAGAGTTCCTGTATAAAATCAACTCGATAGAATAACGGTAAGGGCTTTTTCAGAAATCAGAGGGTGAAACAGTCTGATTCACACTGCGATTTCTGAAAAAGCTCTTACCGATATCCTATCAAGTTGATTTTTTACAAAAACTCTTAAAATATTATTTTAAAAATAATGAGCGGTTCGGATCATATTGATGGGATCCGAGGTGGGCCCCATAAAAATATATGTGCAAAATATGTGTACAAATGTATGTGTCCTTAGCATTTTTGGTCCCAAAATGACTAACACAAGTTTTTTTTACACAATTGGGATTCTCCTCCTGTCAATCTGTCATAATCTAATAGTAAACTCTTTAATTTGCTTTTGTTCCACCAAACGCCACTCTCTCTCTCTGTGTCTGTCATAATCTTAATAGTAACTCTTTTGGTTTTGTTCCACTAAACGCCACTTCTCTCTCTCTCTCTCTCTCTCTCTCTCAATTGTACTCTCGGTTCCGTGATGTTTTGTTTTTGTTGCCAAGTACAAACCACTTTTTTTTCTTGTTTTCATACGTACCATATGGTATGATTCATGAAGGCGACCATCCCCGCCCATTGGTTTCGGACTTGTTTCCCAAGTATGAAGAAGTATCTTTGAATGGTGTGGACCGTGTGGTAACCGTGTTCGAAACTACAGTATTTTGTTTAGTGGTCAAAATTAAAGGGATCTTGATCAACAATGAGCTCCAACACCAACCAACTCTTGCTTTGATTTTTTTTAACGTTCAGCGAGTACTACGTTGTTGATTTCAATCTTACCAAGCTTATGCATCCAAAGAAAATAGGAACTTATTTTTTGAATTAAATGTGATGGATTGTAAGAAAATGACATGTCTCGTAAAATAAAAAATAAAAATCTTAGCGAAACTAGGCCTTACAGAGAAGTTTATCAGCTGCATCCAATTGACGTGCCCATTTAACATAACAAATGCGGTGCCCCTCCCTTTCTCTATATTTCTTGTTAATTACATTATTATGAAACCGACGGATATATAACAATTAGTATATTTGACACATTTTGTTAGAAAAACTTTTTATAAAAAATTCCGATTTGCATAATTTATGGTCCTTGGAATGTCAACATGATGGCCCAACTGCCTGATTGAACTTTCTCGGACGAATTTGATTACATTTTGTCGTACTACACAGAAAATCAATTTTATAAATAAAGCAGAGATTTTTTTTACATAAAAAACACTTAAATATGAATTATGATGTTCCTTAAAGAGTTGAAGGAGATTAAGGTCAAAAGTAGGGTTTGTAAATGTACGGATCGTAATAAACTTGAACACCCAAAACCACATGGGGGACTGGCCCTCTCTCTCAAAAGGACACCATCTAGTGGATTCTCTCAGTGCTCTTATCTCCTTAGTGTGGAAAGGTGATGTAATTTAAGTGTTTTTTATATTTTTTTTGTTCATACCATTTGAGTGCGGTGGCAAATTCTATTACGGTGCAGATAAAAATTTAATTATTTCAGCACCGAAAAAAAAACAAAAATAAAATTTATTTGAAAATGGATGGTGTATATCATGCTTACATGTCCATGATAGGAAAGTGCATGTATTATAGGATTTCCCTTAAAACGATTCAAACATTCCTGTAAAAGAAAATCTTAACTTTATATAGGATTACTATAAAGAGCGTGCCTATACATTCATATTACCAGTACCGAATAATCCCTATGAAGTGAATTGTGCTCCCTCTGTGACATTTGTGCTCAATATTGTGGATTGGTCTGAGGAGTGTTTGTATATATTATAAGGTTAGCAATAGTGTTAAATTGATTCAAATTTGTTATCAACAATTATAATATTTTGAGTGATTTATTAATGTGGTAAGTACCCTTATTTATGTAAGATGCCGACAAAAGGAGCAATACTGCGGAGAGCGTAGAAACATACACACACATATATATGTCAGCTTAGTTTTTTGGGATTGTAGCCTAATTGGAGTATAAAGACATATTTAGTTAAATTGAACAAATAAGCTGGAGTATTTGACGTTGTTTGTGTTTTTGAATTGCTAAATAAGGGTGTGTTCTACTAAATAAGTACTTATTTTTTAAATTAAAGGTGATGTATGTGAGAGAATGACTTATTTCGTAAAGCGAAAAATAAATACTTAAAAACTAAGAATTTTAACGGAACATGGCCTAAATTTGTGGACCAACAGAGTGCAGTTTTTTCATTGATTAGATTTTTCAATCTGTTCCGTGAATAGCATGGACTTTATGCTAGTGGTGGTTTTATTTTAGGGATTGGTATTGTAACAACAATCATTCAAAGCCATGAAACAAGGAACTAGCGACATGATTTCAAAATATAAATGCAAAATGTAGGAAACATGGCTTTGTGTGGTTTGGATTATAAGAGAAGTTTTGGGGGTAATGAGTGAAGATAAATAATAGAGAAATAAGAGTAATAATTATAAAGATAATTCATTGAAAACCGAGGGGGGGGGTTGAATTTAGAGACGCAAAACGAACATAGATTCTACATTTGGGCATGAAACACTGCTAGTAATTAAGGATAAGACGTTTGCCGTCAGATCTGTCCACGGTTCTATTGGCGGTTGGTTTCCCCCATCCATCTCTTCGTCGTTCGAGGTTTGCTGGCGTTTGCTAATAGTGGTGGTCTTGTTGTTCAAAGGGTTGCTAGTGGTGGTTTACCGCAGTGGCTGGTGGTGTTGCCTGCTTATGATGTTGGTGATATGTGGTGTCCTGTAACGTCCCTAATTTGGGGAACGTTTAATAGACATTTTTATTGATAATCTAAATAGAGTCTGACTCATTATTACAGCATAATTCTCACAAGAGTACATTTATTCAACAAGGGAGGGAAACTAGGATTCCTAACTATTGCTCCACCTGCTCCTCCATCCTAGCCAGCTCCCTCGGCTCCGAAAGCTTCCAAGGCATAGAGTTTACCATGCTCATCTACAAAGTCTGACACATTATACCAGCGTCGCCCCCAGTATAATATGTCAGGGTCACCAATGGTAACACCATGAGCTACAGGAGCTCAATAAAATAATCCATACCCACTAACCCTTAGCTTACAAATAATAGATCATAAAATTAACGATTTTCACATAGTACATGCATATTTAACAAAACAGTTAATAATGACACATCCACATTCACTATCCAAGCTAACATTGGTGTTCATGATTTTCTGAGTTTCTCCTACGTGATTTGTCGTAGACCGTGTCACCATTTTTCATATACCAAATCAACATTTCCAAAATCGTTTTTACACACCCAACCTCGGTTCCGCCGCTCCGGGTTCTCGAGTATCCTCACAATGGTTTCGTTGCTCCGGATTCCCATTGGCACACAAAACATGAAATTTGGCATTGGCTCCTCTCTACGGATAACCAATCCACAATTCAAAACCCTCGGTTCCACCGCTCTGAGTTCTCGAGTATCCCACAATGGTTCCGCCGGTCCAGGTTCTTATTTGGGTTTTCGAAAATCATTAATACAATTGCGTTGGCTCCTCTCTGCGGATAACCAAACCACCATTCATCCATCGGTTCCGCCGCTCCGGATTTCCGAGTATACCATAATGGTTCCCCCGCTTCGGGTCCCATTGGGTTTTCGAAAAATACACACACACACACCATATAATGGGCAAGTCCGGTCACATTGCGGTTTCAAAACTACCCCTTGTTTTTAACACACCCTAGGTGTCATATTTCTACTTTTCTCAATTTCTGTGTCTCGTTACATGCATGGACTCTACGGTAGGACTTTTCACGTACGTACACATAAATCATTTATTTTAATCTTAAAACTAAACTAGTAAGATCATCCAACTCTATATTACTTATCATGCTCATATTATCACGTAGTCATGCTCAAACATTTAGCACGCAATATAAAGCATAGTGTCATATGAACGGACACCTTTAGAGTGGAAACCACTTATGCTTTAGCACACAACAAGACAAGTTATTCTAACAGTTATGTATGCATGCTCATAACCATCTTAAAGATAAAATACGAATACTTCTAATCAAGCGATAAATTTTTATCTTTCAAAATCCGTTCTTTCTTTCTTTTTGAGAAGTTCAAAACAACATATGTTTTTTCAAAAAATAAAGTCGATATATTCAACATATTCCTCTTCCTTTTCAAAACTTTAATAAACACCTTTCAAGTTCTCATGCATTTCTGCTTAGGCTCCGAACCTCGCCTTCCAATAAGGTTGAAACACCCCAAGCGTAGGGCTAGGTCGTCGATAGCATAATATCTGGAAGTCCGGGATCGTACCCACAGAGAATCGAAATATAGCTAGTTTGGATTGTAGGTTCATATGGTAGAGTGCGGCGTTCAAGACGGCCAACTTGATTTTGCTTAAAAGTGAAAACTAAGGAAAAGACTAGAAATAAGTTTAATTAACTTAAAAGAGGCAAGTCTAGGGATCGTCCATCCCTTGACAAAGGCCGCTACCGGTTCTCGATTATAACTCAAGCGAGAGTCACAACCGCGTGCTCACGCCCGGAAGATTTAACTTTAATGACTACGTTTATCAAAAGATGTGATTAAACGGAACTAACACTCCTATTTTTGCTAATGTATCTAACACGTAGGAGGCCACAAGCCCTTGGTACGTCGCTTGCCAAGACCGCTTGACTAAACTTCATACCAAGGAGTTAACACCCCTCGCTTAGACCAAAATGGCTAGGTTAATCCAATTCTGAAAACCATGATTTTAACCCCGAAGTTTCGAGAACCAAATAACCGCCTAGATCTTTAGGATAGATTAGCCCAAGACTTAGCCAAAAGACTACTCACACATAGCTAAAAGACTAGACTTGGTAAGAAAATGGAGCGAAAGATTTAACTAAAGAAAACGAAAATAAACTTGATTTATGCAAAAGTCCGAAGCGTAGCTACAATATTAATAAACGAGAAATTAACATAAGACAAATACTTACTTGAGTTCTTGAAGAAATTAACACAAAAGCTTGAAGAACAACAATGGAGTTCTCTAAGAAAAAAAAAAGACTTAGACCTAAATCTAACTAAAATGACCATCCCTTCATATATGGCATACAAGCCTATTTATAGGGTCCTAAAGTTAAGTTACAAAGGACTAAAAAGTCCCCATAATATCCCAAAAATATTCCATAAGTGAAAACTTTCCATAAATGGAAGGTTGAAAAAGTAGCAAAAACGTGGATATTTTCTACAGGATGAACCGGTACTGGGTCCCAGTACCGGTACAAGGCCTTCAATAATGCTAAAAAACACCAACTCTGGACAGCATGAACCGGTACTGGGCAATCCCCAGTACCGGTACAAGATTGACAGATTTTTTGGGCAACTTCGTAGGCTCGTTTCGGACACTCCCGAACTCGGATTTAGGCGTTCTTTGAACCGTTGGAAAGCTCGTCAAGCCTACTTTCTAACCCAAGTGGTTTGGATCAAAAGTAATTTATACATCAAAAGTTATGATAATTCTACCCTCAGCACGTCGGAAGATGAGTAGCTTTAGTAAAATTCTCATTTCTTCTTCAATTCCCTTGACTCTTGGGCGACCTGAGCAACTTCCAAACCATCTTTCGAGCACCACAATGGGGTGGCACATAGCCTTGAGTACTTGGGTGCACCTGGAGCATTCCTTGATGATCAAACGATCCTTATTTATACAAATTGCCTGAAATACACAAAAACACACCTTACGTGCAATATCGCATAAAAACGACAACATTTATGTACAAACACAACATACTAGAGGATTTAAGCACCAAGAATATGCATTACTGAGTGTTTATCAATTTCCACATACAAACAATATGCATATTTCTATATTTAGAGATAGTAAGTACGGGAGAATCTACTTTCATTTCAAACATAGGATATACTTATACTTTGGGATAGTGGACAAGGGACTCTACCATTCTTCTTGGCGGTAGGACGGCTCCGAAAAGTAAGTCGGCGATCGAACGGAGTAACTTCCTACGGTAGCTTCGAAAGAGAAAAGGTTTCTCTCGAAACTAGTTCTTGACTAAACTACTAAAATTTTTGGATCGAAAGGGTAGTCGAGTGGCGGTCTTGGATGAGTTTCTTAAAAAACTCAAGAAGAACTCAAGAACAAAGGAAGAACTTCAAGAACAAAGCAAGAACACAAGAATTATAGAGAGAGAAGTTGAAAGGTTGAAGGTGTGAGTTGAATGTCATGAGGGGGGGTGCTATTTATAGCAAAAATCTTGGCTCCCTTTCCTCTCCATTGGCCGCCCCCCTCCCCCCTTCTATTTTCTCTCATTTTTTGTTCCATTGAGTTGTCAAATCTCACCTTTAAACACGTCTATGCCATGTCAATCCAATCTAGGTGTAAGAATAGGTAATTATGGAGATTTTCTAAGATTTAAAGGCAATCCTAGGTGATTATAACCTAGGTTGGCAAGTCTTGCAAGTAAGAAGGAAATGATAGCTAGGCTATGGAATAGTCTTCCCATGTTTAGTCAATCCTATGTCTAGTTTGTAAGTAGAAACTAGGATGATTAAGGGCTAGATTGTGTGCTTGAAATAGTCTAGGAATGGGTTGTCAAATAGTTCTAGGCTTGAGTGTGAAGTTGGTAAAAGAGATAGCTTACTAGAGTGTACAAACACATGCACACACTCACTCTCTCTCGGCCCCTCTCTCTCTCTCTCTCGGCCCCTCTCTCTCTCTCTAGAACCATGAGTGTGTGTGTGTGTGTGTGTGTATATATATATATGTACTTATATATATGCATACCTAAGCACTAAGTAGTCTTATTAGGTCTATGGAAGAGGGAATGATGAGTGGTGAGGCTTCCAAGTGCCATGCCTTGTCCAATGGGTAAGACTTTTCCTAGAAAGTCTATGTATGTGTACATATGCATGATTTATGGTAGGCTAGTATGTATATGCACATATATATACCTAGAGAAAATCTAGGAAAGTAGGTATTGGAGAGTAATTAGGTTCAAGACTATTATTCTAGGCTTGCATGCATGGCAAGTCTAGGTCATGATGAAGGATTCTAATGATTGACTTGTCAAATCTATGTACTCATTAGCAAGTCTTATTTCTATTACTCAAGGGATAAAATTTTCCTATGAACTATTATCCAATGGGTAAAGAGGTAATGATGAGAAGTAAGGTCTTGAAGTGACTAGACATGTAAGATAATGAATACTACTTTAGGTAGCATAATGATGACTTCCTTTGGTCCAAAAGGTTTAAGTAGGATTGAAAAGGTTCATAAGGCTCATCCAGAGTTAGGAGAATGTAATTAGGTTGAATGGATACTTAGGTTTCTCTAACTAATCGATTGGAAACTAATTCTACTTGTCAAGTAGGATTTCTAGCCAAGAAATATAACTTAAAGATTTTATTTTATTCACTATGAAAATATACAAGTGCTTCTATAAGCATACTTGTCTTTAGAAAAGAATTAAATTATTTGGGACAAAAAGATATAATTTTATAAATCTCAAATCTAATTATGATGGATTATTAAAAATTAAAAAAGAATTTTAAAAGCAAATTCCAGGTAGTTAAAATAAAATTTAAATATTTAACGAAATTTTTATTTACCAAAAATTATGATCGTTACATGTCCAAGGTTGGATCTACGGCTGGTGGTGGTGGTGGTGGTCTGATCTGTGGCAATTGGTGGTGGTGGTTGATTTGTGGCAACTAGTGGTGCTGGCTTTGGATGGCGATTACTGTGGTGTGACGGTGGTGGTGTTTTGGTTCCACTAGGGTTAAGTTTTTAGGGATTTTTTCTAGTTTAATTTTATACTGTTTTAGTTGTCTCTTCCCCTTCGATGGTCTTCCTCACTTTCTGCAGGTGTCGTTGTTTTAGCGTATGTTTTCAATGTATGTATGTTTGGTTCTGTGAGATGTAGTGGTTGGTGTGGTGGTGTGTTGCTGCTCACTTTGATGGGGTTTGGGGTATAGGTAATATCTCTTTGGAGCTTATTCGCCTGTTTGACTATTCTCTCCTTTATCCAAAGAAGGATGTGCCTTCGATGTACTTTCTCTGGTATCAATGAAATTTCTAACGTTTTTTTTAAAAATTAGAAGAAAAAAAAAGATGATAAACTATAAGAAAAGCTAAATGTGGAGATGATTGTGCTTAGCACTTTATTTTCCTCCCACTCATCACAATGTTGACCAAGGGAAAAACTGAAATGTAAAAAGTACAATCGTATAGTTGTACTCCCCAAACAAACCATATAACCATGGATATACAGAAAATGCAGCTGCATGCTGTTTTAAAAAAAAATTAAAGAAAAGAAAAGAAGAAAGAAAATGCAGCTGTATGTAGGCAAGTTTATTGAAGACTTTTTCTTTCCTTGATATAAGAATCAAAGACTATTATAAAAAAGCATATTTGGGATTTTCACGATGAAGATTGTTTATCTATCTATTTGGAACATAAGATTTCAATATGAGTAGCACGATCAAGTAATTTGTGTCTTTCTATTTATTTGCTCTGGAAGGTGAGCTATAAGAATCGTAAAACACTTTCGCATTCCGATCTAAGACTTCTGAATTTTTGGACTGGCAGAGGCACCTTAAGGCCAAGGGGTCACGTGCCGCCCCTAAATTATTGGACTTTATACGTATGCCCCAATTTAATTATTGTGTTTTCCATTTATTCCACAAAAAGAATTGCACTAGTACCCTTTATTTCATAAGGAATTATCAAACCAATAACTATTATTAATTTGTCACAGAAGTTACAAAATGAACCTCTTAATGAATGTGCTCACCATTTTTTCTCTCCAGAAAATTTATTGCGGTGGTTATATGTAAAAATTACGGTTGTCTCATTGTGAAAAACAAACACTCTTCAAGTGAACCAGCCTATTCTTTGTATGGCGTTGTACGGTGATTGGAACAAAGACACATTTGATTATTAATTCCAATGTGTCTCAAAACTCTATTTTATGTGGTCTTGCAGAAAATAGCATTGTGCTTCATTGTTAAAAAATACTTTCATAATTATCATTGCAACCCTTATCCACCAGTAAACATTTCTGTTGAGTCTAGTACTAAATGTATAGTCCCCTCGAAAATATGTGGTGGATAATTGTGGTGGGTAACCAACGTGGTAGTGCCCAAGACCAGCTAACTTAGATAAGACCTATGCCCCACTCCGATGATGATAAGTTCAAAATGATCCTCATTAGCCCATCACTTCAATTCATTAAACTTGCAATTTGGGGCAGTTTGCCAGCCTACAAAACTTAAGATAATGAAGAGTAGCAAGAAAGAGTCTCACATAGTTTGAAAAATATGGCTATGCCTGTACCTCAAGAAGCTGATGTAGATCATGAAGTGGAGCAGATAGAGCTATGAGCAAAAAGCCACCAGGAATCAAACAAGTGCCTTCTGCCAAAAGTACTAGTGGAAATCCTAGTAAAAAGTTAGGTATATGTCATGGAAAGCTGTCCAAAAACTTCTTTAATTGTTTTTCCTTATGATTCATTTTTGCTGATTTGGGTTCTTAAGTTGGAGCAAATCACAGTGCAGGAATCTATTCAAGTCACAGTTTTATCCAGTAACCTCGAAGGATTGGCCCACGGTCAAGATTTGAGACTTAGAGGTTTAATTCCTTTTAAAATTTTAGGTTTGAACTTCTCATGTGCTATTTATTAGCTCATTTGGAGTATGAAACTTTGCTTCGACTTTAATTGGATTCCCCTTAAGTGGGTGATGAGATTGGGCCCTCCAAATTAATTAGTCGAGATGCGCACAAACTGACCCAGACAATTGAGTTATTGAAAAAAAAAAAAAACAACTTTAGGCAGTAGGTTAGCCATCCATAACATCGATGTGCGCACTTTCCGATTCGATCACAGCCACACTATTTTTACGCGGGATGAGACTTATAGTGTGTGGACCCTACAACAAGATCTACCCCTGTGAAAAAATGTACACAGATAATACCATGAGATTCTGACAGATTTTTTCTCCCCAGTGTTCGAGCTAGCTTGCGTTACCTTAATTAATTTTGAGTCTACCCTAAAGTTAATCACAAAGCAAACCTTCCGATGGCCAATTGTTTATAATATTTGTCCCCCGTGAGATTCGAACATTGAACTTCTAGAAAGACAAACACTTATTATTTTCCCATGCATTCTCACTTGCTCAAATCCCTTGGGGTTGCTGATCTCACAGATTTGCACATTTCTTTTAAGGATATGTTATAGTTTTCTTTAAAGATATATGTTATAGTTTTTTCAAAGATCAATATGAGATATTGATTGATTCATTTGAGGTATTGATTTGAGGTGAAGTGGTGGGGGCAGCCAATGATGAAAATTAGGTAGATAAGTTTCACTATTTCATAAAGTATTCTAATTAGGGTGGTTTATACTATATGTTTATATGCACAATGGCGCTTTCATGAGTGTGATGCTTACCTATATTGAACACTCAAAGCCAATCTATATTTTCCCCTTCTTTCTTTGTCCTTTCTAATTTTTCCTTTGGTGCCTAGCCTTTTTGTTTGTCCCCATTTACAATAGGGTCCAAATCGATAACACTTATGCTTTGTGGAGTTGTTGATAGTGTGGCTTTCTATTCACAGTGCCGAATTCGATGTTTGGGTTGCCGAAGCCTGACTCTAAATTAGTCGTCCACCTACTATTAAGTCATAAAAAAATAAAAAGGCATAAAGTAGTATAAAAGGAGAAAAAAAAAATCAAGGATACGTTGGGCTTTTAGCTTGAATTACTGTTTGTTCTATGGCTCATATATTAAGTATGAAGAGATACTAAAGAGTTCTAGAAAGAAGACCAGATGCCGGAGTAGAGCGTAGTGGAGTGACGGAATGGTATGGTATCATACAAGGGTATTTTTGGAAAAATGACCAAATACCAGGTAAGGGTTAGAATAAGTATGTATAAATACTCTATGTTATAAACCCTATTTCGTACTGTGATAATAAAGAACAACAGCCGCTTTCACTCCCGTGGACGTACCCGATTTTTGGGGAACCACGTATATCTCTGTGTTGATTTCTTTATTGTTTTATACTCGTAAATCGTGCGTGTGTGTGACGATCCTAACAATTACAAATAAAAAGACTGACATTAAAATGTAACCCCATTCTTTGTTTGTTGCCCCATGGTAAGGGGTTGCCCAAGTCCAAGTTCTTGTGGGGCCTACCCTGGAGCCGGCTCTATCTATCCATACATATGTTTCTAAGAAAAGATACAAAACAACCTCAGGGATAAGTTTGATTGGTTTGTGGGTTTGCTTCCCACAAAATTGACCAATGCTCAATTATTGAGTTAGATTGCAAGAAAGAAATTTTTTATGAATCCCAAATGAGCCGACATGCGCGTAAGTTGGCCCGCTCCAGAACATCGAAACCCAAAAAATGGGGTACGAAACGATAGCATGTTACTCCTATATATTATGGATAAAGCAGCCGAATGCATAAAGAAAAAGTGAGGAGCATAAAAAAACACACTGAAAAAAATGCTTTATGGTTTCCCCCTGTTTGAATACTCGCAAGTGATACTTATTTGTTTGCCACAAAAATAGTGACAGAAAATAATATTCGGGCACAAATCTCAAGATAAAGACGTAGAAAGATCGTTGATATGTACTTTAACTTTAAAGTAATCATCAGTGAGGGAAATTAGAAATATGGTATAGAATTAATTAGTTTAGGCAAACAATTGTAGCGGAATCAGAAATCTCGCACTATAGGATGTAGTGCCGCATCTGAGCCGTCTGTTCTACAATCAACGGTCCAAATTTCATCTCGATTCTTTAAATTTGAGCCGTCCATTACGCAGATGAGATCTGGACTTTGATTGCTGAGGATTCCCGTGTCCAATTTTTGGGCTCTACTTTTTCATAAATATACTCTAAAATTTTTCCTGTTAGTGCTTAATTCAGAAACAACACAAATTTAAAGCACGCTGAAATACAAATTTTTAAAAATTCATTCGTTAGGGAGTGGAGTGCTGAAATCATTTCCCGTTCGACGTAATCATCCAGCAAAGAAGCTAAAGCAATGTTTAGCCCGTACCAGCAAATGTTTCCGGAAGCCCAGCCCAAACACTAGAATGAGGTCCTATCCAAACGGGGCTTTAGATAATTATTACGGCCTTTGGCAAGAAGGGATACCCTTTGTGGTACGGGCTTTGTTTTGGAACAGTACTCCAAGCATCACAAAGAGTACTTAGAGTACGTATCCTACTGGGCTTTGAACAATCAAGGGCACCACGTGCTTGCAGATTCTGAGTTCGAGCAGATGGAGCGTTTATCGATACCCTCTACGGTAATCTAAGCGGTGGTTTTTTTTTTTTTTTGACATGGTAAGCGGTGGTTTTCACTAAGCTAAATTTACTAAAGAGTCCTGCTACATACACAGCAGATCTGTGCACAGATTGTGCACAGATTTCGTTGTGGGGCCCACCACGGGTTCCACACAAATCACCCGAGCTGTTCATTAAATGTAAAACATTTTTTCAAGGGTTCCCGTAAAAAATAAACTCAATCCGATACCAATAGGTGCTTCATCCAACCATTTAACTTTTCATTCAGATTTTCGGATAATGAAAAGTCATATGGTTGGATCGAGCACCTATAGGTATTGGATTGAGCTTATTTTTTACGGGGACATTTGAAAAAATGTTTTACATTTAATGAACGGCTAGGATGATTTGTATGGGACCCGTGGTGGGCCCCACAACAAAATCTGTGCACAATCTGTGCACAGATCTGCTGTGTGTGTAGACTTTCTGTTTACTAAATAGACGAAGACTCAATTTTCCACTGATTTCTAGGCAGGTCATTCTCCTCACATATATATCAACAAAAAATACTCCATCCGTCTCTCTTTTAAAGTCCAGTATTTCATTTTGGGCTGTTCCTTAATAAGTATCCATTTTGTAAAGTTAGTGGGTAAAAGTTGGTACATTTTCCATTTTGCCCCTAAAAGTAGATTCCATTTTGAAAAGTTATTAGGAAGTAAAAGTATAATGATGATGTCTTCATAGAGGGTAAATAAGGAAAGTGAAAGTAAAAGTTAATGTGAAAGGTGTAATGATAATGTTTTCTTAATAAGTTGGAGTTATAAAGCAGGACATTTAAAAATGGATAGGAGGAGTACCATTTAGCGAAAATAATTTGACTATTGCCATAAACTTACAGGGAAAAAATATAGTGAAAACTACTCCTGATTCATTAACCTACCAACGATATCTATGATCACAAAACCTCAATAATTTTGAAAAGCTAACTACACCCATATTATTTACTACAAAAGTTGGGTTAGGATTTATCAGTAGCTTCATCAAATTGAATGACAAAGTATGGAGACAATTAGAAATTGGAGTCTATATACTCTTTCAGATTATCATTTGAGTTCAAATAATGCACGTTGTTCACGTTTTTTGAGCTAATCTAGTCTAGAAAAAAGAAGAATAAAAAAACACGTTTAATTTGGTGAGCTTTAATTAGATGAAGATTAAAAATAAAAATAAAAAACAAAGCAGATGAATTCAATTCACTGTGGCCTTTTCATAGTTGGAGAAATGATGGAATTTCAATGGCACGATAGATTGCCGTCATGCACTACAAAATGGGTTATTTTGGGCTTTCATTGGGTCAACCTCATTGTCCAGGAGGTCACTTCCAAGTTTTAAATTTTCAAGCTAGTGGTCTAGACAATCAAGTGCTAATTCATCACATTTAATAGTAAGATGGAAAAAAACAGGGCAAATTTCACTGACCTCCCCTGAGGTTTCTGACACGAACAGAAACCTCCCCTGAGGTTTCTGAAATAACACTGCCCTCCCCTCCTTTACCTGAAAATATCAAGAGACCCCCCTCTCCGTTAATTGGACGTTAAAAACGGATGGAAAAGGTTATTTCTTTCTCCACCCACTACTAAAACTAAACTAAACTCCCAACCAAACAAAACCGATGTTATTGTACTATATTTTTTACAATACCTATACTACCCTCACCAAACTCTTTACCCCTCTTATTTATAAAATATAAAATACAAAAATCACTACACTTTGTACCCGTTTCATTTTGAGATTTTGTCCTTATTTAAAAGGATTCACATTTGTTAATCTTCTATCAAATTTTTGTGAATTATTAGTTCGTCTTGATAAGAGAAATTGAAAAAGTAAAAAATTAAGATTTTTTTCAAATATTTTGAGAAATTCAATATTTTGGGTAAAAATAATAATTTTGTACTATTTTAATTCCTCTTGTTGAGATAAGCCAATAATCCACAAAAATTTAACGCAAAACTTGCAAATGCGAAAAAATTCAAATGTGAACAAAAATCAAAAAGCCTAAAAATCCTACAAACAAACCCCGTAAAAATCAAAAAGCCTAAAAATCCCACTAACAAGCCCGTACCCTCCATTGCCAATAGTTTGTTTTTTGGTTTTTACGGGATTTGTTTGTGAAATTTTTAGGCTTTTTAGTTTTTGTTCATATTCGAATTTTTTTCATGCGGACCTGTTTGTGGGATTTTTAGGCTTTTTTATTTTTGTCCATATTTGAATTTTTTTTGTATTTACTAGTTTTGTGTTAATTTTTGTGGATCATTGGTTTGTCTCAACGAGAGAAATCAAAAGAATATAAAATTGTTACTTTTATCCAAAATATTGAATTTCTCAAAATATTTGGTAAAAGTCTTAATTTTTTACTTTTTCAATTCCTCTTATCGAGACGAACGAATAATTCAAAAAAGTTTGATAGAAAATTAGCAAATGTGAAACCTTTTAAATAAGGACAAAATCTCAAAGTGAAACGGGTACAAAGTGTAGTGATTTTTGTATTTTATATTTTATAAATAAGAGGGGTAAAGAGTTTGGTGAGGGTAGTATAGGTATTGTAAAAAATATAGTACAATGACATCGGTTTTGTTTGGTTGGGAGTTTAGTTTAGTTTTAGTAGTTGGTGGAGAGAGAAATAATCTTTTCCATCCGTTTTTAACGTTCAATTAACGGAGAGGGGGGTCCCTTGGTATTTTCAGGTAAAAGAGGGGAGGGCAGTGTTATTTCAGAAACCTCAGGGGAGGTTTCTGTTCGTGTCAGAAACCTCAGGGGAGGTCAGTGAAATTTGCCCAAAAAAACAAGATGTAAAAATTATCTCCAATTCTATTAGAGATGATCATGGCCGAACAGATTTCGACCAACCATTGCTGTTCGACTGAAATGCAATCTGAGCTATCCGTTGCCAAGCATGAACGACCCGAATTAGCCCCACACGCATGCGGTCCCCTTAGGGACAGCACGCACGCACCCCAAGTTCAAACAGTTGAAGCATTTGAGGTTACGGAATTTAATTAATATGGCAGGTTGCATTGCTGATAGGTATGACAAAAAATGGTTAGTTTTGGCTTTTGTTATAGGTAAAGAGTCAAACGAGCTTTTAGGGATAGAGGGACTTGGGCAAATAGATCTAGTTGCCCGTCACATATATACACTAAAAAGGAAAATCAACAAGATATAACAATGTCTCTAATCCTATTTTAGATGATCATGGCCCAAGTTATGAGTACAGCAATGGATATGTGAGTGAAATTTTACATGGCTGGTTGGATTGCTGTCAATTAAGTACTAAAAAAAGGGGTTTATTTTGGCTATCTTTTGGTGCACATCATAGTCCATGAGCTCACTTCTAAGTTCTAAATTTCCAAGCGAGTGGTAAAATCGATCAAGTGATTTATCACATTTATTGAAAGGAACATCAACGAGATATAACAATACGTCCAATCTTAGTAGAGATGATCATGTCGTAGCTAATGACGAGAGCAAATGATATGTTTGCGGCTTCAAAAAGTGGAAGCATTTTTAACCTTATGGAAATTAGTACTTATGATGATATGACGTGTTAGATTGCCGTCATGTACTAGAAATGGGATTTTTGCAGTCATTGGGTGGACCTCGTAGTCCACAAGTGACTTGGTCATAGTGGCGGATTCTTGAATTTTCGACAGATGGGTCACTCCTTTTAGAGCGGTCTTATATGTTTTAAAGTTATAGGCGAACTCATATTAATTTTTATTATTTAATTAAAAAATGAGTGTATATATACATCAAATATTTTTCTTGTTAGTGGTAGTTAATGTTGAGCTTGTAAAAAAAATTAAAAAAATGTTAAAAGAAAATACACATTTTATTTTATTTTATGTGGAACTTAGAATTATAGTAATTGATTTGTGTAAGAAATTACATTATTGTAAATGACTTTGTGGTACTAATTCTAGACAAGATAGTTTACGTTTGGGTTTGGGTTTGGGTTTGAGGTCTGCACACGGTACAAAAACACAGAGCTTGTAGGCACCAGGGTTCAAACTTGAGTTAAGTCTGTGGATAAGTATCTTCCTACCACTGGAACAGTCAAGCACATGCAAAAATAATAGGGATATTTTATTATATATATTACAAACTTAAAACTTAGGGGCCCTTCTTTGGGGCCCAATTTTCAACTGGGTTACGTGATCTCCCTCTGCCTATATTGGATCCGCCCCTGCAATTGGTCAAATTAATTGATTGCGCGGTCCATCAAATTTACTAAAAAGGAACAACCACGAGATATAACAAAATTTAGGATCGTAGTAGAAATGCTCACAGCCCAACTAATGATCAGAGCAAAAAAAAAAATGTGCATAGATTATTACAGTTGCAACATTTGAGCTTTTGAAATTTTAATCTGGTAATTGTGATTGCCGTTTGTACCAAAAAAAAAAAAAAAAAGGGTTTATTTTGGCTCTCATTGGGTGCAGCTCATTGTCCATCAGCAAGTCCCCGTTTGGCCAGCACTATCACAAGCTAGATATATTAATGGTTTTTGTGAGCCCATTTCGGGTCCTACAATGATTTTATCAAAAATGTTATTATTCTTAAAATGTTTTATTATAGGTTCCAGTAAAAGATTAGCTCAATCTGATACAGCAAAGACTTTTTTTGAATTCGTAGAGCTTCATCAAATTAATGATTTATTGACTTTTTGTATGGCCCATTTTGGGTCCCACAAGAATGACTCAAATCGCTGACGCAGTGGAATTCACGAGAGACTAGTTAGCGTACCAGTCCAAACGAGATAAACAACTCGTCGCAACGAGCAAATCTTGCACACAAGATAGAAAGAGAGAATCTCTGAATATTATTAATAAAAAGCTGCATAAACTCTAGGTTACAAACCCTTAAATAGGCTGAAACCATAGAAACCCTAAAAATAAACTTGAAAAATAAAAAGTCCCAAAATTTGGGGCTTTTTCTAAAACTAAAAACGGGAAAGAAAAACAAGACTTTCCCAAAAAGAATCAACTTAAAAGGAATTACGGTTTAAGAGTTATTAACGATACAAATCTTTCCTAAACGGTAAAATAACGCAATTGAATGCTTAGACGAAGGAATTAGGCCGAAAAGCACCATCGATCATCAACTCTAGTATTGACCGGAGCACGAAAATAAGTCCGCCAACCAAGTTTGGGCCTATTCCGAGCTCGTCCAAATTTAGCCAATTTGGATAATCTGAAATTAAACATCGTTTGGGCTTCCGAGGCTTAGCTCTGTCCAGCTGATCATGGAATTGGGCCTCCACGTGTTCTACATCAATCGCTCATTATTTTTGAAATATTTTTTATGCGTTTCTGCAAAAAATTAGCTCAATCCGATATCAGTAAGGGCTTTTCTAAAATTTGTAGGGCATTACGAATTCTGAAACACCTTATGAATTCTGAAAAAGCCTGTACCGATATCGGATTGAGCTTATTTTTTTTATTGGAACCCGTAAATAAACACTTTAAAAATAATGAACGGTTTGAATAATTCTTGTGGAACCCGAAATGGGCCTACAAAGATCCCTTATAATTAGAGCAAAGATTATGTACGTAAATTCAAGCAATTGAAGCACTTGAGATTATGGGTTGCTGTCATGTACACTACAAAATGGGTTTGGAAGACTATAAATTAATGAATGAGCATGAGCAGGAACAAGAAAATAGCCGATCGAAAAAAAAGAAAAAGAAAAATAATAGCCATATTTTAGGTGTTGGATTCAAACAGTTGAAATTATATGCCCAGTTGGATTGCCGGCATGTATGTACTAAAGAACGGGTTTATTTTGGCTTCCATTGGATTGCCGGCATGTACTAAGGAAGATATATATATATCGTAGACATCACACGCTAAAAGAAATCTTTCTTCGGTTATATATTGGACCCGTTTCAAAGGGAGATTGTAGACATCACAGGCAGACGCTAAAATTGGACGGCAAAGACGACCACTGTTGGGAGTTTGACCGCGGCTGAAACGAAGAAGAAGGAGAAGAAAAGGGATCAAAACTTTGTAAGGTTTATTTTCTTCAATGCATGCAGAGTATTATTCTTACGTGAGCATATATCTATCTACTCCATGCAAAAATGAAGTTTTAGACTGTTGAGGAGGACACCTTATGTTCCATAGTAGTTATATATTGACATACTCTTGGATTTATTTACATCTAAATTACACGGAGACCCCACTTGTCTTTTGCATTGTCTGTATTGAAAGTGCCCATTGTGGTGCACTTTATCGTTTGGAGTTACCGTTTTGTTTTAAAAACCAAAGACCAGAGAAAGATTTCGTTTACAGGAGCCAATGGTACAATGTGTAGAAGCTTCCCGTCTTCTATTTCAAAAATCCAGAAACAGGTCATTGTTATTTTGATACTTGTGACTGTGATGAGTGTCTAGAAGATGACGAGGTGTTAGACACCCTTTTTTTTTTCCCAACCAAACTATTGGCCTCTAGTTATTTGATATAGAATGTTTCAATTATTTTATTTAGTTTTACATTTACTCTTCAGTAAGCCATTAGAACAATAAATTAAAGTGACAAAACATGAACGGAAAGAAAATAAATTGTATTGTACTCCTAAATAGAATGATTAGGCAGCCAATTGAAGCATCTGTTGGCCTGCAAAACGATCCACTTCCAAATCGATTCAGCAGCCGCCATAACATATGTTGTTCGTTGTTCATCCTTACACCAGAAACTCGAAAGAGAGGATGAATAGGGGGTTACCAAATTGACAAAATCACTGTATTGCTATTCTACCTTGATCCCTCAGCCAATTGATTAAACAACCAAGCTCGATTCATATAGCTTTATCGATTAAAAGTGCATAAACCCACGAACTCGATCGGGAATTTTTTTGGGACTCGAAACGTGTAATATCCCACATCGGGGAAATGTTAAAAAGTGAATTCCACATATACAAGGAATTATAATTAGGATTATGCGTGCACGTAGTAAAGTAGTGTTTCTCTAAAATATGAAACAATTATTTTGTTCGACGAAATTAATTCTTTTATTACCTTGTATCTCCAATGTGCTAGTAGTACGTACAATGGCTTCCACAAACAAATACCAAGTCATCTACTGATTCTACTTTGCTGTGCTATTCATTTTGGGAGCTTTGACTTCTCAAGCCACGTCTCGCTCCCTCCAAGATGCATCCATTTCTGATCAGCATAAGCAATGGATGGCTCGTCACGGAAGTGTATACATGGATGCCGAGTAAGAAGGAAAACGATTAGAAATATTCAAGAACAATGTGGAAATAATAGAATCTTTCAACAAAGCCGGAAACAAGCCGTACAAACTTGGAGTTAATCATTTTGCAGATCTTACGAATGAAGAGTTCAAACTACACAAGGGCCATCCAGCAGTGGAGCATATTTCCTCCACTGGAACACCCTCCTTTCAATATGAAAATGTTCCTGTAGTGCCATCTAGCATGGACTGGAGGATTGAAGGGGCGGTAACGCCTGTTAAAGACCAATTTGAGTGTGGTAAGTTGTTTTTCCTAAAGTCACAAAACTAAATAGAAAACAAAACGACATTTAATTAGGTATTGCATAGATTCTAACAATCCACTTGCTATTAACGTTTAGGTTGTTGCTGGGCATTTTCTGCTGTGGCAGCCATGCAAGGAATAGTTAAATTGAGAACTAATGCGTTAATCTCTTTGTCAGAGCAAGAACTAGTTGACTGTGATACCGGTGGTAGCGATCATGGTTGCAAGGGTGGTCTAATGCAAAATGCATTCCAGTTTATCCTAAATAACCAGGGCCTTACAACCGAGGCAAACTACCCTTACCAGGCAATCGAGGGTACTTGCAATATTTCAGCACTTGGTGATTACGCAGGCATGATTACCGGCTACGAAAATGTGCCCACTAATAACGAGAGTGCCTTGTTGAATGCTGTTGCCAACCAACCCGTCTCTGTGTCCATTGGTGATGGAGGACACGGTTTCCAATTCTACAAAAGCGGTGTCTTTACAGAAGGATGCGACACTGTCCTTAATCATGCTTTAACGATTGTTGGATATGGAACTAGTGATGATGGGATAAAGTAATGGCTGGGAAAGAACTCCTGGGGCACGGGATGGGGTGAAGGCGGGTATATACGCTTGCAAAGAGATATCGATGCAAAGGAAGGCATGTGTGGCCTTGCGATAATGCCTACGTATCCTACTATATACTAACAGAATTAACAGCTTAATGAAAACTCTAGCTACCATGTGCCCATTGCTCTTTCAACTCCATATTCTGGAGGGCTAAGAATCTTTGCCATTTTCTGCCTACTTTCAATTGTTTTTGAGGATATATCGTCAATTCACGGCTGCTGCTTTTAAGGATCAACTACTGTCGATCCTGTGCTTATTATCTCTCTTTCATCTCCAATTTTTGGAGGGCTAAGAGTTTTGCTCTGCTTCCTTTTTTTTTTTGGTTGAGGCTATGCTCAATTTATTGATGCTGCTGTCAAGGATCGATGAAGATTTGATGCTTTAACCTGCTGCAATTGGCTTTGCCTGCTAATCTGCTGGAATTATGATGCTCTGCTGCTGTATTTCAACTGATGTTGCTGCTTGTGCTGCTGATGGATCTATGCTAAGCTGTGAGTGTTAAGGATCTAGTGAATTCTTTGTCGTGATATCAAGGAATTGGATGATTTCAAGCTGCTTCCTTGGAAATTGGATGCTTTCAAGCTGCACCTGGAATGTTTCATCTGGTTTGATCGTGTAGTTTTCTTTGGGCTGTCTCGATTTTGGGCTCATTCAATTTTCATTGAATGTATTTTTGTTTTCTTTTCCTTTTGTTGGCCTCTTTCGGTACCTCATTTTCTGTGATCTGAATTTGGTCTCTTCTCGATCTTCTAATAAAATTTTGTTACCTATAAAATAAAAATAAAAAAACAAACCCACTGTTACTCTGGTTTTACTCTTTCTTGACTTTATTCGCACGGGAGCAATAGCAATATGAGATTTAGTTGTCCATGTGAAGTGTTCCTACATTTCTTATGTGAAATGTCAAATGAAAGATTTTTTGAAGGGGCATTTGATGTCTACTTTAGTAAAAAAAAATTAGAAATCATACCGAAGTTTTGGAGAAATTTTTCAATGCCGGGTGGGTACTAATGGTGCCTGCTCGGTGCATCCGAGCCGTCCATTTCGGTTTTGGACGGCTCGGATTTGGAGAGAGAATTGAAAAAGGAGAGAAAGAGGAGAGAGAGGGTTTCAATCTGGACCGTCCAACACACTTTTGGACGATCCAAATGGGCTGCTCGGGTATCACGTGGACACGGCCACGTGGTACCCATAACCCAGTCCTTATGTTTGTCTTGGAGCATCTCTAGTCGTATTTTTGGTGCTTCGTAGGATTTAGCTTCTGTTCTGTTTGTAGAGCTTTTGTTCGGGCTTTGATTAGATTGTATTTCTCTGTTTTTCTCATGGGTATGCCCCGTTGATCTTGTTTCCCTTTTGGGTTGTTTCAATAAAATTTTCAATTACCAAAAATAAAAATAAAAAAATACAATTTTTGATACACTTTTTATGGCACTTTAATGCATAAAAAAACTAGAAACAGTGTACCTAGTATAGTTGATTGCCTACCACTCCCCTCCTTTAGGAAGCGGAAGTTCGAGCCTCTCCGTGAACGGTTTTGAGATCAAGGCTATAAAGAGTCCCTGCACCCCCTATGATAACCTAACATATCCACTAACTATACCCTGTAGCCAAAAAAACATTAACACATAAAAACTGTAATATTATTTTTTGTCATTTTTCTTCCCTATTAACAACCCATTGAGTTGTCATTACCATTGTCCAAAAGAAATTTTGTCATTATAAGCTACTTTTGACCAATTTCATCACGTGTTTGCTTAAACAACTGTGGATAGAGTGCTGGTGATATAAACAGTGAAACCACATGAAGCTTAATAGTCATTTCTCCTTATTAAGAAAAACCTTACTTAAATTTACTCTGTTTTCTTCTTCTGTCATTTGTTGTTAATTTAAGTTGTTTCCTTTTTTACTGAGTCAATAATATTGCAATATTATTGACTTGAGAGTCAATTTGTCAGCTTTCTATAGATTTTTCTACTACTGAAGTTGCTTTTGTTAACCAAAAAAAGTGTAGAACAAACACAATCAAGTACACCACAGAACCTAAAATGGAAACAAAAGGTGTTATGACAGATAAATAGAAAACATGAAAAAGATTTCAACAATCAAAATCTCAACAAAGCATAAAATGCTAGCTTCAAGAGACACAGCACGCTACCTGCTGCACTTCTACACTTGCCCACACAAAGAGTGAACACAAAAGATACAAATTGCATACAAAAAAACAAAGACCCACTGGCACAGGAAAAAGAACTAGAACTGCAACATTCCAGCTGTTTCTTTCTTCAGTATCAGCGGCAACAAAAATGAGCTGTGGCATACGCTATTCAATCGTGCGCAGCTAAAACTAGTGCTGCAACTCTCTTCAGCGAACCAGACGCTTTCAGCAGATCAGATTCCGAATGTCCAGCGGAGATGAATAATCTGATACCCACGGGTAGACGACATTTATCAAGTGTTGATCTTTTGGAAGTCACTACGAAAACAGAATCCTCCTTCAATGCCTGCAAATGTACTTTTGAAAAACTTAGGAGTGCGCAAATATCAACAATGCAGAGAAAGAGTGACGGAAATTTAAAAATTACTTACCCGATCGGCAATTTCATCGAGCAGCTGCAGGTCATTCTTCAAGGAACCTGAGGAGTTCTTTAGCCGAAGAAAAACAATTGGCGATAGTGCATCACTTGCAACCTCAAGGCCTTGGACATCTGACAATCCTGCAAGCGCCAAAAAAATATAAAAGCCGAAAAGCTAATAACAAAAGGACAACTACTAAGCAAATTTTAAGTTTCAATGTTCTCCTACTTTTCCAACCAGAACAATATCCAACTTCGTTGTACTCGGCTTTTATGGTATAATAATAATACAACTTCTACCCAATATCACCCACTAGAGCCTCACAACCAGGCTTTGCCAACGAATAGGCCGTGACCGACCTCCAAACAGAGAGAGCAACAATCCCTCAACTGCGGCAAAGACAACCAAACAACACCAGAAACCCCACATAGGGGAGGGAAAACTCCCATTAAAGAGAGAACAAAACCCAAGGCCAAACCAACCAAACTCAAAACAAACAAAACTAAAAAGACAAGGAAAAATAATAACCTGGCCAAGGACACATAGGTTAGTTTAGGCAAATACATACATTTTCTTTTGACTTTCACGGTATTCAAACAGGTTTGAAATGGTTCACGGGATTCAGCCAATTGCCTTGATCATGGAATATCCTGCGATTGTTTCTACTATCGCATAACTGAAAACGTTTCAAAACTTCCTTTAAATGTTTCTTGCTAGTCAAATGAATACAAGAAAATAACTTATCCTTACTTCTTTTTTCCCCATTTTTTCCAATTCCAATCATTTTCGCTTTCCTATCTTTTTCTTCCTAATGAAACGGACTCGAGGTATGTACTTCCCTAAAACAAAACCCTAAATGGATACCCAACACCTCAGCATCACATTCTTTTTTCATAGCTATAAGCTGTAGGATTACACAGCTTCCAAGCATCACAGGCATAATGAAACTTAGAGGTGCATGCAGCCAACAAATGATCTCAAGCACTCAGTCTGATGAAAGTAAGACGAACCAAGCCTCATAGAAGTGTTCTCACGTTGAGGAGAAAGGCAACTACACTGGGAACCACGCCGGCACCTCCGCCTTATCACTTAGGAGGCTATGACTACCACACAAAATGGATACATGCTAAAAGAGTACTCAATCAGACGAAAAAGTAAGACAAACCTTTGCATAGCACGGAAATATTTTTCTTCAATTTAGTAATAAGATCAGGATTTTCCTCCAGAATATCAAGAGCAGTAATAGCAGCACTTGCAAGGTATGGGGGCAAGGAAGCAGAAAAGACATAACCAGAACTGCTCAAACGCTGTACAATAACGATTATATCATGAATTAGAGTAGGAAGCGAGGAAATTTGATAATTAATACCAACAAGAAAAGCAATAGCTCAAAAGGCCTGACAACAAAATTTTTTATTTTGGACCCTACGACTTTCATACTTGGTGATCAATGACTCTAGCACTTCCCGTGCAGAATCCTCCTTCTGTGGCTAAAGCATGTCCCATGGCAGCAGTTATGATGTCTATCTTCTCAACCTAAAACCCGGAGAGCATCATAAAACCAAAAGAAGAGATGATAGATAACTAAGAGTCCAAGACTGAGATATTTTCAGAACATACCGCAACCCCATAATGTTCTGTGAGACCTCTTCCAAAACTGCCAAGGACGCCAATCGAGTTGCTCTCATCCAATAGAACACGGAAGCGATATTTCTCTTTCAGCCGTATAATCTCGTCCAATGGAGCAATTTGACCTGAGTTCTGAAATTGAAGAAGCTTAGATGGAACAACATTCCCCAATAAATTTTGTGCATGTATATCTTTATATATGCCACCACTTTACGTCACAAGTATACTTATATTTGCTTACATAAATATAGCGGACATCATTTTGCACATTCTACATATTGGAAAATAAATAGAACAGTCAATTATCCTAGCAGAAGAACAACCCTTTTTTTTAAGTTGTTGAATGGTAGTATTAGGCAAGTCAAGGGACCCTGAAAAATCCTTATTTCTATTTTGGAAAGTTCCCATAATAAAAAGTGACGTTTTGGATTTAGGATTGCCTAAAATTTGAAGTCTAAGAAAGTAGAGATCAGGACTTTGAAAGCCAAATGCACAAAGAGAGGTGTTTTACCCTTCATGAGTCGGGGCGTAAGCATCGAGGAGTTCAGGCGTAAGCATTTCGAAAAACAAATGTATCTAAAGCTCCTCCAAGTCTAAAATATGCAATTAAAGCTCATTCATAGCTATATCTACATGTCAATCATAATTCCCTTCACATGAAATGCATTAAAAGAAAATGCAAAAGGCATGCTTTTGCAAGCACCCCATATGGAAGTTGTACACTTTGGAGGTCGATGAACCAAATTTGAACACCTCATCTTGATAAGGCCACATGATCTTGGGTAGAGCTCAACCCCAATAGCTAAGCTATTGAAGGGTGCCCTCACGCTTATACACTACCTATTATTTTGGTACCCAAGCGACGTGGGTTTCGCTTCACTATGACCCTCAAGGCAAGCCCCAACTATGCCTTTGGAAAAATTGGTAAGGACTAACACCTATAAATCCAAATTACCCATAGGCTTTACCCTCTTATATAATCCCAAGTTAATAGGTCAAACTTGCAATGAGTTTCTCGTATCTAAGCAATGGACGTGCGTTCTCCAAATGCCTCTATGCATGACAAGGTGTAAAAGTGTCCACGTGTCTAGGAGTGTCCAACAGGTGTTGGAGCTTTACATCTGCAAAGGCCAGACGTGCAAGGATAGAGCACTACACTTAGGATGGTAGGTCTAGTTGTCAGGAAAGTCAAGTGGAGACGTCTAGCTTTCAGGCAAGTCGGGAAATCAAACCAGTATGCTGCGTTCAGGAAGGATGAATCGCTCCCGAAAAGGAATCTATTGATTCTCTGCCAATTGGTTGGACCGTAGGTGCGATGATTTACTTCACAGGCGACTTCACGGGTGAGGTCTCTGGTTCAAGCCCAGGATGGCCCAAATGCGCCAGGGAAAAGAATAGAAGAAGCATCGGACTTCTTCATGCATGCTCCACTTGGCTCAGGGATATAGCTCAGTTGCGTCGAACACAACAAAAGTTAAATTGCAACCATTGCACCATGTTATCCCGCTGACGTGGTATAACAATCCAATAACAAATGACCATCTATGCATTGAACCCCATCAACTAAATGTAAATAGCTCATCCATCTCATCCCATTAACTACCATATCTGCAAAGTGTGGAATTAACTAAGCACACGTGGTAGTTTGTTATTGGATTGTTAGGTCAGCGCCATTACGTGGTGCAATGGTTACATTAATTTTTTGTCATTGAACACGGACCGAAAACCTTTTAAATGTTAGTTCTTCCTAAGTAATGACGAGTAACACAGAAACTGTATGGCATCGAGCATCAACCCTGATATTCTTTTGTGGCATGAGATCTTCTATACACGAGGCAGCCTCTTATACTCAAATAAAACTGATGGACCAAGAAAACGTTTATCAAGATTAACATACCGATCACAAACAAACGAATATCTACGGTTAAGTACCCAAATAGACTCAACAAGAAGAGTATTCGGTACATGGGTTTGAAAATCATCGCCCAACCATTCTTATGTTTAACTAAACTTGAGGTGAAGTTGCAGAAATTTAAACATATGCTACTTTGATCTTCTATGAGGAAAGCAAGACAATACTGAAGCTCTATACAGCATCGACATAGACACGACACTTATACTTCAACATGCAAATCTCCACAAATTAGAGGGCAGGTCGTGTCGGGGACACACTTCAGAAAAAATAGTGTAATTTAGTAGACAAATACAAAACAGGAAGTACCACATATCCTATTTTTCACATTTCTGTAAATAATTCACTCAAGTATTTCAACAGAAACGTTTTCCACTGACGTATTTTTATACTCAATCAGTCATCGTCTATCATACGAAAGAAGAACCCCATGAGTGTCTGTGGGTGTCCATAGAGTGTCCTAGCATGTTTTAGAGTATCCCTAGAGTGTCCAAATAAATGAAAAAAAGTACTACCAGTGGGACGTTCCCTCTAGACCACTATTGAAGGGTCGGGGAAAGGGATGAATGGACGTAGCCTAACCCCCGTCCCCAGCAAGGGGAGAGGCTGTTTCCATGGCTCAAACTTATGACTACCACGTTTAACTTTTTTTAATTGGAGTGTCCAAATAAAAAGGGTTGAAAAACAAATATGACACTTGTGATTTGAGAGTCTGAAGAGTGTCAGTCTGCCAAGTGTCCGACACTAGTAGTGACCTCTGGCGAAGTGTTTGTGCTCCATACCTAGATCTACATGTCATTGCCATAAAAACTGGCATCAGGATTTGAATATGGAGTGGTGGATTGCTTTTCGAATTTTGTGCTTCTTAATATGACATGACAACTAAGAACATGGAATTCTTCATTTAGATGAACAGTTCCTTCAGAAAGCAGGCCCTCACCAAGTCATCCAGACAATTAGCTCAAATACTATTGTTCTTGATAGACATGAACACAAGTGAAGTCTTGAACATAAGAGCCTGTCATATTGACAAAATCCTATGTTGAAGGGGCGGCCCAACCTTATAGGAGGCCCCTAAGGGGAAATCTGAGTGCAAGGCCTTTAAGAGTTGAAGAATTGATGTTAAACATTTTAACCAAATGTATTTTGCCTCTTATTTGAAAATTATATTTCTTTTTCTTTATGAGATGTGAAATTATTGACATACTTAGTCTCTAGTGTATCCAATTATAGTATTTTACATAAAACATGAAATATTTGAGAGATTTATCTTATGGACCTATCAATCCTGACGGAAAGAGTGAGTGATTGGGAAAGATCCTTTTTAGGAGGCCTTTAACCTACATGAGGCTTTTTTTACCAATTGAAATAGTATTGAAAAGTCAAAACTTGCAGCATACAAAACATACAAGTTTATCAAAGTAAGGCCTCTCAAAATTGGAGGACCAAGGCATAGTCTTTATGGCTTAGCGGATCAACCTTTTCCACCAAGATTCAAGAACAAGAACTGAAGCATATCGAGGAGGTGAAATTCATCAGCTAATTTCCACCAAATGCCAACACAAGTTGTGGAAGCCTGAAGTGGTTCCCATGATTATTCAGAAGTCTTTTTGGTCCAAGATGAAAATACCCATAGTGTTTAGGTGTTGGTGGTATTTTGGTCATTCCTATATCTGCTCATTGCTGTTTCTACTATGAATCCACGGGCATGGACATTTGATTTGAGGCAACCACTGTAGCTTCCTTTTTTCCACTAACACTGTTTTATAAAAGCCTACGATGTAGATCAGCAATTTAAGCTCTACATCAAAGGAAAGAAAGGATCATGTTTTCATAATGGGGGAATTCAGATTCAAGGTTTGGGTTCTAACTGAACATACAAATGACTATACCTATCTAAGATAGAACTTTAGTTTTAGCTTGTTCAGCTTTCAAAGAGGTATCTCACAAATTGATGATTAAAGGATCATTTTCTCTTCTTTCCTCAATATATAGATAGTGAGCAATTCTACATAAATAAACCATTTTGCACTCTCCACACCCCATAAAAGTCATTTCTACGTCCTTCAAAAATTTCCATAAAGGAGAAAAATCTCTGAACTCAAAAAATACCCCATCACCTGAAACAATGGCCACCGCAGCCTTTGCTCCCATGCCACCCCAAGCCCCATCCTCATACTTCCCAGCACACCCTTGTTGCCTCATAGCGTTCGAACAAACATTGCCAATCCCAAGCTCCTCCCAAGTCCCAACACCTAACGCCCACCCTATGCAACCGTGACCCTACTTCCCTGTCTTCCATCTCAATCACCGCCATGGAAAGAAACCCTATCCAAGCATTTTGAAACCCTAACCAACCGTTCTCCCTCCTTTTTCATCTAATTCACCACACCTTTCGCTCAGGGAAGCCCAAAACGCATGGCAAAATTGATTTTCTTCATCAAAACAGAACATGAATCCAATACCATAACAAATATTATTTTGATCTTAGAAGAATATTCCAAAAGTGGACTCCCAAAGGGAGTTCATAGGGGAAAAATACTTAGCTTCTAGGGTTCCCTTGGACTTACGATTAAAGAGAAAGTTATCAAAATATCGAAGTAACAAATTTTCTAAAAGGTACCTGGTAAATGGCCTCAACCACAATGTAGCGCCTTAGCTTCTTAGCTCGATTATTTTCAAAAGTAACTTTCTCTAAAGTACTTTGTAGAGACTCCATATCATTGTGTTTAAAATACACAATTGTACTTCTAGAAAGATAGAGCCCATTTTGTATTCCCCAATGGACACCCTCATCCCTGAAAGAACCGCATCGCCCAAGAGGCAAAAAAATTAGCATGAAGAAGAGGTTAAACAAAGAGAAAAGGATTAACCTAAATTTAATGCCAACACATGACGACTAAGGGGACTAGTATTAGTATGCCAAAACTACTCATGTTGTTACTAAGTAATTTAACATCTATTTGTAGTGAATTTCCCAAACATAAAGCATTCTCATATAGAACCAAAAGACAATAAAATGAGAGAAAGCTAGCTGCTTTAACCATGAATGGTAAGAAACTATAAGTAACAATAACTAGCACCCGCATAAATTCTACAAATTTGACGAAATAGATTTATGTTTATGGAATATGCGTCCAAGTGTCTAGCTGCACATGCAACCAAATAAAAAGTACTCACACGGCACCCGAGTTTTATGCACTCAGTTCTCTATGCTAGTTTGTGTATACCATTTTAAAAAGTATTCGAGGAATAAACATCCATCCATGTCCAAGTGTCATTGCACTAGAGCATACTTGTCAAAGGCGCGCCTTGAGTCGCTTGACTGATTCCATTCAAGGTGCCTTCAATGAAGTGCAGCCAAGTCGTGCCTAGGCGAGAAAAGGCGCGCCTCTTTCAATTTTGATCACAGCCATAGGATCAAAGCTAGGTTAAACGTATTACTTTCACTCCTTCAGCGTTGACTTTAGTCGATCGTAAATCTCCTCTCTCCCAATCACCAGAAACAAAAATAGAACATGTATCAGTTGATCTTCTCTCTCCTCTCATCCTGTTAGATTTCTTGGAGGGTTCCAACCCAAAACCAATTGGCAATAGATGAAGTAGCCTGTAGATTTTATTAACCAAGCTTGGGTGGCTTAAATGAGCGATGTGGGACAAGTCTAACACTCCCCCTCACGTGCAGCCCGGATGCACGTGGAGGTGACAGACCAGGAGCTGAGCAATTGACTTGGGCGACAGAGATGATAGACACTTTGTTTGGTTCTCCTCCCAGAAATAATCTCTCCAAAAATTGACCCCTTCGTCATCCGTGTTTTTTCGTCTTTAGTGATTTTTTGTCAAATTTTTTACTTATTTTATACTTTTTGAATGTACATAGCGTACCTTTATTCAAAAAGTAAAAGAATTTGTTAAAATGTTAAAAAAAATTACTAATCTCGAAAAAATACGCAAACCTATATAACTTTTTTTATCTCAAAACTGCAAATCAAACACAGTGAGAGACTTTCCCACGAGAGGCGGGGCCACCCAAGACCTAGCTCTAATACCATGTTAGATTTCTTGGAGGGTTCCAACCTAAAACTAATTGACAATAGGTGGAGTAGCCTCTAGATTTTATTAATCAAACTTGGGTGGCTTAAATGAGCAATGTGAGACAAATCTAACACATCCGTCGATCTACTCTCTTCGCGGATATAGTCAACATATATTATACTATATATGAAAATGAAAAAGCTTTTTTCTCTTTAAGTTTCCAAATATATGTGTGCGCGTCTATCCGTAAATATAATTATACTGCATATAAAAACAAAAAAGCGTCTTTTTTATGTGTATAAGAATATATAGTATTGGTGTATGCTATTTTTTCTATTTTTTTCCCACCTATGTGCGCCTCGCTTCAAAAAGGTATGCACCTCGCTTTGCACCTCGGGCTCGACAGATCTTTGTGTCTTGGTGCGCCTCTCGCCCTGAACAACTATGCACTAGAGAATTGGATCAATCAAAGACAACTTAGACACATACATGCACCCCAATAGCCACGTCCAGTGACATAAGAAGCAACAAAGCATGTCACTGTTTACCAATAGAGTTATGGGGAATTCTGGCAATAGAATATCAACAGATTTAGGGGTTTATATGTTAGAGTTTCCTATTGGAAAAAGGTTAGATTGGTTTGATTTGGAAAAGGGGCAACTTCAATGAAGCAAAAAGAAATCATTATCGGGCATGGAAATGCGATATGCAATTTTCGGGATAAGAATACAACGCGATATATGTCCTAGCACCTTAAGGGCAATGCTTGTATATTTGCATGTTTGCAATAGATTTCTAGGGTAAATTACAATAGCTTGTAGATGAGATTGTTTAGTTCATGAGTTGCCCTTCTTTATTCATTATAATGTTAGTGTTAGAATATTGAGGAGTTATTTAGTTTTGTCCCTCATTGGTTAAGAGAGTCTTGTATTGAGTCTTGACTTATTATAAATAATGTCTTTGTGTTAGGGTTAATTAATACCCCGTACACTTTCTCTTATATCTGACAACATGGTATCAGAGCCCCAGCTTAACCCCAATCCCAAACCACCACAACCCAAATTACTCTACAAGAAAATAGGTAATAGGTGACTAAAAATGGTGAAGAAATTCATTTTCGTTGCAAATAGTACACATTGGTGACGAAAAACTAATTTCGTCGCCAAACGTAACAAATTAGCGACGAAATTACTTTTACACTGTCAAATATAACAAATAATCTCGTCGCCAATTTGTTACATTTGGCTACGAAACAATTTTGTTGCAATGGTGATGAAATTAGACCTTTGGTGACGAAATTTTTTTCGCCAATTGTGTTACAATGGTGACAAATTTTTTCGTCGCCAAAAGGATTAATTGGTGACGATTTTTTTTTTCTGTTGCCAATGTGTACTATTTGTGACAAAATTAACTTACCATGACAAAATTAACTTACCATGTTATTGAAAGGTTGCGAATAAGAAATTAATGTAAGCTAATTTTTTTTGCATAACGAGTATTTTTTTTGCGTGAGAAGTTAGCTAGTGGTGTGATAACTACTCCCTTTGTGCTCCCTTTGAGTCTACAGGCGCTCAGTTGGCTGACATATTTACTAAATTACTATTCAAGCCCCGATTGGAGTTGTTATGTAACAAGATAAGACTTTGTGATATCTATTCTCCAGCTTGAGGGGGAGTGTTAGAATATTGAGAAGTTATTTAGTTTTGTCCCACATCGGTTAAGAGAGTCTTGTATTGAGTCATCACTTAATATAAATAATATGTCATTGTGTTAGAGTTTTTTTTTTTTTTTTGAACAGCAAAAAATAATTTTATTAATCTTTGAAAGAGATTACAAAGACTAAAGGGAGCAAGGAGAAAAGCAACAAGTGCCAATCCGAGACCCAAATCCTTGATTGGCAAGATGCAGACACCCCGTCTTTGTGTTAGGGTTAATTAATACCCTATACACTTTCTCTTATATCGGACAACAGTGAATAGCTATTGCAAGAATAAATTGCTCATACGTGACAACTTTGTTACTAGAACCAACCAAATTAAAGTAAATATCAAATAGATAACTCTTGAGATGAAGCCAACCATTCCCTTGGGAGTTATATGCTAAATGAACTGTTGAAGTTGAATTCTTTGGAAGAAAACTCGCCAAAGCCTTCAAAGATTAGTGCCAAACAACATATGATACACATATCAATAACCACAACAGTCAAGATATAAGATAACTCACACGACGATGATATCTCCCTTCTTGCAAAAAGCTGGAATTGCACTGAACATGGTGGAAAGTCCATAAGGATAAAGTATGGAGTCGGGAGTTCCCAGAAATTTAGCTATTCTTCCCTCACAATCAAGGTGAACATCTATCCAAAACAATTTTATCAGAATGCCAATAATTCGCAATTAAAAGAAGTTGACTCCAATTTCGTTTTTAAGTGTGATAGTTACTAGTTTTGTTGTCATACCAATTGTTCCATAAAATCCCCGAGGACCAGAAGAACCAACACCATATTTTTCCAATGACGATGTACATGACTCCTGTTACAAAAAGTTACTAAAGTTTAACTGGTTCAATAAATGGAAAGTAATACAAGTAGACTAATAGGAAAAGTTTCTTCTCACAAGCATCTTCTCATGTCCCACAAATCCAAGGTAATTCGCCGAAGCAAAGTTCACAACTTCTTTGCCATTGATCATAGCATGTGGCCCTGCAGCACTGCATAAAGCGCAACTCATGAGCAGGGACGTCTTGCTATAGTGGCAGATCTATATGGTAATATTTTTCTGAGAATCCATTATGTGGGTTATGAAAAGCAAACAATTGCCCAGCTCCACAGTACCTTCCAACGGAAAATAGAAACATTTGAAGTATAGAAGGATAAGAATTATCTTACAAAATTACAAATATCTTATAAGCAAAAGGACACGCGCACACACGCACAATGGTGCCCCCGTGGCCATGCTCAGGTGGACAAACCAGCTCAACCAAAAAACAACACAAAAGGACAAAAAACTCAAGTTAACCTGTCAAACTCTTTTCCTATAAAAAATGCAAGGCAGCCGGACAGTGCACAAAAAGGCAATAGGTGCACCACCAAGGAATTCAAAACACTACTTTACGGAAGGCAGAGCAAACAAACACAAGCAGACATGAATGATATTGCCATACCATAACCATAAGCCTTAAAAGAAATTAACGAGCATAACTTCCAAAACATTTGCGATTCTTCAATGTCCAGAAAACAAAAAACTAGCTTCATTTCACCTTTCTAGTACTGGAGGTTCACAGTGCATCTCTTCCGTAATTGGAGGTACGAGGGATTCTGGAACCCATTCGTCACATAGCTCATCTATTTCCTAGCAAAATAAAGCAGAGATGGGATCTTACAAACAAGACATAGACTGGTAACCTTAATGGCACAAAATATATATATATATATATATATATATATATATATGCCTGACTGAAAAGAATGTGCCTACATAGACCTGTTTGCATACAACCTGAAAAGAAACATAACGATGCAATGCAAACTAAAGTCAAGGATGAAATTACATACGCCAAGGGTGGACATTACAGGGTTGACAATTCGGGTATAGTACATACTAGCAAAAGGGTCGATATATCAGGTTGGCAACTCACGTATACAACCCGGAACATTCATTGTAATCCTTTTTCTTCTTGTCAATTAGCAGTATTCTTCCCGCGACCTTACAACTATGACTCATGAGTCATTTACGCAGATAAAATTCATCATAAGATTTTACAGGAGCATTTTTTCCCATTGATGCTAAAATGATTAAAAGTGAAGACCAGAACATATCAAAGCTCCTTTGTTTTTCCATGATGTAATTTTACTAAAAACATACAACTTATGACAGAATTTTGAGGTATGAAGCTATGCAAATCCATTTAACTAAAAAGTCAAGGAATCAAAGAAAAGTGCCGGTATATATACAAACTAATGGTTTGGTAATTACATTACTGCAACCAAATAACCCAATCGACCATTACCCTCAATGTACGGTATCATTTACGCCCTTCTTATTTTGCTAAAGTTACTCTTTGAGAACTATTGTACTTCAGATGTGATTGCAATTGAAGGCATTTGTCCTAACATGTTAGTGTCTAATATGCGTTGTAACCAAAGTTTACTGGTGTGTATCACATGTGTACCTAAGTGTGTGTTAGTCTAAATTTGCAATAATGAAGACATGGAACACTGGTTAGCATGTTGAATGTACCAAGGGTCCCTTTGCGTATAGAACCCCTGCGTGTTGTTGTAACAAGTTAAGCCTAAGTGTTCTCTTATGTAACAAACTCTCCTTCTAGTTTGTTCTACTTGTTCTATCGATCTGTCATCCTTTGTAATTTTGTTCCATTGATCATTCCTTCTTTGTGATTGTATCCACGAAGGAGAGTTTATTCCACAACATAGCGCTTAGGCTAAACTTGCTTATATCAACACACACAGATTTCTTTTATATGCAAAGGTAGGCTTAACTAGCTTACAACAACACAAGAGGATTTCTTTTATAAGCAAAGGAACCCTAATACATCCAAAGACATGTGATACATGCTAACAGCTGTTCCATGCTTTCATTATTACAACTACAGACCAAGCACACTTTGAAGTATATATGTAACACGATAAACTTTTGCTAGATTTAGTCTTTTATGTAATATATTATTGTTGTTTGCCTCTTTTTGGCTCAATTATTTCAAAAAGTACATTTTAGAAACTTTTGAGCTATTTGGTGGAGAGGTCCCAACACACCCAGGCCCTATCCAACCAAATGTGGTACTTATCTAACATACCATTTCACATGCAACCGCTTTTGAGGTCTGTCGTGTCTAGCCCCTTTTGGGTTTGGGGTGAAATGGTCCCTACTCTCATAACACAAAAACTTTGTATCCAGCTTAAAAACTTAGGCTATTGTTAGGTGAAGAGGTCCTAACATTATATTAAGTGAACCAATGTGGTACTTGTTTATCGAACGTGAATCAATAATTTCTTTGAAGTACTCTTTTATGTTCATATTGTATATGGACAAAAACTTCTTTTGTAATTTCTATGATGTACTCTTTTATGTTCATATTGTATAAGCATAAAAACTACTTTTGTTGGCGATCAGAAGGATGAATCTATGATGCACGGAAAAGGACACGGGAATTCCAAAAAAATGGGGACACAGGAATTTATTTATTTATTTATATTTATTTTCAATTTTTTTCCAAATAAAAATGGCAAAATGTGGACAAAATGAAAAATCCATAGTTCCAATACCATACAATACAACCCTATTGAAAAATTACAGTACGACCCCTGAAATTTAAAAAAATTTACAATTTGGCCCCCAAAATTTTAAAAAAATTACAGTTTGACCCCAATTTTTAAAAAAATTACAGTTTGACCCCGCCATGTCCCCATCGGTGTCCCTGCCGTGTCCCCCTGTGTTCCCAGCCGTGGCCCCCTCAAAAATTTAAATTAAATTATGGGACATGCCACACGGCGTGTCCCTATGTCCGACACTGCAATACGTCGACCTCTAAAGGTATCGGTGCTTCATAGATCATAGATGCTTCTTCTTTATAGGTAAAGATACTCTCTGATGTCATATCTGTGAAAAGGCATTGCTGTGATTTCTAAAGAGCAGAACAGAGAACAGTCTTTGCCTTGCCTAGCACCTATTATAGGGGACAAAAGCTTATTACTTTGATTTCCTGTTAACTGAGCCAACTGAATGTAAAAAGATTAGTGCTACAACATGTTTGTTATCTAATGCTTTTTGCATTTCTGCTGAGCTCTCTTTGATTTTTTATCCAAAGTCCAAAGTACAAGTTTCTACCTTCTTTCCTAAAATAAATCACAGAAGAAGAAGAAGATGAAAAGAAAAGAAAATCTAATACGTGCGAAATTGTTTTCAATAAGAACAGGTCCTCACAAAGCATCAAACAAAACAGAAACACAGAGAAAAGTAGATATAAAATGATTAAGAAGAGAAAAGTTAAATCAACAACAGTAGAGAGTACCTTCTTTGTTAAGGGCCGTTTTGGGGGCTTGTAACTTTTCTGGGAAAGAAGGAAAACAATAACCACAAGAAGAAGACCCTCCACAAATAGATGACCTTCAGCCAAAACGGGGGACATAAAAGTTTTAGTATTCGTGGGAATTAATCACTCAGAAAGGAAAAGGATAAAATCCCTCAACAGTAACTAAGAAATAATTGCCTACCACCAATGGGCACTCCAAAAACAACAGCTCGAGCAAACGGAGCTTCAAATGCGAATGTGACCATATCCAATGTACGATTTACCATATCCATAAAAGATGACAGTGAATTCATTGTCACAACTTTGAAGATGCAAGGCTTCAGCCAAACACACAAAGACAAGGACCTTCGTTTCCTATTGTTGTAGTCCCCACGCCCACGATGTGCACGTTCAAGCTATGTTCCCCATTGTGTACAGTTATATCCAGCATGTACCTAAAGACTGAATTGGTGAGCTCCACTAAATGATACTTTTCATAACAAAAAATAGAAAGGCATAAAATATACGAAATACGGGTCAAGAGAATAACCATGCAGTTAAATCTATAACTTAGTTCCTTCATGATTGCATCAATTTTACATTACTAAGAAAGCATATGTGATTTGGATTAGGAGTGTCATAAGATTCATAACTAAGTTATAGAACTCATAATATTCATAAAATATGGGTCATCATGAAGCATGTGAAGAAGAGGCCAAATTTAATTCATTTGGCTGGCGGTAATTGCTGTACTGCCACAGATCCTAACAAGACGATTATATCTTCCCAATTACAGCTTCATGCCGAGGAACTTGGACAAGCTCCAGAGGGTGCTCCTAGGGAAGGGTACAGGAGGAGTTTCAATATCATTCTATCACTGTGAACAGGGAGCAGGTTTGCTTGCACAGTTACATTAGCAGGGATGCTTGAAAATTGAAATGTTTAAGAGCAATTTCCAAGGCCTACTACCCCAAGGTCGAACACATGAAAACACAAATATAGATTGTTGAATTTCTATTAAAAAGGACCACAGTGTTGGATTTCTTGTCAGACCTCCTTCAATGGGACGCGGGGGGGCTGCTGTCCCAATTTTGGGGCCCACCCCGGTCTCGTTCCGATGATCTGAATCGTTCACTTTGTAGAGCTCGTCGAGTAGAACAATTATGCAAAAAATTAGCTTAATTGGATATCATTAACTACTTGATCGGAGCCCATATAACTCTCATTCCATGGGTTAGAGTGGATTTGATCCAGTGTTTCGGATCCATTCTTTTCGCGTCCACGGTGTTGGATGGACTTCTATTAAAAAAGAGAAGTAACCATAAGAAGGGAAACTTCCCTTTCTTCCCAATCCATTTTAAAGAAACCAAAATGATAATTTGAGCATCAGATATTAGGGCTTTTCATATTACGCAAAAGTAATCTGCTTGGACCACTAATCACGGTTGAATCATCAAACAGATAGGGGAGCTCTTTCAGATTGGGTGAGAAAGGGAAGGGGCCAGTCAAACAATTCTTTTTCATTTACCCAAAAAAACAATAAACAATAAACTCAGTCGATGGGACAAAAAAAAGGCAAACATATACATGATGAAATCAGAAGATATTCAAAATACCAAGAAAATTAAATTGATCAAATGGCAAGGAAATAAAAGTTCAAAACAGCAAATCCTTAACCTTCTGGTTATTCTATGATTTTCCTTGCCCTGATATTTCGCATGCCATCATGTATCGACGATAATTTTTCACTACATCTAAAGCATAAAGCATGGAGAGAGAGAGAGAGAGAGAGAGAGAGAGAGAGAACATTCAAACCAATTTCCGATTGACCCAAAAAAAGAAGAGAACATTCAAACCAATTAAACAAAATAATAGCTGAAATTGAACTCAGATCTGAGGGAGAAGAGGTAGATACCCCAAGTTGCAGATCCAGCTTCAGATCCGAGTCGCCCTGGTAGCGTCCCGTGGAGTCGATGCCGCTCCGCGGCTGTTGGTTGGTGGTCGCCGGAGATCGTCGGTGGTCAATGACGCCTGGGAATGTAATTTCGAAGGTCGTAGGGGAGAGTCGTCGATGACTAGGTTGCTTCGTTGGAGGTCGTCAGAGACTGGGTTGCTTCGTCCGAGGCAGATTAGTTGCTGGTAAAGAGAGAGAGAGAGAGAGAGAGCGAGCGAGAGGTGAAGAGAGAAACGTATGGACTGGGAGATGAAATTGATCATTCAAATTTTCAACCCAAATCAGTGGTGATCCTTTGCCCAGGATTGTGTTCTATTTTTGCCATTGAAAACACGTACTCAGGCCTGATTTGGCTTTAAAAATAGAAAAGTATTTTTTTTCTTTATTCAAATTTTTTTTTGTATTTATTAGTTTTGTGTCAAATTTTTTTTTGACTTATTGATTCTTCTCGATAAAAGAAATAAATAATAATAATTTTTTTTTATCAAAACTCACATTTTTTTTCAAAATGACAAGAATAAGTAAAAAAAATTGTCTTATTGACATATTTTTACTATATTCAAAAAATTATGAGTTTCAATAATATATTTTTACTTTTCCGATTTCTCCGACGAGACGAATTAATAAGTTACAAAAAGTTTAACATAAAACAAAAAAATACAAAATAAATTTGAATAAAAACAAAAAATTAAGTTACCTGACTTATTAATCCAAACCTACCCTCAACGCCTCTCAAAAGTTAGTTTGTGAGAGGGATATTTTTTATCATTGGATGTGTAGAAATTAGAGGTGGCAATTTCAACTCATATTTTTTAACGTGCCCACTAATAGCCTAACCTGTCCATATTGTATAATGGGCTGATAAGGGTTGAACCCAGATCGACCCATATTTACATGGGTTTAGGTGGGTTAAAAAAGGATTGGAATTAAAATATCCCCCGTTCACGCTAGTGATTAACTTATGCACAATAATTTTTTGATTTTGTCGTTATTCAATTTCTTTTTTGCGTTTGTTAGTTTCACGCCAAATTCTTATGTGATATGGGTGAGCAAGAACAAAAGAAATCGAAAAAATAAAAATATTTTAACTTTTACACAAGTATTTTGAAAAATATTAAAAAAAACTCAAAAAGTCAGTTTTTTAGATTTTTTTCTTGAACATTTTCCAAAATACTGGTTTAAAAGTCATAAATTTTTACTTTTCCGATTCATCTTATCTTTATTCACTCATATCACATAAAAATTTGACGTAAAACTAAAAAATACAATAAAAATTTAATAAAAAACAAAAAAAAATATTTTACATAAATTAATTACTCTGTGCTAGCTGAGAAATTATTCGTTGCCCAAAGACAACACGTCATACTTTGCTAAGTGGTGCCTCCTATCAATAAAAATTTGCCTTGTGGGTAAAATTGTCAGTCAAAAAGTCTAGCCTCGTTTGAGCCATTTGAGCCATTAAATTCACTGACACACGTTCTTCTCTCCCCACTAGACACGGCCTTCTCTCTTAATTACAGCCTTCTCTTTAAAATTAAGTGTTCCAAATTTCAATCCGTTTGAATGGGTGAGAAGATTTTATTTTTTTTATCATTTAATTCTAAAGTAACATAATTAAATTTTGTCTATAGGACTCTCGTTGATTAGCCCTAAGAAAGTCGTTGAATCAAATATCTCTTAGGACTAACCAACGAGAGCCCTAGAGTCAAAATTTAATTATGACCCTTTAGAATTAAATGATCAGAAAAATAAAATCTTCTCACTCATTCAAACGGATTGAAATTTGGAACACTTAATTTTTCAATCTGCGGTTTATATATTAAAAAATATGGTTAAAAATTAAATGCTCAAAATTTCAATCCGTTTAAACCGATAGAAAGATTTTAGTTTTCTGATTTTTTTATCCTAAATGGTCATAATTAAGTTTTGACTCTAGGAATCTCGTTGGCTGGTCCTAAGATATTTAGTTGTACAACTTTTTTAGGGCTAATCAACGAGAGTCCTAGAGTCAAAATTTAATTATGACTATGTAGGATAAAATGATCAAAAAAATAAAATCTTTCTATCGGTCCAAACAGATTGAAATTTTGAGCACTTAATTTTTTAACTATATTTTTTAATATATAAACTGCAGATTGAAAAATTAAGTGTTTCAAATTTCAATCCGTTTGAATGGATGAGAAGATTTTATTTTTCTGATCATTTATGATTGAAATTTGGAACACTTTTAGAGTTAATTTTAGAGAGAAGGCTGTGTCTAGTGGGGAAAGAATAACGTGTCAGTGAATTTAATGCCTCAAACGGCTCTAGACTTTCTGACTGACAATTTTACCCACAAGGCAAATTTTTATTGGTTGGAACACCACCTGATAAAGTAGACGTGTTGCCCTTGGGGCACCGAATAATTTCTCGCTTAAACACATCTGACTATTCCTCGCGCAGGAGTGAATTTCAAGAGCTGAATGTCAAGACTTTGTGATCACCGCAGTACGTGACCCTGGAGGGCTGCTATAAACCCCCCCCCCCGACACACATCCCCCGGCCCCACCTCCCCTTTTCCCGAACTACCCTCCCCCCTTTCTTTACAGTTTCTTTCTTTCTTTCTTTTTTTTCCTTTTCTTTTCCGGTTTGGTTTTTATTTTATTTTATTTCCTTTTCTTTTTTTTGGTTTGAATTTTTTTCTCTCTTTAATAATAGGTTCAAGTCTAATTCTAGGCTTTATAAAGTAATTAAAAAAAAAGTGTTTCAATTGATCATGTTTATACGACTATTTTATTTTTCTTTTTTTTGTCCCTTATAGATTAAAAAATATAGTTACTAAAATAAGTGTTTCAATTTTCAATCCGTTTGAACCAGTGTAAAGATGTTATTTTTCTGATCATTTCATCCTAAATGGTCGTGATAAATTTTTGGCTCCAAGGCCTTTCAATGAACACCCTAACCCAGTAGTATGTTGTTTCAAATCACATTTCTACTCCATAGGATTGCAAATGACTGGTTTCTATTTTTTTAAAAACTAAAACGGAAACGTTTTAGGGGCTTCGTAGGGGCTACTGTGCCAATGGGAACAGCAGAGTCCTCAGGTCTCCCCTACTTTTTAATTTATTTTTTTATTTAATTACTTATATCTTATTTATTTAATTTCTATAAATACACCCTTTGTATATTTAAAAATATAATTCAAGAATTAAGTGCTTTAATTTTCAATTCAGTTAAATCAGAGCAAAGATTGTTTTTTTTATTATTTTATTTTAAATGGTCATAATGAATTTTTTGGTTTAAGGCCTTTCAACAAGTATCCTAAGACTCATTATTTAGTTTCAAGACTCTCTTAGAGTGTCCATTGAAAGGCCTTTAAGTCAAAAATTTATTACAACCATTTATGATAAAATGATCAGAAAAATAACATCTTTGCACTGGTTCAAACTAATTGAAAATTGAAACACTTATTTTTGTAACTATATTTTTTAATCTATAAATGACAAAAAAATAAAAATAAAACAGTTGTATAAACATGATCAATTAAAACACTTTTTTTCTCTTAATTACTTTACAAAGCCTAGAATTAGACTTGAATCTATTATTAAAGAGAAAAAAAAATTCAAACCAGAAAGAAAGAAAAGGAAATAAAATGAAAAAAAAACTAAATTGAAAAGAAAAGGGAAAAAAAAAGAAGGAAACTGCGAGGAAAAAAAGAAAGAAAAGAGAGAGAGAGAGAGAGGGTAGTTCGGGAAAATAGTGGTGGGGCCGGGGTGTGTGTGTCAGGGGGATTAGCAATTTACGTGACCCTGCACTTCTCGCTGATGACATCATCAAGGTTGACTCTTCTTTTAACTCATAGCTCATAGGTTGAACACGTGGCACGTTCTTGGTGATTCGGCAATTTAAATTACTAATTTAATTGAAATCTATATATATTATAAAACAAATCGGTTTTTATCTACCAATACAAACATGAGCACCTCTACAGCCATCCGATCGCCTCTAATTAAGATCTTAGTCATCCAATTATTTTTCCTTTGATAATATACAAGAGAATCTTTCTCCTTTGAATATGCACGATAATTTGGTTTCCAAACTGTGATTGCTTTTTAATTTTTCATTCACACTATAAACCTACAATAATGTTTCTCTTCTTATATTTCCTTTTCTTCCTTTTTTTTTTTCACCAATCTACCTAATAAAACACAAAGGTGTGGGCCTCCACACAAGATAAGTTGATCCAAAGGTTAATGTGTGCTCTCCAACTCTCTTAAGAAAACACTCACACTCTTACAAATATATTACAAAAATGTCATCTGTTCTTTTTACCCATTGTTTATATTACAAAAATGCTCGCACCTACGGCACTACAGGAGTGAGTGCATAGTGCCGTAGGCACGGGCAAACACTAGTCTTCTATATTATAAAATAGAGCGATTTTTGTTTACCCATACAAACAAAAGCACGTCTCTAGCCGTCGGATCGAAATTCCAATAGATTACAGTCATTGGATTGAATCATTGATTCCAACTTGCTAACAAGTCTCACGTCTGTCTACCCGTTTCAACCTGTTTTCAATAAGTTACAGTCGTTTCTGTCTTCCTCTCTCTTCTCACCTCTCTCCCTCCATTGTTGCGGTCTTTATATCGATCTCTCCTTCACATAACCCACTTTTCGGCCCACTACAAAATATTCAACGCCCACCAACTCATCCAACGTTTCGGATTGGAGCCCCCCTCAATTCGTCGCCGATTGATCGCCTCAATCTCTATACACATCTTCTCCATATCCTCGAAAAAATTAATTTGGTTTTCTCTCTCTTGTAAGAATTCCCCCATCCTCAATTTCACACTAGACTAGGGTTTTCCTAAATTGTTGTTTAATCTTCAAAACAAAGAAAAAATAGAACGAAAGAAATACCATTACCAAGCTTGGTGTTTTCAATTGTTGTTTAATCCATGAAAAAGTTTAATGTATTGAAGTTTCAGCTTTTGATTGGTTTATTGAAGTATGAGTTAGTGTATAGAAATTTTAGCCTTTGATTGGTGTATTGATTGATGTGTTAATTCTAGAAGTTCAATAAAACGATTATCAAGCTTGGTAGTTTATGGGTTCTTCATGTCATGGCCTGTATATAGTCAATTTATATAGCTTGGAGGTATATGGGTTCTTAATGTCTGAATCCTAACAAAAAAATTCCAGTTCTTCATGTCATGACCTCTTGGTTTATACATTAAAAGTTTTGATATAGATTTTACTCTTTTTTGTCCGGAAGGCTGAAGCAATGGCTAAAGAAAGACAAAAGGGAACGGTAGTAGTCTAACAGATAAGGAAAAGAAAAAGATAACCATTGCAGGAAAAAGAAAATTAATATCCAATGGTATTTGATAAATAAAAAATATCCAAAAAGAAACATGTTTCCATAAGGGGGGGGGGGGTGGGATGATCAATTTACTTCAGTTGTTTCAAGTGTCGCGCCATGCCTTTAGACTTTGTTTAGAATGCGTTGCGCCGTGCCTTTAGACTTTGTTTAGAATGCGTTGCGCCGTGCCTTCAGGCACGGGCATCCACTAGTCCTCCATAATACGGACTACGGAGTATCAATTGATTTTTTAGGACAGAATGGTGGGTGGAAAATTAGCTGGACAAGTGGTATTTTGGTTACACAATCGAAACTGAATTATTAATTCAAAGGTCCGACTCAAATTCACATGTAATATATTATTCTCTCGATCCCAAATTGTCTGTCCCTACGAAGAGTAATGTAATTTTTGGGTTTAAAAAAAAGTACTTTCGAGCATCATTTTAAAATTTCTTTACACCAAATTAAAGTACTTCTTGAGCTCTTTAATATGGTGCGAAGAAATTCAAAAAATTCTGCCCGGACGTATTTTATTTTTGAAATTATGCCATAATGATTTTTTTGCAAGGATTACTTTTTTTTTTTTTTGAATAGCAGAATTACACAGTACTTGTTTATCATGTTTATAAAGGTTTTGTTTCAAAAATTTTGAAATTTTGTTTTGAAGAATGGAGCAAGTGGAACAATATAAGGCAATTATGGAGTATCTTTTTCTATATTCTCTCTCTTTTTCCATTGCTTTCTGAGGAACCAAGCAGAAGGAAATAAAACCAAGCAGGGGGTTTCCTGGTTGTAGTTCTAAATTTCAGTTCAAGAATGGTAATTGCTTCTTAAATATAGTTAGTTCTAAATTTCAGTTCAAGAATGGTAATTGCTTCTTAAATATAGTTATATAGTCGAGCAATTTCAAGAGCTAAGGGCTCTTAAAAAACAAGTACTATTTATTTATAATTTTCAAGCTTAAAAATAATAGGTTTATTAAAATTAAAAAATATGCAATATGGATATTATTTGATAGATCTTGATACCTTGTAAAAAAAATTAAAAAATTATTTTCGTAAGCTCATTATTTTAAAGCTTGAAAATAGGTCTTTATTTTTTAAATACTTATTTGAGAATTTGGAACGAGGAGAAAAGGGGAAACGGGTTGGGTTGGACATGATTTGACCCATATTCGACCTAACCCATTCAACCCGCCAACTATCGACCCGTATTCGACTTAGGGGTGAGCATGGTTCGAATTGATTCGGTTTTATGGTAAACCAAAAACCAAACCAATATCTACAGATTATGAATTTGGAGAACCAAACCAACCCACAAAAGCCATAGAACCAAACCATTAAAATACGGAATAGTTTCGATTTTAAACCACGGTTTGCTTTGAATTAAGCTATCATTTTCAATCAACTAATTAATAGTAGAATACGAACAACTGCCTCAAGTCTTATACTAAGAAAATGAAATACCGATAAGTCACTATCAACTAAGAATACCAACTACTAAATATTTTAAGATAGTTTAACCAAATAAAATGTCAAAAATAATTCCTAAAACTATTGAATTGAAATGAGGTAGCAAAAGAGCAGTAGCAGCAGTATGGTATCAACCAACTTGTGATGATCACTCCACAGCAAGATTAATAATCATAGGAAATTAGGAATGAGTTGTGACATATATATAAAAGTTTAGTCTAAATTATATTGGCAAAAAAGAAAAACTAAATATTGCAGTGGATTTAATAAGATCAAAATATTAAATTATATATATATATATATATATATATATATATATATATATATGTATGTATTATGTAATATATAGTTCGAATCCGTTTGAAACCATAATCGTAAACGAGAATCCACAAGTCAAACCATATAACACGGATTTTTTTAAACAATGACCAAACCATACTACTAAAAAACCGAATCAAACATTTCGATTTGGATTGGTTTGGACTGGATTTACGGTTTGATGGATTTTTCGCTCACCCCTAATTCGGCTCATCCATATTCAACTCATAACCCGTTTCAATTTCAAACCTACCCATTTGCCATCTGTAATAGAAATGAAAGGTTGAGATGGCAAGGAATATTCTTTTAGAATCTTTTAGATACCGGTAATGTTCACCCTCTTAAGTGGATGATGAATCATTGACAAAAAAAATAAAAATGGAAGGTAAACAAAATTAAATTCGGATATATGTGCTGAGATGAGAGTTTTGTTGGCATATAGTGGTCTCTGGGACCCACGCATAATGGCCTGTTATTTTAGTGGATTCTTAGGGGGCCGTTTGAGGCTATGCTCCTTTGCAAATTGAACTCTATTAATGGCCTGTAATTGGGCCGATTACTGTTATACCAAGTCAAACATGTGGGTCATTTCTTTGGGATTGAATATGGGTTCTGCTATGTGTTCTGGACCAATTAACTAAGGGCTGTGCTGTGATCATTTTGTTTACAACCTTTTCTTTCTCGGCTTTGGAGCCTATTTGAGGTGAGCTCTCTTAAATTTATCTTAAGATAAGTTAGTTTTGTGATTATTTGAATTTTGTTTGCGTGTTAATTTTAGGCTAAACTTTTGTGAATTATTGATTTGTCTCGACGAGAAGATTCAGAAAAGTAATTTTTTTTTTACTTTTATCCACATATTTTGGGATACTCCTCTTGTACTTTTAAAATGGTCCAGCCCATTATGGATCCAAATTAACCATATAGCACTAGGCCCACATTTAACAAAATATATACTAACAAAATTAGGTGCATCAAAATGACCCATTTACAAAATGGTGACCACTAACCAAATGGGTCTAAACAAATACTCCGATAAATTTGATATTTAACTAATCCATAACTTGTAACATAAATGAATATGCTAGTCTACAAAATTCGAATAAATCTAAAATTCTCCCACTTGGACAACATATGTCATTATGTAAGACACAAAAGTGCTTTATAACAATATAAGTAAACATATATCTAGATTAGTTAAATGGCCATAACAAAGACTATCAAACATGAGTCAACATCCAAAACCATTCATGTGTCCATAAGGGGTATACAAGTATTTAGTAATGTAAGTCAATGCATCGATAGGATGCAAAGCACACAACAAAATAATTATAACCTGTGACACATATGGTAGTATCACTGGTATGAAAGTGTGGTGTGAAAAATGTACCAAAGGTGATCAACACATCAAATTCCACAAGATCCATGTGTCCGCCCAAGACACCTTGCCTACTGAGATTGAGTCGAAATATCTCAGATTTTAACAACAGTACTGCCATAACTAACAAAAATGCGCACATAACAAAATATAGCAATAAACATTGATCATAACATGAATACATAAATTCTCGAGAACAAGATCAACCAAATTATCACCATTAGCATAGTACATAACTCCCACTAAGCAAAAACAACAGAAGACTCAACTAATCCCATATGAGTCACATTCTATTGAAACACTTTAGGAGCCAAACCTTTAGTTAGTGTGTCAGCCAATATTTGCTTTGTGGAAATGTGTTCAACATTTATGAAAGACGCCATAATTTCTCTCGAACAAACAAGTACTTTATGCCAATATGTTCAGAGCGTGAAGAACTTCTTGTGTTTCGAGAAAAAGAAATTGCCGCAGAGTTATCACAAAATATCTTTGATGGTCTCGAAATGGAATCAACAATTCCTAACCCAGAAATAAAATATATTGCGCAGCCATAAAGCATGACATGTAGCTTCATAACAAGCTATGTACTCTGCCTCCATAGTCGAGGTAGCTGTAATTGTCTATTTGACACTTTTTCAAGATATAGCTTTGTCTGCCATCATAAACACATAACCAGAGGTGGATTTTCTGTCGTCTACACAACTAGCATAATCAGCCTTAGTGTATCCAACCACATTTAGAATATTGGAGCGTCAGTAAGTAAGCACAAAATCTTTGGTACCCAGCAAATATCTCAATACTTTCTTTGGAGCTTTTTTGTGACCCAAACTAGAATCACTTAAGTATCTTCTAAGTATACCCATTGCCGGCCCCGACATTTGGATTGCCCTAACCCAATCTTATACTTTGTTGCCCACTTACTATTAAGTCATACAAAATATAAAAAAATACAAGTTCAAAAAAAAAAAATTCAAAATTTCATTGTTCTTTTACTTGAATAACATTAAAAAAATCAACATCAAAATGTTAACCTCGGTTATAGTACTTTATGTTTAGCATGATCCGATTCAAAGAAAACAACTTTTCATTGCATTTTTTGAAGCAATATTTTAAGTCATCGTACTTTAATTACTTATCCAAGAACTTGGGGCCTGTTCCGCTCACATTTCTTTGTGTGGATTTTTGGGCTTTTTAATTGATATATGCAAAGGGAATGACTTGTCTCGAAAAACATAAAAAGTTTTTTAAAAAGGCAAAAGCTACGGACGATCCAGTGGGCACCGGGAGGTAAGCACCACGCGCGGAAATTCTGACATTAACTCAGTCCCTTTGCTGGTACAATCGCCACTTTTTGCTGGAACATTGAATGCTGAGAGTAATTTACAAAAATAACCCCAGCAATTTGGTACCCACTCCGTGTCAATGTAAAATGTTTCTCACAAGAATTCATGCATTTTTAGACCTCTTAAAAATAAATTCTTATATATTACTCTCTTCGTCCGGATTCAATATTCATTTTTTAGAGTTCGTGCAATTTTTCAATCGATTATATCTTTTAAATTATAATATTTTACGTTATTTCGAAAATATTGTATTATAGAATTAATCGAGATCTATCAAACAAGATCTATATTCGATATGAAATTCATTACGGATTCAAAGATATAACCCATTTTTTAGCCAGTTAGAATAGAACTAGAGACAATTAAATCCGAACGGAGGAAGTAGTATTTATTTTAATTTTTTACATCAAATTAAAGTACTCAATGCACAAATTTCCGTAAGGGACAGAGGGAGTATTTTGTTTTGTTCTTTTTTCCTAATTTTTTTTCAAATTTTTTGAACGAGCATCTACTTAAAGGCCTAAAATTGCAGGCCAGAAATTTATTTAGGGATGAAGAGAGAACTTTTTTTTGCATTTCTTCGTTTTATGTCAAACTTTTATTAATTTTTTATTTGTCTCGACAAAAGGATTTGAATTCTCAAAAAATTATGATGGAATTCCAAATATTTTTACAAAAAAATCAAGAAAAAAGTCTTCATCTTGAATTTTTTTCAAAAGGAAAAGTGTTTATTTCTTACTTTTCAATTTGGTGCAATTAACAAATGAGAAAAAATTAAATGAAAAAAAAAACACAAAAGCCAAGTAGTTTTTTTTGGAAACTAGGGTTCTAGAAAAAAGAGAGTATATATTATGAAGTTTACAACTGTGTTCACTTTGTATCTATAAAAATTACTAAAACATACCATTATCTATGTGCACGGTTTCCATTAATAAGTTTTCTCTCAAATTATTACACTTATTTCTATATTTTTCTCTCACCACTAAATTACATCAAAAATCTCCCTCAATAGTTTCGTGTTTACATGGGTTTACTTTTCTTCTTCTTTCAGATCGTGTTTATGTGGTCATACGCAACTTTTTGGTTTAGTTGATTGTTCTCTTGAACTGAGTAGGTGGGTCCACTTATCAGTGAGATGGTTATGATTAGACTATTTTATGCTGTGTTTGGATGAGTTTTTGATAAATTTTAATTTGATGTTGTGTTTGGATGAATTTTTTGAGAATTTTTTTATGAGAGTAATGATTTAAAGTAGGAATAATGAGTAAAGAAAGATAGAGAAAAAAATAAGAATAATAATAAGAGATAAGGGTAATAAGTGTTTTTTGAGTTAGAAATTTTAAAAAGAAGAAAGAACGAAAAGTTCACTAGAGAGAGAGAGAACTATTTGAAGGGTAGCCTTGCCATTTTAAAAAGTTAGAAGACACTCTGACAGTTTAAAAAGTGCGTTGGTAGAGTATTACTGTAGCAATAGACTTTTGGACAGATGAAAAGACTTGATTTGATGGAAAAAGAAACTTTATTCCTTAATTTTGAACGCCGCTGGACGGTAAATAGCAAAACCCTTTTAAAAAAAAGTGCAAAATGCCAAAAATGCTCCTAGTGTAACTGCGCTTCATTTTCAATTGAGATCATAACCAATCTATTTAATCTTTCTTGCAAAATGGTAGTTCAAAGGTAAAAATAAAAACCGTATTAGCTCGCTCAATTTATTTTAACTATAATTTTTTTAATCAAATATAAGAACATATCACTTATACATCACCCTTGTGTTTGTTAAATCTAAAATTTCCAACAAAGTAATTTGTTTTCCGCAATATTGTGGATTGAGAGGAAAATAAAAAAAGGTAAAACAAAAATGTAGAAATAAAGATGATTTCATAATATTGTGAATTGAAAAGAAAACAAAAAGTTGGAAAAAAAATGAAGAAATAAGGGGAAAAGGGGGCAAGAGGCCTGTGAAGAATCGAACTCACCACGCCTAGAACTTTGGCAACTTGTGGTGACAAGCAATTGACTTGTGATGGTATAAAAAACTCTTTTAGATTTATATCTAACTTAAATTTTTTTTTTGGTTGCGCGCCCCAGCCCGGGGGTTGCCCAAGCCCGAAGGCTTGCGGGGCTTACCCCGACGCCAGCCCTCAGTACACCAACAACGTATGCTATATCAGGCCGTATACATATTTGTGCATACATAAGACTACCCACCAGTGAGGCATATGGGATAGTTTGCATGTGAGCTCTCTCATCATCATTTAGATGGCATTTAAGACTTTGATATTTGTCACCTTTTTCACAATATGTGTTTTTTTCAGGAGAACAAGACTGCATGTTAAACCTACTTAAAATTTTGTCAATGCAGGTTTTTTGAGACAAGCCAAGAATACCATTTGTTCTATGAAGAAGGATTTGGATACCCTAAACATAAGATGCCTCATCAAGATCCTTCATATCAAAATGCATAAGGAGTAACTACTTTGTCTTAGTCAAAAGTACAGTATCATTAGGAGCGAGTAGAATATCATGTACATACACTACAACAAAATACACCATTCCCAACTAAAAAAGATTTAGTCAGCAAATACAAGTCAAGTACCGACTAAATATTTTTAGTCGGCTTAATATAGTACAATTGTCGACTAACCATTTTTTGGTCCTCCAAAACCTATATTTTACCGACTAAAATAAATGTTAGTCGGGTAAAATGGCGCGCCAACCCATAATATTCGTGGGCGATGATGGGAATTGTATGGCCGACTAAAATTTAGTTGGTAAATGTTATAATTAGGGTATTGCTAATGCCAAAACTATTTTTGTTTGTGCTAAAATTGTAGTGCATAAAATCTTCTTTGTACCATGTGCAAGGTTCAATATTTTATACATTAGAGTTTTGACACAAGCAAAAACAGTTTTGACATTATCATTTTCCTATAATTAATGCCGACTAAAAATAGTAATGTTGTTTTTTGCCAATTACATTAATCAATAACTGAAATACATTTGGCAACTAATTTATTTGGTAGGAGAACATTACATATACTGACTAACAATAAGTTTAGTCGGGAAATAACAGTTTTTTTGCCTTAAAAAATCAATAAGGAAATAGATTTGCCGACTAAAAATATATCTAGTCGGGCAATCTCAATTGTTTTGCCAATTTAAAAAATATCAATATTTGTTCCGACTACATTAATCACGATGCAACCTTTCCAATCGAAACTGTTCATTTCTTCTTCTTCTTAATCATAAGGTACTCATAAAATTTTGGCTCAATTAGGTTAAGGAATCCCTTTCATCGACACGCAAATTCCTCAGTAAAAAGAATTTTCTGTCTGATCAAGTTTCTATCCATATTCGGTTAACTTCATTCTTGGTATGAATGATTTAATTCATACTACGTCAAAGATAGATGATTTCGATTGCCAAAAAGGACCTCAAGTGGGGCTCGGGTAGTGTACTGTAACACTTAAATGCCTCTGCATTAAATGTATTGCGATCATGCTGATATCTAATGATACGATTTTGGTGACAATACTATAATCGGTAAGACGTTAAATCCTAACGGTGCAGATCAAGCATTATAAAAAATGACTCAGCAGTTATCGTTCAAATCTATACTTCAAATCTACTTGATCGTCAACTAAGTTTTATGTTGCAGTTGTTGTTGTAGTAGCCACACAATCGTGAGACAATCATGATGATCGAGACTGTTGATTTTGTTGCATTTTTTGATTTATTCATTGTAACGATCCGAAATTTCTACCAATTTTTTTTTCAAATAAAATTTAACATTTTTTTATGATTTTTTTAATTGTCATTACTCATTATATTGAAGAGAGTATTTTTATTATAATCTAACCCTAGCTTTTAAAACCCTATTTGATTTACCCTAAAATCCTATTGGTTTTGACTAGATTTTGTACCAAAAAATCCATTGGATTGTGCAAATCTTGAATGGGATAGTGTGGCTTATTTACTTTTTTGGTCCCCAAAGTATTTTCGTCGTGCCACTTTGGTCCTCAATATTCCAATTGTAAACATTGTATCTCCAACGTATCAATTTTGTGTTTAAATGGTCCCTGGAGGTCACACCGTTCATTCCCTCCGTCAAAATGAAGGGCAAATTTGGTATTTCACCACCCCCATAGCTTTATTTTCTTTTTTTGGTCCCCAAAGTATTTCCGCCGTGCCACTTTGGTCCCCAAAGTATTTCATCCGTGCCATTTTGGTCCCCAATATTATACCAATTGCCAGTCAGGAGTGGTGGAAGGACTGATGTGGAGGTAAGGGGTGGTGGAGACTAGGATACAAAGATCTGCGAGTTTTGACAAAGTACTCCTGTCGACACGACACAACACAAGTGCGGGATACGTACGGGACCCGGCAAAAAAAAAATCGTCGCCGCAGTCGTTGTAGAACGACGTTCTTCTACTGCGCTGTTTTTTTTTCCTCCTTTTCAATTAGGGTTTATTTTTTTTGTGGGCTTTAGGGTTTGTTTTATTTCTTTGGGGTTGTAAAGTTGGGTTTTGGCCATCGCTCTACAAACCTTCTTAAAAAATAAGCAACTTGTTTTACATTTTTAAATTTAAAAATAATGTAAATAAAAAATAATTTTTTGTTTTTATTTTTTTTGCATCGTTCAAAAGATCTCAATGAGATTTATCAAACAAAATCTATATTGCTAAAAAAATTATTTACATAAACACATTATTTTTGAGTTTGAAATTACCTTTTTGAAAAATAAGTACTTATTTTTCTGTATTTTTGTGGGGCTCGAAAGTGGGTCCCACATGACATGCGGTGGACAAAAATTTGGTGGGCGTATCAATCCTGTAAAATAAATGGGCCTTCATTAGCCTTTTTGATAAGCACCCGAGAATGTAATGCAGGGTGCGCTAGTATTTAGTTTTAGTTAAATTTAGTTACTTATTAGTTATTATTAACGTTGTTTGCTCGTATAGTGTCTAGTCCTATTTTGTAGGTAAATCGCCAAAAAGGGAGCTTTCGTTGCACTAGACAAGGTTTTGCCCGAGCAGAAGTTGACTTGCCAAGGCGGAACCTGTCATCGCCCGAGCCGAAGCAGATTTGCCCGAGCAGAAGCCCGATGGCCAGAGCAGAAGTTGAAGTTGCCAAGGCAGGAACTCATTTGCCCGAGCAGAAACCCGATGGCCAAGGCAGAGGCAGAGTTGCCCGAGCAGAACCCGTCATCGCCCGAGCCGAAGCAGATTTGCCCGAGCAAGAGGAAGGCGGCCAAGGCAATGACCCACTATTGGCCTCGGCAGCGATGTAAACTTTTACATCCCATCGATGCCGAGCCCCTTAGTGGCAAATACCCCTTAACCACTTCGGCAGCGATGGGACAAATCATCTTCCATCGATGCCGAACCCCATAGTAGAGCATTCTAAGGCCGTTGCCATCGATGCCGAGGGGCTTAAGAGCGGATTTTCTGAGCATCTTGGGAATATTCCAGGCGCGGACCTTCGGAGTATAAAAGCCTTTGTCATTATTTTGTACAAAGAAGTAGACTTAGATTTGCTTACCTAATTTTAGATCTAGAATTAGATTCAATTTGCATTTTGAATTGTTCTTGCTGTTCTTCATTTTTCCAGCACTTATATTTTAATTTTCTGCCCTTAGTTGTTAATTTTTGTTATTGTTGCCTTAATTAAAGCTGTTTATTTTCTCCCGATCTATCTTAGTCTCTAGTTTAATTCAAGTCTTGTTATTTCATTATGGTAGCTAGATTTTTGCTTGCTCCTATCTCTCTAGATATGGGTGAGTAGTTTCAAGGGTTAGGTCATGGGATGATTAGCATCTCATGGCCCGGGCGAAAATTGCATTTTACACCCAATAAAGCTTCAAACTTTGATTTGAAAATTGATGTGGGGTTCGGGTTTGTTTGATAAATCACCGAGGTGTTAACCTCTTTGATCTTGTGTAGGTGGGAGCGTCGACTACCCACCACATAAGATGCTTAGAGCTCTTTCGCACGAGGTATTTGTCAAATGAATTCTAGAGCTAGCTTGGTTCTCAAATCATTCGATTTTCCGACTTGAGAACTTTAATCAAGTATCTTAAATTGTGTAATTGGGTGAAGAGTGTAGTTTAGCTCGAGTCTTGGGTGTTAATAATTCCTAGACCTAGCCTATCTTTTCCCTAGTTAATTCGCTTTAATTTAGCCCTTTTATTTCCACCTTTCAAAGTAAAACAAAGTTGGCCGTCTAAAGGCCGAAAGCCCTTACTTGCATCTACAAATCCGACCAAGCCATATAATATTTCCCTTGGGTACGATCCCGGATTTCCGGTTTATTATGCTTCAACCGACGTGTTAAGCCCTACGCTTGGGGTATTATTCCGCATTATTATTATCATCGGAGCGAACGAAGCACTTTTGATGGGCTTTTATTATACTTTGATGACAAAACAAAGGAATAAAATGTATTTTGGATTTTTCATACATAAATTATCTATCTTGTTATGGAAATTTACAAATATAAAAAAATATTTCAAAATAAAGTTATTTAACGTATCTTTGCACATGTGTCTAAATCTAGCTCCATATCCACGTATTTCCAATTTTTGAATTTTAGGTATCCGACCCTTAGATATGCACTTGCACCCGATATGTGCACCTATCTCCATGTAACATAAGATGGAAGGGGTGTTGCAGTAGCTGGGGAAATACGAAGTTTACAATTGGTACATTGGGGACAAAAATGGCACGGCGGAAATACTTTGGGGACCAAAAAAGAAAATAAAGCTATGGGGTGGTGAAATACCAAGTTTGCCCTTCATTTTGACGGAGGTAATGAACGCCGTGACCTCCAGGGACCATTTAAACACAAAATTGATACGTTGGGAATGTAATGTTTACAATTGAAATATTAGGAACCAAAGTAACACGACGAAAATACTTTAAGGACCAAAAAAGTAAATAAGCCGGGATAGTGTATGTGCTGAGAGAGAGTTTGGATCAGTACTCTACACTCAACCTCATCACATGCACTCTATATTATCCTATGTAGTAGTAGACTGCCTATGTATGAGAGAGAGAGAGAGAGAGAGAGAGAGAGAGAGAGAGATTGTGTGCCGAGCAAGAATGGGTTTGTATCTATGATCATTAATGTTCACATGGGATTATCTGGCCACATAGCATGGTCCCACCTTCCTTTTCTTTTGGCCCAAGCTTGAGCCGTTTATGAGGGGAGAGAGAAGTATCCAAATACCTGTAAATACCTCCATGCATTCTCATTTCACCAAACCTCCACACTTCACATCTCCACTTTCCTTGTTGAGAAATTTTGTGAGAAGAGAGAGAGAGAGAGAGAGAGAGAGAGAGAGAGTCCAGCTGGGGAGAAAAAAAATTTAAAAAATTAGTTTCCTAACACAACCACATCTCCACCACAAAACCACCGTTCGATCTTAGTTCCTAGCTGCAAGAATTTTAGAAGTTATTTTTTATTCTAGGAAAAGAAATTTGATTTCTTTTTCTTCCGGATCGAACCCGACAAGCCGTCACTCCGTCCGCCCGCCCGCCCATGCCGACATACCGTACCCGACTACCGCCAAGAAGAACGATAGAAACCTCATACCTGCTCACCTAAGTATAATGTGGATGTGCTATATAATTAAATATTGAAATTAGAATTTTTATGATATCGCAGGTTAAAATTAATATATTGTTGTCATAATTTTTGCTTAATTATCGAAAATCGGCTTTCACGACAGGTGTATTAGAAAACATGTAATAGTTACCTGGAAACTTGGAAATAGTATTACTGTTAGAATACATGAAATGTTGTTGCCACTGTTAGTTATTCTTAGCTTAGGAAAAGCATGAACTAGAGTTTAAGAAAATGGAAATTGGAATTTGACTGTTGTCACGTGATAACTGCAAGGGGTGTTTACCTCTAACGTGGTAGAAATATTGTTCTTAATTATGTTACCTGCTGTTGTAATTTTTTGAATGGAAAAAAAATTGAGAAGCATGGGAATTTGGATTTATTTATGATCGCATGTTTTAGCAAGTTTTGAAAGAATAAAGTGAACGCGAGAAAATGATGCATGTTTATGAAACACGAGAAACGAGAGATGGTTGGCGAAAAGAAACGAGAAACTGAAATTCGAAAAAGATTAATAATTGTGTGAACATGAGAGCATGATGGAATCTGAAAGAATGATTAGCAGAATCATGGCTCATGTGTGCGTGTGTGAGAATAAGAGTCCGATGGAATTTGAAATGGTTAAAGGAATCATGGCTCAGGTGTGTGTGACCTAGGAGCCCGATAGAATCTGAAAGGATGGTTAGCGGAACTAGTGTCGTGTGAAAATGGTAAAAGAGCCAATGAAATGAATAAGAATGAGAGCCCGATGGAATTTGAAAGAGTAGGTTAGCGGATTCAGTGCTTTTGGATAGAACAAATTAGTTGGAGAGCCCGATGGAATCTGAAAGATGGTTAGCGGAACCAGTGCTCGAAGAAATAAAATGGAAAGTGAAATCGATATTGATAAAATGATGATACGAATTACGATACACTGCGTTGACTCAGAAATGACATTGACACCTTTTTGTCGAATTGTTATATATGTTGAACTGTTAAATCTCTGTGCTTTACTTTGTCAAGTTATATATTATTTTTTTGCTAACGTATGGAACATAGGGGTAGGGGTTAGCTATTGGGTTTAATTGCTCACGGTACTACTTTTTGTGGCCTTGGCATCTTATGCCAGAGTTTAGAGATGTACAAGTGTAGTATTATTCGTTGGAAGAGTACGGTGCTGATCAGAGACTTGCCGAGGAAGAAGAAAGATACGAAGAGTAGACTATCTAGAACAGGTAGTTTGTCGTGCTTATACCGTTATGCATACCATCTTTTTAATTCTTTTCAAAAAATAAATTTTGTCAGACTATCTAGATGATGTAGCTTTCGGGTGAACGTTTTTGCTTAGGCTTATTTGGGTATTGGGCTACATTCATGAATAATGCTATGGAATATCTAGCTGACTTGAGAACAATTAGTCATCATCTTCAAAATTATCAGAAAATGATAATTTTTTGATAATAGTTAAAGGAATCATGACTCGGGTGTGTGTGACCTAGGAGCCCGATGGAATATGAAAGGATGGTTAGCGGAACTAGTGTCGTGTGAAAATGGTAAAAGAGCCAATGAAATGAATAAGAATGAAAGCCCGATGGAATCTGAAAGAGTAGGTTAGCGGAATCAGTGTTTTTGGATAGAACAAATTAGCTTGAGAGCCCGATGGAATCTGAAAGATGGTTAGCGGAACCAGTGCTCGAAGAAATAAAATGGAAAGTGAAATCGATATTGATAAAATGATGATACGAATTACGATACACTGCGTTGACTCAGAAATGACATTGACACCTTTTTGTCGAATTGTTATATATGTTGAACTGTTAAATCTCTGTGCTTTACTTTGTCAAGTTATATATTATTTTTTTGCTAACGTATGGAACATAGGGGTAGGGGTTAGCTATTGGGTTTAATTGCTCACGGTACTACTTTTTGTGGCCTTTGCATCTTATGCCAGAGTTTAGAGATGTACAAGTGTAGTATTATACGTTGGAAGAGTACGGTGCTGATCAGAGACTTGCCGAGGAAGAAGAAAGATACGAAGAGTAGACTATCTAGAATAGGTAGTTTGTCGTGCTTATACCGTTATGCATACCATCTTTTTAATTCTTTTCAGAAAATAAATTTTGTCAGACTATCTAGATGATGTAGCTTTCGGGTGAACGTTTTTGCTTAGGCTTATTTGGGTATTGGGCCACATTCATGAATAATGCTATGGAATATCTAGCTGACTTGAGAACAATTGGTCATCATCTTCAAAATTATCAGAAAATGATAATTTTTTGATAATAGTTAAAGGAATCATGACTCGGGTGTGTGTGACCTAGGAGCCCGATGGAATATGAAAGGATGGTTAGCGGAACTAGTGTCGTGTGAAAATGGTAAAAGAGCCAATGAAATGAATAAGAATGAAAGCCCGATGGAATCTAAAAGAGACGGTTAGCGGAATCAGTGTTTTTGGATAGAACAAATTAGCTTGAGAGCCCGATGGAATCTGAAAGATGGTTAGCGGAACCAGTGCTAGAAGAAATAAAATGAAAAGTGAAATCGATATTGATAAAATGATGATACGAATTACAATACGCTGCGTTGACTCAGAAATGACATTGACACCTTTTTTTCGAATTGTTATATATATGTTGAACTGTTAAATCTCTGTGCTTTACTTTGTCAAGTTATATATTATTTTTTTGCTAACGTATGAGAGATAGGGGTAGGAGTTAGCTATTGGGTTTAATTGCTCATGGTACTACCTTTTGTGGCCTTGGCATCTTATGCCAGAGTTTAGAGATGTACAAGTGTAGTATTATTCATTGGAAGACTACGGTGCTGATCAGAGACTTGCCGAGGAAGAAGAAAGATACGAAGAGTAGACTATCTAGAACATGCAGTTTGTCGTGCTTATACCGTTATGCATACAATCTTTTCGTTTCAGAAAATAAAATTTGTTAGACTATCTAGATGATGTAGCTTTCGGGTGAACGTTTTCGCTTAGGCTTATTTGGGTATTGGGCCACATTCATGAATAATGCTATGGAATATCTAGCTGACTTGAGAATAATTAGTCATCATCTTCAAAATTATCAGGAAATGATAATTTTCTGATAATGGTTAAAGGAATCATGGCTCGGGTGTGTGTGACCTAGGAGCCTGATGGAATCTAAAAGCATGGTTAGCGGAACTAGTGTCGTGTGAAAATGGTAAAAGAGCCAATGAAATGAATAAGAATGAGAGTCCGATGGAATATGAAAGAGATGGTTAGCGGAATCAGTGCTTTTGGATAGAACAAATTAGCTTGAGAGCCCGATGGAATTTGAAAGATGGTTAGCGGAACCAGTGCTCGAAGAAATAAAATAGAAAGTGAAATCTAAGGGTCATCATCGGCCCGGCCCGGCCCGCCAATGTACTACCCAAGCCTGCCCACGGGCCGGGCCGATCGGGCTTTTTCTTTTTTGCGGGCCGGGTGGGCCAGGCTACCTACTATAAATTGAAGTCCAAGCCCGGCCCGCGGGCTAACCCAATTCGCGGGCTAGTGGACCAAAAACCGGGCTGGCCACCGGGCGGGCTTAAGTTTCCTTGGGAAAGGGAAAAAAGAAAGGATTTTGTGGGATTTGGGGCTAATGGGCTGGCCCGTGGGCGGGCTTTTGGACGGGTACCACGGGCGAGCTACCGGACGGGCTCACGGGGCGGGCCTACGGGCGGGCCGAGTAAAAATTTATAGGCCTGAGCCCGCCCATTACAAGCTATGGGCAGGGCCGGCCGGCCCGTTTCATGGGCTCGGGTCGGGTAAAAGCCCGATGGGCCGGGCGGGCTTAGGGCGGGCCGCGGGCCTTCAGGCCAAATGATGACCCTTAGTGAAATCGATATTGATAAAATGATGATACGAATTACGATACACTGCGTTGACTCAGAAATGACATTGACACCTTTTTGTTGAATTGTTATATATATGTTGAACTGTTAAATCTCTGTGCTTTACTTTGTCAAGTTATATATTATTTTTTTAGGGCAAATTACTTAAATGATCCCTGTAGTTTGGTTTTTGTGTCACTTTGGTCCCTATAGTTTTAATTGGCTCGATTTTGACCTTGTAGTTTTGATTTTGTGCCAATTAAGTACAATCACTAACTTCCATTTCCACCTACTAACGGAACCAATTGTGCAAATTGCACTTGACCCCCTGTGATTTGCACTTGGTATAAATTTCCCCTTATTCATTTAGAAACTTCAACACAACCCATGGTGATTTTGTATATTAAAGTGAATCGTTACATGCGTTAATGACAAGTTATTTATTCTACTTTTGTTAGTTTTGAGTCAAATATTTCTTGAATTATTTATTCGTCTTAACCGGAGGAACGTAAAATGTAAAAAGTTGTATTTGACTTCTCTAAGTCGCTAAGTACAAATATAAACCAACATATATTCGGAAAGTTATATCGTGTCTCAATCCCACTGTCGGAAATCACTCTTGCATCTCGTCGTCAACTTCTTCCGAAACCACCGTATCAAAAGCTCACAAAACCATGAAGTGGTGCTAACAAAGAACTATATACTATAGTTTATAAATACATACATATTTATGTCTGTATTGTATTAATTTTTTCGTTAGTGACCCTTTTTTTAGGATTTTGGACAAAAAAATTTACTTTTTTTCATTCCTCTTGTTGAGACTGTTAATAACCTAAAAAAATTGGATCAAGAAAAATTAATCAGAACAAAAAATAAATGTTGATAGTTTGAGATTTAATCCAATTTTTTGTTCTGATAAACTATAGTATATAGTTCTTTGTTGGCACCACTTCATGGTTTTGTGAGCTTTTGCTACCGTGGTTTTGGAAGAAGTTGACAACGAGATGCAAGAGTAATTTCCGACAATGGGATTGAGACACGACAAAACTTCCCGAATATATGTTGGTTTATATTTGTACTTAGCGACTTAGAGAAGTCAAATACAACTTTTACATTTTACGTTCCTCTGGTCAAGACGAATAAATAATTCAAGAAATATTTGACTCAAAACTAACAAAAGTAGAATAAATAAATTATCATTAACGCATGTAACGATTCACTTTAATATACAAAATCACCATGGGTTGTGTTGAAGTTTCTAAATGAATAAGGGGAAATTTATACCAAGTGCAAATCACAGGGGGTCAAGGGCAATTTGCACAATTGGTTCAGTTAGTAGGAGGAAATGGAAGTTAGTGATTGTACTTAATTGACACAAAATCAAAACTACAGGGTTAAAATCGAGCCAATTTAAACTATAGGGACCAAAGTGACACAAAGACCAAACTACGGGGACCATTTGAGTAATTTACCCATTATTTTTTTGCTAACGTATGGGACATAGGGGTAAGAGTTAGCTATTGGGTTTAATTGCTCACGGTACTACTTTTTGTGGCCTTGGCATCTTATGCCAGAGTTTAAAGATGTACAAATGTAGTATTATTCGTTCGAAGAGTATGGTGCTGATCATAGACTTGGCGAGGAAGAAGAAAGATACGAAGAGTAGACTATCTAGAACATGTAATTTGTCGTGCTTATACCGTTATGCATACCATCTTTTTAATTCTTTTCAGAAAATAAATTTTGTTAGACTATGTAGATGATGCAGCTTTCGGGTGAACGTTTTTGCTTAGGCTTATTTGGGTATTGGGCCACATTCATGAATAATGCTATGGAATATCTAGCTGACTTGAGAACAATTAGTTATCATCTTCAAAATTATTAGAAAATGATAAATCTGAGACCCACCTCATTCAAGTAGGTCCTTGTTTCATTCTGTTGACAATTGGCGTGGACCATATCCAATGTAGGTATAGAAAATTCTTGTCACAGTGAAAACTTTGAACAATTGAGAACTGTAGAGGTTCGATTTGACGGGACCTTGTCCTGGGCTAGGATTCTCCCTCCACTGATCCGTTCTCTTGCCTTTGGACCTGCAACAAGTCACTAAGGCTGGGGCAGCCCAGTGACCCTCCGACGATCAAGTTAGATCTCAGGGGGGAATGTAGATCTAGGTTACGGAAGAATGGCGCACCTCTCAAAGATGAGTATCCCTTTGTATTTATAGGTCTAGGTTTACTTGGCCTCCAAGCTAGCGCGTGGAGGATACGTTTAAGTAACCGCTTCGGGTGACGTCATATATGATGAAAGGAATGAAGCGGTTACGGAGCACAAGGCCAGACCTGATCCCAATGATTTCACCTACTGCACGATCCTCATGGGACCCATTTGGTGTAACTGCCTCTCTCAAAGAGCTTCGGATACACCAAAGCAGGAACTTGTGCTGATAGCATTCTCTGAAATCAGTCTTTCGATCGAGCGATGAACCGAGAAGCATGCCAGGACCGTAGGTTCCAACCAATCTGCTGACTGGACTCCCACGGGGCTCTAGCTCAGAACGCCCGGCCAGGTTACCGAGGCGGTAACCGAAACCACCACAATAGCCCCTCAACTTTCTGGAGCTTCACAACTCGGCTCTAGGGAGTTGATTCTCCTCGTGAATCGTCATGCTCGAGCTTTATTCATCTAGGTCACCGAAGCGACGAACAACTTTTGGTAAATACCAAACTGCCAGCCCCAGCCACTGGAGCCACCATCGCTGAAAAGCCAGGAGTTGATAGCTATCTCGGCACGTGTTTTGTCAGTTAATTGGTACGAAACGTCTCTTGGGGAACATGTGTCATCATGCCAATGGTTCAGTGATTCGGCATTCTGACCTCGGTGCAGAGCCTTCGCTTTTGACTGTCAGATGGAGCCACGTGTCAGCAATCCAATGGCTCGGTGCATGACGCTTCGTTTCCCGCGCACCCCCTTTAATCATCCAAGTATAAAAGAGAGAGAAAGAGAGAAAGGACGGGCACTTCTTTCCTATTTGAAGACGAAACGCCACCGCCGCTGTAACTCCGCCCTTAATTGAGATTTCGAGCGATTCTACAACTGATCAACCATGAAACTTTGGTATGTTTATCTTTGATCGCTAATCTACAACTTTTGATGCTTTTTACGAACTTCTTCATTGATTTTTACATGCATTACTGCTAGTCGATTTTTGCATGCATTACGGCTGAGCAGCCTCTCGCCGGCATCTGGTTCATGGCGGCTCTGTATTCCTCCGGCTCTGTTCATATTCTTCCCGAGGCCTAAATTCTTTCCGAGACCTTAGGAATAATTATAAACCCAGGGACTCTTCCCAAGGAAGAATTCTCTTACAGAGACCAAACTCGTATTGACTCCAAAGAGTGACGACCATTCTGTCCCGAGCATTAGATTATCTTGCTTTTCCCTAGGCACATAGCTAACGGGTTCTTGCATATTTTCTTTTTTGTTAGGTAGGGGCAAATGGTCATTGAGCTCTCCTCAGAATCCTTCTTCATTGTTGGCCACCAATAGCCCTGAGAAATGGCTCGGTGAGCGAGGGACCGTCCCCCGGAGTGGCAACCACTATCGCCGGTGTGTAGCTCTTCGATGATGCCTTATACTTGGTGGGGGTGTGCAACCAGTAGATATGAGCCGGTGAAGGACTTTCGGTAGAGTTTACCATTCTGATTGAGCCAAAAAAGAGCGGCTTTATTGCGGAGTTGGTGAGCCTCCTTTTTGTTGAAAGGGAGGATGTCATCTCACAGGCAACCAATGATCTCGTCCATCCAGCTCGGGCCGAGTTCTATGTTAAGTACGTCTTGGTTCAATACTTCAAGCTCGAAACTGGGCTTGTCAATGGAATTGAAGGAAATAGAACGGTGTCTCGAGGAGGAGCAAGCCAAAGCGAGCCTTGCAAGGGCGTTGGCATGGGCATTTTATTCCCTAGAGATATGTTTGACTCAGATAGCTTTGAAATTCTTGATGAATCGGACGACGGAGCTAAGGTAGGTACACATTCGATCGTCCTAAGCTTCGTATTCCTTGGAGAGCTGGTTGACTACTAATTGGGAATCGCTGTAAACCACAAGTTCTTCGATACCCAAGGCTTTGGCCGTCTTGAGTCCTGAGATCAGTGCTTCGTACTCAGCCTCGTTGTTGAAGGCTGGGAAGTTGATAGAGAGGGAGCTTTCGTGCAAAACGCCGGAGGGGGAGAGGAGGATGACTCTGGCTCCTGCGCCTCGGCTGTTTGAGGCGCCATCGACGTACATCTTCCAGACATCTCCATGAAAAAGCTTCCATGCTGTGCTTGGGCTTGCTTGGAGTATGGCTTAGGTGCTTGGAATTGGACCCGAAGCGAGAGGGTCGGTTGGAGTGAGTTCGGCGATAAAGTTGGCGAGCGCCTGAGCTTTGACTACTGTCTGAGGCTGGAAATGGATTTCATAGTTTGCGAGCTCAATAGCCCACTGAGAGATTCGATTAGAAAGGTCCGCCTTCCGGAGGAGAGATTTAAGAGGGTATTCGGTGAGGACGATGATGCGGTGCGACTAAAAGTAGGGAGCAAGCTTCCTGGATGCTGAGATGAGGGCAAGGACAAGTTTTTCCAGTGGTAGATAACGCGTCTCGGTGGGGGTCATTGTCTTATTGGAGTAGTAGATGGGTTGGTGCTCCCGTCCTTCCTGTCGGACGAGCACTGAACTTATGGCATGCGGAGAGACGGTTAGGTACAGGAACAAGTCCTCCTAATCCCGAGGCGTGACGAGGAGAGGGGTCGTGGAAAAGTATGTCTTCAACTGTTGGAGGGCTCGATCACAGTCTTCTGTCCAATTGAAGCTCCGTCGGCTACCTTTCAGGAGGCCGAAAAATGGTTGGCATTTGTCGGAGGATCGACTGATGAATCGATTCAGGGCGGCGGCCATGATTGTTAAACGTTGAACGTCTCTTTTGTTGTGGGGAGCCGAGAGTTTTTCAATGGCAAGTAGTTGAGCAGGGTCGGCTTCGATACCACATCGAGAGACGAGGTGGCCAAGAAATTTACTGGAGCTTACACTGAAGGCGAATTTCTCGGCGTTGAGGCGGAGCTTGTGCTTTTTGACAATTTCGAAGGCTTCGGCGAGGTGGGTTAGGTGATCACTAGCAACCATGCCTTTGACTACTAAGTCGTCAATGTAAGCCATCATTGTGTCACTAAGTAGGCGCTCAAGCATCTTGGTTATCATTCGCTGGAAGGTGGCTCCGGCGTTTCTCAAGCCGAAGGGCATAACGAGATATCCAAAGATTCCGTGAGGGGTGATGAAGGCCATATTTTCGACGTCTCTTTCGCTCATGGCAATCTGATGGTAGCCCCAGTAGGCGCCCATGAAACAAAATCAGGCATGGCCAGCTGTGGCGTCGACGAGCTGGTCAATCCGTGGAAGGGGGAAGAAATCTTTCGGGCATGCGTCATTGAGATTGGAATAATCAACACAGACCTGCCATTTGCCGTTCTTCTTTTTGACCACTATGGTGTTGGCCAACCATCTAGGGTATTGCACTTCTTGGATGACCTTTGCGTTTAGGAGCCGGTTGACTTCGTCTATAATAGCTTCTAAATGGATCGGGGAGGATCGCCTTACTTTTTGCACAACGGGGCGCTTAGTTCGGTCAATGTTGAGCTCGTGGTAGATAAACAAGGGATTGACCCCGGGCATTTCATATAGGGTCCATGCGAATACTTCTATGTTTTTTTTGAGGAAATCAAACGTCTCATTTTGGTCGGTATCACTGAGTGAGAAGCCGATGAGAAAGTAACGGGAGTCATCTTCGGTGATTGGGAAAGTGACAAGGTCTTCTACTGCTTTCTCATCGGCCGGTCTGCTGACGTCTTCCAGAACTGGGGCCTCGGGGACCTCAATAAGGTTGACTCGGGAAGTCTGCTTACTACTTCGGACTGCGTTGACATAACATCTTTTGGCCCCGGTTTGATCTCCGTACACGTCCTCCTGGCGCCCATTGGCACCGATGAAACGGACCACCTGGCGATAAGTGGAGGCAATAGCCTTTAGCTTATGTAGCCAGGTGCGCCAGACGATTGCGTTGTAAGGGCTAGGAACGTCGACCACCACAAATTCCATGTCAAGGACCACCGAATCGGCACGGACGAGGAGAGTGATCATGCCGAGGGGCCATACCGGAGCTCCGCTGAACCCGATGGAACTTCGGAGGGATGGAGGTCAGTATCCGAGAGCTTCAGGTCTTTAAACAGAGAGTAGTACTTGACCTTGGCTGAGTTGTCCTGATTAATGAGGACGGGTCAGACGTTATATGTTCTGATGCGCAGCGTGACCACAAGGGCGTCATTGTGCAGGAGCTGTATGCGGTCGAGGTTTTTCTCGGTAAAGGTGATGGTCCACTTTGTGCCGTCGTTGGTCCTGGGGCGCTTTGATTCGGGACTGAGCAACATGACATGCTTGGAAGAAGTGGTGTCATTCAGTCCGGCGAGGTGATACGAGCAGCCTCGGAGTTGAGAGGGCCGTGGATAACATGGATCGTTTGAACCTCCTCTTCGGCATGGTTTTCGGCACGCTGTGCCGAGCCCTTGTCTTCTCGTGGTCCATGAAGTTATCGAGGTGGCCCTCCGCGATAAGTTGCTCTAAGTAAGCCTTGAAGGGCTTGCAAGTGGTAGTAAAGTGACTTTGCTCGTTGTGGTAACTGCATCGAAAGATAGGGTTTTTGATTTTCCCATTCTCGGTGCCAAGCTTTTGGTTCGGGAAGGAGAAGAAAGGTAGATCTTTCACCTGGTCGATCATTCGGTAGATTGGAGAGGTAAAGACTGTTTTCTCGGTGTTGAAGTCGCTAGGCTTTGGTCCTTTCCTTGGTGGAAGCTTGATGTTGTTGACCTGCTTATTAAGGGTTGAAATAGGTGTGGGAACCGGTGCGACCACCGAAGTTAACACTGTCTTTGCACTTGTGGGCTTCCCAATGTCCCATTCAGCTTTTGATTCAATAAGCTGGCACCATCCTTCGATGCGAGTCATAAGGTCTTTCATGGAGTTGGGCTTGTGGCGGGCGAGGTCATCGTAGACTTGTTCGTCCTGGGAGGTAAGACCGAGCTTAAATCCTCGCGCCGAGATGACACCGTCACAACCTTCTATTTCGTTAAACAACTCCCAGTAGCGACCGGCGTACTGGCGGAGTGTTTCGTCGTTTCGCTTTCGGAGAGCGAGGAGGGAATTGATTTCCTTCTCGTGCTTGTTGCTCGTGACGAACCGAGCCATGAAGGCATCGCATAGGGAGTCGAATGAGGAGATCGACCGGGCTAAGAGCTGGTTAAACCACGTGAGACCCAGGTTGCCAAGGCTGGCAGGGAAGACCTTACATAAGAAGGCATCGTCGGAAGGTTCGTTTTAGAGAAATAGGGACATGACAAGCTTGTACTGTACCAGGTGAGTGTAAGCCTCGGTCTTTCCATCGTACTTGGCAAATTTGGGTTGGGTAAATCTTTTTTTTTTAATTTTTTTTTTTTTGGGGGGGGGGGGGGGCGACTGAGTCGATTTCTCTCGTGAAGGGAAAGGTCGTGAGTCTTTCGAGTCTGGCGTCGCGGTGTGGTCGGATCAAACAGTCGGAACTGTCTAGATGCTCGGTCGCGGTACGCTTCTTCAGGGCAAGTTTATCCAGCCTTTCATACTTCTTTCTCTTCGGAACGACACTTGCCCACTTACGGGGGGAGCGCTCGTGGCCGTCTCTTCGGTGGCTATCTCGAGGGGAAGGCTCGAGGTGCTCGGTGACTGGGCTTCTGTTACGAACTTCTTTAGGGTGCGAGACGATAGGGCTACTGGTTCGGGCATTTTTCAAATGCTCACGGTATCCCTTTGTTTGGAATTCCAAGAGGCTGTCGTCTTCCTTTGCGGCCTTTGTAATGCTTGGGGTTGACTCATGCTGCCCCTTACCGATCCAAACCAAATGAGTGGAAGAGGCTGATATGCTTCCTGCTCCGAGTCTCTCGAAGGCGGATGGTTTTCGATGAGGTTGCTCCGGGGAATGGAAACGTTCCCTATGCCTCGCTCCCCGTTCGATTCGGCCATCCTCTACACTTGGTGGCTCCAAGCGGTCTTTGACTGAGAGCCGAGACCGGTGCTCCACCAGGTGGGCCCCTCGCGACTACGGGAAGGGCTATGATGATTTCTTCATCCGCCACGGCTTCCAGAAGAATGAGATGGGGAGATCTGCAGGTGATGTTTGATCTCTGCCAGCTAGTTTCGAACGTGCTTGTTGCTTGCGACCAAGGATAGTATTCCTAGGAGTCTGGCCCGAAGCATAGGGCTCTCAAGTTGGTTGCAGAATAACTCGGTAAGACCGAGATCGATCCACAGGGAGTGGTTTATCGGAGTGAAATGCTCAATCGGTCTAAGTGGTGGTTTGTAGCTGTAGGTAGCCAACCCTTGATTTTTGGTGATTGTTTTGGTGAATTCTAGATTAAACTAAAATTATGGTTGCAAGTATTTAAATGATAGGCTCGGGCCAAGGGTTTACACCGCATGTAGCCTAAATAATTCAGTAATCTCACTAAATTACACAATCAAGTCCCACAGGTAATTTGTGTGCTCGACCGGAAGACTATGCAAGTGTGATCGAATTCCTCTAAGAAGTTGGTCGAACCCTCAACAGGACAGTGACCCAGTATTATGCGTGCCAAAATTGACTGTCGACGCATAAGCAAAGGCTTAACACTTTTGAGTTTCGAATCGATTAAAGGAGAAATTTGACTACATATTCACATACAATTGATTTTAACAGTGAGAATTATTGAATTACTTAGGCCATAGGATGGTATTCACCCCAGGGCCGAGCCTATAACGACTACCCCTCCATTGACAAAGGATTTGCCAAGGAAAAGTTAAAAACTACTAAAAACATAATTACTTATTATTTACGTGAATATGAAAGATCGATACTAGTGCGCGCCAGAAAGATGTTTACAAGGGAGGTAAGCCAAAGGCGTTCCATTCTCAACCTTTAAGGGATTCGCACTAATATTAACCTTAGATTTAAATTTAGTGTGAGAAACAGCCGAGTAGTTTGCGAATACTCACAACCAAACCTCAATCTTTACTTTTTAAGAATTTAAACTAAGAACTAAACATTTTAACAACTTGGAAAGATATCGAAAGGAAAATTTATAAAACTACAATCTTATTCCAGGCGACAAATATTACAATGCAAATTACAAGGGCCAGGCCCTAAATGCTTCCAAAGAGTACTGAGAAAACTAAGGGAAAAAGAGAAGTTCTTGCAAAGGAAAAGGTATGCTAGAGTGAGAAGACTCTCGCACTTTTTGGCTTGAGAGAAGAGAGAGAAAGAGAAAACTCCTACTGATTATCTACGTATATTTTTTTTTATCATTCACTGGCTGGTTACTTTTATAAGCAACAAACAAAATAAAAAGAGAAGAAAAAGTAAGAGAAAAGGGGCTTGTTGTTGGTAGCCAAGTCAAGGCATATTAATGTCATACACTGTATCATACTATGCAATTGCATTATCATGCATAACATATTATAATACTATATATGATAATATCTATTTGTCTTCATCCAGCTTTTCTTTTCCTGGCACATAAAATTGAAGCTTTCAAGTTGCACTTCCAATTCCGTACGTGTAGAAGAAGATGAAACAAGAGGCACACGCGACGCGCATTGTTGTGTGATGCTCTTGACTATTCTTTTTAACGTTATCCGATTGGGATCCGAATACAGTTAAAATTCTTATTTTTATTTGAACTTTATGATGATGATATCGGCATCATTTTTGCGCGCTTGAGTGGGTGGGCCAAATTGGATGTCAACAGCAACACTTTATCGTAAATTACCTGAAATCAGGAGAAACATACCTTACGCGCAATATTATCTAAAATATTCAACAATAAACATAATTATATAGAAAATGAGATATATTAAGCACAATAATATACAATATTGTGTGCTCATCACTTGTCCCGTTCTACGACCGTTGTTAGGTCGTCGATTTTTCTTTCTAGGTGGCGGATGTAGGTGTGGAGTTCAGAGGACGGGCCGCCGTCTGGCGTTGAGGTCCCGGCTCTGACTCCGATGGACATATGATCTTTTCCAAGGGCGTTGGCTCCGCCGGAGGCCAGGTTATGGTCCCCGAGGGGGCCGAGCCCTAGGGTGGTGTCGCTGCGGTGCGTTTCTTCGACCTCCACCATATCTGAAGTAGGAGAGATGAACAAAGTCTTCTGGAGAGAGAGATGAACGCTGAAAGGGAGGCTAGGTCCCCAGCGGAGTCGCCAATTGTAGAGGTTCGATTTGATGGGACATTTTCCTGGGCTAGGATTCTCCATCCACTGATCCGTTCTCCTGCCTTTGGACCTGCAACAAGTCACTAGGGCTGGGGCAGCCCAGTGACCCTCCGACGATCAAGTTAGATCTCAAGGGGGGAATGTAGATCTAGGTTAAGGAAGAATGACATACCTCTCAAAGATGAGTATCCCTTTGTATTTATAGGTCTAGGTTTACTTGGCCTTCAAGCTAGCGCATGGAGGATACGCTTAGGTAACCGCCTCGGGTGACGTCATATATAACGAAAGGAATGAAGCGGTTATGGAGCACATGGCCAGACCTGATCCCAATGATTACGCCTGCTGCACGATTCTCATGGGACCCATCTGGCGTAACTGCCTCTCTCAGAGAGCTTCGGATACACCAAAGCAGGAACTTGTGTTGATAGCATTCTCCGAAATCAGTCTTTCTACCGAATGATGAACCGAAAAGCATGCCAGGACCATAGGTTCCAACCAATCTGCTGACCGGACTCCCATGGGGCTTTAGCTCGGAACACCCGGCAAGGTTACCGAGGCGGTAACCGAAGCCACCACAAGAACCAATTTCCTGGACTGAACTTAGACTTTTTATTCCTCCAAATACTAAATATATATGGGACAATCAAGGAGACTTTCACGAGATATTGTGATGCGATATACTTGCGTTGTTTTTACCTATTTTCATGCCTTTGTTCGGTTCAACCTCCAAAAGGATCCGTTTTTGTAATTTTGGTTTCTTCTTTTGTTTTAAGGCTTATTTCATGTTATCCGTGACATCTCAAAATGTATTCCTCTAGTTCTAGTAAGCAGTCTATGAAATAAACATGAGAAACTTGTTTGACATCATGGAAAGTGGAAGAATAGTAGCGAATGCGACTGAGTGATTGTTAATGCATCCAACTTGAACCCAATTGGCAGTGAGTTAAATCCCTCTAAACGTCCATGTTTCGGATGCCTTATAACAATTCCCTCGATGAACCAAGTTGTTGAACTAACACTGATAGGCAAGAACTGACAATGCCTTATAGTACATCATGTTCGGTCCTAGCAATGACTATTAAGGATTATAAGTAAATTCCAAGTTATGTACCACTACAAATACCTCTACTTTGATCATGGTTACATTTCTTGTCTACTACAGCTATTTCACTTTACTTTGTATGGAAAAACCGTTTGATATATGTTGTTTGCTCAAGATACATGCTATAAGTTCAAAAGTTACTATGTGTTGGAATTTGAGGCCGGTCCGAGACCAAATCGGGTCGCCCATGTGGGCATGACTCGGTGACCCAGATATTAAAGAGTCCTATCTCATCTTGGAGATAAGATAAGAGATGTTGAAGTAATTCTAATCTCTTAGGATTATAAGACTTCTAAAGCATCTAGGATGCTCTCTCTCTATTTATTTCCTGTAGGATGTTCATAAAGAACATAAACAAGAATATTGAACATAATATACACCAGAGGTATACAAATGATATAGAGTCCTGGGAAACTCTCTCTCTCTTCGATAGTTCTTTCTACCATTAAAGAGCAATCCGAGCTTTTGCACCGTGGAATAGAGGGTGATACTCGATCCTCGTAGTATCACTCCATCATAGGAATTTATCACTGATTTGGTACGTGATTTAAAGTTCGTAATCCATCCACACCAAGGTCCGATTCGGTTAAAGTTCGCAAGGTAACCCGAACCACCTGCTTCCGCACTATGGTTATATTTTTCTAACATTGGTATCAGAGCCTTAGTTGGATGTTTTCATGCTCTTTAGTACTTGAATAGCCATATGTATCATGTTTTAGGCATACGTATTGACTGATTTCGTGTATGCCGGATATGGATTCGAAAAATATATTTTTTCAAAAGTTCTCGAAATTGCTTCAAAATTTTACAGAACGTAGTTTGTAACATGTATATCATATCTGAAAAGTTTCGTGTTGATTGGATAAACCGTTTGTGAGAAAAATCGAACCCTAATTGTTTTTCCCGAAACTTTGACTGGACAGAGGTTTTTCTGTGTTTTGATTCAGCATGCGGGACTCAAATTACAATGTAGCTCTTGTTTCTAGCTTTGCAACGGTATATTATAAGCTTAATTTGGAGTTACGGATCAAAAGTTATGATAAACCCTAGTTTGGGCATGTTTTGGAGAAGATGAAGTGCAGATTCTGCACACTCTCACTCTCAATCGAGAGAGAGTGTGATTCACCCCTCACTGTACCAGTGTCATATGGAAAAACCAGGAGTACCGCTGAACTTGAAATTGAATTTCCTACCTTTATTTGTATTTATTTTATTTTTCTAAAATGAAATTATTTTTCAGAATTTTACATACAAGAAAAATGAAAATTTTGACTCGGTTTATGAGAGAGTGGGGATGTGTGCCTCCTCCGTTGGGAACCAAATTTTTTGTGGCGTATTCTGCTACTGTTACCCATTGTTTGGGGTATGAGGTATAATATTTCAGTGAGCATGATTTTTTATTTTGTATTTTTTGTTCGTTGTTTATTCAGAAAAATTAGAATAAAATTCTGAAAAATTATAAATTTTCAGATTTAACGTCCTGGAATCAGAACCAATTTATAGGAGTGGTTGGTGTAATTTTTCAGTATGCGTTAGTTTTTATTCTGTATTTTCTATACGTTGATAATTTGGGAAAATTAGAATAAAAATCTAAAAAATTATAAATTTTTGGATTCAACCTCCTGGATTCAGTACCTATTCATTGGTGCAGGTTGTTTATTTTTCCAGTATATGTTTATATTATTTGGCATTTTCTACTTGTTATTTATTCTTGGAGAATTAAAATAAATCCTAAAAATTGGCAATAATTGCATGTGAGCAATTCAAAATGTACAAAATATTGAAAACAATATGTTTAATATTTTGGACAATTTTACATGTTGTATGTGGCATGTTTGGATAATTTTTGACATTGTTCAATGTTTAAATTATTCATTTTGATAGCATGAAAAATACATTTTAATGCATAAATTGTGTTATGCACTATACCAAATTTGTTTCATGCTTGTGATATACCATATCTAGTGGGAGATTGTTCGGTAGAGAAAATATTTTCATATATTTTTCCCGAAAACTAAAATTTTGCACATGTATTAAATTAAATTGTAATAGTAAAATACTTAGAGGCGCATGAGATGATTATAAGCTTTGCGAGTTTTCGATCTTGCGACATGTATGGTATTATTATTTTCTAATTTAGATTCTTGCTGCAAAATAATTCTGTGTTGTGTTGTTATTAATAATCCCATACGCATTTCTTTGATAGAATTAAAATGGAAGCTAAGAAAGTTGTAGCAGGTTTGACCCAAGCTGAGAAATTGAAAAGCGACAATTATAATGTTTGACGCTATGAGATCCAATTTCTCCTTAATGAGCTAGAGGTCTTGGAGACCCTCGACCATGAGATGGTTGAGCCAAAGCATAGTGACTCACCACAGTATCTTTGTGATCTTGAGGCCTTTGAAAAATGGTACAAGAAAGATCAGTGTGCGCGACTTACTATGGTACGCAGCATGCACAATGATTTGATATGTGAGTTTGAGTGCTATGAGACTGCTCATAAGTTGTGGGAAGCTATCAAACATAAATATGATATCGACTTCTTGACTAAGATGGTCTCGAACTTGAAATGTGATGATGAACATAAATCCGAAATCATGAAGGCTAAGTGCCAAGAGGCAACTGAGCCAGATGGTTCATGCATCATAGTTGAGACTGTCCCTCGCAGGTCTGGGTACCAGCGAAGGAAGGCTAAACGCGCCCTTAAGAAAAGAGCTGCTATAGGCCTTAACCCTATTGGCGCTGGTTCTTTAAGCGCAATAGAGGCAAGAAGAAGAGTGGTGACAAAAAAAAAGGCCAGAAAAGTGTGCTTTTACTGTGACAAGTTGAGACACTTTGCTCGTGAGTGCATTGAGCCTAAGAAGGTACACCATATTTTTTGTTTCTTGTGTTGATTGTTTTGGAACATGTCAAGGTTTAGTTGCTTATTCTCCTCATTCGCGGGTTGTAGACTCAGGAGCAACCAACCAATTAGCGAGGAAACAAGAAAGGTTTGTGGAGTATCGCTGAGTTCCAGTTGGAGGCCAAAGAATGAGAAACAAGTCTAGTGTATTAGTGCTGGGCGTTGGCAAGCTGGACATGCGACATGGGCGCACTTTGTTTTTTCATGAAGTACTTTATGCTCCAAGAATTTGACGAAACTTGTTATTAGTCACTAGCACGATGGGTCTAGTATTTTATTTTTGTTTGAAAGTAGCTAAGTGAGGGTTGATTTGGGTACAATTTATTATGGTTTTGGATGGTTTGATAATACTAGATGTTATTAATTTTAATAATATTGCTAGTGATTCTATTTGCTTTGTTACATCTTTTGTTGATGTTGATTCTTTTAAATGGCATTGGAAATTAGGTCACCTTGGGCAAGAGGGGGATTTGTTAAGTCAACCTGCCCATTTGTGACCATTGCCCAACAAGAAAAGCAATAAGAAAGTCATTCAGAAAATCATAAGGGCATTTGTTCCATTACAGCCTATCCGTTAGACATTTGTGGCTGAAATTGATTCACGAGATATGGATTCCTTGAGGAGGATTTTCCTAGTAGATGAGAGGTTAGTAGAGATGTAGAACTCTATGAGATGGAGAATCCAACGAGAGGCACACCAAATTGTCCAGTTGAGAATGGAGAAGAAATTCTCCTACCTCCTGGGGATAGTGGGAGCGACTTGCTTAATCATGGATTAGATCTAATGGATATGGATTCTCAAGATCCTTTTAGGCATAGAAGCAAACATTAAATAATCCCTCGTCGTCTGTTTGAGATTGAGGGTGAGTTTGTCATGATTGCTCCTGAAGATAAAGGAGAGCCCAAAACAGTGGGAGAAACTCCTTTATCACCTGCTAGGAAGGAGTGGATAGCTGCAATGTAAGATGAAAATGAGTTTAAGAAGATAAACCTTGTTTGGGACTTGGTTGATCTTTCGCTTGGGCGCAAGATCATTAGGAACAAATGGGTTCTTAAGATCAAACGTGAAGCAAATGGTCCCATACTGAGCAATAAGACTCATCTAATGGCGAAATTATTCTAGCCTTAGAATTATTTTAAATGGACGTTAAGGTAATAGGCTAGGAGCGCAGAGTTTGCAAGCTCCAACGTTCTATCTATGGCCTAAATCAATCATCCAAGCAGTGGTACCTGAGATTTCATCGAGCCATTTGGGTTTACGATGATCAATGAAGGCCATTGTGTGCATATGATGAGACGGTCCAAAAATAGTTTATTGATATTGTCATTCTATTTTGATGACATTTTAGTTGGCTGGAATGACTAGGAGATGATAGTCGCCACACAGTTGTGGTTATCCTTCACTTATGAGATGAAGGAATGGGCAAAGCAAGCTATGTGCTCAGAGTTGAGATCTTAAGGGATCCTTCTAGGAAGATTCTTTCTTGAAGAATGTTTTTAGAACGATTCTAGAGACAAAGCTGCAAACTCATAGACACTTCTATTGTTAAAGGCGAGACTTAGGGGCTTAACATGGAACCTAAAACTCCTAAAGAATTGGAACTGATGGCTCATATGCCCTATTGAAGTACCATTGGCAGCTTATAAGTAGTTATTGGTCCAATCTTGGTCGTGATTGTTGACAAGCAGTCAAGAGGATGTTAACATATCTCTAAGGGATTGCTGATTATATGCTTTGCTTCCAGAGTATGTATCTATGCCTAGTCGGGTCAAAGATATTGTTGCGCAAAAGGAAATGATTATAAAACACATAACTATGAGTCGCATAGTTGTATGCCCTTTGTCTAAGTCCATTGCTAAGAGGACTTTTGAGACTCATGATAAGGCTTTAGGACTGCGTAGATAATGATAGATGTGTTTTATTTATTAATTTCATTAATCACTTCTTTCACAATTATGAGATATTTATGCCATTTGTGCACTTAATATTAGTTTGTTATTGTTGAAATTTGGTCAATTGTTTATTGAACAACACATACAGAATTTAAAGATTGATGTCAGCAGGTTAGATTGGCTCACTCACATGAGCAATCGCCTTCGGCGCTTAAGATGGCGAGCGAAGATGAGGCGGATGGAAAGTAAGATATACAGGTTGGACCTGTGATATAGTCTGATAAGAAGGATCAGATATACCCACTATATGTCGCCTTGGTTGGAACCAAGTTAAGGTCTATTAGCAAGAGACCAATTTCGGATAGTTCCCCCTATCTTGAGATTAACCTGTCTTTGTTAGCCAGATGTGAGGACTCATATAGTGCCATGATGGCAAGCTATCTGAGAACTCGGGTTGGGCGCTAGGTAGCGAATAGACTAAGGTCTGTACGGTGTTTGGGAGTATGACGTCGCTTTTTGAAAAAGTAACTTGTATTTATACTACATGAGCTTAGCGATCATTTGTTTTAGAGGTGAGTGAATGGATCGTTGTTTCCTCACTGTGTGAGTCTAAGTAGTCATTTAGATGACTGCATATATATTAAATGTGCTCTTTGATTTTTGACTATGTCATGTAGTAGAGGCTTTGTGTTGCTACTCTAGCTTGACTACCTAAGACCACAAAATCTCAGGGTCCCATGGAGCATGTCTGGGAAAGCAGCAAGATTAAAATGAAGTGACATGAGGGCGAAAAGAGGATCATTTAGTAGTACACCCTTGCAATATATCCACTGTCGACAACTCAGGTCGCTCTATTGGGACGCGGATCGGGTGTGAATATAGAGTGCATGATGTTGGGGGGTCAAGCATGCTTTTTGGAAGGATTAAAGATGCTTGGTCTGGTGTAACTAAATGGATTCAGGGTACATGAGACACTCTTATGGGTTGATGTCTCTATGCTAGCTCTTAAAGAGTTTCTAGTGTAGAGCTCCCACTTGAAGGTACTCCAGCGATCACACAGTTCATTAGCGCGTATGAGTTTGTTTCTTAGTTGGGTAGATGGAAGATAGATTGATACAACTTGTCGATCATGCCCATGCATGGACGAGTGGAAGATGTTGGAATTTGGGGTTGGTCCAGGACCAAATCGGGTCGCCCATGTGGGCACGACCCGGTGACCCAAATATTAGAGAGTCCTATCTCATCTTGGAGATAAGATAGGAGAAGTTGAAATAATTCTAATCTCTTAGGATTAAAAGATTTCTAAAGCATCTAGGATGCTCTCTCTCTATTTATTTCCTACAGGATGTTCATAAAGAACATACACAAGAATATAGAACATAATATACACCAGAGGTATACAAAAGATATAGAGTTCTCGGAAACTCTCTCTCTCTCTCTCTCTCTCTTCGATAGTTCTCTCTACCATTAAAGAGCAATCCGAGGTTTTGCACCGTGGAATAGAGGGTGATACTCGATCCTCGCAGTATTACTCCATCGCAGGAATTTGTCGCTGATTTGATACGTGATCGAGAGTTCGTAATCTATCCACACCAAGGTTCGGTTCGGTTAAAGTTCGCAAGGTAATCCGAACCATCCGCTTCTGCACTATGGTTATATTTTTCTAACACTGTGCTTAGAGGTCTTTCTGGGTGGTTGTTCATATTTTTGTACAGTTCATAACTGAAATAATTATGCATTGATATTAAAAAGCCAAGTTATTGTCGGTTCAACATCTGTTCCTATTAGTTATATGATCAGCTTGTGGGTATAACTAATGCAGCTACATATAATATCACCATGTCATCGAAGAGAGCAATGATCTGTTCACTGCATTCTGTTCATATCTTCCGAAAAGATTACTTACAGCTATTCTTGCCAAATGCATTCTCACCATATAATTAATTCAAATTAAGCGCAGTTTGTGCCTCTCTTATACTCTCATGCATATGGACATGCTTCGATTCTTATAAGCACTCATCCCCCCCAAGTCCCCTAGGATAGAGTAGACTAGGTTTAATAAATGGCAAAAAAAAAAAAAAAAAACCTTACTACTAGATTCTTCTACATGTATACATTTAGTAGTTTTATTAACCAAGACACAGTCATGACTGGCACTGAGCGTGGAGCCGTGGATTAAACAATACCCTGAACTGATCAGATTAGACATATTTTATGTTATGGAATGGGTCATAGACATATTGGATAAGCAACACTTAGATTACAACATTATTGCAGCCGCCCTCTTACAAAATCCTGTAAAGGATACATCTACTTAGGCTTCAGAAAAATGATTTCCAGATTTAGTTTTCAACTCTCTTTCTATAGATATCTGCCCCCGTAGCCTGCATTCCTGAATAAAGCTTGCTTTATGTCTTCGGAACTTATTATGGCTTGCTGCTGCATACCCTGGCTCAATTACAACATTAATTAGAGGGAACATTAGATAATTTGAAGAATTTTAAGTATGAATACATGTGAAGAAATTTTGATCCGAATGCAAGAAATTTTGATCCGAATGCTGATAAAAAAAGAAAGAAAGAAATTTTGATCCGAAAATACATACCTCTGAACAAGAAGCTTGCACTGAAAAATCATTAAAACAACTTATGACACATTGTTGGATGTCAAGGCCGAGTGCTTCTAACGTACTGACTGTTGACAGCACTAATCCTGGTTTTGGTGCGCAAGAAATCTTGACCCGTGTCTCACTGTTTGTCCTCTCTACATTGAACTGGAAATATTCTTGCAGAAATTCGATTTTAGGATCTGGGTATTTGAGTATCAGATGGATTATGCAATCTTTTTATTTTATTTTATATAGATGTATGTGTATATATATGTGTTGTATGTACATACATACCTTTGGTGAATACCTCACTAGTAGTTCATTGGGTTTCAGCTCCTTGGATTTGCCCATCAATTGCACTTGATTCATACTTCCTTTTGCATCTTCTTCTCCCCCCAAGTTTTTGACTTTTTCCAAAAGTTCTTTCATGTAGTCTATGGTATCTCTAAGTATGGATGTCCTGTCCGTCTACTGATCCGAGAATTCCTCTATTAGCTAGACAGAACTCCACTTACAAATGAGAAATCGACGTTACTCAATCATTTTGCTGTCCTACAAAAAAGAAATCTAAACATCACCTTGCTTATCTTAGGGACGATTGATCTGAGCATCAAAAGGCGGTCATTTAGTCGCTTCCTCCGTCTTCTTTCTGCCATAAGGTTCTTTGAGGGCTGCCCCTCAACCTTCTTAGCTCTGTTCTTTCTCTGTCCGCCGAAATCCACGTTGAATTCTGGGGTATTTGCAGTTGGTTCCATTTCAACTTTATTACCATTAAGTCTATCTTCCAATGTGTGGAGATCACTTCCAACAAAGCCATATTCTCCATCATTCTTCACCATTGATGGGTGCTGCTCTTGAGTTGGAAATGGGATTGGAGGGGGGGCATTACTGTCATATGAAGAATCAATTTCCGGAGCTGTGAAAGTTTCAGCAAAAGGGTAGTGGAGCCCATGGAGAGGGAAGGAAAAGCTGGGTTCTGTCGGTGAGGTGAGTCCTAGAAATTGGGGATTTGGTGGACAGAGAACTTGGCTCTCATGTTCTAGAGATTCAAAGATCCAGCCATTAGAGAAGTCATCATTGGAAGGAAAGTTGGTCCAAGTGTCTCTTCTTGGAGCTGCGAGTAACTCATCTAAGAGACCTTGTTGAGTAAATTCCATCTCTCTCTCTCAAGCACACAGGGATTGCCAATGGAAGGAGCAGCTCAATGAAAAGCTCAAGTCTGTCTTCCTGGAGGTAGCAATAAGTAACTCTCTCTCTCTCTCTCTCTCTCTCTCTCTCTCTCTCTGGTGAGGCTTATGGCTTGTTCGTTTTGGTATTTGGATTTTGGATTTTGAATGGAGAGAGATAAAAAGAGAAATGAGAGTAATGATTGAGAGAAAATTTACTGGAGACCTTGCATAAAGAGAAACCAAAATCCCAAATCCCAATCCAAACAAGCTCTAACATGGAGTTCCAGTTGTTCGTTGGAGTATGTAATAAGCAAACATAGGAATGTTTCTCAATAACCCTTGAAGAATATTTTTGTCTTTATTTAAAAAAAAAAAATCGCATTCGTTAGTTTTGCGTTAAATTTTTATAAATTATTATTATGTCTTGTCTAGAGGAATTGAAAAGGTAACAATTTTTTTTGAATAAAGACAAAATATTTCAAAATAGACTAATTTTTGAATTATTTTTTTCTTTATTACAAAAAATGGTTTTGAACTTACGGGGTAATTTTTTATTTTTTCAATTTCTCTCATTGAGATGAATCTATAATTCACAAAATTTTGATGCAAAATGCAAAAAGAATTTGAATTGAGACCAAAAAATAAAAAATAATCCTCAAGTATTTACTACAAAAGTGTGTACAGACAAAAATGGAAAGGAATCTGCTTTTGCGATATTGCTATATATATGACTGATAATAAATCCTATATTTGAGAGGTTAGACCCACAAATCTGTCTGAACCGAAAAAGATGGAACTAGCTGCATCAATGGCCCTATCCTATCAGGTTCCCTGCACATGTACTCCATTTTTTTTTGCCCCTTAGCTAGATGATTAAGACTGATAATCTCTCTCTTATTCTGTGTTAGTAAGCTTGGGTTTTCCACTTGTAACAAAGCATGGAAAACTATGCACTGTTTTTCTTGTATGTCATTTTGCTCCCTCTCTTGTGAATATTCGACTTGGGGGACAACATCATTCAGTAGTGCTCAATCTCACCGTTCAAAAAATGTCTTGGATAGTATGAATTTTAACAGAACTCTCCCATTAAAATCCGGACTATTGACTGCCGAGACCGTCCAAAAGTGTTTTGGACAGTCCAGATTTTAAAACAATTCTTCCCTGAAAGAGTTCATTTAAAATAGAGATCATTTATTGCCGAAACAGACGGTGAGATTGAGCGCTACTGAATGCTACTGTCCCCCAAGTCCGTGATTATTAGCTCTTTGGATGGGTAGGTTTTCCATTTCCTGCAAAGGAGGAGAGTTGGAGGGAAATAAAATCGCTGCAAATTTGTATGCTCCAAGGTTAATATGTCAAGTTATAGAACAAGTAAGAGTATGCTTTTGTTATTTGGTTTTCTTTTCCTCAATCTTTACCTTAGTACACACTGTACAGCAATCTGGAGGGGCAAAGATTGATCCTATCTAAGTGTTTAACTATAGTGTTGTTCCCATCTTCCCAAACATCGCAAAAATTAAGCTCAAGGGACCGTCAAGTGGGCATAAAAGTAAGAGACTTATTCTCGTACTTGCAGGTTGGACTCTCACTACAAACTTTTTTCAATAGTTCTAGTGACACACCCAAACTCAAACCCAAACACACACACATACTCACATGAGTGGTGTGTGTGTGTTTGGGTGTGAATTTGAGTGTGGTACTAGCACCATTGAACTTTTTTATACAATAGTGAAACTTGGAGGCTTGTTCTTTAACCTATACTCCCTCCGTCCCCTTTTTAAAATTCAGTATTTCATTTTAGACTGTCTCTTAATAAGTGTCATTTTTGTAAAGTTAATGGGTAAAAGTTGGTACATTTTTTATCTTGTCCTTAAAAGTAGATTCCATTTGAAAAGTTAGTGAGTAAAAGTGTAATGATGATGTCTTCATAAAGGGTAAATAGAAAAAGTAGAGGAAAAAGTTGATGTGAAAAGTGTAATGATGATGTTTTCTTAATAAGTTGTAGTTACGAAACGAGACATTTAAAAAGGGACGGAAGGAGTAGTATTTCAAAATTAAACGCGCTGGATGAAAGTTGAGGCAAAACTCCATTATCAAGATACAAAAAAGATCACAAAATTTCTTAAAAGAAAAGATCACAAAACTTGTTGACGAACTTACAAATTCACTTTTCATATACTCCATATGAAGGAATATATATTAATGTAGCAAATCTGGTGTTCCTATTAGTGAATATCCATCTGTATCGGAAGTCCCTAATTCCTATACTTAAAATCTGCTCCTATTGAAAGTCAAGCGATCAAAGAGTTTAATTGAAAGTCGGGCGGTTCGGTGGTTCAGCAACGAACAGGATAGTGTCTGTTGGAACTCCAACTCGGGTGTTTTTTCTGGTTAAGGAGGCCTATTCTATTTGTTTAAATTGGACCAACTGTGAACCGTTCGAAAATTGGAGTTGGTTGTGGAAAATCTGTGCTAACCCGCGTATTGTTCATTTTCTTTTGGTTAGCTGCTCATGGGCGCCTTGCCATCAGGGATGGGGCTAGGGAGGGACCAGTAGGGGCGGTCGTCCTTGCAACAAGAAAAAGAAACACTACTATTATATGTAAAAAAAAAAAAATCCTATGAAAGTATATAGACTCGCCTCTGTGTAGAATTTTGTAAAAAAAAAATATAGTTGTAACCTTTGAACTACGAGGATACCAACATTAATTACTAAAGGCTAAGGGCTAAAATATAACAAAAAATAAAACTGTAGGGTTAATATTATGAATATTCAAGTAATAAACTTCCACCTTTCGTTAGATGGGTTTAGTGTTTTACAGTTTTATTTCTTTTTGTCCTAAAATCTCAATGGCACATCAAATCCTCTCTCTCTCTCTCTGCACAAACATTCCCAATTGTTAAGACTTCAAAGGCAATTTCGAGAAAATACAGTCAGAGGAGAAGAGATTTTGGAAACCCTAAGTAATTTTGGCGAAATTTAAGTTGTAGGTATGTCTTTCCCCAATTGTTGTTCTAGACTTCTACTAATTCTTTGTTTTTTGACTGGTAAAATCAAGTAACATGAAAGCCTATATACCAAATTCGTCTAGTTGTGATAAATAAAAAAGAAGATGAACAATGAAGAAAAAAGACACATACACCAAGATCGATCCCATTAGTTAAACCGATTTATGTATTCATGTTATTTTGAGTTTTAATGTATTTAAGTGATTATGCATGTGTATTTATATTTTTTTCTCACATGTACGATCGTTCCTGCGTGATGAAATTCCTGGCTCCGTCACTGCTTGCCACTAAGGATAACCTCTTTGCTAGAACTATTACTCATGATGCTTTTTGCGTGCACTGTCCCAATTCTGTTGAGAGTAACCTTCACGTGATCCGTGACTGTCCTTATGCCCGGTCTGTGTGGAATTTTTTGCTTCCCTAGTTTCTTCTCTGAGCCCTCCCCTCTGTGGCTCCTTTCCAGTTGTCATACTCAGTTCATCCATTCTACGAGTGTCCCTTGGGCGATCATTTTTCCTCTTGCTTGTTGGTGCATTTGGAACAACCGGAATAGGTTCCTTTTTCGGTCTTTAGCGTCTAATGATCCATTGGAACAGAAATTCTTTAACCATGTGGATGTCTTGGCCCGGGCTTCAGAATGATTTTTTACGGCCCATGTTTCGAAGCGGGTTAACAGAACTTCTACTGTGTCAGTCGGTTGGGAACCCCCTTGTAACGGGGTGTTAATGGTGAACACGGATGGTGCAGTGGATGATCTTGGTAATGCGGCTTGCGGGGGACTGATTCGTGACCATAATGGTACTTTTATCGTGGGTTTCCAAAGAAAAATTGGGAGCTGCTTGGTGATGGCGGCAGAATTATGGGGCCTTAGGGATGGGCTCATGTTAGCTAAGGACCTTAATTGTTCAAATATTGTTGTTTGCACCGATGCTATTGCAGTGATCAAGGCCATTCAGGACCGGAGTCAATCAAGTGCTCATTCTCTTTGCAACTTGATTTTTGATTGCAGGTTCTTAATGGAGGGTTTCATGGTGGCGCAAATCAAGCATGATTACCGCGAGGTTATTCGGTATGCTGATATTCTAGCAAAGAATGCGTTGTCCCTAGCTTTGGGTTTTAGTTGCTTTAATGTTGTTCCGTCTTGTTTGTTATTTCAATTAAATGCAGACTTTGTATGGATTAAATACCCCAGACTTATTTTTATTTCGTAATTTATGTTTCTTCATTCACTACAAAAAAAAAAAAAAAAATCTGCTCTTATTATTCTCACGTCAATCCCAAGCTGCATTGTTTTTTTTAAGAAAAGCTGGATGCCTGAACCATCATCATATTTGGATAGAAAAAACAAGAAAAAGTACCATTTGAAGGAATAAAATTGCATTTCTTGCTCTTTCACTAAAAAAGAAGGAATAAAATAAAATAAACTCTCTCTCTCTCTCTCTCTGGGGACAAAGAATAACATAGACAAACCGACCAGGAAAGCACGTGAAACGTTTCACCAGAACTGAGGACAATTATTGAGCAAAATTATTTCTCCTCTCCCAGACTCCCAATATCTCGAGCTGTAGAGTTTGCAAAAATGACAAAGTTTCTGGTGAAAAACTTTTTAACAGGGCCTTCTACAAATAAAGTTTATGGAGGCCAATCTTGGCCTTCCAATAGTATTTTGGATGATTTAAATTAAAAACAAACTATTAAAGGTAATAAATATTTATTACTGGTAATAGTTTAAAAACGTATTTCAACCGTTGATTGTGGAAACGGACGGGTGAGATTCCGCCGCGAATAAGTTTCTCTCAGGTTCCAATAGAATACCAATAAAAGAATTCTTCAGGATAGGGGGTGGTGTGCAAGCCCAAGCAAGGTGCACTCACTACAAGAAAATTGGGATCTAGCAATGGTCGAAAGCATTACTAAAGAACACAAAAATCGTTGCTAAAGGCTATACCAATGGTTCCCCAATCGTCGGCCAAACCGGGCGAAATAATTTTTGCTCCTCTTGGGAATTGAATCAACGACCTCGCATGTGTGCACGCATGCGTGAACCAACTGAGCTAGCACATAACTTGTGTAAATTCAAACACCTACTAATATTTATGCTATACAAATTGGATTTTTCGTAATTCAATTTTTTTAATCCGGTTTATACTATACAAACAATATCATTTTTTTTCCGATTGGAACCTGTCTATTTTTTATATAGTAAGGAGTACATCATTCGTACCAAGAATGAAATTAATCGGGTATCGCTACGCACTTGATTGGGGAGAAAATTTTATTTTATTAATGAAATTTTGTCTCAATAAAGAAGTTTTCTAAACTCGATCAAGCCAAATTTTTACAAGAATGATATAATCAACAAGGAAAACAAAATCAATGGTCTCGATCATCACGGTTGTGTCATGGTTGAGTGACTACCGTACGTTCAAGTACAACACAAGACGTAGTTTGTTATGAATTACATTGAATGTTATATATTTTAAATGTAATAATTACAAACTCAATTTTTACAATCATCAATCTAAACCGTTGGGATTTCACGTCTCATTAATTCTGTCATTGTCACCAACATCGAAGATCGTTAGATATCGGCGACCGCTTGATCGGACCACATTTGATGCATCCTGAGCTATTAAAGTATTAGATTGTAAGACCCGGCTCCCACCTGAGTCATTTTTTTCCTGATTGGAACCGTCTATCTTTTACATATTAACGAGTACTTCATTCGTACATCATTCGTACCAAAAAAAAGTTTAATCGGGTAGCGCTACACACTTGATCAGATAAAATAACTCATTTTGTTAATGAAATTGTGTCTCAGTAAAGAAGCTTTATAAACCCGATTGAGTCAAATTTTTACGAGAATGATTTTCTAAATAAGGAAAATAAAATCAATGGTCTCGATCATTAGTTCGGGTTGGGGAAACCGATCGTAGGAAAGAAAATTAGTTTTGGCTGTGTAAAATTAATCTACTAACGGTTGATGAAAACTGTTGCTATAGTCCTGTTTCTAGTAACCGTTAAAGCCAACCGTCGCTATAGTCCAGTTTTTAATAACGATTGAACAAAAACTGTCGCTATAGTCCTGTTTCTACTAACGCTTTGCAAACCGTTACTATACACCACCTATACCGATTGTTTTTTCAACCGTTGCGGAAAAAACCGTTGGGTGATCCTAAATTTCTTGAAGTGACTATAAGTGTGTTGTGGGCAATTCGCAGGGCCGTCTCTGAGCCAAGACGAGCAAGGCGGCGGATTTAAGCCCCCAAATTTTAGATCAAAATTAGGGCCCCAGATATGTAATATATATTTAATTTAGCACTTATATAACAAATAAACTAGCTAGCCTATTGGAAAAGTTTAGTTCTTCTTTCCAAGAGATACATGGTTCAAGTTTAAGGGGCCTCTATTTTTCTTCCCCATATGAATAAATTTTTTTTCCTCTCATAAAGTCGTCTTAGGCCCCAACAATCTCAGAGTCGGCCTTGGCAATCTGAACCGTTTATCTCGATAATTAATGGTTCATGTTTTATCTTGACTCCTGCAGATATGAGTCGTTCGTTGCTAAGATAAAATCTAAATCACTGATAGCCGAAATGGCCGGCTTGGATCGTGGGAACACCAATCCTGCTCCATACAGTAAAACTACATCTTTTTTATTCAATGACGGCAAGAAATTGCATAAATAGTTGGACACTCACGTAAGAGAACAATGACAAGAAAGAAAAAAAATCAGCTAAAGCTAGATCAATAACAACTCTCTCCTCTTGAATACTATCACAAAGTAGTTGGCCGGAATGTTCTTGCAACTGCATACTAGGGCTCCAAATGAACCACCGAGTAGCTCGAGACTCGGTTTGCTAGAGCTGGGGCGGGTGGGGCTGGGTTTGACTCATTTAGTAATCGACGAGCCGAGCTTGATTTTTGCGCTTGTGTAGTAAACAAATGAGCTCAATATCTAAAGCTTGTCCTGGCTCGAAAAAACTTCGCTTGTTTATAGAGGCTCCTTTAGTAAATTAAGGACTTGGGTTGTTTACATATGAGCTGAGATCGAGCTCGAATTTTAAGCTTATTTAGTAAATGAACCAAGCTCAAATACTACAAAGCTTAGAGCTCGGCACGTTTGCACCCCTATGCAAGGACACCTAATATAACCAACCAATGTACTTTTAGCTAGACTAGAGAATGCGTTTGTTGTACTACGTTACAGAAGAATTAACTTCTTCTTTTTTAAACAAAACAGATAAAGAGTAAACTTGCATAAAGATAATTGAAAAGTAGATACCCCTTTCATATATATGTGAGAAAAGTTTATTCTTCGTGTTATTTTTTGATCCGATATATATAGCAAAAGAGTCAACCTAACTAGGGGCGGAGCCACATTGTGACAAGTTAGGTCACTTAATCTTACTCACTTGCGAAAGTTTTCAAACATCGGCATAGATTTTGCTTATTTTTATGAATTTGACCCCGCAAATATTAAGAAATTAATTGCCCGGAGGAACTCACTAAAGATTAATACAACATGTGTGATTTCTCCGAATATTGCTTAGATATTTGACCCCATCGTTCGATAATGTGGTGGGCATGGCTCGACAAAGTGGCCCAGGGGATAGACATGTCACGCTAATGACCAGTCAAACCTGTGGTCATAAGGGTTGGACGGACCGGTGGTACACAGTGTTCGTTGTACCTCCGCCGGACCTGTCTCGCCAGGCCAAGTATGCCCAGCAGAGTTGAGAACCAGGGACCAAGGTGTGGGTTAGCCTTTCTCGGATATAACTTTTTGTTCAGCGACGTTCCACCGGACCAATCGGTGACACGAGAGAAGCTCGAACATAGCTGGGCTATGTCGATCTGCAGAACCATCAACCACCGAGTTGGGTAGGTGTGGCAGGTGGCACAACAGCATGAAGCCAACAGGTGGTTGGAAGGTGGCTTGACACCATTGCCCCTAGCGAACGAACGGAGTGTAGAGCTCATGACAGGCTTTTGACTGCAGGCTTAACTTAGTGAACCAAGTGGGCACCATGATAAGCCTTAAATAGTGTATTCAAATGGGCTTATCGATACCAATTTTTTTTTTCTCTCTCTCTCTCGTGCATAACTCGCTTATTTTGAATGATATTGCGCGGAGTTGGTGTTTTTGGCCCTTACAGGTTAAAGGTGGAAAATAAGGCATTTTGAACCCCAAGGAAAATAACCCGGGATCATCCAAAGAGCCAAGACCATGTGGCACCCCGCCTCCAAGTCCTAAGGAGCGTTTAAAGAAGTGTCAAAGAGTGTTCGGGATGTTAAAAGGGTCGTTAGAGGGAAGAAAACAATTCGGAAGTTTTCTACCAATGATGTACCTGTACCGCGGATCTGTGGTACCTGTACACCTCGGACAGACTTGGTCCAAAATGCTGAGAAACAAGACCTGTACCGGTACTGAGATTTTACGGTACCGGTACAACTTGGAAAAAATTTGCTTTTTGTGCCAGACTTTTATAACTTTCTAGGGGCATTTAGGACATTTGTAACTCGTTTTTAAGGGGCTATAAATACCCCCAGACCTGATTTGATTTGAGGAGGTTATCTTTTACTCTTGCACTTTCTCTCTCTACCTCCATTAATGGAGTTCTCACCTCTCTCCTCATTTAAGTCATGAGCTTTTTAGGTACGATCCATTTACTTTCGGAGCTTTCGGTCTTCATTAAAGTTGTAGGGAAACTCATTCTCTTCGAGGATCTTGTGTTTATTTCGAATTTACTCAATGTTTGGTATTTTCCTTATGTTTACTCATGCTCATTTCGTTTCCCCTTTCAATATGAGTGAGTAGTGTAGTAAGGTTAGGTTGTGGGATGGTTAACATCCCATAACCAAGGATGTGGCTTGTTCTTCTCTTGTAAAATCCTATTTTCTAGCTTAAACATGGCTTAGGACTAATTTTATGTACCAAAACTTAGAGGTGTTAATCTCTTTGATCAAATGTAGGCAAGGGCTAAGCTATTTGCCACATTTGATGCTTGGAGCTATGTCCCTCTTTGTGTTTGTCAAAATGAACCAAAGGAGCCCTAGTCATGTTTAGCACATTTGTTAAGAAGAGAAGAATTGAGTTTATCCCTACGTTATGGGTGTTAATTATCCCTAAACCTAATTTTTAGTTTAATCTCCAGTTAAAAAGCCGTAGTTAGGTTAAGTAGCCAGTTAACTAAATCCTTCAGTTGGCCGTCTCAACGCCGAAGTTTGGTTGGCGGTCCTAACGCTAAAAACTCTTCTCAAAGCAAACTTCTGAACAAGTTATGGATGCGCTCCCTGTGGATTCAACCCCAGACTTCCGGGTATTATTATGCTTTCAACCTTGGAGCATTCTTATTGCAACACACTTTAAGGTCGTAAGCACACCAATCACTGAGCGCGTGGTGTGTATGCGTGGGTTGGGCACTAAATTACCTTTGCCTATAAAAGGAGTACTCCAGCTTCAAAATAAGGTAATGCATTCTTTCTCCAAAACCCTAAGCGCATCTTAAAAGTTTCCCTTCCCACTTTCTAACTTAACCGTCGGAGTGTCTATTTCGGACTCCCCACGATCCGGGTTTGGCACTAAGGCGGGTGCTAAGTGTGCAGGTCTTTACCACGCTTAAGATACACTAACCTAGCCGCCATCCAAGAGGGTTCAACCGGAGAAAGCGATACACCATAATTGGCGACTCTACTGGGGAATTGAACTACTAACTCAGATCTTGTGGTGAACCCTTTCTCCTTGCACCCTTTTCCCCTTTCTCCTTACTTCCTTGTTCAAGATGACTGGCGCAGACGGATGACTTCTCGGTCTCGCGCACTTCGTACCAAACCCCCAACCTTTACAAGCCTCCCAAACAACTCAGTGAGTACGGGAGGATTTAAGGCTTATGGGAACCCCTGCCAGGGGACCTGACGACACCATTATGGTATGGTTAATTGTCGCTGGGATGAGTAACCTTATTGTAGGAGCGGCTTCGTTTCATATCAATGGGGCCAACCGCATGGTGGGCAGCCTTAACCCTATTCCACCTCCTCCGCCAGAGCTCTCGGTGAGTATGGTAAAGGAGTTACTACGATTGAGGACATAGGTACAAGAGCTCCAAGAGCCCAGGGGGCTCCTCCCGTCTCCAGGTATAGAGAACAACGCCAAAGGAGGAATGCAGTCCACCTGTCCCAAACGGTTGACACTGTTAGGACCTTAGCCTTTACAAGGCTCGGCCCACTGTGCCGCATTGATACCAATGGATGCATTCATCTGGAGTCCAGACACTGAACGACTTCTCGCAACAAACCATCTGGTGATGGCCGCACTCATCAAACCTTACTACTCGAGACATGCACAACAGTCTCGAGCGCTCGGACGAGGGGATCTAAGGATGGGCGACCACCGATTGAGGTGGCTCGTCGGACAGGCGAAGGAAGGAATGTTGTCAAAAATTCCCATGGCGATCATCCCCACCAGGTCTCATGACTGTTGGGATGATCATTATGCAGCCAGGTCTGGGGATTGGCGGAATGAAGACAGAGGGAAAGGGGTGGTAACTCACTCCCGACAGCGTTCATTGGGACACTTCGCGAGTCATTTCCGATAGCGTTCGCTGAGGCACTCCGCGGGCTGTCCCAAGCACATAAGGAGGATAGCTAGGGGCTGCTCTTTGAGGAATGGTGCAAAGTAAGTAGCGGCGGCGAAGCCTTGACTATGGTTAACACTCGGACCAGTGAGTGAACCACCTACCAGGTGGCACAACAGTACAAGGTCTCCCCACAAAGAAAGGAAAATGTTAAGACAACGTCAGGGTCCAAGAAGTGGCACTCACCTGAGCAGAGTGTCGGCGGTCGAGGACCCTGGGTATCACTCTTCGACAAGCGTTCAGGGGATGTTGTCCCCAAGACGTACATCGCACCTTCGGCAGTCATTGTGCCAAACCCTTAAGTCACGGCCGCAACCACAGTTGAGAAGACGAGATCACCTTTCTCCAGAGCCATAACGGAAGAGATTCCTCCTTCCAACTTCAAGGTCTTGAAGTTCAATACCTATGATCCAAGGTCGGATGCTCTAACCCATGTTTAGCAATTCAGGTCAATGTCTGCACTCTACGGACTTAGCGAAGCCATGATGTGCCGGATGTTCTCCTTAAGCTTGCCGGATGCTGCCATGCTTTGGTATAAATAGCTCAAATATGGGTCAATCAATAGCTTTGGCAAGTTGGAGCGTTCGTTCACTTCTCGGTTTGTTGCATGCAATCAGCGGCCGAAGACTATTGAAGCTTTGACGGACTTAAGGCGGAAGGTCGGTGAGTCGTTGAAGGATTACTCGGATCACTTCTACAATGTCTACAACTTGGTCGAGAGCTCTGACCAGAAGACTGCCGTCATGTCTTTTAAGCACAATGTAGATTGAACTTCTGATCTCTTCAAAGAGTTGATGCTTTGGCCGCCGGGATTAGACACCCCAATTTAAGATTCTCCGAACCACCTTAGATTTCTAATGATGAAATAAGCCAAAACATGTACCAAGAGATTTGATCAATGCTCTTTGATGCAACCATCATTTAGTACATTTAAAACCCTTTTTTTTAGGAATATATAATAAGCCTTAATTCGATTTGAAATGAGGGAGATGCAAGAATTTTACCAAAACGGTTCATTTTCTGACCCATTGAGGGTATAATTGTCACATCCTTTCATGTACAAAACATTTGTGATCCAAACTAATTGGGTCAGAAAGTAGACTTCACAAGCTTTCCAACGCTTCAAATCGCGCGCAAAACGGAGTTCGGGAATGTCCAGAACAGCCCCGCGAAGTTTGGTCTGCAAACTGGACCCACCCCAGCGCTGGGGTTCGCAATCCAAGCGCTGAAGTCCTTTTTCAATGCTACAGTTCCTCTTTTAAGCACTGGAAAGAATCTTGTCGAAAGCCCAGCGCTGGATACCAACTCCCCAGCGTTGGGAATCTTTTTCTGTTTCTGACAGCTCAAACTGTTGCAGGAATCTCATCATTACCCTACTAAGCATGGAACCAGCTCTAGACTTGCATAGACACCCCTCCTCTGTTTTTCCCTATAAATATAAGTGCTTGGAGCCATATACATATCTCCCCCATTTTTGAAACTCTCTCTCTCAAGTTTGGGACTACATTCTCTCTCTAGAATACTTATATTTTGGGTTTTCTTCATATACACTTGAAAATTCTGAAATACTTTGTATTTTGAAAGAAAAAATCCCATTTCAACTCCAAATATTCTCTAAAAGTCTCAAGCATCACATAAACCCTTTTCAAACTCAAATCTCCATTGTTTACATTCAAGCCTGCTTTCAAATCACTCAATCCAAGCTTCCAAGGCCTTGATCAGGTCGCAAAGAGGTAGAAAAATACTTTGTTTTCAATTTTTGGCATTCTGAGAAAACCAGGGACTTAAAATAAGGACACGAGCAGGCTAACGCGATCGTGGGCTCTTGTTACGAAAAAAATGTGATCGTGAGTGCTTTGTGCTGGGGAGTTAATCCCCAGCGCTGGGCATCCCCTCCTGTGCCTGCTGATTAATTCAATATTAGTGAGGTCCAAGGGCCTTTTACGTCCATTTTTGACGTTTATTATTGGTTTTCAATACTCTCTCTTTACTATTTCCTCTAGAAGCACTCATAACATTCTCAAAAAGTTATTATTCATTCATTTTTACTAATTAGTCTAGTATTTGGAAAAAAAAGAAAACATTTTCAGAAACTGATATGGGCAATTGCTTTGTGCTGTGCACTTGGACCCCAGCACAAAGGAGTTGCCTCTGCCTCCTGGACGACTGCTTTGCATTGGGCATTGGGACCCTAGCGCAAAGGAGTTGATTCCATCTTCTGCAGATTTTCGACAGTTTGCTTTCTTTTCATTCATAGCATACAACTTTCTGCTCCATTTTACTCTTGTATATACTGTACACTCCAGCACATGCCTACACCGCACATTCAACTTGCTATGTGTTTAAATAGTTAAAATATAAGCATTTCTTCAAATCCCACAAATATTTAGTAAAGACTGGTTCTTATATCGAGCGAAAAGGGTGCCGAATAAAAGCCTTCTCTTTTCGTAGCTTGGCTTTCGAATCCAAAATATCTGCTTTATTTTCAAACTCAAATATCATTTTCAAGTTCTAGGTTTCTCGGGTGGCAAACAATTTTACCAAAAAGGTGGCGACTCTTCAATTTTCAATAAATCCAAAAAATTAGCACGTGGGAGTCCTCCAAAGGTCTCTTGGGCTCTGGTATCCCACACATGTCAGACCTAATGCACACCATTGCCTGTTATATCGAGCTCGAAGAATATATCAGGGGCTTCGGTGTTCCAGAGGTTGTTGACTCAACTAAATCAACGGCGAAGGAAGTGAAGAAGCAGGTCAATACTGTTGCCAAAAAGGAAGGCACCGGTGACGGAGGCAATAGGGGAGGCGGCAAGACGTGGGATCGGCCATCGAGAAATGGTCAGGACCATCTTGCCATCACCACCTATTTCAAAGAGCCCATTTTTTGTATGCTTCGTGAGTGCAGACGATTGCCTGGATTCTAGTGGCTGATAGGGGCAGCGGAAAAATTAGGGACTGTAGATGGGCGTGAGCCGGACCGGCGAGTGTTCTGCTCATTCCATAATGAACAGGGTCATTACATAATGGCATGTCAGCCGTACAAGCTCTATCTCAAAGAGCTCGTCCAGCAAGGAAGGATGGACTAGTGGATCGACCGGGCCAAGTCGCCGAACGCAAGGGTCCAGGCGCGAGCCCGAGTTCTAGAAGGCGTTATACAATGTATAGATGGTCCAATGGGTCAAAATCGGGCCAATGAGCTCCATAGTGAGCTTTATCAGCCTTCTCTTTCTTCTGAGGTGATGACGATACAGCCGTCTCCTAAACGCAAAATGGATGCTTGCAACACATGGGCGATCACCTTCACCGAGAAGGACATGGAAGGGGTGGATTTTCCCCATAACGACGCTTTGGTCCTCTCGATACCTATCCAAAGGGAACTGGTTTGGAGAGTGTTGGTTGATCAAGGCACGTAGGCAGAAATTCGGTACTACTCAACGTTCAAGGCCCTTGGATTCACTAGGGTCAATTATCTTTGGTGGACACCCCTCTAGTTGGCTTTACTGGGATTCCGGTTTACCCGATCGGCTAGATAGAACTCTTTATTTTTACAGGTTTGGTATAGCTGGATGTCGAATTTATTGTCTTAACTTGTTGAGTCCCTACAATGCCATCCTGGGCCACAATTGGATGCACGACATGAAGGTTGTCGCGTCCACTCTCCACCAATGTGTTTAGTTCATTGGCGAGTCTGGTCAGCAAGAGACCATCAAGGGAGATCAAATGGCCTCTAAGAAGTACTTTGTTAACCCCGTCTGAGGGAAGGGCAAAGCGAAGGAGGTTCAATGGATTGAGGTCCCAGAATTGTCGGATGGAAGCGTGCCCAGCAAGGTCATGAAGGAAGCATTGCAAAGACCCGAGGAAGTTAGCATGCCCGCCGGGGATAAAGTTTTCGAGGATTTAATCAAGGTCCCAGCCAATGAGGACAGTTCTAAGTTCTTTCTGGTAGGATCGGAACTTGGTGATGCCGAGCGCAACCAGTTAGTCCAATTCCTCAAGCACAACATCGAGGTGTTTGCTTGGACCTCGTATGAAATGCCGGGCGTGAGTCCCGACGTGATCAAGCATTCACTAAACGTGGACCCAGCCAGGCGGCCTGTAGTACAGAAGCTGTGCCATGCCTCGTCAACGCACACCGAGGCGGTTAATGATAAAGTGGAGTGCCTTATCGAGGCCAACGTGATACGTGAAGTCCAATATCAAACCTGGCTGGCCAACTCAGTGGTGGTAAAGAAGAAGAATGGCAAGTTGCGGGTTTGCATCGATTTCACCGATCTGAACGATGCATGCCCTAAGGACTGCTTTCCCTATCCTTGGATCAACAAGTTGGTTGACGCGACAGCCGAGCATGCATGGCTTAATTTCATGGATGCATACCAAGGCTACCACCAGATAGCCATGGATGAGAAGGACCAGGAGAAGACGACCTTCATCACCTCCCTGGGGACTTACTGTTATCGAGTAATGCCCTTTGGATTGAACAAACGCTAGGGCCACCTTCCAGTGGATGGTGGCCATACTGTTCAAAAGGCTGATCGGTCAGATCATGGAGGCTTACATAGATGATATGGTCGCTAAGAGTTAAGATGCGGCAGATCATCTACTTTATCTCGGTGATATATTCGAGATTTTGAAGAAGTTTAGCCTTAAGCTTAATGTGAAGAAGTGTGCATTTGGCCTCAGGTCCGGTAAGTTCCTCGGACATCTGGTCACTCGCCGAGGGATCGAAGCCGATCCGAACCAGACCAGGGCCATTCAAGACCTTTGGGCTTCGTCCATGGTAAGAGAAGTTCAGCGGCTCACCGGCATGGCTACAGCTCTTAATCGGTTCATCAGCAAGTCTTCGGATGTTTGCTGGCCGTTCTTCCAATTGATTAAAGGTAGTTGACAGAGTTTCCAATGGACGACAGACTGCATGTGATCACGCTCTCGCTGAGCTTAAGGTCTATTTGTCTCAAGCCCCTCTACTTGTCGTTCCGAAGGATGGGGATGACCTCTTTCTCTACCTCGCCGTCTTCGAGCATGCTACGAGCTCGGTTCTAGTACGGTTGGATGGCACGGAGCAGTAGCCAATCTACTACATAAGCAAGACGCTGGTCCCTACTGAGACGCGCTACTTGCCAATCGAGAAGTTGGCTTTGGCATTAGTTACGACCAAAAAGAAGCTCTTACTGTACTATTAGAGCTATACCATCGTGTTTATCACCAAGTACCCATTGAAAGTTGTGGGCAGCGTGCTCGGAAAAAAAAGGGCGGATCGATGAGCGCGCTTTCTTTTGGCAGACGAGCGCTCAATTCAGAGTCGCCACTTGGGTTTGAAGGTCCGACACCCAAGGAACCGAACTTGAAACGCTCGCTGCGCTGTTTGATTTGAAAAAGGTGAAGGCACCAGTCCGTCATAACCATATCTGGGTTCAGGAGCCAGGTTACGAGAGGGGAAGAGTTTTAAGGCACCCCTCTCCCCCAATCTGAAGATCGGTCTTTACTTAGGCATTTGTGAAAAATGTTTGTGATTCTGTTTGATTAATCAATTTTTTAGCCAATTAGGGCGGGGGAACAATTAAAGAGGATTAAAACTGTAACATGTTTGCAGGATGTGATAGAATAGCATGGATGGCAGTTAGTATAGGATGAGACAGACTCCTGTGGGAGTTTAAACAAATTGGGAGGCCCCTATTTTGGAGTGACTTGCACAGGAAGAAACCAGCATGCACTGAACAAGTCACTGCACGTTGTTTACTCCTGCGCGCGCAACTCCAAGACACGCGCACGTCGGTAAGCTCAAACCCATAGCTCTTATTCTCAAACCCTCTGGGCTCTGGAAGGACCAGTGCACACCCAGGACAAACCATGCAGTTATCGCATAATATACAATTTAAAGGCTGTAAAAGCCCTACAAATTAATAAAACACCCCATAAACAGTGTGGGGACAAAATAATGACCTAAAGCCAAGCTACTCGTGCAAGGCCACTCACTGGTCAGAGGCGCTCTGGCGCGCGATGGTGCCACTCTGTCACGTGATGGTGCGCCCTGGAGTGCGATGCTCGCGCCCTGGTGCGCGATGGTCTGAGCCTTTTAACCAGTGTGTGGTTTACACATTTCTGGGTTCTGGTACATATTCAGAAAGGTCCCAGGGGTACTCCAAGACAGCAGAAATGCAAATTAACTGCAAAGCTAACAGTTTTTACTAAGGAAAGCAGTAAACTAGTTTTTTACATGCTTGCAGAGTGATCTATACATAAATAAATACATAAAACAGTAGGACACTAATCCCCACGTGGTCCATCGCGCGCAACCATGGAGTGTCGCGCGCGATAGTGGGACCATCGCGCGCTGGTTCGTACCATGACGGTTTTTGAAACCTTGCCAGCTTTAGGACCAGGGCTGGTATTGATTACCAACCTTGGCCCTGCCAACCCCCCTCAGGGATCAGAACAGAAACTAGTAGGTATGCTATACCTTTGGTTGAGTTTGAAAGAGATTGAGCTTTGAGGTTTGAAGCTTGTTTGAGGTGTTTGAGTGATTGAGGTGGAAGAACAAGCTATGTTCTTGGATGCTTGTTGCTTGGCTATGTAACCAAAGGTGTATGGATTTTCTAATCTTTCAAATTTTGTAACCCTTTAAAAGATGAACAAAGGGAGGTATTTATAGGGAGACGAGAGGGTGAATCTGGTTGGTGCAAGGAGAGGAGCTTAGCCAGTCCACGAGGCTGGCTGAAGTTTGCTTGGTGGCTAAGCTTCCCAGCTGATAAAGGTGATGGGGACATCTTGGACCATCGCGCGATAGAGTCAGTCTGGCGCGCGATGGTGTGCCCTGGCGCGCGATGGTCAACGGTGAATCTTTGACTGTTGACCACCACCTGGCAATTTGACCATCGCGCGATGGTTTCAGTCCGTCGCGCGATGGTGCGCCCCGGTGCGTGATGGTTGCGCCCTGGCGCGGGATGGTTGCGCCCTGGCGTGCGTGTGTACCACCTACTCATGCGTTGGTCAACGATCAAGCTTTGACCATTGACCAACACTTGTCAAGTTGATCTACGCACGCGGGCTCTCAACCAACGCGTGCCAATAGGGTTTTTTTTGGCTCTTTTGAAGTGGCTTAGGCTAGGTTAGGTTCAAGGGCTTTGCAAACACTCAAAGCTCAAACACGCTATCATTCCCGGGGTGTTCTTGATCCATTTCATCATTGGGGAATCAAAAACCATAAGTAAACTAATCTAGAAGCCCGGATTGGGGTGTCTACAAAAGCCGTCCTTCTCAAGGCCGATTTGTCGAATTGGATCTACAAATGGTCCTTAGAGTTGGCCAACTTCGACATTCGTTACCAACCTCGAACAACCATCAAAGGGCAGGTATTGGCAGACTTTGTTGCCAAGCTCACACCAAGCCAGGTGGTGGACGCGAACGCCAACGAACCCTCGTCGAGTAATGAATCAGCCGTGCCAGCCCCAGACCCCGATTGAGCCACCTAGTGCACGCTGAGTTTATTACCAAGCGTCCCATCCCGGCTCACCATGCGAAGTTATTCACCGGACATGCCTGGTGACTACATGTCGATGGTGCGTCCAATAACCGTGGGGCCAGCACAGGAATTGTTTTGGTTTCTCTGAGTGGGACCATGCATGAGCACGCCCTTAGCATTGGCTTCCCTGCATCCAACAACGAAGTTGAATACGAAGCCTTGATTGCCGGGCTTCGACTCTCCAAGCATATGGGTGCCGACGAGGTGCAGGTTTACAGCGATTCCTAACTCGTCATCAATCAACTTAACGATGATTACAAAGCCAGGGATGCAAGAATGAACAAGTACATGAGCCAGGTCATTGCTTTGATCGACTATTTCAAGCATGTGGTCTTTGATCATATCGGCAGAGACCTCAATTCACACGCCGATGCTCTGGCTAGCCTCAAAGCCATTTGCGCTGCGCACGATGGCAGTCGCACCATCGTCCTTGGCAAGGTTCCTTCACCGAGCTTTGAGCTAGCCTTATGAGAAGTCATGGACATTCACTTGGCGCCAAGATGGATGGATCCTCTTGTCTCCTATTTGAGGCATGCCACCCTCCCTACTGATCACAAGGAGGTTCACAAGATTCGCTGCCAATCTGCTTTCTATTTCCTTGACCCCTTTGGCGTCTTGTACAACCGATCTTTCACGGGTCCCGATCTTCGTTTGGTCCATGAGCAAGAGGTGCCCGGCATCCTTATAGAACTCCATGGAGAGAGTGCTAAATGCCACTCCGGCGGCTGATCCTTGGCCGACCGTACTATTTCTCAGGGTTACTAGTGGACGAAAATGCATTCTGTTACCAAGTTTGCCAAGCGGTGCGAGCCATGCCAAAAACACTCTCTGCTTCTTCACCAGTCGACCCTGGCCCTGCAGCCCATTTCCATCCCTTGGCCCAGTGGGGGATTGACATCGTTGGAAAATTGCCTAAGGCCCCCGGCGGCTTCACACACCTCATCACGGCCACAGACTATTACACCAAGTGGGTGGAGGCCCATGCGCTTATTACGATCTCAGCCTCCGACGTTGAGAACTTCCTTTGGAAACAAATCTTCACTCACTTCGGCGTACTATATGCCATCGTGTCGGATAACGACACTCAGTTTGTGGCTGACGCTAACAAAGCACTCTGTCAGAAGCATAATATCCAGATGAAGACGGCCTCGGTGTCCTACCTTCAAGGGAACGGCCAAGCAGAAGCCTCTAACAAGGCCATATCTACTGGCTTGAAGCGTCGCCTTACGAATAAACGTGGCAAGTGGGCGGTGGAGTTTCCAGATGTTCTATAGGGCTCCCGCACCACCCCTCGCCATGGCACTGGCTGGACTCCTTACTCTATGGCATTTGGCGTTGAAGCTATCCTCTCAGTGGCTATCACTCGACCAACTGCACGTATCGCCAATTTTGATGTTTCGACCAATGATGCTATGTTGGTTGCCGAGGCGGATCGCATTGATGACCTTCGGGACGATGCCCACATTAAGTACGCTGCCTATCAATGACAGTTGGCCCGGGGCTATAACAAGAACATGAGGGCCCGACCGTTTAACATGGATGATCTCGTTCTTCGGCAGGTGGTCCAGAAGAAAGACTTGAAGAAATTTATGCCCAAGTGAGAAGGCCCATTTCGGGTTGTTAGGAAGGTGGGCTATGGCTCTTATGAGCTATTCGAGATGGATGACACCACTATCCCTAACCACTGGAACGCTCAGCGGCTTAGGAAGTTTTGTGGTTAACTTTCTCTTCGAAATTTTCTTTTGTGCTCTCGGCTGTTTTTGTAAAGCCTTGCGTAACTTTTTCGTTTCAATAGTTGTGTTTCGCTATTCTTTGTTTCTCTTTGCTTTTTACCCTCAGTGAAATTCTTGTGCTTTTTCTCTCAAGTCCTCGCGTTAAGATCTGAAGGGCATCGAGGCACTGTTTTGTCTTGCCGGGCATTTTTTAGAACTTATTCTGTGGAATAAGTCATACCATATGCTGTATGGGGCATGCTCGGCTTTTGCCATTCTTTTACTTCGGCAGAACCGTACGCCGAACTGGCTGGTTTTTGATGATGCAGGGGCTGGGTATGGCAAAGGCTGAGGCTAACAAATTATTGGGCTATCGACTATGAACAAATAAATATTGGCATGAAGTGTAGAAATACAAGTCCAAATATGCAAGAACCTTAAAACACCCATTAAATTCAAGGTGCCTTTAAAAGCACCCTATCAAAAGTTTACGGGCCTTTGAAAACACCCTATCAAAAGTTTACATCTAGAGGGGCTCGGCGGTGGAGAATTGTTCTTTGCCGGCCCCTAGTACAGAAAACGAAAATCACAAAGGTACAAGTGGCAGAAATACTAGGCTTCGATGTCATCATCGTTGCTAGCGCTTGCGTCTTGCTGCTCGGAGGGAAACAGGTGGCTTTGAGGTTCCCTTCGATGACCAACCTTGGGGACCTCAGCATAGTCCAACCCGACGTGGAACCCAAGGAGGAAGGAGCTGCTGTGGGTCTCAATAACCCCTTTTATCTCCCCCTCCTTGAAGGCTTGGGTGACCAAGTCACGCACTTGCTTTTCATAATCCGCCCCGACCTTGTTGTATCCAGCATCGCCGGCCTCTTGAAGCTTCTTCGGCAGCTCCTCTGCCGCACGGTCCCTCTCCTCTTGCAACAGGTCCCTCTTTTCCTTGAGGTTCTGGACCTCGGTGAACAGCCTTTCCCTTTCTACCAGCCCATTCGTTGCGTCTGTGACGGCCTTTTTCAGCCTTTCAACCTCCACAATGGCCTTCTACGCCTCTATCCTTTTACTTTTTAGCTCCTCCCTCAGTGATCTCCTTGACTCAAAGAGGGAGTCCATGTCCTTGTAGGCCCGGCTTGCGTACTGCCTGGCCTACAAGGGAAGGGGGGGGGGGGGGGGGGGGGGACGGATTTGTATTTGAAAAGGAGAAGTTGAAGAAAAGACGGAAGTGATGATGTACCTTTGCTATGAGACAGCAGAGCTCGGCCATGTCGCGAGCCTTCCCCTCCGGTAGAAGTTCCATGTCCTTGGGGAAGGCTACCCCTTTGAGCAGGGTCATGGCCAGAATGGGGTCCACCTCTAGGCTGTCATCAACGGTGATCGTGTGCCCATCTTGACACAAGAAGGATAGCTCAAAGATCGCCAGGGATCCTTCCGGCTCGGTGATCTCAGCCGAGGCGTGGCTTGCCCCGGTGATCTCCACGTCATTCTCGGCGGCCTTGGCCCTCTTATCAGCCCTTTGGTCTGCCCCCCCCATCGGCCGTGCTACTCGACCATCGGTGGTTGGGGCGGGGCGGCTGAGTGGTCACGGTGGCAGGAGGCTTATCCTGTTGCTTTGGCTGCAGTTCCGGATGCTGCTTCAGCTGCTGCTACTGGATGTTGGACAAGTTGGAGGTGGAGAGGTCTTGGGCCACGTACTGGGCCTGGAGCGCCTCCCCGGCAACGCTGGCAAGGTCCACTTGCTTCCTTATAGTCCTGCTCTTATTTTTTCAGTGAGCAAAGCTGTGGTAAGTGGGTTCTCTGTTTGCACACCTGAGGAGCGCGATCAAGTTAGCCCATTTACCGGTGACACGAAGTCCCTTGTTCAGCGTGGAGCAATCTGCACGCAGAAGAAAAATGTTAGTACGATGCAACATTTTTTTGTATTAAAGCAAGAGTAAAAGAAAGCACTGAATATATAAGAAGCAATGCCAAGGGCTTCCTTGCCATCGGGGAACCCCCGCACTCGGGGGATGTTGTAGGGCCTTTCTATTGCCGTGCCACTCATGGTGGGGAAGAGAATGTCTAGCAAAGGGTCTATCAAGCCCCACTTGAAGTTGCTGGACATCCTTACTAGGGCATTCCCCCACTTCTCCGTGTCGTAGAGACAGTCCACCAGGTCGTCAAAGCACTACTGTGTGGTCAGGTAGTACTTGTCGTACGATGGGTTTCTTGATACCATGTACATCAGCATCAAGTCGCCCAGGGTGAAAGGCAGGTCATTTATCTTGGCCAACCTCATCGCCGAGCAGGGGATGCGCCAGGTGTTCACCGAGACCTGGATTGGTGCAAAGTTGTACGAGTCAAGGAAGCATCGGAGGAAGAGGTTCATTGGGAACCTAACCCTTCCCTCGATAATGGCGTGTAGGGGAAGGATGATGAAGTCAGCGCCGAAGGTGATCCTATCACTGGTCACCCTCTCCACGAGGACGTCATCCGGGATCTCGTACTTCACCAAGAATTCATTTGTGAAGTCCTCTGGGCCATCACCGTAGAGGTGGTTGTACGGCATTAGTCCAAGGGTGGTTGGCAAGGGGAGAATGGCGTCGACATCCCTCCGTGGCCGTGGCAGAGCCTTTGCCCCTCCTAGATCAGGGCACGTTAGGCGGTGGCCCCACCGATGTAGATGTGCTGGCTTGGGCCCTTGTGGTTGCTCGTATGGACTGTTCTGCCTCTTCCTCCCTAGAGACGTGTTGGCCATGCTCGACGAGTTTGTCTGAAGAGACACTTCGGCACTACAAGATGTCCCTCGAGGCCCTGTCATCTATCTCAAGGAGAATGTGGATGTCGGAGATGAAAGGCTGCTCGGCGGGCCGGGCGAAGTTACTTGAGCTTTCGTCAAAGCACACGTTGCCATCCGATAACCCTTGCTGAGGTTCCAGATGGACTCCTGAAGATTTGGGTATGCGTTGGCATCTACCCTCGGCGAGCCAGAGCTGGGAGAGTCCACCATGCTGAAGACCTCAACAAAAGGGAAGAATGAAAGTCAAAATCCCACTTCAGTATGGTTTTACTCGTACCTCCGGTGGAGTGCCTATGGCCTCCACCGGGGGTCATTCAGTGAGGTCTTCCTTGGTGGAAGGCACGAGGCCTCACCGAGGAAGGCCCTCTACGCCAGATCGTGGCAAGGATTGAGGATCCACCGCCAGGATATGGATGAGGACTGCCATCGTTGGCGGTCCAAGTGGTGGACTGCGGCCAAAAGAGGCCGCAGAAACTCGACGAAAACAGAATAAGTTCAAGTTTTTGTGCAAAAGTGTGCTATTAAGCATGGTGAGTGTTGTGGTAAGCAGTAAACGAAGAATTGAAGAGATCAGAGTCACCTGAAATGGCTAGGGGAGAACAACAGTGTGTGGTGGTGCAATGAAACACTCTGAAGTAGAATGGAAGCTTGGCAGGCAGGAGAGTTGTAGAGCGATAGAGCGAAAGCGAAAGTGATTTCTCTTCTGCCCCTCCCCTTTATATATTAGACGAAGTGGGGAGGGAGAGGGGGGAAAATCCTAGGGGAACTCTGAGCGGGAACCCAAACGACGAGACCCCAACCACTCTCGAAGCGACATGTGGAAAGCCCTTTGCAGCAAATATTCATCATTACTCCAGATTCAAAACGTCTCTTCGTTCCTCGTGAAGGTTTGGTAAGTGCTGCTCGGCAGGTCTTGCATCGGATGTACCCTTGGGAAAACATTGGTCCAGCTATGATGAATTATTGTGAAGGCCTGGAAAGACCACTGGTCAACCCCTCCCATCTCTATCTAGGGTTGGGAGAAGTTGAGGAGCTATTGTGGTGGACATGGCTCGGTGAAGTGGCCTAGGGGATGGACACGTCACGCTAATGACCAGTCAAACCCGTGGTCATAAGGGTTGTACGGACTGGCAATACACAGTGTTAGTTGTACCTCCGCCGGAGCCGTCCTGCCGGGCTAAGTATACCCGGCAGAGTTGAGAACCAGGGACCAAGGCGCGGGTTAGTCTTTCTCGGATATATCTTTCTGTTCGGCGACGTTCTGCCAGACCAATCGGTGACACGAGAGAAGCCCAAACATAGCCGGGCTATGTCGATCGGCAGAACCATTAACCACTGAGCCACCTTTGCCCCTTGACTTAGAGAGGAAGTCAGGTAGAGTTGGGTAGGTGTGGCAGGTGGCATGACAACATGAAGCCAACAGGTGGTTGGAAGGTGGCGTGACACCATTCCCCCTAGCGAACGAACGAAGTGCAGAGCTCATGACAGGCTTTTGACTGCAGGCCTGACTTAGTGAACCAAGTGGGCACCAATCATTGAGCGCGTGGTGTGTATGCGTGGGTTGGGCTCCAAGTTATCTTTGCCTATAAAAGGAGTACTCCACCTTCAGAATAAGGTAATGCATTCTTTCTCTGATGCCATAAGCACATCTTAAAAGCTTCCCTTCCCACTTTCTAACTTGACCATTGGAGTGCCTATCCCGGACTCCCCATGATCCGGGTTTGGCACTAACGCGGGTGCTAAGTGTGCAGGTCTTTATCACGTTCAAGATACACCAACGTAACTACCATCCAAGAGGGTTCAACCGGAGAAAGCGCGGATGCTAATTCTGGTTCCGCTCCTGAACCTAACCAACAAGAGTTAGACTAGACTTTTTGAAAATTCGGTCCCGCGATGTATGATCAAAATGAACCAGCTGGCCATGTAGTAGGTTTAAAAATGTTGTCTACATTCAAATGCACATACATTATCCATGTTGTCTTCTCTCATTTGTAGGGCCAGCTTTATTTTAACGTCACTAATTAAATACATAAAAACATCTTTACCGTCGCCTCAATGTAAAGCTCTCCACCGTCGCCTCAATGTCCGCTGGGTCACTCTTTTCCCTGCGCGCTGTCCTTTGGACCATTTGGCTTCACCGTAATATTGTTTTTGATCCTGGGTCTAGTACTCCTACTGAAGTGAGAATTCAAAATGCAGACAATAAGGCTTTAGGATGGGAATTACTCTTGAGCAAAACTGGTAAATCAAAATTGGCTGTCCTAAAATGGTCGGTTGGGTGTTGCCGCCTACGGGAAAATTTAAGCTTGACACGGACGGTTCTTTTGACTTGCCTTCCAAGACAGGTGAAATGGGAGGACTCATCCGAGACGATAAAGGTCAATGGGTGACTGGGTTTCATCGGAATCTCAACTATGCCACTTCCAGCACCGCCGTAGAATGCTCGGCGATTCGAGAGGGGCTCAAACTTGCTCTCGACAGAAACTTGAAAGGAATCTTGGTGGAAATTACTGACTCATTGGTGGCCTCTCAGCTTATCAATGGGTCCCTAAGTGATAAGCATGTTCTCAACAACATCATTTGTGATCTTGGTGGAAACTGACTCATTGGTGGCCTCTCAGCTTATCAATGGGTCCCTAAGTGATACGTATGTTGTCAATAACGTCATTTGTGATTACAGGTCAATGCCTTCGAGGCTGGATAGCGAAGTAAAGCACATCTATCGAGAAGGAAACTCCTGTGTGGCTGTGCCGACTTATTAGCTGGTCTTAACTTTCAGCAACTCTCTTTAGTTGTACTACCTAATATGCCCCCTTGTATGGGGCAAGCTATGTATGATGATGCCTCGGGGAAGAAATTCCTTAGAAGCAATGACTCTACTTAATTTTTAATGCAGTACCTCTTTAACCAAAAAAAAAAAACTTATTTACGGAGCTTTCCGTAAAGAAGGATTTACGGAGTCCAATTGCGAGCTTCTAAAGTGTTTTTGGACAGTTTAGATGGAAAATCAATTATGACCTGTCAAAATTGAAAATGAATCTTAACCATTGATTGCGTGAATGGACGGTTGTGATTACGCCGCTTCGTGAACAACCTATTCACGGAGCCTCCGTGAATAAGTTTCTCTTAATTAAATGAAGGATTTACATCCCAATTTTGGAAGACCCCCAAGTTCTTTTGGTACGAAATCCCACAACTAAATGTTTGAGCCTCACATGATTGTGTGATAAAGAACGAGTCAGGTGCGAAACTTGACCGGACCACCCAATATTCTTTGGTATGCAGGCTTGTTCGTTTTGGCTCTCAAAATCTATGCGCACGATTCCTAATAAATTTTCCTTCACTCATTATTCTCAAAAACTTTTCTTAAAATCCAAACCGAGCAGGGTGAGACCTCCTGCAAACGTGTAATAAACCAAGATAATCCTACGTACTCAGTACCTTCCCCACTTCTCTCTCTCGGTGAATATTTTCGAGCAAGGAAAACCAAAACCGCTTTTCACATGCTTTCTGCTTCTGTTTTTGTTGCCTTTTCGAATAGGCCAGGGCCCATTTTGATTCCATACGAGGTACAATTTTTTCCCTCAACCTTACATTTCTGATTTCAAGAGAGAGAGAGAGAGAGAGAGAGAGAGAGAGAGAGAGAGAGAGAGAGAATATTACGACTAGGACAAGGACACGCACGTCAACATATTGTTGTTGTTTACATGCACTCTTCTTCAAGTGCTTTGTCCGTGGAGAGAGAGAGAGAGGAGGGGGGTTCAATCTTTGGGGGTAGTTCAAGTGGGAATAACAACCTCTCTCTTTTTTTATCGGCAAAAATAACATTTTATCAAGTTGGGTAAGTGGTAGGTCGTTTTTCACACCAAAAATAAATAATTAAAACTGAGCAAAAATCTCAATTCAAATAGAACAGTGGTTTAAGTCCAGGTATCGTACCACAGAGATCAAGAGGCTAAGTTGTTGTATTTATAAAATTAATTCCTAATTCAATTCAAGAAAGAGTGATTGGATTTTGATTAACTAAAATTATCTAAGTAATTTAAAGCAAAAGAGATGTTGAATTCAAATATAGAAAAAGGTCTTAGGGTTTCGAATCCACCCTAACTTCGTAACAAAACGATTATGTTAATTTAAGAAACCAACTACCAAAACGACATTGATTCACTAAAAGCTACAAGCCCTAGTGATATCGCCAAGAAAATTGCATGTGATTGAAAATCGGACATAATCTATCTTCGGTTGGCACGAATCGTCTTCGATTTTATAACTAATTAATCTAGGCACGATTCGTCTTTCTTAGGCATAGATTATTCTAATTCTCAATTTCATGCACAAAGAATATTGGTGTATAACTATGTATTTGCAATCACAGAAAACAAATACATAATACTAGATTGGAAGAATAACAGTGAATCATAAGAACAAGTCTCAATGTTATACAACTATCGTTTCGGCAATCGAAATCTAAAATCAACATAAAAACATGGTTACTTGGTTAGGGTTTCATCACACCCTAAGAGAGAGAATTAGTTGCTCATGGAACGGAAAAGAGAATCGGAAGGCGCTAATGTGATCTCCATGATCAGTAGGCTTGAAAGCTTGCGCTCGTCCACGTTTTCTTTTCCACGGCCAAAGCTGCTGCTGACGTTGAAACCCAATTCCCCGTTCTTCCGAAAGCTGCTGCCCGAAGTCAGTCCATCCAATGACTTATATATAGGTGTAGGTTTTAATGCACTATTAACATAAATGCCCTTGGACTTCACGTTATCAAAAATCAGTAATTCAACTTCGAAGGACTTGCACTTTTAACCTCGAACCTCTATAAATTCTTCTTTTTATCCAAATTCTTGAAAACCGAGTTCGAGCAACCTATAAACAGAAAAACACGTAATAAATACCAACTAACAAATATAAAAGACTGATAAATGTTTATTGGAGGGCCAAAATATGTATATTTTGGCACTTATCAGTAAGTGTTTGTCTTTTTTCTCAGTTATAATCGACGAATCGACTAAGGGTCGTTGCGTGTGTGTGTGTGCTGGAATGTGGGTGTTTGTGGTGGTGGAGTTTGGTTTCTTGCCGTATTTCAGGACTTCTCTGAAAGCAAACTTAATGAAGTGACTGGAGATGAAAGATGAATAACCAAAATGGACTTTATTATTCTTCAGAATAGAAGTCGATCGACGGTGGGAACACAATCGAACAGACAATTACGTTACAAGCTACTCCTAGAGCAAGAAATGTAAAGTACAGATAAAAGTAGAAGCCTTTGGGCGATTGATTGGGGGTCTGTAACTATCATCAATTCTTGTATTTATAATGTGTGTAGCTTCGACTTGAAATTCAAATCACATGGAATTCCCTCATCTGGTTTGAATTAGGCGGTTACTTCTCCATGATCTCACATGTTTCCAATGTTGTAATTGCTTCAACTGCCTGTATTAACTGTCTTGTCCACGATCTGCTTGTATTAACAGTCTTGTCCACGATCTGCCCGTAACTTATGCTCTGAAACGTGTTCCGGAGTTGAATATTAACCGTCGATCAGTCTACTTGATTTTCCTTAATAGGCTTCACATTGCATTTAAATTAACTAGTCTAAAACGTGCTGACACGTGTAACATTTTGACCCAGTCGATCATATTAGACTAAATTACTAGATTATGGTGTAAATAGTAGGGAAGATCTTGTGGTTAGGCTGTAAAAGAGAAATCTCTTGTGGATCTCTTAGTCCCGATATGAATTACCTACTTTTGATCAAAACAAAGAGAGGAGTAGTTGAGATGAGTTTAAGTTGGCACAGACACCTCTATCCGTCGGGGAGAGAGAGAGAGAGAGAGAGAGAGAGAGAGAGAGAGAGAGTCTAGGGGTTGTTATGTCATTGTCAATCGCAAGTCTAAATTGCCCCATGAAAACGAGGAAGAGGGCCAAAACTAGAAATTTCCCATTGGTTCGATGAGACCCTCAGATTCAAAAGTAGACATGGTCTAGATTGATTCGTGTTAATCTAGAATTCCTACGATGGTACAGTTCCGGTGGCTCTAGGCACATCAAACCCTAGCTTTGTGCATAGTGGTGAATATAGTTCAGATTGATTTGATTTTATAATAAATCAAGTACCAAACCAATACCTAAGGATTCCGTTTTATAGTAAAACTAAGAACCTAATCAATACCTACGGATTGTGAATTTGAAGAACCAAACCAATCCACAGAATGTATAGAATCAAACCAATCCAAACCATAAAAATACGGTTCGGTTCCGATTTTGAACCATGGTTCACAGGAAACTAAGTTATCTCTCTGTTTACATCCGTTTTTGGCACCAAATCCTGGACTAGTGTTGGAGGGCCATTTAATTAACTTTTAATTAAATTGGACCAATATTTACGAGCTTTTCGGGCTAAAAATTAATGAGCCACATTAATTTTGTGATTTAGAGTAAGGTCCAAATAATTGATCCAAGTAGAGTGGGATACACCGAATTATTTGTATCCTTATTTCAAGGAAGAGGTGGCGCCCGTGAGTTGTTCCCTAGAAATGTGGAGTTGGGCGACTCTTGTAACTGCTTATTTTTATCTCTTGGATTGGATGAGAATTCAAAGGCTATTTGATTTTCAAATGGCCCCATGAACCCACTATTTCTATAAACGTGGGAGTGGGTTCCCAAATTAACTGCTGCCAACAGTTAGCATGGGGAGTGGGTACGTGAACATGGGACACATGGCAGCACAGTGGATGGGCATGAACCACAATTCTGGAGCTTTACCGGTTGAAGCTTTGCCAATTCAAAAATTCTAACTCCACACCCACTTACACACTCATATACACACCCATACTCACAATAGAGGTGGGGCCCATATACACTGGATGTGTAGTGTGTGCGGGCTCCATCTCTATTGTGAGTGTGAGTGTGTAAGTGGATGTGGAAGTAGAAGAGTCAAAGATGAAAAACGGGTGCAGCATCAATTAAGTGCAGTGCTTCAAAAAAATTTCTACTTTCAGCAAAGTAGATATATCCGAGTACCTCGTACTCAATCTTATTCAACTTACTTTTTCAAGTAATTTGGATTTTACTTTTCCGTTGTACTCAATTTTATTATTTTGACACAAAAAAGTTTACGTTTTACGTTAGCTTTTGATCGTGTCGTTTCCGTATCAAAAATAATTAATAAAACAGAATAATTACTACTATCTAAAAGATAGCGATAAGTACTCCGAGTATCGTCCTCAGGGATTACGAAGGCTGAATTGCAATTGTTCTAACTAATTTCTAACTTAATTCGGAAAAAGGATTTGATTGTTGGATTTCGAAAATATTAAAAGCTAAATTAAATTAAAACAATTAAGAAATAATGAAAGTTTATGAGAGAAAAGATCTAGGGTTTCGAATCCACTCGACCCGTTGTAACAATATTTATACGATGATAAAGGTTAATTATTCGAATCAATCCGGATGTCGTTAGGGTTCGCGGCCCTCACGGTATCGCCTAAAAATATTTATGAATTGCCAAATAGCATGGAGTATCGCCGCCTAGCACGAACCGTCTTACTAGTATGATCCGTCTCTATGGCACGGATCGTCTAATAGCACGGCGCGTCTTACGAAGTATAACCCATCTTACTCAGCTATCACAAAACAATAAAGAACTGTTGTATGAACGTGCATGAAAATCTAGAAAACCATACACAAGATTTGATAGAGAAAATTAATACTGCAAATAAATCCTTATATCATACAACCACGATTCGAATAATAAAACGCTAAATCAAAATATAAACATTATTACTCAGAGATCGAGTTTCATCTATACCCTAGAAGAGAGTTTAGCTGGACATCGGAGAAGAGAACATTGAGGTTCGGCTGACAGTAGACATGATGCTCGAAGCGGCAGCCTTTCTTTCTTTTCTCCACTGTCGATGCGTCAAAAAAAAGTCCGAAACCCTGTTCTCTAATCGTCCTTTTTTTTCTCCTTTCTTTTTGCCGAAGTCCTTTTTTCTCCTCTTTGGCCGAAGTCTTCAGTTTCAATTATATAGGGCATTAGACCATTAATCACACCAAGGTCCTTTTGACTTGATGTAATGATAAACTAATGATTCAATTTTGAAGCATTCTGCACTTTGACCCCGAACATCATTAAACTCTTCTTTTATTCAATATTTTGGACAACGAGTTCAAACAACCTATCAACAAAATAAAAGCAAAATAAATATCAAGTATCAAATATAAATGACTAACAAGTGTAGTTTTTGAGAGCCAAAATATTAATATTTCGGCACTTATCACGCCCCCCAACTTACACTTTGCTAGTCCCTAGCAAACCAAAACAAATGCAACTACAGAAAACAAATTAAGACTGATAGTTCTTTTAAACCCCCAGGCGGCCCCGGTAGGACGAGTGAAGTCTCGTGAGGGTTTTCAGCAGTGATTACCCACAAAACACAGGGAACCCTTCCACATGGAATCCGCAACTTGCCATGCAATTCATTGATCTATCCAGCAAAGAATGCAGCTACCACAAAGATATAAGAAGGCAGCAAATAGTTCCAAACGCTATCAAGTCCAAAAATAAACCATGGCACCTAGGCTTAGCGTGTGTGTGATATGGGCTTCAACGACAAGTATGTAATGACTAACCGCTCTCTCCGGACCGAGTCTCGACTTCAATTCTTTCCAAGTCATGCACTCACAAAGAAAAATCACTCGAAACAAAGGTGCATATTTTGAACTCTCAAGTGTGCGGTTAGAAGTAATATAAATGAAAGCAAGCACTCGCACACTGTGACACGAAAAGAACGCTTTATATGGTGGACACACGGTCTCATGAATGAAACACCAAGCATTGGAACTCTCTCTCTCATCCATCAATCCACTTTCCATCACCCCTAGGATCAAATAGGACTTTAATTTCAGTTGTAATGCAGGGTAAGGAAAAATATTTCAAGGTTAGGGTAAAATATCACCTGTTCGAGAATAGGCAAACAACTTAGGGCTAATTTAACAATGTGAGCCCAAATTTTTTCACTTTTTCAACTCCACCTTATCTTTCCTTCTACCCTTTCAATATTTTCCAACCAAAAATCATGATTCCACCTGTTCAAACATATTGGTGCCCCTTTCATTCTTTTTTTTTTCTTTTTTCTTTTTTAATTGTGTGTTTCTTTTTTTTAAAGGGGTATCACCAATTCAAGCACAAAATTTCTCAATCTATCCAAAAATTACACCTTTTGCCTTTCTCCAAACACAATATGGAAGGTGGAGCTAACCAAGAAAAGGCTAAGTATACAAGGCTCAAAGTGGCTCGTAAGGGATAAATGTGAACACAAAGGAACGAACTGGCTCAAGCATCAAGAAAATGCCTATAATCTTCTCCTAGGGGTGTAACATCCACATGACTAACCAAAATCGAGAGATAGTATTATGCGTTCAAATTCCAACACTCAATAATCAAGAATAATAAGACCTCAATAAGTTGACTCTTTCCATGACAAACTAAGAGTTTACTTGACACCACTCCAACAAAAAGATAAGGCACGAAAGCTCATTAGGGCATAAGTCTCCACTAATCTAGCCATCAAGAACAGTCAATTCACAACTCACTAGTAATCAAAGCCCAAGTATACGTGAAGTGCAAGAGTGCCAAACCAAAGTGCCATAATCAACTTCTTAAGACAAGCTAGCAAGTAGAACTACCATGCCAAAAACAGATATCATTACGGTAGGCAACACACCTCAACTCAGTTTTCCAACAAATAATCACAACTGGTTCAAACCGCATGCAAAAGGGTCCCACTATTTTTTTAATTTTTCAAAATTTTTAATTTTTTTGGATTTTAAAGAATACGAAGTAGTCCCTCCCCCAAACTTGAATCATTCGATGCCCTCATTGAAAGTATAAAAATAAAAAGATAGGACAGAAAAGTAAAAGAGAGGAAAGGTATCACCTCGAAAAGGAGGAACATAGCAAACTATCATAGCAAGAGGGAGACCCCCCAATTTGGATTGAACAACCTGCAAAATGTTAGCCTCCAAAACAACAAAATATATACAAGAAAAACAACTAAAGAACATAAATAAAGGCAAGGAGTACAAATAAAATAAAAATCCATCCACTTTCTTCACGCGAAAGACACGGGTACTACTTTTCTCCCTTGCCAAAGACTGTGGTTCCTTACTTGTTGGAAGAGCAATATGCGTAGGATTCAACGATATCTTGAGAAGTGGTGCCATCATCTAATAAGCTGTCACTCCCTCTGGGGTTGCCAGATTCCTTACCCACCACTCGGCTTATGAAGCAATCTCCGCCAAGCTGGACACTAAAGTCGGATGGTTCAGACAGATTTCTCGCTGCTAACTACGCGCCTGCCGCCAGACCCAACCTCCTAAGTACTACATACATAGCTTTGACAAGGTGGCTATACCAGACCGTTGAAAACCGTTCGAGCACGGCAAACACTGGAGATATCACAAACTCCATGGATTTTAAGTCTCCTAGACTTCCAATGAAAGCACTAATCTATATAAATTGGGTCCATCAAAGTAATGGACTCCACTGTGGCACCATCCACCACGCCATCACCAATTCCTTCCACGTAAGGTTTAAGCAATTGGCCATTGATCTTGAAAATATTACCAACACGTGGATCCTTAATCTCTACAGCTCCGTGGGGGAAAACACGAATGACAACATATGGACCATCCCACCGTGACCTCAACTTACCCGGGAAAAGTTTAAGTCTAGAATTAAAGAGCCACACCTTTTGACCAACTTCAAAGGACTTTCTAACAATGTGTTTATCATGAAATGCCTTAGTCCTATCCTTATATATACGTGCACTCTCATACGCTTAATTGCGTAACTCTTCCAATTCTGCAAGTTGGAGCTTACGATTGAATCCAGCAGCGGCCATATCGAAGTTAAACTTTTTAATGGCCCACATAGCTTTATGCTCCAACTCAACGGGCAAATGACATGCCTTACCAAAAACTAACCGGTAAGGAGACATGCCAATAGGGGTCTTATAAGCTGTACGGTAGGCCCATAAAGCATCATCGAGCCTTAAAGACCAATCTTTTCGATCGGGTCTAACCGTCTTTTCAAGTATGCGTTTAATCTCCCTATTTGACACTTCAACCTGCCCACTAGTCTGAGGGTGATAAGGTGTTGCCACCTTATGAGTGATAGAATACTTTCGCACCAGGACGGCGAAGTGTTTATTGAGAAAATGGGTGCCCTCATCACTAATAATCGCCCGCGGATAGCCAAAACGAGTAAAAATATTACTTTGAAGAAACTTGACCACAACTTTGTGGTCATTGGTCTTGGTGGCTACCGCTTCCACCCACTTGGACACGTAGTCCACGGCCACAAGAATATACGCGTTCCCATGCGAACATGGAAACGGACCCATGAAGTCTATCCCCCAAACATCAAACATCTCCACAACAAGGATGGAGGACAATGGCATCATATCACGGCGCGAAATATTGCCGGTTTTCTGGCACTTAAGGCATGCCTTGCAAAACACATATGCATCCTTAAACAGAGTGGGCCAATAAAAACCGCTTTGTAAAACCTTCGCCGCCGTCTTCTTCCCACTAAAATGCCCTCCGCACTCAAGTGAATGACAGAAGGTGAGAATGCTATGGTACTCAGTCTCAGGAACGCACCTCCTAATCACCTGGTCCGAACACAACTTAAAGAGTTCTGGATCCTCCCAAAAATAGTGCCTAACTTGCGCAAAGAAACGGTCCTTGTCATGCTTGGACCAATGAGGGGGAAGCGCGCCTGTGGCTAGGTAGTTGACTATGTGTGCATACCATGGGGGTCGCACTTGTGACACCTCAAAGAGCTGCTCATCGGGGAATGAGTCCTTGAAGGGCAAGGTGTCACCAGAGGCATCCACTAGGATCCTTGATAAGTGGTCTGCTACAGAATTTTCAGATCCTTTCTTGTCTCGAATCTCCACATCAAACTCTTGGAGGAGCAGAATCCACCTAATCAACCTAGGTTTGGTCTCCTTCTTTGAAAGTAAATGCCGCAAAGCAGCATGATCAGTGTATACTACGACCTTCGACCCTAAAAGGTAGGACCGAAACTTGTCAAGGGAAAAGACCACAGCGAGTAATTCCTTCTCCGTAGTGGTATAGTTCAACTGCGCACCGGAGAGGGTTTTACTCGCATAATAAATGGCATGAGGGACCTTGTCAACCCGCTGGCCCAAAACAGTACCGACTGCGTAGTCGGATGCATCACACATTATTTCAAAGGGCAGAGACCAGTTGGGAGACTGCATGATAGGTGCTGTGGACAACGCCTCACGGAGCTTCTCAAAAGCTCTCATACAAGCCTCATCAAAAACGAAAGGGGCATCCTTAGCCAAAAGATCACACAAAGGCTTGGCGATTTTAGAAAAATCCTTGATAAAACGCCTATAGAACCCAGCGTGTCCCAAGAAAGAGCGAATTTGCTTGACTGATGAGGGGGGAGGAAGTCGAGAAATTAAGTCAACTTTTGCCTTATCAACTTCAATCCCCCTCTTGGACACTACGTGGCCCAAAACAATCCCCTCCTGAACCATAAAGTGGCTGTTTTCCCAACTTAGGACCAGATTAGTCTCCTCGCACCGTTTAAGCACCTTTGCAAGATTTTGGAGACATGAATCAAAGGAGGCCCCAAATACCGAGAAGTCATCCATGAATACTTCTAGAAATTCCTCCACCATGTCATAGAAGATAGCCATCATACACCTTTGAAAGGTCGCAGGTGCATTGCACAAGCCAAAAGGCATGCGCCGATAAGCATAAGTACCATAGGGACAGGTGAAGGTAGTCTTCTCTTGATCCACTGGGTCAACGGCCACTTGGTTATATCCGGAATAGCCATCCAGAAAACAAAAATAGCTCTGGCCCGCCAACCTCTCTAGGATTTGATCAATAAATGGAAGTGGAAAATGATCTTTCCTAGTCATGGAATTGAGCTTCCTATAATCAATACACACACGCCAACCAGTTGTCATGCGTGTGGGCACAAGCTCACCCTTATCATTCTCAAGGACAGTAATGCCTGACTTCTTGGGCACTACTTGAGTAGGACTCACCCACTTGCTATCAGAGATGGGGTATATGATACCCGCATCTAGCAATTTGACCACCTCCTTCATAACGACCTCCTTCATGTTAGGGTTCAACCTCCTTTGCATCTCTCTTGATGGTTTTGCATTTTCCTCGCAATGAATGCGATGCATGCAAACGGAGGGATCAATACCCTTGAGGTCGGCCACTGACCACCCTATCGCACCCTTGTGCTTTTTAAGCACCTCAAGTAATTGACCGTCTTGCTCGGAAGAAAGGTCAGAGGCAATGATCACGGGCAAGGTGTCATCGTGGCCAAGAAAAACATATTTCAGAGAAGCCGGGAGAGGCTTCAACTCAAGCTTCGGTGGGCTTCTATGGAGGGAAGAGCTGGAATGCTAGACAAAGCAGGTAAAGGCTCGAAAGGAGTTCGCCAGGTAGGTTTGGCCATACAAGGTGCAAGGTCTAATAAAGAATTGACCTCAGCAATGGATTGGTCAATATCGAACTCCTCATAGCCAAAGTGGGCAAGACATGCCTCAAGAGGATCCTCAACCAAAATGTACGGCAACGCCTCTTCTACTAACTCATGAACGACATCAACTGCAAAGCAGTCTTCCTCCTCATGAGGCTGTCGAGTGGCCGAATACATATTCAGACTCAGCTTCATATTGCCGAATGATACCTCCATCACTCCACTCCTCACAGAAATCTTTGCATTGGCCGTGGCTAGAAAGGGACGACCCAAGATGACAGGCGTTTGAGATTTAAGGGCTGTGGGGTGGACTGGCTCTGTGTCAAGGACAATGAAATCAGCAGGAAAGTAGAAATTGTTCACCTTGACAAGGACATCCTCTAACATACCCCGTGGGGCTTTCACAGAACGATCGGCCAACTGCAGAGTAACCGATGTGGGCTTCAACTCACCAAGCCCCAACTCCTCGTACACAGAGTACGGTAAAAGATTGACACTTGCCCCTAAATCTAATAGTGCCCTACTAATAAAGTGATTGCCTATGACACAAGAGATTGTGGGCACACCAGGATCAGCAAGCTTAGGGGCAGTGTTAGATTGAAGAACAGAGCTAACTTGGTGAGGAATGGGGATGGGCTCTAAAAACTTCGCTCGAGCCTTCCGCTTGTGAGTGCACAAATCCTTGAGGAACTTGGCATAAGATGGGATTTGCTCAATGGCATCGAGCAATGGGATGTTTATCTTAACTTGCTTGAACACCTCCATGATATTATCAGTGGATACTCCCTTCTTGCGAAAGGGTGAAGGTGCATTCAGGCAAATTGGGAAAGGTGCCTTAGGAATATAAGATGGGGTCTCAGATGACCCCGGAACAACTATAGACACTGGATCGGTCTCCTTCTCCTTAGACCTCTTATCAACCCTAGACCTCTCAGCGACAGGTGGAGACACTTTCTCCTTCGCTTTGACCTCCTCCGGGCGGGTCTCTACATCTCTCCCATTTCTGAGGGTGACAACTAATTTCGCTTGTTTGTGACCTTGCGAATTGTCAATATGGTGCATCCCTCGTGGGTTAGCCACTGGCTGACTCGATAATCTTCCCTCATCCCGATTGTTAAGAGCATTAGCTAGCTGACCCACTTGGGTTTCCATCTTGGCAATGGATTGAGAGTGGGAGTAAAGCAATTGAGAGTCAGCTTTCATTTGTTGGCAATCGGCTCTCATTTCAGCCATGGCCTTCAACATTTGCTCCTCAAAAGCTGGTGTCCTTTGGGAGGACGCAGGAGGAACAGGAGGTTGTTGGTACTGGGGTGGTGCAGGTGGTGGACAATAGGCCTATGTGTTGGAAGTATTAGAAAATGAAGGCCTCATAGGTTGGGCAAATGGTTGCCCTTGGTCTGGCTGTCGCCATCCAAAGTTGGGATGTTTCTTCCAGCCGGGGTTGTAAGTATGAGAATAGGGGTCATTCGCTGGCCTACCAAACCCCTGGGCTGCGTTCACATGCTCTTGAAGAAATTCTGGAAATTGAGATGCCATGTGGCACTCATTTATTTGATGGCACGGGCTGAAGCACAACTGACAGACCTTCGCAACAGCAGCAGGAGGTGAAGAATGTGAAGGACCATGACCCAAAGATAAGAAAGTGTCAAACTTACGGGTCAATGCATCTACCTTATAGGAAAGATCATCAGAGCGGCCCACCTCATAAAGGCCACTATGTTTTGAAGAGGTAGAAGTTGTCCTATTTGTGCGAGATGATGCAGCTCGGTGTCGTGAATTCTCCGGTAACTGCCCAAACAAGTCCCACCCCTTATTCTCATTCTTAAGCATAAATGTGCCTCCACATGAGGCATCCACCATATATAGGTGTTGTTCGCATAGTCCATCGTAGAAACATTGGACTAATTGCCATTTAGGAACTTGGTGGTGTGGACAACTCCTAATGATATCATTAAGTCTCTCCCATGCTTGGTGAAATTGTTCGCCTTCTTTCTGATAGAAACTAGTGAGTTCTTGGCGAATTTCTTTTGTTTTGCCTATGGAAAAGTACTTTTTCAAAAACTCATTTTTCATTTGATCCCAAGAGGTGATGCTATTCGGTGCCAAAGTATTAAGCCAGTATTTGGCTTTATTTTTAAGTGAGAATGGGAATAGCTTCAACCTAAGGGCATTATCAGTGAAGTGCTGAATTTTAACAGTGGAGCAAATCTCTTCAAAGCCCCCTAAATGCCGATATGGGTCCTCGTTATCAAGTCCATAGAATGATGGGAGTGTTTGTAACAAACTGGACTTGATTTCAAATTGTGTTGAGGCAGTGGTAGGCAATGTTATGCATGATGGCGAGGTGTAAGCGGATGGGAGAAAGTACTCCCCTATCGCAGGTGGAACCTCAGCCTCTATTCTTTCTGTCATTGTAACAATTGGAATGAGTGAAGACCAAGGGTTACGAGAGGCTGCTCGATTAGCTCTAAAGGTCCGTTCGATCTCTGGGTCAAAATTATCAAGTAATGGGTCCAATGATCGACGACCAAACATATAACACAAAATGCCCCTAACAAATAAAAATAAAAATAAAAATAAACAAAAGACTAAAACCAAGAATAATAAGAAAACTCACAGCGCCTGGAAAAGCCAATTGAATTTATTGTTAAGCTGCAATGTTGCAGCTTACTTCTTGTTCCTGTGCGCTACAATTTCTCGATTCCTGTGCTTGACACAATAAAATGCTAACAAAGAAAGAATGCAATTAAACAAATATGAGGAATAATAAATAAATAAAAAAAATACCTAAACTAGAATTAAAATAAAAATCAACTAAAACAACGCAACCGTGCTTGTAATCCCCGGCAACGGCGCCAAAATTTGATCGTGTCGTTTCCGTATCAAAAATAATTAATAAAACAGAATAATTACTACTATCTAAAAGATAGCGATAAGTACTCCGAGTATCGTCCTCAGGGATTACGAAGGCTGAATTGCAATTGTTCTAACTAATTTCTAACTTAATTCGGAAAAAGGATTTGATTGTTGGATTTCGAAAATATTAAAAGCTAAATTAAATTAAAACAATTAAGAAATAATGAAAGTTTATGAGAGAAAAGATCTAGGGTTTCGAATCCACTCGACCCGTTGTAACAATATTTATACGATGATAAAGGTTAATTATTCGAATCAATCCGGATGTCGTTAGGGTTCGCGGGCCCTCACGGTATCGCCTAAAAATATTTATGAATTGCCAAATAGCATGGAGTATCGCCGCCTAGCACGAACCGTCTTACTAGTATGATCCGTCTCTATGGCACGGATCGTCTAATAGCACGGCGCGTCTTACGAAGTATAACCCATCTTACTCAGCTATCACAAAACAATAAAGAACTGTTGTATGAACGTGCATGAAAATCTAGAAAACCATACACAAGATTTGATAGAGAAAATTAATACTGCAAATAAATCCTTATATCATACAACCACGATTCGAATAATAAAACGCTAAATCAAAATATAAACATTATTACTCAGAGATCGAGTTTCATCTATACCCTAGAAGAGAGTTTAGCCGGACATCGGAGAAGAGAACATTGAGGTTCGGCTGACAGTAGACATGATGCTCGAAGCGGCAGCCTTTCTTTCTTTTCTCCACTGTCGATGCGTCAAAAAAAAGTCCGAAACCCTGTTCTCTAATCGTCCTTTTTTTTCTCCTTTCTTTTTGCCGAAGTCCTTTTTTCTCCTCTTTGGCCGAAGTCTTCAGTTTCAATTATATAGGGCATTAGACCATTAATCACACCAAGGTCCTTTTGACTTGATGTAATGATAAACTAATGATTCAATTTTGAAGCATTCTGCACTTTGACCCCGAACATCATTAAACTCTTCTTTTATTCAATATTTTGGACAACGAGTTCAAACAACCTATCAACAAAATAAAAGCAAAATAAATATCAAGTATCAAATATAAATGACTAACAAGTGTAGTTTTTGAGAGCCAAAATATTAATATTTCGGCACTTATCAGCTTTCCTATGCAATTAGGAAATTTTAAGTCCACAACCGTGTGACAAATCACGAATCTCCTTGTGATCTTTACCCTTTGGATCACACACAATTGCTCTACGAGTTAGAAGTCAAGATTCACGGCAATCACCATCCAAGTTAGGCGCTACAAGTCTTGGCACGCCTGCACTTTACCAACCAATGCTTGCAAACGCATTCACACCTTGCACGAAATACGTGTGTCAGAAATTGATTTTAAGGGTTTTCGCAAGAAATCAACAAATTTTTTTTTACTGGAAATGGCTTCATCCGAACAGTTTTTTATTAAACGGTTCAATAAAAAACTGTTCAAATCAAGCCATTTCTGGTCATTTTTTTGTTGATTTCTCGCGAGTACCCTTAAAATCACGTTTCGTACACTTTAAGCGGTTCGGATCATCGAAATTCGATCGAAAAAAGGGAAGCTGCAGACGGTTTGGACGGAAAAAGGTGTGGACTTGATCGGGACTGTACGTGTATGTATATATATATATATATATATATATATATATATATATATATATACCTAATAAAACATAATGGTGTGGGGACCACAAAAAACAAGTTGAAAGAAGGGCTGAGATTCATTTGATCCAAGGGCTGATGTGTGCTTTCCAGCTCTCTTAAGAAAACACCCACACTCTTACAAATATATTACAAAAATGCCATTAGTTTTTTTTACCCGCTGCTCAGCTTCTGACGTTGGCATAAAAAAATAAAAATATATTACAAAAATACCCTTGCCTACGCCGGTATCGGAGTGCTTAGTGCCGTAGGCACGGGCAAACACTAGTGTGTATATATATATATATATATATATATATATATATATATAGAGAGAGAGAGAGAGAGAGAGAGAGAGAGAGAGAGAGAGAGAGAGAGAGAGAGAGAGAGAGAGAGAGAGACACACACTCCGGTTCCCCTGAGGGATCCCGAAAAATCTACTCCATGCGGGACTTCACTCCCAGCCCTTGGATCTAATCCAAGGGCTCACGTTTTAAAGGGGAACAAGCGGGTCGTTACCAAGTAAATAATACCGGATGTGGGTCGCCCTCTCACTCGGGTTCGAAAACGGGTTAAAACAAATCACCCCCCCTTCAGTCTAGTTCACTGTTCACGCGACCTCAGACCAGAGAAGAGAGAGACAGAGAGAAGTCAGAACAAAGAAGAAGAAGAACAAGCAGCAGTCCCAGTGACGAACAACGAACGGCTCTCTCTCTCTCTCTCTCTCTCTCTCTCTCTGTGTGTTAGGGTTTTAGTTGTTTTCGATTTCTCCATCCCTTAGGGTTTTCGATTTCGTTTTAAGAAACCCAAAAATTAGGGCTTCGAAGAACGAACGACTGGTATAGGGTTTGATTTCAGTTTATTAGCATTTGATTTATGTACAAAGGAGAAATGACTGGTATCGAGTTTTGAATCGACTGGTATAGAGTTTGAATTTCACTGTACGTGTGTTATGCTTAGCCATTTGCTCCTTCTTCTTTTTTTTAGTTCACTTAGGAATAGCCCTAAGACTGATATTATGGTTTTTGTTTGTCTCATTATGGATCCCATGAGTTAGGGTTCGAATCTCTCGTTCGATTGAGATCTGTTGGTTTTCAATTTCATAATTAGTAATTTCTCATTCCTGGTTCCATCTCTCACTTTTCTCCTCTCAACAATCTTAACAGAGAAGAAGAAATGGAAGAACAAGATAGACGAGTGGATCCACCCCATTGTTTCGACCGCCACCACCACCACCACCACCGCCAAGGTACTAAATAAGTCATTTTGGGAACCCGTTGTCATGGATTTTATTCAAATGTTATGAGCAGTCATGTTAAAACAGGATCGTGAGTTAGGATAGTTGTTAAAACAGGATCGCTATGGTTGTCAGAATTTATTGTTTTCTTTTTTGGTTTGTAGAATGCAGTTATTGGATGATATACAACTACTCTCACCATCGCGACGATGAATGTAAGAGTTTTTCAAGAGAAATATGCACATGAAATAGACATTGACTATGTTGAATGCTAATTTCCTTTGTGTTTCAGGAACAAAATGGTGATGTGCGAATATGGAAATGGCAAGGCAATAGAGAGACTTGATGGGGATATTTTTTTGCTTGGACTGAGATATTTTTTTGTAAGTAATTTGTATGAACTTTGATTGCTTGAATGGAGATGAACTATGAACTTGGATGAACTTTGTATTTCGAGTATGAACTTGGATGAAGTTTTTTAATGTTCAAATTAATAGCTTAATGACTTAGTTGTTGCTTAGGCTCTGTCTGGCTCTCAAACGACATAATTCTCATTCATTCTTCAATGGCCACAGGTCTTGTGGTTGCTTTCCATGTAATATTAATCATGTTTAAACAGTAGGAGGGAGCTTCAAAATTCAACCGGAAGAGAAGCCTTGAATCCAATTCATTGTAATTGGATGCTTTGTTGAGCTGATCATTATAAAAGAAAGGAAGATGTTGGAATCCAATAAAAGACTGGTAGGTCTTGTGACAAAAGCCTTTAGAGTTGGATGCTAGTGCCCCAGAACACTTGGAAGTTTCAGAATTTTGCTTTTATGTTTCTGCTGAAAATGACCTACGCATTCATCCACATAGTTGCATTACATTCATCAAATGACATCTCCCTCAAGGCAAGAATAATAAGTTTCTTTAATTTGTTCACAAATCTAAAACTCCTAAAACAAATGGCAAAGCCCATAACTAACATAACAACCAACAAAAGCTAGAGCTTCAACACTTTGGTTTCAGACAATGTTAAGGACTTCATCAACTCTTCATTAATTTCTCTTCGATAACTTATGGAGGTTGTCGCACAACTCCTCAATTTTTTTGGCCACACTCTAATTTGAGCTCATCAATTCCTCAATTTTTATCACCAATGTTTCATTTTTCCTCACAAGCTCTTCGTTTTCAGCCTGCAATGGAACATATCAAATCAAAGAGCTGACTTATTGTTCAATTCTTCATACTTGGATGAGGACACCATCGTAAAACAATTTTCAATGAATAACACCAAAAAAGAAAAAAAACAGATCCACAAAATTTGGTAGCACATCACATAAAGAAGAGGTAGCCAGCCTTTACAAGTTCATGAACTCAAGTGGTTCTTCTGGTTAGGGAATGGACGAATGAGATATGTGCAATTTCAACACTTTTTGCATTTGAAAGGTTTAGATTTGTCACTACCAAAATATCCATAAGAGATCTAAGCCAAAAGTCTTAATCCTACGTTAATTGGTCGACTCTGATTGTGAAAAGAGAAATGTGGTAAAAACTTGTCCTATTTCTTGACGCCGTCACTCACGATTCCAAGATCTTGTAATCTTGAGAAGCCTTTCACCAGAAACACCACCGTCAACAAAATTTGAAAACAAAAACCTAACTTTTACACAGATCCACAAATCCACCATATAAAAAACCTAATTTTGTTTCATTTCCAATCGGTAAATGAATCGTGAGACAAACAAATGAGACAAACAAAAACCATAATATCAGTCTTAGGGCTATTCCTAAGTGAACTCAAAAAAAAAAAAAAAAAGTGGAGCAAATGGCTAAGACCATCCACAGTGGTATAATTAAAAGCAAATTATTTTTAAAGTTAACAATGTTTGTGTAAAAGATGGCTCACAATAGTATAATCAAACTTAACAACATTCTTAGAAATAATCAAATTTTGGGTTTTGAATAATCAAAACTAGAAACCTTTTTCAATAATCAAAATTTGTGGATCTCACACCACATAAGTTAACTGGTTTAAAAATTTGTATATACGCGTGTTTCAAATGCTATTTTCTTCTCTTCTTCGCCTGTTCTATATCTCATTTTCTTCACCCACAAACTATTTTTCTTTTTTTCTCTCCAAAAGTGAAGCTCGTATCTTTCGATCATCTATAATTCAACTCATTGTCGCCAGATTAAGGTATTTCACTTTTTTTTTCCGTTTCTATTTTTTTTTTGTTCCTCTCCCCATGGTTGAGTACATTATTTTCCAAATCTGATTTTTTTTTGAGTACATTATTTTTTTTCCAAATTCATAATATGAGGGATGGAAGTCACCAATTTCTTCCCCAAAATTAATGGAGGTAATCGATATATTTTTGCCAAAAAAAAAAAAAACAGTAATGGAGGGAAGTGATCAATGGTGGAAAACATAAGGGGAGAGAAAGTAAAATTGTAGTGGACCCCTTATTTTGGTTATGGACTAGAAATGACCATTGTGGACCTCAATATTGTTAAGTTTAGCAACCTTTTAAATGGATAATCAAAAGTTGATGTATCAACTTTTGGTTATCCATTTTTGATTATACTACTGTGGATGGCCTAAGCATAACACACGTACAGTGAAATTCAAACTCTATTACCAGTCGGTTCAAAACTCTATACCAGTCGTTTCTCCTTTGTATAGAAATCAAACGCTAATAAACTGAAATCAAACCCTATACTAGTCGTTTGTTCTTCGAAGCCCTAATTTTTGGGTTTCTCAAAACGAAATCGAAAACCCTAAGGGAAGGAGAAATCGAAACAACTAAAACCCTAACAGAGAGAGAGAGAGAGAGAGATCGAGAGAGAGAGTTGTTCGTCACTGGGACTGCTACTCATTCTTCTTCTTCTTCTTCGTTCTGACTTCTCTCTGTCTATCTATTCTCTGGTCTGAGGTCGCGTGAACAGTGAATTGGACTGAAGGGGGGGTGATTTGTTTTAACCCGTTTTCGAACCCGAGTGAGAGGGTGACCCGCATCCGGTATTATTTACCCGGTAACGACCCGCGTGTTCCCCTTTAAAACGTGAGCCCTTGGATTAGATCCAAGGGCTGGGAGTGAAGTCCCGCATGGAGTAGATTTTCCGGGATCCCTCAGGGGAACCGGAGTGTGTGTGTGTGTGTGTGTATGTGTATATATATATACACTCCATCCGTCCCATTTTTATTGTCCATTTCGTTTTTTGTGCCGTTCTTTCAACGCTTATATCTCCCAATTTACAATGTTTTTCATAATTTTGAAAACTTTGTATTATAGATTTAATTGAGAACTATCAAACAAGATTCATATTGCATATATTTAGAGATTCATATTAGAAGATATAAGCGTTAAAAGAACGGCACGAAAAACGAAAATGGACAATAAAAATGGGACGGAAGGAGTATATATTAAGTGGCTTATTATCCTTTTTGGTCCTCAAAGTATTAAAAGCGTCTCAATTTGGTCCCCAATGTAAACATTGAAGACATTTAGTCCCTAACATACAAAATGTGTACCAATCAAATCCCCAACCCAAACTTTGTTAAAGGAAACCGTCAAAATGGGGGGCAACCGTGTCATTTCGCACTAGAGTAGAAACCCCATCAACCATAACAAAAAGCCAGAAACCATCAAAAGGGGCGTCAACTTCTTCCTTCAAAATCTGCTTTTCGCCTTTCAAAGTAACAAAAACCCATCTCTCTCTAAAATCCTTAAGAGCAAGTTTATCAGAACAGCTAAACAACCTTTTTTAGTTATTTTACCTATTTAAGTCTCCAAAATGGGCCTGCAGCAGAATAGGTAAAAGGGGCTGTAAAATGCATTTATAAACAGTGTGTCGCTATCTTTACCGAAGCTACTGTTCACGCTGCTGCAATTTTTTATTCTTTTTCCTCCTACTGTTCACGCTGCTGCAATTTTTTATTCTTTTTCCTCCTCCTGTTCACGCTGCTGCAATTTTTTATTCTTTTTCCTCCTAGTCCTCCCCTCTCTCTCTTTCTTTCTCTCTCATTTAAAAACAGTGAAAAATCTATATTTTAATAGGTGTTAGGTAAAATAGATAGTGTTGGTGTAATTGTGAAAAAAAAATTTGATAGGTAAAATAGAATTGTGTACTATTCACAAGGTAGTTTAGCTAATTATTGGTGTACTTGCTCTAACAAAATAAAACCTCACATGACATCCCCTTTGGGCAGGCCTGCTTTGAACGGGTTTTCAACTATTGCCCTTGGCTCCGACAGTGGGTGGTGTCGATACAAATGGGTAATTGGGCAATTTGGACAGAACTGATTTTCCAAACACGCAAGTCTAAAATACAGCAGAAGAGGCAGTAGACCCAACAATTACAGCCGAAACACCAGAATAAAAACCTAGGAATATTACTTTGGAAGGTTGTAACAATTGCGTCTAAAGCACAACTGTAAATTTCTGATGCCCCTTTGGGTTGGAGCTCTGTTTTTTACGGTGCCGAATGGGTAGAGACACAAGTAGGTGAATGCGCTGGCGATGCCACCACTGATGGCCCCGATTACGATTAGCATTTTGAAGAGGGTTTTGATTTTGGGGGAGCCTTTTGTGGCGGGTTTGAGCCAGTTATGAGATGTGGGTTTTCGATTTTGTTATTGAGAGAGATTGAAGTTGAGGAGAATCTAAGAATTTGGTTGATTTGGTGTGGTCTGAGAATGGGATTGGCAAGGCTTGTGGATATGAGGGTGTTGAAGTTATTGAAGAGGGAGTTGAAATTGTTGATCGGGCTTTGGTGGGGAGGGGGGTTTGCAGAGAGGAGGCCGAGAGATGTGCGAGCGGATTCGTGCGTCCATTTGGAGATGCTTTGCTCGTCTGTCCTAACTCGTTTTTTTTGGGTGATTGATCTCTATATTTAGCTTCTTTTTTTTTGATAGGCAATAATTTTATTAAAAACTCGATAAAAGGTACATCGAGTAAGAGAAAAGGGAATGGGGATCTTTGTATTTAGCTTTGTGATCATGTATTGAGTTTCTTTTTTGTGCATGTGGTCATTGATCGTTTTGAGAAATTGGGAGAAGAGAATTGGTAAAGGTTGCAACTGATGTTCCAAACGGGGGTGATGGTGCAAAATGATGAGGTTACCCCCATTTTGACGGTTTGATTTAATGGAGTTTGGATTGTGGACTTGATTGGTACACATTTTGTATGTTGGGGACTAAATGTCTTCAATGTTTACATTGCGAACCAAATTGAGACGCGATCAATACTTTGGGGAATAAATAGGTTAATAAGCATATATTAAGTATGAGAGACATTAAATCAATCATTATTCTTATTAAAACCAATTACTTTCCTATGTAAGGAATATAATATAGAAAGAACTATTAAGAGAGAAAATAGTGGCTAACAAAGAATGCCTATAAGCCTAATGTTGATTGGAAAAGAAAGAGATGGATGCAATTTTGCCAATTTATGTTTATTACGTTAGGATTAAATAGAATAGGAATATAGTTCAACATACAAATTTAGAGTGTTAGATTAGAAAATTAATTGACTATGACTTAGGCTAGTTTTATTTGATGTTTCCAAATCGTGTATTTATCAATATGTACATATATATACACATACACATATATACATACGATTCAGATGAGATCGGAACCGGAACCATTAACTTAAATTCATAGATCAAATCATTGAACGCGGTTTATAATTTTTTGGAATCGTAGCCAAACCACACTACTAAAAAATCGAACCAAACTATGCGTTTTGGACTGGATTTGTAGTTCGACGGTTTTTTGCTCACCCCTATTGGTGCAATGATATCCCCGGTTTTGTCACTATTTCTACGAGTTGGGACAAATTTGGTGTTGTCACCTCAATCATTTTGATTAGAATGATATGGCAAGATTTAGAAAAATCATTTTGCCGTAATGTATATCCAAGAGACTTTATCAGTGGGCTTTAAAAAAAAAGCCCAAAAGAAAAAGTTGGTTTTGGATTCATCATAGCTGGGCCAATGGAAGTCCAATATGAGCACCCATGACTTTAGCCCAGTATCTTTCGGCCTAAAGCCCTTTTTCTGTTTCACCATAAAAAAAAGAAAGCATTTTCCTCTGTTAGAGCACAGCTGGAAGCTAGTAATTAGTATAAAGGGTGCATCAAACAGATCAATGCTAGGAGTACATATGAAATGTACATATTATGTACATATCAGTTTTGTGGGGCCTACTTCGGGTCCCACAAAGATGATTCAAACCGCCAATTATTTTTCAAACATTTTTTTATGGAGCCTTGTAAAAAATCAGCACAACCCGATATCGGTAAGGATTTTTTCTTAATTTGTGGAGGCAAAATTACTTAACTGCTTAGTTTCGCCCCAACAAATTCAGAAAAAATCCTTACCGATATCGGGTTGAGCTGATTTTTTACAGGGCTCCATAAAAAGATGTTTTAAAAATAATGAGCGGTTCGGATCATATTTGTGGGACCCGAATTGGGCCCCACAAAATCTATATGTACATTGTATGTACATATTATATGTACCAATAGCAACACTCAAAAGAAAAAGGAAACAAAAGAAACAGAAAAAGGGTGCATCCAAACAGCACTGATTAAGCTAGGGTTTAGAGTCTCTTTTGCAATAAAAGTCATTTGCATTATCAAGAAAATGGCCACAAGCTAATTCTGGAGTGTTTTCACTAACCAATAAGTTGTAGATCACAATTTTTTGGTTTTGTTCTTATTCAATTTTTTTTTCAAGTTTGTTAGTTTTGTGCCAAATTAATATGTACTATTCATTCGTCTCGACGAGAGGAATTGGAAAATTATGACTTTTACAAAAGTATATATTTTGAGCAATATCTAAGGGAAATAATGGAATAGAAAAAAGGGAGAGCTTTTTATTCTTTCTTTTTTATATACAACTTTAGAGAGATAGAATTTTTGTCCTGATTCATGAACTAATGGAATGTCTAATTTTTGTAATAAAAAATGATAGGTTGACATATCTATTAATTACTACAAAAAGATTTTATTCAAAGATTAAGATATAACTAAGCAAAAAAAAAAAAAAGAAGATCAATTCAGATGCACATTTTTATTTATTTAAAAGGGAGCAGAATTTGGGACCTTACGATAGATTTTGACTTTTTCTTGGATATTTCCAAAAATACTTATGTAAAACTCCTAATTTTTTACTTTTATGATTTTCTCGTCAAGACGAATCAATAATACATAAAAGTTTGGCGCAATATTAACAAACGAGAAAAAAATTTGAATAAAAATAAAACCAAAAAATTGTGGTCCACTAATTATTAGTTAGTGGAAACACCCACAATGGAATGGACTATAGAGCAATGAAAACAAAAGCGCAATGTCGCAAGTTGAGCGCAATGCCTTGTTCTCTTTAGGATTCAAAAAGCATTTTTTAAAAAAGTCCCCCTAGATTCTCCCTACTCTCAACATTTCTCTCTTTATCTCTTTCTACTTATTACTCCTACTATTTTTCAAAAAAAATTTCAAACATCAATCCAAACAAAGCTTTGTCCCGCTCATGTACCCCGAGTTCGAGTCTGGAAAGAGAGAGAGAGAGAGAGAAGCCTCTTCCCCAGCCGCTTGTATCAGGGGAAAAAAAATTGAAGTCCAGTGGCCTGCACGGTACTCCCAACTCCCAAGTTTTGAAAATTTAATTAGGAAGTGTACTTTATATATGCTACAAAAGATGCTCTGGTTTTCGATGCAAAAGATGTCATCCATCATGTAAACTGTAAAGGTTAGTGGCATGGGTAACTTCTCTGATTTTGATGAGGATTTTGTTGAGAGTGATGACTATGAAAGCCCATTATTTTGTTTTTCTTTGTATTGAATTGTATCTGCATCTGCATGTATTGGGATAATTGCTCCTGATTGAAGATGCATTGTTGATATCTCTTGTTGATAGAGAGAAAATTATTTCCGTGGGGTTACCGCCTCTCATGCATTGTGAGCCTCACCATGCATTCATTGCGGTAATTTGAACCGTTCATTTTATAGAGCTCATATAGTATATTCACACAAAAATAATAAGCTTTATCGGACATTCGTAGGTATATCAAAAATTGAATTTTGATTAATAAAACAGATGGTTATGCATATTTTAACTTAAAAAATATTAACAAAATCTAGGCCGTCCATTTTATAAACCAAAATTCAATTTTTGATATACGTACGAATGTCTGATAAAGCTGTTTTTTTTTTTTTGCGTGAATACACTATTTTATGAACTCTACGAAATGAACAGTTCATATTATCGAAATGAACGTACGACAGGGCCCACAAATGGCAGTGGCACTCACTCTCTGGTTGATAAGACTATGCAGTTGCAAGATCCACTTCTGGTCAGTTCTTTGCTTGGCTCATCGATAGGTGGTGTTGAGATTCTTTTTTGGGTAGTGACTGTTTACCGTCTTTTTGGTACACTGCCTAAAAGCTTGTGGAAGATTGACATGGGACTCTGAGTACACAAAAAAGACAGCCAATTTTCGGCAAAGTTGTATGTTTAACCTCTCGTTGTGTCAAAGCACCGGCCGGTAATGTTATTCAATCATCCTAATCAAATGGTTTTGTTTAGAAGTACATTTCTAAGTCAATGAACATTTAAACTCCCATTATAAAACATGTTTACACAATACAGCTCATGCAGTCCTTTAAACTTCTTCCGGTTACAAGACGAATATTACAAATTTTAACTTTATTAATACATGGGAGATTTAGCTAAAAATTCCTCATATTTATATTTTTTGTGCTCAAGGACATGCACGTTTTGCAACCAAATATAAGGACAAGTGTGCTGCATATATGATTACTAAAACACACTTTCTGCAAAACTAGTGAAAGTTCAATAATAACTAAAAGTGCCTTCCCTAGAGTACTCTATGAAAGTAGATAAACCACTAAATTCTATAATAGGAAAGTACACCCTAAAACTTTATAGAAGTGCCTAAACCTTAGGGTACACCCTACCCTAGGGTAGTTTTGTCCGTGAAAACATGTTTTGGCCTTATGGCTCAACAACTGAAAAAGTTGAAGGACCTTCATTAAAAACTATTTAGTTGGCGTACTTCCCTTAAATCAAAACTTTTTTTTACCATACCTATGGTTAATTTTCCCTTAATAGAAACCCTACTCAATAGTCAATACCCTCCTACACCTCTAGGAGATACACTCCCCAGCCTCTTTTTTTGTTATCATTTTTTTTTGGTAACAAACAATACGTGAGTCCCAATTTTTGAACTTATTTAGTTTCAATTTAACCCCCTATGAATCAATATATAATTAATAATTACCTTCTGTTTTTTTGGTCATTCTCCTTTTTGGATGCATCGTCTTTCTTCCCCATTGGGCTGCTGTGAAACTTAATAAATCAAGATCCCCCAATTTGATACACGTTAATTAATTATTATGATATGATTCAAGATTGTTGACAAACAAAATTATTTTGGAAAAAATGACCATGTGTCACTCGTTCTATCCATATTATAATTTGTGTGGAGAGATCATAACTCATGACCTAATCAATGGCATAATCAAAAGTAATAGGTTTCTAAAATTAATAATGTTGGGTCATAGTATAGCTCACAATATAATCGAATTTAGTAACCTCCTTAAAAATAATTAAACTTTGAACTTTGGATAAACAAAATTAGCAACATTTTTCTAATAACCAAAATTAGTGAACCTCATATATTCTCAATCAAATACACCCATCATTACACAAAAATACTCTCTCTCTCTCTCTCTCTCTCTCTCTCTCTCTCTCTCTCTCTCTCTCTCTCTCTCTCACACACACACACACACACACACACACACACACACAACAACAACAACAACAACAACAACAACAACAACAACATTTCCAAAAAACATATTTTACTAAAAAACTGATTTTAAAAATAACCTTTTTTTAAAAATTTTTTTTTCCACAAAAATTATTTTTTATATAAATAAAACTCTTCTTTTTTTGAAAAACTGTTTTGTTTTTAAAACAGTTTTCATCAAAACCTTTTTTATATAAAATTATTTTTTCAAAAACTATAGTTACACAGAAATTGTTTCATAAAAAAAAATTTGTGAAAATCTTTTCTTACATAAAAACTATTTTTTCAAAACTGTAGTTACACATAAACTATTTTTAAAAAAAATGTTTTTGTTTTTCAAAAAAATTTCAAATGCTATTTCTATTTTTAATAAAGTTTTTATTATTTTCAAAACTATTTTTAGAAAACTATTTTCTATGTCCACAATTTTTAATTTTTTGTAGTTTGAAAAGGTGATGTGATAATTTTTGGCTATCCAATTTTGATTATGCCATTGTGAACCTCTATATTGCTAACCTTAGAAACCTCTACATTATTTTTTTGGTCAAACTATAGGATAAGATTTTATAAATGATAGCAATGAAAAACATTAGAACAACATGCATCCCCATGGAGAGGAGATAGAAGCCACAAAGAGGACTAAACTCTCAAGTCCTACTTAACCAACATTGCTCTTCACAAAATCCATCTCGTTCTCATCAAACCCTCCAATGGAATAGAAGAATAGAGACAAATGGTAGAAAAGATTCCTAAGATGAAACGATAGTCAACACCCACAAGGGGTGAGAGAGTCCCACTTTGGGGGGAAAGTCACATAGAAGGAAAAACGAAAAGCAACAATAAAAAAAAAAACCTCACAATCAACAATACCCAACCAATCTAGCTAGCACTCCTACTCTGGCAGACCAAGCGCATACCAAACAGACTCCGGAAACAACATCGGCAAGCGACTCCACAAGTCCAAGACGCACCTCAGAGACGAACACCGACGATTCCATGAAAACTTTTGGTTGATGTGACAATTTTTAGTTCTTTATTTTTTATTATGCCATTGTGAATACTTTAGTGTATCTCCAATGGCATAAGCAAATTTGGATAATCAAAACACGTCACCTCATTTTTAGGTTATCCATTTTAGAAGTTTTTAAGCTTAACAATATGAAATCCCACAATAGTTCATAATCAAGAACATATTTTTAGTAGAGAGAGATAGAGAGAGTTGAGAATAAATATAAGTGGGTGGGTCCATTGATAGTGATAAGAGGAGAGAGAAAAGAAAGAGAGAGTATGTGGTTCCCATTAAATTTGGTTATCCAAAGTTCAAAATTTGATTATTGATTAAGAGGTTGCTAAGTTTGGTTATATGCCATTGTAAGCCATGTTTTGGACCAAGATTGCTAACTTTAGAATTTTTTTTAGTTTTCGTTATGCTATTGTGGACACCCTAAGTTTATCAATATTATTATTATAAAATAAAGCAATGTATGTTTAAAATATAGGCATATATACGAGAACAACCTTTATAATCGTTAGATCACTTCTTATTAACTTTGTAGCTATCAGATCTTTTTTTTAAAAAAAAAACTAGATAGTATTCTTTTAATAAATTCATACATTTCTACCATCACTTTTTACTTTTTAGGCAATGTATCTCTATGTAAATATTGTTTGTTATGATCAAATAAGGAAATATATGTATATATCTATACATATGTCAATCCATACATATCCTATGAGGGATCCCTTATTTTGTTAAAATGCGGACCTCCCATTTTCTGATCAAATTTCGATAATCCGAACCGTTAAATGTGTTCAGAACGTGATTTTAAGCGTTCTACGAGAAATTAGCAAAAAAAAGACCATAAAGTGCTTCATTAGAGTAGTTTTTCTTTGAACCATTCAATGAAAATTGTTTAGATGAAGCACTTCTTTTCTTGTCTTTTTCCCATAATTTTTTCTGGGTTTTATGCTTTGTTTGAAACTTGCGAAGAAAAAAAAGGAAGGAAAAATTAAATTTCTTTTCTCCTATTGTTTGATTTGGAGAGAAAGAAGAGAAAAAATAAAAAAATCCCTCTCATTTTTCTTTCTTTTATTTTTTCTCAAGTTCCAAACGGAGCATTAGATTTGAATCGAAGAAAATGATTTTAACACTCAATTAGTTAAACAAGTAATTTATCAAAAAGAAATTCCACCAAAAATAACACCACATTCCAAAAATAGGATTACTGTCAACCCTCCAATTTCTTTTTGTCAATTAAGCATATCGAAATTAACATCAATTGAACGAACACCGGTATATCGGGAGCGACCCGATAAATCCGAGGAAATGAGATATCGAGTCCTTAGGGGACCAAGCAGTATCCTACCAAAACATGCACTTCTAATCCGTTGTTCTTGTTTCATGACACTCGCATTTAGATGTTATCGATATCAGGAACTCACTGCCCGCCTTTATTTTATAAAATGCAATCCATTCCATTTATCTTTTTATTCCAATTAATCCCATGATTATATTGAAACATCCATTGTCCAAATTATGATCGATTCAACATTTAAATCCACGAAATTAGGTTTGCAACTTGGCAAACAATCCAAGGAGAATGTGTTTAGTTTTCTTTGGGTGGTTAGGTAATTATCTATTTCTCTTAGAACTTTAACATGTTTGCTGTTTATAATACAAAGACGTTTTTTTTATGCAGATAAAAAAAAAACAATTTTTGATTGGTGCATTATTGATTGACGAACTCCGTGTGAATGTACGGTGGTGGAGGATATTGAAGCATTTCGTGACAATACCTGAGGACCACAGAATAATCATTGGTGCGTTTGGATGTAACCAAGTTAGTCGTTCAAAAAAAAAAAACAAAGTTAAGAAATGGTGAAGCGGTTTGGGGCCACTGAACAACTTGTACGGAGGGACACGGGCAACTCAAGGGAAAGAGTACTGGGTGCAGGGGAGACGACACGGTGTGGAGCTGGGCTTTACGGATGGCACAATTCGATCAATCCATGTGGGACCCTGATACCCTGTCATTTGGGAGAAATTTTTAAGTGTCGTATTACTTGGCGGTACCTGTCAATAATTTTTAATCATACAAATTTATTCTATCTCTGTCAATAATTTTTAATCATACAAATTTATTCTATCTCTCCCGTGATCACTCTTCCCCTCTCTCTCCCTCTCCGTGACCATTGGATTCGGAGATTCGTCCATTCGACGACCAAGCACGCATGTCTATTCCCCTTTCACTTTCACATCTGTTCTCTTCGGGAAACGGGGATCGATCAAATTTCTTCTTCATTCAGAAAGGACAGCAGGAAAAGTCTGTTAAGAATTCTCCACACTTTACGATCGATCTCTCTGTCATTTCTCAAATCACGTGAAATTGTTCCCTCCCTCTGTGTGAATGGATTTGGTTCTCTTTTATTCCTTGTGCTTGGAGCTTTAATTATATAGACCTCTCGGATCTCTGCTTTTTTATTTTTGGGTTGCTCTGGAAGCTTGTATTCCATTAAAAATCGTTAGTCAACATCAAGTCATAAATAACTTTTTTTAGATGAGAGAAACTTATTTTATGAGTTCGCGCAAAGTCACTTGTCTGTTTTGGTAATCAACTGTTGAGATATCTTTTTAAACTATTACCGGTAATAGATATTTCTTATCGTTAATACTTTATCTTTAATCTGTATCGTCCGAGATATCTTTTTAAACTATTACCGGTAATAGATATTTCTTATCGTTAATACTTTATCTTTAATCTGTATCGTCCAAGACACTTTTAAACAGTCGAGATGGGGCTCGTTAAAAAGTTTTACTACTAGTAAATACTCGTAACAAACTTTGGTCAATTAATGCATACCATACGTCATCTACATGCATCTTCACTACGTCAAACGTCTTACGTAGACTCAAAGGACGAAAAACATTAACATGACTATATTAATATGCAGATAAAATACAGGGTTTGAATACCACCGAATTACAACTTATTATCCATACTTCCAATCATCACTCTCATAAAATATATGGTTTAAATAATGGGTGTTGTAATTAGGTTTTCCATAAGTAGGCTGTTATGTCTTGTTTGTTTCCCTTTTTGAAAAAAAAAAATTTCAACTCAAAAAATATTTATTATCCCTACTTTCAATCATTACTCTTCACTCATTATTTCTATTTTCAATTATTATTCTCATTTTTCTCTATCTTTCTCCACTCATTACCCCTACTTTCAATCATTATTCTCATAAAAAAATTCTCAAAAACTCATCTAAACATAGCATAATTACTTGAATTGTTGTTTCAAAAAATAATTGACCATTTCTGAATATGGTGCCGTTGATCAAAAAATTATTTGGTGGCTAGTATACCACATGATGTCTTAACACACCTATCTACCCTGTATGTATGTGTGTGTGTATATATATATATATACACACACACACACACGTATATATTCAGGTTGTTTGAGATGCAAACCTTTATGTTTTTGTTCTTGAAACATTAACTGAATCTCATTTTTTTTATAGGCGAATTTGGATCTCCATAATCCTATTAGCATGTCCCAAGATCCTAATTAGTGTTCTACATTCATGGTACTACTACTAATTTGACTGCCAATGCAAAAATCTAAATGACAACATTTCTTTTTTAAAATTTTGCCACCTTCTAACTTTATTTTCATTCTATTACTCGTTTAGGATCTAATAGTGGAGGCCACATACACATCCTTATTTTGATGTCTTCTAGATGAAATTTGTAAATGATACAAAGCTTGTTTCTGGAGAGGAACCATGTATGAGATCTATTGTTGTACACTTCTGTTATGCGTGGGAGAGGAACCATGTTTAGCTAGTACTTTCTTCCTATTGTTATTTTGCTTACGGTTAAGGCTGTAAATTTTGGTTGTGTGGAAGGCTCGGGAACTATGTCTGGTTAGTTTTGAGGCTGCAGATAATACTCACTTTTTAATTGGTGAAGTTTTTGCTTGGAGGAATAGTTGCTTTAACCCAAGTTAGAGTACAAAACCATAGCACGTGATTCTCCCATTTGTGTTGTACTGTTTGATAACGTGGTAGTATAGTATTGGTTTGATAATACTCACTTTTTAATCGGTGAAGTTTTTGCTTGTAGGAATAGTTGCTTTAACCCAAATTAGAGTACAAAACCATACCACGTGATTTTTCCATTTGTGTTGTACTGTTTGATAACGTGGCAGTATAGTATTGGTTTGATAATGCGGAGAGAATTTACAACAACACAAGCACACATAAAAAAACAACCAGCTATACAAGAAAATATCAGATCAAGCTAAGAAACCAAAAAAAAAAAAAAAAACCAGGCGTGATCTATTTAAACATGTATAGCATCACATTTGCATGCAGAAGTTTGTATTCTTCACTCTCTGCCTCTTCTTCTTGACAATCTCCCTTCCCACACTCTCCCTCTCTCTCTCTAGATCTCTCTCACTCCTTATTCTAGCTTTGTTTGCAGAGATGGCTCAAAAGTGTCCCAACCCTGCTCAAGGATGTTTCCCAAACCCTACTCAAGGAGGTACACTCCCCAGCCTCTTTTTTTGTCATCATATATATATATATAACAAACAGTACGTGAGTATCCCAGTTTTTGGGTTTTCACTCTTATGCACTTATTCATGGTTCCAATTTAACCCCTTTGGAATGAATGATCTCTTTTTTTGGCCATTCTCCTTTTTGGGTTCATTGTCGTTCTCCTCCCCCCAGCCATTGAGCTGCTGAAACTTAATAAATCAAGATCCACCAATTTGATACATACAGTGCCGGCCCCGACATTTGGGTTGTCCAAGCCCTACCTTCCGCTTAGTTGCCCACTAGTGTTAAGTATAAAAAAAATATATATATATTTATGACATACAAGCAAAAAAAAAAAAAAAGAACAAAAACAAAATTATATTGTCTATTTAGCTTGAATTACATCACCTGAGTATAGTGCTTTATGGTTACCATGATCCTATTCAAAGAAAATAACTTCTCCTTGCATTTTTTTGAAGAAAATTCTTCAATTATTAGATCATCAAACTTTAACTTATCCAAGTACTTATTTTCAATTGATATCATAGCCAATTCACTTAATTTCTCCTGTGACATGATAGTTTGAAGATAAGTTTTTATCAATTTCGACTTCGAAAAACTCTTCTCAGTCGAAGCAACTATGATCGGAATAGTCAACAAAATCTGATAAACAACCCAAACCATTTGGAAACCGTCATTTTCCAATAAGACCTTATAAAATCAAGGATGTCGATCGATTTTGTTACTTCTCTCGGCAATATTGTTTTCAAATGTTTAAGTTCTTAGAATAACTCCTTCCAGTGAATATCAACATGTTGATTGTATTCCAAGAAACTTTATAGTTAAGTATAATGCTCTATCAATTGCTCTTCAGTAACACTCTTGAATTTCACGTTAAACAAAAATCCAAACGATTGCTTCATAAAGTTCAAATTGCCCAAACCGGCCCTTAAGTGATGCAAGAGCTTGCTTGATCTATGATGCGGAGGAAATAAGAAAATTTTAAATGATCTTCTGATGATAGACTTTTATTGGCATCATCTCCCACATCCTCATCAAATTGCTTCTTTCTTAAGGGTTTCGCACAATCCCATCCTTTCACGTTTTGGTTATAACTTCTCTTTTCTTTTTTTCTTCTTATCTGATAGCCCTCCTAATTTTCTCTCTTAATAATTTGCCCTCATAATTTTCTTAAGTATCATAATTTTTTAAAGTGTGTGGAAACCATACTTATTTACCTTTTAAAAAAAATTTGTACAAAATTTTTTGAATGATGTCCCTAAATATATTTTTTGCTGGATTTCTAATTTTTTTTTGTATACACACAAATTTTTTTTTGTTGCCCCTTACCGGGAGGTTGCCCGAGCCGGCCGGCTTGCGGGGGTTACCCCTGGCCGGCCCTGGATACATATTAATTAATTATTACCGTTTATTTCTAATAGAGATAGAGAATCCTCTTTTGTTTGTTCAGTAATTGTTGCTCATACGTCTGTGTGATAGACTAAAAAGTACAGCAGTCTAGGTATCTCTATATTTTGAGAGATGCTATATACACTACCATTCATCCACTACACCATCCATTACATTTTTTATACGGCTCACCCCGGCTCCCAAAAAAATACAGAAAAATGTCCATAAATTTTAGAATAATATTTTATGGGGCCCTGTAAAAAATCAGTTCCAAAGAATATCGGTAAGTATTATTTCTTGATTTGTAGGGACGAAACTGTTTAACTGCACCGTTTCACCCTACAAATCAAGAAATAATATTTACCGATATTTGTTGGAGCTGATTTTTTACAGGACTCCATAATATATTATTTTAAAATTTAGGAATATTTTTCTGTATTTTTTTGGGACACAGGATGAGCCCTACAAAACTTGTAGTGGATGATGTAGTGGTTAAATATAGTGTACCTAAACTTATTGCTATATTTTTGCTTAAGTAGAGAGCCCATGCAAACAGGAAAATCATTCTCCTGTTAACGTAGTACAGTGCCTCAACATTTGTAGCAATCCAATGTGCAAAAGGCCTAGATTAAAGGGAGAATTTTTTTATTAAAAATAGTATCCCCTTCTATTTACTATAACTTTATTCGGCTTTTGACTTCTATTTACTATAACTTTATTCGGCTTTTGACTCCCTCTCTCTCTCTCTCTCAGGTAACAACCAAGCCCATCAGGGAGCAAAGGATGATACCAAAGCAACTCCCCTTATGCCATGGTGATTTCTCGGACCAAGCTCTTTTCTAGTTTTTTTTTCTCTTCTTTATCATATCTTTTATATATCTAGTCACTCCTTCACTTTGATCCACTTCTGGGCAGTTGCGGAACCGTTCCGGACACCCAACATACTGTGATTGAAAGCATTCACATCTTAAGCTTCGTAGAGAATTAATTAATATGTCCCCGCAGAAAAGGAAAAAAAAGCTATATATTTGGATATCAATAGATATATCAGTACTTCATGTTTGTGAAAGACAAAAAATGGACTGTAAATGTTTGGAAATCACATTTGTGTTTTCTTTTGTCTTCAAATAGTGAACTGTTGACAGAGCTATTAGCCCATCTGAGAAACTTTTATATATCTAAGGTATAGAAGTGGTGGTGGTGTCCATAGCTAGGAATATGAACAGTTTTGCCCACCATGCATGGACCAATAACTGACCAGAACTAGATGTGAAATTATTCGGTACTCCAGGAGCACTATGTGTAGGCATGTGAAATTTTTAGCCTATCACAAATCGCCACGTATTGCTAGGGCATACAAATTGGCCAATCAAATGTCGCCAAGTGCCTATAAGTCAAAGTCAAAGTTTCATGGACGGGCCAATCAAATGTCGCCAAGTGCCTATAAGTCAAAGTCAAAGTTTCATGGACGGGCCAATCAAGTGATGTCAAGTGTCTGTGGTCAAAAGTCAGAAACATGTAAATGGACCAATCAAATGGTGCCACGTGTCAAAATGACACAGTTATTATTTTATCAAGTCCGGCCAATCAAATTAGGCTAATTGGTAAATAATAATATATCTCTTTATATATAATTACCTTTTCTAAAATAAAAAGAAAGGAAAGATAATTATCAAATTATTATTATCCCTTTTTCAATAAAGGAAATAATTAAGGAGATCAATATGGAAGGTTAGGGTTGGAGTTTCCACCCAAACCCTTATAAATAGAGGTGTTTCCTCTCATATTTTTTCCATCTGCACATTGAAGCAAAAAACTCCAGACCTCTGAAGATCGAAGCCTTCAAGTCCTTCAGAATTCTTCAAGTGTGCATCCAACAAGAAGGTTCTTCGAATCGAAGCCTCAAAGCCGCGAAGAACATTCAACCCAAGTTATCAACTTCTTCTCAAATCACGGAGAAGATTCCGCCGTTTGATTCGAGATTAGGCACAAAGCCCTCGTTTCAACAATCGAAGAGAAGAATCAGAAGACTTTATTTTCTTTGATTAGAAAATAGATCAGAAATTGTAAACCCTAATATCATACATCAATAAAATTGACTTTTGTTCAACATTTTTTCGTCTTTTTCACAGACTCGAAATTTGTGTTCAACAGATTTTGGCACGCCCAGTGGGACAATCTCTGCTTCTCATCTCTTCTCTTCAACAAATCAAGCAAACTCTCAATGGCCGCTAAGAAGAACAGTTCCAGGCTTCAAACGCTCCTAAGAACAACAGTTCAAAGGCCCTTCAAGCTAAGGTTGTACGTTTCAAGTCTTCAACCATTGCAAATCCTGGCTCTGGATCTCATGCTAGAAGTGGTGGTCCAATAACTCGAAGTAAGTCAAAGGCTGCAGCTCAAGCATATGCACAAGCCTCGCTTCTACCTAAACTAAACTCTGCCGTTGGTGCTGATCTACCGAAAGCATCGCTAACATTCACAAACTCACCAAAAGGGAAGGAAGGCGTCTCTACCATGGAGGCAGCAAAAGACATGGCAATCATCATTGAGAATCCCTTTGTTTATCCTCCCATGCTTCATAAGTCTACTTCAGAAATTCAGAAGAACACGGAAGAAGGCTATTCATGCAGTTCTGACTCCATATCTTCTCCGAAGCACTCCTCTGTCAAACCTCAATGCCTTCACCAAGTCTGTCAGTTCTTCAATCATGGATGTTATGACGATAAATGCGGTCAATCTAGAAGAGCAGGTTGCTTCCTTGGCCAAAGCAATTGAGGGCTTGTCAAAAACCGTAGAAGAGCGCGATTCAGAAATTGCCTTCCTCAAGAACAAAATAGAAACTATGGGGGATTCAAGTCAAATTGGGTCTTCAAACAAACATAAGGAGGTACCAAAAGAATTTTCGCTTTCTGGTGATGGTTCAATTCCCATGGACCAGTTGAAGGATTTCATTTTAGGCACTATCAAGCAAAAGTACGAGGAGGCACCGAAGTCTTCTTCTACTTATGCTAAGCCTTATACTCGAAGGATCGACCTTTTGAGGATGCCTGTTGGCTACCAGCCACCAAAGTTTCAACAATTCGAGGGCAAAGGCAACCCAAAGCAGCACATTGCTCACTTTGTGGAAACATGCAACAATGCTGGAACTGATGGTGATCTTCTCGTCAAGCAGTTTGTTCGAACGCTCAAGGGCAATGCTTTCGACTGGTATTGTGACCTTGAACCCGGCGCAATTGACAATTGGGAGCAGCTGGAACAAGAATTTCTTAACCGTTTCTACAGCACTCGCCGTATTGTTAGTATGTTCGAGCTTACGAATGCTCGCCAATGGAAGGATGAGCCTGTCATTGATTACATCAATAGATGGCGACACTTGAGTCTAAACTGCAAGGATAGGCTATCGGAAACTTCTGGAATCGAGATGTGCATCAAAGGTATGCAGTGGGATCTACAATACATTCTTCAAGGAATCCTGCCTAAAACCTTCGAAGAATTGGCTACTAGAGCTCATGACATGGAGCTCACCATCACAGCAAATGGAAGGCAAGGGCTACCGGTGCAAGACTCTCATAGAGCGCAAGATTCTCGCACCATAGGAAGCAAGCCAGATATTCGTAAAGGGGGCAAATTTCTAGTCAAAGAAGGAAAGAAGGAATCCATGGCTGTGAATGCTGCACCATTCAAGATCTCTACTAAACCCAAAGAAAAACAAGTAGAGAGGTCCACTCCGCCGCAAATGAAGGAGAGGAAAAGACTCACGTTGAAGGAGATGCAAGAAAAGGTGTATCCTTTCCCCGATTCAGAGGTCCCTTCAATGTTTGATCAACTGTTAGATCTGAAACTCATTGAGCTCCCGGAGATGAAGCGACCCGAGGAAGCTAACAAAGTTAATGATCCAAACTACGGCAAATACCATCGTTTGGTCAGTCACCCAACCCAACGATGTTTTATCTTCAAAGAAAAGGTAGTGGAGCTCGCTAGCCAAGGAAAGATCGTCTTGGAGGAAGAAAAAGAAATCGTAGCTACAAATCAAATTGTGGCTGTTCTACAGGACGAAACTCAACAACTTGAAGCGCCACAGAGTGTGAAGATTCAATTTGGGTCATCCGATCCAATTGAGGTAGTGCGATGTCATTCTGTTCAACAGCTTGAGGGCAGCATCTGTGCCAAGGCAAAAGTAGATGACAAGGATGGTGAAGGATGGACCCTTGTTACTCACAGAAAGAAGAAGTGCGAGCTAAAAGTGAAACATCCTCAATCTGTGGCCCCAAAGCCTAGTCTCAGAAGGAGGCATACAAGAAGGCAACAAAGAAGGAAGAAGCTGAAGAAAATAGCTTCAAACTTGCAAGAAGACATCCCTATCCAAAGACTATGCACTCCGTTTACTTTATGGGACTTCTTACCCGAATCAATTCGCAACACCAGTCTTTTTGAAGCTTCATGCAATACTGTGAGTTGTGAAGAAACTGAAGAGACGGAACTAGAGTCGCCTCTTGCATATAAGCACTCTCCAATCCATCTTGGCTCTACCATTTGTGCCAAAGATTGCTCTGCTTGTGTTGGAGCCATTACACTCTCCGACGAAGATTTATTGCTTGGCGCAACTCCACATAATCGTCCGCTTTTTATCTCTGGATACCTATGCGAACAAAGAGTCAATAGGATGCTCCTGGATGGTGGATCTGCGGTCAACATCTTGCCTCTTCATACTCTGAAGGAACTCAATATATCTATGGAAGATCTAGCACCTAGTTGTCTCATGATCCAAGGATTCAATCAAGGGGGGCAAAAAGCTGTTGGCGTCATTCATCTGGATCTAGTCATCGATGATATGACTTCAAGCGCACTGCTCCATGTCATTGATGCCAAAACCTCTTACAATGTATTGCTAGGGCGGCCGTGGCTCCATGAGAATGGTGTTGTCCCATCAACCCTCCATCAATGCTTCAAGTACTGCAAAGATGGTGTGACAAAGAAGGTGGTAGCCGATGACAAACCCTTTAGCGAGGCTGAATCCCATTTTGCTGATGCTAAATTCTATTTGGCAAACATGGTGTTGACGGAATTAGTGCCAGCTGCCTCTTCATCAAGTTACAAACCCTCTGAAGTTAATGACCTTCAAATTGGTAAAACCAACATTCTTACTAAGGCAAAGAAGGAAAATGGTCAAGGTGGCAAGCATCACGTGGAAGATCCATCAAAGAAGAAAGGCACGCCAACACTTCGTTATGTACCAAAGTTGCAAAAAAATGAAGAGTCGGCCTTGAAAGGATTAACACTCCCAGTCACTGACCTTGACGAAGCAAAGGTTGCTCCACCCCTGAAAGGATTCATTCGTGCCACAAATGGCCCTCAAGTGGAGCATGAATACCTGCCTTCACAGAGGACAAATGGCTTCGATCCTAATGCCTACAAGCTGTTCGCAAAGGCTGGACATAATCCAAAAGGTTCAACCACTCTAGGGAGACTTTTGCCTGAAGTGACTAGCGAAAAGATACATGGCTTGAACCCGACTCAGAAAATGCTCAAGCAAAAGGGATATTCTATCAAGGAGTCCCAAGCAGGCCTTGGTGATAAGCCCTCAATAGTGTAAATAAATGGGCTTATCGACCCCTATTTTGTCACTCTCACGTGCGTAACTTGCTTTATTTAGATGATATTGCACGGAGGTTGTGTTTTTGTGAGTTACAGGTAAAAATGTGGAAATAAGACGTTTTGAACGCCAAGGAAACTAATCCAGGATCATCCAAAGAGTCAAGACCATGTGGCATCCCGCCACCGAGTCCCAAGGAGCATGTAAAGAAGGGTCGAAGGCTATTCGGGGCATCAAAGGGGCCGTTGGAAAGAAGAAAACAATTTGGAAGTTTTCTGCCAGCAATGTACCGGTACCGCGGATCTGTGGTACCTGTGCAACTCGGACAGATTTGGTCCAAAATGCTGAGAAACAAGACCTGTACCGGGATTTCATGGTACCGGTACAACCTGGAAAAAATCTGCGTTTTTGTACCCGACTGCACTTTGACTTGGGGGTATTTTGGACCTTTGTAACCCGACTTTGAGGGCCTATAAATACTTTCTAACCTCATTTTAGTAGATTATCCTTCAATTTCACTTCTCTCTCTACCTCCCTCATCTCCTTAGCTCCCACTCTCTCTTCAAAGGAGGTTGATTTCTAGGGTTTGGAGGCTTGTGTTCTTCATTAAAGTTGTAAGTTAACTCAAGATCTTTCTTAATCTAGTTTTTATTTTCGTTTTTGTGAATGTTTTCGTATCTCTCCTCATTTCCCTTCATGTTTACACCCACTAAGGGTGAGTAGTGTTCAAGGCTTGGTCATGGGGTAATTTCTACCCCATGATTTAGGTAGTTTAATGGCTTCTCTCATTTCTTGTGCTTAATGTGGTTTGTGAATGGATTAAGTTCATTTTCATGTAACAAAATCTAGGGTTGTTAACCTCTTTGATTATGTGTAGGCAAGGACTTGATCTCTTGCCACATATAATGCTTGGAGCTATGTCACTCTATGTGTTTGCCAAAATGCCTCAAAGAACTTGTTAAGCTCTAATCTTTGGTCTAAACCTAGAGATGTTAACTTCTTTGATTGGGTGTAGACAAGTCTTTTGGCACACCCAATGCTTAGAACCATGGCTCTCTTTGTGTTCGATAAAATGCCTAAACGAGTTTTCATCCATTTCCAAACCCCGTTGTATGAGTTAAACTTGATTTTCATGGTTAAATCTTCCGAGTGGGATCAAATGACAATGACTCTCATTTGAGTTATCGAAGAGAAGCATTGAACGGCCTAAGTTATGGGTGGAATGAACCCCTAGACCTTGCCGCTTTTAATTTCTAGTCAATCTTCGTTTTCAATTACGTTAGGAGGTAGAGAGAACTCCACCACTCAAAAGTTGGCCGTCTCAACGTCCAAATCTAAAGGTTGGCGGTCCTAACGCTAAAAACCCTTCGTAAAGCAAACCTTCCGGCCTAGCTCTATTCGCTCCCTGTGGATTCAACCTCGGGCTTCCGAGTTTATTATGATATAACCGACCTAGCCCTACGCTTGGGGCGCTCTTTATTACGACGCACTTTGGTCGAGCAAGCATTTGGATACACTGCACCTGCTCTTGCTCGCATCTTCATAAAGAAGTCGAGCAACAACCACATTACGGCAGAAGAATGTACTTCAACACCAAAGGCATCGGTCTTCGATCGCTTGAGTGCTCTGAAATCAAAAAGGTCAGTCTTTGACAGATTGACTCCTCAAGAAGAAGTTGTCTCACCAACCCTCACTAGATGACCCATTCAAGACAGATTAGGGCCACAAAGCAAGAGCTCCACACATTCTGTCTCGTACAAGTCTATCCAAAGTAGATTGGGTTTACCAAATGAGATATCTTCAACAAATGCTCCACGAAAGTCTGTCCAAAGTCGATTGGGTGTTTCAAGCAGTGCCATCGAGAAGGCTTCTAAACGGAGGACTGCTCTTTTGTCAGAAGATGACAAGAAATTGAAGAGTAAAATACCCTCTCGCATGAAGCGCCAAACTACTCTCGTTGTGACAACTGATGATGCATTGCTAAGAGTAAGGCGGCAAACTGTGGTGCTGACCAGAGTACCTTCTAAGGAATTGGATCGTTGTCTTGATGAAGAGTCTGCCATTTCCTCCTTCCATATCACGGCAACTTGTAATGAAATTCAAGTAGAAGAAGATGCTAAAGATGCTCCACCAGAGTTAGAAGAAGGAGTGAGGTCCACTATCGACGATCTAAAGAATATCAATTTAGGGACTGAAGATGACCCGCGACCAACATACATCAGCGCTTTGCTCACCCTTGAAGAAAAAATTGCCTACACCAAGCTTCTACGTGAGTATAAGGACGTCTTCGCTTGAAGTTATAAGGAGATGCCTGGATTAGACCCAAGAGTCGCAGTCCATCATTTAGCGGTGAAGCCTGGCGTCCGACCTATCAAGCAATCTCAAAGACGCTTCCGACCAGATTTGGTCCCTAAAATCGAAGCAGAGATCAATAAACTCATCGAAGTTGGTTTCATTCGAGAAGTCAAATACCTTACTTGGATTTCAAGCATCGTCCCAGTGAAGAAGAAGAATGGGCAAATCCGAGTATGTGTGGACTTTCGTGATTTGAACAACGCATGTCCGAAAGATGACTTTCCACTCCCTATACGAGAGCTCATGGTTGATGCCACTACTGGACATGAGGTCTTATCATTCATGGATGGTTCATCTGGATATAATCAAATTCGCATGGCTCCGCAAGATGAAGAACTCACAACTTTTCGTACACCAAAAGACATCTACTGTTGCAAAGTTATGCCTTTTGGCTTGAAGAACGCACGTGCCACATACCAAAGGGCAATGCAAAAGATCTTCGACGATGTGCTTCACAAAAATGTGGAGTGTTACGTCGATGACTTAGTTGTGAAGACTAAGAAACGAGCCGACCATCTTCATGATCTGAGGCAAGTGTTTGAGCGGCTGCGAAGGTACCAACTTAGGATGAATCCCTTGAAGTGCGCCTTTGGGGTTACGTCTGGAAAGTTTCTTGGGTTCATTGTGCGCCACCGTGGCATAGAGATTGAACAAGCTAAAATTGATGCTATCTTGAAAATGCCTGAACCTAGAAATATTCACGAGTTGAAGAGTCTTCAAAGACGATTGGCTTACCTTCGTCGCTTCATATCAAATTTGGCTCGGCGATGTCAACCATTCAGCCGCCTCATGAAGAAAGGGACTACTTTTGATTGGGATGAAGCATGCGATAATGCCTTAAAGAGCATTAAATCATATTTGACGAGACCACCTGTTCTCACCGCTCCTAAACCTGGACGACCTTTAATCTTGTATGTTGCAGCCCAAGAGCGTTCAGTGGGGGCCTTGCTTGCTCAAGAGAACGATGAAGGGAAAGAAGGCGCCTTGTACTACTTAAGTAGAATGATGTTGCCTCATGAATTGAACTATTCTACAATTGAGAAGATGTGCTTAGCTCTAGTGTTCGCGATTGAAAAGATGCGACACTATTTTCAAACTCACACTGTGCGTCTCATCTCCAATGCTAACCCAATCAAATACGTCATGACAAAGCCGGTACTCACCGATCGATTGGCAAGACGGTCTCTTCTCTTTCAACAATACGAGATCATCTATGTACCTCAAAAGGCTGTTAAGGGGCAGGCTCTAGCTGATTTCTTGGCGGATCATCCTATACCAGCCGAGTGGGAGTTGTCCGAAGAATTGCCTGATGAAGACGTCATGGTGGTAGAAGTTCGTCCCCCATGGATAATGTACTTTGATGGCGCGTCACATCGAAGTGGCGCAGGCGCTGGCATAGTATTTGTTTCCCCAGAAGGAGATGAATTGCCTTATGCTTTCACCCTCACACAAAACTGTTCAAACAATGAAGCTGAGTACCAAGCTCCCATTCTTGGACTGGAGATGGCAGTTGAAGCAAAGCATCTGCAACTCAAGGTATATGGAGACTCAATGTTGATCATCAACCAACTCCTCGACATCTATGAAGTGAGGAAGCCTGAACTCATGCCTTTCAATAACTACGCATGTCGCTTGATTGCATGGCTTGGTGGTGTCACTCTGGAACATGTACCGCGAGGCGAAAATAGGCAGGCTGACGCACTTGCAAAGCTTGCTTCTACACTTATTTTCCCTGACCAAGAGACACACGTTCCAATATGCCGAAGCTGGGTCATACCTCCAATCTTTGACGATGAAGACAATGATGAAAAAGAAGTGAATGTTGTCTCAGTGCTTGAAGTTGAAACAGAGGATTGGCGCCAACCCCTTATCGATTATCTGCAACATGGGAAACTGCCTAATGATCCACATAGGAGAGCGGATGTGAAGCGTCGAGCCCCTCGATTCATTTACTATAAAGACACGCTTTACCACCGATCTTTTGAAGGGTTATTCCTCCGTTGCCTTGAAGAAAATGAAGCCAAAAAAGCTCTGGAAGAAGCTCATTCTGGCATATGTGGCGCTCATCAATCTGGCCCCAAACTTCATTTTCGCATCAAAAGAATGGGCTACTATTGGCTAACCATGGTCAAGGATTGCATGGAGTATGCCAAGAGATGTCATGCTTGCCAAATCCATGCCAATTTTATACATCAACCGCCAGAACTGCTCCACCCAACTGTCACTTCTTGGCCTTTTGATGCATGGGGGATGGATGTCGTAGGGCCCTTGCTGAAGTCTTCTGATGGTCACTTGTACATCTTGGCTGCAACTGACTACTTCTCCAAATGGGCGGAGGCAATCGCGCTGAAAGAGGTAAAGAAGGAAAATGTCGTCAACTTCATCCGTACTCATCTTATCTTTAGATATGGCGTACCGCGTTGCATCATCACGGACAACGAAAAGAATTTCTACAACGGTGCCATGACCAGACTTTGCCAAAAATTTGGCTTCAAGCAGCATACCTCTACTATGTACAACTCGCCTGCAAATGGTCTTGCGGAAGCATTCAATAAGACTCTTGAGAACTTATTGAAGAAGGTGGTTGCCAAAGCAAATAGGGATTGGCCTGAGAGAATGGAAGAAGCTTTTTGGGCGTATCGAACCACATATCGAACACCTACACAAGCCACTCCATATGCGCTAGTGTACGGTGTGGAAGCTGTTTTGCCGCTCGAACGTCAAATCCCATCTTTAAGGATGGCTGTTCAAGAAGGTCTCACTCATGAAGACAACGCTCGCTTGCGCCTTGAAGAACTAGAAGCACTTGATGAAAAGAGACTTGAGGCGCAACAACGTCTTGAGTGTTATCAAGCCCGCATGTCAAAATCATTCAACAAGAAGGTTCGTCTTCGTTCTTTTCAGAAAGGGGACTTGGTTCTTGCTGTAAGAAGGCCCATCAATACCACCCATAAAATCGGTGGCAAATTCATCTCCAAGTGGGATGGACCATATGTGGTGCAAGAAATTTACTCAAGTGGCGCCTACAAAGTGGTTGCTGAAGATGGCTTAAGAGTTGGCCCCATAAATGGCAAATTCTTGAAGCGCTACTACCCTTGAAGAGCAAGTATTACTACATGACGCATGAGCCTAAACTGCATGTTGCTCCTGGCCCGCATGAGCTAAAACTGTGCACGGCCCCAAAAAAAAAATTCAAAATATGAACTACGTTTTGACTTGATCCCATTTTGGGTACGTAGGTAGCTTGAATTTCGAGCTCAGTCATTCAAAAAAAAGGGATTCATCTTACCTTTTGAACTACATTTGGCTTGATCTCATTTTGGGTACGTAGGCAGCTTAGAATTTCAATTCGAAGCACAGTCATAACAAAAAAAATTGTGTTTACTTTATCCTTCAAAGGATAAGTAGACTAAATGTTGAATTTTATTTCTCAAACCAAATCAAAGAAAGCAACATGTGGTGGATCGTGTGGACAGATTGTTCATTTGACTTCTCAAAAGAACTAGTATGTCCTTAGTCTCAAAGTTCAAATCAAGACCCCATGCTCCTCAACACACCTTCTATGCGAACGTAGACCTATGGCGCTCCAAGCATTGCCACGTTAGAGTGCCCTCTTAAGCTTCATGGAGGATAACAGGAGGAAGAAATGTTCTTTGCCTCAGCTTGCTTTGACATGAACTCTCCAGCTTTGTTGGTGATGGCACAAGGTCACTCTCTTGCCTTCGTTTGCTTCTGCTAAATCCCCTTGACTCTATGGATGATGACAAAATGTAGAGTCGCTCCATTGCCTTGGTGTGCTCCTTCTGTGGTCCCTCCAACTCACAAAACATGCAGAAGGTAGAGTTGCTCCATTGCCTTGGTGTGCTCCTTTTGTGGTCCCTCTGACTCACAAAACATGCAGAAGGTAGAGTTGCTCTATTGCTTTTGCTTGCTTCTGCTACAATCTCTTCAACTTCATGGATGGCAGATGTGTTGGCTTGCTTTGCATGAATCCTCATGTTGCACAGATGATTGTGGAAGGTAGAATCGCTCCATGGGTCTGACTGGCTTTTGCACTAAGCTCTCCAACTTCACGGATGACTACAGAAGGAAGGGCAGGTGGCTTGCCTCAGCCTGCTTTTGGCATGAATCCATCAAACTCCGAGAACGATGGTAGAAAGTAGAGTCACTCCTTCTCTCTCATTCGTTTTTGCCGTGGTCTCTCCAATTTCATGGCAAAACCTTCCTAGCAAGATTGGCTTCAACTCGCCGATCAAAAGAAAAGATTGGTTTCAACATCATGGTAGGCTTCAAGAACCTCCTAGCATGGCATCAGCTGGCTTCAACATTATGGAAAGCTTCAAGAACCATCCTATCATGGCAGCATCTTTCGAGCAAAGCATTGGCTTCGACGTCGTTGCAGGCTTCAAGGACCTTCTTAGCATGGTATAGGCTAGCTTCAATACCGCGGCGACCTTTGATGAGCTCTTCCCTGGCAAAGGCACAAGGAATTTGCAAAGTAGCAAAAGCCACGGAGCTTTAGCCCAAAGAAACAGCAGCAACAGAGCCTTAAAGCTCAAAGAAACAGAAGCCACGAAGCCTTAGCTCGAAGAAATAGTAGCCACAGAGCCTAAAAGCTTGAAGAAGCTACGACACCTTAAAGCTCAAAGAAGCAGCAGCACGGAGCCTAAAAGCTCGAAGAAGTCGCAGAGCCTTAAAGCTCGAAGAGACGGCCACGGAGCCTTAAAGCTCGAAGAAACCGCGGAGCAGTGCTCGAAGATGCTGCGGAGCAGAGCTCGAAGATGCTGCGGAGCAGTGCTCGCAGAAACGGCGGAGCAGAGCTCGAAGATGCTGCGGAGCAGAGCTCGAAGAAACCGCGGAGCAGTGCTCGAAGAAACGGCGGAGCAGAGCTCGAAGATGCTACGGAGCAGAGCTTGAAGAAATAACAGCAACGGAGCCTTAAAGCTCGATGAAACGGCGGAGCAGAGCTCGAAGAAATAACAGCAGTGGAGCCTTAAAGCTCGAAGTGGCAATGGCTACGGAGCTTAAAACTCGAAGAAGCAATTGGAAAACGTCAGCCGTTAAGTCTGCAAAAGAGAATAATGACAAGGCATTAGTAAAAAAGGCCAGAGCATTGATACGTAAAGGAAAAGTCACTATTCAGAAAATTGAAACCCAAAAGTTTTCTGATCAAGCTACAAATTCATTGTATCTGCAAAAACAGAGAAAAGAAAATTCAATCAACGAGCTGTGCCAATTGAAACGGAAAGGGCATTGTTCAGATATAGACTTTGCAAGTGCGGCGTGATCACTGTAAAAGCATCAATACCCGCTGATGGCAATATGCATGAATTCAAACAATCAGAGGGGTTTTGTGAATATTAAAGACAAAGCTTTCTGCCCATAAAAAAGGGAGGAAAAAAAAGGGTGTTTTATACATATATTGTCTTGGCCCCAGGGGAAGAAAAACCTTCCGTGCAAGTGAAGACATGAAATAAAGCAAGGCTAAATGCCGAAATAGTTGCAAGCTACCTCACTGCTAATACAAAGTTATTGTCTACACAAGCTTATGTCGGTGTGTTTTTGACTTCATATGATCACAAACTCAAAGAAGAAAATTGTTGTGCTATTACATGAGCGTGGCCTCACATGAGCAATGATGCGGTTCATCCCTCAGTCCAGAAACAAAGGGAGTTTATGAGGCAGTTAAAGCAAATATACTCAAGCAAAAAGGAATTTTGGAAAAGAAGCTAGTTTGGATTGATTTCCGCAAATGTCTCTGATCGTGCCGCAAAAGAAATAAAAAATTTTAGTGGGTTTGTTTCCTTAGCTCCTATTATGTGCGGTCAAATTTTGTGTAAACAAATTAAGGGTTTACTCGGTTTCGAAAAAAAAAACTTCTGATTCTAAAAATTGCAGTTCGCATATTTTGACCCACATAGTCTGAAGTCAGGAAAACAAAATTATTTTGCATGAATATGAATTGTGTGCTACAGAAAGACGGTGTGCTACGCTGATTTGTACAAGTACAAAATAGAACAGTTTAGAGAGACAAGAAGAATTGCTTGGATGTTTAAAGCAAAATGGTCCACTTGTTCTTTAATGATAAAAGTGCGGCATGGAACATGCAAGAAAGTCAAAAAGGAGAGCCACGTTGCTTTGATAGATGGCTATACTTGGGAGTTCATGGCATGTGTGTATGGTAAAGAAAGCTTCAGCAAATATAAAAGACAAGAAGCCGAGGAAAAAAAAAACTTACAGTAGCATTCAAGGATTGCTTTTCGAGATTCAATTGTGAGGATTCGGTGGTGCTTCTCCTATCAATATATAGAGCAAGGAAACAACTTCTATGGAAAAAGAATCTGCAATATTGCTCTCCTAATTCATGAGTTTCCTTAATCTACATTAATTGTTCTCCAAACAAAAGAATTAGGGCAGCAGGCAGAAACATGAACGGGCCCTAATTAAATCCGTTATACGTTTTGCGCAATCAAGCATCTGGCATTCAGTTGCGAGACAGGTTCGGGCTTAAGTTAATCGGGCTATCAAACTTCAATTTGATAGGCTAAAATATTCCATGATGGATCAAACCTTAACTTGCACATAAGTTGGGTTTATTGCCTCTGGATATGCAAAAAAAAATTCAGTATGTGAATTGATAAATTTTAGCTCGGTCAATGAGTTGAAATTTTGAAAATCAAAACTGACACCGAATGTCAAGCAAGGAAAAAATTTATCGCCTCATATACAACTTTTCAGCATCAAATCAAATCAAGTCAACATTTCGAGACCTACTCACTTTCATACATGAGCAAGTCTCGAGGGGGCATCTGTAGGCATGTGAAATTTCTAGCCTATCACAAATCGCCACGTGTTGCTAGGGCATACAAATTGGCCAATCAAATGTCGCCAAGTGCCTATAAGTCAAAGTCAAAGTTTCATGGACGGGCCAATCAAATGTCGCCAAGTGCCTATAAGTCAAAGTCAAAGTTTCATGGACGGGCCAATCAAGTGATGTCAAGTGTCCGTGGTCAAAAGTCAGAGACATGTAAATGGACCAATCAAATGGTGCCACGTGTCAAAATGACACAGTTATTATTTTATCAAGTCCGGCCAATCAAATTAGGCTAATTGGTAAATAATAATATATCTCTTTATATATAATTACCTTTTCTAAAATAAAAAGAAAGGAAAGATAATTATCAAATTATTATTATCCCTTTTTCAATAAAGGAAATAATTAAGGAGATCAATATAGAAGGTTAGGGTTGGAGTTTCCACCCAAACCCTTATAAATAGAGGTGTTTCCTCTCATATTTTTTCCATCTGCACATTGAAGCAAAAAGCTCCAGAGCTCTGAAGATCGAAGCCTTCAAGTCCTTCAGAATTCTTCAAGTGTGCATCCAACAAGAAGGTTTTTCGAATCGAAGCCTCAAAGCCTCGAAGAACATTCAACCCAAGTTATCAACTTCTTCGCAAATCACAGAAAAGATTCCGCCGTTTGATTCAAGATTAGGCACAAAGCCCTCGTTTCAACAATCGAAAAGAAGAATTAGAAGACTTTATTTTCTTTGATTAGAAAATAGATCAGAAATTGTAAACCCTAATATCATACATCAATAAAATTGACTTTTGTTCAACATTTTTCCGTCTTTTTCGCAGACTCGAAATTTGTGTTCAACACTATGATTTGGTGCTCTGGACTACTCCGCAACCACACATTTTTGTTTGGCCTACGACTAAGTGTATGGACTCCACATATAAGTGTGGTTATAAAATTGTCCGGAAGTGCTCCCGGATTACTGAAACTACTCTCTCTCTCTCTCTCTCTCTCTCTCTCTCTCTCTCTCTCTCTCATTTTGATCATGCTTTGTTTTTGCAGTCTCGGGACTTTGTGTTGCTGTTGCACACTCTGTTGCACTTGTTACACTCAAATTTGCCGCGTATATGACTTTCTCTCCAGTTGTTGTGACTTGTTCTCTTGTTGCTGTTCCGCGGAATAAGTTGCTGTGATTCTTCCAGCGTCTGACGACAACAGATCCCTCCTCCTCCTCCTTCCTCCTCTTCTTATTATGGTGGTGGTGCCCGCGTTTCGTGGTCTTTGATTTCTACTTAATTCCATACCTTAGATATAATAAAATGTTGATTGGCAGTTCATGTCATGTGGGGGTTCTCTAAAACTGTAATGCTTGTTGATGTGTGTGGTGTGACCATTTAAATTGGGATGGAGGGAGGGAGTATATCCTTATTCCCAATGTATGTATGGGCCTATCTAAGACCCTTTTATCTCTTTACAATGTTCAAATTTATGATCTAGATTTTAATTTGCCATTCCGGACTCATTGTCTAACTTTATAATTAAGACTTCTAATTGCATGCAGGGATGGACGCAAGAATCGATTGACAAACATGGAAAAAGAATTATGACTAGGGCGATTTTAATTTTGCTCGTAGCAATTATAAGGATACTTCCAAAAATAGAACAATATATACATAGCAATTTTAATTTTTGTTTGGCGATTTTGATTTAGACAAGCAATGGTTGGACACATAATGACTCATGGGGTACTTGGCCTTGCAAGTAAGTTCAGGATCATACATGGATTTAGGAATACCTCTATTACTACAAGGAGGATTATGGCTTCTGGGAGAGTTCGGTAATATATGGCTCAGGAGCATCCTAAAGGAGCGATTAATTGGTTACGTGTGTTAGGTTGTAGCTAGAAGGGTTCAGACAGTGATTCCATTGGTTCTGTTTCAATATCACGAGAGTTTCCATCATAAACTGTATCCAAACCATTATTAGGAATGCGTGAGTATTCACTTCCACTTATATCCAAGTTGTTGACATTATGGTCCACAGGTTCAGATATTCCATTGATCATAATCATAATTCAAAACTTCACAATCGCCCAAGTTTGAACTTCGTCTTGGTGGTACTCCCCATGAAGTGCAGACTCAGAGAAAAATACATCTTATCTTCATGAAAAACAACATCTAGCGTAATATGGATGGCCTTTGTGGGAGGATGATAACATCGATAGCCTTTTTGATGTGATGCCTAACCTAAGAAAACACAACGCAATGCACTAGGATCTAATTTACTCAAGTGATGTTTATGAAGATGCACAAATGCCAAACACCCGAAAACATGAGGTTGTACACTAGGGATAGTGGGAGCATTGGGAGTATCTTGTAGAGATTGAAATGGTGTTTGAAACTTGACAGTGCTGGATGAAACATGATTAATTAGATGTGCAGCACAGGTAGAGGTGTCACCCCAATATGATATATGAGCTTCAATTTATAAAGAAGCTTGAACAACTTCCAGCTAGTGTCAATTCTTCCTTTTTGCTACCCCATTTTGCTGGGTGTAGAAGTACACGTTGTTTGATGAACAATGCCCTGTGCAGTCAAATAATGTTGAAATACGTTTAGACTTCAAATATTGTCTGTCATTATCACTACAAAGGACCTGGACCTATGTTTTGTATTGAGTCCAAATCACTGTATGAAATTTTAGAAACAATGAATTCACCTCTCCTTTGGACTTCATTAAGCATACCTAGGTCATTCTGGTACAATCGTTAGTAAATGTGACAAACCAACGTGCATATCCATTCAAGGTAGTTGTAGGGGGATGAAAACAATTGATGCTTCGGATCAACTTGGATTGCAACGGCTTATTCGTGCCTCTTCACCAGAACCCTAATTCGTCGTCGGAATCCTAATCTGCAAAATAGACAGAGGGTGAGCGCACCTTTGCCTCTCGTGGCAAAGGCCCTCCGATGCCAAAGTTAGTATCACGTACTAGCAATCAAACCCTAATTATCAGTAGGAAAACAATCAGAAAACAATGTATTGCGTACCCTTTACCTCTAGGTTTACCTCTTATTTATAGATTTTTGTATGCTTGTTGCCCAAGCATTCCTATTTCCATAGGATTCCCAACTCGTATAGGAAACCCAGTACATCAAGGATTCTTGTTTCCTTTATCAGTTTATTAGAAAAGAGTCCTTTCAGGATTCTTTTCCATTACTGACCGAACATCCCATTCTCATTGGGTATCTTTCTCAGATCCTATATTCTCGGGATCTTATTCCTTAACGGAATACCACCGTTCCTGGATTCTTCCAGAATGTTCCCTATGCTCTAATACTTGACTGAAGTTCTTTCTTTTGTTCGGCCATCTCGTTGCCGAACAGACTTCCTGGACCAAATACTTCACATGTAACTTGGTCCTAGCGTAATCAGAATGTCTCTATCTGCCGAACAGTTAGTTTACACCAGTAACTTCTCATGTCATTGGCCTTTAATTAGCCGAACAGACTGCATGGATCAATGACTTCCCATATCATTGGTCCATACCGCTGTTCACCGAACTGCCCGGCGGTAAGTCCTATCGTACTTACCACGTGGTCTCAAATATCACGTGTTCGGCAACTAAATGTATGTGCTCGGGAATACCTCCTTACAATTGCTCCCCAGCTTCATCTATTTACCTCTGTTCGGGGACAATATATGAAGCTTAGAAACAAAATTTTATTTACACCAGACTCTTCTGATCCCATGCAGTCATAATTTCAATATTTCATTGATGCCTTTTGGCGCCTCCGTCATTATACCATTTCGGGGTAATGACTCCACGTGGCACGTTTCGTATGCCTATCATTAATTTCGAACTGACGTTTTTTGAAACGGCGTCAGAACGGTCTTTGCTTTCCGTTACTTTAACCTATAACGGCGTGAGAGGAGACGTTTCGTCTCCATCTCTTGCCCTTAAACCCCTGAAAGGGCTCCTTTTGGGTTTTTACCCAAAACTTAAACTCGCTCCTTCTCTCTCTAGAAACCAGGCGAGAATATTTTGCCATCCGCCATCGCCGCCATCTGCAAATTCGATTGCATTCCAGGAAATCGTCACAGTATCTTTGTAAGATTCTCGTTCTAACTCCATTTCTTCTGTTTAGGTTTCCATCTGAGATCTCATTCTCAGATTTGTGGGTCGTTTCTAGGGTTTCAGTCGCACCCATTCCCAGTTTTACTTTCTCTTCGAATATATCCATGGCGGATGATAATGATAACCCTCCTAGACCCAGTAAATTTAGGAAACTCTGTGAAACCCCAACTGCCATGACGGCATTTAGGTCTGAGTATAGCATCCCTGATAATGTGGGGCTCGAACTCGCCCCCTTAGGAGCAGATAGGGATAATGGCTCTTGGGATAGAATGTGTATCCCAATCATGGCCATTGTCGAAGGTGGAGTCCGATTTCCCCTTCACCCATTACTCCGCCAAATCTTAAGTTGGTACCGTCTCTCCCCCATGCAAGTATCAACAACGTATTTAGGCTGATAATGGGAGTAGTTGCTCTGAATAGAATTTTGGGGACCCAGCTAGCAATTTGGGACATCCAGTGGTGGTACAGTATTGTACTAAACCCTGAATATAACACTTTTTACTTCAAAGTTAGGAAAGCAGACAAGCTTCTCGTGCTTAACTTGTCAGATTCTGCTCGGGATCATGAGATTGATTTTCTTTACGTTACTGGAGCCTTTGAGCCACTAGGAGAGGATGGTCAGGTGGTGGGCCTCCACTGCCCCCACATATGGGGATACCAACGTATGCTCCTCAATATTTTTGATCTTTGCAATATTGGTTTACTGCTTTCTCGTAGCTTTTCTTTGTGTCTAATTTTGCTATTTCAATTTCGATCTTACAGCTGAAAACGCTAACAGGCGTCCCAGACGTGTACCAAGCAACGTCCGAACAGATGACATCAATAAGATCTTAAAGTACACAGGTGAACCGGGCACCTCTACAGCTGGTCGGGGTCGTAACGCGGAAGTGCTGCTGGGGTACGACCCTTCATATAGAGGGGTTATAGACAGAAGGCTTGCTCACCCTAGCACCAGCACTGCTTCAACCTCCATTGCTCCCCAACCACGCAACTCAAGACTTCAAGCTGGTGTTACTTTTGCCGGACAGCCAGGCGAAGTTGCAATTCCTGAAGGCGTACCTCAGACACGCGTGGTGCTAAGAAGACCTGCTGGTCGAAGGCAAGTGATCCCAGAAGAACAATCCATTCCCCTCTGCAATACTAGCCAGCCATCTTCCTCCAGATACTCTCGATCGCCTCCAATCCCAGGTACGATGACGCGCCAACCCATTAACTTTAGCTCTTTACTCACTGTCTCCACACGGGGACGTGGTGCTACCAGCAGGGTAGCATCAACTGGCGCCCCGCCCCACGATCACGTCGCAATAGGGGGGATCAATAAGATCGTCATCTTTTCCTCGGGAAGAGGATGGTTCCCTTGATGCTGTTAACGCTCATCGGGACAAACGGCCTAGGTCTGAGGACCCAGCTGGTTATGTTTCACAAGCTGATACAGAAAGCCATCTCCCTGTGTCACCAACTACTCAAGTACTTCCCCAGACATGGACTCTTCCATTCACTAAGGGAGACCGTCATGTTCATGTTGGGGACAGTGCTAGTTCATCAGAAACAGCACTTGCCCTAGCCCAAGGGTTGCTGCTCCCTGTTGACATGCAGAAGGAATCTGGATCTGCACCTGACCGGCTAGTGTCCACTGGTCTCGTCAGTGGTATTAAGGTAATAACTAAAACCTTTCCTCAAATAAGTTGCAAACCTAGTATTATACTTGATTACTAACTCTCTTTGGTAACCCATAGTTTATTCAAAAGATGGTTGTACTGAGTCAAAAATATCAAGAGGTTGAACAAGAGCGCAACAGGCTGTTAAGAGATAACACAAGGCAATTTCAATCAATCACAAGGCTGGAGAGAGAGAGAGAGACAAGGCAAAGGTGGAAGCAGCAGCGACCAAGGAGAAACTCGAAACTGCCGAAGAGAGTCTTAGCCAAGCATTATCCGAAATTGATAGTTCAAAGAAGGCATCCTATGAAGATGGATACCAGAAGGGTTTTGACGCTACAACTGCCAGCTATGTTGAACAGATGCCAGCTATACAGGACCAGATCTGGATTGCCAGCTGGGAGGCTTGTTTGACCAAACTAGGGGTTGCCGAGGATTCTCCTTTTTGGGTGGACAATGATCTGCCTAGCACCCGAGCCCAGAACATTCAAGAGCCAGCAGGACATCTAGAGGAAAACATTGAACAGCAGATTGAAGAATTTGCCAATGCTGAGGAAGATACACCCACCGATGTGCACACTGCTCAATCTCCTGCTCGGGTTTCGACCCTTGAGCCCATTAACTTGGAGGAGAATGCTATTGATGGTGATACCACAGCGGAGGAACCAGATAGAGTACTTTCAGATGTCCAAAACCTGGATTAAAGTTTGGTAACTTTTGCTCAACAAATTTCCTTTAAAACAATTTAGCTGGTCCTGTGTGACCGTAAACATTAGCCCTGCGTGGCACTAGTATTTCCAATACTTTTTGTTTGATACAGGTATTCGGCCCTTCGTGGCATTTGCTCGGCTTCCCTTTTGTTGCATTTGTTCGGATGCAAATCAGTTTTAATCTACGTATTTCGTACTTTGATCATTTTAATCATATATGTTGCTTGTTTGCATAAGTATTTCGTACTTTAGCAAATCCTACAAACATGATTACTTGTACTGAATATAAGTTTCACGTAAAAATGTCTAAATTTCTCGTATTCTGCATGAACTTGTGCAATCTTCGTATTTGTACGTTCTGCAAGTGTTCAAACATGCCTTTGTATGTGATCACCTCTAAGTTTCTCGTACTTTAAATAGTTATGGCTAACATATACTCGTTATGCTTTAAGCCAAGCTAACTGTTCTATGCAAGTGTTTCATAAGTTTCTCGTACTTTAAAAATGTTCTAAGTTTCTCGTACTTAAGAACAGATATACAAATGTTTTCATACTTGTTAAGTATCATGTACTTAAGGACAAACATAATACTTCTTAAGTTTCACGTACTTAAGAACAAACATACAAGTGTTTTCATACTTGTTTAAGTGTCACGTACTTAAGAAAAAACATACAAGTGTTTTCATACTTGTTAAAACAAGCCAATTGTTTTCCAAGTGTCTCGTACTTTAAATTCCATACAAGTGTTTTCATATTTGTATTCGTTAAGTTTCACGTACTTAAACAAGGCACACAGTCATACACCCTGCTCCCCAATACGAATGAGGGAAACTAATCTCGTAGTTCGTATTTTTCAAACAAATACCAAGAACACAACAGTCATACTAAAAAATGACTTTTATTCTTTAATCTGTAGAACTCAAGAGGGCGTTATTCGTACCCTTTGCAACTAGAATAATCAAAACTAAAACAAGAGAATTATATTCGTAATTCCCACACAAGTACGTAGTGCAAATCTAAAACAGAACTTAATGCTTCTTTAAACAAAGAATTTTCGTAGATTATGGACATTCCAAGGCCTCGGAAGTGGATTACCATCCAAATCTGCCAATTTATAGGCCCCCATGCCTGCAATCTCGGTCACTCGATACGGGCCTTCCCAGTTGGCCCCCAGCTTGCCCTCGTTGGCCACCTTGGTGTTGCCGAGCACTTTTCATTGTACGAGGTCCCCAACACCAAACTCTCGTGGGTGAACGTGTTTGTTATAGCTTTTCATCAGCTATTCCTGGTAAGAAGCCAGATGCACCAGGGCCCTTTCCCTTCTTTCTTCGGCAAGATCAAGCTCAATCTCGAGGGCTCTGTCATTGCCTCCAGTTTCAACCAAAACGGTCCTGTTGGTCGGCAGACCTACTTCCAGAGGTATGACAGCCTCTGTTCCATATGCCAATGAGTAGGGGGTCTCTCCCGTAGACCTCCTAGGTGTTGTTCGGTGAGCCCATAAAACTAACGGTAACTCATCAGGCCATTTCCCCTTGGCTTTGTCCAGCCTTTTCTTGATCCCATCAAGGATAGTTTTGTTAGACGCCTTCGCTTGCCCATTACTCTGAGGGTAGGCTGGGGTGGAATAAAAATTTCGTATTCCATACTGAGCTCAAAAAGCCTTGAATTTCTTTTGAAATTGGGATCCATTGTCTGTTACCAATGAATAGGGGACCCCAAAGCGAGTGATAATATTTTTCCACACGAACCTTTCTATCATAGGTTCAGTGATTTTGGCCAGCGGTTTTGCCTCAATCCACTTAGTAAAATAGTCAGTTGCCACAAGCAGGAATTTTCGATTCCCAATTGCTTTGTGTAGTGGACCCACGATGTCCATCCCCCATTGAGCAAACGGCCAGGGACTTGTCAAAGGCACCAGATCCTCGGCGGGTGTATCTTCCTGCATGTGTGGCCACCAGTAGCCTTGGGTAATTGCTCGGTGGGCGATGGATCTGCCTCCAGCATGGCTCCCACATGTTCCCTCGTGGATTTCATGAAGAAATTTCTGCACCATCTCAGGATGCACACATAGCAAATATGGGCCTGTAAAGGATTTCCTGTATAACTTATCCTCTGGGGACAGCCAGAACCGAGCAGATTTGATTCTTATCTTGTGAGCCTCCTTTTTGTCAGAAGGGAGTATCTTGTCTCGTAAGAATTCCATGATTGGGTCCATCCAACTTGGTCCTTGGTTCACGTCCAAGACCAAGTCTACACTCCTCCCAATGTTCGGCTCATTCAGATATTCTACTGCCACCTTCCTTTTGAACTCAGTTGGTACAGCTGCAGCCAACCAAGCTAATGAATCTGCATGAGCATTCTGTCCAGAACTTATCTGTTCAATATACACCCTCTCGAAGGTATCAAGCAAGTCCTTGGCTGCCTGTGCGTAGGCCATCATTTTTTCATTTCGAGTTTCATATTCGCCGGACAGCTAGTTCACCACAAGCTGTGAATCACAATACACCCTAACCCGTTCTGCTTTTAGGGTCTTTGCACTCCTCAATCCAGCCAAGAGTACCTCATACTCAGCTACATTATTCGATGCATTGAATCCAAGCCGAACAGATAGTTCAATCAGCACTCCTTCAGGAGGAAAAAGGACAATCCCAATTCCTGCACCAGTATTACAAGCTGATCCGTCAACGAATAGCTTCCATTCCATAGGATCCTGTTCGGCTGAGGGTTGATCCTTTATGGTTGATGTCTTAGTCACCTGTTCCTTTCTCGTAGGAGGTAGGGGAGCCACCGTGAGAGAAAACTCTGCCACAAAATCAGCCAACACTTGGCCTTTGATTGCTGTGCGTGGCTGATAATCGAAATCGTACTGACTTAACTCCACAGACCACGTCGAGATCCTTCCCGAGAAGTCTGCTTTTCGTAGCAGTGATTTCAATGGAAACTCAGTGTAAACCACAACTTTATGGCTTTGGAAATAATATGGCAGTTTCCTTGTGGCTGTCCTAAGTGCCAGGACAAGCTTTTCCAACGGCAGATATCTCGTTTCTGCATCTAGCAATGTCTTGCTAACATAATAAATAGGGATTTGTTCCATCCCTAAGTCCCTCAACAGGACCGCACTTACTGCATGCTCAGAAACAGCTAAGTACAAAATTAAAGACTCATTTGGCTGTGGAGTTGACAAAAGTGGGGGTTGGGCCAGGAACCTCTTCAGGTCCTGGAAGGCTTGCTCACATTCTGCTCCCCATTCAAATCCCTCCCTCTTTTTCAATAATTGAAAAAAGGGTCTGCACTTGTCACTTGACCTGCTGATGAACCTATTAAGTGCTGCAGCCATTCCAGTCAACCTTTGGACTTTTTTAGTGGTTTTGGGACTTTGTAGCCTCTGTAGGGCAGCAATCTGATCGGGATTAGCCTCTATCCCTCTCATGGTTACCAAATGACCCAGGAACTTTCCTGAACCAACTCCAAACACACATTTCGAAGCGTTGAGTTTCAGTTTGTACTTCCTCAAGATTTCGAAAACTTCTTTCAAATCAGCTATATGCCCCCGTTTCTCTTGACTTTTTACCACCATATCATCTATGTAGACTTCCATAGTCTTTCCAAGCAGCTTTTTGAACATGATGGTTGCAAGTCTTTGGTATGTTGCCCCAGCATTCTTTAGCTCAAACGGCATAACACTATAGCAATACAACCCTCGTGGTGTGATAAACGAAGTCTTCTCTTGATCAGGCCCAAACATAGCAATTTGATGATATCCTCGATATGCATCAAGAAAACTCATTCGCTCATAACCAGCGGTTGCATCAACCAACTGGTCAATTCTTGGAAGAGGAAAACTATCCTTTGGGCACGCTTTGTTTAGGTCTGTGAAGTCTACGCAGACACGCCACTTCCCATTCTTTTTCTTCACCACAACGGTGTTGGATAACCATTCTGGGTAGTAGACCTCGCGTATCACTTTAGCCTCCAGTAAACGATCGACCTCTTCTATTACTGCATCCACATGCTGCACGGCTGCCCTCCTCTTTTTCTGAATGATCGGCTTATGTTAAGGATCAATGTTTAAATGGTGACAGATCACATCTGCATCCACTCCGGGCATCTCCTCTGGTATCCATGCAAATACATCGACATATTCCTTCAGAAATCTTGTTGATTCAGTCTTTTCCTCTGCTGGTAATGATTCCCCAATTAAAAAATATCTTTCAGGATCAGTCTCGTTGATCTGAATCTTTTCCAAACCTTCAACCACTTTTTCAGTCGGGCTTCTTCTTACATCCTTGATAGTTGGTTGATCTGGTACTTCTAACGTATGAACATGGTGGACCTTTGGGGTTATTTTAATGATGGAGATCAAACACTGTTGAGCCACTTTCTGATTGCCTCTGAGCACTTCAACCCCATTCGATCCTGGGAATTTTACCATCTGGTGATAAGTCGAGGAGACTGCCTTCATCTTGTGCAACCATGTCCTTCCTATAATTGCGTTATAAGACGAGGGAACATTGACTACTAAGAAATCTGTCCTCAATACCATTGACCCAACCCGAACAGGTAGTGTTACCTTTCCAAGGGGCCAGACTGCTCCTGCACCAAAGCCGATCAGAGGTGTTGTAGATTGCTCTAAATCTGTTTGGGCCAACCCCAGCTTCTTGAACGCATCGTAGTACAACACCTCTGTACAACTTCCTGAGTCCACAAGAATCCTCCCAATGTCATATTCCCCAACTCGTAGGGTTATGACTGCTTAGCCTCCGAACCTCGCCTTCCAATAAGGTTGAGAAAAACCCCAAGCGTAGGGCTAGGTCGTCGATAGCATAATATCCGGAAGTCTGGGATCGTACCCACAGAGAATCGAAATATAGCTAGTTTGGATTGTAGGTTTATATGGTAGAATGCGGCGTTCAAGACGGCCAACTAGGTTTTGCTTAGAAACGGTGAAAATTGCTCAGGCAAAAGACTAGGAAAAAAACTTAATTAACTTAAAAGAGGCAAGTCTAGGGATCATCCATCCCTTGACAAAGACCACTACCGGTTCTCGATTATAACTCAAGCGAGAGTCACGACCGCGTGCTCACGCTCGGAAGATTTAACTTTAATGACTACGTTTATCAAAAAATGTGATTAAACGGAACTAAACAAACCTATTTTTGCTAATGTATCTAACACGTAGGAGGCCACGAGCCCTCGGTACGTCGCTTGCCAAGACCGCTTGACTAAACTTCATACCAAGGAGTTAACACCCCTCGTTTAGACCAAAATGGCTAGGTTAACTTAATTCCGAAAATCATAATTTTAAGCCCGAATGTTTGAGAACCAAATAACAACCTAAGTCATTGGGAAAGATTAGCCCAAGACTTAACCGAAAAACTACTCACACGTAATAAAAAGACTAGAAAACATGCTTAAGAAAGGAAACATGATTAACCGATAAAAACGGAAATAAACTTGATATTAGTAAAGATCTAACAAGTAGCTACAGCATTAACAAGCGAGAAAATAGCATATGACAATTACTTACTTGAGTTCTTGAAGGAAATTACTAGAAAAGCTTGAAGAACAACAATGGAGTTCTCTAGGAAAAAAGAAAGACTTAGGCCTAAATCTAACTAAAAATGGCCATCCCTTCCACATATGGCATATAACCCTATTTATAGGGCCTTAAAGTTAAGTTACAAAGGACTAAAAAGTCCCCAAAATATGCCAAAAACATTCCATAAGTGGAAACTTTCCATAAATGGAAGGTTGAAAAAGTAGCAAAAACGTGGATATTTCTCCAGTATGAACCGGTACTGGGCAAATCCCAGTACCGGTACAAGGCCTTCAAAAAAGCTAGAAAAACTGATCTCTGGACTTCATGTACCGGTACTGGGAATTTCCCAGTACCGGTTCATACTTGACAGCTTTTTTGGGCAACTTCGCAGGCTCGCTCCGGACACTCCCGAACTCGGATTTAGGCGTTCTTTGAACCGTTGGAAAGCTCGTCGAGCCTACTTTCTAACCCAAGTGATTTGGATCAAAAGTAATTTGTACGTCAAAAGTTATGACAATTCTACCTTCAGCACGTCGGAAGATGAGTAGCTTTAGTAAAATCCTCACTTCTTCTTCAATTCCCTTGACTCTTGGGCGACCCGAGCAACCTCCAAACCATCTTTCGAGCACCACAATGGGGTGGCACATAGCCTTGAGTACTTGGTTGCACCCGGAGCATTTCTTGGCGTTCAAACGCATCTTATTTATACGAATTACCTGAAAAACACAAAAACCTACCTTACGCACAATATCACTATAAAAGCTAAATAAACGCGAGATAAAACAATGCAAAACGGGACTAGTCGCACCAAATATCTACAATATTGGGTGCTCATCAATGAAAAATGCATCGGTTTGGGGTATTTGGACCTCTCCTAGGTCGTCATCTGTGAATGATATGCTCTCCTCGCACACATCATTCTCTCGTCCTCTTTTGCTTCCCAGTCGCATCACATGCTGATCGTGCTTGACTTGCCTTTGTAACAGCCTAACCTCATTTCTCGTATAAGGTGTGGCCAACCCATGTATCATATGGATTACTCCTTTAGGGTTTTGCTCGTAACCCAGCTCCAGAGCTTTCTCTTTCTCCTTAGGATCCTCTTAGATAAATTCCTTGAGATAGCCCCGAGAGACCAAATCATCAAGGTGCCTCTTGTACATCTCACAATCCTCGGTCATGTGGCCTCAATCTTTATGGTAACTGCAGTGCTGATTCGTAGCACGTTTTGCATCCTTGTCTCCGCCTAGACTTGGTGGCCACTTAAAATATGGCTGATTCTTTATTCGATAAAGAATCCTATAAATTGGCTCCTTCCAAACCGTAGTGATAGAAAAGAAAGATTTGGGGTCAGGAGCTTGCTTATCCTTGTATGGCTCTTTCTTAGCCTGCCCATACTCCTTCCTCTCTATATAAATCTTGGGCTCTGGCTTATCCACCTTTTTGGCAGGTGCCTTCGACTGCTCGGCAATGGTCCTGCCATCCTCACGGAGTATGTCATCCTCCATTCTGGCGTGTTGCTCTATCCGCTCCATCAATTTCGCCAATGTGGCTACCGGATGTTTATTTAATGAGCGACGCAACTCTCCTCGAACAGGCAAACCAGTCTTGAAACTGGCAATTGCATACTCCTCGCTACAACTTTCAATCTCGTTGAAAGTTTCCCAGTACTTCTTTGCATAATCCATGATCTGCTCGTTCTCCTCCTGTTTCATAGTGGATAGACTCTCAAAGGTCTTTGGGGCCTTTCTGCTCGTCAGGAACCGAGCAGTGAACTCTTCAGCCAACTGCCTCCATCCTCGTATGGATCGCGGGCCTAGTTTATGAAACCAGGCTAAAGCCACTTTGCCAAGACTGGAGGGGAACATCTTGCACAAGATGGCATCATCCCCTTCATGCATGAACATAGCTTGTTCATAATGCTGTATGTGAGCCACGGGATCCGTATTTGTCTCGTAAAGTACGAATGCATCGTGCTTCACTCTGCTCGGCAACCTAGCCTCTTGAAGCCTCTTTGTAAAGGGGGAGGCTGCAATATTACTTAATGCCTTGCGTGCTGCTTCTCGTGCAGTCACTGTCCCATCCTCGAACTCCTTCGACTTGTGAGCCGTGGCTTTGGCCCAATCAGCATCAGGTCTCTCGTACCTGTCTCGATGGTGTTTCCTTGTTCCTTCCTCCTCGGGGGTGGAACTTCTGTCTCTGCTTCTCCCTTTTCGTGAAGAAGCCCTTCTCTCGGGTGTTCGGCTTTCACTTCTTTTTCCCCTTTTTCGTGGAGAATCCTCATAATGCCCTATGACAGGACTTCTGCTCCTTCTTCTTCGTGAATGGGTCTGCTTATGGACTACCATAGTCCGTCCATCCCTCTGGGAATTCCTTCAAGAAGGTCCAGAATCTTCTGGGTGATCTCGTATCCGCTGCAACTCCTGTATCTCATACTCTCGTTTCTTAATTAAACGAGCATACTCCTCGATTTCCCTCATCTTTTTATCTAGGAGATCGTTATCATCGTGTATACTTCTTGAATGGGTGACTGACTCTTCTCTTCGATGAGACCTACTCCTTCTCGTGGAGCCAGTAGCAGTTTTGTCTCCTTTTTTTTGGAGTTACCTCTGTCATGTCTACCAGTGGGCTTTCTCGGAGCGCCTGGTGGGGATTTATCTCTTCCCCCACCCAACTGGTCCTTTGGACTAAACGGAGTAACTGGATCTTCTTCCATCGTACTTATTTTTCAAAAAAGCTGGTTCGTTTCCCACAGACGGCGCCAATTGTAGGGGGATGAAAACAATTGATGCTTCGAATCAACTTGGATTGCAACGGCTTATTCGTGCCTCTTCACCAGAACCCTAATTCGTCGTCGGAACCCTAATCTGCAAAATAGACAGGGGGTGAGCGCACCTTTGCCTCTCGTGGCAAAGGCCCTCCGATGCCAAAGTTAGTATCACGTACTAGCAATCAAACCCTAATTATCAGTAGGAAAACAATCAGAAAACAATGTATTGCGTACCCTTTACCTCTAGGTTTACCTCTTATTTATAGATTTTCGTATGCTTGTTGCTCAAGCATTCCTGTTTCCATAGGATTCCCAACTCGTATAGGAAACCCAGTACATCAAGGATTCTCGTTTCCTTTATCAGTTTATTAGAAAAGAGTCCTTTTAGGATTCTTTTCCATTACTGACCGAACATCCCATTCTCATTGGGTATCTTTCTCAGACCCTATATTCTCGGGATCTTATTCCTTAACGGAATACCACCGTTCCTGGATTCTTCCAGAATGTTCCCTATGCTTCAATACTTGACTGAAGTTCTTTCTTTTGTTCGGCCATCTCGTTGCCAAACAGACTTCTTGGACCAGATACTTCACATGTAACTTGGTCCTAGCGTAATCAGAATGTCTCTATCTGCCGAACAGTTAGTTTACACCACTAACTTCTCATGTCATTGGCCTTTAATTAGCCGAACAGACTGCATGGATCAATGACTTCCCATATCATTGGTCCATATCGCTGTTCACCGAACTACCCGGCGGTAAGTCCTATCGTACTTACCACGTGCTCCCAAATATCACGTGTTCGGCAACTAAATGTATGTGCTCGGGAATACCTCCCTACAGTAGTAATTGAAGATGGACCACAAACATCAGAATGAATAAGCATAAAAAGAATTGAACTTTTATTCAAAGTTGATGGAAAAGAGACACGAAGACTTTTCGCAAGTTCACAAACCTCACAACAAAATTCAAAAATATCAACTTTTGAAAATAAATTGGGATATAACTTCTATAGATAACCAAATGAAGCATGTCCCAGACACCATTGCCATAACCAAATTGCAGATTTTTTTCTTCTCCCCCTCAGAACTATCCACTGCCAAAGCCTTACGTAACTTGTTTGAGTCCAAGTAATATAGCCTTCCTCACATAACACCACAACCAATCATTTGTCTCATTCGGATGTCCTTAAAACCACAAAAATCGGGCCAAAAAATTACAATGCAATGTAAAGGCAAGGTTATTTGAGCAACCGACAATAAATTATAATCCAAGGATGAGACAATGAATAAAGTACTCCAAGTTTAAAGCATTTGTAAGAGATACAACACCCTCTGCAATAACTAGAACTAAGGTACCATTTGCAGTGGACACATATTTTTGGGCAGATGATTTTAAGGATGGGACCTATAATCAAATGTTATATAGTATGTGACTCCTGAATCAATTATCTATGTATTATTCAAAACAGGTGCTGAAATCACTACTATAATAATCATAAAAGATGATAGTTTAAAAGTGTCATTAAATGTGAAAGATGAAAATTTTAAAATTGTCATTTATAGAGCTGTCATTAAAAGTCTGAATCTTAAAATGACGGTTTGAAACTGTCATTAATGACTATAAAGATGACGCTTTATAAACGTAATTGAAAGTAAAAGATGACGGTTGTGAAATGTCATTAAAGTACTTTAAAGCTATCATCTTTTGTAACGACCCGCTCCTACCCTGTATAATATTGTCCGATTTGAATACCAAACCCTATCAAACCTCCCAACGGTGAGGCTTGTTTGGAATATGTGTATCCTTTGTCATTCAATAGATTTCTTATATGTTGTAATGTCATTAGCATGCTCCATGACCAGGGACGGATTTAAGAATGTTGTTTAGTGGGGGCACCTTGTTAATAATAGTGGCAAAAATTTAGTTTTTAAGTTAACCACAATAAGAACGTATACAATTAAGACATGCACACATTACAAACTACCACTACTACAATAATAGATATGCGTCACGCTAAGGAGATTCACAAAGATCATGGTTTTCAGTGAAAGCGTGATAAAAAGTGGTGCTTAAATTTTTTTTTATCTCAATTTTAGTTCAAAGTTGAGATAAAAAGTGAGTTTTAGCACGAAATAAAAGACCTCGCTCTTGTGGTGAGATAAAAGAAAAACAACCTCACTCTTACAGCGTGATAAAAGATTTTAGGGCGGAAAAAAATGAGAGAAAATATCTCGCTCTTGTGGCGAGATAAAAAAGAAAAGACCTCACCCTTGTGGCGTGATAAAAAAGAGAAAAGATCTCACCCTTGTGGCGTGATAAAAGATTTTAGGATGGAAAAGAATGAGATAAAAGATCTCATTCTTGTGGCGAGATAAAAGAGAAATGACCTCACCCTTGTAGCGTGATAAAAAACTTTAGCGCGAAAAAAAGTGAGATAAATGATCTCACTCTTGCAGTGAGATAAAAAGCCTACCTATTTAGGCGCACAGTCTGAATTTTCACGTGGGCGGGCTAGTACTCATTTAGGCAGACGTTGAAAAGTTATGTGAGAAAACGATGTCATTTAAGAACTTTGAAAAGTTTTTTTTTTACAAAAGGTAATAAGATAAGCCCTAATTACACTCATCCCAAAAAATCTTTACGTTTTATCCATCTTCACGCCCAAAGAGAGATAGAGAGAGAGTGAGAGAGAAGACAAATCCCACAACTAGGTTCCACCAGTGCCTAGTTGTTTCTTCGATGATGGGCAGACTATTCTACTAGTGCCCGATTTTCACCTGGGCGAGCCGTGATCTTTATGGTTTATTGTAATAGTGAAATTTAGTTATTTTGGATGTCTTCCAAGTATACGTTTGACACATTAGGAAAACTTTTTTTTCCCCCCAAGAAAATTATTTGGTGACCAACAATTAATTTTGATTGGCAAAAGATCTGTTATCGTATTTTTAAAATTTTTTAAACAATGTTTGTGTATGTATTTTTATATATTTTAATATCATGTTAATTGCATTTCAAAAAATTCAGCAAATTTTAAGGGGGAAAAAAAAGTTTTCACACTTTAGGAAGTAAGTATAAATATTTTTGTTTTCCTAATGTAACAGAAGTTCTTGGCTAGCTTAGTTGTAAGGGCTTGAGAAATCAACTAAGGGTGCGTGGGTTCGAAACTTGGTAATGACAAGAAAAGATGGTTTAGTAGATACAAAGAAAAGATCACGCGCAATAGTTTTTCATCTCAGTTTATGGTGGTGTGATCATTTTGAACTTTCAATCACGGTTATAAACCGTGATCTAAAGTGACATATAAATCACACCCAGAAAAGAGAAATGATCACGTCCAAGAAAAACAATCACGGTTTATAACCGTGATAAAAGAGAAACGATCACGCCTTTTGGCCGTGATTGTTAAAGAGAAAGAAACGATCACGCCTTTTGGCCGTGATTGTTTCTCTCTTTCAATCACGGTTTATAACCGTGATAAAAGAAAGTGACTTACAATCACACTTAGATCCATCACGGTAGCAGGAGTGTGATGAAAAACTTACAATCACGGCCAATTGCTGTGATCTTTATGGTTTATTGTAGTAGTGTACAAAAATATATAACACATACTTTCGCTTAAATTATATAAAAATGAATACAAAACCTCAGACAAAATTTGAGAGTATGTTTTACATGAACATTGACAAATTTTAGAATGATCGATATAGTGTTATTAATAATATTATTTTAAAATATTGCTCTTAGACGGTTAAAAATACGTATAATTAAGAAAGAATCGATCTAAATAGACAAATAATTCGGAAATCAACAAGTATAAATGCCTCATATGACGAAATTGAAATATAAAATTAATTATATATGTATATTTTTGAGATATATGCAAGTGTATATGTGTAGTAGCACACTTAATTTCATAATTATGATAAATATACGAAAATATAACAAAATTATTTTAGTTTCGAGTGGGGGCACGTGCCCCCCTTTCCCTCCGTCCCTGTCCATGACCACTTTATCACGATGGTGCAATTCACATTAAATTTCGCACAACTCTATAAAATACAGAGTGGGATTTTTCACCTTGTTTGGCCGTAAAGGCCTTTTAATTCATGGAAAATACCTGCAATTCATCGCTTCCATCATAGAAGGCCTTTGACAGGGTGCTCCAAATTTCATGGGCAGTTGGAAAGGCGTAAATAACGCTTCATGATTTCTGGGGCCATGGATATTATTAACAACCATCTCTTTACTTTGTGATTTTCAGCGTACCATGCACTTTTCATACCCAACTTCAGATTTTGTCAGTGGCTTGGTTTTCCCATGAATATAAGAGAGTTTCTCATTCTCAGCAATATGCATCTCCATCAGTTGGGACCAAATATTATAGTTCAATTCGGTAAGAATGATTCCAGCGTTCAACGCCCCTTCAGATTGAAAAAAACAAGGACTGTTTTTTATCCAAATGATTCAACACCGTTTTCGCTTATGATGAAGGGAGAGAATATTAAGAACAGCAATTATTGTGGAAAAATTTCTTCGGCTAATGAATACCATGAAATAAAGAAAAGATCGTTTAATGTACAAAAAAAAAAAGAGAGAAGAAAAGATCGTTTCTTTATTCCATTCATCAACAAGGTATATATACAATCCTAATAGCCTACTTATGAAAAACCTAATTACAACTTACATGAAGCTAAATAAGGTAAGCAGGATTAGGTCCTAATTACATAATTATCGCAACAATTAATTATTACAATCTGATTCAAGATTGTTGACAAACAAAGTTGTTTTTTGGAAAAAATGACCATGTGTCGCTTGTTCTATCCACATAATTTGTGTGGAGATCATATCTCATGACCCAATCAATGGATGCCTTCAAAAATTTCGGCAACAATGTTAGCCACTAAAACAGCTAAGGGTATCTCCAATGGCATAAGCGAATTTGGATAATCAAAACATGTTACCTCATCTTTTAGTTAATTATCTATTTAAGGAGTTGTTAAGCTTAACAATATGAATTTTTGTGGGGTGACACAAATGAGAAAAGGAAACTACGGCTGCGTTCTTATGAACTTAACTTAAATCTGAAAATTGTCCTTATTGGAATTTTTTTCGCATTTGTTAGTTTTGTGCCAAATTTTTGTGGGTTATTAATTCCTCTCGACGAGAGGAATCGAAAAAGTAAATTATTTTTACTTTTACCCAAGTATTTTGCTGGAAAATGGTTTTTTAGAAGTAAAAAAAGTTTACTTTTCCGATTTCTCTTGTCGAGACGAATCAATAACCCACAAAAGTTTGGCGCAAAACTAATAAATGCAAAAAAAAAAAATTCAAATGAGGATAAAATTTTCATATTTAAATTAAGTTCATAAGAACACAGCCTACATTGGGTAAGTGGGAGAAGCTGACAAACCAAAAAGAAAATGGTGGACTGGGCATCAAAAGAGTGTTGGATCATAACATTGCTCTCCTTGCAAAATGGTGGTGGAGGTTCAGTCAAGAGAAGGATGCATTATGGGTAAAGGTAAAGGTAATTACCAAAAAGTATGGAATCTATCCAAACAGCTGGCTTCCTCAAAGACCATTTAATGACACAATTAGGTATCCAAGGTATGGAAAGGAATATATTCAGGGTAAATGATATTAATATTCCAAAAATTGATACAGACACTTCAAAATCAGTGTAATATAGTTTTAGATCACATTTATTTTCATGCTTTTGCTTGTTTGGTTGGTATCTCACCAACTTTTGGGTCCGTAGTGGCAAATGAATGTCGAGGGCTAAGGTGTCAACCTTGTTGGAATGTCAGTTTCACCTCGTAGGGATGCCGAATACTTTGGATCCTTTAATCGTTGTAACTTATTTCAGTAATTAATAAATTTCTTTTGCCAATAAAAAAGACAATATGAAGTCCCAAAATGGTTCATAATCAAAACACATTTTTAGTAGAGAGAGACAGAGAGAGTTGAAAATAAATATAAGTTGGTGGATCCATTGATGATAGTGATAAGAGGAGAGAAAAAAAAAAAAAAAAAGAAGAGTGCGTGGTCTCTATGAAATTTGGTTATCCAAAAAGAAAAGGTTTTCTAATTTTGATTATCCAAAATTCATATTTTATATAAAAAATATTATAAATTACAAAAGATAGCCAATTTTTTTAGAGGTCTCAAATAGTAAACAAGATCAAGAATATAAGACATAGGGAGTATATAACAAAATAATAACTGACGCTTTGCAAAGATTACAAGTATTTTCTAGAGTAATTGGGGTATGAATAATGAATTTAAGCTATGACTATGTTACATTCTAACGCGCCTTTAGGCACTTGGGTACAGTAGGCATTCGCTAGTAATGTACATGTACAGTATACTGTATACGTATTGTTCGGGTCCCAAATACGTTCCTTCCTCAACATTAACATACCATTGTCTCCTCCAAAGCTCTCTCTCTCTCTCTCTCTCTCTCTCTCCCCCCGTGACCAATGGATTCGGAGATTTCTCTTTCTCATCGATTCTCTTCAAAGTGATCGATCAAATTTGCTCTTCAAAGTGGAAAGCAGAAAAATTCTGCAAGAGTTCTCTTGACTTTACGATCTCTCTGTCATTTCTCAAATCACGTGAAATTGTTCCCTCCCTCGATCTGTGTGAATGGATTTGGTTCTCTTTTATCATGTAAAATAATTATTGTTCCTTGTGTTTGTACTCCATTAAAAATCCTTATTAGACATCAAGCCATAGATAGCTGTTTTTTGGGAAACTAAATAGAGTAACAAATTTTGGTCAACTTGTGCTTATCCAAAATTTTTTTTGGTCTACTAATGCAAACCATACGTCATCTACATGCATCATCTTCACTACGTCCAACGTCTTACACTCTTACGTAGATTCAAAGGAGGATAAATTAACATTAACATGATCACTATATTAATATGCAGATAAAATACATGGTTCGAAAATTAGTACTCGTAAAATTTTAAAACTGTTAATTACTCGAATTGTTTTTTTTTTTTCAAAAAACAATTGATGGTTTCTAAAGATTGGTGCCTTTGATCGAAAAATGATTTGGTGGCCTTGGAGCAGTACCACCGCATGATGTCTTAACACACTTTTTTTTTTCCCAGGTCGTTTGAGATGCAAGGTTTATGTTTTTGTTCTTCAAACGTTAACTGAATCTCATTTTTTATAGGCGAATTTGGATCTCCATAATCCTATTAGCATGTCCCAAGATCCTAATTAGTGTTCTTTATTCATGTTACTAAATACTACTAATTTAACTACCTATGCAAAAATCAAAATGACAACATTTCTTTTTTAAAATTTTGCCACCTTCGATCTCACTTTATTTTCATTCTATTGCTCGTTCAGGATCTAATAATGGAGGCCACATACACATTCTTATTTTGATGTCTTCTTGATGAAATTTGTAAATGATAAAAAAGCTTGTTTCTGAGAGAGGAACCATGTATGAGATCTAATGTTGTACAGTACTTCTGTTATGTATGAGAGAGGAACCATGTTTAGTTAGTACTCTCTTCCTATTAATTGGTATTTTGCTTAGGGATAAGGCTGTAAATTTTTGTTATGTGTGGGAGGGGAATCGCTGATGGGTTTGGGAGGCGAGGTCGGCGTTGCTCCCGCCGTGGTTCATGATTGGGTGGCGAGACATTTGCCTAACAACAGGGTTGAGCTTTCGCGGCAAGTCAATTTGTTTACAAAATATAAGGTTATGTACAGTTGAACTCTAAAAAAATAGACTGTCCATCTTACAAACCAAAATTTAGTTTTTGATATATCTACCGATATCTGCTCAAGCTGATTTTTTGGTTGAATATAATACTCTGTCTGTCTTACAAGATACATGGTTTAGATTACCACATTACTTGCATGGTGGGATCTACAAATGGAGGTGGTGGAAACTTGGGGTTTTCCACCTATGGTGGAGGGAATTTAATCTCGTTTTTTTTTTGGTAATTAAAATTTTAACCAAGGCAAACAACACAGGCACACATAAAAAAAAACAACCAGCTATACAAAATATATATTTGATCCAGCTAAGAAAAAAAAGAAGAAGAAGGCGTGCATGATCCATTTGTACATGTACAGCATGACATTTGCAGAATTATATATTCTTCACTCTCTGCCTCTTCTTCTTAACAAATCTCTCTCTCTCTCTCTCTCTCTCTCTCTCTCTCTCTCTCTCTCTCTCTCTCCCTCCCTCCTTATTCTAGCTTTGTTAGCAGAGATGGCTCAAACGTGTCCCAACCCTGCTCAAGAATGTTTCCAAAACCCTACTCAAGGAGGTACACTCCCCAGCCTCCTTTTTTGTTATCAATTTTTATCAAACAGTAACGTGAGTCCCAGTTTTTGGATTTTTACTCTTATAGTCTTGTGCAATTATTCAAGGTTCCAATTTAGTCCCAATTTAACCCCCTAGGAATGAATGATTTATTATTACTGCCTTTTTATTGGCCATTCTCTTTAGAGAAATGATAATTCCAAAGCTTCTTTTTTTTTTTTTTGGGCCAAAATTGGAGTGCAGAAAAGCCTTATACCTTGTGAAACGTACAATGATTTTATGCACTACAAATTTGGCACCAATAAAAACAGTTTTAGCAATAGCAACACCCTTCTCCTTTTTGGGTGCATTTTTTTCCAATTGGGCTATTGAAACTTAATAAATCAAGATTCAACAATTTGATATATATTAATTAATTATTACCATTTATTTCTAATAGAGAATCCTCTTTTGTTTGTTCAGTATATTTTTTAGGGAATTGATTTTGGCGCTCCAGTTTTAGCCACTGACACTTCACTTTGTGTTTTGATCATATAAGAAAACAAAACTAAAAATGAAGTCTCATTGGTTAAAAATGGAGTGCCAAAATCACATCATTTTTTTATCGGCATTTGTTCAGTAATTGTTGCTTACGGGTCTGTGTAATAGACTGAAGTACGCCAGTCTAGGACTCTAGGTATCTTTATATTTTAGCTTTGGTAGATGAGAAAATCTTCTTTACAGAGGTGCAGTATACAAGTGTTTACAGCACTCAATCATGACCGTTTAAAAGTGGTTCAGATGGTTCAAATATTAATGAAACTTTTTTGGGGAAGAATTAATTGTGACCGATCATAATTGAAAAATGAATCTCAGCCATTGATTGAGCGAATAGACGGCTAATATTGCACCACTCCATGAACAATTTTGTTTACGGAGCCTCCTTGAAAAAGACTCTCTTAGTAGATAGCCCAAACAGAAAAATCATTCTCCAGCAGTCTTGGTATACGTCTCTCTATTAGTAGAGTGCCTCAACATTAATTTGTAGTGATCCATGCACTGTGCAAAAGGCATAGAGGAGAAATTACTATTTATTCTCCTCTCTCTCTCTCTCTCTCTCTCTCTCTCTCTCTCTCTCTCTCTATATATATATATATATATATATATATATATATATATATATATATATACATATATTTATTTATTTATTCTTTCTGTTCTTCTCCCCTTCTATTTACTACTACCCCTGTTCTTCTCCCCTTCTATTTACTACTACCACTTTATTCGGCTTTTGATACTCTCTCTGATCAGAATCATGTGACAACCAAGTCCATCACGGAGCAAGGGAGGCTCGCAAAGGTCCCCTTACGGCATGGTAACTTCTCCAACCGATTAAGCTCTTGTCTAGTTGTTTTTGTTGTTGTCATCGTCTTCATAGCTTTTATCTAATCAATCCTTCAGTTTGATCCATGCACTTCTGGGCAGTTTTGGTCCTGTGGAATGTGGATCCATTCCGGACACCCAATATACTGTGATTGAAAGCAATCGCATCTTAAGCTTCGTAGAGAATTATGTCCCCGCAGGCAGGGATGGACCCAAAAAGGGTCACGCGGGGCACGTGCCTCCACTCGAACGCATGCTTCATTCAAAATTAAAATATTTTTTAAATATTTTTGTATAAATTAGCATAATTATAAAAGTGTGCTAATATATAATAGGGCTGTTCCGGCGACACCTAAAATAACACTCCAAAGTTTTTGATCAAATTTTAATGATCTGAACCGTTCAATTTGTTTAAAACGTGTTTTTAAGGGTACTTGAGAGAAATCAGGTAATAGTATGACCGAGAAGTGCTCGATCCAAACAGTTTTCATAAAATAATATATAGACATTTACGAAAAATTGTTTGGATCAAGCACTTTTCGATCATATTTTGAGCTGATTTTTTGTGGGTACCCTTAAAAACATGTTTTAAACACATTGAACGGTTCAGATCATAAAAATTTGATCGGAAACTATGAAATTGAGATTTGTGCCTTTTTTTAGATACTCCCTCCGTCACAATTTACTTGTCTCAGTTCTATTCTAACTGGATAAAAAAACTAGTTATATCTTTAAATTGGTAATGAATTTTACATCCAATATTGATCTTGTTTGATAGATCTCGATTTGTTTTATAATACAATATTTTCAAAATCACATAAAACATTATAAATTATAATATATAATCAATTGAAAAGTACATGGCATGAACTCTCAAAAGTGACAATTAAATTGGTACGGATGTAGTATTTTTTTAGGTGTCCCCGAAATCGCCCCAAATATATAAACATACACACTTTGCATATATCTTGAAAATACACATATAGAATTAGTTTTATACCTGAATTTCATCATATGATACATTTATGCTTGTTGCTTTTCGAGCTGTTTGTCTATTTGGACCTATTTTTTATTGATTCTCTTTATTTGTAACAGTTTGGGAGAAATATTTTAAAATAAAGTCATTAACAAAACTAGCAAAATTTGTCGATGATCATTTAAAACATACTTTAAAATTTTGTGCTCAGTTTTATCTAATTTAACTTAAAGTATGCATTATAAATTTTTGTAGTTAGTAATGTATGTTTTAATTTTTTACGATTTTATTGGTTGACTAAAAAAAATGAACTTTCGCTATTATGATTAATAGGTGCCCCCACTAAGCTATATACATGAATCCGTCCCTGCCCGCAAAATTACCAAAAAAATAAACTATTTGGATGTCAATAGATATACTAATATTTCACGTTTGTGAAAGACAAAAAATGGACCGTAAAGGTTTGAAAATCACATTTGTGTCTTTTTGTTGTCTTCAAATAGTGAATTGTTGATAAAGCTATCATAGCTATAGGAATATGAATAGTTTGCCCACCATGGACTAATAACTGCCCAGAACAAGACATGAAATTATTCAGTAATCCGGGAGCACTACGACTTGGTGGTCCGGATTATTTCACGACCACACATTCTTGTTTGGTCTATGACCAAGTATATGGACCCCACATAAATGAGTGTAGTAATAAAGTGGTCCGGAAGTGCTCCCGGCCAGATTTATGAAACTACTCTCTCTCTCTCTCATTTGGTTGGATTTGATCATGTTTTGTTTTGCAGTTTCGGGACATTGTGTTGCTGTTGCACTTGTTGCACTAAAACTTGCCGCGTACTTAAGTTTTTCTCTTGTATTTGTGGCTTTCCTACTTGTTGCATCTGACGGCAACAGATCCCTTCTTGTTATGGTGGTGCCCCCGTTGCGTGGTCTTTGATTTCTACTTAATTCCATACCTTATTACTCCGTCCGTCACAATTTAAATGTCTCTACAGGAGATCGTATAATTTTGTACCTAAAAAATAAAGTCCTTGCGGAATTAATTTTTAATTTTTTTTCGCACCGTTCAAAGGCTTTCAGTGAGTACTTCCTAATAGTGCAAAAATTTTGGAAAAATATTACCAAAAGTACGATTTTTATGAGGTCAAAGTTACACGATCTTCCATAGTAAACATTTAAATTGGAAGAAATGGAGTATATCCTTATTATATAGACATAATAAAATGTTGATTAGCCGTTCATGTCATGTGGGGGTGCGCTAAAACTGTAATGCTTATTCATGTGTGAGTGTGACCATTTGAATTGGAACAGAGGGAGTATATCCTTTTTCTCCATGTATATGTATGGGCCTATCCAAGACTACACCCATATGTCTCTTTATGATGTTCAAATTTAAGTGATCGAGATGTTTGTGTTTTAAATGACTTCCTATCGTGTGTGTTGGAATCAGAATTTATGATCTGGATTTTCATTTGCCATTCCGGACTCACTGTCTAACTTTATAATTAAGACTTCTAATTACATGCACGACATATGGACGCAAGAATTGAAAGTTAGATTGACAAACATTAAAAAAGAATTTTAACATATGGCGATTTTAATTTTGGTCCTAGCAATTATAAGAATACTTGTAAAAAGAGAACAATATTACATACATACATATACATATCTATAATATTCGGTCATTTTAAGGACCTCCCCATTTCTCTCATTTCCCGTTTGAATTTCGATGATTCGAACCACTCAATGTGTTCGGAACGTGATTTTAAGAGTATCCGCAAGAAATTGGCAAAACAAATGACTGGGAAGGGCTTCATCCGAGCAGTTTTTGTTTGAACCGTTCGATAAAAAACAAACAAAAACTGCTCGGATGAAGCCCTTTCCGATCATTTTTTTGTTGATTTTTTGCGGGTATCCTTAAAATCACTCTCTAAACACATTGAGCTACTTGGATCATCGAAATTACATAAGAAAAGGAAGGTCCGCATTTTATTAAGTTAAGATGGTCTTTAGGAGAAGGGAACTGATATAATATTATATGTATGTGTATAGAGCGTTTTCATATGAGGACCACCAAAATGCGAACTACTTAGCTGCCGTTGGATTGTGTTTTGAATGGTCAAAATTCACGGACAATTTATTTATGCGAATAGATTGTCCACGAATATTAACTATTCAAAACACAATCCAATGGCCAGAACGGTAGTCCTAATTTTAAGCTAAAATGCGGCGGTTCTCATGTGAAACGCTCCGTTTATGTATATATATATATTATATGTATGTATGTATTTTGTTTTTCCAATCAATCTATTGAGTTACTAGGATATCTTAATCGATAATCATAATTATATTCTTATTCTGCATCCTTATGACATGATCTATTTATTGCTACACTAACGTTAGATTCTCAAAAGTTTGGGTTGCGCGGGCAGGTATTCGATTATTCAAAATTATGTTAGGCAGACGATTTTATATGATTTCAAAAATTTTGAAAAAATTTACTAGAACATTAATTCGCCCATTGTTTCGTCCTCAATCACACGTGACATTTGCATGTCCTTCATAATTAAGACTTCTAAGTACGTGACATCTGTTAGGGCATTCGCATTTGAAATCTCTAATAATGTTAAATATATGACAAAAAGTGTGAAAAGTGAAACCGTAAAAACGATTCTGATGTAAACAGAACACCAAAAAAGTTTAAGCAAAATTAACGACAACATTAACGACAACGTCGATTAATTTTTAGTGTCTAAACTGAACAAAAAAGAGATGTACCAAAAATTGATGGTATACCCCGTAGAAGCGTTGAACGAACTCTTGCAAAGTATAAAATGTCGCTTTGAATCCCATCCTGTTGCTCCACCAGCAAATCGTCTCTCTGTCTCGCCTGATTCGTCATCGACCCAGAAAACTCAAATTTCTTTCCGTACCGTTTCGAGACCCGAATAAACAATGGCATCACCATCTTCAAGTCTTTATGAACCCCATCTTCGGAAAATCTCTTCTTGCAGATTCTTTTGCAGGATTCTTCAAGCCAAGGATAGTAAACTGTGGTGGAGAGAGAGAGAGAGAGAGAGAGAGAGAGAGAGGTGTATAGTTTGAATTTTTAATCAGCGGCCGGAGAGGTTTTGGAAAACAAAGCCCTCCATTTACAAAATTCCCAGGGAAGACAATCAGACTACTTAGTATGGCGGCATTTGTGTAATACGGAGTATAAGGGAAAGTTGGGGCACATTATTGAAAGAAGACGAATGAGTCTCAACTCTTAGATCAAAGTAATGTCAACCATCGCAATAACTTACGTGGACCCTGCACTCTTGTATTATTTAGAATTTACAGATTTTTTGAGTCTGACAAAAAGAAAGAAAAAATTGTCAGATTTCTACAAAAATCATATTTTGAATCTTCAGAGTTTTTAGAGTTTGAAAAAAGAAAAAAAAATTAAAAATTCTAAAGTTGGGTTTGGGAAACTTTTGAATTCGATCTTCGATACAAATTCTTAAAGAAAGGAATGAATTTTATTATTACTATTTTTTGGTAATGCAGGGTGCCCTGAGCCAGCTTTCGCACACCTCGGACTAATCCTTACAGTCCCTCTCATAGCTGTTTCATATGCTTAAGCGTAGGGGTGAGGTGGCCCTAAAAGTTGTTAGCAAGGAGAATCGAACTTGATACCTCAGGATGGAGCAAATACCTAAGTCTCAAACCAACGTACACCACTTGGCCAATCCCTTCGGGTTAAAAAATGTTTTCCAACTCCTACTTAGAATTCAGAATTTAAAGTTTGTAGCAGAATGTGAAGGTAAAATTTAAAATCTGTATTCATAGCTGTCAAAAAAAATATCAGCCACCAGGTTTCAAACTTTGGTGCTATAGTAAATGTCCGCATTAGATGTCCCCTGCAAATTCCAATAGAATACCAGTAGAAGTATTCTTCCGTCATTTTGTTAGGAGTGTGTGTGTATATATATATATACTAGTACTAGTGTAATGCCCGTGCTTCGCACGTTTCCGCGTGCTCATTGAATGAACTGGTATCAAAAAGTGTTTTCGGTTTTCGTAATGATGATAGTAGAGAAATAGCAAGAGGTTATTGAAGCATAAATGTGTGAGTTCTTGAAATACAAGGCATTCATTTTTTTGGCACACAAGATCTTCAGATGTTCCAATCCAAGGGATTCATTATTTTAGCACACCTTGTTTTACAACTCGGGTATTCTTATGTAGCTGCATTGAATGTTAAGAGAAATAGCAAGATGTTATTGAAACAGAAAATCAATTATAGATCTTGAAATACAAGAGATTCATTGTTTTGGCACACCTTGTGTAAGATTATATACAAAACTTTTAGATGTTCCAATTCAAGGGATTCATTGTTTTTGTATACCCTATGTGTTTTACAACTCTGCACTAAATGTTAAGAGAAATAGCAATTATTGAAGCAGAAAATCAGTCAAAGATATTGAAATACAAGGGATTCATTGTTTTGGCACATCTTATGTTAAGATTGATGCTCTTATACTACTAAACCCTGTCTGCTCTATCTCCATTTGCACACCATGGTGTTCGGTGTCAACGATTGTGAGCATCGGTGGTACTGATGGCAGAGTCCACCTGTTTTGGACTGGTTTTTGCCTTTACTTTTTGGACAGGCAACTTGAGTGAAATTAGAACTAACTTTAAATGTATGAAAAGCTGGAAGGTCATTAGACATTCAGGTTAAGGCGTACAAGAGTATTATTTTATCCCAAAAAAAAGGCTTCCAACAATTAGGGATATTCCACAAACTGCAAGTAGCCATTTAATTAAGCACAAAAAAAGACACCGAAACAATGAACTGAAGCGCCATGACATCGGTAACCATAATACTGGAAGTTTAGATTAGATAGGTATTACTTCATTGATGATGTAAGGCTGGCAACATAACAAAAGATAGTATGTATGTATCTGCAACATAACAAAAGATAGTATGTATGTATCTGCAACATCCAAGTTGAAATACATCTAGATAATAGATACCAAAAGCCATTGAAGGGATGGAAGAAGTTTAACTGATATTGGGTAATCCTAAAAAAGTAGCACGACAAAAGCGTGAACATATTTCAGTTAACTTTTCAAAAAGGCATGAGAAAGGCCAATATGTAGTGCAGCTAAAAGAGACCTGCAGTCTTTAGTACCAATTATATGTGCTGATGTGCATTCACGTCCAGCTTCATTAAAGATGAAGACACACAATGCAACTCTTCCAACTTCGAGTTCAAGCTCTCCATATCCAACCTATTAGTTACTACCGTAGCTTCCAAATGCTTGATAGTAGTATCTGAGTTCAAGGCAAGGCTGACTTTTATCAATCAAACAAAGATCAGAAGCAGTTTCCTACTATATAAGTGAAAGACTTATTAACTCCTGGACACTAATTCAAACGAAACACGTCTGCAAGCATATAAGTGTTGATTACTTCTGTCTGTGTATCTCTTCCAAATCGGAACGGCACATCATCAGCTTTAAAAAAAAAAAAAAACTCCATGGAAACAGCCAGACCTAGTCTTGAGAAAAAACCATAGTCTGGTGTTCGATCCAAGCCGTAAAAAACCGCCACACTAAGAGGTAAGACATTTCTACTTGTATCTCAAGATTTGGAATGCCATAATATCCTTGTATGTGATGCACCTCCCAAGGAGGGTAACAACATGAGAGTCCAAATATTGTATCAAGTGTAAGCAAAACCATAACCGCAATTAAATTAAAAACTATTCCTACTTAGACACTTTCACTCTTGTTCCCTTTGTAGGACTCATGAGATAAATTTGGCTAGTGATAATTGATTTAATATTATATGACCCCTTAGCAGGACTTGAACTAATAGAGGTGTTCGGAGAATTGCCATGTTTTGACAGGGAATTGATGAGAGATATATTATTCTAATTGTCAGGTCATGACTTATGGGGTGGCCAAAAGTGGAAGAGGAAAGGATTGCCAAACCAAGTCCAAAGTATTTAGAGAAGTAATATATCTGCATGCAATCACCATTGAGAGACAAACTCAAAAAAGAAAATAGAATTGCCAACTGCTCGTCCAAAAGTGAGAGAAAACTGTGCACCCGAATTATATTAATGCCTACTCTTGGGGGAAAAAAAAATCTAGTTTTGCAGTAACAAATCAGTGACAGAGAATATACAAATGCAATGAAATACATCATAACATACTCCTATCCTTCAACACCAAACGAAGAAATCTTTGACGAGCATTAAAGACTCAAAAGGAGCAGCATAAGTATTAAATGCTTTGAAATCCGTCAAATAAGTCATTATGTTAAATGCGTAAAGGGCTCGTATCATTATCTGAGAAAGGTGGCAGCAGCAGGAAACTGATCATACAAACCAACTCAATTCAACTCGGCAGGAAAACAACAGTGCAGTTAGTCTCAAAATTATATTTTGGTCTAATCTCAAGAAATTTCTCAAAAAAGAAAAAGAGGTCACTTGAGGCATGATACAAACCTATAGGTATTTTAACAGGTTTACTTCCTTTTGGACCTTCTGAATGTAATCTGGCAATGGTCTCCTCTTCTTCCTTTATTTTTTTTTTTTTTATCTAAATAAACCTGCTGTAAAGATGGACAAATACCAGTAATAAGTCGATTCGGGCTCCATTGTGAGCTCAACAAGGAATATGTTGTGACCAAATACATAAGAAAGTAACAGCACTACCAGCAAAATTCAATTTTAAACAGGGAAATACCTGAACTGCTAGAGCAAATCAGAATTGCACCAAGTCACCCACTGTCAACCCGTTAAAGGAACCAAGAGCATAAAGCAGCAATGCCAGATTGCAACGTTAGATAAAATATGTGTTGAAGCCCCTTCATCAACAAATGGCAGCAGATTGCAAGAGTTAACCAAGTTTAGAAGAGGCAAAAGGCACATTAGTTATCAAGGTCATCATCGGACGATGTATAGAATTATATCATAGTTAGGTGAAAAGAATAACTAAATAGATTGAATGGCTATTACATATGCTACTGTGTGATACTGATCATTAGCTTTTGCTACTACACTTTAAGACGATAAAATCAAGAAATCCTCACTCTGATATAATAAAACACAAGTGTTAGAGGAACTCTGCTGTACCATAAGATAATTGCAGTCATTCATTACAATAAGCCAGGTCTAAAGGTGTCAGAGAACGCAAAGGATATATAACAGGTAAGATTTTTGCACCCCTTCACTTAGATTAAGGAATAATGGCCCTCCAAAAAGCATAGAAACTATATTGCACATGATCTATTTCATTCAATAAATTTAGAGCTGAGTTTCAAACTGTTACAGATCTTGTGGCTAAACCAGGATTGGTCAATGCTAATCAAGTTTCCAAAAAGTATCCAAGTTGAACTACATCATCTACATATACGTACAAAAGCCAAGTATTGTAAGAAGTTAAACTTGTATTGGCTAATCCTAACCATACACTCAAAAGAAGACGTGTTATCCTTAGTAGTCTTAGCTCCCAATCAAGACTGAAGATCATAGTATCATGGCATGTCAGATCATGTGCATTAACCTAAGAATTCCAACCCTGCCGAACAACAAATCCATTAATGTACTGTATTTCCCAAATCCTCATTGTTCTTATCCAGAAACGGTCAAGGTCAACTTCATTCGAAATTTTTTGAAGTACGCTAGGATTAAATGTATTTATCAAGGGGCAGCTTATAGAAGATGCAAAGTAAATGATTGACAAAATTAGTAACAACGTAAAGATGGAGCTCCAGTTTCAGTTCCATCTTAGAACGGCGCACACAAACAGCTTCTACAAAGTATTGGCAAGTAGATGCCAAACGATCTTGCAAGCTCACAGCCATGTCAAATTAAAGAGACCTTTAGGTACAAATAAAAAATCCCTTAGATAACCAAAATAGGACAAATATGAAGCAACTATCAAGAAATAAGAAAACATCCAATCAACATATTATCCACTCGAGCAAGGTTCTGAATACCGTACCGGCTTAGATACCAGTTTTCCTAGTGTACATTATGGAATAAATTTTGACTTTCTGTTGCTAACATTGAAAATTGAATCATCACATCTGGTCAATTGCAGCCATCTAATGGAACAGAAATAAAGAGAAATATGCAACATGTATAATGGAGGTAGGATTCTTGGGCGAATGGAGCACACATACACGATTGCACCTAAATTCTAACCGCTTCAAATCTGTGGTACCTACATCATGGAATTGGAATTTGAACCTAAAAACTACTCATATACACTGCAATAAAGAGAATCGAAAATTTGTCTTTGGCCTTATTGACATCAGTAAAATGATTGTGGAGGTGAATCAATTCCAATGACTTACAACTGCAAGATCGCTCTAATCGATCGTAAACGCAAATAAACCATTAACTTACCTTTTCTGACGCGTTCTCTTTCGTCGTAGCCGTAATGAACCCAGGAGTGAGGTGAAGGAATAACAAATCTGCCACCTATTTTGAAGACGGCCACAGCCGCAGCAACAGTGTTGTGATGATGAAGTAGAACAGTGTAAACGGCTTAATAAGTACCAAATCTCCATGAAAACTGGGAAAAAGTACCAATCTAGCGAGTAAAACCAGGAGCGCCTTACCAAAACACGACACGAATGAACTGAAACCCTTAAATATCTCAAATATACTCACCAAACGGCGCAAGCAGCAACAACGCGTACAGAAATTCCATGAATTCAGCAAACGAAGAACAGATTTGGAGAGTGAAATCTGGAGAACCGCCCATCGTCGCTCTCGCATCTATTGCGCTCCAGCGCCTGCCTCTCGTTCAAAGACGGCGTCAAGCGTAACAAGTACAAGAATTCGGCAAAATCAGCAAATAGAGGACCAGTTTTAGGTGTGAAAATCGGACGACAACGTTTGCTTGCAAGAATAACGTAAGATACAAAACCTCCCCATACACAAACACCTGCAGGACCAAATGCAAAGGAAAAGCTCAGAGGGCATTAATGTAAATTCGCACAGTGCCTTGGCTTACCAACCCAGGATCTTTTATTACAAGTGTATAGATATGAGTCTCCTTCTCCTAAGGACCACCTTAACTTAATAAAATAAGGACCTTCCTTTCCCGATAGAATTTCGATAATCCAAGCCGCTCAACATGTTCAGAACATGATTTTAAGGGTACCCGCGAGAAATCAGCAAAAAAAAATGACCGAAAAGGCTTCATCCGAGCAGTTTTTGTTTATATTTTATCAAACGGTTTAAATAAAAACTGCTCAGATGAAGCCCTTCCCGGTCATTTTTTTTGTTAATTTCACACAGGTACTCTTAAAATCACGTTCTAAACACATTGAGCGGCTCGGATCATTGAATTTCGAACTGAAAATGGGAGAAATGGAGAGGTCCTTATTTTAGTTAAAATAAGGACCTCCTCATTTGAAAATGACTGTATATATATATATATGTGTGTGTGTGTGTGTGTGTGTGTGTGTGTGTGTGTGTGTGTCTTTGGACTTTTCTCTACAAGACAAAATCCACGCGGATAAAAAAAGACAAAAATCATGGATCAAGTTATTACATTATTATTTTTTTGCATCGTATAAAAAATCTCGATAAGATCTATCAAACAAAATCCATATTGCTAGAAAAATTAAGGGAAATGATTTTGCCACACCATTTTTTTGATAATGTCACACCCTGCAAGTGTATTTTTTCACCAAAAAATATACTTGCAGGGTGTGACATTATCAAAAAAAAGTGTGGCAAAATCACTACCCAAAATTATTTGTGTAAACACATTATTTTTTAGCTTGAAATTGTCTTTTTAAAAAATAAGTACTTATTTTTAGTTTCGGAACGGGGCCTTAAGCTATAGGAGTTCGTTCATTATTCAACTCCAAAAACTTGTTCGGGATTGACTTATTTAGGTCCCGTTTCCGCTAGTCAAAAAATTGTAGACCACAAGTTTTTGGTTTTGTCCTTTTTTTTGACCCACAAAATTTTCCTTAATAATAGTTTTGTCGTTTCAAAAATATATATTAATCATTAAAGGAATATTTACAAAGATTGAAAGGGACTCGAGTTTGAAAAGGCATCACAGCAGAAAAAACGTTACCAAACATCCCAATGAGGTTGGCATCCCAGGCCCCCACATTCACGTACGCACCTCTTGATTCGAGCCCCCGAGATAGAGTTATGCTTCACCACAACATAACCGTTGAAAAATGTTGAATTACCCCAAACATAGAGTTAGGTCGTTGTCAGCATAATAGCCGAAAAGTCTTGGATCGTACCCACAGAGAAATTCTCTATAGCTAATTCGGATTGTAAATTCAAAGGTTTGTGGCGTTTAGACGGCCAACTTTTGGTTTTGCTTTGAAAGGTGAGAAATACCCTTATGAAAAAGACTAGAAAATGAGTTTGAGCTAAGAATTAAAGGCGGCAAGGCGTTGGAGTTTCTAACACCCAAAACTTAAGTCATCTCACCCTTCTCATTGAAAACTCGATTGAATCGCATGACATAGGCTATCAACCGAAAGATCTAGCTATGAAACCAAAAAAAGACTAGAAGAGAGTTTGGAAAACAAGTGAGTTCTTTAGTTCTCTTGGCAAACACGAACCGAGACATCACTCCGGAACCATGAGTGCGAGCACATGATCACCGAAGATTAACATTGGCAAGCTTTGTTACATAAAAGGCAAACCCTCTCATTTTTGCAAACCAAACTTCAAGTTTTGAGTTGAGAAAGGCAAGATTAATCAAAGTCACAAGGTGTAATTCACCCCGATGCCAAGCCTAATCGACTGCTCACACATACTTAAAGAAATAAGCATGGTAAGAAATCTAGGCATAAGATTAAACCGATAAAAACGAAAACTAACTTGATATTATAAAGGATCCCAATAATACTAACAACTTTAGCACTCGAAAAAATAACAAACTAGCAACACTTACTTGAGTTCTTGAAGGATTACACTTAAAAAGCTTCAAAGGCAACAATGGAGTTCTAGGAAAATAAAAGACTTAAAGTTGAAGTGTAACTACGTACATAATTTGTGAGGGAGAGTGCTTTATATACACATGAGCTTCCTCACTCTACAATTGCCAAAATATCCCAAAAACTAACCTATTAAAAGAAACTTTCTATAAATGGATTAATGTTTGATAAAGCAACAAAAATATTTGCAGGAGACAATAGGTATCAATACCCTCTGGCTGAGATTTCCCGTATTTGCATATATCGATACCTATCTAGGGAGGTATCGATACCTTCATGTCTGGACTACTTCTGAACCAAATGCACCAAATGGTATCGATACCCTATCTAAGAGTTATCGATAATAGTGTGAAAAACTGCAGATTTCAGAGGTTGGCTTCCTTCCTTGCCTTTGACACCTCCCGGGCATCCTCTGGGGCATCGTCACTTGACTCTTGGAACTTGGTGGCGTAGCACCGCATGGCTTCGGGTGCTCGGTTATCCTCAAGGGCCATCCTTGGCATCAAACTACGCCTTATTTGCACGTTTCACCTACAAAACTCAACAAAATAACTCAAGTGCAACATCGAGTAAAAATGATAAATTAACCGTAAATACGCTACAAACTAGAGGACTAGAGCATCAAGATTGCACAATATTGGATGCTCATCAAGTTAGCAAGAAGCCAATCGAAATACAGAAAAGAAAAAACAAAAGATCAATGTGTGTGGTGCAGTTGGTCAAAACTTGTGTGTGAAGCCTAGGAGACTTGGGTTTGAAACCCAGCCAAAGCAAGATGAGATTTTTTTCCCATATGAAAACGTCTTTTGTGATGAAATTTTTGTCACCCATTTCTTAAATTGGTGATGAAATTTTTTGTCACCGATCGATGGGTCACCTTTGGCTCTTTTCATCCCAAAAAAAAAAAAAAAAATTGTCATCAAAAGCACAATAGGCGACAAAATAATTTCGTCACCAACTATTCATTTTTGGCGATGAAATATTTCGTCATCAAAAGGCACCATAGTTGACGAAAAATAGATTTCGTCACCAAGTGGGAATAGATGCTTGACCAATTTCTTAGTCCTAAATTAATGGGTTGCCCCAAGCGTAGGACTGAGACCGATGTAGCACAATACCCGGTAAGACCGGAGTCGAATCCACTAAGGACGATGAAGTGTGTGCTGTGGAACCTCAGGTCGTAGAATTAAAATTAGCTCTTAGGTAGCCACCCCTTGTCTTTTAGTTGATTAATTAACTATTACTAACAGATAACTTGCTCAAATGATAAAAAAGAGAAGAACGGTCGTAGGGAATTCAGCGCTTGCTACCCAATCAGAATCTGCTCGTTTTTCAAGGTTCTAAAAAAATAGTTAAATTTAGGGAGAATTGGAAACTTCGAAAGATGCGAATCCTAAGGTTGCCGGTCCCGTACATAGCGGCGAACAGGTTTTGGTCCCCTGTTCCCGCTCACATGAGCCCTGGCAATGCCTCGGATTCGTCCAACGGACGTGTTTTCACCAACTAAATTATTTAATTAAATTAATGTGCAAAAAATTGTGAGACGAATCTTAATTGGGTCGCGGTGCGCTTTTACCCAGCGACCAAACTTCAGAAAAACTACTTACTCATTATTAAAAATAAAATGAATAAAACCCTAGAATTAATCATGTTTTTTTATGTGAGATAAAAAAATAAAAAAATAAAAGATAACAACTAATTGAATACTGACGAACAACTTTAATAAAGAACAGAAATCAATACGAATTACCGAAGTGCGAAGATCTAAACAAAACTTCGAAAACTTGAAGGAAAAACTCTGAAAATAAGAACGTAAGTCTAAAAGCTATTATAATAAAAAACCAACCAAAGAACGGTAGTCCTGTTCTTCGATTTTTCTTCCGTAAAAAGTCACTGTAAAAAAATGTTGCCGAAAACCAAAAATCGTCTGTCACAGCTCCCCCGTATTCCTTCGTCCGTGCAGCTTTCTTTTTTAAAGCTGTTGCTACCGACCTTTTTCATCAGCCCTTGTGAGATATCACTTGTATAAGCCCTTTTGAGATATAAGTCACTTGGGCCTAGCCTTGATCCACCATTTAACTATTAGGCCCAACATATAATAGAATAAATCCAAACCCAATTCTTTATTTACTTTGGGAAAATGACGGCCCAGGACGTGTTTTGATAATTAATACCCGCCAAGGACATGCTGAGAACATTTGAGTACATTTGTTAATGCTGAAAATGTCCTTGGAGGGTATTAATTGTCAAACATGTCCTTAGCCGTCATTTTCCCATTTACTTTCGGTGAACAACCATTCCTTGGCCAATTAGTGCTAAATTGTTAGACTTCATATTGCTAATCAGATTAAACTTGAACAGCCCAATCTTCGAGCACCATTTAATGTTCCAACTTTGCACATTTTGTATTAAAACCTCCAAATAACTACGATACAAAGATCAAGCATTAAAACTCTAAATAAGAATATAAATAGACTTATCAATGGTAAATTAGGAGGCGCGTATATGAACATTTGCGCACCTATCAATAGACGATAACTTTTAGTAGACAAAAAAAAAATCATCATCCAAACTAATTTTTCATCACGTATACCATTAATTTGTGAGGAAAAATCATGTAATCTGTGACGATTTTCATTCATCTCCAAAGACCAAACTTCTTGTAGTGTTTGGTGCAAAACTAATAAACGTGAACAAAATTTGAATATTCACAAAACCAAAAAGTGGTGGCCTACAAATCTTTAGTAAATTTATTGCCGAAGAATTTAAATATTTATTTAAGCTTGGTTCAATTAAAGATTGTTTTAGATCAATGCCCTATAAACATTCAGAACCAACTTGATTGAAACACAACGTTTGAGACAAACTTTTATTTTTTTGGATAGGCAACAAAAGTTTTATTAATAACACTTAACAAATGGTACATCAAGTGGGGGAGAGGGAGAGGGAGAGGGGAATCCAACGAAGAGTTGGATGAAAAAAATAAAATATGATGGGTCAAAGCCCACCAACACCCAAAAGGCCAAGCCCCAAAAGAGAAACATAGAAACCACATGGGCCTGGCCCAAAAAGAGCCAAAACAAACCCTAACCCCAAATCTCTTCCAAACACCATCATGAAACATGCACAGTCGCCGCCGCAATACACACCGCCTCTACCAACCCAAGCCACCACCAACAACCTCCTAAAACCCCAGCCCCTCAAAACACACAGCTGCCTCCATCCACACCAGCCGCCTCCAACCACACCACCACCTACCGAAACCATAACCAGCCAACTCCACCCTCACAACCCACCAAACAGACGACAAGCTAGTAATCCGACGCCGATGCGAAGCCCGCGTACAACTGGAACCCGAGAATAACCGCCGAGGAGCCGGCGATTCTGTCCTCACAAACGATTTGGGAAACCAGAAATTGAGCACTTCCATGCATCAACACCCGAGACCACCGCAGTGCCGAGTCTGCCGACCACCACCTCCCCCAAACTTCCACGACCAACCTCTGGCAGAAAAGACCCACAGAGCCGTTAATTAGGATCCATTCTACCTCAAACCTCCGGCTGCCGTCGGACCCTAGCTGTTAGGACAACCAAACACCCCCAGATGTGGTGATCGGCGGGAACCTGAGCGGCAAGCAGGAGAGTTGAGGTAGGGAAGTCAAAACGGCGGCAAGAAAATCGGTGAGAGAAAGAGAAATTGAGCTTGAGTTTGGGAAGAAAAAAGAAAGGAGAGAGAGAGAGAGAGAGAGAGAGAGAGAGAGAGAGAGAGGGAGGAGGGAGGAGGGCACCTCCCCCTAGGCGGCGGCAGCAGAGTTTAGGTCAGGGGCTCTGGTAATTTTTTAGGGGTTCAGATCCCGTCCAGTATGTTACCCTCCAGTCCTGTCCAGTTCGGCCTTTTGTGGGCTCTTTCCGGGCCCACAATAATGATCAGAACCGTTCACATTTTAGAGCTCGTTGAGACCAACGACCATACCAAAAATCACGTTGATCAAATATCGTTTGGTATCATTTCAAAATGCATTAATGTTGTCTAAAAAAAAGGTGAGAAACACAGGATTACAACCCTTCAACAAATTTTTTCGAAACTTAATACATTTTGAAATGATACCAAACGGTATTAGATCAACGTGATTATTGGTATGATCGTTGGTCTCAACGAGCTCTAAAATGTGAACGGTTCCGATCATTGTTGTGGACCCAAAATGGGCCCACAAAAGGCCGAACTGGACCGGACTGGAGGGTAACCCCATACTGGACAGGATCTGACTCCATTTTTTAGAGAGAGAGAGAGAGAAAGAGAGAGCAGTTTAAGACTTGGAGTCAACTGCTTGAAAAATTATTGCTTAGAGAATTGAGACAAACTTTTATTGATAAACAAGTCAAGTTTTTTTTATTTTTGAGAAATTGACTGAAGGCCATGTTTGGCTTTGTTTTAAGAACACGCCAAGTTTGTATCTACGTATCATGTTCGTGCTTCTATATTTGATCCGGCTAGCTGTGATGAAATTAGTCATTTTGATTGACGTACACAGTGTGTTAAGTTTCAGTTGTGTGTTTGTTTATAATCTCGATACTATCTTAGTTAAATTAGTAAACTGCTAATGTATTGCGCACATATATATGTTCTTCAGTTGAATTTCATACGTTTGTTCGCTGTAAGAGAGACTCGGGGCAAACTATAGTGCCTCAATCTTCTCAATACGAGCTAACATTTGCAATGCCACGTACCAGATTCGGCATGTTCTTTTAAGCCACAGCATGCAAAGTTGGTAATTTTTCCTAATTTGTGCGGTTTTCATTTTCTGGTATTATCGATTGTATCTATATATAGCCAGCGCAAAAAGGTCTGATACACGCCTACACGGTTCCTTGTGACGTCCAACTCATCTTGGGGGTAAGATTTCTTCTTGCATACTCTTTTTCTGTTGTTGTGTGGTACTTCCGCTTTGTGCAACTGTGGTTATTTGTTAAAGCCTCCACGAATGAAACTTCAATTGCCATTTGAATTGACTGCTGGAATAGGCACCGCAAAACTCCTTTAATTATATATATATATATATGGATGATGCTATGGTGTCCCCGGTCATTTTGGGGACACCGTAATTTTTGACATAACTTTACCATTATGAGTATAACTAAAATCCATTATAAGCATAATAGAACCCAAACAAGGCATAACCAAGGAATATCCAAAAAATCAACCAAGGCGTAACCAAACCCAACTAAGGCATAACTAATAAGTTATGCCTTGCTATGGTTTTTGTTATGCTTTGCTATGGTTTTGGTTATGCTTATAATAGATTTTAGTTATGCTCATAGTGGTTTTGTTATGCCAAAAGTTACGGTGTCTCCAAAATGACCAGGGACACCGAAGTCATTCCCATATATATATATATATACTATGAACATAACCAAAATTCATTACAAGCATAACAAAATCATTATGAGCATAACAGAACCATAACAAGGCACAACTTGTTTGTTATGCCTTGGTTAGGTTGGTTATGCCTTGGTTGATTTTTTGAATATTCCTTGGTTATGCCTTATTTGAGTTCTGTTATGCTTGTAATGGGTTTTAGTTATGCTCATAATGGTAAAGTTATACCAAATAAACTCTTGTTTATACGAGCTAACTTTTACTGTTGTTCCAATTGCAAGCAGCTGTAGTGATACTACTAGGATGATGCTATGGTGTCCCCGGTCTTTTTGGAGACACCGTAATTTTTGGCATAATTTCACCATTATAAGCATAACTAAAACTTATTACAAGCATAACAAAATCCAAACAATGTATAACTAAGGAATATCCAAAAAACCGACTAAGGCATAACCAAACCCAACCAAGGCATAACAAATAAGTTATGCCTTGCTGTGGTTCTGTTATGCTCATAATGATTTCGGTTATGTTTATAATGGGATTTGGTTATGCTCATAATAGTTTTGTTATGCCAAAAGTTACGGTGTCCCCAAAATGACTGGAGACACCGAAGTCATTCCCATACTATTATGGTTGTAGTTTGTTACTGATATGTGCTGAAAAGCACCCGTTTATTCCCATTAACTTAGGTTTTGTCGGTTCTATCTAATGTTATTTAACGAGCTTTAATTGGTTTGTGGTGTTTGAGTAACAATCGTGAGTTAAGGATGTTCCGGAGGGATCCGCGGTGAGAAGAGGAGCGAAACAGCAAAAATTGGTCTTGCTGGTCCGGACCAAGACATGGCTGGTCCGGACAACCAAGGCTAGGCAAGATCTGGACAATCTATTTTTCTGGTCCGGACAATGAAACCGCTGGTCCGGACCAACGAGCAGCAGCACATTAATTTTTTGTTACGTTTTTAAGTCTTATTTTTGGGCCGAGACTATAAAAGGAAGCCCTTAGTTCATTCTTTAGGTTACGTTATTATTTCCAACAAACGGGAGAGAGAGGGAGGCAAGAGGAGTTCAAGAAAATTAATCCTTCATGACTTCCTTGTCTTCTTCGATCTCAATCGCATTTTTCTTCTCCATGGCCGGCTAAATCTCTCGTTTAGGAGGAAGATGAAACTTCACACCAAATAACTTTATTTTATGTATGGGTTTTAGGTTTATTATTTGGCTCGATTGTATAACTAAGAACTCCTTCCGTTTCAATTGAATGGAATGATTCTGATGGTTTTAATCTATTGAGTATTTGTATGCATGCTTTCAAATACGAGTTATACAATGGTTTTCATCAATTGTGGTTAGAGTTCTAAGATAGATTATACTCGTAATATGGGCCGTGCCATTAGGCGGCTAAACTGTACTTCTGAGACGGTCCGTGCTATGGGATAATTTATACCTTTTAACAATTCAATTATTTTCTAAATGACTATTGCTAGGGTTTGCAAGCCCTAATAATAATCTATTCTGATTCGAATAATTAATCGTGCCTATGCATGTTGGAGTTACGCGGTCGAGATGGATTTGAACCCTAGATTTTCTCTCCAATCGTTACAAACTTTTCATTTAATTTATTCTCTTAGTTTAATAAATTCTCCAAATTGAAACAACCAAACTTCCTTTGCCCGAATTAATCTAAAAATCAATCGAATTTGTCGTAACTCAGCCATACTGTCTCTATCAGAACGATACTCGGTCTTGACCACTATTCTACGGGAACAGTTTGCACGGTTGCATTAATTTAATTAGTTTTTAGTTTAGTTCATTGTTAATTATTTTTATTTATCTATTAGTTTTGATACTCTTAGCTACAGGTTACGAGGTGACAAAACGAGCAAAGATCACTGTGGAGAAGCGGTGTCATGATATAAAGTGATTTCGTTGACCCACTGTAAGTTTGTTCTTCTTTTTGGTAAATTAGTGTCAGTGTCTGGAGTACCCCATTTTTACACCTATGGGGTATTGAACTTGCATGCTTGGTCGTCAGTCTTTGGAATCCGAACTCGTACCTCTTAATTTGGATTTAGGTAGGAGACGTAGGGTTAACAAAAAGACCAACTTAGTCACAATGGTAGATGATGTTGATGGAGCACTTATGGTACCTGACCCCCTCCCTTTCAACTCCCACTTCACCCCCACGGCTTACACTACACCATCATGTGTACGATTACCCACAATCGCGGCTAATCAGTATGAGATTAAGCCCGGTACACTCCAAATTCTCTCTAAATTTCAAGGGCAATCTCAAGAGGATCCATATCAACAAATCACTAAATTTGAAGCCCTCAGTTCCACGCTTTTAATTCATAATTTTCTGATGGATGCATTGAGATTGATTTTGTTTCAATTCACTTTGATAGGGAACGCCAAACATTGCCTTAGTACTTTGCCAATTAATTCTATAACATCTTGGGCGCAAATGAGTGTGGCATTCCTTAAGAAATTCTTCCCCATAGGAAAACACTCAAACTTCGACAGGAGATTACCACTTTCCAACAAGCTGAGAATGAACAATTCTATGAGGCTTGGGAGAGACATGGGGATCTCATTCGTAAGTGTCCGCACCATGACATACCTAAGTGGCAATTAGTATAGAGTTTTTATTTCGGGCTGCTTCTGTCGCATCGTGTGATGGTTGATGCCTCATGTGGAGGCTCTTTGATGGTTAAGAATGAAGAGGAAGCCTGGCAATTGTTCGAAACTATGAGCAAAGGGTCCCTACAAAATATTTCTTTTGAGAGGAGAGGTAAGTCAGTCACTACTGATTCTGATAAGCCACGAGGTATATATGAGATTAAACCATCTCATGACCTCAATTTCAAAGTTGAAATACTTACTGAAAAGGTTGAAAAGCTCCTTTGTATGGAACCGACCACCTCATAGCCTCCACTTTCTCAAGAGGCATGTTCTTTATGTGCTAGTCCGGCCCATTTCATCATTGATTGTCCTGCGGCTTCACAATTCCCTATTTTTGTGGAGGAGCAAGTTAATGCTGCACAAGGGTACTCTAATGGACGGGGTTTCTCCCAACCTGGTAATGATCCGTATTCTAGTACTTACAACGCGGGTTGGGCTAAGCATCCTAATTTCTCGTGGAGATCGCAAGAGCAAGGTAGTTCCTCTGCCCAGCAGCCTAGGTCTTTTAATACTCCATTTAATCCAGCTACCTATCGCTCACAAAACCGCCAAGCACCCACCCAATCCTTGCGGAATCCATCCTTCGAGGACAAGGTGTTGCAAGCGCTTGACCATTTAAATGACACCCAACAACAAGTGCGTATTAATACCCAATCCATCTCGCGGCTCGAAACCCAAGCTGGTCAAATAGCCAATGCAAGTGAGGTCCAAAAGTGAAGCGGTAAAATCAATTTTCTTTTCCAAAAAGGAAAATTTGGACTAAAATATGACTAATGGGAAAAGTTGGCAAAAAGTAAAGTTTGCGGAGAAAATCATGGTCGACTTTAGTCTTGCACTTCGTCAGTCAATTGTAAACAACGACTCCATTTTTCAAAAAGGAAAATTTGGATCTGCAAATCTGTGTTGCATTGGGATCTTGTGACTCAACGATGCCCATTGACAGGCTTAAATTGGGCAGAGGTGTTTGGCAAAACCATGGAGAATGGGTTCCAACTAGTGGTGGAGCTAGGATTTTAATTTCAGGAGGGCGGTTTAGTAGACATATATTTTTTATCGGAACGTATACTTATTGTATCATAAAGTTTTTCCTTTCCAATGCAATATATTTGTACATTGAAATGATTCTTTAGATTACATCAACTATCACATGCTTTTTTTTTTTTATTCATGAAAGAAATTGAGAAATGAAAATGTAAAATAACAGGTTTTGTATCAAATCGAACCAAAATTATTAACATTATAAGTAGCTATACACGAATAATTATTAATAATATTCAAAATCATATATATACAAAATAAAATTGTTAAAACTGGGGCGCTCGAGGAACGGGGGGACCGGGGGGTGAGGGTTGGGCCCGGCCCCAACATAGCTCCGCCCCTGATTCCAACATAGATAATTAATCACAACACTTTACTAAACGAATTATCCACGCGCAAACCGAAAAACACGAGTTGCGCGATTATCGTGGTCAAAAAGATGAAGCTGCAGGTTGAGTCTGGAAAAAAATGTTCAATTAAAGAGCTAGCGCCCATCTAAAGAGTTCTCGTGACTAACACGTAAGACTGAACTTCATCATCCGCATTGATCAGCATTTTTTTTCACATGATTAATCTTCTGAACATACTGTTTTAAAGAGGGGAAAAGAAACAAAGGAGAGGGAAAAAGAGAGGAGGAAACATCATTGTTGTCTCCTAAGTCTTTCCTCTTGAGCATTTCTTTGGAAAACTTTTGGTGTATAAAATGGTAACAGAACTCATTGATCAACATAACTCAAAAACACAGAATACTGCAAAATCTCATTATCTTGCTTTGTGTTTTTACAGCTTCCTCTTGCATGTTCTTAATTTCCCTTATGGAAGATGATCATCATGGGCAAAAGCTCTCTTCAACTTCTCTGCGTTTTTCTCCTTGTGGCATTACCATACTTGAACCTTGCACTCTCCTCAGGATCAGGAGTTGGAGATGCTGGAATAATCAGGTGCATAGAGAGGGAGAGACAAGCTCTCCTCAAGTTCAAAGAAGCTCTTCTCGACGATGAAGGTCGTCTCTCTTCTTGGGGGAGTACTAAAGACTGTTGCGAATGGAAAGGGGTCCAATGCAGCAACCACAATACTACTACGAGTCACGTCACCATGCTCGGAGTCCACTTTCTGGGGGGTAAGGTTAGCCCTTCAGTGGTTGAACTACATCATTTGAGGTACTTGGACCTAAGTTTCAATTATCTGTCTGGCCCAATTCCTCATCAGTTCAGCAACCTTTCCAACTTGAGGCATCTTGATCTCAGCAACAATAATAGGCTAAATAGCAAAAACCTTGAGTGGCTTTCTCATCTTTCTTTGCTAAGTCACCTCGACCTTTCTGGGGTTGAACTCAGTAAAGCAACTGGTTGGGTTCATTCTATAAGTAATCTCCCTCTCCTCAAAGAGTTGCACTTGTCCAAATGTTCCCTTCCTGATATCACTCATTTTTCCTCGTTCCGTTTTAATTCTTCGGTGTCCTTATCCGTAGTTGATCTTTCAAGCAATGGTCTGTCTTCTTCGATATTTAATTGGTTGTTCAACTTGAGTAGCAGCAACCTTGCTTATATTGACCTAGGAGGTAACGAGTTAAATGGTTCCATTCCAGATGCCTTCGGAGACATGGTTTCCCTCACAAACCTCAGTCTCCATGGCAATCAACTTGAAGGTGGCCTTCCGAAATCCTTTGCGAATTCAAGTCATTTGCAATCTTTGGATCTGTCAGGTAATCACTTAACAGAAGAGCTTCACGAGTTTCTCCAAAAGTTGTCTGGGGCAAAGAAATCATTAGAGAGTTTGGTTTTGTCAGACAACCGGCTTAAAGGTCCATTGCCTGATTTCACAAGATTTTCTCTGTTGAGGAGATTGATTCTCAATAATAATCTATTGAGTGGGCCATTCCCAAAAAATATTGGAAACCTTCCGAGTCTTGTTGATCTGTATTTGTCGGGGAATCAAATTACAGGGTCATTCCCCGATCTTTCAGTTTTTCCATCATTGGAAAGCTTATATCTTCAAAACAATCAGTTGAATGGGACAATAGATAGAAGTATTGGACAACTTCACAAGCTTATATCTTTATATTGCGGTTTCAACTCATTAAAAGGCACAATCTCTGAAGCCCACTTCTCTAATCTCTCCCGTTTGTCAGAGTTGGACTTCTCTTATAATGCACTAACTTTTAACGTCAGTTCTGATTGGGTTCCCCCCTTCCAACTTGATGTTATAAAGTTGTCGTCTTGCAAGTTGGGTCCTCGTTTCCCAGAGTGGCTTCAAATTCAAAACAAATATTCTGTGCTTGATATGTCTAGTAACGGAATTGCAGGAAATGCTCCCAGTTTGTTCGAGAAAATAATCTCAGGATTAAGTTATCTAAATCTCTCTCACAACCAGATTAGCGGCATCTTGCCTGATCTATCTGTGAAGTTTCCGGGAGCTACAGGAATAGATTTAAGTAATAACCTTCTTACAGGTTCAATACCACTTATTCCATCCTATATATTAGTATCCTTGAATCTTTCCAAGAATAAGTTCGGAGGCTCGCTTTCTTTCTTATGCACAATTGATGCAGCAAAGTTTTTAACTTATCTTGACCTCTCAAACAACCGACTATTGGGAGAGCTTCCATATTGTTTGTCCAACTTCAAAGAACTATCCGTCATTAGTTTGGCATACAATAATCTCTATGGCGAAATTCCCAGCTCGATCGGCTCGCTAAGTCAAATTGAAATATTGAACTTGTGCGGTAACAATCTATCCGGGGAAGTGCCTTATTCTCTTAAGAGATGCACAAAGCTGAGTATTATTGACCTCAGAGGAAACAGATTCACAGGAATAGTACCAGCATGGTTGGGGACACACCTGACAAGTTTGCTTGTCCTTATACTTCGATTCAATGAGTTTAAGGGAAGCATACCTCAGCAAATATGTCATCTTAACCGCATTCAAATCTTGGACTTCTCCCATAATCATTTATCAGAAAGTATACCACCATGCTTTTCCAATCTCACTGCTCTGGTGGAAAGTAAGAATTCTAATGCCACCACAAGTTTTGAGTACATTACAAATCTTGGCGCTTATTATGGGACAGGCACCTATCTAGCTAATGCATTTGTGCAATGGAAAGGACAAGATCTGGAGTACGGAAAAAATCTGGGACTGCTAAAGACCATTGATCTTTCTAGCAATAGCTTATCCGGAAATATTCCTGAACAAGTTTGGAGTCTTGCAGGTTTGCATTCCTTGAACCTCTCGAGAAACACTTTGACGGGAAAAATCGTCAAAGAGATCGGGCAGATGGAAATGTTGGAATCTCTTGATTTGTCTACGAACAGACTTTCAGGTGAAATTCCTGGAAGCCTTGCTCATCTAAATTTTTTAAGTGTTTTGAACCTATCAAGTAACAACTTGTCTGGCAAAATCCCATTAAGCACACAACTCCAAAGCTTTAATGATTCTGCATATTCTGGGAATCCTAACCTTTGTGGGCTTCCACTTCCCAACAAGTGCCTTGGAGATCCTCCAATTACTCCCCAACCCAAAGACAAAAGCATTCAAGAAGATGACGATAGGTCCATTACTCAAGGATTTTATGTTAGCGTGGGGCTTGGTTTCTTCTTCGGATTTTGGGGAGTTTTTGGCACTATACTTTTCAATAGTCGGTCTCGACATGTATTTTTCATGTTCCTGAACCACATAACGAATTGGGTCTATGTGACCATTGCATTGAACTGGGCTAGACTACAAAGGAGGCTTTAGATCCTATCGGTGAGTATCATTTTCAAAATTTTGACTTCCCTTAGTTTTTTTGGTTGATCACTGTATAGTCGTGAAAAACTTCTTTTAAATCCTATTTAGGAGTCAATCACAAACATTGCTCATATTTTTGAACTGTATCAGCATATTCTCTAACCACAATATATGTGCAGGTCATGTTGCAGAACAAGACTCTTTGGTCCTGAATTGCTATGGTAACTTATTCTACGACCCTAGTTTTTAACTACAAAACGGCTTGGTATCCCCCATATGTTAGCTGTCATTATTTGATTACAGGATCCCAAAGTTAGCATAAGTTTCAAGATTTGCAATTTAATTGGGTAATTAATGGGATCATATATCCAACTACTACCCTAGTTTTTCCTTTTTCTTTTTGGCAAATCCGTTCATTGATCATATATCCATTTTTTTGTTTTTGCTTTCACTTTTCGCAGAAGCTCCTAGAAACAAGTTTATGTGTCATTGCAATTAAATCATGTGTTTGGGAGCACTTAATCTTCTATTTTGTACTATGTAAATTGTGAATTGTGGATAGTTTTGGCATATCGAAAATACTACATGGCACAGTATGAATTCCACATGCTCGGTTTCTTACTATTTATACAGATAATTGATAAGGATTGCTCTGATTTGCTGCAGATAGATAATGTTTGGTTCTGGCACCTTTCCAAGGAGATATCTAAATTCACTACATTTTATAAGGACCTCTCTGGTTCTCCTGCTATGTTGTTCAGCGAGCCCATGCTTTAGCAGCATAAGCCTTAGTTGATTTTGTTGATTGTCTTAGCAAGGGATAGAAGAGTGGTCGCTACACGCACCACAGATTATTCTTCTTACCCTATTAATGTTTGCTTTTGTTGACGACTCCAGAAACCATAGCCATCTCTAATTATCCTTACTTGGCAGTTCTATATATTATTGGGGGCAGTGTGTTTATTCCTTCGTGATTCAAAGATCTATGATTGAGTTGGTATGGTTTTTACGTTTCTCTCAAGATTAATTGGTTGGTACCGCTTGTGAAGAAGATTGATGTTCTTCAGGAGTGCTCTTTCTTTTTCATATTTCATATCTCTTTTCTGCTTCTTGGTTCGGTCCTCTGTTCCCACGATTCGGTACCATCCTATTGAACTATGTATTGGAACGCACATCCCGACAATGGTACACTAACATTCCAAATACAAAATTCACTGCTGCTTTTCCTACTTATTTTCTTACCATTTTGCCAAAGTTGACCAAAATAAAATATAATCAACTAAAAAAATTAGAGCACTAATGGGGCCACATGTAAAATAAAATCTGTCAAAATGCTTTTAAAATGAATTTTACATCAGAAATCCGAAAAATAACACTCCACTTATTGAATTGTGATCTCTTGTTATATCGTAATCTATAGAAGTCTACCCTCGTCATACCACGATTAAGGGCATGTGGTATAGCTTTGACCGCGTCGTTCCGTGTCAAAAATAAATTTATAAAAGCTGAGAATTAACTACTATTCCGTAGAATAGTGGTCAAGACCGAGTATCGTTCCGACGGAGACAGTATGGCTATGTTACGCTAAATTCAATTAACTTTTAGATTAATTCGGGCAAAAGAAGTTTGGTTGTTTGAATTTGGAGAATTTATTAAACTAAGAGAAATAATTAAATGGAGAATTTGTAACGATTGGAGAGAAAATCTAGGGTTCGAATCCACCTCGACCGCGTAACTCCAACATGCATAGGCGAGATTAATTATTCGAATCAGAAGGGATTATTATTAGGGCTTGCAAACCCTAGCAATAATCATCTAGAAAATAATTGAGTTGTTAAAAGGTATAAATTATCCCATAGCACGGACCGTCTCAGAAGTACGATCTAGCCGCCTAACGGCACGGCCCGTCTTACGAGTATAATCTATCTCAGAACTCCAACCACAATCGATGAAAACCATTATATAACTCATATTTGAAAGCATGCATACAAATACTCAATAGATTAAAACCATCAAAATCATTCCATTCAATTGAAACGGAAAGGGTTCTTAGTTATACAATCGATCCGAATAATAAACCTAAAACCCATACATAAAATAGAGTTACTTGATGCGAAGTTTCATCTTTCCCCTAGACAATGGAGTTAGCCGGCCATGGAAGCTAGAGCCCTCTTTATGCGTAGCCCTGTTCTCTGTTCTTCGACAAAAATCCCCTCTGAAAACCCCGTCCCCCCGTTTATACAATATGACATTTTATAAGCGTTCCGAGAATAGGTAATAGAATTCCTTTCCTTAGTCAATCACTTTCTGTATTAAGAGTTTAGAATTCTTTTCTATCTTAAACTCTCCTATTTTGGCATTTTCCATATTAATCCATGAGTTTAATTCCTCGGCTCGGGATTCCTACTAAATCCAAATTGATGCATTCTAATTAATTAGGATTCCATACACCTGGACCGTCGGCTTGACGTAATTCAATACTCCACTGCAATTTGTGATTTTATTTCAGATGATATTGGTTTCCCGAGACCAAAATTCACACAGATCCATAGACAATCAATTCCCATCTTTGCGGTAAAACTCCGTAAGACTTGCCAAATTGCACCTTTTTTTGCACCCATTGATCTCCGAGGCCTGCATACACCATAAAACACTAAACGCGTTAAGTAACAATGTAAACGGACCGACAAGGCATAAATTAGAAGGATTAAATGGGTGATTTTCAGCACCTATCAAGCTTTCTGAATCATGTTCCTCAAACTAGGGCGATGCGATTTCCAATCAACATATGTGCATATCAATGGGTTAAATTGAAACACCGCATCTCAAGCCGTTATCTTTAGCACAGTTTTCTGCACTTCTTTTTGGATTCATTCAGAGATAGACACTTCCTTTCCTTTCGACAATTAAAGGATGATGTTGAAGCTTCTGGTTAGTTTAGTATCCTAGATTTTTGTGCTCTTGGGAGCTGAGTCTGATTTCAGTTTATTTTTTAAGTTGTGTGCAGGCCAGATTCTGTAGAATGACGGACCAATGGATCATTGTTTCGTTTATTTTGTGAACTCTTTGTATTAATATCCATCTATCAATTGAGACACTTCTGTTTCCCAAACAAAATTGTGGTGTAGAAATGGATATAGTGATAATCAACAAGAAACTTGGGGGTTAATGAGGGAATGGGAATGGTCAATAAGATCAAGTACTCTATTTGGTAATGCTTAGTAAGAAACAATAACTATAAAAAGAGGTTATTGGAATGAGTTCTCTCTTTGTAACTGTACTTCAGTGTGCAGGCTGTTCCTTGCTACTTGCTAGTTAAGTGAGGTACGAAGAACGACGATGTTAGCTTTTAATTTACGTAGGGTGTATGGTTTGCATCTAGCAAACCTATATATCCAGCGGGGGACTAAACTTCGTACTTGTCGCAACTTTGGCATCGTTTTTCATTTCATCGTAATTGATTCTCATTTCGATGATAGAGTTTTCTCGTTTCCATTATATATATGTTGAATGTCATTCGTTTAGTTGATCACAAGTAATGTTCATTCAATGCGATTTATTTAAGCTTTCTTTCTCGAAAAGGGGGAGGCGACGAAGATTGTAACTATAGCATCTTAAAATCACAAGTAATGTTCGTTCCTCAAATTCCTACGGAATTGAACCAACCAATTCGGTGTCCTAGTTAAGAAATAATCAGTTACGCCACAAGATGTGGTCAAGACACCCAGAACTACACCAGTCAATTCGCGAGGTTTTTTTAAACCCACCGGTACACATGAAAAAAAAAGGAAGGACTTTAATCTTGCGCTAAGTCAATTGTAAGCACGACTTTGGTTTTTCCAAAATATTGAAAAAGATGGACTAGAATGTGACTAGTGATGAGACAAGAATATTTCCGTTTGACCAAAAAAAAAAAAAAGAGAAAATTTAATCAATCATAAGGAGTCATTTTCCGCAAGTGAGCGGTGAGATTGGTCCCGAAAATTAGTTGAGGTATTTGTAAGCTGGCCTGGACACCATTTGGTTTCTTCCTCGGATCGGGGTGGCATATGATTGGTGGACAATTTTTTTTTGGGAGGGTGAGTAGACAAAATGAGTGCCATTTGTTGGGTTAACAGAACTACAAACATAACATAAAAAGCTATTTCGTTCACTGCGATTTATTTTAGCTTTCTTTCTCGAATTGGGAGAGGCGACGAATATTGAATTGTAGCATCTTAACAGAAAAAGCTACTCCCTCCGTCCTTTTTTTAGGTCCAATATTCCTTTTTGGGTTGTCCTTTAATAAGTGTCAATTTCGTAAAGTTAGTGGGTAAAAGTTGGTACATTTTCCATTTTGCCCCTAAAAGTAAATTCCATTTTGAAAAGTTAGTGAGTAAAAGTGTAATGATGATGTCTCCATAGAGGGTAAGTAGAAAAAGTGGAGGTAAAAGTTAATGTGAAAGGTGTAATGATGATATTTCTTAATAAGTTGGAGTTACGAAGCGAGATACTTAAAAAGGGACGGAGGGAGCATCTCTTAGAGAGAGTTGTCCTTCCTTAATGAACCAGAGGGTGTCCTGCTTGCGAAGCAAGAGAATGGTGGTTGTGCTTGAAAAAAGTTGGAGGTTTTCAGTGAATTTAAAAGTTATACATAAACTTACCTTTATATTTTCTTGAACAATAAGTGAGCGCATGAGAGCGGTATATAGAAGAATTTGTTTTGGGCAGTAGGTGACCCATGGTTCACGGATTGGTTTGGTTTGTCTATAGGTCTTTGGATCTGGACATGGTCCTCAATTTCTTGAAACCACGAGTAATATTCGTTCCTCAAATTTCTACGGATTTGAACCAACCAATTCGGTGTCCAAGTTAAGGAATAATCAGCTAGCGGCAGTAGCACATGGGATGATCAATTCCAAGATCTCAAGTAATTAATTTTGGGGCTTCTATGCTTAGTTTTTTTTATATAAGTTAAATGAAATTGAATCTTAGTTTTCGGGTTTGGATCCAAATTTACTTAGTGAAAGTCTAATTTTTATTGGATTGAGAATTCTTCTTTAAAATAAATAAAAATCTTGTTGCATTCGGATTTTGTCGGATTCAGACTCAACGGGGCCTATTGACAGGCCAGGCCTAAGGGGGAGAGTTAGGTGTTTGGCAAAACCATGGAGAATGGGTTCCAACCTAGTTTAATTAGTTACAACACTTCAATAAAGGGATTATACACAAACCGAAAAACACCACTTGCGCGACTCTCTCTTGCTGAAAAAGATGAAGTTGCAGATTTTGAGACTGGAAGCGTCAAATATAGGTGTATAATTAACATGTGATGTGGCAAAAATTTCCACTTAAGAGCCCAGTTTAACAATTCTCGTAGTTAATACGTACGTAAGACAAAACATTATCATCCGCATTGATCACCAATTTTTTTCAAATGCTTATGCTTTGTTTGGTTTCCTTTTTGAAAAAAATTCCAACTCAAAAAATACTTATTACCACTACTTTCAATCATTATTCTCATTTCTCCCTCCACTCTTCAATTATTATTCTTATTTCTCTCTCTATCTCTCTACACTCATTACCCCTATCTCCAATCATTACCATATTTCTCTCTCCACTCATTATCTCAAAAACCAAACTCAAAAATTCTACAATCTTTGGATCTGTCACGTATTAATCGAACGGAAGAACTTCACAAGTTTCTGCAAAAGTTGTCTGGGGCAAAGAACTCATTAGTGAGATTGTATTTATCTGACAACTGATTTAGAGGCCCACTGCCGGATTTCACAAGATTTTCTCTCTTAAGGGTATTGCAACTCGATAATAATTCCTTGAGTGGGTCCTTCCCAAAAGACATTGGAAACCTTTCGAGTCTTGTTTTTCTTACTTTGTCGGGGAATCAAATTACAGGGTCATTCCCCGATCTTTCAGTGTTTCCATCATTGCAAACCTTAGATCTGGAAAACAATCAGTTGAATGGGACTATAGACAGAAGTATTGGACAGCTTCACAAGCTTAGGGTTTTCAGCTGTGCTTTCAACTTATTAAATGGCACAAGCTCTGATCGAAGCACACTTCTCCAATCTCTCAAGTTTGTGGTATTTGGACTTCTCTTATAATGCACTAACTTTTAACTTCAGTTCTGATTGGGTTCCCCCTTTTCAACTTGATGTTATAAAGTTTTCGTCTTGCAAGTTGGGTCCTCGTTTCCCAAAGTGGCTTCAAACTCGAAAGAAATTTTATAAGCTTGATATCTCTAGTGCTGGGATTGTAGGTAATATTCCCAGTTGGTTCTGGGATCTATCCCCAGGATTAGATTATCTAAATGTCTCTCACAACCAGCTTAACGGCTTTTTGCCTGATCTATCTTTGAAGTTTCACGGTTCAGGAATAGATTTAAGTAACAATCTTCTTACAGGTCCCATACCACTAGTTCCTTCTAATGTATCATCCTTGAATCTCTCCAAGAATAAGTTTGGAGGCTCACTCGCTTTCTTATGCGCAATTAGTGGAGAGTTTTTCACCTATCTTGACCTCTCAAATAACCATCGGGAGAGCTTCCATATTGTTTGTCAAACTTCAAAGAACTATCCATCATTAGTTTGGCATACAATAATCTCTATGGGGAAATTCCCAGCTCGATCGGCTGGCTAATTCAAATTGAACTATTGAACTTGCGCGGTAACAATATATCTGGGGAAGTGCCTTATTCTCTTGATAGATGCACAAAGCTGAGTATTATTGACTTCAGGGCTTGTTTGGATGCGGAATTAGGTTTGGAGGTGTTATATAAGAAGGGGGGATTGGATAGTATGGGGTATTGGTTAATAAGAAATGGCCCACATTGATGTGATATTTATGGAGGGGGTATTAAATAGTACTTGGTTTGGATGGAGGATTAATTGGAGATATAGAGAAGGGGGATTGATGTAAAAAAAACTGTTAAATGACTTTTTTGCCCTTATGCAGTGTTTTATGACAAAATTTGTTAGTTTCATTATAATTAGAATAAATACGTGTTTTTTGAGTTGCAATGGACATAAAAAGAAAAAAAATGCAAAGCTTGATTTGAGGGAAAGCTGAGAAAAAAAATTAAGTATTTCAAATATCAATCCGTTTGAATAGGTGAGAAGATTTTATTTTTCTGATCCTTTAATTCTAAAAGGTCAAAATTAAATTTTGACTCTAGAACTTTCGTTGATTAGCCCTATGAAAGTCGTACAACCAAATATCTTAGGGCTAACCAACGAGAGTCCTAAAGCCAAAATTTAATTATGACCCTTTTGGATAAAATGATCAGATGAATAGGATCTTTGTACCGGTTCAAACGGATTGAAAATTAGAACACTTAATTTTTTAATATATAAAGTGTAGGTTGAAAAATTAAGTATTCCAAATTTTAATCTTTTTGAATGGGTGGGAAGATTTTATTTTTCTGATCATTTAATTCTAAATGGTCATAATTAAATTTTGACTGTAGGACTCTCGTTGGTTAGCAATAAGATATTTGGTTGTACAACTTTCTTAGGGCTAATCAAGAGAATCCTAGAATCAAAATTTAATTGACCCTTTAGAATTAAATGATTAGAAAAATAAAATCTTTTCACTCATTCAAACGGATTGAAATTTGGAACACTTAATTTTTCAATCTATAGTTTATATATTAAAAAATTAAGTGCTCTAATTTTCAATCCGTTTGAACCGGTACGAAGATTCTATTTCTTTGATCATTTTATCCTAAACGGTCATAATTAATTTTTGATTTTAGGGCTCTCGTTGGTTAACCCTAAGATATTTGGTTGTACCTCGGAGTGGAAAAGAGAGATTACGAGGGGTACAATCGTCCGAAATGGAGGCGGATTAGGAGGGATTCCACAATAACAGGTCCAACCCTACCCATCTCTAATACCCCCTCAGCCGGTCTTAGCTGGTGCTGTGGAAGAGGGCCAAAGACAAAACCCTCTCAATTTGAACTTGCCAAACGGCGTGTTGGGCTGGGGCCCAGGTACTATATGGGAGTATATCACAATACCCCTTCCCAATACCCCAACCAAACAGGCCATCAGAGGCAACAGAACAGATTCATCGGAATAGTGCCGGCATGGTTAGGGACATACTTGACAAGTTTGATTGTCCTTATTCTTCGATCCTATGAGTTCAATGAAAGCACAGCTCGGCAGATATGTCATCTTAGCCGCATTCAAATCCTGGACTTATCCCAGAATCAATTGTCGGGAAATATACCACTGTGCATTTCCAATTTTACTTCTCTGGTGGAAAGTAGGAATTCTGATGCAGCCATAACTTTTTATTTCAGACCATATGCTGGCAGTTCACTTGGGCCACTTGGCATCGGCACATATGTAGCTAATGCACTTGTGCAATGGAAAGGACATGACCTAGTACGGTAAAAATCTGAGACTACTAAAGATCATTGATCTTTCTAGCAATAGATTATCCGGAAAAATTCCTAAAAAAATTGCGAGGTTAGTAGGGTTGCATTCCTTGAACCTATCGAGAAACACTTTGACTGGAAAAATCATCCAAGAGATAGGTCAAATGAAAATGTTGGAATCTCTTGAATTGTCTGCAAACAGATTTTTTGGTGAAATTCCTAGAGGCATCGCTGATCTAAATTTTTTGAGAGTGTTTTGAACCTGTCAAGAAACAATTTGTCTGGCAAAATTCCATTAAGCACACAACTCCAAAGCTTTGATGCTTCTGCATATTCTGGAAATTCTGAACTTAATTTGTGGGGTTCCACTTACCAAAAAGTGCCCAGGAGAAGAAAAACCAGCAGAATCTCCCAATGCTGCTCATCCCAAAGACAAAAGCATTCAAGAGGATGCGGATAGGTCTATTACTCAAGGATTTTATGCTAGCATGGGGCTTGGTTTCTTCTTCGGATTTTGGGGAGTTTCTGGCACTACCCTTTTCAATAGTCAGTCTAGACATGCCTATTTTAAGTTCTTGAACCACATAATAGATTGGATCTATGTGACCACATCATTGAACTGGGCTGGATTACAAAGGAGGCTTTAGATCTTATCGGTAAGTATTGATTTCAAAATTTTGACTTCCTTTAAATTTTTTGTTTGGTCATTGTATACCAATTAAATACTTCTTTCAAATCCTTATCTAGGATTTAATGACAAACATTGCTCGTGTTCTCTGCCTATTTTGCCAAGTCTCTAACCACAGTGTTTCTCTGCCTATTTTGCCAAGTCTCTAACCACAGTGTTGGAACTGTGGCTCATATGTCAAGTATGAGAGGTACCGAGGAGTTCCAAGAATAGACGTGTTGGACGTCGCCGAGAGAAGTCGACAAAAGGACTGCTAGTGAATGCGGTAGGGCTACGGGGTATTTCTGTAGCCCTACAGATGGGACTAGCTGTTGGCCAGGGACGCACGTAGCTCTACAGCCCTACAGATGTAGGGCTACAATAGTAAGTAACGGGTTAGGGTTGGAATAGGTCGAGTATAAAGGCTCTCTATAGTAAAACCCTAATAACATATATTGTGATAATAAAGAACAGCAGCCGCTCTCGCTCCTGTGGACGTACCCAGTTTTTGGGGAACCACGTATATCTCTGTGTTGATTATTTACTATTTATACTCGTAAATCGTGTGCGTGTGTGTGTGTGTCGATCCTAACAAGTGGTATCAAAGCTACAGGCTGTTTTAGATCACACAGAAGAACGATGTCATCGAGTTCGTCTATTTCGAAGATCGATGTGATGAAGTTCGATGGAACTTCGAATTTCGGATTGTGGCAACAGCGGGTAAAGGATTTGTTGGTGCAGCAGGGCTTGTACAAGGGATTGAAGGCGAAGCCAGAAGCCATGTCTAACGACGATTGGGAAGAACTCCAGATGAAGGCGGTGAGTACGATTCATCTGTGTCTTGCAGACGAAGTTATGTATCACATGTTGGGTGATGAATCGCCAGCTAGGGTCTGGACTAAACTGGAGAGCAGATATATGTCAAAATCGTTGACGAACAAACAGTTTCTGCTTTAGAAAGACACCTCAGCAGAATGGGGTGGCAGAAAGGATGAACAGAACCATAGCAGAAAGGGCACAGTGTATCAGGTTGAATGCAAGGCTTCCAAAGGTTTTTTGGGCAGAGGCAGTGAGTATGGCATGTTTCATTATCAATAGGTCGCCGAGTACTGCTCGTACTGCTCTGGGTGGAAAGGTAGCAGAAGAGGTGTGGACAGAAAAGGAGGTAAACTATTCAGTCCTGAAGATCTTTGGGTGTCCAGCCTATGTTCATTTCCCAGTGATGAAGGTCAAAGCTTGATGCAAAGTCCAAACAATGTATCTTTCTTGGATATGAGAAAGGGGTTAAGGGATACAAGCTTTGGGATCCAGAATCAGAAAAAGTAGTGTTCAGTAGGGATGTGGTATTTGACAAGGCTTCTATGGTCAAGGCACATCAGGATGTTCAGAAAACTAAGACAGAGGAAAACAGCAGCAAGCAGCAGAGCATATAGATTGAGCTGAAGAGTGTTGACACAGGCTTGCAGCCAGTGGAACATCTTGATCAGCAGCAGCAGGAAAGTATAGCCACAGGGAGACCCAGGCGAACTATCAAACCACCGGTAAGGTATGGGTTTGAGGAAATGGTTTTTTATGCATTATCGACCACCAGTGGGGATCCGTCTACTTTTTAGGATGCTATCACTAGTCCTAAAAGGGATAGATGGATAGAAGCCATGGTGGAGGAGATGGAGTCATTGCAGAAGAACAAGACTTGGAAGTTGAAAGAACTGCCCGAGAGAAAAAAGACAGTGGGTTGCAAGTGGGTATACAGGAAGAAAGAGGCTGTATCAGAAAAGGAAAGGGAGAGGTTCAAAGCTCGATTGGTAGCAAAAGGATACTCGCAGAGGAAGGGAATCGATTATGATGAAGTCTTTTTTCTCCAGTGGTGAGGCATACTTCAATCAGGATAATTTTAGCATTGGTGGCTAGCTATGATCTGGAGTTAGAGCAGCTGGATGTGAAAACAACATTTCTCCATGGTGATTTGGAGGAAGTTATTTACATGGAGCAGCCTGAAGGGTTCAAGCAGCCAGGGACTGAGTACCTTGTTTGTAGGTTATATAAGTCGCTTTATGGACTTAAGTAGTCCTCAAGACAATGGTACAAGAGGTTTGACTCATTCATGATCTAGATTGGGTTCACACGCTGTGAGTATGATTGTTGTGTTTATGTTCAAAGTCTTGATGATGGTTCCTATATTTTTCTGTTACTTTATGTAGATGATATGCTTATTGCTGCGAAGAGCATAGTTGAAATCAACAGGTTGAAGGTTTTGTTGGGTAAGGAGTTTGACATGAAGGATTTAGGTGCTACTAGGAAAATACTTGGGATGGAGATACGCAAGGATAGGTCAGTTGGAAAACTGTGGTTGTCCCAAAAGGGCTATGTTATGAAAGTTTTGGAGAGGTTCAGTATGGCTAACGCTAAACCGGTGAGCACTCCTTTGGCTAGTCATTTCAGGTTGTCTACAGCACAGTGTCCAAAGTCTGCTGAGGAAATTCAAGACATGTCAAACGTGCCTTATGCGAGTGCAGTTGGTTGCTTGATGTATGCGATGGTGTGTACGAGACCCGATTTGGCACATGCAGTCAGCACAATGAATAAGTACATGGCAAATCCAGGCAGAGAGTATTGGAAGGTGATCAAGTGGATTTTTAGATACTTGAGAGGTACTTCAGACCATGGGATTTTGTTTGCTAGGCAATAGGGTCAGATTTCAGTTGTGGGGTATGTGGATGCGGATTATGCTGGAGGAGTGGATGACAAGAGGTCTACGACAGGGTATGTGTTTACATTGGCAGGTGGGTCGATTTGTTGGAGATCCATGGTACAACCTCTAGTGGCGTTATCTACTACTGAGTCTGAATACATGGCAGTGACTAAGGCTGGTAAGGAAGCATTATGGTTGAAGGGGTTTGTGAAAGAGCTCGGCATCGATCAAGGTGGAGTTCAATTGTATTGTGATAGTCAGAATGCCATTTATTTGGCAAAGCACCAGGTGTATCATGCAAGGACCAAGCATATTGACACGAGATTTCACAAAGTGAGAGAGTTGATTGCTATGGGTGATGTGATATTGGAAAAGATGCATACTTCTAAGAATGCAGCTGATATGTTAACAACGATTGTGACTATGGACAAGTTCAAGTATTGCTTGGACTTGATTAATGTCTCCAGGTGCTAGGCAATCGGAGACGCCCCCCACAGGTTGACTGTATGGGAGTGGGGGGGGTTATCTCTTAAAGGGGCGAGTGTGTATTCGCCAAGGTGGAGATTGTTGGAACTGTGGCTCATATGTCAAGTATGAAAGGTACCGAGGAGTTCCAAGAATAGACGCGTTGGATGTTGCCGAGAAAAGTCGACAAAAGGACTGCTAGTGAATGCGGTAGGGCTACGGGGTATTTCTGTAGCCCTACAGATGGGACTAGCTGTTGGCCAGGGACGCGCGTAGCTCTACAGCCCTACAAATGTAGAGCTACAACAGTAAGTAACGGGTTAGGGTTGGAATAGGTCGAGTATAAAGGCTCTCTGTAGTAAAACCCTAATAACATATACTGTGATAATAAAGAACAGCAGTCGCTCTTGCTCCCATGGACGTACCCGATTTTTGGGAAACCACGTATATCTCTGTGTTGATTCTTTACTGTTTATACTCGTAAATTGTGTGCGTGTGTGTGTGTCGATCCTAACACAGCATATGTGCAGGTCCTGTTGCACAAGCGCTGGACTCACTTGGTCATGAAATTGCTACTATAACTTCTATTACTACCCTAGTTTTAACCACAAAATGGCTTGATATCTCCCATACGTTAATTGTCATTGTTTGATTACAGGATCATAAAATTAGCATAATAAGTTGGAAATTGATTTTCGCACTCCCCTTTTGTCCACGTGCACTCCATTTTTTGTCTTCATTCATGTAGATTTACAAAACTACCCTTCATACATTTTGCCAAGCTACCCTTCATACATTTTGCCCTTTACACATGAACAGGGTAATCATGTAATTTCACATCACCACAAAACAGAAAAAAAGGAGTGCACTTGGATAAAAGGGGAGTGTGAAAATCAATTTCCAATAAGTTTTTAGATTTGGAATTTAATTGGATAATTAGTAGGCTTATATATTATCACTCCCTTTGTTTTTTCATTTCTTTTTTTGGCAAAGCCAAGCCATCCATTGTTAGAGTGATTGATGGCTAACCTTTGGTTTTCGCTATATCAAATGGCCACATAGGTTGTACCATTTTTCTGTTTTTGCTTCATTTTTTCAAGAAGCTCCTAAAAATGTGTTTACAGTAGAGGATGCAGAGCTTATATATGCTACTTCTTGTTACTAGACCTTCTACGTATTTTCCAGAGAAGTTGATAAATAGTTTTAGGTACCAGTGCAATCAACGCGTGTTCGGGGAGGACTTCATCTTCCCTTTCTTACAATCCTTATTGGGAACTGTGGAAAGCTATAACGAAAAGTTGTCTATTCTCATCCATCTCAAAATGTTTTCTAGTAGTCCTGGAAGACAGCATGCATGGTTCTAATCTTTCAAAACTGTTTATTTTTGCTTGTAACTCCAGAAATCGCAGGATCTCTAATTTTCCTTGCTTTGAAGTTCTGAATATTTACTTGGGCTATGTGCTTATTCCAAATTCAATGATGTTGGAGTTGATATGGTATTTAAGACTAATTCATGCAATATTAAGTTGTACTTCTTTCAAGAAGATTCATGTTCAGAAGGAGTGCTCTTTCATTGAAACACATGTCAAAGACAATATGACAAAATGCTTCGAGTATGTATTTTGCATCAAGAATTTGAAAAACAATTCTACTCATTGGCTATTGATCTCTTAGAATAGTCTTACATCATAACCTATAGAAGTCTACCCTCAGAATACCACAATATTTGGTGAAATTATACAATATTTGAGGGCATGTGGTATAGAATTCTCAATTCCCATTCCTCGTACTGGAAAAATCCGCATCACAATTCACATAGGTTCAATCCCTTCACTTTTACATATATCAGTAGGGAATCACAGCAAATCTCAAGTTGGTTTTCTGCGTTTCCCAGAATTCATATAGAGGTGGACAAATCTTTTCCGTTTGATACTGGATGGGGTTGAAGCTCTATGGCAATTTGCAATTTCTGTGCCCTTGGCTATTCTTTACTTTGAAAGGTGGGTAGTTTTGGCATACTGAGAATACTATCCAATACAGTCTGAATAGCACACAGTCGAGTTCTTACAATGTTTACAGATTACTTATAATGATTGCTCTCATTTGTTGCAGATAATGTTCGACTGCGGCACCTTTGCCAGGTGATATCTAAATTTGCAGGATCTCACCGGTTCACCCGCTAGGTGTTTCAGCTAGCCCACGTTGTAGCAGCAAAAGCTGTGGTTGATTTTATTCCCAATCTAGTTAGAGGAGGAGGCAGTCAAGCTTTCGGCAATTTTCCTTTTGGTTTGATTGGTAATCGCCCATCATATTTAATTAATTATGACTAAGTGAGAATTCCAAAAGTTTTAAAACCAGACACAATTCACGGAATGGGAGATGCTCTGCTTGGCAGCTGTGCCGGGCAACTCATCCGACCGCTTATTTAGGCATGGACGTCTTGGATCCAATCTGAGTGCATAAAATTATGGATTGTCCATTGCTCAAATTAAGATCCGAACCAACCAAATGGGCCACTCGACACCACTGCCAAGCAGGATGCTGCCGGGTCAACTTCACACACACTCTGTCATTTTATACTTTTCTGATTTTTCTCGTCGAAACAAAAATGTAATAAAATTTGACTTGAATCCTACAAAAATTATAATAAAAAAAAACCCAAAAAGACCGTGTCCAAAAAATCCAGAAAATTATGTTGAAACTCACCCAAGATAAAATTTTGTCAACTAATCTAAAATCTTACAACTGTATTACTGCCACACATAAATGCACACACTCACATGCCCGTTTAGTGAATGTGGACTAAAATTGAAAAAGATTTATATAAGATGAGAATTCAGAAAAGTATAATATCATAGACCAAAGTAAAAAAAAAAATCACATAATACGATAAATCCTCAAAACAAAAAATATGGTGTAAAAATTTGATCCAAAATCTTACAGTAAAAGATAACGAAAAAACAACTAAAAAGGATTGTTGTTCTTTGTTTTTGTGGTTTTTTATTATTATTTTAGTTGTAATCTGTTTTACTATTAATATTAGTACAAAAAATTTCGAGTACAAGTGATAAGAGCATCTCCAGCCTTGACCCATTTTAAGACTCAAATTTAAAAATGGGGCAAAAACCACAAAAATCTCTCTCCAATCTTTGACTCAAACCTTTTCCCATTATGGGTTTTACCCATTTTTTTGCCCAAATCTGAGACAACTTTTGCCTTAACCCATTTCTCCAACGGCTAGTTAGAGAGAGAGAAAGAGGGAGATGTAGAAAATTTGGGTTTGATGGTTGGAGATGTGTCTACCCAAAATGGATTTTTATCCAAAATTTAACTCAAATTTGAGAAAAAATATGGGTGAAGGCTGGAGATGCTCTAAGGGGAGTAAATTTGTGACACATGTGGCCGAGTTTAGGGTTTTCCGTATGATTTGTCGTGTGATATATCCAACTTCTACTCGATCTGGGGTTTTTCTGTGAAATCAAATCACCAATAGCCCAAGTCAAAAATCGAACAGGTACCCTCTCTCTCTCTCTCTCTCTCTCTCTCTCTCTCATCGTCTCTAACACAGGACTGATGAATGAATTTAACGCAGATGTGCTGACTACGAAAGGAAGGCTGTATAGTGTGAATCAAGAAAGCAAGTAGCTGAAAAAGAAAGGGATGGCAGCAGGCCAAGAGAATGTGAAACACCTTGAAGACTGCTCAGTTTCCAAGTCAGTTGATTTTACCCTTTGTATTCATCTTTTCCGTAAATATATGATGTATGTTCATCATGCTTTAGTAAACTGTAGGGTTATGCCTCGCCATCTAGAGATTATGGACAAGTAATTTTTTTATGTGGAAGGGAAGTGAAATGCACAATGGACGTTTGATTATTAGATTCATGTGAAGCTGTGTCGGGTTTCATGAAGTTTTTGAAGGTTTAATTTCGAATTAATACATAAATTGGGGGCAGGGTGTGGAGCCGGATGCTTCTAGGGCTGCAAACGAATGGAGCTGCTCGCAAGCATCTCGAGGCTCGGCTTGACTCATTTAGTAATTGAGCTCGAGCTTTAGGCTCATGTAGAAAACAAGCCGAGCTCACCACCTTAAAGCTCGGCTTAGCTTGAAAAGCTCAGCTTTTTTGTATAGGCTCAGCTCGTTTACAGTTTTAGGTTTGTTGAGTAAACGAACGAGGTCCGCAGCTCAACACTACAAAGCTCAGCTCAGCCAGTTTGCACACTGGTCTAGAAGGTTTTGTATGATTTAGTAGCTCAATAACTCTAAGAGAGGAAAACCGACGCTAAAAACCAAAATACTAGGATTCAGTTTATTCTATGGGCAATATCAAAGCCTTTTGGGCATGAGTTTCTCTTGGTACACTACAACCTCTGGCGTCTTGTAGACATGTGTTACTTCGAAATGAGGGTCTCCTTATGTATTGTTCTTTTTTTCTTTTTCTTTTTTGCCAAGTGTGATGGTTGGAGGTGGTGGGTGAATTTGAAAAGGAGGGTAACCGAATAATGGCAGTGTAAGGATCGAGATTCTATTAATAGTGGGGACGAGTGAAGGATGTGGAAGTTTGGTGATTGCAGAGAATAAGTGTAAATTTCATATTGCAGGGATTAATCTTGAGTCAGGTCAATCCAGAGATTGATGGGGATTTAGGTTTCCCATTGAGCATTTTTTTTTTAAATTTAGGGCTTACGTTGGAAATAATCCCAGGGCTGAAAATTACTAGAAGGTTTGAAGGATGGAAGATAGCTTTGTTTTCAAGGGGAGGAAGATGTACCTTGGTTCAACTTGTTTTGTGTAGCATTTTAAGTTATTGTTTGTCCCTGTGGAAGGTTATAGGTGTGATTGTGAATTCATTTGAGAAAATGATGAGAGCTTTTTAATGGGAAGGACGGGGTGAACCGGTGAAGTGAATAAATATCTTTTGATTTGCAGCCTGTTAGAAGTGAAGTAGAAGTGTTATGGGCTTTTGGGATCCGTTCAGACTTAAAGAAGTAAAGACAAGTTTGCACGGAGTAAATAAAGTTTAAGAATATAGTTTCCATTTTGTTTAATAGAAATTGACCATCACTACTCACAAATCACACTACAACGGCTCAGGTGCTAACTGTGTGATCACTGATGAGCTATTCTTACCTCCCATACACAATACTGGACTAAGGGGTATATTGAAATTGCGAACACCTTAATAGTGTCCAATATCCCTACGTGCATCTTAGATCTTACTATTTGTAAGTTTGGCATGAAGAATAGGTGTATAAGCTTCAAAATAGGTAGTCAATAGTATTATATGCTTAGTTCATGGTTCAAAATGGGTAGTCAATAGTATTATATGCTTAGTTCATGGAATTGTTTCCGCTTAGTAATGGTTAGTTGCATAAGTTATGATGGGATTGTAAGTTATTGGACATAACTTAAACTGAGCGTACTTACCTCTAGGTTTTGGTTTTGAGTGTGAGTTGGAGGGCAACTACTTTGTGCATTTTATGTGAATGGTTAGGTCGTGCTTGTACCCAATATACCCCTCCCAAACACCTATTAATGGATACTAATTCGGTGTACTTATTTCCCCACATATTTTCTCTAATTAGATGTGGAATATCTGCAGTGCTCTGGGCACATGGGTATTTTCCGTAGCCGGTGCTTTGCTGGCAATACCGGTGGGAATAAAGAGGAAATCATTGGCGCCGCTTGTGTTCTTTGGAACAACTGGTACGATGCTTGACATAATCATAGGAATTAGCCAATGCGAAAGGGAACATGCAGAGCGCCAGCTGAAGCTTCTAGAAGAAAAAGATGCCGCAGTTGCCGATGCTTTGACGGAGACAGGAGATGAGTCTTGATATGAACTTTTTGTGAAGTTTCTCAACTAGTCAATAGGCAAAATATTGGTGAAATGACCTATGTTGCTCTTTATTGCAACTAATTTGTGTATGTTTCTGTCTTAGGGTGAGAATATAAAGAAGAAAATAAATCAGAGAGGCTGAGTGAGCTTCCATTTCTCTTATTCAGTTCTTTCCAATTTTCCCCTACCCTGATTTTGCAAATGTCTTCTATCGTGGACAAGTTCCTCTGGTTGTGAAGTGCACTTGACGAGAGAACATTGTTTTTTTCGTGACTAGTGTATTGGAGGCTTTTGCCCGCATAGTTATCGCGTTCGTGTAGTTCTCAATTCCACACATACCGGTAATTATCAAGCATGTATCTCCTCTTGAATTGGATCTGCTTCCAAATCCTTATGTTGTGTATGGTACTTCTCTACTTTGTTTACATAATTGCTGGCTACAAGGGAATTTTAAGCAACAATGGCGCTTGTGCAGGTGTTCTGGTTTGGGTATTTTATCCCTTGATCAGTTCTGACCATGTTCCTCTGCCCAGGCTTTTGGAGATTGAAATAGAACGAGGAAGTTTTGAAAGATGCACCATCGGGTGCCACACAACAATCTGAGTGAATCTTTTTTATAAATTTTGTTTGTAAGTGTTTTTTTTTTTTTTTGTTTTTTAAGAAATTAAATGCGATGAGTTCGCAGAGATTAGTGATTTGTATGTTTTTTTCTTGCATCAAATAGTCACAGAGCAAAGGTAATTAATTTCACTCTTCTTTTTTAATTTCACTCCTTGTTTTGTCATTTTGTGATCTGCATTTACGATATTACCCTTTCAAGTGTAAGAAAATTCACTCATGAAAGGTTAATCATGTAAATTTACATATAAGAAGGCAAAAAAAAAAAAAAACCAAGAGTGGGATTATAGAGAACGGGGAGTGTGATCACTCTCCTTGAGCGAAACACAAGTCAAAGTGGTAACTGATTATTTCTCTCTGTGTTTCTTGTGTGGAAATAGAAGCACCATCTTAGGAATACTAGCACGGAGCACATACAAGTAAGAGAAGAAATTCTTACAGTAATTTTTATTTGGAAAATAGTTTTTGTGCTCCACTTTTTTAGAAAGGGGTACTTAAATATCGGTCATCGCTCACCATGTGACTTATGTTTCATCCCGGCCACTTTTTCAGGTTATGTTTTCATCCTTTAATTTAATAAACCCCATCTCACCCTTGTTGGACTATATTAATGGGATTTATTTGTTTCTTTAGGAGCCTATATAGCCAATGTTTTTTTGGCACTGAAAAATAACGTTAGAGGTCCCGTGCCATAATTTTTGGATATCTACACCCACCGAATCCCTAAACTCACGCTTTCCATATCAGTTTCAAATCTTCTAAACGATCTACCGTGGAATGAAACCCCTCTCTATTTTCTTGGAAATGAATCGTCACCCCAAGTCGACGGCCGCCACTCATCTCGACGCCCAACCGTCATCCTCACACCACCTAGTCGGCCACTCATACTGTATTCTATGCCATCTCTGCCATCGGCCTCCATTGCCGATGCTAATCACATGCGTTTACCTTCGTTGCCTCATCACCGTTGGAATGGTGAATATGGTTTTTCACAAGATTGGCTCAAGAGTATGTTCATGAGCAAAAAGGCGCGATTCGCATACCCTGCGACGTTTTCAAACGGATACTCGAAGCCTTGCAAGTTGGAGATAAGTCGGTTTGTGATCTTCTCAACGCCTTGTAACGGTCCATCTCTTGGCTTTCGGACTATTTCTTCGTTTTTTTTTTTCCAGCTATTGAAATGAGATTGGAGCAAATCTTGGATTGTTTTTCTTTGTATATCTATATAGTACGTCTGGATGTTGAAGTGAAATAAGCCATGTTCGTTTTCCAACAGCCATAGGAATGGTGTAGGGGTAAGGAATTGGATTTGGATTGATCACTCTAGTTTTCTGATTTTGGTTTTGGGTAAGTTTTGATGGGTACGTGAATTTTTTTTGTTTGTGGGTCCAATCTTGTGACCCGATTCATGGCTTCCGCAAATCAAGGGATTTAGAGGGTAGCGCCACGCCCAATGATGATGACTGATTTTTTGGTCGCCGATGAGGTAGATGACAAGTGGCAGTGTGGAGGTTTGTGCTTTTGATCATCTAAAGTCGTCATAATGCCATCTGTTCTAAAAGATTACAACTATGGTCAACTTAACATGAAATATATTTACCATATTACACATTGGGTGTATTTGATTCGATTCCTTTGACATGTTCATGATATATACACTTATTCATGGTATATTTTTTACACAAGTATGGAAATCGGATCTGGAATATTAATTGTCCATGGCATACTTTCCAATTTGTACAAGTGTATGTTCATGATATGTTTTGTAAATTGGTCATTATGAGTGGGCTTAATTGCAAAAACACCTCCTAAACTATTACTTTTTGGCAACTTCACCTCCTTAAGTTTAAATTCGAGCAACTTCATCCCCCCTAACTATCAAATTCGAGCAACTTTACCCCTTTCCCCATTTTCCGTCCAATTCTGTAGGGATTTGGATGGAAAAGTAATTTAACATACCAAAATGCCCTTATACACTTATTATAACCACCGCCCCCCCCCCCCTCTCGCTCTCTCTCTCCTCCCTCTACACCAAGTGGGTACACACACACTCACTCACTCACTCTCTCTCTCTCCTTTACAATACACGGTCACTTTCCTCCCTCTATCCCACACCAAAAAACCCTAAGCCTACCTCTCACCACCTCCACGGTTTCTCTCCTCCCTCTACCCCACCAGAAAACCCTAAACCTACCTCTCACCACCTCCTCCACGAGATCTCCACCCCCACTTCCTCCTCATTCCTCCCCTCACCACCAGTACACCCCCTCCTCCTATCTCTCCTCCATATTTCCTCTACACCAAACCAGATAGTTACCCAAAAAAAAAAAAAAAAACAACCAAATTATCCCTTTTTAAAAGCCCCTTTTAAATCCCCAACCCAAAAAATCCAAAAATGAGTAGCAGCTCTAGTTACACTAACAACTACTTGCAGCACAATGAAGATGAAAGATGCGATTGTGAACGAAAAGCAGTGATGAGACCCTCATTAATTGTGAAAAATCCAGGTAGAAGGTTCATTGGTTGTGTAAACTACAAGGTAATTTAGCTGAATGTTATGTTGTCTATATAATTTTTTGTTTCCTAATAAAAAGCCTAAATGCTATTGTTTTGTATGTTTACTGACAAGTTCGAATTATTTAGAAAAACAATAGCTGCAATTTCTTCGTATGGGTAGATCCACCAACATGCGAAAGAGGGTTGGAATACGCTAAGATCATGCAAGCGAAAAATGAAGAACTCGAGAGACAAATTGAAGACTTGAAGATGATGAATAAATAGTTAGGAAGAGGAAAACAAAAATTGGAAGAAGAAAATGATGCATTGTTCGTGAAGATAGCAGAGTTGACTGAGATTAATGTCAAGTTAGCAGGACAGACTGGGCTAAGGAAGACAACAAATATGACAACACTTGTAGTAGTAGTAGTCGTCATTGTGTTTGTGGTTTGTGTGCTAGTATCAAGTGTAAAGCACACCCATGGTAAAAAAAACTTTGTATTTGGTCTGAAGCTATGTTATGAAATGCATGAGAGTACTAGCAGATAGCCATTGTAATAACTTTTCCTACCTATTCAACTATTTTTCGTCGATATACCTTGCTAACTTCAATTATAGCCGTTTAGAATAGTAGTTTTGGACCACCAAAACCAGCATTTGGTAACCACAAAATTCATTAGTTTCTACGCTCCAAAACGTTCTCTTTTAACTATCACAACCAGGATTAAATAACCACAAAACTACAGTTTTAAAGCTCAAAAAAATGTCCAAAAATTGCAGTTTTGAACCACAAAACCCTGTAGTTTCTAAGCTCCAAAAATTGCACTTCTTATAGTCCCACAACCTGGATTTGGTAAACCACAAAAATTGCAGTTTTTAGGCTAAAAGAATTGTTCAAAAACTGCAGTTTGGAAGCTTAAAAAACTGTCCAAAAACTGCAATTGTGAACCACAAAACCCTGTAGTTTGTAAGCACAAAAATTGCAATTTGTAAGCAAAAAAAAAAACTGCACTTTTGAAGGTCCGAAAAACAGCACATTTGAAGCTTAAAAAACTGTCCAAAAATTGCACTTTTGAAGTTCCTAAAACTCAGAATTTTCTCACTCTCTCTGCCCCCTCCTTGTAAACCCATATTCTCCCTCATTCTCCCTAAACCCAGAAATTTGAAATCCCCTTTGAACCCAGATTCTCCCTCCTTTTCTCCCTAATTTCCTCCTCATTCCTCTCTAATTTCCTCCTCATGCGCCCATAGACCCACCATGAGCAATAGCTCCTCGAGTTACACCAAGAATTACTCACATAACAATGGGGATGAAAAATGCAAATGTGGAAGGAGAGACTGAAAAATCTAGGACGAAGGAAATTGTCTATAAAATGCAACTATTTATGATAGTTAATGAATGAAAAAGCAAGCTCGACATGCACTGACTTTAGCAACACTAATATGAAGTGAACAAACTGTCCAAAAAATAGCATAATACCAGATTTTGTAACCACAAAAACCTGCAATTTGTAACCCCAAAAATCACAGTTTTGAACCACATTACCCTGTAGTTTTTAAACACAAATACCTACACTTTGTAACCCCAAAAAATTGCAATTTGTAACCACATTGGCATACTATTTTGAAGCACAAAGAACACCAGTTTTTGAACATGAACCCCTGGTCTTTGTAACCACCAAGCACTGCTGTTTTGAAGTTCCAAAACCTGCAGATTACACAAATGCATTTCCAGATTTCACATTCGGTCCATAATTCACAATTCCATAAGGCACCCCATAAATAATGAAGGACGTAGTTCCATTGATTTCAAAATGTAGCAGATTGTCAACAAAAGAAGAATACACAATGCCCAGATTGTCAACAAAAGATCAATACACGGTGCCCAGATTACACACAGTCATTTGCAGATACCAACATGGTACTTTGAAATAAGTCAACATAAGGTTGCAAATACTACTGTCAAACTAAGACAAGTTCCAAAAGACAGATTACAAGTAAATAAGTATCCCAAAAGTACTAAATTTGGTCTTTAAGTGTTAGATTTTTGGGTACTGCCTTGGGTTGATGCTTCTTCTTGGGCTAATTGTCTATGACCAATGCTTGGCATTGTTGCGCTAGCAGTGGTACTACCACTCCCACAAAATGCTGCAAATGACCCTGCTGGTTGACTCCAAAAAAGGACATTCCCTATCCTTGTAGATCTCCTCCATCCCTACATTTACACCCATTCAGTTAAGCACTTTTACAAATTTTCATTCATACATAATACTTGTAACAAATTTGTAAACTATTCCACCCATTCATACCAGTGGTAATGGCAAACCAACCCTTGGGGCTATAGATGTTATCACTGGTTGACTCTGACCTGTACCTTCAAACTTTACGATTGGTTGTTTCCCTTTTGTTTTATCAATAACTACTTCTTTACCCTTTCCATTGGTTACAGGTCTTTGTCCTCCACCATTGTCTTGATTATTTGCATCTCTTTCTCTAATGACTATACCAGGAAGTGCAGAAATGCTTCCACCTCTTCCTCTTCCTATACCTCGAACATTAGGATTGTCATGCTTTGAGGTAGGGTCACCACCTCTTCTTGTGCATCCCACCATTTTTGTTTTACCACCCCTTGCTTTACTTGTGTATGGTGTAACACCTTTTCCACCTCTACCACTCTTTCCCCCTCTACCATTCTTCCCTCCTCAACCACGTCCACTTCCATTCCCTCTATCACCAACCACTTCCATTGCCACTTTCATATCCTATAGGGAAGACATAATTATCATTTCACATATGCTTCAAAGAATAAAGTAGGATAATGGTTTTTAAAAAATGTAAACTCCTTACTTGCTCAATTGTAGTGTTTGTTGACTTTTGAGCACATGTCCTTGCATTGTGTCCAAGCTATTTGCATATTCTACATTTAATGGTTGTGTAATGCCTCCGCATTCCTCCTCTCTTTTTTAGTTCCTCGTCATGCTCTATTCTCATTTCCTTTCTTGGTCTCCCATTCATTGCCCTAAAAGGAGGATGAATGAGAGGATCAAGGTCCATACGAACCCACATATAAGAATCTGGAATTAGTTTAATCATGTGCTTATATGTCTTTGCAAAAGTTGCCACATGGAAACATTCATGAACAAAATTTTCAGGATTACTTTTGTCGGTTATAATTGCAGCCATTCCACGTGAACAGGATATGCCACACACATCCCACTTGCCACAGGTGCATGTTCTCTATCCTATGTCCACAACATAATCCCTAAGTACAATCAAGATTTCAAAAGTTGTGCCACCACAATAAATGAATTCACAATCCTCCATGTTATCACATGTTTTTTTGACCTTTTTCGCAATCCTTGGACATAGCTTACCATTCCACCCCTTGCACAGGCCACATCTATAATGTAACCTTATCATTATGTACCTCCTAATACTTTTGCCCATGGTAAGGATTGGTTGGTCTCTTGCATCTTTGATAGCTCGATTGAAATCTTTACTTGTGTTATTATCCATTCTGTTGCACTTAGCCCTTCCACTGTACATGCACCTAGCTCATGTTCTTGGCTCTTCATTCATCAACTGATCATAGGCAGTCTCATCAAGCTCTTTAATTTGTTTTATCTTCTCCTCAAACTCCTGGATTGTGTAAACTGATGCAGCCTGCCACATGAGGTCTTTCCACTCCTTCCCCTTATACAACTTGTTGAAGTTTGGATACATGTGCTTAATGCAGTACCTACTGTAGGGAGGTATTCCCGAACATATATATTTAGTTGCCGAACACGTGGTGTATGAGAGCACGTGGAAGATTGGACAAGACTTATCGTCGGGCAGTGCGTTGAAACGGTGATAAGGGCCAATAACATAAGGAGTCATTGGATCAGGAAATCTGTTCAGCATGTTTACACAAAAGACAGGAGAAGTCATTTGTCATAAAGAAACTTGTGACATGTGAGGCCACTAGTCTAGATGGAATGTTCGGCAAAAAGATAGCCGAACAGGGAAAGAAGTAGTCCTAAATCGTGAGGCGGCAAGAACGCTCTAGAAGGTTCCAGTACAGTAAATATTCTGTAAAAAGATGAGATCCCGAGTATGAAGGATCTTGGAAAGACACCCAACATGAATGGGATGTTCGGCCAGCTAAGGAAAAGAGTCCTAAAAAAGACTAAGGTGATGAATTGATAAGGGAACGAGAATCCAAGAGATCCTGGGTTCCTATACGAGTTAGGAATCCTAGGGCAATAGGGATGCTTGGGCAGCAAGCATACATATGTCTATAAATACGAAGTAAAACGAGAGGAAAAAGGTACGCAATTTATTACGATCTAATCTCATTCCTACTGATAATTAGGATTTCTCTAATACGTGATACTAACTTTAGCATCGGAGGGCCTTTGCCACGAGAGGCAGAGGTGCGCTCACCCCTTGTCTGTTTTGCAGATTAGGGTTCCGATGACGAATTAGGGTTCCGGTGGAGAGGCACGAGTAAGCTACTGCACTTTGGTGTCGTTCAGAACATCAATTGTTTTCATCCCCCTACAATTGGCGCCATCTGTGGGAATCGAACCAATTTTTCTAAAAAATAATCATGATGGAAGATGATCCAGTCACGCCGTTTAATCCAAAAGACCATTTAGGTGGGGGAAGAGATAAATCCCCACCAGGTGCTCCAAGAAAGCCCATTGGTAGACATGACAGAGATAACTCCAAAGAAAAAAGAGACAAAACTGCCACCGGCTCCACGAGAAGGAGTAAGTCTCATCGAAGAGACGAATCAGTCACCCATTCAAGGAGTATACACAATGACAACGATGTCCTCGATAAAAAGAGAAGGGAAATCGAGGAGTACGCTCGTTTAATTAGAAAACGAGAGTACGAGATACAAGAATTACAATGGGTACGAGAGCACCCAGAAGATTTCAGACTTTCTCGAAGGAATTCCCAGAAAGACAGACGGACTCTGGTAGTCCATAAGCAGGCTCATTCACGAGGGAGAAGGAGCAGGAGTCCTATCATAGGGCGATACGAAGCTTCTCCACGAAAGAGGAGAAATAGAAGTAAAAGCCGAACACCGAAAAGACAAAGGGCTTCTTCACGAAAAAGGAGGAGCAGAGACCAAAGTTCCACCCCAGAAGAGAAGGAAACAAGGAAGCATCACCGGGACAGGTACGAGAGGCCTGATGCTGATTGGGTCAAGGCTACGGCTCACAAATCGAAGGAATTCGAGGATGGGACAGTAACTGCACGAGAAGCAGCACGGAAGGCCCTGAGTAATTTGCAGCCTCCCCCTTTGCAAGGAGGCTAGGTTGCCGAGCAGAGTGAAGCACGGTACGTTTGTACTTTACGAGACAAATGCGAACCCCGTGGCTCACATACAGCACTATCAACAAGCTATGTTCATGCACGAAGGGAATGATGTCATCTTGTGCAAGATGTTCCCATCAAGTCTTGGCAAGGTGGCCTTGTCTTGGTTTCATAAACTGGCCCCACGATCCATACGAGGATGGAGGCAATTGGCTGAAGAATTCACTGCTCGGTTCTTGACAAGCAGAAAAGCCCCAAAAACGTTTGAAAGTCTTTCCACCTTGAAGCAGACAGACAACGAACCAATCAGGGATTATGCAAAGAAGTACTGGGAATCTTTCAACGAGATTGAAAGTTGCAGTGAGGAGTATGCTATTGCAACCTTCAAAATTGGTTTGCCTGTTCGGGGAGAGCTATGTCGTTCATTGAATAAACATCCGGTAGCAACGTTGGCTAAACTGATGGAACGGATAGAGCAACACGCCAGAATGGAGGATGACATACTCCAGGAGGATGGCAGGGTTGTTGCCGAACAGACAAAGGCACCTGTTAAGAAAGTGGATAAGCCAGAACCCAAGACTTACAGAGAGAGAAAGGAGTACGGGCAGGCTAAGAAAGAGCCATATAAGGATAAACAAGCTCCTGACCCTAAATCTTTCTTTTCTATCACTACGGTTTGGAAAGAACCAATTTATAGGATTCTTTATCGAATAAAGAATCAGCCATACTTCAAATGGCCCCCAAGTCTAGGCGGGGATAAGGACGCAAAACGTGCTACGAATCAGCACTGCAGCTACCATAAAAGATTGGGGCCATATGACTAAAGATTGTGAGATGTACAAAAGACACCTTGATGATTTGGTCTCTCAGAGCTATCTCAAGGAATTTATCCAAGAAGATCCCAAGGACAAAGGGAAAGCCATGGAGCTGGATTATGAGCAGAATCCTAAAGGAGTAATCCACATGATACATGGGTTGGCCACACCTTATACGAGAAATGAGGTCAGGCTATTACAAAGGCAAGTCAGGCACAATCAACACGTGATGCGATTGGGTAACAAGAGGGGGCGAGAGAGTTATGTGTGCAATGAAAGCATAGCATTCACAGATGATGATCTGGGAGAGGTCCAAATACCCCACAACGATGCTTTGGTCATAACCCTACGAGTTGGGGAATATGACATCGAGAGGATTCTAGTGGACTCAGGAAGTTATATAGAGGTAATGTACTATGATACGTTCAAGAAGCTGGGGCTGGCCCAAACAGACTTAGAACAATCTACAACACCCTTGATTGGGTTCGGTGCAGGAGCAGTTTGGCCTCTTGGAAAAATAACGTTACCTGTTCGGGCTGGATCAGTGGTGTTGAAAACAGATTTCTTAGTTGTCGATGTTCCTTCTTCCTATAACGCGATTATAAGGAGGACATGGCTGCACAAGATGAGAGCGGTCTCCTCGACTTACCACCAGATGGTGAAATTCCCAAGATCGAATGGGGTTGAAGTAATTAGAGGCAATCAAAAAGTGGCCCAACAATGTCTAATTTCCATCATTAAAAGAGTCCCAAAGGCCCACCACATTCATACATTAGAAGTACCAGATCAACCAACTATCGAGGATGTTGGAAGAAGCTGCAGAAGATCCAGATCAACGAGACTGATCCCGAAAGATATTTCTTAATCGGAGAATCATTGCCAGCAGACGAAAAGGCTGAATCGATAAGATTTCTGAAGGAATATGTTGATGTATTTGCATGGGTGCCAGAAGAAATGCCCGGAATAGATGCAGGTGTGATTTGTCACCATCTAAATGTTGATCCTCAGCATAAGCCGATCATTCAGAAAAACGAAGGGCAGCCGTGCAGCATGTGGATGCTGTAATTGAAGAGGTTGATCGTTTGCTGGAGGCAAAAATGATACGTAAAGTTTACTACCCAGAGTGGTTATCCAACACCGTGGTGGTAAAGAAAAAGAATGGGAAGTGGCGTGTCTGCGTAGACTTCACAACCTAAACAAGGCGTGTCCAAAAGATAGTTTTCCTCTTCCAAGGATAGACCAATTGGTTGACGCAACTGCTGGTTACGAGCGAATGAGTTTCCTCGACGCATATCGAGGATATCATCAGATTGCTATGTTTGGGCCTGATCAAGAGAAGACTTCGTTCATTACACCACGAGGGTTGTACTGCTATAGCGTCATGCCATTTGGGCTAAAAAATGCTGGGGCAACATACCAAAGACTTGCAACCATCATGTTCAAAAAGCTCCTTGGCAAGACTATGGAGGTTTACATAGATGATATGGTGGTGAAAAGTCAAGATAAACAGGGACACATAGTGGATTTAAAAGAAGCTTTCGAGATCCTGAGGGAGTACAAACTGAAACTCAACGCCTCGAAATGTGCGTTTGGAGTCGGTTCAGGAAAGTTCCTGGGCCATTTGGTGACCATGAAAGGGATTGAGGCTAACCCTGATCAAATTACAGCCCTACAAATGTTACAAAGTCCCAAAACCACTAAGGAAGTCCAGAGGTTGACTGGAATGGCTGCAGCACTTAATAGATTTATCAGCAGGTCAAGTGACAAGTGCAGACCCTTTTTTCAATTATTGAAAAAGAGGGAAGGATTCGAATGGGGAGCAGAGTGCGAACAGGCCTTTTAGGACCTGAAGAAGTATTTGGCCAAGCCCCCACTTTTGTAAACTCCACAGCCAGGTGAGTCTTTAGTTTTGTACTTAGCTGTTTTTGAGCATGCAGTTAGTGCAGTCCTGTTAAGGGATTTGGGAATCGAACAAATCCCTATTTACTATGTTAGCAAGACACTACTGGATGCAGAGACGAGATATCTGCCCTTAGAGAAACTTGTCCTGGCACTTAGGACAGCCACAAGGAAATTGCCACACTACTTCCAAATCCACAAGATTCTGGTTTATACTGAGTTTCCATTGAAATCACTGCTACGAAAAGCAGACTTCTCGGGAAGGATCTCGACATGTTCCATCGAGTTAAGCCAGTACGATATCGATTATCAGCCGCGTACGGCAATTAAAGGCCAAGTGTTGGCTGATTTTGTGGCAGAGTTTTCTCCTACAGTAGCTCCCCTGCCTCCTACGAGAAAGGAATATGAGACTAAGACATCACCCACGAGGAAACAAGTCTCAGCCGAACAGGACCCCACGGAATGGAAGCTATTTGTTGACGGATCAACATGTAATACTGGATCAGGAATTGGGGTAGTCCTTTTTCCTCTTGAAGGAGTAATGATCGAACTATCTGTTCGGCTTGGTTTCAGTGCGTCAAACAATGTGGTGGAATATGAGGCACTCTTAGCTGGATTGAGGAGTGCGAAGACTTTGAAAGTAAAACGAGTCAGGGTGTACTGTGATTCACAGCTCGTGGTTAATCAATTGTCCGGGGAATACCAAGTCCGGAATGAGAAGATGGAAGCATATGTGGAAGCAGCCAAAGATTTACTTGATAACTTCGAAAGGGTTCACATTGAATAGATAAGTTCGGGACAGAATGCTCATGCCGATTCTCTGGCTTGGTTAGCCACAGCTGTCCCAACTGAACTCAAGCGAAAGGTAATAGTTGAGTATTTGACAGAGCCGAGCATTGGGAGGAGCGTAGAGCTAGTCTTGGACGTGAACCAAGGTCCAAGTTGGATGGACCCAATTGTGGGGTTTTTACGAGATGAAACGCTCCCTACTGATAAAAAGGAAGCTCATAAGATTAAAACCAAGTCAGCAAGGTTTTGGCTGTTCCCAGAGGGTAAGTTATACAGAAAATCCTTCACGGGCCCATATTTGCTGTGCATACACCCCGAGATGGTGCAAAGATTTCTTCACGAAATCCATGAGGGAACATGTGGGAGTCATGCTAGAGGCAGATCCATCGCCCACCGAGCAATTACACAAGGCTACTGGTGGCCACACATGCAGGAAGATGTAAAGGCGTGTGAAAATTTGTGAGAAATGTCAGAAATTCTCACCAATGATTCGAACACCAGCAGAAGACTTAGTGTCATTGACGAGTCCATGGCCGTTTGCTCAATGGGGGATGGACATTGTGGGTCCACTACACAAAGCAACTGGGAATCGAAAATTTCTGCTAGTGGCAACGGACTAATTTACTAAGTGGATTGAGGCAGACCCACTGGCCAAAATCACTGAACCTATGATAGAAAGGTTCGTGTGGAAGAGTATCATCACTCGCTTTGGGGTCCCGTATTCATTAATTACTGACAATGGGTCACAGTTCCAGAAAAAGTTCAAAGCTTTTTGTGCCCAGTATGGGATACGCAATTATTACTCAACTCCAGCCTACCCTCAAAGTAATGGACAGGCAGAAGCGTCCAATAAAACCATCCTTGACGGGATCAAGAAGAGGTTGGACAAGGCTAAGGGGAAGTGGCCCGATGAATTGCCACTTGTTCTATGGGCACATAGGACAACACCTAGGAGGTCTCCGGGAGAGACTCCCTATTCGTTGGCATATGGCACAGAGGCAGTCATACCTCTAGAAGTAGGCCTTCCTACCAACAGGACTATATTGGTTGAAAGTGGGGGCAATGACAGAGCCCTCGAAATTGAGCTTGATCTCGCCGAGGAAAGGAGGGAAAGGGCCCTGGTGCATTTGGCTTCTTACCAGGAACAGCTGATGAAGAGCTATAACAAGCACGTTCACCCTCAAGAATTTGGTATTGGGGACCTTGTACTACGAAAGGTGTTCGGCAACACCAAGGTAGCCAACGAAGGCAAGCTGGGGGCCAACTGGGAAGGCCCGTATCGAGTAACCGAGATTGTGGGCATATGGGCCTATGGATTGGTTGATCTGGATGGTAATACAATTCCGAGGCCCTGGAATGTCCATAATCTGAAGAAATTCTTTGTTTAGAAGAATTGAGTTTTTATTTTAGATGCACTACGTGATTGTGTGAGAATTACGAATAAAATTCCCTCGTTTTAGTTTTTGATTTTATTCCGTTTTAGTTGCATGGGGTACGAATAATGCCCCATTGAGGGATCCCTTACCAGTCTACTGTGCGGACCTTCCATTTCCCGATCGAATTGCGACGATCCAAGCCGCTCAATGTGTTCAGAACGTGATTTTAAGAGTACCCGTGAGGATTCAGCAAAAAAAATGATCAGGAAGGGCTTGATCCGAGCAGTTTTTACTGAACCGTTCAATAAAAAACTGCTCGGATCAAGACCTTTCCGATCATTTTTTTTGCTGATTTCTTGCGGGTGCCCTTAAAATCACGTTCTGATCACTTTGAGCGGCTCGGATCGTCCCAATTCGATCGGGAAATGGGAGTCCCGCACGGTAAGCCCGTGCGGGATCCCTTAAGGGAACCGGACTCTATATATATATATGAAATATGGAGTTTGGTATTATTTTCATTTTTCATATTGGGGAGTATGGGATTGGCATGAATGCCATGTACGAATACTCTTATCCTTACCAAAAATAAACAAATAGCTTGATAACAGCACACGAATAAATGCTACAAAGAAGTATGAGATACTAAAAGTATGAGAGGCTTAGATCTGTACGAGAGACTCAGATCCGTTCTTTAAGTATGAGATACTTAAGTACGAGAAACTTACAAAAATCTAAGTACGAACATACTTAGTAGAATCTGAATACGAACAAATTATGGGGATGCATACGAAAACATGCAGAAATCAAGTACGAAAAACTTGGGCAACAAACATAACGAGATATATCTAAGATACTTTTTGACTAAGTACGAAAGACTTAGTACGGAAGACTTAGACATGAAACACTTGTTTGCTGAATACTTAGATGTACGAGGATATGCATGAAAACTGTCACTTGGATAAATGAGATGTTCAAAGTGAACAGTTTGAGGGCAGCATACAAAACAACGTTAATCTAAGTATGAGATACTTAAGTACGAGAAACTTACAAAAATCTAAGTACGAACATACTTAGTAGAATCTGAAAGTACGAACAAACTTCAGAGATGCATTTGAAAATATGCATCAGACAAGTACGAGCATATGCACTACGAAATATCAGGTCATGCAAAGCCGAGCAAAACGAAATAGCCACGAATGGCCACCCGAAAACCAAATGTTATGCCACAAGGGGCCGAATACCTGTATCCTCAAAGGTAAAGAATGTACTGATGCCTCGCAGGGCTACAAAGTTATGGTCACGCAGGACCTACAAATCGTTCTAAGGAGTTAAGTGGAAATGATCATACTTACCAAAGCTAGTCCAAGTCTTGGATCTCTAGGGGAGACTCATTTGAGGCTCTGGCAGCGACTTCAATACTGGGACCACCACTAGTGGTATTTTCTTCTAGGATGATGGGATCGTTGGTCTCCACCCGAACAGGTGACCGTTCGGCCGTGGACTCGTTAACTATGTTCTCTTCAGCATCAGCAAAGTTCTCGATCTGTTGCTCGATATCTTCCTTTGGCTGCTCCACTGGTTCGTGCACATTTGTCGGATGGGTGCTCGGTAGATCGTTGTCTTCCCAAAGAGGAGAATCCTCAGCAACCCCCACCTTGACCAAACATGCCTCCCAGCAGGCAGCCAAGATTTGATCTTGCAAAGCCGGCATTTGCTCCACATAGCTGGCCGTGGTAGCGTCAAACCCCTTCTGATAACCTTCTTCATAAGTAGCTTGTTTGGTCATGTCCATTTCTGCCAAAGCCTGATTGAGGCTATCTTCAGCTGTTTCGAGTTTTCCTTTCGCCTCTTCAAAATTAGCCTTGGCTTTATCTCTTTCTCTTTCTAATCTGGAGATTGTGCAGAGCAGCCTAGTGTTGTCGTTTAACAACCTGATCCTCTCAGCATCTTCTTGGAACTTCTCTCCCAGTGTAACCATTTTTTGAATGAATTGAAAGATATCCAAAAATTGTGACAACATTGTAATAGTAAACAAGGGCAACATAGAGCATGCATAAAGTAATGATAATACTTTACCTTTATCCCACTAACAAGACCAGTGGAGATGAGCCGATCAGGTGGAGATCCAGACTCCTTCTGCATATCGATAGGCAGCAGAAGGCCTTGGGCAAGAGCTAGTGCAGTTTCAGAAGAACTTGCACTATCCCCAACATGAACGGACCGATCACCCCTGGTGAATTGAGGGGCCCTTTGAGGCTCCTGCAGCGACTTCAGTACTGGGAGCACCACCAGTGGTATTTTCTTCTAGGATGATGGGATCGTTGGTCTCCACCCGAACAGGTGACCGTTCGGCCGTGGACTCGTTAACTATGTTCTCTTCAGCATCAGCAAAGTTCTCGATCTGTTGCTCGATATCTTCCTTTGGCTGCTCCACTGGTTCGTGCACATTTGTCGGACGGGGTGCTCGGTAGATCGTTGTCTTCCCAAAGAGGAAAATCCTCAGCAACCCCCACCTTGACCAAACATGCCTCCCACCAGGCAGCCCAGATTTGATCTTGCACAGCCGGCATTTGCTCCACATAGCTGGCCGTGGTAGCGTCAAACCCCTTCAGATAACCTTCTTCATAAGTAGCTTGTTTGGTCCTGTCCATTTCGGCCAAAGCCTGATTGAGGCTATCGTCAGCTGTTCCGAGTTTTCCTTTTGCCTCTTCAAAATCAGCCTTGGCTTTATCTCTTTCTCTCTCTAATCTGGAAATTGTGCGGAGCAGCCTAGTGTTGTCGTTTAACAACCTGATCCTCTCAGCATCTTCTTGGAACTTCTCTCCCAGTGTAACCATTTTTTGAATGAACTGAAAGATATCCAAAAATTGTGACAACACTGTAATAGTAAACAAGGGGAACATAGAGCATGCAAAAAGTAATAATAATACTTTACCTTTATCCCACTAACAAGACCAGTGAAGATGAGCCGATCAGGTGGAGATCCAGACTCCTTCTGCATATCGACAGGCAGTAGAAGGCTTTGGGCAAGTGCTAGTACAGTTTCAGAAGAACATGCACTATCCCCAACATGAACGGACCGATCACCCCTGGTGAATTGAGGGGCCCTTTGAGGCTCCTGCAGCGACTTCAGTACTGGGACCACCACCAGTGGTATTTTCTTCTAGGATGATGGGATTGTTGGTCTCCACCCGAACAGGTGACCGTTCGGCCGTGGACTCGTTAACTATGTTCTCTTCAGCATCAGCAAAGTTCTCGATCTGTTGCTCGATATCTTCCTTTGGCTGCTCCACTGGTTCGTGCACATTTGTCGGACGGGGTGCTCGGTAGATCGTTGTCTTCCCAAAGAGGAGAATCCTCAGCAACCCCCACCTTGACCAAACATGCCTCCCAGCAGGCAGCCAAGATTTGATCTTGCACAGCCGGCATTTGCTCCACATAGCTGGCCGTGGTAGCGTCAAACCCCTTCTGATAACCTTCTTCATAAGTAGCTTGTTTGGTCCTGTCCATTTCTGCCAAAGCCTGATTGAGGCTATCTTCAGCTGTTCCGAGTTTTCCTTTCGCCTCTTCAAAATCAGCCTTGGCTTTATCTCTTTCTCTCTCTAATCTTGAGATTGTGCGAAGCAGCCTAGTGTTGTCGTTTAACAACCTGATCCTCTCAGCATCTTCTTGGAACTTCTCTCCCAGTGTAACCATTTTTTGAATGAACTGAAAGATATCCAAAAATTGTGACAACACTGTAATAGTAAACAAGGGCAACATAGAGCATGCATAAAGTAATGATAATACTTTACCTTTATACCACTAATAAGACCAGTGGAGATGAGCCGATTAGGTGGAGATCCAGACTCCTTCTGCATATCGACAGGCAGCAGAAGGCCTTGGGCAAGTGCTAGTGCAGTTTCAGAAGAACTTGCACTCTCCCCAACATGAATGGACCGATCACCCCTGGTGAATTGAGGGTCCCATGTTTGAGGTAATGCTTGGGTACTCGGCAATAGGGGGTGGAATTGAAACTGTGGCTTGTCCGGCGGCATCACCGGAGTCTTCTACTCTAGGACGTTTGTCCCGATGAGCATCACCAGCTTCATGAACAGTATCGGACCCTCGAGGAGAAGAGGAAGATTGGGAAGAGCCACCCCTGGTATGATGGGGTGGGGGAGGAGCATGCCCGGTTGACGCTGCCCTCCCAGAGCCCCGTCCTCGGGCAGAAACAGTTAGGAGAGAGCTAAGGTTTATGGGTTGATGAGACATTGTACCTGAATTTGGCGGAGATGGGGAATAACCGGATGACGATGATTGGCTGGTATCAAGGTCAACGACTGGTTGTTCGGTTTGTCGTTGAAGGACAACTTGACGTTGTGAGGATCTTCTAAGGATTAAGCGAGGCAATGGGATGCCCTCGGAGACGGGAACTTCACCTGGTTGTCTGGCAACAGTAACTCCAGCACGGGATCTCGAACTCCGTGGTTGGGGAGCGGTCGAAGTCGAGGCAGCACTAGTACTTGGGATGGCAAGTCTCCTGTCTATAACGCCCCTGTAGGTAGGTTCATATCCAAGCAGTACATCAGTGTTGCGATCCCGACCAGTTGTTCGGGTACCAGGCTCCCCTGTGTATTTTAGGATTCTATTTATATCCTCTGTTCGGACGTAACTTGGTTCTCGTCTAGGACGCTTGTTAGCGTTATCCGCTGCAAGATCAAAATTCAAAGTGTAAACTAAAAACATCGAAAAGCTACGAGAAGGCGTTAAACAAAGAATTTCAAGTCAAAATCGAGAGCATACGTGGATAACCCCATATGTGGGGGCAATGGAGCCCCACCACTTGGCCATCTTCCCCTATTGGCTCGAATGCTCCTGTTACGTAGAGGAAATCAATCTCATGGTCACGAGCAGAATCTGGCAGATTTAGCACGAGACGTTTGTCTGCCCTCCTAACCTTGAAGTAATACGTGTTGTACTCAAGGTTTAGTACTATACTATACCACCACTGGATATCCCAGATTCCCAATTGGGTCCCCAGAATCCTATTTAGAGCTATAATCCCCATCACCAGCCTAAAAACATTTGCGAAACTTACATGGGGGTGAGGCGGTACCAGTTCAGAACCTGGCGTAGTAGTGGGTGAAGGGGAAAACGAACTCCACCCTCGACAATCGCTACAATGGGAATGCACATTCTGTCCCACAAGCCGCCATCCCTTTCCGCCCACAAAGGGGCGAGTTCAAGCCCCACATTGTCAGGGATGTTGTATTCATTCCTAAAGGATGCCATGGCTGTTGGGTTATCACAGAGTTTTCTAAACTTACTGGGTTTGGGAGTATTTTCGTTTTCATCCACCATGGATGACTGTTGGAACTCAGAAATGAAAGGAGATTTTAAGAAAGAGAAACAGATGAAACTGCCAGAGGGAAAGCTAAGGTTGAAATCCCAGAAACTGAAATGGATTAGAATGAGAAGTGGAACGCTTACGGAATCAAAAGGGCAGTTTCCTGGGGCACGAACGAGTTGCAGACGGCGGCGATGGCGGAGAAGTGTGAGGTTCTTCGTCTGGATTATAGAAAGGATAAAAGCCCTAACAAGCATCCCTTAGAAGATTATAAGGGAGGGAGACGGAGACGAAATGATAGGTCTCACGCTGTTACAAGTTAAAGTAACGGAAAGCGAGTGCTGTTCTGACGCCGTTTGATAAAACGTCAATTCAAAATTAATGAAAGGCATACAAAACATGCCACGTGGAGTCACTACCCCGAAATGGTATAATGACAAGGGCGCCAAAAAGCATCAATGAGTATTAATACTATGACTGCCCGGGATCAGAGGAGTTCGGTCTAACGTTTGTCTCTAAGCTTTACCCATTGCCCCCGAACAGTGGCAAATAAGTAAAGCTGGGGAGCAATTGTAGGGAGGTATTCCCAAACAGATATATTTAGTTGCCGAACACGTGGTGTATGAGAGCATGTGGAAGATTGGACAAGACTTATCGCCGGGCAGTGCGTTGAAACGGCGATAAGGGCCAATAACATGAGGAGTCATTGGACCAGGAAGTCTGTTCGGCATGTTTACACAAAAGACAGGAGAAGTCATTTGTCATAAAGAAACCTGTGACATGTGAGGCCACTAGTCTAGATGGAATGTTCGGCAAAAAGATAGCCGAACAGGGAAAGAAGTAGTCCTAAATCGTGAGGCGGCAAGAACGCTCTAGAAGGTTCCAGTACAGTAAATATTCTGTAAAAGGATGAGATCCCGAGTATGAAGGATCTTGGAAAGACACCCAACATGAATGGGATGTTCGACCAGCTAAGGAAAAGAGTCCTAAAAAAGTCTAAGGTGATGAATTAATAAGGGAACGAGAATCCAAAAGATCCTGGGTTCCTACACGAGTTAGGAATCCTAGGGCAATAGGGATGCTTGGGCAGCAAGCATACATATGTCTATAAATACGAAGTAAAACGAGAGGAAAAAGGTACGCAGTTTATTACGATCTAATCTCATTCCTACTGATAATTAGGATTTCTCTAGTACGTGATACTAACTTTAGCATCGGAGGGCCTTTGCCACGAGAGGCAGAGGTGCGCTCACCCCTTGTCTGTTTTGCAGATTAGGGTTCCAACGATGAATTAGGGTTTCGGTGGAGAGGCACGAGTAAGCTACTGCACTTTGGTGTCGTTCAGAACATCAATTGTTTTCATCCCCCTACACCTATGTTCTGCAGTAGGGTACTTTGCTGCAAATGTTTGTGTTAACCCCTATAAAAAAAAATCATGAAGTTTATTTAAATGACAAACATTTACGTAAAGCAACAAGTATCGACAGTTATGGAATTGAACAACGTAATTAATAATATCTTTTGCCTGTCAGACATGAAGCACCAACCTATTTCCTCTGGATTCCTAATTAAGTCCTCCAATAATCCCATGAAACAAGTCCAGGCATCTTTGGTTTTTGCCTCCATGACAACAAAGGCCAAAGGGAAGCTTTAATTGTTGCCATCTCTTGCCATTGCATGCATAAGTTGAACTCCAAAAGGACCTTTCAGAAACAAGCATCCAACCCAATGATTGGTCTGCAACCTGCTAGGAAACCCTTCACCTGTGCATCATAACTTATGAACATCCTCTGAAAAAATGGAACTTGTCCATCCCAAGGTCTATCCACCTTAATTTTAGCCATGCTACCTGGGTTCCGCCTTGTCACCGTTTGACAATAGTCCCACAACCTTTTGTATTGTTTAGTATGATCTCCCCGAATCTTTTCAAGTGCATTTCTCTTTGCCCTATACACCTTGTACTCTGAAACATTAATGAGCCACTCCCTGCTCACAATATTCTTCATTGATTTTACCTTAGTCTCCGGTGCGTCATTTAGTTTGGCAAAGTACTTATTGGAAAGCCAAGAGGCGGTTGCATTATTATTTGTGTAGTTTCTAGTACAAGTATGTTATTGCCAAATATTTTTTATCTGGAATGATTTCTTATCATACATGGGAGAGGCATGAAGTCTAAATCTCCAATCAAATGCACATTTCACAATCACCCTCGTAGATTCATTCTTTAAGAATTTAAATGTGTAGCCCTCCTTTATATGATATTCCTTCAACAATTTCTTAAACACCTTCACATTAGGAAACTTCATCCCTTCTATTAATTAGGGGTTCTTCATGCAAGATTCTTTAAACTCAGAAAAAACAGGCTTCCCATCTTCACCTTCCTCAACTAAGTCGTTTTCATCACTATCAGAATCCCCCTCACCACATTTTGTTTTAAGGTTGTAGGTACTTAGACCAACCAAGGCAATGTTCTCCTCTTCCTCTTCATCAGAAGTCTCCTCTACCCAACTAAAAGAGTCACAAAAAGTTTCACTATCATCATTAGGTTGTCGCTCACAGTCTAACTCACTATCCTCATCCATTTCATCACTTACTTTCTCTCCGTCTTCATCTGCATTCACACATTCATTACCTACTCTTTCACCCTTTTCATCAACAACTGGTTCTTCTACGTGTTCAAGTCCCCCTAATTCACCACCTCCCTGACCTTTTCCTATTTCTAAATCACCTCCCAATTCAGTTAAGGAGCTAGGCTCTATAGTAGTATTTCTATCTCTACCTATCACCTCCACCTCTGGCTCACGATCCTCTTCAGACTTTATCACATTGGGACAATCAACATATACATCAATAACCATATACTTCTTACCACAAGAATGCACTGCAACCATTTCAACCATGTCATAATGAGAAGTCAAGTTAACTAATCCATCATTCATGTCACGCATTGGAAGTTTATAAAACACAGTTACGCGTTCTGTTACTCCATTACTATCTGTTAGTCCATACCCCATTTGTCTAATTATATCCGTCAAGTCATAAAAGCTGAAGGAATCTGGATCTACCTTCGTGCATGAACAATGTACCCCTGAGGTCCACCAAGATTTCTGTGTAACAAATAACTTAGATTAATAACAGGAGAAGTAAAATTGCATGTGGGGCTTAATTTTTAATGGCTTATAATATTGCCTACCCAACCATGAACAACAAAATTTTACTCTACTATTAAAAGACAAGAATTTTTTAATCCCTGAACTGAATACGACTTTTTTTAAGCCCTACAACTTTATTAACAACAATATTTTAAGGCCTAAACAATAATTTTTTATCCACTTAGCCGTAAATCCCTAATCCATAATCCCCAATGCCCAATCCCCAAATCTTTTATGCCATAATCTTTTGGATTTTTAGGGAAAATCTATTTTTTGAGCCCTTAATCTTGGAAATTTAGGATTTATTAAATTCGAAAACATAACCCAATTCTTTTCTTTGTGTTTTTTTCTTTTCTTGTTTCTTCTTCTTGCATCTAGGGATTATAATATTGCCTACTGTCAAAAGTTACAATATTTCCTACTATTAAAATACAATAGTTTTTGAATCCCTCAACTAAATGACTTTTTTAAGCCCTAATTTACTTTATTAACAACAATATTCTAAGCCGTGATCCCCAATCCCCATTTTTTTTAAGCCGTAATCTCTCAAATTTGGACGAGAAATCTATTTTTGAAGCCCTTGATCTTGGTTAATCTCAGTAATTTAGGGTACGAAATTCGAAAACAACAAAACACCCAAATCTCGGAAATTTAGGGTACGAAATTCAAAAACAACAAAACACCCAAATCTCAGAAATTTAGGGTACAAAATTCAAAAACAACAAAACACCCAATTTTTAAGCCCTAAAACCTCGTATGTGTCAATAAACATCAATATACAACAAAACACCCTATTTTTAAGCCCTAAACCAACTTACCTCTGAACTTACGGAAGCTGAAAGTGGCGACTGAGATGGGGTGGAGATCGTTGACTGAGAAGTTAGAAGTGGCGACTCGGATGGGGGTGGAGATCGTCAACTAAGAGTGACTAAGATGGGGTGGAGATGGTCAGTTGGAGATGGAAGATGGGTGGGTTTCCATCTTGATGATCGAAAGGAGGAAGAGAGAGATGGGAGGAAGACAGAGAGATCGAGAGGCAGAAGAGAGAAAGAAGAGATGAAAGATCGATATTGGGCGAAAGAGAAGAGAGATAGAAGATATAATATTTTGAACGTGTTTTTTTTATAAAAAGGGTATGTAGGTAATTTACTTGGTGATGGAAAATGGGGGAGGAGGTGAAGTTGCTCGAATTTGGTAGTTAGGTTGGGTGAAGTTGCTCGAACTTAAACTTAAGGGGGTGAAGTTACCAAAATGTGATAGTTTAGAGGGTGTTCTTGCAATTAAGCCTTATGAGTGGATAGGTGTACTTTCATGGCATATTGTTCAAATTGGAATTGGAGTACTAATTGTGATGTGTGTGTTCATAGTAAAATTGACCATGAAATTTGGTTGGATGGTTTGCAAATGTACCATAAAATCACCTCTATTATCAAATGCTTGAGTTAACAAATCAATCATGAATCATGCTTGGGTAATCAAATTAATCACGAATCATGATTGTTTTAATTCGATTCAATTTGGAATGTGAAAATAATCAATTCTATTAAATTCATAATGAATGCCTTTTTCAATTTACCATGACAAACTTTTTCAAAACTCTACAAAATGAGCATTCATGGTGTATTTAATCAAGCTGATTTCATGATAAATTGTCCACTTTACCAATCTATCGAAAAATCCAAAACAATTGATCATGATAAATTTTGACTAAACAAATAATACAACGTCATGATTAATTTACCATGATATCGAAAACTCACTACTGTGAATTCAAACCTCAAATCTACCACGATATCAAAAACCCAGTTACAATTAATTTACCAAAAATGGAATGCAATATTTGAAGATTCAAAATTTTTCGCCTTTTCCTTTTTGTTTGGAAGTTATATAACACAAGTCAAAACCCATTATTTTAGGAAACTACAGTTAATTCAAATCCTAAATTACATCCCAGTAAATTAGGTACCTAGATGTTTCACTAATAAGGGTAGATATGGTACTTTGCTATAAAAAAAAGGATGAAAACATAACGTAAAAAATTGGAGGGATGAAAACTTATGTTGTGTACCTAAATAGGATGATTACTTTAATTATCTCAAATGCACGTTCAAAAATTGGTTTTAGTGCTTTGTGTTGCGTATAATTTTAAGCACTAAATACAATTTTTTTGTAGTGCATTTATAAGAAAGTGAAGTACAAAAATCATTACCCTTTTTTTTTCTCTATTTTTTGTTCTCCTCTAATTTTGCTTTCTCAAATCAAATAGACAATGAAATTCACCTTTTTTTCCCACACATGTTCTATATACCGAACTACCCAATTCCTTTCATCTATATTTGTAAGCCAAGAGGCAACAGAATTAGGAGTGCAGGCACATGGCAAAGAAGTTAGAAGTTCAACTCTTCCTGAGGTGCTAATCTTATTATTCTAACAATATTGACTTTTACCATAAAAAAAAAAGGATAAATCTCTCTGACCTCCCCTGAGGTATACTGACCTCAATTACTTTACAAAGTATTGTCTAAAATTCCCTCATTTCATTAACTAGACACTAACCGCATTATATATATACTACTTCTTTTAAATGCATGAAAGTGTTTCCTCCTTTTTGCTTTCCGTAAATACCCCTAACACTTGCAACTAATTTATGTCCCATCCTCCTCCCAATGGACACGATAATCCAACTCTTTCTGTGAAATCCTTCGGCATCGTTTCTGACCTGTTTGTGGGCTTTCCCATTACCAAATTGCCTTTGCCCTATTCTCCCAACCCCCCCCCCCCCCCACCCAAGGCAACCTAAGTGACTCCACGCTCCTTCATGGGAAGGACACCACCGTCACGGAAACGACACCTCCATAATAACAAAACGGAACAACGAACCACCTGACCATTCCAAATCAAACTACAACCAAACTCTGCGTGGTTCTCTCTCTCTCTCTCTCGGCAAAGGTAGATGGTGAGTTTTAGTACTTTATTTTTTATGTTCTGCGACTATTTTCCGATGAGGGCAACATATCCCTCTTGCAAACTTGAACCACAGTGCTTCCATTTGATTTGCCTACTATGTGTTTGACACAATGTCCCAATGACTATAACAGAACTCACCCTCACACACCCACGCATCAAAGAGTTAATTGAATCTGCCTTTGGTGAATCATTGTTCTCCTCACTATTCCAATTCACCACAGCTACTTTTGAATGTTTTTATCTTTAAACAATTGTGCTTTGCCGATTAATCATTTTCATTATTCTCCTAAAGTGTTTTATGCTTTTTAATGTGTTTTGTTCATTGCCTTGTGTTGTTATCAACAAAACATTTTTCCTGTTATACAAATGAATAACTTATTTTGTAGCTTAGAAACTTTAACAGCCCCTTTGGATGGAGGGCCTTAATTAGAAAATAAAGAAAAGGTTATGGTTTCTTGTGAAATCACTCATTTGGATTGAACATTTTTGTGAAAAATGGAAAGGAAAGTACTTAAAGGATTTTTTTTTGATTGGCCCTTTCCTTTATTATCTCATCCTTTCTCACCATCCAAAGGGGGTGGTTAAGGTTGCGTTGTGTTGTGTTGGATGACCTCTCATGTGGAAAATTAAGTTGTTATATTGATTGGTCTCCCATGAATAATCTAGAACACTATCAGAAAGTAAAATATAGATCTAGATTGAAGGGAAGTGCATTGCAAAAAAAAAAAAAAAAAAAAAAATTCCATAAGTTATAGTTAATAAGTTCCACTCCCTTGTAGATTTCTAAGTGATTTTCATTTCTTCAGTCTATTATGTTGTGCTTGAATTTGCTTTTCGTGAAACAGGTATGCATCGATTTCAGTATCTTTTTCCTCAGATTGTGGGGCTTTTTTCCTGTTATGTTCTTGAGTAATTACCCATCTAAGTTGGTCTACAACTTTATAAAGGTTCTCTTAGGTGTTAGTATTTATAGAGAAAAGGGTATGAGGATGTTGGGAGAATTCATCACCATAAGAGTTTTATGGTAACATGACACTCACAACTATGCTTATTGTTGTCATTTCCTCTTTGTTTGCTTCACCGCGGTCAAACGTAGTCCAGTTACATAAGGGTTTCATCTTTTTATTGGACTTTAGGAATCCACTCTTCCCAAACCCATAATTCCATGGGGTTTTTTTTTTTCATATTTTTATTAAGAAAGCACATTGTTGAAGATATGCTTAGAAATTAAAATTAGTAATAGCAATTTGAGTTTTGCATTTGCCTTCTTTTTCTGATGGTAACTATATACATTTTCTCCTAGAAGTAGAAATCTTCTAAACCCTCAATGGGCTAAATGGTCTAGGTTTTCAAAAAGTATATTGACACCTTAAATCATTGAGACAAGATAAGTTTCTAATGGTGTAGGGAAAAGTTAGAGAATTCAATATTCATACCACATCAAATCTTTCGATATTAATAATTGATCTTCCTCTACTATTTTCCTCAATTGACTTTGTTATGGGGTGGTGCATCTTTCCTACACACTTTCTCCAAGTGCTTTTGAGAAATAAAATTATAATTGGTGTTAGTGTTTGTAGAATGAAGAGCCATTGGCAATTTCGGAAGGATTCTTAGGGCTTGCGTTATTTTTCATCCTCAGTATGCCCAGGTTATCCTAATTGACTACTGTAGCGAATGTGAATAGAACTTTCATGTGAACAAACTTATTATATCCCGCGGGTTAAATCCGATCTACCGATCTTAGTTTTATCTGGAACTAAAATGATTTCAAATAGGAAGATACGACATCCTTGGTTTTCACCATGGGAACAAACATGATAGAAGAAAGGATCCGAATCAACTCCTCCTATACCATTGCCAACCAGTTTAGCTTCTATTTCTGCTCTAGAATTTGAAGTTTCTATGATTGGGCACTTCTAATAAGGGCGCCCTTATTTTCGTTAAATGCGAACGTCGTTGGTAGCCGTTGGATCGTGATTTCAATGGTCCAAATTCTAATGAAACTTTTCCGGAAAAAAGTTAATTGTGACCGGTAATAAACCATTAGCAGATCCAGATCATTGAAATCACGATCCAACGGCTGACAACAGAAGTCCGCAAATAACGAAAATATTTTCACTGCAAACTTATTTATAGTAAACTCCATGTAGAATTGTTTATCTTTTGTCAATGAAGTTGTATTTTCTATTTGGTCGTGGCATTAGGGGTACCCCGATTTTATCTTACGTGAGTATCTGAGTTTGTTTTGAATGGGTCTATATTCTGTTGAAATGTCATTATATTAAGGTGATAACACTTGAATAAGGTTCAACGATTTTACAAAATTCTCAAATATGTACCAAGTACTAAAAACTTGAGCAATACAATAATAAATTTGTAAAACATTTGAGTTCACACGAGATAACCAAGCCCAACAATTCAACCAATACAAGAAATAGGCCCATTATAGGGTAGAAACAAAGAAAGAAAGAAAGAAAAGCCTCCAAGAGAAGAAGTACACACAGGTTGAGAGACTCGAACTCCTGTCCTCTTAATGAGATTCAAGAGTCATGGCTAACTGAGCTAGCCCCAATTAGTTTACCAATTGGATTAAATGGGTTGGATTTGGTTAATTTAAGTATTAAATGTGTGATTTTGATACTCCCTCTGTTCCCATTCTTTTTTCCCTCGTCCTATCCCAACCGGATAAAAAAACTAGTAACGCTTGTAGAACTCAACTCTAATTTTGTTTGAACATTATTAGATTGCAAATCAAAACTAACAAAATAAAATTTAAAGAGGTGGATGACAAGTTACATTGACTTCGTTCATAAAAAAAATAAGTAGAAATCAAGACAAAAATATTGTTTCTATTTTTGGATATGATGAGTTAGAAAGATACAGGACATTTCAATTGGAAAAAAATAGTACACACACACATATATGAAACTGAAAAGAATGAGATACATGAAGCAAAAAATAAAATAAAAAAGAGATTTATGATTTATAGAAATATTACGTTTGATAAAATAAGATGTATCAGTAACTATCCAAACAAAACGAAATTCAAATTAATTGATTTTTTTAAACATTAATAAAGACTCCAATTAGAAGAAAAACTAATATTCATTATCAAGGGTATCCAATCATTTATACAGTTATTTTTAGAGAATTGATTTCCACACTCCTTTTTTTTTTTGGAAAAATAACGGCTAAGGACGTGTTTTGATAATTAATATCTGCCAAGGACATGCTGAGAATATTTGTTAATTCTGAAAATGTCTTTGGCGGATATTAATTATTAAAACACGTCCTTAGCCGTTATTTTCCCAAAAAAAAAATCCAATTGGCAACGGCTGTCAAAAACTTGGACGGGAAAAAGTAGGCGAACCTTTTTCAACTGACTCAAGGGTACAAATGCCATTTCACCGTTATCCCTAACATCTGGCACGAATACCAGATTGGTTTCGCTCGTCATTTATATCCCACCGGCCACCACCTCCACTCCTCAGTCCTCATCGTATTTCTTCCCTCTTCAGTCTCCTCACCACCGTAACCGCCATTCCCACCACCACCCCCACCACCGTCAACCATCTTGCCCAAACCCATCTTCCACGCCCTTCTCCATTACGCCTCACTCTCAAACTCCACCGACGACAACCGCCTCCCCGCCGCCGAGATCAAATCCATCGCCACAGTCCTCCTCCGCCGCCGCTGCCCCAACTGCAACTTCCTCGCATTTGGACTAGCCCGCGAAACAATCAAGAAGCGAGGGAGGGGTTATGATTCTCGACGACGACGTGGCAGCTGAGTTCTTGAGTTGGGTTTGACGCATCCCGTCGCAACCAACGCCGACTTCTCTGTAGAGTCCCATAATTTAAATTCTTAAACGCATTGATTTTATTTTATTTTTATGTGAGATTACGTTTTTAATGTGAAATATGATGTGAGATTGTTTTGGGGTTGAAGTGTGATTACCTTATAATTGTGATTATCTCCCTCCCGTCTCTCTCTTTACTCCCATACGGTTCTCTCTCTCTCTCGGATCTCTCTCAAACACAAAATTCATGGAAAACCCAACCCAATAGCATCCTATTTTGGCGACCTAGACTTGGGAAGTCGTGTAATCAAGCTCGGAGGGAGTTTTCTCGGTGGGTTTCAACCAAAACAACTTAGGGCTTGGTTTGGATCTTAGGGTTTTGTTCAAAACTCTTGAGATAGAGATTTCTCCTCTCTCTTTATATGTCTATGTGTCGATTGGGTGTAGTTTATTGTGTTTAATCTTACGTTGTCGTTGTTTGTCAAAATCTGTACGAAACCTGGGATTCGTGTGCTGAAAAATCATGTGGGTATCGATACCTATGGAGATGGTGTCTATACCTCTTTTTCTCTCTGTACTGAAACTGCTCTGGTATCGATACCTGAAAAAAGGGCATCAATACCCCTGCTGAAAATTTTCTGTAAAAAAAAATCGGGGGGGGGGGGGGGGGGGGGGGGGGGGGGGGGGAAGAATTAGATGTTACGGGTAACATTGAGTATTGTTTAAAATGTTTCTTTTCTATAGTTTTGACTTAGTTACATGAGAATGAACTCTAGAGTGCTTACTTGATGCGTGGTGGTGTAATGATCTAATCGGATGGAAAACTTATTGAGAAATGAAAGCGTGGTAAAACTTGTAGGTAAGTGAGAAGGGTTTAGGAGTGAAATGAAACTATGCGTAGTGAAACGGATGGGTTGCTTAGACTTACTTTTATGGGATTGAGTTCTTATGGGATTGATTGACACATTGGGTTACGTTATTGACTAACGATTAGTTTGTTGATGAAATAGAAAGTGAGAAGTGTAATGGTTGCTATGTATATGTGTATATTGAAACAAGAATACGTGAGAACTTGTGAAATATAAGGGACATGTACTGTTGGTGCATTGATATGACAGAAAATGACTTGACGTTGATGTTATCTGATACATAGAGAAAAAAATTAATAGTTTTTCCTCGTTATGTGTTGTATCCATAGGTGGGTCTGGTATGCGTGTTTTGCTAGGTGGGAGAATTAGAGAAATGTTAGATAATGGAATTGCTTATTTAATGAGAATATGTGACTATATGAGTGACATGTGGATCATTGGATGGTAATAAGAAAGCCACGGATCCACCATAAGGTGTGATGCTGGAATGAAAATGGGACGCACGGGGTCTCTAATGCCCGGAAGTGCACAAGAAAGCCACGGATCCAGTGATCCACCATAAGGGGTGATGCCGGAATGAAAATGGGACGCACGGGGTCCCTAATGCCCGGAAGTGCACAAGAAAGTCACGGATCCACCGTAGTGATGCTGGAATGAATGTGAGACACGCGGTCCTTAATGCCCGGAAATGAAAGAAAAAAAACATGTAACAAAACGGAAACGAAGAATCTTGTTATTGTTTAGTATCATATTAAAATGGGAATGTGAGTATTGATACTTTGCTTTAAAATGTGAAATTTCGAAAGAATGAAGCATTCATGTGAGAAACTATGAACATTTAACTTGAATTGATGTCTTGGATAGTTTGAGGTGTCGATGCTTGCTTTCTTCTTTTCTTATAGACTCCCTAAATTATAGTGGCTTGATGTATTGAGATTGGTGTAGAAATTTGTTGGTATTGTGACATGTTTGATGCCATAGATGTGATAATAGCTATTGTGGAAGAATTACATTGGAATTGCAGTTTAAACTTATAATGATAAATTGGAGATTTGACTGAATGGTATGCATGTGCGTGGAGGTCGATAACACGTGCGTGTTAACGATGAGAGGAAAACTAAAAGGGCAGAATAAAAAGGGATACGAGGGAGGACACAATAAAACATGATCTTAAGTTTGAAAAGACTAAATTAGGTGGATGTGTGAGTTCTCTGAGGACACATTGAGGCTTTGTTTGAAATGTCCTCGTGCGCATTATATTTTACTTCCTTATGTGTAGTGTGTCGACTTAGATGCGAATGTGATTAGCAAGGTGGGTTGAGAAAGAGAAATTGGTTGATTAAGGAATGCAGAGTTGTCTCTAAGTCATTAAAATGAAAATGTAGTAATATGTTTTGAGTTTGGTAATGACAACCTGAGTTTACTTAAGATGGAAGTGGGTGCATGTGCGTGTATAGGTGAGAGTGTTGGTGTGAGTGAAGAAAAGTTCTATGTTTTTCTAAAGTAAGGATTGAGTTGTATGTTCTACTTTTATTTAAATTTTTCTTACATTTGTTCGTTTTTCGTCAAAGTTTTGTTGATTATTGGTTCTTCTAGAGAAAATAAAAAAATAAAAAAATAAAAAATTGTCATCTAAACTTAAATTTTTTGAATTAAAGACAAAAAAAAAGAAAAAGAAAAAGAAAAAGCCAAAGTGCCTTATTTAGTTTTAGCCAAAACACCCTTTTACTTGCACATTTTTGTCTTTTAATTTTTAAATAGGGTGGGTGGAGTAAATTGTGGGCCCCCCAATCCTTGTGGATGTGTGTCATTCAAGTTGTCTAAAACGACGCCGTCAACTCGAATCCCTGATGTCTGTACACTGTAGGAAAGTATTCATCAATGAATCTATCAAACCCTCAGGGACTCACCCCAACAATTCACCCAAAAACTGGAAAATCATTATACGTTTTCATTCATGTATGTATATACAGTTCTGTTCTTCTAGTATTGTTGTACTTGTACATACATATGAATGACTATAGGGTTTGATACCCTTCTGTTCTCATCTCTCTCTCTCTCATCTACTGGACGCTTCCTCAGATCATCAAGAAAATGCCGCAAGTGAAGATTATAGCCAAGAACTTCATGGACATGGTGGCCTCCTTGCCTGCCATGAAGCTCGACAAGCTTTACGACAATGCTTTCATTTGCGAAGCCATTCTCAGGTCCCCCGTCTCTTTCTCTCTCTCTAAATGTTTTGAATTCGAAGGGTACGTAGATTCTTTCATATGGATGTGTAATTACTAATTAGATCTTCTGAGGTCCTAATTGATACTTCATCTTGGGGCTTTTGTGCGTAGATCTTTGCCACCGTTGGCCAAGAAGTACGTCTTGCAGATGCTGTACATTGATGAACCAGTATTAGCAACGTCGATACATGAGTGGGTGCTTGCAGATGGAGAATCTAAACATACTGTTGCTGTTGATAGATTGGTCCAGTTGAGAGTATTTATTGAAACTGTTGACAGGTATGCAGTGATCTGTCTTTTTCGTTGGTGGTGTGTTGTTTGAAGAAGTCAGAAGTGAATTTGTTTTGCATCCTCAGGTGGTATGTCTGTATTACTGTATATTCTTATGTAAGGTACGAAAGGGGTATTACAAGAAATGTCACTTTTCTTAATATGCAGTTAATCGCTCTGCTCCTTTCAATCAATGTTTTCGAGCAAATTCATGTTTGGAAAAATGGGTGGGAATATATTTTTTGCTATATGAAAACAAGAATTAGTCATTTGTATGTGGGAGCAGATTGTAAAGCATTGGTATCAAAGCTCATCCCACTGTAATTTACATAATCTAAAATGACCCAAACCAATATGATATCAAGACTCTGTCATTAGTTTTCATTGATTCTTTGAGAGTTCCCTATGTATGGATGGTTGAAATGTGCAGACTTTAATAACAGTGTTGTAAGTATTTTGTGTATGTTCACCTTTTTTAAGACATAAGTATTATGTTCACCTTGCAAGTACGCTATGTCCACCTTAAAGGAATTTCCTTTCAAGTCCAATAAATACTGGTTGCCCATACTCTGTATTTATTTGTAGTGTTTCTGCAGGAAAAAGGGGACCACTTATAGATTAAACACAAAGTTTCAGATTAACCTTCAGAAGCATATAGTACATGGGTAAGCTTTCTTCATTTTTATATTTCACATTAGTATATTTGTTACTCATGCCTGATGTGCATTTTTCTTTGTTTGGTTGGGGAGTGGGGAGAGGTGTTTGTTTTGATTCCCTCACTAAAGGATTAGTCATTGTTACTATATGGGGTTGGACACCAGCTGCTCAATTCTGGTCTCTTAAAGTTGTGCCTGGCCAAAATTATCTGGCTTTAAAGTTTCCATCTTTTACTCTTGAAGTTTCCCTTTTCCTTTCCTTCTTTTTCTTCTAGAAAAGTCTTCTTCCTTGATTCCATCATCAACATGTAGCACGTTCACTAGATGTGGCTTTTTAGTATAGGGGTGACCTAAATTTCGGATTGGTTGTTTAACTGTATTTGCTGCTTGCGTATCTGGAGTATGTAACAAAATTACTCACCAAGTCATGTTTTGCATGGCTAACCTTGTGTCTGTGTTCTCTAATCTAAATGTCATTTACCACATGAATAAACATAAAACCATTTTCCAGTCCTAGTAATCTCTATCTAGTCACTTTGCTCAGGATGTGCTTATCCTAGAAGTATTGTTTTACTCGGATACCAATGGATTACCTTTAAACTCGATACGCAGTGGAGTTTTACCAAGGGAACCAATGCCTTCTACTATCACAGTGAGGCTTCCAAGCTTGGAGGATCTAGAAGCCTATGCTGCTGAACAATGGGAGGTATGAACTTCATCTTTGTGTTTTTCTGTCTCATTTGCGCTTGTGTATTGCTTAGGGTAGTAAGTTCCTAGTTACCCTGCATCTCTGTCATGAGTTGAGTTACTTGGTTTTTGTAATTGTTCAGTGTGCAGTTTTGTTGATAGTTTAGTCTCTGACTCACTCTTATCATGACTTCAAACTTTGGTACATTAGTGTTTCTTGCTGCACCTTATCAGCTCCGGCCAAACGGAAAGGACAACAAACTTCAGCTCTTCAATGATGAAAATATTCCAACGAGGCCTTCTGAGTCAGAGGTTATTTTGTGTCCCAAAAAATATGTTTCAATTTTCTAAGTGGAGAATAAGGATACAGTACCTTATAGATATGTGTTTTTATGTCCCATAGAGACAAAGAAGCTCCAAAGCTAACTGAAAGTGGTTTCCAATTTTTGGTATGCATTATATTTGTCATTTGCTGGCTGTAGTCTTCATGATGTTTTATATGCGCAAGTATTGATTTCTATAAATTACAGCTGATGGATACAAATGCACAACTCTGGTACATCATCAGGGAATATATCACAAATTCTGAGGTATCTGACAACTTTGTTGTGTTTTGGAAAATTTGATTTTGGTTTATCTAGAATGTTGAAAAGAGGTTGGATCCCTTTTCCTGGATATCCAAGTAATTGCCATATTAAGGTTCACTTTGTGCATGTTGCCCAGAAAAAGAGATAACAATGGGAGTTAGTTAGACATTTTCAATTTTAACTGGTATGTGGCTTTGGAAACTGAAAAGTCATCTTATTGGAATACTAGGCACATGCCCTTCATCCCTATTTTCCTTAGATACATTAGGTTGTAATTTGATGCCTGATATTAACCAGCAATTATGACTTTGTCATTGTGGTGAAGGAGCGAGGTGTGGATACAGCAGATTTGATTTCATTTCTGCTGGAGCTTAGTTTTCACGTCACGGGTGAGGTAATGCATTTTACTTAGATTCTTAAATTCTATGACACTTGTTGACTTGCAATCCTTCCCTTACTGAAATTTGATCTATTTGATGGATATCCTTCGGCAACAGATTTCCTACTCTTCTTTCCAGAATGTAAACATAATTCTGCAATGCAAGTTGTGTGATGAATCGATAGTTAACGAGTTTCATCTGCACCCTTCTTGCGTAGGCATATAATATGAACACATTGACTGATATTCAGAGAAATGTGATAAAAGACCTTGCCGACCTGGGATTGGTCAAGCTTCAGCAGGTCAATTGCTTCTTCTAATTATGCGTGTTTTCAGACTTTTGTTCAATACCAAGACCTTACTATTCCATGAACTTTTGGATTTGTGCAGGGTAGGAAAGAGAGTTGGTTTATTCCTACTAAGTTAGCTACCAATCTGTCAATTAGCTTATCAGATTTATCATCACGGAAGCAGGTATTTCCCTTGTGATTCAACTTGTATTGAAATTTAACAATGCATGACTTGAACTTCCGTGTCATAGTTACAATTTTTTTTACTTGTGAGGGAATGAGAGACTGGCATCGTTGTGTTTGTCATTCAGTTTTTTCCAAGTGCTTTAATTGGTTTGACAGTATGCTAAGGTGAATCAAGTTGAGTGCAAAATATGGTCTAGGACCTCTCACCTGGGCCTTAAGTAGAAAACCATATTTTATTTCGTACTCCTTAGGCTGTATCAGGTATGAGAAGATTTCATCATGGCCTCTTGATATGTGGCAGAGTATGGGGCCTTTTTATGTTTTGGCCCTTTCTTTTTGTATGATGGTTGCATCGCCTTAATGCCTCTTAGATATATTGTTCCACATCAAATTATAGAGTAGGTTTCACCGTTCCAGTTTATGGCAGGATCTTTTTTTTTCTTGCCAAGTTGACCTTACTTTGTCTTTAGAGCAATTAGTGTGCATGCAGGCCAATGTCATCATTCCAGTTTTTGGTTGCTTCCTAAAACTCGGAAAGGCAATAAGTGACTTGGTTAACTTGAGGAAGATAGCAGACGTAATACAACTTTTGGTCACTTTCTTTTTCAAACCTCCATCGGCCATGAGCTCTTGGATTCCTAGCCTATTCAAGTAAAAAGAGGGGGTTGACTAAAACGAAAATTAGCTGTGGAGACAGCATAATACATTATGGATTATGTGGTGCTGTGTGCATAGTGTGAATGGAGAGGGGAGTCGTAGATCTTTCTAGGGGAAAGGAAAGCTCTATTAGTAACTTGAAAGCAACGATGTTGGCATCCTTGCTTTTTATCAGCTGTGTGGATTTATAAGTGTTTTTTGGTTAGTTTTCTTGTATATGCATAGGTACAAGGTCGAGGGGCCCTTATGGGCCATTTTCTACGATAATTTACTTTTGAAGAATCTTTTGGGGCTATGGTACAGAGGAATTATGTGCCTACTTTGGCCAAACGTGTAGTATGCTGAAGACATTGTAAATTGTTGCATGGAAGATATTTTGGCAGATTACTCTGTTACATCACAATTTAAAATGTTGAAATGACATGGATTGGCTGCATAATGTTTATGTCGGCTCCAATAGGTTCATGTGGTTGTATTGGTTGGAGTTATTTGTTCCTTTGAAGTGTCAAGATGGGATGTTAGTCCTTTGCTCTTTCTTCTGTTCAGTTTGTGAAGTCTGTTTGCTATGTCTTTTCGGTGGTTGTTGGGAAAATTAGGTAGAAAAGTTGTGGACTATAAAAGGTGAAATCTAACAAGTAATATTCTTTTTTATTTGTCCTTCTCCAGGGTTTTGTTGTTGTGGAAACTAACTTTAGGGTGTATGCATACTCTTCATCCAAATTACTTTGCGAGATCTTGCGGCTCTTCTCAAGGTATAATGGAAATGTCCTTCATAAGCAATTTGGAATGAGCTACATGAAAAGGAGGAGGAAAAAGCAAAAGGAAAAAAAAAATTGTAATAGAAAATGATTCTCCATATGTTTAAGGAAAAAAGGATTCGATGATCTTTGTCAAAATCGGGTCCTTCCCTATGAATTGTTGGCTAAAGGTGGGAGAATCTTTACAAACACTGGATAAAAAGTTCCTAGTTGGTTTCTCACTCCAAAATGGGCGAAATTTAAAATTTAAATCGAGTCTTTTATTTAAATTGAGTCTTTCAAATTGAGATACTTTTCTCCATACCTTTACTCTTCTACATTATTGGATACATCAAATTTCCTTACAAGTCGTCATCTTGGCGTTGGGATGGAATGTTTATGGGTTATATTTAACTGAATGCTATTCTTGTACATGTATTCATCACCAAAGACTAATTTTAGTGCTGAAATGGCAGGGTAGAATATCAACTTCCAAATCTTATTGTTGCTGCCATCACAAAAGAAAGCCTGTATAATGCTTTTGAAAATGGCATTATGGCAGAGCAGGCAAGTATTGATTCCTTGCTGTATGTAACTTCACGTTGGTTTGCGATTTTCAAAATCGATTTTGTTAAAACTATTTTTGAAAACAAGATTCTGATTGTGTTTAGATCTTAATGCATATTTAGTGGAAATGATTACGTATGGAAAATCTTTCTGATGTATATTAAAAACTGGCTCTTTCCTCAAAATAGCAGAATACAAGTTTTGAAAAGACAAAGCTTGTATCTTTTGTGTTCTCCGAAGTCCTTTCATCTTTCACCTGATAGAGCAGCTATGATTTCACTGTTATATTTAATGATATGATGAAGTTTGGTCTGTGTTCCATTTAAGAGGCATCAATTGCCATTTATTTGTCATTAGGCACATCAGTTGCCTTCTATGAATGGTTTGCCATCACAAGTTAGATTTCTCAAAATACCTGTGAGCCATAGATCATGCTTGTTAGTTCTTGTTTTATTTTTTCGTATCATGCTTATTAGTTTGAAATTGGACATATGTTGTTATTATCCCCACGACTATTTTTTATTTCAATGTTAACGGTGAAGAATCATACTAATAGTTTGTTCAAAGTCGGATAAAACATTGGTCGCTGCTGCTAATGAATACTTGGACATTATTTTAGCTTCTGGGTTCATGGGCAACAAGTATTTCAAGCACATGCTTTCAAATCCTTGTGCTATTATTTCTGTTGCCTTATAAAACCCATGATGATATTATTACCTACTGGGGTCTGGAGCCAAACCTATTCCAAACCAAACCAAACCGAGCCTTATGTCCCAATCACTTGGGGTCGGTTACATGAATATTTTTCCTCCATTGAGCTCTGTCAAAGGCCACTTGTTCACACAAACCTACTATACTCGTATCATTGCGCACCACAGCATCTAATGTCAATTTAGGTCTATCCCTTCCTGTAGCATTGCTACCCAAAGCTATCCTATCCACTCTCTTAACTACTGCATCTCCTGGTCTACGGTAGACATGCCCAAACCACCTTAGCCTATTTTCTCTCAACTTCTCTTCTATTGGTGCTACACCTACCATCTCACGAACCGTTTCATTTCTAATCCTGTCTCGTCTAGTCGTACTACACATTCACCTCAATATTCTCATTTCCACTACATTCATCTTGTGCACTTGTTGTTTATTAATAGGCTAACATTCTGTCCCGTAAAGCATCGCTGGTCTGATGGCAGTTCCGTAGAATTTTTCTTTAAATTTATGGGTACCCTCTTGTCACACAGTACACCAGTAGCGCTCCTCCACTCGAGCTACCCCACTTGGATCCTATGGGACACATCATCGGCAATCTCTCCATCTCTACTAATAATTGAGCCTAGGTACTTAAAATGATCACTCTCAGGTATCTCCTGGTCTTGGATCATCACTCTTTCTTTGTGTGCACTGCTGGTACCACTAAACTTGCACACCATATACTCAGTTTCTCCAACTTATCCGAAAACCCTTTTGACTCTAATGCTTCCCTCCAAATTTCTAGTTTCGTATTAACACCTGTAACGGTTTCATCTACGAGGACAATGTCATCTGCAAACATCATAAACAATGGGATATCTTCTTGAAATTGTCTAGTCAATTCATCCATAACTAAAGCAAAAAGGTACGGGCTCAAGGCTAACCCTTGATGCAATCCTACAGTGATTGAAAATTCACTCGTTTTCCCTACTGGTGATCGAATGGTAGTGACGGCATGTACCCTTTAGTCACTCCCTTTCTCTCCAGAACCCACTATATGTTGTCTCTAGGCATCCTATCATAAGCCCTTTCTAAGTCTATGAAAATCATATGGAGATCCTTCTTCTTTACTTTTTGTTTTTATACCATTGTCCTTAATAGGTAGATAGCTTCCATGGTTGATCTTCCAGGCATGAACCCAAATTGTTTCTCAGACACCGTAGTTACCATCTTCAAGTGATGCTCAATAACTCTTTTCCAAAACTTCATCGTATGACTCATCAATTTAATACCTCGATAGTTGTTGCAGTTTTGAATAGCCCCTTTATTCTTATAGATAGGTACTAGGGTGCTCTTTCTCCATTCGTTGGGCATCTTCCTAGTCATAATAATCTTGTTAAACAATTTCGTCAACCAAGTCACCCCCAGGTCACTTAGACTTTTCCATACTTCAATAGGGATATCATCTGGTCCTAAGGCCTTACGAGGTTTCATCATTTTCAAAGCTTTAACCACTTCGAACTTTTGTATTCTCCGATAGAATTCATATTCTATATTCTCGCCAGGTACATACTCTTCCTTCCCACCAAAGCCTCCTTCATGTTTTTCTTATTTAACAACTTCTTGAAGTACGACTTCCATTTATCCCTGATCGCCTTGTCTTTCACCAACACCACCGAATCAATACCTTTTATACACTTAACTTGAGAAACGTCTCTAGCTCTCCTTTCTCGCAACTTGGCAAGTTTATAAATAATATTTTCTCCATCTTTACTATCGAGTCTAGCACAGAAATTCCCATAGGCTTTCAACTTAGCATCCCTAACGGCTTCCTTGCTAGCTTGCTTATAATCTTGAAAATTTTCCTCATTCCTGTCCTTTTGCCACTTTTTAGAGCACTCATTGGCTTTTACTATGGTTTGAATCTCGTCATTCCACCACGTCTCCTTGAAAATTGGACATTTTCCCTTCGACTCCCCGAGAACTTCTTTCGATATTCTTCTAATACCGTAAGATATGGTATTCCACATATGGTTACTATCGCCTTCCACTCCCCACCGTACTTCTTGAGATATTCTTTCCTTGAATACCTCTAGTTTCTTCCCTATTAGACCCCACCATTTAGTCCGTAGGCATTTAGTTTCCTTTCTCCTTCTAATATTCCCCTTGAGACAAATATCTAACACCAAAAGTCTATGCTATGTCACTAGACACTCTCCGGGAATAACTTTACAATCCTTACATGTCAAGCGGTCTGCACCTCTAGCAAGAAAACAATCAATTTGGCTTCTATTGGCTCCGCTCTTAAAGGTAATTAAATACTCTAAGGTCAAAGGCTACTGCAAAATCTAAAATACTCTAACCACCTTCGTTAAGGTCACCAAATCCAAAGCCACCATGCACCTTCTCATCCCCTTGCTTATGCATTCCCACATGACCATTGAAATCGCCTCCTATAAATAGCTTCTCCCCAAAAGGTATCTCTTGAACCACGTCATCCATCTGCTCCCAAAATTGCTCTTTTGTAAGATCATCTAAGCCTACTTGGGGTGCGTAAGCACTAATAATATTAAATATGCTAACTATGATCACAAGCTTAACTAAAATAATCCGATTTTCTTTCCTCGTGACTGTAACTACCGAATCTTTCAGGTGTTTATCTACTACGATACCAACCCCATTTCTCTGTCTATCCGTACCCATATAGTAAAGCTTATAAACTGTGTCCTCTATATCCCTAGCTTTCTCCCCTACCCACTTAGTCTCTTGAAGGTAAGCTATACTAGTCCTCCTCTTAAACATGGTGTCAACTAGCTCCCTAGTCTTACCCGTTAATATTCCTATATTCCAAGTTGCTAAACGAATCCTATAATCCTGTGCTAGCTTCTTTACCCGTGCTCTACCAAGCACGCGCGGAAACCCTTGCTCACTTATCACCACATCCCTTGCTCGTTTTTCGAAGCACCCGAAGGCAGGCACAAGAGCGTCGCTTAAAGGGAACGCCGTAGCATGTCTCGTTATCATATTTGGATTCATGTCATAAAGATCTAACGGGTTTTTTACGTGCTGGCTGTTAGCTACCTAATGCACAACCATCCTCCTTTATCCGGGCTTGGGACTGACTATCAGGGGTCCTGTGTTGGTTGTTTCTTTTGTCTAGAATATAGTTGATGTAGTGAATTTGAAGCTTTCAATTTTGCAGATAATTACTTTTCTTCAGCAGAATGCCCATCCTAGAGTTGCAGAGAGAATACCCTCGGTACCAGAAAATGTCACGGATCAGGTTCACATTGTTTTCAGTGTTCAGATGCATTTTCAAAGCCAAAAGTTCCTCTGCCCCTATTCAAATTAAAAACAATACTCAGTTATTTATTATCTGCTTGACTGTGCTCTGAGATGCAAATTTTTGAAACAGATTAGGTTGTGGGAATCAGATATGAATAGGGTTGAGATGACACCTGCTAGTCTTTTTGATGAGTTCCCTTCTCGGGTAAAAAAAATAGAAGAAAGGTTCCTCTCCTTTACAGTTATGTTTTTGTATATTACTTCAAACCTTTTACCATTTTATGGGTTTTGTTTCCTTAATCTGTAGGACGTTTTTGAGGCCGCTTGTGACTTTGCACGAGAATATGGAGGTGTATTGTGGGAAGACTCGAAGAAGATGCGCTTGGTGGTGAAGGCAGAAATACTTGGGCAAATACGAGAATTTTTGCGTCGGTAGAAGCAATAGATGTGTGGAATCTGCAGAAGGGGGAGTTGGATGCTTGAAAAGGGCATTCCTTTTTCTTTTGGATGTAAATTTGCTAGAAATTAATGGAATCATATGGAGAGGAAAAGAAAGTAATAGAGATGTAAGTTACACAAATTTACAGAACATGCACGATTGGTGATTGGACGGACTACTTCGCAACCAGCAATCATGTAGTGCCATGTTCGCATGTATAAATTTTTGTATGCATTGTTTTGTTAGAGGGTGTTTTTCGTTTTTGGCCTGAATGGAATCAGTTTCGTGCAAATGAAATAGGGAGTATGTGTTCTGTGTACGCGTAGGCTATGTTTGGCTGAAGGGCGAGTCTAGAACAATGGTAAAGTTGCCCTATTGTGACATGAAGGTCACGGATTCGAGTCGTGGAAATAGTCTTTTTGCTTGCAAAAGTAAGACTGTGTACATCAACTATTTTCTAGACCTTGCAATGGCAGGAGCCTCTCATGCACTGAATTTGCCCCTTTATAGGCTGCGTGTGGCTCGTGGGCAGGGGTGGAGCTAGGCTTTGGCTGGGTGGAGCTATGTCCGCACCCCATCATTTCTAAAATCATCATACTAAGAAAGTACTAAAATAACTGTCAATATATATGGTATACTTACTCTTGCACTAAGTTTGAATTTATACTATGGAAAATGATACCGCCCAAATTATTTTCATTAATGTCTAAATTTTATACTAGTTTTTGTGATTAAGTTTTTGATATTAACAAAAAATCGTTATGGCATTGTCTAACACTTTTTGAAAAGGATTCCGTGGTATTAAGATAATTGATTGCAAGTAGAGTATAATGCAGTTGGTGCCTCTTCTATACTCTTATGCACATGGGTAGAATTCGATTTCCGTGAACACCCATCCCCCTCTCCAAATTTCCTAAGATAGAGTAGATTAGATTTAATGAATGACAGAAAAAAAAAAAATTGATTTCACTATCGTTTTTACTTTCACAACCTTAGAACTGTAGATCATCATGTAATTTTGGGATCATATATATATATGCTCTCCACAATTTCAGTAATTATAAGCGCCGTAAACGTACCATGCACAGGGAGCACAAACAAAATTTGTTGTGCATTTATTCCTTTTGGATGTACGATTTATCATTAAATGTGAAAATTGTATGAAAAGAAAATGTTTAATTGTGTGGGAGAGTTTTTTTTTTTTTTTTTTGAGAAATCATAAACTTATCATAAATAGAAAATAAACGGGACAATCACATGACAACAACCATACAATCAACCCCACACACTAGTCGGCACAAAACAACCCGACAAAACTAAGGAAAGACCCAACAAAAACGAACAACCAAACAAGGCCAATCGAACCACCCCCAAAAAATCAAACACAATAAAAGTCATGCCATCAACGCCAAACACAAACAATTATATCTACAAAACATGGATAAAGAACAAGAGACAGAAATAAATCAATGTCAAGCACGACATTGAGGGATACAGTAAGTGTGAGTCTCTACGCAGCTGTCTTCAATAACACTTTCCCGTTTACGCTTTCTCCAAGTGGGGTTTTGTGTAGCCTTGTCACTACATGCTTTGACATTGTCTATCTTCTTCCTTTTCTGATTGCCGGAAAGCTTAACAGTTGGAGGGTCACAGGCCTCTTATCGCTATCACAACAAAGCCATAATCCTCTGAGACCGTAAATTCTGGGGTCCGACAACAGTGACCCTAGAGAACATCTCAAACCCGATTAGACGAGGAATCCTCAAAGCTAAGGTGCCGAGGTTTAGGCATTGGGGAAACAAATACACAATTGGACAGGGATCCCATCTGGGGAGGGCTAAGAGGGTCTGACACATTAACCATCGGCACATCGACTTCTTGAACACCAATACAAACCTCCGGAGGCATAAGGGTTTCGGGTATGCCAAGACAATTAACTACAGAAGAGAACTCCTTCACTTTAACTTCAAACAGCTAAGAGACTCGGCATATGGAAGAACTGGAACTTCCTTGCCATATCCGATCCCAGAAGACAATTGCGGTTAACAAGGAGAAAGTCTCAACCCATGATAACCTTTTCTTGCACTGACGATACTCTGTAGAACGAGGCCGCTTCATATTAGTAGCAGGTGCACGTTGATCCAACGCCTTTACCAATGTCCTCAACCTTCTCAGAACTAGCAACGGATTCAAAACCTCCAGAAGCAACACAACTAGAGGAAGCTGATGATAATGTCTTTTTAATAAGTTAGAGTTACGAAATATGACACTTAAAAAGGGACGGAGGGAGTACTATAATACTAACATTAGTAGAGCAACTAAAAGCTTGATTTTTATTAGCTAATGAAATTACTGTGACTGTGTAGTCTTAATTAAGTTAGCGATACAATAAGTACTTATTAAATGTCAACCCATATATTAAGCTGGGTATATATAAGTAATAAGGACGAGAGTTCATTGACAAAATCGTTTTAACAGTACATAAATATCCTCAGCTGCTAATATTATCTTACTTAGCCGTTATAAGTTGGAACCAGTGGCGGAACTAGAATGCGTACCTGAGAGGGGTCAAACTAAGGGGGGAAAATGCGACAAAAAATGAACTTTTGAATATTTATTAAGTATATTAAAAATAAAATTCAGCGATTAAGTACAAGAAAAAAAGTCTCACTATCAAAAATCACAAAATGTAGTGTTTTTTTAAAAAAGAAAACTTTTAAAAAATGACATAGTGTTATTCAATTTCAATTTTTTTTGTCGGGAGTGTTATCTCACTTCAAATGTGACCAATGGATTGACAGTCAAGTGATGGGCGTCCTATACTCCTTGCACCAGGTGAGGGTTCAAACCTCGCTAGTCTCATTCCATTTCTCCCAGATTAGAATAAAATTTATCTTCTTCAGTTCCTCAAAGGGAATGGAGGATCCTGATCTTCTCGAGCCAATGTTGATGTGATTAATACTGTTCACTCTTAAAAGTTATCAAGTACATATATCAACCCTGCCAATTAAGAAATCATGTTCATCGGACTATTGATATGTTTTCAGAAAAGACGAGAGGGGTCCACTCACCTATTTTCCATCACAAAAACGTCAAAATGCCAAAACCTTTTACCAGCAATAAACAAAACAGAAACTTAAAAATGAACCATTCCCAAGAGGAACAAAAACAGAACAAGCAGACCATATGCAGTTTCTAGGAAATTTCCCCAACTTTAACCTCATTTGCACAATCATTGATCTCACGATCTTCTCTTACTTTTTCAAACATTGGCTCCAAAACTTTCACATAACAACTTGAAAAGTAGTGGTTTTCCTTGCTACTAATTTATAAACACAACTTTTGCTTCTTCTTTTTTCAGACTTCATTGAAGTACCAAGCTGCTGATCCATTTCTCTTGTGTTGTTCCAATGAAAGACACTATGAAGTGTTGTGTCCAATTGTTTCTGAAACTTGTGAACTCAATCATGGGAATTGTTGGGATTTCAATGATCTTATATAGCTCGTGGATGGTTAGAGTTTGGCAGAGAGACATGGAAGGCTCGTCTTCTGGTTTTCACAACCACTCTATTCCATGGTGAGCTATTTTTCGAGCTGTCATTTGTGTTACATCTACCTATTTTACGGTATAGTCATGGGAGTGGGACAGAATGCCAAAATCAATTTCATGAGTAAATTCACCTTTCTTCTTTTCTTCGTTATGCTGATTCTTCTATCAAGTTTTTAATCATTTGCTAAGTTCAAAAAGCGGGCGATCCACTCGCTTGATATTGCAGGTTTATTTATGCTTTCCTTGGCATTGGAATCACCTTATGTGCTATTACATGCCTTGGCCATGTTGCTGCAAAAACTGCAAATCCCCATTGCCTTTCTGCTGTATCCTTTTTTTCTTGTTCTTTTTCTTTTTGGTTTCTATGTCTATGTAACTTGTTCTCCTTACCTTGAGTAGCATTAATCACTTTCCCTTCTTTCAGAATTCAAATATTCTTGCTTTTTAACTTTCACTAATAGCCTGGTAGGCAAATTAGGAGAGAAGGCAAAACTTGATGGTCCCTTTATTTAACAAAAAATGACAAATATTGAAGCAGTGTAGCTCTCAGACGAGCTAGGACACGAGTCAAAACTATCAATGTGATTTTGTAACTTTTGGAGAGAAAAGAAAGAACAAAAATTAAACTATACTGGTATTCTCCATTCTTGCTTTGCTAATCATGGAGAGAACAAAAGTGAAAGATAGCTCTCTATATGAAGGTTGGTAAAAGGAGTAAAATTTGTTGAAAACTTCTCATAATAAGGTAAAAGTTCAACTTTGGCGAACTCAGGATGTCTAGGTTTACAACTCGATCATCTCTGTTGCCCACTTAAGCTACGCCTTGGGGTTTGAATCAAGACATTCTGGTTATATCTCCTTTGGTTTCATCTCTCATGTCACAAGTCTGTTACAACCTTGATTAGGGCAAAGTATATGGTCACAATCTTTTTGCTTCTTCTAGCGGAGACTGCATTGATATCAGACATAATCCTAAATTCTGACTGGGAGAAGGTAAATAATACTATTGTTAATATCCCTACCATGTATTCTAAATAATTCTCTGTCCAGTTCTTGAACTTTTTGCATCTTCATTTCTTGACATATTGTACTTGTATAAATGCTACATGCACCAGGACTTGCCTGAAGATCGAACAGGAAGGTTTGATGATTTCGAGGATTTCGTGGAGCCGAATTTCGACACCTGCAAATGGATTGGCTTGTTGATTGTCTTAGCACAGGTATGTGAAACTAATTTGAAGGTGTCGAATATGACGGGTTTAAGAAATGAAAGGACATTTGAATTCCCTTTTCAAAAGATTTTAAGCTGTAAAATGAACCAAGTTACTATTAGAGTCATATAGGATCACTAAATGCCCAATAGAGATGAACTTGTTATACAATCAAATCAAATTTGAACACAGTTTAGAACTCTTTTCCCCTGTGCATTTGGCTCGTTATTGATTCTCAGCTGGGCAAAATATGGTTTGAAATTGACTTTAAAAATACACTTGATCGAACATATACTTAAGCTCGTTAAGTTTCTAAGCCAAACTTGAACAATTCATCACCGAGCACAACTCAAATCGTATACCTAAGATTAGGTGGCCTAGTCTAAATTGAGTTCAGACTTGGACATATTACTGTATTGGAAAAGCAACTGCACTCAAAGGTTTGAATTCAAATTCAAACAATGTGTGCCCAAGAGATGAACCGGATCACAAATTTCTACTGTTTTCTTATACGCAGGGATGTTCGATCCTATTGGCCACAGTCCTAAAAACTCTTGAGAAAGATACGGGAAAACACTATGACAGTGATGATGATTACGCTGCGCATAGGCTTCCGTTTGTGAACAATTCTGTGCATCCGCTTCCTTGCACAGTTGCCGACTTCCCACTTCCCTCCAAGAGCAAAACCTGGACGTTAAGGAAAGATTCACAATGAAGGTAGACATCTTGTCGGGCTGATACTGCTTCCATTTTGGTTTCCGGGTTTTTGGAATAAAAGCATTGGAAAGTAAAAAACACTCACTGTTTTGAAAACAAAAACATCTTTCGCGTGTACAAACCAATGGGTTGTTTTTTGAAAGACAAAATACTAAAAGTAGTTTGCATAGCACATTTTCTTGAATGAAAAAATGGCGAAGGAAAACGCTAACATAAGAGTCTATTTGTCAGAGATCCAACTTCCGTTAAAGTAAGTCATGGCCTGAGCATACCAACCCACACATCTTTTTTCCTTTTCAGATGATTCAAAGCTGAGGGAAGGACATAAGCAGGTGAAATCTTTCATGTGAATATTCATAACGGTAGGTCGAGACGTGTACGGTGGTGCTGCAGTACGGGTGCTGGTGCCATTGATGGTAGAGGTAGCAATGCTATATATCTAGTTAAACTATATACTACTTTTTCTTTCCTTTAACTAAGTAACGGAGAGATTGCTTGTCAAGTTGTCATGGTTATCTTGGCAATAGAAATGTAAAAGTTTTATATACTTGTGTGAGTACTTGTATCATTTCCTGTTAGGTTTCATGTGGGGGAAAATAATAACAATCTTGCAAAATGTATTAAGCCATGTCTATAGAACATACGCGAGAACACAAATCATTTCTTGTACACTACCATCTAACAATGGCCGGTAATCAACCCATAGAACAAATTCTATAGGTCATCCGAGAGCATGATGTGCAAGAGTGTGTAAAGAAAACCAAATTCAAGAGGATATGCAAAGAAAACCAGATCCATGCACGCCTAAGATGTAGAAAAACATCTAAGAATCAGGAAATGTAGACTAAGTTATGGATATAGTGTCCCAATTGTATCACCAACATAGACCACCATGATAGAAACCTCTGTGTGTATGGTAAACCAATGAACCAACGCCTCATATGTCGTCTAAAGCCGTTCCCTCAAAAACATGACAACTATACGAAAAAGAAACCCAAAAAAATACAGTAACTCATGAAAGAGAAGGAAAATTGAAGGAAATGTACTTAGTCAGATTTCTTAGTGGTCTTTGTTGATACTCCGGTACAATCGATCTCCTTCACCTTGTGAAGCTTGCTCCCTGCAATCCTGGGAGAATCATGCATGGTGCTCATTGTGGTAACCTATGCTCCTTGTCATTAGATTCACGGGCCATAATAAGAATAAGCCTCTTGCTCCTGGTTGAACACGTATAATGTTAAAAAATGAAATGGCCAGCCACATAGGGTGCATCCCACCCCCAAAGAAGTCTCCTTTCAGTTATCGGGAAGTAAAATTATACACTAGTTCGGGTACAGTCACGTGGTGCTCCGGATCATTTGGTGGAGAGAGAGAGAGAGAGAGAGAGAGAGAGAGAGAGAGGTGTATAGTTTGAATTTTGAATCAGTGGCCGGAGAGGTTTTGGAAAACAAAGTCCTCCATTTACAAAATTCCCAGGGAAGTCAATCAGACTACTAAGTATAGCGGCATTTGTGTAATATAAGGGTAAAGTTGGGGCAAGTTATTGAAAGGAGAAGAATGAGTCTCAACTCTTAGATCAAAGTAATCTCAACCATCGCAACAACTTGTGTGGACCCTAGACCCTTGTGTTATTTAGAATCTACAGATTTTTAAAGTCTGACAAAAGAAAGAAAAAATCGTCAGATTTCTACAAAAATTATATTTAGAATCTTCAGATTTTTTAGAGTCTGAAAAAAGAAAAAAATTCTCAAAATTCTAAAGTTGGGTTTGGGTAGCTTTTGGAATTCGATCTTCAATACAAATTCTTAAAAAAAGGAATGAAATTTTCATAATCTTGCAATTACAACAAACATGTTTTTCAACTCCTACTTAGAATTCAGATTCTAAAATTTGCAGCAGAATGTGAAAGTAAAATCTAAAACCTGTATCCACAGCTGTTGTAAAAATACCATCCACCAGGTTTCCAACTTTGGTACTATAGTAAATGTCCGTATTAGATGTCCCCTGCAAATTCCAATAGAATACCAGTAGAAGTATTCTTCCGTCATTTTGTTAGGAGTATATATATACGTCTTTGGACTTTTCTCTATAGGACTAAATCAATGCGGATAAAAGAAGACAAAAATCATGGATCAAGTTATTACATATACTAGCGCATGCCCGTGCCTGAAGGCACAGCTCGAACAATTAGCACACGCAAATAAATACTTAACTCACGTGCCATATACGGCTCGAAAAATAAGCACATGTAAATAAATACTGAACTTGTGTGCAATATATCATCCCCTGTCTTACAAATTCAACTATGCAAAAAATAATAATTCAAAACATATTCATAAAATAATAGAAGTACCCGAAAAGAATGAAAGAATCATAAAATATCTTCATGTAAGAAAAAATAGTCCAACTAATCTTGCACATATTTATGACAACTCGGAAAGAATGAAAGAATAAAAGTACCTAAAAACAAAAAAAATAATAGAGTTTCATTGTTTTATCCATGCCTAAAGGCATCCATACAATCTGTCAACTTTAACTGACTACCATAACTACCCATAATTACGACCCAGCAATCCTATCACGGCTATTATGGTCTTTAAAATCAATCATACCTGAAAAACCAAAAACCAAACCAAACCAAAATAAGAACTCTTCTAGAACTAATGGATTGCATGAATAAAGATTGAAGTTGGGTAGTAAACGATTTAATAGCAAGACCCTAGCTAAGCATCACTACAAATCTCATTAATGGAAAATGGATGTATGCAATATGCATGTCCTCGGTATTTTCAAAAACAACACTATGAAACTAAGATTACTAAGCTAGTCACTGAACTAAGGGTTGGTCATTGAAAATAGGCATTGCTCATCTATACACAGTCAAGTATCCAGATGTAGTTAATCTAAGCAGAACACTAAACATAGTTGAAGCATCAAGACAATTAACATCAATAAGCCTCAGATAAAATTAAAAGCAATAGGATAATTCTCTTGACAGAGCAGGAATAAACTATCGAATCAGCAGTTGCGCTTAATGGTTATCTGCCATGCTCATCGAAAGAGCCGTTATGTTATAGCCAGAAAAAAGTTTGAATAGTTGATCTTCCAGAGTTAAAAATAGACACCTTGATTGAATAGATTGAGGCTCATAATCAATGCCCAATTAACATATTAGGATAACAAAGTTACCAATCAATAAGAAGGTTGTCCGCTGTTGCTAATGATAAGGTGAGGATTATCAGGGCCCTAAAACTTTTGGATAGAGAGAGCTTTGTTCCCGTTAAATCGATAAGATGTTGTTCTGGAGCTCTTGGAGAGAGCTTTGTTCATGGGTGAGGATGTTTCAGAGACAGATTGTGTTGTAGGACATAAGTCTACTCCATAATCAAGAAAAAAGAATAAGCGTATTCTACAATCATAAATGTATTACACAAAAAAAAAAATTGAAGTAGAATATTACAGTAGATTATAATAGAGGGGCAAAATTGGGCCAAAGGCATATGAATCAACCATGTCAACAGAAAAAAAGGTTATAACCCATAACAAATAGGATTTTCATGAACTCACTGCTACTTATACTCCGGAGTATTGGAAACTATTTTCAATTGCATCAAATTACCACAATAGGATTTTGATGATACCAAAGAATCCACCAACATAGTTCAACTGAGGTATTGACAAATGAAAAAAATGGACCCTCAAAAAAACTTATACGGCCTGGAATGCGGTAAAAAAAAACTCAAAGGTCAAACCCTCAAATGGAATTTTAAAGCTATACATTCCGGCTAGAAATTAAGAGAAATGAACCCACAGAATCATTAGGGTTTACCAGAAAGAGGGAAGATAATGGATAGATTAGTAAACTGAAGCTCACAATCAATGCCCAACATAGAGTGCGATTAAAAACTTACCCATCGATAAGCAAAGTGCTGATCTTTGCGCTGGTGATGACAGTATTGGATGGTTATTATAATCAACCAATTATACCTGGCAAGAGCTGAATTTATCAAATGACAAATGTTAAAGGTGGGAGAAAGGGAATATTTTTCTACTTATGATGTGCAATTTGTCCTTGCCTACTCAAATTACATATAACGGCTTTAACATTAGACACAAACCTATTGTCCTCAAACCATTAAAAACTCCTATTGTCCAATTAGATCCAAATCTATTCTTCCCATTAGACACAGAAGATCACTAAATTTATAATTTGCGTACAGACCAATCAAATATCCAAAGAACTTACTGCCAAAAATATCATATGGAATGATCTTTCTGTTCGCATAGTCCCATAATATGACAGATTATTGACCTACTCAACTCTTTGAATCATACCCAATTTTTCTCTTTTCCGTCGGAACGAATTGCCTTATCTTTGTGGTTGCATTTTGTCTTTGTTGAGCCATTTCTCCTTGCCTTCGATTTTTGTGTTAATAATTGCAGAGTAAAGTTCATAACATCAAAGTTGTTATAAAACTGTGTTGTACCTATTAAAATAGAAAAAGAAAACTTGGCTACCATTTTCCTCAATTCACGTATCTCTGTTGAGCAATAAAACTGTGTTATTGGAAAATTATATGAAAGCAATTTGTTTCATTACAAAATTATAGAACATCTTCCTTGGCCAAAAATAGTCACGTTATCCATGTCGGCAAGTCATTGCAGACTTTTGAAAGGAGTTAAAGGCTAGATTGGCATCCTTCACAATCTGCAAAGTGGGTAGTTAACAATGATTAGGTCCTTTTCTTTTCTATAAGCTAACGGGAGAAAGAAGGTAGTGAAGACAAACCAAATTAAAAGAAATACAATTTTTTCGCAAAGACTAAGGAGAAGGAAACGCAATCTTCAAGCATCAACCAACTGGGAACTGATTTTTGCAATTGGAAACCGATTTTTACAATCTTCAAAGAGAAGCATTGGTTCACTAAACAGAAATCAATACAATAAAAGCAATTCTAGTATAGTCAGATAAGTGTAATGAAAAGGAAAGCACTTTGGTAATGCTGGTGGAAGGCTAGCGTTCTTTTGATTTCGGTGGTTCTGTAAGGCAGCGCTGGTTGTTGTAGCAGAGCTTTGGGTGGGGGTGTGATTTTGGTGGTTGCGTGGCGCGGTGGTTGTCGTAGCAGAGGCAAATTGTACATTAGTCGACCTTAGTCACAGAAAAATGGTACATTACTTAATTATAGCAATGCTTTATGTTCCTCAACTAACATAGTAGAGAATGGATTCCATAAAAGAATCGACTCCCCTCTGCTAGAACACATGGTCAGTGCTTTTGTAAATGTTCTTGAATCTTAAGGAGTAGAGGCAAAGATGTCTCCTCAGCCATGAAGTATGTACATGTTCTTAGAGCCCATTCTAAATGGCTTGAAAGTTCCAATGGACTTGGTTAATTCCAAAGCTTTTGTCGCCAGATGAAATTATCAATCCTAAAGAAACACTTTTGCATAGATTACCTGCATAAAAACTACTTCGTATCATTTTTTCAAAAAACCAACTTAGTGCAACACTCAACTTCAGTCAATGTTGAGCAGGAAGAAACTAAGCAAGGGTAAGTTTCCAATTAGATTCAAAGAAACGTGAAGCCAGGAAGTATGCATAAGCAAGAATAAAAAACAGTAGAACTGAACGCTAAGCTAACTTATGCTCCTCATGTTGAAACAACAGAACTGAACGCTAAGCTCAATTAAAACTCTAAAAACAACTTTAAAAAATTATATTTGGTCTTATTTTTAAGGATAAAGAAGCAGAAAAAAAACCCAAAAAATCAAATCTTTATGCAAATGGAAAGCGATAATGAAAAATAAAATCGACATGATACCCATTTGTTTACCAGTGATGGTGGAAGAGTGGTTACCTTTGAGTCCTTGACCTCGATTGTTCCACTACTTTAGCGGTGCTCGGAAATAGAAGAAATCCCTTGGAAAGAGAAAAACCCAAACCTGAGAAGTACTCGTACCTACGACAACATGAATCAAGTATGTAATCGGTGCTTTTTCAGTCTATGCCATGGGAATGAACAAACCCTAAACCCGTACTTTTTTTAGTGAAAGATGTGAAGATCTACAAACCGTTTGGGGTGAAGAAGAACTACATGCCATCGATTCGAACTCTAGGAACCTCGAACAGTGGTGGTTACAGTGGTGATCATTGCGCCGGTCGGTGGTGTTAATGGTGTCCAATCGGGATCGCCAGAGAGGAGCGACTGGGATTCGGTGGATCTATGGTGGTGGGTCGATCGAAGAGAGAGAGAGAGAGATAGAGAGGGAGAGGGAGAGGGAGACAGCGGGAGAGACCACAAAAAAAAAAAAGGCCAGCGGGAGAGTGAGGGTGCAGCTAGGGTTTCCCACGATATGCGGTTTATGATAACCCTTGGATGGATCAAATATCTACCAAAATGCCATTGTAGAATGGAGGGCATGCCATTTTGTAGAATGGAGGGCGTTGATTTATGAGGAAGGAGGGGATAAATTTGAAGCGTTGGTTGTCTTTGGATTCAAACACAGCTCTGTTTTATTATATAGATATTCAGTTCATAAAAACATATTCAGTTCATAAAAACAAGGAGAAATCTTCAATACACACCCCTTTAAGGTGCATATCATATGCACCTATTGTGTGGTCCATATTGTGCCACCTCATAAAAAATTACCTGCTGAACCTGTCATTCATAACATTTTAGGTCTATCGTAACTTTTATACCAAAAATTCATAACTTTTGATTCATAACTGTTGAAAAATGTATGCATTATAATTTGTGAAAATTTATATGCATCTCTATTAATTATTTTGATGATTAATTCAATGATATTTTTATTCGGCAAATACAAAATTATCGAAAAGTCGATTCCCGAACTAAATATTTTCGTGACCTTGAAATATAGCATAAAGTCTCTTGGATTCATGATTTATATTTACAAAGACTTTATTGAGCTCAATACATGCTTTAACGGATTTATTTAGATGAAATTGTGAGCCACAGGTTGACGAACCGGCTGACAAGCCGGCTGTCTGAACAGAAAGCTGTGACAACCGGAAACCATCGGACGACCACCCGGATGACCACTCTGTTAACGGCTAGTTCCAACGGCTAGTTCTAACGGCTAGTTCCAACGGCTAGTTTCAACGGCTAGTTCCAACGGCTAGTTCCAACGGCTAGGAAGCATATGGATGGCTATATAAGGCATCAAGAACTCATTAATGAGAAGACACACACAAGCTACAACATTCCATATTATTGCAAGAGCAATTTCTCAAAAGATCAAAGCCAAAAATTCTCATTGTTCTTCCACTTTCATATTTTTCTTGAGAGAAAATTTGTACAAGTCGTGAGCGATAATTTTCATACCTTCTTCACATACTTGTAATTCCTAAGGGAGTGTTTGAGTCAAACACTTGAAAGCTTAGAAGACCAAATTCGGGTTGGAATTTGGGTGTTATTGTTTTTGAGCGGTTTTCGGAGAAAACTCTTGCGGTTGTGCTAGCTCCTTGGGAAAGCTAGAGGCGTTCGGTTTTTGTAAGCACCCGCAAGACTTACAAGTTGTAATCTTTTAAAGATTAGTGGAACCTTCAAGTAATTGCTTGAGGAGAAGTGGAGTAGGGCCGGACCGTGGACAAATCCGGACCGAACCACTATAAACGGGTTCTATCTCTCTATCTCTCTATTTTGATTGCATACTTATTGTTTGCATATATTGTTAGAGATAAATTTTTATCGGTGATTATTACTAGCAATCCTATTCACCCCCCCTCTAGGTTGCATAATTTGGGTAACAATTGGTATCAGAGCCTCGGCTCTTGTTTGTAGATTTAACCATCTAAGAGTTAAGATCCATGGCAACCACTAGTAATGTTTCTTGTATCGAAGGTCAATCGTCCAATAGACCTCCCTTGTTCACCGGAGAAAATTACTCTCATTGGAAAAATAGAATGATGATCTTTATTCAATCCACGGATTATGATCTATGGAAAATTATCAAAAATGGTCCCATTATTCCTACTAAGAAAGTTGGGGAAGAGACTATGCCTAAATCAGATAATGAGTGGAGTCATTCGGAAAAGGCTTCAATAGAAAAGAACTATAGAGCTATGAACCTTCTTTTTTGTGCTATTACTCCCAATGAATATGATTGTGTTTCCGCATGTGAATCGGCTAAAGAAATATGGGATAAGTTAGAAATGTCACATGAAGGAGATAGTCAAGTTAAGGAGTCCAAAATTGATATTCTTGTGCATAGCTATGAGCTCTTCAAAATGAAACCGGATGAATCTATATCTCAAATGTTTGCTAGATTTGCTAGTATTACTAACGGTTTAAAAGCTCTTGGAAAGATTTACAGTCAATCCGAAATGACAAGGAAAGTGCTCCGTTCCATGCCAACCAATTGGGACACTACCACCTCCATCATCCTACAATCCAAAGATTTCTCAAAATACACGATGGACAAGCTCATGGGATCTCTCATGACGGAGGAAATGCATCACAACCTCAAGGGTGAAAAAGAGAAGAAAGTTAAGGATCTTGCCTTCAAAAGTACAACAAGCAAATCAAAAAGCAAGGAGGATTCAAGCAACGAAAGTGAGGATGATGAAATGGCGCTCATCACAAAAACGTTCAAGAAACTCCTCAAAAATAGAGCATCTCGCAAAGGTAGAGGATTTTCAAGAAAAGATGGAGGCAAAGAAGAAAGTAGCAAAAAGGATCCAATCATTTGCTACGAGTGCAAGAAGCCCGGCCACATCAAAAGTGAATGTCCATATGCCAAAAAATATTCAAAGAAGGACAAAAGGAGAGCTATGATGGCCACATGGGACAATAGTGACGATAGTAGCTCCGATGAGGACGATGAGCAACAAGAGGTCGCTAACTTGTGTTTCATGGCCATCGAAGAAAACGAGGTATGCTTCAAAAGTTCTCTCAAGGAAGGTAGTTGGTACCTTGATAGTGGATGTTCAAGACACATGACCGGTGACAAGAGGGCTTTCAATTCTCTTTCGCCTAAAGATGGTGGACATGTCACATTTGGAGACAACAACAAAGGTAAAATCATAGGAATCGGTGATATAGGTAATTCTCCTATTATTGAAGATGTTTTACTTGTTAGTGGTTTAAAACACAATCTTCTTAGCATAAGTCAATTATGTGATAGAGGAAATCGTGTTATCTTTGAAAAATCCAAATGTATCATTGAAAATGTCAAAAGCAACAAGATACTCTTCGTTGGACAAAGACTTGAAAATGTATATGTTTTTAATCTCAATGATTTAAGTAATTGTGATATAAAATGTTTTTCCGCTTTGAGTGAAAATAGTTGGCTTTGGCATAGGCGCCTAGGACATGCAAGTATGGATGCTATTTCAAAACTCTCTAGAAAAAATTTGGTAAAAGGTCTTCCTAAAATCAAATTTGAAAAAGATAGACTTTGTGGTCCTTGCCAACAAGGAAAACAAACCAAGGTTTCTTTTAAGTCCAAAAATGTTGTTTCAACTACTAGACCTTTGCAATTACTTCATATGGATTTGTTTGGACCAACTCGCTCTCCAAGTCTTTGTGGAAACTATTATTGTCTTGTTGTTGTTGATGATTTCTCTAGATATACATGGGTGATGTTCCTAGCTCATAAGAATGAGGCTTATCCTAATTTCACTAAACTTTGTAGAAGAGTTCAAAATGAAAAAGGATTTGTTATTTCTAACATTCGTACGGATCATGGAAAAGAACTTGACAATTCTTTATATGAAAAGTTTTGTGATGAACATGGTATTGGTCATAACTTTTCTGTACCTCGTACTCCTCAACAAAATGGAGTAGTTGAGAGAAAGAATCGTACTTTGGAAGAAATGGCCCGCACTATGCTTTGTGAAAACTCTTTGCCAAAATATTTTTGGGCGGAAGCCGTTAATACCTCATGCTATATTTTGAATCGAGTTTTAATTAGGCCTATCCTCAAGAAAACTCCTTATGAGCTTTGGAATGGTAGAATACCCAACATTAATTACTTTCATGCTTTCGGTTGTAAATGTTATGTATTAAACAATGGAAAAGATGACTTGGGTAAATTTGATTCAAAATCGGATGAAGGCATCTTTATTGGTTATTCTCTTACTAGCAAAGCATATAGAATTTATAATAAGCGCACTAATCTTGTTGAAGAATCTATTCACGTTTCCTTTGATGAATCTAATCCTTGTGCTACTAAGGATGTTGTTGATAATGATGACTTAGAAATTACACATGAGATTCATGACTTGACAATTCAAGAAAAAGTTGATGGTGATACTCAAGTAGAAAGCTTTCAAATCAAAGAAGATGAAGTTATTAATCAACCTCAAGATGCCATGGGAGACAACCAAGATCTTTCCAAGGATTGGAGATTCGTGCAAAACCATCCAAAGGACTTGATTCTTGGAGAAGTTTCGAAAGGGGTAACCACTCGCTCGTCTCATAGAAATTTTTGTGAAAATCAAGCTTTTGTTTCTCAAATTGAGCCTAAAAACTTTCCGGAAGCTCAAGATGATGAAAATTGGATTTTGGCCATGCAAGATGAGTTAAATCAATTTGAAAGGAATAAAGTTTGGGCATTAGTACCTAAGCCTCTTGATCACACTATTATAGGTACTAAATGGGTTTTTCGTAACAAGCTAGATGAATCCGGAAATATTGTTAGGAATAAAGCTAGACTTGTTGCTCAAGGTTATAATCAAGAAGAAGGTATTGATTTTGAAGAAACTTTTGCACCGGTAGCTAGATTAGAGGCTATTCGCATATTACTTGCCTTTGCATCTTTCAAAAATTTCAAGCTTTATCAAATGGATGTGAAAAGTGCATTTTTGAATGGGTTCATAAATGAGGAAGTTTATGTCAAACAACCTCCCGGCTTTGAAGATCATGTATACCCCGATCATGTTTTTAAACTCTCAAAAGCTCTATATGGTTTGAAGCAAGCACCACGTGCATGGTATGATAGACTTAGTTCATTCTTGCTTGACAATGGCTTTACTCGTGGAAAAATTGATACTACTCTTTTCATTAAAGCCAAAGGTAAAGATATGCTCATTATTCAAATATATGTTGATGATATTGTCTTTGGTGCCACTAATGATAATATGTGCAAAGAGTTTGCTAAGTGTATGCAAGGTGAGTTTGAAATGAGCATGATGGGGGAGCTTAACTTCTTCCTCGGACTTCAAATCAAGCAAACTAATGAGGGGATCATAATCAACCAAGCCAAGTATGCGAAAGAACTTATTAAGAAGTTTGGCATGGAAGGATCAAAGCCAACGAGCACACCAATGAGCATATCAACTAAGCTAGACAAAGATGAGAATGGTAAGGCCGTCAATGAAAAGATGTATCGAGGTATGATCGGCTCATTACTTTATCTCACGGCAAGTAGATCGGATATAATGTTTAGTGTTTGCATGTGTGCTAGATTTCAATCATGTCCTAAAGAATCGCATTTAAAAGCTATTAAACGTATTTTTTAATATGTTGCCGGTTCTCATGACTTAGGATTGTTTTATCCATGTGGAGTTGCATTTGATTTAATTGGTTATTCGGATGCGGATTTTGGAGGTTTCAAAATTGATCGTAAAAGTACAAGTGGGACTTGCCAATTTCTAGGGCACTCTCTAGTGTCTTGGCATAGCAAGAAACAAAATTCCGTAGCTCTATCTACCGCCGAGGCGGAATATGTAGCGGCCGGAAGTTGTTGTGCCCAAATATTGTGGATCAAACAACAAATGGAGGATTTCAATTTGCAATATGATCATATTCCTATTAAATGTGATAATACTAGTGCAATTAGCTTAACCAAGAATCCGATTCAACATTCTCGAACAAAACATATTGAGATTAGACATCATTTTATAAGAGATCATGTTCAAAAAGGGGATATTGAACTTAACTTTATTAGTACCGACAAGCAATTGGCGGACATTTTCACAAAACCCCTTGGTGAAGAACAATTTTGTTTCATTCGACGAGAACTCGGCATGTCTAATCATTTATGAAAAAGTTTCGTGTTCTTGATGTCAAAAGTTTTTTTTTTGGATTCAATGTTGAGTTGATTGAATTCGTAAATATCATACTTGATGGAGAGTACAAATGATCTTGATAAAGAAATCACCCTTCAAACATTTTATCATATGTTTCATTTTCCTGTGTTTGGTATGCAAAAAAACAGTTTTATGGTCTTTAATGCTACTCCTCTTAAACGTTTTCTGGACTTAACCTGCATTTGTCAGCCGGATATCCGAACACAATTTTCTTCCCCTATTCTTGTCCTAATCGGCGCCGCATCCCCTATCCTCAATCTCAAATTTCAAACAATTCGGCCGCATCCCCTATCCTCAATCTCAAATTTCAAACAATTCGGCCGCATCCCCTATCCTATCTCTATTCGGCGCCGCATCTCTATCGCATCCCCAAACACTTCTCTCATACTTTATAAATTCAACAACACAATCTCTATCTCTTCATCTATCTATCTCTCCTTCTCTCTCGGCCTAAATCTCTCCAAATCTCTATCCTTCCAAATCGAGCAATGGCAAACTTACCGCAAGGGTTACCGTTTGAGTTTTACGAAAGAGATGCCGAACAAGCAGAGTTCAGGTTGTTTATCCAAACCATTTGGATGCAACTCTTTATCTTCATTCTGCTGTGTGCGTTACTTACAATAAGAATACCACCATGGTTCGGGTGGAATGTAAATGTGGATACTCTGTGGTATTGGATTGGCATTGTAGCTGCCGCTGTAGCAGCCATTATTCGAGAATACGAAAATCAAAGACGCCAAGCTTTAGATGAACGAAGATAGAGTGCTACAGGGCAAGAGCGGCATGATGCTGAAACCATGGCCCTATTGTTTTTCTCTTTTTAGTTTTTTTTTTATGATGTCACAGGGGGAGAAAAAGCCAAGTTTTAATTGATCTATCTTGCCATTTTTAATATTTTTAACCGTTGTCCGTTGTGGGCTAATTTAAAAAATTGCTCGCTATGATCTGTTGATTTAAAAAATTGCTTGCTATGATCTGTTGATTATTGCTATTACTCGTTGATCATAGATAACTGCTTTGGTGCATGTATTAAGGGGGAGATTGGCATAACTCCTACTTGCATAAAAACTATCATTTTGTGTCATCATCAAAAAGGGGGAGATTGTTGAAAAATGTATGCATTATAATTTGTGAAAATTTATATGCATCTCTATTAATTATTTTGATGATTAATTCAATGATATTTTTATTCGGCAAATACAAAATTATCGAAAAGTCGATTCCCGAACTAAATATTTTCGTGACCTTGAAATATAGCATAAAGTCTCTTGGATTCATGATTTATATTTACAAAGACTTTATTGAGCTCAATACATGCTTTAACGGATTTATTTAGATGAAATTGTGAGCCACAGGTTGACGAACCGGCTGACAAGCCGGCTGTCTGAACAGAAAGCTGTGACAACCGGAAACCATCGGACGACCACCCGGATGACCACTCTGTTAACGGCTAGTTCCAACGGCTAGTTCTAACGGCTAGTTCCAACGGCTAGTTCCAACGGCTAGGAAGCATATGGATGGCTATATAAGGCATCAAGAACTCATTAATGAGAAGACACACACAAGCTACAACATTCCATATTATTGCAAGAGCAATTTCTCAAAAGATCAAAGCCAAAAATTCTCATTGTTCTTCCACTTTCATATTTTTCTTGAGAGAAAATTTGTACAAGTCGTGAGCGATAATTTTCATACCTTCTTCACATACTTGTAATTCCTAAGCGAGTGTTTGAGTCAAACACTTGAAAGCTTAGAAGACCAAATTCGGGTTGGAATTTGGGTGTTATTGTTTTTGAGCGGTTTTCGGAGAAAACTCTTGCGGTTGTGCTAGCTCCTTGGGAAAGCTAGAGGCGTTCGGTTTTTGTAAGCACCCGCAAGACTTACAAGTTGTAATCTTTTAAAGATTAGTGGAACCTTCAAGTAATTGCTTGAGGAGAAGTGGAGTAGGGCCGGACCGTGGACAAATCCGGACCGAACCACTATAAACGGGTTCTATCTCTCTATCTCTCTATTTTGATTGCATACTTATTGTTTGCATATATTGTTAGAGATAAATTTTTATCGGTGATTATTACTAGCAATCCTATTCACCCCCCCTCTAGGTTGCATAATTTGGGTAACAATAATATTTTTCTTACAAATCATAACCTTTTAGTGCATATCGTAACTTTTTAGCAACAGATTCATAACATTTTTAGAATCATAACATTTTGGTGTATTTCATAACTTTATAAAAAAAAATCGTAACATTTTCAGTTCGTAACATTTTCACTACGGAATCGTAACATTTTAGTCCATTTTATAACTTTTCTATAATCAATTGTGCAATCGATTACTTAATCAATTTTTTTTTTGAATGGTAGTTAATCAAATATGTAATCTATTATGTGAATGTTCAATTCCATAATCGATTAGACTTTATAATTGATTTTTCAATTTGATTAGACATTATAATCAAATATATAGTAATTGATTTTGCAATTGATTACATATTCAATTAAACATCATAATCGAATATGTAATCAATTCTATTATGTAATCGATTAGACAATATAATCGATTTTGTAATTGAATTGAGTACGATTGGGTAACAATGTGAAGTCGATTACTCAATCGATTTGCTAATTGATGGGCCTCAGTAAGTCCTCTAATCAATTGCAAAATAAGTTAAAAAAAACATTGCAATAGATTTAAAAATCAATTGTTCTGAATAACACAAATAATTGATTACATGATAGATTATATTTCTTTGCGGTTTCAATTACGTAATTGATTGGTATTGATAACACTTGTAATCGATTACATTATCAAATACGAGTATTAGTTATTTGTAATTCGAATGTTTGCACTAATTCACAAAACACTAGTAGTACGTCTATTGACCAAAAAATAAATAGCACGTCCTAAATATTGTTATCTTTTACACATAACCTAAAATGTATTGGTAAATTTATCTCGTCACCATCACTCTCTTGATCACCCATTAACTTTTTTTGTTAGTGTTTCCTACTTATTAATACAGATGATTGACTTCGCTATTCCTTTTAGTTGGACCATTTATGTGAAAGTTCACTATGCAATTAAAGATATTGTGAAAAATATTAAACATCATAATATTTCAAAAAAATTAAAAAAAAAATTGGCTACAAATATGAAACACTTTAAAAATCCTATAAAAAATGCCTTAACTTGACTTTTTATTACATTATGATAATAATAGTATCTTTTTCCTTTAGTAATTATTGAGAACCTATTTTAAAGAAGTGAATTATTTTCACTTGAAATAATTTTAGCTTCAAAGTTTTTAAAAAATAAAATTATTATTTTTAACATAAATTAATTATCAAAACTAAAATTGGGCCTCATTTTTCTTTCAATCCAAACTTATGGCCCAACTATTAATTCACAGAGTTTACCTGTTACACTGGTAATAAGTTTTTTGTTAGTAACCTATCGTAACATTTTAATGGGTCCAGATCATTTTTCAAGCATCTAATGGTAATTAAAGATGGTGCATATGATACACACCCAAATAAGGGGTGTGTATTGTAACACTTCTCCGTAACAAAGCTAAATACTTGTATATAGGTCTGGCCAAAGTGAAATAAGAAATAAATTAAGTTACAGGAGTTCGTTCATTTATTCAACTCCAAAAACTTGTTCGAGATTTGACTAATTTAGGTCCCGTTTCCTCTAGCCAAAAGGTTGTAGACCACAAGTTTTTTGTTTTGTCCTTTTTTTTTTGACCCGCAAAATTTTCCTTAATCATATTTTTGTTGTTTCAAAAAAAAAAAATATTAATCCTTAAAGGAATATTTACAAAGATTAAAAGGGACTCGACTTTGAAAAGGTATCACAACGGAAAAAACCTAACATCCCAACGAGGAATTGGCATCCCAGGCCTCGACATTCACGTGCCTCTCGACTCGAGCCCCCGAGATAGAGTTAGCAAGACGCCAACTGAAATACAGAAAAGAAAAAAACAAAAGATCAATGTGTATGGTGCAGTTGGTTGAAACTAACTTGTGTGCGAAACCTAGGAGACTTGGGTTTGAAACCCAGCAGGAGCAAGATGAGATTTTTTTTCCATATGAAAACGTCTTTTGTAACGAAATTTTTGTAGCCCATTTCTTATATTGGTGACGAAATTTTTTGTCACCGATCGATGGGTCACCTTTGGCCTTTTTGATCCCCAAAAGAAAAAAAAATTGTCATCAAAAGCACAATAGGCGACGAAAATAATTTTGTCACCAATTATTCATTTTTGGCGATGAAATATTTTGTCATCAAAATGCACTATAGGTGACGAAAAACAGATTTTATCACCATGTGGGAATAGACGATAACTTTTAGTCAACAAAAAAAAAAAATCGTCATCCATACTAAATTTTGATCACCTATACTATTAATTTGTGACGAAAAATCATGCAATCTGTGACAATTTTCATTCGTCTCCAAAGACCAAATTTCTTGTAGTGTTTAGCGCAAAACTAACAAACGCAAATAGAATTTGAATATTTACAAAACCAAAAATTGGTGGCCTACAAATCTTTAGTAAATTTATTGCAGAAGAATTTAAAGATTTATTTAAGGTTGGTTCAATTAAAGATTGTTTTAGATCATTGCCCTATAAACATTCAGAACCAACTTGATTGAAACACATCGTTTGAGACAAACTTTAATTTATAAACAAGTCAAGTTTTTTTGTTTTTGAGAAATTGACAGTAGGCCATTTTTGGCTTTGTTTTAAGAACACGCCAAGTTTGTATCTACGGATCATGTTCGTGCTTCTATATTTGATCCGGCTAGCTGTGATGAAATTAGTCATTTTGATTGATTAAATTAGTGAACTGCTAATGTATCGCGCACATATATATGTTCTTCAGTTGAATTTCATGTGTTTGTTCGCTGTAAGAGAGACTCGGGACAAACTATAGTTCCTCAATATTCTCAATACGAGCTAACATTTGCAATGCCACGTACCAGATTCGGCATATTCTTTTTAGCCACAGCATGCAAAATTGGTAATTTTTCCTAATTTGTGCGGTTTTCGTTTTCAGGTATTATCGATTGTATCCATGGCCAGCGTAAAAAGGTCTGATACACGGTTCCTTGTGACGTCCAACTCATCTTGGGGGTGAGATTTCTTCTTGCTTACTCTTTTTTCTGTTGTTGTGGTACTTCCGTTTTGTGCAACTGTGGTTATTTGTTAAAGCCTCCACGACTGAAACTTCAATTGCCATTTGAATTGACTGCTGGAATAGGCACGGCGAAACTCTTCTTTAATTATATAGAGTTAATACACTCTTGTTTATACGAGCTAACTTTTACTGTTGTTCCAATTGCAAGCAGCTTTAGTGATACTATTATGGTTGTAGTTCGTCATTACTTTCAGACCCATCACGGGTTAGACAAAGTTGAACTTATTGTATTTCGTCTATAAACATGAGGCGTACCTTTTACCTCACGACAATCTGTTTTATGAACTTGAGTTTTCTGTGCACAATGTTGATTCTTTCCAAGTCGCATTTATTTTAATGAAAATATTTTCCGCAATTTCTTGTGTTCCGTTAATCTTTTGTTTGGTTAAGCTGCCTAAGCGCATGAGGGAGAGATAAATGATTGCATGGTTATGCATATATGATATATACGAAAAGATGTGCTATATACTGTTGATGATGAGACTACTAGTTTCTGAATTTTCACGGAGCCGCCACAGTTTCAGGGTATCTATGTCTGCTGCTGCACTCTTAGATTTTATTGGATTGTTGAAGCTACAGTACATGTTGGCAAATACTTCTGCTATTTCCATACTCCAAAAGAGTGCTGCTACTGCCATGCTTTTCTTTTGTTTTTTTTGCATTTGTCATTTGTGCCAGTGGTTTTCTGCTCAATTAATTACTATTTGGTGCCATCTATTTGTCTATGTTGCCAAGCTTTACAAAGTCTGAGATGGATTGTCAAGCTGGTTGCTACTCTACCAACTCAATAGTTGCAAGTTGGGCCAGACTTCCGGTTATCAAAAAGAAAAAAATAAACTCAATAGTTGCTGCTGCCACTTAGTTAATAGATCTATGCCTTGGCCTAGGGGTGCCTTCTTTTGCAAACTAACTACTGAAATATATTAGCTAGCTTGAGGTGTTTTGGGACTATGGCTTTTCCCTTTTTCTGTTTTGTTTCTAATGTTTTTGGGCCTTGGTTGGTTGAATGCTTGCCAACCATTGCTCTCCGGGCTTGAGTGGCTTTTGTTGATTGTGTGGTTTACATGCATGATTGTATAGGTCCAAAGAGAGATTTTGACGAATGGCATAAGTGTATACATTGTCTTCGGGATATATTATCAAACGATAAACTTTAATTGAAATTTACTCTTTGGAGGGTTTTGATTATCTTTTTTGCTCATTTATTTGAAACTTTTTTAATTCTATGCTAATTAAATATTTTAGCTAGCTAGGAAAATGTTTTTGCTACCAAATATTTGTTCTAATAAATTGGTTGATAATGAGTAGCTCATTTAGCAACAAAAAAGGTAGTTTGGGGACCAAATTTGCAAGGACTTTAGGGACCAAATTTTTTGCCCTAAAAAAACAGAATTGCTAGCTAAAAATTGTGCATTTTGTCTCTGATGCTCAACCACCCATTAGCAACAAACCCCTAATATGGTAGCCAAAAAAAGGATTTATGATTTTTCACAAACCTTCAGACCATGAAATTTTTTTTTTATTGGGCTTACGAAAAAGAAGTTGTTGTTTTTGGAGGCATCTTTGAGTTGAGCCAATGTCCAAGAGAGTCCAGCTCGAGCACACGTGAGCCATGACTTTAGCCAGATATCCTTTCGGCCGAAAGCGTTTTTTTTCTGTTAAGAGCACAGCTAAAAGTACAATAATGATATAGGTACCGACAGCTGGGGAGGGAAATTGTACCGATCGGCCGCACCGGGCTGTCTCCGGCCACCAGACGGCCGATCCGAGCCGTTCAAAAGTTTTAAAATAAAAAACTGAGGGGCCCAATCAAGAGAATCAATGGCATCCGAGGTGTGTAAGGTACTTGATCCGAGCACCCCTTTTCGTGTATATATGTATATACATGAAAAAAGGGTGCTCGGATCAAGCACCCTACACATCTCGGATGTCGTTGATTCCCGCGCAAGGCCCCTCGGTTTTTTTTTATAGAATTTTTGGACGGCTTGGATCGGCCGTCCGATGGCCGGAGACAGCCCGGCGCAGCCGATCGGTACGATTTCCCTCCCAGCCGGTCGGTACTCATAGCAGTACTCCTAAAAGTAAGAGCACATATCATTTCCCTTTTTGGGTAGTGATAAATGACAAAACTGTTTTTGTTGGTGCCAAAACTCGAATGCACAAAAGACTAGCTTGTATCATGTGCAGTGTACAAGATTTTTATGCACCGGAGTTTTGGCAGCAACAAAAACAGTTTTGTTATTATCACCACCCATAAAGTTACTCTATTTGCATCCAAACGGATCTGCACTGATTAAGTAGTAGAATTGTAGATTGTAGTAGCTACTAGTGGTAGAGTCTCTTTTGCAATAAAATTGCTCTATTTGCATTGTCAATCAAGAAAAAAGAAAATGGCCACAAGCTACTAATTATTTTGATTGAACCATCAATTTATAAAAATTGACCGCAATCAAAATACTACTACTCCCTCCGTCCCTTTTTTTGTGTCTAGTATTTTATTTTGGGCTGTCCCTTAATAAGTGTCCAATTTGTAGAGTTAGGGGGGTAAAAGTTGGTGTATTGTCTATTTTATCCCTAAAAGTAGATTTTATTTTGAAAAGTTATTGAGTAAAAGTGTAATGATGATGGGTAAGTAAGGAAAGTGGAGGAAAAAATTGATGTGAAAGGTGTAATGATGATGTCTTTTTAATAAGTTGGAGTTACGAAGCAGGACACTTAAAAAGGGACGGAGGGAGTAATATTTTTGGAGAGATTTTCCACCTTTTTGTTGCATGCACCAAATAACAGTTTCACTTTCTTACAAATGCACGGTCTCGGTTACAAAAATATAAGGGTATCTCTAATGGCATAACGAAAATTGGACAGTCAAAATTTAAGGTACAAAAATGATATGATACATGAAATCCGGCCATGAAAAAAAAAATGAATGGTTAGAATCTGGACCATTTATTTTCTTTCATGAACACTTTCATAGATCGGGTTTCATGTATTTCTTTCATAGATCGGGTTTCATGTATTTCACCAATCCTCTTTAAGGTACTGCTAAGATTAACAATATCAAGTTCCACAATGGTACTGAATTATTCTTCTAAAGTGTAGTCTCCAGGTATAAATTCATCATCCCCATTATTATAATTTAAAGTTTATAATCATAATAATTATAGTTATACTAAGACCAAGGAATATATGTGTGTGCATGCATAAAAAAAAGATATTTTGTATACATAGGTATAGTAGTTTTTTTTTTTCCCTCTTAATATATTTTGATAATATAAATATATAACGCACATTATTGTCATTTTTTTATCTAGTCATACCTACCGGGCTTGATTTGAAGAGATATTCCTAGCCCCATTCCATTAACTAAACGGGTTTAAAAACTCAACCCAATCCAATGGGCCTAAATACATATCCCAAACCCCTTTAAAAAATGGAGGCTAGGTTGGGCGGGCTAGGGGACCTGTGTCACCCTAGTGTGGTCCCCATTAAATTTGATTATCCAAAGAGAAAAGTTATTAGTTTTGTTTATCGAAAGAACAAAGTTTGGTTCTTACTTAAGGGATTGCTAAGTTTGATTATATCATTATGAACCATATTGCTCAAGGAGCAAGTGCAACAACCTATATATTTGCTACTATGTAGGTAAAATATAGAGCTCAACCCAAAAAAAAACACCTGAAACAGGATAGCAAACATTGCTAGCAACCTAAATGTTGTGACAGTTCTTAGGAGACACCAAAAGATAGGTGAAATAAATAGTAAACAGTGCAAAAATGTATTTTTGCTAGCTCCTTTTAATTTTCTCACCACACCAATAAACATTATTGAGTTTGTATTTAATTATCATTTTCTCTCCACTGGCATTAGTGAGACTTTGAGAAGTTTTCTCAAAATATTGAGTTGGAATAATCCCTTCTTGGATACAATTCATATCCGCACCACTATCAACCAAAGCAGTAATATTGTTGATAGTGTATTCCTTATGAATGACCAAATTAACCTTAATGTGCCATTTTTGGTACACCACATTGTTTACAGAATTTAAATAGGCCAAATCATCTACTTTGCTTGATTCGCCTCTATTTTCTAAGACAACTAATCTTGTCTTCATATCATAAAATTCTTGAGCAGCTCTACTCTGAAAAGTCTTCAATGATCGAATCTCGGCCTTCAGAGTATTAATTTCACTCTTTAGATCAGGAATTGTAACAGGTTTAAAATTATCTACCTGTTCCAAACGATCAAACTATAATTTTCACTAGGAAGCTGGGGTTTTTCTTCCTCTTCTTCTTTCATTGAAGATATACAAGTTTCTATTACCTTCATCTTTAGTTGAGGATCATCAATTTGATCAATAACCTCTAAGAGGCCCTGCTGTTTCTCAGTTAGAACATTCACACTGAGACCATTCCTTTCTACTATTGCCTTCCAATAATCATCAGAAGTCGAACATTCAATACCATTACAATTGTAGTCATTAGTGATTTCCTCCTCTTCTGAGGTGGAAGAGGTATCTTCATTTTCAGAGAGATCATTAATCTGTTCTTCTGAATCAGAATCACTAGAATCAATTAAAATTTTGTAAAGGGTCTGTTTTAACCCTTCATCTAATTGAAGTTCTTCTAATTTCTTTTTGGTCTTGCATTTGTTTGCATAATGACCTATTCTGCCACATTTATAACATTTGGCAAAGACCTTCTTTTTACCCTCATTTTTCTGCTTTCTAGCATTATTCTTAGGATTTTTTGAGCTTGATGGCTCATCCCTATCCTTATGTTTCTTTTTCCCATATTTCTTCTTAGAATATTTTCGAGTAGTCTTATTACTACTCTTATTCTTATGAGGTATAGAATACTGGGGAAGATCATAACCAAATTGGTCACAAAATTGTCCTAACTCCTGTTTACCGGTTAGGTTCTGTTTTTTCAATTGATTATGCAACTTTATGTCATTACACAAAGTCAATCCTTCCTGAATAATTATGGCTATAAGCTGGCCAAAGGTGTACCTATTATAATCAATAGATAAACCATTATTTTGGTCACGCAATTTCTTCCTAATTTTCTCCGCAAAGAAATAAGGTAAACCATCAACAAATTTTGACTTCCAATGCTCGCTATTAGCATCAATTCTCTGCATAACCTTAGCAAGAAACACATCTTTATACCAACGAAAATGAGTTAACGTTGGACATTTTAAATTTTGAAGTAGCTCTCTACTTCTTTCTCGTTGGTTATCCCAATGACCAACAAAATGTAAAATTATTGACTGGACAAGAGTATAAACAGCATCTTGCTTTATTGTGCCAGTCTCAGTAGTTTTTACTACATTTAAAATTTCTTGTCTTTGGTCTGTGGTTAAAATATTATCCCACCAACCTTTAAGCATACCAGTGAATCCAACTGTGATCCAACCGGCGACTTCCTTATCCTCATTTTTATTATTAGTACAAATTGTGCTATACATCATCATTTGATGTGCAACACCAAAAATTTGATACCATCTATGTTCCATTCATAGATAGTCCTGCCACTATAAGACATTTGTTTTTGAAAACCAGATTCTTCATAAAGCATATCTTGTGGAGTAGGTCTAGGATAATAATACCTATCAGCTCCACTATAAGGAAATTTTTTGGGATATTGAATTTTATTAATAGTCTCATGTTGAGACTGGAGAAAGGAATTTTCTAATTCTACCACATCCTGAGAAGACATTTCCTGGTCGTGGTCATCAGAGATAGCATTAAGGGTTAATCCCTTAAATCTCATTTGTAATTCTTTAAGTAAATCAGAATTTTTATTAGGGTTTGTGAGATTAAACCCAGTTATTGGTAATGGTGGCCGGATATTAGATGGTGAAATCTCATCCTCCTTGTTTCCGGTCTTAGGACTTATCAGTATAATATCTTCTCTAGTTTGAGCTATCTGCTCTTCTATTCTGACCAATTGGTCTCCAATGGTATTAAGACAAGCATTAGTATGATTATTCTGCTTATAAACTTTACCATTTGGATCTGTGCTTGTAGGTCTGACAAAAGCAGCAGTTTCCAAAGGTTGATCAGACTCAGAATTGCCCTCAATAGACAAAGGTATAGTTGGAGGATGAACTGCGCGAATCACAGTTCCCGTCATAGACCTCCAATTCCTATGATAATCCTGTATAACATTTATGGATCTATCACATTCAAGCCAATGCCTTCCATAAAACCATTGAGTGAAAGGTATAATTTTTTGTTGGCTTTCAAGGCAATCATAAAATTCATTCTTGAATTTTTGTAATTGACCAGAATTATATTTATTGAAATACCAACTCCTAAACTCTTGATATTTTGGGAGTTGAAATTCTGCATTAATTTCCTTCCTAAGTTCAGCCCCTATTATCATTATTAAGACTGAACGCCATCTCACTAGCAGTAGGTGATTCTACTGTGTTATTCTGGTGAGTATAAACTCCATGAGGTATTTGGTTTTGGGACAATCTTATCCCAATTAAATTCTCATCTTCTACCGGATGATGTGATTCTAGAATTTCTGATGTCGAATGTCGACTAGTAGTTGGTATGCTAACTCTATAGGGAGTTTGATTATTACGAGAACTCAAACTTCTCGTATAGCTACTGGCCTGAGAATTTCTAAAATTTAAGAAAACCGTGCCATCATTATCTTGAACTATTTGTTCAATTGTATTACTAATGGGTCTAGGAGGAACCGCATTAGGCATAGTCCAACTATCAGGGAAGGTAATTTCTTCCCAATTAATCAACCTATTTGTTGCAACATTTGATGTCAACATATTAGATTCTATTAAAACAGTTCTATCTGTAGGGCGCATCATTCGTACCCTGGGATTCATAGTATTCATAACTTTATAATAAATTCTATAAATTACAGCAATAACTTCGGATCCAGGCAAGAAATCATAACCTCTAGTCTGGATTCTACAATTCAAAGCTTCTCCTATATTTCTATCAGTAAGAGATAGAGATAAATCAGGGAAAGCATTAAAATAAACAGGACCATGACTTAAGCTGGTCTCAATTGCCCCAATAATTGAGGATCTCCAATTATTACACCTTCTATCACGCAAAGTGACTTGTAAACAGGTGTCCATTCCTAGTAATGTTAAAAGTTTAAGGGCGATTTGCCCTAAACCTATATGAACATACCTATAATTTTGCATGTGTGCAAGCAGATCAGTGCGATCCATAAGATTAATTATCTTATCATTCAATTCCAGGCTTTCTGTTCTTTCAACAGTTTTAATTGCCATGCTACTTTTCAATTCAAACATTCCATGTCTGTATATAACAGAATGACGAACCGGAGGAATTGTCCAGTGATTTAATTGTTCTTGCACATTAGCATATTCTATTAATTCAAAATTTTTAATTCTATCATTATCAGAACGAAATAGCCTTCTCATATTGAGATGGGTGTGTTAGTGCTTACATATTCCATTATAACATAATCCAGCCCTTTTTTTTTTTTTAAATGAAAGGGAACATTCCTGATAGCACGTCTGTCAACGATTTACTGGAGCAATAGGCCAAATCACCCTTCCCGGGTCCTCATGGCCGGACAAATCCGAACGCGACTTGGGTGACGTCCCACTACCTTGAATGTTATCTTACATTTAAGTTTTCACAAAATGATTACAAAAACATTTTATTTGAAGTAAAGGCTTCATCATGATATCATGGCTTATGTTTGCACCAACACCTAAAATTAAGCCATATGGCTCTGATACCAAATATGTACTGAAATGAAAACAATACAGAGGATCGAACAAGAACTAACCTTTTTATTAAGGGGAAAGAGACTGCAAATATTACAGAGAGAGAGAGATAGAGTGCTTGGTTTTTACAGGAAGAGAGAAGGGCAAACCAAAACCTGCCTAGATAAAAGCAGACGTGTCCTTTATATAGAGGACTCTACAGGAAAAGAAATTATTACAATACAACTGTACAACTGTGGAAATAAATGACGCACAACCTTTCCACCTAAAACTGATACTTACCCTTTTATTGAGTAACTTTGAAAACACTCCATTATTGAGCCTTTCACCGAAAATTAAAATGTACTCTATTGTTGAGTACCATCAATAATTGAGTTTCCTTTGATTTGAAGCTAAGGCATCCATTATTGATCCCATCAATAATTGAGTTTCCTTTGATTTGAGGCTAAGGCATCCATTATTGATCCCGCTTTTCTTTTCCTTTCCGAGTTTGGGTGGTTACAATTTCAACCATGCTATCCCAAAAGTCACCCAATGTGGGCTCATGCTGATCTTCTTCATAGGGGTCTTGAGATTCACCAGCGAGACAAGCAAAAGGATTATTATCAGCTTCATTACTGGTGGCTGATGTCATAGATGCATCATCTGAAGCTTGATTTACCGATTGTAAAAATTGGTCCTTCATATAATCCATTGTCTTAATAACAATTTCCTCATCAGTTAGGGATGGATTTTTGGTTCTTATTTGAGCCGAAATTTCCAAAAATGGATTTTTGATTGAGGGTTTTTCCCTCTGCTGAACCTGCTTGGCTAGCTCCTGATTTTTCAATTTTATTATTGACAGCTGCTCCTCAATTTGAAGCCCTTTCCACCATTTGTGCTGATAAAATCGTTCCAGTATTGGGAAGCCAAAATTGTCTTTGGCAACTTGGATATCCCATCTCCAAATCCATGGGATTCCGCAAGATGCTATTGCTTGAAGAAATAATTTTCCCTTTTGGAATAATTGGTCCCCATAATTGAGACTGAAATTTCATAAAGGACTCTATCTCCTCTTGTAATTCTTGCGGAAGATAATCCGGATGTGGCCCAAATTTGTTCCACCAAGATATAAACCAATTTGGAAATTCATTTTGTCCAACAGATTTTGGACATATTTTAAAAAACCAAGAATGCTTTTTCTTGGGATTTTGATAATAAAAAGCTTTGGTCCAAGCCTCAATATAATCCCAATAATTATATTGGACTGTGGATGTTCCATGCTCATTTTTCATAGTCAAAATTCTTGACTTTTGTGGGTGAATTCCCCATCTGTGAACTGGAATAACCATCTTTATTATGGCTTTGCTATAACTGATAGGACCATTCTTTTGATCCACTTTTTCGAAGGTGTGGCTAAATTCCACTGATCCTGTCTGAATTAACATTTGCTCATAGCAAAAACGATATTTTCCTTCAGGAACTGGATATCCCATTATATCCATGTATCGGGACCTAATTTCCCAAGGATCATCTTTGAATTATTCATCCTGAGATTCCAGGATCATAATTGTCTCAGTCATTTCTGAGGTTCTGAAGATTTCTTCAGTTTGAACGACCTCCGCCATTGAGGGTGATGATGGTGAGGCGAAATTAGCCTCTTGCAGAGATGGATATTGCAATCTCTGAGCCTTTAAGTAGGCTTCTTAAAGGCTCAGAGATTGCAGTTGGATTCACCGGTATGCTTAAAGGTTATCTATGTTCCATTCATAGATAGTCCTGCCACCACACCAATCTCTCTGTAATCCTCTCTATCTATTAAATTATTATAAAGCAAAGAGAGAAAGAAGGAAAACCGGAGGAATAGGAGAGGAGAGAGTGTGTGACGTTGAAGGAAAAAATAATAAAATAAAGAATACATAGTTAACAGTGCATAGGTATCCTTAAGCCTCATTCTCTTGAACTTAATTTAAACTTAATTTAAATTTAGAAATTGCCTTTATTTGAATTTTTTTCGCATTTGTTAGTTTTGCGCCAAATTTTTGTAGGTTATTGATTCGTCTCTACGAGAGGAATCGGAAAAATAAATTTTTTTTTTTACTTTTACCCAAGTATTTTGAGAATTTTGCGCTAAAAAGTAGTTATTTTTCAAAATACTTAGATAAAAGTGCCAAAAGTTTGCTTTTCCGATTCTTCTCGTCAAGACGAATCAATAACCCACAAAAATTTGACGCAAAACTGATAATTGCGAAAAAAATTCAAATAAGAACAAAACTCTCAAATTTAAGTTAAATTCAAGATTAGTGAGATCAAGTGACAAAAGGAAAAGTACAACAGAGGCCGGTGCAGAGCAACTTTTTGTATTTTCCTCTCCAAAGTACCTAAAAATGTCTATGATGAAGCAACTTTGTTGATAGCTCCGATCCGAACCTGTAAAACAAGAAGATAACTTATGTCACCGGTATGGTGGCGTGCCAACCACCCTCCGATGCCTAAGTCAGTAGGAACTTTCTCGTCAATTAATGGAATTTCTCTATGTTAGAGTTGTGTACGTACCGAATATGGTGTTCTACCGTCGTATTTATAGGCATTTACTCTCGGAGTTTGAGTCCTTGTTGGACTATACTTTGTAGATTTCGGATTTCCTCCTTGTGGAGTGTGGAGTCCTATCTTAGCTAGTAATCCATGTGATTCCTGTCAGGGCTAGGACTCTTATCTTTAATCATGGTTGTGCTTATCTTTGACCCTTTGGGTTCATCCTTCTCTTATCCCTTTGGATTCCTTCTTCCAGTCGTGGCATCTTTATCTAAACAAGTTTACCTTTCGTATGATTCCGTAGAGGTTAAGCTTCTCGAGGGAGCTAGGAGTCGGAGTTGGTCCTAGGACTTACCTCCCAGCTTCGACCGTAGGACGGACCTGGAAGGTTATTGCTCTGTTCCTCGTAGGTCCTTTACAAGAGCTCGGAGAGAAGGGAGCTCGTACTCTCCAGGTCCGTAGGCCTGGTAGTGCTGAGCTCTTTAGGTATATTATACTTATCAGGTACTCCCCTGTTCCTAAGCTCTAGATTCGCTTTCAGAGGTTGGGAACATTGGAAAAGCTCAAATGGCGGTTACTGCTTTTTGGCTACTCTTCAGAGAGTTTTAAACACGCAGGTCTTATCATGGGACAGGTGTCAAGATCTCTTAGTATTTTGATTTTATGAGGTGTACGACGAAGATTTAGAAACCATTTTCGGGACTAGAGCTGATCTTTTAGGTTTCCCCCTTCTTTGATCATCTCTTTTAGTACAAAGAGGCTTTCAAAACTTCTCAAGCGGTTTCAGTGTGAGATTTTCTTTCGTCGTTCTTCTCTGTCATCGCGTTAGAGCTCATCCTTCGTAGGTACGCTTCCTCTTTCTTTACTGTTCTCTCTTTGTTTTTGCGCTGGATCCTCTTTCTTGTATAGAGATTACGAACTCGACGCAGGTCATTCCTGGGGGATTTATCTGTGCTAGGTTGATTGGTTTTTCCTGTATCAATTTGCATTCTCCCATTATAGAGGATTTTGCACCCTACTCTCTTGTTCTTCAGAACAGGGTTTTCCGTGAACTCTTTTACCTATCTGCTTCTTTGTACCCACGATTCGCTGTTGGGACCTTAATGGCGGAAGGTTTCATTAATTTTTCGTCGATTCTTAACGCTGAAGAGTCGACCATAGAAGAAGAAGTCTCGATGCATCGTCGTAGTAGTATTAGGGCTTCGCCTGATGTGGGTCAGTCTAGCGGTGTTAGACACTCATCGCCCCCTGCTTCTGTATCAAGGGGTTCTCGTAGGATTCCCGCTTTTTCTGCCTCTAACATTCCTTCTACCATCACAAATGAAGAGTTGGCTGCTCTCAGAGTTAGATATTCTATTCCAGAATCCGTTTCACTTAGCAAGCCCTCTAGGTTAGAGCGAGCCTGTTCTTTTGTTGAGAGTGGGACTTGCCTTTATGTTGGTTCTTTAGAAGGGGGCTTACGTCTGCCCTTGCCTACAGTTGTGAGAGATATTTTGAGTTTTCTTGGTTTGGCTCCTGGCCAGATTGTCCCCAATTCTTGGCGCCTATTAATAGGTTGTGCCGCGCTGTGGGGAGCAATGTCTGATGGGCAGATTTCTTTGTCAAAAGGACCTTTCTTGAACCAGTTTTCTGTTAAAGAAGCCCCTGGAGGTTCTGGGTGGTTTTATTTTGCGAAGAGGCCTGGTGGAGGGGAGCTAGTCACAGATCTTCCTACTGTGAGTGAAAATTGGAAAGATAAATTCTTTTTTGTTGGTGGTGATGGTTGGGAGCTTCCCAATTGGGAGATTGGAACATGTACTCCTCGGATTCCCAGTATATGGGGAATTCCCACTACAAATTGTAAGCCAATGCTTTTCTGCAATTTGTTGTCTAAATAATTTAACCCACATATTACTGATTTACTTCCAATTTTGGCAGCTAGAGTCCCATTTCCGTTGAGCTCTTCCCAAGAAGCAGAGCTACAACAAGCTAGGGGCTACTCAGTTCATAGTTGGGAATTGCTTGTGACTTCAGAGTCGTTGGCCACGTATCTGCTGGGTCCAAAGACTACTCGTGAGGCTTTAGCACTTTCTAGAGGTAGTTTCTGTTTTGGCTTGCTGCCATGTCTCTAGCTGATTTTCATATTGCTTTTCACTTCTTTTCTTTTTTAGAAGAAGAAGGTGAAGGTAAAGAGATGGCACCTAAGATGGACAAAGCCTTACTGGCCCAATTAAAAGCTGAGAGGGTCAAGCAGTCATCTGGAGCTGTGGCTCCAAAAAGGAAAAGCTCTCGCTGAATGTTGAAAGTTTCTTAGATGCTGACCTATTTATCACTCCTGCTTTTGAGTTGTCAGTCGAGCAAAATGTTGAGAATTTAAAGAGAAAAGCAAAGGGTACTGTTATGGGAAGCATTCCTCCTTCAAAGAAGTCGAAGGTCTCTGCTGGTCCTTCTGTTTTGGGGGACCGTCAAGAAGCCCTTAAGCTTGCTTCTGAGTTGCTCTATACAACAGATGAAGAATTGATGGGGGATATGTCTCTTCAAGAAGTTGGGGAGCAAATGTTGGTTGAATTAGCCATGGTATGCTCTGACTTTATCACTTTTCGATTTGTTATTTTTTCCTTTCTGACTTTTTGCCTATTCTTGTAGGCTGCAGCCCGTGGTCGGTATCTCACTTCTCAAAGCCATAGTCTGGGCAAACAGGTTGTTACCCTTACGGAAGCCAATTTTAAGCTTGTGAAACAAGGTGCCTCAATGACTGCTGAGCTTCAAAAGGCTACCACTGAGAGGGACATTGCTTTGAAGTTGAAGAAAGAGCTGGAGGTAGAGAGAGATACTGCCGTGGCAGCTGCTCAAAGTCTGGAGCAGAAGATTTCTGAATGGGACGTGGAGATGGAGAAATACCGGACTATGAGTCAAGGGATGCTTGAGAAGGTAAAGAATGCTCGAAGGGAGGCCATTGAACTTTTCCTGCAGTCCCCTGAATATCGTCAGGATATAACCCAACAGTATTTTGACGGATTTGAAGCTATGAGGAGTCGGGCGGCTTTAGCTTTTCCGAATTTGGATTTTTCAAAATTTGAAGTTGATGATGAAGAAGCGCCCTCAAGCTTTGATGGGGGACGTAAGGAGGAAGAGGATGGCGATGATGCAGCGTCAAAAGATACATCCATTCCCAGCTCAGCAATTGTATCCCTTCTACAGACTCCAGAGAAAGTTTTTCTTCCCCTCGAATCTCCAGTCCCTGCATTCCCCTTGAATCTCCAGTCCCTACAACAACTCTTCCTGGTCCATCATCTGATGATGGAAAGGCTGTTTGATAATCTTGCCTTTGAAACTTCTTAAATTCGTCTGGGTTTGTAACTAAATACTTTTTAATACTTTCGTATTTTGACTGTGTTTCTTTTGGAGTGGCCATTAGTTTTGGTCTTAACTCTATAACTTGATAGCTGCTGGTGATGATCCTGGAGATGAGTCTGTTTAGAAGGCTGACGTAGACAAAATGGAAGAATACTTTCATTCTGTGTTTTTATGGTAAATCTGTATGGTTTTTACCTACTGCTTTTGCAGTTTTTTGCCCCCTTTTTGAATTTAATTCCAACTGTTTGCTGTGTACTATGTTGTACTCTCCTAAGTGTATTCATCGTTTGCGTCCAAACAATGGATATACTTATTAGTTTTCCCCGTGGGTACTCATTGTAGTTTTGTAGAATGTATAGCTATGCTACATCAAGAGCTTGGATATTTTTCCTGAGCTCATCATTTTGCATTTTGCACAGGTGTGCTACGTCTAAGAGCTTGGATATTTTTCCTGAGCTCATCATTTTGCATAGCTGTGCTACGTCTAAGAGCTTGGATATTTTTCCTGAGCTCATCATTTTGCATAGCTGTGCTGCGTCTAAGAGCTTGGATATTTTTCCTGAGCTCATCATTTTGCATAGCTGTGCTCCGTCTAAGAGATTGGATATTTTTCCTGAGCTCATCATTTTGCATAGCTGTGCTACGTCTAAGAGCTTGGATATTTTTCCTGAGCTCATTATTTTGCATAGCTGTGCTACGTCTAAGATATTAGATGGGCTCTTGGGATTTTAATATTTGTTGCGTCGTTTTGTTTACCCGAGGTAATCGGATGTGTAACTTCCCATTACTCTAGGCAGTTTTAGAGCGGCGGTTGTACCCATAGATTTAATTACGATTGTGCTAATTGGTTTAGCAAGCGGTTAGTAATCCGCCTATATTTTGCTATAAATACTGCCGAATGCCAGAAGTTCAATTTCACTTCATAAGCAGTTCTCATCTGATAATGGCGAACGAAGAGCAATCCTTGTGTCAAGAACTCAAAGATCTGAAGGCAGCCATTGAGGGGCTGTCCTCCAAGGTGGAGGCCATGGCAGAGTCTATCTCTGTCATGGAGAAGACGGTCCGCATGATGTTGATAGCCAACTGGGACCAGTTGGCAGCTTTTCGAGGGCAGCCAGCCCCTCCTGTTCCCTCCCCTCCAAGGGAGGGAGATAGTGTTTAGGCTGTAACTTTGTGGGTTTACCCATAAAGTTTTATGTAAAAATGTTGTCCACATCCTTTAGGGTGTGGATTTATTAATAAAATTTTGATTTTATTTTTCTGCTTTCTGCTTTTCTTTTTTGATCATGCGTTTAGGAGAAGAAGTAAATAACTGTCCCTCGTGGGAATTTTATTGGCCTCACAGAATCGTAAATAAAACACATGGTCCTAAAACATTTTTCTACTAAAGCTTATACTTAAAAACTGAAAGTCTCCTAAAAACGGAACCGAAACTAGAAAGCAAAAAATATAATCCCATTACAAGCACCTACTTGTAGTACTTTTTGAGATGCTCCACGTTCCACGAGTTTGGTAGTTCTTTTCCCCTTAGGGTTGCAAGCCTGTATGCACCAGCTTTGACATGGTGCAGGACCTGATAAGGGCCTTCCCAATTTGGGCCGAGTTTGCCCACCTTTTTCCCAGTAGGATCTACTTTCCGTAGAACTAGATCACCAGTACGAAAACTTCTTGGTCTAACATGCGCTTCATGGTATTTAACCATCCTCTGCTGATAAACGGCGATTTTGGCCATTGCTGCTTCCCTTGTTTCTTCCAAGAGATCTAGCTCAGCCCTAAGATCCTGTTGGTTTTCTTGGTGGTCGATGCTTGCAGTCCTGTAGTTGAGGAGTTCCACTTCAACGGGGACTACTGCTTCTGCCCCGAACGTAAGAGAATATGGTGTTTCTCCAGTTGCTGTTCGGGGTGTGGTTCGATATGCCCATAGCACATTATAAAGTTCATCTGGCCAGGTTCCTTTGGCCTCTCGTAGCCTCTTCTTAATCCCTTTTTTAATGGTTCGATTTGTAACTTCGACCTGCCCATTAGCTTTTGGGTGAGCTTTTGAGGCATAATGCACATGTATTCCTTTGAATATACAATATGCTTTAAACTGAGCATTGTCAAATTGTTTTCCCCGATCTGTAACGATTACTCGTGGCCATCCAAAACGGCTAATAATTAATTTCCATAAGAAATTAATGGTAACCTCCGCTGTGATTGTGGCGAGTGCCTTAGCTTCAACCCATTTTGTGAAGTAATCCACAGCTATTATAGCATACTGGACTTGGCCCGCAGCCATCGGAAGTGGGCCAATCAGGTCCAACCCCCATTGGGCAAATGGCCAAGGTCCTCTCATTGGGGTTAGAACTGTAGGTGATCCATGAATGATATTTGCAAAGCGTTGACATCTTTCACATTTTTGCACCATAGAATTACAATCCTTTTGCATGCTGGGCCGATAGTACCCTATCCTGAGGAGTTTGTAAGCTAACATGCGGCCACTTTGATGATCTCCACATATTCCTTGGTGGACCTCTTCCATTGCTTTCAAAGACTCCGTTGTGGTGAGGCACCTCAGGTAAGGTAATGAAAAACTTCTTCTATATAGCACGTCACTTATCATCAAGTACTTTGCAGCTCTGATCTTGAGCTGTCTAGCTTTGATTTTATCCTCAGGTAGCGTCCCGTTAGCTATATAGTCAACTATGGGTCCAGTCCATGAATCACTGTAATTGATGGTTTGAACTTGTGTATCTGAGGAGGCGATACTTAGTATACTTGGTAACTCTAAGTATCTTACAGGCGTATTCCGTGGAATAGCATCCTCCTTAGCCGTGGCCAATTTTGCCAAATAATCTGCTTCATTGTTTTCCTCCCTTGGGATACTGACAATATTGAAGCTTTGCAATTTTGCAACTTGAGCCTTTACTTTATCCACATACTTTTGCATGATCCCCTCCTTGACAGTGTACTCCCCAAGGACTTGTCCCACAACTAGTTGTGAATCGCTTTTGGCTAGAATATGCCTAGCTCCAACGGCATTTGCCAATTCCAATCCAACCACTAGGGCTTCGTATTCGGCTTCATTGTTGGTTGTTTTGAACTCAAACCTAAGCACGTAGCTAAGGCGTTGTCCTTTCGGGGATGTTAGAATTAAGCCTGCCCCGCTGGCATCTTTAGTTGTTGATCCATCGACCTGAAGGACCCAAGGTTTGGGTTCTTCTCTGCTGAGCTCCTTCGGCTCTGGATATGTGTATTCTGCAAGGAAATCTACCAGTACCTGTGCCTTTATGGCAATTCGAGGTTTATATTCTATGTCAAATTCACCAAGCTCTATTAACCATTGAATTAGTCGGCCTGACGTCTCCTGTGAGTGGAGAATCCTTCGAAGCGGTTGGTTTGTCAACACTTTGATTGGGTGAGCTTGGAAATATGGCCGTAGCCTTCTGGCAGCTATTATCATTGCAAAGGCTATTTTTTCAGCTCTGGGGTATCTTAACTCAGCTCCTCTTAATGCCCTGCTAGTATAATATACTGGGAGTTAAGTTCCCTGCTCGTCCCGAACCAAAACCGTGCTAACAGCGTGAGGGGAAACAGCTAGATACAGGAATAGATTCTCCCCATCCTAAGTCCTTCCCAAGAGTGGTGGTGACGCCAGATACTCCTTCAATTGGATGAAAGCCAGTTCCTCCGTGGTTGTCCATTCAAAGGCCTTTTTCAAAACTTTGAAGAATGTTTGGCATTTGTCAGTTGCCCTTGAAATAAACTTGCTCAAAGCTACGACTCTTCCTGTGAGCTTTTGGACCTCCTTTATGTTCTGTGGTGAACGCATGGTGAGTATAGCCTGAATCTTTTCTGGATTTGCTTCGATCCCTCTTTGAGACACCATGAAACCTAAGAACTTTCCTGATGAGATTCCAAAAGCACATTTTGTTGAGTTGAGCTTCATTTGGTATTTTCTGAGAACTTGGAAGGTTTCTTCTAGATTATCGACATGGTTATGTGCCTTAGCACTTTTAACCAACATGTCATCCACATATACCTCTACATTGCGTCCGATTTGCTGCTTAAACATCCTGTTGACCAACCTCTGGTATGTCGCCCCTGCATTTTTAAGACCGAAGGGCATTACTTTGTAGCAATATAATCCCCTATCGGTGATAAATGAAGTTTTTTCTTAATCTCCTTCGTGCATTTGGATTTGATTATACCCTGAAAATGCATCCATGAAGCTAAGAAGCTCATGTCCGGCAGTGGAATCTACTAAGGAGTCAATTCTGGGGAGGGGAAAGCTATCCTTTGGACATGCTTTGTTGAGGTCGGTGAAGTCTACACACATTCTCCATTTGCCATTAGCTTTCTTCACCATGACCACGTTGGCCAACCAATCAGGGTAAAGAACTTCCCGGATGGATTCTACCTGAATGAGTTTATCTACCTCCGTGGCTGCTGCCTCACTTCATTCTGGAGCTGTGGCTCTTTTCTTTTGCTTGACTGGGCGCACAATGGGGTCGACATTCAATTTGTGAGATATGACCCTTGGGTCAATTCTGGGGATGTCTTCATGGGACCACGCAAAAACGTCTTTATTCTTTCTTAAGAATTGCAACAACTCTGATTTTGCAATCATATTTAATCCTGTTCCAATCCTCACCGTCTTCCCTGATTGCTGTGGCTCCAGGAGTTCTTCAATAAGCTCTTCCACAGGCTCTCCATGTTGGAGTTTCTCTTCATCTCGAGTGTCGAGACTCTCTATATTCATGGTGATATTAGCTCCTTTGAGTGAGGTAACATAGCATTCCCTTGCTGCTTTCTGATCTCCTCTGACACAGGCCACTCCTTCTGAAGCTGGGAATTTTAACATCAAATGGTAAGTGGAGATTATTGCCCCAATCTTGTTCAAAGTAGTTCTTCCTAAAATTGCATTATATGCTGAGGGACAGTCGACTACTATGAAGTCAATCATACGTGTAATCTGATTTTTCTCCTCTCCCATAGTAATTGGTAGTGCTATCTGACCAGCTGGATAAACAGGTGTACCTGCAAATCCAACCAGTGGTGACACCATAGGCCTTAGCCTTTCTCGTCCTACCTTTAGCTAGTCATATGCATAAAGGTAGAGTATATCAGCTAAGCTTCCGCTATCGATCAATACTCTTCGTGTAAGGTAATTTGCTATGACAATGGTTATGACTAAAGGATCATCATGGGGAGTCTGAATCCCTTTGAGGTCTTCTTCTGAGAAAATGATGTGTATCTCCTCTTTTTTCTGGATTTTGTTTGGCCGGTCAATCGTGTTGATCTCCAAATATTCCTCTGTTCGCAATTTTCTCAGATGGGCCTTTCTTGCATGGCTGGACTCTCCACCTCCGGCAAATCCTCCATGAATGACATTGATCTCCCCAATGGGTCTGGAGCGAGATGGAGCTTCATCTGCTCGCCCTTTGTTTACATCTTCCTTTCTGGGTTGCTTCTGGTGTTTCTTTGTTACAAAACGCTGAAGTCTCCCTCTTTGAATTAAATCCTCAATCTGCTGTTTCAAGTCGATGCAATCATCTGTATTATGTCCGTGGTCCCTGTGGAACCTGCAGTATTTATCCTTAGCTCTCCGACTAGGATCAGACCTCAACTTTCCTGGCCACTTGAGGTCTGGATCGTCTTGTAGATTGCTAAGGATCTGCTCTGCCGTAGCTATGAGTGGGGTAAACTGTTTGTATTTTCCTTGGGGAGGTCCTCCGGTTGTCCCTCTTTTGGGGGATAACCTTGAGTCCACCTTTTTATTTCTAGGTTCTCCCCCTGATTTGCGGACAGCTTCTCGCCTTCTTTTGTCTGTTAGGGAGAATTCGCCAATCTGTGACGGCCCTGCTTGGGGATCAAAACCATCACGTGCACGCCTGGCATAGACAGCCTCTTCTGCGTTCATATGCTTTTGAGCTCTGAGCATGAGCTCTGCCATGGTTTTTGGTGGTTCTTGGGACACAAGATATAGAAATTGCCCTGAATACAATCCAGCAATATAGGCGGTTATGCTCACGTTGTCGTCAGCTTCATCTATTTGGACCACCTCCTTATTAAACCTTGTGGTGTATTCTCTTAATGATTCCCATTTCCCTTGTTTTACTGTCAGGAGATGCGTTGCGGGTTTGCCGTAGCGTTGACCAGCAATGAAGTAACTTACAAAGCTTGTGCTAAGTTCTTTAAAGTTACGTATACTTCCCGGCGGGAGCTTATTGAACCATGCTCGAGCACTTCCTTTGAGGGTAACTGGGAATGCTCGGCACATTACCTCGTCGGGCACTGCTTGTAAGTGCATCAAGGATTTATATGTTTCAAGATGATCCAATGGGCCCGTGGAACCATTGAACGTCTCCAATTGGGGCATCTTAAACTTTCTCGGAAGAGGGCGTCTCATAACTTCAGGTGTGAAGGGTGAATCTGTATTTTGCACCAATTCCTCTACCGTGGCAGGGGTTTACGCTTTAACATGTTTCATTAACCCTTCAATCTGGTTTTGCATCTTGAATATCATCCCTTGCTCTTGAGGCGACTTCTCTAGGGGTGGATTGCCATACTTTCTTTGATTTTGGCTTTCCTTTTCGCTAGATTCGCCTTCCTCCATATCTTCATCGTCATTACGGTGACTATTTTGCAATTTAGGGATACTTGACTCGGAGATTTGTTTCCGTAAATTTGCGTTTTCTAGCCTCGCGGTCTGTAACCCTTGAGTTAAGGTCTTTATTTGTTCTTGCATATGGGCAAATGCTTCTGGGGTGATCTGATTACCTTTCGATAAATTCATCGCAGCGGCCTTAGCCGCCTCTGCTACTTTTGCAGCCTTTTCGGTGGCGGCGGCTGCCTTGGCAGCTTTGGCTGCCTTGGCAACTTCGGCTGCCTTAGCAGCCTTGGCAGCAACAGTAGTTCTTGCCGCAGCAGCGGCTTGTGCAGCGTCGTCGATACCCGTTTGTTCGGGGTTTGAAGCCATTGTTGTTCTACTTGATCGGGTCTCTACCGTGCAAAGCCGTTCACCGTAAGGAAAAATACGATTCCCACAGACGGCGCCAACTGATGAAGCAACTTTGTTGATAGCTCCGATCCGAACCTGTAAAACAAGAAGATAACTTATGTCACCGGTATGGTGGCGTGCCAACCACCCTCCAATGCCTAAGTCAGTAGGAACTTTCTCGTCAATTAATGAAATTTCTCTGTGTTAGAGTTGTGTACGTACCGAATATGGTGTTCTACCGTCGTATTTATAGGCATTTACTCTCGGAGTTTGAGTCCTTGTTGGACTATACTTTGTAGATTTCGGATTTCCTCCTTGTGGAGTGTGGAGTCCTATCTTAGCTAGTAATCCATGTGATTTCTGTTAGGGCTAGGACTCTTATCTTTAATCATGGTTGTGCTTATCTTTGACCCTTTGGGTTCATCCTTCTCTTATCCTTTTGGATTCCTTCTTCCAGTCGTGGCATCTTTATCTAAACAAGTATACCTTTCGTATGATTCCGTAGAGGTTAAGCTTCTCGAGGGAGCTAGGAGTCGAAGCTGGTCCTAGGACTTACCTCCCAGCTTCGACCGTAGGACGGGCCTGGAAGGTTATTGCTTTGTTCCTCGTAGGTCCTTTACAAGAGCTCGGAGAGAAGGGAGCTCGTACTCCCCAGGTCCGTAGGCCTGGTAGTGCTGAGCTCTTTAGGTATATTATACTTATCAGTCTATTTACCTATCTTGGTGTACATGTTTTTTTTAAGTAAATGTACCACGTTTCACAATCTTACCATTTTTTAAACTAAATATTGTTGGTTTTTACTTTTCTTTTTTTTTGAACAGACTAAATATTGTTGTTGATTTCACGCAATATGTACCGAGATTCACGAGCTTGCCATTTTTTAATCAATAAGTCTATTAGACACAGACAAAATCAACACAGATTGCGTACAAATTTTTTTGTGGGGCCCATTATAGGTTTCATACAAACGATCTGAGCCATTCACAAAATATAAAGTATTTTTTCAAAGTCTCCCGCGAAAAAATCAGTTCAATCCAATATTTATAGATGCTCAATCCAATCATTTTCCCTTCTCGTCTTTGAAAAGCTCCAAGCACACTTTTAACTCTACCCTTAATAGTCAATCCTAACCACTTTTTGAACCACCAGTCTCATATTCACAATCGCTATGGAAAAGTCGTTGGAATTTATTTATGTGGCTCATGTCACATCAATCATAATTATATATTTTATAGTATTTATATTTTATAACTAAAGTATGAGTATTAAATTTAAATAAAATATTATCTAAATAATTGATAATTATTCATAAAAAGATTTGGTGACTATTCATGAATAGATATGATGACTATCCATGAATAAATTTAGTGACCAATCATGTGTAAGGTTGTAACTATTTATGAATATGTGCCTTGTTACGTCTTTGATGAAATGAAGTATGAAGAGTTGTGTATATTGAAAAAAGGTCCCGATCTATCTATATAAAGGTCTATAATTATCATCAAATTACAAATGTAAAAATATTTATGTAGATTAGATTGAAAATCCTATCCATTGTTCTCCAAAATCAATTAGTGGGAGTTTGTGTTAGTGAAGCATATTGGTTCAAGTTCAAAACAATTTTCGGATTCCTCAAGACTTTGGGGGTGTTTCCGTAGCAAAAATTTTATAGATTTTTATTTGTGGTTGAGAAGTTGTTAGGTGTTTTCAATAGTGAATAAGTTTTTGTGAAATATCAAGTTGTTTTCGATAGTAAATAAGTTGTTGATGAGTTTGTGAGTAGGGTTACTGTAGCAAAAAAAAAAATTTTTGTTGACATTTTTTTGTTAGTGCAAACGAAATGGTAAAATATTTAGAAATTTTTGTTAGTAAAAACAAAATGATAAACATTAAATTTTTTGTAATTTTTTGCAGTAAAAACACCCCTTTAAACACTATGTAGAAGGTAAATAATTTTTCCGCAGCCTATTTATTTTGATTCTCCCACTGAGATTTTATCAAAAGCAGCACACTAACGTGTGAGAAATCAAGAAATCAAAACCCACCAGATCATATTCAGATGTCTGCACACTGGCTCCGCAACTTCAAATTCTTCCTCTTCTCCCTCCTCCCAATCCTCACCACCTCCACTTCCCAACCAATCACATCAAACCCACACCCACTCTTCCCCTGCGCCCCGCCGCACCACAACTCCTATCCCTTCTGCAACGCCTCCCTCCCCACCCCACTCCGCGCCCAGACCCTACTCTCTCTCCTCACCCTCCCCGAGAAGCTCCTCCAGCTCGGCACCAACGCCTCCGCCGTCCCCCGCCTCGGCATCCCCGCCTACTACTGGTGGTCCGAGGCCCTCCACGGCATCAACGGCAACGGTCCCGGCGTCACCTTCTCCTCCGGCCCGATCCCCTCCGCCACCATCTTCCCGCAGGTCATCGTCACCGCCGCGGCCTTCAACAGGAGCCTATGGAGGTCGGTGGCCGCGGCGATCGCGGTGGAGGGTCGGGCCATGTATAACGTGGGGCAGGCCGGGTTGACTTTTTGGGCGCCGAATATTAATGTGTTTAGGGATCCAAGGTGGGGGAGGGGGCAGGAGACGCCGGGGGAGGACCCGGCGGTGGCGGCGACATATGCGGTGGATTTTGTGGAGGGGTTTCAGGAGGCTGGGGAGCGGAGGAGGGGTGGTGTCGGGGGGAAGAGAGTGTTGATGGGTAGTGGTGGTGGTGGTGGTGGTGGGGATGGGATGATGTTGTCTGCTTGTTGCAAGCATTACACTGCTTATGATTTGGAGAATTGGGGGGGTTTCACTAGGTATAACTTCAATGCTGTGGTGAGTATATGATGTTTCTTTGACTATTTCCTATGGAAAATGATTTTAACGTTCTCTCCTATCCATTGACACTCTCTTTTCTTTCTTTACTCACGTGAAAGTATAAAATTGCCTTTCAAATTAAAAATAATAATAATGAATCAAAGGGATAAGGGTAATATAGTAATTTTATGAGTAAAAAGACAAAAAAAAAAAGTAGTGCCACAATCATTTCACTTTCCTATCCCTATACTACACCTTTATTGGACCTGTTTGTTTAACAAGATAAATAGTAGTACATATAATCCTATAGGATAAGTGATCCCATAGAACTTGAATTAATGATAGCTCATGTTCAAGAAGAAGAAGAAGAAGAAGAGGAGGAGGAGGAGGAGATTAATGATATCACACTCTCCATTTAATTGTATATTGATATTCCGCGGTTTGTGCATGTTTAAGGGTGGGTTCATGCAATATTTTTTGTCTCCACACTAATGCCAAATTACCACTTGGTTACACTAAAATTATCAAAATACTACCATTTAGTTAGAGGAAATTAGTCAATAGCGTGAACTTACCATAATTCAGACTGTGAAAATATTAACCAAACACTGAATATGTAGTCTGCTAGACTCTGCTTGAACACATAGTCAGATTCTGGAGCTCATATTCGGGCAAACAACTGGAGGGAGAGTAGCACTACTGTGCTTTCTACTATCAGCAGATTTCATTTGGATGTCTTCACCTTCCGTTTGTCTCCTACGTAGTGGTAGGTCCTATTATTGCTTTCATACTAGGAGTCCAGTTCTGTAAATACACATGCCAGGTGAAAGAAAGAGGTAGTTTCTGTTTGGAAAGCAAGAAACTTTTTGCTCTACTTCTACCACAATCTTGTACCCAATCATTAGGGGTATGGGCGGAGGAGGATTGGGAATAGACCTAATCTTTGACAATATATGCACAAATTAATGGCTCTCAGAATATCACTGAAACAGTGGCCCCCCTTTAACTCCAAGAAAAGAGGAGCTAAAAGGACGTTTTGTTGCAGAACCATGTTCCCAAATGAAACCCGAAAGGCATCAGAGAAGGCAGGCCTAGAGATCCAAATCAATATTTGTGCTCTACTTCTGCCAAAGAAAAATAAAATGCCAGAATACAAGGTGATAACACAAATTCTAGGAGCACTTTTTTTCTGGGTGAGAAACATCATTTGCCTTCAGTTGTGGTTATTCTATGTTGTTGAACTTTTATTTTGGTTTAATTTCTCTATAACATTGGACAGTGAACTATGCTTGCGATAGGTAGCGACCAGCGATGTAACTTACAAAACCATGATGATAATTTTCATAGTTACCAAGTGTACATTCCAGACTCCAATTTGACATCTAACGTAACACAGGATCACTGTCACTGCAGTAAGTTTCAACATGTTAGGAAAACCCAAAATGTTCATGCAGACTATAAGCCCAAATTTAGCTTAGTGATTTACACAAAGATTAATGGAATGCAGAAACCACTGTAATGTCAATAATTCAATTAGTTTGGAGCTACTATGAGAGATTGGAAATAGGAATCTAACTTGATGTGACCAGATGCTCAAACGGCCAACAAGTGGATCCAATGTATGCTTTGTCGCTGATCAGAACAAAAGAAAGGGTTAAAATGGATGCTTAGTGTCTTAAGGTCCTTCCTTGTGCAGTTGTATTTGAAGCCTATTGATTTCTATATATGTATCTTCAGGTTACGGAGCAGGATATGCAGGATACATATCAGCCACCATTTAGGAGTTGTATACAACAAGGTAAAGCAAGCTGCCTAATGTGTTCATACAATGCGGTGAATGGGGTACCAGCGTGTGCACGAGGAGATCTCTTGAAACAAGCTCGAGACGATTGGGGGTTCAAAGGGTGATATGTTCAGAACCTTGTTATTTATTGAAAATTAAAAAGACAGTACATCAAGTGAGAGTAACGATTAGACTCATATGTGATCCTCTTGATGGCACAATTACAGATATATCACCTCTGACTGTGATGCCGTGGCCACCATATTTGAATATCAAAATTACACGAAAACTCCTGAAGATGCTGTGGCTGTTGCTTTCAAAGCAGGTTTTCTAGTCAGTTAACTCTGTTGCATCTTCAATTGGGCAACTGTAAAACTTACTAAAGACTTGATAGAACTTTTATCCTTTTGTAGGGATGGATATTAACTGTGGATCATATGTGATTCGGCATGTTCAATCTGCAATAAACCAGGGGAAGCTGCAAGAAGAAGACATTGATAGAGCTCTTTTAAATTTGTTGTCAGTTCAAATTCGTCTTGGACTTTTTGATGGAGATCCTATAAAGGGGCAGTTTGGGACGTTAGGACCTCAAGATGTTTGCACTCCGAAGCATAAGAAATTGGCGCTTGAAGCAGCACGGCAGGGCATTGTGCTTCTGAAGAACGATAAGAAGTTTCTGCCTTTGAACAAGCATAGTGTTTCTTCCTTAGCTATTATTGGCCCAATGGCAAACACAACTGCGTTGGGTGGTGGCTACTCAGGTTTGTTTATTTTTTCATGTACAATCTGCACTTTATAGGCTCATCTAAATATCTTCTCTTGCATGTAGTCCTAGTGCGCTTGTGGAAACTATCTCAGACTAATTAGTCTACGATTGGAAGCTTATTACTCAGTCTTCCATCCAAACTGCTAGTGAATTAGTTACTAGGCGGTATCACAAACATGTGTAGTGAAGAAGTGGCGAAATTCCCCCTCCAAACTCTTCAACCTTCAGAGTTCTTTTCGTGTAAGGCTGTGTTTGGAGCTTGTGGAAGAGAAAGTAAGTAGGATAGAAACTTGTGAAAAACCTTGAATTATGAACTTTCTTTTAGCTGAAAGTAGCTTTTTCTTTGTTTCATACTGTAAAGAAAAAGAAAGGAGAATAGAAGCAAAACAACTTTCCCTTGCTTGATTTTAAAGGAAAAATGATTAAGGCAACTTAAACTATGAACAAGAAAGAGTGTAAAAGGAAGATAACTTTCTACTTGTTTGTCCTAGAGTTTATTTTTGGTTCCCCTCAAGCTAGAGGGCAAAAAGGAAAGGAGGGAAAATTATGAGTTCCCTTTCATTTCTCTTGCTTTCGTCAAGTTCCAAACACACTCTATATGGTTTGCTTAAATATGTCATTATTATTAGCTTCTGATTCTCTTTCATTTTATTGGTTCATATTAGAGAACCAATTTGATGCTTTGCTGGTGAAGTTTCTGGTTTCTTGATTTTAGGAGTTCCGTGCAGCCCAAAGAGCATTTTTTATGCATTTTCAGCATATTCAAAGAAAACATCATACGCGGCTGGCTGCCTTGATGGTGTACCTTGCACTTCTAATGCTGGATTTACAGAGGCTGTTTCTATTGCTAAAGAAGCCGATTTTGTCATCATAGTAGCTGGCCTGGATTTGACGCAAGAAGCTGAAGAGCGTGACCGCTACAGTCTCCTCATGCCCGGTTTTCAAACAGCTCTTGTTACCACCCTTGCTGCTGTGACCAAAAAACCGTTGGTTTTAGTTCTCACTGGTGGTGGGCCCATAGACGTCTCATTTGCTAAGGGGGACCCTCGAATCGCGAGTATTCTTTGGATTGGGTACCCTGGAGAGGCTGGTGGAAAGGCGCTTGCAGAGGTCATCTTTGGAGATTACAATCCAGGTTGGTATAAAGTAGTTTTGAATTTGTTAGCAAGAACTAGAAGGTAACTAAGTTACCAACTATGCATGAAAAAGAAATCATCTTACTATCCTTCCCTGATAAAACGGCTAAAACTATTTTGCCAGATTGGCATAGATCCACCATCATAGGCAGTACAGAGGCAAGTTAGCCCTGTCTGGTTGTAGTCAATAAAAAGTACTCCACTTGCTGATAAAGCTTTGTCTTAGATTATTAATTGGAACCTTCCGGGCAGGATTGATTACCACCGGATTATTTTTAGAAGAATTGAGAAATATGGGATTAATGCTGAGGATAAAGGGGATACATGAGACCCCAGGATCATAGCTCCGATTGGAATGTAGCACAGGATTAGTTGTATTATATTTGATGTGGGTGGGATAAAATATGTAATAAAGAGTGGAGAATCATTTTTGACCATTGGATGAAGAGGACAATAATCCCGAAGGTCCAGATTAACTAATATCACCCCTGACCCCAAGATATTGTATAATCCTTGCATGGGATCTTAAGTGATCAAACACTCCCCCATCTATCCAGTGTCATGTATAGTCCCACGCGACAAAGGTAGGACTACATAATCCTGGGAAACATGTAGGACTAGGATCACATGTTTCCTTCTACCATGGATTCTGGAGTATAATCCTGGCATAAAACATGCCCTAAGGCTGTGTCTGGATCATGAATTTGTGGAGGGATTACGCAGAAAGGAAAAGGATTGAAATCGAAGTGAATAATTCTAACTTCATCGCTTGATTATATTCTCAAAAGTTACTCCACCTTTCATTTTTGTCCATAAATCACTCCACATATCAATGTTCCAGACACATCCTTGCACGATCTGGATGGACTTTATTTGACAATGTAACAAGTAAATTTGTTCATCTGTGTAAAATAAAGGTGGTGGTTTTATGTTATAGTACATTATTTTACAATGTCCAGATCACATTGTTAATATTAAAGCCATAAAATTAATGTACTTTCTGTATAAAAAAAAACAGGTGGAAGGCTGCCGGTGACCTGGTATCCCGAGTCGTTCACCAGCGTACCAATGAGCGACATGAACATGCGAGCTAATCCTTCTCGAGGTTACCCAGGAAGAACTTACAGATTCTACACTGGACCTACAATTTATGGATTTGGACAAGGCTTAAGCTACACAAATTACACTTACAACCTCTTGTCAGCTCCAAGCAAACTGAGCTTATTGGGAACTATCAAGGCTATATCCGAAAACAACATGTCACTAGAAAAAGGATATGAAGAGCTCAACTATATTCGAATCGATGACGTGGAGTTCTGCAATTCGTTGATATTCCACGTGCACCTGTCAATTGTCAACAATGGCGACATGGACGGAAGCCACGTCGTGATGTTGTTTTCTAAAGCGCCGAAGCTTTTCAAAGGTGCTCCGGAAAGACAACTGATTGGGTTTGATCGCGTTCACACTGTTTCTTATGGGTCTACCGAAACGAGAATCGCGGTGGATCCTTGTAAACATCTCACCATTGTAAATGAGCTTGGAAAAAGAGTGTTGCCGCTGGGCGATCATACTCTGATGATGTTGGATTTACAGCATATTGTATCTATTGAGAAATAATAAAGGAGATTTAATCCAATTCAAGCAATTGCTTGAATTTTCAATGTAACATTAGTCTTCTAGTCCATGGAAGATTTATAATAATTCGACTACGAAGGTAAATGTTGTTGTAACAGTTGAACCATTTTTTCCCTCTTCCATTCCAAGATGACTAGATAGCTTTGGTTGTTAACTTACTACTCCTTCCGTCTCTTTTTTAGAGTCCATTATTCCATTTTGACCGTTCTTTAATAAGTGTCCATTTTGTGAAGTTAATAAAAGTTGAGGTGGATGTGTGGTAAGATTAGACGAGACAGGATTAGAAATGATGCGGTTCGTGAGATGGTAGGTGTAGCACCTATAGAGGAGAAGTTGAGGGAAAATAGGCTAAGGTGGTTTGGTCATATCTACCGTAGACTAGGAGATACAATAGTTAAGAAAACAGATAGGATAACTTTAGGTAGCAATGCTACGGGAGGGGTAGATCTAAATTAACATTAGATGTTGCGGTATGCAAATATATTAGTATAATGGGTTTGTGTGAACAAGTGGCCCTTGATAGAGCTCAATGGAGGAAAATATTTCATGTAGCCGATCCCAAGTGATTGGGACATAAGGCTCAGTTTGGTTTGGTTTGGTTTGTGATTAAAAGTTGGTACATTTTTCATTTTCCCCCTGAAAGTATATTCCATTTTGAAAAATTAGTGAGTAAAAGTGTAATGATGTTATGATGATGTCTTCATAGAGGATAAGTATGAAAAATGAATGTAAAAGTTGATGTGAAATGTGCAATGATTTCCTTAATAGAAACTTGGAGTTACGAAGCTGGATACTTAAAAAATGACGGATGAAAATTTACTTAAAAATGACGGATGAAAATTTTTCTAATACAAGTTTATGTGCTGTTCGATTATTCTTCTTTTTTCACCTTTCTTCCCGGAAATATGGTCTGATATCTTTTGTTATCTTGCTTTGATTTGAAAGTTACCCCCATCAAGAAAGAGTAGTTCTAGGACCACACCCATTTGGGTGTGTAAAATGGGTGTGGTCCTAGAATTATTGATCAAGAAGAGTAAAAGAGGCATTTTAGCAATCAATCTATGAACGGATAAAAGAAAACGAGATTAAGGCTCCCTTCCAGAACTTAAAAAAGGTCCTTATTTTTTAAGAAAGACAATTTCAAGCTCAAAAATTATATGTTTATTGAAATCTAAAAATATGTATTATGGATCTTATTTGAAAGATCTCGATGAGATATTTTATACGATGCAAAAAAAATTAAAAAAATATTTTTCATTTACATTATTTTTTAGTTTGAAAATGTGAACTAAGCTGCTTATTTTTTAAGAAGGTTTCTGGAATGAGGCAAATTCTTTCCAACTTAGGTGGAAAACCCACGATTTTCACCACCTATTGTGGGCTCTATCGAGCGTTCGTTGTAGAGATTTGAATCGTTCATCTTGTAGGACCCGCACTATAGTATATCAACGTGAAAAAATAGCTTGATTGAAAATCGATAGGCGTATCAAAAATTGAATTTTAGTTCATAAATTAGAAGTCATGGAGAACTAAAATTCAATTTTATTTTTGATATATCTATCGATATTTGATTAAGCTAATTTTTTTGCATGAATATATTACTTTGTGAGTCCTATATGATGAACGGTTCAGATTAATGTAAAAAATTCACAATGGAGCCCACAAATTGCGGTGGTGGAAACTTCATACTCCATAATTAAACGAAAGAAAAGTATCCGTACATTCCATTGTTTATTTTTATTCATTTGAAAAATTACTTAATTATTCTCGTTTCTTAATTCACTTCTGAGTGATTTTATTTAAACTATAAAAATAAAATAAAAAATCTCTAGCCCAAATTTTATCGTACACTTTCTGTGGAGAATGTTTGATTTTCGAGCTTGTGTTTCAATTTTTTTTTTTTTGTAAAAAAGTGCATTATACTCCCTCTATCCTATAATGTTTGTCCGATCCGTATAAAAAGGATTTAAAAGTAACAAATTCTTGTCAAAAAAACTTCAAACATTTTTATACATTAAAAGAACTCATTGATATCAAGTAAATTGTTGTAAATAATTTGAATTTTTATTGAAAGAAATGTACTTTTATTTTAAGTTTTCGTTTTGCAAACCAAACAAATATTTTGGAACGAATGAAGTAATTCTTAATGCATGGTGACAAAATTTTCTAACTTTCGTATTATTTGTTGATACTCTCTACACTTGGATTTTTTTTTTTTTCTTTCAAGATAATGATTGGAAAGTGCCCCATTACGTCAATTTTATGGATCTCCTCTGACCGTGGTTGAACCTACCCAGGTCTAAACTAGTCTATTGAGTTCATTAATTAGATCTTTATGAAAAAATTAAATCGATCAATATCTTCTTTTTTTTCTCAGCGTCCCAAACAGAGCCGCAACTATGTCGAACAGTACCAAACTCTGCAGAAAACCTGTAAGTGCTGCTGATAACAGATTGCGCTGAGCATGCCGCAGTGAACAGATGGCTGTTGTGTGATGTGAGAGAAGATAGAATGGGTGGGAGGAGGAGAAGATGCAAACGTTGCTGAATAAAACATAAGAATGCCGAACAGTCCAGAAGCCGAACAGATATCTGTCACATGGTATCAAAGCCTAAGATCTAGGTCCGTGGGATATTCGTTTTCCGCTTTCCGGCGGGCGGCTTATGCCTCGCTGCCATCCGCCAAGCACTCATTTGTTTTGTTGTCAGCTTTGTTAGTTGTAATCTATCAAATTCAGGAGAGTACATGGTTCTTACCACTTGGCTATAACTCCACTTGCTGATTGGATATCATTAACTACTTGATCAAATAGCATTTGTTATGAAAAAATAGATGGTCAATATGATCCACAAAACAAGCGGCAACGAACACTTAAAATTTAATACTCTCTCTGTCCCTAAATAAATGTCTAGCACGTAAACTTTTAGGCCTTTAAAAAGATGCATTTTTTTTTGTAAAAAGAATCAATTTTTTTTCACAAATCAATAAATATCAATGAGCTCTTTTAAGTTGTGGAAATTTTTTTTTGAATTTTTTAATGAAAAAAATGCATCATTTTAAAGGCTTATGTTTGCGCAGCAGACATTTATTTAGGGACGGAAGGAATAGTTTACATGTGATACAATGCAAAACTTAAAAAGTTGAAGGTTAAAAAACGTTTGCTTTGTTTGGTTCCCATATTTGAGAAACCTATTTTTCTCTTTGGACGTTTCTCAATAACTCTCTTCCTCTCCCTGATTAGGAATGAAAATTTTAACTGAAAAACCGAACTGATCGAGTATTTTTTAGTTGGTTGGTTTTGGTTTTAGTTCAGTTCAATTTTATTTTTTAGAAAAAATTGAAGTTCGAATCGGTTTCGATTTTCAAGAAATCCGAACCAAACCGACGCTATTAAAAGGTTTATACTTTTAATCCCAACGTCCAGCTAACCTTATAATATTTTAATCCATGCTGTCCATTTTACCTTCCAGCTCCCAGGAGACCAACAAACCCTATCTTGAGTATCTTCTTCTTTTTTTGATCTGAACAAACCCCCCGCGCAGCCACGGCCTCGTATCTCTCTCTTCGTGAGAACGAAAAACATAGCTCAAGATCGCAATCTCTAGAATCTTACTAGGTCCATGCCTAGAATGGTGAGAAGTCAAAATAGTATATAGAAAAAGAAAGTGACAAGTTCTAGAAAACGGACTTCCGGTTGTGCCCCAAGGTCTAGGTCCATGCCTAGGAGTTTACGACTTTAAATTTGATTCAAGGTCAAGGTCAGCCCCTTCAAATGCCTATGGCACTCACAGTAGCTTAAAACCAATTAATTACAGCATAAGTACATCTCTACATTTTTCATAGAGTTTTCTTTTTCAAAAACATGAATTAGGAACAAAACTATCATTTAACCAGCTGGCGCCCACTAGAGGAGGGACAGGACAATGAAGGGCCAGTGGCAAGTGGCTAACATGTGGGTCACTCACATCTTAGTTTTATTACACTTCTTCACATGTGATGCCTTTGTCCAGTGTTTCCTTTCCCTCTTCTTTGATGGATCGAAAACATCCGGTAGCGTTATCTATTACTTCTTCACATAAATGTTTGGCTTAGGTTTGCCGTAGAGACAATCCCTTTTTGCTTTTCTTTTTTCGTTTTGTTTTTCTCCTGGAATATGCCCAGTGTAGGTTGTATATTTGGTTAGTTTTCTTTTAAAAATAAAATAAAATGAAGGGCCAATATTTCCTTTCCCTCAATGAAATTTCTAAAACTGACCTACAATTAAAATGGGCTTGTAAGTAGTCATGACTTAGGAGTGACACCCTACGCTAGAGTAATCTACCTTGTAGGGACCCGTATTAAATTTTAACAATTTTGATTTTTAATAAATACTTGAGTTGCAAATTATGTGAATAATAATGTGTAGAATGTGTTTGAGGGTTCTTTGTGTAAGGATTGGAATTTTGGGGTACAAGGGTAATTGATTTATGTATGAGTATATATATGTAGAGGTGTGTATATAGATAATCAAAATTCTCTTTTCTCCCTCTATCTCTTTTACTCTCCACGCCTCTCTCTCTCTCCCACTTCCAGCCGATTTCTTTCTCTCACTCTCGCTCCCCGCAAAAACCTTGCAATACACCTTAAATGCTTGAAGATCCACCCTATCGTATTGAAGTGTTCTTGACTCGTAGATCACTTGTGATTGAGATAAATGGCTAAGTTGTAAAGTATATTACGGGAAGGTGGTACGGTGATCTATGCTGTGTGACTTGAGTTAGCTCCACCAGTGAGAAGGGTACTTGTGACGAGTAACGGGACTCTATGAATGGCCCGATAAGAGCGTTCGCTCACATCATGTGATGTTGGTTGCAATAGTGATTTGCAAATGAATGATGGGATATCGGAATGAATCTATGAGAGGAATGTTTGGTTGTATGGGTACGATGCTATAAAGATATTCTTGTTTTCTTTTAAGCTTGAATTATTATGTCTATGGTGAAGTCGAGATATCGGATAGGTTATGCGGAATAGGAAGGAGTTAGGGTATTGATGAATAAGTCGTATGGATAGCAAATCTTCGTTGTTATACTAAAATCTTAGAGCATGGTCATTGTACTTCAACTCTATAATTGACGATGGAATAATTACCAGTCATGTTTTATTTCACATTTGAGATTCCGTACCTACTTCCATTATTCATTCTACCTGTCATCTCATTTGCATATAGTAGTTGTGTAGATTTCTCTACTGGGCTAGTGTAGCTCAATCCTTCATTTTTAGGTGTGATTCCGAAATAGTAGCATGGAGTGGTGTGTATGCATTCAAGTGCATTCTTTTGAAAGCAAAAAAAAGAAAGATATTTTTTCTTTGACAATCCCTTTTTGGAAGGTGTCTTGAAACTTTATTTTCATGCTTTTGACTATGTGGTGTTGTAAACCTTTTTAACCCTTGTACTTACGGAATATTGGGCCATAGTGCCTCATAGTGTAGTATTTTTTAAAAACTCTTCGAGTAGGAATTGTAATTGTAATGTAATGAACTGGAAATGGTAAACTCTTTTGGGTTTGACATATATTGTTGTGAGAATTTTTAAGTAAAGTTATTTTATTTATGTTTAAAATCGAAGGCATGACATATCCTATCCTATAATAAAAAAGTGCACTCTAAAATCCTATGAAAGTGCCTAAATTCGAGGGTACTCTACCCTACTCTAGGGTACCCTAAAATTGACTTGAGACTTTACAAAATTAATAGGTGGACTTATGGGCTTATGAAATTCACATAATTGACCTAAGACTAATTTTCTATAAGTGATCTTTCAATTTATCAAAAAAAAAAAAGTTTGAAATTTTCTTGTCAAAATGCATTTTTTGAGTTCTCGTTTTGCAAATTCGACGGAGTAAAAAATAAAAGAAATTGTCATTGTGCTTAGTCTTTAATTCTTTATATGTTTTCTAATTTTTCTATTCTTTTCTCTCAAAAAGAAAAAGAGAAGGAAAATGTTTTAAGTTTTCCCCTATTCCACTTCCTCTCTCTATGTTTCAAACAAAGCATTAGAAGTTTGAAATGAATTTTCTAAAATAAAATTCCTGAGGCTATTCTGGATGTCGTAAATTTGAAGGAGGGATGAGAAAGTGATTTTAAATCCGCACATTAGTTCTTATATTTGAAATAGATTAAAATAAAAGAGTGATTTTATGATTTTATTTAATTTGAAACCACATTATTAAACTACAAGGAATGATCAGATGTCTTCTTCCGTGGTAATTTAGATATTTTGTACTAAATTTATAAAAGAAAATGTAGGATCCCTCGGAGATACTCAAAAATTTATTTCTTGGATGGGATTCTGGACTTAACCTTTTTTTTGTCATTCGTTAATCATAATCTACTCTATCTTAAGGGACTTGGGGGAGGGGAATCGAATCCTGCTCATGTGCATGAGAGTATAAAAGGAGACATTAACTGCACTGCACTCCACTTGCAATTCTGGACTTACCTTAGAAATCGATTTATTGAGTATTTGATTAAACTAGATTATCAATCCTATTCAGAACTAGGGTGAGGGTTGTTTAATAGGAGTAATCCAAATTCACCACAATCACCACCATACCGCCACTCTACCATCACCACCACCCGACTACTACTACCACTACCTCTACCCATCTTCGCTCGCCACCACAATCACCACTCCACCGCCGCCGCCACTCCGCTACCATTACCACCATCACTCCACCACCACCCCCACCACCATCACACCACCACCGCTCCCATAATCACCACCACCACCGTTAGCACAATCACCACACCGCCACCACTCCACTACCATTGCCACACCACCGTCACTCCCAACACAAAACCATCACCACCACCCTACCCCACCCTCACCCCCACCACTACCACTTCACCACCACCACTGCTTCCACAATCACCACACCACCACCACAATCACCACTCCACTACTCCATTGTCGCGCCACCGCAATCACTATTCCACCACTCCCATAAATACTTGGTAACCATTAGTAAAATTAAAAGAGAATCATTATAACTAATGGAACTAAAATTAATTCATCATTCGGAAACATTCAAATTGTAACAACTCCGATTTTTCATTCAATAAAAATCTCGTTGTTATTCGAAATTTCTTAATTTCTCTTAATTGCTCGATGGTTTTCTTATTAATTTCTAGCGGTTTGTCTTCGAGCAATTGAACGCCTTATCATCATATTCCTCGACTAGAAACCCTAATTTCCATGCCTAGTCGATTTTCAACCAACTAGTTGGTATAACCAAACTAGTTAACCATTTAGTTACCTTTCAACCATTAACCTTTGGACAATAATTGTTAGAGTAATCTTTACCCATTGGACAATAGCTTTGCCATTATTATATCTTGTTAAGTACATGTATATATACACATGTGTATTTGCCACATGCAAAAGGACATGTAGTCTTTTCTAAGAGCTTAGTTTATTATATAAGTACCTTGTCCTTTATTATCCCTTGGTTATTAACCATTAGGGGATTTATTACTCATTGGTCAATAGGTTAGTCTTGCCAACTAAGTACTAGGCCTATTAAACTAATCATTTATTAAGATTTTTGAGAGTACAAAGTACACTATTATATTAATTAAGTACTAGTACCTTTTGTATTAGTATAATGGGAGAATCTTGACCTTCCCACCCTAGAATCTTAGTACTTATGTACTTGCTTATATATTATTATTATTAGTCTTCTTTAGTACATATATATACATATATATGTGGGTGAGAGAGAGAGGGAGAGGAGATAAAGGCTGAGAGAGAGGGAGGAAGAGGGAGAGAGAGAGAGGGAAGGGAGAAGGAAGAAGAAGGAGGATGGGACTTGTAGCTTGTTATTCTTTCATCCTTTCAACTTTTGAGATGAATATCTTCCAAATCTATCACCTTTTGTCTTTGAATTGTTATTTAAACACCAAATCTTGTACAACTCTATCTCCATATCTTCCATAGTCCCATCCAAGGTACTAAACTAGCCATGCAAGCCTAAAACTAGGTGGTTAGTGTGCAAGCAAGCCTTAACTTCACCCATCAACCTTTCAATCAACCATGACAAGTGAAAGAAAAGTGAGATATATATATATATATATATATATATATATATATATATATATATATATATAGAGAGAGAGAGAGAGAGAGAGAGAGAGAGATTCAGCTAGAGAGAGAGAGAGGGGAGTCTTGGCTTATAAATAGAAGCCATTCCAAGCTTCAAACTCACACCTTCAAGCCTTGCTCTTTCTTCTCTCTAGAAATTCTAAGTGTTCTTAGTTCTAAAGTTCTTGATTTCTTGAGCTTCTTGAGAGAAACCATCAAACCATTTCCAAAACCACCACTAGATCTCTAAAAGTAGCTTAGTTTAGTTAGCAAGTTGTTTCTAGGAAGAGAAAAGTCCATCTCTCTTCCTTTCGAAGCAATCCGGAGCCATTATGCCATTGAATCGCAAAACCGACGATCAAAACCTACCTAATCCACCGCCAAGAAGTAAGGTAGGATTCCTCGACCCTTAATCCGATATACTTACATATCCTACCTTTCGTTTGAAAGCCTATACTTACTAGTTTATAGGATAATGCTTTAAAGATGAGTTTACTTCTCGTTAATGAGTTTGGATCGCAAGATAAGTTTGAATTTTGACAACATGAGATTTATGCATGAAGTGTTTGCACTACTTGTTCTTAGTAACATGAGCATGTTAGAGGATATAGAATTGGACGATCTTGCATGTTAGTTTCAAGATTTCGTTAAATGATTTATGTTTACATATAACCGCGGAGACTATGCATGAGAACGAGACACAAGAACCGAGAAAGTAGAAACATGACACTTAGGGTGTGGTTAATAAAAAGGAATGTATTCCGAGGATGGAAATATTTTGAAACTACATAATGACCGGTTTTGGGTGACATTATGTGAGTTGTGTGTGTGTATGCCAATGGGAACACGGCGCGGCGGAACCATTGTGAGGATACTCGGGAGACCGGCGTGGCGGAACCGAGGTTGGGTGTGTGGCTTAGTTATCCGCGGTACGGAACCAATGCAATCGTGTGCCAATGGGAACCGGTGCGGCAGAACCATTGTGAGGATACTCGGAAAGCCGGAACGGCGGAACCTAGGCTGGGTGAGTTAAACAAATGATTTTTGAAAGGTTGATTAAAGTGAAAAATGATGACACAGTCTACGATGAGTCGCGTAGGAGAAACTTTGAAATATTGGACACAACGATAATAAAAGAGTTATTGTTCTTCTAATTGTTAAGTTTAAAGGGTTAGTGGGATGAGATGTTCTATTGAGCTTTGTGGCTCACGGTGTTGCCTTTTTGGTGACCCTGGCATATTATATCGGTGGCGACGCTGGTATAATATGTCAGATCTCATAGATGAGCAGGGCGAGCTTTATACCTTGGAGGCCTTCGGAGCCGAGGAGCTAGCTGTGATGGAAGAACAAGCAGAGCAGTAGTTAGGAACCTTAGTTCCCTTCCGTTTGTAATAAAAGTACTTCTTTTAAGCTTTGTTGTAATAAAGAGCCCGACTCAGTTTATTTTTCAATAAAATTTCTTATTTAACATACCCAAAATTCGGGGCGTTACACAAATATTCAATGCTTAATATTTTTATTAAACAGTTTTTCAACTTAAAAAATTCAGCTTTCAATACTTAATTTTTCAACCTCCAAATTCAATTTCCAATTTTATCAAACAGCACCTTACATAGCCTTGGTGTAATGAATTCTATAATTACGAGTATATTTATGAGAATAATTTGCATTACCCTAATCCAATCAACTCATCTCAATCCAACTTGGGTATCAACTCTTTTTCAGAAATGATATTAGAGCATCTCCAATCCAATACTTCATTTTTGCCTTCATTTCTTCATTTGAGAGTATCAAAATAATATATTTTATTACAAAAGTGATTTTGGAGGAAATCTAACTCTAACCCAATACTCTATTTCTATTTCTATTTCTATTTCTTTAAAAACTCATCCCAAATCTCAAAGTTCCCCACTTTCCATCCAAAACTCAAATTTTCATTTTTCTAACTTCATTAAAAAAATATTGTACATATCTTTTGATTGGTACCAATTTTATAAAGGATTAGTGTATCAAAACTAATTTGATGAACAAAATGGGATTTGGTGAGGGTGAATAGTGAAATAGAGGACATCCTCCATTTTTTTCTCCATCCTCCATATTTGGAGTACCAAACTTGATCCTCTCAAATGGAGGAGAAAATAGAGGATGGGTTGAGTGGTATTTCCTCCAAAAATGATCCTCTCAAATGGAGAAATAGAGGAATGGAGGGTGCATTGGAGATGCTCTTAGCAAAGAACTTCGCAAGGGTGATAACAAGAAAATACGTGGAAAGCACCATGGGTCCCACTTCTCCCCCTTTCACCCGCCTTTCTCTCTCTTGGAATTTCAAAATTCAATTTAGGGCTATCCTTTCTTCTTCTTTTTGAAATTTCACAAACAGCTGAAACCAGGAATTTCCTCTCTCGCTCTCTCACCACCACTATGACCACCATCACCAACACCACCTCGACCACCATCAACGCCAACACCCACCGCACCCCACCGACCCCTGACCAAACACTACGGACGCCACAACGACCAGAACCAAAGCAACCCGTCTTGCTCCCCGGCTCCCATCTCTCGATCTCTCACAAGGTGTGTCCGTGATTTCTTCTCTCTCAAGGAAAAAAAGGGCGAAAAATAACTCCTTCATAGTTATTATCTTCATGATTTTGCTCTTGTTCTGCTTTTTCTACATGTCTGAGGTTTAGTCTAGAAAGCCCAAAATCAGTTTTAAAAAGCCCTAAATCTCAAATTAGGGGTTTTCTTTATATAAAATTAATGGATTTTTTGGGGTAATGATAATGCCAAAATCCTATTTGTTCGAAGCAGGGGCAGATGATGGAATGGGAGAAGCAGAGATGGAGTTCACTAAGGACCTTGAGTTCCAGAGGATGAATATGTTTATGGAACTATGGAAGCTCAACTTGAGCTTTGAGAAGGTGAAGAGGGCTAAGAATTATGGTCCTTGTTCAGGTGAATTTCCAAGATTCCTGTTTGATTATGGAATTTATGATGAATTTTGTAGTTGATTGAGCTACTTGAAATTATTCAATTGCATAGAAATTTTAGCTATGAGGCTGGACATTGGATATATCCATGTTAAAGGATACGTTGGCAAGGAGGGAGGATTCTTTAAGGACTAAAGTTAGTTCACAGAACATAGAGTGCAGTGCAATTTACTATCTGTTACGAACATTTTGAATCTAGGATCTAAAACCCGCTGCTTTGGTGGCAAAGATAAGCTGTGTCTGATGAATTTTAACCACAGGCCATGGAAATGTCTTGGTCATTTCTTATTTTTCTTGCTTCTGTGCTATTGCATGTTCCTCTATACTATATATATGTTATAACCGTCAAATAATTGGTCACCTGAAACCCGTGGGCTAAGAGTCTTGGAGTTATTTCTTTGACTATGCCCAATGCTCTGTCTATATTGACTTGGCCAAGTCTATATTGGACTTATCTGGTAATCTACTTCACGTTCTCCAATTTGATGATTTTTCATGACCTTGCCATCAATGTGCCTAGTCAGGGTGATACCACCACCATCGGGCAATACCTACGACCACCACCATCGGAGTTGGACTCTTCTCTCTCACATGTTTCGGAAATATTGTTCAGTGTCCATTTCGTCTCTTTGCTCTGTTTGGAGTTGTGTCTCGGTGGTATGTTTCTTGAATTCTATTTTATATGATTTTTTTTTTTTTTTGGTTTCTTCCGTGATATTTTTCAGGGTAAAATGAAGGTAGCATCTTGGCCGCAGGATGAATCAAAGGCCAAGAAAAACATCTTTGATGAATCTATGACTTTGAAGACTATTCAAGTAGACATGGAAGTGCCAATACAAGACAGGATGTGGAAAGCTATTTTGTAAAGCTGGACAATGCAGACAACGCTTGGGTGTGGCACAATGGACACAACAGCAGTTGATTCGGTTCCCTCCATTGTTGGAGTTTGTTGAAGGAAGTTCCAGTGAAACAAAAAATGAAGTTGGGTGCGGATTGTCCTCATGTCAAATTATTGTAATGGCTTTTTTTGTTTTTGTCCACATGTCGAATTTGTGGACTGTGCACAGTTGGAGCAAGTTCAGTTCCCTCCATTGTTGGAATATGAAGTTGTAGTACGTTCTTTAGGAATATCAATGTATGGCTTAATGACGATACTCAGTTTTGTACCCTCCTTTTAGATGATAATTGGGATGAGCATGGCCCGGCGTGGGCTTATGGATGATATGTGAATTTGGATTGTTGATGAGTAGGGCGATTAAGGGCCTAACGCGGGTTTATTTGTGAATTCGATTGTGAATGGTAACTTAGGATGAGAAACGCCCGACTGGGCTTACGGAATATATGTGAATTTGGATTGTTGATAAGTACGTAGTACTATAAAAGGCCCATGTGGGGGCTTAATTGCGAATTTTATTTGTGAATGATAATTTAGGATGAGAAACGCCCGGTATGGGCTCATATACATTGTTGTTTCTAGTTTTTGTTGACAATTTGAGACACAAGGTGTCAGGTTAGGCTTTCCTTGTCAAAAAATTTCCCCCATTGGTTGCACATTTTGGGATCTATCAACTGACTTAAGACTTTCATAGTAACACCAACATACGTATATTGCAATTTTTTAGTAAAAGCATCTCATAAAAACCATATGGCAATGAAAGCTTTCATGATGTGCCAAAAACTCAATAGGACACGACACAACACAGACTAAACTTATGTAATGAACCAAAGCATGGGACAAATACATGGAAATAGAAGTTGCATTCCAAGCACAAGAAAACTGCAACTACATGTACAAAAAAAATCCAAAAAATACATTGAGCTAGGTGGTTAGGAGGGTACAAAGATGAGCCTCGTCATTAAGCCATACATTGAAAATCCAAAAAAGAAAATTACTACAACTGGTGGCTAGGTGCACACAAGCAAATGTCAAATTCATTCAAATTCCCAATTCTATATCTGTAGCAGCAGTTGTAGAATCAAACAGGTACATATATAACAAGAAGGCAACAACTTCCACTTGGACACTTTAGCCTTGATCAACTCCCCCATCCCAACAGAACCCTTTGAACACCAGTCTTAACAGCACCATTCTTAGAGCCTGAAAATGTACACATTTTATCATAATAAGAAAGAAGATAATGCTAATTTGTTGTTCCACTCTTTTTGCTGAAGCAAGAAGAATAAAAAAGACACATTGAGACAATGACGAATTAGAGTGCCAAGGCTAACCTTCAATGAAAGTTTTGGGAGGCGAATTAAAATTATCCAAAGCAAGCCGCGTGAAAACAAAATAACTTGAGCTATATAAGTCCTTTAAATTCATACAATGAATGCTGGAAAAGCCAACTCAATCTACAACTGCGCGCAGTGAAATCCAAAATTTTGGAGTCAAAATTCAGCAACTGACCATATAATGCCTGAATTAACTCTGTGGGTAAGAGGTGAACCAATTATTAATTAGTGTAACGCCTGAGAACTAATTACCGATTAGGTCATTAAAATCAAAAGTATTCCCTCCATGTGGTTCTCACTCTTCCCTTAACCTGATAGACGCCTCTTACCCCATTCTCATGACCTATTTGATTGTAAAAGCAACAGAAGAAAACATTTCTATAATCTACGGGCTGAAAAATCTGTCAAAGAAATAAGACTACACCACCAACTCAAAAAATGCAAACACTTATACTTCATTTGTCAACCAATATGCCCCTTTGTACCAGCTTTACCCATTTTTCACACTCTTTTACAGGTGAAAAAACTACATATGAATCAAAAGAAAAAAAAAAAGAAGAAGCTAAAGACTGGATTTTTTTATTCCAGAACCTCAGTTATGTCTTCAGAAGGTACAATCGAGTTCATATTGGGTTGGGTTGGTTTTAATATCAACAAAAAAACATTGATGTTATAAAAACCCTTATTTGAGATTTCGGGGTACTAAATAATTAGGGCAAATTGATTTGGGGCTTTCCTTGAAGAGAGAAATCAGGGACTTACCTGGACAAGGGGTTTGGTGGCGACGGCGGCAGTCGGGTAGGACAAGCCAGAAGTGGGTGCGTCCTGGTGTGCTTGGTTTGGCGACGATGGAGACAGTAGTGTTGGACCGGCGTCGTGGGGTGCGGTGGGTGCCGGTAGTGGTGGGTGTTGGCGTTGATGGTGGTCGAGGTGGTATCGGTGATGGTGGTTGTAGTGGTGGTAAGAGAGAGAGAGGGGATCCCTGGTTTCAGCTGTTTGTGAAATTTCAAAAAACAGGAGATTCAAAAAACAGGAGAAAGGATTAGGCTTCATTCCGGAACTAAAAATAAGTTCTTAGGAGTAGTATTTTTTAAGAAGACAATTTCAAGTTTAGAAATTATAAATTTATTAAAATCTAAAAATATGCAATATGGACATTGTTTGAAATATCTCGATAAGATCTTTTATACGATGTAAAAAAAAATTTAAAAATTATTTTTCAATTACTTTATTTTTAAGTTTAAAAATATAAAAAAAAACTGTTTATTTTTTAAAAAAAATTTTAAAACAAACCTTAGCCTTAAATTGAATTTTGAAATTTCAAAAGAGAGAAAGGCAGTTGAAAGGGAGAAGAGTGAGACCCATGATGCTTTCCACATATTTCCTTCTGGTCGTCTTTGTGAAGTTCTTTCCTAATAGGATTTCTGACTCTTTTTCATAAAAATTGAACCCCTAAACTCATTGTACCTTTTTTTTTTCTTTGTGAGGCACAAGTACACAATCGTTTCTCCGATTTCGTTTACCGCTTTTTTCTTTCAAAATTTGAGAATCCGAAAAGGGTAGTGTTTCCTTCTCTTTTTGGACTCCGCTCCTTTTTTTGGTGCGTGTTTTCCACGCAAATACAGTCCAACACATGGAGAGAAAAATGGAGACTTTCAAAATACTAGAAAAATAACTTTACGGAAAGCTTAAAATAATCATATAAATCCAAAACAACTTTAAAACGGTCTTATTTCGTGACGCATAAAGTCGGTACAATTCTACACCAACTCTCTCCATTTTTTGAATGAGACATACATGTACGTTTGTAAGGCTCCGTTCCGGAAACGGAAAAAAGCCTTTATTTTTTAATAAGATAATTTCAAGCTCAAAAATTATGAATTTATTAAAATATAAAAATATGCAATATGGATCTTATTTTAAAGATCTCATCGAGATCTTTTATACGATGCAAAAAAAATTAAAAAATTACTTTTCATTTATATTATTTTTGAATTTGAAAATGTGAAATAAACTGTTTATTTTTTAAAAAGGTTTCTGGAACGGAGCCTAAACATAACAAATAATTTTTTTTTCAAAACTCAAAATGTCGGGCTAGCTTATGCGCCCTTCGATTAATTCTAGGGACTAATCTCGCTACACATTTGCACATTTACAAGAACTCCAATTAAAATCAGAACAAAATTTTATATGAACTAATACCACCAAAGAGGTTTCAAACATGAAATCTTTTAAATGACATAAACTCACAAGTCTCGGGCGCTTGAGCAATAGTAGGTCCTTCCTTTACTTACCTTAGGATTGATCACAACAAATGGACCCCTATTTTCATGATTAAAAAACAAATGACACCCTATTCTCTTCTCCTTCTACTTAAAACACACACACACACTTTCTCTCTCTCTCTCTCTCTCTCTCTCTCTCTCTCTCTCTCTCTCTCTCTCTCTCTCTCTCCTAATTCTGATTTTGTTATCAGAGATGGCTGACCCAAAGTATGCTTATCCCTACCCTGCTCAAGGTCCCTACCCTGCTCAAGGTACACTTTTCTTTTGTTCTCCAGCAATGGATGATTTGCGCTTCCCTCCCTTTTTCTCTTTTTTCCGGTTCTTATTTTTGTGTACTTTTTTCTGGGTAATTTAATTAAATCAAGATCCACTAATTTGATACATTTTCATCACTTCTCATTTATCTTTCATCAACAATTTTCTTTTGTTTGTCCAGTAATTGTTGCTAATGTGGGTATGTTTTTTTCCCCCCCTTCTATTTTCTATCACTGAAGTCTGTAATTGGGTTTTGATTCTCTCTCTCTCTCTCTCTCTCTCTCTCTCTCTCTCTCTCTCTCTCCCCTGATCAGGTTACTACCAAGGCCCTCCAGTAGTGGCACCTCCACAGTATTATGCTGCTCCTCCACCTCCGAGAAGAGAACCTGGTTTCCTTGAGGGATGGTAATTCTCCATACCAAGCTCCCGCCCAGTCAGTGTATTCTCATATTGTAAACGTTTTAGTGGATTGTTTCGCTGCACGCAGTCAGACATTAATAGCTATCTTCATATTTCTGAAAGACAAAATGGACTGAAACACTCACAATTGCCGTCTATTTTTTGGGGGTAAGTTGAAAAAAATAAAAATAAATGGCAAATGTGAGTCTTCTACCATCAATTTTTTTGGGGGTAAGTGGAAAAAAATAAAAATAAATGGCAAATGTGAGTCGTCTATTTTGTCTTTCACAACACAAATGTGAACGGTTTGCCGTCACATTTGCCGTCTATTTTATCTTCAGATAGTAAAACGTTAATATAGATGTGGACATAAACTGGCTCAACGGGAATTCCTCTCTCTCTCTCTCTCTCTCTCTCTCTCTCTCTCTCTCTCTCTCTCTTAATTGCGTGGAATTGATCGAAATTCTTTGTTTTGCAGTCTGGCGGCTCTGTGTTGCTGTTGCCTCATTGATGAGTGTTGCTGTGACCCTTCCATCATCTTCATTAGCTGATCCCTTCTTGCGGTGGTGTCTCCCATTGGTCTTTTCCTTCTACTTTAATTCCCCACTTTTAAGATTTCCATGATCTTGATTAGCTAGCGGCCATGTTGAATCACTAAAACATTGTACTAGTAATCATGTGTAATCACTCCAATTGAATGTATGAAACTTTGCAGTAATCATGGTTAATCAGTCCAAATGAATGTGTGTGTATCTGATACTCTTTGTTTATGGTCTCGGAATTGGCTTTGTTCACTTGGGGATTCTCATAACCTTTCTCTCTAAACATGATTTCCAATAAATTTTCCCTCCATTTATTGTTCTCAATACTCTATCTATTACGCGAATAACTTTCTTCGTGTGTATGTTACAATCGCAATTTATGATCTTGATTTTAATTTTGCATTCCAATTTCGCTGTCTAGTAGTTCAGCATCGGACACTGAATCGGATCAATACATAGTGGAGTATCATTTATATACTTGCCTTAATTAGTTAGTTTATAGGAGGGTATAAGCTTAATTAGTTCAAATGTAAAAATAAAAAAATTGAAACCATCAAATAATCAATGATCAAAGGAGCCCAAATAATTGTAAAATGTGAAACTAAAAATACATAGATAGGGTTCAACCCAAAAAATCCCTTATTTCACACAATACCTAATTCTTTTCTTGTTTGAACCAGCTAGAATGAACTGAATCGACAACCCACAGATATATAGACGAGAGAGAGACCTTGGTGGTGGATTCGACCTCGGTGGTCGTCGGTGGTGCGTCCATTTTTGCGACGGGTTGGTTGCCGGAGGTGGATGCGGTGGTGGTGGTGGTCGCCGAAGGTGAAAGTGACGCTGGTGGTTGGCCGAAGGTGAAAGTGACGCTGGTGGTTGGCCGCTGCCTCCTCCTCCTCCTCCTCTCTCTCTCTCTCTGTTCTCAAGCGTGGGTATAATTTGGCGCGAGGAGCAGGATTCCATTTGGAGGCCGATTCAAAAAAATTCAAGAATTTGTTTTTTTTTTTTTGGCTTAAACTGACGTGGGACCCAGTCCACGTCAGCGTCCTGTTTTTGGGCGTGGGTGGAGAGCATGGTCCGTAGCATTATTGAAAAGAAAAATACTGAAAAGATGTCTTTAATAGGAATAGACTGGGCATCCCCAAATCCCATTTTAGTGGTAAAAGTTATTCGGTGCGAGCCGCTCGGGTTACACTCGCATTCGATAATTTTTACCACTCGCGGGAATGCCCCCATCAGATTCATTTTGTAAAGGGTAGTAATTAATTAACTTTATCGCAAAATTATGTGGCCTAACAGGTTTCGATAATTAATCATTTGTAACGCGTGGCTTGGTTAATTGTGCTGCACTGTCAAGGTGAGTTACGAATATATTATGTGTCACGACCCACCCCAGAGGGTACATGACTGGTCAGTGAAATGAAATCACCTAAGGCCTTTTAAACTCCCAATTACAAAAATCTTTATAATAAATTTAAAATTTATAAGCAGAAGCATGAATTTATTAAAATACATTGAGAGCTGGTTATCGTGCATACCGAATACAAACTTCGCCAATGACGTTTAAGTGACTACAATTATGGATCCAAATCTTGGCACTATTAAATCTCTCATAGCGCGAGTTCCAAATTGTCAAAACCATCACTATAGAACAATTTGAATCCCATTGTCTAATGTCTGATAGCCACGTCATTAAAAATCACCATCATTAAAAGAGCCACCTTAACTCACTGTGATCTGAAATGGGTGGCTACAAAACCATTTCAATGATAATTTACATAATCGCATGGGAATAATCGAGTAAAACATGGTATAATCATGAACCTTTCGACGAGCAATATGAGTTTCCAAACTCAATAATTATATACTTTTCAACAACTCAAGTTTTAAATTCGCATATCATAAAATTCAAAATCCAACGATAGTTTTAAGGCTCAAAACTGTAAAACCGAAAGAGATCCATCATGGGCAGTATATCTGGTAGCCCGGGGAGCGACTCCAGCATGCGCAAAACAAAGGAAATGATCAAATCCAAGGAATACTCGGACGTATCCTTATCTACAATCGATAAGCGCCAAGTTACACATTACTCATTAGAGCTCTTTGCCCAGATATCACATCAATAGGTTTAATTCACTTTTCCCTTTTAGATTAATCCCATGCTTGTTTTTAAATCCATTTTGCACAATTTATATATAACATATCTAGACTTATTCAACATAACATTTAAAAAAAAACAACAATATTCACAAAGCAATTTTGAAAGAATATTATGTAATCAGAATATATTCGTAACTCATCTTTTTGCATCCGTAATTTACCATATCGCACTGGGTCTCTTATTTTATTTTTCCTTCTCCTCCTCTCCTGATTTCCTTGCTTCCCTTTCTTTCCTTCTTTCTCTCTCGTCTTTCCTCATTTTCCTTAGCCGAGTGCTATATATGTAGTATGTGTGCCGTGTGTGCAGGTGTAGTGTGTGTTGGTGAAGTAATAGGGGAGCTTATTTATACTTGTGGGCTACAAACATCTAGAATGTCCTAACATATCTAATATTATCTTATTATTACCAAACAAAATCTAGAGCAAATCTTATACAGAAATGATATAGGTACCGACGGCCGGGGAGGGATTTGGTACCGACCGGCCACGCCGGGTCGTATCCGGCCACCGGACGGCCGATCCGAGCCGTCCAAAAATTCTAAAAAAAAAACGAGGGGCCTAACGTGGGAATCAATGGCATCCGAGGTGTGTAGGGTGCTTGATCCGAGCAACCCTCTTTCGTGTATATATGTATATACGTGTATATACACAAAAAAGAGGTGTTTGGATCAAGCATCCTACACACCTCGGATGCTGTTGATTCTTGCGATAGGCCCCTCGTTTTTTTTTTTAGAATTTTTGGACGGTTTGGATTGGCCGTCCGGTGGCCGGAGAAGGCCTGGCGCAGCGCCGCCGATCGGTACGAAATCCCTCCCCGGCCGTCGGTACTCATAGCACAACTCAATCTTATATTATCTAATAATATCTTAGAAGAATCTAAAACAAATCATAATGAATCTAATCAAATCCAAGTATATCTATTTGATATTATCCCACAAGATCTAGAATGATCTAATGAAATCTTTCCATTTCTTATAATATATCTAGAATAATCTCATATTATCTAAGAAAATCTAAACATAATCTACATAATATCTAATAGAATCCAATTATATCCACAAAATCTAGGGAATTTAATCCAATTCTTTTCGGATTATTCTTTTTGTCTCGCGGTGACTAATGCCTTATTCCCGTGCCGCGATGTTGTTTAAAAAGTTATGGCAATATCTATAAAGTTTTATAACAATTGACAGATACATCGAAAAATACTCTACTTTTATAAATCTTAAGTCACGAATTAATATATTCTCTAAATCTTAACGGTAAGTGACCCGCTAAATGTTAACTTAGTTGGAGGGTGTCGGGGAGGTTCGGGGAAAGAAAGATAGAGAGTTAAGAAAATCAGTGTGATTGCTCGGTGAATCACAAGACACTCAAGGGATATTTATAAAGTACCTTAGTGAGCCAACTCAGTCAATGTGTCCAGACAACCCTAGCTCAATTATTATAATTTCCCAACTAATTCCTACCAATCATTGCTAAAAGAATTGAGAAGAAAAATCAGACAGGGAAAATATATTTCAAGACAATGGATTACATTTTGGCCAATTTTAAACCACAGACTTTTTATACCCCAACTAGCTCCCCCAATATTTTATCCAAGTATTAATAAGGATTAAAATATCTGCCGACAACTAATGCATTTGCTAGCAATGTGTATTTTAGTCCTTGATTGGTTATGTTGTTTGGTCTTTGTTCTCAGAGAAGTATTCAAAATTTATCATAAGCTATGATATTTATTTCGAGAATGACTAGGGTGACAAAATTGCAAGAAAAATTTTGGAGTGTCGTGTTTTAATTTTGGATGTTTAAATTGGGTTATCACACTCTGGCTACATATTGTTTTTCTAAAACTTGTTTGTGATTGTTTTATAAAATCTTATGTTGAGTAAAAATAAATTATATATGTAATATATGTTATTTTTAATTTACGGACCTGAGAATTTTTAGTAAAAAAATTTTTGGTTGATGATATCAAGGCCTGGGGTGATTTTTAAATTACTGGCCATGTAACGAATTTTTACCCATTAGTTTTGGGTTGTGACAAACATAATCACCTAAGTAGGTCTAAATAATTTATACAGCTTATCTAGTTAGTCATATTATCTTTGGATGTCCAATCCTAACTCTCTACGTTGCACAAATTACTTACCCTATCCAGTTCATAATTATTTAAATGTGACTCTCCTTTGGGTCTAGTCTCATTCTTATAATTATGACTACAATCGAGAATATCATTGAGTTAATTGTTACCCTTTTAATAAAAACTTTAATGTAGTTCAATATTTGTTGACACCACAATTTGGGTCTCCCAATTGATTTACTTTATTTTTTGTTCTTGTTTCTTCGGTAATGAAATGGATCAAGAATAGTTTTGGGAATGATTAGGAGTTTGAACTTTGAGTATTTGAAAAACCCTTAACCCTAGCCAAAACACTACTGGAACGCGCTGGTCTAGAACCTACGCACACAGGTCAAATTGACAGGTGGTAGTCAATGGTCAAACTTTGACTATTGACCAACGCGTGTATTGGTTTGGCTTGCACGCGTTGATTCGGTACTTGCGCGCGAGGGTCAAATGGACAGGTGGTGGTCAATAGTCAAACTTTGACTGTTGACCAATGCGTGTGTTGGTTTGGCTCGCGCGCACTAGTCTGAGACCTACGCACGCTGGTCAACCCCTTATCCCATCACCTTTCTGCTAGCTGCAGAAGCCATCATCAGGGAGCTACTAAGCCAGTTGTGCCTCCCTGGCAGCCTAGGTATCATCCATGTGTTTCCCCTCTCTCAACCTTCCCATCACCTCTATAGGAGGGAAGACTTAGTCACCAAGCAAGCCTCAACCAGTCTTTGTTGGTTGGTTACACATCCATACACCACCATTGTTCCTCTTATAAATACCTCCATGGTTATTCTTCCAAAGGGTTACAGAAAAGTTCACAAAAACCCTAACCCTAAATCTTAAACTCAAGCAAACACTCTACTACCACTTAACAAGCAACCTTGTTCTTCACCACTACCACTCAAACAATCACTATACATCAACCTTTCAGCCACTCAAATACTAAGTTCAAACTTTTTTCAAAACTCAAGCAAAAGTATAAACATTTACTGTTTTCCTGTTCTGATCCCTGAGGAGGGTTGGCGAGGGCAAGGTTGGTAATCTATATCTGTCCTGGCCCTAAAGCTGGTAAGGTTTTAAGAACCTTGTGATCTTCACACCTGCGCGCGTCGGTTGCTTGTATTTATTATTGATCATCATCCTGATGCATGTTAAAACTTAATTTACTGTTTTCCATGTTAAAACTGTTAGTTGTCTTTCAATACTTATATATGTTATGTTGGAATACCCCCGAGTTGCTTCTGAACATGTCTCAGAGCCCAGGTATGCAACACCAAACACTGGAAGTCCAGTCAAAACAGGCGCATGCCTGTGTTTGATCTGCGCGTGCATGTCCAAGCTGACCTCTAGTAGTTGGCTTTGCATGGATAACTTGGCCTCTGACCACTGTTTTATCCCCCACACTGTTTATGGGGTGTAGTTCAATTATCATCCTTTCTGTCTATAATTATATGTTTTATATTTTGTACATAAACTGCTTGGTTTGTTCTGGGTGAGCACTGGTCTTTCTAGAGTCCAGAGGGGGATAAAACCAAAGCTTGTTGGGAACAAGCAAACACACGCGCGCCTGCAATTTGGGGTTCACGCGCACAGGTTTGCTTGCATGCAGTGATCTACGTGAAACAGATCAGTGCATGCATGTTCCCCCTATGTACGCCAACTTCCGGTTATGCACTGTGTTGGCCCATTAGAGCAGTATTTGGCCTTTATCTCGTTTATTGCTTATCCTAACATGTCATTTATGCTATCGATCACATCCTGCAAATCTATTATAGTTTTAATCCCCTTTAAACTGTTCCCTCGCCCTAATTGGCTAAAAGTTGATTAAAAAAGAAGAATCTCAAATGTTTTTGCAAAATGCCTAAGTAGAGATCAATCTCCGGATTGGGCGAGAGGGGTGCCTTAAAATCCTTCCCCTCTTGTAACCTAACTCCCGAATCCAGATATGGTTATGACGGATGATAGGTGCGTAAATACGCCTATTTACGCCCCCTAACTTAGGCTTTTTATGTCCATTTAGCGCGATACTTGGGATTTCATACTTGTTAATTGCATTTCAGGATTCTCGGAGCCGATGGTTAACATTTGAAGCTAAAAGCACAATATCATAATTAAAGCAAAGCCGGTGCTGCTAAAATTAATGAAGATATGGGATTGAGTGTAGACTAGATTAACCAAAGGCGGAAGCAGTGGATTAAACTCCCAGCAACAATGGAAATTGGCAGCATAGTCTTGCACGTGGTTTTGTGGCTGGGAATTGGGCCATATATTTGCCATGATAAAATGGGGGAGTTTGGAAAATGTGGGCCATTAATTATGACTTGTAGAAGGACGTGGGCTGAAAAAAGATAATTCTCGGTGCAGCGGCAACATTATAAAAGAAGAGAAAAAGGGTTTTGTGGAGATCTTTTTTCATCATATTTTTCCCACGGCAGAAACAGAACAGAACGGGGGCTGCCATTGGAGATCTGATTTCCCACGACAGGAACAGAACAAAAGCTGCCGTGCTAGGATCTTTTTCTCCCACGGAGAAACGGTAAGAACGGGACTGCCATTAGGAGCTTTACTCATGCTTACAGAAAGCAATTGAGTTGTGCGGCTTTTGATCACGCCTCGGCCAGAGCGGTAGCAACAAAACGGAAGAAGAAAACAAGCTTCAGGGTTTAATCTTTTTATTCTCTGCAAGTTTTTAGTTTATTGCTCAATGGAGTTTATTTGTTTCACGATTATTTGTTCTCAATCCATGAGCGGCTAAACTATTTGGCTAGGGTGACGAGGAGGTCTCTCCAACTAGCGCAGTTGTTAGATTTCTAGGGTTTTATATTTAACTTGATTGCATGACTTGATCGATTCGTAACTTTTTATGAAGTTTTATATTTTTCCAATATTCGAATGTGTTTGTATTCATGATTTCAAGCACAGTCATGCAATGATTTTGAATGTTTCGAGATAGGCTTTGAGATAGATTATACGACGTGAGACGGATCGTGCCGTGGTTAAATCCAATGAGACGATCCGTGCCGTGTTGAGATAACCTATACGGAGTACGAATCTTGATTATATTTTTGGGGATTATCGATAGGAATTGCTACCCTACGGTGATCTGGTTGAATGTTGAATGTAAACCCTAGGCTTCGAAATAATTGCGTTACAAAGGGAGACTGAATCGGAAACCCTAGTCCTTTATCTCATTTGTTTCAAAATCCTTTAATTGCTTTCTAGTTTAATTTTAGTTTAAGCAAATCCAAATCAAAATCCAACTTCCTTTTAGTTCCAGAATTAAATTAAAAATTAATTGAAAGTACCGTAACTTAGCTTTTTACTCTCCGTGGACGATCTTGGACTTGACCGCTATTCTTCAGAATATTAGTTAATTCCTTATTTTATAAATTATATTTTTGGTGCGAAAACGACAAACCAACGGACTGGTGCCTTCACCTTTTCAAATCAAACAACGTAAAAAGCGTATCAAGTTTGGTTCCTTGAGTGTCAGATCTTCAAACCCAAGTGGCGACTTTGAATTGAGCGCTCGTCCGCCAGCACTCCCTCGATCCGTCTTTTTCTTTCAAAAGGACATGTTGCCCACAATATTCATAAGTTTCACTAACCTAGGTCACTTTGATGACTACTAAGCTAGTAATCCCTATGACTATTCAACTAACCAATAATATACTCTATTCTTTTATTCAAGTTATGCGGATGTTATTCTTTATTCAATCACTACTACTGAAAAATAAAATATACAATTAAATATTCTTTTATGTGATTGATTATCCGTTTAATGACATTCAATATAACCATAACTCTCACATACTCCCTCCGTTCTAAAATGAGTGACCTTTTTGGAAAAGCGTATCATTTTCAATTGCTTATATCTTTCAATATGAATGTAAAAAAATATGCAATTTTGATCTTGTTTGATAGATTATAATTAGTTCTATTAAACAAAGTTTTCAAAATATAAAACTTCATAAATCGAAAGATATAAGCATTTGAAAATGGCACGGAGTCCTAAAAAAGTCACTCATTTTGGAACGGAGGGAGTATACAGTAACACAAAAACTTTCTCAATTAAATACTTCAAAATAATCATTCATTATTGCAGAAACATAATTTGACAAAAATAGATTAATCCTTTGTAAGCATGTGATCATGATATTTACCTCTATTACTGACAACATAAAATAAAATCACGAATACATAAAAGATGCGATAATGTGATTTTTTCAGTCCTATAATTATGATCAAAAAGCGGTAATTTAATCGGCAAAGATTCAATAAATTTAGCATAAACCAGTTTGCTCAATCATCATGCAACCAATAACACCAACAGAATGTGTACTGTTGGTCCAAAAGCAACCCAAGAGGGGGGTGAATTGGATATTTACATTGACTTTTAGCAATTTAAAAACTAAGTGCTCAACAAAAATAAATTAACGCAGTAGCAGAATTAATTGAGTTGGCTCAAGATATACAGCAAACGGAGCAAGCTAAAAAATCAGAAAACACAGCAGATGCAGAGAATAGTTCAACTGATTCTTAGACTTTAATAAATGGTCGAAATCAACTAATTAAGCAAGCTAATTTATCCCAAGTCAGATTCAAAGATATATCAGTTAACTCAAGCAATATAGTATGCAAAACGTAAAGTAAAAGAGTAAGGGAAAGAGAAATCAAATACGAGGATTTTATAGTGGTTCGGTCCGCAACTTCATGGCCTACTCCACTCTCCAAGTGTCCTACTCGGGAATTGCTGCATTATCTCCAATATTCGTTACAAACCTCTAGCTTCGCGGGTGCTAGAGAACCTTACAACGAGCGATTACTCCAAATCTACTCCCAACTAGCTAAGACTCCAACGCTTGCTACACCTAAACCCAAATGATTTTTTCTACCCAAAAAACCACTCAGAAAAATAGTTCCAATCTCAGACAAGGGTGTGAAATCCCTTTTACAATATGATTCAAAGAACAACACTCAAACTAGTGTAGATATTCAAGATGTAAGCCTAGAATTGAATGACCAGTAGACAAATTTGCAAGTGAGAGCTCATTGGATTTTTTTTCAATAGTTGAAGTAGTATTCTGCACTTGTTCTTCACTGCTTTATATTCTTGAAACCCAATTGAATGTTGAAGCCTGAAGGATTTCTTCTAGCCGTTGCAAAAAAATCAGCCCTTGCCTTACTTTCTTCCTTCTTCAATCTCTATATTTCCAGCACAAGATTTCCTCTTTCCTCTTTCCTCTTTCCTTAATCTCTTTCCTTCTTCAATTCTCTTGTCTGGAGATAGGAATTGTGAAGAGGAGTACCTTTCCAATTGTATCTTCAATTGATCCGAAACCCCTCTTGATTGTTAAGCCGAAAAACTTTCCCTTTGATAGCTCTATGGTCGTTCTTGTTTTCATCGTAAAGCATAGAACTCTAGGTTTAAGAAAAATGCTATCCTGTATAAAGCACAACAATAGATATGAGGGAATTGCTCATAAGTCCCTACAATAATGAGTGATAGCATAATTAGTTCAATAGAAATATATTATTCCAATAAAACCCAATTGACTAATATAATTCCAATTAGGTTTTGTTTGTTATCATCAAAATCTTAAACCATGGGACGAACATGTACAAGTTAAAATAAAGAACTAAGATCAATATAGACTACCATTATAAATCCATGGCAGTACTTTAATCGAAACAGAAGTTCACTTGTGAACTTTACAAAATGACATTCAAGTGCCAACCATCACCTAAAACGAGATCATGTTTGCCACATCCTAAATTGGCTGAAACATTCGCAACCAACAAAACAGTAAATAGATTATGCTACTATATTCAATTATTAGCCTGTGAATTGATGACGGCAATCAAAAAGCAATTGAATGATATGGAACTGTTATTTTCTATCCGAATGAAAACAACGCAGTAGCATAAAATATTCCATTCAATATTTTAATTATCTACGATTTCAAAGCAAGAGCCAGTAGATATTCACGCCTAACATGACAATAAAAGACTTTAGGAAGCCACGTATAAATATGATCCAATCATCAGAGAACTAGAAATCATCTTAATCATGTTATAAATTGACGAACGAAACATTAGGCAGTACATAAACAAAAATATGTATGAGTAACGTTAATTAGAGTTTAACAATAGGGTTAAATCCCAAGATGGCAGTAACGTTTCGGAAATTTCGATAAGATTTTAAAAACTTTTTGTTCATTATCGAAAATAGATTAATAGTATTTCTAATAATATTATTATGATAGAATATTATGTGTGTGTATATATACACACACACACTAATCCATCCACATCCTCATCTCTCACCATCACTCAAACCCAAATTTTCAAAACCCTCTCTCTCTCTCTCTCCACGGCAACATCACCTCATCCCACCCCCCTCCAAACTATATAAATCAAGCCCCCCCCCCCCCCCCCCCCCCCCCCCCCCCTTTTTGACTTTAATCACCACCACCTGACATTTCCCTCTCTCCTCTCAATCTCTCTCCCTCTCTCTCTCCCTCTCTCACCTGATTTTCTCTTTCCTCCTTCCCCATGCCAAAGCTTGGCCACCAAGCCACCACCACCAAGCCACCTGCACCCCTACTCCTCCTGCACCCCTACCATGACTTCCACACCCCCATCTACAGCCCAACTCCATCTCTTTCTCTCTCTCTCTCTCTCTCTCTCTCTCCTCCTTTACTTGGCCACCACCCAACCTCATCTCCATAAATACCTCTTTCCTCTTCCTCTCCAAGGACACCCAACACCCCACCATTGGAAAAATAGAGTACAATGAAAGAAAGGAGAGAAAGCTTCAAATTCGACCATGGAGGTTTAGAGAGAGAAGGAAGTGGGTTTCGTTCATAACGACGTGCTATGGCCAAATTCGAGGTTCCAAACTTCAATACCATCCTCAAACATCCCAAACCCATCAACAAATCACAAGGAAGTAGCCCTGAAGTCCCCCGTTCCAGTCTTCTTCTTCGTTTTATCGAAAACGCTCCGTTTGTGTTTCAAGCTCATGCAACCAAAACTAAGGTAGTAAAACCCTTAAACTACCATCTCCTAAGTATATTTAAGTGTTTTGAACCTTACCCAAGGTCCCTAGAAGGCCCCATGCATAGTTTTATGAACCGTTTTTACCCCTGAACATTATTGTATTGATATTTAACTAGTTACCATGCAACCCTATCATAGTATGAGTGATTTAATTGCATGAACATGTATTATTCACATGGTACGTGTTACTTTAAATGTCAAAATAGGCTTTCTTACTACGTTATTTATTGAATTGATGCTTGAACACCATTGTATGATTGAGTTACTATTTTTCCATGCATTGTACCAACTTTAAAATGTTAGAATATGATTTCTGTTCATTATATGTACTCTCTTGATACCTAAACACTGTTATATGTTTTTTCTACCTCGTATTAACTTTAAAGTTCCGGGCATGCTGTATATGATTGATAGATTGGACTTAAGAGCACTGGGTTGGTATACGCTAGGAATCATCTAGACAATACTAGGTAAAGGATGAATTGGAAAGTGATTGAATAAAGGTTTGGAGATGGGTGTGAACAGGGGCCCAGTCTCGTGCTAAGATGGGTGCTATTAGGGGCCAGTTTTGTGTTAAGGTAGGTGCGAACAAGGGCCGAGTCTTGATTTTAGCAACAATCCTAATTGATGGTACGCCATGGGCAGTTCCAAAAAGGGTATTATGCCCTTGTTATGGCTATAAATGGAATATATCTATTTAGAGCCCCGTGTGTAGGACAGACAATAGGGGATTGACCCATGACATGATCATAGTTAGGGATTGGGAGTAAGATTGATCTTGAGGAAAAGATCATAAATTTCACATAAGGAAATGGATAGTAAGAAAAGGATTATGTGTTATACTCTAAAATGCTTGTTTCAATTATTGTCTATTATAATACATGTTTAGATGTAATTTAAGGGGGATAGTAGGGTAATGGTTTTATTTACTAAGTGTCGACTCACGGTGTTTTAAACGCTAGGTTCCGAAGATGATCAATATTCATTCAATCAGCCGGAGGAGCAGTACCCCACCGAAGACCTCCCGGCCCAGGAAGGGGAGTTTGTCTAGCCATGGACTAACTATTACCAGAAGAAGCTTTTAATATTTTAGTATTGTATGTTCATTTCCAAGAAGTGTTTGCATAACTTATCAAACTTTGTTTATTACCAGTTTGTAAGATTTAATGATGTCAAACTTATGCTTTTATAATTAAAGACTTTCTCTATTTATCTCTGCTATTTATTAAAGGTATTCTTTGGAAATTATTAAATCATTTAAAAAGATTTAAATAACGTGTCCGAAAATCGGAGCGTTACACAGTACGTTTGACAAGAGTAAATACCAAGATGTATTGATTTAGAAAACCATGCTCTGATACCAACTGTAAATCTATATCTGTATTTAGTCTATTATACGAAAATAGATATAACATCATCTTGAATTCAACACATTTCAAGAACAATAAATAGCGTACCTTTGTTGGCCATCGAAATTAAAAAGAACAAACCCCTTGGGTTAAACGCTAATTCTTGGCTCACCTTCTTCTCTCTGTCTTACTTGAATTGATGGAAAAACCGTAAGAATAAGGGGTGAGTATTCTACCTTTTATAGAGGAGAGAAGATGGCCTTAGAGATAATTATTAAAGACACCTAGTCCATCAAGGTCTCTTTAATTATCAAGAGTTTTCCTTAATCCATAATTCTAATTAGTTATCGTAATGAACCATATCACTTCATTGGCTTATCAGATAATGGAGTCCTACATGCACAAAACATGGAGGCTAGTAGGCCACACTTATAGGAAAAACTAACAGTTCACACCAAGAGGGGTTCTCCCTTTAGATATATATTAGAAGTAGAATAGATAGATGATAAAAAGGTCTTTCCGATTGATCCGGACAAGGGGCTATCCGGATAGCCCCCGTGTGGGCCCCCTTTTCGTGTTTTTTTTAAAATTATAAATCGTACATCTTGTAGGGCTCGTAAAATAATGTATCTATGCAAAAAATCAGCTTGTTCGGACATCAATAGGTATGTCAAAAATTGAGTTTTTACACTGAAAAATGGACGACTGTGAACAGTTTAACTTTAAAAACAGTTGACAGATCACGGTCGTCCATTTTTCCGTGTATAAACTCAACTTTTGACATACCTATTGATGTCCAGACAAGCTAATTTTTTGCATAAATACATTATTTTGCAGGTCCTACAAAATACATGGTTCGAATTTAATTCCAAAAAAACGCACGAAAGGAGCCCACACAGGGGCTGTCCGGATCAACCGGAAAGAACTTTTTCATATTAGGATAGATGACACTCACACGGAAGCTTAAACGAATTAATTACAGCATTTAGTACATTACAGCATACATCTCTACATTAATCATAGACTGTATATCATTACAAAAATAATGCTCATATAATAATCCAAACACAACAACTTACACAACCTCTCACATACATGTGGGGCTCACACATACTATTATGTGTGGGCTTCACATGTATGTGAGAGGTTGTTGATATCATTAATCCGCTGGCCACACTTGAGAGGACTGGGGGGAGCTGCTGACACTAGCGTGCTATTCCGCCCAAAGTATACATTTTTCACTCTCTTCCTTTTCTTCTTAACAATCTCTCTCTCTCTCTCTCGCCCCCCCCCCCCCCCCCCCCCCCCCCCCTTAATTATCCTAGTTTTGTTAGCAGATATGGCTCAAGCGTATCCCCCATACCCTATTCAATGCCCTCTGGCTCAATACCCTCCTCCACCTCCAGGAGTAGGGGTGCCTCCCAAAGATGCTCCCCTTGCATGGCAATTTCTCGTACCAGGCTCTTATCTAGTTTTTTTTTTTTTTTATCATAGCTCTTGTCTAGTCAATCCTTTAGTTTGATCCACTTCTGGGCAATTGTGGATCCATTCCGAACACCCAATATAATGTGTTAATTTGAAAGCATTCACATCTTAAGCAATTCATAGAGAATTATGTCCCCGCAGAGAAAAAAGGAAAAAAAATAAGTTATTCGGATATCAAATAAATACTCTACAGGGTCCCAAATAGGAAAGAAATGGGGTGTGTATCATTCACGAGTGTTTTCCCTTAGATTACTTAATGGAAGTTAGCAGGAGGACAACAAAGAATGCAATGCAATAGTTGGCAGGCGAAATAGACAATTTTGATAGTTTTATGAGAGATGTTTTCATAATAAACTTATAGATATATCAATACTTCATGTGTTTGAAAGACAAAATAATAGACTGTAAAGGTTTAAAAATTGCATTTTTAGTCTCTTTATTTCATAGCTGGTCTCAAACCCGGATAAAGGAGGAGGGTTGTGCGTTACGTAGCTGACAGCCAGCACATAAAAAGCCCATCAGATCTTTATGACATGAATCCAAATATGATAACAAGACATGCTAAGGCGTTCCCTTTAAGTGACGCGTTGTGCCTGCTTTTAGGTGCTTCGAAAAATGAGCAAGGGGCATCACACCGGTGCCAGGGTGTGGTGATAAGTGAGCAAGGGTTCCCGCGCGTGCCTGGACGAGCACGGGTAAATAAGCTCGCCCAGGATTATAGGATTTGTTTAGCAACGTGGAATATAGGGACATTAACGGGTAAGACAAGGGAACTAGTTGACACCATGCTTAGGAGGAGGATTAGTATAGCTTGCCTTCAGAAGACTAAGTGGGTAGGGGAGAAAGCTAAGGAGATAGAGGACACAGGTTATAAGCTTTACAATACGGGTAATGATAGACATAGAAATGGGGTATGTATTGTAGTAGATAAAACACCTGAAAGATTCGGTAGTTACAGTCACAAGGAAAGGGGATCGGATTATTGTACTTAAGCTTGTGATTGGAGGGAGCATAGTAAATATTATTAGTGCTTACGCACCCCAAGTAGGCTTGGATGATCTTACTAAAGAGCAATTTTAGGAGCAGATGGATGACGTGGTGCAAGAGATACCTTGTGGGGAGAAGCTATTTATACGAGGCAATTTCAATGGTCATGTGGGAGTGCATAAGCAAGGTATAAGAAGGTGCATGGTGGCTTTGGATTTGGTGACCTTAACGAAAGTGGTCGGAGGATTTTGGATTTTGCAGTAGCTTTTGACCTTATAGTGGGGAATACTCTCTATAGGAAGCGAGAAGAGCATTTAATTACCTTTAAGAGCAGAGCCAATAGAAGCCAAATCGACTATTTTCTTGCTAGAGGTACAGACCGCTTGACATGTAAGGATTGTAAGGTTATTCCCGGAGAGTGTCTAGTAGCACAGGATAGACTTTTGATGTTAGATATTTTTCTCAACGGGAATATTAGAAAAAGAAAAGAAACTAGATACCCACGGACTAAATGGTGGGGCCTAAAGGGGGAGAAACTAGAGGTATACAAGGAAAGAATGTCTCAAGAAGTACGGTGGGGAATGGAAGGCAATAGTGACAATATGTGGAAAACCATTGCTGATGGTATTAGAAGAATATCGAAAGAAGTTCTTGGGGAGTCGAAGGGAAAATGTTCAATTTCTAAAAAGACATGGTGGTGGAATGACGAGGTTCAAACTATGGTAAAAGCCAAGAAGGAGTGCTTTAAAAAGTGGCAAAAAGACTGGAATGAGAAATTTTTTTAGGGTTATAAGCAAGCTAGCAAGGAAGCTAAGAAAGCCGTTAGGGATGCTAAGTTGAAAGCCTATGAGAATTTCTACGCTAGACTCGATAGTAAAGATGGAGAAAAGATTATTTATAAACTTGTTAAGTTGCGAGAAAGGAGAACTAGAGATGTTTCTCAAGTTAAGTGTATAAAATGTATTGATTCGGTGGTGTTGGTAAAAGACGAGGCGATCAGGGATAGATGGAAGTCGTATTTCGAGAAGTTGTTAAATGAGAAACATGAAGGAGGCTTTGGTGGGAAAGAAGAGTTTATACCTGGCGAGAACATAGAATATGACTTTTATCGGAGAATAAAAAAGTTCGAAGTGGTTAAAGCTTTGAAAAGGATGAAACCAGGTAAGGCCTTAGGACCAGGTGGTATCCCTATCGAAGTATGGAAAAGTCTAGGTGACCTGGGGGTGACTCGGTTGACGAAATTGTTTAACAAGATTATTATGACTAGGAAGATGCCCGTTGAATGGAGAAGGAGCACTCTAGTACCTATTTATAAGAATAAATGGGATATTCAAAGCTGCAACAACTATAGAGGTATTAAATTGATGAGTCATACAATGAAGTTGTGGGAAGGAGTTATTGAGCATCGCTTGAGGATGGTGACTACGGTGTCAAAGAAACAGTTTGGGTTCATGCCTGAAAGATCAACCATAGAAGCTATCTATCTATTAAGGAGAATGGTAGAAAAATACAGAGTAAAGAAGAAGGATTTCCATATAGTTTTCATAGACTTAGAAAAAGCTTATGATAGAGTGCCTAGAGACATCATATGGTGGGTTCTGGAGAGAAAGGGAGTGACTAAATGGTATATCGATGTGATTAGAGACATGTACGAAGGTGCCGTCACTACCATTCGATCACCAGTAGAGGAAACGAGTGAATTTCCAATCACTGTAGGATTGCATTAAGGGTCAGCCTTGAGCCTGTACCTCTTTGCCTTAGTTATGGATGAATTGACTAGACAATTTCGAGAGGATATCCCATGGTGAATGATATTTGCAGATGACATTGTCCTCGTAGATAAAACCGCTAGAGGTGTTAATACGAAACTAGAAATTTGGAGGGAAGCATTAGAGTCAAAGGGTTTTCGAATAAGTCGAGGTAAAACTGAGTATATGATGTGCAAGTTTAATGGTATCAGCAGTGCGCAAGAAGAAAGAATGATGATCTAAGACCAAGAGATACCTAAAAGTGATCATTTTAGGTACTTAGGCTCAATTATTAGTAGAGATGGAGAGATTGCTGATGATGTGACTCATATGATCCAAGTGGTGTGGCTCAAATGGAAGAGCGTTACTGGTGTACTGTGTGATAAGAGGGTACCCATAAAATTGAAGGGAGAATTCTATGGAACTACCATTAGACCAGCAATGCTTTACGGGACAGAATGTTGGCCTATTAAGAAACAACAAGTGGACAAGATGAGTGTAGTGGAAATGAGAATGTTGAGGTGGATGTATGGTAAGACTAGACGAGACAGGATTAGAAATGAAACGGTTTGTGAGATGGTTAGTGTAGCACCTATAGAAGAGAAATTGAGGGAAAATAGGCTAAGGTTGTTCGGGCATATCTACCGTAGGCTAGGAGATGCAGTAGTTAAGAGAGCGGATATGATAGCTTTGGGTAGCAATGCTACGGGGAGGGGTAGACCTAAATTGACATTAGATGCTGTGATGTGCAACGATATGAGTATAGTAGGTTTGTGTGAACAAATAGTCCTTGATAGAGCTCAATGAAGAAAAATGATTCATGTAGCCGACTCCAAGTGATTGGGACATAAGGCTCGGTTTGGTTAATCTCTTTTGTCTTCAAATAGTGAATTGTTGATAGAGCTATCGATCATAGCTAGGAATATGAACGGTTTTGCCCACCATGGACCGATAACCGCCTTGAACTAGACATGAAATTATTCAGTTGTCCGAGAGCACTACAACTTGGTGCTCCGAATTACTCCGCGACCACACATTCTTGTTTAGTCTACGACTAAGTGTATGAACCACACATAAGTGTGGTTCTAAAATGGTCCGAAAGTGCCTCTCTCTCTCTCTCTCTCTCTCTCTCTCTCTCTCTCTCTCTCTCTCTCTCTCTCTCTCTCTCTCTCTCTCTCTCTCTCATTTGGTTGGATTTGATCATGTTTTGTTTTGTTTTGTTTTGCAGTTTCGAGGCTTTATGTCGCGCACTTGACTGTCTCTCTTTGTTTCAACACTTGTTGTTGTGATTCTGACTGATCCCTTCTTCTTGTGGTGATGCCCCCGTTGCGTGGTCTTTGATTTCTACTTAATTTCGTTCCTTTTGCTCCCTCCGTCCCAATTTAAATACTTCTTGTAGAAGACCGTATAACTTTGACCTAAAAAATAAAGTACTTTCGGAATTAACTTGTAATTATTTTTTTCACTGTTCAAAGGATCTCAGTAATTATTTTCAAACGGTGCAAAAAAAGTTTGTAAAAATATTACGAAAAGTACGAGTTTTTTTTTATAGTCAAAGTTCCACAATCTCCATATCATAGGAAGCATTTAAATTGCAACAGAGGAAGTATATCCTTATTGTCTAGATATAATAAAATGTTGATTAGCCATTCATGTCATGTGGGGGTTCTCTAAAACTGTAATGTTGAAGGTGGGAGGAACTATAATTTGAAGAGATTTGTTGAAATGCAAGAGAAAAAATTAAGGGAAAGGATCCATGCTCTTGACGACTATGAGGAAGAATCTATCTCGAGGGACGATGATGATCTCGAGGACTCTCTGGCTTTTTGATGTCGAGTTTACAGGTTTGGGGTTTTCTGTTGATTAGGATGAGGTAGCGATATAGTTTTTTGCGGTGGCAGTAGGAGGTTTTTGTTGTTGTGGGGGTTGGCTGGGGGTTTTCATTTGCTGCTTTTGTGGCTCTTTTGGTGTTTAGTTGACGTCTTGCCTTCTGTTAGGCCTTGTGTGACTTTTGCCGGTGTGTCCTTGCTTAGAAAAAAAAAACTGTAATGTTCATGTGTGAGAGTGACCATTCCAATCCCAGTGTATGTTCTTGTGTGAGAGTGACCATTCCAATCCCAATGTATGGGCCTATATATCTAAGACCCTTATATCTCTTTATGATGTTCAAACTAAGTGATCGAGATGTTTGTGGTTTAAATAACTTCCTATCGAAATTGAGTGATCGAGATGTTTTTTTGAAACAGCAAAAATAGGTATTAAAAAACTCGACAATGGGTACATCTGAGGAAAAGAGAAAGAATAGAAAGAGAAAGAACTCTTGAGTATGTTCATTCAAAGTATCATCTAAGTACTTGACCTTATTAGAAAGCTTGTCATTCACCCTCAAAAGTTTTTTTACTAAAACATGGAGTTTGTTGTACTCCTCTTTGATCTCATCTAAGTCATCACAGTTTTTCGCCTGTCTCAAAACCACTCAATTCAGAATGACCTTGAGAATTTAAGATCACTTCGAAAGCCAAGAAGTTTCCTTTAACATTTTTATCGGCCCCCTGTTCTTGATTCGATTAATTAGAATCACTATCATCTCACGTTTTAGCGATGAGAGCCTTTTTTTTCTTTTAGGGTTAAATACCAGGACACCCCCTCAAACTATTTATGTTTGTCTCGCTCACCCCTTCATAGAATTTTGCCTACGGCTACCCCCTGATTAAAGTTTTATTGTCTCATACACCCCTTCCATTAGGGTTCCGTCTACAACCGTTACTATTTTTACCTAAATTCTTTCAAAGGTTGTATAATGTTCCAATATTGCCCCAAATATTTGCCCCACTTAGGCAAAAAAGAAAAGAAAAAATTCTCAATTCAAATCCCAACCAGCAAACCACCATCAACGCCACCTACCTCCACCTTTACTGTGCCTCTTCTCGACCACCACCGCCAACCGCCACAATCGAATGCTGCTGTCACCATCTCTTCTGACTCCCATTTCAGTCTCTCTCTCTCTCTCTCTCTCTCTCTCTCTCTCTCTCTCTCTCTCATACACACACACACACACACACACACACAACAAACCCCAAATACCTTCCCCAAACAAGATCACAAACCCTAAAATCAACTAATCAATTAACAAAAATTGAGTGAGAAACCAGACAAATCACAGCAAATTGGACACAAACTAGAACCCTACAATCAAACAAACTAGAACCTAGCAAATTGGAGATCGTGTTCTTCTGGTTTGGCCTTTTCCCCTTTTCCTCTTTCTGATTTCAACACAGTCTATTCAACCCACAATGTAGCGGAGCAATGAAATGGAAGAGTGGCCCAAACGGAAATTCAACCCACAATGTAGCGGAGCACTGAAATGGAAGAGTGGCCCAAACGGAGCCGATATCAATCCCAAGAACCTCACGCACAACATCAACACCCGAAATCCTAACCCCATCAAAACTGAGATCACTAAAATCCGCACCGAAATCAACAACGGCGGCAGCTGGGATGGCGGGGTGGACTCCAACATCGTTTTTTATCACCAAGGTTTTTAAGTCCCATTGGGACGCCGAGGAAGAGGGTCTTGGTGAACATGAAGGGATGCTTTTAGGGCGGTGATTTCAGATTACTAGCTACAAATCGTTTATGTCGTAGAAAAGAAGTGTGGTGGCGAGTGGCGGTGGTGGTCGGAAAGAGGCGCAAAAGAGGTGGAGGTGGGTGGCGTTAATGGTGATGGGTATTTGAATTGACAGAGAGAGAAGTGTTTAAGTGTGGAATGACTATTGTGGGTATATATATAGACGGGCAAAATGGTCCTTTTACTCATTCCGTCCAACGGAGTTTGGTCCTCGAAATGGAAACTTTAATGAAGGGGTCTGGTCGTAGGCAAAATTTTATTAAGGTGTAGCGAGACAAACAGGAATAGTTCGAAGGGTGTCCTGGTATTTAACCCTTTCTTTTACGAAAATGATTGAGGTACCGATGTGGGTGTAGGGATTTCGTACCGATTGGCCGCGCCGGGCAGTCTCCGGCCACCGGACGGCCGATCCGAGCCGTCCAAAAATTCTAAAAAAAAAACTGAGGAGGCTGACGCGGGAATTAACGGCATCCGAGGTGTGTAGGGTGCTTGATCTGAGCACCCCTTTTTGGTGTATATATGTGTATATACACGAAAAAGAGGTGCTCGGATCAAGCACCCTACACACCTTGGATGCCGTTAATTCCCACGCTAGCCCCCTCGGTTTTTTTTATAGAATTTTTGGACGGCTCAGATCTGCCGTCTGGTGGCCGGAGACGGCCCGGCGCGACCGGTCGGTACGAAATCCCTACACCCCTTCGGTACTTATAGCATTACTCTTTCTTTTAATAGCACATTTTTGGGCGTAATAACCAAAACCATGGCACTCAAAACATTTTGGTTCCTTAGGTAGTCCATTTTTCTCCTTTTTATTTTTTTCTAGAATATTCTCCTTTTTTCTTATCATTTTTTTCATACTATTTTTTAAATGGTTGAAAAAGGCTTTCGTCACCTCCAAATTGATATATATCACTATCACTGACTAAACCTTTCTTAAATTTTTTAGTACCTTTAAAAGCAATTGGAGTCTCCAAAGGTTTTATTTTGAGCTAACAGGTTCAGGTTCAGATTGCAATAGATCAGCCTCATAGGTTTGGAGGATCCCAACTATTTATTGAACATATTTTTCTTTTAACTTTCTCTTACCCTTTAGCATAGTTAATTAAGTTTTAAATCTAGGAGATAAGGAGCATAAAATTTTCTTAATAATACAAGAAGGAGGAATTGGCTCACCCATGTTCTCACAACTAATGATGGCAATGAACTTGGAGTGAAATTGATTATGGGTCTCTTCCTCCTGCATTCTGACGGTCTCAAACTCTGTGGTAAGCTTTTGCAATTTAGACTGCTTAACCACGTCCATCCTCTCGTGGCAAGTAACAAGGATATCTCAGGCCTCTTTCTTAATTAGCTATTTTTCTATACTCATTTTTATCAATAGCAGAAATAAAATATCATTAGCCTAAAGTAAAGCTTTTTCTGCAACTGATCGAGTGTACCCCACAATATACGAGCCCCAAATTTCTTCATCGCCTGATCTCATTATAGCCTTGATTCTAGATTTTCAATAATCGAAATTATCAGCATCAAGTATGGGAAAACTTCTAGATATGTGATTCATATTCATACTCATGATGGATCTGCTCTAGGAAAAATAACTCCTAACAGAAGGAGTAGCCTGCTCTGATTGTAAAGACTCGTGATTTTAAATTTCTTTTCCTTAATTATTCTAAATGTGAAAGATCGTATTTTGAATTTGGGTTATGTGTTTATTAATGTGGTTGTACGAATGTACGTATATTTTTATGTATTGAAAGTTTGGTGGATAGTTGAAGTATGTGTTTTGTTGTTGTTGGCGTGTTTGAAGGCCAGTGTTGGGGATATGTTGGGATTGATTGGAGCATGATTTTGTACAAGGAGAAAAATTTTGAAAATTTTCAGGAGATACAAGTATCACGTTTTTGGTGTACAGGTACTGGTTGATCAGTGGCGTGACATTTGTGACTGGTACTGATACCAGCGTTTTAGTACCACCTGGGAAAAATCTAAAATTTTTGTACGCTTGCCACACCACGAAATTGGCCCTAAACTCACTCTCTCTCATCTCTCACAGCCAAATTCTTTGATTTCCACAAAAAAACCCACCTCCAATCTTCAAGGTCCAAGTGTTTTCCACTTCAATCACACTTGATTTTTGAATTTGATGAATAAGGGGTAAGTTCTATGTCTTTGCTCTTACTCGTTGACTTGCAATCACGTTTTTTTCTCTCTCTCTCCTCTCAATTACATATTGATTTAGACTTATTTATCTTATTTTTTGGTTGTCTCGACTCTAAATCTTGTAGCTAAGCTTGGGGAAGACTTGTTCTTGGTAGATTTGAGCTTGATCCATTCAGGGTTTTGCTTAAAACCCACTTTGATAGGAATTTCTCTCTCTCTCTCTCTCTCTCTCTCTCTCTCTCTCTCTCTCTCTCTCTCTCTCTCTATATATATATATATATATATATATATATATATATACACACACACACACACCCAAACATGCTTATGTGTTTGGCTCCTCCATTTTTTGATTTCTTCTTTATTATTATTGATTCTACCCATGTTTGAAGAAAAACCACATCTCGGATCAAAAAGAAAAAAAGAAAAACCACATCTTGCTTGTGAAATCCTAGATCTTGGTTAGGATATATTCTTGATGCATAAGTATTCTCACTCCTAATTGAAGTTCTTAAACATATTGTGTTCCTATTTTCAAACATTCCTTCATAATTCTTAGTTGTATCTATTTGAGAAATTGAGAAATACTTGGATTTGGGATCTCGCTACTTGAGCAAAGTTGGGGCTTTTGTATTTTTCTTTCTAATATCATAGAAGTGAGTTTATGCTTGTGCAATTGAGACGCGATAATGTGGAAAGGGTATGATATTGTTAAGAAATGATATTATTAATGCATATTTGACATATTTTTGGTATAATACGTTGTTTGAAATGATGAATTGGTTAAGGAAATGAGGGGAAGTAATTGTTGTCTAATTGTTAGAACGTGGAAGTTACTGCAATGCAAGAGGTGATAATGCAGAAACCCTATCGGGCGATATTCACTGCAGCGCAACAGATGGTAATATAGAAACTTAAATCAGGGGATATTTACTACAAAGTAAGGGGTGGTAATGCAGAAATCCATTCGGGTGATATTTTCTGCAACCCAATGGGTGGTAATGCAGAAAGAAATATAAGAGGTGGAATTTACCGCAATGCAAGGTATGGCAATGCATAGTAGGAGGTATGAATGAGTGCTTGATTTTGATTAATGGCGGTGATACATGTTGTTTCTCAATTTATGAATCTTTAATTAGGATTATGTGTGAACAGTCATTTTGTGTATATTGTCAAATGTTAGGTCTGTCTTCAATGCTCTCCCGCCCATACCCCTAATAATTGGGGACTATATAGGTTTTGTTGTTGTTGATGTGTGAATCCCTTGACACCATATATTATAGAGTTACTGTTTCATCATTCCTTAGTATATGGTTTCCCTTCCAGCATGATTCACATTACTTTGCACTTATTCTCATATGTATTTAGAGTTGGGTCAAAATTTTCTACTGAGCAAATGTGTATGCTCAACCCTTTATTTTCAGGTACATGATCAAGTTGTGTAACTTGGAGTGTTTGGCGTGCATAAAGTCACCATCTCTTGAAAGTCTTACATGAAGAGTTACATTTTCATCTTCGCACATCATATTTTGTAAATGAAAACGTAATTTCCTTTACAAACCTTTGACTTGGGTATGACTGTAATAAATTAAATTTTCTCGTAATACTTGCAAATTATCTGATTGTAACTTGTCGAATTTACATTTGAAGAGAACGTTGTCTTATGAAATGACGTGGCATATTGTTTAAGGGAAAGTCTACAATATACACCCCTTAAAAGGGTGTACCATATGCACCTATTTTATGGTTCATTCATATTATTTTAGTGTATTTCATAATTTTTGTTCTAGAATTCATAACCTTTCAGCAATACGATTCATAATATTTTCATTATGATTAATAACATTTTGGTGTATCTCGTAACTTTTATATAATTCGTAACTTTTTAACAATACGATTCGTAACATTTTCTCTACAATTCATAACATTTTGGGGGGTGCATATGATACACATCCAAATAAGGTGTATGTGTTGTAGTCCCTGTTGTTTAAGTGTATGTATGTACGGAGTTATTGATATTTTATCTATGAAAATTATATATTATTAATAAGTATGAAAATTGAGGGCATGTCACTAATACCAATTGAAAAACCAGAATTCCCTTACAATCTGTAAAAACCCTAGCAGTAGGAATGCGCCTGAATCACTAAGTAATACTATACAAACTACGCAATTAATCAATCACACAATACAGAGTTATACGTGGGAAGGAATCAAATTACTATAATTATTATGCAGTACTTACAAATATACTTATGCAAATGAAGTAAATTCTCACAACGTTCTAAGTACCACCTGCCGAGTCACACGTACACCGCACTTAGTGATCCTAATCATCAAAAGAGTCCACAAGCCCTCCAAAACCTAATAAAAATCCCCCTTCGGAATAGCTCTAAAAAAGAAAAAAAAAACAGCTGCCTCGATTTTTTTTTGGCTTAATTGCAAGAACACCCCTTAAACTATCACTTTTTGGTAACTTCACCCCCTTAAGTTTAAATTCGAGCAACTTCACCCCTCTAACTACCAAATTTGAGCAACTTCACCCCCTCCCCCATTTTTTGTCCAATTTTGTTATGGAATTTGGATGGAAAGTTCAAAATTGGATGGAAAAGTAAATCAACTTACAAAAATACCCTTTTACACCCTTTATAAAAACTCTCCTCTACACCAGATAAAACTTTCTTTCTTTCTCTCTCTCTATCTCTGCGTACATGATCTCTCTTTCCTCTCCTCCACACCCATCACCAGAAAAATCCTAAACCTAAAACCCATTTATGCTCCTCCTTCTACTCCAGAATTACCCCCTCTCACCACACCACCCCACACCACCAGCACTACCTCCACTCAACACCTCCACGAGATCTCAACCTTGTCCTCCTCCCTCCTTTTATATAGTGGGGTGGATCGTGGTTTTTTTTTTTTTTCAAAATTTTCCAGCAGCTATGGGTGGGGCCTTTTTTGGGCTACGGGTAGCCGTCCAAATTTTTAACATTGCACAAATTCTGATCTCTAGCTCCGAGTAGGGCTTTTTTGGCACTACGGGTAGCAACTGGGTAGAAAATGGTTCTTACTCTGCATCCCCCGGATCCATTTCCAACCATTTCTAACACATCCATAACACTCCCAAATCACCTCACAAAATTTAAAACACAATTTCCAACACCCCTCCAAACATCTGGTTCCCTAAGCTCGAAAAATAAATGGAGACTCGGACTTGGATCATATCCTAAGTACGCCAAAAACTCCAAATGATGCAAATAAGATATTTACACTATCCAAGCATGAACAAAACCTGCTCTTTTTAAGCACAATAAGATATTTACCAATTAGGTGTTAAGTGTCAACTCAACCTAGATTTATATCCCTTGGCAATTTCTATTTTGGAGCACCCCTTCCGAAACACTGTAACAGTCATAGACTCATGCCAAATGATGAAGTTATATATCCAAATTTGCAAAAAACTACTATGATGATTCAAACCATAACTAGATGCTTATTGTTTGTAAGCGCAACAAATTCTACTATTGCAACTTATAAAAGTATACACCAATCGTACTGCAATCAATGGCACAAGGGTTCCACATTCCCATTGATGCTCCACGGACCAGGACTATCCGCACGCCGAGTAATGTGCATCCATTTCTCTCCCCAATATCCACTATTTTTGGATTTTTCACTTAGATCTTTCAACCACATCAAACTAAAAATTTAAAACAAAATACTACTTTTTGGTAATTCAGCCATTGGCCTCCCTCATTCCCATACCATTGCATGTAAAGCTTGGTTAGGAAAACCATACACTATACATTAGGCCCCCAAAGGAATAACTTGGCCTACAAAGTACTATGCAGTACGTGGTGGTCAAAATCCTACAATTCGGGATTCGTATCTTATGATTCATATCGTCTCCTTTCAAAAACTATACGTATCCGACCCCGTATCCTTTATGAACCACAATGCCCTGCAGTTTTGAAGCTAAAAAAGCTATATTTTTTGAACACCACAACCTTGGTGTTTGTAACCACCAAACCCTACTTTTTTTAAGCTCCAAAGCTTGCATATTATACAAATGTATTTCCAGATTACACAATGTATTTTCAGAACAAATGAAGGACACAATTCCATTGATCAAAAACATTCAATCCATAATTCCCATAAAGCACCCCAGAAATAATGAAGGACACAATTCCATTGATTCCAAATATAACAGATTGTCAACAAAAAATACCCACAAAAGATCAATACATAGTACCCATTCATTACATTAAAAAGAGAAGTGTCATTTGTAGATACTAAATGAGTACTTTCAAATAAGTCAACATAAGGTTACAACTACTGTTGCCAAACTAAGATAAAGGTTCCAAAAGACTACTAACAAGTCAATAAGGTTCCAAAATACTACTAAATTTGGTTTTCAAGTGTTAGACTTCTGGGTACTGGTTAGGGTTGATGATTCTCATTAGGATAACTGTCTGGGGCCAGTGCTTGGCATTGTTGCACTGCCAGTGGTACTACCACTCCCACAAGATGTTGCAGATGACCCTGCTGGATGACTCCAAAAAATAGCACTCCCTATCCTTGTCGATCTCATCCATCCCTACATTTACACACATGTACATGCACCTTTTCAAATTTTCATTCATACATAATACTACTACTAAATTTGTAAACTATTCCACCCATTCATACCTGTGGTAATGGCAAACCAACCCTTGGGGCTATAGATGTTGTCACTGGTTTACTCTGACCTATACCTCCAAACATTTCAACCATGTCATAATGAGAAGTCAAGTTAACTAATCCATCATTCATGTCATGCATTGAAAGTTTATAAAACACAGTTACATGTTTTGTTACTCCATTACTATATGTTAGTCCATACCCCATACCCCATTCGCCTAATTATATCCATCAATTGATAAAAGCTGAAGGAATCTGGATCTACCTTTGTTTCTACAATAACCCCATTCAAGTATTTAGACTGCGAACCGTTTACTAGTTTACCACCTACGCGTATGAACAATGTACACCTGAGCTCCACCATGGTTTCTCTGCAACAATTAACTTAGATTAATAACAGGAGAGGTATAATTGCATGTGAGACTCATAATATGGCTTATAATATTGCCTACCATGAAAAGGACTTGTAACCTTTTGATCGTGAAAAAAACTAAGAAAAAAAATTATTATCGTTGCGGAATTCCCATTAGAGAAACGAAAAAGAAAAAAATGGAGGGTGTAAGTTAGAAAGAAAACACGGCCAAGGGGATAGAATTCAATCAATATGAAAGTTAGTTCTGGATTCTGGAACTTGACTACTAAAACCATTCCTCTACTATTGCTTCTATTCCAAGAATCATAGATAGTAAAATGATTACAAGAGCTCAATAACAATGAGAAGAAAAATATTCAGTAATTGTTTCCCTTTTCCTTTCTAAAAATCCTAACCAAGAATTGTTATAGCCCATAATGGCATTGGATTTGTTTTTCCTTTTCTGAGAACAAAGTGAAACTCTAAATGCCTACAAGAAAGCTCAATACACAAGCAGGAAATGGTCAGTAGCTGTTTAATCCCAACCATGAACAACAATATTTTACTCTACTACTACAACAAAAGAATTTTTTAATCCCTTAACTGAATACAACTTTTTTAAACCCTACTTTACTATATTAACAACAATATTCTACTATTAAAAGACAGGAATTTTTAAAACCCACAATTGAATATGACTTTTGTAAGCCCTAATTTACTATATTAGCAGTAATCCCTAATCCCCAAATCCCCGATTCTTTCACGCCAAATCTCTCAGACTTGCGGATTTGTAAGGGAAATCTATTTTTTTTATTTTGTTATTGATATCTTGAAATTTTAGAGCTTATTAAATTCGAAAACAAGAAACAACAATAAATAATTTTTTACCCGGATGCATATCAATAAACATCAAAACATTCAATTTTTTAGCCCTAAATCTCATAAATTTAGGGCTTATTAAATTCGAAAACAAGAAACAACAATAAATAATTTTTTAGCCCTTATGCATGTCAATAAACAACAATAAACATCAAAACACCCAATTTTTTTTGCCTTAAACCAACTTAACTTAACAGGGGACTTACAGATGGGGAAGAATCAGGTCGTCGTTGTCGTTCTCTAGGGAATTAGGTTGGCGTCGGCGTCGGCGTCGGCATTGTGCGTCGGCGTCTGCGTCATCTGGAGGAGATGTCTGGATGGAGGAGAGGAGAACTACGTTGGGTGGGTTTGGGTTTCCATCTCTGTGAGAGAGGAGGGAGAGAGATAGACGCAGAAGAGAAGAGAGAGAAGAAAAGATGAAAATAATCGAAGGAAAAGAGAGAGGAGATATCAATGTATTTTTTTTTTAAAAAGGGTACCTACGTAATTTTGTTGGTCTCCATCCATTTTTTTAACGGAAAATGGGGGAGGGGGTGTAGTTGCTCAAATTTGGTAGTTAGGGAGGTGAAGTTGCTTGAATTTAAACTTAAGGGGGTGAAGTTGCCAAAAAGTGATAATTTAGGGGGTGTTCTTGCAATTAAGCCTTATTTTTTCTTCTACCGCCGCTTCTTCTTTTTCTTAACACTATATGCTATAGTATGTGGCCTTACCCTTTTCTTTTGCCGTCCTTTTCTTTTTAATTTTTATAAGGATATGGTAACAAGTTCAAGTTCATATGGTATAGATCTTTTTGTCACGTTGTTTTTCATGTAAAATAACAGGAGGTGCCAATTGATAACTACATCGATTCGTCCATCGATTCGTCTTCGTCAAAATCTGTCTTGCTGTAGTTGACCCTTTTTTTTTTTAATCCAAAATGCTCACTCTCGATTATAAATAATAATGACTCACAGACTCACTAACTTATATAAAAAAAAAGTTACAACTCTATAAAATATATATTTTGTCATATGGAATTGACAATATAAAAAGACTCCCAAAGTGGATCTTACATTTGGATTTGTGCCTGTGGTATTCTGCTCTATTAATTATTGCTATTTGGTGCCATCTATTTCTCTATGTTGTCAAGCTTTACAAAGTCAGAGATGGATTGTTGTGTTTTAGATGATCAAGCTAGTTGCTGCTCTGAAAACCGAATAGTTGCTGCTGCCATAGTTAATAAATCTGCCTTAGGGTGCCTTCGTTTGGGAACTAACTATACTGATGTAACGACTTGCGGCAGCTGACCTGCATAACCCTTAGCCTAACCACGTGGCTCAAAAGGTTAATCTCGAGTTATACAGTAGCTACTCACATATCATTATATACCAATTCAATTTCACATATCCCACCGATGTGGAATCTCACAATCTCTCCCACTTAGGATCGCAACGTCCTCGTTGCGCCCCAAGATCCATTACTTTCACCCACCAAGCAATGTGAGTCAAATACCCGCTTAAGCACGTCAAGCTCCTCAGGCTCATCTCGTGTGGGACCCGCCCAAGCACGACAAGTACATCAAGATCCTCACCTGTTGGGCCCACCTAAATAAGCACGTCTACCCTCGAGATCCGCCTCACACTTCCGGTTGGTGTCAACTCTGATACCACCTCTAACGACTCGCGATGGCTGACCTATATAACCCTTAGCCTAACCACGTGGCTCAAAAAATTAACTTCGAGTTATACAGCAGCGAGCCTCGAATTGTACAGTAGCTACTCGCATATCGTTATATACCAATTCAATTTCACATATCCACCGATATGGGATCTCGCAACTGAAATGTATTAGCTAGCTTCAGGTGTTTTGGGACGGTCATGCCGTGGCTTTTCCCTTTTTTCTTTTTTTTTTTGCTTTTGTTTTTGGGCCTTGGTTGAATGTTTGCCAATCATTGCTCTCCGGGCTTGAGTGGCTTTTGTTATTTGGATGGTTTACATATATGATTGTTTAGGTTCAAAAGAGAAATTTTGAAGAACTATGGCAACTGTATATATATGGTCTTCGGGATATATAATGGAGCTATAAACTTTGATTGAAATTTACTCTTTGGAGGGTTTTGATTATCTTTTTACTCATTTATTTGAAACTTCTTTAATTGTATGCCTCTTCTATTAGCAATTTAATATTTTTGCTAGGAAAATGTTTTTGCTACCAAATATTTATTCTAATAAAATTAGTTGCTAATGAGTAGCTCATTTGGAGGAGGATCCCCCAAGCCTTGAACTAAAAAAATAGGACACGCGAAGAATCTATACTATATACTATAAGTATGTAGTTAGTTACCCAAAATAAATAGAAACTCTTTCCTTAACTCTCTCTCTCCTACATGGAATTTCTTCAATTATTCATCTTTTTATTCATTATTCTATATTTTTTACGCAATGTAAAATAATTTTGTTTGAAAAGAAAACTATGTTCAATCAATAACATAACAAGTATATACTATATTTACATGAAACTATCTACTTTCTTTCTATCTTTTTTTTTTTTTTTAATTGTTGTAGAGTTTTCCTAATTTTTGGCGAAATAAGGGAGTAAATTTCAATAGCTATATATGTCGACAAACTAATGCACATGACAACAGAAAAAAAAAAAAAGGTTCTCATTGATTTTTTTTTCCATCCCCGTTCCGGGTAAGACGCACGTAATTTACAAGCACATTCGGTAAGTGGACAACTGGTATTCCGTTGATAGCACGTAGGTTTCAAACTGGACTGTGAGCCCGTTGGGCCTATAGTCCACTTAAGAGAACTCGATGTCTTCTTTTACTAAATTTTAAATTATTTTCGTATTTAGTGAGCTTTTTCAAGTTTTGAACCATAATTTTGTACTTTTTAAAATTTTTCTCTCGTCGAGATAAACCAATAATCCACCATATTCGACACAAAACTAACAAAAGTTCATGTAAAACATAAATTTTTTTTATGAGAGAGAATGCAAAAATATAATTAGTTCAAATGAAGCCTACCTTAAAATTTTGAGAATCACGAGACAATGACATGGATGTTAGGAATAATTCCAAGAATTTAAATTAACAAAATTGGAAAACTTTAACACTAAAAAAAAAAAGAGGTATATGAGAGACAAGGGCAAGTGTAGTTTAGATTTCCTTTATGAACACACAACGTGGAGTAAAATATGATATTCCTGGCATATATTATTTCACAAAAGGGCGAGATGTTATTTAGCTCCCCGGGCCAAGGGGTCACCGCAAGCGGTGTCTCATGTCTCTTCCCCGTCACACATCTTTGTGAGTTCATACACTTAATTTTGGACTCACAAAAATATGTGGTGGAAGAGAGATTTGGATAAGTTTGTAGGAAACTACTTTGGAGTAGTGTGTGTGTGATATATTTTGATGGGATGAATTTTATTTAGGATGTTACACATTTTTCGGTATAATTATACAATAGCATTATGCGTGTTTAGGATTATTCATGGTTCATGTGCCATCCGTTTTTTATTGTGCGATTTGTTACTACATTAATTGATACTGGTTACATATTATTTTGGTTTAATACGAACAAATTTTGTACAGTGCGTCCATATGTTTCGAGCAATTTTGACAACGCAAATAATTGTTAGCTAGAAATTAATTTAGGTACGTAGTAAATTAAACATGCACCATATATACAATGTTCGGATACAAAATGTATACATATAGGCCTCTTTGATTTATCGTTTTATTGACTTATTTGCTTAAAATCTAATTCAATTCCGAAAAGAAATATCGTTAGTCATGTGCCCAATTGTGCTAGCACGATAATTACTTAGTGCTTGTAACCAAAAAAATATTTATATAATTACTTGGTGCCCTATTGTATCATGCATGATTAATCCACATGCCCCTCTATCATTATACATTGCGGTAAGATCTATCTTGAACCGAATGACAGTATGGAGAGATATGCGGCATCACATAAATGTGCTTCGGAAGCACTAAATAATCACACCCCATGTCTTACATAGTAAAAAATGGTGAAAGTCAAAATAGGAAAAGAAAGTGCCGAGTTCTAGGCAGTGGACTTCCTGTTGTAAGTGCCCCAAGTTCTAGGTCTATGCCTAGAAGTTTAGGACTAATTAAATTTGATTCAAGGTCAGCCCTTTAAATGCCTATGGCACTCACAGTAGCTTAAACCAATTAGTTACGGCTGTTAGTACATTACAGCATACATCTCTACATAAACCCCTAGACTGGCACTGTTCGATTCGGGTTTTAAGAGAGTTTTTTTAAATAATGAGTGGGGAGAGAGAAAGAGAGAATTATTAGAGACTGTGCATGTCTAGGGGTTTTGAGACTCCAAAGCGAACAAGGCTGTCAAAAACATTAGGAACATTATCATTAATCAGCTGGGTGTTTTGGGCTTTGCTCTTGAGGTGTATTATCCAACTGTTTGTTGGATTCTCTTTCCCTTTTCCCGTTTTTAATAAAATTCATCTTTTGCCGATAAAAAATAAAAAACAATTAAAATGGGCTTGTAAAGTAGTCATGAGTTCGGAGCGAGTGTATTTTTTTTTTCTTTATTTCGTCTGGATTTAGTCCAGTTTCTGTCCGAATTTAGTCCGGTGGTTTGTTGGTCATATGCTTGGTATTAATTTTATTTTCTGCGAACCTGATCTCGCAAGGCGAGTTTGAAATAAAGCTACACATATTGTGCTCTAATTGTCCTCTCTAATGATTTGTCTGGTCTGTGGACGCCCATTTGCCCCCATGAAGCTTCTTTCTGTTGTGTAGACTTTCGCTTCACAGTTGAATACAACTTCTCACATTTAAAAAATAAATAAATAAATAGTAGTCATGAGTTAGGAGTGACACCTGAAAACATGGAATTATAAGTGGAAGACCAACGTTTAAAAAAGTGTGCCAATACTGGCCCCCCAAAACAAGAAGATTTGTTCAGCTGCCCCTTAATTAAGGCTGGGTTTTCATATTGTATAAATGGGACTTAAAGAACTACTCCTTCATGTCAAAAAAAAAAAAAAAAAAAACTAATAAATGGTTAAAACCCAAAAAAAAATAATAATAAAAGAATTTTGAGATGTCATCCTTCTTACATGTATCGACTAAAAGTTTATTTAACATAAACAATTGTCTAGAGTTCTTAGGCTTCGTTCCGAAACAAAAAATAAATCTTTATTTTTTAAGAAGACAATTTCAAACCCAAAAATTATGAATTTATTGAAATCTAAAAATATGCAATATGAATCTTGTTTGGAGGATCTCGATGAGATCTGTTATACGATTCAAAAAAATTTTGAAAAATTATTTTTTATTTATTTTATTTTTGAGTCTTTATTTTTTAAGAAGGAAATTTCAAACTCAAAAATTATGAATTTATTGAAATCTAAAAATATGCAATATGGATCTTGTTTGGAGATCTCAATGAGATAAAAAAAAATTGAAAAATTATTTTTCATTTATTTTATTTTTGAGTTTGAAAATATGAAATAAACTGCTTATTTTTAAAGAAAGTTTCTGAAACGGGGCCTTGAGCTATGAACAAAGCTTTTACGGAAAACCCCAGCCTTTCAACCCAATTTTTTGGACTCTGGCCCACTACATTATATATGCTTTGTTTTGAATTTGTAAAAAGTGAAAGAAGATAATAAAAAATAATTAAGAAGAAAAATATATGAGATTCGTCTTAAAAGGATTATTAGGTCAACAAAATGAGGACTACAAATAATTCATGTTCATTGAAAAAAATCTAAAATTTTTGCCGCTAGTTACCAGATATGAATAGGTTCTTCCAATTTAACCAAAAAAATTGAAATTTTCTTATCAAAATGCATTTTTTTGAGTTTTCGTTTTGCAAACTAAACAATATTTTTGGAACAGGGAGTAAAAAATAAAAGAAATTGTCACTGTGCTTAGTCTTTATGTTTTTTAATTTTTATATTTTTTTCTCTCAAACTGAAATGGCGAAGGAAAATGTTTTAAATTTTCCCTTATTCCACTTTCTTTCTCTATGTTTCAAACAAAGCATTAGAAGTTTGAAATGAAACTAAAAAAATTCCTGAGGCTGTTCTGGATGTCATGAAGGTGAAGGATGGATGAGAAGGTGATTTTAAATTCGCACATTAAAATAAAATAAAAGAGTAATTTTTTGATTTATTTTGTTTGAAACTACATTCTTGAATTATCAGGAATCTAGTTCATTCGTTTGGGGGCTTTTAAAACTCCTGCGTATGGTCTCCAATACATTTTCTCTATCTATCTCTCTCTACTCAAAACCTCATTCGAAACCCAAAAAGAACAATTATTTCTTGGAAAGGATTCTGGACTTATCCAAACATAAAAACTGAATTACCTTAGAAATCAAATTATTGAGTATTTTATTAAACTAGATTATCAAATCCTATTCAAATCGACGGAGGGGTGGTTTTTTATTTTTTTCTTCAAGAACTGTAGGAATTTTATTCAATAACCATCAAGAATTACATCAAAGAAAGGGGTTATCATGTTCGATAGAGCTCAATAACCAAAGAGGAGGCCTAACTTTCTAAATTTTAATACTAGAGCCTCGCAATCCCGAGCTAGCTGAAATATGAACAACCAAATTAGCCGATCTATGGACCTCCACCCCTGTCTTCTCGAATTGTGCCCCTGTGATTAACATTAATGGGTAAAGGAGAAAAGGAAAACTTATTTACGGAAAACGCCTAAAAGAGTGGATTTTCCGAGATCTACTCACATGTTGTCACATCACCTATTTAAGACCCATCCACTTTTTTTTTTTTTTTTGAAACGGCAAAAAATAAGTTTTATTAACTCAAAACACGAAGTTCATAGCTAATATGATCAAGAATACACCGGCCTGACCATCCAATACTCTCTTCTCCTAACCACGCGAAGGAAGTTGATTAAGACCCAACAAGTTGAGTCCAAACTAGGGCAAAAAAAAAGAAGGGAAAATGACGGATCATGACGTGTTTTGATAATTAATAATTTAATACCACATGCTAAGAACATTTATTAATGCTGAAAATGTCATTGACAGATATTAATTATCAAAACACGTTAAGGCACCCGGGCAAAAAAAACCCAAAACCCATCCACTAATCTTCACCTGTCTCCAACACCCTTTCTCACCCAAGAAAATTCCCCTATCCCTCATTCCTATCTCTGCTCCACTTCCCTTCTCTCTCTACCCATCCCACCGCTGAATTCGCCATTGCCTCCCAATCCTTCCCTCTCTGTTTGAGAAATTATAGAACAGATTAATAGAACACCCCATCTGTTCTTCAAACACAGAAAAAGTTAAATAAATGATTATGAAGAGATATCGTTTCATTCATCACTCCTCGAATTGATGATTCGATTGTTCCTCATCCATATTCCGCTCTAAATTTCTCTTTTTGAAGCTGTGAATAGCAAATTGAACTATCCAATTTGGGGTTTCTGATGAAAGTCGTGACCTGGGTTAATTTAGGTTTAAATGCAATTCATTTGGTCACCGTAAATTGGTTTGTTTCGTCAATTTGCTCTGACCTTTCTCTCCTTTTTTGCTCAACTGAAACCCGAAGGAATTTGACACAGTATTCTGAGTTACAGCTTTCTTTCTAGTTTTTTGATGTTCCGCTTTCAGATTGGGTATTTAATAAGTGGTTGAACATTTTCAAAAAAAACAAAATGCGGTTGAAGAAAATAAGATCAAAGGACAACACTATAGGGTCGAGATTGGAAGGAGAAGTGAAGGATTGGGAGGCGACGGCTACGTTATTCAATGGTCGACGGTGGATTGGGGGTGTTCCAACTAAGGTTCCTTTTTTAAAAGTTCTTTTTTTTCAAATTTCAAACTCAAATATAATGAAAATGAAAAATAATTTTTTGATTTTTCTTGCACCGTATAAAAGATCTCAATGAAATCTATCAAACAAGATCCATATTAGTAGAAAAATTATTTACGTAAACACATGATTTTTGGGCTTGAAATTACCTTCCTTTTTTCAAAACCTTCTTTTTCTTTAGGATGGGGAAAGTTTATTGGGTGAGAAAAGGTGTATGTGAGAGGTCAAGATTAGTGGGTGGGTCTTCTAAATAGGTGATGTGGCAACATGTGAGTGGACCTCCGTAAATCCATTCTCTTAGGCTCTTCTATAAATAAATCAATAGTACAGATTCATTTTGAATTGTATCTGTATCGTTAATTTATCCATTCAGAATAATTTTCGAATAGAATTTTTTTTTTTTTTTTGATGAGGTGAAACACACTCCCACCCCCCTCTCGTTGTCACGAATTCAACCTAGCCAACTTTGGTGTCGAGCCCAGAGGTATCAAAGCTCTTAAGATCGTAAAAAGTTAGGTACGGATAGTCTTTTTGGTGTTGTCGCACTAGATGATGAGAATCCCCCTCTATCACAATCGAATCCCGTCCCAGCATCAACGCAAAAACCATAGCTATTAGCTGCTCTCCAAGCCAACGCCTCCTAGGACAGCAAACGAACAGAGCCGCTCGAGATTCGATTCGGTAAAAGTTCGTTCAAGGTCGACTCAAGATATAAATAAATTAGCTCAAACTCAAATTCTAGGCTCATTTCGTTATCAAGCCAGGCACAAGCCAGCAGAGGCTCGGCTCGAATTGGCTCGCAAGCCAAAACTTAGTAGACTTTTTAAGTTAATTGCCACAATTAGAATTAACATTTTGATACATTGTTGCACAATCCTTACAAAAATATATTACATGTTATTATTATTCTAAAATTGAGGTTATTTTCTTGTAGTAGAGCATAGGAAAACGAAAGATAATCTTCACAATCAAAATATTTTGTTGTTGTATTAGGCCTATGCGAGCATATATATACGTTTTTCGTTGGCCCGTTAAGGCTCATGAACAAGGTCAAACTCGAGTCAAGCCAATGCCTACTTGGCTCAAGCTCAGTTCGTTAAGTTTTCATTAAGCTTGAGCTCGAGCTCGGGTTTGTTAAAAACTTAATAAACAAGCTTGAGCACGGCAAAGCTCGGCTAGACTTGACTCATTTGCAGTCCTAACGCCTCCGCACACACCACCCCACCACCACGACTCTAATCACCCCCACCACCACTACTCTAATCACCCCCCACCACCACCACTCCACCACTGCCAGCACAATCTCCACACCGCCACCACTCTACCACCATCACTCCAACACAAAACCACCACCATTCTTGCCTCCACCACCACCACAATCACCACTCCAGCGTCCGCGCCACTACCACAAATACATGGTAACCATTAGTAATTAAAATTAAGAGAATCATTGTAACTAATGAAACTAAAATTAATTGATCATTAGGGCTGTAAACGAGCCAAAAACTTGAGCTTGAGTCTTAATGAACCGAATTTAGTCATTTACTAAACGAGCCAAACCGAGCCAAGCACTAATGAGCCGAGTCAAGCTCGCAAATTGATCTGTTCGTTTTACAGTCCTAATCATTTGTTTTCATTCATGCTTTGTTCGAATCCCTTTTGGGAGTTTTTTTGAGAAATTTTTTTGGGTAATGAGTGAAGAGAGAAATAAAAGTAATAATTGGAGATAAAAATAATAATTGGAGAGAAATGAGAGTAAGATTGGAAATAAAGGTAATGAGTGGATGGAGAAATAAAGGTAATGATTGAAAGTAAGGGTAATGAGTTGTGTTGAAGTTGAATTTTTTTTTTTTTTTTTTTGAGAAGGGAACCAAATACATCATCAATGTTCAATATGTCTATCAAACAACTTTTTCTCAATTTAAAAAATTCAGCATTAAACTTTTAGTACTTAATTTTTTAACTTTCAATTTTAATTTTCAGTTTTATCAAATAGCACCTAACATAGCCTTGGCCTATGGATTCTATAATTGCAAGTATATTTATGAGCAGTTTTGTTAATCTCCGTCCACTAGGCAAATGATAATATACACATAATTCTAAACAAGTTCGAATATTAAAGCATATCTCACGGATATTAATACACTTTCACAAATATCAATACACATTCTCGGATATCAATGCACTTTTTTACTACCTCCGTCCCAATTTAAAATTGTCACTTTTGGGAGTTCGTGTCACTTTTCAATTGATTATATCTCGTAATTTATAATGTTTTAGGTGATTTTGAAAACATTGTATTATAGAACAAATCGAGATCTTTCAAACAAGATTTATATTGACTATAAAATTCATTGCCAATTAAAGATATAACTAGTTTTTTTTATCAAGTTAGAATAGAACTGAGACAAGTAAATTGGAACGGAATGAGTACTTATTATCCTATCCCTTTGAGGGAATGTTAGAACAATCCCGAGAACAAAATTTTGCATTACCCTAATCCAATCAACCCATCTCAATCCTACAAGAGTATCAACTCTTTTTTCATAAAAGTTGAACATTGTAACTTAGGACAAGTACACAATCATTTCTCCAATTTCATTTACCCCTTTTTTCCTTTCAAAATTTGAGAATCCGACAAGGGTAGCGTTCCTTCTCTTTTTGACTCCGTTCCTCTCTTTTTATGTGCGTTTTTTTCCACACAAATACAGTCCAAACATGGAGAAAAAATACAGGAAAATGAAAAATGGAGAGACTTTGAAAGAGAAAAATAACTTGAAGAAATTAAATAGCCATCCTATTTCGTGAACTTATTTAGGTGTCCATCCTATTAAGTTTGAATACTTAAGTCGACATTCTGAAATTTAAAATAATACCTAAAACACCATTACTCATGACAAATACAGAAATAATGACAAATACATGAATTATGACAAATACAGAAATTCAAGATCTAAAATTAACTTACATCCTGAATTTCTTTACCTATATAATAAAGAATTTTATAACCTTAAACTAATTTTTTATGTTAGTTTTACATCCCGAATTTTTTCACCTATATAGTAAAGAATTTTAAGACCTTAAACTAACTTTTAATAGTAATTTTACATTCCGGATGATTTTGTCGTGATTCCAGATTATTTTGTCATGATTGCCGCTGCGCAAACCAAATTAAATAAGGGATATTAACTTTGTCAAGGTCAATATCTCTTATTTAATTTGGTCCCCGCAATGGCTCTATTAAAATGTTAAAAATTATTAAGGGCTAAATAAGTATTATTTAAATTTTAGGATGAAAACATAAGTTTTCAAACCTATAAGGATTAGGACTTATGTATTAATGTAGGATAGAACCCTATTTAAATTCTCCAAATAACTTTACGGAAATAATCATATAAATCCAAAACAACTTTAAAACATTCTTATTTCGTGACGCATAAAGTCGGTGCAATTCCATACCAACTCTCTCCATTTTTTAATGCAGAAAGTCTACGGTTACCGATCGGAAAATCTCGATCGGAATCCCGACGCCCCGCCGGGCACTCTCCGGCCACCGGATGGCCGATCCGATCCGTCCAATAATTCTAAAAAAAAAAAACAGATTGGGGCTTACACGAGAATAAATGGCATCCGACGTGTATAAGTGGCCGATCCAAACACAAAAATGGAGTGCTTGGATCGGCCACTTACACACGTCGGATGCCGTTTATTCTCACGTAAGCCCACTCGGTTTTTTTTTTTAAAATTATTGGACGGATCGGATCGGTCTTCCGGTGGCCGGAGCGTGCCCGGTGGGACGTCGGGATTCCGATCGGTAACTGTAGACTTACTCTTTTGAATGAGACATACATGTACGTTTGTAAACATAACAAACAATTTTTTTCAAAACTCATAGTGTCAGGCCAGCTTATGCGCGCCTCATTTAATCCTGATAAATGATCCCAATTCCACTGCACATTTGCAAGAATCCCAATTAAAATCAAAGCAAAATTTTGTATGAGCTTACACCAAAAGAATTAATAACACCCGGAAAGTTTCAAACCAACTTACCCAAAAAAAATAAGTTTTAAACCTAAAATACCCTCTCCGTTCATATTCTTTAGTCTCTTTTGGGAGTCCGTGATACTTTTTAATTGATTATATTTTACAATTTATAATTTTTTAGGTGATTTTAAAAATATCGTTTAAAATGGTTTAGTGAGATCTATCAAACATCCATATTACATTTAAATTGTATTATCAATTAAAGTTATAATTAATTTTTTTATCCAATTAGAATAGAACGATGGACAAAAGAACGAGGAAGGGAATAATGGCATAAATTCACAAGTCCCGGGTCCATGAGCACTAGGTCCACCCCCAATCATTCTACCACCACATCCATTCACACATCCACATTCACAACAAAGGTGGAGTCCGCACACACTACACACTCAGTGTGTATGGGCCATATCCTTGTTGTGAGTGTAGGTGTGTGAATACTCAGTGTGTGTGGGCACCATCCTTATTATGAGTGTAAATGACTGTGTAAAAGAGTGTGGTGTTGAAATTTTTCGGTCCGCCCCTACCTTAGAATTGATCACAACAAATGGCACCCTATTCATGATTAAAAACAAAAGACACCCTATTCTTCTTCTTCTACTTTAAAACACTCTCTCTCTCTCTCTCTCTCTCTCTCTCCTAGTTCTGATTTTGATATCAGAGATGGCTGACCCAAAGTATGCTTATCCCTACCCTGCCCAAGGTACGCTCCGCATTTCTTTTTTCTTTTTTCCCTTTTCATGGGTTTTTTACAAAAAAATTTAGAGTACCCAACTGACGGATTTTCGCTCTTTTGTCATCACAGTTCCAAATGAGTTCCAATTTCCATTCAGTAAAAGTTGTTCCAGTATTTTTAACTACTCTCTTTTTTTTTATCGGTATATTTTCAGCTTTCCTTTTGTTCACCAGAAATGGTTGATTTGCCTTCCCTCCCTTTTTCTCTTTTTTCCCGTTCTTATTTTTGTGTACTTTTTTCTGGGTAATTTAATTAAATCAAGATCCACTAACTTGATACATTTTCATCACTTCTCATTTCGCTTTCATCAAAAAATTTCTTTTATTTGTCCAGTTTTTCTTTGCATCGTTGCTTATGTGGATATGTTTTTTCCCCCTTCCATTTTCTATCACTTTAATTGGGTTTTGACTCTCTCTCTCTCTCTCTCTCTCTCTCTCTCTGATCAGGTTACTACCAAGGCCCTCCTGTAGTGGCACCTCCACAGTATTATTCTGCTCCTCCACCTCCACAGTATTATGCTGCTCCTCCACCTCCCAGAAGAGAACCTGGTTTCCTCGAGGGATGGTAATTCTCCATACCAAGCTCCCATCCAGTCAGTGTATCCTCAGTCTTTTTTATTCCTGTTTCGGGCCGTTGTGGACCGGATCGAAACTGTTCATATTGTAAACGTTTTAGTGGAAGTGTTTCCCTGCACGCGGTCGGACATTAACAGCTATCTTCACATTTGTGAAAGACATAATAGATTGTAGGAGGACTCACATTTGTCGTCTATTTTTTTTGTGTAAGTTATAAAAAAAAAAAAAAAATTGGCAAATGTGAGTCTTCTACACTCTATTTTGTCTTTCACAAATGTGAAGATAGCTATTAAGATTCGATTGGTGCAGGGAAACACTTTTGCTAAAACGTTTATAATATGAACAGTTTGCCGTCTATTTTATCTTCAAATAGTAAAACGTTGATATAAATGCGGGCGTAAGCTTGTAGGACACCTGAATTAGAAGGGAAAAAAAAATGACGGATAGACTGACTGAACGGGAATTCCTCTACCCCACATTCTCTCTCTCTCTCTCTCTCTCTCATTGAGTCGATTTGATCAAAAATCTTTGTTTTCCAGTCTGGCGGCTCTGTGTTGCTGTTGCCTCGTTGATGAGTGTTGCTGTGACCCTTCCATCATCTTCATCAGCTGATCCCTTCTTGTGGTGGTGTCTCCCATTGGTCTTTTCCTTCTACGTTAATTCCCCACTTTTAAGATTTCCATAATCTTGATTAGCGGCCATGTTGAATCACTAAAACATTGTACTAGTAATCATGTGTAATCACTCCAATTGAATGTATGAAACTTTGCAGTAACCATGGTTAATCAGTCCAAATGAATGTATGTGGATGTGATGCTCTTTGTTTATGGTCTCGGAATCGGCTTTGTGTTCACTTGGGGAGTTCTCACAATCTCTCTCTCTCTGAACACGAATAACTTTCTTCTTCTTGTGTATGTTACGATCGCAATTTATGATCTTGATTTCACTTTTGCATTCCAATTTCGTTGTCCAGTACTTAAGTAGTTTTACAAACAAGAGGCAAACGCCGCTGTGAATCGGTCATCACAACAGTTGATGACCAAACACCGAGCAAATTCTTATTGATGGATTTGAACCAACAGACAACCTGAGAAATGGTCATCAGAAGGCTTTATTAAAGAACACAACAAGATACATGATGGTATTAAGCTTTCGACATCAACAATGCAGGAACCAGAGTTTCGACACAAAGAAACTACTTTAGGAACCGATCTCCTGAAAGCGAAAAACGAGAGGCAAGCAGACTCTTTTCATTTCTCTTGGATAGGCGCTTAATTTGGGTTTCCCAAGGCAGAGGGATTGGCAGTACTTTTTCCAGATGCCTTACCGCCACAACCACCCCCACAACCTCCGCATCCACCACTATTCACCATGTTCCCACAGTCTCCACCACAACCACTACCGCAGCCACCACTCTTCACCAAGTTTCCACATTTTCCACCACAACCACTACCGCACGCACTGCTGTTCACCATCTTTCCACATCCGCTTCCACAACCACCACCACCACCACACCCGCCACAACCACCGCTGTCCACCGTAATTCCACATTTACCACCACCACACCCACCACCACAGCCACTGCTGTTCACCTTATTTCCACAACTGCCTCCACAACCACTGCCACAACCACCGCTCTTAACCATGTTTCCACATTTGCCGCCACAACCACTACCACAACTGCCACTCTTCACTATATTTCCACTTCCGCCTCCAGAACCACCACTTTTCAGTGTGTTTCCACCTCCTCTCAGTAATGCATTTCTACACCCACTATCACACCCTTCGCTACATGCTGTGGCTTTTTCTGATGCCAGTCTGTTTTTGTTAGCCGTGTCCACATTCAAGGCCGCTTCCTTCTTTGTGATCAATTTGTTTCCAAATTCACTATGTTGTAGGCCTTCATATCCCTTCTCTCTCAAAATATCAGAAAGAATAAATGTCAAAATGATTCCAGGCAATACCAGCCATTCTTCTTTTACCTGTTGTAAAAGGAAAAAGTAGACACAGTCAGTTAGGAGGAGAAGACTTCATTAGCCTTGAAAAAAGGCTCCTTTGGGACAGCTGTTGATTTCAAGGGAAGGGATTTATCATTCACACTATAAAAAAAAGAAAAAAGAAAAAAAAAAAAGAAGAGGTTTAGCTATAGGTGGCTGTGACCAGATCGGTCAATGGATTAGAGGCAAAAGGGATGTACCTGTATTTTATGGATCTTTGCATAACTACAATCTTTAACATGCAGGATTTTAAATCAATCAATTTAAGCTATTCTCACTGAATGACAATGTCAAATCCCATCATTCAAAAGCTACACCAAAACAAATTTTTATCTTTTTTAACTTTCTAATGGGTACCAACTGGGTGTTTTTTTAAACTTAAATCCATTGGATGGATGAGGATAGGACAAGCCTAACCTTTGAAAATAATACACAATGTGGTTGTGCTGAGACTCGAACCCAAGACCTTAAGGTTATTGGGCTGAGTCTTTACCACTGAACAAAAAAATCCGGATATAAGTGAAGAACAAAAAATGTACCTTGGAAATCCCGGATTTCAAGTCAAGCAATGCAATTGCCCTGCCATACGGGTCTTCTGCTGAGAATTCTACTAAGGTCACGAAGTCACGTTCGCTTCTATGCTTATCACATTGCTTGGGTTCATATTCCAGATTTCTACCAGGGAATAGTTTTACCTGTATCAAGAATTCATATTAGTCATGCATGTTTATAAAGCTACTGCGAGTCTGCACTAAAACATGTTGTGTGACACAAATTTGCAGGTATTGCCTCTTTCTTGCTTGTTTTCCAAGTGGATGCATTTGCAAGTCACTGATAAGATTTATACTATGTGAATGCATGATCTCTGTTAGCCGTCATCTAAAGGAATAAAGAATAACAATCGGATACCACAGGCTTGCTAACATAGACAACTTTTGCCGAGGCAAAAACGCCAAGGTTTACGACCTGCTCAGCAAGAGGATAAACTATAGACACCCGTAGTTGTTATACTGAAGAATGATCCCCTCCCTCCTTTTTGGTTTCTCAATTCCCTGCCTCTGCACCCAACTTATGGAATTCATGGTCCAACAAAAACAATAGGGAAATTGGCAGCAAAAGCATCAGACACTAAAGGTCGAAAGTTCAAACCATCTCCCACAGCATCCTACATGAGGAAAACCAAGTGTTTCCGAATTTATTTGACAAAAACTTCCCCTTCAGTTAGGGGCTAAAGTGAAGTATACAAACAGGATACCAAAACAACAAAACATGGGTGCATAGTCTGACGTAATATGAACTGAAAATGAATGGAATAGAAATATGTTACCTTCCGAAGGCCTGTGAGCTCAAAAAGGTCACCATCTTTATCGGATCTTTTCCGAAGGTCGAGAGACCATGGGGAAGAATCTATTAAAGACCATTCTGCCCCTACGAATTCGGCAAGAGTACATACTTTGCCAGATTTTGAAATTCCAATCACCTCTTTCTTCAATTTAGAGTTATTTCTGCCCCTTCCACAAAAACTTGGGATATCAGCATCATACTCTTACGTGCTTCTAACAATGAATACTTTATACTACGTAACAACAAAAATAGCAAGAGATGATGACTAACTTCTTCACTGCAGGGAAGATACAAGGGTGTGTTTGGTTGGATGGAATGGAGTTATTAAGAAAGGAAAGGAATTGGAGGAATTGAGAATGGAATAATCATTCACATTCCCATGTTTGGTTGTGGCTAGGAATCAATAGCAAGAATAGAATTTGCATTCCAATTCCAGCGTTTGGTATGCTAGAATCACATCTAAATGGAATGGAATTTTGAGTGGCAGTAGTAGTTTTGGGAGTGGCATTAGTATCATTTGGAGTGGCAATAGCAATTATGTGAGTGACATTAACAATCCAAATAGGGATGGTGGAATGGAATTGTAATTCTTTACTTTTCAAATAGAATAGCTATTCCTTTATTTGAATGAATAATAATTCCAAGAGGAATGGCTATTCCTTCAATTTTTAGTGAACCAAACAACAGAGTAGACATTCCATAGGATCCCATTCCATCAAACCAAACATAGCCTAACTTCAAGATCAACTTTTTTATGTTCTTACGGTGAAGTGCAAATCATGGTACCTTACCATAACCTATATATAGTAGTGTTATATTCAGAGCAAGTTTTGTAAGTATATAGGTATCATACAACGCACAAGATACTGGATAATTGTACCAAGGAAAGGGACAAGATACTTGGTAAATTACTAAATTCCATCATTGACAAGTTCATCCATGTAAATCTCATGGTAATGCTCATCATTTCACAGGATTAGAGAATGAATGAAGCAATGGAAGGTATACGCCACAACAATGAGCAGCTAACTGCTGCCCAAATGAATGATTATTTCGAGCGAACTCACCAAAGTTTGGATTGATCCAATGTTTCTACAGACTAATTAGATCATTGAAGTGATTAATGGATCATTTTATTGGATTAATGACTACAGTGAGAATTTTATGCTCTAAAATAGTAAACCAAATTAATCAAGTCCAAATCAATTGGGGACAGCCACCCTCTAAAATAGTAATTACACAAAAATAAGTTGTGTATTTATATTCATCTCAATACAGCTATGGTCTAGGAGCAAACTCGTCTAAAAGATGAAGCCAATGGAACCTTGTAATATCTTGTTACTAAAGATTAACTCCTACGAGAGAGACGGATTCTGAGACACCCTTAATTGTTGCCAGCATCGCTGCCATAACAAAAACCTGCGAGTATATTGTCATTGACAGCAGGTTTCTACAGCTAAAAGAAACCTTTGTTTATTCTAATACCACTGTATACCATGGTCAAAACATTCCAAATCTTATATTGTTAAAGAGGTGTGAGGGTTAAGATAAATTTTAAGCAGATCACTACAGGAGAAAACATTTCAAACTTACAATGAACAATTTTTCTGTGTTATTACCGAGACACATTCTCATGAAGATATACGTAATATTCTATGCAAACATTGACCTAACTAACAAAACAGTTTAAACCATCCAAACCAAAATGCAACCTAACTCATTTGCAAGCTAAAGTGACAAAAAAAGAAAGAAAAGGGCCGGGGAGGGGGGGTGGGGGCATGTCACATACCTCATCTGGAGGCTGATGACCTCATTGCAACCTTCATCAATGACACGAGTCCCACTTTGAGTGAATTGCAACATTCCAGGAAATGGAAAAAAACAAGACCTCTTCCAGAACGGGTAGGAATGAACCATGTGAAGCACATGTGGTGCTGGGGTGGGAATGGAAAATGAGAGGGCAACCCTTAGACCTATTGGCTTTGAGTCCACTCGGCAACTTGGCGTCAACTCCAACCACTTCTCAACGGAGAGGGTGGAAACGGGGTTCAGGAAATGCTCCAGAGAGAAAGAAGTGGAACCCAAAGTTTTATATGGCCTTGATAGTTTTAAGTTGGAAGGAGAGCGGGAGACCAGTTCAAATAGCAGATATCCATTAGATTGACAATTGAAAGAAGCAACCTGTTTCTCCCCAGACTCTGATAAAATACTGAGTCTCCTCTTGGCATTGAAGATTGTATCAGGCTGTGATTTAGCAAATATGACAGACAGAGTTCCCTTGTGGTCTTCTGGTAAGTTTCTGACACCAACAAATTCCACCATGACCTGCAAAAAATAACGTGAGAAGAAACAATGAGTCAGGCTACAAGAACCCGATGATAAAAAAAAAAAAAAAAAAAGGCTACAAGAACCCCATTCACCATTCAACAAAGCACACTATTGAACTCAAGCAAGAAGCACTATAACTTCTATTCAAGCATCCAACTCAAAACCAATTGCTAAGGAATGGAGAGGGATAATAGTTTTGGAGGTTATAATTAACCAATTCGGGACAGCTCTAACACTCCCTTGCACGCATGACCTAACCTGCACATGGAGAGGTAAGCAAAGGATCCACAATAATGGAATCATAACGAAACAAGGTGCACTTATGGCACAAATAACGGGGCAATCAATCAAGAAAGTCTTGTCTGCACTTATGGCACAAATAATGGGGCAATCAATCAAGAAAGTCTTGTCCAAAAGCCTCCGAAAGTCGAGCTATAATACCATCTTAAAGCATCAACTCAAAACCAATTGACAATGAGTGAAGAGGATGCCTAGGCTCATATACTAGTTTTGGAGGTTATAATTACCCAATGTGGGACAAGCTCTGACAACTTCCTTCACTTCAGTCAAGACTCAACTGACAGCACAACTATAAACATACCTGGGTGTAAGTAAATCTGGTAAAAATTCAACACTGACGAAAAAGAAGGAAGTTAATGGTGAAGTTTGGATCTAAAGCTGAATTCTGAAAAACTCACACACTCTTCCCCTAAATCAGTGGGGGACACAGGACGCTACAATATTTCACAGGAACAAATATGCTGGGTCCAGCCGTCCAGGGGTTTATAGGTTAATTGTTGATACTTGACTAATGTTCATTGAAGAACTACTGAGCTTAAATATAAGGCAGATGTTTAGAAGTTATCGAGTGCGACCATAAATATATGATATTGGTAATCATTGTTGTGCAATGAACAGTGCAAGAAAAAGCTATTGGTGTACAAAATGTGGAGTAATTTAATTATGTAGAATGTGGACCCATGATACAACAGAAAATAAAGAATATTGAGTACAAAGATTTTGAAATTACCTCCACAGCCTTCACACGAGGAAGACGTACAGTTTCCTTATGCTCATTGGACGCAACAACCTTCTCGGCCACAATATATGAAGAACAAGGAGGCGCCATGATAGGAGATGGGGCAGAACCTCTATACATTGCCCCTGCTCTCCAATACCTCGTGCCAAATGTATCCTCCCACTGCTTGGTAGTATCAGAAAATCCAGAATCCAACTTCTTCCCTTTTGATCTGTCTGAATCTGTGTCATCATGTTCTAAAACCTTCCCAAGTATTCCTTTGAGGTCTTTGCAGTAACAAGCAGGTTGTAACTGATGAGAGTGCCAGATAAGGTCAACGTCGTATGTTGGAACACAAAAGCGATTTAAAGATCTCTCCATGTTCTTCTTGATTAGATGCAGAAACCCTTTGTATCTAGCTACAGCTGCTTCAAGAAAGAGATCATTGTCCATATGGGGTCTGGAAACCTGTTCCAAATAGGAATAAGAAGATAGAAAATTAAAAAAATAAGAAAAGAAAAAAAGATCAAGATATTTCATGGAGCGCATACTTTCAAATTCCAATGCTCTATGTCCAAAATGATTGTATGTATGGAAACTGGTTAAGTTGATTAGCAAGAAAACACACAAGTTCAATTAAGTTAAGGGTGGTGGATACTGGTTAAGTTGATCACCCAGGGGAAAAAATGTACTCCAGTGACTAAGCTTATGTCCAGTACGGTGATTTATCTTGAGAATTCTATATCCAAACTTTTACATCACATGGAGCCAGATGAACAGCAGGTAGGAGCTACACTCAGCACAAAGAAACAAGATTTGATCTAGGAGTTTCCAGCAGTAAAATCCTTTCATTGCTTTCTCTTCACTCCAATGTTCAACGGAGAATAACCACAGAATTATATCTAGACATATAAATTTTGGATTAGAGCAACACCAGAGTGATGGAATTGTACTTAAGTAAGACCAAGTATGTGTGTAGGTTATCATTCATCCCTGTCATCTACACAAAATACGAGTATGATACCATAAAAGAACACAACATAACTGGACTTATATGATTCCATGACTAGTTTCAAATCTCCTGCGTTGTAGTATAAAGGAAATTAAGCATGACCGCTTTGTCACTTACCTGGTAAAAAAATGGAACCTGCCTTTGAACAGCTGAAAGCAAATCATATTGTGTGTATTTTCCATCTCCAGATACTTTTTCAAAGAAACCACTGGGCAAATCAAAATCATAGGGTTCGTTGGGGTACAATTTGTTCCAAGTTTGTTCACTTTCAATTTTGCAAGACCTTTGTTTCTTCTTAGGAAAATCATAGGGTTCATTGGGATATAGTTCGTTCCAAGTCTGTTCAGTTTCCCTTTTTGAAGACCCTTGAATAGAAGAAACAACATTGTGGTTGTCAAGAATCCTTCCATATAATTCCACACAGTCGGACTTGTACCTAACCTGAAAATTAAACTCAGAAACACATCTTATCAATCTCCACGCCAACATGTGGGTATACAAATAAACACACAAACATAAAGATGGTTGGTAGTATCTAAATTCCACCTCAAAAACTTACTGGATTTAGCCTGTGGCAATGCCAAACCCATTCACAATCAAGAGGAACAACCAAAGGTCCTTCGATGATCTGGCCCTCAGAATATTTTGCAAGCAATGGCAGCCAACAAGCATTGTACCTGAAATCAGGGTTGTTTAAAGTTCTACTCATGATACTAAAAAAAACCTTCTATTGCAAGGCACATGAAGAAAGATTTCAGATGAATCAGATGACATATCAAACTCACATAAAAGAATGCAATAGCTTCACAAAATCTGAAAAGAATACAATTCATTGGGAAAACCACATCACTACCAACCTAATATAAACACTATGCATCATCCATGGTATCTATTAAATACTTGAAAAGACCAACCACAGTGCCGAAACCAGAACAGTTGCATTTCATTTCATCAAGCAGAAACTAGGGATAATGTCATTCTATGAATTAGCACCAAAATGAAGTTGGAAACTATTCCAACAATGGTTAGAAGGGTATATATGGAGTAAATTTAACAGAAGAATAGAGTATGAATATAACTAGAAGATTCTCATTGATTTTTCTGAGACTTCTTGAACAGAGTCATTGGATAGGGCCTTTTACGGATTGGTGAGCAAGGTATTTATTGCAATTTGTACAGAAGGGTTCTTTAACAAAAACAGTAGTAGACGAGAGGCTGTGTTAGAAATCTGACCTTTGTAATCCTTTGTTAGTTATTACCAAACGTAGGGTTTTAAATAAGGCCATCACGTATCATATCGGCCGTTACGTAACGGAATTTTTGACCTTCGATATCATTACTTAAGTATCAGCCGATTCGAACCGATATGGTCTGATAGAGGGCCATATTACCGATACCGTTACGTTTCCCGATACCACGATTTAAAACCCTGAGTCACACATACGGACCAATATGGTCTGATGTACGGCCATATCACGATATCATTACGTTTCCCGATACCGCGATTTAAAACCTTGAATCTTATAGAAAAGCAAAAGCCACAAACTAAATTTCACAACATCCGAAATGTCCTATAAGCAACTCCAAAAGATCAACAAAGTAACTAAATCAAATTACCTGTAGATGGCTCTTTCGAGAGCAGGGCCTTCATAGAGCCAGCGGTTCCTATCAACAGCTGCAAGAAATTTCAGTTGCCGTTTGGCTGCAGCAACTAGGTCTACAGTAATCCCAATCTTCTGGGCCTCTGCCCACTCTAATTCTTGTTCCTTCTCCATACGCTATTCTCACCTACAACACACCTCCTCACATCAAACTTGTTTACGCAATAACTTCAAACAAGGAAACCAAACCAAACCGATCATTGTGTCCCAATCAATTGGGGTCTGCAACTTCAAACAAGGAAAGAAATAAAATAAAATAAAAAGGTTGTGCTCAGATATACAAACAAACAGCACCAAATTTTGCCAATAGTTTTTCAAATTAACCTAATTTCAGCAGCTAATTTGTTCACAATATAACACGCAAAAATAAGTGCACCAAATTTTTTGCCAATAGTTTTGCAAATTAATCTAATTTCAGCAGCTAATTTGTTCACGATTTAAGACGCTAAAAATAAGTAGAAAAATCATGTTCTCCAGCCATTGAAAAACATTTGTTAAACAATAATCAAAGCAATTGACGCGAAATATAGAGATTCAAAACTCGTTACTGTAACTAAGCAACCATTCCTTTGGAACATCTGTATCCAACTTCCAATCAACAACGTCAAAAGAAAACAAACAAAATAATCAGACAAAATGAAAAAGCAAAAAAGAAACAGTTTCGACAATTGATCAAGATATATAATGAAAAAATTTCAATAACGCAGTTGTAAACATAAAATGATCCCAAATAAGACTCCAATTCAAACTTCAGATCACACCACTGCTTCTCGAAATCTCATGGCATTAAAATTCAGAAGCGAATTCTCCAATTCGAGCTAAGTATTGAGTGCTGTTGAGGTTAATTAGCAAGGAAATCTAGTTCGGTCAAAGTTTAAGAGGTGAAGAATAACGCAGTTATTGAGAGGTCGAGACAAAGGTTTCTGTCTGCCATTACCAGAAGAGATGAGCGGCGAAAGTTTTCCGGCGACGGCTACGCGTAGTGGATTGATCAACGGCGAGTTGTTGACACTTCAACTTCAATTCCAATCTTTCTCTCTCTCTCTCTCTCTCTCTCTCTCTCTCTTCTCTTCTGGGCTCGGATATGGTCGTCCCTCCCTCAATTTATACTATCCCTGGGAGCAAAACACGAGTACGATACACGTCTCCGATGTCAAAAGTACCAACTTTTTGGTGGGACGAGAATGCCCTTATCCGTTTAAATACCAGAGCGTGACGCGCGATATTTTGTGATCTGTAGCACGCGCGCAACAAAAAGCTGAGGCGCGTGTACTTCCTCCTTCTAAATACTTACTACGATATATCTTTGTTCGGTTAACCGTTTAGTTTTAGTTTTAGTTTTAGTTTTATTTTCAATCATTATTTTATTTCTTTCTCCAATTATTATTCTATTTTTTCAATTATTACTTTCTTATCTCTCTCTATATCTCTCCAATCATTACCTATATCTTTAATCATTACTCTATTTCTCTCTTCACCCATCTAAACTAAACTAAACTCCCAACCAAACACAACCGAAAGGGAAATGATTTTGCTACTCCCTTTTTATTAACGCCACTCTCCTGCAAGTGTATTTTTGCAAGGGAGTAGTGTTAACAAAAAAGAAAGTGGCAAAATCAGCAACCTTATGAAAAATCAAACTTTTCCTCCATCTTTTAAGTATTGAGCTTCGTAATTCAATTTATTAAGCAGATATCATTATGCCTTTTGCATCAATTTTTACTTCTAATTTCCCTATATACTCTCTATGAAGACATCATTATTCACTTTTACTTATTAACTTTATAAAATAAAATCTACTTTTAAGAGCAAAATAAAAAATGTACTAACTTTTACCTACTAACTTTTAAAAAAATGGACACTTAAGGACATCCCAAAACAAAGTATTGGACTCTAAAAAGGGGACAGATAAAGTATTAAAGATATATTTTCTTCCAATGAATTTTAAATTATTTTGCAATAATTTAAAATATATTATATTATAATATATTCTTAGATATTAAAAAAAAATTTACACAGATTTTGTTACGGAATAAATAGCTCAAAAAAATTAAATCGTTGGTAATCTTCATATATTTTTTTAATACTTCGATTAAATCTACAACATAAAATTTTTTGGAGAGATAACCACGTAAAGAACCTATTAAATTTCTCGTGCTTTCGTAGCAATTGTTTTTTGGGTCCAACAATGACTTTGGACAAAGTAGAAGGCTGTTTTGCCCATCTAGGGTGTGTTTGATGAACTTAATTGGTTGTCTTACGGTGTTATGGTTTAATATTTTTATTAATTTAAAAAATTGCCTTAATTAATTATAAGTTAATTTTTTATAACTATTCTGTCTCGATGAGAGAAATCTTAAAAAAAGAAGAAGAAGAAGATAGAATCAAGATCTTAAAAAGTTCACTGAACATAAAAAATAATCCAAAATAGACAGAATTTTTGGATTATTTTTATCTTTATCCAAAATTTTAAAGTTTTGGTTATAAATTTATACTTGCAGATTCCTCTCATCAATTCAATAATTCAAAAAAAAAAAAAAATGCAAAGCTAAAAAGTACAATAAGATCTTAAATAATAACCAAAAAATAAACCCAAAGATTATTAAGTCAAAACACCCATTAGTCTTGTTTGTCATTTTCTGAGTTTTATTGTATGTGACTGTGTGCATTTGGAGGTGTAAAGTCGTATGTCGATGGTTGAAATTTTCTTTTTAACATATATATTTGCTTCATTTTTTCCTAACGCATGACATTATGAAAATAAATCTTATGATCCAAAGTCACAAATAGCTCACTAAAGATGAAAAATGTTTGTACAATAACACTTTTTTTTTTATACATAATTTTCTTTTTTATTTAATTTATTAATCCATTTACGTTATTTATTTAATTATTCATTTATCTATTTATTTAGGTCTTTTTATTTATATATTTTACTCTTTATATGTTTTTTTAATTATTTAATCTACCTAATAAAACACAAGGGTGTGAGGACCACACAAACATAAGTTGAAAGAATGCTGAGATTCATTTGATCCAATGACTGATGTGTGCTCTCCAACTCTCTTAAGAAAACACCCACACTCTTACAAATATATTACAAAATGCCATCGATTTTTTTTACCCACTGCTTGGCTTCTGGTATTGGCATAAAAAAATAAAAATGTATTACAAAAATGCTCGTACGTAGTACCGTAGGTATGGACAAGTACTAGTATTATATATGTTAGTAATTTTTTTTTTAATTTTATAATTTTTTATGTTGTTGAATTTATTAATTTTGTATTTATTTATATCTTTTATCTATTTTATTTTTAACCACTTATTCAGATTTCCTTTTATCGTTTTATCTTCAACTATAACCACTCATTTATTTTCACTCTTCGACGAAATTAGTACAAGTTATATTTTAATATTCGTTTATTAATTAAAATTAGTACAAGTTATATTTTAATTATTCATTTATCAATTAAAATTATAGTAAGAAGTCTTTTAAAAGTAAAACAAAAAAAACTTGTAAAAGTAAAAGAAAAGAAACTAGTAAAAGTAAAACAAAAAAAACTAGTAAAAGTAAGAAAAAAAAACTAAAACAGTAATTAAAGTTTTTTAAAAGTAAAACAAAAAAAACTAGTAAAAGTTTAAAAAAAAACTAAAACAATAATTAAAGTCTTTTAAAAGTAAAACAAAAAAACTAGTAAAAGTAAAAAAAGAAAAAAGAAAAAGGAACAATAATTAAAGTCTTTTAAAAGTAAAAAAAAAAACTAGCATAAGTAAAAAAAAAAGACAAAACAATAATTAAAGTCTTTTAAAAGTAAAACAAAAAAAACTAGTAAAAGTAAAATAAAAAAAAAGGGAACAGTAATTAAAGTCTTTTAAAAGTAAAAAAAAAAACTAGTATAAGTAAAAAAAATAAAGACAAAACTGGAGGGAAGAGGAAGGGCAAGGGGGGGAAAGTGGTGGGGTACGGAGGGGAGGGGTGTGTCACGGGGGTGCGAAAAGAGACTCCCCATCTTTTAAGTATCGAGCTTCGTAATTCAATTTATTAAGCAAATGTTATTATTATACCTTTTGTATCAATTTTTATCTCTAATTTCCCTACATACGTAGTATTTTCTATAAAGACATCATCATTACATTTTTATTCACTAACTTTTCAAAATAAAATATGTATTAATTTTTATCAACTAACTTTACAAAATGACCATTTATTTAGGGACATTTCAAAATAAAATACTGGACTCTAAAAAAGGGGACAGAGGGAGTATTAAAGATATATTTTCTTCCAATGAATTTTAAATTATTTTGCAATAATTTTAAATATATTATATTATATTATATTCTTAGATATAAAAAAAAAAGGTACACAGATTTTGTTACGGAATAAATAGCTCAAAAAAATTAAATCGTTGGTAATGTCATATATTTTTTAATCTTCGATTAAATCTACAACATAAAATTTTATTTGAGAGATGAACACGTAAAGAACCTATTAAATTTCTCGTGCTTTCGTGGCAATTGTTTTTTGGGTCCGACAATGACTTTGGACAAAGTAGAAGGCTGTTTCACCCAGCTTGGGTGTGTTTGATGAACTTAATTGGTTGTCTTAGGTTGTTATGGTTTTATATTTTTATTGATTTAAAAAAAACTGCCTTTGTTAATTATAAGTTAATTGTTTATGAACTATTTTGCCTCGATGAGAGGAATCTTAAAAGTAAAACAGATATAATCAAGATCTTAAAAAAGTTCACTAAACATAAAAAAATAATCCAAAATAGACAGAATTTTTGGATTATTTTTATCTTTATCCAAAATTTTAAAGTTTTGGTTATAAATTTATACTTGCAGATTCCTCTCATCAATTCAATAATTCACAACAACAAAAAATGCAAAGCTAAAAAGTACAATAAGAACGTAAATAATAACCAAAAAATAACCCGAGAGATTATTAAGTCAAAACACCCATTAGTCTTGTTGTCATTTTTTGAGTTTTATTGTATGTGACTGTGTGCATTTGGGGGTGTAAAGTCATATGTCGATGGTTGAAATTTTCTTTTTAACATATATATTTGCTTCATTTTTCCTAACGCATGACATTATGAAAATAAAATCTTCTGATCAACAGTCACAAATAGCTCACCAAAGATGAAAAATGTTTGAAAAGACAAATTTTTACCTTCTTAAGTATTTTTAGCTAGGTTCGTCATACTTGAATTTTTAGCTTCGATTATACTTTTATACTTATTTAGTTCTTTTTGTGGAGACCAATGATTAATTTTAAAAATTTTGACAAAAAATTACTAAACATCAATTATACGGGTTGTCTTTAATGAAAATTTAGGTCAAAGTCAGCCATAATATTTGCAAGGAAAACATTGACTATGAACTTTTATACAAAATATTTTAATTTCGTGGGTGAATTCACATGTAATTGTTATTTTGAAGGATTGATATTGAATTTTTTTTTTTTTTTAAAAAAAAACTCAGCGTCACAAACTATTGAGAAATGCTACAATGCCGAAATCCCCACTGCCTTCACCTCCCTCCGGATCCATAAGCCTGTCCTTGGATAGAAACTTTGAGTTGTTGACCACACAATAAGTTGTTTTTAGAGATGTAAAAGTCAGTTGTTCGGGCCAGCTTACGCGTAACTCGATTAGGATCAATTTCATCGTCTATTTGTGGGAGTTCCAATCAAGTTACTATATAACTACACCTTGTGATCAACTCGTTAAAAGTTGTTTCGTCATTAATATTCGAGACCCTCGTTGCACCACACGCCTAATGTCAATTTAAATGCAGTTCAGGCTTCTTACGTCCAATTCTGCTAAAGTACTTATTTTTCCACTTTACGAGTCAGGTCATTCTCTCACAAATACATCCCTTAGCGGAACAAAGCCTTAATTTGTAAATTAGGAGCTTTCTATGAAATGAGTTCCACCTATTACTAGTAAAAAGATTCCTCAAGAAGATAGATTAAATTTGTACTAGTAGTTGGTAGAATCCTGAAACATTGTTCCAAAAGCATTGAATTGAATGAATACATATCCAGGGAGGGAAGGGAGCCAGCTGTGGTTACAACAGAAGAAGAGATAAACATCACGCACACTCTGCTGTCTTCATTCTTTCTGTGCCCTACGCGAAACTGAATTGATTGGGGCAGTGGTGTGGTGGTTACAACTGATTTTTCTTTTTTGCCGTTTTTGCTCAAAGGCTACAACAGATTTTGCTGGTATTAGTACATCACTGTTTCGGCCTTTTTGTGTGCTGTACGAAACCGATTTTTAAAAGGCCTAGTAGTTCTTTAGTACTAGTAGTACAAAGGCCAATTCTTTTTGGAGTGTGTAGTACGTATTGTATGCATTGGTACAGTACAACCACGGATACAACTGATAGTTGGTCACCTGTCTTTGTCCTTATCTTATTTCCGCAATTAGGGCCGTAAATGAACCGAGCAGTTCGCGAGCTTGGCTAGGCTCGGCTCATTAACGCTCGGCTCGTTTAGTAAGTGAGCCGAGCTCAAGCTCGAGCTTTCAGCTCGTTTAGTAAACAAGTCCTTAACGAGTGGAGCTTGGCTCGTTCGACAAAAACTTGACTCGTTAAGGAAGGCTCAGCTCAATTAAAGAGACTCGTTTAGTACTAAATGACTAAGTTGGGCTCGTTTAATAAACAAGCCGAGCTCGAGCTCGACAAAGCTCGGCTCGGCTCGGCTCGGCTAGGCTTGTTTACAGGCTACAGCCCTAGACGCAACAAAAATAGAAAGAACCGATAACCGATGCAAATCAAACCAAAATGTATGTTTTGGGTTCCTATCCGGGATTTAACGGTTTCAGACTCGAATTACAAAGTTTGATAACCGTAGTATATGGTTCGGTCCAGATTCTTAGTAAGGAACCGTGGATTAACCGAGTTGGACCGTACTTGTATAGAAGGAATGCAAATGGATGAGGACCACTCTCCGGTTGATATAGTTTCTTTTTCTATTTTACTGTTCGCATTTAGTTTGTCAGAGAGTTGCAAACAATGGATAAAAACCGAGACCGAATCGTGACTTGCGAAGTCCGGACATGGATTGCAATTTATTGGAACCTTGAGTCCCGGTTCAGTCCTTGGATTCCTAAGAAACCGAACCAATTCTGCGGGCCTAACTTATCTGATCGATTTTCTCCTTTAGAGGTTATTGTAGTCTTAAGATGTTCCTCTGCACAAACTTTTTCCGCTATAACAACCTCAAGCCTCAAGTGATTGACTTGAGACTTTAAGAGCTTACTCATTTCTAAGTCTTGGGTTTAAAATCTCAACTCATGTGAGGCCAATCTATAAAGAGCTTTCCATTTCATCGAACTTCTCGTTACTCAACGACGGGATCGATCATCGAAATATCAATCAAGGTGCGTGTAAATTATTCCGAACACCTTCAGTTATCCTTCAAAGCACCATAATTAGTTGCAGTTCATGTAAGCTGGTACATGCATTAAAAAAAAAAGCACCTTGAGTTATCAAAAGAAATAACGGATCACAACGCGGTAATATCCTAAGGGCACTAAATGAGAGTAGTACTAGGATAGGTGACCTCCTGGGAAGTCTTCATGTTGCACCCCTTTTTGTTCCTTCGGGAACATCCGATAAAATTGAAACACTACAAAGAAGACAAACGTGGCCCCTGCCGAGATTCATTGTGCATTTAAGTGAACTCAATTATTGTAAAAGAATTGGAGTAAACGACATGGGTTTTGGCAGTGGATCACATTACATTGTTTGGCCTTTTTCTGTGTGCACGAAAATGACCTATCGTCTTATCACTACAAGAAATCTTTTTCTGCAGCACAATGGAATAGGTCCCTTGCAAAACTTGGTGTGGAACCCTAACCCCTTGCGAGTACGAGTGATTTTTCGTACGCATTTGCAGTTCCCTAACATTTCTTTATCCATAATGAAGGAACATAGATGTATTGTATGCAGAATGACATGGTCTTAATTGGAACCCTGAAGTAAAACATCAGGACGCGAAAAAACTATAAATTGCAAAAATTGGGATCGCCACGTTATTCTCATGGACAATTCTTTCTAATGATGTCATCTCTATGCTTGCCGCAATTGTAAAGCCTGTTTAGTACTGGACTAAACGGCAAATAGATTGTACAATCCAATTTTGACTACACATGGTATGGACTTTGCTCCCTTAACATACATACACCACAACCAATCCAACCCGACTGTGATGTGCCGTACTCTTCTTCTGATTATGTGTCATGGCATTCCATCGAGCCAAAACTCTACGGAGTAGATACCAATGCCCGCTTAATGAAGTATAAACGAGGAAATGATGAGGATACACCATACCATGCCAACCCAATACCGACGCCAATGTTCTCTTCTCACCCTCCATAGTGGGTACAGGACTGCCTTCACAGCCCAGGACATAGATTTCTTTGGGTCAAGGGCTTCACACTTCACAATTTAGGAATTCTTTACAAGATTACAATTCCAACCGTAGTACATAGTAGTTGTGAATGAGATAGATATAAGAGTGACATCAGTACCTTTACAATTCCTCGGACTCTGAGTCATCTTCTGTTTTAACGCCTTTTGCTAAGTACTCCTCTTCAATTGTTTCCATGATGATAAAGAGCCTTTGCATGACAATAGGTTGGGACATCCGCTTGGCTTCCCTAATATCAGTCTCTTCTTTATTGAGATGGTATGCATCAAGCATGATCTTAACCCACTTGTGCAGCTCCTTGGGAGTTCTGCTCCACCACAAAACGGGAACATCATAAATGACAACATGATAATAACAGCATTACAATATCATGACTTATAGCAATCGAAAGGCAAGATGGAGGGTGATGCGTGAAGCTTTCTTACGTGTATATAACATCTTGGTCCTTCACATCGCGTTCATCTCCAGGGCAGAAAGCAGTAGCCATTGCCGAGAATCTCTCTTCAGGATCGGTGATGTTCAGCAAGTACTTCAGTAGCTTTATCTCTTTGGGCACAATGCTCCTTAGACTGCTCTTTGTAGCTTTGTACAACTGATACATTATGTCTTTGACCTACACATGAAAGGTCAAAGCTCAAGGATAAATGAAAACAAACTAGAACTTAAGCAAAAGCATTATAAAGAGCAAAGCGAGGCAATAACGATACTAAATCTCAAATTAAAAAGTATAAGGTTAAGCAGGGGAGGACAAGGGTTTTGTTGCTTATGTCCACCCATATTCTGTGATCAACTTCAAACATGTTCAGTGGCACTCATATTTCCCATCTTGGTCACGGTTACCTGAAGTGGTAGTTATGCTTCAATATTTGTTACATTTCATCTTACATGAAAGAACAGAAAGTTACACCATCACATTCCAGTGAGTCTTACACAGCCTCTAAAATGATTTAAGTGCTATTCTAAGGCATAGAATGTCCATATAGAGGTCATGATGTAAAGGCATCGGAAAAAAGGCCATATTGAGGAATTATCAATTATTGTATGGAAAGTAATACTATTATGTGGACCCAAGATATCAAAAGAAGAATTTTATGGGCAGTTAACTATTTCAGCTAAAGAATGGCAGCCTATGAAGCTCCGACACTTCTAACTGCTTCCTGTATCTGTGTTGGACACTCCGAAGACACGCATAGCACATGCCACCTGGCTTGTCCAATAAACTCAATTATCTTTAAGTAGGAGACACACAGGGACAACCCATGTCTCAGCTGACAGGGATCAATTCTTCATATTGAAAGCTTATTTCAGAGGTATGATATTCCAAAAGTATAAGAAAAAAAAGCGAATAAATGAATTTTAACCAAATAAAAACTTCATTGAATTTGCAAAACTTAAAAAGAAAACAATAAGAGTTGTAAAGATAGTACTATTGGTTTTGGTTGTTTCCATATGGGCTGTTCATATGACTAACAATTGCACATCTAACCTACAGATTACATATTTTTTCCGTGTCCCTTGCCGTGTCTGTGTCCTCATTTATCTAGAATTGTCATGTCCCGTGTCCGTGTCGATGTTCGTATCCATGCTTCTTAGATAGCACTATGGCAGCTCTTAAGTTGGTGACTTCAAGCAAATGTACCTGCTGTGAATTGAGCTTCTGAAGACTACATTAAACCACCAAAAAACAAAAAACCACGGTTCAAAACAAGCACTAGAGATCAACTAGCCCAAGAATGTAACACCTGGCATGTGACTGATGGAATCATATTCCACTGGGGATAACATTAACATTACGGCCTCTGTTCTAAAAGCCAGTCCTAGGCGGGGCCAATTTAATTCTAGGGGTTGGACCCTAGGCACTAGGCACCAGTCTTCCGCCCGACTAGCGCCTAGCAATTTTTTGAATACTAATTTACAGCACCATAGAGCTCTCAATCAATTGGTCACCAACCAAATTTATACAGCCTCAATACTCTAACAATATGTCCCAAGAATGATTGGCAATAGGTCTCACGAAAGTGAGTTGAATGCTATAATAACTTTTTCCAAATTTCTGACATTCATATTATCTGCTGTGTTGAATATATAAAATCATATTCAACTTGAAGAATAGTAGTGTACAAAGTTGAAGAATAGTGATGTACAAATGTTTGATGTACTCTATCAGTTGTGGCTGATAATTTCCTTCAGAATTCCAATGGAATAATAAAATTGACTCTGAAGCAGCGTTTCTGTTTTTAGTTCCTCTCCAAATTTCATAAAGCTTTTCTTATATTTAATTCTCTCTATTTAGTTGTCTACAAATTGTAGTCTACACAATGGAGGGTTGTCTTACACCTGCCCGTGACTGCCCAGCCTGGATGAAGGAAGGATTTGATCTCAAATTCCTGGTACCACCGCGATCAGCTTTCAGGGATAGCCTAGCTGGCAACGTCAACATTCATCTTCCAACAATAGCCTTCAAATTTAAAGGCCACTATAAAATATTGCCTCCACGGGTCTAGGAGGGTGGATTGGTAGATACTTAACTCCATTACTAGTTGCAGAAATTGTTTCATCAGATGCGGATTATAAAAAAAATGGTGAAAGTACACGGAGACCCTCTCAACTATCAATTTTTCTCATGGAGACCCCCTAACATTTAAAACCGCCTATACAGAGACCCCCCCAACTATATGAAATAAAAAAATTGGTTAACTCTGTTAACGGAATGAGGGGAAATAATGATTCTATCCCTTAAAATCGCCTACACTGACCCCTCATCTATAAAACAAAAAATGTCCACGCTGACCTCTTCATCTTAACGGTCTTTTTGACAGAAAGGTGCTGATTGGTTAATGGTTATAGTTGAGGGGATCTGTATGGACGATTTTAAATGTTAGGGGGTCTCCGTGGGAAGAAGAAATAGTTGAGGGGGTCTCCGTGTTCTTTAACCAAAAAAATTGCTTCATCAGATGCAAAACAGAACTTTGACATATAACTAGCCGCTGTTGCTTTAGTATCTTACCACTAAAGTTAATGCCCGTGACACTAAAATCAATAACTGAAGCCAAAGAAAGAGAAAATAACAGCTTTTTTTGTTACTACATGAGAAATGAACCGGAATTATGCATGCAGAGCTAGTGAGTTTCATGTGAAAAAGATCCACTTTATCATACACATCCGATTCATATCTGCCTTGTTCATGCATATTGTAATGCATGAACCAATAGCTTAAGGAAAAATGCATTGTTAACCCAGAGCGTTAGAGAGTTGCCATACATACCTCATTACTCATGGTGGAGGACTCCTTTGCTGCAGCCCAAGCACTGTTTATCATTAAAATCAAAGAGGAGTCAAGTGCCTTTCCCTTGGCAAGACTTTTAATCTTCTCACATGCCACATCCATGGATGGAGAGCTCAGGATGTCATCAAATTTGGCTTGGGCGGTATCCAATGTGTCAACTATTTCTAGTGTATTATCAAAGGCAGAGACTGCAGACAAGCATCTAGCCCCAAGTCTGGCCACCGCTGCCAAAACAAATGGTACATCGGTAGTATTAGCTAGCTAAACTTGATGCATTACATAATTTCTTTTGTGGGGGTTTTATCAGTTCTTTCTTGATACAAGCAGGTTGTTTTTCCAATAGAGAATCAGGAAACATGGGTTAATCTTCTTTAAATTCTTCTGCTCTCTTTTGGTTGCGGTAATTTCAGGTTTCACTGAGAAGATATATAAAAAAGAAATTCACCCTTTTTTGAATGCAGATAAAGGACGTAAAAGGTGCAAGGCAAAGGAGAATGGAAACTATGAGCTGTGGAGAAGTGCTAAAATAAAATATTAGCAAAATGCACTGCAAATTAATCAATAAAAAGCACAGGAATTATCTCTGGTGTTTCATTTGAAAAAAAATGACAGAAGAAAAAGAGATACAAGATGGGATCAAATCACTAGGAAATAGGCAACAGAAAAGTAGTTCTAAATGATGCATTTCTGAATCACCATAGTTCCTAAAGACTAAAACTAACTTTAGCCCAAGAAAAATGTTTTCTATTGGATTTGAGAATACTTTCATTGTCTCCTACAAACAAAGACCATCAAAGGATAAGGGTAAAGAGAGCTTAGAACTTCAAATGACTTCCCCTAAGAGATGCAAAACATTGCATCACTTGCAACTTGGAAAATGAGTTCATTAGTGGCTAATGGCTATAGGTGACATTGAAGTAGATGCTCATAGCTGGAAGCCCTTACAATCAGAATTGACTAACAGAATAAAATCAACTTAATGATGGGAAATAATCTTAATGGTCTGGATTTTAAACTGCGAGTTCAGAAATTCAGATTTTTTAGGAGCCTAGGATGTGCTGCTTGGGCACATTTCTTACTACTGAAAAGATTGTTGAGATGAGATACAGAATTCCAAACTTCCTTTGTTGCACAGTCTATAGAAAAAAATATGCATTCAGACTGAAGCGAGTAAAATATATGTTTCCGTCCTTGGAGTTGAGCATGTTTCTGATAGCATGAAAAGAGAATACAAAGAAAAGATGACCAATTTGCCAATGCCAGATTCCCAACCATGCTGTGTCTCAGCAATCACAGCGAATCTGCGGTGTATGATCTGTGGATAATATGTTCTTAAATGTCAAACCCTGGGCTACAACAATCACCCGTGAATAACAAAGGACCTAACAAAAGTATCATGAACTACCAACTTGGATAGAGTAAATGAGTACCTCTAATGCATCTCCAATTCTTCTAAAACTGAATCCCAACTATCCAGCCACCAAACTATGAAACACATTTACTAATTCTTGAGCAAGTCAATAGATTCCCATCACAATATTCTAACAAATTGTCCTACCTATGGCGTCAAAATGCCACTATCAATGGAAGAATAAGTAGACCTATTGGTAATTTTCCATTCCAATTGCAAAATCAAATTAGCATGAATAAACATGTCAAAAGACTTAAGTTAACTATTACCATCACGGTCCTCCAAGCTATCATTTGTCTCTGAAAGTAGAGTGAGGTAACGGAAAAAATCTTCTGTGAAGTCTTTGCGCCGCTGTGTAACTATTGCATTAACATCTGTAGGGCTGTCCTGTAACTCTTTAAGAAGTTCTGAATGTCTTTCCATTTCATCATCAATCTGCAACAGGCGAAATCAGATACATACAGGAAGGAAATATTAAAGGACACCAGCTCTTAATTATTGTTATTCCTTCTTGGCTCAAATATGCACAGTAAAATACCAGGAATAAATGTAAGTTTTACCTTCTTTACTTTTCCTGATAGTCCAATTAATTTCTGCTTCATCTGGGAATCATTTTCAGCTTTGGCGCGTGATTGACATCGCTTGTAGAAGCTATCCCTGTATTTCTTCCACTCCTCTCTAAACACCAAATACTTCCTCCACTCTTTTGTCTTGGGTTTCTCATTCAAGAATAAATCAATAATCTTATCGCAAAACTGAGTCATGGTATACCCTTTAGCTACTTCAGCTTCAACTTGCTCCTCCACTTTAACCCCAACTTGCTCCTCCTCAATCTGAGCATTGGCCACACTACTCGCTCGGAGTTCTGAACAAGATATTTTCAAAGTCACACCAATGGAAAAATCACACAAAACAAACAATCGCCCTTTTAAAAACTCACCGAAAATTACCCAGAACACCAAATTGAAGATTCTGGGATTCTAGTCCACATAATACATGCACTTTGGCAGCATTTTCCATGGCTAAAAAGCCACCCACCAAAAATAATCAAACAACTTAATTTGTAGAAATCCTTTTAGCCTCCATATTAGCTCCACTTCTTTCTCAAACAAACAAAACATAACAAACATGGTAATTGATAGTTCGAGCCATAAGGCTGCAAATGAGCCAAGCCGAGCTTAATGTGTTCAAATTGGCTCGTTCAAAACTAGTCTAGCTCAAGCTCGACTCGAGCTCAACTTTAGCCTAAATAATCGAGCTCGACTGGGCTCCTTTATTATCGAGGTGTTCGAGCTCGGTTCGTTAAGCTTCTATAAATGAGCCGAGACTCTACAAACAAACCGAGTAACAGCTAACTCAAGCTTGGCTTGTTTGAGCCCGGCTCGTATACTAACCACCCGAGCGACGAGCTGCTTGCGAATGGCTCAGTTCGTTTTAAAAAATCCAATTTTTATGGACATCACAAACACTTGCAATCGATACTTTGAGATAAGGCTGCAAAGGAGCCAAGCCGAGCTTTAACATGCTCAAGCTTGAGCTGGGAGTGTTTATCATCGAGGTGTTCGAGCTCCGTTCTGTTCGTTTACTACACAAGCTTCTATAAACGAGCTAAGCTATTATAATCAAGCCGGGTTACAGCAACCTCGAGTTCGACTCGTTTACTCTACCAACAAGCTGAGCCTCGAGCTACTCGCGAACAGCTCAGTTGGTTTGCAGCCCTACTACAAGGTACCCAATTTTGCAACTCAACAATTCTGCCAGAATTATTCTGGGAACCCCAAATTTCTACCCAGTAATTTATCTAGAAAGTGAAAAGTATGGTGCAGATTCAACACCCATATGGGGGTAAACATTTTTAAAGGACTTACGGGTTTTGTAGAGGATGGTGCGAGGACTGAAGGCGCTTGCTATTGTTGTTGGTGGTGGTGATTTTCTTGGATTATAAAAGGAATGAGGGTGGTTAGAGCGCAACGTGAGATATGAAGAGGGTATGGCTGGGATTTTGGAAGATGTGTGTATTTCTGCACTGAAATTGAAGAAGGTGGGATTGAAGAGAGATGGGTTGGTGGCAGAGATCGATGCTTCGAATCCCATGTTAGAATTGAGAGAGAGAGAGAGAGAGAGAGAGAGAGAGAGAGGCGAAGAAGAAGAACAAGAAGAAGAGGAAGAAGTGATTTTGTGGATAGAGTAGTCGTAGTGCCTAACGATGTCGTTTTAAGTTAAACCCCATCTTAAACCCTCTTTGCGATTTCCATTTTTTTTGAACCCGTCTATTGATACCAACGGAGACGCGAGGCCCACTCTAAATCTCATATAAGTCATATGTATGATTCGGTCCCTTTAGAATTACACTTTTTTTTTCAGCCCTGCTCATAGCAGAGACAATCTTCAGGGATAATTCGCAGAGACAAACGCGTTTGGCCCCATTTGGATCCCGAAAAAATCTAGAACAATATCCATAAATGCTCAGTTTCGCCCCTACTTATCCAAAAGTAATACTTACCGATATCCGCTGGAGTTGATTTTTTACAGGGCCCCATAAAATAATATTCAAAAATTTATGAATATTTTTCTAGATTTTTTCGGGATCCAAAATAGGGTCAAACGCGTTTATCTCTGCATGATTCTCTACGGATTGTCCTTACTGTTAGAATTTTTGTTTTTTTTTTGTCGACCTCCAATCATTCATTGTCAGGAATATTACACGAGAAATTTTATTCTCATGAAAAGTACTATAAGTAAAGTTTTTCTCAAAAGAAAAAAAAAGGTAAGTACGGTTAAGGAAGAGAACTATTTTCTTATATGTGTTCTGTTGTCAAATAATTTTACAAGAAAAAAGTCTCTTTTTTTGTTGGATACATTTTGCAGAAAAGTGTTTCCAAGCGAAAAAATTAAAGTTGTGGATAATGGCGTAGCCAAAAATATGCATCACTAGGGGCACTATAAAAATAAAAACTCCAATTATAGCTAACCCCCGACAACAACCCATGTACCCAAAACTTGATGATTGTTAGCGATGCGATAGTGATTTGTGTGTCGGTTGTGACTTCATGCAAAACGAAAGTGAGTTTTCCAGTTTTGGAGTACATTTTGTTCACTCATCCACGTAAACAATATGAACATCATTGTCCATATTTGGTGAAAATTACTTGCTTTTCAAAAAGTTCACGTCGATTTTTACTTCGATGATCAGAAATATTGGTTTTGTGGGACTTATTTTTAGGAAAATGATAATGCCAAAACTGTTTTTGTTGGTGCCAAAACTCTAATACACAAAAGGCTTGTACCATGTGTAATGTACAAGACTATATGCGCTGAACTTTTGGCACCAACAAAAACAGTTTTGACATTATCATTACCCTACATTTATAACAATTAAAGCAAATCATTCTTATTTTGATAAGTATTTGATCAAATAACACGTGTCTTGCTTTAAATTATTGGCAACATTTTTAAAACTACCAATTTCAAGTAAAACTAAAACTATTTGCAATATAAATTATAAAGAAAAAAACTGCCAATTTTAAGTAGAAAAATGTGCAGTGGGGCCCGTACCCTGGTGACCCTAGAGCGGTGGGTCTCACTCTTTATCTTTCACAGTAACTGAAGATTAAAAGAATGTCAAAAAAGAAGAAGCTAGTGGGTGGTGCAAGGACGCGGGGGCTCTGCTGCCCAGGGGTGGGCAGCAGCCCCTGCCCACACTCACACACACTCACACACGGCACCGTTTTGTTAAAAGAAAAAAAAAAATTCTTCCGCTTGCAATTTTAAGGAGCAGAAACGTGATTATGAGAGCTTTAGAGTTAAAATTTAATTATGTCTCTTTAGAATAATATGATCAGAATAATAAGATCTTCACGTCAATTCAAACGGATTGAAAATTGGAGCACTTAATTTTTTAATCATATTTTTTAATATATAAACGGTCTAAAAAATTAAATTAAGTGTGCCACTTTTTAATTCGTTTGAACAAGTACGAATATCTTATTATTCTAATCATATTATTTTAAAGAGATATAATTAACTTTTGTCTATAGGACTCTCATAATCACGTTTCTGATCTACAGGATCCTAAATAAAGAGCAGATACTTAATTATGAGAGTCCTAGAGACAAAAATTAATTATATCTCTTTAAAATAATATGATTAGAATAATAAGATATTCGTACTTGTTCAAACGAATTAAAAAGTGGCACACTTAATTTTTTAGACCGTTTATATATTAAAAAATATGATTAAAAAATTAAGTGCTCCAATTTTCAATCCGTTTGAATTGACGTGAAGATCTTATTATTCTGATCATATTATTCTAAAGAGACATAATTAAATTCTAACTCTAAGGCTCTCATAATCACGTTCCTGCTCCTTAGGATTGCAAGCGGAAGAGTTTTTTTTTTTTCTTTAACGAAACGGTGCCGTGTGTGAGTGTGTGTGAGTGTGGGCAGGGGCTGCTGCCCACCCCTGGGCAGCAGAGCCCCCGCGTCCGTGGTGCAAATGCGCAATCGGTATTTGCAGGAAATTGTGAGTAAAATGGCAAATAAAAGTGGGGTTGTGTGAAACTCTACAAGTAAAATCAACATATAAGCTCTGTTTGTTTGGCCGTAAAATATTTTCAGCAAAATTACTTTACACATTTTTGTCAATTTGGCTGCACAAATGCTCTGTAAATTATTTTATGGCATAAAATGACTCCCGAGAAGAAAGCTCGTAAATTGTTTTCTGAGTTGAGGAAGCGTCCATCCCCTCCATCGAGTCAATGAACAAATACACTTGGAGTAATTATTCCATGCCCTTTGCGAAACTACGTGGCGGTGTCCCAAACTCTTTATCTATCACACAAACTCTTCTCTATCACACATTTGTGTGGGCTTTACACAAAATAAAGAGTTTGTAACACCACGTGTCGGTACCCCAGAGGCATTGAATAATTTTCCATACGCTACATTCTATACCAAAGGTACCTTGGGCAACAACTGGTGGCTACATACACAACAAACCATGGCAACTCCTTGTATAGTTGTATCAGCCAAACAGTGAAAATACTAAAAAATTATCGGTAACTAATTTACAGTAAAGTATTAAACATAAGACACATACTTTTATGAAATATATTTGTCATTCAAACAAACGGAGCCATACGTGATCTTTTTTTTCTCCCCCTTTCAGAGCTTTACAATTTCGGAAACAATTGAAATTTCAAATTTCTTTACAAAATCAAGTTGTCACAGAGAGGTGTGAAAGCTCTGTTCCTGAAATATTATACTCACAGCATTCTATTCTTTAATCGCCACAGTAATTCGTCAAGAGGAGGGGAAATTGGAGAACAGAGAGAGTGCACTGTTGATCATAGAAGCGGATGCTTTGATTATCGCACAACTTCTTGCCCAATATAATATTGATGATCATCCCCTTAGTAATATGAGTATGACTTATTCACACAACCTGCCCGATCACATCCGTCTGTTTCAGCAATTAATGATTGAGATCTGCTTTTAAATTTTGACTGATAATAGGTATCTATCACCTCTATTAGATTGTTTTTAATCCGCATCGTTCAAAAGACTTTTGAACGATCGAAATTGAGCATCATAATCTTATTTACAAAGGCTCTGTTAATAAGATTTTCTCTAGTAATATATTATTTTTGACTACAGGGTCCTCATGAAGAGGTTTGAAGCTTTGACCATCAACCATATCTACTGTGCATGTTTACTGCGCGAATCTAATTAATGTGCGGATGCTCTAACAAAAGATGCACCCATTTCTGTTGGAGATTTTCATATTTAGTATTCGATTCCTAGTTGTATTGTTAGTTCAAATATTGTAAGGAGTTGAATACCACTGACTTGTATCCGTTTAAGTTTCTTAATGCACCTTCTATTACAAAAAAAGAAAAAGAAAGAGAGCTTAAAATTTCTTAAAATTTTAATTTCAGATATAATGAGACTTCCTAAGCCTCCAACTATATACCATCTTTAATTTCTTAAAATTTTATTTATTTTTAAAGTGTGTGTGTGAGCTAGGGGGGTGGTTAGGGCTTTCTTTTGTATTCAAGGTAAATGAAAAATTGTTCATTTTGATTTTTGTTTATTTACTTTATTTCTGTTTTTGCTAGTGTATATGTTACACACGTATGTTAGGATGTTTTAGGATAATAATGTTGTGCTATTTTTAGGAAGCATACGTGTTTTTGTTGTCTTCTAATGTATTTATCGTCAGCCCAGTGGACTGACAATAGTAAGACCGTTATAAAAAAGCCTTCTTTCATGAATTTTTTTATCTTATCCATGACTTAAAAAAAAAAAAGAAACCTAAAGAAAAACCAGCAGGTGCTAAAGAGCAACGACGGACGGATCAAGGAGCGAATATACCGGATGACCGCCTAGCTCGAATTTTAAAATTACTTTAAAGTTCTAGTACTTTTTATTTGAAAAACTTTACCAATTTATATGTGCGCCTACCCAATGATTTATTTATTTATTTTGAAATACCACAATTATAGGATGCTCTCTCTCTATCCACATGCACTCTGCACACACCAAGCCAGTGCAGAAATTTCCCTTCTCGTCTCTCCTAGACTTTTTTCAAACATTAAACAAGAACAAAATTACAATCACGACAACAAAACAAAACTCAAGAAAAGTCGTTCAGCTCCGATTTCAGACCCATCACTCTTGCTCGTGGAGGTGGGTGGAGGATCGCTACTAGATTTGGTCCTGTCGTAGTATCAATTTGCATCATTACGCTTTCATCGTCACTGTTGGAGAGCTCAAAAACCGCTGCCCTAGCTAACCGATTTCAAGAACCAGTACCCAGATCTAGAATCTAGAACTCCAAATCTGGGTCTCTGTAGTCGTAAAATAATGGGGAGAATGTGAGACTTCCTTGACCATCTCGCAGCCATTTAGGTAGGAGAGGAGGAGGAGAGAAGAAAATGGAGAGGACGGAGAAAGCAGAGTGGCTTGGAAAAGAAAAGGAAATTAATAAGGCAAGAAAACTTTCCCTCTCTAGGAAGAGAGAAGCTCTGGAGAGTTTTTTTTTTTCGGTAAGTGCTCTTGAGAGTTGCTCGCACTTTCACTACAAGAAAAATTGCATTGGGTGACGAATGAATATCGTCACAAATTGCTTGTTTTTCGTCACAAATAATATAGGTGACGAAAAAAAATTTGTCGACTAAAGGTTGTCGAGGATTCCTACCTGGTGACGAAATCTATTTTTCGTCACCTATAGTGTCTTTTGATGACGAAATATTTCGTCATCAAAAAGTGAATAATTGGTGACGAAATTTTTTTCCTCACTTATTGTGTTTTTTGACGACGAAGTTTTTTGTCATAAATTATTCCTTTTGGCAACGAAAAAATTCGTCACTGATGAGTCTCATCGGTGACGAAAATTTTCGTTGCAAAAGACATTTTCATATGGGAAAAAAATCCTTCTTTCTTGCTCTTGCTTGGTTTCGAACCCGAGTCTCTTGAGATTTTCGCGCAAGCTCTAACCAACTGCACCACACACACTTTTCAGTAAATATTTGAAATATCTAATATATAACATATATGTTTAACATAAAAATATATTTCAAATGTAATTTTGAACTTTTAAACATTAAAATTAGTAATTTTGATAAACATGAAAGTTGTAGGCAATTGAGTTATTGTTCAAACCCAATTTGAATTATCTCAATCGGAGTTTTTAGTAAAGAGTTATGTTCGAAATACATTTAGTGACAAAGCGCAATTCATAAATTTCGTCATGAAAGGTACCCATTTGATGACAAAATATATTTTTCGTCACTAAAAGCGTTAAAATGGTGACGAAATTATTTTTCGTCACCAAAGTTAAGCATTTGGTGACAAAATAAATATTTCATTACTAAATTGGACTCATTTAGCGACGAAATTTTTTTTTTGTCATCAAATGATTATCTTTGGCGACAAAAAATAATTTCGTCACCTTTTTTTAAGCTTTTAGTGACGAAAAATGTATTTCGTCTCCAAATGGGTACTTTTGGTGATGAAAATATTTTTTTCGTCGCTAAACAGGCATATTTGATGACAAAATTATTTCGTCACGGAAGTTGTCAAAACGGTGACGAATTTACTTTTTCGTCGCCAAATATACTCATTTAGTGACAAAATTAAATTTCGTCACCACTTTTTCGTCACCAATTTTCATTTTTCTTGTAGTGTTTGATACTACAGTAGCCCAATGAGATGAGCTATTGTTTTTTTTTTTTTTGGAACATGTAAGAAATGCATTGATAAGAGAATATTACAATCTACCGTGTTCAACTAATACAACCATTACAAAGACCTATTACACACAAGGAGACAGATAACACATCCAAATCAAATGAAGGATTCAAGTTCAGCGATATAAATTGATCAGACAGTCAGGTGTCCAAGTTGTGCATGGTACTGAGCTATTGGTTTGTAATAAGAATAAAAAAGGTGCCAGACCATGGCAATACCATGACTCAAAATGAAATGACTTGGTCTCATCTCTTAATTTGCTAAATTGCATTAAATTACTTAATTATGACTATGACAATGCTAGCTATAAGACAGTAGTAATTTGACCGAGCAATCTATCACCCATATGTCAGGAACATACATACATCCCCATCATATATATATATTCCAATCTGTCGTAATTAAAATTAACAGTCATCCAATTACTGCTAATGCCGTTCCTACTCCAGCACGGTAATATAATAAAAACACAAGTTAATTTCACTACAATATAGTTAGGAGTAGTATTAAGTGAAGATTGGTTATTTAAATTAAGACTTTTTGAGTTACATATACATAGGTTAATTTAATCCTTATACATACCGGTGTTTGCGATAGTTGTCGAACAGATTTTGTGCCTGTTGGGTATAAAAATTCTACCAGGGGATTAATTTGATGTTTTAGCATTTAAAAAGCACGCAAATTTTTGCTTTAGATTCTGTTTTAGATTATAGTATATATTGATTAGGAATTCACGTAGGAGTGGATACACTTGTTTATTATAACTATAAAATTATGATTAATCTATGATAAAAGCTAATAGTACAAATTGCGAAAAGCTAAAAATGAACTTTCAAATTCCTTATAATGCAGAATCTAATAAATAAATAAAAAAGCGCATCTCAAATCCAGCTTTTGTTTCTGAAACCTAGTTTGTGCCATTTTTTTATCTTATCTAATAGGGAAACATTTATATCTTAAATTTTGGTCATAGATTTTTTTTTATTTTAAAAACACACAGTTTGAGAAAAAAAAGAATTCCAAAATATGAAAAAAAAAAAATGCTGCAGTAAGAACTCAGGGGGACAAGATAAGTTGAGGCTTTTTTTTTTTTTTTCTAACTTTAGAAGTACTTTCATTGATATGAAAATCATATATTGGGAATGGGTAGCCACCCCAAGAAAGGAGGAAAGCAACCACAAATGAGGCATAAACTCACAAACGAACATTCAGAACTTCACACAGACAAGACTCATCTTCGATCTCGAAAAGCCATCAAGACGAAGTAGAAAGCCCACTAGAACTACACCCACAAGGAGTGAGAGAAAGTCTCATGCAAGGGTAGAAAACCAACAAAAAATAGCAAACAAAAACTAAAGCAAAATATACGATCGAGTAAACAACAGATTCATACCCCTAAGTCCAGCCACCCAAAAAACGCTGATCAAGACCCTTACTGCCGGCACCACCACTGCCACAAGGCCGACCGAGACACAGCTAAGATCACGGAACAGAACCTCGATCACCATAGAAGCCACACCCCACCGTACAACACCACAAACTGCTACCTCCGTCCTAAGAAACTACGCCCTTATCAGGGCACGAACCTATGTGAAGCCTAAAACGACAAGAACGGAGCCGGCTTGAAAACGTCAATGGAGCTGCAGAACAATTGGTAAGAAGAGCACATGGTGAAAAAGATCGGACAAAGGAGCAAATAGACGGACTGCTTTGTCGAAGAGAGAGAGAGAGAGAGAGGATAAGTTGAAGCTTGAAAGCCTTACAAGGGTGCAAATGAGGAGAGCTTTTTACAAGTCGAACACCAGTTAAACTTGAATAATCCATATGGTGGAAGGCAGATAAAATTAATTAATTACGATTCTGCATAATTCTATTTTTAAGTAAGTAAAATTTATGTGATTAATAGTTGGTTTGTATAAGGGTAGGTATTACTAACAACATTTCATAGAGGGTAACAAACAACATTTCATAGAATTCCAAGCCAAATCTATTTTCTCAATATTTCATAGAGGGTAACAAACAATTGAAGAGATTGAGACAATTTGATCCGCCCATTATTTTAAAGGAAATTATGAGTCCAAAATAAAAACGAACCATCACACGTAAAAATCCAAATGTTAATAAGTAAAAGTCAATTAAGGAATAAGTAAAAGTCAATTAAGGAATATGATGATGTTAATCATATTTAGATAATCTCAATTCAAACTTTTTGAGATTAAGACTGTCGAATAAAAATTTAAAAAAAAAATCAAATGTTAACATCTCTCTCTCTCTCTCTCTCTCTCTCTCTCTCTCTCTCTCTCTCTCTCTCTCTCAAACACACACATTGCTTCAGCAATACCACCTACATTTGAAGTCAAACACAGTTTTAGCATATTCTCTTCTCTCTGCTTCTCATTAGATGCTCTTTTGTCACCCATTGAAGCTTTTGAACCAAGCAAATTCATTGAAGACTCTCATAAGCTCGAAATTTTGCTTGTGTATATTTTTTTTACCAAAATTAAATATAGGAACTGAAGAGCTTTCTTTTCTTTTTCGACACGGGGACGCAGTGAGCTAGAGATGAGATTGTTGATAGGATTTAGAATAATAGCCAGTTGGGTAATCGGAGGAAGTTGATGAGTTTAAGAGTCTGCTTATAAGTTTTGATTACTCAATGGACCGATTTCTGCGTTGGAACTTTCGATGATGGAGGGATTGGTTATTCAAAATTCGAGATTGGTCAACTGTTTCATCATCTGCCTCTTAATATCTTTCAAATCAGCTTGTGCACAAGAAGGTTAGTATTTGAAAAGTTTTGTTGCAAATATATCATGATTGTCAATAGAATTAAGAAGACAGGGTTTTACCTTAATTTCTCAACAGTATTTACTACTGTTATAGATGACACAATCAGGTTAGTTGTAAGTACTAATTGATGTGATTGTCCGTTCGGTGCCAAGCTAGTTGGGATTGGTGGTTTTGGCTGTAATGCCTTTTTTCATCTTCCATTTTTTTTTTATCGGCATTTTTTTACCTTCCTTTTAATCTCTGTGATTCTTTATTGCCATGATTACTAAAATTCTGCTTATCAAAAAAAAAAAACTAATTGATGCACCACTAGTTTCAATAATATTTGCATCTTAAACATAAATTTCAAGGTCGGATTATCTGGAAAAGAATCACTTGTCCTTCTAGCAATAAAGACCATATGAAATTCCTTAGCAATAAAGATCAGGTGAAATTCCTCTGCAGAAATACTACCATCATTGTTGGAAGAATTAGTATAATATACATATTGCTAAGGATTTTTATTTATTTATTTTGTTAAATAGTCCATGTTTACCCCGTATGATTAACAATCAGGGGCGGCTATACAAGGGTATGATGGGGTTTGCGAACCCCCGAGTTCAAGAAATACACTAAAATTTTACATTTTTAATTGTACAAGTAATTTAATTTCTGTAATATTGTCTACATTGAATCCAAGTAAATAAAAATTCACTTAGCTTTGTGAGGTAGATATAATATAGCTCGATTAAACAAAACAAATCAGGCCTAATAAATTTTCAACAAAAATAAATATCTTTAATTTATATAGTATTTCGTCAACAAAATGTTTAAGTTTATTTTTGTCACCACTGAGTAAGAATCTTAGAGCCGCCCCTTGTCGACAGTTACAAGGATTGTTAAGTTTGTGACTAGTTAGATCAATCCAAATGTTACAATTTCTAATGAAGGGTATTTAACCTTCCTGTATAGTATATGAACCTGTAATTCAGTTCATAGAAGTCTATTACCCTGTAGTTGCCGAGTCCGGCTCCTCTACGATCCCGGCCCGAAAAAATTCCTTACAATCTCACGTCAATGATCGAAACAGTTCATAGTTTTACTCATTGAGAACATGAAGTATGCCAAAATCAAATTTATTGGACATCATTCGATATGATTTTGGAACACATTACCTTGCACCTAACTAATACCCATAATCGACAGCCGTTTGAAGTCCACGTGACACAAGTTCTATTTTTCCTTCTTCTTTTTTTGATATGTAATAAGTTTCTATTGAAAAGCCGTTAAGAGAATGCCAACCATGTTCAAAAGAAAGCAAGGAATAGAAAAGAAATTGTGAAAATTTAAATCCATGGTAGATACTTTGAGTCAATTCTTTGACATGTTAGATATTTTTGGGGGTAGAGGGGTTTATAAGTCCATGTTACATAAGTGATGGGCATATCTTGTGTAATGTGTAACTTTGATCAAATAACTTGCTTTCCTCTCTCCTCCGCCGCTGGTTGTCCGCCGGATTTCCTGTTGGGGTTATCCGGTGGGTTGTTGGAGCAAGGTTGCGTGTGTCTCTGCCGATTTTTCTCCTTAGATCAATCGGATTCTTGGCCTAACGACTTATGGGGCGGCCGCGGCGATCGGTTGGCTTGTGGCTGTCTGTTATTCCGTCGTCGTGGCTGGTGGTGAAGTTGGTGGTGTTTGCTTGAGCATGCAGTAGTAGGGTTAGGTTTGGGCTTGTCCCATTTAATCTGGGCTTGTAGTCCTTTTAGCGGTTTGGGTTGTGTCCCATCAGGTTTAATTGTATGGGCTTGTCCCATTTTATATGGGCTTTTAGGCCTTTAGGTGTTGGGCTTGTCCCATTAGGTGTTTTCTTGATTAGCATCTTGCCAATTAAGGGACTAGGTCTCTGATTCGACATTTGTGTTGTTCTCGTTGTTTCTGTTAGTCTTTGTAACAATTTCAAAGGTTAATAAAATTCTTTTTTGCTGTTAAAAAAAAAAATCAAATAACTGATGACATAACATGGTAAATTCTTACTGTAATACTGTTGAGTGTAACTTGATGCAGATTTTGTGAGTATAAGGTGTTGTGCGGATTCAAATGTTATTGATCCAATTACCAATATAAGCTGGATAACGGATAGCGAATGGTATCCGGATAGATCAAATTGCCAAGACGTAACCAGCAGGGCAATGCAAAACAACACAGTCGGATATGGTAGAGTTCGAATTTTCAGTTCACAGATTGGAAACAACAAATGGTGTTATAACTTGACGACGGTGAAGAATCAAGATTACCTGATAAGGGGAACATTCATTTCCGAAGGGACGCCTTCCAAGTCCTTCTTCAGCTTCAATGTCTTGATTGGTACTACGCTGATAGGAACGGTGAATTCATTGTTTGATATGGAAGTGGAAGGAGTTTTCAAATCTACCGGCGACTACATAAATTTTTGTTTAGAGAAGGACGCGAAAGTGGAGGAGGGAGATCCTTACATTTCCAAGCTTGAACTGAGGCCTTTGGGTAATTCGGTTTATCTAATGCAAGAAGAGCCCTCTAGTGTTTTGAAGCTGATTGAGAGAGTTGATGTCGGAAGCAATGAGCTAAAAATCAGGTATCCTCGGTCTCTGTTAGTCAAAAAGGAAAATAAAAAGATGAGACAATCTTCAAAAAAATATTGCTAAAACAAAATATTGACTGTCACAAACACAAGTGAAAAGTCATCTGCACCGAACCACCCACGAACACTGCCAACTGGTTCATTATCATAGATACGTACCAACCCTAATACTGCCGCCATTCTTAGAACATTCACGTCATCGCAACCTCTGTCACTCCACACGCATTGCTATGAGCGCCACTGCCACCGAGGTTTTCCTCCATTTTCGCCTTCTGGCCCTGCCAAACCGCAAAAACTTTCATATGACAACATACCAAAAACTTCCTTGTGACAAATCCAAGAAATGAAGAAATAAAATATCCTCCATTCCTCTAGTATGCATGTGAACATGAAATAAGGATCAAGATGTTCCATCTAAGGTCAGAAACGTTTGTGTTGGAGTACTTCATAAAACTCCTACCACCTCAATCAGAGTTGAAAACCGAAAACATTAATCCCGAAATAAATCAGCTGTAACGCAAGTTGCTTTAATCCATACCAAGGTTTTCTATATTTCCGACACACAGAAGAAACTATCTTTGTTTTCCCATGTTCACCATTTGCAATCTCAGGTATCCAAATGACCGGTATGATCGAATTTGGAGAAAGGAGTTGCATACCAACCAAGAAGCTAACCATACATCATCATCCGCTGCCAACATTAACAACACTGAAACCGCAGCGCCTCCTATCCAAGTGCTACAAACAGCTGTAACACATCCAGTTCGTTTAGTGTTCCTGCACAATGACCTTGTTCCCGGGAACAACAATTACAATCTGCACCTGTACTTTCTCGAGCTCGATGACTCTGTCCAAATGGGTCAAAGGGTGTTCGATATATTCATCAATGATGAGAAAAGACAGGAGAATATTGATATATTGGCTGGAAATTCCAATTACAAAGCAGCCCTATTGAACTTCAATGCAGATGGATTTCTTAATCTGACCTTGGTCAAGGCATCAAATGGATCACAGTTAGGGCCCATTATTAGTGCATACGAGATCTTGCGGGTACACCCATCAGTTCAAGGGACTGTGCAAAAAGATGGTAACCGAAATTCCAATTACAAAGCAGACCTTTTGAACTTCACTGTAAATGGATTTCTCAATCTGACCTCAGTCAAGGCGTCAAATGGATCACAGTTTGGGCCCATTATTAGTACATACAAGATGCAGGTGCACCTATCGGTTCAAGAGACCGCTCAATATGATGGTAGGTTACCATCACTTCTCACACCTGGATTTATAGTCCCACTTTCTTTGTCCATTTTCAGCATCCGTGCCCTTTAATTGGATCAACAAAAGAAATTCTCCCATCTCAAGATTTCAAGTAGTTCTCATCTACAAAGTTTTTGAAGTTGTCTGGAAAACAACAAAATAGGAAATATTAAAACTGCTTAGCAAAAAACAAAAAATTAGGCAAACGAAATGGGATGGAGGGGTGTAGCTGTTTACTTTGTGATGCTATAGAACAGTTTTATAGATCTGTCTCTCTGTCTCTCTACAGTGGATGTCATTACGGAGGTTAGGAATGAGTTAATGGGGGATAACCAGAACAATGAGGTCTTGAAGACCTGGTCTGGAGACCCATGTTATCCTATTTCCTGGCACGGTCTATACTGTGAGGCCGTCAATAATTCCTTAGTCATCACTATATTGTAAGTTGCAATTCCTCTCTGTACTTTTCTTAACGTACATCGATTACCTCGAAAAAGCACTATTACAATTCTGTATGGCTGCAGTGTCATACTTCCGTTTTTATAACTTGACCTGATCGTAGCAATAACTAGCAACCGAACCTGCCAAAACTTTTTCAGGAATATTTCTTTCAGTAACTTCCAAGGACCACTCCCCCCCAGTATGGCTGAGCTGACCCACCTAAAGGAACTGTATGACTCTCAACTCTTTCTGTTGTTGAACTGATCATGATGTAAAGGACTGTATGTAGCTAAGTACTTGCTTATGGAATGCAGGAACGTGAGCAACAATGGCTTCACTGGCACCATCCCAGCATTTCCAGCTTCTTCCATGTTGACATCAGTGTAACCTACTCTGCCTAACTCAAAATGAACAAGGCCTTTCGAATTCTCATGTGAAATATACAACTTTTACAAGATACTACAATTTGACAGTTAAACCAATCCAAAGTTTTCGTTCATCTTAAGTTTTATTTTTACACCATCTATTGGGTAAGGCTTGCGGATGTGGCTAACTCAGTTAAACGTATATAGAGAGTCAGTATTTCAAGTTTGCCTTATTGCTGCTTTAATTTCATCCCAACAAAGTGGGCCAAAAGTTCCCAACAATCCAAATGTTAATGAGCTCCGTAAGATGACTATCAACTAGAGAGAATTTCTAAACCCTTTTGTAATGTCAGGGTTCAAAACATTACATTCAGCCATGCTGCCTTGTCTGTGGTCTATGTCTAAGAAGCATGGATACAGATTACAGACACATGACACAACAGAGATACACAAACACGACATTTCTGTAAAAATTAGAACGTGGACACCTTGAGGGCACGTCAAATAAAATATAGTATATCTCTCCTTTATTCATGTATCTTGAAAATTCATATAAACAATAAAAAATAGTATTTCTATCAAATTAAGATAAAAACCACAAATGGTATTAACGTTGTGAAGATACAAATCAACTGTCATCATATGAGTCTTCAAGAACTAAACATCTACGGAAATTTTAACTCTGGGCCATGTTCTAAAAATTATTCTTTTACCTCCTACTGTCTCCTTAACGTGTCCCAAGAGTGCCTCACTGTATCCTAGAGTGTCCACAATGTCTGAGTAAAAAAACATCATAAAAGTTTGAACATCTTTTTAGGCTTGTTTGCATTTGTCAGAGAGTATCATCTCGTGTCCAACACGGATACATGAGGCTGTTATATGTTTCTGTGCATCTTAGGTCTATATAAGCAAAAAGCCAAATCCTTCCTTGCATTATAGTTAAGGGGTAGCCAAATTCAACATTGCAGACAAAGTTCTGTGCAATGTTAGCAAACCGACATATGTCATCTGTCAAAACCAGAGTTACCAAAAAGCATATATGCTAACAATTTAATGCTTCTCTATTTTTTTTCCTCCACATTTTCCACATACAACTCATCCCATGATATAGGTAGTGTCCATGAGTTGACTTCATGTTTTGACTGTTGCTTCTTTTGAATTGTCTATATCAGGGATCTGAGCCACAATGATCTTACAGGGAATATTCCAGGATCTCTTATCTCCCTTCCGTATTTGGAAACACTGTAAGGGAATCGCATTTTTTTGTTGTCATTATATATAAACTAGCAGGACTTTATCGGTATCCTGTTCTGAACTCCTGCAATAGAAAGGAAGGAAAAACAAAGTCCTTTAGTCCACACTGCAGCAAACTCAATATCTTATGGGCTACCACAGGTACTTTGGATGCAATCCTCATTTTAGTCAACAGCTTCCTGCCAGCCTTAACAGTTCAACACTTACCACAGAGTATGTTAATTTAAGCCTATTATTAAGTTATTGTTGTTAGTACTAGTATTCTTGTTATTAGTTCAAGTTATCGTTTGTTTCAGTGATGGGATATGTGGCAGTCAAGGATCCTCACATGCAGTTCATCAAAGAGTCATTGGCGCAGTTGCAGGTGGATGTTCATTACTCGCTGTTGCAGTTGCAATTTTAGTTATTCGCTTTTACAGAAAAAAGAGAAAATTCGACAACGAAAGTCATCCGATGCCAAAGAGTGAGTGCACCAGTTTCTCCTTCCCCCCAGAACTTCCTAAATATGTCCATGGTGACTTCAATTCAAACTCTTATTTATCTTATTGGTAGTTGACAATCTTGAAACTGTAATTTCCATCAACGATTGACCAAATACATCGATTATTGATAGCTTACTCAATCATTGGGTTCTGATATTTCTATGAGTTCATTTATTTTTCTAGTCTGCGTGTTTAATGGGGAAAATGGTTTCTCAATGAACTTCTCCTAAATTTGCAGATTTAATATTTTCCTTGCCCAGCATTGATGATCTTTTTGTGAAGTCAATATCCATAGAGAACTTTACTCTGGAATCTATTGAAGCCGCCACACAGAACTACAAAACTTTGATAGGTGAAGGAGGTTTTGGAGCTGTCTATCGAGGTACTCTACCCGATGGTCAGGAAGTAGCGGTAAAAGTCCGTTCAGCCACTTCAACTCAAGGAACTCGTGAATTCGATAATGAGGTAGAGTATTATATAAATGCATATTTCCATGATTGCAATCAGTTAAACCGAGATACGTGTATGAGTTTTACCTGTTTCACATGTAAGCCAACTGACACCTAATTAACTTGTTATCAATACTCTCTACAGCTAAATCTTCTCTCAGCAATTCGGCATGGAAATTTGGTTCCACTCCTGGGCTACTGTTGTGAAAATGACCAACAAATTCTCGTGTATCCCTTCATGTCCAATGGCTCCCTGCAGGATTGCCTTTATGGTACGTCTTGTCTTAAGTCTATAGTTCTTTAAGTACATCTTTCTTAATGCTACATAACCTTTCACCAATCTTTCAACAGGGGAAGCGGCAAAACGAAGAACTCTGGACTGGCCAACTAGACTATCTATCGCTCATGGTGCTGCTCGAGGCAAGTAGCACGGAATTTGTAGCATTCGTGGTTTTTGTTATTGATCTCTTCTTCTAAGCAGTTTCACTTTTCAGGTTTGACGTATCTTCACACGTTTGCTGGGCGCTGTGTCATACATCGGGATGTGAAATCGAGTAACATACTCCTAGATCAAAGCATGTGCGCCAAGGTGGCAGACTTTGGTTTTTCAAAATATGCCCCTCAAGAAGGGGATAGTGGTGTTTCTCTGGAAGTAAGAGGGACAGCCGGATACTTGGATCCAGAGTATGGATGCCTTCTTTGATACATCATTTCAAACTTCCATCCTGTTCTTTAACTCTTGTTGACTAAACAGGATGTGGATTTACTATTTTAACCACACATAAAGAAAAAACTAATTTGTGCACTAAAAATTGTTCAGGTACTATTCTACCCATCATTTATCTGCAAAGAGTGACGTCTTCAGCTTTGGTATTGTTCTGCTTGAAATGATAACAGGACGAGAGCCTCTCAACATCCACAGGCCACGGAATGAGTGGAGCTTGGTCGAATGGGTAAGGACTGGTTTATGCTTCTATGGTCTACCTACTATGCAGTTGCCACTCAAATGTTTCTCTTTACATGCCACAACTAAGGACCTCTCAAGCATGCATGCTTCCACACCTTCATTCAAGTTTTTCTACTCTAGAACTTTTGCTGCATAACTTAATTTCCCATGTCCTTAGAGGCCACGAACTATGGGCTTTGAAAGGACAAAAATCAAAAGTCAACAAACAATTGGTTAGCCGGTGGGGCATGCATATCCAGTTCTCACCTGTTCATCTCCTAGAGAAAACAACACTCTGATATTGTAGTTACGTCCACAAAAATTGAGTTGATGCAAGTCAGTTGTTTGCACTATGAAATGGTCAAGGACGTAAGGCTCGGCTACCTACATCCAATACTTGTTCCTACTCTGGTCCTGGCCTGGGATGCACTCAAACTGACAAAATACTCTGTAGAAACTACTAGCGGACATATTTTAAGGAAACTAAGTCCCAACATGTCTCTATAAGCTACTCATTCTTGGAATTTCAGAATCATATTTTTTTCTTTGAAATTGTGCATAAACGCTATTTGGTTCTTTAATCTCTATGGAGGAAAACGATTGATAATGAAGCACATTCTGTGTACAGGCAAAACCGTTTATACGAAACTCAAGGATTGATGAAATCGTGGATCCTAGCATAAAGGGAGGGTACCACGCAGAGGCCATGTGGAGAGTGGTGGAGGTGGCACTAGCATGTATCGAGAACTTCTCTGCCAATAGACCATGCATGGTTGACATTGTCCGAGAGCTGGAGGATGCATTGATCATAGAGAACAATTCATCGGAATACTTGAATTCCATAAGCTTTGGAGTATCTAATGGCTTCTCCATAGAGAGGACAATCATCCATCCGCCGCCGACAACACCAGCAGAGGAATCCCCTATCCCTTCGCAGCCCGCTCCTCCACAACCAAGATAGTTCTTTGGGTCGATGAGATTTCCTTTAGTCGCATCAGACGATTAGTTTAAGCAAACGACACACGATCAATCATGAGAGAGAGTGAGATTGATTCCTCAGTTACTGAGGCAACTTGATGTCAATCCCATTTTTTAAGAGCCAGAAAGACTCCAGCAACAACCATGAACTCTTACTAGATATATGTTTAGGCATTCTTCTGCATAACATTCTTGTCATTATTATCCAAAATTGGAGAGATTACTCAAACTGGTGCCTCAACCGTTTGTAATTACCAGCAATCAGACATCCAGTTGAAATGATGTTTAGCAAGTTCTATCTGCAGATATCGATAGAGAACATCTACGGTACACAAGTATGTACAATATGCACCCGTATAACTAAACCACTAAGAGGCATACCCAAACCATTGAAAGACATAACATTTTTACCAATAGACATAACAAAGTCGTAACCAAAACTAGGCGTAACCAAAACATTGAGAGGCATAACATAGGCGTAACCGTGCATACCGTATGCACCCTTAACCATTGAGAGGCATAACATATCTAGTTATACCGGGTGTGTATTGGAGTTTTTTTATTGATAATGAATCAGGTTTTTTGGCTCGGCTCGTTTATATAGGCTCGACTTGTTAAGTAAATTGGCTAGGCTCGGCTCGTTTACACCCCTAATTGTGAGACATAAATTCCTGCTAATTTTAACATCGCCTTGATTATTCATTGTACTACTATTTCCCTTTGGAGAGAAACTTATTCACAGTGAAGAAGTTATTCACGGCTCCGTGCGATCTCGGCCGTCCGTTTCAGCTTTGGATGGTCCGGATATCAAAAAAACTTTTCCGGGGAGTTAAACTCTTCCCTGGAAAAGTTTCATTAACATCCGGACTATCCAAAACACTTTTGGACGGCCGCGATTAGTGCCGTAAAAAAAAATTTCTCCCCTTTGATGACACTGTGTTGAAATCCTTCTATCTTGAGGGCGACCGTAAACAGCATGCCTCTTTTCTTTTCTTTTTTTATTTTTTGCCAATATTGTAATATGCATCAGCCGTGGGGTGTTAGAGTTAGTATGTTAGTCAATAGAGGATCTAGAGGCTGTCCATTACCTTGAACCCCAAAGTTGCTTCCCATGGGGCTCGAACATCCGCCTCCACTATGGAGGGAGGGTGAAAAACCAACTTCACTAAGAATCTTATCATTTTTATTGGGGCCTGTTTGGGCGCCCTGGTTTTTCGTTTTCTTTATATATATACCAAAATGCCGTCTGAAAAAAACAGAATGTAAAAATCATCAAAGATGAGCTATTTCAAAGGGAAATTGATTTTGGCATTCCCATTTTAGTTACTGGCTCTCTACTTTGTGTGTTAATCATGAGAGAAAATAAAACTAAAAGTAAAGTATCAAAATCATTCTAATTACACTTTACACAAAATCCCAAGTCGGTACGACAACACGAAACCCACAATGTACATCCAGATAAAGGGACAAATGATTCCACAATATCCAAGCAAGGAAAGGATATATCCCAAAGAAAGATTAAAATCTATTATGCACATATCATCCAAATATTTTTCCAAATTTCTGATTCAAAAATCATAATCTAAAAAATAATTGACTCCCAAACACTCCCATAATGTTACTCTCTTTTTTTTTTCTGGTACTTCAGAATGTTATAAAACTAAACGATCAAAATGTTATGCATCAGATGTGCGAGCATAGTTGAATTACTACAGACCCAGAAATCAAAAGTCTAACCCTAACCAATCAAGGAGCCGCCTTAAATTAAGGCGAGCCCGAATCCAGAATTCCCTAAGCCAAGCCAGAGTGGTTTATCCATCGAAGCCACTAAGTCTTCATTCTGCTCATCTCCTAGCCTTGCCAAATGTTCATTGGTTTGCCTCCCGGTATATGTTACACTTTTGAACTATAACCAAACCAAACCAAACCAAACCAAGCCAAGCCTTATGTCCCAAACACTTGGGGTTGGCTACATGAATCTTTTTCCTCTATTGAGCTCTGTCAAGGGTCACTTGTTCACACAAACCCATAATACTCATATCTTTGCGCACAATAGCATTTAATGTCAATTTAAGTCTACCCCTCCCCGTAGCATTGCTACCCAAAGCTATCATATCCGCTCTCTTAACTACTGCATCTCTTGGACTACGGTAGACATGTCAAACCAGCTTAGCCTATTTTCCATCAACTTCTCCACTATAGGTTTTACACCTACCATCTCACGAACTGTTTCATTTCTAATCCTGTCTCGTCTAGTCTTACCACACATCCACCTCAACATTCTCATTTCCGTTATACTCATCTTGCTCACTTGTTGTTTCTTAATAGGCCAACACTCTGTCCCGTAAAGTATTGCTGGTCTCATGGCAGTTTCATAGAATTTTCCTTTCAATTTTGTTAGTACCCTCTTCTGACATAGTACACCAGTACCGCTCCTCCACTTGAACCACCCCACTTGGATCCTATTGGTCACATCATCGGCAATCTCTCCATCTCTACTAATAATTGAGCCTAAATACTTAAAATGATCACTCTTTGGTATCTTCTGGTTTTGGATCATCACTCTTTCTTCATGCGCACTGCTAGTCTTTTATTATTTTTTTGAGCATGAATGAACGAGAACTTTTAACTTATTTCATCAGATCCAATCTAATAGATACAACCTTCCCAACTCATATTTTAACATACAATTAGAAAAGACAAAACAAAACAAGGTTGCATCTCAGAGTAGTAAATTCCAATGGACAACTTTTTCTTCACAACAAAAACAAAATTAATAATAAAATTGTCTTCTTCTTGTGGTTGTTTAAGAATTAATCAATCTGAACTTGAGTTTCTGTCCTTGTGAGAAGAGAGGATGGAATCAATGGCTTCTTTCACTTGAGAAATATCAGGAGCTTTTCCTCCTCGTACTGGCCAAAATTCATCTGTTGCCAACACCTTAATCCAAACATACAACGTTAATTACTAAGATTACCATAATAAGATTTTCGTTCTGAATCCTACATTAGTCGTTTGCGAAAAATTTTGAGCGCGGATTATGGGATTCGGACTTCTAAAAATCCGTAGTGGAGTGTATTTTGCATATTCTGAAAACAGCTGATTTTTTTAGAAGCTGTGTTTTGGATGCTTTTACAAGTTCTGAGAAGCTGTGATTAATTTGCGTAAAGACGAAGATATCCCTTGCCATTCTAGCATGATTTGAGTTCTCATACGTACCTTCACTTGTAATTGAAGAAACTTGACGTAACTTATGGCTTTCTCTAACATGGTCACCAAATCAACCTGCAAACAGTCAATATGAGCAGAGCAAAATCGTTGTAAGGTTTTCTCCAACTAACATATTTTCGTGCACAGATCGAGGTGTCAAAAACTGTTCGGTGTAGGTGAGCCCCACTAAACAATGAGGGTCCAAATGTATCAAAACATTCCGCACATATCCATGTCTAAATCTATATACGTAACATTTCTCGAAATAATACTCTAATATAACAAAGTAAATCAAATGACTTATAAGGGATCTTTCCGAGTAGCACAAAACTACAAATTTCATTAAACATATGTTGAGGACTTTCTGAAAACTACAAATCCAAATGATAGCATTATAGGTGGATTCGGATCATATCATATTCAGATCGAATCCAAATCCAGTCCATCGGCAGGCCTACACGGACGACTCTAAATATGTGTCGCGTACAGGAACAACATGAGATTTTCGCAATCCGAATTGAAGAAAAGTCCTTATCCAACTAATAGTGAAGCCTACCTTGGAACCATTGGGAACAAGTTCCTGCAGAACCTTGAGCCTCTCAGTAATCCTTTCCCGTCGATTCTGCAACAGTACAAACATATATATTCGCTCAATATTAATGCTAATAAGTTCCAGATCTCATAAATATTTGTGGATACAGATAGATACATAGATAGACGTAGATGAAAATTTAAGTAGGTATTTTTCAGCAGCCAGTTATTTGGGCAAGCTTGCGAGCTCCTTGACCAAACCCGAGGTCCTAAAGCTGGAGACCACGCAAAGCTCCGATGACCTAGTTTAGAATGTAGGCCTTCGTGAGATCCCATCTTGTGACCTCTTAATTGGTAAGCTCTTGAGTTGTTGTCTCATGCCACTCGACCAAACGCCCCAGGGTTATGAAAATTTAAGTAGTTAACTATAAGAATTAGACGAAAACCACTACCTTGGCTGCAATACTTTGTGGGTCCTTGGATTGATGAGTTGGCTTTGGTTTTGCCTTCCTTGTTGCAGTACCTGTGCTGCTGCACTGCTTCTTGAGAGGTTGCATGCTCTCACCCTGCTATGATTGTTCATGCCATTTATATATATAGTCAAGAAAAAGATGAAAATACCAAAATACCTAAAGGATTCACATTAGGAAAAATGTGATGAAAAAGACAACGCAAAGGATCCTCTGTTTTCAAAATCTGCACTTTCAATTACCACCCGTGGGCTTGCCCCAGCGGAAGGAGAAGACTCTTGCTTAGAAGTGGGCAGGGTTTGACTCCTCTCCAGGGCTGGTACCGCGATTTACCTGGAGGGTTGGGGTGGTAGTTGCTAAGGTCCTAGTTTTGGGACCTCGGGCCTGCTGTGCCCCAAGTCATGGATCTCATCTCAATCGGCCTAAAAATTTTGTGCAAACCACTAATTTTTTCCGGCTTCTCCTTTGTCTTCTTGTAGACAGTCAGACTGATCGAATATCGGTAGCTATACGAACAACATACTTCTCTTTTGAAAAAAAAATTGGCTAGTGTAATTTTTAAAATAAATTTCTAGACAGTTATGTGCTACTGCAATTCGATTGGTGCAGATTGGTGCAGCTTTTTACAAGCACGATAAGCCGAACAAAGCAAACAATTTGAATCACATCATTTTGAGCCTTAGATGGAGTCCATGTTGATAGGCGCAGCAGGATCTACTGTCCAACAATCACATCAAGCCCCAAGGTCTATAGACAAATGAAAAGCAAAGCATAGACAAATGAAGTAAATTTTACATTACCCAAAACATATTTTGTCTGAAAATCGCAATCACATCGTGCGGCTAAGAGTGCAGTGAAACAAAAGTAAACAATTTTTCGGTTCAGAGGTTCCTTGGTTGAAAAGAAACAAAGAATTTTGAGGACAGAGAATCCGAAGGAAGAGAAAAATAAAAAGTTACCGTATGAGGACGCTTATTGGAGCATGCTTCTTGTGTTCCGAACTCGCGATTCGTTCCACTTGTGGGAATGACATTTGCCTCGTCTGAATCTGGCCACCCGAACGCATTGCCGCATTGATCAACACTATCGATATCTTGCAACAGGCGCGAGTTGGAGGCGGTGCGCTGGGGATTCAGCTGATTCTGGTAATTCTGAATCGGGTCATAATTGTCTTCCCAAATTGTGTAACCATGCTGTTGCGGGTGCGGGTTTTGTAGGATTTGATCATTTTGGTCGAATATAAGAAGAGATCCACTGTTGTGAATGGAATTGCTGTACCCTGTTTTGAAGTTAATCACAGAGTGAGATTCTTCACGCTGAGAGCTTGTGGCAGTATACCCGTTAGAATTGGCAAGAGCCATGAGAGAGAGAGAGAGAGAGAGAGAGAGAGAGAGAGAGAGAGAGAGAGAGAGAGAGAGAGAGAGAGAGAGAGAGTAATCAAGGCCTCATCTGTGTAGCAGCACTCATGTGTAGAGTTTAGACTTACGGTTCTTATATTGGTGCAGATGGGCTTACTTGAATTCATAAACTTGTGGTTCTAGCTCACTTGGTCGTGTGTCAATGCCTAGGTGCTTGGAGGTTCTGGGTACTTGGGTGATGGAGATTCTGGGTTCGAGCCGATAGAACATCATCCATTACGTTAATCTATATTTGGATAACCGAAATCTTTAGTAGGAATAAAAATATGATTACTAAGAATCAAATTCCTAAGAATTTTCTTGAGTAGGAACATGAATATGTATGAATTAAATTCCTAGGAGTACAATACTTGGAGTAATTTTATTCCGGTGTTTGGATTAATTCAGTAGTCTTACACATAAATCAATTATTTTGGAAATTTATCAATTCATCAGAGGTTTGTCAGTTTCAGCTTTGGGATTGAACAGGTAAGCTGCGGTGCCTCGTTTCATCGGCCGCCATGGTCATGGGTCGTTCGGAATTTTAGCCCAGGAGGATTTCTTTTCCGTTCGTCGTGCCCGGAGCCCGTCGTGACAGCGAGGGCTTGCCGGAGTTTCTTAGCTCCATCACTTTGGTTGTGGTCCGTCCTAGCATCTGATGACGTCGGGCGTGCATCCTACGGCCAGAGCAGGCCGGCGTGCTTTTTTGGGGCTTCTCAAGGTGGCGCGGCAACCGACCTGCTTGTGTTCAATCTGTTTCCATCAGTGCTTGGTTGCTGTCTTTGTTCAAGTTTCTTCGCCTACCCGAGGCAGTTTGGTGGACAGATTTTATGCGCCACGTGACCCGACCCTTTGAGGCGGTGTGGAGGGAGCTTAGGCTCGGCATAGATCTAGAAGCTAGCTTGTCTCTTTATCCTTGTGTTTTCATGTATTTTTTCTGTGATGGGTAGTTTGTAGATTCCTTTACATTGTATTCGGATGGTTTCGCTGTAAGTGCCGCTTGGCTTTATTGAAATGAATTTCGGATCAAAAAAAAAAATATATATATATATATATATATATATATATATTTTCTTTTTTTATGAATCTAAGATTATCACGGGGTAACAGATTCTCACTCAATCTGTAATGTGATTCCTGGTCGGACGTGTTCTCGGAATCACAATCCTAATAATGTATTTTCCAAACATGGAAATCCTAAAAGTATGACATCACATTTCTATTGATGTCTCTTTCAAACGTCAGAATCATGAAAGTATGGCATTCTCATTCCTTCTCAAAATTTCTAATCTAACTAACTATCATATTAACATATTGGTTGTGGGGGGGGGGGGGGGGTTTGGGTTGGTTGTGTGTGTGGGAATCTTACGAGATAGTTGGAATAGCTAATGTATAAATTATTCATGCCAAAAACCAGAATTACCGAACATATATTGGTTGTCATCTGAACAATTCGTAGTCTTCTCGAAAAAAATACAATGGGAGTACTAGTTACGTGTTAATATTCGATTAATTGGATACTTTTTGTACCAATATATAGTATGTTAAATATGTACAAAATAAACAACTCAGATCATCTAAATTGAATCGTAGTAATTCATTTGGTGTCCAAACAGAGCTAGCAGCTACAGTCGCATTTTGAATCACACAAAAGAGGATACAACTCCATGGTCGCATTTGCAACCTTTCCTTTCAATATACTGCCCAAATGTTATGGTAACAAGAAATTTGTGGTGTAACCCCAAGGGTCGGCCAAGTGGCCGGTCTTGACTTGGGGCAACCTCACTTCCACACGCGTAAGCATGTAAAATAGCCATAGAAGAGCTATATGGATTAGTGTGAAATGCGAGCCGGACAGTAGGTGAAGACCATAAGAGAAGATTGCCCTCTCGGTAAGGAAGAGGCGAAAAAGGTGCTGTCATCTATTTCAACTAGTTTCCCTAGGCGTTGGAAATTCAGACAAAAATTTGCTCGGGACACCTTGCATTTCCCAAATTGAAAAGAAAAATAAATTTGTAGTGACCATGCATATAGATCTAATGAACATGCCATAGAATGTTTATTTTATTTTTGTATGGGGATTGTTAGCTGGCAGAGATTGAAAGAAAGAGATTAGATTGAAGAAGAAGATGATGAACAGAGAGCAGATCAGCAAAACCCTCGCCGTATAACTCGCCATCCCCACGTATCGGATTCCCCCCATACTACTGTTTTGTAGTCTCTCACCTTCGATCAGGAACCTCCATTTTTATATGCATTCCCTGCACTGCACATGATTATTTATGATTAAAAGTTGTCTCAGTTGCCTAGAATATACTAGTAGGATTTTCATATGAGCAAATATTACTTTCGAATATTTAAGGATGAAACTTCATTTCGCACTTTCCCTTGGGGTCAATCTCCTCAGTCCTCCTGAAAACCCATACGCTTTTGTGCCGAGCGATTTTTCAGTGGTTAGATTATATGAATTTTTTTTTTATGCTTTAAATCTAAACGGCTAGAAAACCCTACGGCACAGAGGCACAGGGGGTTTTCGGCATAGAGGAATCTATCTCCTTCTGAAGTCCGATCTCTTTTGTCCCGAAAACCCATATGCCTCTGTGCTAAGCGGTTTTTTAGCTCTTGAATTGTATGAATTTTTTTTATATTTTAAATTTAACGGCTTAAAAACCCCTTGATACATAGGCATAAGGATTTTCGGCATAGGAGTACCTGCCTCCTCCCCCTTGAGGTCACTCAAGCCTCAAGGCTTAGGCCTATAGAATTACTGGTTTATAATTGTGTACACGAGACTATATATACATGGGAGGAGGTTTCTATGTTGTGCGCCCGTTATTTGACCCACCCTACGCCTGTCTATTTAATCTGAATCGTTTACTTTTTATTGTTTGCTGAATAGGTGTCTCATGTAAAAAACTCAAATGGATCATATGTTCTATACCAGTAGTCATGTGATACAAAGCACATTTTCTTGATGAATTTGGCTTGTCTGCAGTTCAAGTTGTTGCGGTCCAAATAATCTCAACCGTCGAATAATGTTTTTAATGGTTCAGATTTGTTTTCAATTTATTACTGTTAATAAAAAACTTTTACCGATAATAGATTCAACAAATCTGAACCATTGATTGTCAATATGAATGGTTCATATTGAACCGCACATCTTTTTCCGCAGTTGACTGCAGAGAAGCCGGGTTCTACTTGATAGCTTACTTTCAAGATCATTTTCAAGGTTTTTTTTTTTTTTTCAACACAAATTTGTCCTTACTGCATGGCTTTCAATGTTTGATGAATTTGAATTCTTACATGGGACACCTACTTGGTAAGACGAAGAAATAATAAGGCCTAAATCACAAAAAAGAGACCCCAAAAAAAAAAAAAAATCAGTTTTGAAGAATGAAGATACTCTAAGATATGAAATATGAATTTGGGTACCGAAAAAAAAGGAAATGATTTTCACGCTCCTATTTTTTATATCTGCACTCCCTTTTTTGTCTTTCGGCAAAAGAATGCACACACTTTCAACACTAAAAAATAAAATAAAATGTGAAAATCACTCAAAAAAAAAAACAAAGGGGAATAAAGAAAAAAAAATAGTGTCAGAAAACCAGGCATTCAGACCAACTTCTCCAATTCGGTTTCTTTCCAAAGGTAAATAACTCGATCACGAACACATCTATACCAAAAGAACAGCAAGGAGCCCAATGATTAATCCTGTTGGTCAGTGTGTTTGCTTCTCATACAATTAATCAGGGTTTGATTATTGGGATCAAACTGCAAGAAAGAAATTTCTTGTGAACTCCCTAGTCCCAATGTAAATGAACTACCTTTGACCTAACCGAAAAGGAAGTCAATTGAGGTACGTGTAAGCTGACCCTCACAATTTGACCTGACCAAGAAGGAGATTAATTGAGGTGTGTGAATCCTTTAGTCCCGACATGGAATACCTACCTTTGACTTGACCAGGAAGGAGATTAATTGAGGTGCGTGAATAACCTATTCCCGACGTGAATGCCTACCTTTGACCTGACTGTGAAGGAAATCAGTTGAGGTGCGTATAAGCTGATCCACCGTGTGACCTGACCAAGAAGAAGATTAATTGAGGTGTGTGTGGGCTGGCCTGACCATCAAAAAAAAAAACACACACACATAAGGATGCGCTAGGAATTATACAAAAGTGTGACCAGAGTCTCTGATTCAGTCAAATAGCATATAAGTATATAACTACTCCCATTCCTACATAATTTGGGTCTTCACAAGTGCTTACTTGAAAGCACTTCACAGCTATCTTATGCAAAGTTGTGAAATTCGTTCCCGGTGCTTAAACGGAACACAAAGAGTCAAGATCCGTTCCGGTTGAAATATCGGCCTGCTCCGGCTAATACCGGATGTACCGGACGATACCGGTCTATTTCGGACATTTTCCGGTATTCCGGATGGTACAAAATTACCTTCTCTTTTTATTTTTATTTTATGACACAAGTTAAAAAGCTGGCTGAACCAAAAAAGAAATAGAAAAAGAGTATTCTCAATCAATACAAATATTTTCTAATCGTCCCCATGATATCACCCCTCACGTTTTTCTCTTTCAAAAATTTAAAATATCAGAACTGATTCGTGCACAGCAGTCTGTGCACGTAGCGCAGCTCTTAAAATATAAAGGAAAAAAACAACATTCTCAAATTAAAAGAAACTTATGAGCTTGTATATGATTTTCTTCAATTAAGATCACGTTGAAATCCTGATCTGTTTCATAACTTTGTTTTGAGTCTTTTTGGATAATTTTTTGCTGCCATTTGTTTCACGGAAATAGTTTTGCAACCGGATAAATATATAAAAAATATTAATTACGGTAAATCCGGAACGGTACCGAGATACAACCCGGTACCGGTACAGGATTGACAACTTTGATCTTATGCTAAGTTTACCACGGACAAAAATTCCATCTGCGGACTTCTAATTAAGTTAAACCCAGAAGACAATTGTCCTTGAAACCTACCAGTACTGCCTCAATGCGACTCCGAATAAGATAACAAATCGAGCTCACGAAAAGCGAGACTTCAATTGGTTGCCGGTACAAGATTACAAATTTGAGAAAGCGAAACGAAGATTTCATTCCCTCTTATATTTGCATAGAAGGGAACTCAGCAACCACATGGGACTAACATAGAATACAAGCAAGGGGTTCAACCATTACACATAATACCGCAACAGATAACCACCACCAAAACATACTAACTAATCATGACTGGTTTGTCCTAAAATAATCTTATACAGTACAGGAAAGATATCAATGGTCCAAAAAGGAAGAGGGAGGCCCTGAACTGCACCGCGCAGAGTACACAAATGGAATTGCACTTCTCATCGAACAAGTGAATGAGGATACGAGGATGGGCTTCATTCAAAGCGTTACAGCAGCTTGAAACCTGCATGTTTTATCCAGGGATATCAATTAATTTCATTATTTGGCCTACTGAAAGTGCTTAGGAAAGACAAAGAGGCACATACAAATATCTTGACATATTCGTAAGTTAGAGAATGTGCAGAAAACTGGAAGCAACCCATAAAGGAGATTCCATCGAGAATGACGTCTGAATGAAACATTAAATGGCTACAAACGGGCTTCGCTGGGTGAGCATCCAACAGCGTGAATACGACGGTACAGGGATTTGAGCTACTCTCTACTCTCATTGAACAACCAAACAAGAATTTGATGCAATCAACTAAAAGAACAGATACTAATTCAGTTTAAAAGAATAAAAACTTATCGAATTTTAACAAGGGAACAGACACAGCCGACAGACACAAAATCACATACAATAGCACAGAAACAATATACACAAATCGGAAACCATAAACACAAGAAGGTGCAGCAGTGACACAAGAAGCCACTAAGCATCGCACAGAAGGAAGCCTGTGATACAAACATAATTTCGAACCTCAAACCAAAGGGTTACCAAAGCAAATAATGAATTATGGTAAAAACTACACCTTGGTTAATATAGACATTACTTACAGAGCAGAGCATCAAGCTGGATTTTTCCTTTTAGCCTTCTTGTTCTTACGATTTCTCTTTTTAGCTGAACTTGAACCAACACCAAGGGACTGTTCGAGCACTGGAGGCACAAACACAATCGGTGGAGTGATTGCTTCAGAGGATGGTACGAATTTAGGTTTTTTGAATTCATGGAAAGACTCGAATGTTGCTGGAACATTTCTAAGTTTGCCAGACAATGTCTTTGGACTAGCCGTGGTTGGCATGCTATTGGTACACCCAGTACCTTCCAGTTCCTTACCCTTGCTGAGCGGAAAGCCTAAACTATCTCCTGAGTTCACAGCCGCAGGCATCACAGACACAGGCATAAAGTCATTGTGGGCATTGTTTGAGTCTGTAACTTCACTTGAAGGAGCATAAAGCTTGAATTTACACTTAATGATCTCAGACATAGTAGTTCCAGAATCAGAATTACCTGCACAATAGCGTCACCAGCTCAGTCACACAACAGTTTTATACACACTCAAACATGTGTGTGTGCGCGCGCTTTTTATATGGTAAGACTTCAGAGAATCTGTTGGGCCAATTCTAGGGAAAGAAACACAGGCCTCCAGGCAATTGGTTGTAGATTTTTTTGCTGCTTATGAAGTCCACTTCATACTTTAGGGGAAACCTAAAAAAAGCCACTTTTCAGGACTGAAATCTGATTTTCAGCTTTTACTACACACAAATCTTAACATATTCAGCTCTTTTAGACAGCCTAAATTAACACCTAAAGTAACAGTTCTTTTTATTTTTATTTTAGAACACAGAAATTTAGCTTATCTAAAATGCAATTCAGCTACAGCTTTAGCAAACCTAAAATAATTGTGAGTTGATTTATGGCATTTGCCACTCGATAAAATCGTTTTATATTTTGTTCTTCGAAGACAGGATGCAAGTATGCTATTGTAACTTCAAAACTTGTAAGTTGTAACACAATGTAATGCGGTGTTTGCAATAGAATCGTTTATCACTCTTTTTTTCTTCCAATGTTTAACTTCATTGATTGAGTAGGTGACGGGAGACAATTATAGGAGGATGGGAGTCATGGGACACTCAAAAGACAAAAAGTCGAGAAGTGGTGATTCCGTAAAGGATCACGGAGACCATATCATAACGAGAATAAAGGATCACAGAGACCATATCATAACGGGAATAATGCTCTTAGGATCATTCATTGGCTTTTCGTATACACAATTGGACTCCTAAGAATCCTCTCGAATAAAATTTTAAATAGATCAGTTAGCTGATTTCTAAACAAGTGAAATGGTGTGTGTGAGTGTGTGTGTGTGTGTGTGTGGTGGGGGGGGGGGGGGGGGGGGGGGGGGGGGGTTCCGTGCGGGCTCAAAATCAAATGGTTCTTGAGATCAAAACACTTTAGACCATTCAAACTCCATCAAACCAATACACTAGTCAGCAAATCCAAATGTTTAGTTGATCAATTAGGTGCTGCAATTTGCTACACATTCCGCACACGTTATAGCCTAGTGAAGCCAACACACAGAAAGATTATCCATATACCTAGTAGATTGAAGAACAATTTGTCAAAAAGGATTTAGAAAGGATACCCATGATAGATTGGATAACAACCCGTGCTGCCAACTGCTCAGCCTCTTTCTTGCTTTTGGCTAAGTCACCAGTGTAAGTAGCACCGTTGAATACCAAATTAGATACAAAAACTGGAAGCACGCCCCCTGGCTGAATTGTAGTATAAGTGGGCATCTCTAGATTCATCTTGACTGCATATTCATTGAGAATAGATTTACAAAATACTGTATCCTGGATGAGAGAGAGAGAGAGGGGAAGAGAGAGGGGGAGAGAGAGAGAGAGAGAGAGAAGCCAAAAAGGACGAAAAAACTCAGACAATGGAAAACAAAACAAAAGAAGTACAAAAAATTACTACTGTCGCCAATGTTCTAAATGGCGCTTGGCGCTAGTAGGGTGGAGACCCACCTCCAAGCGCCAAGCCGCCTAGGCGGCACCAAGCAATTTGGCGGTTTTTTTATTTTTTAACAAACCATTATCCAATCAAACTATATTCTCTGTATCCATAATGCAAGTTCAAAATTCTACATAACCATAATGCAAAGTTTAATATACAAACCCAAATGAAATTAAGTAGTAGCAACTAGCAAATAAGTTGAATAAAACAATTAGTAGAAATAAACGAGATCGGAGATCCCTAATGCCAAGTTCAAAGTTCATCTCCTTCCTTTAACTCTTCTCCTCCATACCTTTCCAAAACTTGATCTCCATTAGTTTAATACTATACATTTTAGGCTGCCAAAGGCCTCCAAAGACCCCGATGACGCCGCCATGCCCCGCCAAGGCGGCCGCCAAGACCGCCAAACCTCCCTGGGCACCAAATCAAACGCCAAGGGGTATTGGCGTGCTGGCAGGGCACCTCCAAGCGCCTAGGCGGCCTCGGCGGCCGCCTTTTAGAACACTGACTGTCGCATCAATGAAAATCTAAAAATACAAATTGAGCATACTTAGCACCATTAGTGCAATGAGATATACAAATAAAACAATAACTATTGTCATCAACAGTAGACTGCAAATAACTTGCTTTAGTTATAGAACATTTCTGCAGGAAATTAAGGATCAGAGCATCAAGTCTATCAAGCAAATTAACACATCCACCATGCATTCTAATCAAGTGCGACGTGGCACTCTTGATTTCTAAGCGAAAACAGCAAGGAAAAAGGTAATTAAAAGCTAAAAAGGAAGAATAGTGTGCACCACACACCTTACAAATAAGACGACGTCCTTCATCTTTCATCTTCGGTGTTAGTTCATCCAATGCCACCCTGGAAGCATCTTGCTCTGCAGCCTTTCGCTGTAGAAATGTGTCTGTACTAGTATAGGATGATCCATCCACTAAGACAGTGGACCTAAACCTCGGGGCATGCTGAAATCCTTCATTAGTTGTTTGATATACGGGGAAGGGTAAGCCTAATCTTTGGGTGTACTCTTGCAAACGGTTCTTGTACAGTTGGCGTTCTCCAAGATCTAACATTATGAACGAAAATAGAATATCAGAATAATGTACCTCAAGCACTTAATGAAGCATACACAATATTATCATCTCATGCAACACGGCCATGCCAATACCGATACTACATTCATATTATCAACTCTATAGTGTCTTCAAAGAAGTGCAAGACTTGAATCAGAACTCTTGACTCTTGAGCACAACGACTAGTGATTGTGCGATACGCGATATTGTTATTGTCATTCACATATAAGCTCTAAGGGAGTTCACCTCAGTAAGCTGGCACTTTGTTTCTGTGCAAACCTACTTGCAAAACTTCAGTTCAAAATTGTCATCATAGCTTCATAGTCAAACACATTTCCTAAAAACCACAGGGAAAAGAACTCCTAGAGATAGTAAAGATTCGAAATGCAAATTCTAGCTGATAGATTTCAATAAGCTACATAAATTTTTCTGCACAGTCCAACAGAAACCTCTCAAAAACCCAGATAAATAAGAAAGCCATGAAATTAAAGTAACATCCCATGGATCGATGCTTTTCCAGTCAAGAATGCAGTAACTATCATAAGCCAAGTTGACAAGCACCACAAAAACCAAGATTTCACAAGAAAAGTCGAAAGTCAAATGATAAGCAAAAATCCCGTGGGTTACCAAATACCCAACTGGAAGAGCTCAAAATTGCATCATTTCCTAATAAACTCAGGTCACCGGTTAAAAAAAAAATCAAGGGCTATCAGCATTTTCTCAGCATCCAAACAAAATCAAGAAAGTGTGGACCCAACATGAAACCCGGCAAATAACCAAAAACCCACAAGGAAGAGCTCAAGTTGGATTCTTCCTATCAGAATTAGGTCACATATCAAGAAATCTCATGGGTAATCTGCATTTTCTCAGCAACCAAACAAAATCAAGAGAACGAGGGAAAAGCGAGGTGAGAAAAAGGGCTTACTGTTGGGCTGATTAGGAACTGGCTTGTTCAAATGTTCAGCAACTGCGGGTTGTTGGGGAGAGATGATCGTAGAGAGGTGAACCATGGCCGAGTATTCACAGAGCACAGTGATTGTAGTGAAAACGGTTAGGGCTTTTTTCGGCAGTCAAAGCCTAGGGTTTCATTTCGTTCAGTGGGCGTACATACATAGGTTATCTGTTTGCGTAATCCTAGGTGTACCGACGGAACTCTAAGTACAATGTACCGACAGCGTGTGGGTCCCTTTTGAGTTCCACACAAAAAATTTGATTTGCTCTTAATTTTAAAATAGCTTTTCGAGTATTCTTGCAAAAAAATCAACTGGTTTTGTTTGGTAGGTATTTTAGTTTAGTTTAGTTTTGATGGTAGGTGAAAAGAAAAATAGAATAATGATTGAAGATGTGGGTAATGATTGGAGAGAGATAGAAAGATATGAGAAAATAATAATTGAAAAAATAGAATAATAATTGGAGAAATAAATAGAATAATAATTGAAAAACTAAACTAAAATGGTAACCGAACAAGGTGACTGTATAATTGCAAATGTATTAGTGGTTAATCCAATTTCTAAGTCGAATTCAGAATCTTAAACTCTGAATGAAAAGTTGAAAATTGAATCAATCTTTTGTATTTGTCTAATTTAGTTGATTTTTTGTAAGTCTATTTAAAAAATTATTTTAAAATTAATGAACAATTCGGATCTTCTTTGTGAGACCCAAAAGTGAGTCTCACTCTCACACTGCATCGGCACATTGTATATACGATTTCCGTCAGTACCTACGGTGGAACTCGCTGTGGAAATACTCTCCACAGGCCTGTTTTTAGCTAGTTCCAGACATGGTAAAGATTAAGGAACACCGTGCTTGGTTTCCTAATTTCTCACGTGGAGAGATTTTGAGTTCGAGTCCTCGTAGAGGAGGTGTTCAACTCCCGATATAAACACTAACAACTAAGTCCCAATGTCTTATCGTATCACAAAAAAAAAAAAGAGACATATTAGGGCTAAGGAATTTTCTGCTTCGCTAATACAGATCCGGATCCTATGTGAAGATCTCTCTGTGGGCATCTTGTGAGGGTTTTAATGTGAAGCTGCCACCACATCAATGAAGAGATCCAACGGTACGGTCCATAACAGTCCTCCCCTTTTTCTATCCAAACGACGCAGTTTTATAGGATAAAAATGTAACAGAGGAACGGGAGAAAACACCAAACCGAAAATGATTCGCTCCCTCTCAATTTGACCGAAACTAAGATTCATTTTTTTTATTTCCCAAATTCATGTGTTTACCAAGGAATCTAATTTGAAATTGACAAATTTTGATTTTTTTTTAATTTTTCTTGATATCCGACACTGAGATCAACTTATTTTTGGATCTAGATGTTAGGGTTTCTAAGCTACTGCTTTTTCTTACAAACCCATGAAGTGGGTGAAGAAATTCAAGCTTGTTATGAGTCTTGAGCAAAGTATTCAGGGTTCCAAGGATTTTCCAATTTCTCATTTGAATTAGAAACTCCCAGCAAGCAACAAAGTACTATTTCCCCTAGAAATTGAAGTGAGTCTATACAAACACTGAATATCACAAGGTTCGACTCGATTCGGTTCGTTTCCACCCTTACTCACAGGGAGATCCTCACGTAGGATCCAGATCCAATAATACTAGCTACTTGTGACTGAGCATTTTTACCAAGTAAAGCTAATATGAGCATCTCCAGCATAAATTGCAAAATTTACCAAAACTAGCTTCAAAATTGTACTTTTTTATTTTTCTATAAATTTGACAGGTGGCTCTAGCAGAATCTACAAATTCGAGATTTTTTATCATTTTATATTTTTAACAATTTATGAACAAATTGACCCATTTCTTTTGGATATTACATTTGTGTCATTTATGTACTACATCTGTCCCAGTTTATTTGTCTATCTTCGATGTTTTGTGCCATTTTTCAATTATTCATATCTTTCAATCTATAATATTTTTCATAATTTTAAAATTTTTGTATAATAGAACTAACCAAGAACAAGCAAATAAGATTCATATCGCATATCTTTGAAAATCACATTGAAAGATACTAATTTTGAGCTATGCCTTCACCAACACAATGTCTTCAACCATAGAGAAATTGTCACCTTTTTTTAGCCTTACCACTTGCCAATGAATTATCTAGTTTTTTGTATGTGGTTCAGAGGATTGAGAAGCAAATTAAGATTTTTTTTTTCCCCTCGGAGCAAATTGAAATTGTTCATCATCAATACATGTAAAAAAAAGATATTTTTGTAATATAAAAATCATTTTCTGCAACATTTTATAAAACTCATGTTGAGATTAAATTTTTTTTAGGAGTGTAAAAAGTTCAGAAAATTTGGTAGTGAAAAAACTCAAGAACCAGTAGTATTTATGGGCGATGATTAAAAAAAAAAGTACTCCCTCGGTCCCTTTTTTAGAGTTCAGTATTCTATTTTGGATTGTCCCTTAATAATCTCCATTTTGTAAAGCTAGTAGATAAAAATTGGTACATATTCCATTTTGTCCATAAAAGTATATTTCATTTTGAAAAGTTAGTGAGTAAAAGTGTGATGATGATGTCTCTATAGAGAGAGTAAAGTAGGAAAAGTAGAGATAAAAGTTTATGTGAAAAGTGTAAAGATAAATGTATCTTTAATAAGTTGGAATTACAAAACTAGACACTTAAAAAATGACGGAGGGAGTAGTATTTATAGGCAATAGTGTAAAATGATTAAAATAAACAATAAATGAAGATTTGAATTAACTGTTTCCTTTTTTTTAGTGAAAGAGCAAGAAATGCATTGATGATATGAAAGAGTACAGATACTGAGTTCATAACTGAAACAAAATACAACAAACAACATAAGCTATAGACATAAACATAAAGCATGTAGATCCGCAGTAGCGCCAGTCCAAAACGGTGTGCCTCTGGCAGCTGCTAAAGAAGAAGACACTAGTGTTACCTGCTTTGGCCAGGCCATGGGCAAGATAAACGTCTTGGCAGTCAACCTTGGTAATCCTGCAAAAAACTAACTTCAAAATTTCCAAACCAAGGTTGTGCAACAAAAAGGTGTTGGCAAAGTGCGGCTCAGAGCACCTTGCTAACTGCATGACAGCATTTAAACAATCAGAATAAAGGAAAACAACATTGAAATTGTGAAGTACAGACCATGCGACACCCAAAAGAATGGCCATGAGTTCAGTTTGTAAGGGCGAGGCACTGTGGCATGCTACAAAACACTGTTGGAAGATAGTCCCATCATTATGGGTGGCATAGAAACCCAGTCCACTCCGTGGGTTGCTAGCTTTCCAAGCCCCATCAATATGAAAGTTAACCACTCGTTTTTTTTTTTTTGGGTAAGGTAGTTAACCACTCGTTGTTCAAACATGATGTAAGGAGGATAGGGTTTGAGAACAAAAGTTGGTGGTGGCTGTGCGGGAGACGGAATGTGGTTCTGGTTGGTAAGAACGTTTCGAGTGTTCCATAGAGATGCTCGCTTAAACCAAAGAGAGCTGTCATGAGCCATGGCTAAGGCAGAACTGCAAGCAAAAGGCCTAGCGGAAAAGGCTTGCTCATTTCTCGTTTTCCATATCGCCCACAGAATTGCAATGAAGTGACGGAAGGTGTCTAAGTCAGTGGCAGAGGCTGTGAGTTGTAAGATCCAATCCAAAAGCCAATTCTTAAAAGAAAAATTTGCCATTTGGTCCACCGGGGTGGTTAAGAATGGGGTTCCTGCCCAAACAGGGACCGTAAGCGGGCATTGCAAAAAAAGGTAGGTTAAGGATTCCTCATCACCCGCACACAATGGACAGATGGGTGAGAGGTGTTGCATTCTAGAAGATCACCCTTTTTTGACCACCAGGATACCCTTGACGCATTTCCAGATGAACATGCACTTTGAGTCGTTCAGGAAGGTCCAAATGCCAAATGGTTTTCCAAACGTTAACACCTCTATGTAAATTCAGAGAAACAACTGGAATATCTGAGGAGTTTCGTTTGGCGTCGTACAAACACCGATACCCTGATTTTGTATTATAGTGACCCGAAGCCATGTGTGGCCAAATGCGGATATCATCTTGTGGCTCGGAAGGCAGATGGATGGAGAGAATTTTGGGGATAGCCTCCTGAGGGAAAAGATCTCAGATTTTTGGAAGGTTCCAACTGATGCTATTCTCTGTAAAGTTGAGGATACTAGAAAGTTTAGGTTGAGTAGGACCAGTGGCGGGGAGGATGTGACTGAGGGGGGCGGTGGGGGATCCATCAGTCCGAGAACAGGTCAATTGACTCCCCATTACCAACAGTCCAAGAGACGTGATTAGCAATAAGGTCACGGCCATAAAGCAAGCTTTTCCAAGCCCATGAGGACTGAGGGTGAGGCCTAACGGAGAGGAGATGTGAACGAGCACACAAGTGGTAACATTTTGAGAAGCAAAAAAGTTCATGTAAACCAATCGGTTAGTCTCACCAATAAAAAGAAAAAAGGAATATACCAAAAGGAATACAATAGTGTGAATTTGGTGTTTGAAGGTTGGTAGGTAGGTAACAATTTTGCAGAGAGAGAAAGTGATTTTGAAGGTTCAGTTAAATTAGATTGGTGTTTGCTACCTCTGCTGGAGCACCTAAAATCTATCAAACGTAACAAATTAATTTGATGTTTGTAAACTCAGAGATGCTCTAAACGGATTGAAAAAAATTGTTAAGCCTCAAGGGTTAGTTCAGTTGGCATGTTAGTCCCCACATGGTTGGATTAAAATTTTCAAGCAAAGGTTTTTTGCAACGCCTCACATGAAATTTTTTTTCACAATTAATTAGGATTCGATTCTTGAGATCAAGTCACAAAAGAGTAATTTCTTGTGAATTCTCAAGTGACGGTGCGGTGGCCAGCTTTTGACTAGATCGAAAAAGAATTAATAGAGTTGCGTGTTAATTGGCAAACCTCTTTATCTTTACGCCATCGAACCCTAAACTTTAGGGATGTAAACATTTTGGTTTGGTTTGATTTAGGCATTTTTCATACCAAACCGAACATTTCACTTTGAACATTTCACAAACCAAACCAAATATAAATGGTTCGGTTCGGTTCAACTTGACCAATTTATTCCAGTTTCCGATTCGTTACTCATGCCGCTTATAACAAGAAAAATAAATATTGGAATTCGGACAACATGAGCTGTCAATAAACCTTTTTCCTTGCTTCTATCCACTGTCCACAAAACAACTCCCTCTAGATAGGCATGCCTAAGGTTGTAAACGAGTCGAATCGAGCCAAATATTAGAATATTCAGATTCGTTCATTAAGTTTTTTAGCGAATTCGAGCTCTAGCCGAATTCAATAAAAATTATGACGAGCCAAACTTGAACCGAGCTTGCCCAAGTTTGTGTCAAACTCGAGTTTATTCACGAGCCTTAATGATCCAATAATATCATATTTTTATGCTCTCATACAGGTCTAAAACTACAAATAAATTTTTCATTATGTACATAAATATGTTCATATACATATAAAATGATAAAAACATATACATAAGTAAATTCTAAGTAATTGTAAACGTTTGGACTTGTACAAGTTTTAAAATTTTCGCTATATAACCATATAAAATCCCCATGATACACATATACTCTAGGTTCGAGAGTCTAATCGAGCCGAATACTGCTGCATTCATGTTCGGCTCATTTATGAAACAAACCTAAAATTGAGGTTCAGGTTCGGTTCATTTAGTAGACGAATCAAACTCGAACGAGCTTTTACCGAGTCGAGCCTCGAACAGTTCACGAACGGCTCAATTCATTTACAACCCTAGGCACGCCACACATGTAAATGGAAAGTGAGCCCTCCTTCATTTCTTCCACAAGCACTCAAAAGTAAAAAAAACTACTGCCTGTTTGCCTAGTTCATAAAACGAGAATTTAAAAATATTGCATTTCTTTTAAAAAAATTCAATTTTTTTTCATAATTTAAAAGAATTTATCAATATTTAGTGAATTGTTGAAAAATAATTAAAATTTTCTTGCATAAATTGTATTACTTTTACATCATCGTTTTGTGGACCAAACAAACTTGGTAGGGTAGAGGGAGTACTAGCAAAATCTTTAGTTAAAATAAAGTTTCGGCCGAGAACACTTCAAAACGGCTGGAATAGCTCAGTTGGCTAGAGCGTGTGGCTGTTAACCACAAGGTCGGAGGTTCAAGCCCTCCTTCTAGCGCAAATCAGTATTTTGTTTTTTAGGGCCCACTACCTCGATTGTCAAGTAAAAAAACCCATGGGCTTCAACTCCTTGTTTTGGGCCTTCTTTGGGTTTCGAGACAGATGGTGTACCCATTTTTAGGGCCATAATCGAGCCGAGTCGAGTTTTGAGGTGTATCCTGTCATTTTATTGGTATACCCTACTACAACAACAGTGATGTGTTTTTACAATTTGGTACGGTTGTGCGCCCAAACGGCTAGTGTGTTTGACATGGGTGGACCCATGTATGGACAAGGAGGGTCTATTGACCCCACTGAGTTGGGAAACCCGCCTGAGATATATATACTAAATTTTCGGACATTTTCGGTAATTTTGCTCCATAGGCTTTTGAATCCGTGTTTGTTGCCCCAAGGATAATAGAATTGCCCCATAAATTCTATATTCTTTGGTTCTTGTCCCATAAGTAAAATATTTGTCCAAATTTTTAAGGTAACTCTCTCTCTCTTTCTCTCTCTCAATAAGAAAGACACCGACTTTGGGGCAAAATAGATTGACTGTGACTTTTTTTTTTTGAGAAGTTATTCCATTCTCCTGGAGATATATTGAGCATGAACTTGGACCACATATTTAAGAGGGTTTTACACATTTGGAAGTGGACTTCATGCATTTGTGTGATCGTATTTCTTGTGTGTGTTTATGGAAGAAAATGATTTTCATATACCTTTTTTTTTTTTTTATAAAGGCACCCTGTTTTTTTGTCTGTAAGTGAGGGCTTTGTGTGTATTTTTTATTAAAATAAAATAAGAAGAGTGGACTTATAAAAAAAAAAAGAGTGCGAAAATCATTGCTCTTTTGGAATTGTAATTTTATGGTATAAATAGATATCCTTTTTATTTTGAGAAATTGTATAAATAGATAATCCGTTTAACTACTTTTTGTAAGGCATTTCAGTGTAATTTTTGAAAGTCTGTTGTAAATTGACTATATAATATCAACAGATGTCTTCTTTAATCTTTTTGTATATGTGTTGCAGGTAATTGATACCACTGTCAATAAATTCTGGGTCCGCTCTTGTTTGATCACGTTTATTTTTTTGATTAACTAGAACATTACAAAAAACTAAAACATAGTCCTTGGAAACATAACTCCCCTAGAATCGTTTAACAATTACTGTTTGAGACTGTTTGGATACAAAGCAAAAACAACGAAAGAACTAGTATTACTGCTGCTGAAAATTTGGCATGACACATGAAAGAAGTGACAGTGTAGCCAAATTTAGCACGTCTGATGTTTGAGGCATTGTGGAGTGCAATCGGGCAACAAGTGACACTTACGCCTTGAATTTAAGTTACCTTCTTTTAGTAAAGGGTGATTAATCCCTGTCTAATTCTTGTTTTTGATAACCGGATGTCTAAATCAATTTACGCATACCTCGACTAATTTCAAGTTAGTTCATTAAGCAACATTGACAGTGTCAACGAAAACATTTTGGGGTCTAAAGCGAACTTAATGTACATCACAAGCAAAACAATACAATGATAAATCCACTTCAAAACCATGACTATTAATAGTCAACAAGCTACAATAACAAAATCATATGTCATGACAAAAATTCCAACATTATACCTTACTACAAAACTTTGATACTATCACTTAGAGACAAGGCTGGGGCTGGGGCCTGGGCCTCGGGCATTTAAAAAATTTCAAATTCTAGGGGCATTCCAATATTATTTATAAATATATTATTTGTTCTTTTTATAATATAGATGTTTTTACTAGCTTAGTGGTAAGTTGATTTTAGTCCATGTGGAGTGTCCAAATTTGAGTCTTCTGGGTAGTTTTTTCTTTTGAAATATTTTTTTCCAAAAAATAATCTATTGCAATTGCTAGGTTTCGAAACCAAGTTAAGTAAAATCCAAGGCAACCACTTTGGCCGTTGATGACAAAGTAATTAACATATATGCATTATAAAGTCTAAAGTAGTAATATAAAGAAACATTTCCATTTGTTTAATTCTAAAAATACATAGGGCACCACCCTACAATTTAACCTTGGGCATCCAAATCCCTTAGGCCGACACTGCTTAAAGATCAGCCGTCTTGCATTTTTAGCAGCAATAATACTAATTACTCTAGTATAATCAATTTTTGTTCTATCTCGTTTCAATGGATAGCATATCTAATCTACTTCTTAATTATTTTGTATAAGTTGTACTCTCTTATTTGATGGGTTCAATTTTGAATGGATTTTAATTTTATATACCTATAGTAAAATACATACTACTACATAATTTTAAGGGGCCTCTCGTTTAGAAAATTTTTGAAAGCCTAAAACGATCGCTTTGCTCACTTCTCCTGATCATGGCCGCCACTAAACATTGGTCTAATGGTCTCCGATTAGTCTGTTCAGTGGGGACTACCCAGTCTTTATAACCTGTTGAGTACTAATAAGCCTACAAGTCAATGCACTTTGTGAGAAAGAATAATAATTCGCAAGGGATCCCGTCCGGATTGAAAAACAAACTTTTCCAGTAGGAGTTAACTCTTTCTTGTAAGAATTTGTTTTCAATCCGGACCATTAATTGCCGAGAGGAACGATCCGAATGCACCCTATATCCGCTGGACAGGGATCTGCTTGGCAGCTTTCCCGGGTCCGTATAACACATGCTAGCTAATAGTATATTCTCATGGGACTAGTAGAATGTGGCACTGATAATTGATGGAGAGCAAAAAAACGTGGCATAGATCCGATGCTTCCGGATCCAAATGATTTTTCTAATGACATCCCTGTAAGAAATTACTATTGTCGGACACAATAATTTGCTTGGAGTCATGCAACAAATCTCATGTTTGAAGCAGAGGTGGTTTTCTTAATCTTTTTATATCTCAGGTTTTCTTTCGCGCACCTCTGGCTCGTTCGGTTCATCTATCTGCCTTACTGAGACTTTACGAATGAGTAAACCCCTTACTCTTATAAAGCATGGATTTGAAAATCCTGTAGTGCGGTTGTGTACTACTGGGTTGTAGCGCAGTCAATCCGACCATTCATTTCAGCACAGACAGATCGGATTTAATCCGTGCTCTTACTGTCCGTTGCCGAAATAAACGGCCAGATCGGTCGCACTACAACCTTGTAGGGCAGCCTGCCCTACAGGATCCCCGGATGGCTCATATTGCTCCATCATCTCTGATGTTGCCTGATTATATGGTGCAATTTATTGAAATTCAAACAGCAGGAAAGAAAAACAACAACAAAAAACCAAAAACTGCAAAATGTTGTCAAACTGTCAAAAGGGAACAAGGAGTGTGTATGCATGTGATCATAACTGAGAACCCTCTAACTGGTTTCAATTTAAGGGGACCATCTGTATTCTTTTGATGAGATCCCATTCAGTTTTTTAGGTCCTGCTATCTCTTTTTTTTATGGAAAAAACAATTAGATTGATTTGATAATCGTTGCCACATAATTTTATCATATTTGGGATCCGGGGGCCAGACAATAATACCATCCGGTCCATTTTTATAACCCGATGTTCCGGCTAGTTTGCACACATCTCGAATAATTCCGGATTCTTGAAGATAATGGCCGTGTAAACCCTCCAGTAGTTCCAAAGTTTAGAATGTTTGGCATCTGTGAAAATATATAAACTTGATTGGGAGAAGCTTAGTCCATTTTCGGGCGTTACATTTAGTTCTCGTTATTTATGGCTCAACTGTAATTTCGGCACTCAATACTCTGGTTTTTCTAATTTAGGACCCACGTTATGAGAAAGTATTTCCAATTTTGACGGGTATGTGCATTTCATCGGCAAAATCCAAACAATGAACAATTCAACTAGGACCGTAAACGAACCGAATCGAGCTGAATCCTGTAAGTTCGGCTCGGGTTCGTTAAGGTACTAATCTGGCTCGAGTTCGATTCGAGCCTGAACTACTTGGCTCGGGTTCGGCTCGATAAAATTTTTCAAGGCTCGGTTGGGTTCGTTAAAGTACTAGTCTCGCTCGAGTTCGGCTCGGGTTCGATTCGAACCAGAACATCTTAGCTCGAGTTTAGCTCGTTAAACTCAAACAAATCGAGCTGAGCAGAATCTAAGCTCGAATTGAGCTCATTAAGACTTGGGTTTGATTCAGCTCAGCTCATTAAACTCAAGCCAACCCAAACTCTCTTATTGATCGTGTAAAATTTGGAAGAAAAATAAGTATTGAATTATATGTACAATCTTAAATTTTTTTTATATTTACAAATAGACTCCTATTGAATTATTAATTAAATTTAAGTATAGGTTCACGAGCCTAATCGAGCCGAATACCGTTAGGCTCAGGTTTGGCTCATTTACAAAACGAGCCTAGAATTGAGGTTCAGGTTCAGTTCGTTTAGCAGACGAATCGAACTCGAATGAGCTCTTGGTGAACCAAGCTTTGAACAGTTCGCGAATGGCTCAATTCATTTACAGCCCTAAATCCAACCAATTCGAACAATTTACAAGAATAGTACTTATAAAAAAAGAAAGAAAGAAACAATTCAAACAAATAAAAGATGCAAATATACAGAGCCCAAGTGTTATTCAAGAGCCACTGAAAATTAGTCCGATTCATGATTTTAGGTTTCAAAATTAATCGAGGTGTCTATAAAATCACTTTGGACACCCATTTACAAGATATGGAGTAGATAATAGCTACATGCGTACATATGTACACACTATTTTTTTGTTATAACTCAGGTGTCTGGGTCACCTTATGCGTATCTCGATTAATCTTGGTAGATTACTCTCACCGTTCACGAGTGGAGGCCCAATTAAAACAAGGGGAGAGCCTTATATGAACTGGCTCCAAAAAAGTTAAAAGCACTAAGGGTTTATTCGTTTTGGATCTCAAAGCTCCTGCACACTGTCCGTAATACATTTTTTCTATCTCTCTCTCCACTCATTAATCTCAAAACCCAAACCGAACAAAGTCCAAGAGAATTTTACATATGAGACTTTAAAAGAGAGCAAATTCCTAAGTCTCAACTCTTGACCATCAGGCAATTCTTTGGTGTCAAATTCTTAAGTCCCAATTCTTGACTAGGCAGATCATCGGTGTTGTAGTTGTATACATGTACAAGTTAATGTGACAAGTATATAGTACTATATGTTATGGTTAACCATATTGCAACATTTGTCATGATACCCTTGTCATCAAAGGAAATAATAGGTGTCAATTTTCACCTTCATTCAAAATAATAAAAGTTACAAATCATCACCTAATCTTATGGTAGGACGAATTTGGAACCGATACATCTCACACGTGCAAGGACCCCTTTGGTCCATAGAAATTATCCAAATTGGCTTTAGCAAATCCACGTCCCTGGCCCCATCGACACCGCATTCTTCCTACATGCTAGGGATCCAAATCCTACTCTGTCCCCTTTAATAATTGCTGCTATATGGCTGGAAAATAAAATAAAATAAAATAAAATCCTATTCTATTGGACCATTGTATTAGGTTGATTAGGCTTGTGAACCGCATAATTTGTACTTGAATATTTGGTTCCTATCAACATTATTGCACTTGGTGAGTTTCTAAAAGATAAAGAAAGCTAAACTCTTAGGCGCCAACAACAACAACTACAGCTACATTAATACAACCAATCCCTAGCCCTCAAATTCAGACGTGGTAACTAACCCTATACTCATTCGCAGCCCGCAACTCATAGTACACTAATTCACAACAGTGACATATAGCTAGCTAGCTAGCGAATTCAAATCAAATTAACTAACTTGGGCAAGTTTAGTTGGCCATAACTCTCGTATCTCATTAGGAGATCAGGCGTTTGGATCTCCTCACCTGCGGTGGATGTTCTTCTCTTAGAGGGCTTTTCTTTCTTTCTTTGTTTCTATTCTATAATGAACTTATTTCTTGTATTGGTTGAGTTGTTGAATTTGGTTGTCTCGTGAATTCTCATAATTGATATAATGTCCCGGATTTGTACTTTATTCTTCATATCTGATGTAAAAGGATCTCTTCTATAGATTGACAAAAAAAAAAATTTCGAACAAAAAATTACTTGTAAATTCGAATTAGTCCTAATTAATTATGTGGCTCTATGTTATGGAGCAAGCCAACATGCTTGGTTGTCTAGGGCGGTGGTTGGGGGTGGGCAAGGTGTAGGATGGTCACCAAACTGGGGATATTGAGAATATCTTCCTCTTTGGTAGGCTCATAAAATTATGAGCTAATAATTGAGTATATGTTAATTTCCTCAAAGGTATAGGCCCCACTAGTCCCAACCTTCCTCTTTCTCTTACCCACATCTCATGTAAATATTACAATATGCTATTGCAAAATGTTCGGATTCTCTTCTGCTTCTTCTTCAATTTTTTTTTAGCCAATATGGTATTGCGGGGAGTTAGTTAATTAGTTAGTCCGGGTCTAGAAGCTGTCCATAATTTTGAACCCCAAATACCTTTGACGAGGCTCGAACCCTGGTCCTCCCCAATCGCTGGGCTACAAGCACTTTGGTTAAATGTTCGGATTCTTTTTTTTTTCCTAATTCTCAATAGTTCAAATTTTGGACTAGACAAGATACTCCCTCCATCCCGGTTTATTTGTCCCCCTTTTGACTTTTTGAGAGCGTTTGACCTCTCAAAGAATTGTCTATAATTTTCAATTCGTAATGTTTTTAATATGCAATATGGATCTTGTTTGATAGATCTCAATTAGTTTTATTATACAAAATCTTCAAAATCATAAAAAAAAAAATTATAAAATGTAAGATATAAGTATATTTTTGAAAAATACGAATTTTGACAATTTGATAAACAAATTAGGACGGAAGGACTAGTTTAAATATGGACTATCCGAACTATTAATTGTAACAATAAATGGTCCAAATTTGAATTAAGCCACCTAATTCAAATTAAGAACCGGAGATGATTCAATTCTTATTCTAAAATTAACGAGGCAGTCTTTTGTTGCAATTGCATACTGGATGAGTGGACGGACGACAACTCGACAATAAAGGGAAAGTCAACATTGTTAGTCATAAGCTTTGAACCCCTGGAAAATGAACGAGAGTGTATGGGGATTGGATCCGTCAATTTGCCTTCGGACTAGTTCAGTCCATTTAGTGCATTAGAGCTGTTAAAAAAAGTGTTTTGGACGGCTCAGATTAAAAAAGGTGTTTTTTTTTTAAAATAATAATGAAAACACCCTCTTTAAATTTGAACCGTCCAAAACACTTTCGGACAGATAAAATTACTCGATCCTATTACAAATAACCCTAAGAGCATCAGCAGTGGAATAAGCAAATGTGAATAATCAAAACATGACATATCAGATTTTGATTATCCATTTAGAGGTTGCTAAAGTTAGCAATGTCAAATCCCACATTGATTTTTTGTTGCCCATAATCAAAATCAATGGGCCCTCCAAACTTTTTCCCTTCATTTTACACATATTTTTTGAAAAAAACGGTTTTTGAAGGAAAAAAAACAATTTATGTTAGAAACAGTTAAAAAAATAGTTTTTCGAAACAAAAAATAGTTTTTCAAAAAACACATTTTGTTCACTTAAAAACTGTAAATACAATTTTGAAAGAATTATATTTACAAAAATAGTTTTGAAATTTTAAAAACTATAAATACAGTTTTTAAAAACAGATTTTGTGTAAAAAAATAATTTTCTATAAAAGAGTTTTGAAATTTCAAAAATAGATTTTTGAAAAACACACTTTATTTACTTATAGTTTTTATAATTTTTGAATTTTTTTTGGAAAAAAAAAAGTTTCTGAAAAAAATAGAAAAAAAAATCTGAAAGTTACAGTTTTTTTAAATTATTTTTTGAAAACATTGTTGAGAGAGAGAGAGAGAGAGAGAGAGAATGGAAGAGAGAAGATTTTTGTGTAATGTTGGTGTACTGGATTGAGATATAAAATTTGGTTATTGACAAAATATTGCTAACTTTGATTATTGAAGAGCCAAAATTTGATGAGTTGTTAAGAGGTTGCTAGGTTTGGTTATTCTAATGTGAAGACTTTTTTGATCCAACATTACTAATTTTAACAATTTTTTGTTTTGCTTATTCTACTGTGGACGCTCTAAGGCCATCCACAGTAGCATAATCAAAAGTAAATTATTTTTAAAGTTAACAATATTGGGATAAAAGATGGCTCACAATGATATAATCAAACTTAACAACATTCTTAGAAATAATCAAATTCTGGGCTTTGGATAACCAAAACTAGCAACATTTTTCAATAATCAAAATTTGTGGATCTCACACCACATAAGTTAACTGGTTCTAAAATTTATGTACACGCGTGTTTTAAATTGTATTTTCTTCGCCTGCTCTATATCTCATTTTCTTCAGCCACAAACTCTTTCTTTTTCTTTCCCTCCAAAATTAAGAGAGAAAATCGATATTATTTTGCCCAAAAAAAACCGTAATTGAGGGAAGTGATCAATGGTGGAAAACATTTGTCGCCGCATTAAGGTATTTCACTTTTTTTTTCCGTTTTTTTTATTCTTTTTTCGTTCCTCTCCCTGTGGTTGAGTACATAAAGAACCTTACATTTTTTTACAAATTCAAGAACACATCTGTTTTTTTTTTTTTGGAGTACATGATTTTTTTCCCAAATTCATAATATTAGGGAAGGAAGTCACCAATTTTTTTCCCAAAATTAAAGGAGAAAATCGATATATTTTTGCCAAAAAAAAAGTGTAATGGAGGGAAGTGATAAGTGGTGGAAAACACAAGGGGAGAGAGAGTGTAATTGTAATGTATCCCTTATTTTAGTTATGGACTAGAAGTGACCATTGTGGACCTCAACATTGTTAAGCTCAGTAACCTCTTAAATGGATAATCAAAAGCTGATGTGTCAACTTTAGATTATCCATTTTTGATTATGCCACTGTGGATGGCCTAATAGCACTAAACTTAGGGGAATTTTGGCTTAATAAATTTGTGAATTATTTTTTAATTAGTTTCAAAAGCTTTGCCTTTGTTAATTTTGAGTTCTTTTTTTTGTAAATTTTAGATTCCTCTCGTCGAGATAAAACAATAATTCATAGAAAAATGACACAAAACTAGCAAAGGCGAAAAAATTGAATAAAGACAAGAATAATCCGAAAAGATTATGTAGCAAAACACCTCTTAATTTTTTTTTGTCAATCGATAGTAGAGTTCATTTGCATCATCTATGAAATACAAAGTACGAACCTGGCACACTATACTAATAGTGAAAGTCCACGAGATAGCCAAGTCCAACAGCTCCACCAATACCAAAAATAAGTACATAATAGGGAAGAAATAAAGAAAGAAATGAAAATCCCTCTAATGGAAGAACACTCACACGTAGATGAAGGGATTCGAATTCCTGACCTCCTAACGACATGCAAGAATCTTAACCAATTAAGTTAGCCGCAGTTAGTTAAACACCTCTTAACTTGACCCCACAATGTATGTAATTCTAAATTTTCAATTACACTTTTTAAAAAACTGTGTTCTGTCGCTAATTGATAGCCTTTTGCTTATTTGTAGGTTAATTTATTTTGTGTTTGCCAAAATAAAACATATATAAAAATCCAAAATTAAAAAAAAACAAATGAAAATTTAATAGGTGAGGTACCAAACGGAAATGGAGCAATATCACAAACTATTTTTCCGAGTAATACTACATAGACAAGCGAAAGTTGTACAAATTCTAACGCAAATGTATCTAAAATCATTTCTTACACTTGAGTCTCCTACAATAGATATAACAATTTCGACAACATTTTGCATCTAGATGACTCAATCTATGCACAATTTTACTGTGTCCTTAATATTTTTATTGTTTTTCCATAACAAATTCCTGAACTAGATGGGCAGCTCAAGTGTTTTTCTTTCTTGGATAACCAACTGGACTAGAGTCTAGACTATGAGCAGCATCCTTTTTTTCCTTGACCAGTCACCTAGCCTCTAAAGTCTAACCATCTCTCTCTCTCTCTCTCTCTCTCTCTCTCTCCCCCTTACTTTGAACTTGTCTGCGTCCAAATTTTCCATAACCGTACCTTTATGGGTTCTTTCTGTCTTGCCAAACCTTAACACCAAGAATCTCATTCGCCTCCAGGCCTTCCACCCACTCCATGCTTTTCCCCTCTCCCAAATAGTGGACTGCTATAAAACAATAGAGATTTGATCAAGTGGGTATAAGAAAGTATGTAAAGAATGTCCCAAAAAAATTGCAAATTCGAATTCTAAAAATGCAAAGTATCAAACTTTCCAAACGTTGGGACTATTAGAGCTATTTGTCCGATCATTTATTTCAATGCCCCGAAACTAATTTACATGCATTTAAATTGATCCGAACATCCATTTATATTAAATAAAAAAAATGAGTGGACTACTACAAGACGCCCATCAACAAATCAAACCCCATTCATTCTTCACCTGGGGTCTCCTCCTTTTGGGTTCTCTGTGTCCCCATCTCTCTCCACCTTCTCTCCCATTAATTCCACACCACAACCCAAAAGCCAAATCCAATGTACCCCTTTTCCAATTCCCCACACTATAATACCACCTCTCCCCCTCTCTTTTCCCTCCTGAAATTCTCTCCCTCCCTTTGAGCAAACGCAAGAACATCATTCCCTCCCTCCCTCCCTCCCTCCCTCTCTCCCTCTCTCTCTCTCTCACTCTCTCTCTTCTTGGGTTTTGTGTTCTCATAAAGGATCCGCTTCAAAATGGGTGTTGAAACACCTACGGGCACGTGCAGCAGTGAACACAGCCTGGTAAAATCCAAGACGTTGCTCCAGAAGATGATCTGGGAATTCGGGTCGGGTTGTTTCCTCTCGGGCAAAGACCAAGACAAGGACAAATCAGAGCACAACAAGGCGTGGTTGCTAGCTGAATCAGGTGCTGGGTGCGGCGGTGGTGGTGGGGCCGATTTAATAACTTCGAATGTGGACCCACAATCAGTTCACTCCTCTTTCAGGTTCAGCTTATGCTCCCAAGTTGAACTTGATTCACTGTCTGCGTCAAATTCTTCTTCCTCTTCTGCTTCTTCAAGTGCTACTGTTTTGATGTTGAATTTGGAAGATGGGTTCACGGAATCTCGATCTGAAGAGCTCAAATGGCGAAGGATTGAGTCACTGGAGAGGAGTATCTCCCCTGTGGCCCATAAGTTGGTTAGGTTTAGCTACGCAGAAATCCTCTCCGCCACTCGGAATTTCTCTAAAGGTATTCAATTGGGTTTGGTCAATTTGATACCGTCACTAATCACTTTTGCTCTATTGGGTTTCCATTGATTTTAGCTGTTACCAATTGGCAATGAATAGTTACAGTGTTTAATATCTTATTTTGTTTTATTATTTGTTAGGAATTAGGTAGTAGGTTTATGTAGTTATTAGTCATGTAGGTAGGTATCCTAGTTTTTAGGTAGGTTTGTTATTATGTTTCTCCATATAAGCATTATGATGTATGAATAAAAAGAAAAGTTGAATATTAATCAAGTCTTCTATGAAGTACAGTGGTCCGGTTCTCCTCAATTTGAGTCAATCAGAGGCCTTCCCCTTCGGAGTGGGACTCTTCTCCCCCTTTCTTTTATTTTTATTTTTGTTACAAGAAAGTTTGTAATAGGGGAGAGGCCATCCAGACTCCTACACTAGTTTTCAAGTGGTAAATAATCGATATGAGATAAATTCCAACACTCATAAATAAAGGATCCGAAACACACGGATTATAACGAAATAAAGTGCAACTATGACACAAAAAAATAGGAAAAGCCTCCGAAAACTTCTAATACCATGTTAAAGTATCCAACTCAGAACCAATTGGGGGTGGAAAGGCCGCCCAGGCTCATATACAAGTTTTCAAGTTGGTAAATAACCGATGTGAGATAAATTTCAACTTTTTCTATAGGTGTTTTATATCATGTTCAATTGGAATTCAATTTATTCTGTTGGGTTTTCTTTCTTTTTACCCGATTTGATTCTTGCAAATCCGACTATGTGGTTTTGATTTGATTGTTTGTTTGTTATGCTTGCTAGGTAGAGTTTTGGGTAGAGGGGCATTGAGTTGTGTTTTCAGAGGGACGTTTGGGTTTTTGAGGACTACAGTAGCGATTAAGCGGCTGGACAAGGAGGATAAGGAGTCATCAAAGGCATTTTGTAGAGAACTGATGATTGCTAGTTCACTCCAAAACCCGAATATTGTTCCTCTTGTGGGGTTCTGTATCAATGCTGAAGAGGGTTTGTTTTTGGTGTACAAATACGTATCCGGTGGAAGCTTAGAGCGGTATTTGCACGGTATGATTTCTTGGTCACCACTTAACTGTTTAAGAGCATCTCCGGCATCTACCCATAATTTTACTCCAGCATAGTTGTAAATGGAGACAGAAAATAATCTTTCAAAATTTTGATCTCCCTTCATTTGAGCAAAAATTTGAGTAATTGGTATAGGATTGAGTCAAGAATTGGAGTGAATTCTGAAGGATTTTACTCAAATTTTTAGTTCGCGTAAACACAAGGGTAAGGGCTAGAGATGCTGTAATTGGCTTCTCTTTTGATGTATTTCAGTGATTTTAAGAAGTATTTATTTGCAGAAAGGAAGAGGGGAGCAAAAGGTGGTCCATCACTACCATGGTCCATGAGGTATAAGGTAGCCGTTGGAATTGCAGAGGCAATCAGTTATTTGCACAACGGAACTGAGAAATGTGTTGTTCACAGAGACATTAAACCTTCTAATATTCTTCTATCTTCGAAGAAAACCCCTAAGGTAAGCGATTCCATGAGCTTACAGTGAACCTGTTATGCTAACCGGAACCATTTTCTAACCTACTGTTTAGTACTGTGCTAAACTTACCTGATCTAATATTTCTAGGTATGTGACTTTGGTTTGGCTACGTGGACTACTGCTCCTTCAATACCTTTCCTTTGTAAAACTGTGAAAGGAACTTTTGGGTATGATCTCAATTCTCATGTAACTTTGAATAAAGAAAACATTGCCTCATTTTTCTCCTTTACTGAATGTTTGACACAATTGTGCAGTTACTTGGCTCCTGAGTATTTCCAGCACGGGAAAGTGTCTGATAAAACTGATGTTTATGCTTTTGGGGTGGTCCTGTTGGAATTATTAAGTGGACGGAAGCCAAATGAAGCAAAGAGGGGACCAGGGGAAGAAAACTTGGTTGTGTGGGTAAGCCGCTGTTTTAATTTCTGTTAGTCACCTTAAGTTTCTGTTACTTTTTGAAGATTAAATGAGCTGTACCGTATTGTCTTCAAGTAAAACAAATGGTTCTTGCTTTGGCTAAATTTGATGATATCATATAGTTCAAGTTAGAGGACAATATGATCAAAGAACCTGCTTCTATTGGTTATTTGTTGCGATATGGTTCTAAGCTACGATTCGGTCACTTCAGTTTTGTGGCGTGGTAGAAGTTGGTGGAAATGTGTTCTTTACTTTGATACATACATAATAAATACTTCACATATAGTTAGGGATTCTGATTCTTGGCATTTGAGTTGTTGCTGTCATGTCAAACATCAAACCTTTTTCAAAATGCTGCTTGAATACTATCACATTCTCCATTTGGAGGAACCAACAATGGACGAAATAGCTACATGGATGAATGAATTCCTTATACTGCCTATCGTACTTTAGAGGAATCTAGTTTGGTTTTCAGTGCCAGCCAAAGGAAGTTCTATGATTTCCCACTAATATTGTTATTATTATCTACTTGCTGATAATACCATTTCGTCTGCTTAACTTTATGCTAGGCAGATAGACGAAATAGCTACATTTGCATGTTTGTTTAAAGATCTGCCCCTGATATTATATTTATACACATATTCAAGAATATGAGCATTTGGCATTAGACTGAGGCATTTTCCACTATGAAACATTCTCCAAGTCGTCTTTTGGGTTTCTGCTTTACGTGAAACAAGCGATGTAATTGTGCCTGTATTGTAGGCGGTAGGTCCATAACAATGTGTCACATGTATTCAAGAATATGAGGATTTGGCATTAGACTGGGGCATTTTCCACTATGAAACATTCTCCAAGTCGTCTTTTGGGTGTCTGCTTTACGTGAAACAAGCGATGTAATTGTGCTTGTATTGTAGGCGGTAGGTCCATAACAACGTGTCACATGTTTAATAGCAGCTATGATCTTTTGCCTTGAAATCTAATTTCTGCCAAGACTGATGCTTCTAGATGGATTGTTAGTGTAGGACGTGTATGGTTAGGTTCTATTTGTATACTTGGTGGAATCTGGCATATCTTAACCAAACCCTTTTCGTGGGCTCAAATGCGCACTTGTATGGTATGGAGAGTCTTACTTGTCTTATAGTTTAGCTGCTTTATCTGTTTGTGGTTTCATTGTGTGTTGTTTTACGGACCTACTGGACTGGAAGCCTCTCAAGCTCAAGCATTTAGTTTTCTAGCAGTTTTTCCCCTTGGCTTTTATTTTTTCTCTTTGGGTTGCTTGAGTACATTTTGTTGACGATTCACCCCTGTCAACACCCTGAACTGATGGAACCATATTTGGGTAAGAGTTCCCCATCTTCATTTCCATTTCCCTTACCCAAGAAAAGGACTTAAACTAGTGATAGTATTGTATGTGCTCTAAGTATTTCATTGGCGACTTTCCATCTTTTTGCCTTTAACGTTCTTTACCTTTATTCACTATGAAAGTAAACGCTAAATGGTTTTTTTTTTTTGCTTTTTTGGCAGGCAAAACCCCTGTTGCAGCAAGGAGCCACTGAAAGGCTGATTGATCCACGACTCAAATTCACTCGCAAAAACTCAAATAAGATATCTCGGATGGTTCAAGCTGCAGCTGCCTGCATTAACAGTGATGAATCTCTGAGGCCAGCGATTGATGATGTTATTACAATATTAAGACAAGATCCCGATTTCTCCAACAACAAAATATCCAGTTTTCCCAGCAGGGGTTGCATGGTCGATTGGTGCCCTCAATTGCAACAAACAAGAGGTGAGATGAAGGATCATCTAGCTTTGGCAATGGTAGGAGTATCAGATGTTGAGGATGATGATCACCTGTACTGTCGTTGAAATCTGATACACTGCTTGTGTGGAGATTGTGGTGAGTCTAGAACTCCAACCGCTGTTGAGAAATGTACATGGAGAGGGAGTTTCGAGAACCAATGATTGTGTACAGATTTTCAATTTAATTGTCCTTCCTTCTCCGGGAAAGGGATGAAATAGGTTTTGATTTTTGCAAGTGTAGAGGGCAGATGGCATCGAGTTTGCTGGAAAATTAAATCTGTGTATTTTCTAGGCTAATCAAACAGTGTGTTGCACCAAGGCATATCTTTCTCTTCTTTCCTTTTTGATTATATACTGGTGAAGACTGAAAACACATTTCCATGGCGGGATCAAGCGTACTTCATCAGATTTGTTAGGTTGACATTAACAGAACGACGAACAAGAAACTCCAATAAACTAGGATAGCCCACTACATAGCAGAGTTGATTAAACCGGATACCTAATCGTATAAGAAGATCCAACAAAATCTGCCCGGAAATACCTAATCGTATAGGAAGATCCAACAAAATCTGCCCAGAAATACCGACAAACGAAAATCCGTGCAAGGGCCTTGAATAAAGAGGAAAGAAACAAATCGCTCAAGAAGGCCAATAGTAGATTAGGGGGACAAAAGGTAACGGAAAAGAAAAGAGAATTGATTTTCACACTTCTTTTTTTGTTTTTTTATGCTAAAAGTGTGTGTATATTTCTGCCAAAAGACAAAAAAAGAAGGATGGATAAAAAAGAAAGAAAGAGTGAAAATCAATTCCCAAAGATAAAACCATCCTTACTTTTGAAAAGGACTAAAATTTCCCACTTGAAAGTGTCAAAGCCAACTGCGCAAGTCACGTCTCCTTAGAGGAGACAAACAGGGTGCATGGGATGGGAACAACATGCATGTTGGGCCAATCCGGGCTGTCCATGCTCGCAATAGATGACTTATGTTTTATCTCGGCTGGACGACTGAGATTTGTTCTGCTGAAATTTGAGTCATTCATTGCTGAGCATGGATAGCTCGAATGGGGCCAATCCATGCTGAAAAGTTATAAGGAGTTGCAACAATTCGGTTTTTCATGAGCGTGTCAACGTTTTTCATATTGAAAAGTTATAAGGAGTTGCAACAAGATAAGAATCCAGTTTATGTGCCCCTCGGTTAATTCTGGGGACCAATTCCATCGGATTGGGGGTTGGCGCTGTGCAGCACAGCACCGTGCTGCACGGCTTGGATGCCATCCGTTCGGCAATCCAACTGTTCAAATCTCATCTACACCCATGTTGCATCCGCGTCGTTCATTGCCAAGATGAGATTTGAACCGTCGGATTGCCAAACGGACGGCATTCGAGCCGCGCAGCACGCTGCTGCATAGCACCAACACTCTATCCAATTCCGTCGGCCACTTGCACGAGTCCCAATTAAATCCAAATAAATTTGAGCAAAGTTTCGTATGGACTGGCCTCAAAAAAGTTGATAGCACTTGAAACTTTAGAAGGGAGCAAACCCCAACGTCTCGGGCCTTAATCACCAGGCCAACCGTCAGGATAATTTATTGCTCTCTAAATAAAATTGAAAGTGCATAATGAGAGAATTAAGTAGTGAAAACATTGGGAGGGTACCCGCTACATACACAAACAGGTTTGTATTTCATTAGAAGACAATTTAAAAAATGTTGATCCTCTATGCCTCGCCTTAGCCACACATTTCTGTTCCGAAAAATTCCAGAACACTTCTTTCAAGGCATAAGAAAAAAATAACAAGAGAGATTTAGAAAATTTTAGCAACATCCTTCATAAGGCCCCTGTTGGCGAGGGCAAACGCGGTGAACTCCGCGAATGAAATGAATCCGTCCCCATCCGTATCGATCTCCCCCATCATGCGCCCGACCTCCTCTGCCGAAACGGATCCCAGCGCCTTCAGAGCCTCTTTAAGCTCCTGTGCGGAGATTTTTCCGTCGCTGTTCTCGTCGAATCGCTTGAAGATCCGCTCGCGAATCTTCATGTCCTCGGGAGTGTCATCCGCCATTGCTTCTTTTTTTTTTCTAGTGTTGGATACGAACGAGGAAGCAAAAACGATTTGTGTTGTGTGGAGATTGGGATTGAGGGAATTCGCCTTTTTATAAAGAGAAAATAATAGATGTTTGTGGTAAGTTTTATATGGTTGCCCTTAGGACTCGGGTTAGCAAATAATGGATCCCCTGAGGATTGTAACTGAATTAACTGTCTTCGCATTAATAGAAGCTGATGATCCACAATTAACCACCACATACTTTGAATATTTATTTTTTAGGAATCATGGTCGGAAACAATAAAAAAAAACACAATCTATTGATTGGGCAAAACTCTTAGGAAATTTTAACACTATGAATTACCTAATAGTTTGTTTTAACAGTGTAAATGAGTTTGAGCACGGACCGGATTAGTCGGTTCTATGGTAAATCAAGAACCAAACCAACTCTTACGGATTGGAGATTTTGAGAACCAAATCAATATGCAAAACACATGAAACCGAACCGATCCAAACCATTAGACTACCTTTCGGATTCGTTTTTGAACCACGGCTTACCTCAAAGTGAGATAATTTATTTAAAATGCATTTGAAGGCAATGAAGTTTTGCGAAAAAGGAAAAATAATGTAACGCCCCGATTTTTGAAAATAAAATCGGAGGTTTTAAATATTAATTTCTAAAAATTTATTAAATTAAAATTCGAAATCCAAACCGGATAATTCACCCTAAAGTTTCGTCTATTACAAATTATCGTAGAAATACTGAAAATAGTCCTTGTGGTAATAAACTAACAAAATAACAAAGCCATCCTCTAAGTTTGATACGGATCCCAAGCATATTCTGGCTCGGCTCCCACCTCTGGGTTCTCTTCAGCATAAAATTGTTCACATTCGGGATTTGGTGTCTCTTCTTGATTATCTGCAAAATCTGGCACGGAAGTCAGGCAATCCGTACCTGAGTGAACGAGTTCACCCCGAAGTATAATCCAACCCAACTACCCTTCTTACTTTATAGTTAGCAAGCAGCAGGATTAATAATAGTGCGAAAAAGTAATACAGAGTTTGTTCCACATAAATCAGTTCATTTCTATCCATTAACTTGACGTGAAATCTAAGATCTCCTCCGCGGGATCTTTCCTCCCTCAACCGCTAGCCATGCTCGGTCCCATGAGGTCACTTCCCTTTGCTGTCGCAGATGCATCTAAGTTATGTACCGAGTATGCATCCCAATAACTACAACAAGGGGAAGGCTTATCATGCTTGAATCACAACTAGGGTTCACCTATCTTATATACCACTTCACCATCATCACTGGACGCACGCCAGTTTATCAAATCATCACTGGACACACGCCAGCACTGGACACACGCCAGTTTATCAACTCATTACTGGACACACGCCAGTTTATCAATTCACCACAGGACACACGCCAGTTTCAATCTCATCACAAATCTCAACATCACGCCTGCAGGCATTCTAGAAATAAAACTTTCCAATTCATCCATTATCTAGTATCGTCTAGGTGAACTCTACTCGCATACCACCCCATGTCTCTAGGGTCCAATTCTATCACTCAAATCGATGCAATATACAACAAATCAATAATAATTAAAACAATTAATAAACAACGTAATCACGCAACTTATTATGAACGGGCCGTTGCCCTTAATCTTGTATAGTCACAATGTCAACAATAAAGTAAGAGTTTTAAAAGGAATTTAAAAGGAAAATTTTCTAGGCTTTTATTAATTAATTCTAAGATAATAGATTAATTAAAAACTAATTAAATACATTAATTGGATAAAAATATTTAAACATTTATCATGACCTAAATAAGAGTCCTACAGGTCCTATACAACTAGTCGAGTGTCAAAAGTTGGGTCCGGAAGGTCACGGGATTAATTTAAATAAAGACGTTTAAATAAAGTGGCCGAAAGTGAAGTAAATAGATAATAAATAATTTGCAAAATTAAAATATGCTACTGTTAACAAGATTTCATCTTCAGAATGTAGAGAGTCTAAATAAAATTATTCGGGCATTTATAATAAGGTTATAAGGTCGTAAAGAATTTTTGATTCAAAACGCTATAGAAATAACAATAAATAGTAAATTAAATAAAAAAAATATTATCTTAACAAGATATCATCTTTGAGATGCAAGAAGTCTAGGAAAAATTAGTTTGGGTATTAAAATGTTGTTTGGAAGGTCGCAAATATTTTTCGTTTGTAAACTTTGATAGATAACGAACAAATAATTTAATAAATAGATAATTAAATAAAAAAAATATGATCTTAACAAGTTATGATCTTTGGAGTGTTAAAAGTCTAGAAAAAATAGTTCGGGGGTCGAAAACGATGTTCGGAAGGTCGAAAAGTCGATTCGAAACGAAACAGAAACTACCGCAAGGTTGGACCGGTCAGAGGTTGCGGCTGGAGTCTCTGCCGCGAACTCGGCACTGGTTCTTGCGGTCCGCAGGTTGCAGCCGCAAGGTTAGGGTCAGATTCGATTTTTTTGGTTTTTGGTCATGGTTTTGATGCATGGGTTCGTTCGGGCTATTGGGTTATGCATAAAAACACTAAATATACTTAGAGGAGTGTTTGGAAGGGATTATATTACCTTGGTTCGGGCCGAATTGATTTTAGAACGAAACTTGATTTTTGGAGAAGACGACTACGGTTTTGGCGATCGGGGAACTTTGGGCTCGAATTGAATGATGCTTGGGGATGCTTGGGATTGAAGGAAGAGATTGGAATGGTCAATTCGGATCTCGGTTGGTCGTGGCTACGAAATCCACTTTTCTCTCTCTTTCTTTCTCTCTCTAGAACTCCATGGATTGGAGTTCGGTTTTTCTCCGATTCCTCTCTCTTTCTGGACTGGTGGGGCGTGGGAAATTTCGTGGTATGCCCTAGGGTCGGAATAATGAGGTATATATAAAGAAAAAATTTTAAAGAAGGGTGATAAAATTGTGTTTTAATGGGATTCAAACTCTTGGCCGAATATGGACGAAAAATAGGGTTAGGAAGGAAGTAGAGGTTGAGTAGGAGAGGAAGAGATGGAAGGAATTTCGGAATAATGCATGCATGCAAATAAAAGAAATTAAAATGGGATAATTATAATAGGATAATTATAATAGGAAAATTCTTATTTGCATTTATCTTAAAAAAAATTAATCTCCTTATTAATAACACTAATTAAATGTTATTATTATTAATTAAAATTTTCGGGCTGTTACAAATAATACCAATATTTGTGTTTGAACCAATTTTGTCAAAATCAATGAAATAGATTCAAACTCACCGTAAGTCATACTAATTAATTAGGATGAAAATATATCATGGTTGAGTTTACAATTATCTAGTTTTTCTAAATAAAATACTACAATTAAATGTAATGTTGTAGGGAGCCGAAATATCCATGGTTCGGAAGGTCTAGAGGGTTCTCTCGTACTCAGAACCAATAGGGCGAGTCCCTCAGTTCGTAAATAACATTACTACATGTCGTGGGAAGGAACTCCACTGTTCCGTCGAGCGTGTGCAGACCCGAGAGACTCTCCCAAGCGTATTCCCTTCTTGGCATGTTTTTCTACATGATCGCTCCGTAAGACCTTAGCTCGTTCGGCGATGTGAAGCTTTCGTTCGGAAGGTACATTATCATTCGGGAAAAAATATCAAGAATAGTGCTTGCAAATGGAAATAAAAAAGTCATCTAAAAGCTTTCTACAAGAGATTAAATTGTACACGGCCCCGCCGTGTACAAGGGTTGTGTGGCAAAGGCCCGGATGAACACCACGTCACCACTTGGCTCATCTAGCGTGTTCAATTTCTCTCTTTCTCTCCAATCACTTTCTCACACTCAGTTAGTTTAATTCTTTTAAACTATTTATATATTAAAAATATGATTAAAAATTTAATTGTTTTGATTTTCAATCTTATTAAATCAGTGCAAAAATCGTGATTAAGTTGTCTCTAGAGCTCTCATAATTAAATCTCTGCTCTTTATTTAGGACCCAATGGAGCAGAAACTTGATTATAAGAGCCCTAGAGACAAAATTTAATTATGACCCTTTAGAATAATATGATAAAGATAATAAGATCTACACATCGGTTCAAACTGATTAAAAGTTGGAGCACTTAAGTTTTTAACCATATTTTTTAATATATTAACAATCTAAAAAAATTCATGTTCCATAGGGTACCAAATAAAGAGTAGATACTTAATTATGAGAGCTCTAAAGACAAAATTTAATTATGACCATCTAGAATAAAATGATCAAAATAATAAGATCTTTGCACTGGTTCAAACAGATTAAAAATTGGAGCACTTAATTTTTTAGACCGTTTATATATTTAAAAAAATATGGTTAAAAACTTCAATCTGTTTGAACCAGTGCGAAGATCTTATTATTCTGATCATATTATTCTAAAAGGTCATAATTAAATTTTGTTTCTAAGACTCTTATAATCAAGTTTCTGCTCCATAGAGTCCCAAATAAAGAGCAAATACTTAATTATGAAAGCTCTATGGACAAAATTTAATTACGATCTTCGCACCGGTTTAATTAGATTGAAAAGCGAAACATTTAAATTTTTAACCAAATTTTAATATATATAAATAATCTAAAAGAATTAAACTAAATTTAGTGCGAGGAAGTGATTGGGAAAGGGAACGCACGAGCCAAGTGGTGATTTGGCATTCATCAATGCCTTTGCCGCACAACCCTTGTACACGACAGCGGGGCCTTGTACAATTTAATATCTTCTACTTATGGCTGAATCTAAGGACGGAACCAAGATCTTGTAAACACGGGAGCCAACCTATGAACACAATTTTGAAATTTGAAAGTTCGGGAATCTAATAGTTTGTTTGGTTTAAATTTTGAGGGAGGTTATTTTGGGTAGTAAGTAGAGAGAGATAGAAAAAGATATGAGATCAATAATTGAATGAAAAACTTATGGGAGACTGTGCACAGAGAGAAAAATTGAGTTTGGGGACAAAAAACGAACACATTTTTATGTCTAAATAATATCCAATACAAAATACAATACCTAGATGTTCTCACCAAACAAAAAAAATTAATATTTAAAAAAGAAAAAAAAAACCCGAATCAGCGCGGGGGCCTTGGCCCCCATATGCCCACACCTCCCTCCGTCTCTGGCTGAATCTAGAAGCTTTCTACTTATGATCAAGTCTAGAAGTTTTCTACTCATAGCCGTAAGTGACATCATCTACTTGTCCAACATTCAAAGCCTTGCCTATAAATAAGAGGTGATACCACAAGGTAAATGATTTAATCTTTCTCATTCTTACAAACTTTACTAAAAGCATACTTTCCTCTACCTCACTAACTTACTCGTCGGAGCGTTTTTTCGGAGGTAAACCCCATTTCGATTTTCAGGTACCCAGTTCACTGTTCTATCCTTTTACTGTACAACAGCAGGAGGAAGCGGTTCAAGAATTTTTTCAGCCCCCCACAAATGTTAATTATGGTTCAGATCGATTTGGAACATGCAATAACCGTGAGAATAAATCTGCAAACCAAACCATTTAATTGGTTTTTTATTTTTACTAAAACGAATGGGGTAAGGTTGTGCCAGTAATTGCTGGTAAACAAAGTTGAATTAATCCGTACAATTAAAGGATTTAGTTCAACGCAATTTGAATTAATTCCTATAATATTTCTCACATCTATTTCACATGCTACCATGCAAATGTATGGAGTAAGGTGGATTCGGATCCTCTATGAGGATTCTCCTGTGAAGATCTTGTGAGACTTTTGCTATGGGCTTGACAACACACCAATCAGAAGATCTAATGATTCCCAGTAATTGCTAGTAAACAAAGCTTTAAGAGAGACTTGAGACTGCATTCTTGTAAACTTATGCTATGTTTCGATTGGTGTTTAAATTTTTTTTTGAAAAATAATAGAGGTAATAAGTGAAGAGAGATAGAGAGAGAAATGTTGGAAGTAGAAGAAATCTAAGAGGAATTTTTTGAATTGTAAAGAAAATAAGGCATTATAAGTCTAAATTTATTTCGGTATTTTTTACATTTCGTAACTTTTTATTTAGCTTTTCGTCGTAATTTTTGAAGTTAATCGTTCGTCTTGACGAGACGAATCGAAATAGTATAAAAATACGGTCAAATGTTGAAAATTTTCAAATAAGACAGTTATTTGATTAAAAAGTGATTTTATTTTTTTTATTTTTGGTCATTATTTTGTACTTTGTAGATTGCCCTCGTCGAGATGAATAATTAATCCAAAAAATAAAACACACAAAACAAAGAAATAAGTTAAGTGTAAGGCCCGTTCTTGGACTTAACTTAAATATGAGAGTTTTGTCCTCTATTTGAAATTTTCTTGCATTTGTCAGTTTTGCACAAAAATTTGTGAGTCATTAATTCGTCTCGCCGAGAGGAATCGCAAAAGTAATTTTTTTATACTTTTATCCAAATATTTTGAGAAATAATCATTTTTTAATGCAAAAATGTCTTTGGCTCAAAATTAACAAATACAAGAAAAATTCAAATAAAGAAAAAACACCAAAATTTAAGTTAAGTTCAAGAGAACAAAATAAACCCAGCCAGAGTATCAAATCTTGACGTCGGTCATCGAGTTTATACTTTGAGTATTTTATTTGATTGTCTAATTTTTTTCTAAATATAAGTAATAAAATAATCGCCGCTCTCTATATTCAATTCTTGAAGGGCGCCACTATTCGCAGCCCTCTATTTTCTCCCATAGTCTGTTAAAAATTTTCAATTATACTCGACAGTTAGTTACCGAAATTGAGATATATTTTCAACATCCAATTACTGAAATGTAATATTTTTTTCAACAGATATTTACCGAAAATGTATGTTCGACAGTTGTTTACCGAAAGTTGAACATATTTTCGACATGTAGTTACCGAAATATAATCTTGTTTTCAACAGCAATTTACCAAAATGTTATTTATGATTTTCAACAACCATTTACCGAAATGTAGTGGGCTATGAGAGAAAATAAATGGCTGCGAATAGCGGCGCCCTTCTTGAATTCGTCGCTGGAATCTTCCAAAAAAAAAAGAGGAAAAAAAAAGAATTCTTCACTAGTGATGAGTCACTACTAAGTACTAAAACTTTTCTTATTAAAATACTCCATTTCTCTTATTTTCATTATCTATTATTCGGCTTGTTTTTTTATGTCTTTTATTTATATCTTTTTATGTGAATTTTGAAAAATATGTAATATGAATCTTGTTTAATAAATTTATATTAATTTTATATTACAAAAATTTTAAATTATAAAAAATATTATATATTAAAAAATATAAATAATTAAAAAACATCACACAATTCAAAAATTAACAATAAAAATAATACGGAATGAATACAAAAGAAGAAAGAGATAATGACGATCCTATCCGTACCAGATGTAGCAAGCAGCAACCACGGCCCACCCGATGTTTCCACGTGCCGTTGGAAGTTGGGTGTAGCCAAACAGTTTTCGGAATAGTGTATTCCGTGCGAGGAACACATGCCACGTCAAAACCTACAAGTTGTATATCCCCACTACTGGGAAAATTTTCTCATTCTCGCGTGAGTATCACGTGATACTTGTTTGACGCAGTTGAATTAGTCATTATATTTTTTAACGGCTTGAATTTGAAAAGAAAGAAGAAAAGAGAAACTGAAATTTTAACCCGATCCATCTAAAAGTATACTAAACGAACCGAATATATCGAACGGCTACCATATATCCCCACAGCCACCGAAGAATTTCTCACAAAACTGATTTCGGAATCCCGTGTCCCGAGACAAAACTAACGCGTCCAAACCGCGTTTACCCACCTCTATCGTTATCCAATTTATATATAGGAGTAGTAAGTAGTGGAGTATATCCCAATTCGATTCAACTCTACAAATCACAACGTTGGCTTCCAAAATTGAACTCTCAGCTCTCTCTCTCTCTCTCTCTCTAGAAATGGCGCAAACTCCGAGCAATGCTATCCATCAACGTTCGCTCACCTCCCTGGGCAGCATGGACGAAGTGCAGAAGGTGTTCAACAAGTTCGACACCAACGGCGACGGCAAGATCTCCGTCTCCGAGCTCCGTTCCGTCTTCAAGGCCCTCGGCGTCGACGTCGGCACGTCCTCGGGGGACTTGACCAACGCCGTGACGGAGATCGACAAGGACGGCGACGGCGCGATCGGCCTCGAGGAGTTCGCTGACTTCCACCGCGCCGCGGCCCGCGGCGGCGGCAGCGATGGCGAGAGCAACGACGGCAAGGCGATCGGCGACGCGTTCAAGATGTACGACCGGGACAGGAACGGGCTGATATCGGCGCAGGAGCTGCACGAGGTGATGAAGGGGCTGGGGGAGAGGTGCTCGGTGCAGGATTGCGCGAGGATGATCGGATCGGTCGACGTGGACGGGGATGGGTGCGTGAATTTCGAGGAGTTCAAGAAGATGATGAGGCCTTGAGATTTTTAGGGTTGCGGAATGGGGTCCTGTACTGTACTGCGCTACCGTGTCGTGCACCCGTAGTACGCATCTGGACCGTTCTTTTTCACAATCGATGGTTTAGATATATTTGTCAACTTTTACCGAATATAATTAACTTTGACCGGAGTGCTTCAGCGAATCAAACCCATCGATTGCAAAAACGGACGGTTCAGCTGCTGACTACAAGATGATGCACTACACGTAACGCACTACAGGACTCCCGGGGTGGGGTTGCGAAATCGTGTTAAGAGGAATAATTGAAAGAATCGAAGGTAAGATTAGGGCTCGAAATAGTTGGATTATGATGCATAATGTACGGATTTTGATTTTATCTTTCCAGAAGGCAACTAGTGTTCAGTACCCCGGTGTTTCCCTGTTGTGCCCTTAAGCTTCAAGTTGTAGTTCAATTTCTCATCAGTCAGTTTGGTCCAGTTTTTGTAGTTCAATTTCTCATCAGTTAGTTTGGTCCAGTTTTTTTTATAACTCAGGTATGAGTGAGTTTACGCGTACCTCCACTAATCATGGAGCTCAATTCGGCCGGCCACTAGCGAAGAGCTAATCATGGAGCTCAATTCGGCCGGCCACTAGCGAAGAGCCCAATTAGAACTGGAGTGCCTCGGTATGGATTGGTCCAAAGGAGAAGATGGCACCTAAAGGTTTCGAACCTGAAATTTTAAGAGATAGCAAACCTCTTAGTACAAGCCTTGATCATTAGGTGAACTTCTTGGAGTGTAGTTTGGTCTTTTGGGCGGTTTGTGAACTCAATCGGGTTTGAATTGTTCATATGTCAAGTTTTAAAAAAAAAAAATTGTTTTCGTAATAAATGAATTTGATCAAATATTCATACTATACTAGTGTAAATAGCTCACATAAGCGTCGAAACTTCTTTTACCGTTCATATTGTCGTCTACAAATGAGAATGTTTTTTTGGGGGAAGATGATATCGCGGCTCAAAACTGGAGCAAACTCGAAAATGATATTCACACCTCCTTTATTTCGGACCAGGAATCTTGTAGTGCGTCTAATGTGCTATAAGGTTGTAGGGTGCCTCCTTGTGTCCGATCGAAATTTCGTTATTGTGATTTGAACTGTTTAATTTGTAGAGTACTGAGATATCATTGGCCTCTTGGTCAAACAATGTTAAAGTAAGAAATGGATATCGTTAGCCGTCTAGCCCTTGGTCAGACAATATTAGGTAAAAAATAGACGGTCAATAGGTAAAAAAATAGATGGTTAGTATGACATTAAAAATGAATTGGGATACAAATCTATCTAGATCATGTAGTATGTAGATGTCGATGTCCATTAACTTGATTTTCGATTTGCACAGTGTTCAATCATTTCTACAAACTAAACGATTTAGATGATAAAATTTCGAGTGAGCACATTGAGAGAACCCATGCCTCATAGTGCATTGGTGCATTGCAGGATCCCTTGGTCGCACTCTAGTGTGAATAGCATTTTCCTTTCGTTCGAAATTTCTAAGGCGCAGTACTTGGTCTAAGCTAGGCGCATGGCTTTGAAAAAGTAAATACAATTTAAGATTGTATTTGGATTAAAAAGTCAAGGGAGTGATCTGTGTAGGAATGAAAATATTAAGATACAAACGGAGTGAAGAATATTTATTGGAAACTGTGTCGAGAGTTAAAAGTAACTCTCAAAATGTTAAACCAAACGAAGTGAAAAAGATTCTTACTGTACATGTGAGTCACATATAAATTCATTGTATTGATTAGTAACGAGTGACTAGATGAAACGAACTAATCCCTCTAGCCCACCATCCCACGTTAGGTGGCCCCAAGGACAAATCGCAACCATGCGACCTTGGGTTGCATGCTTGCATCTCAGGAATAGAAGATCTGATTCTGATCAGAGTTGTAGGCATCATACCCGTAGATATTAAAAGTAAGAAACATACCCACCACCAGGCATAGCGAAGAGATTTGATCCCACAAAAATCGTCACCTGTTACGAACCACAACACACCCAGATTCGTATTTCAGGTTACAGATTAACGAAATATAGTGCAGCAGTTGTGAATGCCATGCAAAACAGAAGTGCTTAAAGTACATTTGACTGGTTTCTGGCATAAATTCCATCCAAATAACATACGGCTAGTTTCTTCTGATAACTAAAAGTACTTTGGTAAAAGAACAATGACCTACTCCAGCAGAAACCGATAAAAAGAGGTACCAAATGTTCCAACAAGTTTCCAAAAAGGCGAAAGCAGACAAGTGTTTCTCAGTGCAGAACCATACAATCTTGAGTTAGATGCGAGGTGACATGTGGGGGATGAGGCTTTTGAAGAGATTCTTCCTCGTTCATGCCATTACCCACTGATTCCACCTCCTGCAAACCAGCAGCTTCCAGGATGTGAGCCTTCACCTCTTCGAACCTCTCCTCTGACAGAGAAACCTCAGCAAGAAGTCTACATGCATTCTTCTCGGATGCATCATCGTAGTCCTTCCTTCTCTTCAGCACCATATGTCCGCTGATTTCCCACACAGCAGGATTCACTTGAGTGTCCAGAAGCTCATCACTAACTTCTCCAAGTGCTAGTTTCTTGGCATAGCACTGACCATTCATCAAGAACCACTTTGATTATTTTTCTTATCAAAATATCACAACAAAAAGATAAATATTAAATAGTATGATAACTGAACGCCAATCAGAAAAATCCATCCTCTCATACTTGTTTATTTGAAAATGGCATTGTTTGCTTGTGAGATAATGACGGAAACTACAAAAAAATTGACCATATCAAAATGTTCATTATTTATTTCTTGACAAGTCCACATCCCACACGTTTATTTGGACAATCACATGCCTGTTTACCACGTTTTCCTCTCATATGAAGAAAATTATGGGCACCCTTCCTAGACTTACATCCCACTACAATCATAGGCCAGGACATGCAGCCTTGGGCTGTCCTAACTCAACATAGAGGGTTGGAATACAAAGAAAGGTCAGTTACAACGACCTAGGTTAGTCTTAGCCAGATTAACCCGTTTATTACGTACTTTCAAATTTGAAAAATTTACATAACAATTACGGAAAAAGACATCACGAATGTATATACTATCAAATTGACAAATGTAGTAGAAATATCACCAAGCATACTAAATAGACCTGTGACTTCATATGCCAGCTTATGGAAGATCAACGGAAGAAACAAATCAGAAAGAGATCCAAAATTAGTCTAATCGATAGGCGGAATTATGCTAGGTGGAACTATGCACTGTTGGTTAGATGGAAAACCTGAATATATCAAGGCCTAGTATTTTCCCATTCTTTTTCAACAATAAGCAATCATCAAGAACAAGTTTATGTAGCATGAATGTCTACCAATAATACTCAAAGCATACCTCACACATAATCCTCAATCACTAGACATAAAGCAAGGCCAATATTTTGGAAAGAGCAACATTTACCTGCGGGAACAGGAAAATTTTTCTCCCACAATCAGCAATAAGAACATTAAAAGGAATATTCTTGTTTTGAAGCCTAATGCAAGAACTAGCAACAGCATTGGATAGGTTGCGCAATTTTAGTCCACCCTCAAAAACAAAACCTCGCACGGGATAGTTCAACAACTGTGAAACCACCACACCATTATCAGGAATATCCTTGCCCATCCTTATCCTTTGAGTAGGGGCTTTCTCAACTGGGAAGGGCACTGATAAGTAATATGCCTGTCATTTGTATAAAACAAAATCATCTGAGACGAAGAACAAGAATGCTACAACTTGCAGTTGATTTTCAAGAAACAGGTGAGTCATTAACAACCTGAAAGTGGAGATGATTAATTGTTGCAAAGGCACCCAAGCTGTTGTAACCCAATCTGAAGGAGGGTTCTGAAGCTACTTTAGCCATATGAAGGGCGAGCAAGAAGCTCTCATGGTCAATCCTCTGAGGCAAGCAGTCAAGGACGCGGGGTATCAAAAGGATATGTCCATACTCAATAGGGCTAACCTAAAAGTAGAAATATAGGAAAAACAGTTAGCCACAAGAGCATTGCATTAAACTAGAAATGCTGAGTGAACATATCAAACTGGCTTACATTAATAGCAACAACATTCGGTGAATTTGAATCAGCATTAACTGGTGAGCTGCTGCAGAAATGGGACCGGGTATACTTGCCCTGTTCAAATCTGAAGAGCACTTCTTCTTGGCCAACTTTGGTAAAGTTGAACTTTGTATCATCGAAAGGTTGAAGAACCTGATCAACCCGAAACTCAGTGGGCCTCTTTTTAAGGTGTCGTCCCTCATTTAGCTGCGCTATAAAACCGAAATCCCCCGGAATAATCTTTGTCTCACATGTGGTCACATCATACCTAAAGAGCCCTTGCTTCATTCGTTCCTCCCACTTCGCCAGCAGCAAGTTGTTGAGGAAAGATACTGGGCGCCTGCCACTGCAAGAACTGCCGCTGAATTTATCTGTCGACTCATATTCATCTTTCTTGAAGGCATATAGCGGAAGTTTAGAAACTGAAAATGTCAATATGTTCAGTCAGTATAACTGGCAGAAAGAAATGGGGAAAAGAAGAGGAAAGACATGGGCATATCCGATTGAACTCAGCTATGCAGATAATATGATACAGGGGCAAACCAGGGATCTATTTTGAAAATTAGTTTTCTCAGAGTCCATAAGTCTAGTAACTATCAAATGGCTTTGTTTATATCTTAATTCCACCATAAGAAGTAAAATGCCATATGCTTTGTAGCAACTCAATTTCCTTTGTGAACAAGAAAATGTGTTTTTCTTTGCTAGTGTTGACTTTGGAGGTCACTTCACCCGCTCCAGCAGTCATTGAGCATTACCTAGCTGCTCTCGTTAGCTCCTCATCCACCTCAGACAGACCACTTGAGCCTTCAAGCAGCGGTGGACAATTTCCAAACACATGATGTCCGAATTTGGACTTGATCTTGACTTTCTAAAATGACATTTTTCGGGATTTCCACTTTCCTTTAATCTTGGATTGCAAGGAAACCAAAGTGGGAGGGAATACTTTGCCCAGGCCTTCTTCTAGACTATTGTGTACATCTATGAGGATTGAGGAGATTCATGTTGGGTTTGTGAAGCTTGATTCAGTCTAATTTGCGCCTTGTCGACTAGTCTAGGTTTACTCATGGGGGTCCAGAGGGCAGCACCACCGAAACCTAGACAGAAAGCTAGACAGGGTTATTACAACAACTGATGAAATAGTTGTGCAGGACCGAAACACACACACACACACACGATATGCGAATAGAAAACAGTAAAGAGAAATCAACACAGAATATACATGGTTCCCTAATACTGGGTATGTCCACGGGAGTGAGAGCGGCTGTCGTTTCTTATTTAATCAATTGAAACAGGGTTTACAACATAGAGTATTTATACCTACTCTATGTTGTTCCGAGAGCGGCTGTCGTTTCTTATTCGCTCCACTCACTTAGCTCCGTCCGGGCAACTGGTCTATTTCTACAACTCTTTAATGTCTTTTCATACTTAACATATGAGTCACAGTTCTAACAAGTAGCATTCTTCAATCGACTAAAGAACTATTCGTAAGGACTAATTAAAAAAAAACGCACCAGGTAAGCAGCACTTCCCAAGGCAATTGCGCCCACAACCTAGGGTTAGCGTTTGGGACTGGATCATGGTATCTTCTGAACCTCCTCCCACCTGATAATTAGAAACAACCGTGGGTACCCTTTTTATGGTCAGCATCTTTTCTTCCATCAACGTATCCGTATCGATCTCTCTATATATAACACTGTATACGTATCCGTATAATTGTCAGTAATCGGTTTAAGAGGACAAAGAAGAATAAATTAAATTGTTGGGTTAGAGAGAAAAGAGAGAAGGGTGGATTAAGCCGCCGCCGGCGAGGAAGAGGAGATCGGAAGGGCAACCGCCTTCGGAAGGGAGGGCACCCCTGCCGCCGTGAGGGGACGGGGTACGGTGTTTCTCGAGCGTACGGTTGGACTCCACCGCCGTACGCTGTGGTGGGATTACGGTTTTGTTGAGGTTGGGGTGGTGGTGGTGGTGGATGGTCCACCGGAGGGTTTCAATTCCGAGTAAAGCCGTGGTGGTTCCACAATGGCTGTCGTTCTCCGGTCGTTTCGTCGTCTTCTCGTTGTTTTCTTGAGAGAGAGAAAGAGAGAGATGAATTAGAAAGAGGGGCCGGGCTTACATGCTAGAGTGTCTCCGACCCATCTCTAAATCTATGGATGTGATGTGTATTATGGCCCGTTTGATAACGGTGATAGATGGATTGGATTCGTAAGGAGATCGTATTAAGATTGGGATTGGTAATGAGTATGTTTGTTTGGGATAAGATTCGATGATAGAATTATTAATATTATATTTGTTTGAGATGAGATTAGATGATGCGATTAGATTGAGAGAAGAAATTGGTAATGAGAATGCATTGATAATGAGGAGAGGATGGGATGAGATTGTCAATACCATCTCCAAGATGATATTTTTGGGGTATTAGCAATCCGACCGAATTGATAGTCCGGACCTTTTTTGGGAAACCAAACAAGGTATTGATAATATCCTCACTCTACCAATCCAATCCCAACCCCTTGGAGCGTTATCAAACAGGCTCTAGAGGAAAATTTTGTAATTTATTATTATTTTTTACATTTTATGAGATAATGCTTTTTAGATATTTGAGTATTTACAATTTGCCTTCGGTTATTCGAATATGGAGATTCTATTTTCATTTTAGAGATAAATTTTTTAAAAAATACGATGAATCCCTCTTAGATTCTTTCATAAAATGCAAAAAGTGGGGATATTATAAAATCTTTCTTTAAGAGCATCCTCATTATAATAAGCAAATGAGTGTGAATAAGCAAATTTAACAATAATGTTCAAAAAATACCCTACATTGTAATAAGCAAACTTACAAATTTTTTAGCAAATAACCAAATTTTACTCATTTCATAACCAAACTTAACAATTTTAACCAATAATCAAAACTCAATAACTAAACTCAAAACTTAATAACTCAAAAATATCCCACATTAGAATCGTCTCATCGAGTAATTTGGTATAGTCGGGTGCGTGATTAAAACTCATTTGCGATTGGACAAATGTGCATTGTGTATTGTGGGGTTTTTTTTGTTGTTATGGATGCAAAAATAACCAATGTGGAGGTAGAGATTGTTGGATAATCAAATGCTGACGTGGCACATTTTGGTTATTGGTTTTGATTATTACCATTGCAGATACTCTAATATGCTACATTCACTCTCCATTTTGGAGTTTTAGAGATGGGTTGGAGTATCTCCAATCTTTACCCATTTTACTATCCATACCTAAAATTTGAGTAAAAAGCCTAAAAACTCATCTCCAATATCATACCTTCTTTTTTTTTTCAACATTGTATACATCAGTAGGAGTTAGTTAGTGGGGAGAGTTAGAGTTAGCACAGGAGGTCCAGAGGTTATCCATAGCCCTGGCTCCAAAGCCTCCGCCCCCCGCGAAACTCGAATCCTAGTCACCACCGGGAGCTGGGGAGATTAACAACCAACTTCACTAAAAGTGCAATGTCATACCCATTTGCCTGACCATTTTGAGTTCTACCTATTTTCTTACAACCCTTTTTTTTCACTCTCATTAATTACAAATATGTACTCATTAATTACAAGTGTGGCATTCAACAATAGATTTGGATAAAAATATGGATTTAGCATTAGAGATACATTACCTAAATCAAACTTCTAACCTAAATCTCTATCCAAATTTGGGTGGAAAAATGGTTAAGGATTGGAGATGCTCTTAGGACCATAATCCTTAGTCATTGCTCTCTCTTTTAATCATTGCTCGTTCTTAATCCTCGCATTTAAATTTTTTAGTAAATTGTGAGGTTTTTGAACGACGTTTTCCACGCTTGCATGGCGCATTATGTGACTTAGGTTGGACCTAGAAGCCATATAACGAGCGAGGGTTTGAGCGAGAATTGAAAACGCGAACGCTAAGAGACAATTAAGAGTACAAACCGAGAGTCCTACTAGCAGATTATTTGCCTATGGGTTGAAAGGTCAATTTGCCATAATCATAAAACATTCGAAACTAGTATTAAAATTCGTAAGAGCGAAAATTGAGAGCGCTAATGATAAAAAAGGATTGAGAGTGCGAGTCGAGGATCACACTAATAAATTAGTTAACTAAGGGTTGGAAGATCAAGTTGCGATAATCAGACTTTCCTTGCCCAGTAGGCCAGTGGCGGCCCAACTTGTTGGACTTACGGCGTAATCGATATCTTTTGAGATAATGCCCAGTCGATCCTATTTTTTTGAGTTTATGGCTCGGAAGTTCATTGCCTTACAAGTGCAATACTATATGGTCTTATGGGGTGTAATTTTACAAATTTAGCTCTATTTGATAATAGACAGTACATGTGCGCATGCAATTCTACATGTGCCCCTCTCTTTCTTGCGGGGAAAGCAGCACTAGTGGTCGTGAATTGGCCGGCGATGGTGGTACACGACGGAGCACGAGAATAACCACGGGAGTTTGTCAACGAATTCCAGCGAGGTTTCGGTCAAGTGCGAACTAGAGGTTGCCACTGAGGAAAGCAGCATTAGTGGTCGTGAAATGGATCAAAGTGGTGTGACAGGCGCGCCACTCGCAGGACCTACTAGAGAGGCACCTCGTGAATAGATGACTTCAGAGGAGATCGTTACTTCGCTCGAGGACCAGAGCACCGCCACCATCCTCCGTGTCCCCTGCGCCACCTACAACTTCATCAGCCCTGAAACAGGAAAAAAATTCAGAGTATAAAATTCAATCACCACAATATAAAATTCACATTAAAAAAATTGTAATTTTAAATAATTTTATATTCGATATTGATCTCATTCAGTAGATCTCTACGTGTAGATTTCAAATATATAATTTTTATAAACAATGAATATGTATATTTGATGTTATTAACATTTTTAGATAAAAATAGAGAGAGAGAGAGAGAGAGAGAGAGAGAGAGAGAGAGAGAGAGATTAATCCCACGCATGTATGACGTGGGATTTTTTTGGGCCAAAGGGTATTTTTGAACAAAAATTACAGGACCCAGTGGGGTATGGACTTTTTTCTTGGATTAGATTGCTAGGACCTATTGGGGCTTTGTTCACCTACGTAGGACCGACCCGAAAGAAGCCAATTTCTTTTCTATACTAGATTTTCTCCATTAGCCAATAGGATTTGGTTGGTAGAGAGGCTAGTGGAGGCTCTAGAAGACCTGCCTCCTTCCCATCTATGGTTGTGTTATTTGATGGGATGAGACTAGATTATTTTGGTCTAACATGTAAAGACCCATAATTAATTCTTAAATTTTAATGTTTGATATGTGCTTGAGTCATTTAAGTATGGATAATGATGTGAAAATGCTTTGGGGTCTTCATGTAATAGAATGAAATATATGGTGGGAGTTGGTGTAGTATTGGATAACGGAGGGGTGTGTGTGTAATTTTCCTTATAAGCACCAAAGTTAGGAGAAGAAATATCATTTTTTCCTTTTCTTTCGCTCTCTCTGACTATATCTCTCACTTGGCCTCTCTCACACACACTCTCTCTCACAGTCTCACTCTCTGATTTTGCATCTCTACTCAAATCTCGTTGAATGCTTAGCTAAGCTTAGAGGGATGTTGTTCTTGGTGGTTTTCAACTTTGGAGTCTAGGGCTTGGCTTGGATGTAAGGACCCACACTATCTGACCTACTAACCTTTAGCTTAATCACATAACTCAAAAGGTTAGCATATGAATTTATATAGTAGCTAGTCGGAATCACTTATATACCATATATTATTTCCTTTTTGTTGCCGATGTAGGACTCCACAATCTCCCCACCTTATGATGATTGGCCCAGCAACCTTTCCCTGATGATCATAGTGTGACACTTAGCTTTGTACATCATATCATCAAGCTCGTACCAGATTCTAGAGATGGCCCCCACCATGTAGACCATGATTGTGTTCTGATACCAACGATAACAACACGTGTCAGCTGACCTGCTAACCCTTAGCTTAACTATATGGCTCAAAAAGTTAATCTTATGTTATACAATTGTTGGTCGGGTCCTATTAGTCTTTGTAATTTATCAGAGATTAATGAAGTTTTATTTTGCCGTTAAAAAAAAACAGTAGCTGGTCGGAATCACTTATAGACCATATATTATTTCCTTTTTGTTCCCGATATAGGACTCCACATTGGATCCTTGGGTTTTGCTTAAAACCATTTGAGGTAGCTAGGGATTTTCACTCTCTCTATATATTGTAAGTTGATTTGGTGCTCAAAGGTTGTGTTTGATCTTCTGTTTCGTGTTTGGTTGAAAAGTTGCAAATCGCGAGCTGAAACCCCGCGTGCCATCGATAGCCAGTCAATAGAGCTGAAATCTTTGATTTTCCTACCGATGGCATCATTTCCTCCTACCGGTAACAGTCTTTACCAGTGCCCCTTTCTCACCCCTACCGGTAGCATTTCTCTAGAATCGAAATCCTGAGTTCTCCTACCAGTACCACTCTTTTCCTCCTACTGGGAACAACTGCATTTTGAAAACTCATTGTTATATGGATTCTAATGTCATGGTTCGCATATAATGGATCGTTTCTATTTATTAACATGAGATTGAACTCTTAGACACATATTTGATGTGTGGTGATATGAAAAGTCGATTTTGATGATAAGTTATTGATGAAATGAGAACATGGATCATGCAATGATTGAGTATCAATTGAAATTAGAATGTGGATACCTAATTCATGAGATTGAGTCTTTATATGCTTATTTGACCTATTATGTGGTGTTATATTAAGGGTGGTTGGCATCTAGATTGAAGTGAATAATGAGCTTAATGAGAAATGAGAATGAGTAAAACAATTGTTTTAAGAACTTGAAATATGATTACATAATGCATGATGAGGGATGTATAGGGTCCCAAATATCCGGGACTAGGGCCACGTTTAGGTATGACACTAGGCACGGGATATACGAGATCGCAAATACCCGGATAAGGTGAGATATATGGAGTCCTACTTAGAGTATATGAACCACTGATGATGTACTGGTGATAAATGGAAACTTAATAACAAGGGATATAATTGATGGAACAACTTAGATTTATGGCATTCATACGTACGTGTGTGTGAATGAATGTTGTGATTTTGCTAATTACGATTTTAAGACTTGTAATGGTATAGTATATGCTAGTTTTATTTAAAAGATGAATTTAAAAGCCAGTCCCGTTTTCTAGGTTCGGTGCCTATATAGTCCTGCACAATTATTTGCATTTATTATTCCAACTATGTGCCCTGCCTTCCTCACGCGTGCAGTAGCCACGGAGCTAGAGAGCATCTAGTATAGGAAAATTATCCAATGCTCATGGAGCATTGGTGCACCTTAAAACATTGTTTAAATTTTAAAAAATCATAACTTTTGTTGTAGATATTCATTTTAAAAAAAAATTACATTTTTGGAACCTACTCGACGATATCCACTGAACAAGATCCATATTGAATATGAAATTATGCAAAGATAAAAAAAATACCTTTGGCTATGAGAACTGTCTATATTAGAATTGGCTATGAATCCTACACACAATTCACATAGCCTCAACACACACGGTTCACATAGTCCAAATATACACTAAAATACACAGTTTATATAGCTCCAACACACTAAAAATGCATAGTTCACATAGCTCCCCACACACAGTTCACATAAACTACCACACAGTTTGTAGGATCAAGCGCTTACCATCTTACCAAAACCCGCAGGTAGTGGTAAAGGCGCAACTCTATTTCCTTATACAAGTGGTATCAGAGCCAAGGTCGCGGGTTCGACTCCCCTGGATGGCATGCTGCTTGCGGGCAGGTGCTGGGGGGGGGGGATTGTTGGTCGCGGGCCAGCATCCTGCCCACGCGGGTCGAACCGTGGCGCTTGGGGCTTGCTACGCTATGGTATAAGGAAATAGAGTTGCGCCTTTACCACTAATTGTTAGCCCCAAGGTTTTTGAGGTTTTTGATTTTGATGATAACAAACACGACCAGTTAGAATTACATTAGTCAATTGGGCATCATTGGTGAGATATATTATTATTGGGCTAATTATATTATTTCTTGATTTTGAAGGGTCTTAGAAGTAATTCTTTGGCTAAAAGCTTAAAAGATGTTCTTTCACAGGGAATCATTTTCTAACCTAGTCTTCTCTGGCCCTCCACGTTGAAAAGAAAAGAAACAGGCGATGTAAACAAGAAGGAAGAGGGGCTGCGAGAAACAGGGGTTTCGGTTCTATCAAAGGCACAAATTGAGCAATTTTCTTCTTCAAAATTGCTGTCTCCAATAGATAAGAGAATTGAAGAAGGAAAGAGATTAAGGAAAATCTCTTCCTATTGACTAACGGCTGGAATGGGTTCGAAAAGGAAAGAGGAAATCTTGTGCAGGAAATATAGAGATTGAAGGAGGAAGCAAGTAAGGCAAGGGCTGTTTATTTGCAACGGCTAGTGGAAAAAGACTTCCACGTTCTTCTGATTTTTAAAGATAAAAAGGGAGCAGAAGAAGGCAGAGAAACATACACGACTCTTGAAGAAATCCACTGTGAGCTTTCTCTTAAAAATCTGTCAGTCAAAAATTCAAAGCTTTCATCTTGAATATCTACACTAGTTTGAGTGTTATCATTGAACCATATTGTAAAAGGGTTTTCACACCCTCGTCTGAGATTGAGACTGTTTTTTGTGAGTGATTTTTTGGTAGAAAAAATCATTTGGGTTTAGGTGTAACTAGCGCCGGAGTCTTAGCTAGTTGGGAGTGGATACGGAGTAATCGCTCGTTGTAAGGTTCTCTAGCACCCGCGAAGCTAGAGGTTTGTAACGACTATTGGAGATAGTGCAGCAATTCCCGAGTAGGACACTTGGGGAGTGGAGTAGGCCGTGAAGTTGCGGACCGAACCACTATAAAATCCTCGTGTTAATTTTCTCTATCCCTTACTCTTTTTCCTTTATGTTCTTGCATTTCTATATTGCATAAGCTAATTGATAAATTACTGAAAACAGACTTGGAGTAGAATAGATCAATAAATAGGCAAATAACCAATTTATCAATCTATTCTACTCCAAGTCTGTTTTCAGTAATTTATCAATTAGCTTATGCAATATAGAAATGCAAGAACATAAAGGAAAAAGAGTAAGGGATAGAGAAAATTAACACGAGGATTTTATAGTGGTTCGGTCCGCAACTTCACGGCCTACTCCACTCCCCAAGTGTCCTACTCGGGAATTGCTGCACTATCTCCAATAGTCGTTACAAACCTCTAGCTTCGCGGGTGCTAGAGAACCTTACAACGAGCGATTACTCCGTATCCACTCCCAACTAGCTAAGACTCCGGCGCTAGTTACACCTAAACCCAAATGATTTTTTCTACCAAAAAATCACTCACAAAAAACAGTCTCAATCTCAGACGAGGGTGTGAAAACCCTTTTACAATATGGTTCAATGATAACACTCAAACTAGTGTAGATATTCAAGATGAAAGCTTTGAATTTGTGACTGACAGATTTTTAAGAGAAAGCTCACAGTGGATTTCTTCAAGAGTCGTGTATGTTTCTCTGCCTTCTTCTGCTCCCTTTTTATCTTTAAAAATCAGAAGAACGTGGAAGTCTTTTTCCACTAGCCGTTGCAAATAAACAGCCCTTGCCTTACTTGCTTCCTCCTTCAATCTCTATATTTCCTGCACAAGATTTCCTCTTTCCTTTTCGAACCCATTCCAGCCGTTAGTCAATAGGAAGAGATTTTCCTTAATCTCTTTCCTTCTTCAATTCTCTTATCTATTGGAGACAGCAATTTTGAAGAAGAAAATTGCTCAATTTGTGCCTTTGATAGAACCGAAACCCCTGTTTCTCGCAGCCCCTCTTCCTTCTTGTTTACATCGCCTGTTTCTTTTCTTTTCAACGTGGAGGGCCAGAGAAGACTAGGTTAGAAAATGATTCCCTGTGAAAGAACATCTTTTAAGCTTTTAGCCAAAGAATTACTTCTAAGACCCTTCAAAATCAAGAAATAATATAATTAGCCCAATAATAATATATCTCACCAATGATGCCCAATTGACTAATGTAATTCTAACTGGTCGTGTTTGTTATCATCAAAATCAAAAACCTCAAAAACCTTGGGGCTAACAATCTCCCCCTTTTTGATGATGACAAACATTAGATTAATAATATTCAATAGAAAGAGCCGAGAGCAAAATTAATAAAAAAAATAACTCCCCCTTAATTGATGCACAATCTCTTTTCAATTTGCTCCCCCTAAAGTTATGCCGCATTTGCTCGAGCTTGTTTTTAATATTTCTCAATACTTCTCCCCCTTTGTCATCAACAAAAAGATTGTGGGATAAACCTGTTTTTCAAGGAAAAAAAAAAACTAGACCATAAACTGTGAACATAAAGGGATAATAAAATTCTCATTATCGAATGCATCAAAATTGTGATTCCAATCAATATTAGATGCATTTTAATGCAATATGGTCAGCCAAGTTATAAGATCTCTCCAAAATTTAAGCCACACCAAGAAAGACATTAGTATGCTTAAAAAGCCATATCGAGTGTAAGTCATATACACCACATAGAGAGAGTGACAAAAAAAAATTAAGAGCCATAAAAAAAAAAATGAGATCAAGAATATCATCAAGGATTGGACATACCAAGTTCCCTTCTTATGCTGCAAAATCTATCCTCGCTTAGAGGTTTCGTAAAAATATCAGCAAGTTGATTATCCGTTCTCACAAAATCAATAACCACATCTCCTCTTTGAACATGATCTCTAATAAAGTGATGTCTAATATCAATATGCTTGGTTCTAGAGTGCTGAATAGGATTCTTAGTCAAATTTATAGCGCTAGTATTATCACATTTAATGGGAATATGATCAAAGAATAAACCAAAATCCTCTAACTGTTGTTTCATCCATAAAACTTGTGCACAACAACTTCCAACAGCGACATATTCAGCTTCAGCAGTAGATAAAGCAACAGAATGTTGTTTTTTACTAAACCAAGAAACAAGAGAATGTCCAAGAAATTGACATGTACCACTGGTGCTTTTTCTATCTATTGAACAACCAGCAAAATCCGCATCCGAATATCCAATTAAATCAATAGAAGTGCCTCTAGGATACCACAATCCTAAAATTGGAGTACCAATCAAGTATTTGAAAATTCTTTTTACAGCAATGTGGTGTGATTCTTTAGGAGAGGATTGAAATCGAGCACATAGACACACACTAAACATAATGTCCGGTCTACTAGCTGTTAAGTAAAGAAGAGATCCAATCATACCTCGGTATTTCTTTTCATCAAAAGGCTTACCCATTTCATCTTTGTCGAGTTTGGTAGAAGTACTCATAGGAGTACCCATTGGCTTCGCTTTTTCCATGTCAAACCTCTTCAATAGGTCTTTGATGTATTTGGACTGATTGATAAAAATACCATCAACTGATTGCTTTATTTGGAGTCCAAGGAAGTAGGTGAGTTCACCCATCATGCTCATTTCGAATTCGCCTTGCATACGTTTTGCAAAATCCTCGCACAAGCTTTCGTTAGTAGCACCAAAAATAATATCATCGACATATATTTGAACAATAAGTATATCATGATCTTTGGTCTTTATAAAAAGAGTCGTGTCAATTTTTCCTTTTGAAAAACCATTTTCAATCAAAAATTTGCTTAAACGATCATACCATGCCCTAGGTGCTTGCTTTAAACCATAAAGAGCTTTGGAGAGTTTGAAAACATGATCTGGAAACTCATGATTTTGAAAACCAGGAGGTTGTTTACAATAAACCTCTTCGGAGATAAAACCATTTAAAAATGCACTCTTTACATCCATTTGAAAAAGTTTGAAATTTTTAAAACATGCGAATGCAAGTAACATTCTAATAGCTTCTAGTCTAGCAACGGGTGCAAATGTTTCATCAAAATCTATGCCTTCCTCTTGATTATAACCTTGGGCTACGAGTCGGGCCTTGTTTCTAATAACCACACCAGATTCATCCATTTTATTTCTAAACACCCATTTAGTACCAATGATAGAGTTATTTTCAGGTTTAGGGACCAAAGTCCATACTTGATTCCTTTCAAATTGATTGAGTTCTTCTTGCATGGCAAGAATCCAACTCTCATCTTTTTCAGCTTCAACAAATGACTTAGGCTCTACTTGAGATAAGAAAGCAAGATTATTGCATACATTACGAAGAGAAGATCGAGTCATCATACCTTGAGATGGATCACCTATAATTTGTTCTTTGAATTGATCGCGAGCATACCTCCATTCTCTTGGAACAGTATCAACATCTCTATGTTGTGGAGTGATTGAAATCAATTCATTAATTTGTTCAGCAACAGTTGAGGTGACTCCATTTTCATGTTCTACTGCATTTGAGCTAACTCCATCAGCATTATTAGCACTTCCAGAAACTGAGTTTGGTGCAGTTTCCACATGAATTTCATTTCTTATTGATATTTCTTGAGGCACCTCATCATCTATGCTGTCAATACGAGGAACATACTTGGAAGGAACATGATCAGACTCATCAAATGCAACATGAACAGATTCTTCGACAACTAATGTTCTTTTATTAAAAACTCTATATGCCTTGCTAGATGTGGAATAACCAATAAATATGCCTTCATCAGATCTAGCATCAAACTTACCCAAATCATCCTTGTCATTATTATGAACAAAACATTTGCAGCCAAATGCACGAAAGTGACTAATATTAGGCTTTCTACCTTTCCAAAGTTCATATGGAGTCTTATTCAGAATAGGCCTAATCATAACACGATTCATAACATAGCATGCAGTATTAACGGCCTCAGCCCAAAAATACCTAGGTAGATTTCTATCACATAACATAGTTCTTGCCATATCTTTCAAGGTCCTATTTTTTCTTTCAACTACGCCATTTTGTTGAGGAGTTCTAGGAGCAGAAAAGTTATGATCAATGCCAAGTTCATCACAAAACAATTCATACTTGTTGTTTTCAAGTTCTCTACCATGATCACTTCTAATGCTAGATATGAGAAAACCTTTTTCGTTTTGAACTTTCCTACACAACTTAATAAAAGCAGGAAAAGCTTCATCTTTATGTGCAAGAAACATAACCCAAGAAAATCTAGAGTAATCATCAACAATAACAAGAGCATAATGTTTACCACCAAGACTAGCAGTTCTAGTAGGACCAAACAAGTCCATATGCAAAAGTTGTAATGGTCTAGATGTAGAAACAATATTCTTAGCAGAAAAAGAAGTTCTAGTTTGTTTTCCCATTTGACATGCATCGCAAAGTCTGTCTTTTTCAAACTTCATCTTAGGAAGACCATCAACCAATTCCTTATTAGAAAGTTTTGAAATCAAATGCATGTTAGCATGTGCAAGTCTCTTATGCCATAACCAACTATTCTCATTCATAGCAGTCAAACATTTATCATCATTAGAGGATAGAGAATGAGCATAAATAATGTAAACATTGTCATGTCTAGTCCCAACAAAAATTGGTTTCTTTTCTACAATGTTTTCTATGATGCATTGTGATTTTTCAAAAATAACTCTATGACCCTTATCACATAATTGACTGATACTTAAAAGATTATGTCTCAAGCCATCAACAAGAAGCACATTTTCAATAGTAGGAGAAGGATCCTTACCAATATTACCAATACCTATGATTTTACCTTTGCTGCTGTCACCAAATGTTACAAAGCCACTTTCTTTAGATGATAAGTTGCTGAATAGCTTTGCATTGCCGGTCATGTGCCTTGAGCATCCACTGTCCAAGAACCACCTTTCATTCTTTGCCTTTGTGCTCAAGCATACCTGCAAAGTGATTTAAACATTGGTCTTTGGTACCCATACTTGTTTGGGTCCTTGTAGGTTAGTGACCGAATTCTTTGGAACCCATACCTTTTTTGTTCCAACATAGGTGTTTCTTTTCATAGGACAAGAATGTAAAATATGACCTTTCTTACCACAATAGTTGCAAGTAGTAAAAGGACAAATTGAAGAAGTAGCTTTCACAAAGAAATTTTGATAAGACTTTTGCTTTTTGGAGGGATCAAAACCTAATCCAGCTTTGTCAAAAATACATCTTTGTTTTCCTAGAATAACATCCAAAGTATCTCTCCCTTTAACAAACTTAGACAAGGTAGTTTTCAAGTTTTCAATTTCCTTTTTCAGATTTTCATTTTCAAATTCCAAATCAGAATTTTTGTTTGTTGAAAAATCTTTTTCTACCTTTTCTTTTAAAACTTCATTCTCTCCTTTTAAAAGTTCATTTTCAGCGAGAATAGAGGAGTTATTCTTTTTGAGAAAACTATTTTTGGAGGCCAACTTCTTAAATTCAACATGCAATTCATGAAACGCATTTAACAATTCATCATAAGTAAAATCATCAGAATCCTCAAGAGAGTTTACCTCGCTGTTTTCATGAGCCATTAAACATAGGTTGGCTTGTTCATTATTGTCATCTGAATCACTTTCATCGCTGCTATTTCCCCATGCTGCAAGCGCTCTTTTCTTTGCCTTCTTGCTAGAATCTTTTGCTTGAGGGCATTCAGACTTGACATGTCCTGGTTTCTTACATTCGTAGCATATGATGGGATCTCTCTTGTTCTCACTTTTTGTTCCATCCTTCTTGAAGAACTTCTTGCCATTTTCTTTCTTCTTTCTCATGAACTTTTTGAATTTCCTTGTAAACAGTGCTATTTCTTCATCACTGCAACTTGATTCTGAATCATCTTCATCATCATTCTTTGAGGTGGAACACTTGAGGGCTATACTCTTCTTTTTCTGGCCTTGATCTTCTTCCACATTCATTGTGATTTCGTGAGTCATAAGTGAACCCAACAGCTCATCAAGGCTGTAGTTTGTGAGGTCTCGTTTGGTCTCGATGATTGCCGTCACTTTTGGCTCCCATTGCTTTGGTAATGACCTGAGAATCTTTCTCACCAGCTCAACATTAGAGTAAGATTTTCCAAGAGACTTCAAGCCATTAATAATATCAGTAAAGCGTGTAAACATACTAGAGATGGATTCATCAGGTTTCATTTTAAACAATTCATACTTATGAACAAGCTGGTCAATTTTAGATTCTTTAACCTGACTAGTACCTTCATGCGTGACTTCTAGTTTATCCCAAATTTCTTTAGCCGATTCACATGCAGAAACTCTATTAAACTCGCTAGGATCTAAAGCACAATATAGCAGATTCATAGCTTTAGCATTTAGTTCAATTCCAGTAATATCACTAGCATTCCATTCCTTTTCCTCTTTAGGAATAACTACTCCATCTACGGTTTTAGTAGGACGGTGCGGCCCATCTACAACAACTCTCCACAACTTGTAGTCAGTTTGAATATAAATACGCATTCTAGCCTTCCAATAATTGTAGTTAGACCCGCTAAATAAAGGAGGTCTATTGCTCGATTGGCCCTCGGGAAGGAAGGTGCCATAAGGGGTTGCCATAGATCTTACCCTAAGACGATTAAGTCAAATATATTTAGAGCCTTGCTCTGATACCAATTGTTGGTCCAAAAGCAACCCAAGAGGGGGGTGAATTGGGTTTCTTACTGACTATTCTCAAATTAAAAAACTAATTGCAAGGTGAAACAAAAACAACGCTTTAGCACAATATTTGAGTCGGACTCAAACCAGACAGCAATACTATAAACAAAGTAGATGGAGTGAGCTCAAAATCTAAAACACAGCAGAAAGCCAAAAACAAAGAACTAAGTAACAGATAAGGAAATAGAGTTGCGCCTTTACCACTACCTGCGGGTTTTGGTAAGATGGTAAGCGCTTGATCCTACAAGTGGTATCAGAGCCAAGGTCGCGGGTTCGACTCCCCTGGATGGCATGCTGCTTGCGGGCAGGTGCTGGGGGGGGGGGATTGTTGGTCGCGGGCCAGCATCCTGCCCACGCGGGTCGAACCGTGGCGCTTGGGGCTTGCTACGCTATGGTATAAGGAAATAGAGTTGCGCCTTTACCACTACCTGCGGGTTTTGGTAAGATGGTAAGCGCTTGATCCTACACAGTTCTAATAGCCCAAATACACACTAAAATACATAATTCACGTAGTCCTAATACACAGTTCACATAAGCAGTTCACATACACAATTCACATTTCACAATTTACAGTTCACATATAGCTCTAATCCAAACTTTTATTAATTTTTATTTTGTAAATTCACACAAATCCAAACTTAACAATGAGGAAAGTCGAAGACTAAAGTATAGTAAAGAAAAAATCACAAGCACCTGCCACAAATTAAGCCTCTGTACCTCGCTTTCCCTTGGCTATTTTTGCGTCCAATTCAACGGCAACATATAGAACTACAACTACAATCACAAGCACCTCATGACGAGTAACTGCTAAAATTACAGAAAAAGTCGATCAGGCCCGATCCTCTCCTCACTGCCATACTCATATGAAGATTTCTACCCTCGCTCCAGCATCTCCAGTGTGGATCGGTCCCCGTTCACATGGACTCACCACCCGTCGCCATGAATCAATTGCCACCGGTGGAAAAACCTGCTTCCGTCGCCGCCACCGTGCTGGAGGTGGGGATTTCTTGTTAGATAATCATGTGTTCAGGCACGTTTGGAGCTATGTCCGCTGTCGACGGTTGTTTTCTGGCGTTCGTCGAAGTGGACGTAGCAGGACGGGTTGAGGTCAACGGTGAAGGATCCGTCGGAGGAGAGAGAAGGATTTGACAGCATCGACAATGTCGTGGATGTCTGCGATTGTTGGTTTTGTGGTGGTAGGTGTTGTGGTTGAGAGGGAAAGAGATGGGTGTTGGAGAGGAAGAGGTAGAGAAAGAGAGATTGTCCTACGAAATTTATAGGTGGGCAAAAAAGTCATCACCAGCCGAGCCTATGCAAAAAAAGTCATCACCAGCCGAGCCTATGCAGCTTCGGAAAAAAATTTCAGGATTGGGATTAAACTGAACCTAAAAAGAAGGATTGGCCTCTAATTTTCTATATTTAAAAAGGGAGTATTATGGGTGGATACATGTGAGTTCTTTGATTCTAGATCATCATGGTGTTTGTGTCCCAGCCTTATTCATATTAATTTCATTGTTCATGTTACGACACCCTAGCACATGTCATCTTGTATGCAGATAGAGTCAGTAGTGATTTTCCTACTCGACAATTGTATGCTCAACTCTTCTTTTTTTTAGTTACCAATCAAGATCAGTGATATGGAGTGCATGACGTACATTTTCTGACCTATTTTTGAAAGCTTACACTGAAGAGTTATTCGTTCATCTTTTGCAAATCCTATTAAGGGGATGAAAATGTAATTTATTTCTTGCATCTTTTGACTTGGAAGAATGTAAACACTTAAATCTCTTTCCATTCTAAACTATGCATGAGATATTGGATTGCGACCCTTTTAGGAGGTATAATCTGAGACGTTGATGAATAATGAATGACGTTAGTATGACATTATTGGGTAATTATGTATGGTGACGATGATATTTTATTTATGAAACCGTAATAATTATTATATTTAAAATTGAGGGCGTGACATAACATAAAAGTAATTAGAATGATTTTAAAAATAAATTGTAACCTAAGTGTGATTTGATTACTTCGTTAATGATGTCTAATCAATTTGAATTCTTTTCATGAAGCACATATTCAACAAGCCCAAAAGTAAATGATGCAACTCAAATGAAGATCCATAATAAGCTTGATGATAGAATCACATCACATGTGTAATACGCACAAGAATTCACTAAAGCCAAATGATCAATTGCATGGTAAAGGGACTTGTTGTTGATTCAGGATAAGCTCAATAATGTGCTCACATCACAAGTGCAACACGTACCAGAATTCAATAAGGCCAAATGACTAATTCCACGGTAAAGGGGCTTTTTCCACAAGTCCTTTAGAGGCATAATATATTATCACATAAAATTATTGAAAGACAATTCTGTAATTAGAAAAAACAAGATTGAAACAAACTAGAAACCTTAAGGACGAAACTGAAATGTTAAATAATATAAGGACTAAATTGAAACCTAAAAATTAACTACAATGATGAAATTAAGACGCTGACCTAAAATAAATTATTCTATGTAATTAAAAAAAATTAGGAGTAACATTACTAAATTTTATTCGAGAAAAATTTGACAAAACTAGGATCATTACGTTTAGGATGGAAATATAACTAACAGTTGGTTATTTTCTTTTGTTTGGTTACGTGAACAAAAGTAAATAAACCAAGAAGTCTTGTTTTATGTAATGCCTCGATTTTTCAAAAAATATAAATAAATATTTTCCAAAATACCTTAATTGATTAAAATGATTTCATTGAATTAAAAGGATAACCAACATAAACAACGAAAAGCGTAGTTTCGGTTAAAAAAATTGAAATACATGTAACGACCCGGATTTCCGACCCTATTTTTTAAAATAATAATAGTAATAATGATAGCGTTAATATTATTAATAGAATTCATATTAAGTTTTAATTATTTTTTTGATAATATGTATATACACTCCGGATCTGTTGAGGGATCCCAGACAGAGCTCTGGTGCGGGATTGTGTTCTCAGCCCTTGCCCCCTTCGTTCATTTCACGTAGACACTTTAGAGAGAGAGAGAGAGAAGAACAAAGATGAAGACGAATAAAGCGGCGAGAAGAACACAAGAATCACGAAGATCAAAATTGAACGGCTGACGACTGAAGGTCTCTCTCTCTCTGGATCAATTCTTGTAAGGACCAAATTCCGGGGTCTTAATTGTATTGGCAATTCTGTTCGACAAAACACGTATTTTATATCGAGTTGTAATTTTATTATTTTTTATAGGCTAGTAAGTCTGTACAGGATTAGAGTGGAAGGAATCTTTATTATTTGTAATTGAGAGTGAGCGTATTGGATAAAAAAGAGGTCGACTACAGCAAGACGATTTTTGGCAAAGACGGATCGATGAAGGGATTGATCTCGTTATCTATCGAAACTTCCTGTCCTTTTAATTGAGAGAAGAACCGTGCAAAAACAAAAGGTCCAATAGAAGTCTATTTATAGACTTGTTTTATTTACCTCCTAGGTATCGGACAAAAGCATATATAAAGAGAAAAGGGGTGCAAGCCACAGTGGTGCACCGGGATTAAAAAGAAAAAAAAACGGGCAGCAGTAGCATCTCTCGCGTGGCAACTGTACGAAGCAAAGATGGAAGCAACGAGTTTATTTGTGTGCTATTCGTGAAGGGATTTCTCTGAGTTTATTGGAGGGCTTGTGGACTCAAGGCCATTGGCGATCAAGATCACTAGGTGCGGTGTATGTGTGACTCGACAGGTAGTACTTAAAACGGTGTAAGGATTTATTTCGTTTGGATAGGTATATCTGTAACTGCATAATGATTATAGTGATTTGATTTCTTCTCGTGGTTTTTACCCATTCTGAGGTTTTCCACATATATCTCTGCGTTATGTGATTGATTGCTAGTGTAGTTTTTTATTGATAGTATTAATTAGTGATTCACTTTCATACTATTAGGGTTTTTACGGATTATTAGGGAACCCTGATTTTTCAATTCTCTAATCTCTCTCTCTCTCTCTCTCTCTCTCTCTCTCTCTCTCTCTCTCTCTCTCTCTCTCTCTCTCTCTCTCTCTCTCTCTCTCTCTCTCTCTCTCTCTCAATTTGTTCCCGAACGAAGAACACAAGTATAGATTTTTTTTGTTCTCTCTCTTGTCCGATCTTACAAAAGTTAGAGTTAGGGTTTATTACGGTTCGATTTCCATGCAAATGCTCTAAACTTGTTCCGCCATTCCAATTAAGACAGTACCAAGGATATGTTTGGATCTTGAATTCATGAAGGAATTTATGGAGAGAAAAGAAAATTTACTGGATTTCCCACCGTAAATCCGACATCCAAACACATTTTCTTGGGCTGCACAAGGTTCCAAGTGATAAGAAGGAAAAATCCCCAGATTACGCGTCTGCAAGAGACTTGCCAAGCGGGGTTGGTTTTTTTTGTTTTTTTGTTTTGAAACAACGAAGAAAAAATGGGGCTGTAATATCAACTTCAAAGGGGAAAAAAAATTGAATGGAAGAAATTGCATAGTCCAAAAGTTAGGGTTAGGGTTTATTACGGTTCGATTTCTGTGTGAAACCCAAAATTTCAAAACATATGTACTTTGATTTCTCTCTGTATTTTTATGTTTATTAGGGTTTGATATCAAGGTATTAGAGTTCGATTTCTGTACAAAGGAAAACGACACGGCCAATTTACTTTTCTAGATTTTGTATTTACATGGGCCTCCCTTGTCATATGGAGACAGTACCTTAAAGTACAATGATGCCGGAAGTCAAGTATGAAAATGTTGTTGTAAGATTTTGACCGAACAAGATATTTAGAAATGTGCTGTTGGATTTTAACAGATAATATCTTAGTTGTTTTTCTCTAGATATTGTTCAACTCATTTTGGTATTCATCAAAAGAACTAGTTGAGTCGTGGTATGAATCATGTCCCTCGCCTCCCTTAACTTTGATCGATTTAATTAGAGTTTGATGTTAGTTTTCCCTAAAGGAATGTATTCCATTGTAACACAGTCAACTATGCTTCAATTGAAAGTTTATAAAAAATTGATTTTGGATCTCATTTTGGATAACTAAGGCCAAAAACTAATTTGGAATCTTGCCTGATAATAAAAAAACCCTAATTCTAATACAAATTCAATTTCATTGTCTCTGCTATTTCTAGTTACACATTGTTAAGGAGGAAAAATGTTTGAAGTAGACCAAAGAAGGAACGAAGAAGAAGAAATGGAACAAGAAGATATTTAGAACGTCAATCCAACCCCCTTGTTTCCACCACCACCACCAAGGCATCTCTCTCTCTGGTGTAGAAAAATAGTGTACTTACAATCACTATGGTGTACTTATTGTTTTGACTTTTGGTGGTTAGAATGCAGTCTTTAGAAGATATACAACTACTCTCACCGCCACATTCTCAACCGTTTGAGGAGTCTGCTAATTCTTCTGAAGTATTTTACGCTCCTCAAGTTAAAAACGAAGTTATACCGAAACTTGCATAAGAATTTGACAACTTAGAGGATGTTAAGAAGTTTTACAACAATTACGCTATGGAAGCTGGTTTTAGTATGCGAATCCATTATAGCAAGACGAATAAGAATGGTAAAATCATTAGGAAGGAGTATGTTTGCTACAAAGAAGGGGTGAGTCAAATTTCTGGGTCCAGTAAACGACAACGGGCAAGAAAATACTCAATTTTCTTTACTATCTGCTAGTGCTTTTAACGTTTCCGGGGAAAGAGTTAACTCCACAATACTGTTTATCGAACCATCAGTTTCTATGGACTTAGCAATGCCCTAACTTTACCTCCGCACTTGCACCAATGTCGTGGTGTCTACAACTACCTATTGTGAACATGTATGTATAGGAATCCATAATTGATGCGTAATGTAACCAACTCGCGAGTGTAGTAGACTTTTTACAATACAATACAATTCAAACTTAAAACATGTTCATTATCTTGAAAAATTTCTACGAGGGCAAAGTAGATATTGATTTCTCAAATACAAACATAAGTATCATCCTTTCATCAAGACGAGACATTTAAGGCATCAATGATAGATCTTCTTCAAATCTCCACATATTGCAACTGTGAGAAGTGAGAATCCCTTTAAATCAATGATAGATCTTTTTTGATTGAGCGGGAACTATTTGTAAGTACTTACTGAAATCTATTCACGTGGAACATAAAATCACAAAGAAGTTAAAGGTTCTTCAATTCTTTTACTGGTAATTGACAATATAAGTCTTTACATTTGTTTATCTAAAAAATAATTATATGTATCCCTTTAAGTTGTAATTCTGTTGTGCAACATTGGCTTTGTGAGTATAGCAACATCCTGAACCAAGAAAGCCCAAATTATATTCCAAGGTTGCTCAAGTGGAACATTGCAAACTTGGGGAAAGCGCTCAACGACGTGAAACAGTTGCAGCAACTCCCAAATAAGAAGGTAACATGGTGGTTAATTGTTTATATTTGATTTTAATGTTCATAAGGAGACCTGTATATGAAGAAACTTCTTGATTTAATGGTATTGCCTCTTAGTAGGTAAAAGATGGAACATTTGAACAAATCATTGAAGAAAAAATTGAATATGAATTTGAGCAACATGAGGTTCAGCAAGATGCTAAGGAGAAAGATGAAGTCAAGCAACATGAGGTGGAGAATAATGAATTTGTTGAACTTCTTGAAGCTCAATTTGAAGTTCAACAAGATGAGAGGGAGAAAGTTAAAGTTACTGAAGTTATTGAGAACTTGCCTGATAGTTATGGGTTGAAAGTTTTTCGATACACTCATTGAAATGTTTTAGTCTGCATTGTGCTCATGCGTAATAGATGAATCATAGCCTGTTAGTTTCAGATGTGATGAAGTGACCTCTCCCAAATATAATTCCAATTCAACTCTTGAACCTAATACATTGAGTGGAAAATAACAACCACAAGAAGAAGAATGCTTGAATAAACTTGTGGATAACATATTAGATGATTAAAAGAAGTATGCACCTGCAATGCTTGATGAATTGATAGAAGAAAGACACTCAATTAGTGATAATCTCACTAAAATAATTGAATATTTGGAGAAGCAAATGGAGATTGAAAAACAATCAAACAAGGATGCATTTGCCATGATTGACGAAGGAAAAAAGACTCAATTACGAATGATATGTCCGCGAAGATCGAATATTTGGAGAATGAAAAGAAGCAGATGGAGATTGAGAGAGAATCGATTTGCGAGCCTCTCCATGACGAGATTGCAAAATTGAAGAAACTGTTGGAAAGTCAAGACAAACAGATTATAATGTTAAAAGATGTTATGAACAAAGGCTCACTCACAACGATGCATAAACTCAAGAACCAAAAACAATCGTTGCAAAAGGATCTAATTGAAAAGGTTAAAAGTTTAGAGAAGGAAAAGAAGCAATTAAAGCTTGAGAAATTGAAAATGCAAGAAGATAATGACATTGTGCTACAATCTAAAGATCGGCAGATTACAGCATTGATAAGAAAATTTGAAGAAACAGAAGAGGAAATGAAGAATGAAATGCAGAATGTTAACAAACAAAATAAGAAGTTGTGTCCGGCAAAGAACAAATACATATAGATACTTTTGAATAAAGCTAGTGTCCTCGAGAAGCAAAAGGCTAAATAACAAGACGTCATCAGAGAATTAAAAATGCAAATTGAGGAGTTCAAAGTTCATGAAGTAACACAAGGTTCTGCTGATGAGACTGAGGGCGGAGTGCATCAAGTAACGCAAAACGCAACTTTTGAGAAGATTCGAAGACTTGAACATGAGAAGGAGCAGCTTTAATTGGAACTCTTAGATATTAGAGTGCATGAAGAGAGAGAGAGAAACGCAAGGCAGAAAAATCTCCGATCTCTCCAAATTCGAACATAATAGCACACAAGGCAAGAGAAAGAAAGAAGAACACATATGTGAACTTTGTCTATGAAGAAGTAAAGAAGAAGACAAAGACTGTAAGAGAACTTTTCATAAATGTAGATGATTTCGTCCAATCTCAAGAGGACGAAAAAGAAAAAAGGAAACTGAAAAAGTTAAAGGCAAATACTGAGGTACCAAAGCTTTTAAGTCGTGAAAGTTGGATAGCAATTGAAACACTTTGAAATACAACAGACAACAGGTAAACAAGTTAGTCTTATTTCTATGTAATGTCGAAATAATGCAGAGTTTGGAGACTTTTGACAAGTTATTTTCATTTTATTTTTCTTTTGCAGTACTGTAGTATGGTCTTCGAAAAAAGAACAAATGCATGTCAGTGCTGATGAAATACAGAACCTGTTGTTTGAAACAGCATTATCAACCTGGGTAATGTTTAAATTTCACTGGTTAACTGTACAGATACTGTTAATTGCAGATACTTTGCTAACTATACGAATTCTGTTCTTATATACAGTCTATTGATGCTTACATGAATATCCTTATGCAACACGTAGAACAGCAACTGACATTCATATTGGAAACGGAACCAGCTAAGTCTTTTGTGTTTCCCAGCTTTTTTTGGGTAAGACACTAGCAGTGAACTCGTGATATACGTTGGACTTATACTTCTTTCGCGATTTCATGCATATTCGTTTCTGGTGAGTTAATGTAATTTTATTTCACCACAAGATCTATTTTATTGCTTTGTAAATCGTTAATCCTCAATGACAAACAACCAATTAAAGTGAAGAGGATTCTTGATCAGATGATGCCGAAGGCTGTATATGCAACTTTCCTGTTTTTTTCCATAATTCATGACTTCCATTGGACATTGCTGATGCTTCATAAAGATAAGGGAAATTGGATATTCTACAATTCTTTGCTAAAAATGAATGAATTCCATTGGACATTATTGGTGCTTCATAAAGATGTGGGAAAGTGAATATTCTACAACTCTTTGTTAAAAATTTATTGAAGCATCTTTTAAACTTTTAACCATAAAACATAAAATTTACCAGTAATGTCCACTTTTCCCTCATCTTTATGAAGCACCAGCAATGTCCAATGGAATTCATGAGTTATGGGGAAAAGCAGGAAAGTTGCATACACGACTTTCGACATCATCTTATCAAGAATCCTCTTTACTTTGATTGGTTGTTTAGCATTGAGGATTAACTATTTACAAAGCAATAAAATGGATCTTGTGGTGAAAGAAAATTACATTAACTCACCAGAAACGGATATGCATGAAATCACTAGAAAGAAGTATAAGTCCAACGTATATCACGAGTTCACTATTAGTGTCTTACCACAAAAAATTGGGAAACATAAAAGACTTGGCTGGTTGCGTTTCCAATATGAACGTCGATTGTTGTTCTACGTGTTGTTACATAAGAATATTCATGTAAATATCAACAGACGGTATAAAAGAACAAAATTTCTACGTTTTGCTGCATAAGAATATTTATGTAAATATCAACAGACGGTATAAAAGAACAGAATCCATATAGTTAACAAAGTATCTGCGATTAACAATATCTATACAGTTAACCAGTGAAATTTAAACATTACCCGAGTTGATAATGCTGTTTCAAACAACTGGTTTTATATGTCATTAGCACTGACATGCATTTGTTTATTTTTCGAAGACCATACTACAATACTGCAAAAGAAAAATAAAATGAAAATAACTTGTCAAAAGTCTCCAAACTCTGCATTATTTCGACATTACACAGAAATAAGACTAACTTTTTTACCTGTTGTCTGCTGTATTCCAAAGTATTTCAATCGCCATCCAATTTTCACGACTTAAAAGCTTTGGTACCTCAGCATTTGCCTTCAACTTTCTCAGTTTCCTTTTTTCTCTTTCATCCTCTTGAGACTCGACCAAATCATCTACATATATGAAAAGTTCTTTTGCACTCTTTGTCTTCTTCTTTACTTCTTCATAGACGAAATCCGCATCTGTGTTATTCTTGCTTTCTTTTGCCTTGAGTGCTATAATGTTCGAATTTGGAGAGATCAGAGATTTTTCTGCCTTGCGTTTCTGTCTCTCTTCATGCACTATAATATCAAAGAGTTCCAATTCAAGCTGCTCCGTCTCATGTTCAAGTCTTCGGATCTTCTCAAGAGTTGCGTTTTGCGTTATTTGATGCACCACACCCTCGGTTTCATCAGCATAACCTTATGTTACTTCATCAATTTTGAACTCCTCAATTTGCATTTCTAATTCCCTGTTGATGTCTTGTTGTTTAGCCTTTTGCTTCTCGAGAACACTGGCTTTGTTCAAAAGTGTCTATATGTATTTGTCCTCTGCCCGATACAACTTCTTATTTTGTTTGTCAACATTCTGCATTTCATTCTTCATTCCCTCCTCTGTTTCTTCAAATTTTCTTGTCAATGCTGTAATCTACTGATCTTTAGATTGTAGCACAATGTCATTGTTTTCTTGCATTTTCAATTTCTCAAGCGCTAATTACTTCTTTTCCTTTCCCAAACTTTCAACATTTTCAATCAGATCCTTCTGCAACAATTGTTTTTGGTTCTTGAGTTCATGTATCGTTGTGAGAGGGCCTTTGTTCATAGCATCTTTTAACATTACAATCTGTTTGTCTTGACTTTCCACCAGTTTCTTCAATTTTGCAATCTCATCATGCAGAGGCTCGCAAATCGATTCTTTCTCAATCTCCATTTGCTTCTTTTCATTTTCCAAACATTCGATCTTCATGGACATATCATTCGTAATTGAGTCTTTTTCTCTTCCTCAATTCGTCAATCATGGCAAATGCATCCTTGTTTGATTGTTTCTCAACCTTCATCTGCTTCTCCAAATATTCAATCATTTTAGTGAGATTATCACTAATTGAGTGTCTTTCTTCTGTCAATTCATCAAACATTGCAGGTGCATACTTCTTTGCGTCATCTAATATGTTATCCACAAATTTCTTCAAGCATTCATCTTCTTCTTGTGGTTGTGATTTTTCACTCAATGTATTAAGTTCAAGAGTTGAATCTGAATTCTATTTGGGAGATGTCACTTCATCACGTCTGAAACTAACAGGCTGTAATTCACCTATTTCGCATCAGCACAATGGAGACTGAAACATATCAGTGGGAGTATCGAAATTATCCAACCCACAACTATCAAGCACGTTCTCAACAACTTTACCAACTTCAACTTTCTCCCTCTCATCTTGCTGAAATTCAAATTGAGTTTCAACAAGTTCAACAAATTCATCATTCTTCACCTCATGTTGCTTGACTTCATCTTTCTCCCCTAGCATCTTGCTGAACCTCATCTTGCTCAAATTCATATTCAACTTTTTCTTCAATGGTTTGTTCAAGTGTTCCATCTTTTACCTATAAAGAGGCTATGCCATTAAACCACGAAGTTTCTTCATAGACAGGTCTCCTTATGAACATTAAAATCAAATATGAACAATTAACCACCATGTTACATCTCAATTGGGAGTTGTTGCAACTGTTTCACGTTTTTGAGCGCTTTCCGCAGTTATGCAATGTTCCACTTGAGCAACATTGGAATAGAATCTGGGCTCTTTTGGTTCAGGATGTTGTTATGTTTACAAAGTCAATACTACATAACAGAATTACAACTTAAAACGACACATAGTTATTTTTTAGACAATGTCACGCTCTTGATTTTTAACATAAATAATAATACCATTTTAAATACAAATCCTCACAATAGTACATATGGTACTCCAAATTACAATACAGTTTATAAATCTCACAAATCTATCAATTGATACAGTATTCCAAGATAGAGAAAATAGTACAATGCAAATTGATTTACGAAGACAGACAGGTACTTCAGAAAAAAATAACTTTAGTCTGTGGTGTCTGCATACACTTCAAACTTTCCAAGATTGTATCCCCGTAGTGTACTTGAAAATAATAGGTTGAGTTATACTAGCCTAATAGAGAAATCTATACTCAAACTATATGAAAATGCGATGAAATATGCACAAAGAGTGAAAGAATTCGATAAGTGAACATGAGAAACATGGATTTATCACAACGGAAGGCAAACTACGGCCAAAGGGTTCCAAACGTCTTGTAAATGTTCCTAACAATTCGCATGTCATATAGAAACATTAATAGACTCACATCAACCAAACGTACTGACAATAGGTTCGCAATCATTTCGACACTTCTCATAATCTCAATCAGTCTGCATTTCCACCCATAGTGTTGCAATTTGCATTACCACCCCCTGCGTTGTATCCATTTTCTCATACCAATTCTCAATTACAGCCACTCGAATCTCAACAATCACCCAATCCCCTCAACAAACACTTCTCATAATCTCATGACACAATAAAACACATCAATCAAACCGACTTATAGGTTAAACACACATCGACAATCACATTTCAATGCATTCCATACAATCAATCATAACAGAACATCGACTAATAAAAGAGTACGCACCTTTTTCTCTTAGCATATCACAATATCGTACCAACCTCCTAGCGACTCTACAACATACTACTCGCTAATATTAATATTTAGATCTCATGGAACGAGCACCAAAAGAGTTTGAAGAAATCTGAATGATCAACGAATCATTGAAACTCGAGTAATCAAGCTTAAGAATGGTTTTAACGATGTTTAAAAATGGATTAGGAGTGATCGAAAGTCAAAACAGACGAATGAGAACTAACGGATCAAAACTATCCCAACGAGCAGTCAGTGTTCAATAATTTAATATTTTTCAATAATTCTAACACCGAAAGATCACCAACTTACCAATTTTCAAAACCCGTAAGGACCCATAACCAATAGCGTCATTTAACCATAACAAATGATGAAAAAAGCAGCCCTGTACACCGCCCGGATTTCCAAATTTCAGTTCAATCTTCTAAAACTCATTATAAATCGAGTTCTTAATACTTTTGAACGATTCCAGTCCCAAAAGTTGCGCGAGTGAATGAAGCTTAAAAGGTATGAAAGAACCCTAGTCAAATCTGCAATCCAAGAATGGTTAAACAGGCATTTACCGAAGCAATACGAATCTATAACGCATCAACGTGACAGATTGACACACATCTACTCAAATGATCATAACTTTCGGTGTACTAAGAGTTTTAAGGCGATTCCAGTGGCAATACAAAGCTGACTTCAAGACCTCAAAATCGATAGAAAGTTTGCATGAATCGAACATCAGACGAGAAAGTTACAGCCATTTGAAGTTGGGCGCAAACCGAAAACTAGCAGAAACAGAGACAGATTCGTGGCCAGATTTCTAAAATCCACCATTAATTCAATTCTTAACGGTTTCAAGTGATTCTAGTGGCATTAGAACAGGCTTTAAGTCTACTCTATTTCATACGAAAGAATCAAAATTCAATTCTAAACTTAAGAAGGCGAAAAATCCCAAAAATGAAGACCCTGTTCTGTAGATTCTTGAAAATGGAAGAAATAACCTCAAACAACGAAACAAGGCACGATCTAAATACATAAATATCGTATAAACGCATAACAAGAGTAAGAAATCCCTACCTCAAGGGTTTTGAGCAAAACCCGACCCTTTGACCAAGTCAACCATAGCTCCACGAGGTCCAATCATGATTTTTCTTGGATATTCAGAAAGTCCGTACTCCGAATAGCAACTTTAATACTCGGGCCTTGTCCGGAATCACACCCTAGGTGGACGAAATCGAAGAGAGAAGAGAGGAGAGAAAGTTTCGAAGGAGAGGAGAGAGAGACAGTGAGCCGAGGAGTGAGGGAGAGAAATGGGAGAATCATTCTCCCTGGGAAAAAATAAAGGTAGGGGAGGAATCCCCTGCTTCTCGTGCCACACACTCACATGTGCACCTTTCACATAATCACCCTTATATCCTTCCACGAACACGCCACACCATTTATCTCGACAAATCATACAATTGCAAAAGAAAAAAAATACGGCCTAAAAAATACGGGTCTTTACAGACAAACAAATGTAAATAGTTATATTGTCAATTACTAGTAATAGAATTGAAGAACCTTTGACTTCTTTGGGATCTTTATGTTCCATGTAAATAGATTTCAGCAAGTACTTACAAATAGTTCCCGTTCAATCAAATTGTTTTATCTTATTCAAGTCTTCCATATAGCGAACATAAACCCAATTGATTGTGGTTTCACTTGTAGAGAAGAACAACGTCACACAAAGGAACAAACATAACAATCTTGCGATATCATCCATATCTTCTTCCAACTTTTTGTTTTGCTTTTCTTTTAAAAGCTTCTTATTTATTGAGGTATCCAATCTTTTCCCATTTATTTCCCACTTGACCGCTAACTACACATCTTCTTTTTTACAATAACCTTGGTTTATTTCCTCATTTCCACATGAACTCCCAAAAATCAACTTCACATCTTCCTTTTCGAGCTTGACATGTTTGTTTTCCAATCTAAATGTTATTGTATTTGCATCATAAGACTCTACAATTTTAACAATCACCTCATCAAACTTTCTACAATGATCACTCTTCATCTTCTCCTCAATAAATGCATTGATCAAAATCCAAAAAAGTATTTTTTTTCAGCGAATCCTTGAGCGCAGGAGTGACAGGAAATTCTTTTATTAATCTAATTATCGTTTGCATGTTACATCTATTAAAAGTGATGTGTTGTGATTCTTCAGTCGCTTGTATCTCTTGAGTCTCAACCACAATTCTTGGTCTCTTTCTAAGAGGTTGTGACCGAGGCGCAGCTTGTTCTATGTTGATTCCTTGATTTTTTGGCGATCTAACTCGAAGGTCATATTGAGATTGAACATGTCTTTCATGTGAAGCCTTTGGGACAAATGATAAAGTAACTTCAATTGGTTTTCTTCCCGCCAATTTTTTCGTCTTTAACTTCTTTGGCGGATTTGAGATTGTGTCAGCTTCTATAATTCCTTTTGATACTTCCTCATGAGGCAGGACTTCCTCATCACTTGTCTGTTCTTCTGTATCTTCTTCATCACTTATGTAATCTAACTGCTTCGCCTTCCCTTTTCCTCGAACTACTGCATACAAAAACAATAAGAAAATGCTTGTAACATATGTTTTCAAATGTAAAATTATCAATGTTTGCAAATGTAAAATTGTGTAACATTGTCAATTCAAATGAGAAAGTCTAAAACTGTCAATTTACAGTATTGTTTTCAAAATAAAAATGTAAACTTTGACATTACTCTAACACTATCAATTTACAATGTTGTTTTCAAAATAAAAATGTATACTTTGACATTACTATAACACTGTCAATTTCTTGCATTCCAGAATATATTTTCCGAAATATCATTGGCAGACAACAAGTGGGAGGAACTATAAAACCTAATTTATGCTTTTAAACATGAAATGTGGTCCAAAGGGTTACAAGGCATAAACTGTCACACAGCTTTAAAACAATTGAAAGAGAATATTTCAGTCCCTTAAGAATGCATTGGCAGTAGGTGCGAAATGCAGATACCCATTTTGCAACAATACCAATATATGTTAAACCTAGGTAAAGTTTGGCTTGAACTAACTTGCATGTCCACACCACCCATCACCTAATAGGGAAATTTTTGAACCATCTTGACCATAGTTAAACATATCAAATTTATGGATACACGCAAATGAGGGACTTTGTATGATACTTAAGTAAGGGCACAACAGAACAAGGGAGTCAAAAACAAAGAAGAGAAAATTATGATCATATTTAAAGTCAATCTCGGTAAGTCACCTCAAGAATGAGGGTTCTCACTTCTCACAGTTGCAATATGTGGAGATTTGAGGAAGATCTATCACTGATGCCTTAAATGTCTCGTCCTGATGAAAAGATGACACATGTGTTTGTATTTGGGAAATCAATATCCACTCTGCCCTCGTAGAAATTTTCCAAGATAAGTAACATGTTTTAAGTTTGAATTGTATTTTAGAAAGTCTGCCATACTTGTGAGTTGGTTACATCTCGCATCATTTATGGATTCCTGTACATACATGTTCACAATAGGCAGTTGTGGACACCAAGACATTGGTGCAAGTGTGGAGATAAAGCTAGGGCATTGCTAGGTCCATAGAAACTGATGGTTCGATAAATAGTATTGTGGAGTTAACTCTTTTTCCGAAAACGTTAAAAGCACCAGCAAATAGCAAAGAAAAGTGAGTATTTTTTTCTCCTTTTCAACAAGTGCTAGATATATTGATCAAGAAGGAAAAAAAAAAAAACAAGTGCCAGACTTACGAAAACACATGCGATGCAATAATCCGAAAGTGATTTTGGATTAAGCATTCAATAATCAGCATAATCAACTACATAATGATCAAAAGAAAAAAAAAAACAAGTGCTAGTATTTTCGAAAAAATACTAAACCTAATAAATCTGAAAGCAACCAATTTTATTCTAAGAACCTAATAAATCTCTAGCAAAATCAATGCTAAACCACAGCTCGTACAGTAATACACACATAGTCCTTGACAATTGCCTCAATTTAAACATGCAATGGAGCAAGAATTAAAATTCTTGTTGTTGCAGATTAATAGATGTAAAAATATCAACAATACATCAAGGCCAAATTCAAATGACAATGAAATCTCATATAAACAAACTAATTTTCAAACTAGTTTGTTTTTGCCAAGAACAATGAAAGGCAAGCAATACAAAATTGAAAACACATACCTTTTCTCCCCATTACAAAAATGATGCAGATGTATTTGGAGTCGGAGGAGGAGTCTGAAGAGAAGTTAGAGGGAGCGAAGATGGTGACAGAGGGAGGAGTCGGATGGTGACACGCGAAAGAGCCGCTGGCCTCGATGACGTCGGAATCGCAGAACACGCACCAAAGGCGGTTGTGGGAGGCGAAGAGGGGAGAGCTTATTTCGAAAGGGGTATTTCAGGTAGGGAAATTAAGGGCCATCCTTATTGATTGGGAAAATGACGGCCAACGACATGTTTTAATAATTAATACCCGCCAAGGACATTTTCAGCATTAAGAATTGTTCTTAGCATATCTTTGGAGGGTATTAATTATCAAAACACGTCCTGGGCCGTCATTTTCCCTTATTGATTCTTTTAGGAATTGGGCTGGACTGCAAGGGAAGTAGGCCAAAAAAGGTAGACCGGCCCGTAATTCTTCGTTTCACAAACCTTTTCAGTACCGGCCGGTGAATCTCTGCCCGACTAACATACTATACACAAAGCCCAACACGAGGCCATCCCGGCCTGGCCCATCTCCATCATCATGATCTCAACCCTGGCCCATCTCCATCACCATGATCTCAACCCATAAGATTTCGTTGGGCCCTTTATGTGGGTTTATCGAGATCGCAATTTTTGTCGACCACCATATTGATCGGATTTCAATAATTTTTTAATTTTTCTCGTCGAGATGAATGTTTAGTTACCGAATATTTTGGCAAAAAACTGGACTCGGGAAATGTGTAATGAGCAATGTCACTACAATGTTGTAGTGAGCATCTCAGCAATCAACGGTCCGGATTTAAAACAAATTATTCCTTAGAAGAGTTGTTTTCTTTTGCGGAAGAGTATTTTTTAAACCCAGCCGTTGAGAACACTTTTGGACGGCTGGAATTGCTATTTACAATCCTGTAGTGACTTTAATCACTACAGGGTCCTCGAATCCCAAAAAACTAAACAAAAATCTCAAATCCTAAGCAAAAATTTCAGATCCTTCAAAAGAATACTCATTGTTTCAAAAGTTAATTAGTTTAGTTCAAACGTCTTCTAAAATGTGAATCCCATTTATTCACTCATGGTGTTGACGGACAAAGAGGAGTAGTACAATGCATGACACTCAGAACATGAAAATGCCCATGAAAGGAAACAAACGGTCCAGATTCACAGTGCGTCTCCTTTCATAGACATTTTCATGTTCTGAGCGTCATCTGTCCTAACATTTTGGATGGACAAAACCCTAATGCATTAAAATTATTTTCAACAAAAGGGGAAATCTATAATACACACCCCTTAAAAATAGTGTACCATATACACCTGTTTTATGATTCATTTATAACATTTTAGCGTGTTTCGTAACTTTTGTTCTAAAATTCATAACTTTTCAGCAGTACGATTCGTAACATTTTCATTATGATTCATAACATTTTAGTGCATTTCGTAACCTTTATATGATTCGTAACTTTTTAGCAATACGATTCGTAACATTTTCTCTATAATTCATAACATTTTAGAGGGTGCATATGATACACATCCGAATAAGAACTGTGTATTATAAGTCTTTCCCTCAACAAAATACCGCGAGATGTTTAAAAAAAATAAAATAAATTACACAGAAATTCCCCAGTCGGTTCACTTGCTACTCATTAGATTTACACAGATACAGAACACAGAAAATACAACATAACAAGCAAACTAATTTTTTCAACTTAACTACTTGAGAAACTAATCTGGTGCCATCATGTTAAGTAGGGAGCTAACAACATCGGTAGAAACACAACACACAGTTCGTGTATCTATTGCGTTCAAATTCCGCGGGAACCGGGAATGTCGACCCACTGCAACTGCAATTCCACCTCCCCAAGCTCGACGTTTCGCAGTCTAAGAATCATGTCCTGGACGACTTTCCCGTCCGCCCAGACAATGCAGCTCTCTTCGGATAGGCAGTTGTCGCGGGTGGGTTTCACTGTTGTGAGTATAGTGTTGTTGGGGACTCCTTCCAGCCGCATTTTTACCGCTTCCAGGAAGTGTTTGATGTCGAATTCTGCATCTCCCATTTTGTCGTCAGCGCTGAATGTATCCTTGTCGAACACTGACTGCAAGCACAAATACAGAAAACCATTAGAAATTTAGAATCTTCGGAGCAAGCAGGGAAAAACATCATAGGTAATGAGATTAAATTCTTTCCGTCAGTGGTGGAAACCGCGGGATATCCGCCACCGTCATTGTGGAAGTTCATCTTATAGGGCCCACAGAATAAATTATCCACACAAAAACAACTTGATTGGACATCGTCGATAGATTAAAAAATGAACTTTAGTAGTTCATAGAATTGACCAAATCTTGTTTAATCTCAAAAGTAATAACCAATTCTTGTATAAAGAACTGAAATAATCGCTTCTCAACATTTTTGCGAACTCAAAACATTTTCAAAGAACTTCATCATTACTCTTCAAAATAAATGAATTTTCAAACTTACCCTTTTACTATGTGGTGGTAAATTTGAAGTCAAATACAACTTTCCCTCCATTATTGCAATTAGAAATTGGAAGGAATGGCAAAAAAAACCTTTTTCTACTTAGGCTAGTCAAAATGGACAACTAATTGGGGTTACCTAAAACTGCAAAGATGTACCAAAATTTAAGAACGGAACGAGTATTTGGGTTCAAATCTTTTAGGCAGGGTTAACGCCTATTGGATCTATAATCCTACTAACCAATTGTGAGACGTATATATTTACCATGAGAGCTGCGGTATTATTAATCTCGTCACAAGTTGCGGTATAATAGTCGATGCTATTGTTCATGTCTAATAATTACTATCACATAAGAGTCACAAACTTACAACTTTGATTGGGAGATTTGGGTCTGCAATAGAAAGTGTCAAATCCTCATTCCACTCAGGATTGATATTCCTCTTCACTACACGAGTCTTCAGTTTCTGCTTCAAACAGAACAAAACGGCATTAAAAACTGTCCGTTGTAGAGACTTTAGGTATTAGTAGTAGTTATCCATGACAACCAAAAAGACCAAAGAGTTAGAGCATCTCCAACCCTTGACTTCAAATTGGGAATGTCAATTTTTTTTGAAAGCTGATGTGACATTTTGGCTTCTCTAATTTAACATCAAAACCTTCCTTTCCAACCCTTATGCTAAATTCTATTTATTTGACATCAAGCTATCTCTCTCCAACCCTTAATGTCAAGATCCAAACAGTCATTTTTAAAATTTGGCAAGCAAGAGGTAGGTAGTCAAAGTTGGCATGCTTCCTCCCCCCTTCATCCATGTCAAATGCCACGTAAGATTTGGTCTAATAGAAGGCATCTGGATTGAAAGGTGAATTGATGCCAAAAGTTACCGTTGCACTGTCTACGTCATGTTTAACATCTCCCATTGGAGATGCTCTTAGCCCCAAGGAATAGCTTAGGCAAGTAAACGCAGATATTGTGAATTCAAAATTTGGCAACTTTCTGGGGCCAAGTCATAGGAGAAAAATTTCTTGTGAATCTCCTAGTTCAGGTACGGATGACCTATCTTTGACCGAACTGGAGAGAAAAATAATCAAGGTATTCGTAAACGGTACACTGGCTTGGACACTGCTGCCCGCTGAACAAAAAGGAAAAAAGAGTTGTAGCCCATTTGTCTTCAGTATCATTTTTTATTAAACCATAAACGTCAACTCCCAAACAGGCCATCCACTTGTTGCTATTTACTAGCATATATATCTTTTATGAATAATAAAGACAAACGACCCATGACAATAACCAAATAGGAATGGAAATGGTGTTTTGTAGAGGCGTGCGCAGCATCACGCTGCGCTCCTCCGAGCCATTGGATCGTGCCTCTGACGGCTTGGATCTTATCTCGACAATGAACAGCTCTCGATCGTTGATTGCATCTGAGCTATTGGATGCACGATCCAATGGCTTGGAGGTGCGTAGCACAGTACTGCGCACACCACTGCACAGCACCAACCCCAATTCCGACCAAATGAGCCGACCCAAGTCCCACCAGAAACACATATAGCCTCCTAGTCACCAAATTTACCAAATTTGCTCATTTAGTTGTACCCTTGATTTTTAACTCATTAATTTTTTGCTAATCCTCCACTAATGTGTATACCGTATTAGTACCGTATTGGCACAAAAAAAAAAACTATTCCCCTTGGTCTTGTCTCAAACAAATAAGAATAGTTGAGTGGGAACATGGATTTCTCACCCTGAGTCTGCAGATGCGACTCTCAATGATAGCAAAAGTAAAAAAATAAAAAAATTGGAGTCACTTGAAATTTGCAGATGCGACTCTCAATGATAGCAAAAGTAAAAAAATAAAAAAATTGGAGTCACTTGAAATTTGTTCGATCGTTAATAAAAATATCTCATTAATAGTCGATATACGAAAGCGGACCCAAACACTCGGTTAAAGAAGAAAACAATACCAATAGACAATCAAACGACTAGTGATTCCCTTCCCCCGAAAGGATACCAAAAAAGGGGGTGCATATGTAGCGAGTAGTTTTCATCTTTGAACCTCTCTTTTTTTCAATTGATAAAAGAGATCATTTACACCATGCATAAAGTACGAAATACAAATTCGGGATAGTAGATTGAGAGCCCACAAGATAACTAAGCCCAACAAAAAACAAAGAAATAAAGGAAAAACCCCTCTAGGAAAGATCACCCACACGCACGCAAGTTGGGATATTCGAACTATTGCATCTCTTGGTGAGATACATACAAGAGTCATGTTCAACTGAGCTAGACCCAGTTGGTTCGTCTTTGAACCCAAGGGATGCTCGCTGAGATTGTTATCTTACAGTTTAACGTGATTCTTTTAGGGGTTGTTTGGCACTCTATAAAAGTTTTAAGAAAGATTTTTGGGTAATAAGTGGAGATAGTGCCGATCAAAAAAGAAAAAGAAAAGTGGAGAGATCATAAAAAGGTTTTGAGAACCCAAGTGAATAAAGAGGATATTCCCAAGCATGAAAAGGGTTTCAATTGGAAAATGGGTGATCAGCTCCCAAGAGTGAGAAATTGATGAAATCTTCTCGGTTTCAAGCACCGGAAAGTGGAAACTTCACCACAGTCCTCAACAAGTCACCAAAAACTTCACTACCCAAACACAAACCCACCTCAAGCTTATCATTATAACTAGCCAAAACAGAACAAGATCAAGTTCAACAAAAAAAATCGAGAGAGAGAGAGAGAGAGGTTACCTGTCTGCCCATCCGGACAACAACGTAAGGATCGCTGCTCCTGACATCTCTAACGGCAAGATTTACTCCTTTCTGAATGTGAATCCTTAGTAGACCCAAAAGGTTTTCCATTTCCAAGTCCTGTGTTTTGCTTCCACAAATTTTGATTCGTCAAAGAACAAATCAAAAGTCCCAAACGAAGAGAAAAATTGACTAAGTTGGGTTGGTTGATTGATTGTTGGGGAAAATTGGTTTGGTTCTTTCGGAGGAGAGAGAGAGAGAGAGAGAGAGAGAGAGAGAGAGAATGGTGGTCTGAAATTCCGATGGGCTGCTTAAACTCCAATGGGTTTTGGTCTCTTTTTATAGTGGCCCTTTCAAAGCTTAGAGTCGTATTTGATGGTCACTGTCAAAGTCAACTTTCAACATTACTATTGTTTAATCCGGACACAATTAAATACTATTTAAATTTGAAGAGAATCAGGCGCTGATTTGGACTCAATCCCACCGTATGCGCCCTCATGCATGGGACTGATTATTGGAGATGTTTTTTTATAATTTGATGTCCGAACCTGTTTGCGCACATTTTAATTAATTTTGGGATTTTAAATATTTAACTTTTGTAGGAATGAAACATGTGGTCTCATGGAAATGAGAGAAACTTTTGTTTATATTAGGGGATAGGAGGGGTGGTGGTGTCCCCTTCAGTCCGTTTTCAATTTTTCAGCCATTTTCCAAAGACAATTTGATAATCAGCTCCGTTTAATTTGTAGAACTTAGCAAGGACAATAATCTCGTCAAACAGCAAGTTCATCGGATTTCAGTAGATACATGATTGGCACACGTAAAAATTGAAGAAAAACAAAAATTGGGTTATGATTCAGTGTGTTTTTGGATCCAGTTTTTATTTTTTTTAATTTTCACGTATACTGATCATATATCTAATAAAATCTGATGAATATGATTTTTGACAAAATTATTGTTCTCGCCAAGCTCTAACAAATGAACAGAGCTGATCATCAAAATATGTTCAAATAATAGCTGAAAATTTGAAAACGGACTGGAAGGAGACACCACCATCCCTCTTATCTCCGGTATATACAAAAGTTTCTCTCGAAGTGATTATTGGGACATCCTTTTAAGTTTTAACCGAAAAACAAAACAAAAAAATTTATTGGGGCATCTTTTAAACTTTTAACCATAAAATATAAAATTTACCAGGGCATGCATGTTTTAAGAAATATACTAGTGTATGTAATATTTTGATTTTACTTATTTTGTTAGGGAGTATTGCGGGGCAATTTGTTTGTGCCACGTACATTAATTACATTGTGAATGATAAAAAGGCTCAATTGCCCTCTCAGCAATCAAAATTATACACCTTTTACTGCATTAATTAGTGTTCAATCCTTTTAGTGCCTAGTCTAGTAGCATGGGAGGAGTTAAAAATGAAGAAATCATTATAAGTTAAAGTTTTGAGAAGTTATTGGTAATTCAGTTGTTTTTTTTTTTTAATCGTATCAACTTGGTTTTATAGAAGAAAGATTTTGTTCGGAGTCCTACTATTGGTACCGAAGTTTGGAGTATTGAAAATGTACAATGGTTTGCGGGTCAATTTTGGATCACACACAAATAATCCCAACCATTCATTAATTAAAATAATTTTTCAAGTGGCCTTTCAAAAAAATCTGCTCAATTGAATATGCATAAGTGGTTGATCCAAACTTCAAGTTGTCATTTAGAATTGTAAACTCTGAATGATAAATTGAAAGATTAGATCAACCACTATTGGAAATCCAATTGAGCTGATTTTTTGCAGGAGCCACTCAAAAATTTATTTTTCAAATTAATGAACGGTTTGAATTATTCGTGTGGGACCAAAAAGTAGGCCCCACATGCGATTGTACATTTTCGGTACCCCAAGATTCGGTACCGATAGCATTTTCGTTTTGGTTGGGTCTTGTGATAGTGGGAGTATCAAATTAGATTAGGAATAAGATCAGGAAAAAAAAAAAAAAAAGGATTAGGAATGGAAACAAAAATGATAGAAGAGGATTTGTAGACTGTACGCGGAAAGTCACCAAGAGACATTTTTGAAAAGCTAAATGAGAAGAGAAACCAAAACAATTTTGCTTGCTTGGGAGGGCAATTGAGCCTTTTTTACAATTCTGTCTAATTAATGTCCGTGGCAGGAACAAAACACCCGTGGCATTAACAGCTTTCTTTGAGAAATAGGTACTCTAGAGTATTTAATTTCCTAATTTAGTTTATTTAGTTTTCTTTTAATATTTAGTTGGTCAACAAGAAGTATAGGTTGTAGTAGTTTCTGTAATTCTCTCTAGGTAATTATCAGGTCTAGGACATGTCTTTTGTATATGGTAATTTGTAATGGAAGGTGCTACGAAACCGACACATATTGGATGGAGATAATTTTTTTTCTGGCCCATTCGGTTTTTTATTTTGAAATCATTGAATGGTTCGGATCATTTGTACGAAGTACGGAGTGGGCTCTGATGCCGTCAATACGCCGATCGGTCTCCCCCGTCGGTTTCTTTAGTTTTCTCTATTTGTAATATACAACTTCCTGTTTTGCTAATCTCTTTTCGATTAGGTAATTTTTTTAAATTTCTTTAGTTTAGGCTTGATTGACAAGTATTGCCTTTTATTTTTATATTTTATAGTATGTTTTATGGTAATTGGGTTGAGTTTTGAATAAGAAGAAAATAAATAGAATCAGGGGTGTTGTAGTGCACCCCTTATAGTACATGTGTAGGGCGACACAGCCGTCGATCTAATCAATCAACGGATCAAATCAAAAATCAATTATGACCAGTAAACCGATCATAACTACAGGGTGTCTTGCAGAGCCTTGCACAATTGCACTACAGAATTTTCCAATCAGATATGAAGTCCCCATTTTCACCTTATACTTCCAACGAATGACGTAGTAAGAAATTTCGTGGGTGACACATCAATATACTTTCATTGGGTTATATTAAAGTAACAATGCTACACGCACAGATTTTCGCAAACAGACAGCGTGTACAGATGAACTTTGGACTCGTTTTGGATCCCACAAAGATGATCGGAGCCGCTTATTTTGTTCAAAACATCTTGTTTAAGGTCACCGTAAAAAATCAGCTCATTTGGATATCGGTAAAGGGGTTTACGAAACACCAAACTTTGCTTCAGAAAATAGCCTGTTTTTTGAAGCAAAGTTGAGTGTTTCGTAAACCCCCTTACCAATATCCAAATGAGCTGATTTTTTGATGGGGATCTTAAACAAGATGTTTTGAATAAAATGAGCGGCTCCGATCATTTTTGCAGGACCCAAAAAGGGTCCAAAGTCCATATGTACGCGTTGTCTGTTTTAAAAAATCTATGTCGGTAGCAGTTTTGATATTAAAGACAAAGGGGTAAACTCGCCAAGTGTGTTGGGATAATTTTTTGATCAAGATACTGTGCAAGGGATTGGATTGGAAAATCCTGTAGTGTAAAGCTCTGCAAGGCACCTTGTAGTGTATACACGGGTCATCGATATTGACAATGAATAGTTTGAGATATGATTTTTAATTATGACCGGTTTACTGGTCATAATTGATTTTTGATCTGAACCGTTGATTGATGAGATCGATGGCTATGTGTCGCCCTACACATGTACTACACGGGAGTGCACTACAGCACCCCCAGATCCCTTCTTATCTCTCAGTATATTATCGAAGCATCTGATCTCCAGGGATTGATAAAGTAGAAATATTTTTGTTATTGCTTCGACTCATCTTCCCGATAAAGTGGATCCCGACCTAATAGCTCCGAAAAAATTCATACGTGCATTGAGGAACGAAAGCTTCTTATTCCACGAGAATGAAAGTACTTTCCACTCGTTCATCGACTAGGAGATTTCATTTGGAAAAGAAATTAAATGTTCCATACTAATGTGATAGAGTTGGGTCTATAATCATGGATCCCGATGCTCGAGATCTTGTAGTACTTACCAAGACGCATAATACTACGAGAGCGTTCAATAATTACTCCAATCGCGTAGTTCCTTTTTTCCAATCAAATTCTTATTTTTTTTGTCAGTGCTCTGTGTCAAAAACCAATTTAATTAGCCATTGATAGGTGCATGGTCAAATCGTGTTTTTTGTTCTATATAAAAAACAGCCAACAGAAGTAATCTTAAAATTTCAACAGTTTGTTTTAAGGTTTTTAATGTGTCAAAATTTGATGGAATTGATTTAGAAAAATGATTTGGACACTCTGGGTTTTTTTATGATAGCACTCCAAAACTTGTCCATTAGTGTAAAGATTATACATAACAAGGCATAGTAAAAAACAAGTTTTGAAATGCTATTATAAAAAATTAGAATACCAAAATTATTTTCCTTTTAATCAATCAAACTAATAGTTTTCAAATATGTTTTCTTTCCAAAACGGACGAGTGGAAAAAATTTATCCTTGTTGGCCAAGATTGAGACCAAGAAGAGCTAAACCCGTTTTTGTTTTGACATTCTCTAGAAGACTTGATTGGTGGATTGAGTCAACCATGTTGGGTATTCGGTTAATCAGGTTATGGTAATTAATAATGACTTGTTCACTAATTTTGATTTTTGGTGCAATAATTTAAGGAATCTTCTTCTGTTAGTTAATCAGGATGTCAACCCACTCATATCAGGTTCGATCGATCTACTCTATTTTGAAAACTCCTGTACCTCTATGTCAAAAGATTTTCCGGCCGTTGGATTGTGCGATTTTTTTTATGTTTTAAATCCAACAGTTGAAAAACCTTTCAACACAAAAACACAGAGATTTTCAACATGCACAGAGAATCTTGCCTCCTCATATCGGAGCAATAATATAAGGAATCTTCTACTGTTAAGTGGTGTTTGTCAATTAGCAATAGTGTCTTGGTTGAGGCTTATCGTTAAACCAAAAGCATTGGAGTCAAAGTATTTCTTGTTTTTAATTTTTAATTTCCAATAATTAGTTATTGTGCAAGTTGAGTTATTCAGGTGACCAATATTTTAAATGTTTTATTCAAAAAATTTCATGTTTTTTCAAAGACATACTCAGAAAAAGACTATACGGATAAAGTCTCTTTTCTTTTGTGGTAAAAGTCTTCTTTCGTGATTTTTTTTTTTTTTGCCGAATTCATCTAATCTTCTACTCCATTATCTTAGATTTCATGAGAATATTAATAGATCTGAAAATAATTTGTCGGGGAAGCTAAAATATATAAGTTAAAAAAATTCTGTTAATTTATCAAACCCGTCCTTGTTTAAAATATTTTTGTTTTTCGTTTTGTTTTTTGTATTTTCTTGTTATTGTAATTAAAATCTTTTTGTTTTAACATAAAAAGAAAGATCTTTCGCTAAAAAAAAATAATAATAATTTGTTTATGGGAAAGGAAAGAGTCAAGAGTTGACGGGGGAGTCCGGGTTGTTCTAGACTTCTAGTACACGCGCTTGGAAAATCTTCGGGTGGTGTTGCCTCCTTTGGTTGGCTCGAGAGTCAGTCCACCATTGGCTCTCGCCGGATCAATTAATGGAATGGGGCAACCACAACTGCGACCCTTAGCTGTCAGTTTGGTTATTGTGTCACTTTGGTCCTTCTAGTTTTAAATGACTTTTATTGGTGAGACTGATAAGTTAGGGGAGTTATTACACAATCCAAACACTAAATTATTCTATTTTTATGTTGAAAATTTAATGAATTTGAAAAATATATTTAAATTTAGATTGTTTGTGAGACGAGCTAATTTCAAACGAGTTTTTATCGAGCCAAACACCATAAGTCAATTTCACCTGGCTTGAATTTTTATTGTGCATACCAAGTAGTAGATTGTTCGAAAAAGTAAAGTAAGTGCAACACACCCTAGTAGAAGGGCCTTAATAAGTATTTTTTCTCTCTTTACGAGACATGTTATATGCTCTCACAACACAACTTATTTTAGTTAGTGCAACACACCCTAAAGAGAATTTGCCTCCTATTTGGCTATTTGCTAAGAGCAATGTTAGAAACAATACCCATTTGGATCCGGAAACCATGTAGTGCACTACAAGACGTGTAGCGCAAATCACAGCCGTCCAAGAGTGTTTTCAACGGTCTGAATTTAAATGAAACTTTTCCGGAGAAGATATAATAAAATAAGAATCATACAACTGGTAGAAACTTGCTGAATAAAAAACTAACTATTGTTTTCACTTGCTGGATCATACAACTGTGTGCTCCTCATGCCGGATTAAAGTTGATGTAGAATACCAATAAAAAAAATCAAGTCTTGGTATGACTGAAAAAATCTATTAGTCCATAATCAACAATCAGAAATTCTATTAGCAAAAGAAAATTTCAATCGGTAATCATATAATGACTGAACCAACAATTGGAAAAAACTAATAGAAGATACTCTGTCAGGCAAGCTTAGTATCTAAGAGAGTACGAAATACTGAAATACTCTCGACCTCATTTCATCAATTTGTCATGCATTTCACTTTAAAAATATGAGTAACCCAATCCAATGCCCGTGCAAAATGGTTTTTGGATGAATTTTTCGATTGACTCCAACTCCCAATTAGAACCCAGAACTAATCTAAACAACATGGAGAAAGAACAAAAAATTGGAAAAAAAAAAAAGAAGAAGAAGAAGAAAGAACGAAGAGCCAAAACTATGGAGAGAGAACCGGAGGGAGAGCGAGAGGGTCAGGAAGACAGGAAAGAGAACGTTTAGGGGGAGAGAGAGAGAGAGAGAATAAAAACGGAAGATGAGAAAAAACGTCAATCAATACCAATCCATCCCATTACAAAAATATAAATCAAGCTTCCCATAAAAATCAAGCCAATCTGTCATTATGTATTTGTCAATATATTCACCCAATCAAATCTGTCAATAGTCCCGTAAATTAAGTGACTCAACATTCAAACTAATTACCAAAAATCAAGCCAATCAAATCTGTCATTAAAAATCAAGCTTCCCGTATATGTCAACATTCCCTTATTTGTCATTGTATATTCATTATATTCACCCAATCAAATATGTCAACATTCCCGTAAATTAAGTGACTCAGCATTCAAACTAAAAAAATCACTCTCAACCGATGGATGAAATAAATCTAAGTCATCCAATGTCAAGGGTTGAATGAATGGTGGAGATTTATGCATAAAAATATGTGATAAATCAAATGGTCAAGATTTATGTAAGAAAAATATGGGGTCACCATACCGTCGCGATTTGTATAATAGATTTGGTGGCTGACTGTGATACCCCAACCTATAACTTTATGTGGTAGAATTTTGGGCGCTTTGAAGATGAATGGTCAAATAGTAGTACTATTTTTGAAGGATGCCCTCAAGGTAGTTAAAGCATGCCGGAAGACAGATAGCCCCGGGTTAAGGATATTTGGATGCTTGTGTGTGGGACGGACAGGTGATGCTGTCGAACGAAAAACGAGGGAAACCAATCAAAGTGATCATGAATTGGCTAGGCTCTTACGTTTTTTTCTTTTTTTCTTTTTTTTTTTATGGAAATCGAAGGACCGCTGAGTGGTGAAGAACTCTCAGAGCTCGCGGCCAAAGCTATAGACGAGGAGCTGGCTTCTTGTTTCTTCATAGTGTATTTTGTCCTCCTTTTTTTCTCGTCCTCCTTCCTTTGACGTTCTCCTCAGGAGAAAAATATGTATGTCGTAGAGTTTTTGTTTAATCCATATTGGGTCTCACTTCGTATGATCCTTGACATGTTCGTGTAATTAGGTATTAGTCGGATGCGGGGCCAGCTCTTAGATTTTCGGGACCGAAAACGAAATTGTGAGGGAAAAAAAATATTCTCATAAAGAAAAGAGAGACCCCTAGGACTTGAACCATGTATTTATTGAATATTAGCAAAACTGAGTTTTTCTATTGGACTAGCTAGGTTATTTGTTATATAATTGCTATATTGAATATATATTACATACCTTTCTATTTCTATTTGCGGCCCTAATTTTGAGCCAAACTTCAGGGACTTAAGTTGGTGGCCTCGTTTAGCTTAGCTCAAAGCCGGCACTGACTCGGATGTTTTGTTGATTCATATATAGTAATATTCTAAGCGACAGTCTCTAACGGCCATTTTGTTTATGCAGAATGTCAGAAATTAACTTTTATAAGTAAGATGAAATTCTTACTCTTCCACACCTCATAGGGGATATACCTAAGTTTTTTATTTTGTTATGACAGGCGAGATGTACCATATTTGTTTATCCTTTGTTTAATCTTATGATTGACTGAACCGTTGATGTAAAGTAGGGGTGTAAACGAGCCGAATCGAACCAAATATCGGCATGTTTGAGCTTGGCTCAATCAGAATTCGTCTGACTCGAGCTCGGCTCGACAAACATGTACAAAACTCGAGCTCGGCTCGTTAGTATTCGGTCTGGAATAAACGAGCCGGCTCGGCTCGAATTCGAGCTCAAATTCATCAACTTTTTGGCCTTGATATTTAAAAAATTGGCTAAACGAGCCGAGTCGAACCGAATATTGGCATATTCGAGCCGAGCCGAGTAGAACCTATATATTTCGAGCAGAGACAAACCTGTTCGCGAACCAATATATTGGCATGTTCGGGCCGAGCCGAGCCGAACCTATATATTTCGAGCCGAGGCGAACCTGTTCCAGCCGAGCCCTGCTAGGTTCAAGCTCGGCTCGTTTATCAAACGAGCCGAAAAATCGAGCTCGAGCTCGGCTCGTTTATCCTTCGAACCGAGCCGAACGAACCCTTACCGAGCCGAACCGAGCCGAACTCGCGAGCTAGTCCGCTCATTTACAGCCCTATGTAAAGGCATCAACTTCTCTATTTCCTATAGAAAGAACGTCGTTGATAGAAAGAAAGAAACGGCTCGATTCGTTAATGAAAAGGCAAAACATTGACACGTTTGAGATAACAAATAATTTTGACACGAACTCGGAACTCGGAAATGACAGAAACTCGAAACGACACGAATCAAACGTGACACGGCACACGGCACGACAGGATGCTTACACTTGGTGCATGTCAAGCGTGACACGGACTTTCTGTGTTTCCTCCGTGAAAAAATAATCAAAGAAGTACAATACTATTAAACTAACACGGGCAAAAAGTCGCTTGAAGATTAAAAAGTTCTGTATGAGAAAAAACAGAAAGTCTAACCCTACTACTCTGTTTCACCCCTGCTTTCAATTTCACCGTCCAAAAATATTTTGGTTAACCCTTCTATAAAAGAATTCTCTTAAAATCTGGACTATTAATTGTCAGGACGAACGGTAAGATTAAGCGCTGCGACGAGAGGAATGATAAAACAGAGCGGTGGGGGTTGCACCGCTCTAAAAAAAACATCGCTCTTTAGAAAAAACCAAAGACGGCCAAAACCACTGTTCAGTTCCTTCTGTTAGCCGCCATTTTTGCCTACCCCAAGTAGACTGATCCTGGATATGTCAATTCTATGAAGGCTAGCTATGGTACTTTAGTGTGGCCTTTTCATAAGAATTCCATGTGCTCACCTAATTGCGGGGTATAAACTAATTGCAATCACATGGGATGCTTTCGTGTCGTGCTCTCGACTAATTTACTAGACAGATTTTGCGACCAGGGCCGGCTCTGGGATAAGCCTAAAAAGCTCCCGGGCTTGAGGAATTCCTCACCACGGAGCAACCAAAAAGAAAAAAAATTAACTACCAAGTATGTAATAAATATTTAAGCTAGCGACGTATATAAAGATAGTTCCTTTGGCCCAGTGGAAAGTTTGGGTCTTTCCTTACCACGCTCGCATGTTTGAGTCACAGCGTGGAGATTCCCCTTTTCTTTTTCTTCATTTATCCTGCCCAGGCTGCCCTTCTTCTTCACTTTTTTTTTTTCTTCCTGGAAGTAAATAATCCGAAAGGCATTATTGTTTTGTCGGTTGAATAAGAAACAGATTCTTCTTCAGTTCTTTGTCTCTTTATAGAACATATCTTTTTTATTACTATTATTATTTGCTCAAGTTTCTTACTATTACTTCTTTCGGTTTGATTTTTTCATGTAATCTCTACTATTGAAAGTTAAAGGGTTTATTTATAAATTTCATATTTCTTTTGATTACAATAACTGATATAGATGTTAAAATGTCTACATAGGTAGATATTACTCGCTTAATTTTAACCTTATATAGTAGGCCTTTTTTTTTGGCTAAAAAGAATTTGTAAAAATAGTTGCTTCGACAACGAGTAATTTTTCTTAGTTGAAGTCGCATAAAAATTTACCTTCGGACGACTATGTCATACGAGAGATTAAGTGGATTGACTATGATCTTAGATTCTCAATTGAAAATGTGTATACATAGATAAGCTAAAGCACGATAACTCAATTGGAGATTTTACTTCAAGAAATGCAAGGAAAAGCGGTTTTCTTTGAATTGAATCGTGGTAATCATATAGCTATATAACCAGAGTTACATTTTGATTTTAATTTTTTGATGTAATTCCAGCTAAAAGCACAATGTAACATTGGTTTTTTTTTTTTTTTACTTGTATGTCATTCTATTTTTTTATGATTTAATAGTATGTGGGCAACCAAGCTTGAAGTCGGATTTGGGCAACCTAAACATCGAGACTGACACTATTTGTGACTGCTTCTGGCGTACCAAAGAGGACGGAATCGAGTTGACTAGTTGACTCAACTATATAAAACCGAGTTAAGGCCTGTCATGAATATGGTTTTATTCATCGGAGTTAAGGCCTCTTGCTTATACATATTTGATGCATGGTTAGTACCAGTATACAAGCAAATTTTGACTCAGAAAATTAGTAACTGCACAAAATAAAAAATAAAAAAAGCAATTGGTTGTATTTTGGTTGATATTCATACAGAATATAAAAAAAAAAACCAAACACCATTATGAACTTAACAATTTCATTTAGTACTTATTAGCAGAGACGACTGCAGGATTTTAACTCAGCAGTAACAAAATGTATACAAAAGAATTTAATATACAAAACATTGTATAAACTTTACTTTGGTTGAAAACTTATCGGGCCTAGTTTATTTTATGTTGTGTGGACTCACAAATTTGAGTGAATTTTCATTTACTTTGGCTTTGTTCGATTGATTTAGTGCAGACGATATGAAATAAATATCAAATTAGAGAAATGTTATGGTAAAATTTCGTTTGAAACAATATGGTAGCTAGAAAGCAACGTGTGACTTGAAGGACATGATCCGTTGTGGATTTTTACACCCATCACTTTATAAAATAATGAAGGTGCTCTTGGCTCAACATCGGTTATTCTGTTATAAGCCAAAATATATAAAATTATAGTGTAATTTTTGAACCCAAATGCTTCGCAATGGGACTTGGGGTCCGATCATTTTATAATATTCCAACAGAGACCACTTTTTTAACGACAAAAAAGATTTCATTAATCATATCATAGAGATTAAAAGAGGAAGCCAGTTACTCCGCCCTTCCAAAATAAAATAAAATAAAATTTGTTACGACAGAGACCACTCAGGTTCAACTGGGTTGAGTGGATCAAAGCAATTAATTAATTGAACACAACTTTTGGTTTAACCATTTAGTCGTTATCAACTATACTTCCACTAGGAGCCGGGTGGGTACCACGTCACCCGGCTGACGTGGTGTCCGAGCGGGCACATCCGAGTTGTCCAAAAATGTATTGGACGGTACAGATTAAAACACTCTCTCTCTTCTTTCTCTCTCCAAATCCGAGCCGTCCAAAATCGAAATGGATGACCCAAATGCACCAAATAGACACCATGTGGTACCCGGCACTGAAAAATTTCTCCTTCTACTAGATATGGCTCCCTTCCTTGTCACAATCCAGAACTCTTCTTAATTGTTATATTTGAGTTGTTATTGCCTATAATTTACCATCAAGACCTCAAATTTTGTTGGTGGCTGCTGTTGGAGCCCGGTATTGGAGGGAGATGGCGGTTCTGTTGCTGTCGGTATGGTTGGGATTTTTTTCTTTTAGGTTTGGGCTAGACCCAATTGGTGTTATGGACTTGGCCCTTTAGCTTTAGCCTTTAGACGTGGGTTTGTCCCAACGAGTGTTTCCTTAGTTGGCATCTCGCAAATCTCAGATTGGGTAATCTCGGATTAACACATGATTTTTCTTAATGGTTTAGGGATATAATATTGTCTAATCCTTGTTCCCTTCGCTCTTTGTAACAATTTCAAAGATTACTAAAATTTTCTTCTGCTGTTCAAAAAAAATTGTGTAACAATTTCAAAGATTACTAAAATTTTCATTTGTTGTTCAAAAAAAATTGTGATAATTTCGGCTCCTATATATGTTTAGCTATAATAACTAATAAGGGACTGATGAGCAACGGTTGGAGAACTATTTCCAAAGTATGCTTGAAGCTGTTTAAAAACTGTCAACCTAGTGTTTGTATCTCTATCATAAATGGACTATATAAATTTGGTTATCTTATCTTATTCGTAAAAAAATTAATAGCCATGATTTAAGATTTTTTATTGAACAACAATACGGTTGATTTAAGGTACGAGTTTTTATTTGTCGACTGACTTAATTTTCAAATAAAATGATTCAGAATACTTCTACATTGTGGATTTACAATGTTTTTGGAAAATCTCGATTTATATATATAAAGAAAAAGAGGAGGTTTTGTTCCAACCTAAAGAATACAATTAAAGTTTGTGTATTAAAATTTCTAAAAAGTTATGATGATGCTGGAAGAAAGTGTCGAAAATATCATATTCAATGTCACAAGTTTATCATCTCTCACTTATTATCGAGGGGGAAAGTCAAATTATCATCATTTTTGGAACATATATGCCTTGCATATATGCAAATTCAAGTCATTATTCAGTAGTCTTGGAATACCGCCACGTGGTGTCATAACATTCTCCTCCATGACATATTCATGTAGGACCATTTGCCCCTTTTCTTACTTGACTCGGAAGACCGAGCTTCTAGACGAATAGCATAGTTAATCAAGAAATGAAATTACAATTTTGTTAATTTCATAAGCACCGAAAACGGCCGAGTTCATCCAAGATGGAAATAAGGTTCTCTAACGATTGAACAGAGTCTTCAATCGAGTTCATCCGAGTTCATACACGTATAGTCTCGAGTTCCATATAAATGTGTGACAGATGAGGTTGTTGAGCATCACGTTGCAGTGTCCGGAACATATAATCTGTCATGCACTTCCATTAATCAAGAGGTTGTTTCACAGAAACATATAGGAGTACATGCATCCACGATGAATGAATAATTGTTCAATTATTGTGATCAAGATTGACGGCGCGGTGGCTTGCTGACTCCGCTCTGTTCGTTGACGCCTACACTTTGATAGTGATGTTTACCAAATGTTTAGTTACTGTTTTTTTGGGTGATACAAACAAAAATACATATTTAGGCAAGTTCCGTTAAGGGCTTTTTGGTCTTTTTTTATTTTGTCATTATTCAAAAAAAATCGCGTTTCTTAGTTTTGCGCGTAACATTTGCGGATTATTGATTCGTCAAAAATAAAATAAACGTTTTTGGGGTTGTTTACACCCAATTTTGGCCAAATTCTACAAAGGAATTTCTTAATGGATTAGTGGCCCAAAATAACATTTTGGGTCTTGGTTGAATTAGGCCTCGATTGATTTAGGCCTTTGGTCAAATGTATAGTGGGCCTATTTTTAGGCTTGTTTGGCCCAATTGAGTTAAAGCCCAGATTAGGTTCAAGCCCTGACCCAACTAATCAAAGCTCGGACTAATTTTTCAGGCATATTTAGCCCAATTAGGCCAAGATTCGTTTTTCAGGTCTTGGCCCAGTTTTTTCGGGTTTATTCAGGCCTAAAAATAGATAAGTCTCAAAGGCCAAGCTGGTCAAGCAGCTCAAAGGCCTAGAAGCTTCTCCCTAGCAAGCTGCTCACAAGCAACTCAAAGGCCAAACTGTTCAAGCAGCTCAAAGGCCTAGAAGCTTCTCCCTACCAAGCTGCTCAAAGGCCTAGAAGCTTCTCCCTACCAAGCAGCTCAAGCAGCTCAAGGGCCAAGCTACTCACAAGCAGCTCAAGGCCTGAGTCTCTACTTTCCTTCAGCATGAAGCAAGGCTTGGGACACATGGCAGCCATGCATGGAGACATCCCAAGCAGCTCGCAAGCAGCTTAGGCCTGCACAAGCAGCTGCAAGCAGCTCAAAGGCCTAAAAGTTTCTCTCTAACATCACACAAGTAGCTCAATCAGGCCTACGTTTTTGGCCTTAGTGAGCCCAAATATCCCTTTTTTACAAGCATCCATGCACACAAGCTGCTTACAAGCAGGTCAAAGGGCCTAGGGATGCTATGTTGTTGCACATTCCTTTTGCTTTAACTGATTTTTAGGCAAAAAGGAAGTTTTTTAGACCTGCAGCCATTTTCTTGGAGTGGAGAGCAAAGCTTGAACAGATGGCAGCTTCCCATTGGAGCATTCAGAAGCTGCTCAAGCCTAAGCCTTTACCAGGAGGACACTTGGCAGCCATGCATGAAGGCCTGTGGAAGCAGCTCAAACAGCTCAAGGCCTGGAACTTCTACTTATAAATACCATAATTTCAGGCATTGGCAAGGGTCCACGACCTCAAGAGCTCACAGCTTATACACCTACATTTCCATTTCTTTCAAGCATTACTTGTACTCACTTCAAAGTAGTTTAAGTTTTCTGTACCCAAGCTTCATTAAACCGTTAATGGAGTTCGTTTGATTGAAGTTTAGCTTCGCTTTATCTTTCTTTCCATTTTCCACAACGATTAGAAAATTTTAAATCCTTAGCCCGACAAGGCAAACCAACGAACCATCTCGAGGCCTTACCCTTTGGGCCAAGCACAATCACTCGAAAGGAGTCAAATTTTGAGGTACGAAGGCCTTAAAACAACTCGGACAGCAATCCTATCCAGGCATGCCCGCATTCCAAGCCAATTCGCTTTTTGCACCTTTTGTGGAGCAATCCTGTCCTGGCACGCCCGCATTCCAAGCCAATTCGGTTTTTGCACTTTTTTTTTTAAAAGTTGAATCAAACGAACTCCATTAACGGTTTAATGAAGCTTGGGTACAGAAAACTTAAACTACTTTGAAGTGAGTACAAGTAATGCTTGAAAGAAATGGAAATGTAGGTGCATAAGCTGTGAGCTCTTAAGGTCGTGGACCCTTGCCAAGGTCTGAAATTCTGGTATTTATAGGCAGAAGTTCCAGGCCTTAAGCTACTTGAGCTGCTTCCACAGGCCTTCATGCATAGCTGCCAAGTGTCCTCCTGGTAAAGGCTTAGGCTTGAGCTGCTTCTGAATGCTCTAATGGGAAGCTGCCATCAGTCCAAGCCTTGCTCTCCACTCCAAGAAAATGGCTACAGGTCTGAAAAACTTCATTTTTGCCTAAAAATCAGTTAAAGCAAAAGGAAATGTGCAGCAACATAGCATCCCTAGGCCCTTTGACCTACTTGTGAGCAGCTTGTAAAAAAGGGATATTTGGGCCCACCAAGGCGAAAAACGTAAGCCTGGTTGAGCTGCTTATGTGATGTTAGAAAGAAACTTCTAGGCCTTTGAGCTACTTGCAGCTGCTTGTGCAAGCCTAAGCTGCTTGCGAGCTGCTTGGGATGTCTCCATGCATGGCTGCCATGTGTCCCAAGCCTTGCTTCATGCTGAAGGAAAGTAGAGACTCAAGCCTTGAGCTGCTTGTAAGCAGCTTACCTAGATCTGCCCAGCAAGAACATTCTAGGCCTTGGAGCTGCTTGTGAGTAGCTTGGCCCTTAAGCTGCTTGAGCAGCTTGGTAGGGTGAAGCTTCTAGGCCTTTGAGCTGCTTGACCAGCTTGGCCTTTGAGTTGCTTGTGAGCAGCTTGCTAGGGAGAAGCTTCTAGGCCTTTGAGTTACTTGACCAGCTTGGCCTTTGAGACTTATCTATTTTTAAGCCTGAATAAACCCGAAAAAACTGGGCTAAGACCTGAAAAATGAATCTTGGCCTAATTGGGCTAAATAGGCCTGAAAAATTAGTCCGACTTTGATTAGTTGGGCCAAGGCTTGAACCAAATCTGGGCTTTAACTCAATTGAGCCAAACAAGCCTAAGAATAGGCCCATCATATATTTGACCAAAGGCCTAAATCAATCGAGACCTAATTCAACCAAGGCCCAAAATGTTACTTTGGGTCACTAATCCATTAAGAAATTCCTTTTTAGAATTTGGCCAAAAATGGGTGTAAACAGGGGTGAAACAAAAATACATAAAACTCCAGGTTACTATATATGTTCGTTAATAAGCATTGTATTTTTAGCTCCGCCAAGAGACTATATAGAGATTTAAACTCAAGAACTATTGAGCGGAAAAGTTAGAAAATTGATTTTGGTACTCTACTCTTAGCCACTAGCACTTTACTTTGTATCTCAATCATGTGAGATTACAAAACAAAAAGTGGAGTGCCAAAATCACATCCCAAAAGTTATAAGTCCTTATCCTTTAAACCAACCAATAGGTGGTAATGTTTAGATGTTGGTCGGGGAGGGTATTTCAGACCACTACAAAGCTAATATTATTTTTCATTGATTCTTCTATTCTTGTGACTTTATCTAGAAAAAAAAAGAAGAAGAAGAATTGGACGACATGTAGTGCAAGTTGTGGTTCCTGCGTAGTTTTGCTCGGGGGATTATTTTTTGGAAGGAGGAAAAAAATGGATTGAATAAATGATGGGAGTAAACGGGACAAGTGGTTCCTGTCTAAGTCACATGGTCTTATTCGTTTTGGGGTCATAAAATTCTTGGGCAGTGTCTCCAATAAATCTTTTTTATCTATCTTTCTCCACTCATTACTCTAAAAAAATTTCTCTCAAAATCTAAACTGAACAGGGTATTTGTTGTTTTTTATTTTGCTGTATTAGTTTATTTTGGTTGTTGATTGTCCTAGCTAGTAGTAACTAGCTTGTTCTCCGTATTAGACTGCAAGGGCATTTCTTGTTTTGGTTGATTTTTTCTCAATGAAAATGAACTTACTCAAAAAGGAAAAAAAAATTGACCATGAAAAGTGAACAAGGGGATGCTGCCAAGCGCCTTGCTTGGCAGAGGTATTAGTAGGTCCGGATTAGTTAGTTGCACCTGATAACATGTGGGACCATATGTTGTCCTTGTACCATGGATGCAGGTTTTAGGCTAAAGTTTTGTGGATCTGGGGATGCTGCCAAGCACCCCGGCCACTTGGCAGCAGTGCCAAGCTAACCTTCTGGCTGTTTATCTCGGCAATGGACGACTCGGATCTCTAATTCGAGCAAAGGACGATCAAGATTTTTATGCACTGGATTAAATCCAAGTCATCCGTGTCAAAACGAACAGCCCATCCTCGGCACGGGTGCTCGGCAAAGTTTTGCTAATGGCTTTTTGTGATTTTTGAATTTTTTTCTTATTCAAATTTTTTTTGCATTTCTTTAGTTTTGCACCTAATTTTTGGAGATTATTGATTCGTCTAGTTAAGACGAATCAAAAAAGTAAAGAATTATGATTGAAAATATCTAAGATAAAGCCCAAAAAATTACAAACGCAAGAAAAAAATTGAATAAAAACAAAACAAGAAAAAGTCTAAAAATTTTAGCGAAACTTAGCCTACTGCCGGCATCAAACAAGCCTAATGTTGTTTGGTAGGTGAAATTACCCTCCTTAAAAAAAATACTGTACTACTTATGTACGCTTTTTGTATTTTTTTTTTGGAAAATGAAAACATATGTCTGAGAATCAGAGATGCTATATACGCGGGGTTCACGTTGTGGGCAACGTGCCCGGAAAAATAGGGCGGATCGATGAGCGCGCTTTATTTTGGTAGACGAGCGCTCAATTCAGAGTCGCCACTTGGGTTTGAAGGTCCGACACCCAAGGAACAAAACTCGAAACGCTTGCTGCGCTGTTTGATTTAAAAAAGGTAAAGGCACCAGTCCGTCATAACCATATTTGGGTTCGGGAGCCAGGTTACGAGAGGGGAAGGGTTTTAAGGCACCCCTCTCTCCCAAAACGGAGATCGGTCTTTACTTAGGCATTTGCTAAAAATGTTTGCGATTCTGTTTGATTAATCAATTTTTTAGCCAATTAGGGCGGGGGAACAATTATAGGGGATTTAAAACTGTAACATGTTTGCAGGATGTGATAGAATAGCATGGATGACAGTTAGTATAGGATGAGAACAGACTCATGTGGGAGTTTAAACAAACTGGAAGGCCCTTGTTTTGGAATGACGTGCGCAGGAAGAAACCAGCATGCACTGAACAAGTCACTGCATGTTGTTTACTCCTGCGCGTGCAACTCCAAGACACGCGCACGCCGGTGAGCTCAAACCCACAGCTCTTATTCTCAAATCCTCTGGGCTCTGGAAGGACCAGTGCACACCTAGGACAAACCACGCAGTTATAAGCAGCATAATATACAGTTTAAAGGCTGTAAAGCCCTACAAATTAATAAAACACCCCATAAACAGTGTGGGAACAAAATAATGGCCTAAGGCCGAGCTACCCGTGCAAGGCCACGCACTGGTCAGAGGCAGTCTGGCGCGCGATGGAGCCAGTCTGTCGCGCGAGGGTGCGCCCTGGCGCGCGAGGATGCGCTCTGGCGCGTGATGGTGCGCCTTGGCAAGCGATGGTTTGAGCATTTTAACCAGTTTGTGGTTTACATATTTCTGGGTTCTGGAACATGTCCAGAATGATCCCAGGGGTACTCCAAAACAACAGAAACACAAATTAACTACAAACAAACTAGCAGTTTCTAACAACAGAAAGTGGTAAACTGGTTTTTAACATGCTTAACAGTGATCTATATATAAATAAATACACAACAACAGCAAGAAACCAATCCCCACGCGGTCCATCGCGCGATGAAATGAAAGTGTTGTGCGCGTATATGGGACCGTCGCGCGCTGGTTCTTGCCTCTATGGTTTTTGAAATCTTGCCAGCTTTAGGACCAGGACTGATATTGATTACCAGCCTTGGCCCTGCCAGCCCCCCTCAGGGATCAGAACAGAGAGCAAAATAAAGGTAAGTTATACCTTCGGTTTTTGAGTTTGAATGATGTTTGAGCTTGAAGGTTGAAAATAGGATTTGAAGTGTTTATTTGAGTGGTTGATGCAAAGAACAAGGTAGCTTGTTGCTTGGTTGAGGTGTGAAAATGGTGGTGGGATGGTGTAACCCTTTGAAATTCTTGAACCCTTTAAATGGATGAACAAATGATTAGCACCTAAGATTGTATGATCTTGGGACTTTAATCCTCTAAGTTGTAGCTTTTATATGTTTAAGTAGTCGTTTTTATTCCATAATGCACGTAAGGTATTTTTGTGTGTATTTCAGGAAAAACGTGCTTTTAAGGCGATTTTGAATGCCAATCAACATTCCGGGATGAACCAAGTGTCCAAATGCCCGCCGGTATTCATTTCATTGTCACCGAAGCCTAACGGTGCCACAAGAAGCCTCGGAGATTGGCTGGAGGTCAAGGTTGGCAAGGAACGTGCCAAAGTGATTCAAGCGAGCCTAATGCATCGAAGATAGTCCTCGAGGGCATCCAAGAGTACAAGGCCATAAGGCATACCTCCGCCAAGTCCCGTTGATCATGTAATGGAGCATTGGAAGGCCGTCGGGGCACGACAAGGCATGATGGCCCAAGCTGACTCTGTTCTGCAGTTTTCACACAGAGGTACCAATACCTCATTTTTTAGGTATTGATACCATCATGCCGAATTAGAAGACAGTTGAGTTGGTACCAATACCTCATTTTTTAGGTATTGGTACCAATGCCCTTCGACCAGCACCTTTTTTGCTGAATATTTCAACCTTCCATATATGAAAAGTTTCTACTTCTAGTATATTTTTAGGATATTTTGGGGGCCTTTTTGTCCATTGTAAGGCTGATTTTATAAGCCATATAAATAGGCTTGTATGCCATTTATGGAAGGAATGGCCATTAGTTAGTTTTTAGGCCTAGTTTTCTAGTTTTTGCTCTAGGATTTCCATTGTTAGTCTTTCAAGCTTTTCAAGTTATTTTCTTCAAGAACTCAAGTAAGTTTAAGTGTTTTGATGTTTTCTCATGTATTAATGTTGTAGCTACTTGTTAGATCTTCTTATAAATCAAGTTTATTTTCGTTTTCATCGGTAAATCATGTTTTCCATGCTTAACTCTTTTCCTAGTCTTTTTATTATGAGTGAGTAGTTAATCGATTTGATCATCGGGTGAGGTTCACCCTATGGGTTAGTCCATTAAATGGTTTCTCTTAACTTTAGCTTAATCTCAAGGTTTTGAATGAATTAAACCTATGATTTCTAGCTTTGATCATGGGGTTGGTGGCTTCTTTGATCAATGAAGTCTATCGCCTTGTGCTACGAGCTTGATAATCCTACGCGTGCGAACGATCCTTTTTCGTCTCTCACTTGCGTTAAATGAGTTCAATTTGAATTAGAGCTTTGAATTAAGTTATATGTAGTCTTCTGCTTTTAATTCTTCTAGTGGAATCCGGACGGTTTCGGTCCACTCATGAGTTAGATGAAGGAACCGTTTGATGGCTAAGTCGTGAGTAATCGATCCCTTTGACTTGACCATTTCTAATCTAGTTTAATTCCAAATTTAAATATTGTTAATCGAATCAAAAACCAAAGTTGGCCGCTTGAACGCCATAACTCTCTACGCAACTTCTATTCCAAATTCGCTTAAGAAAATTTCTCTGTGGGAACAATTCCGGTTTTACCGGTTATTATGCTTTCAACGACCTAGCCCTATGCTTGGGGTGTGAACCTTTCCAAGAGGTTAGGTTGCGACGAAGCAACAAATGTGGTATTTATAGGGAGAGAGGGAGGTGAATCTGGTTGGTGCAAGGAGAGGAGCTCAGACTGTCCACGAGGCTGGCTGAGGTTTGCTTGGTGGTTAAGCTTACTAGCTGATAAAGGTGATGGGAACATCTTGGACAATCGCGCGATGGAGTCAGTCTGGCGCGCGATGGTGCGTCCTGGCGCGCGATGGCAACGGTCAAGCTTTGACTGTTGACCACCACCTGGCAGTTTGACCATCGCGCGATGGTGCGCCCCAGCGCGGAATGGTTGCGCCCTAGCGCGAGATGGTTGCGCCCTGGCGCGGGTGTACCACCTACTCACGCGTTGGTCAACGATCAAGCTTTGACCATTGACCAACACTTGTCAAGTTGATTTACGCGCGCGGGCTCTCAACCAACGAGTACCGATAGGGTTTTTGGCTCTTTTGAAGTGGCTTAGGCTAGGTTAGGTTCAAAGGCTTTGCAAACATTCAAAGCTCAAACACGCTATCATTCCCGGGGTGTTCTTGATCTATTTCATCATTGGGGAATCAAAAATCGTAAGTAAACTAATCTGGAAGCCCAAATTGGGGTGTCTACACACGTCGGGGTCCACAAAAATGATTCCAATTATTCATTAAATTTAAAATACTTTTTCGAGTCACCATGGAAAAAATTAGCTTTTAATCCAATCGTTTAAATTTTTTCCAACATTCCTATGGAATTCAAAATCTTGAATTCTGAATGAAAAATTAAATCAAATACTTTCACGTATCCGATTGAGCTGATTTTTAGCGAGGAGACTCAAAATAATGTTTTATATCTAATGAATGGTTTGGATCATTTGTGCGGGACATCGACGTGAGTCCCATACATCCATCGTGCACAATCTGTGCACAGTGGGTCTGTGCACATTGGATTTCCGATTTACTAGTATACATCAGATTCCCAAAAATGAAATTTTTGATGTGGGCCATGTGGCCTTTTGGCTTTGATGCAACAATCATGATATATATATATATATATATATATATATATATATATATATATATATATATATATATTCCCAACAAGAGCAGCAGTTCGTCTCGTTGAGATTCCTGGTGTTTGAACTACTAGTTACTGATGGTCGGTTTGTTTTCACCCCTTCCCTCACGGTACTACTTCGCTGTCAGTCACCCAGGAATATGACTTTTTCCCCCATTTTTTCTGTCCAGTCCAATATTTGTTCTTGAACGTCTTCTTTCATTCCAATCCAGATATCACACCTGATGCACATTTTGGCAAAACTTCATATCTAGAATTAATAGTATCAAAAGAGAAAAGTCTAACCAAAGACAAAGACAACAAGTATCCGGACAATCAGATGGATTCTAACTAAGTATGATCACACCAATAAACTCTCAAAATTACAAATAGACTCCAACCAAGTAAGTCTTTTATATTAACGAAAATAGAAAAAATAAAAAATAAGAAGTCAAAAAACACCTCTCCACCTACTTCTGGCTTTTGTTTTCTAAACTCAAAAATCGAAAATACATCCCAAGTGAATTCGGTCTATGGTGAGGGGGCCAAACACCTCAAAGTTAAAAATGAGAAAATCAAAATGGAAAAAAGAGACTCCCAGTGAAAAGAAAAATGAGAACTTAATCACACAGGCCAGCATCCTGCCTATGGGGGTCGAATCGTTGCGCTTGCGCCCTGCTACATTTTAATATAAGAAAATAAAGTTGAGTCTTTACCACAATGTGTGAGTTTTGGCAAAACTTCATATCTAGAATTAATAGTATCAAAAGAGAAAAGTCTAACCAAAGACAAAGACAACAAGTATCCGGACAATCAGATGGATTCTAACTAAGTATGATCACACCAATAAACTCTCAAAATTACAAATAGACTCCAACCAAGTAAGTCTTTTATATTAACGAAAATAGAAAAAATAAAAAATAAGAAGTCAAAAAACACCTCTCCACCTACTTCTGGCTTTTGTTTTCTAAACTCAAAAATCGAAAATACATCCCAAGTGAATTCGGTCTATGGTGAGGGGGCCAAACACCTCAAAGTTAAAAATGAGAAAATCAAAATGGAAAAAAGAGACTCCCAGTGAAAAGAAAAATGAGAACTTAATCACACAGGCCAGCATCCTGCCTATGGGGGTCGAATCGTTGCGCTTGCGCCCTGCTACATTTTAATATAAGAAAATAAAGTTGAGTCTTTACCACAATGTGTGAGTTTTGGTAAGATAGTAAGCGCTTGATCCTAACAACTGGTAGCCAAAGTTACGGGTTCGACTTCCCTGGATGGCATGCTGTTTGCGGGCAAGTGCGGGGGTATTGTTAGTCGTGAACCAGCGTCTTGCCCATGCGGATCAAATCGTGGCGCTTAAGGCCTGCTACGCAATAGTATAAGGAAATAAAGTTGCGCCTTTACCACTACTTGCGGGGTTTCGTAAGATGGTAAAGGCTTAATCCTAACAAATGGGCCCCTACAATTAGAAGACTAGTTTCTCAAACAAAAATGGGTTCCAATCTAAAAAAACAAGAGTAATTACTCTGGCTACGTTTTATTAAGGTTTTTATTTTTTAAATTTTCTGCTTTACAAGATATGTCATTCTTTCATAATACATTATTTTTATTTTAAAAAATAAATATTTATGAGGCACAACGTGCCAGTGCCCTAAGCTTTTTCTCAACCACATTTTGTTTGGTTCCTGCCACAATATGTGGTTGAGAAAGAATTTGAAGTATCACGTGGCGGTATTCCATGGATTTTGAATAATTTTTCCAAAAACAATTACTAGTATAGAGTAATTCTACCTCCACATCCAAAACACACACCCATATACACACTCACACACACAAGTGTGTGGACTCCACACATACTAAAGTGTGCAGTGTGTGTGGGGCCCACAAACTTGTGTGTGTGGGCGTGTATTTGAGTGTGTATTTGGGTGTGGTCCTAGAATAATTGTACTAGTATATCAGATTTTCAGGTGGTTTTTTTTTTGTTTATCTTGATTTTCAGGCGTTTGTCACGTGCTACAGTATTTTCCATCTCGAGTCCATCCCTTTTATTGGATTTTGTTCTCGGCGGGGGAAATCCAGCCTCTCCGGCATTCCCACGTGGCCGAGCAAGATCGGAACACGTGGCGGCGTGCTGATAGCGCTTCTTCTCTGCCACAGATTGACGCACCCAGAGGCATGTTAGTCTATGCGAAGTGCGGTAGCAGTTGGAGACCTTCCTTTGCTTCAGCTTCACTGCTGGTATGTGCCCCCCCTCTCTCTCTCTCTCTCACACACACACACACGCGCACGCACACACTAGCCCTCAAAGAGTATATACTGGATATTTTTTGATAACTCAAAAGTATTGGGACCAGCTTTCGCGCACCCTAAGTAATCATTGGGTCAATTCCACGGTCCACTTATCAACTGAAACAAAGTTCTGTAAGGATCGGCAAGGAGTTGATATCAACCTAGAGGTTTCGAACGTGGAAACTTATCAAGGACTGCCCCAAAGGAATTGATATCAGGTGAGAGGTTTCGAGCCTGGAAACTTATGAAAGAGCAAACTATATCGTTGATTACAGAGCAAACTATATCTAGTATAGACCACTAGGCCAACTCTTGGGGTTGAGTACATACTATATCATTGATGTTGTTCTTTATGTGTTTGAGTAAATGCCTATTTGAAAATTCTGCTTCGGGGACGCTTATTTGAAGAACGGAAATAGTAAGTAATAAGCCTAATGACACACTTATCAGTACTACCTTAGCCAAACTTGAGTGGAAATTTGAGAAAAAGGTCATTTGCTACGAAACATTTCAAGGGACAAACTCAAATCCAAGTACAAATTGGAGTAAGAGCTTAACTAATGGCAAAGTTATAAACTTAGACGGAAATGAAATACCCAGATATTATAGAACTTGAGGTCGAGCTTTTTCCATCCAAGGGCAAATGATGAGGTCAACAAAAAGGGAAATTGCTACATGAGGCCAACAAAATGTAGCGGTGGTGGTCGTTCAAGGGTCATCACGAATCTAGTAGTTGCATGTGTTTGCATTTAGATAGCCCAAAAGGATTGGCCTAGTGGTCAAGGCGTATGACTTAAGGTTTGCTCTCTCCTCCTAAGGGGCCTTGGGTTCGAAAAGTGCTATCAATTTCTTTGCGGCCATTCTATACAGAGCTTTGCCGACTTTAATTGGGGGGCAAGTGGGCGATGGAATTTGTCCCCCATGATTCTTAGAGGTGTGTGTAAGTTGGACACCTGTTATCCTCAAAAATAGAATATGCATTTAGATACATTTAACACGTGTTAATTTGTTGCATGCAATTATTGTTAGATGCATTTTATGCGTTCATATTTAAGTTCATTCACATAATTATTTTCAGTGTAGGTTGATCACATGATAATCTTTTTGGTAGTATTCTTACAGTTTGAACTGACACAATTAATATCACCTCTAGCACGTTATAAAAAAATTAATATTTGCCCACCCAACCTTGGAATTCTGCGTCCGTCCCTGGATCCTCTTATAAGGACTAGAATCCTGCGCCCCCCAAACCTTGGTTATTAGGAGTAAAATTGATTGCAGCATATATACTATTTCTGGGGGACAAATGTGAATGTTATTCAGTGGGTTTTAAGAATTGCCGTTTGTGGTCACCATTCTTCTGCCACAAAGGGCGCCTGAGTACATGTTTGTCCGGTATGAGGCCGTTCTGCTGTTCACTTCAAAGGCTTTTGCTTAGCCTGTACATGTGTTTCTTTGTGGTTTAGTGCAATGACAGTAAGAGTTCAAGCCCATGTGGGGTGAGTTTTTTGTTTGTCAGAGGCTGGTTTAGTGCCAATTTAACTTTTTATGCATGCACTCAATGTGTTCTTTCAAGCGTAATGCAAGCCCATGATCATTCAAAGTTTTCTCTGTGACGAGTGTGGCTTCTGATATTCAAGTTTTGTTTTCCCTTATTTGGCAGTAGTTCTTTGCCATGGAATGTCATATTATGGAGACGTTGAGGTAAATAAAATTTGCAAGGCATTTTTTTTTTCCTTGCAGACTAACGTTTTTATGTTAGGCAGGCCAATTGTTTGCTTTTCAGGTACTTGAGTAGTTTCTTGATATTTGGTATGTCATCCACCCTTATCATGTTTCTAGTCAACCCTCATTCAGGCAAATAGGTGGAAAACTACTTATTCTGGCTTTGTAACTGGATAGTTACAGAACTTGAATTGGAAGTACCGTTCATAGATCCACTCATGCACTAACATCTTAACCTTTTCTCCACTTGGTGAAAATATCCGATTGATATTGCTGTTGGTTTCAACTTTCATGTTCAATGTCTTAAGTAAATACAATTTTTTTGAGCACTTGCCCTTAATACGATTACTTTCCCTGTGATCTTTGCAGTTATTGTCCTGACAACCACTTATTGTTATTTCCATGGCAATCGAGAAAGTTAATATTGGAACGTATTCGTCACTTTCAATGTGATGCGGCTGCATGGAGATTGAGAATGGAATCCAAAATGTTAATTTATCCAAAATTAGCTTCCACTGGGAGAAATTTTAAGCACAGCATATCCTGGAGAACATTTGCCATGCCTCTGAGTCTGGAAAAGGAATCTTCATCACCAGAACCAGAAAACTACTCCTGCAATGATGATGATGCTCCTAAGACTTCTTCTGAAGAGCTTCTTGAAAATCCATTGAGCAGTGACGAGGTTAGCTTTAAGATTCACCTGCTTTTGTTGCTTTTCTACATCCTATGTAATCGTAACTACACAAGTAGTTTTCTTTATTAAAATATGCTGGGACTAGTAGATGATTTGTTGTGCAGTGTTCCTTTACCTCGCCTAGGTTGTGCACCCTATACAATGAATACGCCAACGTCACATATCATTACCCAATAGATGCCTAACATGTACGAGATTCCTGATAATGGTGACGAGCCAATGGTAAACTGACTGGTTGCTTGAATTACGCTTTCACTCGTACATGAAGATATAAGGTCCAATATTGGATTCTGGGCATCTCAATGATGAGAAGGTATGTTGCCTAATGCTTGATCCAAACTTGGAATCTGAGCCTTTCAATGAGGAAATTACACTTCAAGTTCAAGCTCGTGCTATCATTTTATCACCTGTGTAACTTTACATTGTGAGGCTTGGCTATGGTTCTGGAGAACTATAGGTTGAAATGGATTCTGGGAATTTAAATAGGTCAGTTGCATAGTTTTTCAATACCTTGGTGTTGGCTCCGGTTATGTTAAAGCCAGAGTCCCCATAATTGTGTTGTTTAAACTCAAAGGAAAATTTTTGCTGTCTACAGCTGTCTACATGACTACGATTTGTAGATTTGAAACAATTTCTTGTCTTCTTTCAGTCACCATGAATATTCATTAATCTTTACTGTTTTCTACTTTTACACTCTGCTACGAATTCCTTAATACCTTGTAGTTGTAAATACTCTTCCCTGAAGAACAAGATTTTGCTTTCTCTCTATGCTGTTTCTGCTGTTGTTTCCTTGTTCCATAAACTGCTATTGTTTGGATGACTTGAGCCAAAAGTAAATAAAGTTAATCTATATGCTGATTTGGCTTATATGTAGAGTTAAAATGGACTGGTTTGAGCAAACACATGAACTTTCTCTGTTCTTAATTACTAGATGTCCACATGTCATACCCTTGGACACTATGTTGTTAATGCAATTTTACAACATTAAGGTAACTTAATGTATCTAGGTTGGTTAGATTACATATATGATGCTTACAATACAAATACGAAACGTCTTACATGGACCGGTAGCGACCACATCAACTCTTCAGAGCTAATAGAGAATCTCTCTCACAGTTGAAGGCTTTGCTTGCTGATTCTGAAAGAGCAAAACTTATCATGAAACTGAGTGAAGCTAATCAACAGAATCGATTCCTCAAGCGACAGGTTAGTGAAAATTGTATCCTAGAAGTTTGTTTGTGACACATCAATGTCTTTCGTATAATTAATTGACTGCATGATCTGCATTTTCTGTACTCGATACTAAAAAAATGCCATTAGCTTATTGTAAAGTTAAATGGATGTGTTTTATGTGCTTGAAATGTTTAATTGCGGTGATGACTCCTTTCTAAATGTCCTAGGTTGTAGGGTCACACAGTGTATTTCACCAACAATTTTAACATTACAGATGAAACAACAAAAATGCAGCCTGACTAGTTGGCTTCGAATTTCCGTTGGCATAAAATCTGTCTGAGTGGTAGGACAAGCTCATGCGTGATGCTTGAGAGTGGAACATAGGAGAGGGGAACTGATGGCCACCTTGGAAAAGATGGATGCGTGTCGGATTTTTTATCAGCAGTGAAAACAAACTTTATCATTAAAACCAATGTTTATAAAATTCTTGGCAATTTCTAATCACATCATCGTCCTTGTTCTTACTCGGGTATTTTTTTCCTTAGCAAAATCTAATTCATGAAGTTCCTCCTGTTTTGAATAGGAGATATGTAGGCCTTGACGAGCAATTTGACTGCCGTAAGGCTGATTAAATCGCTGTTGCAATCACTACTTTAATTAGTATTCAAATGGTCCACTAGAAGCAGGATGTGCATTTCGAATGAAAATAAATAAATAGATGGAAGTAACTTTTACGTGGTGAGCCGTATTGCACGGCTTCTAATTGCATGTCAATTACTGTTGTACCTTATTGGATTGAAAGTTCTGTCCTTACCTGGATGATGAATTCATGCAATCAATTTTAGGTAGGACTTTTCCAAAGAATCATCTGCCATATTTGGTTCGAATTTATTTACAAAATAATGTTATTGGTCGATGTTCGAAATGCAGATTATACTGCATAGTCTTGTATGGTATTCTGTTTGGGAAATGTTCTAGTAACATTGATTTTTTCATTGTTTATCACAGTTGAATATAAAGGAGGGTGCACTGGCTAATTTCAAAACTGAACTTGCTGTCTCGGAACTGGAGATTCAGGTCTGTACTCTGTGGATCTCACTCTTTTGACCGTTTAAACTTTTCTTGGGAACATTCAATATATATGGTATCGTCCATCGGTATCATTTGTCTACTAGGGGTGAAAAATCAAAATCCTTGTTACTATTTTCCATTCATCCAGTAAAATCAGCATAAATAGCTTATAGTTTGGCTTTCTGAGATTCTCCTATAGGTCTCCTGTAACCAAGGAACAAAACAGTTTTGGTTCTGCATGGAAGCACCTCAAAACATGTTGATAGTGATTAGATAACTGTCTCAGAAAGTTGCAAAAACTTGGTTTCAGCTTACTTCTATAATTTAAAAGACTGAGGCATTCAGTAATTTTAACAATTGCAGTAGTGTTCCTTCTGTTTTCAACTATCATGAAGCAATAATTTTCTGGCTTTAACACTATCCAATAGTACCAGAAATCAAAAAATGAAAGCGTGAAGCATGGTTCTAGAAACTATGGAAACAGAAAGTAATTAAGATGGAGTTCAAATGGGTGAATATCGCACTTAAAATTTGAATGATGATAGTTATTCTGGTGAAAACTCTTGCAACAAATGTTGCAGGTTATTTGTTTGAAGAAGTGGTTGAAATGATTATGTGAGAATAGAGAGTGTATTAGGGCTGTACAAAAAAAACCGAGAACCGTGAAACCGATCCGGATCGATCTGATCTGTGCTTTTTGGATTTTGTCCGTGGATTAATGGTCCGGACACGGATTTGAAAATTAAAAAACCATGAGATACGGATTAGGATTGGATTTTCATTTCAAAACCGTGGATTAACCGAACCGGACCGTGAGATATTTAAAAAAATAAAAATATAGATATGTGTGTGTGTAATATATATAAATAATTATAATTTTACTAATTTGCTTGTTTGTTTTGAGAAACTAATTTGCTATTTTTTGTTTGGTTTTTATGGGATGTAATAAGTAGATCATGCTTGACCAGAATTTGTGTATTTTGGACAATGCTTAGTTTTATTTGGTTGCTGCCTTTACCATGTTTATTGCCTTAATGCCTTTACTGCCTTTACAATTTGGACAATGTTTATGGAAATTAGTGTTTGCATTTTTATTTGGAATATGATCATAGTAGTAGCATCATTTTAATTTTTTGGAAGGAAATCTGTGGATAAAACCGGAACCGAACCGTGAGACTTTTGGATTAGGATTGGATTGTATTTTCTAAAAAACGTGAGATACGGATTAGGATTGGATTCATACGAATCCGATCTGATCTGGCCCGTGGACAGCCCTAGAGTGTATCATGCACTGGGCATTTTAATTTCGCTTCGAAGAAACTCCCTTAGAATATTGTTCTAGCGAGTTTTCATGTTAACATATTTCTCCTCTCACAGTAAGTTTCCTGAAAACAATACTCTATCCACATTGAATGTTACTGGATCACCCCAATCACCGGTTTCCATTCCCCCATCAGTATTAATGTAGCTTATCCTCAAGCCACAACTCGTAGTTAGTCTCATCGTGAAATGATCAGGATAAACCCATCTATCATCTAGGTTAGGAGTTCTGGGCAAAAGATCTCATCCATTAACAGTGATTGGAAATGGGTGATAGTTTGACATTCTAATATAAATCGTATATGGGTATCTTGATCATTCAATGACCTGACTTACTAAAAACTAACTAGTCAACTTGTTTTCAAAGACAGAGAACGAAGTACTCTATTCTTCCAGTTTCAGTGGTTACTTTCTATGGAGTAACGTAACATTCTGTTGAGATTCAAGTCCTCGAATGGATGCCCCTACCTGTGCGATCAGATACTTGAGATTCAGGTCTCCATGTAACAAAGATTTCCCATGGTTCCGAAGCATGTCCAATTTTGGATAAGGAAATAATGGCATTGAGCTTCTGACCTGTGTTTGCGAGTCTTTGAAACATGTCTTTTTGGGAACACGCATGGCCACATTCTTAGAAGTGTCCATGCTTCTTAGCATACCATTTAAAAATGCCTGTCCCCATGATTTGTTCTTCGACATTGAAGAAATTGTTAATTGAAGCCTACTTGCTCACATATGACTTCTGTATCTGGATATGCTTGCCAAGCATGTGACAGACACTAGTGCAGTAAAGCTCATAGTTGTTAATCCCGTACCGTACCGGCCGGTACGTACCGGATTTGAAGAAAACCGGTACCCTAACACCCCAATACCGATCCGGACCAAATACCGGTCGGTACCGCTCGGTACCGGCCGTTTCGGGAAATACTGGCCGGAAAACGGTTACCGGAAATTCCGTCCGGAATTTTGCAGAGGTTTTTTTTTTTTCTTCCTGGAACGCTTAAAAAAATGTTTTTGTTCTTTTTTTTTGGTTCTCTGGACTTAAGAAAAAAATAATAATAAAAAAAAAGTTGCCGGTTTCAGAATTTTAGCAAAACGTGGGTTTAACCATAGTACGTGCGCGAGGCTTAAATCCCGGATTTGCACCCCCCCTGCGCACGAATAACCCGTGACGCGCACCCGGTTAATTGGTTTCCGAATCAGTTTTTCCAAATTGCCTTCGGCCACGGCACATTTTCCCGAGCGCGTGAGACCTCTTATTGGGTTCTCATTCACAAGATCACTAGTGTGCAAAGTCATTTAAAGTGGAAAAGAGTTTTGTAACTAAGCAATGTGAGACTAGAGAATCTCTAGTAGAGATATTTTATGATGAATTGTATGATATGGGGGATTTTTTTGAATTATAATTATATATAATTATTATATATATTGTAGTTGCGGTAAATCCGAAACGGTACCCGGTACCTGACCGGTACCGGTACGTACCGTACCAGTAGAAAAACCGGTACCCTGTCCGAAACGGTATTCGGAACTATGGTAAAGCTACCTTGAGGGAAATTAAAACCCTAAAACCCTGTTTGTTAGCCGTTACTACTTTGTCGAGTAATGCACAGGAACAGTTGTAGTTTATGTTCTATGCAAGACAAATATTTCAAGGCTTTTTTTGCTCCCCCTTTGTTTACCTCATGGACTTAGTTGCTTTATGGGCAGGCTTTGGTTGCACTGGCTGAAGAAATAACTAAATATGGCATTCCAGCAGGTTCAAGAAAGATCAATGGGAAGTACATTCAGTCCCACCTTCTTTCTCGGTTAAAAGGTTTGGTTTCATTTGATTACTTCTCTATGATTGACCTGAGGTTCAAGGGTAATAATCAGGGATGTGCTTTTTAGTTCGTTCCTTTGGAACTGTGTGTGTGGTACTTCAAGCATAAAGGGTCTCTCTTGATTTCCATCCATAGCCAAAATATGGTTTGCTTGATGTAGCACGGCCGCACGGGATCTTCATAAGATATTTTGAAGTATAGTTTGGTGGGTGTAAAATTGTTCAAATGTTATGCTCGTCGTTTTCTTATTAGTATCATTTTCTTTTGTCAAGCTGTTGATGATAAATTGAAGGAACACACAAAGGGTGTGGAGGCTGCACAGTCCAAGCAGGTGCACTTATTCTGGTGTGGCATGGCTGAGGTAAGCTAATGAGGATGAAGGTGTCACTTTGTCTATTTGACAGAATTGTTTATTTTCTTCGTGAAAGATTTGATTTTACTTTTACATTTATTGAGTTGTACCTTTCTATGCTTCTCATTCAATGCTACCTTGGTGACATTTGGTTGCTCCTTCAAATTCGTTTCAATATATTTCTTTGTTATATAAAAGGCACGGGTGAGAATTTATTTTTGTTGAAGTTTGAAGGGGAAAATGTAGGTAAGTTTGCTTCTCATAGAATTTACTGGAAGAAATTGTTATGTCTATTTCAATCTGTTGATTTGAAAATACCCTAGATGACTAAGTTCAAGTTATTTTTAAAATATTTGGGGTTACACGTTGAAAGAATCTTCTGATATTTTGTATCAGAGTGTGCAAGTAATGGGCACCTTTGATGGCTGGAGTCAAGGAGAGCACCTGTCACCAGAGTATGATGGTTCTTACACGAAGTTTTCTACAATGGTAATGCTCAGACCTGGAAGGTACTGCTCTAATGTAGCCCGTCAAGCCTCTTCTTCTGCCTTCTCTTTGTTAACTAGCAATTTTTTTTTATTTTGTTAAGATATGAAATCAAGTTCTTGGTGGATGGAGAGTGGCACCTCTCGCCAGAATTCCCTACCGTGGGTGACGGACCAATGAAAAACAACTTGTTGATTGTGGAATAGCTCCAGGTTTGCACTGATTTTGTATGAAGTTCAGGGAAAATGATATTGCTGCCTCGGTAATTTTTTTCCCTCCTGATGTATATTTTCTCCAAGTAAATTTAATGTTGAAGCTGATGTATAAAAGATAACACACAGTTGAAGGTTTTCTGAATGGAATTTTCCGAAATAATTATCGAGTTAAAAGTGGAAGCAAGTATTTAGGATTCCGAGATTAATTTCAGCTGTGATGTCAGTCTGCCAAACTCTTGAGATTTGTTCCTAATGGATACAATTCGAGCCTGGATGGGTCATTACAAGATACTTTATGTAATGAAGATATGGAAGAGATTGTTCTTCCTTCTACAGAATTCTTTCTTCAGCATGATCATCAAAATTTTGAAATCCCGTATAAATTCTGCATTTGAAACTCAGCTCCAAGCTGTCTCTGGATTTTTTACATGGTTTGGGGGATGAGATCTAATGGAAAGTGATAATGACAATCTTTCATACTTTTGGAAAATAGAATGAGTCCATGGTGGGGAAAGAATGCTACGCAGGGATCCTCCTCATATTTGTTGCCGCCGCTGCTGATGTCACGATCATCTCATACTTGTCAAACGCAGCAACAAGCATCAATAATTCAGTTGTTAACTCCAAGGTTTCATTTGAAGTGACTTTGGTGATTTTGTCCCATAGATTACTAATTATCTAACTAATTAAGAAAAATAAAAAAGGAAAAAATATAAGTTGAGACTACAGAAGCCCCCTATACTACCAAAATAAAAAGTGAAGGCTGTGTTTATTTTCCTAACAGTACATGCCTTGGTGGTGACTGGTGAGTAGGTGCTGAGGGTGAATGATTTTATAATGCCTCTTGCGAAGCGAGTTGCTTTTACAGATGATCATTCAGTATAACCGTGTAGATTTAGATTCCCTTCCTATTAGAAAAAAGAAAAAGAAAAAGCATGTTAGGGGAAACAAAGTGTTATGGCGCGTGTATGTGGTGGCCTAATCTGCCCTCCTTAGGTAACTAATTTTATGTTCGGGGAGGGGAGTATGCATTGACAGGCCTGATATGATGACGTCCTATGTTGTCTTAATCCGTAACTAGCTGCTGGTGTTTGGTTGTGATTTCTTTTCTTTGTATGTGTTGCAATTTGGTAGTTTTTATTGGTATTACAATTTGACCAGTCATTTTACAATTTTTTTGTCCTTAATGTGAAAGAGATATTAGAGGTTTTATGTAGCATTCCATTTATTCAGCATGTTCTCTTTATTATTTGCACGTAATTTTACGTTGGGAATTCTGTTGCTTACGGGCCACTTAATATCTGCGGCCTACTTGTAACGCTATGTTGTTTTGCAACTGTAGACTTATTTCTTCGTTAATGAACTTGAAAGCAGTGAAATAATTATTCTGGCCTTTAAACTTCTTTGATGAAAGAGTCAATGAGTCGAAGACATGAGCATACTTATTTGACAGAAGAAGACATGAGCATACTGGCAAGTTATTCCATGCCTTAATATTTTACATTCCACATTCCAGATTTCTCCTGCATAAGTTTTCTTGATTTCCGAATGCAGCATTGTCAGGTTCTTCATTAAGCTTGCCGTAGAATTCAAATTTGTTGATTACAGCATAGAAATACTGATAAATAGGTGCTTGGAAGTCCGTTATCCTGTTTTCCTGAGCCTGGTTTTAGCTACAGATGGCCAAAATGTCACCTTGAGGTGAAAGTAACCATTTCGGCTTAGTGCTTGACTTAGCATTTTCAATGATCTTGTCGTATTTCAACCATGCTTATCATTCACAGGCTTATGTTTTGTCTCCACCAGATCGAATACTGAATTTGGTTTATAAATTATAATAGCGTTGGCCCCCTGTGGGAAAAAGTCAACTTCATATTCTGCATGCTGCCATACTTTTTTGAATGCTTTAGTTAGTAGGAGTATATGATGTGGCCGATCTAAGTTCAGGAAACAGCGGGTGCACAGGTTTCAAGCTACCTTAACTACCCCGAATATGGTCTTTAGTAGGAATATTAGTGAATGGATTTGGGGTAGTGATATTCGATTGCGACTCCACTGATAAATAGCTGCTGGGTTTTTTCCCAACTGAATTAGTTGTCACCTGCTTGGTTTCCTCGTCATGTTCCTGCATTTGGTATTGAGGTTGACATAGGAAACAACACAGGAAATAACATCATACACGTCACACTTATTTAATCCAATAGTGAGTCCATACACACCTTTCTGCTGAAGGTATTTCCCTGTGGTAGCTTTGGGGAAAAAAATATAGCTATAAAAGGTCTTTCTCTAACTCCAAGGGTTGGTCAAGTGGTATTGGCCTGAGATTTAGGTGTTTGTTCCATTTTAAGGTTTTAAGTTCGATTCTCCATACCAACAAACTCTTGGGGCCACCTCACCCCATGCGTAAGCGTGTGAAATGACTGTGGGTGGGGCTGTAGGGATTAGTCCGAGGTGTGCGGAATCTAGCTCGGGACACCCTGCATTACAAAAAAAAAAAGTAAAAAAAGAAAAAAGGTGGTCTTTCTCTAATGCTTCTCTTAGAAAGTATGAATATTGCATATTCTAGTATTAGAGTGGAATTTGCACGAGTCTGGTAGTGATGACTGTTGGTTTTGGCTGGTATGATCCGTTCAGCTATTTCCATTTGTCCCTGACTCGTTCTTTTAGGATCAAAATCTTCTCATGTGACGATTTCTTATGATACGATAAATGGCAATTCTAACCGATTATTTCCCAAGTCTCGATGTGCACGTCATCTATGTAGAAAATCAGAACAATGAATGATGTTATTTTGTCTTACCATCTATTGTTCTTGCAACAAAATTTGATTTGACGAAGTCTCTATTAATGTCCGATCAAGTTGATTTTTGCGTGAATAGTTATATATGTTTGTGATCTGCAAGATGAATGAATCAGTTCGTATGTGTCTCAATTAGGTCACATGAGAAATCAGATGGATTATTTGCTCACGAGTATCTGTAGTCATACTTACTTTTGGGCTTAGTTGGGGGTGTGTATGTAGGTATGGCAAGAATTACATGCCCACGGGACCCGGCTTCTCTACGGTACTCTAAAACTTTAGACTGCGCATCTCGGTTGTCAATCTCGATAATTGGCGGTTCAGATTTGTGAACATCTGGCTAATCAAAACACTTTTAGACGGCTGTGATAACATGAATTATCCTCTGTTCTGCAATCTCAAAGCGGAATGCCAGAAACCGGATTCTTTTAAGATGAAGGAACAGTGGACAAACCTTTAAACCTAAAAACGAATACGAAACGAACACAACCACACTTAGAATGCGTTTTCATTTGTTGACGTTAGTTGCTCACGAGCATTGACTATGAATTGGATACACTCGTTACCGCGAAACTTCCCTCGTACATTTAAAAATATTTGAGTGTTTTAATAAGATTGATTAATTCGCACCCTTTTATTTATTTATTGATCTCCCAGCGTAGGAAGTAAGCGAAGGTTCTAAAATCGAGTTGGTGGAGTAGTATTAGAATCTACAAAATATGCTAATATATGTATTCTATAATATTATACTCCCTCCGTCCCTTTTTTAGAGTCCAGTATTCCATTTTGGGCTGTCCCTTAATAAGTGTCCATTTTGTAAAATTAGTGGGTAAAAGTTGGTGCATTGTCTATTTTACCCCTAAAAGTAGATTTCTTTTTGAAAAGTAAGTGAGTAAAAGTGTAATGATGATGGGTAAGTAGGAAAAGTGGAGGAAAAAATTGATGTGAAAGGTATAATGATGATGTCTTTTTAATAAGTTGGAATTACGAAGCAGGACACTTAAAAAGGGACGGAGGGAGTACTAACATCCACCCTCAAACTCAAGTAGGTTTACCAATTTGAGTTTGAAAAAGCCAAAAGAAGCCAAGAGCTAGGAGAATCAGATAGGAGAAGCCATGAAAAATAGCCAAGAGCACCCAGGAGAAACAGTCAGGTGAGCAGCCAGGAGTCAGGAGAAATAGAAGTCAAGAATCAGGAATTAACACCAGAGATTAAATTATACGGTGGTGTAAATATTCTTTTCCTCCAAATCAATTAGATTGCGCCACATGTCGAAACAGTTGTCCCAATTAGTAGAACATGGCGACGTGGGAGCAGCATTAATACCCCATTGTAGTCTTCCAGCCAACTCTATTCCTCACAAGCCCACATCCATTTCTCAACCTTGTCCAATATATCTTTCATCAAACTAGAGAACCAAAACACAAAGTTCACAGTAGACAAGTCCAAAAAAGAACATGAATTTACGGCAACAAAGTAATACAACTCATTGCTGGCTCCGTTCCAGAAACCTTCTTAAAAAATAAGCAGCTTATTTCACATTTTCAAACGCAAAAATAATGTAAATGAAAAATAATTTTTTAATTTTTTTTGCATCGTATAAAAGATCTCAATGAGATGTTTCAAACAAGATCCATATTGTATATTTTTAAATTTCAACAAACCCATAATTTTTGAACTTGAAATTGCTTTTTTAAAAAATAAGAGCTTTTTTCTTGTTCTGGAACGGGGCCTAGTCTCATGAAAAAAAAAAAAAAAAAACACATTTGTGCCTTTTCGATCTTTTTAGTTTCACTTTTTTTTTTTTTTTTCAACTCGTCATTTAAATCCTTGGTATGCGTGGCCACTGCCCTCGAGGCTTCAACTTTGTCTGCTTCGATGTTACTCATTGTGTAATTAGGATTGAAACCATTGTGTAACACAATAACGATTTCAGTAGGTCATAGTAACGATTGTGTCCTCAATGAGTAGTGAGTCAAATTATTACACGATGCGTCGATAGACTCTTGGTACTGTTCCATCAACTCGAATCGGAAACCTCCCATCACTTAATTACCGTACGGCGGGATGTCAATACTACTACACCAACTTGATGTTAGAACCTTCCATCGCTTACTTACGACACTAGGAGTCAGACCCTTTCGAGCATCATAAGATAACTGATCAATAAATAAATAAAAGGGTGCGAATTAATCAATCTTATTAAAAAACTCAAATATTTGTAAATGTATGAAGGAAGTTTCATGGTAACGATTGTATCCAATTCGTAGTCAATGCTCGTGAGCAACTACGTCAACAAATGAAAACGTATTCTAAGGCTCTATTTGGAACTTGGAGAAAATTGGGGAAAGAAAAGGAAAATATGAATTTTCCCCTCTAGGTTGTTTGGTTCCTGGTTTCAAGAGGAAAGAAAAAAAGTACTGCGGAATTCTAATAGGAAAGCTCTTTCGCTTTCTCCTATTGCCAAAGAGAAATCTTTTCCTTTCTCAAATTTTCTCTTCCAGACCCTTCTTCCGGTCTAAAAAACCCTTGACGTTTCTCATTTGAAGCAGGCGTGAGAAGATTTTTTTCCTTTCTCTGTTTTCTCTTCGAGACGCTTCTACTACTTTCCAGTCTAAAAAACCCTTGTCGTTTCTTATTTGAATTAGGTGCAAGAAAATAGAAATTAGAGATAATAGAACTCTCCCACCGCCGCCACTGGCAAGTTTGGTTTTGATAGGATCTAAATGGGTAACTTATGATCGGAAAATCTGCATCATAATGGTTTGAGAAACAATTTTGACTTCAATCTTCTTCTTTCTTCTTATTTTCTCTCAATTTTCGTCATATATTTGTTGTTGGTTCGCACCATCGGTAGTCGTTGGAAGATTGCGCAGAACATAATCCTTGTGCATATTGGTTCCTCTATAAAAGGGTACGTCTCGGCAACCTTTCTCCATCATACAAGGAATTGTAAAAGTGAGGAAGCACATTTGGATCTGGTACAACAGTAATCTGAGTGTGATGGATTGCAAAATTTGGTTGATTTCCACTCTTGTAAGTGCTCTTAAGGTTTCACTAAGCAACTGAATATTAAATATGGAATCAACGACTTTTTCTTTCTATTTTCCATTTGGAACAAACAGGTAAAACTCTCATCTCCCTTATTAAGGAGGCTGATGAATTCTTTGGAACGGATGACGTCTCATATCTCAAGCCATCTGCAAAAATATTGAGCAGAGAGGGATTCTGCTAAACGTACATAATTGATTGATTGTAGGAGTAGGACAGTCACACACAAAGCAAACCAGATTAAGCAATAGTTTAATCTTAATCCCCAGTTTTACCAATCCCTTAATCAGGCCCTCTGCTTGTACATTTATAGAAGTCCAATTCAAACCTTCAGCTTTCACCAATATGAATTTCCTGCTCCGGCATGCATCCCTGAGTTGATCCTAAGCCATAGTAGACTTGGACCCAAAATGTCGTTCCTTCAGTGACAACTTTAATGCCAATTAACATCAACACTCCACCTGGTGAAAACATAGACACCAAACCACCCTTCTTAGACACCCCAAACCTAACAGACCAACCCCAGAGACAGACACCAAGTGTGCTTCCCAACCCAAAAAAACTAGAACAAGACCAAGACCAAACAGAAGTAGACTAAGCAAGACACACCACACCACCACACCCCCCAGAACAACCCAAAGAAAACACAGCAAGAAACCCAAGATCAGGACAAGACAGAACTAGACAAGCAAGACACACAAAACCAGCACACCAAACAACCCCAAAACCACCTCAAAACAGGACACAGAACACCACACACAGACACAACACACAAAGACACAAAAAAGACGAAAAACACAAGGGAAGCACACTCACACAAATGATCTATTTGTCCAGGTTTCTCGTTGGAAAAGTTCTATTTTTAACGGTGTCACAGTGCAAATGGCTGCAACAGTTGTTACAGCAGTTTCAGGTAGTATCACGCTGGGTTTGAAAATGAAATCTGATTGGGAGAAGAAAGAGATGGCTGAGAGGGCTGCGAGGGAGGCTTTGGACAAGAAAGAGAGAGCTGAGACCATGATTGTGTCTAAAACATAACCCCAGCATGCCTTTATATAGGTTACAAGACTTGGTCACTAAGAAACCTAAAAAAACATGTATTGTAAAAAAAAAACCAAGACTAAGGTTGACTTTCGCTTAACTTTTAGGACTTTTTGGAAGTTTTGTCCTTATTCAAATTTTTTTCGCGTTCGTTAGTTTTGTGCTAAACTTGTATAGATTATTGATTCGTCTCGATGAGAGGAATCGGAAAAATAATTTTTGAGCTAAACTTTTACTTTTACTCAAATATTTTTGGAAATATCCAATTTTTAGCTTAAAAGTGGATATTTACCCAAACATTTGGGTGAAAGTAAAAAATTTTGGGTTTTCTGATTCCTCTCATCGAGATGAATCAATAATTCACAAAAGTTTGACTCAAAACTAATAAACGAGATTTTTTTTTAATAAGGACAAAACTCACATTTTGCTTAGTGGAACTCTACCTAACTAGGAAACATGAATAATAAACTAACATGTAGTGCGGCTGATTCTGTTGTCCATTTCGGCAATGGACGGCTCGAATTTTAATTTTAATTACACTTATCTTGGCCTCGTGAAATGAAATTTATTTTCTGGCTGTCCCTGACCTCGTAACTATATGATGACGATTTGTTTTCGCTATTTTCGACTAGTTAAAATATTTCCTTTCATGGTAAACTTCATTTTTAATTATGAACTATATTTTTAATAAATGATTGTTTGACCCAATAAACCAATTAATTAATTCGATGTACTAATTCTACTGTCCTCAGACAGGTGATTTAATTACAGATTTTTCGCGAGAGGAGCAGTGGGGCGCCACATGAATATTGTCACCCTATTTTAGTCCCGGCCCACAAAATTAGTGTAGACCAACCGTAGAACTTCTCCAATCAATGCTATTAAGTTAATCAAATGCAGTTTTTTTTTTTTTGTTTTTTGTGTGGATCAAATGCAGTTGATCCTTCTAAATAAAATAAAAAAATGAAACACGAATAATATTAAGAAAATGCATAAACGTTAATTAAAATGTCAAAGCATATCTTGGTGCATGCTTCAGGATATTGCTTCTGCAAAATAGATTTCACCCACATATTTCCCCCTCCAATCGGAACAAGACACGATTCAAAGCTCCATATTAAAGATTGAAAAATAAATTTATAAAAAGGCCTGGTCAGATTAATCACTTGATTAAATATTGCAATGAGGAATATTTCTTGAATTATTCCGAGTACATGATTAACCACCTTCTACAATAAAGTTTATGAGGATCGATTCTCACTTTTTGGTTGGATGGGATATCTTAACTCGGTCCGAAACATTTGGGGTCGTAGGTAGGGCTACAAATGAATCGAGTAACTCGCGAGCTTGGTTCAGCTCATTTACTAAAAAATGAGTTGAGCTCGAACTCAAATTTTCGGCTCGTTAAGAGAGACTCAAATCGATTAAAGAGGCTCGTTTAGTAAATGACTAACCTTGACTCGTTAAGGCTCGAGCTGGGCTCGAGTTCAAATTCTGAATTGTTATAGCTTGTAACAAAAAATCTAAAGAAATTTGAATTGTTACAGCTTAAGATAGATATTGAACCAATCACCAAAAACCATTAAAATACCACAAATAATGTCACATATAACTAAATCAATATTTAAAGGGGGCGACTATTCGCAGCCCCGTATTTTCTCCCTTAGCCCACTACATTTCGGTAAATGGTTGTTGAAAATCATACATAGCATTTCGGTAAATAGCTGTGGAAAACAAGATTATATTTCGGTAACTACATGCCGAAAATATGTTTAACCTTCGGTAAACAACTGCCGAACATACATTTTTGGTAAATAGCTGTTGAAAAAAATATTATATTTCGGTAATTTTATGCTGAAAATGTATCTCAATTTTTCGATAACTAACTGTCGAGTATAATTAAAATTTTTTAACGGGCTAAGGGAGAAAATATGGACTACGAATAGTCAGCCCCTATTTAAAGGATTTTTCGGTAAAACTATAGTTGTGCATATAGAAATAAGTGCCCTGAACGGTTCACATTGTTTTAAAACCAAAACCGGTAACGTAAAACAAGGACAAAACCACAATTTTATAAGACGGATTAAAATTATCCGATTTAGACTAGTTCAGATTGAATTTCCCCATTCGACGATTTTGCTCATAGTAACGGACATCTTATGTCACATGTCACACTCGTCACGCGTGTGCATGTATAAGTATCCATATATGTGACCTAACAAATCAAAAATCCTACAAGCCATCGGAAAAACATCGATCGCCCGATCGTCTTACCTCGAGTCTTTTCAACCAGTTCCATATCTTCCTTTCCCGGCCGTCTTCTTTACAGTGAAAAACTAGTTCTAATCGGCTCGAATTTTGATGCTTTCCTCTTCCTCCTCTTCTGCGTATCATTCGATACTCTCTTCCCTTCTCTCCCCGTTCCATTTTTCTTCCTTTGGTTCTTTCAAAGAATCCTGGTACTTCCGCTGCCTCGGCCTCGATCCGTAAACCCCAATCCCCCTTTCCACACAATATGTAGCATATTTTCCAGTACCTATAAAAGTTTCCACTTCCACGTTCAGGGTATAAGAGAAAACACCGAAAAAAGAAAGCGCGATTTCCGAAAAAAAAACCCCAAGGAAAATGAAGAGGAGTGTGTCTGGGAAAATATTGTTGGAGAAGGAGAAGAAGAGTGCCGAGAAGCAGAGTTCCAAGAAAAATCGGTTCTTGGTAACGGTTAACGTTCTGGGTAGCACTGGACCGATACGATTCGTGGTGGATGAGGGAGAAAGTGTTAAGGGGGTGGTAAGTATAGCTCTGAAAATGTATGCCCGGGAAAGGAGGCTCCCGGTTCTTGGTTCTGTAGTCTCTGATTTCCTCCTTTATCCAGCCAATAATGCAGGATCCGACGGTACCTTAATTGATCATACCTGTCCCTGAATTTTGATTTTCTCTCTTTAGTTTTGTGGCAAATTCATTTGAGAATTTCAAAGTTGGTTGTATAGTTTTCACAATTCAATTTGCAAAGTGCTTTTTGATTTGTAATTTTTGAAAACACAAAAAGTTAAGCTAACCAAACTGCTGACTGCCTGATAAGACTTGGATCATAACAGGATCAAGATTTACTGGTTTCTAACTCCATTCCTTTTGCAGCTGGGGAATTCACCTTGGCAGATGCTATAGGTGTTGGTCAACTTAGGACTTAGATTACAACTCTTGTAGAATTTTTGAACATTTTCTGTATGCCGTTTATTTATCTTGTTCACGTTGATCGTCTAAGTTAATGCATCAATTTTCGTTTGACAAAAAAAAACCCACAAAAACCGCCTCGACGTTTACAATCCTACTTACCGTTACGAAAGGTCTAAACCACGAGAATTTTTTCGATGCCAGGTGGGTATATCCCACGTGGTATCCGCTCGGCACATTCGGGCCATCCAATACACTTTTGGACGGCTCAGATTGAAACCCTCTCTCTCCTCTCATCCCAAGACTTTCTCTCTCCTTTTTTTCTTTCCAAATCCGAGCTGTTCAAAAACTCAATGGATGGCTCGATGAGCCGAGCGGACACCACGTGATACCCGCTCCGCACTAAAATTTTTTCCCTGAAGCACACCCCTTTTATGCCCAACCATTTGAGGATTTCTATCAATTTGCAAAGTACTTTTTGAAAAGTATTTTTTTTTTACAATAAAAGCACGTTTGCCATTGTCACATCCTATTTACTCTATCAAAAATAGACTAAAACTGTACACTTTTTACACCAACACTTGCACGCAGTGACGTTCAGGTGGAGCCCCACACGCACATTGCAGCATGTGAATGCATGTGTGTGGGGCCTCAATTCAATATGTCTGCGGGCAATTAATTGTGTGTATGGTAGTAAAGAAGTTGTTGATCACTTTTGATCTCCAAAATTGGCTTTCTCTGCTAAATACTTCTCTTTTTTTCAAAATATTTGCAGCTCTAAGTCCACCCGAGTCGATAGGGTCGAGCGGAGCAAGGAATTTTGTGCTGTGCAAGATTCAGAAGCAACCACAGATGACAGAAGCTAGGTCACAGATAATTGCTCGGAAGGGAAATGGCAGTAGTTGGAAGGCATGGCTCAATAAGTCCTTTTCCCTCAAGGTTTTATGTCATTAATAAAAGTGTGGTGTTGTTTGGAGGGTCTACCGATTTCTTAGGGTGCCATGTTCCTTAATGTATCATATATAGTGGTCTTGATTGTATACAGTTTCTTTTTTGGGGGGGCTAAATGTAATATATGGCCTTCGATTTGATCTTTCTCGTATGTATAAATTAGTGAGCCAAGCTTGTTTATTGGGGGCGACTATTCGCACCTCCGTATTTTCTCCCTCAGCCCACTATATTTCGGTAAATAGTTGTTCATAACATTTCGGTAAATAGCTGCTGAAAACAATATTAAATTTCGGTAACTACATATCGAAAATATGTTCAACTTTCGGTAAACAACTGCTGAACATACATTTTCGGTAAATAGTTGTTGAAAAAAATGTTATATTTCTGTAATTATATGCTGAAAATGTATCTCAATTTCGGTAACTTACTGTCGAGTATAATTGAAATTTTTTAACGGATTAAGAGAGAAAATACGGGGCTGCGATTAGTTGCCCTATGTTTAATTGATTATATATAATGGCGTTATTTTGTGGATTTTGTCCAAAATTGTTTGTGCAAATTATTCTTTTGAGTTTATCTATGAAAACTCTTTTACTAATTGCCTTAAATGCGCATAAAATAAGAATGTAAACCCACATTATCGTCAACGATAACACTTTTTTTTTTATCAGCAAATTAATTTTTTTTATTAATCACCGAATTCGAAAATTACAGAGATTAAAAGAACAAGGGCACAAGAAACAACAAAACCCTAAAACTGTAACGCCCCGATTTTTAAGAACGTTAATTTAATAAATTTTCCACATTTATTAAATACTCCCTCTGTCCATTTTTTAGAGTCCAGTATTCCATTTTGGGCTGTCCCTCAATAAGTGTCCATTTTGTAAAGTTAGTGAGTGAATTTTTCATTTTGCCCCTAAAAGTAAATTCATTTTTGAAAAGTTAGTGAGTAAAAATGTAATGATGATGTCTCCATAGAGGGTAAAGAGGGAAAGTGGAGGTATAAGTTGATGTGAAAGGTGTAATGATAATGTCTTTTTAATAAGTTGAAGTTACGAAGCGGGACACTTAAAAAGGGACGGAGGGAGTAGAAAGAAACATAAAGTTATTACAAGCCAAATTATTCCCAAATTTGTGTTACACTTATTTAAATAGATAAGGGAGGGGTATTAGGGTAATTTCTACTCCTCTGAAAGTCCGTCTTCTTCTGCATTATGCTACTCAACACCGAACTCTTCTAAATTATAAAATTCCCCATGTTCTTCTCTAAACTCTGGCATAAGATGCCTGGGTCACAAAAGTAACATCGTGAGCAATTAAGCCCAATAGCTAACTCTTACCTCTATGTCCCATAAACTAACAAAAATAACATATAACAATTTATTAAAAAAAAAATTGAGCATCACAAAAAATAATCAAAGGTGTTAGTGTCTTTCAGAGTTATCGCAGCGTATCATAAACCGTGTCATCATTTTCCAAGTATCGATTCCACTTTCCATTTTATTTTTTCAAGCACTGGTTCCGCTGACCATCTTTCAGGACCTACCGGGCTCTCAGGCTAAGTTCAGATTTTGCCACTCAAAAGTACTGATTCCGCTGACCGTCTCTTTCAGGACCTGCCGGGTTCTCAGTCTTTAATTATTTTCCATTTCATAACTCATAAACGGCACTAGTTTCGCTGACCATCCTTTCAGGACCTATCGGGCTTCTAGGCCACACACGCACACCCGAGCCATGATTCCGTCGACCATTCTTTCAGGACCTACCGGGCTCTCATGCTCACACACACACACACGTGAGCCATGATTCCGCTGACCATCTTCAATGGACCTACCGGGTTCTCATGCTCACACAATAATCAACCCTTTTACATTTCATTTTCTCATTTCTTTTCGTATTCCATTTCTCGTATCTCGTGTTTCGTACACATACATCATTTCGCTCGTTCACATTATTCTTTCAAAGCTTGCTAAAGTTATGCAGTAAAATAGATTTCTATTTCATGCGATTCTAATTTCATTAACATCAAATACTATAACAACACATAATTAAGGATTAACACCTTGTTGGTAAACACACTTGATATTTTACAACTAAAGTTAATCATGTACACCAGTTGGTTTCAAATTTCCATTACCTAGTTTCTAAGCCATGCTTTTCTTAGTAAAAATCAATAAATGACAATGAACCAACTGTTCTAGCCATATAATATCATTCTAAGTTTCCAGGTAACTTTTCATTTTTATACAATTAGCTTAAAAATTGATTTCTTTATAATTAACAAAGATTATAACGATCATACTCTAACTCCAATATTTTCAATTCCAATCATCTGAATATTTAGCTATGATAACTTAGATTAACATCTTCAATTCTTCCATCAAACTAATATATGCTGGTAATTAGAAAACTATCTATTTTTTTTTTATAGAACAATACTTTTTAAAATCAAACGAACAAGTAGCACTACTATATTTAGGGGAGAAGATAAGAGGTTTCTACCGTTCTTCTTGACGGTAGAGCGGCTACGGAGTACGTCGGGTGAAAATGGGGGCGGAGCAACGTCGGTTCGGCTTGACCGAAGAATAAAAAGAAGGTAGTTTTCTTTTTTCGGAAATACAAATATTTCTATAGATTTCAAAAATCAGGATCAAATGGTGTTTTGAGTGGTGTAGGAAAGGTGGCAAGGTGGTGGTGGCATTGAACTAATTCCCTCCTCTTCTTCTTCTCTTTTTTTCTAGCCGAAACCTCTCTCTCTTTTACTCTCCAAACTCATACTAATGAATATGTGAGAAGTGGATGATTGGTGGTGTGTGTGCGCTTGTGAATGTGGAAGGAAGGTGAAAGGCATGCCTATTTATACTAGTGAATGAAGAATCTAGATCATATCTAGAATATCTAGCAAAATCTTAATAAAATCCAATCTAATCTTATCCTAATCATATCTAAGGAAATCCAATCTAATCTTATCCTAATCATATCTAATAAGATCCAATCTAATCTTATCAAATCTAGGACAAATCTATATCAAATCTCTCTCTCAATCTCTTATAATTAATTCCTTAGATTTGAGGGAATCAAAATCTTAAATTGTATATCATATCTAGATTTTCTAGGTTCCTAACTAGATCTTGGATAAGATTTTCTAGGATCCTAACTAGATTTTGGATATCCTAGCTAGATTTTTCTAGGATTCCTTAAGATAAAAATTATGACTCTCTCTTTATCTACCATGATTATACTTGGATATAAATCTCTCTCGCTTGCTAGGATTTGTAAAAAAAAATCTAGGTTAGGGTTTGCATGTACATATATATCCATATAGCTTTACATATTTACTCAATAGGATTTTAGTATTTTCTTTTAAATAATATATAATAAAAATCGAGTCATTTATTAAAAGAGTACTAAATTAACATCTAAATGAAAGAATTTCAAATAAAAAATTAAATTTTATTATAAAAAAAATTTAGGGTTGTTACAAAAACACCCCAACCCGAAATGCCGCCTATCTCCCGATTTGTTACCACACCTGAACAAAACCCTGCCCAATTAAACCCATCCCACCGAAGAAATGTAAACCGAAGCACCATTGTGAGGATCGCCGTGAACCTGCCGTGTGTTGCCGATCCCAAAAACGCCCCGATAGACGCCAGCAACCTCAAATCCCATTCTCCCGCCACAACGATAACATGCACTTATCATCTCGCGTGAGAGGAGAGTAAGGGTTATTCCCGGGCATACATTTTCAGAGCTATACTTACCACCTTGTTAACACTTTCTCCCTCATTCACCACGAATCGTATCGGTCCAGCGCTACCCAGAACGTTAACCGTTACCAAGAACCGATTTTTCTTGGAACTCTGCTTCTCTGCACTCTTCTTATTCTCCTTCTCCTTCTCCTTCTCCAACAATATTTTCCCAGACACACTCCTCTTCATTTTCCTTGGGGTTTATTTTGGAGCAAGGAATTTAATTTGTGTTGTACGTGCAAGCAGGATCCAAAAGCTAGGTCACAATGATATTTAATTGGAAGGCACGGCTCAATAAGTCCTTTTCATCAAGGTTTTATCGCATTAGAAAACTCTAGTATGGTAGATCTTTAGGTGTGGTTCCATTCAACTTTCGGTTGGATGCTCGTGTGTGTGTATTTTTGTGTGTGTGTGTATATATATTCTTCTTTTTCTCCTCTTTTTTTTTCTTTTTTCCTAAACGAGTAAGCATTTTGTGCTTATTGTGTTCCTTCTCGATGTACCCCTTTCAAGTTTGAATTTTATAAAAGTTTCATTTGTCGAGAAAAAAAAAAGTTATATATATATATATATATATATATATATATATATATATATATCATTAGAAGTGTGGTGTTGATGTTGGAGGGTCTACTTATTTCTTAGGGTGACATGCTCCTCAATGTATTATAATGGTATCGGAAAGATTGCATTTCAATTTACATCAATTGTTTTCTCTTAAAAGTTGAAATTCTCAAAGGTGCCAAATTTGTGGGACGGAGGGAGTATTGTTTTTGGATAATTAAAAGACTATTCTTGCTAATCAAGGAATTAGAAGACTAACAAACCTATAATATTCGGATTACGTACGTCCACGCCACAACTAAAAGGTAATAATAAGATCATGCCAAAATCATCCGCGTCAAAGAAAAGAACATTCTAGAGAATATGCAAAGTTTCCATGAGGCAGATATCTCAATCAATGATTCTTTCTTGTCTTGTGCTTGTTGAATCTTTCCTGAAAATCTCTTATGATTTGTTCTACTTCTAGATCAAATCTATACGGATTTTGTGAGCAGATTTATAAGAAATTCTATTAATCCACGAAATTGAAAGTTAGAAAGATGGATTACAAAATCATGTGCTTATCTAGTTGTCTTAATCATGCTTCCACACAATATGTGAGTATGTATGTGTCTTTGTTTGTGCAAGTTCCACACATTATGTATGTGTGCGTGTCTTTGTTTGTGGTGGTAGATTTATTGCACAACCAAAGGTTATGAGAACATAAATCTATCTATATATAATGGGCTCACATCTTTCTTAATTAGCTAAAACCATAGGATGGTGGGATTCCATGGATGAAGTTCTCAACCAATTTTAGTGTCCATTACGGTCCAATTTTAATGTCAGGAGATTTTATTTATTTATGACTCATGGTGTTCGGATTTATCATATCTAACCTTCAGGGGATCATCTCACCGCTCATTAGCAAGTGCCTTATTAAAGTTGAGAGAAAACGAAAGGGTGTTTTTTTTTTTTTTTTTGTCTTTTTATATTAATGCCTTGTAAGTTTCTTTTCTTCTAAGGGTAGCTTAGTCCTTTTATTTAATCTTAGCTTGTATGCACATCAGGTGATACTCTTTGTGCAGAGTTAGAAATCGTTCAAGGGGTGACACAAACCTGCTTTCCTCCAAATATGTTTTCTCTCCTCTTCAGATTTGTTCTTTCGATCTTTCACAAAAGTCAAAGACAAAGCCCCATATATACAATATTAATTTCATATCTAGTAAATTATGATATACTTTTACTGCAATTTAACATATATGTACATATATCATGTATGCGACACTGATTTTTGCATTCGAGCCGTAGCATGGCAAGTGGGGTAACTTGATCTCATCCACTTGCGTAATTTTTCCAGGCATCAGTATAAGTAGAAAGGATATATGGTTTTAACCCCACAAGTATTGAAAAAATTACACTTGTAGAAACCCCACCAGATACCCTAAAAGGCGTGCGGTGGATCGATCACCACATTTCATACGGTGTACCTAGACTTTCTGATTTGTCTTTTTCCAAACATTAGTTAAATAGTAGTACTTGATTCCACTGCCCCCTGACATGCATAGATTTTGGATCGATCGATGGTGATGTTGTATGGCAAAGATAAAAAATAAAAAATGTTCTCTGGTGATTCAATCAGTTGGTATTGTACTAATTGTACTTTCTTTCTACATTGACTATGATGCCATTTAATTTTCTTTAGTCATGTGTGATGAAAGCAATCTTTTCACTTAATTTCTTGATCGGTCTTGCTATTGTTAGTCTACTAGGCTGACGATAAAAGCGCTAGAAGACAAAAAAAAATACGTATTTCTGTGCATTTTTTACACCCTTTAATATACATTTACACACTCACTATTGTCAGCCCATTTGGCTGATTTTAGAATTTTCCTTTCTTGATTAGAACAATATTATTATTATGGAGCTGAGTTAAAACTAATCCACGTGTCAAGCCCTGATTGTTTAATAAAGGGAGCTAATCAGTGCTTGAAACGTGTTTTGCTTAAAAACAAAAAAACAAAACACAAACAAAAAGCAACCCATTTTGGGTTCTGACCGCCAGTACATGCTTTGTCGGCATTCATAAAATTATTATTATTATTATTTTGAAACTGTCAATTTCATTTCAAAGCCCGAAAGTAATACAGATTTCATCAAAAGGTACAAAAAAGAATCAAAACTATCAAGACTTCGACACAGACACCCCTTGCAAGCAGGACCAACAAAACGTCTAGATTAGGAACCAATCTAGGTCCAGGTAGTAGAGAATCCTAACGAACCCCCACCTCAAACACGCAGAAATTAAAGCACGACTGAAATCTGAAAAAGCAACAACAACTAAGAAACAACAAAAGAGAAAAACAGCTCTCATGCCGGAGCAAAACCAACAGTTGATTCACCCATGGCGCTTGAAGATCTGCACGCTCTTCTGTCGGATCGAGTCGCTGAAGCTGAACACACCACGAGCTTATTCCACCACCGCACACCGGCGAATCTGAGGAAGCCTCAGACCGACAGTGCTTTGAGGAGACCGAACCCCGGCGATGTTATTCACCCACCTCCTCTACTCTCCAAATCCGGGGAAAATCCGAACTGGAACACAACTGAACTGGGAAAACCAGTCAGAGAAGAACCGGATACTCCGGAAGAACAGAAAAGAAAAAAACCCCCAAACCTCATAACACCTTATTATCGACCCATAACCACCGCCCTCAAAACCCGCAGCCTGCCGGCCAAAGCTACCAGATCAGGGAACCAAGGAGGAGCCGGAATAGACGGAGAACACAGGCCGCCGGCCGAAGACTTATCTGTCAGAGCACAACACAAGGTAGAACCAAAATGGAGAGGGTCCAAACAGGAAAACGGAAAGGAGGGGAGAGGGGAGGAGAGGGAGAGGAGGGAAAGGGGGAGGGGGGAGAGCCGGGAGGGGGAGGAGGAGAAAGGAGGGGGCGGCGGCCCCCCTCCCCCGGCCAAAATAGGATTATTGTTGCTTTAAAAATTATGCCTTCTTTATTCACGAGAGGCACGGGTATATTTTTACTTGTTTTTTTTATGTGAAGAGAGGCATGGTATATATGCATTGAAAGGACAACTACGGTGGGTCCGAAAGGAAGGAATATTGGAAGGATTGGAAAGGGATAGCAAAACAAATTAATTGAAATCAATTTCTGCCTTCGTTAAACAAACATCGTACGAGCTAGGTTTGAAATGAATATGTGAGGGAGATTTGGTTGAGGTAAGGTCACAATCAACCAAGGGACAGTTGGGGGATCATGCCTAGCAAAGCAACTTAAGCAAGTAATAGAAAAAGAATATTAGGAGGACATTAACATTAGATTTTCTCCAAAAAAGAATTCCCCTCTCTAATAATTGATCATTACTGTATTCGTATCGATCGAAGAGAATGCGACAAAGTCTTCGGATCATTGGACAATGTCTTCTTAATCAACTGCCTAGTGGCTTGATCAAAGCCGATGATTGCAAGTTATGTCCATCGATCTTCCGAAGGAACCGGCTGGACTTGATAATTTTTTCATCCTCCGGCTCAAGCAAGAAGTGAGAACCGAAATTGGTTAAAATTTGAGGAAATGACTTACTACTTATAGACCGTGTGGACTTGCTGGGTGATCACGCGTAACAAGGCAAACAGTGGGAAGCTCGCATCAACCAAAGCAAAATTCAAACTAGGACATTTTTTAAATGCATGGGTCATCATTAGTAACCTGGGGCATGGCTCATAATAAAAACTCTCGTGTTTTGATATTCATGGCCTTTCTCCATCTTGCTAATACCGCTCCCAATCGACCAGAGTGGACATTCATTCAACTCTCGATCGACATTCAACTCGATCTCGATCAAGCATATTGAGGGGAAGTACTTATTGCCACTTCCACCATCATTTTCATTCAACTCTCGATCGACATTCAACTCGATCTCGATCAAGCATATTGAGGGGAAGTACTTATTGCCACTTCCACCATCATTCTACCACGCGTGCCTATGACGAGGGTCCATGTGTCTCTTCACAACCCGGCCATGTCATGTCGGAACACCCCATCCACACAAAGCCGGCCTAGGCACAAGGCTTGGGCCTTGGGCATCTCCAAAATGTTCAATTTTTTGGACACCTCAATTTTTTTAAGTATTTGAGTTGGGTATGACTCTTTTTAGGAAATGCCCATTCCAAATTTGAGAAGCAAGGCCCAGTTTCTAGACCATTGGTACTGAGGCAATATGACCTTCTACCTATAAAAGATTATTCGCCTTCATTGTTTCCTTCAACTAGTGATGTGGAACTATAGGTGAGAGATTTTGTTTTACAACTTGTTTGTCCCACATCGACATAGCAAAGACTCAATTGGCAAAGTGCTCATCTATAAAGTCCTCTACTCCACCTGTTCCTCTTGCTCACAGAGTGATTGCACGTGAAAGCAACACTTGAGCAGCAAGTATCGGGATTAAAATTTTTTTGAAGGGAAATTTCAAAATTTGAAATATACATATATACGAGACGGTTCAAGGGACACCCCAAAAAACACCTAAAAAAACACCCCAAATCTCAATCTCATAGTTCCCGATCAAATTTTTATGATCCGAACCGTTCAATGTGTGCAGAATGTGATTTTAAGGGTGCTCGCAAGAAATTAACAAAAATATGAAACGGAAAGGCTTGATTTGAGCAGTTTTTATTTAAACTGTTCAATAAAAAACTGTTTGAAACTGTTCGGATCAAGCCCTTCCCGGTCATTTTTTTTTGCTGATTTCTCGCGGGTAGCCTTAAAATCACGTTCTGATCACATTGAGCGGCTCAGATCATCAAAATTTGATCGAGAACTATGGGGTGTTTTTTTAGGTGTCCCCGGAACCACCCCGACATTTATATATATATATATATATATATATACGGGACGGTTCAAGGGACACCCTAAAAAAACACCAATAATCTCAATCTCATAGTTTCCGATCAAATTTTTATAATCCGAACCGTTCAATGTGTGCAGAATGTGATTTTAAGGGTGCCCGCGAGAAATTAGCAAAAAAAATGACTGAAAAAGGTTTGATTTGAGCAATTTTTATTTGAATCGTTCAATAAAAAACTGTTCGAAACTGTTAGGATCAAGCCCTTCCCGGTCATTTTTTTTGCTGATTTCTCATAGTTACCCTTAAAATCACGTTCTGATCACATTGAACGGCTCAGATCATCAAAATTTGATTAGGAACTATGAGGTGTTTTTTTAGGTGTTTTTTTGGGTGTCCCCGGAACCGCCCCGATATATATATATATATATATATATATATATATATATATATATATATATATATATATATATATATATGTGTGTGTGTGTGTGTGTGTGTGTGCGCGTGTGTGTGTGTGTGTGTCTGTGTGTGTATTAGTCAAGGGAATTTAATACTATAATTTTGGCTTTTTTTGATTTATTTATTTTTCGTAAAAATTGTCAAGGTCAGACTATATATATATATTTTAATCTAGTGCACCGGCCATTCAGGTGTAGTGGAAAGGGATGCATCAAATAGTTCCGATCACAATATCAATGACTTTATAAAACATTATTTTATTATTATGGACAGAAGTACATCAGCTTATCGCTTCTAATTTTGATTAATACATTAAAATCTTGAATTTCCTAATGGTGGAGTAGAGCTAAATTTAGATCACATAGTGCAGGCTCAGATGTTAACTTACATAGGACCGAAATCTTTCAGGTGCTATCAATTCTTTTGGAACCACTGAGGTTCGCCTGGTCATTAATTTTATTCTCCAAATTAGTCGAGATGCGCTCAAGCTGGACCAGGATTAATTATCAAAAAGAAAAAAGCTCTTAAATAATAAGTTTTATTTATTCTCTTTTACCAACTACGCAAAAATTTTGTGCACTCTCCTAGGAGATAGGTGATGTTTCTTCTTACATTACATTACATACTCCAACAGAAGGAGCCAAGAAGGAGGTCCAGACAACAACTCGAGCAATAGACTACCTATATATATTAATCCAATTCTAGGCTAAAAGTCAAGGGAACTACAATAATATTATCCAAATTGAAACACAAAAGCCAAAAGCACAACCACCCATCAGGCCATCAATAATATATATATCACACTGTAGACTGTAAACTTTAGTAGTACAATACTCTTTTTGACAATTAATTAGAGCATATCCAGTGGTTGGAGCCAATTTCTGAAAGGCCAAATCTATTTTTCCGTCATTTTGCCAAGTTTTGACAAAACTGCTCCAATGGTTACTACCAAAACTACTTTTCTTAACCAACTTGATTTGTAGCAGTTGGATTACTCCCACATCACAGCCATAGAATCGCTCTCAATCCCAACCATTGGGAAAAAATGGCCGGGAACATTTGCCCTGCCAAATAACCGAGCAATTAGAGAGGTGCAAAATGGTCTTGAAGTCTAGAAACTTTTGGGTACCGGGTGGGTAACTCGTGGTGCCCGAGCAGCCCATCCGGGCCGTTCAAAAGTGTGTTGAACGGCCTAGATTGAAACCCTCTCCTCTCACCCCACAACTCTCTCTCCTCTTTCTCTCTCAGTTTTTTCTCTCCGAGCCATCCAAAAACCGAAATAGATGGCCCGAATGCGTCGAGCGGGCACCACGTGGTACCCATCCGGCACTGAAAATTTTCTCCTTCAAGCCATTTTTGCTTTGTTCGGATCCCAGTTTTTAAGTTTTCAAAAACTGAAACTCCTGTTCGGAACCCAGTTTGGGAAAATTATCCCCTGCGACTCACTACCCTCATTTATTCCCCTCTCTCATTAACGTTTACCTGCCCTCCCTACGTCCCTGTCCCTCATTAACGTTAACCTGCCCTCCCTACCTCTCTGTCCTCTCCATCTTTTGCCTTTTACAGAGCTACAGTAGAGATTCCCGACTTCCCTGCCCTTTACTCCTCTCTCTCTCTGTCCTGCTCTTTCTCTATCTCATTGAAGAGGAATTGATTCCCGATTTCTGGAATCAGATTTGCCCTAACCCTCTGTCGCTCTATCTCTCTCTGTCTCTCTCTAGCCGGGTCTCTCTCTAGCCGTGTTCTTTGAGAAATCTCAAAAGACAACGATAATCTCCATAGCGTCGGCGGATACAGCTGGTATTTGACTGATTCCTGTTCATTACAAGACATTTGGTGTATAAAGATGGGTAAGGACCGTCCACAGGATTCGTCTCCCTCTTTGCTTACCTCCTACTCCAACAAAACGGAAGGCCCAAGCACAGACGGGGTTCAGTGTGGTAGATGGCTTCTCCGATCAACCTGCGTTCGAAGACGTAGACGTATGGTTAAATTTTGTTCATGGGTTCTTTTCCAATTTTTCCTAATATACGCTTTGATTTTGTTTATGTGTTCTCGGTTCTGAGTTTGATTTTTTGTTGGGTTATGTGTGTTCTGGATCTGTCCAAATCTATTTCCATACATGTTTGTTTTGCCTTGTTTGTGAGAAAATACATTAGGGTTTCCTATCGGCAATGAAGGAAGAGTATATTAGTCCCCCCCCACCTTCTTCTTTTTTGGGGTTGGAAATTTGCAAATATATATTCCTCTACTGCAACTATATGAGTTCCAGTTGAACTATGGTCTATGTTATGCATCATTTTAGTGTACATCAGCTTTTTTGCATTTTTTCAGATGAAAACAAAGTACTTTTTTTGCATATTGTGAAATTTTGTTTGTTTTCATTCCTGCGAATTACTGAAAGCAATTACGATTCCAAATGAACTGCAAAGTGATGTTTATGGTTGGAAGCTTACTCTACTGATGTTTTGTTCGTTCGTTTACTCTGCTATGACCTCGTCTCTATTTTATGAACCCGGAGATTGCTTGTAAGTGCTGATACTATAGCCTATAATTGCTGAAACTGGAATTATATTGCTGAAACTAGAAATAGGTGCAAGAAATATCACATAAAGATGCTGAATCTGTTAATTGGTTGCTGAAAACTCCTATATGCATGCCGAAATTGTTTGTCATTAATGGAAATCACTGATATGTGCAGGAATTATGGGCTAAAATGCAGGAAAATGAGCTTTTTGTGTTCAGCATCGATTTGTTTTGCAGCTGTTTTTTTTTTTTTAGAACGTCAAACACCTGACTGGAAATTCTTTTTTTTTTTTTGGTTCACATTTCTGTAATTTCTTTCAACTATTTGGGGGTAATTTGTTTTTTCTTGTTCGTTGTTGTTAGGCCAACCAGTATCACTGAAATTTGAACCCTCAACTCCAACTTCAAAGAGGAAAAGACGTGACACTTCTTCTCCTACGCCCTCGGCAAACTCATTCACCGGCGAGAACAGTGTCCAAGTGGTACTCCTCTTACTCCTTAGTAATGTTGATTTCATTAGGCATGACATGAACTTGCATATTTCATCTCACTGTAGTAATGTGTAACATGCGTGAATTGTTTCCCACATGGTAGCCTATGACGACTCGTAAAAAAATCGATTCTGACAACTGGAGTTATGAGAACACCGAAATTTTCCTTCAAATTATGGTAGAAGAGGCGAGGAAAGACTATGGAACAAACTCAAACAAACGTCGCGCATTTAATACCCTACAATGGACGGCAATCCTAGAGGAGTTAAAGAAGAGGACCAATAAGACTGACTACACAACTATTAAGATCCACCAGAAATTTGACCGTCTGAAAAAAGACTACAGGCTATTCAAAGACCTGACCGAGCGAAGTGGGTTGGGTTGGGACCCGGTTATGCAAACAGTCACTGCATCGGCGGACGTGTGGGTAACCTATTTGCAGGTATTTAAACCTTAGAAAACCATGATTTGACTTATACAAGCACCATTCTACCTTTTAGAACGCTAATTTCCAATTTTCCTATTCGTTGTAGGCACATAAGGATGCCGGAAAATTTATTGGTAAAGGGCTTGACCATTATGACCTTTTGCACGAGCTTTTGGACGGCTCGTTGGCCACAGGCATCTTTGGCCAACCCAGCCCCCTAGGAGCCCCCTCGTTGGAGCAGGAGCAACAATTGAGGAATCAAGGGAAGGCCATAAAGTTCAGTGATAGCACATTCTCTGATGGAAGAAAGCGAATGTCTGATGGAAGTGGTGGACCAAGCAGTAAGTCAATGCGATGTGAGCAAAAAGAGGCATATGATAGAGTGGCTTTCGCGAACCAAAAAAAGGGAGAGTATTTTGAAACCTTGACACAACAACGTCTTCAGGCCCAAAATTACTCTATTGAGGCATGTCTACTAGCAATGAACCCACTGAAGGAATTTGTTAGTGACACTGCCTTCTATAAGGCATATGACAAGCTTCTTGAGGGAGTCAATTATAGGGAAGGCTTTATAAAGCTGACTCCAGATGGCAGGTTGGGTTGGATCAGTCGCTTCGGATCCGGGAATTGATGGGTTGTTTACCTAGGGAGTCGATGACTTTTTTTAAAATTCCAATAGTTATGTGCTATGACTGTTTTTTTTGGAGCCTTATGTCTATTTGGCCACTTGAGGAACAATTGCTGTTGTGACTGCTACATTTCAGTACTTGACTGTATGGAAGGAGCATTATGTCTATTTTTCCACTTGAGGAGCCTTATGTCTGTTTTCCTTACTTGCTTTTACTGGTACGTTTGTTTCCATTTGTCGAAACAGTCACTGTACTTGATGATGGTTTTTTTCTTGATGCACAAAAAATGCATGATTACATTCATTTAGGATAATATCATTGGAACTATGTACATTCTGTTCCAGTAACTTATTTATCATATACTTACCCAAAAAAACTTATTTATCATCCTTCCAAAAACCAATTTGAAGGCTGACAAATAACCTATCAAACACTCTGCATATTTGGGCAATCAATTTAGAGATGCTTTCATAATTGAAATGCCAAGAATATTAGACATAGTCTAGTTTTGGAACATGATTTTGTTTAGTTCCCACTGAAACGGCGAAAACATTCCTCTGACTTTCTGATTTGAACAGTAGCGGAGTGTGACTCACTACCCTTGTTTCCACCCAAAATACTCTTACACATATGGAACACTTGTAAACATGCCAAAGCATTGACTTGTTTTGACAACTATTGTCAAAATCCAACGATGACAGTTTTAGATATTCCAAAGTCAATTGACATTTCTTTTATGCTTACAGTTTTAGCAAATCACCATGTCATCAAGTGGAATTCCGCCTTACCAACTCGAGGACGATTTTAGTGATGATGATGACTTGATGGAACTTGAAACACTCGCTATGATGGAACGAGATGGGAAACAAAAAATTCCACAAAGAACATGTCCTTTATCAGGACAACAATATACCACGTTTCTTTTGAACTCCCATCCACAAAACATAAAGGATATTTTACGTGTCGACAAACATACGTTTAGAGCATTGGCGGTCGAGCTAGTTCGACGAGAACTACTTAATTGGGATCATAAGAACCTCTCAGTCGAGGAGTCTTTGGCTATGTTCTTGTACATTTGTGGACAAAATGCACGGGATAGAGTTGTTGCTGACCGCTTCCAGCGTTCTTTGGATACTATAAGCAAGCATTTCAACATCATGCGTCGTGCTATTTGCAATCTAGCTCCCTTTATTATTCGACCACCAAATCTTCAAGAAACGCCTCCTGAAATTCTCCATGATGGAAGATACTATCCATGGTTCCAAGTAAGCATGTATTACATACGATACCGTACACATCACACCGAAAAAATATATACTTACACTAATGCATTTTTTTCAAAATCTCCATAGGATTGTGTTGGCGCAATAGATGGAACACACATAGATGCTTGGGTACCGGCTTCTAGAGAATTAGCATTTCGCGGCAGAAAATCCACGAAAACACAGAATGTAATGGCCGTGTGTTCCTTCGACATGAAGTTCACATTTGTGTACCCAGGTTGGGAGGGTAGCGCCCACGATGGACGTGTTTTCTTTGCGGCAGTATCGAATCCGGACTTTCACTTCCCACATCCACCACTTAGTAAGTTCAAATTTGAAGAAGATTGTTCTCATATTTGCTTTTTGATCTATTCTAGTAGGAAACACACTATACTGACTAGAGTAATTTCTGAATTAGATAAGTACTATTTGGTCGATTCTGGATACACCAATATGCCGGGTTATCTTGCTCCGTACCGAGGACAACGATATCACAGGGACCAATGGGATGGGGCGAATACAATATTCCGCACACCGTACGAACTATTCAACTACAAGCACTCGTCCTTGAGAAATGTAATTGAGAGATGCTTTGGGGTTTTGAAAAAGAGGTTTCCAATATTAAAGGGTATGCCTAATTATGACAATGCCCGTCAACCAACAATTGTTACGGCTTGTTGTGTTATCCACAACTTTATCTTAATGCATCATGGGAGAGATGAATATTTTGACGGTTACAATGAAGATATCGAATGGGAAGGAGAAACTGATGAAGAGGTTGACGATGATGATGTGGGTGAAGTAGAGCCTTTGAACACATCTCGTGTGGGTTTGGAATTGATGGCGCAAAAACGAGACCAAATGGCTATTGAAATGTGGGATGCATATTGACTTTTATTGCATTGTACTAGTTCCGCTGCATGAAAATTGGCCACTTAACTTAGCTTTTTGTTAATGGGTTGTACCACTGGACTAATTGTAAGTGTTGTTTGCATTCGGATTTTCCTTGGATGTTAGAAGTTGTTGGTTTTGGTATTCCTGCTGTCAATGGACAAATGGGTTTCGTACATTTAACTGTAAGTGCAATTTCTCAATTGGGTTTTGTGTTATTTGGCCATAGTGAACCTGCTGGAATGATATTTGGTTATGTTTGGTTTTGTTCGGCTTTTTCCAATACGATTATGTGTTCCTACTTTTGTACTTTACCTAAAATGCGATTGGACTCCCTCTTTTATGCAGTATTACACAGTAAGTATGGGAGGCCAAAAATTCTATGTTGTGTTCGTGGGTCGGAACCCAGGCATCTACAATGATTGGCCATCTTGTAGTGAGCAGGTTAATAGGTTTTCAGGGGCTGTGCATAAAAAATTCACCTCATGGGATGAGGCCTACAATGCTTGGGTGACTTTCACCAGACAAGTTGCGGACACGGCGCCACCTTCTCTTCTCCCGTTGGCAGCTGATCCGAGTGGATCCTCAACAAATTACACCCAGCCGGCTAGAGATTGGTTTGGACTCGGCCTAATTCTTGCTATGGTTTTTTCCTTGGGTGTGGTGGTAGCCATTATAATAATAATAGTACTTTGATATCCTTGTGTGGTTCTGAGTTCTTTTGTATGAATCTATTCGTAGGTCTTCCAACGGAGTATTGTGCACTATTTTTATTTGTAGTTTGAAACTTTAATTAATTAGAGAGTTTGGAGTAGTTTGGGCTTAACTAGCTGTAGATAATTAAATGAATGGTGTGCTATAGACATGTTCATTTGTGGTATGATTGCAACGGTGAAGCACCAATTTATCTTGATGGGTTTGATTATTAATCCTGATTTTGTACCTACCATTTAATCGTAGCAGAACTTAGCACATTTCACTCAATAACAAAAGTATTACGAAACTGCATGCACAAGGAAGTGCAGAAATGGAGAGATGATTAAACGTGGGGAGAGAGAGAGAGAGTTGGCGTGCACAAGTGGGGGCAATTGATACAGAGAGAGAGACGGAGAGAATTGGCCGCAAGAGAGGTTGCAAATTGTATCAAACTTGCAATGTAGGGAATCAAAACCCTATGCTTTAAAGAGTGGGTCCAAAGGACAAAAAGGGTGGTCAAAACAGGTTGAAAAATGACCCAAAACTGGAATCTTCAAAAATAACTGGGAACCGAACAAAGTGTTTATTTTTGTGTCTTTGGTATGGCTTTCCGTTAGAAATTCTCTAGAGATGTACAGCAGATCTAGTCGGGCCTGGGGATAATAGAGTTGACTTGTTATGCTTTGTTTGGATGGAAATTTGAAAAAAAAACTTCAACTCAAAAAACACTCATTACTCTTATTTCTCTCTCCACTTTTCAATTATTATTCTTATTTCTCTATCTATCTCTCTCCACTTATTACTCAAAAAATTAAATTCAAAAATTTTCAAAAACCTATCCAAACACAACATAAATCTATCCACAATGTAACAAACAACAGTAGTTGTCCTGGACAAGTGGAACTGAGATCTTCTTACAACTAGGGGCGGCCTCAAAGAACTCCAAAACTTTAGTTTACTTGTAGCAAAAACAATAACATCTTTAATTAGAGAAATATAGAGTTCTTTGTTTGCACTTGATTCAAAATTTTACTATTTAGAAAAATATATCCATGTCAACTCCGATACGATGACAGAAATGTGGGCTGTGGGGGATGGGTTATGGGTTGCCTGTCGTTCTGGTTTTGCTAATATAGTTTTTGAGACTGATTTCACATTTGTGTTCAATGCTCTATGTGGGAGGCAGGTCCAAATAGGTCGGCTCCGCTGGGGGTGTTGCAAGAGATTCTAGTACTCGCTTCTAAGTTTTCCTCGATGCGGATCGTGTTTTGTTATCGCGAGGCTAATGGGGTAGCTAACTCGTTAGCCAAGCATATTGCAACAATTCAAGGGTGTTTTGTTTTACATAGTAGTGCACCTTGGTTTTTGTTGGAGACTTTGTGTAAAGATCAGCACGGGATAGTAGTTCCCCGTTTTGTAAAACTGTACCAGACTTGTTATTTTTTTGTGTTAATATAAATTAAGTTGTTCATCTCAAAAAGAAACTTTATCCAGTACAAGTTTGGTTTAATATAGCCAAGTTTAAAGGGTTCTCCGCTAGTTAATGGTGAATTTTATCTTTGAAAAATTAGTTAAGATGTGTGTAAGTTGCTCTGAACACCCTAAATTATCCAAAAAAAAAAACTTTTTCCAATAGAGCAAGTTGCGAGTTGGATGCAAAGATCAAAATCAATATTTCTGTTTGACCAGAAGAAAAAAAAAAGGGCTCAAAATCATCTTTTTATCTTTCTTCATTTTTTTGACGTCATAATCCAAAAATGTTTGATACAAATAGGAAACGCACATTGATGCGTGGCCAAAGACCAAGTATACGCAGCATATATCAACTGACTTCTTGTAAAACGGCTTAGTACAATAGTACGTACGTACACCGCGTGATACGTACACTAAATAATCACTCCTCCATCTTTCCACCTTGCCCGCCCAAAACCTGCCCCGATAAATACGTACCTATCTACCTGTGATACAATACCATATTACTGTATAAAATAAAGTATCATTGTATTTATGGGTTGTGTGCCGCCCTAACAACCCTACAAGCACACACATTAAAAAAAAAAAAAAAGGACAAAAAAGGAAAAAAAATATCCTAAAAGCAATAAAGCATAGATACGACTTGTAAGCATTGCTCCCCAAATCGTTTTCCACGCAACAAACTCTCTCCTCTCACCAAATTCCCCATTTCCGTCTGTCTTCTTCCTTTCTCTCTGTTTTCTACTAAAATTTGTGCTCATAGCCAACCTCGAATTCGCATCTCTTGAATGATAGAAACCGACTCGAATTTCATGCTTTCTCCTTCACCCAATCCTTCCTCCTCTGCTGCGCGTACGCAGCCGGTGCATCATTCAATTCTCTCCCTCCTCCTCTCTTCCTCCTCCTTCGGTTTTTTCGAACAAGCCTGGTACTACCGCTGCCTTGGCATCGACTCCTGAACTAGCTGCCATCCTCTCGCTCTCTCTCTCCCTCTAAAACCCAATTGTTAAATAAGGGCCGGCCCCGGAGTAAGCCCCGCAAGCTCTCGGACTTGGGTAACCCAAAAAAATAAAATTTTAGTTTAGGTATAAATATAAAAAGTTTCTAAATGTATCACAAGCAATTTACTTGGCGTTATGGACAAGTTGTTAAAACTCGAGGCGACCGAGTTCGATCCCTAACGTCCCCCCATAAACCTCTTTTTTTTTTTTGTTCCTCCTACAAAACACTCCCTGCCCGTCTGATTTGCAAAAACAACTACTCCTAAGATGCTTAAAAATTTCCAAAATCAAACCACGCAAAACCCCTACCAGTCCATTTCCCTCCAAAGATCAGGTTTTTAAAAGTTCCAAAGCTCTGAGTTTTGTTCTTAATGGTGTTTACACGTAGCCAATTCATAAGAGGAAATTTTTGGATTTCTCCTTATGAATTGACTTCATGTAGCAAATTCGTAGTTATATTTAGCCGGGCCCTAAATCATTCCTATCAAAATGATATAATTTCTTCCCAATTTGTAATTTCAGTAGACTTTTTTTTTTAATCTCAAATTGATTTAAAAATCTGCTCCATATAATTTCAAAGAGGTAAATTGAACATGGGTAACAATAGAAGTACCTAGTAACATAAACGGTCACCGGAGGCACGGCAGCCGGCGAAGCCACCTGTCGTCGCCGCCACCGCAACCCCCTCCGCCCAAAATATTGCCGAACCAATACGTATTCACGGCCGCAATCCCTTATCCTGCCCACTATTACAAAAATCAAATTACATGGTTGGAAATTTTCGATTAAACAAACACAACAGTGATGTATAAGGGATATGTTCTTACATTTGATTAAAAAAATAGTCATAGTTAAATCAATCTAGCCAACTAGCACAGTTTTTATTTTTATCTTTAAACTACCATTTTGTTAGAGAGATTAAAAAAATAGGCTATGATCTAAATGGAAAAATGAGGCGCCGTTCCACTATAAGCATTTTTGGGCATTTTTAATATTTTATACTTTTTGAGACAGGTCATTCTCCTCAATTGAAACAGACCCGGCCCTCAAGTTCTACGATGACTCAATTGAAAATTTTGCTTCAAAAAATGTTTTCTTTGTAGTGGATCGCGCTAATCATAGAACACTATAACCGGAGTTTACATTTTGATGTTGATTTTCTTTATGTTATTCAAGTTAAAATAACACTGTAATTTTGAATTTTTTTTTTTACTTGTTTGTTGTTTAATTTTGTATGACTTAATAATAGGCGGGCAACAAAGTATGGGTTGGGCTAGGACAACCCAAATATCGGGGCCGGCACTGATTGTTATCCTCTCGTTTTAAAGCCTTTTTAGTTTGTTTTTCAAGCTTCAGGAAGGGAAGAAAAAAAAAACCCAAAAAAGAAAGTGCAATTACGTACAGAGGAAGTTAAGAAATGAATAAAAGCGTATCCGAGAAAATGTTGGCGTAGAAGGAGAAGGAGAAAAAGAAGGGCGTGGTGTTTGTACCATATCTGTAATTTTCATATTTCCTGTCGATTGGATGACACGTGACATAAATAAAAAGGTATTATTGGAAGATCAATGAGACTTATGATCTAATTAATTAATGTGATTATTATAAAAACATAATAAGGCCTTATAGATTAAATATTTAGATTTGGATTCTTCCGTTAATTGATTATTATTATAGTTTCCTTGCCTCTGACGATTGGATCTTAAGTGGCAAAAGAAGATGTTTCTAGGTGTCCCATGATCAAAAGAGCGGTTATGCAACGTGTTCACACTTTTTCTTCATGGCAGTTATTTGTATCACTCCTTTGTGGAGGTTATTTTTACAAAGACATGAATGGAAGAAAAAACTGACACCATGGAGGGAAGGATTCAAATTCAAAATTAGGAGGGCCTATTTATGTTTGAGTTTATGGTAGTTTCAAGCACACAACAAACAACACCAACATGCTTTTATCTTTTCTTTTCTAGGAGTAGTTATAACTTGTAATCGTTCACTCGACTATCTTAGTTGGCTGTACTTCTATTTTAAAGATTAATAAAGTCCATTTATTATTATTCTTCTATATTTCATCCACTTCATTGTTTGTTTCCAAAGAAATCCTGAAAACGGTAGGGAACTAAACTCCACCTTTTTTTTACACCCCACATTCCAGCAAAATTACAAAATAGTTTCCTGTCGATTGGCATTCTCCGTCAATTGGATAGAAATCAGAAAATTTGGTAATACGTGGAGAAGTAGAGTTCGAAGAAGAATCGGTTCTTGATTACGGTCTGTTGAACGCAAAATTCGAGTCTGCGAAAAAGACGGAAAAATGCTGAATAAGGTCAATTTTATTAATTTGAGAAATTTAGGGTTACAATCTCTGATGCAATTTTCAAAGAAAATTAATCCTCTGATTCTTCTCTTCGGATGTTGAAACGAGGGCTTGACAGCTTGATCTCGATTTGAACGGCGATATCTTATGCGGTCTTTGCAAAGATGACGACGACTTTGTTGGACTTTGACTTGAGGGCTTCAATGCTTCTTCTCAAGTTGAATTGCTTAATCTTCTCCAATTCGGTTGAAAAAGATGGCAGATTTGTGGATATTGACTTGAGAGCTTTGGAGCTTCTTCTCAAATCGGTCGTTGAGATCTTCCTCAATTTGGTTGAAGGTGGTTGAAAAAGACTGATGATTGGTGGACTTGACTTGAACGTCAGGGCTTGGATGCTTTGAATTGAAGAGCGTCTGGCTTGATGTGGATTTGAAAGATTCTGAAGGGCCTTCGCAACTCTAATCTTCAGAACTCCGAAAGCTTGCGTGTGACGGATGAATGCAAATTCTGAAGGGCTTGGAGGCTTTGATAACCGCCTAGTTTGATGTGGATTTGACTTGAATGTTCTTCGGAGCTTTGATCTGAAGAACCTTCTTGTTGGATTCAAGATCAAACCTTCTTGTTGGATGCAAACTTGAAGACTTCTGAAGGGCTCGAGGGCTTTGATTTTCAGAACTCTAGAGCTTGTATGCTTCAATGTGTTGATGGAAAAATATGAAAGGAGAGCACCTCTATTTATAGAGATGTAGGATGCAGAGTCATGACCAATCTCTGCTTCCTTCATATTTATCTCCCTTTAATTATTTCTTTATTTAGTGTAAAAGAAATAATTAAAATTCAATAATTATCCTTCTTTCTTTTATTTTAAGAAAGACAATTATTTGTAAAGAGAAACACAATTATTATTTTACCAAGTGGCTTAATTTGATTGGCCGAGCTTAATAAAAATAATAACTGCGTCACTTTGACACGTGGCACCATTTGATTGGCTTATACGCATCATCTTGACTTTTGATCTCGAGACACATAGCAATATTTGATTGGCCATTTACCGTGCCCTATTTACTAGGTCTCACAACACGTGGCAACTTGTGATTGACAGTAAATTTTACATGTCTTCACGGTCAATGTTCTGGGAAGCGCCAGGCCGATAAGATTTGTGGTGAACGAGGAAGACAATGTGAAGGGGGGGTGATCGATAGGGCTCTGAAAATGTATGCTCGTGAAGGGAGGCTTCCTGTTCTTGGTTCTGATGTCAGTAACTTCCTCCTTTATCCAGCCAATGCAGGATCTGACTCCCTACGCAACCGGCCAGGATTATTTCTCACCCTTGGATCAAGTTTTCTTCTAAGGGTAGCTTAGTCCTTTTAATTAATCTTAGCTTGTATGTACATCAGGTGATACTCTTTGTACAGAGTTAGAAATCGTTCAAGGGGTTTAGACACAAACCTGCTTAATTTCCTCCAAATATGTTTTCTCTCCTCTTGTGATTTGTTCTTTCGATCTTCACAAAAGTCAAAGACAAAGCCCCATATATACAAGTGTATTAACATAAATACATTAATTTTAATATCAAGTAAATTATGATATACTTTTACTTAAATTTAATATATACGTACATATATCAGGCATGCGACACTGATTTTGCATTCAAAGTCGGAATCATAGCATGACAAGTGGGATAACTTGATCTCATCCACCTGCGTAATTTTGTCAGTATCAGTATAAGTGAAAAGGTTATACGATTTTAACCCCACAACTATTGAGAAACTTTCTTGTAGAAACCCCACCAGAATTGTTCCATTTGTCTTTTTCCAAACGTTAGTTAAATACTTGATTCCACTGCCCCCTGACATGCATAGATTTGGGATCGATAAAAAATGTTCTATGGTGATTCCATCAGTGGGTAGCAATTCTTTCACTTTCATGATAGAACAATCACTACTAGAAAAATAGATAAATATCTCGGTCATCTAGTGTGGTTTTTGACTTTTAATCTCGCATTCAAAATCGTGGTCTATCAAGATGTAATTAAAAGTTTCTATCTTTTAACCCCGAGATAGAACCGTGATTAAAACTCATTAAAGCCGCGACTAAAAATGTAAAAACCTTGACCTTTAACAGTTTAATATCTCAGTTTTATTGTAAAAACCATGACGTTTAACAGCTTAATATCTCAATTTTATTGTAAAACCGTGATTGTTTAGAGAGATATAATCTCAGTTTTTGAAAAAACCAAGGTTAAAAAGTGGCATTTTCCTATGGAAAAATAAAAAAAAACCACTTTCTTTCTCTTGTTGGGTCTCCTGAGTTTTGTGCAGAAACTTCAACTAATTTCACCACACACACTTTTCAATATATAATTAAAATATCTAATATATAACATATGCGCCCTTCTCAATTAGAATTCTGAGCAAAGAGTTAATGCTCGAAATACATTTGGCGACGAAACGCAACCTTCAAAAGTTTTGTACCAAAAATACCCATTTGGCGACGAAACACAATTTCATCACCGAAAGCGCCCCATTTGGCGACGAAATATTTTTTGTAGAACAGTTGAGAGTGAGAGAGACGAACCAGAATGGAGGATTAAATTTTAGAAGTTGATCGTGACATTTATTCAGGGGTATGGCGCGCGAATTAGATTAAGGGGTAAGCAGTTTTCAACTTTTTCTATAGTGCTATGGTGTCCCCGGTCATTTTGGGGACACCGTAATTTTTGGCATAATTTAACCATTAGGAGCATAACTAATATCAATTACAAGCATAACAAAATCCAAACAAGGCATAACCAAGGAATATCCAAAAAACCAACCAAGGCGTAACTAAACCCAACCAAGGCATAATAAATAAGTTATGCCTTGCTATAGTTTTGGTTATGTCTTGCTATGGTTCTGTTATGGTTGTAATGGGTTTTGGTTATACTCATAATGGTTTTGTTATGCCAAAAGTTACGGTATCCCCAAAATAACCGGGGACACCGAAGTCATTCCCTTTTCTATATAAGAGTTTTAATCACAATCCAAATAAAAAAACGTGATGCTATGGTGTCCCCGGTCATTTTGGAGACACCGTAATTTTTGGCATAACTTTACCATTATGAGTATAACTAAACCCATTACAAACATAACAAAACCTAAACAAGACATAACCAAGGAATATCCAAAAAACCAACCAAGGCGTAACCAAACCCAACTAAAGCATAACAAACAAGTTTTGCCTTGCTATGGTTTTGGTTATGCTTTGCTATGGTTCTATTATGCTTGTAATGGATTTTGGTTATGCTCATAATGATTTTGTTATGCCAAAAGTTATGATGTCCCCAAAATGACCGGGGACACCGAAGTCATTCCCAAAAACGTGATGTATTCTCTTACTTACGATTTCAGTATCTAGATGATTGAGATTAAAAACTCTTTTCATCTCGGTTTTTTTGAAACGAGATATATTCTTTCATATACAATCTCAGTTTTTCGAAAATGAGATCTATTCTTTAAGTTACAATCTCACTTTTTAAATTACAAGATTAAAAAATTATTCCAGCTCAGTTTTTTCGTATAACTGAGATTAAAACTATAGCCCATAATATGTTATTACGTACGCTTTTACAAAACTAAAATCTTCTTAGTTTTTGGACCGTAATCTTTTTGCCATTTTGTAGTAGTGATTATTATGGAGCTGAGTTAAAACTAATCTACGTGTCAAGCCATGATTGTTTAATAGAGGGGGCTAATCAGTGCTTGAAATTAATGTGTTTTGCTTGGAAAAAAAGTAAAAAGAAAAAGCAACCCGTCTATGGGTCTTGACGGGTTGCACCGCTAGTACGCGCACAAGCCTACTTTCAGATCCAACATAAATGATTCAAATCGTTCATTAATTTTAAAATGACTTTTCAACTGGGATCTTCTAAAAAGAGTCAGCTTAATCGGATAACTTTAAGTGCTTGATCTAACGCACCAATTTTTTTTCATTCAAAATGATAGATCCTACGTGAACTTTTCATTTAAAATTAAGAAACAATTTGGATCATTTATGTGAGACCCAAAAATAAACCCCACACACCAATCCATGCAACATCGGTACATGCTTTGTCGGCGTCCATACAATTATTGTTTTGCTTTAAAGATTCTGCCTTCTTTATTCACGGGAGGCATGGGTATATATGCATTGAAAGAACAGCTAGGGTGGGTAGGAAAGGAAGGAATATTGGAAAGGGATAGCAAAACAAATTAATTGAACTTAATTTCTAGGCTACTATAGAATCGTAGTAGGAGGTTCGAAATGAATATGTGAAAAGGTCACAATCAACCAAGGGACAGTTGGGGGATCTTGCCTAGCAAAGCAACTAATGGAAAAAGAATATTAGGAGGATATTAATCGCGCCCCCACATGAAATTAGATTCCCTCCAATAAAAAATTATCCCCCCTCTAATAATTGATTGTTATTGTATTCATGTCGAAGAGAGTGCGACAAAGTCTTCGGATCATTGTGCAATGTCTTAATCAAATGGCTAGCGGCATGATCAAAGCCGGTGATCGTGAATTGTGTCCATCCTCCGAAGGAACCGGACTTGACAATTTTTTCATCATCCGGCTCAAGCAAGAATCAAGAACTGAAATTGGTTATAATTTGAGGAAATGACTTGTGTTATAGACAATGTGGACTTGCTGGGTGATCGCGCGGAACAAGGCAAACAGTGGGAAATATTCAGCAGTTTGGACCTATCTTCGAAAAAAAGCAAATTAGTAAAAATCTCTGGAATACTAATTCCTTTTCAAGTTAATTAATTAAGTGGTCAGGCCATGATACCAAATGCTAGTGCGTTCACGTTAAAATCGTGATATTGGTGAAAATCCCGCAAGTAACTTCTCTGTGAGTCCTTCTCTGCAGCGGTCTCTTTCACGCTAGATCCCTTGCATTTCCGTATATGATATTCATGGCCTCTCTCCGTCTTGCTAATACCATGACGAAGTCCCAATCGACCAGAGTGGACATTTCAACTCCTGATCAGGCATATTGAGGGAAGTAAGTACTTATTGCCACTTTTACCATCATTCTACCACGTGTGCCTATGACGATGGTCCATGTGTCTATCCACACCCCGGCCACGTGGTGTCGGGACACCCTCTCCACACTACACACATCTTCAGAAGTCAGACTATTTTCTTAAATATTTTTAAACTAGTGCACCGGCCAATTCAGGTGTAGTGGAAAGGGATGCATCAATAGTTCCGGTCACAAATAGCATAGTATTCTTACATTAAAATCTTGAATTCCTAATGGTGGAGTAGAGCTAATTTTGGAACGCATATATACATAGTACTGAAACCTTTCAGGTGCTATCAGTTCCTTTGGAGCCATTGAGATTTGTCCGATCGTTAATTTCATTCTCCAAATTAGTCAATGTACGCGCAAGCTGGCTCACTTGGTTATCAAAAAGGAAAAAGGTCTTATAAAAATTTTGTGCACGCTCCTTGGCGATAGGTGATTTTTCTCCTTACATTACATACTCCAACAGAAGGAGCCAAGAAGGAGGTCCAGACAACAACTCGAGCAATAGACAACCTATATATATTAATCCAATTCTAGGCTAAAAGTCAAGGGAACTACAATAATATTATCCAAATTGAAACACAAAAGCCAAAAGCACAACCACCCATCAGGCCATCAGTGAGCTGTTCAAAAACCAAAAAGATAAAAAATATAATAAAAATAAAAAATCCTATCCCGGATTTAGTGAAAATTTTCACTTTGTCCTCTCAAAGTTTTAAACTAATGTGTCTTTACCAACTCAAAATATCACACTGTAGACTGTAAACTTTAGTAGTACAGTACTCTTTTTGACAATTAATTAGAGCATATCCAGTGGTTGGAGCCAATTTCTGAAAGGCCAAATCTATTTTTCGGCTTGCTACACTGTCATTTTGCCAAGTTTTGACAAAACTGCTCCAATGGTTACTACCAAAACTACTTTTCTTAACCAACTTGATTTGTAGCAGTTGGATTACTCGACCACATCATAGCCAAAGAATCTCTCTCAATCCCAACCATTGGGAAAAAATGGCCGGGAACATTTGCCCGGCCAAATAACCGAGCAATTAGAGAGGTGCAAAATGGTCTTGAAGTTGAGAAATTTTTGGGTACCGGGTGGGTAACTCGTGGTGTCCGAGCAGCCCATCCGGGCCGTCCAAAAGTGTGTTGGACAGCCTAGATTGAAACCCTCTCCTCTCACCCCACCACTCCCTCTCCTCTTTCTTACTCCTTTTCCTCTCTCTAAATCTGAGCCGTCCAAAACAGAAATGGATAGCCCGGATGCGCCGAGTGGGCACCACGTCGTACCCACTCAGTACTAAAAATTTTCTCCTTCAAGCCGTTTTATTTTTGTGTCTTTGGTATGGCTTTCCGTTAGAAATTCTCTAGAGATGTACAGCAGATCTAGTCGGGCCTGGTGATGACAGAGTTGACTTGTCCACAACGTAACAAACAAACAAACAAACAGTAGTTGTCCTGGACAAAGCGGAACTGAGATCTTCTTACAACTAGGGGCGGCCTCAAAGACCTCCAAAACTTCAGTTCACTGGTAGCAAAAATAAGCTCAATATTCAATAACATCTTTCATTAGAGAAATATAGAGTTCTTTGTTTGCACTTGATTCAAATTTCTAATTAGGAAAATATATCCATGTCAACTCCGATACGATGACAGAAATGTGGGCTGTGCGAGATGGGTTATGGGTTGCCTGTCGTTCTGGTTTTGCTAATATAGTTGTTGAGACTTGATTCCGCATTTGTGTTCAATGCTCTATGTGGGAGGCAGGTCCAAACAGGTCGGCTCCGCTGGGGGTATCGCGAGAGATTCTAGTACTTGCTTCTGAGTTCTCCTCGCTACGGATTGTGTTTTGTTATCGCGAGGCTAATGAGGTAGCTAACTCGTTAGCCAAACACACTGTAACAACTCAAGGGCGTTTTGTTTTACATAGTAGTGCACCTGGGTTTTTGTTGGAAACTTTTTGTAAAGATCAGCTCGGGATAGTAGTTCCCCGTTTTGTAAAACTGTACCACATGCAGTACCAGACTTGCTACTTTTTTGTGTTAATATAAATTAAGTTGTTCGTCTCAAAAAGAAACTTTATCCAATACAAGTTTGGTGCTATATAGCCAAGTTTAAAGGGTTCTCCGCTACTTCATGGTGAATTTTATTCCTCAAAAATCAATTGGAATGCGTGTAAGCTGTTTTGAACACCCTAAATTATCAACAACAAAAAAAAAAAAGAAGAAACTTTTTCCAATAGAGCAACTTACGCGTTGGATGCAAAGATCAAAATCAATATTTTCGTTTGGAAAAAACGGGGGGGGGGGGGGGGGGGGGGAGGGGGGGGGGGGTGTGGGGGGGGGGGCGGGGGGGGGGGGGGTGGCGGGGGAGCGACGGACGGGCCTCAAAATCATCTTTTTATCTTTCTTCATTTTTTTGACGTCATATTTCAAAAATGTTTGATACAAATAGGTAAGGAAGCCATCTTACCAAAAAATCCTCCACTGCTCTGCCAACGCACATTGATGCGAGGCCAAAGACCAAGTAAGTATACGCACCATATATCAACTGTCTACTTGTAAAACCGGCTTAGTACGTACGTACGTACACCGCGTAATACGTACACTAAATAATGACTCCTCCATCTTACCGGCTTAGTACATACGTACACTGCGTGATACGTACACTAAATAACCACTCCCCCATCTTTCCACATTGCCCAAAACCTGCCCCGATAAATACCTATCTACCTCTGATAACAATCAATAAGTCTAGGTACACTACCTCCAACCACTATATCATTCACTACATTTTTTGTAGGGCCCATCTCGGGTTTTAAAAAAAATACAGAAAAATGTTCATAAATTTTAAAATAATATATTATGGGCCTTGTAAAAAATCGGCTCCAACACATATCGGTAAGTATTATTTTTTGATTCGTATGGGCGAAACTGTACAGTTGAGCAATTTCGCCCATACAAATCAAGAAATAATACTTACCGATATTCGTTGGAGTTGATTTTTTACAGGGCCCCATAAAATATTAGAGTAGTGCTACAGGTACCAACGGGGTCGGTACCGAAATCGTAGGGACGGCCGCGCCGGGCCGTCTCCGGCCACCGGACGGCAAATCCGAGCCGTCAAAAAATTCTATAAAAAAAAAACGAGGGGGCTTATGTAAGAATCAACGGCATCCGAGGTGTGTAGGGTGCTTGATCTGAGCACCCCTTTTTCGTGTATATATGTCTGGTGGCCGGAGACAGCCCGGCGCGGTCGTTCCTACGATTTCGGTACCAATATCATTTTCGAAAATATTATTCTAAAATTTATGGATAATTTTCTGTATTTTTTTGGGATCCGGAATGAGCCCCATAAAAGATGTAGTAGATGGTGTAGTGGATGAATGGTAGTGTATGTAGCACCATATTACTGTATAAAATAAAGTATCATTGTATATATGGGGGCTTATGTAAGAATCAACGGCATCCGAGGTGTGTAGGGTGCTTGATCCGAGCACCCCTTTTTCGTGTATATATGTCTGGTGGCCGGAGACGGCCCGGCGCGGCCGTCCCTACGATTTCGGTACCAATATCATTTTCGAAAATATTATTCTAAAATTTATGGATAATTTTTTGTATTTTTTTGAAACCCGGAATGAGCCCCATAAAAAATGTAGTAGATGGTGTAGTGGATGAATGGTAGTGTATGTAGCACCATATTACTGTATAAAATAAAGTATCATTGTATATATGGGTTGTGTGCCGCCCTAACAACCCTACAAGCACACACATTAAAAAAAAAAAAAAAGGGACAAAAAAGGAAAAAAAAATATCCTAAAAGCAATAAAGCATAGACACGACTTGTAAGCATTGCTCCCCAAATCGTTTTCCACGCAACAAACTCTCTCCTCTCACCAAATTCCCCATTTCCGTCTGTCTTCTTCCTTTCTCTCTGTTTTCTACTAAAATTTGTGCTCATAGCCAACCTCGAATTCGCATCTCTTGAATGGTAGAAACCGACTCGAATTTCATGCTTTCTCCTTCACCCAATCCTTCCTCCTCTGCTGCGCGTACGCAACCGGCGCATCATTCGATTCTCTTCCTCCTCCTATCTTCCTCCTCCTTCGGTTCCTCCAAACAAGCCTGGTACTACCGCTGCCTTGGCGTCGACCCCTGAGCCCGCCCCCATCCTCTCTCTCTCTCTAAAACCCAATTGTTATCCTCTCGTTTTAAAGCCTTTTTAGTTTAATTTTCGATCTAGAGGAAGGGAAGGAAAAAAAAAACCCAAAAAGAAAGTGCAATTACGTACAGAGGAAGTTAAGAAATGAATAGAAGCGTATCCGAGAAAATGTTGGCGCAGAAGGAGAAGGAGAAGGAGAAGAAGAAGGGCGTGGAGAAGCAGAGTTCGAAGAAGAATCGGTTCTTGATTACGGTCAACGTTCTGGGAAGCGCCGGGCCGATAAGATTTGTGGTGAACGAGGAAGACAATGTGAAGGGGGTGATCGACACGGCTCTGAAAATGTATGCTCGTGAAGGGAGGCTTCCTATTCTTGGTTCTGATGTCAGTAACTTCCTCCTTTATCCAGCCAATGCAGGATCCGACGGTATGTCCTCGATCTCATGCCTGATCTTCTGAGAACTATTTAGACTGTGTTCGCTTTGGGTCTCGAAACCCAACCCCTCTCTCTGCGTATGGTCTCAAATAAGCTTTCTCTTAAATTATTAATCTCGTTTCTCTATCTCTCTTGCCACTCATTACCCAAAAAACCTCCTTCAAAACATGTTATTATTCAGGTTGCAGTTTTCAGAATCTGTTTCGCCAAACGATTATTAGAATCTCTTTTCAGAAATTAAATCTTTCTTTATCGTTTTCATATCTTGTTGATTCTAAACAGGGAGTAATGTTTTGTTTGAACATGATCATAACATGTTTTCGAAAATGATGTATTTAGATTTCTCAAAAATGGAAGTTCAGACGTCATGGAAAATATAGACATAGAAAAGACTATGAAGAGAGCGAACCAATTAACCAGGGACATAGTTTTGAGTTAGCAATACCACAACCGTGGTGGTAGCCGAATTGGAAAGGTGCGGGATGAAACTCCCTCCCTCTCCACACCATCGCAAGTTCAAACCCACTTGCAGTTGTAGTCCTCGTGAACCAGATGTCGTGTGAGAGAGAGGACAACCCTTGTTCAGTTCATGCACTAGACTTCTAGTGGGGCTGTGGTGACAATTCCCTTCGGTTCAGTGGCTACCTCGCAAGAGCACTTCCCAGCCAAACATTTTCCTACCGGCTACTGGTAACTGGCAAGGAACCCCTATGGTTAAACCCAAGGAGGGCTGCTACGCCGGTTCCCCTTCCTACCGTTTTATTGAGTTAATTAAATAAATAAATAAATAAAAGCAATATCCAGGCTTTGTTTCGGGTCCATTTGCATCATAAATTTTTTCGAATTTTGAGCTTTTTTTGAATTTTCAAATTGAGGGTATTCAATCTTCTACAGCTCTGGGTCCATCCGATTCGATTGGATCGACTGGAGGAAGGAATTTCATGCTGTGCAAGAAGCAGAAGCACCCAAATATGACAGAAGGAAGGTCAGAGATGATTGAGAAGGGAAGTGGAAGCAGTTGGAAGACATGGCTCAATAAGTCCTTTAACTTCAAAGTCGCATCGCATTGAAGTTATGCTTAATATTGAAAAATGTCAAATTGATCCGCTTGTGTTTCATAGACCGGTAAAGCGGTCAAGCTATCTGCGACTCTCTGTTTGATTTATCGTACTTGGACTTATATATTATGATCTTTCGTATCTGTTATAGTGATCTTGTATGAACTTGTATTTGATCTTTTCTTTGTATGATACTATGAAACATTCCAAGCCATCAACAGGTGTATAACGAAAAGAGTTTGTCTTACATAATTTGCAGTTTTTTGCCCAATAAAATGCTTTTAGTTGACGAAAGGGGGTGTTTTTGATAGTTGTGAAACAAATTTTTGAATGTTACTTCAAATTCTATTGCAGATTAGAGATTTTGAATTTTAGTTGAAGCAGATAAACTTGTAGTATACAATAGATTTGAGATTATGTTTTTCTTTTCAATCGATAGAAGAGATCATTTTACATCAGATACGAAGTACATAGTATAAATTCGGGACATTAGATCAATTGTGAGAATTCACAAGATAACTAAGCCCAACAACTAAATTAATACAAAAAGTAAGTCTATTATATGGTACTAGAAACAAAGAATGGGAAAGAAAGAAAAAGCCTTCTAAGAGAAGAATACCCATGCTGGTGAGAAGACTCGAATTCATGACCTCTAATGAGATGCAAGAGTCGTGACCAACTAAGGTAACCCCAGTTGGTTGAGATTATGTTTAAGTTGTATTAAAAATCATTATTGTTCTCCTTCCATCCTAATTTGTTTGTCCAATTTTAAAAATTTAACTTTTTTTATTTTTTAAAAAGTTACTTTATCTCAACAAAAAAGACAAAATGAAAACTTGAATCACTCAAAAGTCAAATAGAAAAACATTTTTGGGACACCACAAAGTCTAAAAATAGAAAAGGGAGTATAAGAAATTAAAAATCAGCTTCTGGAATAATTAGAATCTAAAAGTTGATCTAAAAACACCCCAAACCCGGCTTCTCTATAGTCAAATTTTAAATCCTTTTCAGCTTTTAGGAATTCCTAGAATTCCAAAATCTACCTTTAAGAATTTTTAACAAACACTCTCAACCCATTTTCAAAAGGTAAATTTCTAAAATCTGCTAGCTCTTGGAAGTTTTCATAACAGAAAGAATTACTCTAGATTATGTACTTGAGTTATGAACAATTAAAAAAAAAAAGTGATTTTCGCACTCATATTATTAACTTTTTAAGGGTGTAAAAATCAACTCATATTGATTTTCGCACTCCCATAGGGGAGTGTCGGTTTAACGTACAATTTGGGATCACTCCCCTAGCTAAAGCGTTTCACATGCATAAAGTAAAGGCTAGTGCACTGAGGAATAACCTTTGTTAATAAAGGCTTTGTTTCCAGTAAAGTCCTCACCCTTTTGACTTTTGAATGGTTGTTTCCCTAGTCTTTTCTGATGAACATATTCCAGTCTAGTATTACTACTGGGATTACAGAATCTACCTGAGGAAGGTGAGAGATAGTATATAAAAGAGTTTTGTTCAGTGCAATTGATTTACTTTTACTTGGAGAATAAGGGCAAACCTTTGCAAAAGTAGAGGCTCATGTTCAAAGAGTGGTTCATTCCAGGTTATACGACGTATATTCTTTAGTATCGGAATTAGTACTATATTTGTTAAGGTTTGTGATTAGTTGGATTTAGTGCCTTACTAGTGAAGAATGATTCTTTAATTAATTTCTTTATAGCATGCAATTCAAGGCATCTACTTAACTACTGGTAAAATATCGGATCGGCTCTATAAAAAAATTCATCTACTGGTGGGAGGCACTGCTACGTGTGGTATTCCAGATCACTTCACCAACATATATGAACTTGTTTAATGAATGGTGACAGAGGGATCCGGAGCATAAAACACGTGGAGGTTTTCAAGAGGCTAGAGGGTTCACATGAGATGGTCGACTTTTTCCAAGTAAAAGTTTTATACATATAAGTTTCTTTTCTCTAATTGTTTATTAGAATCCAGAATGTCCACTTGCAACTCCTGTGTGTTTTTTTTTTTTTTTTCCCCGATGGCTTGGGGTGTCTGGGCTCACTTACGTGCACCTCAACTAATTCTTTCTCCGGTCCGGTCAAAGATAGGTCATCCACGTCGGGACTAGAAAATTCACAGGAAGTTACTTTCTTGCGGCCTCACCCAAGTAATCGAACCCTGTCAATAGTGTGGAGAGTAAACCTACCAGCCAACCGAACTAACCCCGAAGCCCTGTTAGTTAGTTAGCGGGTTGGAGCATGTCATTTAATTTGTCAAATATGGCTGGTATATGGTGACTTCATATCAATGGTTGGATAATTAATGATATTAATCCCATGTTTTGAAAGAAGCAATTAATATATATGGTAATCAGTTAGTGTCTCTATCACAACCCTTTCTCATTCATTCCAGCTCCTTTCCTGCCTACTATTTTCTTCCCACTTTCTCTTTCAAATAAAACAAAGTAGTAAGTTTTATCCTTCTGACTTCCTTTCCTTCTCTTTACAAAGCCAAACAAAGAAAAACTCAACTTTTTTTCAGAATTTCTGTCTTAATCACATTTTTTTTCTTTCCTCTTTCCAAGTTTCAAACGCAGCCTTGGATGAAGTCTCTTATGCTCTCTCCGTCCCCATTCTTTTGTCTCTCATTCTATCTTAATCGGATAAATAATTGATTATAACTTTTAGTTGATAGTACTGTTTATATGCAATATGGATCTTGTTTGATAGATCTCAATAAGTTCTTTTCAAATAAGTTTTCAAAATTACCCAAAAGATTATAAATTGCAGGATATAATCAATTGAAAAGTGGTACGGACTCTCAAATGAGACTAAAGAATTGGAACGAATGGAGTAAGTAACAAACGTGCTACGTCCACTGCATGCCATGTGAGGCCTACTCCAGGCTTCACAAAAATATAAAACAATGTTCATAAATTTTAGTTTATTTATTCATGGGGCCCTATAAAAAATCAACTCCAACGGATATTAGGAGGTATGTTTTCCGAATTCGTGAATGCGAAAATTCAGAAAACATATATATATATATATATATATATATATATATATATATATATATATATCGATAGCCGCTGGAGATGATTTTTTTACATAGTACCGTGAATAAATATTTTAAAATTTATGGATATTTTCTGTATTTTGTGGGACCCGGAGTAGGCCCCACATGGCGTGCGGTGCCTTATGCGGTGGCCTTAGACTTTCTGTATAAGTAATTAGGTCATCCACAGTTAATATATGTCATAGGATGAGAAATTCGATCTACCGGACTATTGGTGGGCCTGTGGCGGAACCAAAATTTCTTACTCCAATATACAGGAGTGCAAGAATTTTAAATGTCAAAGCATTGGAACAAAATTCAAATGTAAGACTATAAAACTTCAAAGAAGAAATAAAAATAAGTGAAATGATTTTTACATTTCCCTTTTAACCATCTACATTCCTATTTTTTTTTATTCATATGAATTTACAATATTGTCCTTGAATGTGTGAAAATGTATATTGAATAAAGAGCAAAATAGTAAATTCAAGTGGATAAAGACAAAAAAATGGAGTATGAATTATAAAAATGAGAGTGTAAAAATCAATTCAAATAAGTTGCTCCAAACTTCGCAAAAGCACATATAAAAGTGATGACAAAGTAAAAATTTCTAATATACAACCCAACCACCTGCTATAACCACCGATTAAAAAAAAAAAAAAAAAAACTCTCTTTCAAGCCGCAAAAGTCATTTATGACTGTGTTTGTGTTGAATTTCAAGACAATTTTCATTTCAGTGTACAAACTTAATAGAATAGAAAGTCTTAATTTATTTCCGTAAACTAAAATAAAAGTCCAACTCGTAGGTTAGAAAATCAAACTCAAAGCCCAATATAAATTTACTTCGATTTTAAAATTTAAATTGACTTTGGGCCTTTAATGGGGGGTGCCAATATAATCAAAACTTGTTCCACTAGTAGGAGACAAAACTATAAATATATAGTGACATTTAGGGCCGATCCAAGAGTTTTTAGTGCCCAAGGTCAATTAAAAAAAATGTGTCCTTAAAAGGTTAATACTTAACAATTTTTATAGCAACAATCACAATACGAGAAAACCAAACCAATATAAAGTTCTACTAATTATTACATACGAATATAAAATACGAGATCGTCAAGATTTTGGGGTGAGTTTGGGGGGAAACAATTTTGGGGAGTTATTCGATGGTTTGGGGGAAATGATTGGGTATTTAGTGGGTTGGGCACTTGGACTTATAAGATGGTAGGATGGGTTAACTCCTTACTTCTAATTGGGCATTTTTTTTATTTTATTGGACTTAAAAAGAGTTATACTCAAACTCAAATAATGAAAATATTAGAGTGCCTTGAAAATTGGAATTTTTGGGATGTTCAAGGCCCAGACCTCTTGGGCCTTGGGGTTGGGCTGGCTCTGACACTAAAAAGAGGGTTGTGGGAAATGGTCCTGTCCAATTTGCTTCCAACCAATCCGGTCTAGTTTTTGACCATTTTGGACCAACAACAATGATCAGAACCACTACATGTGGTACCACTATATAGTAATTCAAGGCATCTACTTAACTAGTCAAATATCGGAGCGGTTTTAAAAACATTTGTTTATTGGTGAAAGGCACCGTTAAGTGTGGTACTCTAGACCACTCCACAAAGGATCCGGAGCACCAACCACGAAGAGGTTTTCAAGAGGCTAGAGGGTTTACACGAGATGGTCGACTTTTTCCAAGTAAAAGTTTTTATAAATATAAGTTTCTTTTCTCTCATTGTTTGCTAGAATCCAGAATGTCTACCCCCCCCCCCCCCCCCCCCCCCCGCTTGTGTTTGTTTTTTGCCAGTTAGGGGTGTTCGGACCACCTTATATACGTGCACATCAACTAATTTCTTCCTCGGACCGGTCAAACACAGGCCGTTAGGAAAGAAACGATTAATATATATATGGTAATCAGTTATTGTATCTATCACAGCCCTTTCTCATTCATTCCACCAGCTCCTTTCCTGCCTACTATTTTCTTCTCATTTTCTCATTCAAATAGTAAAACAAAGTAATAAGTTATATCCTTCTGACTTTCCTTTCCTTCCCTTTACAAAGCCAAACAAAGAAAAACTTAGTAAGCTTTTTCAGAATTTCTGTCTTAATCACATTTTTGTCTTTCCTCTTTTCCAAGTTTCAAACTCAGCCTAAGTTATTCTTTGGACGAAGTCTCTTGTTAGCTCCAAAAAATCGCGCTCCTTTTTCGGTTGGCAATTCCATTGACAAAATCACACATGTATGTGCATCCCATTTTAATTGAGTTGTAACTTTCTTTTTTTCATTTCTTTAAGCATAGTGAGTTTGTATATAAGATTAGAGTAGAATGATTCATTCTTGTAATTGAAAGTAGACGGGTTTGGTTCGAGGTGATGCAGACTTTTGGAAAGGCAATTACGAGACAAAGTTGGTCAACTGAGCAGTCGATCGGGCATCCACCGGAGTACTACCGTCCAGTTTGTGAGTTCTGAATTTTGGGAAGTCAGTCGATCGACATTGAAAGTCGATCAATCGACTGGGTCGAAAAACTGGACATATAAATACTCGCTTTCACTCATTGTCTAACCTAACAATATTGGTGAGAGCAGCCGAAAAACATAGTTCTGTGAGGAGGAACATTTAAGAGGTTCGTTTGATTGATTCTTGGAGTCCGAGTAAGATTGATTGATCGTTGAGCATCAAATACAACTCCAAGAAGTTAACACAAACCTAGATACATCTACATGAGTCGACTTTCAGTGAATTTCTGAAAGTATTTCAGAAGGTTTGAGGATTCGAGGCATCAGCAATCAAACACTTAAAGCGGTGACCGAGGATTCGGCATTCGGTCTTTAGTCAATTGAGAGGATTCTCAATTAATTGGGAGTTAAGGTCGTTTGTAATCGCACGATGTTATTTTTAGTGTTTGATTATTTCCCGTGATTTTTGCCTATTTAGAATTTTTCCACATATATCTTGTGATCGTTGTCGTTCTTCGCTTCCTATTTATTGCTTATTGGTTGGTTGAGTAGCAATAGGACTTACATCTCTTATAAGTAATTTGGTCATCTACAGTGAATATACGTCATAGGATGAGTAATTCTACTGGACTATTAGTGGGGTTGTGGCGGAACCAAGATTTTCTCATATATAGGGGTGCAAGAATTTTAAATTTTCAAGCATTGGAACAAAATTAAAATGCAAGACTGAAACTTCAAAGAAAAAATATAAATAAGTTGCTTCAAACTTCGCAAAAGCATATATATAAAAGTGATGTTGAAATAAAAATTTCTACTCCCTCCGTCTCTTTTTAAGTGTCCTGCTTCGTAACTCCAACTTATTAAAAAGACATCAATATTATACCTTTCACATCAACTATTTCCTCCATTTTCTCTACTTACCCATCATCATTACACTTTTACTCACTTACTTTCCAAAATGGAATCTACTTAATTTTAAGGACAAAATAGACAATTCACCAATTTTTACCCATTAACTTTACAAAATGGACACTTATTAAGGGACAGCCTAAAATGGAATACCGGACGATAAATAAGGGACGGAGGGAGTAATATATAGGGGTGCAAGAATTTTAAATTTTCAAGTATTGGAACAAAATTAAAATGCAAGACTAAAACTTCAAAGAAAAAATATATTGCTCCAAACTTCGCAAAAGCATATATATATAAAAGTGATGATGAAATAAAAATTTCTATTATACAACCCAACCACCAATTACAACAAAAATGAACGTTCTTTCAAGCCACAGCCCCACTACAAATAGCCTTTTTTTTCTTCAGAATCTGTGTTCACTACTGAGCATTTCTCAGTTTTGCTAAAATTATTAATTAGTTTTGTTATTTGTAGATGGTTTGATGAGTGGAGCTAAAAAGTAAAAAAGAATTGACCGAAATAAAAAATGACAAACTTAGTAAGAAAGACTTATTTGTTCTTGTGTTGCATTTCTTTCGAATTGACCGAAATAAAATGACAAACTTATTTTTTACTCTTTATGGGATGCATAACCAAGGTTAAAATAAAGTACGGCCCATAAGTTGTGATCAATCAATAAGGAGGTGGGTAATGTTTGTTTACTTATCTGGAATTTAGCGGGGACTAATTTTGTCAATTGTATATTTCCAGCCTGTTTTTTTTTTTTTTTTTCCTTTGTTCTTTTTGTTTTGGGTAAATTTTATTGACCTCCCTGAGGTTTCTAACAAATGAAGGAACTTCGCATGAGGTTCTGATAATTGCACTAAACTCCCTTATACGTTACAAATTATTGTCTAGATTCCCTCATTTCGTTAATTTGACAGTACTAATGCCATTAGTTTTTACTACTACTAAACTATTGAAATGCATTTGAAAGGTGAATCAAAACATTTCAGCCCGTTTCATTCTGGCCCATCCTTGGGCTTGTAGACTTTTTTCGGCCGGGCTCAACCCACTAAGCTCGAATCATTATATTCGGCCCACTACACTCTATGAACTGCTAACAACTTTTTGCAGCATGTGGGCATGGGTCTCTTTCAACCGGACATACCTCTCCTCTTCCAAAAAATATCCACCTCCTTTTACTTGGGTGGATGAACAGTCACAATAAAGTTGATCATGTGCTACTTGTCTTTATTTCTTTTATATCAAAATGCTCCATATTTTCAAAAATCAAAAAAGTTGATCAAATGTGCAAATCTTACACCACCTATCTTCTTGGCTTTTGTGGATCTATGATTTGTTGATGATTGACACCTGGCTAAGCTCGTACTTGGAGGCATATGTGAAGTCTGGTACAATGATTTTTATGGGGGAAAAAGAAACAATTTCTAGGTTTTGGGGGCCATTCTAATACTACCTTATTTAGAAATTACTTGGGAAGAATGGATCTCATTGATTTGTCAAATCTTGTTCACGTGGGCTTGGGACAACCAAGAAAAAATGAATTATGGGGTAAGAGCAAGATGGTTTTTTTTTTTTTCCCCATACTTTGTACTTCAATGAGGTTAGAGGGTGTTAGTTCACAAAGAGCTCAAAAATTGTCTATAGTTCTGAACCCACAAACGCCTAAGATGGGGCTCAAATCCTGATTTCCCACAAGAGAAAGCAGAGAGTTACCATGGTGGGAGGACTAGGTGTTACCATTGGGCGCCTACAAGCCCGTTGGTAAAAGCAAGATGGTTAGGCACTGTAAAATCTTACTTTTATATATAGTATTAAAAGAATCTAATGCGCTAGTTCTTAATTATTAAGATGGGAAAATTGATAATGTGTGAAAATAGAATATTAATAAAGCCTATTACTATTAAGTACCTTAATTGGGCATTGAAATGCTCCAATGTATAGCCATATTTGGAAGTGTACGGTACATAACCCTTGAACTGATAATAATTCATATTTAAAAACTTGTAACATGCATCAAGATAAAAACTCATAATATGCAAATATTATGAAGTCAATATTGTTATGAAATTATGCACAAAAATTATGCATTTGTAGGACTTTTTGCTGCACGAATGTTATAAATGTTAAATTAATTAAAGGAGTCGAAACTATACACATTTAAATATGATCGTATGTAGCATTTTCTATAAGGTGGTCAAATGAACACCCTTTGAAAAAATTTCTATTTTACATGTAATTATTTTAGTTTCGACATTTTTTTAACCCCCAATTCCCATACTTTGAATTTCTACTATATTACATGTAATAACAACTTTAGTAATATTTTTGAACACCTTATTAATAATTTCTGGAGCCGTCAGTGTATCTGACTATAAGGAAAGTAGGAAACCATTAGTAATTTGCATATTGAGAGAAGTATGAAAAAAAAAAGTGATTTTGAATCTTCAAATAGAAGTTTGGTAGGTTTAACTACTAACTAGCAGCTGTTTGTAAAGAACAAATTAAAGTAGCTAGCAGAGGAGAAATAAGATGGCTTCTGTGTATGCATCATTCACTTTTCACCTAATTTTGGAAACTTTGGAACGAAAAGCATGTCCCCTCTCCTCCATGATTTTATTTTGCGACAACTCAGGTGTCTGGGCAAACTTTACACGCACATCGACTTATTTTCGAGGACTAATCCAACCGTCTACTTATTGGGAGTCCATTTAAAGTCGGAGCAAAGCTTTGTATGAGCTGACTCCAAAGAAGTTGATAACATCTAAGAGATTTTAAAGTTGAGACTTTAGAAGGGAGCAAGCCCCCTAAATCCCAAACATTAATCAGGCAAACCCCTAAGTCCCCCTCTATGCTTTTATTCTCTTTTTTACTCTTTGGAAGGTTTATCTACTAACCACCCTACTTTCTTTTGGACGTGAATTCGCATGCATGCATCCTTAGTTTCCTACTTTTGTACCGAATTTGAAAAGGCTTTAAAACGTCAAGAGAAAATGACATTTTAAACTATCCACAATTCACAATCGCAACTAGGTTGGTTAAGTAACTTCAACTACGTAAAATGATTTTATCAGGCGTTCTCAACATCATTTGACTATAGAGCATACTATTCTTTCAAAATGTGTATTTGCTTTTTCGGGTAGGGCACATGCCGCACATCGTAAATCAAAATACTACTCCCTCCGTCCTTTTTTAAGTGTCCCGCTTCGTAACTCTAACTTATTAAAAAAATATCATCATTACACCTTTCATATCAATTTTTACATCCACTTTCTCTACTTACCCTCTATGGAGACATCATCATTACACTTTTACTCACTAATTAACTTTTCAAAATGGAATCTACTTTTACGGGCAAAATGGAAAATGTACCCATTTTTACCCACTAACTTTACAAAATGGACACTTATTAAGGGACAACCAAAAATGAAATACTGGACATTAAAAAGGGGACGGAGGGAGTACTTTACAAAGTTTAGTGTCCGATTCTTTAGTTTTTTTTTCTCATCAATAGAAATTTATTAATCTTTGAAAGGAATACAAAGATTAAAGGGACAAAGACAGGTAAAGGCAACCTGAGACCCAATACGTTGGCAAGAAACCAACAAGGAAAAGACAAGACAAAAAAAACCGCCACTCCAACAAAAACCAGCCACCAAGACCAACAAAACCAAACACTAGCAACAACAAACAGCAAGCAACCCGCAGCCAAAACGAAACAGTAGCAAACTGCAAGCGACCCATGACCATCAAAGCCAAGAAAAACCCAAAAGACCTTAGACAGCAAGAAAAACAACCGAAAAACCAACCCAACAACCGCAGCATAGAACCCTAAACACCAAAAACAAAACAGCCAACCAACAACAAAGAGAGCAGAAAAAACAGCAGGACTAGCAAACGTAAACCCAAAAGGAACAGAAGAAAACGGTATCAAAACTCCTCAGAGATGGAAGCACCTTCCTCCAAATCATCATAACCATCAACAATAGCCTCAAGCTCTTTATCGATCTGAAATCTCACCATCCTCCATTTCCATCTCAATATAATTTTTAATAATTTCTCTTTTCCTGCCATGATATATAATGCCCGAAGTATCGCCTACTTCCGATTCTTTAGTTGTCTTTTGGCAAATTGAATTGATTCATATTATGGTTCCTTTATCTGTCATTTCGAGACAACTTGCGTGCATGTATATCAACTAATTCTGATGTCATGAAGTTAGCAACTATATAACTAGGTAAACCTCTAGTGTCACCAAGAGCTTTTTTTTCCTATCGATGAGAGTTGAAATTGTATACAGCCCTTACTTAATTGATTTTATGCTGCTACTCGACTGATATCCTTAGACTAGCTCTACACTACCATAGAGTATTCTTTCTAATTTCGTCAGTGATATCTTTTATTATGTTTGTTAGAAAAATATAACAATAGTGCAGAAACGGATGGTTTGGGTTACCTCCTGAGAACTTTAACCAAACCGGACCTTGTGGATGGATTACAAACTCTCAATCACGTACTAGATCAACTACAAACTCTTGCGATGGAGTGATACTACGATGATCAAGCATCACCATCTATTCCACGGTGCAAAAGCTCGGATTGCTCTTTAATGGTAAAGAGAGAGAGAACTATCGAAAAGAGAGAGTTTCACAAAACTTTATTATTTTGTATATCTCTTATATTATGTTGTGTGTGTGTGTGTGTGTGTGTGTGTGTGTATATATATATATATATATAGAGAGAGAGAGAGAGAGAGAGAGAGAGAGCATCCTAGATGTTTTAAAAGTCTTCTAATCCTAAGAGATTAGAATTGAAACTTTCTCTCTCTCTCTAACCTGCTGCTCTCTCTCTCTCTAGAAAAAAAAACTTCCGAGCCTGGTTTGGGGGAGGGGGGTTGCTGCCGCCTTCCTCTCCCTCCTCTCCCCCCCCCCCCCTTTTTCTCCTTCCTTCTAGATTTACTATCCTCCGTTTTTCTCTGCTTCCCCTCTTGCCCTCTCGTTCGTTCTTTTGGTGTTTCCGTTTTCCTATCCGATGGTCCGACTCTAGTGACGGAGTTCCGTCCGTATTGTTCGGCGATTTCGGTGCAGATCGGAGCTGAGGAAACGGCGTATGGTGGTCCGGCAAGCGGCGGACGTGGGTTAGTTAATAAAGGTGAGGATGAGATTTAGGTTTTCCTTTTATTTTCCTCTCTGTCGGCTATTTTGGCTTGGTTTTTCTACCGGCGGGTCTCCCCTGCCCGGTCTGTACTGGTCTAGTTTCTAGATCCGGTGGGTATTGGTGGTGGGTGAATAATCTTTCTTAGTTATGTTTTGGGTGTTTGGCCGGAGTTTTCAGCTGCGATTAGGGCCTCCTTTCACGTCTAGGTTGTGCCAGCAGTTTCAGCTGCGTTTGGGGTATTGTAGCTGGGAGTTTTCGATGTCCAGATTTCATTTGCGCTTTCTCGATTTTGAGCTGTGGTCCCTTGGGATTCTCTACTACCTAGACCTAAATTGGTTCCTAATCTAGGCGTTTCGTCGGTCTTGCTTCTGCAGGGGGTGCCTGTGTCGAAGTCTTGGTAGTTTTAGTTCATTCTTGTATCTTTAATGGAGTCTGTATTGCCTTCGGGCTTGTTATGAAATGAAATTGACATTTTCAAAAAAAAAGAGTGTAGAATTACTTCAACTTCTCCTATCTTATCTCCAAGACAAGATAGAAATCTCTAACTAATGAGTCACCAGGTCATGCCCACATGAGCGATCCGATTTGGTCCCGGACACCCAAATTCCAACAATGTTCAAGTACTTAGAGTGGGTCCCAACTTACAAAACGCCTTAGGCCCCCAAAAATTTAGGGATGACCCTGATTCACATAACGTACTGTTACTTCAACATTTGCCACCTGTATGTACCATATTTTACCGCCTGTCAATAATCAACCGAAAGGTGACAATTATGAAAATGTTTCCTATTTTATTATTTTGTATTAATAATATAACTAGTTTTTATTTTTTTTATTTGTTTGTATTTTAATGAAGTACAGAACACTTGTCATCGTCCTACACACTATGAAGTTGAAGAGAAGTTATTTGGACAAGTGGCATACTCCTACACACTTTGGAGTCTGTGGGAAGTTATTTGGACACTTGGAAGATGATTAGAAGAATGAAGAGTAGTGAGAAGTTAGAAAGTTATTTCCTGCACATTTGGTTTTTCTATAAATAGCCTCTTTTGGCTTCATTGGAAACTCCTTCAACAAATCAAAGTCTTAACTTTGTTCTTATTTTTTGTCTTCCTAGGAGTAGGATTAACTTAGTTTTCTTACTTTCAATGAGGATCTGTCCTTCTTGATTGTAATTCTATCTTGGAAAAATACCAGAGTCCATTTGTTATTTTTCTTCCGCTCCATCCCACTTCACTAAACCATCAATTCACTCCGCCCAATTGATGGGTCGATTCTGTTCTTGAAGATTGGCGGGTGACAGTCTTCTTTTCCGAGTCGATTCATCACTAATCTCGCATTTGACTCGACCGCCATTTCTCTCTGGTGAAGTCCTGAAATACGGCGTGGAACCACGGATCTATTTTGTGGAGACATAGCCGCATTCGCCCTTATTTTTGTTGTTGGCATTGTGTCCCGAAATTTCTGTCGATTTCGATGGAGGGAAAAATTGGTAAGCACCACCTGTGTAATTTATTTCTAAAACTTGGATTCGCTATTTAGGGGTGTTCAAGAAAATCGCCCGAACTGTAAAACCGGTCTGATCCGGACCGAACCGTCCTATTTGGTCCGGTTCTGTGGTTCTATAGTCAGGTTATAGTTCCAAAAAAATAAGAACCGTTAATTTTGGTTTGGTTACTGGTTCTCAAGTAATGAACCGTGGTTAGAACCGAACCGGACCATTTAAAATTAAGATAAATATAGATATACATATGTGTGTAATTAAATATGTACTCGAATTTGGAAGGTTAATCTTTTTCTTACTAAACTTAATTTATTTAGAGATGAAATTTTATTTATTAGGAAAGCTTTTATTTTCTTCCTTCCTATCCTATTCCATAAAATTATCTTTCTATTTCTTTAATTTTATGAGTTCATATTTTGTAAATAAGTGTTTTATGCTTATTGGATAGAACCGGAACCGAACCAAAACGGGACCGGTCTTGCGGTTTGGTTTCTGGTTAGATTCCATGTATATATTGGTTAGGTTCTGGTTCCCAATTTTCTAGAACCGTTTGAAATGGTCCGGTTACTGGTTTTCTAGAGAACCGGACCAATCCGAACCGTGTACACCCCTATCGCTATTTTATACAGTATATGACGCATACCGTATATATATACATTGCTCTTTAATACTTTTATGGGAAGAATACTATACCCATTTGATTCCTCAACTAATTTTTAGGAAACGTTCAGAGAAAATAATTAGAATACTACTATAAAGGAATTCGAAATTTGTACAGTATTAATTACTTAAAAATTTTGACAACATCAATGGAGGAATTAAGAAAAGAAAATGGCGCAGTTGCGCCATGACTTGGACGTGCGACCAACTTTAACAAGAAATGTTCTATTATTTCCCTTTTTAGAAGGCATTAAGGTTAGACCGTTTCCCCACGTGTCGGTTCGAGATACGCGGCGGCGCCATCAAAGAACTGGATTCATTAAATTAAATTTTAAAAAGTGCCCAACTTGCCCTCGATCTCTCCAGTGTTTAAAGTTCATTTTATCATCTTTTCAAGTTTAAAAACCTTTATCTTTTTGCTGTTTTAGTTTATAAAAAGCCCGCCCTCATGTTAGTGGAATATTGTTTCCCTTAATAGCAGTCAAGGGCGGAACCACATGTAGGCTGTATTGGGCAATAGCCCAGGTGGTTTTCTGGAAAACCAAAAAAAAAAATTTATATTTATAATTTTAGCTTAATTCATTTTTTTCTTTTAGCTCAACCTATCCCACCAACCCATTTTGGCCCAGCCTTCTCAGCCTCTTTGTTAACATACGTTCTCTAGCTCCCTCTCTCCTGCGTTCTTTCTTTTCTTGCGTTCTCTGTCGTTCTCTCTCTCTACCACCGACCGTCAAGGGATGGTTCTTGTTGATTATTGAAAACTGAAAACCCAGTTAAATAGACTCAAGAAATTTCATGAAAACCCAGTTAAATCAGCTGGTGTGCTTAAATTTGCACTTATGTTGTTATTTCATAGAGGTTACCCGTATGCATATTATATACATTGTTTAACCCACCAAAAAAAAAATTGGAATAGTTCAGGGCAGAATCCATTCCCACTGCCCTTGATAGCAGTGCTTCTTTTCTTCTTATAAAAAGACCTTGACTTCAACCTGAAACAAATGCTCTCACAACAAAAAGTACTCATACATTCCATTTTCAGATCTGAAGTTCCATTGTAAGCTTTTTCCTTTGGATCTTCTTTCATTTTCAGCTAATGTATTTATTTTATATCTGTCTTCCATTTGTTAATATCTAGCAATTCAATGTATGTGTTGTTAATATCTAGTTCTCAAATGCAAATACTTTGCAACAGTACTCGCAGAAACCCTAGAATCTAGAAAGTGAGAGCATGGGGAGAGGAAAGACTGTGATAAGAAGGATCGATAACACAACGAGCAGACAAGTGACTTTTTCCAAGCGAAAGAACGGACTCCTGAAGAAGGCGAAGGAGCTGGGCATCCTGTGTGACGCAGAAGTAGGTCTGATCATCGTCTCCAGCACCGGCAAGTTGTATGAGTATTCAAGCACCAGGTTCGAACATCACTTTTACAATTTAGTATCATGAGCTACCTTAGAGTTTAACTGTTTTAAGTACTTTGGCCTCAGCTATCTCACATTCTATTTTGGTACGATAGTTTTGTGTTCTAGCTAGATTTACAACACTGCAACGTTTCACTTGAATAATACAACGATAATTATAGGTACACATGACTCAAGACCTTTGAACCAGTTGCGAATTTCTCTCAACCGGTATCAGTAATCCAACTAGTTCTCATAAGAATTTAAAGATCAGTATGTGATCTTATGGTGTGATATTAATATCATGATGTCTACTTTGGGGATAAGAACGATCTAAAATCGCGAACAAATTAAGGTCTTGTTCTTTAAGTCACAAGCTCATTTGACAATGGTTGTAAACAAGCCGATTCGAAAGCAGCATGAGTACTTTTTGAGTACTTTTTAGGTTTTCAGGTGGATTTAAATGGGTATGATTAGAGATGAATCTCAGTAGCCTGACCTTTTCTTCCCTACTATAGTGCCAATATAAATTGACCTGCATAGCACGCTTAATGAAATAGCTAACTCAAAATATGCTCAAAGCACTGACCTAGATTCAAGAAATAATTAACATAGTGCTTGTTTGGGAGTTTGTTCCCCTGTTCTATATGTCCTGATTTCTGTAATTTGATCATCTGGATCTCCTATTTTAACAACGATGGCTATGACTTTGAATCATGAAAAAAATATGCTCAGAGCTAGGCTTGGTTACAAAACAATTTGATGTCGAGCTCAAGTTCAAGTAACTTGTTCTTTATACAAGCATATAGCCTTAACTCCAACTCCTATAATTTCAAGGAGGCAATAGAAATCAAGTGGTTCAATCATGCAACTTTTTTTTTTTATCGGCAAAAGAAAATTTTATTAAATTCAAAGAGGGTACATCAAGTAAAAGAGAAGGGAGAACCAGAAAGTTCAACCCAGCCCTACAAAGACAAGGTAAATGAAAGGAAAATTACACCCAAATACTCCTAAATAATGAGTCGTCTAGCACTATCAAAATTTCTTTTAATATCTTTCACCGTATACACTTTGATATCAAATCTAGCTTTGATCCATAAAGCTGCTTGGTTAGCTCTATTACTTGGTTACGATCCGCAGTTTTTTTGTTAAAAATAACACCATTCCTTGCAATCCAAATAGACCATAATGTTGTATAAAAACAACATTCCCACATATGTTTCTCCAAATTTTTGAACCGAGATGAAAACCACCAAGAAGATAGATCCAACACATTTGAATGAGCCACCCAAGTTAGGTTCCACCAGAAAGACAAATCCAACAAATCATGCAATTCTTTTCAAGGAGTTCCATGAGATATACATTTTAGGGGATCATAAATGTACAAGTTTCATTAATCTCTCTTTGTATTCACCTTCGATTGCATAGAAGGAAACCATATCTGGGTATTTCAAGCTTTTCCAGTAATACTTGTAGAGGGTGGAGGCCAGGTTAACAATAACTTGTCCCCCTTGTACTATTATACAACACAGAAGTTCTAGCGCTTGGAAGTAGTGTTAAGTTACCAACTCTCCCAAAAATGTAAGTTACGCAAGTGGCCCAACAATGTATATCATGTTATATAACACCCTTCCTCACGTGCAAAACCATTTTGCACGTGAAGATGCAAATTTTCATAGAAAGAGAGAATTAAAATATGAATGGGATTAGAAACATAATGCAAACGAAGGGACAAATGCAGATATATATAGAGACTTGAACCCCAAGATCTCTATCAACTAGAACTCTGATACCATGTTAAGTTACTAACTCTCTTAAAAGCTTAAGCTGTTAGAAAACAGACCCAATAATGTATATCTAACAGTACCATGAAATTGATTGGCTTCAAGGATATGCTCTAGTGAAGAGATGAGAGAAACTCGGGAAAATAATTCCTCGAAATTAATTAAACACATGCATATTAAGAAGTGAACAAACAAGTAATATGTTATGTACAGTTCTCTTTCTTGATGAGAGCATCAATAAGACCTTTTGTCCTTGACCTGTCCGTATGTATATATATAACACTTGGTCTCGTATCTATTTTTTAATATCCGCATGTCTGGACTAGTTTGTGCACACCTCAATTAATATCGGGGTCCTGAAGTTAGCGATCAAACAAATTATCTAATGGCCCAAAAGCCAAAATTTGAAATGTTTGACCCCATAGAAGATAAGCACTTATTGATTAATTTTCGGATTCCCACATGGCCAAACCCCGTGGAGTTCAACCCATGAACTGGATCAACTATGTAGACTTGGTAACTTTCTGTCTGTGTTCTGGTTCTCCGTTCCTTTCTTTAATCGTAGAAGTGGGAAGCATTTAAGCCCAAGGACTGGCCTAGTTGTCAAGGCTTAGGATTTAGGGGATTGCTCTCTCCTAAGGTCACAATATCGAAACCTCTCATGCACTATAAATTATTTTGAGGCAAGTTCATAATGGAGTCCTCCGTAAGTGGGCAGTGGGATTGGTCTCATAAAATTAGTCGAGACATAGGCTGGCTCAGACACCTGAGTTGAAAAAGGAAAAAGAAGATGTGGGAGCGTTGCGACTTAGATGTTTGGCTTCCATGCATCTATACAAATGTAACTTAAACTAGGTTTTTCCAACATTGCCTAGTGAAGGTGGTAAGTGAAATCATTCTCTTACCCTTTCGTGTTAAAATAAAATAAACTTGAACTAGGTTTTCCACTATCCCCCAAAAAAAACCTATTGACAAATAAGCTGGCTTCGTGGACTTGTTGCATGAATGCAAACAAAGAATAACAAATCCTTCAATCATAGTCTATCCATCCCATAATTTTAGTCTACAGTTTGAGAATAAATTATATCACTGGCGGTGTAAATATTTATTTTCTTCAAATCAATCACATTGCTCCACGTTATCAAAACAGTGGTCCCAATTAATAGAATATTGCGACGTGATGCAATGTAATTGATTTGGGGGGAAAAAATGTTTATACCAGCGATGTAAATAATTTAATCTCCTACATTTTATTTTTGATTGTCCCAAAATACACGTCTACTTTTTCCGACAAAATTGATAAGATTATATTAACAATTGCCCAGCTACACTTTCATTACAAAAAATTTGGACAAATTCAAACTAATCATCTAACTATATAAGTGCAACCTCACATACATAACAGAGTTTCTAATAAAATCTTTTTCGAGTTTCTAAAAATCTAACTATTGTAAAATGAGAAAGCACAAGGCAGTCGATGTTTTTCACTCAGACGTAGCTTGATGCAAAAAACAGCACTCGCAATCTGCTGTAAATTCATACTTAGAATCTAACGGTCTCAAAAGAAACTTGAAAGCAAAGCATAATTTTACAAGGAAACAAAGTCTGAGGTTTAATTTAGAATGTAAAAGGGAAAACTGAATGATCCAAAGCCTATTTATAGAACTCCATGCACCACTTGGTTTAGCCTCCAATAATCACACCATTTTAATTTAAATCCAAGAATCACACCTTTTGGCTTCCACCCATTAACCTCAACATATTATGTTAGTTAATTACATGTATATAAAGAGGTGTCTTTTGGTAAAAGTGTAAAAAATAAACCCATTCATTATAAGAATCCTTTACATGCACCATTTTGTTTATTTTATGCAGAAAACATGCATGTAAATTCTACAAACATTTTATGTTATGTACAGCTTAATTCAAAATGGCTTACAAATAAAAATAAATAAATTCTGCATATCTTGAAATACAAGTCCAGTAAATCTTGTTATTGATGAAGTGAGAGTCTATGAACCAAAACACCAGAATCATGCAATCTCATATCTTATATACCTAGAGATGTTTATGTATGACCAAATATTAATTACATGCTATGACACATGTAACCAATCGATCTAGTCATAATGCAAAAAAACTCAATGGTGACAGGAATGTATACAAAAAAAAGTTGCATACGAAAACACTGCATAAGATAACTATGTTTACTTTACTTGAAGACTTATCGAGCCTAATTTATTTTATTTTATTGAGCTATATGATCTATTTACCCACAAATTTCAATAAATTTGTATTTACTCTGTTTTGCACAACTGATACAGTGCCGACACTAGCAAAAAAAAAAAATTATATGCAAAAAAAAATACAAAATCTTAGTACATTTTTTGAACTCGGGGGATTCGCTTGAACCCCTCAAACCCTAGTGAAGCCGCCCTTGAAAAAACGAAAAGCAAAAATTACATAAGCAAAGCCGATAAAAAAAAATTACATAAACGAAAACATACAATAATACCTAATTAAACTGCATATAATAAAAGAAAGATCACGTAAGTACTAACATGTTGGGTGTGGACATAGCCTATACTGTATGCAGATACTAAACCATAAGAATTCAATAACACAGAATTACTACAAAATCCTTATTTTATAGCAAAATTGATCTTCTTAAGAGAAGCATGACAAGGAACACTGTTTCATGCCGTGAGCTTAAATCTCGGCCGTCTGCGAACGAGAACGTCAAGATGTTCTTTTTTCGCTGCTTCCAACGTCCGCATTTGACATAAAGGAAGTCGGAGCAGACACATTCTCCCTTGCTCCTTCAAAACCTGGTGGAGGTGACATCAATCCACGATTTTCATACAAATTGGAGTGTGGCACAGAATCGTACGTGAAACATTGTGCCATGCGGGAGATGACATCTTGCCAACTTCCCATAGCCGCAATCGATTCATCCGAAGCCTCCATATTTTGCAATGGATAAATCTCACTTGTGAGTTGTGACATGAGAATTAGCCTTAGTGGTTAAGCACTCTTCACTTTCGTGAGATCATTCTTCCACCAACGCTCCAAACGAATTTGCAATGTCTCCGATTGATTCTTCTGCGACGATTGGGCCTTCTTCATCATGAGAAATATCTAGACAAATCGGTTGATTAACATGCAAAAGACTATGCCTAGCGAAAACCGCTTTCCATTCTTGAAACCAAAGAATGGCATCAGGACTTGGTTCCGATGAATAATCTCTCAAAATGACGACACCGTATCTAAGGTTATTTATAGTATGCATGCACACATTACATTTTTCACCTTATTCTCCTAGCTTGTTGGAGGAATTGTTATTTATCGCCCAAGAAAATTTTCATTTATCATAAAGATAGAATAATGAAATCATAAATATAGGAAAAGAAATGCATGAGAGAGCTTCAAAGAGTTGACATGGACTCTACCAATGTTGACACTCGCAAAAACTCAACCTATACCCTTCAACAAAAACTTAGCCTAGCCTGTTGGAGTTGCTCTTTAAGTAGTTTTTTTTTTTTTTTTTTTGACATGGGTTTGAAGTAATTTGCCAAAACAGTTTGAACTAGAATCTAGAGCAAGGACCTGATAAAGAAAGCAATAAAAAATTTCATTTTGGATGAATAAAAGTATCGGACCCCCCTATCAAATCAGTTCATTGTTGAGAATTTAGCAATGTACTATAGAAAGATCTTTTATCCATACCATATCCAAAATAGGATTCGTGATCAAATCAAGAATTCTTTTTTTTAACGGCAAAAAAGGATATTATATTAATAAAGAAATCAAGATTCAAGAATTGACAAGAAATCAATCCAAACAACGCCCAACTCCACTCTCAAAAGGATCCAACGAAACCAAAACAACAGCAAAACACCCCACACACCCAAAAACCAAGACACTCCCACCTCCCACATAGAACACGACACCCCACCCACCAAAAAATCAAGACACTTTGCAACCCCAATTTCAGCAAACAAGACTCAAAAAGCGACCTGCAATGAAATAGAAAGCTAGGCTTGCCCTGTCACTTTGTCAGCTATGTCCAAGTCTTCACCTACCATACCTGCAAATTTGCTTATGACTTCATCCTCCTCACCATCATATCCCAACCCCATGATCTTGTTGCAGGTCCAAATTGCTTGTGCTTCGTCCAGAATTATTTTGTTTCTGTTAGTAACTCCGTCTGAAGAGATAGATGCAGAGAGTGCTAGCGCTGCAACGGCAGACCTATAAACTGCACACTTTGGTTTGTTATTCCGACTCTTGTTGTTGAGAGAGTTGACCCTTGAAAATCCCAGAATCTCATCAATTGTCTTCCTTTTCTTATTCCCTTTTACCCCATTTATGACAGTTTTGATTGGGGCAGAAAGAGGTCCATTTTCAGTTCGGTATGCTTCAATATGATGTTCAGGAATATTATCGTCCTCATCATTTTCCCCTTTTAAATTTTCAGCAATTACTGGATTTTCCTTAACTGAATCCTCCACCCAACTGTCTTGATTATCAACCAAATTACTTAGGCTTGCTTTTGGAGTCTGAATGCACGTATGCTTGCGACCTTAATGTGTGTTGTAATAAGAATACCCCAAGCGTAGGGCTAGGTCGGTTGAAAGCATAATATCCGGAAGTCCGGGGTCGAATCCACAGGGAGCGCATCCATAACTAGTTTCAGAGATTAGCTTGTAGAGAGTTTTAGCGTTAGGACCGCCAACCGATCTTTGGCGTTTAGACGGCCAACTTGAAAGATTTGGTTAACTGGCTACTTAACCTAACTATGGCTTTTTGACTGGAGATTAAACTAAAGGCTCGGTTTAGGGATGACTAACACCCGTAACGCAAGGATAAGCTCGATTCTTCTCTTTTTAACGAAAGCGTTAAACATGTCTGGGGTCCTTTTTGATCATTTAGACAAACACAAGGAGGGACATAGCTCTAGGTATCAAATGTGGCAAGAAGATTAACCCTTGCCTACATTTGATCCAAGAGAGTAACACCTCAAAGTTTTGATTCATAAAATAGGTCCTTGCCATGTTTAAGCTGGAAAACATGAGTTCTTGAGAGGAGAACGAGCCACACCCCTGGTTACGGGATGTTAATCATCCTATAACCTAGCCTTGCTACACTACTCACACATAATGAAAGGAGAAGTGATATGGATTAGGGTTCGGATGAGAGAACATGAAATCGTGCTGAAAACAGAAAGAAAAACTAGATTAATAAGGATCCCGAAGGAACTTACAACATTAATGAAAGCAATCACCCTCCAAATCTCCAAATCAATGCTCCATTAATGAGGGAGAAAAGAGTTGGTGAGAAGAGGCGGTAGAGAGAGAAAGAGCTCATGTCCAATAACATAACATCCCCCTAAAAAACGTGCAAGAGGGTATTTATAGCACACCTTTAAAGTTACAAAAGAAAAACAAAAAGAAAATAAGAATCTGCAGAAACTGGGGATTCCTACCGGTAGGCATTGATCTACTATCGGTAGAACGGCTTCGAGCAAAAGGGGGACACTGAACAATCTGGCTTCCTACCGGTAGGCATTGATCTCCTACCGGTAGAACTTGAATGATGCAAATTTGTGACCTCTCTGATCAGGCGTTGGACCGGTAGAGCAGGCCCTCCTATCGGTAGGAATGGGATTATACCGGTAGGCATTGATCTCCTACCGGTAGAACTTCCTTTTCTACGAAACTTTTTCAGCTTCTTCTGGGCTTCTCCAAACTCTCCGGGGCTTCGACACAGCTCCTCCGGACTCCGCTATCGATGCATTTATACCTCCCGGGTCCCCGATTCACAATGGAAAAAGTTCACGGCGTACAATCCGCCTTATTAACGAAAAGAACCTGTAAACACCAAAAACGCACCTTTCGCGCAATATCATTCAAAAACATAGAGTTATGTGCGCGCGCGTACCAAAAATGAGCGAGATAAGCCCGAGTATAACCACAATTGTGGGCTTATCACACCCCTCTACTTGGACTTTGCTAGTCCCTAGCAAAAGATGTACACTACGAAAGCAACTACCAAATCTCCCCAACATAACAATGTACGAAACATATGCTTCAACTTCAAAGTAGCAAGAATCAAACTAATTTTTGTTTTTCAAAAGGGTGCAACAATCATCTCACAACCAGGCCATGAACTATATTAAACAAATCTCATTCAAGTGAACCACGTGAGGGGGAAAGCACGACCAAGTTTCGATTCCAGCACTCACAAAGGTAACACTCAACAACTCTTAAGCTTGAACGAAGCAACCGCTATGCAAAACATATCCCATGATCAGATACCAAAGGCTAATGCGATAACGGGAACAAAAGAGTTACGCATGCAAACAAATAACCGCTCGACAGAGAATTATAGTTAAAAAAAAAAACCAAAAAAACCAAAAAAACAAAGATTATTGAAATTCAAAACAAGACATAACTAGAGTAATAAAAGATTCCGACAATGCATTGCAAAAAGCACACCAGTGCACCTGAAATCAACTAAGGGCTTTTTGGCTTATAACGAATTACGGGAAATGAAAAACAGATTAAACAAAGTGATTCCTGGCTTATGCTAGCTTGGTAAATTACCCACGACAGGAACCACAGCCTAGGCTACCCAAACCACCAAACACCTAACCAAACAAAAATAAAGAACGGAAAGTAAATGACTGACTCAATAAACGAGGACTTGACTCAATCACCAACTCGACAAAAGCTAATTCTAACACCCGCATTCTCCAACACATCCATAAACTACCACCATCACTGAGCTCCCGGGCCAAAGGTGCACTCAAAAACCATCGGGTCATATTGCTACTCCAACTCACGGATCTCATCCTTATTAAGCTCATCCTCCGGGTACTCCGGGCTACGATGCTCCCCAATAGCGCGATCCGTTGCTAACTCCGCTGGGGGCTCGTACCTCCTCCCCGACTGTTCAGCCATCTGCTCATAGTAAAATTTGCCTTGTGATCCGCCCTCCTTTGGTCCTCCTGAATTTCAGCCGCACAGCACAATAGCTTAGACAGGAGCTTCTTTAAATTTGATCCTTTTCTTCTGAGGAACGGAACCTGAGGGGGCTTGGGAAGGGCCGGCTTGAGGAACTGCTTGGCCTTGGGCCTAGGCATGGGCTTGGGCGAGGGCGAGGGCACGGGCTTCCCGAGCCCTTGTCACATTCGTCTTGCTTTTATGCTCCGAAGTAGCGTTGATAATGCCCGGTGAGCTAGGGTCAAGCTTTTGGTTGTCTAGGCGGAGACCGTTGGTTAGGCAAAACTGGGTGATCATTGCAGGAAATGGAAAATTCAACCCCTTCTTGTATGAATGCTTGAATTGCACCAATTGATCAAAAATCCATTTAGCATAGTCCATGGTTTCAACCGGATTCATAAACACATACATCAATTCAAGTTCCAAATCTCCCAGTGTCTTCTCCGTCCCACGGGGATAAAGGTTGTAATGCAGGACCTTGTTCATGGTCCTATACTCATCTTTCAAATCACCTCCTGCTTCCCCCAAAACACCCCCCTCAAATTCTTCGGCGTAAACTACATTCATATCAATATCCTCCTCATCAGGTCGAGGATACGTGATGGTCTCAGCCTCCGGTCGTTTATAACCCAGGTATTCAGCAATGGTATCCGGGGTTATTATCATGTCAATACCGCCAACTGTGGTCTCAATTTCTGAATTCTCAATATCATATTTCATACGTGAAAAGAAATCAACAACCCAGTTCTTAACATAGCCCCTAACCTCCTTAAAGAAATGCTGCATACCTTTTTCCCGGATGACGCTGATGTACCCATTCTTCGCCAAGCTATGCTCGCAAACTTGCCGCTCGCATGTAACTTTCCGCCCCTTAAGGGTGGCCACCCACTCGATGTGTTTCTTCCTCTCTCCCTCCTCTTTTCTTTTCTTCCTGCGCTCCTCCCCTTGGTCTCTTGATGGCCCACTGTCCCTCTTCCGCTTACCCAGATCAACTCTCTTCCCGGTTCTATCCCGCGAATACATCACATTCGACATGGCAAAAGGCAGAAATTTTTGAATCTAGGGCTAGGGGGTTTGAGATATTGGGGTTTACAGGACAAATGGGGGAATGATTATGAAGGATTAGGGATGAGAGAAGATGAGAAAATGGAAATTGGGGTGTTAACTTGGTGGGTTTCTTGGGAAAATTTCGAGTGGAGAGCGAGAGAGTTACCTGGGTGTGCACAGTGGAGAGATGTGGATCCACGAGTTTGAAATTGGGGAAATGGTTTGGGATTAATGAAGATTGGTGAAGTTTTGGTGGGATTTGGGAGGGTTAGAGGTGGATTTCCATGGGTTTTGAAGAGGAGGAGAGGAGATTGGTAACCGTCGGTTTGGAAGAGGAGGGAGAGGAGGAGTTGGGTTTAAAACAAAAATGAACCGACGGGGCCTTTTAAATTTTTTCTGGAAGTCAGCCGACCTACCGATAGGCATTGATCCCCTACCGGTAGAACTCCTGTTGAATCGTTTATGAACTGCCATTTCTACCGGTAGAAACTGATCCCCTACCGGTAGAACTCCTGTTGAACCGTTTGATGGCCTTTCTGCTTGCTGTTTGTACCGGTAGGCTCGACCTCCCTACCTGTAGAACTTCTGGAAATCTGAAAGTTGCAGATTGACTCCCCAAAGCAATTCTCCACCTCCAATTATTCCCAGCCACACCCAAAATCAAAAAGTGCAACCCCGAACGCCCTTCCAACAACCGGTTTCCTAAGCTTTTCAAAAGAATTGGACTCGGACACAGCTCAAATATGGATCAAAAGTGACAATATGTGGTTTATTCACAAAAACAATGCCTTGAATCATCTTTCAAACACACCTTAGCCTCCTTTGCAATGCACAACCGGAATAAAAAATACCAAAGTATGTACAAGAGAAGATGGAATCCTACTCTAAGGGTACGAAAATCAAAAGAAACATGGGATACAACAAAAATGAATCTCCACTCTACATGCTCAACCGACTCAAATGCACTTAAAGATTTGTTCCACACGGTTCATGGCATGTTAACGAGATGAGTTGCACAAATTTCAAGAGATGCATTCACATCGATGTCCTTACTACATACGAAACCAAAACGAGCATATGCTAAGTAACTTAGAACAAGGGGAGATTCTGCAAAAAAATTTACAATATTTAAAATTCTATGCAAAATCGAAAACGCAAACCATAAATAATCAATCCCCCCCAACTTGAAATATGCAGCGCCCTCGATGCAAAGAGACGGAAAATACAGGAAGGGAGAACAAAAATGTACCGACGGGGTGGAATGTCAACCACCTGATACCTCGACCAAGTTGGAGGATTTTTTGTCAATGCCACCGTTCGTCATCGGAACCGCTTCCAAGGCCCACTCTTTCGGCCCCGCCATCAGAACCATAGCTAGTCGCACAGAGCCATCGCCGGAGCTTTCTTGGGCTAACAACCGCGACACAGAGTCGCACTCATGCTTAGGGCTCCTGAATGCCTCACTCACCCTGGCTTTTAGACCCAAACTACCAAGGCTAGTGCGGTAGCATGTTACCCTGCAAAAGACTGAAGAACCAACTACCTACTAGGAGACAAATGACATTAGTACCTCCGGCTCATGGTAGCCCGGCACAAAAATTATTATGCACAAGTATGTAAACCACCGAATCGTCACGTGATTAAATGGGTACTACTTTTCTGCCCATGGTTCGCATAAGGTGTCGCAAAGCAAAATAGACAACACCCTAAGCGAAACACAGGTGGCTATACCGGACCACAAAAGATTTGCCCTTACTTACCGGAGCTGGGAACACGAGCCTTGTTTGAATAGCGGCATGCGAAGCTATAAACCCAAGTCAATGATGGGTACCTCCGAAAAGGTCGGGCCTTCCAAACAATTAAGTCCAGAAGTACGCAAAAGCTCCCCGTGAAAACATTTTTTTGAAAAGTCAAACCAATGGATCATCCACATAAACCGGAGCGATCAAATCCTCCGTTATTTCATTACTTGCAAAATTTTCCAAAAACGGCTTAAGTCTCTGGCCGTTAAGCTTGAAAGCATTTCCATTTGAAGGGTTCACAACTTCAATTGCCCCATGGCGGAAAATGGTTTGTACAACATAAGGACCAACCCAACGGGACCGCAACTTGCCTGGAAAAAGATGAAGTTTTGAATTGTAAAGAAAAACTTTCTGACCGACTTCAAAAATTTTCCGTTGGATGTTCTTATCATGGAAATCCTTCACCTTAGATTTGTAAATGTCCGTATTATCGTATGCATCCCTCCGGATTTCTTCTAGTTCATTAAGTTGGAGTTTGCGCTGGCGCGCAATCGAAAAAAGCTTTGATGGCCCAATAGGCCTTATACTCCGACTCCACCGGAAGGTGGCATGCCTTACCGTATACAAGCCGATAAGGCGAAGCGCCTAAAACGGTCTTATACGTGGTACGATATGCCCATAAGGCATCGGTCAGACGGAGTGACCAATCCTTGCGATTTGGATTAACGGTTTTTTCTAGAATGCGTTTTACCTCACGGTTTGCAAGCTCGGCTTGGCCATTGGTCTGAGGGTGGTATGCGGTGGACACCTTGTGCGTGATCCCATATTTCTTCATGAGCGCTTCGAAAGGCCGATTACAGAAATGAGAGCCTTGATCATTTATATTGGCCTTTGGTGTGCCAAACCGGGACAAAATGTTCTCCTTGAGAAATTCCAGCACCACCTTGTGATCGCTGGTCTTGGTCGGGATGGCCTCCACCCATTTGGAAACATAGTCCACCGCGAGGAGAATGTAGAGAAAACCATACGACATGGGGAATGGCCCCATGAAATCAATCCCCCAGCAATCAAACACTTCAACGACAAGGATATTGGTGAGGGGCATCATATTCCTCTGAGTCACTGCACCCAACTTCTGACAAGCTTCACAAGTTTGACAAAAGGAATACGCATCCTTGTGAAGTGTGGGCCAGTAAAAACCACATTGGAGGACCTTGGCAATGGTCTTGGTATGGGAAAAATGGCCACTGCACTCCTTGGAATGGCAAAACTGCAAGATCCCTTGTTGATCCTCCTCCGGAACACAACGCCGGATAATGAGGTCCGGGCAAAATTTAAAAAGATAAGGGTCATCAAAGCCGAATCTTTTCACCTCTATGAGAAAACGCTTCCTATCTTGTGCATTCCATTGGCTAGGAAGTTGCCCAGTTACAAGGTAGTTGACAATATCGGCGTACCAAAGGGTAGAAGAAATAGCAAAAAGTTGCTCATCGGGAAAGGTGTCGACAATTGGGAGATTGGCCTTACGGTCCTCAAACTCAAGCCGAGACAAATGGTCGGCTACCACATTCTCTACTCCTTTCTTATCTTTGATAGTGAGATTAAATTCCTGGAGCAATAAGAGCCAATGGATTAATCGAGCCTTTGCGTCCTGCTTTGCAAAAAGGTACTTGAGGGCTGCATGATCAGTGAAAACTGTGATAGGAGTTCCCACCAAGTATGATCGAAATTTATCCAAAGCAAAGACGACTGTGAGCAACTCCTTTTCCGTCGTTGAGTAGTTCATTTGCGCGTCATTCAGCGTTTTGCTCGCATAGGAAATGACATAAGGATGCTTATCCTTCCTCTGGCCAAGAACGGCTCCCACAGCATAATCACTTGCATCGCACATCAATTCAAACGGGAGTTCCCAATCCGGAGTTTGCACGATTGGAGGAGAAGTAAGACTCGATTTCTGTTTCTGAAAAGCCTCATTGCAAGCGCTGGTCCATTCAAAAGGAGCATCTTTAGAGAGAATATGACACAAGGGACGCGATATGGCGGAGAAATCCTTAATGAACCGCCGGTAGAACCCTGCATGGCCTAGGAAGGAGCGGATGTCCTTTACGCACTTGGGCGTTGGAAGATTGGCAATCAAGTCGATTTTGGCTTTGCCCTGTGTAACCATGAAATGGCATTTCTCCCAATTTAGCACAAGATTTTTCTCCTCGCATCTCTCCAACACTTTGTCCAAATTCAGTAAACAATTCTCAAAAGAGTCTCGAAGACCGAGAAATCATCCATGAAGACTTCGACAATGCGCTCCACCATATCATTGAATATACCCAACATACATCGGGCGAAAGTGCCCGGAGCATTGCACAACCCAAATGGCATTCGCCTATATGCAAACGTCCCATAGGGGCAAGTGAAAGTGGTCTTTTCCTGATCATCCAGAGAGACCGCGACTTGGTTGTACCCCGAATAGCCATCGAGAAAGCAATAGAAAGCATGACCGGCAACACGCTCGAGGATTTGATCAATAAACAGGGGAGGGAAATGATCCTTGCGAGTGCATGAGTTGAGCTTCCTGTAGTCAATGCAAACTCGCCAACCGGTGGAGACCCGAGTGGGCACTAGTTCATTATCGGCATTGGCTACCACCGTGACTCCAGATTTCTTCGGAACAACTTGTATCGGGCTAACCCATTTGCTATCAGCGATAGGGTATATAATGCCAACGTCTAACAACTTCAAGACTTCTGCTTTGACCACCTCTTTCATAATGGGATTTAAACGGCGTTGGGGTTGACGGGAAGGTTTGATGTCATCCTCGAGATAAATATGGTGAGTACATAAGGAGGGATCAATTCCTTGAATATCAGCAATAGACCACCCAATAGCTACGCGACGCCGCTTCAATACCTCCAAGAGTCGCGATTCTTAATGCTCATTCAATGAAGAAGAAATCACCACGGGAAAAGTGGCATCGGGCCCAAGGAAAGCATACTTGAGAGTATCGGGCAAAACCTTTAACTCAAGCTTTGGAAATTGCACACTTGAAGGGAGACTCTTGCTTGCTAACGGCGGTAGCGCTTCAAATTTTGGGGACCAAACAGCCGTCTCACACACATCTTCCATGTCGAGCAAAGAATACAAGTACTCCACCGCCGGTGAATCTAGAAATGCATCCTCTTCAGCGGTAAGGCAAACTTCCGACGGATCCTTGTATAAGAAAGTATCGACGTGCTCTTGGACCAAAGAATCTATAAGATTGACTTCATGAACACACTCGTCATCCCCCATTTGGCTGCCGATATTAAACACATTCACCTCCATCCTCATGTTGCCGAAAGTGAGGTTTAGCAAACCGCTTCGGCAATGGATAACAGCGTTGGAAGTGGCCAGGAATGGACGCCCAAGAATGACCGGAGTCGACGTTGACACTTGCGAGGAGGGTACAGGGCATGTATTCAACACAATAAAATCCACCGGGTAGATAAAGTTATCCACTTGCACGAGTACATCCTCCACCATCCCGCGTGGGACACGAATGCTTCTGTCGGCCAATTGAAGGGTAACGGATGTTGGCCTCATCTCCCCCAATCCAAGTTGCTCATAAACGGCATACGGGAGCAGGTTCACACTAGCCCCCAAATCAAGGAGAGCTTTCTCGATCTTTATGCCTCCGATTGTGATGGAAATAGTGGGACACCCCGGATCTTTATACTTAGGAACCACGTTGGTTTGAATAATAGAACTCACTTGCTCTGTCAACAAAACCCTTTTGTGAACATTTAACTTACGCTTCTGAGTGCATAAGTCCTTGAGAAATTTGGCATAGGTAGGGATTTGCTTGACTGCATCCACCAACGGAATGTTGATCCTCACTTGCTTGAAAAGCTCATAGATCTCAGAGTTGTTGTTGGCATGGGCCGGAGCTTTCAAACGTTGAGGAAACGGGGCCGAAATTGGAGGAATAGGAGCCTTGGGTTCTTCTTCCTGAGATTTTGCCGATTGCTCACCAACGGGAGAAGGCTCCGAGGTTGGTGAGTCAATAAGAACATCCGGCGCTTGTACAACAATTGGCGTAACCCGTGGCTTGCTAGGCGTGGGGACAACGGCCGTATCAATTTCCTTGCCACTCCGTAGTGTTATAATTGACTTGGCTTGCTCGGGAGAAGGCACCGAAGAGCTCCCCAGAAAATGAGTTCCGTTGGGATTTGCTTGGGGTTGAGTCGGAAGCTTCCCATTTTCTTGTTGGAGAATTCCCACCGTATTAGTCAACTTCACCATTTGATTCTTGATTTCCCCGAGTGTTTGAGTGGTTTGCTCGTTGAGGGATGTTTGGCTTTGCATGAAAGTTGACATAATCTCCTCCAGAGACCGTTTCTTAGGTTGGAATTGATTTGGCCCTTGCGGAGGTCCCGGAGGTGCAAACCCTGGTGGTTGTTGATGTTGAGAAAACCTCGGCGCTCCTTGAGATTGAGAAAGCCGGAAAGTTTGATGTTGTTGAGGCGGTGGGACTTGTGGCGGTCCGGGAGGTTGAGAATCGCTCCACCGGAAATTAGGATGCATCTTCCACCCCGGATTGAAAGTTTGAGAATAAGGGTCAAACCGTTGATTAACGGCATTGACCTCCGATGGGCCGGTTCCTTGAAGAATATCCTTGATGGCGGGGAGCATTTGCCAATCCCCCGTAGCATGACCTGCAACTTCACATAAAACACAAATGTCTTCCGCCTTGGCCACAGAGGCCACCCCAGCGACTTTGTTAAGTTGTAAAGTTTCAATTTGGCGGGAAAGCTGGGCGACCTTGTGGGCTAGCTCATTTTGCTCATTCAATTGGAATTTACCGGGATTGCTCGGAGCCGGATTAAACACATTCTTTTCAGAGGGGTCTGAGCAATCCCAGTTTTGAGTTTTTTCAATTCCTCAAAATAGTCCCACGCCGCTTCAGGGGTTTTTGCCATAACTCCACCAGCACACATGCTATCCATAAGGTGTCGAGTACTTTAGAAACATCCCTTTAACAAGTACTTGACCTTTTGAAAAGTCGGGAGGCCATGATGTGGGATGGAGTTTAGCAAATCCTTGTACCTTTCCCAATATTGATAAAATGATTCCCCCTCTTTTTGTTTAAACGTTTGGATTTGATGCATGAGTTCCTTTGTAAGATGAGGGGGAAAAAATTTCATGTAGAAAGCCTTTGACAAATCCACCCAGTTTGCCAAAGATTGGGGCCTCATATTGTTCAACCAAATCTTGGCTTTGTCCTTTACTGAAAATGGGAAGAGTTTTAGCTTTGCGGACTCAAGTTGAGCGGGCGTGGACACTATTGTGGATACCAACTCCTCGAATGCCCGCATATGAGTGTACAGGCATTCTTTGTCTTTGCCATAAAAAGATGGCATCATGTTAATGTGATGCATTTTCACGGTGAAAGTATTCGCCTCGATTGCGGCCAGAAGGACTATAGTGGGCCGTGGAGTAGAACGGGCCGGATTCATGTAGTCACTCATGGTCCTTTCGGGCACGACCGGTGGCATTTCGCCTTCACCGTTTCCGGCCATTCTTTCTCGATGAGGGGTTCTTACAGAAAAAAAGGAGTTCTTTGGGGTGGTGGTGTCCTTGCTCGAACCCGACGAGGAGTTTTGGGTCGAGGAGGAGAAAAAGATCTACGAAGCCTTTTAGAAGTTGGGCTTCGAAAGGCTCCATGATGACCACCACGCATACACTTGAAAAACCCTTCTCGAGAAACAATGGACAACAAGAATAAAGAAAACAGACAAGAGGGGCTATGCCGCTGCCTCGATAAGAAAAGCAATGAATGAAAAGGTGATTTGTACTTACTCTAACTTCGTTACACCTCACGTTTGAGAGGCTCAAGTTAGAGGTATCCACTAGATTAATTACAAATCACACAAAGTAAAAATTAACGAGATACTTACAATGGGTTGGCGAACCTCCAAGATGAGCTATAAAAGAAAGCGCTCCCCGGCAATAGCGTCAAAAATGCTTGCGACCTTAATGTGTGTTGTAATAAGAATACCCCAAGCGTAGGGCTAGGTTGGTTGAAAGCATAATACCCGAAAGTCCGGGGTCGAATCCACAGGGAGCGCATCCATAACTAGTTTCAAAGATTAGCTTGTAGAGAGTTTTAGCGTTAGGACCGCCAACCGATCTTTGGCGTTTAGACGGCCAACTTGAAAGATTTGGTTAACTGGCTACTTAACCTAACTACGGCTTTTTGACTGGAGATTAAACTAAAGGCTCGGTTTAGGGATAACTAACACCCGTAACGCAAGGATAAGCTCGATTCTTCTCTTTTTAACGAAAGCGTTAAACATGTTTGGGGTCCTTTTTAAGCATTTAGACAAACACAAGGAGGGACATAGCTCTAGGTATCAAATGTGGCAAGAAGATTAACCCTTGCCTACATTTGATCCAAGAGAGTAACACCTCAAAGTTTTGATTCATAAAATAGGTCCTTGCCATGTTTAAGCTGGAAAACATGAGTTCTCGAGAGGAGAACGAGCCACACCCCTGGTTACGGGATGTTAATCATCCCATAACCTAGCCTTGCTACACTACTCACACATAATGAAAGGAGAAGTGATATGGATTAGGGTTCGGATGAGAGAACATGAAATCATGCTAAAAACAGAAAGAAAAACTAGATTAATAAGGATCCCGAAGGAACTTACAACATTAATGAAAGCAATCACCCTCCAAATCCCCAAATCAATGCTCCATTAATGAGGGAGAAAAGAGTTGGTGAGAAGAGGCGGTAGAGAGAGAAAGAGCTCATGTCCAATAACATAACATCCCCCTAAAAAACGTGCAAGAGGGTATTTATAGCACCCCTTTAAAGTTACAAAAGAAAAACAAAAAGAAAATAAGAATCTGCAGAAACTGGGGATTCCTACCGGTAGGCATTGATCTCCTACCGGTAGAACGATTTCGAGCAAAAGGGGGACACTGAACAATCTGGCTTCCTACCGGTAGGCATTGATCTCCTACCGGTAGAACTTGAATGATGCAAATTTGTGACCTCTCTGATCAGGCGTTGGACCAGTAGAGCAGGCCCTCCTACCGGTAGGAATGGGATTATACCGGTAGGCATTGATCTCTTACTGGTAGAACTTCCTTTTCTATGAAACTTTTTCAGCTTCTTCTGGGCTTCTCCAAACTCTCCGGGGCTTCGACACAGCTCCTCCGGACTCCGCTATCGATGCATTTATACCTCCCGGGTCCCCGATTCACAATGGAAAAAGTTCACGGCGTATAATCCGCCTTATTAATGAAAAGAACCTGTAAACACCAAAAACTCACCTTTCGCGCAATATCATTCAAAAACATAGAGTTATACGCGCGCGCGTACCAAAAATGAGCGAGATAAGCCTGAGTATAACCACAATTGTGGGCTTATCAACGTATTCAGCCTTACAAAAGTTAGTGGGTCCAAATTGATATTGAGTGTAGTGTTATTTGTTGCCATCACTCTCATACTATCCATGACCTTTCCACGTCCCCAAGCTGATGCCTTAACTCCCGAAGAAGAATTAGCTGTCTTATCATTACATTCTTGCATGCTTACATTTATTAGCTGTAAAGCTCTCTCTTTTGCCCCAATAGCCTTTTCAGCTTCCACATTTGTTTCTGCCACCTCCTCAACAATTTTCATCTCATTTTCCAACACAGCTTTGTCTACATCGAAGTCGAACGGTTCATCATCCCTAGGATTTGTCTCAACTACGGCCTCCTTATTTTCACCATTCACATCCTCAGCCCGATTATTAGATGAATTATCTACCATATCTTCCACGTTGACCGCCATCTCTCCTTCGCTGACCTCTTTATCAACACTAGTATTCTGACCAGACCTATTCCGAACCTTAACACCAAACGCAAGAGGTTCTTCCCTAACCTTGACTTTGTAGAGGATACCATCAATGTCGAGTTGAATAGAATCGTCAATAGTGGACATGATTCTGTTCCATTCTTTCTCCTCTACTGTATAACCTACCATATGCCTTCTTGTATCATCATTAGATGAAGCTGCTTCATCTGACCACCGTTTGACTTTCATATTCATCACAACCCCAAATAAACAATAGAAGTGAGCGAAAGGGAATAATAAAGAAGTTATATAAGTTCTAAACTATATGCTTTATTGATCTAACTAATTTTCATGAAATACAAAGATGTGTGATGAAGATGAATCTCAGCAGAAAGGATCTAATACCCGTCAAATTTTGGATTTCGATGAAACTCCTAAAGTAAATCGAAAATAGGAAAAAATAAATTATGTGTTCCCTCACTAAGAGGGGTGGGGTCTGTCGTGGTTGATCTATGCCTTTCTTTTATTTTTCCTCAGTGCACATGCTTGACCGATTCCTAGATCTAAAATAATGGGTTGCCCCAAGCGTAGGGCTGAGACCGATATAGCACAATACCCGGTAAGACCGGAGTCGAATCCACTAAGGACGTGATGTGTGTGTTATGGAACCTCGGGTTGTAAAATTAAAATTAGCTCTTAGGTAGCCACCCCTAATCTTTTGGTTGATTGATTTAACTAATACTAACAGATAACTTGCTCAAATAATTAAAAAGAGAGGCATGGTCGTAGGGAATCCGACGATCGCTACCCAATCAGAATCCGCTCGCTTTTCAAAGTTCTAAAAACTGTTAAATTTAGGGAGGATTGGAAACTCCGAAAGATGCGAATCCTATGGTTGCCGGTCCCGTACACAGCAGCAAACAGGTTTTGGTCCCCCGTTCCTGCTCACATGAGCCCTGGCAATGCCTCGGATTCGTCCAACAGACGTAGTTTTCACCAACTAAATTATTTAATTAAATTAATGTGCAGAAAATTGTGAGACGAATCTTAATTGGGTCGTGGCGCGCCTTTACCCAGCAACCAAGCCTCAGAAAAGCTACTCACTCATTATTAAAAATAAAAAGAAAGAAACCCTACAATTAATCATGCCTCCGAATATAAAACAAACAGAAGAAATAGATAAAACAAGTTCCAACGAACAACTTTAATGAAGGACGAAAATTAATACGAGTTACCGAAGTGCGAGTACTTGAACAAAACTTGAAAACATCAAAAGAAAAGAGCTCTGGAAGAAAAAGAACGTAAGAAAAAGTTGCTACGTAATGTTCTTACCCTAAAAACAAAGTCTGGGGAGGTATTTATATTAATCCCCAAAGTCTAGAATTAAAAATAATTGAAATACAATTTTTCCCGTTAAAACCTTCGGTAGCCCTACAAAGAATAGCTGTAGGGCTACGGGTTTCTCTGTTCCCCAGCTAGTGCACTCCGTAGGGCTACACTTCTGAGCTGTAGCCCTACCGCCTACTTTAGTGAGAATTTTGTGCTTGCATGCACTTTTTGGCGCCCGACGTGTCCATCACGTCACCCGACGCCTCACGCCTCCGTCACGACTTCCCATGGCGATGTCTGACACGGCCTCAAGGCCTCGCAATCCAAACTTGGCACAATAACCGCCTTACTTCCTGCGAAACTAATAAAAACACAAAAACAAGACAAAGCATGGCATCAAGTGAAAAATAGAATAAACCGCGCCTCTAACGCGCTAATATGCCCTACTTAGGCACTTATATCTATGATACACGCGCCTATCAGCACACGCAAGTACACACTCACAAGCAATGAATTGCTTATTTTTTCCTTCTAATCTGCTATTGTACTATGTCTGAGATTAATAAATTGCTTGTTTTTCGCTGCAAAAGAGGGTGCAAGGTGCATGGGCTCTCGCCACAGCTACAACTACTGGCATTTCAAAAAACCTCGTTAGTGTCATGAGTTTTTTGATACCAAATACGTACCATGATCTTTGGAGAACGTGTTAGGTACATGGAAGGCTTTAAAGTACAATCATTGACAATTGACGCTAACCTTAAGACAAGAAAGAGCAACACGAAACACAATTGACACTTGTTTGGGGAAGTACTAGGAATTGTAACTAAATAGCTGAAAATTGACTTCCAAAACCACATTTGGTTTTCAGGTCTATATATTTGAACCAAAATCTGATCCATTCTCTTATATGACCATGACCAGCTACATTGATCATTGCCTTGGTAAGCTATTGCCATACCGACTAGCTAATTAGATTCAAGCCTCTCCTTGGGTGGATCTCATATTCCCATCACAATATTCCTCCTGCCATCTTAGGAAACTGTTTCCATCATACCTATCCATTTATTGCACCATATAGTTGCATCTTAAGTCAACCACCACAAGGATATGCAAAACTATATATCCCGATCTAGAAACGATCAACTGGATTTCAAAGGTTGCATCCCCAAATGCATAGATTTTAACAACTTAAGCAGTTATTAGAGACAAAGTGATTATTTTCGCGTCATACCTTTCATCTCTATATGTGTATGCGCATTGCTCTGCATTATGCACGCCATTACTTGTGTATTAGACACTATAGAACAATTGAAAAGAATATAATCACTTCGGTGTTTACTTCGCCAGCTTGAAGTCAGTAATTGAAAGATACAACAAATCCAAAGAGGAGCATCATCAACTACATAATCAAGCATCAGAAGTCAAGGTACACTTTCTTTAATCACCCTATATCTCCCTCTCTGGAAGAAACTGACACTGCATTTCTAACTTTTTTTTGTCTTTGATCTTTCCAGCATCAGTGCTGAAAATTTATTGGACATACATACATGCCTAGTGCCTCTAAAAAAAGATGTACTACTTTACGTTATTATAGGGACTCATACATTGGTTCGGGCCCCCACTATGTACAAATTTTGCATCTGCCACTGGCGATAATAGTAGGTTGAAGGATCGATGAAACTTTTGATCAAGGAAGCATAACTCCATAACCTACACATTAACCATCTAAAGATTGAAGCATGCAACATGACAACTTGACTTTATCTAAGCTAATTATCCACATGAGTACTCTAAGTCAAAAGAATTCTTTACTTCCATACCTCACATAATTAGAATGTTGTTTCTATGAAGGCAAGTAAATAAGTTCATGTCTAATCGTTTGCAAGAGCAAAAGAGTACCATACATGAATAGTCTACACCGTTTATGTTCCGAAAAGCCTATGAATGACAACAAAATCATTGACATAGATACATTAAAAGACAATTAGTTTGTCTTGACTCTGTAGTATTTCTGAAATAAACAAACACCCTAAGACAAATTTGGATGTGTCGCTGGATAACTTCTCAAGATAAATTTGGATGTGCCACCAGATTACTTCTCGAGACAAAACCTATATATCACTATATCAGCAACTTGTGGATCCTACCTGTCTATACATTCGTCTGAAATTTGTTTGATTTAGTTCATGCATTCATCTTGTCGAATTCTCTATATAATTAGAATTGCACATGATGGGAGTGTTGGTAAGCATAGCTTCACACACACACACACACACACACAATGCTATACATACACATAATTTGAACCCATTTCCCCTTTACGACTTAACATGAACACAATTTTTCATTGTCGTAATTGTATTACGAATGATTGATAGGAGCAAGCAGTAGAGAATCAAAGGTCAAGGGGAAGGGATGAACTGAAATAACTTGTAAAGTAGTTCAAGCAAGGGAAAAAAACACTTGAAAAGCACAACAGTGGTACAATCTTGTCTAGGCAGAGTGAGCATCAAGATCAATACTACTAAGCCCTTATAGGGACACATTTGTATTGTCAACTATATGAAAAGATCACTACAAGTAAACAAATTTATATGTCAGTCAATGTAACTGAGATCAATCCAGATTACGTGGGAAGTATCCCACAAGTTATTGAAGGTATACAGAACTCAAAATCGGTAAAAGTAGGGTAGGATTACGCCATGAAATGAAAGAAAATTTATTATTACAGATTTTGAGATGTTAACGTGCATCACTGGACAGGGCCACGAATTCTTTCCAATCCTCGCTCCCCAAATTCACCAAATCTGGGGATAATGGATTCTAAATAGATTTTCAAAATAAAAAAGGATGCCCAATTTTCATCGGATACAATTAACATAATGACGAAGTGATTCTAAACCCGTTAAAGGTCGAATTACCTTAGAGAATGCATTGTTTTAGTCGCTTGGCTTACTTCTTCTGTAACCGTATCTTTTCCTACCATGCTACAATATCCCTCTGTTTCACTGTTGTGCTACATGCATATCAAATAGAAGTTAGTCATGATGCTGTAGAGTATCTAATTCTTTTGTATGTAGTTGTACTTAATTTTTGCCACCATACGTGCTAGTTTTGGCAAAGGGAAGCAGCAATCTTGAGGCAACAATTACACAACTTGGAAGAAAACCATCGGTAAATCCTTCACCTTTAGCCGGGAAATACTTACTTTCAAATGACAAGGTAGTAATTGAAACGGTAATTAACAGCACTACTTCCATAGAAGAGTTCGCTATGTCGATAGCATGGTTTATAACTTCTCTGCTATTTATCCCCATCATATCTGAGACAATTATCAAAGAAGATAATGGAGAAATAATAACTGCAGCAGACACTCGGTGGCATTGCAAAAGTACTCAAACAAAAAGAAAACGATTGCAACCTGTACACAACGATGAAGGTTCTACTGTCAGTCGACAAATTCATAGGCCTGATTAGCTTGCGGCATTACTAGCCTTAGACAGGTTTATCTGATAGGCTTACTTGAGTCCTCAGTTTAGCTTTCTTCCTGTAACATACTTGACAACCAACAACCTTAGCTTACAAAGGAATGGTCCAAAGGCCAAACACAATTCGGTAGACCCAATAGAGAGACTAGGTACAATAAAATACATAGACAAAAAAGCAGGACAAATAGGAAATAAAAGCATTTTAATATCCATATTTGAAGAGACTCTCAAGTCAGAAATGCTGTGATTTTGTTACAATCAAAACAACAGGTTAAAAGCCAATGGACTTGAAACAAGGTCATCGTGATTTTTTCAACAAACCATTCAAATTGTTGCTCTCGTATTTTTCCCATACTGCTCTGGTTGAAATACAAGAAGAAGAAGAAGAAACAATGATAATATTCACTCTTTTATTCAGTAATACCAACATACATTCTCAAACACCTACTAAATTGTAGTCTAGTCTTCAAGCACCATTTGGCCGAAAAAGGAAAGGATTAGAACTACTCAAGTAAGACTTCAATTTAACTGTATAGATTTGTTCAATGACTCGCACCTTTCTTAAAAACCTCTGACAAGAGAAAGAGACTCATATTGACACAGCAACCTCTCACAATATTGTACCAGTCAACATCTTTTGTTGTACCACATTTGCCATGTCCTCACCGGCTAGTAATGTCACCACTTCAGGTCATGTTATGTAATTACACCAAACATTCCTAAGCAAAACATAGAAGCTTTGGCTATAACTGATAACAAGATCATCTAACAAACTTCAGTAATTCAAGATCTGACTACTATATTGTTTGAGGCACGAACACAGAAACATTGGCACGACACGTATATCATACAAATATCAGAACATGAACTCGTTGGAACTCGTTTACTTTAATTATACTGTACATTCATACAAACTATGGTATAAGACAGATATTATTAACATTATGAAGATATTAAATTCACGGAATAAGATTCATTAACGAAGCAAGTCTATAAGATCCTGTTGTGTCCCCATTGTGTGCTCAACAAATCGTAGCGTCCCAAACACGTCCCACTAATACACATAAAATAAACAAAATTGGGAATGTAATTAAGCATAGTTGGCTCGTGTCCAGAGCATGTAGTGTCATGACCCTGCTTGATATGTGTTAGAAATTGATACCCAAAGCTGGTGGACATGCCTCTGCTTCTCAAGATATTATATACTATAATTCTGCCCACATTTTTTCAAAGGTTATCCCTAAACATTGCCTTATTTATGGCACGTTGATTTTTTGCTTTTTTCAGTTGATTGATGCAGTCTATTTTAGTCTTTAATTCATTTTTGTCCTCCAGTGCTAGTGAGTCTATAGATAGGTGTCTAGACTCCTCATAAGTTATTTTTGATCATTTTAAAAGAACAAATATTAGAGCTTAGATTCTTCTATCACATTTTGGGATTTTCTCTCTTCTGAAATCCCATCCTTGATTTGGTTGCGTCATATTAGAGCTTATACTCTTTGTATTCCCTTTAGGAATTCTCTCTCATGAAGTCCAATCCTTGATTTGGTCGCATCATAATTGAGACATCTAGTCGTTTCCTCCTAAATCTGAGAACAAGAAATGATTAACAAGCAATGAGATTATCGAAATGGCAGAAAGAGAAAGAGGATTCCTAGACTTCTCTGGACGAATAATGAAAAAGTGCTTCCCTTATCTCTTCAAGACACCTAAGATGTCACACCCCGCCCCACAAACGGCACTCAAAGTGGGTCCGAGTCAACGCAGTCACGTGACATTCTACACAGAAGACCAAATCACACCTCATAACCTGTCAGAATAAACACCCAGGGGAAGACTTATCACCTTAACATAAAAATGAGTCAACGTATTGACCAACCAACTACAACATCGATTATACCTAAGCAACAACATCTGTATTATAGTACTTTAAAATTTCTATACTTCAACACATCCATCGACAACTTACTTACAACTTGAATAAACCATCTTCATCAATCACCTACAATAAACTCGACCATCCACAAAGTCCAAGGCAAATCTCAAACAGAACGCCAGCCATCGACCAAACTTAATTACAGCCTATACAATTTAAAAGCTTTAACTATCCTTAGCCACAACTCCTTACAAATTAAGTTCTGCACCAGCTAAGGCTCTCCACAACATCATAACCAAAACCCCACCTGGCGCTAGCAAAACATCTCAACACGACGACTGGTAGTGGACCCACTCTAAATAACCTACTACCTAGCAGACCAAAAAGGAAAGCCAGAGTATGTGAGATATAGAAATACTCAACATAATGCCACAATACCCGAAGGAATATCAACATGAATATACATCACCAATGTAACTGAAATACTATAATGTATATAACAATTATAATCAAGATATCCACCCAACTGAGCAATAATAATCAATGCATAACAATATGAATGTAATCATATCACATGCAGTGGCACGTCTACCATATCCCATGAACCCAAGATAAGGTGTCCCACATACCATGCTCCCATCCACCGACAATTAGCCGGCATGGCATATGACATGGTATGCCTAACACGTTAACTTTCGGCGGTTCAATCAACACCCATCAGTATGTATTTTCATCAAATACGCATAACACAACCAAATCTCATGTCCCTCACACCATGCTCCCAACCATCGTCCATTGAACGATATGGCTTACGACATGGTGTGACTCACACGCACACATTCACAACATATCAAAGCTAAACAACAATAACATGATATACACTCACCACTACAGCAATATCTCAGTAAGGATAACCATATCAAAAGCTAACTACGATTAGCAAGATATACACCCACCACCACAACAGTATTATATGGAGAAAAATCATATCAAACACACTCACCTTTATATCGACCGAGATACACCAAACTTACGGTTTCGGCACCTCCCATTTGACCAGCTCATTACCTAATCACAAGCTAACTCCTATTAGCATATAAATCCCTTCGAATGTTTAAGTAAATATATGATACACCCCATAATATATTTACCATGCTAACAAGTGTCAAAAAGGTTAACAAGACCACCAACACCTCCTAAACCATTTAACAACCATTTGATACCAAATTAAAAAACTAATAAGGTATTAGACAATACCCAACGAATACAAATATGTCCCCAATCAAACGTAAGAGTATAAATATGACATAACTCTTAAAATCGGTTTGAAAATCATAACCATCCTATCGTATTCTGACCATAACTTCCTACTGATTTAAAATTAGGTCATGAGACTACCACCATTAGAAACTAAACCTCCGGTACATGAATTTTGATATAAAATTTGCTAAAAACGGAGTCCGGACGATAAAGTTATGCTCGTCCAAAATTACACAAAAATCTGTCCGAAATCACAGATTCTGCACGTCCATCAACTTCAAATCAAAAACTGATTTAACCTGGCATAAACTAAGCCACGACCTTCACATATTTCGAAAGACATACGAGTCTAGTTTCAGAATCAATAACCCGTGCGCTAATCCGATACCCGAGCTAAAAGATATGACTATTTTCACAAAATGTGTCAATGCAGCAAATACAAAACTCAGCAGGGACGCATCAACTTGTAAAATCCGCCAAACTTAGAATATGCATCTAATAAACCCTAAATTTGGTACACACCAATGTTCATCTCTGATTTTTCCCAATTTTTCACAATAAAGAAACCTAGTCAAAATCACCTCCAAACTTAGAATTTTTGTGCAGCGAAGCACAATTTCCAGCAGAACGTTTGGTGTTCGAAAATTCATTAAAAATCGAATACTTAATACTTTTTAGTAATTCCAACGCCAAAACATCACCAACTTATCAATATTTCAAACTCATAAGGGCCCATAATCAGGAGGATCGCTTAATTATAAAAAAAATTGATAAAAGACGCAGCTCTGTAAGCTATCTCCTAAACAATAGGATCCTGACCATAGTTAGGTTTATGATTTTTATATTTTTCTACACCTTTCGAAAAATTATGAAAATTTAACACCATATATCAGACACACTAATGAACCTTCAATAAAAATACCATAAATTTACAAGTTTTCTAGGTACCTTGAATAATTTCGTGAAGAACAGCCCTGCACCTTAGTTTTTTTTTCCTTCTCTTTCCCCCCCCCCCCCCCTCTCTCTCTCTCTCTCTCTCTCTCTCTCTACGTAAGATAAGATACGTATAGAGAAAGATAAATATCCCTAGGATAATTTGCTATATAAGAGCACAAAGAATTTATCACATGCAAGCGGAACCACGTTCTAACTTATGCTCCAATAACAAATCACACGCAGAACTCTCGCAAATTTTATTGTTTATGATTTAAATCTCTAAAATACTGAATTCAATTAAAAGTAATTGAAATACCGAAATATCCGGGGCTGCCTGAAAGTAACAAAATAAATAGATTGTCATTGTATGAGACAGGCAGTTGATGGGACAAGAGCTATACGGTTTGACTGCCAAAGATCTACAAAATCTAGAGAGCCAACTGGAGATGGGTTTGCGAGGTGTCCGCATGAAAAAGGTCACTACTAATCCTGTCTTCGAAATCGTGACCATTTATGATGAAGACCTTCATACTTAACGACGTTTTTTTGGTTTTCTAACTTCAACAGGACAAGATTCTAACAGATGAGATACAAGAGCAAAACCGAAAGGTCCCTCCAAGGCTCCAACTGATATCTGTTAAGCAACCATTTTGTTCAAGGATAGTGCGAGTTGTATAAACTAATCGTTTCTTGATTCATTATAGGGACACCTTATGACTCGAGAAAATGCAGAACTTTACGAGAAGGTAAACCTCATCCGTCAAGAAAACATGGAATTGTATAAGAAGGTACTTGGTTAATCAACGAACTCGATATTCTCACATTCTTGGCAAAACTCATACCAGTGCATCTGTGCATGCATAGCTTGTAAGTTGGTTCCTGACTAAAGAAAGGCCTATTGGGGCAGGTTTATGGAGCAAGCAATTTGATAGCGATTTCTACAAACACACAAAATTCTTATGGTTTCAGCATTACGGATGACTCATATGTGCCCATCCATCTCCAGCTAAGCCAACCTCAGCAGCAGAGTCAAGAGGTGACACCAAAGGCTACAAGATCAGGGTAAAGTTCTCTATTTCTAGAGTCTTGACACTCTTGAAAAGTAAGTAATTTCACTAAAAAAAAAGAATCTCATTCAGTCTTGGATCCAATTTATACTTTCCAATGACTAAAGAGAGAAATGGCACTAAAATATTACTTCACCTGGGGCCCTTCATTTTTTTTCCGATAACCAGATGTTCGGGCCAGCTTCCATGCACCTCGACTAATTCTGAGGCTCTAAAGTTAACAACCAAGTAAACCCTTCAATAGATATATCCAGTGAAAATAAGGATTCATGTTTATATTGCTCAATGCAGACAAACCCACACCAGCAATTTGGTATCTTGTCTTTAGGTACTCTACTTCTCACTAGAGGATTCAGCAGAAACCACAAAACAACGGTTACCACGAATATTTTTTCATAATTTCATCAATCAATTTATTCATCATAATAATTTCCTTGCTCACAGGAGAACATGCTTCGTTGTGAAAGAAGCTTCCAGGATTCAACCCGAATCAGATAAACATTTGGCACCGTCTCACAAAGGGTGAGCAGATGTCGATTGGGTGAAAAGGTTTCTACAGTTGCATGCAATTTTCATGTATTTCTGTTAATCATAATGCTATGCTGTGTTTCTAAGGTTCCAAACTCATAAACCTGGAAAATCATAATGGCTGCCATAGTACTTTACTGATGCTACCCGTGTAAATAAAATGTTGGAGTATGTTGCGATTCTTGCGAAGAAAAGCTGGGAGCATCCACTTTACAACTACAATGCACAGGTTTAAATCTACATCAAATAACCCTCCCAGCATCCTCAAATAACAAGGACAGATAACACATAATACCCACATCTTGTAATGCAGATATGAGATAACTGAGCAGCATTTTAGTCATATTTGTCGTACTGGTGTCAAAAAAGAGAAAAATAAACTAGTGTGCACCATTGAGACAGGATTACAAAATGAATTAATGCCTTCAATGTTCACTTCAAGAAACAAAATAAGTCAAAGAGAGGATACCTGGGAGATAGTTTAGCCTTCTAAAGTTACTAATCCGAAGTTTCTGCAGTTGTAGATGAATAGGTAAAAACAGAAAAATGACAGTAGGGAGGAAATTAAATTAAGAACAAATCAAAAGAAATCTGCCAGAAAAAGGTAAGAACTGGACCATTGCCAGTTAATTAAGCGACCCCCATCACTTTCACTCCCATGTCAGCATTTGGAAGGAGAGTTTTGTAGGTCCATATGCAGGAAGATAATACCTCAAAAGGCTCGGGGATCCTGTAGGGCAGCTGATGCGGACATCCATTTCGACGCCGATGGGCTCGGATTTAGCTCCTATTGATTTGGACCGCCCATTACTTGAATTAAAATCCGAGCCATCCATTGTCGAAATAGACGGCCGAATCAGCCCACCCTACAGGATCCCCGAGTCCCAAAAACAATGTCCACCATCCTCAAATACATTCTAATATGAAGTACATCTATATTGAATGATTTTTATTGTAGATTTCCTATATGTTCTTGAAGTCGAATTCATTGGACCTATTCTAACATGGACAAGCACTAGTTGATCAGAAGCAATATAGAAAAGATATCAACATTTAGCCCCGATTAGGGCTACGGGAAGTTGAACCGGGGCCTTGACCAACCAAGTTCAACTTCTTACCACTAAACCAACCCCTTATTGGTGATGCTCACATTGCCTAGCAATACTCATCATTTATCCATTGGAATTTATATCAATTGGATTCGGCCAACAAACACACAAAGCGCAAAAGAATAATCAAAAGAACAAAAAATAAGAACGCAAGATACAAAGATATTTTACGTGGTTCCTCAATAGTTTGTTGAGCACTTGCACACAAGCTCCACTATGCATGGGCGGAGCCAAAATTTCCTAGCAAATTTGCAAAATTCATGAAAAAATATGAGTTAGCAATAGAAAATTTTGGAGGCTAGTGGGTCAAGTGATCCCATTTGACCGGCCCCATTGAGGTTCCGCCTCTAGCAGGTACTTATGTCCTAGGGTTTATGCCCCACCAAGGGCGGCTCCACTAGTAATTTTGGGGTTTCAAGCGAACCCTGGGTTCAAAATATTGCTCTAAAATTCTATATATATTTTTGTACATTTTTTAATTCTTTTTTAATATTTCTAATATTGTCTGAATTATTAGTACAAGTCAAGAATAAATGATAAACCACTCAAATTAATAAGTAGGCTGGTCATAAAGCTCAATAAACAAAATAAATTAGGCCTGATTAGTTTTCTACCAAAACATATATGCTCATTCTGTATAGTGTTTTTTTTTTTTTTATACAAAGTCTATTTCATACATTTTTTCACCTATCTACCAAAACAAATATGCTCATTCTGTGTAGTGTTTCGTATACAAAGTCTTTTTTATACATTTTTATCACCGCTAGACGAAAATTTGTCAGCCGCCCTTGTGCCCCACATTTTTTTTGTGGGTTTTTTTTTTTTTTTATCCGCCATTTATTCGTAGTTGGTTCGACCGAATTTAGTTCTTCATTGAAGAACATCTAGCCAATATTGCCCTACTCCTGTCCAATGCAAGAGCCTTGTTTTCTTTGAACGGAGACTGTTGCAAAATCTTCCCCAACATATTAGCGTGACAGTTCTTTCCCATTGTCAGCACCTTCCTGCAACACGGAGCGTCGGTGGTAGCGTTCTGGAAGAACATCTCGCTCACGATCGTTACTCCGCAATCCCTTCCAACCTTACTCTTGCACGTCTCGTAGTAAGCATCAGAGAGGATCTCCTTCGCTGACGGGTCACCCGAGGTAACTCTGGCTTTCATCGCGATCGCGATGATCACTACGAGCAAGATGGCCACGATCGAGAAGTTGGTAATTAGCTTCACCATGGTGCCTTCTTTTTTTTGTTTTTCGTTTTTTTCCTTGTTTGGACTTGTGGTTTTTTGGAGTTAGGGATCTATAGATGAGTTTGAATGTTCCCGGGGTTATACGTTGAGTTTATATATATAGTAGGTTGGTAGTAAAAGAGGTTTAAAATTTAAATGAAGTGGCGTTACGACGATTATTAACTAGCATTAGCTATCTCAGCTTTAATGGCGTCTAGCTATGATAGCGTTTCATGTTCATAAAAATTGTATCCTGCAAGTAACGTTGGCACTCCGTTCTTGTTAACTTAATTTTCTTCTTCGTTTTGTGTGTTTTGTTCATCTTTTCTGAATTTATGTTAGACTCGTGTGATATTTTTTGGATTAATCATGCGTCTGGATGACGGAAGTTTAAATAGTACAAAATTATGACTGAAAAAAAAAACACTAAAGACAAAAGAATTATTAAACAGCTGTCTTATTTGAATTTTTTCAATATTGGTCCAAAAATTACGACGAAAAACTAAATAAATAATTACGAAAAGTAAAAAATACCGAAATAAGTTTTAGACTTGTAAGTTTACAAGAACGAAGCCTGAGTCAATGAAACTTAAAAGACTATGGCAAGAACTCACCTAGAAAGTTATACGACAAAAGAAATTTGTAATATTTGTACAATTCCGTCATTTTTTCCAAATATTTTGGGTGTATTTGTATCCTCATTTTGAAAATTCATGAAGCGTTTGTAAACGAAAAAGGTGCATTCTCAACTCTTTAAAGAACGGCAAATTTAGACACTAGATATTTACTTATTGGAAGGTCTTGTAACACATTTTTGTACCACCAACACGGATCAGATATTCAGATGTGACTTGGTTCACTTTTCCCCCCCTCTTTTTACCACAAATTTGTACCCCACAACTTGATCGGACAGGTCAATGCTTCGTTTCTTCCGATATTATGGAATAACGCCCCAAGCGTAGGGCCTAATACGTCAGTTGAAGCATGATAATCCGAAAATCCGTGATCGTATCCAAGGAAATAATTATATGGCTTGGTCGGATTTGTAGATGCAAGTAAGGGCTTTCGTCCTTTAGACAACCAACTTTGTTTTACTTTAAACGGTAGAAATAAAAGGCTAAATTAAAAATGAATTAAATAGAGAAAAGATAGGCTAGGTCTAGGAATTATTAACACTCAAGACTCGAGCTAAATCACACTCTTCACCCAATTACACAATTTAAGATACTTGATTAAAGTTCTCAAATCGGAAGATAAAATGATTTGAGAACCAAGCTAGCTCTAGAATTCATTTGGCAAATACCTCGAGCGACAGAGCTCTAAGCATCATGTGTGGTGGGTAGGCGATGCTCCCACCTACACATGATCAAAGAGGTTAACACCTTGGTGATTTGACAAACAAACCCGAACCCTACATCAATTTTCAAATCAAAGTTTAAAGCTTTATTGGGTGCAAAATGTAATTTTCGCCCGAGCCATGAGGTGTTAATCACCCCATGACCTAACCTTGAAAAATTACTCACCCATATCTAGAGAGATAAGAGCAAGTGAAAAACTACTTAGCATAATGAAATAACAAGACTTGAAATAAACTAGAGATTAAGATAGATCGAGAGAAAATAAACAACTTTAATTAAAGAGACAATGTCAAAAACTAATAACTAAAGGCAGAAATTGAAATATTTAAAACTGAAAATGAAGAACACTCAAGAACAATTTGAATTGCAATGAAATCTAATCTAGATCTAGAAAATTATACTATTGAATCTATCTACTTGTTTTTACAAAATGATGTAATAAGCTTTTATACTCCGAGGATCCGCGCTTGGAATATTCCTAAGATGCTCTGAAAATCCACCCCTAAGGCCCTCGGTATCGATCGCGAAGCCCTTAAGTTATTGTGCTAATGACCTCGGTATCGATAAATGCCCAAAAGTGATATCAATACCGAAGTGGTTAAGGGGTTACCACTGTGCCACTCGGTATTGATAGACTGAATCACTCAGTATCAATACCGAGGCTATTAGGGGCTGCTGCATGATGATCTTGGTATTGATAGGAGAAATCTCAAGATATCAATATTGAAGCCATTAGTGTCCAGCACTTGCTTCTTTGATCTTTGGCTTGCTTCTGTGAGCCGACGGGTCCCTAAATGCTTGGGCTTTGATTCCGATAACTTCGAACTTGGTCACTTTTGAACCTCCATTGTCTTAACGTGTTTTGGCTTTAAAGACCCTTGCTTAGAACGATTTCCTACAAAACGGAACCAGAATACCCTACGAGCAAAAAGAAAATTAAAACCCACTAAATTAACCGAAAGAAATAACTAAAACTAGATAACTAGCGCACCCTTAATGTCATTGTCGGGTGCTTATCACACCCCCCCAACTTGAGGTTTGCTAGTCCCTAGCAAATAAACTATAGGAAATTTGAAAACTAACAGCTTTGCAATCCATTCCACTATCATAACTCAGAACATGCTCAATGTTGTATACTAGCAAGAGTTCAAACTTTCCAGCTTTTTATTTCCTTTCTACAATCCACAATTTCAGCATCAAACTAAACAGATCAAGCATCAAGCAAGTTTAAGAGCAAGTCAAAATGGTCTGTGTCCTCGAACAATGAGAGGATACGGGACACAAAACTCGTGAATTCAAACTAAACCATATCCACCGAAGAAGTGTTTGACAGACAGGCAACACTGAGCAAGAAATACTATGCCTCAAACAAAGAAAGCACTTATTCAACAGAATTGAAAACTAGCAAATGATATTTGGATAACGAAAGGAAAGCATGCCATTAACTAGTTATGCAATTATCAAACAGTCAATCAAAAAGGAATCACATGCGCACTAAGGATCAACTAAGGTCTTTTTAAGCTTGTAATGACCTTGGTTACAAAGAACAGGTTAGCACAAAAAGGGGTGACGGTCTTTACTAGCTTGGTTAACTACCCGAATGACCGCCGCCAATCACATAAAATGAACCAAGTCAAGGGCCAAATCGGCCAAACCAACTACTAATACTGGCCAATAATGTGCAAACTAAACTATGAAATGAAATGAAATGCAACAAAATAAAAGGATAGGATAGTTGGCATGTCAACCAATCAAGACCCCGACCAAGTAAGGGGAATTTCTAGAACCACCGACTCTCTATCGGATCACCACCACATCAGGCTGCCCCTTCATCCTTCTACTTCATCAACATCCACTGCTTCTTCCTCCCCGAAATCATCACTCACTTCGGCCTCGACTTCATGCTCCGATACATATTTCTCTCCATGTTGACTCTAAAGAATGGTAGTTTGCCTGCCACCTCCTTCTTGAGTTGAGCTTGCTCTCTCAAAATCCTTCTCCTTTCTACTTTTTCTTTCCTCAAACTCTTAATGATCGAGATGTTTTGACAACAAAGTAACTTGATCCATGTGCTTTGCTTTGATTTCTTAGAAGGCAAAGTGGTTAAATAGCTGCTTGACCCAACGGTTTTAGCTTTGGCGGCATGAGTTTGTGAAATGCTTTTCTCATCAAAGGTATCAGTCATAGGTCCCGGTTCAAGATCCTCTAACTTTTCATACTTCTCACCCCTTACCCCTTGCTCTTTGCACAAGGCTGTGATCATGCATGAAAATGGCATGCGGGCTGTAGACAGGGTATCGTTCTTGAAATCCACTAACTGAGCAAAGATAATCATAGACCAATCCATAACCAAATCGTTTGCAGCCAATGCATATATCAATTCCCCACTCTTTCGTGATGGTTTGTGCTCGGTTCCTCTAGGATAAACATTATGATGGATCAACTTATTCAAAAAACGGTAAGTTCCCTTGAATTTTCCGGGCACATGGGGAATTTCAGCCTCAGACATGTCCAAATACAGCTCTTTATTAATAACTCCTAGATCAATTTGCGCATCTTTCATTGGATAGTTAATGGATTTGGGGGTCGGCCGAGTGAATTTCAAATAACGGGCTATATCATTAGGCGTAATCACAATATTTATCCCTGCAACTCTAGAAACAACAGTAGCATTGGGGTCATTATCCCACTCACCCACAGGCACTTTCAATTTCTTATAGAATTCAACAACTATATTCTTATTGTAACCTCCTAATTTTTCAGTCCAGAAAGTCAAACCTTTTCCCATAACAATGCGGAGGCCCCGGTGTTCCTTTCCCAAAGCTTCGGCGTCCACTTGCCGTTCGTTCTTGATTTTTCGTTTGTCCATGCTTGCTTCCCAATTTTTCTGTTTGTCCAGTGCGATTTCCTTCGGAGTACGCCTCTTTCTTTTACTCCGCTGTTCCGATGCCTCTCCAAACTGATTTTCATCCCCCTCTGATCCGGCCAAAGCAGCATCCTCCTCCTCCACCACTGGCCGAGATGATGTAGCGCGGTGTGCGGTCTTTTTGATCCTTGGCATTGAAAACAAAAAGGGTTGTGGGTTTATATTTTTGGGTATTTTCAGATTTATGGGGGAATTTCTAGGGTTTTTTTGATTTTTTTAGTGGAAAATAGGAAATGTAGGTAGAAAAATGGTGGGGAGTGGATTATGAGTAGAAAACAGGAGGAAACTATGGATTTTGATGGAAAAAAAATAAAAATTTCGGATTTGAAAGAGGTTGATGGGTTTACCTTGATTTTTGATTGAAAACCTTGAAGTTGATGGAGAGAAACTGAAGATTCCTGAGGGAGATGGAGGATTTGAGAGTTTTGGTTGAGATTATGGGAGATTTGGTGGGTTGATTTGTGGTTTAGGGTTAGGGATTTTGGAGTGAAAAGAATGGAGATGAGGAAAGAAAGTCGGGTTTGAAAAGATGAAAGGGGGGTTTCGGTTCTGCACTGGGCTGACAGATCTGTAGCCAAAAGATCCTCGGTACCGATGGACTAAATTGATTCCAATCGGTACCGAGTTGCTTTGAACAAATCCCTTTGACCCTCTCGGTACCGATGGAAACTTTCTAATCCTACCGATGCTGAACAAATCCCCCTTAACTTCCAATAACTCTTTTAACACTCCCAAAAACACCTTTTGAACATTCAACACTCATCCCAAAAACCTTCCAAACAACCGGTCACCTAGGTTTAAGCAAAGAACGGGAAAAGACAGGATGCAAAGTGGGACGAGGTGACACATATGTGGTATGATTATGCAAAGAATGCCTTGTATCCTTTCCTAAATGCGCATTGGATTCCAAAATGATTGAGAATCGACATTAAACACAATTAGAGATGGACATGCGATTATTCACCTACACTACAAGTACGATTATTGAAAGATGGGGATATGGGCCAAAACTTGCTCAAAAACTTGCTCAACACTTAAACCATTCAATTTTCAACTAAGCATACAAATTGAGAAGCACAAAATTTCTTAGAATTGCTACAAACTTTTGCCAACTAATAATTATTGAGCATGTAACAAGTCATGAAAAAGAACAAAAAACATGATAAAAGGAAGGATTGCAAGTAAAAACCTTTTATTTATTTTTGAAATTTTCAATTTTCTCAATTTTTTTGAATTTTCAATTTTCAAATGTTTTTGAAATTTTCAAATTTTCACAAAATGCAAACAAATAGCAATAGTACATAAGCTAACCCCTCCCCCCAACTTAAAGCGATGTTATGCCCTCATAGCATTAGGAACAAGAGCGAAAGAGGAAGAGTGCACGAATGTACCGTCCAAGGGGAATGTCAACCCCTAAATACCTCAACCAAGTTGGAGAATTTTATGTCAATGTTTTGCTCCAGCCAGATTAGATGCTTCCAGGGTTTACTCCTTCGGTTCTACCAATTCAGAACCACAGCTAGTCAGACAGGGCCATATCCAAAGCTTTATCGGACTAACAACCATGGCTCGTAGCCACACCCATGCTTAGGGCTCCTGAACGCCTCACTCACTCCGTCTTTAGACCCAGACTACCAAGGCTGGTGTGGTAGCAAATAAACCCTGCAGAAGACTTAAGAGAACGACTTTCCACAAAACAAATGACATTAGAAATACCGGCCCATTTTATCCGGCTTCCAAACAAAACAAAAAGTGAAAAGACATAAGGTAAAGAAAACACGAAAAAAACACACAAAACAAATAAAAACATGGAAAACAGAATGGAATGCAATGCACCACCCGATCATCACGCGATCACACGAGTCATACTTTTCTTCCCATCTCTTACCGTTGGGGTAAGAAATGGGTGGCTATACTAGACCGTCGAAAATTTGTTATGCTAGCGCCCGTAATAAAATCTATCGCTTGACCTCGCCAAACAATGAAGTCCAGCGTCCCCTAGGATCAAAACAAAGTAAGATGCAATACAACCTAGCGTGCACTCTAGGCAATATCAAACCTCGCTCACAGACCTAAGTTGCCTCCGATTAGGGGCAATCGCGGAGAGCATGGATCATGAACGATAAACTATTACCAAGAAGAACTAATGAAAGCCCTTTTTACACTAACACATTGATGAAATCTTTTGCAAGTGATGTATCTCCAAGATTTTATTTGATGCAAACACAGAACAAAACAAATAAAACACAACAAAACAAAGCATGCATAACTAAACTAAAAGAGAAATCAAGCAAGAAAGAAAGAAAGAACAAATATGCACATTATATTCAAATTTAATATCAGAGCTCGGAGCGTCAAAGTCACAGCTAGACTCAGCCAAACAATGAAGTCCAGCGTCCCCTAAGAACGTAACCAGGCAAGCAAACAAGATAGAGCCAAGTGCGTAAGCATGGGAATATCAAGGTCAAACCTAAGGATCTATACCGCCCCCGTTGGGGCTAATCTGGGAGACGTGAGTGGTTTATTGTGAATTACTCCTATCAGAAAAGCTAATTAAAGCCCTATGTCACTGATATTAAATGATTTGCCCTTCGAACCGGAGCTGGGCACACGATCCTTCTTTTAGTAGCGGCGTGCGAAGCTACATATACCCAAGTCAATGGAGGGTACCCCCTACCCGGGGGCCGGGTCCGACAAACAGTTAAGTTCAGCGGTTACGCTTGCGCTCCCCGTGCAATTTTATGTATCAAACTAATCAACCGTGTAAACTGGATCGATTAACTCCTCATCCGGCTTTCCAAACTCAAAGGTTCCAAGAAATGGTTTAAGCTTTTGGCCATTAACTTTGAAAGATTTACCATTTAACGGATTCACAACATCAACAGCACCATGAGGATAAACATGTTCAACAACATAAGGGCCAGCCCAACGAGAACGTAGTTTACCGAGAAACAAATGAAGCTTAGAGTTGTATAGGAGTACCCTTTTGTCCAACCTCAAACTCTTTCCGGTGAATTCGCTTGTCGTGGAAAGCCTTGACTTTTGCTTTGTAAGTGGCAGTGTTATCATAAGCATCTCTCCGAATTTCTTCAAGCTCATTGAGTTGGAGCTTTCTGTGTGCTCCGGCGGCCGGTAAACGATAATTGAGTGTCTTGATTGCCCAATATGCTTTGTGCTCGAGCTCTACCGGAAGATGGCATGCTTTTCCAAAAACCAAACAATACGGTGAAGCTCCCAAAATGGTCTTGTATGCTGTGCGATAAGCCCAAAGTGCATCGGTCAAACGAAGACTCCAATCTTTCCGGTTTGGATTCACCGTCTTCTCCTAAATGTGCTTGATTTCCCTATTTGCCAACTCAGCTTGCCCATTCGTCTGAGGATGATAAGCAGTGGAGACCTTGTGAGTGATTCCATACTTCTTCATTAATGCCCCAAAAACACGATTGCAAAAGTGAGTTTCTTGATCGCTTATGATTGCTCTCGGCATCCCGAAACGTGAAAGAATGTTGTCTTTGAGAAACTCCACCACTACTTTGGCATCATTGGTACGCGTTGCGATGGCTTCTACCCATTTTGAAACATAATCAACCGCCAATAAGATGTATAGGTTGCCGAAAGAAACGGGGAAAGGTCCCATGAAGTCTATGCCCCAGCAGTCAAAGATCTCAACCACCAAAATGTTAGTCAATGGCATTTCGTCCCTCCGAGACACACTCCCAAGCTTTTGACAACGTTCACAAGCTACACAAAAGTGATGAGCATCCTTATGCAAGGTTGGCCAATAGAATCCACATTGTAGCACCTTGGCAGAAGTCTTCTTAGAAGAGAAGTGGCCTCCACAAGCTTCTGAGTGACAAAACTCAAGAATTCTTCGTTGATCGGAATCTGGAACACAACGGCGCACTATTTGATCTTGACAATACTTGAAGAGATAAGGGTCATCATAAGAGAACATTCGTACTTCATGAAGGAACCGACGACGTTCTTGAGGAGACCAATGTGGCGGTAAGAGTCCCGTAGCCAAATAATTCACTATATCCGCAAACCATGGGGTACTCGAAATAGCAAACAATTGTTCATCCGGAAACGCGTCCACAATAGGTAAACTTGGAGTAGGATCCTCGAATTGTAACCTTGATAAATGATCGGCTACCACATTCTCGACACCCTTTTTGTCCTTGATAGTCAAATTGAACTCTTGGAGAAGTAGAATCCATCGTATCAAACGAGCTTTGGCATCTTGCTTGGTAAGTAGGTACTTGAGAGCAGAATGGTCCGTATACACAACAATAGGGGTGCCACCAATAAGATAAGACCGGAATTTATCGAGAGCAAACACTACCGCAAGTAATTCTTTCTCCGTGGTGGTGTAATTCACTTGAGCGTCATTCAAAGTCTTGCTTGCATAATGGATAACATACGGATGCTTGTCCTTCCTTTGTCCTAAGACGGCTCCAACAGCATAATCGTTTGCATCACACATAAGCTCAAATGGGAGGCTCCAATCTGGTGGTTGCACAATAGGAGGAGTGGTGAGACTAGCCTTCAACTTAACAAAAGCTTGCTCACACGCGGGGGTCCATTCAAACGGAACGTCTTTGACAAGAAGATGGCACAGGGGTCGAGAGATGGCACTAAAATCTTTGATGAACCGACAATAGAATCCGGCATGCCCGAGAAATGAACGAATATCCTTCACGCATTTTGGAGTCGGGAGATTGAAAATAAGATCGATCTTGGCCTTATCTACCGCGATACCATCCGACGATATAATATGCCCCAAGACAATCCCTTGAGTGACCATGAAGTGACACTTTTCCCAATTCAGGACCAAATTTTTCTCTTCACACCTTGTTAAGACTTTCTCCAAATTGGCCAAGCATGAATCGAATGAATCGCCAAAAACAGAGAAATCATCCATAAAAACCTCTACTATCTTCTCAACCATATCACTAAAAATCCCCATCATGCATCGTGAAAAAGTCCCCGGAGCATTGCACAAACCTAAAGGCATACGACGATAAGCGAACGTTCCGAAGGGGCAAGTGAATGTCGTTTTCTCTTGATCCTCTAGAGCAACTTCAATTTAATTGTAACCGGAATAACCGTCTAAGAAACAATAAAATGCATGGCCGGCTATCCTCTCCAAGATCTGATCAATAAATGGTAAGGAAAAGCGATCCTTTCTGGTACTTGCGTTGAGCTTACGATAATCAATACAAACTCTCCATCCAGTCTGAACACGAGTAGGTACAAGCTCATTCTCCTCATTTCTCACAACTATAACTCCGGATTTCTTTAGTACAACTAGAATCGGGCTCACCCATTTGTTATCGGCGATAGGATAGATGATTCCCACGTCCAAGAGCTTCAAAACTTCAGCACGAACTACATCCTTCATAATCGGGTTCAAACGACGTTGAGGTTGGCGGGACGGCTTGACGTTATCCTCCAAAGCAATATGGTGAAAGCAAAGAGTAGCATCAATCCTTTTGATATCAGCAATTGTCCATCCTATAGCCTTCATGTGCCCCTTTAGTGAATTGATCAACTTCATCTCTTGGAGATTCCCAAGAGAAGAGGAAATAACCACAGGATAAGTCTCATTGTCTCCAAGAAAAACGTACTTCAAAGTATCAGGTAGGGGCTTCAACTCCAATTTCGGTGGCTCAACACTAGATGGGAGAACCTTCTTCTCAATTGGTGGTAGCTCCTCAAACTCTTCAAACTTTGGAGTCCAAGAATTTATAGCACAAGCTTCATCTTCCTCACCAAGCAATGAACTCAAATAACTCACTTCAGAAGACTCGAGAAATTCTACCTCTTCGGCTGTAAGAGCAACTTCCAAGGGATCACTGTAAAGCAACTCATCCACGTGTTCTTCTACAAGAGTATCGATAAGGCTCACTTCATTCACGTTCTCGTCATCCCCCATTTGACTACCCACATTAAAAACATTGACCTCCATCTTCATGTTACCGAAGGTCATATTGAGAAGTCCATTTCGACAATTGATAACTGCATCCGCCGTGGCTAAGAAGGGTCTTCCAAGAATAACCGGAGTAGAAGCAGCAGAAGAGTCGGTCGGATTGGTATCGAGAATCACAAAATCCACCGGATAGATAAACTGATCAACTTGCACTAAAACATCTTCTACTACTCCCCTCGGTACATGAACACTTCGATCGGCTAATTGTAGAGTGACACGAGTAGGCTTCATCTCCCCCAAACCAAGCTCTTGATAAACAGAAAACGGAAGTAGATTAACGTTAGCACCAAGATCGAGCAAAGCTTGTTCGATACGCTTTCCTCCAATTGTGACAGCAATAGTAGGGCTCCCCGGGTCCTTGTACTTAGGCGCGATATTCGTCTGGATGATAGAACTCACTTGCTCAGTAAGGAATATCTTCTTTTGAACATTAAGCTTGCGCTTTCGAATACACAAATCCTTAAGAAACTTGGCATATGAGGGAATCTACTTGACAGCATCCATAAGAGGAATGTTGATCTTCACTTGATTGAATAACTCATGCAACTCCGTATTCAAATTTGATTTCGCCAAAGCCTTCAAACGATTAAGATACGGAGCCGGTGTTGGAATAACCTGAGGGTCCGGTACACTTTCCTTACTCTTGCCTTTATCCTTTCCTTCTTCTTCAAGGGTCTCTTTACTTGCTTCCTTGGGAGATTCCCCAAGGATTGAAATTGACCGTTCGATACGAGAAGGTAGCAAGGTAGGTTTCGGAGGCATCACCACTTGATAATCCACCGTCTTGCCACTTCGAAGAGAAATAATAGCCTTTGCTTGCTCGGGGAAAATCACCGAAGAGCTAGCAAAGTGAAGACCTTGAGAAGTTGGATTAGAATTCGGTTGCGGATTAGGTTGAGGTTGAGTAGGAAACTTCCCTTTTCTCTTGTTGTAACAAACCCACCGTAGTTGTCAACTTGCCCAACTGATTTCTAATATCATTCATCATCTGAGTTTGTTGCTCATTGATAGCAGTTTGACCTTGCAAGAGAGCACTGAATTGATCTTCCCAAGAACGCTTTGGTGGTTGTTGAAATTGTGCTGGTTGTTGTTGAAATTGGTTTGCATGTGGGAATGGAGCAGAAGGAGCAAAACCAGGCGGACCTTGAGCTTGAGGGAAACGGAAAGCATTCTGAGGTTGCTTCCAAGGAATTTGAGGAGCTTGCGGTGGAGCTTTAGAAGAACCCCCCTCAACAGGTTGACTCCAACGGAAAGCTGGATGTTGCCTTGTCCCTGGATTATAAGATTGAGAATAAAGGTCAAAGCGTTGCACGGCTTGTACTTCTTCTGGAGCAATCCCATTAATCACGTTCTTAAGAGCAGGAATATTGGGGCACGCTTTGGTAGAATGGCCCACAATCTCATAAATAACACAAACTTCCTCCACTTGGCGCACTGCTTTCACTTCTTGAGATTGAGCACTCTTTAATTCCAACTTGTCAAGTTTTCGAGCAATCTCCTCCAATCGAGTTTCAAAAGCTGTATGCTCCGCAATAGAGAATTTTCCTGAACCTGTAGGACCTTGATTGAACATCGCTCTATCTCCCAGGTTTGTAAACTGCCAAGACTGGGTCTTCTCAGCTAGTGACTCATAGTAATCCCATGCATCCTCCGGTGTCTTTCCCATAAAATCACCTCCACCCATAGTATCTAGAAGCTGTTTACTCTCTTGAGAACACCCTGTGTAGAAATAGTTGACTCTGAGATACAACGAAAGGTTGTGATGAGGAACCGACATAAGCAAGTCTTTGTAGCGCTCCCAATACTTGTGGTAAGTCTCTCCATCCCTTTGATTGAAACATTGAATCTGATCGATAAGTAACTTTGTCCTGCTGGCTGGAAAGAATTTAGTGGTGAAAGCATCCTGAACTTCTCCCCAATTACGCAGAGATTGAGGCTTCAAAGAGTTGAACCATTGTTTCGCCTTGTCTTTGAGAGTGAATGGGAACAACTTCAGGTGGGCTTGATCAAGTTGCCCTGGAACTGTAACAAAAGAGTGTAGAATATTCTCGAACTCCCGGATATGCAAATAAGGATCCTCCAATTCTCGCCCCCGAAACTCTGGAATTATACGAAGATACTCAGCCTTGAATTCAAATGTATTCCCAGCGGTCGGAGTCGGACTAACGATAGGAGATACTTGAGGAGCCCGTTCTGGATTCAGATAATCACGCAGAGTACGAACTGGAACTTCTTCGGCCATTGGGCCTTTGCGATTGCGATTTAATTTGCGAGGCAGAGAGTGGGCAGGATACGCCCTGGCAATGCTACGGATTCTTGGTGGCGAAGAAGAACGATGAAGCCGATTTGAAATTGGACTTCGGTAAACACCCATACACAAGCACAAATACTAACTAACTACCAACAAACTATTAGACAGAAGAGGCCATCCCGCCACCTCAACTCAGTAAATAGAATATGCGAGGGGTTATGCCACCACCTCGGCTAAGCAATGCAATCAAATTTAAGCTAACTAACTAAATTAATTATCCTAAAGTAACTAAGAAACAAATTCGATATTTAGCCTGGCTTCGTTACACCTCAAGTTTAGTAGAACTAGGTTAGAGGTATCTACCAAACTAAATACGAACTACTAACACATAAACTACTAAACTACTACTACTACTACTACTTAACGAAAGCGGGATACTTACAGTGGTTTGTCGAACCTCCAAGAAAGCCATAATAAGAAATCCCCGGCAACGGCACCAAAAATGCTTCGTTTCTTCCGATATTATGGAATAACGCCCCAAGCGTAGGGCCTAATACGTCAGTTGAAGCATGATAATCCGGAAATCCGGGATCGTACCCAAGGGAATAATTATATGGCTTGGTCGGATTTATAGATGCAAGTAAGGGCTTTCGTCCTTTAGACAGCCAACTTTGTTTTACTTTAAACGGTGGAAATAAAAGGCTAAATTAAAAACGAATTAACTAGAGAAAAGATAGGCTAGGTCTAGGAATTATTAACACTCAAGACTCGAGCTAAATCACACTCTTCACCCAATTACACAATTTAAGATACTTGATTAAAGTTCTCAAATCGGAAGATAAAATGATTTGAGAACCAAGCTAGCTCTAGATTTCATTTGGCAAATACCTCGAGCGACAGAGCTCTAAGCATCATGTGTGGTGGGTAGGCGATGCTCCCACCTACACATGATCAAAGAGGTTAACACCTCGGTAATTTGACAAACAAACCCGAACCCCACATCAATTTTTAAATTAAAGTTTAAAGCTTTATTGGGTGCAAAATGTAATTTTCGCCCGAGCCATGAGGTGTTAATCACCCCATGACCTAACCTTGAAAAATTACTCACCCATATCTAGAGAGATAAAAGCAAGTGAAAAACTACTTAGCATAATGAAATAACAAGACTTGAAATAAACTAGAGATTAAGATAGATCGAGAGAAAATAAACAACTTTAATTAAAGAGACAATGTCAAAAACTAATAACTAAAGGCAGAAATTGAAATATTTAAAACTGAAAATGAAGAACACTCAAGAACAATTTGAATTGCAATGAAATCTAATATAGAAAATTGTACTATTGAATCTATCTACTTGTTTTTATAAAATGATGTAATAAGCTTTTATACTCCGGGGATCCGCGCCTGGAATATTCCCAAGATGCTTTGAAAATCCATCCCTAAGGCCCTCGGTATCGATCGCGAAGCCCTTAAGTTGCTGTGCTAATGACCTCGGTATCGATAGATGCCCAAAAGTGGTATCAATACCGAAGTGGTTAAGGGGTTACCACTGTGCCACTCGGTATTGATAGACTGAATCACTCGGTATCAATACCGAGGCTATTAGGGGCTGCTGCATGATGATCTTGGTATTGATAGGAGATATCTCAAGATATCAATACTGAAGCCATTAGTGTCCAGCACTTACTTCTTTGATTTTTGGCTTGCTTCTGTGAGCCGACGGGTCCTTAAATGCTTGGGCTTTGATTCCGATAACTTCGAACTTGGTCACTTTTGAACCTCCATTGTCTTAACATGCTTTGGCTTTAAAGACCCTTGCTTAGAATGATTTCCTACAAAACGGAACCAGAATACCCTACGAGCAAAAAGTAAATTAAAACCCACTAAATTAACGAAAGAAATAACTAAAACTGGACAACTAGCTGTTTACACCATAATTTAGTATTTAGTCTAATATGATCGATTGGGTCAAAATGTTACATGTGTCAACACGTTTTAGACTAATTAATAAAATGCAGTATGAAGCCTGTTAAGGAAAAATTAAATCAAGTGGATTGATCGACGGTTGATATTCAACTGAACACGTTTTAGAATATGCATCACATACATATCGTGGGCATGACAGTTAATGCAAGCAGGCAGTTGAAGTAATTACAACGTTGGGAACATGTGAGACCATGGAGAAGTAACCGCCTCGTGCAGATAGTGGAGCAAAAATAGGGAGCATGGAGCCACTTAATTCAAATCGAATGAGGGAATTCCATATGATTTGAATTTCAAGTCGATAACAGCCTATAAATACAAGAATAGAAGATATTTAGAACCCCCAATCAATCGCCCAAAGGCTTCTACTTTTATCTGTACTTTACATTTCTTGCTCTAGGAGTAGCTTGTAACGTAACTGTCTGTTCGATTGTGTTCTCATAGTCGATTGACTTCTACCTCGAGGAATAATAAAGTCCATTTTGTTGTTCTTCTTCCATCTCCATTCACTTCATTAAGTTTGCTTCTAAAGAAGTTCTGAAATACGGCAAGGAACCAAACTCCACCACCACAAACACCTACATTTCCAGCACGCTCATCAACTCTTAGTCGATTCGTCGACTGTAAGTAAAATAGACAAACAATTTTGGCACTAGAAGGAGGGCCCTTACTAATTTGGAAGTAATGGCACCGGCAACAAGAAAGCAAGGCGACCGACCAACAGAGCCTCAGAATGAAGGCTTGGAAACCCTAAACGATGTGATGCATCCTGAACAAAGGATGCCAGAGAATAGCCAAGGAAATGGCTTGAGTGCGCCAATGGATATACAGAGCCTTTCCAGGCAGTTGGCACAGGTTTTGTCTAACCCAGAAGACGAAGCGGCACAGGAATTGATTACCCTAATGAGAAGGGTGGTTACACCCCCATCTATCATAGATGTCGATGCAAATGGTGTAGTTCATGAACAGTTGCAATCCGGTGATTTGCCTAGACAGGCCCCTCAACAGGTATATTCAAATCCAGCATTCGACTCAAATATGAATATGCATAGTCGACCATTTGTAGGTCCAACTGCTTTACGATCCGCAAGGCCATCCAGTTTTTATCAGAATGTTCCATCTATATATGAAGTTGGAAACAGTAGTGGGAATGGTCTAAATCCTAGTTAGAATCCTCAAAATGGTTTCACAGGGGTCCATGTTATGAACAATGGTCAGCGCATATACAGTTCTGCACAAACTTTGCCAAATCATGGCAATTACACGTACCATACTATGCCAACTGTGTCAAATAATGGAAATAGTGGTCAGTACATTCACAATTTGCCAAATAATGGCAATGGAAACGGTCAGAACGTCCCTTTCGTACAACCTCACGTACCAAATGTTCTTAGAGCCCCAGATCCCATGAATATTAACAGGGCACAAATATTAGAAGTCATTCAAGATGTGTACGGACCAGGGCTGCGCAGGGTAGAGAAACCTATGTTTAGGAAGCCTTACCCACATTGGGTTGACAGTGTGCCTTTACCAAGGGGATATAAAATCCCTGAGTTATCACTCTTTAGTGGTATGGAAAATCAATCAACAATCGAACATGTGGGCCGGTTTTGCCTACAGTTAGGCGAACTGGGCTTGGATGATGTTTTTAAATTGAAATTGTTCCCGCATTCATTAACTAAAACAGCATTCACGTGGTTCATAAGTTTGCCTGCGAATTCTATTCATACGTGGCAAGATATGGAGGAACAGTTTTATGCTCAATACTTTAGGCACGAACCAGAGGTTTCGATCGCTGATTTGGCTAAGTTAAAACAAAGGCCAAATGAAACAGCAGAACAGTTCTTAACTAGGTTTAAGAGATTAAGAAACCAGTGCCACTGTAATGTGCCAGAGACCGAGATAGTTCGAATAGCTCAGGATGGTCTCGAGTTTAACTTTAAAAAGCAGTTTAATGGATCTAATTTCAAAGATCTATTTGAGCTTTCTATGAGAGCATCTCAATTTGAAGCTATTCTGCAGGAAGAAGAGCAATTAAAGAATACATCTCTAGGAACATATTACCAAGATGTAGAAGGAGATATTGAAATCGATGTAGCACAAGTTGTTGGAAAGACCCCCATAATTTGTGACACTCTGGTTAAAGCAGAAAAACCAATGAATATGCCTTCATCCCAACCCAATAGGCGTGGGGGGCAAGCAAATTATAGACAGTATTCGTTTGACTTAGCACAAGCTGACCAAATATTTGATGAACTGTTGAAACAAAAGTTTATCACTCTCAGTCCTGGGCATATTATTCCTTCTGATAAAGATAGAAAAGGAAAAGAATACTGCAAATGGCACAATTCATTTAGGCATAATACTAACAATTGTGTTACATTTCGGAATTGTGTACAGGATTTGATCCAGAAGGGGTTGCTGCAGTATGCTAAAGGTGACAAGGACCCGATAGGTATTGAATCCAACCCGTTTCCAAAGATTGAAGTGAACATGGTGACGGCCAGCCTAGCTAAAAGGCTGGGTTCCAATATTGAGAAACAAAAGCAAAGGGATGAAGATCAAATGCAGACTGAAGAAGAGTCAGCGAAGTCTCATACCTCCAGGTTCCCAAACGATTACCTCTGTATCAGGTGTGGACATGAGGTCCAGTATGGAGAAGCAATTATAGCAGAAAAGGAGCAGAAAAGTGCATTCTCCAAGTCCGGATTAAGGTTCAACACAATGGGGGGAAATGATCTTCAGATATATGTTGGGGCCAAACTGATTTATGAAGGAATAGACCCAGGGCTCTTCAATAGGATAGAGTCAGAACATTGTTATGGGCCAGATGATGGACCATTTCTATTCAGAGGACACTTAGTGGTGCCTGTAAGGCCCGGGGTACCTTCTTGCCAAGACCTTGAAGTAGTGGGGTACCAATTTCCCAATCGAGGGAGATACCTTAATCAAAGGGGTGTTGGTTCCAGAAGAGGTATTGGACCACGAGGAAGATGACCTTATGGACGTGGGTGGCACCAACCCAGGATGGTAATGCCGCCTAATCATGATCATGAGGATTGGAGCACGCTTAACCACCCAAAATTCCCAGCAGAGGGTTGGTATACCAAAGTATCCAGTTCACAGAAGAGGAGGCTTCAAAGGAAATTTACAGCCAGGGCATATGGTGATCCATGGGATCATGTTTCGAACCACGAGAAAGAGTGGAATCATCAAAGGTTTCAAACATGGTGTGGACCCGAGAGCAAGGAGAAGCCAGTGTGCAGGGAAAACCAACTCTCAAGCATGGAGGGCAAGAGAGTAATGCTGTAATTTCTCCCCAGTCGACTGCCCAACCAAAGGGTAGGAAAGAGTTGAAGCAGAGCTTGAAGAAGAAAATGGAGGAATTCTAGAAACTCATGGAAGCAAACGATGATGATCTCTTTGACGAGGGTTCAGAACAGGAAGACCTGATCAAAGATGCTTCCCCATCTCTACAGAGATCTGCAACCTTTGGTGAAAGTCTGGCCGCAATCCAATTCGGGTCAGTACCTATAAATTATCAGTGTAATATGATTTTAGTTCTGCCAAAGCAGTTCAAGGAAAAACCAAATCAGCCTATGAACTTGGCAGGTGATGTCGAAGATACCACCCAATCGATTGTAAAAATAATGGATAAAGAGAAGCATTCTCAGTCACAGCCCATTAACGTCGAGACGGATGAACACGGAAACAGTATCGTGGTTCTTAGAACACCTGATGATGCCTCCATAAGGCATTTGAGACCACTATATATTAAACTGCATATGAATGGCCAGCCTATGTCAAAAGTGTTGGTCGATAATGGGGCAGTAGTCAAGATTTTACCCTCTAGAATGTTGAAAGTCTTGAACAAAACCAATGACAATTTGATCCCAACAGAAGTTATAGTGGGCAATTTCACTGGAGGATGTTCTCCTGCTAAGGGGGTCATATCTTTACAACTGCAAATTGGGACTAGGAGGATGAATGCAACGTTTTTTGTAATCGATTTTTCATCTAATTACAATGCCTTACTAGACAGGATTGGATCCATATAAATAGTTGTGTGCCATCTTCTTTGCATGAGGCTTTGATCTTTCTAAAGCAGGAGGAAGCAGCAGGGATGGAGGTCTTTTGGGCAGACCAACATCCATTCAAAGCAGAGACCAATAACATCGAAGCAGATCTCTACAACGAACATTTGTGGCCAGCAAGGATAGAAGACTCAGAAGTCAGATCTAACCAAGTTGGGGTAACTGAGAGTCAATTCCTCACATACATTAAGGAAGGATTCCAGGAGCTAAGCAAGGATTTCACCAGGCCTAACATTATATCAAGGCCTGTCAAAAGCGACCAACAAGTTTTTAATGTTTAGAAATTTATTCGATACAGGAAGTGAAGAGTTGGCTACTGTTAAAGCTACTTTTAAAAGATTGTTTTCTTTTCTTGTTGACAGAAAGTTGCAGGCAGACGAGCCTATTTCTTGTAATTGGGCTGAATGTGTTTTTGATGATAGTCCATTAAACATGAAAGAGTTAGGTCTAGCAGACTTGAAACCAGCACCGGCTAAGCTGGATGATGATGGGGCCCAAGTGAAGGATCCCACGGAAGAAGTAAATCTAGGAACTCCAGAAGATCCTAAGATCACGTATGTAAATGCCACTTTGCCTGATGAAATAAAGGAGAAGTTTAAGTATTTGTTGCGTAAATTTAAAGATTGCTTTGCTTGGAGTTATGATGAAATGCAAGGTTTAGATAGATCTTTAGTCGAGCACAAAATACCTATAAAAGAGAATTATGTACCTTTTAAACAGGCACCCAGGAGAATGAAAGATGACGTTCTTCCTCAAGTCAAAAAAGAAATGGAACGCTTATTCGAGGCAAAGTTCATTCGACCGGTCAAATATGCTGAATGGGTCTCAAATGTGGTCCCAGTGTTAAAGAAAAATGGGAAAGTTAGAGTTTGTGCTGATTTCAGAGACCTGAATACCGCATCACCAAAGGATGAATATCCAATGCCTGTTGCTGATTTGCTAGTCGATGCAACGGTAGGTTATCAAATGCTATCCTTCATGGATGGTAATGTTGGCTATAATCAAGTATATATAGCAAAAGAAGATACACATAAAATAGCATTTAGATGTCCTGGATACAGAGGGACGTTCGAGTGGGTGGTTATGGCCTTCAGATTAAAAAACGCAGGAGCAACCTATCAAAGAGTTATGAATTTGATTTTTCATGATTTTTTACATAAATTCTTGGAAGTTTATATAGATGATGTTGTTGTAAAGTCAAATTCAGTTGATGAGCACTTACATCATCTTGAACAGACTCTGGAAAGGATGAGGCGTTACAATTTAAAAATGAATCCTTTGAAATGCGCGTTTGGTGTTACAGCAGGAAACTTTTTGGGATTCTTGGTGCATCAAAAAGGGATTGAGATTGATAAAACTAAGGCTAATGCTATTTTGAAAGCACAAGCCCCAATCAATAAAGAAGAGCTCCAACAGTTCTTGGGAAAGATTAATTTCCTTCGAAGATTCATTGCCAACCTATCTGGGAAAACAATGGCATTCTCCCCATTATTAAAATTGAAGTCAGAAAGGGATTTCAAATGGGAACAAGAGCATCAGAAAGCTTTTGATATTTTAAAACAATCATTGGTGACGCCTCCTGTTCTGATGCCTCCAATAAATGGAAAACCATTGAAGCTATATATATCAGCAACACACCATTCGATTGCAAGTCTGTTAGCCCAGGATAATGAACAAGGCCGAGAGCAATCAATTTACTACCTAAGCAGAAGGTTAAATGATTGTGCAGGAAGGTATTCATGTGTTGAAAAGATTTGTTTGGCATTATATTTTTCAGCAATTAAGTTAAGGCATTACCTTTTGCCAGCTAGGGTAAAGATCATTACATCTTGTCTAGGCCCATTTTAAGGGGAAGACAAGGGAAATGGATATTAGCCCTAATCGAGTATGACTTTGAATACGTGCCTCAAAAGGCAGTAAAAGGACAAGCCTTGGCAGACTTCTTATTTGAGCATCCAAATTTACCCCTGGAAGAGGATACCTTTGAAGTGCATTTTTTGGAGCTCAGACCTTGGAAATTGTCTTTTGATGGTTCAAAAACAGACAATGGAGTTGGGGCAGGTGTTGTTTTGACATCTCCAAAGGGAGAAATGTTGCAATTCTCTTTCCAACTCGATGAGAGTAGAGTTTTGACAAATAATCAAGCAGAATATGAGGTTTTAATCATAGGCTTGGAAATAGAAAAAGATTTGAATATACGATATCTGAAAGTCTCTGGGGATTCACAATTGGTCATTCGACAAGTTACAGGGCATTATAAGTGCAATCACCCATTATTGAATTTGCAGCTTGAAAAAGTTCGGTGTCTTGCTCAAAACTTTGATGAGATATGTTTTCAGCATATCTTGAGACTTCAAAATAGTGAGGCCAATCAAATGGCCCAAGCAGCTTCGGGAGTTAAAATTCCTGAAGGGGACACGGAAAGAGTGATCAGAATCCAAAAAAAGTTTTTACCCTTCTCAGAGGAAAGGGAAAAAGATCGATTGGATGCATTGGTAATCGACGTTTCTGATGATTGGATTCCCAATAAAGAATTATCTTCTGAATCCTAATGAGAAAGTAGAAAGGATTGTCAAATGCAGATCCATCAATTATGTTCTGTTAGGACAGGATTTGTATAGAAGAACTTCTGATGGTCTACTACTGTTGTGTGTTAGCAAAGACCAATCGATGAGGATCATGGGAGAGGTTCATGAAGGAACCTATGGTGCCCATCAAGCTGGTGATAAAATGAGATGATTAATTAAGAGACACGGGTATTATTGGCCAAACATCCGAGCTGATTGTATTCAGTATGCTAAAGGTTGCCAACAATGTCAAAAGCATGGACCTATCCAAAGGATACCTGCTTATCAATTGCAATCGATTATCAAACCTTGGCCGTTCAGAGGTTGGGCAATCGATATGATAGGAGAAATCCACCCAGCGTCTTCATTACAGCACCAATTTGTGGTAGTAGCCACTGATTATTTCACAAAATGGACGGAGGCAATACCTTTAAAAGGTGTTTCACAAAAACAAGTGATTGATTTTATTGAGGAATATCTTTTATGTAGATTTGGAATTCCTGAAACTATTACTGTTGATCAAGCATCTGTATTCAATGGTAGAGAAGTTATCCAGTATGCACAAAAATATGGAATACAGATTTTGAATTCTACTCCATACTATGCCCAAGCTAATGGGCAAGTCGAATCGACTAACAAAATTATAAAGAATACCTTGGCAAAGGTAATCGATGATAACCCAAGAGAATGGCATGATCTGTTGCCCAGAGTGTTGTGGGCATACAGAACATCACAAAGAGATAGTACTATGGTAACTCCGTTCGAATTAGTCTGCGGGCACGCAGTGGTTTTGCCAGTCGAAATTAATGTTCAATCTCTAAGGGTGGCACATCATTATGATCCAGACTTGCAATATGAGGAGGCAATGTTTTTGGACATCGATGGATTGGAAGAAAAAAGGTTACATGCCCTAAACCAAATTCAAGCCTAAAAGAAAAGAGTAGAAAGGGCTTACAACAAAAGAGTGAAACAAAAATCTTTCGCAGTTGGAGACTTAATGTGGAAAACAATCCTCCCAATCGATTCAAAAAGGAAGAAGGGAAGATTTGGAAAATGGTCTCCAAATTGGGAAGGTCCTTTCCGTATTGCTCAAATCTTACGGGGAGGTGCATATCATTTGGCATCAATCGAAGGGGTCCTTCATGAAAGGACCATTAATGGTAAATATTTGAAGCATTATTTTCCGTCTATGTGGGAGAACATGAGTTAAAACAAAATATTTCATTTCATAATCAGAAGCTGCCCATGAGTAGGGCAGCATTACAAGAGGCAGTCCAAACAAAAGCAAAAGATCCCAAGAAGGATCTAACAGAAAAGAAAAAGATCCCAAGAAGGATCTAACAGAACAAGAGAGAACCCAAAGCGGGAACCCAAAAAAAAGAAACCCCTGTGGGGACCAACCTACAAAAAGGGAAAAGATCTCAAGTGAGATCTAACCAAAAAAAAAAAAAAAACACCAGGACTTCCCCACAAAAGAAGGCCTACTCTTTAGGCCATTCTTTCCACTGACTAGAGGTGCCAGCCATGGAGGACCTGATGTTAGCAGGATCGATCGGAGGAGGCTTGTAGTCGATGGTGTCCCAGTTGGCCACCACAAGTTTGATGGCAGACTCCATCTTTTCTAGTCGAAGCGCCATGCCCTCCACTCGATCGTGGATAGCCTGAATCCTTCGTTTGCACTCATTATGATCTTCCATGAGTGCCCAAGAAAGCTCGGTGGCCAGTTGCTTAATGTGAGCGGGAGTGATTTGTGTAGAAAGAGAAGTGGAAGAGATGTTGGTGGCCATAGTGTAGAAACATGAGTGTTTGAACTTATACTCAGTGCTGGTATTTATAGACCAAGGAAGATCTAAAGACGTGGGTCGTGGACAGTTATCCCGAGGTAAAAAATCAAAAGACGTGACAACTAATAGGGTTAGTGGGCTCTCAGTTGTTGTTTCCCAAAGTAAGGCGGCTGAATTACTGTAGCACGACATCATTTGTTGTACTTAACCGTCATTAATTACTGTACGTGTTCCCTAAAAGTAGAAGGGAAGCGTCATCATGATCATGACGTAGTGTTGCCATGATTATAGGTGCCCACGATCCGGATATATAGGGATCAAGGGTTTTGATTGTATGGTTTGCTCACATCACATTTGTAAGTAAAGGAATACGAACCAATTATGTGAGGTTTATTCCTATTTGAACATTATGTGAGTTTAGTCCTTAATTCAAACATGTGAGTATTCCTTGATCCAATCCAAACATCTATAAAGTGGTGTTCAGAGTCATTCCAAACAAGAAAAGGGCCATGGAAGGCCTAACACTCGTTCAATTGCCATTCAAAATATTGGCATATCACCGGCTGATAGGTAATAAACAAAAGTACTTATAATAAAACTAGTCGATTGACTGCAAAACTAAAGTCATTCATGAAGAAAAGAGGACCTAAAAGCCTCCCATTTAACTACAAGTTCATCACATTTAATTTTGTTCCTCTGCAAGTCCTCACGAGCAGCAGAGACGTGAACTGAAACTCCTATGCCTTCCTCCGCTAAGTGTTTCAAGTCTTTGTCAAGTTGGCTTGCTGTTACCAGAAGATTTTCTTTTTCAGTCTGCAGTTGACCCAATCGATGTAACAATTCCTTTTCTTCCTGAGCAATAGCCACAAGTCTCGACTTCAAAGTCAAAGCATCAGTATGCATAGTCGATAATTTCACTGTCAGGTTGGAAAGGTTACCAATCAAATCCTGCTTTTGGCTTATTTCTTGCTGGTAATATCGGAAGAGGCTAATGTTGTCACCTAGTGATGATGCATAGTTTTCCAGGATGATTTGTTCCCTGAGGGGGAAGACATGCCTTTGAGACAGAGGTTCAACACAGGCACTGAATTCTGTAGACTTCACTGTCATCAATTCCTCAAAAGGAAGTTTTAGAAAGTCAAAGAAAACTTGAATTTCTTTCTGGGTTTCTGCACTGAATTGAAGGAAAAAGAAAGAGCTACTGGATTCTGAGACTTCAGTGAGGGATCGAAAGACTTGAGAAGTCGACTCTATCTCCTCCATCAGATGGTCCAGTGAATCACTAGAAGACTTAGCATCAGTTGAATCCTCAACACCCATAGGATTTGTTGCAGTTTTGTTCACTGAACGAGGATATGAGTTCAAAGCAAGGACCTTTGGAACACTTGCAGGGATCATACCTGTTGGTGATAGGATTTGATTCCCAGAGGGATTACCAGAAGGACTAGAGGCCACATCCTCTGCACCTTGTCCACCTCCTTGGTTAGGATTGGTTTGGGCAATGGGGGCAATCTGAACAGGACCCTCTGTTGGTTTTTCCTTTTCCAAATCCTTTTCGATTGGTGCTGATGGAGCCTCCAAATTAGGTACATTCACCACCCGTGAAGAAGCCAATTCCTCCCTACTGTCACCCTGTTGATGCAAATCAATCTTCTGAGTTTTTTGAGGGTTGGGGTCAACAGTGGTTTCACGCCCTGGTACAACATTGGCTGCATCTGTGGCAGGCTGATTTGTTGTGACAATGAGTTGTTGAGTGGATTGTACACCAAGCTTAGTACCATCTGGTATCAGAACCGAGCCCTCACCAATGTGCATAAAAAGACTGTCATCCTACAGCAAAGGATTTTCTTGGTGTAGCAGTTGTTCCTGTACTCTGGCAACCAATCAGCTTGATCCAAAGGGTCTGATATTGTTGTATCAAAAGATTCATATTGATCAATTGCCAATTCAGTGTCAACTGTCTCTCCTGTTGAAAAGGAGGATTTCGGGACTTGTGAGGATTTTGAAGAATTTTCTTCTTCTTCCATTTCTTCAAAGGCGTCTACAATTTTGGTTCCCTTGCCTTTCTGTAAAAGAAAAATGAGGATATAAAGACTTTTGAAAGGAATGAATTAATAAGGGAAAGGAAAAGGTGAAAGTGTACCCTTGAAGTTAATCCTTTATCACTCAAGCTCTGTTTCTTGGTGAGCTTTCTTGTTGGTTGCTTTGTGGGGGTAGATACTTCACTAACCTGTCTTTTAGGTTTACCAGTGGAAGGACTTTTAGAAACTTTCTGGCTCACACCTGACGCGATTTTGAGAGTCTGTGTTTGTGGCCTAGTTTCGGAGTCCTTGATCGATTCAGCTTTTCTTTTCTTGGTGTTCCCACTTGGCACAGATGATATGGGAACTGCTCCTGCATGAGGCACAATGGCCTTGGAGGGTTCATCAGGCAGTCGAGCTATTACCTCTGTCAAGGAAACAATATCACAATGATTGATAGAAGCATGACTAATTGAATTAAAAATCATGAATAGCTGTGCTTACCAGCCTTATCTTGGAGGTATTTGTATTCAGGGTCAAGCCTGTATAGGCAGTCTGAAAGTGGAGCACTGAAATAAAGGGCTCTCATAGTCGACCACCATTCATCAAAAGCAGGCAGGGTCACATTATTGGTCTTGAAGTCAATGAACTGAAAGGCTTTCACACAATGTTGAAAATTGCTGACCATCAAGGATATCATTTGCGAGTCCTTGGCCTTAATCGTTGGCCTGTTTGAAGCCATCTCAGCAATGTTGGGGTGAACGAAAGGCATTGGAATGCCTTGTGCAAGGCCAAATTGTCTAGCACATTGACAAGGAGAATAATTTTCGAAACCACAGTTCCCAAAAGGAGTATTATTTAGGGCAAAACCAACCGGGATAAGTCTTGGAAGAAGGATGCTGGCCCAAAATAACCGTTTGGACTGAGTCATTTTCTCTACAAGTTGAGGAGAGGCTGGTGGAATGTCCTCAAAGCATGGCCTTAATCTTTCAGATGCAAATTCAAATTTATCGAATGGACAGAAAACAGGCCAATTCTTTTTGTTATATTCATAGAAAAAGGTGAAATGCCTGTGGAAAGAGGATTCCTCTGTTTGAGTCAGAAAACCTAGGAGATGTTCAGCATAACTACGACATGTTTGCAAGGTTTCATCTGATCGAAGAGGATTATTTAACTTAGGTTTTAGTTGAGGAAAGTATGCATACAACCAAGCTTGGAAAATCCAAAAAGGACCACCACAAGAATCTGCTATCTTTTTGTCAACAAAGGTGAATAGGCCTTTATACAAGGATCCTAGAACAAAGGGGGCGAGGGCCAACCTTTTTACTTGGGCCATACAGATGGCCAAGTTGAGATATTCTTTGGTAACCCTAAGTCCAGGAACTGCAACAAGAAATCGACAAATCCAAAACAGGTAAAATGCAACCTTCTCATGAAAACAGGGTTCAGATGCTTTGGCTTTGAAATGAATCTTAAGCCATTTCGAATAACTAACCCCAGCTGATGGAACAATGAATGGGGGATCATATGGATCAGGAGAAAGTAGGGCATTTACCTCACGACCTAAGGAAGGAAGGCCGGTCAAATGAGAGATATCCAAAACTGTCGGAGACAATAAGCCACAATGCAGAACTAGGGTATTGGATGATTTGGACCAGAAACAGGCGGCAGCAGCTAAGAGTTCAGGATTCATGTCTAAGGGGAATTGTGAGAGCTCGATTGTCTCACGAATCCCCATTGTCTTCCAATCCTCGAAAAGAAACTTCATCATACGCCTTACCCAGTCTACCCATCCCATTTTGACGGTATAAGGCCAGGAACGAAGGCAGGTGTTCTTATCCCAGCCTGACCATTCCAACGACGGAAGCTGTAGGAGGAGTAGATCACGTTCCCCCACTAGGTAAACCTCTGGAAAGCCATCCGGAAGAGCTGACGAGAAAACTGGACCCAATATACAGTGAGAACTAACGTTATCGTCAGGAATCAGGACTTGGGTGTTCTGATTAACCCCATTTCGGTACGACTCAAGGAATCGGAGGGAATCCTCCGCCGGTGACTCGGTAACCGGATCTTCAACTGGATCACTGACAATCTGTAGTTTGGATTTCGGTGCCATTTGGGTTTGAGAGCTATTTTAGGGTTTGAAAGTTGTTTCAAAATTTTGTGCGAGAAGAAGCTCGATTCGTGCCCTAAAATTTGAAGTGCTCTGCCTTATATAGGTGGTAAGTTACTAAGAGAAATATTTACCAAAGTTAATATTTAACTCAGGTAAATAGGGGGGCATTGTTTACACCATAATTTAGTATTTAGTCTAATATGATCGATTGGGTCAAAATGTTACACGTGTCAACACATTTTAGACTAATTAATAAAATGCAGTATGAAGCCTGTTAAGGAAAAATCAAATCAAGTGGACTGATCGATGGTTGATATTCAACTGAACACGTTTTAGAATATGCATCACATACAGATCATGGGCATGACAGTTAATGCAAGCAGACAGTTGAAGTAATTACAACGTTGGGAACATGTGAGACCATGGAGAAGTAACCGCCTCGTGCAGATAGTGGAGCAAGAATAGGGAGCATGGAGCCACTTAATTCAAATCGAATGAGGGAATTCCATATGATTTGAATTTCAAGTCGATAACAGCCTATAAATACAAGAATAGAAGATATTCAGAACCCTCAATCAATCGCCCAAAGGCTTCTACTTTTATTTGTACTTTACATTTCTTGCTCTAGGAGTAGCTTGTAACGTAACTGTCTGTTCGATTGTGTTCTTATAGTCGATTGACTTCTACCTCGAGGAATAATAAAGTCCATTTTGTTGTTCTTCTTCCATCTCCATTCACTTCATTAAGTTTGCTTCCAAAGAAGTCCTGAAATACGGCAAGGAACCAAACTCCACCACCACAAACACCCACATTTCCAGCACGCTCATCAACTCTTAGTCGATTCGTCGACTGTAAGTAAAATAGACAAACACTAGCGCACCCTTAATGTCATTGTCGAGTGCTTATCAGTCAAACCGTTAATTCTTGAAGCACGACCCTAGTCGAATTAGGTCTTGATCACAAGCTAAACACTATCGTTGTGGGAAAAAAAAAATGTCACTGTTTGGGCTAGCCCTGTCAATGGCAAGAATCAAATTTGAAAATAGCAGGACCTGCGGTTATGAAAAATCTGAATCCAAATAGGAAGAATCAAATATCCGAGGGATTTCCATTCATTCAACCTATTCAAAAATTTAGCATGCAAGCCCAAAAATTCTATCACTTGACATCTTACCACAACATCGAAATTTATAACCAAGGCTAAAATTGTCGGATACGATAAACTGATCGATCAGGCCTGATATATCCGAATTGAAGCTGTTAGTTTCCAAATTAAGTATATGATTCGGATAAAAAACTTATCGAATTGAATTTTGATAATCATGTTCGGATTATATTGGATCGTTCAAATTATATAGGCATGGATGTAATTTAATTCATCCCGTGACAGGCCTAGTTTGAATACGGGACTTGTGGGAGTTATTTTAGAAAGTCTTCTAGTGTCAATTATTTTTAAATTGAAAACACTATCGACACAGACTATTGTGCGCAGATATATGCACAGATTTTTTGTGGGGCCCACTTTTGAATCCCACACAAATGATTCGATCCATTCATTAATTTTAAAATTTTAAAATATTTTTTTGAGAGACCTTGTAAAAAATCAGCTCGATATGATACATGTAAGTGCTTGATCCAATCTTACAACTTTTCTTTTCAAAAAAATATTTAAAATTAATGAACAGATCGGATTATTTGTGTGGAACCCAAAAGTGGGCCCCACAAAAAATCTATGCGCAATAGTCTGTGTCATTAGCACAATTCTAAAATTGTAAGATTGGATCAAGCACTTACATGTATCATATCGAGCTGATTTTTCACGAGGTCCCTCAAAAAAATATTTTAAAATTAATAAACGGATCGGATCATTTGCGTGGGACCCAAAAGTGGGTCCCACACAAAATCTGTGCACAATAGTCCGTGTCATTAGCACGGTTCTTTTTAAATTGTGGATTCTAAATTTTAAATTATACTTTTTCAGTATAATCAGAATCTCTAAAAGTATTTAAATAGTAAGTGCAATTGAATAATATGTCCAAAATAATTGTTTTGCAGCAGATTATGTTTTACTCCGATGTTTTGAAAGTTATACTAACAATTCAAAAGGATTCTCTAAATTAAGGCGATCGTAATAAAAATTTACATTTTCCTATTCGTAATGCATAATGTTAGGATGCATTATACAATGGACTCCAAAATACTTTGAATATAAGATTGAAAATATCATAATAATTAATGAGCTCCCAAACGACCTATATTTTATTTTTTAGATGGAGGTCGATGTAATTGTCACTACAAAGAAGATCTAGAAGGATGAAGTTACAGATATGCATGTCAGGTACAAAAGCACCCGAAAAAGAAGAAGGTAAGTTGAAGTAACTTTATTCGATAGCCAAGAACTCCTCACGACCATATGGGCTTTGCATCATACTTTTAATGTTGCATTTATCTATTCTGACTATTTAAATGCTATCACGCAGCTGACAGGACCGATTGAACCCAATTTTGCAAACAACTTTTTGTTGCGCGATCACAGTCAGAAACTTTTCAAATTAGCTTTTTACAGGTTAACCAAAATTGATCACAAGAATAACCAGCCGGCACAGTGTCTTGCAAGTCCCAAAACAAAAGAGGCTTTTTCTTCAATAGATAGCCTTATTCAAATAGGGAGGAAGAGATGAAATAGTCAACAAGCTTCAATTACCCTTGTTTGAACGGCTTGATTGAGTTTAGTTCCGGAGTGGGGGCAGTACCTAAGTCCGAAAAGGACTGAAGGAGTGATGGCAGTCGATGCGATCCTCAACTACGTCTACAGCTGCACGGGGACTACCTTTTTGGACGGGAGCTGCTACTGTGGATTGTCATACTCCGTATTTTGTTTCCGTAGCTGTACTTGTCTCTGCCTGCATATAGTATTTCGTTTTATGTTTCCCTTGTAAACTGTTATTTCCGTATTACTATATGCATTTCTAGCGTTTTCTATCTAATAAAAAAAAAGGGCCAAGATTTCATGGGTGTTCATGGACTCTAGTCTCGGATCTTACAAAGATGATCAAATTTGTCTATTTTGCTCAAAATATTTTGTTTAGGGTCTTCTGTAAAAATTCATCTCAATTCGATACGGTAAGAATCATCCAACTTTGTTTTAGAATTTGGCCTGAATTCTAAAGCAAAGTTGGATGAGTTATATATACCTTTCTCAACCTATATCGGATTGGATTGTGATGATTTTTACAAAAATTCAAATAAAATATTATTTTTTTAAATAAAATGAATGACTCTAATCATCTTTGTAAGATCGTAATAATCTTTGTAAGATCGGAGAGGAACACAAAATAAGTCTGTTCACTGCTGTACAGCCTTTGCTGTTCCTGCAGCACGACTGAGTCTCCAAAGAGCTGGACCGCAAGACTATGTGAAGGAAATCAGCAGAAGGCCAAAAAATGAATTCCACCGGCACAACCATACGCCCACCTATAAAGGGCGCTCCATTGCTTGGAGCTCTCTTCCTACTGATGGCGGCCCGCATGTCTCTCTCCCGCTCTATCCAACTCCCGCTCCACCAAATCTGCTTACGCCGCCCTCTTCCTCTTCCCCGTATTACCCCCGCCCAATTCCACAAATCCCGTGCCTGTCCCCTCTGGTCCACTTCCTTCCCTCTCTGCCTCCGGCTCCACACCCTCCGCCGCAATTCCGCTTACCCTCCCACCGCCACCACCCGCTCATTCTCCTCCGCTACATCATCGATGCCGGTGGCGGCGGATGCGGTAGATAATCCGCTGTTGAAGGACTTCGTGTTCCCGCCCTTTGACGCCGTCCGGGCAGAACACGTCCGACCGGGGATTCGTGCCTTGTTGAAGAAACTCGTGTGTATTTTTATGCGTATTTCTATAGTAGAGATAGCTCAATATTTTGCACAGCATTACTTATTGGCGGCGACTCGTTGATATCTGAAAACTTGCAATACATCCAGTTGCCAATTGAAAACTGACTAGTCGTCATGCACAACATTTTGAACAACGTGCTTAAGGGACAGTGCCGCGTTAATAGTTGAAACCTAGCAATGCATTCAGACACTGGACTGTGTCATGTGCACATTTTACATAACATGCCTGTGTGGCAGTATAGTTGAAAACTAGCAATCCATCTAGTTGCCAATGAAACACTGCCTATGTGGTATGTGCAAAATGTTGTGCGTGTTGTGGTTCCTAGAGGTGTTTTGGTAGTGTTTAATGATGAATTTTGTGTTTTTGTTTTTGTTTTGGTTTTGGTTTTGGTAGGAGAGTGAAATTGTGGAATTGGAGAAGACGGTGGAACCGACATGGCCGAAGCTAGTTGAGCCGTTGGAGAAAGTTATGGATCGGCTAGTGGTTGTTTGGGGGGCTGTTAATCATCTTAAGGCCGTTAAAGATACTCCTGAACTGCGTTCCGCCATTGAAGAAGTTCAGGTACTGTTTTTCTTTCTTTCCATTTTTTTTTCCCGGCCAAAGGTAGGAGTTTAGTATGTTAGTGGAGTTAGATTACTACGGCATGCCAATGTCGTTCCATGAACTTGAACATGAAATCTCACACACTGGCACCTTAGTGCCCTCTCATGACCACTTGAGCTACATCTCAGGGGCTCTTTCTTTCTATGTTAAAGATGACTCTTAAATCTATCTATCAGTAGACACAATTGCATAGATGTAAACTATGGTTAAAGTGTTACGATATTAGTAGTATGAAGCAATAAGAATCGGGAATCAGGTGTTGAGCTAGTGAATCGTTTAGGTATTTGAAATGGAAAAAGGAGTTTATGGTCAAGCATAGGGCCATGGGCGTATGGTTAAGAATCTGGCATTTCTATGGTTCTATTGGTAGACATACTTGCACGGTTTCACCTATTGCAGAATGTCGATTCACGCAAAAGACTAATTTGGAGTTGATTGGCTGCTTATTGATTCTCATTTAGTCCATGAATTAGACATTAGATTTACTTGGCATCTGTTGGAATGATTGTTTCCTTTAGTTGAAGAGGGATTGTTGTTTGTGATTGAGAATGCATTTGTTAGTTGTTATTGGAGTGATTGTTCCCTTTTGGCCTTTAGATGAAGGGGAATTGTCGTATTTGATTGGGAATGCATTTGTTCTGGAATTTGGGAATAAATTTGTGCTTTTGTAGAACTGCTTAGACTTCGTTGGAGATACATTCGTTGGAGGTCATGTATCGGTACCCTCCAGACGCTTATCCGACACTCAAATCCAAAAGTGTCCTCAACGGTTTTTCATTTGGACACTTTAGGGACACTCTGTAAAATGCTTCGGACACTCATTATTTTACCAAAATAAGTCAGGAGTGTTCAACAAAATAATGGATTTGAATTAAAACTAAGGAAAATCTTTTTGTTTTGTGACGGATGATGGTTGTTGATTATAAAGACACATGAATGATGAAACGCTTTTTGTTGAAATACTTTTGTGAATGATGATTTCATGATAAATATGATTTAAGTTATTTATGGTGTTATAGATTCATCTTTCGGACCTTATTTTTTAATTCTTATTCCCACAATAGTAAAGATATATTATAAATGTATTTTAAAAAGTGTCTCCCAAAGTGTCTTGTCCTCCTGCTTTTTAAAATTTACGTCTGGAAGTGTTTGTGTCGTATCTGTGTCTTGTCGCGCATTTGTGTCGCGTAGCGCATCTGTGTCGGTGATGCATAGATTTGCAGATGAGGTGTTTATTCTTTTAAGTTGTGGGTTTGCAGCCAGAAAAAGTTGAGTTAGAGCTTAAGCTGGGGCAGAGTAAACCACTTCATAATGCATTTAAAGCTATAAGAGAATCTTCTGATTGGGAAGCCCTGAGTGATGCTCATAAACGTATAGTTGAAGGCAGGTATCTTATTTTGAACTCGTTCTTTCTTCATTTGAGATTTTCTCATTTTGTTGATAGAAACTATTGAGTATTCTTTCTCTTGCTATATGCTTGATAATTTTATACATTCAAACTGTTTGCGTAGTTTCCTGTAGTATCATTCTGATTTCACCTCTCTTTTCTCTTAGTTACTTCAATTTTCAATCATGCCTCATCACTTGTCATGGCCACTGAGACCATGAGAGTACAAGATCACCTCTGTTTTTCTAGCTTTTCGGGAATCGTTGTGTCTTGATGCCCTTATACGTTGTTTTAATTGTGATAAGGGCATCCCCGTAATTTTCTCTTTCCTGTGTCATATATTGCGTGTACTTTTAATTGTAAACTTGTACAATACAGAATTTTGCATAAGCATCAGAATAAAGAGGTTTTGCCTCTTGTAATTTTTTTGTATGTTATCTTTGCGTTCGTATCTCAATTCAAAAGTTTGTGGATTATGAGTTGGTGTGCATTAAAATTTGTATTGGATAATAAGGTAGTGACTTCATATTGCAAGTATCTAAACACCCTTTAGCTACTTGTTGTGGCTGCTCTTGCAATATGCATCCTTTTTGCAATTATTTTATTTTATTTTATTTGCTCGTAGCTGAGTTTGATATCATAAGTAACTGTGCCTGAATCATCTAGTGAATTGCTGAGTTTTGATATCAGAAGATATTTTTTCATGCCCGCACAGCTCAATTGAAGGTGGCAATTCTCAATGGTGTTTCTCTTGAAGATGATAAAAGAGAGCGATTTAACAAAATTGAACAGGTGTGCTTCCATGTTGTTGAACAAGATGAGTTGGGAAAAGTTGCATGTGCTATTATGAACATTCTATACACCCATCAGACTTTAACTAAAAATTCCAGGTAGCAGCACTTATTCACATTGATGTCAGCTGTTTCCTTTTGCACCTTTTTATGAAACTTCTTTACAATGATGAAGTTGCTCATGTCATCTATAACAATACACATTTTGCAAGTGCGTGGAGTGTTTGTCATAGGTTGGAAAAAGAAGGGGCCTAAGACCTAAGAAGAAAACCTCATTTGTATTGCAATCTAGCATGTGTATCTATCAGATTCATAAGACGTCTCATACATGAACTTTTCGCCATTTGCGATCTTCGGTGTGATGTCTTTGGAACCTTTTCAGAGAATAGGGATGGTAATGGATGTGTTTAACCAAATTTAATATGAAAACCATTGTGGTCTTAGAAGCACCGACGTTTTCTCGAGGCAGCATGTTGTGGAAGAAATGGACACTTCTTGGACAGTCCTAAAACTATAAGCAATACCCCTGAATAAATATGTTTAAATAAAAATTAAAAGCATAATATCTAACTATTTACTGCTACTCGCAGATGCTTTAGCCACCATTGTTGAACAGCCAACAAGTCATGTGAAGAATCTCCCCATAGGGTCCATAGTATATTCTATGGAATGCAACTTATGCACTCAATATATTTTGATACAAGATAACCATTTAGTACAGTTTTAGCAATTGTTTTGAATTCGTTGAAAAAGCAATGGTTGTTTGACGATATCTTGGTGTTTAAGTAATGGAATATTTTCCTTTTTAATCTTGAGTAGTGCTATGTTGCTATTTCTGAATGCCTTGGAGTAAACTGTAGACATGTATCACGAGAGAATTTACAAAATTTGATTTTTTGACGAATCCCAGGCATGCCGTGTGATGCAACTTTTATATCCACCATGTTGGCGTCTCTGTGTCGTGTTTGTGTTGTGTCTGTCTCTGTCTCTGTACCTACTAAGATTTCTGTGAAGAAAGAATTATAAACTCTGTGTTGTTTGTTCTTAATCCTCATTCACGTCTGAAGAAGCGTTTACAATCAGAGACTTGCAGCTACTCTCTCTTTTCTTCCTTCCTTCTTCTTCTTTGAAGGTTGGGGATATCTGTTTTAATGTTTACCTTAGAGAGTTAAGTAACTGCTTCTTCTTTTTTCCCCGTTATATGTACTCTTTCATTAAAACTCCAAGCAAATACAGCAAAAGTAAAAAACAGGACTCATAACCAAAACCTATCTCAGCAATTCCTTCACAAAACCAGAAGTCACCAAAGCTAAAAGAAACAAAACTATACAGCCAAGAGCTTATCAACAAAATGCAAGAACCAAAATTACCCTACAGCAGCAGAAGGTCTCAAAACTGATAAAGGAATCCCCCAAGTCCTGCACAGGACCTTATTCTCCTGCGTAGATCTTATGTTTCTCCAAGCCAACATGGCATCTCTAACGTTGTTGCAAACCTTGGAGCCCAAAAAAGTAGCCTCCAACGACTTCTGCTGAAAAATTCTCAGATTCCTCTCACACCAAATACCATAAACAGCAGCTGCCGGGGATATTTTGAGTGCAGATTTCTTTAAAGTTTTGCCCTTAGAATGGAACAAAGAACCAGTTCTTTTCTTCTTCCCAATTGTAGGGGCCTCTGTGAACATGGTTCCTTCTTAAAATCTCCATCCAGACAGCTCTAGAGTGAGAGCAATCAAAAAATCAAGTGATCCCCATTCCTGCACAAAACGCAATTGAAAATTTCCCACCACACTCCATTTCAGCAGCCTGTCCTTGGTAGCAAGTATGGATTGCATGGCCATCCATAAAATAAGTGCCCATCTAGGGACAGATTTGGGAAACCAAACAATATGACACCATTCCTGGGCATCATGTGACGCTCTAATGGCTTCCCAAGCAGATTTTAATGAGTAAATACCATTACGAGAAGGAATCCAGACCACACTATCCTCTTTAGAAATATCAGGTAGAAAATCAGAAGAGGTGTTGGCTTTAATCTCTTGAATATACCTGTTCCTTTGTCGAGGCCAAGACCAAGCTCCATCACTGATAATAGAGGACACCCTGGCACATGAAGATCTACCAATGTTAGAGCAAACATTTTCCCCATCTCTCTTATACAAAGGCCCCAATGGGTGCCAATTGTCAAGCCAAAGGTGAGTGGAAGCCCCTTTCCCAATTTTATATTGAATCGAAGGTTGAGAAACATCTCTGAACTGAAAAATCTTTCTGATAGTCCAGGATACATCATATGGCAGACCCATAGTCCAGAGATTATGATCCTTGATGATGTATTTGTGGACCTATTTCACCCAAAGAGAGTCAGCTTTTCTACTAACAGCACACAAAAGTTGGAGTGTGGCAGTTACATTGCCTTCTCTTAGCTTTCTAAAGCCCAAGCCCCCTTCATCTTTAGGAGAACAAACTTGACTCCACTTAACTCTTGCACATTTATGATTAAGATCACACCCTGACCACAAAAAAGCCATAAGCTTGCTTTCAATACCTTTTAGGACTTTCTGGGGATTAACAAAAATTTGACTCCAGTAGGTCTGAATACTGCTGAGAACAGACAAGATAAGTTGAGCTCTTCCACCATATGTAAGAACCTTATTAGACCATCTTTGGATACGAACCAAGATCTTCTCTTGCAAAACTGAGCAATCACATGCCTTGAGTCTAGTGGAAATCAGGGGGACCCCTAAATATTTTACAGGAATGGCCAACTGAATTTGCTCTTCACTTACCCAGAGAAGAAGATTGAACAGTTACTAAGATTTAGCCTCAACCCAGAGAAATGATAAAAATCTTCAAGCATATCCCTAACAGTCATAAACGTACCTTGACTAGCCCCACAGATGATATATCATCAGCAAAAGCGAGTTGAGAAAGTTGGATGGCCTGACATTTAGGATGGAAACTGAAAGCAGATGTAGCAACTCTCTGGTGAAAAATAGCTGAAAAGGCTTCCATGACAATTAAGAACATGCAAGGGGATAGGAGATCCCCTTGCCTCAATCCCCTCTGACCAGAAAAGAATCCCTCCAAACTACCATTGATAATCATTGAGTAGCTAGCGGTATATAAACATTGAGAGACCCAATGAATGAAGATAAAGAGGAAAGCCCATGGCAGCCATTGTGTCAAACAGGACCCCCAAGCAACTGAATCATAGGCCTTAATTAGATCAACCTTGATTGTGAACCTTGGAGGCCCAGAATCTCTATGATATCCCTAACAACTTCTTGCATCAACAGGACATTATCAATACTAGATCTGCCCTTAATAAAGGCAAATTGGTTCTTGTCAATGATATAGGTGAGCACCCCTTGAAGTCGATTTGCCAGAATTTTAGTTATGCATTTATAGTGAATATTGCAGCAGGAGATGGGCCTATATTCCTTAATATTCACTGGCATGTTCACCTTAGGAATCAGAGAAATAGCTGTAGTATTCCAGTCTTTAGCATAAAACCTTTTGAGAAGAAATACTGGACAGCTTGCACAAGCTCTAGGCCAATACCATCCCAATTTTGTTGATAGAAAGCAGATCCATAACCATCAGGTCTAGGAGCTTTGTCTGAATTGATTGAGAACAAGCTCTTTACTTCCTCCATAGTGACAGGTTGGACAAGCATGCTCCACAAATTTAGCCCTCAAGTCCTCCTCCAAATTACTCAAAGCCACATCATGGGGGGGAGAGAGGCACTGCAGTCAACTGTTCTCTAACATTTTGAACTCTCGTATTGATACCAGAATAGAATTTTTTGTTGAAACCCCTAAGCACCAACTTCAATCTTTTCAATTTAGCACCAAAAGCAAACATGGGCGAACATTCATATCCACAACCCAAGAATTTTTTATAACAGCCTTGAAGTAGGGATTAGTCATCTAAAAATTAAAGAACTTAAAGGATTGTTTGCATTTCACCAAATAGAAGTTGTATGATTTTCTTCTTCTGCTGATTGGTTGCCTTTCACTATGCGCATATTTGCAGGAATTGGCAAAGTTATCTCAAAAATTTGGGGAGAATGTTTTGGATGCCACAAAAAAGTTTGAAAAACCAATAGTAGACAAGAAGGAGATCGAAGGACTCCCAGCTACTGCTCTAGGATTGGCTGCACAAACTGCTGTTTCAAAGGTATTTAACATTGATTCCGGTGAACATATTTTATAGTTACTCTTTTGGGGCATTTAGCTTTCGTCTTTCATATGATCTCTTCATGCATCTCCATCAACTATTCCAGGGCCATGAAAATGCTACAGCTGAAAATGGGCCGTGGGTGATTACATTGGATGCTCCAAGTTTCATGGCTGTTATGCAACATGCTCAAAACCGAACGTTGCGTGAGGAACTCTATCGTGCTTACTTAACCCGTGCTTCTAGTGGAGATCTAGACAATACTGCAATTATTGACCAAATTTTGAAGCTTAGGTTGGAAAAGGCTAACCTTCTTGGCTACAAAAATTATGCTGAGGTATGACCCGTGATTTGTTGAATACTCATGATTTGTGGAATATGCTTTATTTATAGGCTTACTGTGGTATTATCAGGTAAGCATGGCCACCAAAATGGCTACCGTTGAAAAAGCAGAAGAGCTCCTAGAAAAGCTTCGGAGTGCTTCATGGAATGCTGCTGTCCAAGGTAATCTGCTCTGTACAATTTCTTGATAGCTTCCTGTGTACATCTTTAATTACCTAAACGAGTTACGAGAAACTTAGAAATTTGTATTGCACATATATGATGTCTATTATCTAAAGCTCTAAATTTTGGTTTATGACAGTATTACATCTGCCTCACAAACTAAGATTCTAATGGCGTTTTTTGAGAAAAGTTTCAGTATTTAGCATTTTAAGAACACCAAAAACTTTTCTTAGTTACTAGTACTGCAAAATTCAAATGGATGGCAGCACATACTTACTTTAGATTCTTTAAGTTGATTGTTAGTTCATGCTTGGCGATTTCCTAGTCCAAAATTAATGGGTTGGGCGAAGACCGACGTTGCACAATATCCGGTAAGTCCGGAGTCGAATCCACAGAGACAATGATGTGTGCTGACTAAAAACTCTGGTTGTTAGCTCTTAGGTAGCCACCCCTTGTCGATTGATTGAGATTAACTAAAACCTAAAACTTGATTGTACTTTTTCAAATAATTAAAAGAAAGATACTGTCGTAAGGTTCATAGCACTCGCAACCGGTCCGGACTCATCTGCTCCAATCGGTGTTCTTTAAAACATTTGATTTTAGATTGAAAAAGATACCCCGCAAGATGCGAACCCTTATGGTCGCTGTTTACCCATTCCCTCGTTCACATGGGTTTCGTCAATGCCCAGGTCCGTCTACGGGAAGTATTTTACCAATCTAAAATTATTTTTCTTACATTTTTTTATTTCAAAATAGGAGCAGAACACATCCGAACCGGTCACGGCGTGCTAATCACCCCATGACCCTACCTATACAACTACTCACTCATTATCAAGCAAAAATTGAAAGAAACCCTAATTTGAAACATGCTTCTATTACGCAAGATGAAAAATAAACAATAAATATCAACTAATCAAATACCAGCAAATAACTTTTATTAAGAACAATAAATTAAAACGAGTTACCGGAGTGCGAGTAGTTGAACAAGACTTTAAATAACTTGAAGGAAATAAAAAAACTTGGAAGAAGCTAAACAATATTCGAATCAAAGAACGGCAGCCCTCCGTACTTTTCTTCTTCCGTTCTTATAAAACCTGTTGAAAATAATAATGCTGCAGCCCCCATCCTTTCTTTTTTCCTTTTATAAGCTGCTGCCTCTTCCTAATCACAAAAACCCTATTGGCCCAGTTATGCCAAATGTTGAGACCATGGGCCCCACCTTTGGTCCATCTAATTGTGAATCCTTGGGCCCACATAATAGACATAAATCCAAGTCAAACTCATATTTTCACCTTCAGTGAAGGTCTAATTCCACGGCCAATTTGACTTGTGAATCGTTACTCTGTACAGCAATTCCACTTGATTTATCCGAATGGCCGAGTATCAAACACCGTTTAATATTTCCATTTTGCATATTCTTTTATCAAATTCTTCAAATACCTACAACACAAAAATTAAGCATTAAAACACCAAGTAATAAAATAAAAAGACTTAGCAATGATAAATTAGGAGGTGTTAATGTGAACATTTACGCGCTTATCAGTTCACACATTCTTGTTAAAAGGTGATCATTTCATATCAATCACAAACGTGAAAAGTAAGACTGTCTTAGCTTACCAAGCAATATTTTTCTTTTGTTTCTACCTTCTAGCAATTCAAAGAGTATACTCTGTTTTATCTTTCATCTGGATTTTTCTTTTCTAAATAGCTTCTTGTTCTTCTTTTTTCGTATAACCTTTTTGAAGCATAAGTCCATTAAGTTGGTGGACATTTTTTAGCCTGATCTTTGGTTTTTTTTAATTTCTCTATGAAGATATGGAAGATCTCAAACAGTTCTGCCAAACTCAAGGTGCCCCTGAAGCTAATAATTTGAGTCATTGGGACATTAGCTTTTGGAGTGAGAGGCTTCGTGAGTCAAAGTACGAAATTAACGAGGTTCGGTCTCATTTTCTCTTTCCCTATCTACATAATTCCATAATAAGTTAAAAGTTTTCTTTTACAAGTTTGATCTGACACGCGCTATTTTAACGTGTTATAACATACTGATTAACGAGCTATTTTAACGTGTTATAACATACTGATTAACGTGCTATTTTAACGTTCTATTTTATGTTTCCTTGTAATACAACCATATTAACATCCGATTCAAAAACTTAAGGATGTTGGGAACAAACTTGAGTGCAACCCTGCTATATGGTATGTTTGAGTGTTTTACATTTGATCTTTATAGTTATTAAATCTTTGATAAGTAAGATGAAATACTATCTATGCTGATGTTTTTCGTGCTTAATACATATGTAAGAGGTAAAATCTGGAGAGGGAAAAATCAGTGCTGGAAATTTATATTGTATTGGAAGAGTATCGATGTCAACCTTTTATTTCTCTTTCTTTTACTCCCTTTTTCTGTTTCATCTATTCTTCTTTAGGAATTGTTGAGAAGACCAAATCTTGAGTTGCTACTGTCAACGTTTTGTTTAGCAAAATTATTACTGATTAATTGAGTAGTGATCCCCAATAATGGGAGATTTAATGTGCGTTTGTGGATAACAGTTAAATTCTTACCCTCCACTTCATCTTGGTAAAGCTAGTTCTTTAACCACTAGTCGAAGCATAATATGGTATTTGGATAGTTAGATGTTGATGTGTTAAGAAGTTTTATGCGTGGATTAATTAGCTTAATCACCTTAATGAATTTAAGAATGACGAGTCACTTGGTGGAAAGACGTCTTGTGACACCACTTACTATGAAAGCTCATGATGATCCCTAGCTAAAAGCCTAGCTGACGTGGGCGAGATATCTATGTCTGATTAACATTGTTTGCCTTTGTTAGAATAGAGTTGGACTTAGTCCCACATTGGTTGCTTATGTTATGTAACTAGTCGCCACATAATATAAATAAAGCTCACTTATGTTAGGGTTAGTTAACACCCTATACACTTTTCCTTCTTTCTCTCACAACATGGTATCAGAGCGGGATCTTAAGGTATCACAACATGGTATCAGAGCGGGATCTTAACCTTAACCTTACTCCTAAAGCACCACAACCCTAGCCTCTGTACATAAACCTAGCCTAAACCCTAGCCTCTTTACATAATCCCTAAAATCACAATCCTAATCCAAGCTCACACAATTACTGTTCCTGCATACTGTTCACCAATTACTATTCATTGTCAGTACTGGTCACCGCACTGTTCATCATTGTTACTGTTCATCGTGCACTATTCATCGCATTTAATGTTCGTCGCTGTTTGGTACCGTTCCGTCACTCTTCTGCATTGATTGTTTTGGTAATTTTGGATTTTTGGTCGATCTACAGTTTACTTGGATTTGGATTTCAGTTCTTTGCATGTGGTAATAATCTACGGTTTATCCTCTCCAATAGATGGTAGTTTGGATATGTTGAAGTCTGATTTTGGTTGTTGGTTTGTGTTGAGTTATTTGGTCTATGTTGGCCTATGTTGGCATATGAGCTCTTGGTTGTTGCTCGATATTGGGATTATGTTGTTCGGTGGCTACTTTGGTTTTATTGTGGTTGGATGCATGTGTTGTCGTGCCCTGGGTTGTTAGCCGGTCAATCAGTTCCTTATTTCTTATTTATTGGCCGTTTGCTGGTGGAGTATTTGGTAGGTTTGATCTATCAGTAGTTGACTAGTTGCCTCTCATTGTACGGTGATATGTTTGCAATGAAATCTGGTTCTGATTCTACTTCCGTTGTTTCTGGTGATTTAAGTTCTTCATTTAGCAGTGGCCTTGGTCGCGGCCGTGATTATGGGTACAGTGATCGTTTGGACCGTGTTTTTGGCAGTCATGACTCTGGTCGTTGTGGATTTAGTCGTACAGGTCACATGTCAGGGGGAAGTGGCCATAGTCGAGGCCGTGGTTCTAGACTCTGTACTTATTGTGGGGGAACTAATCATATGGTGGAGCATTGCTATGACCTACATGGTTTTCCTCAGGCTCATCTGGTTACTTCTTCCGAGGATATTAGGCAGGTTAACTTTGTTCGCATTCTTATTTCTGTGGCTGCAAATCTTGGTTGGCCCTTGTTTCAGTTGGATGTCAAGAATGCATTTCTACACGGTGACCTGGTCGAGGAAGTGTATATGGAGCAACCTCCTGGGTTTGTTGCTCAGGAGGAGCGTTCTCAGGTGTGTCGCCTTCGCAAAGCCCTCTATGGTCTTAAGCAGTCTCCTCGAGCTTGGTTTGGCAGGTTTAGTGATGTTGTGTTGCAGTTTGGTATGCGTCGCTCTCATTCTGATAATTCTGTTTTCTCTATTCAGTCAGATTGAGGAAGAGTAGTATTGATTGTGTATGTGGATGATATCATTATTACTGGGGATGATCAAAAATGTATTGATGAGCTGAAACAGTTCTTACAGCGTCAGTTACACACCAAAGATTTGGGTAAGCTACGAGATTTCTTGGGTATTGAGGTAGCAAGATCCAAGGAAGGGATCAGCCTATCTCAAAGAAAGTATACTCTAGATATTCTAGAAGAGACTGGTTTATTGGGAGCAAAACCTGTGGAGACTCCTATGGATCCAAACGTCAAATTGTGTGTTGATCAGGGGAGATATTTCCTCATCCAGACCGTTATCGTCGCTTGGTAGGCAAGCTGAATTATCTCACCAATACACGGCCTGATATCTCATTTGCTGTCAGTATGGTAAGTCAGTTCATGTCAGCCCCTCGTTTTCCACATTGGGAAGCTTGTCTTCGTATTGTGAAGTATCTCAAGGCTCATCCTGGACATGGCCTGTTTTATCGTTCAAATGGTCATTTGCGTGTTGAAGCCTTTACCGACACTGATTGGGCAGGATCACGATCTGATAGATGGTCCACAACTGGGTACTGTACTTTTGTTGGTGGAAATTTAGTTATCTAGAAGAGCAAGAAACAAACTGTGGTTGCTCGATCCAGTGCTGAAGCAGAGTATCGTGCATGGCTCATACTACATGCGAGGTTGTATGGTTGAGAACTTTGCTCGAGGAGTTGGGGTTTGGCATACAGTTACCTATTCCTATGTATTGTGATAATCAGGCAGCAATACATATCGCTTCAAATCCGGTATTTCATGAGAGAACCAAACATATCGAGGTAGATTGTCATATTGTTCGGGAGAAGATAGATAGTGGCGTATTGGCTACCCCTTTTGTATCTACAGGAGCTCAGTTGGCAGATATCTTCACCAAACCTTTATTCAAACCACGTTTAGAGTTGTTACGTAACAAGCTGGGATTTTGTGATATTTATTCTCCAGCTTGAGGGGGAGTGTTAGAATAGAGTTGGACTTAGTCCCACGTTGGTTGCTTATGTTATGTAACTAGTCGCCACATAATATAAATAAAGCTCACTTGTGTTAGGGTTAGTTAACACCCTATACACTTTTCCTTCTTTCTCTCACAACAACCTTCTCTAATTGGATGCCATTCTTGGATCCTGATTAATTACTGATTGATTCTTAATCCGTCGCAGATTCATCTGCTGCTCGCATCTTTTAGTCTCAACTTTCAACCGATGTGCATTTTCTCTGCCTCTTAAATCTTAACTGCATTGAGCCGTATCCCTTTTGAGCTCCAACCAGTATGAACTTTTTGAGACCCCATCCTTGATCTATGATTTCCATGCAGCTTCCTCATTACTGCCACGTGCTCCACTCCCCATCCCAGCCATATCCCTTTTGAGCTCCAACCAGTATGAACTTTTTGAGACCCCATCCTTGATCTATGATTTCCATGCAGCTTCCTCACTACTGCCACGTGCTCCACTCCCCATCCCAGCCATATCTGCTGAGATTATGACGTAAAATTTGACCGAGATTCCGCTTCCATTTGGAAGGCCTCCCTCCCCCTTGGAAGCACCACATGCCATTACCATGCACAGAGGTTACGCATCTGTCAGTTGCTATCCTTTCTCCACCTTCATCTTTGTCAATTGCAACCCCAAATCTTGCCGTCTCTACTGGCATATGAAAGTGTTATTTTCTTGATGCTGGTAGTATTCTGATATCAAATGATTTGCTTATAGTTACCCATGAACAAAGTTTCAGCAGAATAGCTGCTTTTGTTTCTAGTTTAGGACAACAGTTTTACTGTATCTGTACTTGGTTAGCACCTTCTTTCTGCCTTTCATCTTTGGAACATAATTCACCTTACTTAACAATAAATTAATCCTTTGTTTTTTCTTTCTTTTTCTTCCTTATTACATGCGTGTTATCTTGGGCATGCTGTATAGGGCTCGCTCTAGATACTGTTTTGTTAGTCTTTGACCAGCATATGCCTACACTGTCGGTTATCTGTGCACGACTTGCCTGCAGTTTATCTTGAGTTATTAAATGTTTCCACTTTGAATCTTAACTGCACAAGGTTTCTGTGTGGATTTGAAATTTCATCTCTTTCCAGTGGTTGGCATGTGTTGAACAGGAGCTACTGATTGGCTAAAATCTGTTACCGGGGTTGGAAAATTTGCTTTAGCTATTTAAATCTTGAATATGGTGTATGTTCTTCTTCTGCTCCTTGCCTGTAGGAGCTCTAAGTGTGGCATGAAGGAACTTATGATTATCTGGTTGAAATTATGTAGGAAGAGTTGCGCCCATATTTCTCGTTGCCTAAAGTTATGGATGGACTTTTCAACCTTGCAAAGATGCTCTTTGGGATTGATATTGAACCAGCTGATGGTTTAGCTCCAGTAATAAATACAAATTTCTCTCTTTCTTATTATTCTTGTTTGCTTAATATATAATTGGTGTTTCCCAATCTGATTTTACAATGTTAGCACTGTTTAGGTTTGGAACAAGGATGTCATATTCTTTTGTGTCAAAGATTCTACTGGTAATCCGATCGCGTACTTCTATTTTGATCCATATTCTCGTCCATCTGAAAAAAGGGGAGGTGCTTGGATGGATGAGGTTGTTGCTCGAAGTCGTGTACTTTCACGTGATGATGGCTCTCCTAGGTTGCCTGTTGCTCACATGGTGTGCAATCAAATGCCACCAGTAGGGGACAAACCAAGCCTTATGACTTTCCGTGAGGTAAGCATGGTAGCTTCTACCTAAAGTTGCTGGAATTTTGGTTCTTAAAATGACAAGGATTGAAGACCATTTGGATTAGCAAGCAACAGCTTAGCTTCTTAGCAAAAGTCTTGTCCAGGCCCCCAATTTGAGGTCATTTGAGTTGGACTAAACACAAAGTAATGCATCCATTTCAATTTGCAGCTTGAATATGAAATTTCTACCTTCTGAGTTCCTGTATCCTGTGGATTCAATATCTGGAAGTGAATACTCAAACGATAATACATTTTTTGTTGTACGTTGTCCAACATTTTCAATCTAGAGAGGCATCATAGTGCGCGGTCATTCGAACAAGAAAGAAGTGGTAGGATCTGATTTGTCAGCACCATAAAGATCGAAGGGTATGGGTCTGGGCTAACCCATTTCGTGGTCTCATTTGTGAGATGTGGTTATCATCATGGATGTTGACTGAGAACCAGCATCTGAATCAATTTGAGTCTTTCTTAAAGTTTCACGCTATTTATAATTTCTGAATCATCTTAAACAATGTAGTTGGTTTTTGGATACTGCATCCGGGAAATTGCCTTCTAGTTATAGGCTTATAGCTATGCCTTTGAGGTTTTATCACTGTCTTGTAGTTGACTTGAAATCACTACTCATATGTTGTCCCGCCGTTATAGCTAGCGTGCTTTGTTAGCCTGTGTATTTTCAAATTCATTTATAATAGCACAACAACAGAACCCATGTAGTCCCCAATCATTGGGGGTATGGGTGGGGGAGTATTGGGGACAGACCTAACCTTTGGCAATATGCACAAAGTGGCTGCTCTCAGAATACCACTGAAATAGTGGCCCCCCTATACTTGTTTTGTTGCGGAACCATGCCCCCAAATCAAAACCAAATAACTCTCAGAGAAAGCAGGCTTAGAGATCCAATTCAATTTCTCTACACATTACCATGCTTCCTTCATTTATAATAGCACAATGTGATGTTAACATATACTTAAAGTTTTTTCTTTTCTTAGATTTTCATCTTCATATTCTCTCTACTGACAGGGGCGACGCCTCATGGTAGAGTGTGGGGTCGGACAACACCACAGGAAAAAATTAAACTAATAGTATTATATTGAATTTCTTTTTCTAGATTTATAAATGACCCCATTGAAGTTTGATATTGACTCCATAGTAGACTAAAAATTCCAAGAGAATACAAAACGAAAGGCTAAAACCCATTTGATGGTGTCACCACACTAGATATTTTCCAATATAATACAAAACAAAGGCTAAAACCCATTCTGTGGTGTCACCCACAAGATTGTTTTCCAGAAAAAAAAAACCCCCCACTAAAATTAAATAAACATAATGCAAGGTAAAACCCTTTTGTTCTCTCTTCGTCTATTCATCGCATAGTCGATTAGAGTTCTAGCCAATTTTCTCTCTCATCGCTTTTGCATATTTAGCATCAAACACTAAAGCATTGGTACAGATTCTAGTGTTTGCTCCTCTGACTTAACTTGAGTATTCTAACTTAGGTCTTAGCCACACAAAAAAATGAGTGTTCTAGGGTTGTAGTACATCTATTATAGTTTATGAATGATGTGCATATATATTGCTTAAGGTGTAAACATGAAAGTCTAACACCTAGGTTTGGGAGTTGTATATAGTCCTTCTGTCTCATTTTGATTGCCCCTACGAAAAGACATGCAATTTTTTAATAAAAAAATAAAGTGCTTTGGTACATAATTTTTCGAGTTTCTTCGCACCAAATTATAGATCTCGATTAGTCCTTTGATTTGGTGTGAAAAATTTCAAAAAACTATGAATGGAAATACTTTTATTTTATATTTGAAAATTGCACGTCTTTTTGAAGGGGACTGACAGACTATCATTTTGGGACGGAAGGAGTATTTAGATATTGCTTTCATTGTTTGGGGAATTGCATATAATTTGGTAGGAGTATTGATGTTTATGAATGACCCCATGCTCCCACACTCCTGGAGTCGCCACTATCTACGGAGGCTTAATTTTTCCATGAATGCTAATAGCAAATGCATTTTAGTAATGCTACCATATGTTAATTTTTAAATTCCTAATTGTAGTTGTTTTTTGCAGGTTGAGACGGTCTTCCATGAGTTTGGTCATGCACTTCAGCATATGCTGACGAAGCAGGATGAGGGTCTGGTTGCTGGTATTCGAGGCATAGAGTGGGATGCTGTTGAATTACCTTCTCAATTCATGGAAAATTGGTGTTATCATAGGTACTGTTGCTTCACTGCAATCTGATTTTACCTCTGTAACAATAAATAACCTGATGATAAACTATTCATGGACTTACAAACTAATTTACCCACTGGCAATTAGCAAACTTCAAACTGTTGGGTTGGTTGTGGTTGTCAAAGATGAGAGAAAGTGTCCAGGGTATTAATTAACCCCAACACACCCGATTATTATTTATATAATGCAATACCTCATTACAATATTCAATTAACCAATGTGGGACTAAGATAATGATATTCTATATTCTAACAGTGGCAATGTAACAGTCGATAGTATTTAACATCTACTTATTGAGAATCTAGGAATGTGTCTTCTCGTTTCTGCCAATCTTACAAGTACAACTGCTGCAAATGTATGGTGTATTATTTTTCTCTGAACAAGATTTCCTTACCAAGTTTTACAGGGATACTTTGATGGGCATAGCAAAGCACTATGAAACTGGAGAGAGTCTCCCTGAAGAAATCTATAATAAGCTCCTTGCGGCTCGAACTTATCGTGCAGGTTCCCAAAGTCTTGGTCAGGTCAGTGCAACAAGTTACTTTGTTCTCAAATTCTTTTTTAGGTCTGGTTTAGCATTTTGGATCACTAATATGTCAGTATTTGGATTGTATTCCATTTCATCCGCGTTGGACTTTCACATGATCTTCATTTCACCTGTATCATAAGGAAAAACCTGTACATGATCACACAATAGGAGCTATTATGGTGGACTTCTGTCAATCTTCTTTTGTGCTAGTAAAGCGTTTCTATTGGGTTGAAAATTTGTCAGAATAGTTTAGAAGGATCTTTCCAATCTCAATGTCATGTTGCTGAGAAAGGTGAGTCACCACTGACCGCTGTAATTTTCTGGGAGCTTACCAAGGATTTTTGCTTGTACGAGGATTTACATATTATCCTGGCTGGCTTGCAAATGCTGGTTTTGTGCTTAATTCTTTCAGGAGGAAGAAAAAAAAAACAAGGAAAATGGCTTAGATGCCAAATGCACTGCCCGCATCCCACTTTCAGATCATATTATGTGACACATTTAATCAAGTGAGGAGTCCTTGTTAATTGATTGACAACTGTTGAGTTAAACTAGTTGTCCATATATTTGTAGAGTTTTACGGGGACTGATGCATGCCAATGATTATTTATGCACTATTCATTTGTACTTCTCTCTCTTGCAATTGCAGCCAAAGTTTCATTAAGCTCTGTTGTAGGATGTTCTAGCTTTAATCACGCCAGATCTCGTGTTTCTAAGTTGACTGTCATGGTCGTAATTGTCATGTTTTAGTTGGTTGAGTGCATTTCATTGCAGAAGAGGCTGATAATTCAAAAGTACTTGCACCCAGGGAAGAATTAAGTATTTCATCTAATTGTGTTTTGTAGTTGAGATTCTCATTTCTTGATTTGGAGTTGCATACCAAGTATGTTCCTGGTGGATCAGAATCAATATATGATGTTGATCAGAGGGTTAGTAAAGGAACACAAGTGATCCCTCCATTGCCAGAGGACAGATTTCTTTGCAGTTTTAGCCATATATTTGCAGGTTTGCTCTTCCTAGTAATTGCGCTTTTGGTATGAGAAATTCTCTGGTTTTTTAGCTGCAATCTCGTGACGATATATATTTTTTATTTTATTTTCCTAACTTGTTCCTCTGTCTTCTTCATTTCAGGAGGATATGCTGCTGGATACTACAGTTACAAGGTATTTGTTTTTATTTGATTTATTTATTATTTTGTATATGTGGGTTCCTTCTTGTTCTTTTTGCTTTCTGTTTTACATTTTGCACCTCTGTTCTGTGGAAGGTTGATGACTATTTTGATTATTTTTATAGCTTTTACCCTGCCTCCCTTAGATTGGTTTTTCATTGCTTGCTGATGGCGATGTAGAACTTGTCATGCTATGTGTCCGCTCTTTGACCTATAGGTCGTTGTTCTGGTGGTTTTTTTTTATAGCAATGATCATATTTTGCAGTGGGCAGAGGTGTTGTCTGCGGATGCATTCTCGGCATTTGAGGATGCTGGATTAAATGATGAAAAGGTACGACGGGGAAGGCAGTTCAAAGTATTACCTGTTTTACTTGATTATTGAAATTGCTCTTTAGATCTTTAAAATGCTGAAATGACTACAGATATAAATTATCTTAATTGCTGTTTAGATCATAGTTCGAAGTTATCCAAATTAACTGTTGTCCCATCAATTACCCGTTCTGTTGCCTCTGTTGCAATTTTTAAATGGATTTTGTGCATTCAGTAATGTATACTTGCATTACTGAATGTTGGGGAACGACTTCTGGCATTAGTGGCTTTCTCAAGTTGTAGATTCAATTTCACTGGGGAGATCGGAGTTTACATGAATCCATAGACAAAATTAACCTTTTACCGTTTTAGTAGTTGCGGGGGTATGCGAGTTAGAGGGAAAGTAGGAAGGTGAGTGATGGCTAATTCGGCAATGGGTCCTACTAGTTTGGATAGGTGGAGGGTGAAGTTTGGCATGATGTTAAGCGAGGGTTCTTGTCCAGGACAAAGTCTCCTCTCTTCAATTGGTATAGCTAGGGTTAAAGTTGCGACGAGCTGATAGTGTGGCAGGAGCTGATGAGATATGGCCGGTAGCCATTATCTTGTGTTATAGACTTATAGTTGCAGAATACAGGTGCAAAGATTTGTGTGTGGCACAAAAAGTAGGTGTTTGGTTTCCATGTAATACTCCATTAAGATCTGGCACAAGAATGTAACACTAACATTGCTTTTCCAGTTTTGTTTGGAGTTGCTGGGTATGCACTTAGGTTAATTCATCTAAAATATGTTGTTACTTGTGTCATCTGTGAACAATTTGTGGAATTTGTTATGGCTCTGGTCAGCAGCTCGTTTATTCGTGTTACCAAAGGATAGTTCACAAATGATCTATTAGACTATTAATGGGATATTATGTGTCTGGCAACAGGCTGTCAAAGAAACAGGGAAAAGGTTCCGGGAAACAATACTTGCTCTCGGAGGTGGAAAAGCACCAATGGAGGTTAATCTCACTACCTTATTTTTCACAAAGTTCCATATTTGATCCATGGGATAAATTTTCAATGGGCCAAGCTCTCTACAGATGCCGATATGGCCCATTAATCTTCGCAATCTTGCATAACTCCCTTGGTCCCTTGTTTCCCAACTTCAATAGGTTCTTCCTAAACTTTGTTAGCCACATTGCCAGTTGTTCACAACTAACATGCATACTTGTTCTAGGTGTTTGTGGAATTCCAAGGACGTGAACCTTCTCCCGAGGCGCTGCTCAGGCACAATGGGTTATTGTCGGTCTCAACCTCTGCTTGAAATGCCGATGTTTGTCGGTCTCTGCCTTAGCCTCTGCTCAGGCACAATTGACATGGAGGCTTTCGGCATGCTATTTGACGGTCTCTGCCTTAGCCTCTGCTCAGGCACGATTGACATGGAGGCTTTCGGGATGCTATTTGTCTCACTTACTACTCAGAATAGATAGGGCCTTACATCCGTTATTATGGATGTTTTAAGCCTTTAGTGCACAAAATATGAAGTCGTTGCTGGCAGTAATTTTCTTGACTGGTGGCTTTTTTTGTACTATTTCTTGGAAGATTATGAATTACAGCAGAAGTGTTATTTACTACTTATTTCTTTCTTTTTATGCTTTGAGTGTTGCGGTCAATTTTTCAAATGTAGTTCCATCAGCATTCAAATTTGAGGAACGGTTTCACTATTCTTTGAGAAAGCCAGGCAGTAATAACAATCTCATTACTATGAAAGTAAAAGCACCTGCAATCATGAGAAATAAAAGATGTAAAAGCTTTGCCCTTCAAATCTTGGGGCTTTTTCAGCTTTCCAGTTCTGTTGAATCTTGATGGTTGCTTTGAAATCCACTTGTAAGGTGTATGGTTTGGTGAATGGGTTGAACCGGTCAGATCCGGGTCGGTTGTGCCCAAACCATTTAGCCGTGTTGTGCCGACCCGGCTGCACCGGAGGGCATCCACGCATGACGGCCGAACAGACAAGCCAATCCGAATGATCTGTCTTGATCTGGAGGATCTTGTCTGCCTGATAGGACTGAACGGATTCAACCGTGCCAGTTAGAACGGACTTGACAAGCCAGTTTATCTCTAATAAAATTGAATTTTCGGTTGTTATTTTTTAGTTTGAAATATTGGATAACCTCGCATGCTCAGAGAATCCTCAATTACACAAGAAAGCCCAAATATTTTAAACTTTAGCAATATTGATCAAAATTTAGCAACATTTTTACCAATAATTGCATTTTTACATTTGAATATACGTAATTAGCAACTTTTAAAAAAAACAAAAAAATCAACCGGCATGACGATAACTTACAGAGCACAAAGCATAGACACTTGTTCTGCTAAGTATTTAATGCGAAGAAATAATTTTAATATTGATAATCCACACGGCACCCAATATCTCTCCGATACCAACACGTTTTATATATACTAAAAAAAATTGATACCGTAGCCGGTATGGTATTGAAGACTTTATATTTCTTTTTTCGAACTGGTATTCAAGACTTTGCTTTGGAAATTATTTTATTAGCCATCTGTTTCTTTCTTTTGTACCGAGTGGAGCGGACTCTGAGCTCCCATCCAATCTCCTCCCTCCTCCCTAGTTCGGTTCAGTTTAGAGCTCGTCGAGAACATTAGCTACATCAAAAATCAAGTTTACCGTTTCATATGATTTTTTTTTTCCAACCAGATGCATAAAATTTAGTAGAAAAAAATGTACAACATTGGATTGCAACTTGACGCAATTATCCTAAACTTAACGCATTACGAGATCAAATCAAACAATTACCGATCAACAAGATTGATGTTCTCGACGAAGTCTAAAAATTGGACAATTCCAATCATTTGTATAGGCCCGGCGAAGGGCCCTGAATGAGGCAAATTGGACTGGACTGGAAGGGAAGGAATAGGGCTGCTCGCCGTCCGGTTTGGTTCGAATTTCTGGGAATCCGAAGACCGAACCACTAGTCACGGTTTTTACAAAATGAAATTCGTGTCCGGACCAAAAATCCTACGGTCCGGTTCCAATCCGATCCCTAACTCACAGATCGGTTACGGTTTTGTTCACGGATTTTAGCAAAAATAAAGCTCAAGCATATATCACACAATAAAAGAGAAGAATGTTACATTCAGAATTAAGTTTAACACCATTAGAAAAAACTTGTTACATAAATTACCAAAGTCTTACTTTAGAAATCAAATTCAAAAGAATCTAACACACTAGTAGTATTGTATCATTATAGTACATTACATAACATAAAAGAACCGGAAAAAAAACGAACTACTGAAACTCAACTAGGGTTATCCGTAATTTATACACCATATCTCATTATTAAGATAAAATACTAAATTGGTGGAAAAAAGTGTTAACATTACTAGCAATTTATTATATAAATACACACATATATATTATTTATATAAAATAAATATCTCACGATCCGATTCGGTTAATCCACGGTTTCGTAATGAAAATCCGTGAACCGAACCCCGAGCCACGGTTTTCTAATTTTTCAATCCGTGTCCAGACCATTAATCCACGGACAAAATTCAAAAGGTACGAATCGGTTCGATCCGAACCGGTTTCACAGTTTACCGGACTTTTTGAGCAGCCTGGGAAGGAAGACTGGTTTGAATTCCAGCCGTTGAGGCCGACGCTTGGTTCTCCATAATTTGCGGGGTTTTATTCTTTTGTGACTTTCTATTTACAGGCCATATTTGTTGCTTTTTCACTCTCTCTCTCTCTCTCTCTCTCTCTCTCTCTCTCTCTGTAAATCAAACCAGAAGCTCATACAGATTGGAGAGGACGCACAACCATTTCTGCTAGAGCTTTTATTCAGATTGAACGGTACTCTCTCTCTCTCTCTCTCTCTCTCTCTCTCTCTCTCACACACACACACACACAACATTCCTCTTGAATCGATCGATTAATTATGTGGGTCTTTGTCGTGTATTCTGTCGGTTCTTGGTCTTCATTCGAGGTTCCTTGTTGTGTGGTCAAAGAATGTTTCATTTAATCTTCTTCATTCAAATCTTAACGTTCTCGCATGTTTTGATCAGAGGCCCTGAGCTAAAGCTCTGAACGGCGCCGCTTTAGGCCCCGGAAATTTATAAATTTTAAGGGGCCTGTTATTTTGGCACCCTTATAATAGTCCAACAAGGCCTCCTGCTTTGGGGCCCCGAAAAGTCATGGCCGGCTCTGGACTTTTAATCAGCAAGGTTAGGTGAACACTCTAATGGTGGATTGGTCTTTGAGCAGTTGAGATGCTGCTCAGAAGTTCAACGAAATAAGAGTAGGATAGAGGCCACATTGATTTATGTCATTGCTATAGTTGATTCAATTCTAAGGACACTTTGCTTTTGCAGCTCTTTCTTTTCTTGCATCTTACTGTTTCATTCTATTTTTCTCGCACGTCCATTTACGTTTGACATTTAAATAGTACAAGCTGATAGATTCAGCATTATGTGAACTACTCGTAGATTCTCTTGTACCTGTACGTTTTTGATAAGTTGATTAGTTGTGGTTTACCAGGGGCCCTACGGGCATCATAATGGTCTACCAAATTGGGATCCGATCTCATGTATAGCTACTTTAAACAATGCGAGCTTATGTTTGGAAAATATCTTCTTTTATTTTGTAGCTTCTGAAAGTTTACTTCCTATCATTGTAGAAACTTTTTTCCCTATGCTTGTCATCATATCGGGCTTGCCAATTAATTGTGTTTGTCAAGTAGATCATGAACTTCAATTCTGTTAGGTCCTTTTAAGAGACGATTTGCGAGAATGGTAACAATTTAGTAAAGTTTTACATCTTTTGTCAATCTCTGTGTATTTTCTGCCGTTCCCTTATCAGGCATTTTCATTGGGAATGGCCATCTTTTGTGTACTTCCTTTCCACATTGAAGGTTGGGTAGCTAGATTTCCAATGTTTGAGTTGGTGGGTGGTAGAACTTCAGAAGTGTCTGTAGGTGGTCTATTTTCAGCGGCGCTTCACGGTTGTTCTCTTCAGTTTATCATCTTTCTATTCTATGACATGCATTATTTGTAAGTGATTCGTATTCGGGAATTACCTTTAAAGAGATGGTGCATCATCAATGAGCTAGGCGAATTGGACCACAGGGGTTAAAATTTGTTGCTCATTTTCTCTTACTTTTACTTGAGCTACCAAACAAAGAATTCTAGACGTTTGTGGTAAATGCATGTTTATCTTCTCAACCAACCAAACTAAGGACTTTTTAACTTGAGAGAAATCCATTAGCAACACGCACTACCCAACCTTTCTCTTCTAATTTTCTCTCTGTGCTGATGTCTTCTTTGCATATTAGTATGTACTTCTAAAGACCTGCATTAATCTCTTCATACTCTATTTTTTTTGCAGTTATCCTTGAAAACTAATTATAGTCTGTGGTCTCTAGAAGTATACAAATAGTTGTTTGGTTGTCATGGATGACTATTCTTGGTTTCCACCCGCCATATGGAGCATTATTGTGAGGATTTTTATCAGTGGAATTGGTTATGGAGGCCGTGTGTGACTTAACTTTGTTTTTCATTGCGAGTATAGTCGTATAGACACACGAGTTTTGGTAGCCTGCAATACTCTATGTAATGGGAATAACGGCAGTTTCGAACTCTTCTGTACAAAACAAGTTTGACGTATATATGTGATAACCCTGTTTGTATCTTTTATATGTATCATTGGTCTGTTCATTGCTTCATTATAATTTTCATGGAGTTTGTTTTCTTTCTTATATTTGACTGTTGAAAAACGGTTCTCTTGCATGCATTTTTCCTTGTAACATGTAAGAGGTAGCACAAGGGAACTTATTGATTTACAAGAGGTGTTGTGAATAATTAGATCATAGGTTTAGCTATTTGTTATTTGAGGTAGCGCAAGGGAACTTATTGATTTACAAGAGGTCTTGTAAATATTTAGATCATAGGTTTAGCTATTTGTCATTTGTTGTTTTCTTTACTTTTCTGATCTCTAATTAACTCCTGCTTTGGACCTTCAGTGATTGGTTATAACTTTAGGGTCATCATACTTTTGGTTAAGTTATCCATGTTTTTCAGCTAAGGCTTCCTCTTCAGTTTGACCTTTTATTTTTGTTGTTCTGAATTTTTTTGTCATTTTTGCTATAGGTAGTCAAGTTTATCCAAAGCCAGGTTAGCGACCTCTAATCCACCTACGGATAATTTAGCAAACTTGGTCCTAATTGTCATTGCCCATCTTCTGAACAAAATGGAATTGGATTAACTTGCTATCCTTGAATGTGGGTTTCATCAGTGGATAAGGTGGAAATCTTTCTGTTCAACTATTTGTATTCAAGCTGTGTTTTCTTGCTATCCATTAAGCTTTCAAAGTATGAGTACATTAACTCACCAATCTACATTACTTTGTTACAATCATCTGTTTCATTTTACAACTGATTGGTTAATGAAGCATTTTTTTATGGTGGCTTTAGGGCCTACATAATTTTTTTATTTTATCATCATTTTGTGATTTGTATTTTCCCATTGAATCTAGAAATGTGTAATTTTTTATTTCTAGTCTTGTATCTTCGGAATTAAACCTTTTCTTACCTTATCCGGAATTAATGTTCTGTGGCTTAAATTCTTATGTAATTGTCTCGAAGCCATGAATCTTCCTGCAAATGGTGTTGAAGTCAAACCAGAGACGTTTGAACAAGAGAAAGAGGCAGGCCCCTTGCTCCATTGTGATCTTTTTGATACTGAAATTGTCCACAAAATAGCACAAGCGTTCCTCCCAGGATTAGCCTCAGCCTGTGTAGACAACACGACAGGCGGTCTCTTCAAGAGCCCTGCTTCAGTGGCAGTTGATATCAGAAAAGAGATGGTGGAGTATCTCACACAGAGGAGTGAAACTTTTGTTGCCGAATCTGTAGTCTTAGAAGGTGGCCCAGAAGCTCAAATGTCTGTCCATCCTTATGATATAATATCTGATTTCGTTGATGATTTTGCGAGTTCAAAGCGGAACTTCTTTAGTCGGGTATCGGGATGGGTACTAAGTGAGAGGAGAGAGGACAGAATAGATGATTTTGTGCAAGAAATGGAATTAAATGGGTTTTGGTTCATGGAGAGGAGAGAAGCCATTGCTCAAAACTTGCTAAAAAATGTTGATTTCAAGAACACGTTTCATTGCGATATGAAATTCAACTGTGCTGAAGAGCTCGCAGAGCATAGTCTACGGTGCAATTTTCGGACTATGAACTGCACAAATGAAGGGTGCAATGCCAGGTTTTGTGCATCTCACTTGGTGGATCATGAATCAATCTGCCCATTCAAGATACTTCCATGTGAGCAGCAGTGCCCGGATAGAATCATGAGGCGCGAAATGGACAAGCATTGCATAACTGTATGTCCGATGAAGCTCGTCAACTGCCCCTTTTATCCAGTTGGTTGCCAATCTACTATTCCGCTTGCTACAATTGAACAACATCGTTTGGAGAATCTCCATGCTCACGTGCTGTATATTCTTCAAGTCATTCACAAGGATGCACCTTTGGAGATTCTAAAAAAACGGGTGGACCAACTCAAAGAGGTGAGTCTTAGTCTTTTGTATGCTCCAATTTATCATAATTTTGAAAAATATTTACTGGTCAGAATCATAGAATGTAACAATTATTTTCTTTTCACATGACTTATTATAGGTTACTGTATAATTTAAAACAACTTACGGAGGTGAGTCTTAAGGGGGGTTGGATACGATCCAATTTTCAATATTCAACAAGGTATATAGTAGTTGAAATCTGAACATATTGGAAAATTTTAATTCCCGTTCTTGTGCATGTAGAGTTTGTGACAACAAAATGTTTGAAGTGTTTTCGGGTTTTCAATCATACAACATGCGTTTCTATTTTGTTATGGTTCTGGAATTCCGTGTTTCAAATCAAGTGCTCACTTTCGGGGTTGTATGACAGGCCGACTCTCCTGGAAGGTTATCAGAAGCTCGAGATGTCAGATTATTGACCTTTGCAATTAAGGATCTTGAAGCAGAAATTGGTCCCATCAAGGTAGACAACAACATCAAGATCTTTGAAGAACACCCAGAGTCGCCAAATAAAAATGAAGAGGGCACAGAATTAGTCACCAACAAAGAAGAGGGTGTGGATTCATCCACCAGAGAAGAAGAACACAGAGACTCACCAAATAAAAACGAAGAGTGCACAGAATTAGTCACCAACAAAGAAGAGAGCGTAGATTCATCCACCAGAGAAGAAGAACCCAAAGAGTCACCCAACAATGAAGAGCGCAAAGAATTAGTCACCAACAAAGAAGAGAGCAAAAATTCATCCACCAGAGAAGAAGGCAAAGAGTCACCCAAGAAAAAGGAAGAATGCACCAAGTTGCCCACTGAAGAGGAAAAGTCCGAAGAGTCGCCCACTAAAAAGGAAGTACACTTTGAGTTGTCTACCAGGGAAGAGAAGTGGAATGATCCATCCATCAAAGGTGAAGAGAGTTCCGAGTCAGCAATCGAAAAAGAAGAGCGCGCAAAGTCTCCCACAAAAATGGAGGAGCGCGGAGAGTCGCCAGCCAAAAAAGAAGTGCATGCTGAAGAATCGTCAAATTTGCCGGCGCATGGAACTAATTTAATTTCATAGATTCATACGTCCATATCTATGTAGGTGTTTAGATGTATCAATTTTTGTATGGCAGACAGTAGCCAACCTTATCCATTCCAGCAATGTTCAATTTATCTTTGATTTGTTTTCTCTCTTCATGAAATCAAGGGGAGAGCTTTTACTTAATTTTGACTGGGCCTTTATAGCTCGTTTCCGAAGACAGCTTTGGTTATATGGTTTGGGTGAAATTAAACCCCATAATACCCATTGGAAATACTATCAAGGATTTTTTTTTTGATAAGTACAAAAATACTACAGTATCAAGTTTGTTTGGCTTGTTAGACATCAAAGTTGATTCATAAAGACATCCACTTCTCCCCACGCTAAATAAATGCACTCGACCTTTTTTTTAGAAGAACACGAAATACAACATATATTGCAGTCATAAATCTTATAAGCGCACGTGCAAAAATGTAGACAAAAAGCCTAAAAAAAAAACCAGCAACGGCAATGAAAAACCAACGAGTCCACTCAAGATTAGGTTTTATGTAGGTAGATCTGCATCGAGCTGAAGTACCGGTTTCGTGGTCGTTGCCATCCTTTGGGATTGGAAAGTTTAATGTCTCATACAGAACAGACTTGAAATTGTTGGAGAAATATCTAATGCCTCATGGAAATGCAGAATCATGGAGTTCTTATCGCAAATGAGGCTATTCATTGTTGGAAGAACAGATCTCAAGGGGGTTTAATTCTGAAAATTGACTTTGAAAAGGCCTACGATTGTGTCAATTGGGGTTTTTTGTTAGATATTCTTGCGAAAATGGGATTCGGAGAAAAATGGTGTGGGTGGATTAAGGAGTGTGTGTCCACGGTCTCCATGTCAGTGTTGATTAATGGTTCCCCATCCAAAGAATTTCGGATTGAGAGAGGTATCCGACAAGGAGACCCGTTATCCCCCTTTCTTTTTAATATTGTAGTTGAAGGGCTGAACATTTTACTGGAGAGAGCTAAGGATCGGAATATCATCAGAGGAGCGAGAATAGGGGCTAATGGGGTGACGGTGACGCATCTCTAGTTTGCAGATGATACGGTTCTATTTTGCAACAATGATTTGGAGGAGTTGTCTAATATCAAAAGAATCCTTAGATGCTTTCAGCTCATGTCTGGACTCAGAATTAATTTTTCCAAGAGCTCATTATGTGGTATTAAGATTCCTCATCAGGATGTGGTGGCCTTAGCGCAAGTGATGGGGTGTAAAGTCGACCAATTACCCATTAAGTACCTGGGCTTGCCTTTGGGTGCCAATCCCAATAGGATCCAGACGTGGGATCCAGTGGTAGAAAAGATGGAGAGGCGATTAAGCGTGTGGCGGGGGAGATTCAACTCGTCTGGGGGCAAACTCACCTTAATCAACTCTTCGCTAGCGAATCAGCGGATCTATTTCATGTCTATCTTCAAAATGCCAGCGTCTGTGGCGAAGAGGTTGGCAAAAATCCAAAGGAATTTTTTTTGGGGGATACGATTGACAAGAGAAAGATGCACTTAGTCAAATGGGAGGTAATATGTAAGAAGAAGGAGAATGGGGGCTTGGGTGTGAAGAATCTGTTGATTCAAAATCTCTCCCTCTTAGCTAAGTGGTGGTGGAGGTTTAATTCAGAGCCCGATTCGCTGTGGGTGAAAGTAATCAGAGGAAAGTACAATTTAGATCACAATTGTTGGCTCCCCCGTATGCCGACTACGGGTAAAGCCACGAATTTATGGAGGGATATCTGTAACATTGGGGAAGTATCCTCGTGCATCGGAAGTATAATTCAAGAGGGTTTTAGAATACAGGTTCGTTCCGGTTTGAGGATTTCTTTTTGGAACCAGGTGTGGTTGGGGGACACGACACTTAGAGACAATTACCCACAGCTGTACCTGATCTCAACTCAAAAAGAGGCATCTGTAAATGAAGTCTGGAGAGGTTTGGGAGTTGAAAGATGGAATCTGACTTTCGGTCGAGGGTTACGTGACTGAGAAAATGACCAAATGGAGGAGTTAAAACACCGATTACATCCCGTTGTTCTGCAGTTGTCCAGCTGTGATTCCCTGAATTGGAGATGGTCCTCAGATAATCATTTCTCGGTCAAATCGGTATACAATCAATGGGAAAGCAGCGGGCAGACAGGAAGTCCGGGGTTGGAAGTCCTCTGGAAGAACATTTGCCCTCCTAAGGTGGAAATTTTCGCTTGGATGGCAGTTCAATCCAAGGTGGCTACGAGGTCGGTGCTTGTGGGCAGAAATATGATCTTAGAGGGACAGTCCTCTTCTTGCCCCCTATGTTCATTGCTCATGGAAACTCCACAACACCTGTTTTTGCACTGTCAACTTTCATGGGCTGTTTGGTCTCAAATTTTAGAATGGTGGCATGTTCAATGGGTTTGTCCCGATTCTCTAGATGCCCATCTAAGGTGGTGGATGGACTCTAAATTCTGAAATTTGGAGAAAAGCCTTTGGGAAACTTCCTTCTTTGCAACGTTGTGGTCGTTATGGTTGGTGCGAAATGAGCATGTGTTTAACAATACAATGGTGCCAGCTGAGGTTGTGGTTGACAAGGTAAAGACTAGAGTTGCTATGTGGGTAAAGGCCAAGTTCGATATTAAGGTGTATACGGTGGAGGAATTTAAGGTTTTTTTTGGATGGAATTAGGTTGTTAAAACTGTGAAGAGTGCTTTGTGTTTAGGTGAGGTTCTTGTCCTTCAATGTTCTGTTGGAGGCCGAAGTCAGGTGTTCTCTTTTTTTTCCTGTTTTCTGCTTTATCGCATAAGTTTGTTTACTTACTGTGATTGAGCCCTCGATGTACCCCTTCGAATTTGCAATAAAATTTAGTTTGCCGAGCAAAAAAAAAATGCAGAATCATGTGAAAGTTCAACCTTCTTGCAGTTTAATATCTCTAATGCCTTAAAGGTCTTGATCGAACAGACTTGAAATTGTAGTTCTAAAAAATTGCCAATTCTTTTCTACTTTTTCGTTAATTAAGCCTCACCGGATTGGGCTCCCGTCCAATATTCATACCCTCCGGTCTCGTCCTTTGTGGGCCTTTTCTGGGTCCACGACAATGATCGTAACCGTTTCCTTTTTAAAACTCGCGTAAAACATTGACTACGTCAAAAATCACGTTGATCATACATGAAATGCATCAAACTTGTAAGAAAAGCGTGTAACGCTAGATTGCAAATCATTTGACCCAATTATCTAAAGCTTAATGCATTTTAAATCCTATTAAACGGTCTCCGATCAACAACTACAAGAAAAAGTATATTCGGTGACGAAAAAATGGCGACAAAATTTTAATTTCGTTGCTAAATGAGTATAATTGGCGACGAAAAAATAAATTCGTCACTGTTTTGACAACTTCCGCGACGAATTATTTCGTCACCAATTATACCTATCTAGCAACGAAAAATCATTTTTCGTTGCCGAAAGCCTAACAAAGGAGATGAAATTATTTTTCGTTGCAGTGATGAAAAAAATATTTCGTCGCTAAATGACCACCAAATGATTATCTTTGACGATGGTAAAATAATTTCGTCTCTTTTTGAGGCTTTCGGCAATGAAAAATATATTTGGTCGCCAAATTGGTTACCTTTGGTTACGAAATTTATGAAGGTTCCATTTCGTTGCCACATATATTTCAGGCATAACTCCTTGTTCGAAACTCCGATTGAGATAATTTAAATTGGGTTTGAACAATAACATAAAAGACTACAACTTTCATTCACACTTTTTTTTTGACAAACTTAATGCATTTCGAAATCATATCAAATGGTATCGGATCGACATTATTTTCATTGTGGATAATGTTTTCAGCGAGCTCTAAAAAATGAACGGTTTCTGTCATTAATGTTGTGGTCACAGGAATGGCCCAAAACTGGAGACCATAGTGAACTGGACGCGATGTGCTCCCAATATGTCTTTGCCCGGGTGATTTAACTGGAGTAAATGGAGATGGTTGGGCTGCAGCTAGCTAGCTAGTAATTTTGACAAGAAAGTGTGGAGTAAATGTGGTAGTTGCGTTTATTAATCCGGGTCAATAGAGGTTGTTGTGCATCAAATTGCAAGGGAAGTTTTCAAAGTGGATTCCTTGAAGAGGAGTTTTAGGGACAAAGAAAATAGATAAAGAAAATACCTTTAAAGTGTACATGAACGGCTCAGATTCACTGTGCAGTGCATCCGAGCTGCTAATATACACTTTGAGGGTCTTTTCTTTACCCCTTTTTTTTGCACTTAGCATTTCTCTTCCTGGAATCTACCCTATTACCATATATTAATAGCTGAAAATTAAGTATGAAGCATCAAGCATGCATGTATAGAAGTTGATGCTGAGTGTGAATGGCTTTATATAATTGAAGAAGCTAGTATCAGGGGGAGTTTAATTAGTTCCTCCAGATTTTGATGTACTTTAAATTCGGATATGGTTGTAATATTATGTTTTGTCTGAAATAGCTCCTATAAATCTGTTTCTGTAGATGCCCATGTAAATAGGAGCACAAATACACGTGAATCAGGTCCCAGCCAGATTCAAATTTTACATTCGTCACTGGTGATCATTCAAATTTTTTTTAACCTAATGGTCCATATATTTCGAGGGTGATTGGATAGCTAATATTTTGCATTTTCATTTTTACATTTTTGAAGTCATGGAGGTACCCAAAATAAGTTAAAGGAGAATGAGTTTTCGATTTTAGAGATTAGATAAGAGAAGTAAGAAAGTTCATGGACATCAGTACCAAAATCATCATGGATTCATGGGGCATCGATCATAAGAAAATGAACAGCGCCACAGTCACCTAAAATTCGGTGGCCGGTCACCGCACGCCGTTCGAGGCCCACTCTGAGTTCCGCACGGATGATCCGAGCTGTTCAATAATTTTTAAAAAAAGAATTGAGCGGGCAACATGAAAAATCAACTCAATTTAATATGTGTAAGTGCTTGAATCAGACTTCTCATCTTTGAAAAATCGGGAAAAAAAAAATGGAAAGATTGATTTTCTGACTTCTATTATATTGACTTCATGGAAACATATTTTTTGACTTCTATTAAATTGAGATTTTCATAATTAATAAATGACCCATTAAAACTGATAGTAGTTGACAACACAATAGATGTTCCTCCCGCATAAAATTCACCTCTCAAAATATCGCTCAAAATGCAGACCAATTAAAAACAAATACTCCGTAGTAAAAGCGTAGCCTTGGTAATTCACGAGCCCTATAACGAGTTAAAATTAATATCATACCATCTCCGTTTCAAAAAGATTAGTGATCCATGTACAAAATGAAGAACAATCCCTAACGAGGCAAAATACCGTACTACCTCAATTTCATAAAGATTGGTGGTCCGTAAAATGACAATCTTTTTGGAATACAAGGACCGAACCATGTTTCTGCTTACATATGGGTCCACGACAACAAATAAAATTTCCATTAGGTATATATATAAGTGTATACCTTACATGATAGAACAATTTTTTTTCATTTGGTTTAATTTGCTCAGACTCAAACATTCATCATCCATTCTCCTACATAATGCAATACCATGATCTAGTAAAAATAAAAATATAAAATATAAAAAAAAACTGTTCATCAAGTTAAAATAGTAAGGGAACAATCTTTCCAAGAAACTCAAAGGAAAAATTCATACATTAGTTAGGTGGAATACTTGTTCAAGTGTTACAGGAAAAAAATAATAATAATAAAGTGGCGCTGGATGCTGTTAAAAAAAAAAAAAAAAAGTGGTGGGATATATTCCCACTTCCCTTTTTTCCTCATTTTTTCTTTTTCATTTTATAGATATAAGAATATAAAGAGTTATGGTCATTTTTGTCATGCAAGATGCTTTTGAAACTTCTTTTGATGGAATGATTTGCATACTCGATGTGGTTATTAATAGGGTTTGGAATAGATATAACAAAATGTAATTAATGAAGTTAAACTACCGTCTTATGGTGTGCCCCAGGGGGCACCCTTTAGAATTTGCCCTTTTTTTATAAGGTTGTATATTGGAACATTAATTACTCAACCTTATCAAACCCTTGTGGAGTTGTTATCAAACCCTTATCAGGTGCTTATCCAGCCTTTATTGAGCAGATCGATCCACTATCAAACCGAACCGAACCGAACCGAACCAAGTTGAGCTCGGCTCATTTACCAGTCGAGATGAGACATATTGAGTCGAGCACGAAGATGGCTCGATTCATTTGCAACACTATGAACTATGTTTGCCAAGTTCTGGAGTCGCCACTGAGGCCCCGTTTTCACTAACAAAAAACATTAAAAAAATTACGTATTTTACCCTCTCGTTTTTACTAGCAAAAAGGTTTCAGCATTTTATCATCTCGTTTTCACTAACAAAAAAATTGTCAACAAAAAATATTTTTACTACAATAACTCTACTTACAAATCCTTCAACAACATATCCACTAATAGAAACGACTTGACATTTCTCAATTTATTAACTACCAGAAATACCTAACAAATTTTTAACCACAAATAAAAATTTACAAATTTTTCACTACCGAAAACACACTTAATTTGTTCCATTTGGGACTTCTGTATCAAGTGCAAGCAAAACTTGTACTCTAAGAGCAAGTACATCAGATTGGGTAAAGAAGCTTTTTAGCTACTTTACCTATTGAAAATGAGAAAAGTTCACCTGCAGCAGCTTCTGTAAACCCTCCGGTAGAGTGCCTTCCGCTACAGTACTTCGATAAAACAAGCGAAGCACTGTTGAAAGAGTGGTGCTAGTACCACACCCACTTTCACACCCAAACACATACACACCACTCACATAAGTGGTGGGTCCCACACACACTACACACTTTAGTATGTGTATGGGGCCCACCACTCATGTGAGTGTGGGTGTGTATTTGGATGTAAAAATAAGTGTGGCACTAGAATTATTGCTGTTGAAGCAACCCAATATTCTATTGTTTTCTCTCTCACTCTCTCCCTTTCGTTTTCTTCTTCTTCTTCTGCAAGAACAAAGCTCCACCCTTCAGCACCATCTCTGAATCGGAGCTTCTTGGTTTCTTCCGTTGCCATTCATCTTCCATTCAATAACAGGTTTAATCCTCTCTTTTTCTATTCTGGAGCAAAACATTAGGGGTGTAAAAATTCAGGGCGAGTCTGAGAATGAAATCTAGTTCTTGTTAATGGGAGGAGTTTAGAAAACTTTTAGAGGTTTGAAATTTTTGTGAGATTCTGAGTTCTTACAAAGACTTCAAAACATGGAATTGGATGGAGGATTTGTGCCGTAGTGAAAGGCTCGAATCTGGGTGCAAGGGAATTGTGTCGAGTCTGGGTGTGAGGGAATTAGCCTTCAAACACAAATCTGAAATGGGAAAGATGGAAAAAACTTAAAATAAAAGGAAAAAGGAAATAAAAGTAATATTAGTATTTTAATAGAGAATATGTTAAATAAATAGTGTTGATGTAGTGTTGAAAGAAATGTAAGTAGATAAAATGAAGATTCTGCACTGTTGACCATTGTTTTTACCTAATGATTGGTAAACTTGCTCTAAGACTGGCTCACTTTCCTTGGTTAAAATCTACAAATCATATGGTTCACTTGGGACTTTTGAATCACATTTATCAGGCGATCATCATGATGAACTCTACAAACTTGCTTTCGGCGTGCCATTTTTTTAACTGCTACCCACACAGACAATTTATGCACAGATTTTATTATAGAATTTATCAAAAATTCCACAAAAATGATTTGATCCATTCATTAAACGTAAAATATTTGTTGATGATACCTGTGAAAAATTAGCTCAATCCGATACCTATAAGTGCTCGATCCAATCATCTAACTTTTCATTCAAATTTCAAGATAATGAAAAGTTCAATGTATTAGATCGAGCACCTATAGATATCAATTGAGCTAATTTTTTTACAAAGATCCTTAAAAAGATATTTTACGTTTAATGAACGGCTTGGATCGTTTGTGTAAAAATCGTGGTGGGCTCCACAATAAAATTTGTGCAAAATCTGTACATGAATTGTCTGTGAGTACAGACTTTCTACATTTTTTTGTCTAATAATTGCAAGCCGCAACGCCAGCCCTGACCTAAGGCGGCAGCTTTGGCCCTTAATCCCCCAAATTTTGACCCAAAATTGAAGCTGGATAGATATAGCAAGATATGTAATAAATATCTAGTGCTTAAATAACAATTGAGTGGTTGGTCTAATAGAAAAACTTAATTTTGCTATTCAACAGAATAAGGTTCAAGTCTTAGGTCTCATTTCCTAAAGATTTTTTTTTTCCTCCCACATACTCACACTACTAGCGAAATGACTTGAACCATTGAGTTTAGTTTTATTTTTATTTTTTCTCAAAGAAAACACAGGGTGCCAGTTTTATAAGTTTGTCTTAGAACCCGATTTGTTGATTGTGTTTTTGGAATAAAGTTTTGGCGATCAAATTAGTTATGAAGTCACTATGGGTACCTACGTGTGCAAATGGATGCATATGTGTGGGGTTCATTCAAGTTCCACGCAAATGATTAGAACCGTTCGTTAAATTTAAATTAATTTTTTAAGTAGTCTCAGGTAAGATTCGCCTCTATCTAAAAATTATAAGTACTTGACCAAATCTTTTACTTTTTCATTCGAAATTTTGAATCATGAATTTTGAAGAAATTTAGATAATTGGATCAATCACTTATAATTATCCAATTGGGTTTTTTTTTCTTTTTCCCAAAGCTACTGAAAAAAACTAATTTTAAAGTTACTTAAATTATTTGTGTAGAAACTCACGCAGGCCTCACATACCCACCGGTACACTATCGGGTACTTATAGTATTAGCAACAGTTATACATATGTTTGTGTTTCACTAACTAAAATAAGTACTTAGTTTTTGAATTAAATATGATGTATTGTGATAAAATGATATATCTCATAAAACGAAAAATAAATATTTAAAAAATAAAAAATATAGCGGAACGAGGCCAATATTTGTGTTCGGGTATCCGTCCATTGGTATTCGACTGATAATTATAATTCTAGTGCATTATTGGGATGATTTGGTTTCATGAAAAAGAAAAAGAAAAAGAAATCTAGTGCATTATTGTCTCCAAATCAAAAAATTCAGATACGCAACGGAACCCGTTTGTCAATTGTCACGTAACCGAACCCAAAAGGCACCAACTGTCGACTCAACCCCCCATAAAATCCGTTGAAAAAAGCATCTCCACAGTGTAACTTGTAACTGTTGCTTAACGCCACCGCACCCCTTACGTTTCCTCTCTCTCCACCTTACACTTCCCCCTCTCTCTCCTCCCCCCTCTCTCCCTAAAATCCCCTCCCCTCCCCTCCCCTACCAACCCTCAAATCTCTCTCTCTCTCTCTCTCTCTCTCTCTCTCTCCCTCCCCTCCCCTCCCCTCCCCTCCCCTCCCAACCCTTTAATATCTCTCTCTCTCTCTCTCTGTATTTTTGTATAGCTTCTAGTCTAGGAGTATATAACAGTACAGTCTAGACAGACACCTGGATATGGAAGTCGTTGCCCCGAATTCCGACGCGGACGACACCCCGCGAAGGATCTCGGCCGTCCGCGAAACCCTCCAGCTCATCCAATCGGACGACCCGAGTTCGAAGATCGAGGCGGCGAGAGAGATCCGGCGGCTCACCAAGACCTCCCACCGGTTTCGCCGGCAGTTCTCCGCGGCCGTGGAGCCGCTCGTCGATATGCTCCGGTGTGATTCCGTGGAGGCCAACGAGGCCGCCCTCCTCGCTCTCCTCAATCTCGCCGTCAAAGACGAAACGTAAGTACCAGTATATTTTTATGTATATATATAAATCCCTTTTTTCTCATCGGGAAAGAAAATTTTCATTCATTAACAGGATAAAAAATTAAAATCGGAGTGCACTTGGGTGCCAGGGATAATGAGATCAGGAATTCAACTCGTGCTAATCTAATTATTCTTACGATACTAACTTTCACCGATAAAAAAATAATACTAAAATCGGTACATCAAGACTTGCAAATTCTCAACCTACGTCCCCAGCCTCACGAAGATTTCATTCTAAAAGAAAAATTCCTATTTATAGGGATGTATGAACATATATCTTATGTCAATCAGGCTAGGGTAATTGAGTTCTTTGAGTTCTGCGGCTGAACTGTAACCGGTACAACTGTTGCGTGTGTTGAATTGGCTGAAGAATTTTACTCCCTCTGTGCCAAATTACTTGTCTTATGCGAAAAGTCGTGCGATTTTTGGATTAAAAAATAAAATACGTACGTGCATAATTTTGAATTTTGTTCACCAAATTGAAGAACTCACAGGGATGGAAGGAGTACTATTTTTGGGGTTAATTTTGTATCGTTATTCATGATTACATATTTTTTTATCCCATTTTCTGTTTGGTGGGAAGGAAAGGAATGGGAAGGGAGGAGGGAAAAAAGGAAGTCAATTACGTTTCTTATGCTTTAGCCTTTTGGGCTTGTTTATGTTTCCAAAGAACTGCTAAACTGATTTTTAAGTAAACGAAATATTGTGTGGGCTCAATTGAGTACAGCTTTTGTTGTTGTTTTTTTATTTGATAATACTATCTGGCCAGCACAAGTGCATCTTGACTTATTCATGAACCAATCACACTGTCAACGAGAGCAAAATTTAGGCCCGGCCAATCCGCCACAAGAGTTAATAGCACTTTGCTGCTGATTTGTTGAGGACAAGGATAACTATTGAAGTACAAACTAAATTGATTGGCAAGTGTTTTGGGATGGTCAAAGTAAACTGTTAAGTTTGTAAATTAATCTTAGTCTCATGGTTTGGCTATTGGATAAGCTTTGGATTCTAAAACATGTTTCTTTTTCGCCAATTTTATGTTTGTCCGTAGTATATTGTGTGTCCAATGGTCTTCAATTGGTGTTGTAGCATCGGATGCTTTTTGTTGCAGACTAGTTTGGTTAAGAGGTAGGGTTGTTCGTTTCCTCTCAAAGTTGATCTTTCTTTTGGCTTAGTGTCTTTCCCTTTACACATCCTTTCTTCTTACTTCTTGTTGAAGCTATTACATGGATTCTCTTGAACAAGAAATAAACTCTTAACACTTATCTTGAATCCCATAAATAGTAATGGCATAAAGTATGAGATAGGTTACCAAAAGTAACCAATATGATGAAACTTTAACTACATGGTCACATGGTTGAATACAAAGAATATTAACCTAGTTATTGGACCTTTTATTGTCATGCTGTAATCGCATGATTTTTCTCTCACATATTATAGTGAAAGTTTAAAAGCAAAGTGACTCCTTTAATCCTGTCACAATGTGGGTTAATGGAGAAACTAAAGTTGTTTAGAGCTAGCCATTTCTGGACCCATTAGTGGGTATACCCTCTTTTCTGCTCTACTAATAACTTTTCCCTCTTGACTTTATCCATTATTTAGCTTACGCTTTGAACTCTCTCTTTTTGTTCTTTTCTAACTGGGTATTTGGGCCAGCTTGTATACACCTCAACTAATCCCGATACTTTGAAGTCTTGTGAAGAGTAGATGTTATCCTTCTCAGGCTCTACTCCAGCTGTTACTAGATTAAGCTAAAAATTGCGCATCGCCTATTTGACATATTTTACTTTTACTACAGTGTAGTATGATTGCCTTTAAAGGCTTGCTTGAAATCAGAATTGAAAACCATGTGATGCTATGATCCTCTGGTCTACTTACAAGCAACGGTCAGACCAGAACTTTATTACACCCAGAGTGAGTACAGTTATGCTCTCTTGGCTGATAATCGTTATGGCATATGTAGCCTATGGGCTGGTTTGAAGTGTAGACTCTAGTTAAACTCGAACATTAGTTCTTCATAGAATTCTTGATTGTAGGAACGTGAAGGCAGGTACCTCCACGAATGGAGTTACTACTTTTAAGGAACGCTTAAACAAGTATTGCATTGTAATAATTTTTTAGATAACATCTTACTCGTAATCTCACTTGGTTTATGTTTTTTATTGTGATTTGAATTGACTGCTCTTCTCTAGCTGATAGTCATGTGTTTGGTTGATGACTTCAAGAACTTAAAACATATCAAAATTTCTCTCTGATTTTCATTTTACAATCTGCAGAAATAAAACCTGCATAGTAAATGCTGGTGCCCTTGAACCAATCATCAGTTTTCTACAGTCGGAGTGTCCAAATCTACGGGAGCACGCAACGGCATCTCTACTCACTTTGTCTGCTTCCTCTATCAACAAGCCAATTATAGCTGCTTCCGGTGCCATCCCTTTCCTTGTTGAAATCCTAAGACATGGTACTTTAGAAGCCAAGGCCGATGCGGTGCTGGCACTTTACAACCTCTCAACTCACTCGGACAATTTACCCTTAGTTCTTGATGCAGCACCAATTCCTCCGTTAGTTGACCTTCTTAAAACCTGTAAAAAATCTTCAAAAACAGCTGAAAAATGTACCGCTCTTATAGAATCTCTAGTCGGTTTTGATGAGGGAAGAACTGCATTGACTTCTGAAGAAGGTGGAGTGCTTGCAGTGGTCGAAATCCTCGAAAGTGGGTCCCTTCAAAGCCGGGAACACGCGGTAGGGACGCTTTTGACAATGTGCCAGATAGACCGGTGTAAATACCGGGACCCGATTCTGAGAGAAGGTGTAATCCCTGGTCTTCTTGAGCTCACTGTGCAAGGAACATCCAAGTCTCAGTTGAAAGCACAAACGCTTTTGAGGCTATTGAGAGAATCTCCTTATCCGCGATCTGAGCTTCAACCGGAGACGTTAGAGAATATAGTTTGTGATCTTATATCTCAGATTGAAGGTGAGGATCAATCTGGGAAAGCTAAGAAGATGCTAGCGGAGATGGTTCAAGTTAGCATGGAACAGAGCTTGAGACATTTACAACAACGGGCTCTGGTATGCACCCCAGCTGATCTGCCTATTCCTAGTTGTGCTTCTGAAGTTTCTTCAAAATGATTGTTTGGTGCATCAGTTTTCCATTTTATTCCCTTTACTTTGTTGTATAATACTACATGTTTTGCGAGAAGAACTTTGTGAGATAGGAAGGAAATAAGGTTTAGCGAAGAAGAATGCCAGTCCAGGCCCTGTGATGGTACCGGGTGACTGGTCTAGTGTCAATAAACTTAAAATTGTATGAGGTTGCAATCCATAGTTTTGTAGTTGGTTCCCTGTAAATTAACTTCTGCATTTTAATGTCATATACTTGTTTTCTTTCTCCTTTTCTTGGCTGCCATGGATGAAGAACAATGGTAGCTTCACATAATTTACTATCTTGATGCGTTCTTCTTGTGTGGCAGACTGCGTTATACGGACATGGGTGTAAGTATCGGGTGCTGGTGTGTATCTAGGTGTCAGACCCATGAGATTGCTATACGGCCTTGGCAAAATAGCATTGTACTCCTTCAACTTTCTCATCTATTTTAGAGGTCAAATCGTGTTTTATACAACTTAGAATGTAAATAACTCACTTCTGTCATTTCATAGCATATAAACAACACAAACACATACTGCATTCATTGACAACTTCAAAAGCATCTCATCAAAATGTCGATGGACCAGCTCAAGGGCTAACTATGTATCAAGACTTGCCAACTCATCGTTTTTCTTCTATCGGTTGAAGCCGAATCGGCGGAAGTTTTGTACTAGTATATGGTACATGTTTCACATCCTCATCTAAGTGAAAAGTGTTCGATACGAGTATTTACATCATAGAAAAAAAAAATATCAAAAACAGTTGAAATGTAAACTGAATGTTTGGTGTTTCAAACAAGAATGTGTTTGGTGGTGGTGGTGCCATTAGGTGAACCTTTCTAAAATCCTACTGGTGGGTCCAAAGGACTCCAATCTGAGGTTTGAAGTCACATTGATGTCAAAATCTCTTTCTTTGGAATTTTCTTTTGTTTGGTGGATGTCATGGCCACAATCCCTTTCGGAGAAAGACAGGAAATGGAGTTGCTTGTTTTCCTTTGCCTAATTTTCAAATTAAGTTTCTGTGACTGTGACACAATTAGAAAGTTTGAAACATGTAAAATGGCTGGACATTTAGAAATCTCTCACCCCCATGCTAATTCTAATTAGAATGATTATTATTATTTTTTTTAGTGGAAAGTGCTAGAAATGCATTCGTATGAACGAACAGTCTACAAGGGATACAACGAGATACAGTACAACGGATTAAGTACAAAACCAAATGTACTACAAAGACAAAAATATGAAAATCTGCAAAAGCTCCGGTCCAAAACGTTGCCTCCCTTGCAGCTGTGTTAGAATAGTTGTGCTTGTAGTTTGAGGATGCTGGGCAGGGATTCAATTTCAATTCAAGATTATCTCGTGTGACATCCCATGTGACGTAACATGAAACCCACGAAGGTTTCATTTGATGACGCGAGACGTTTATTTTCTAGATCTTGAAATGTACGATATCCATGGGGGGGAAAATCAGGTTGATCGATGCTGGATGAACCATATTGTCTTAAGAGCAACGGAGCAGTGTTTGTGATGTGCATAGGTGCACTACACACTTGCTGTGGACCCAATATGGGGCCCACCCAAGGTCCCGTCGTTGATCTAAATTGCTCATTTTGTTCGTTTTATCGAGTAGGTAGTCCACGAAAAAATTCAAATTGATTGGACATCGGTACCTGTGTTCTCAGAAAACATTCGTCTTGTGGGAAAAAACAGCTGTGAATGATTTTTTATTGGAAGGTATCGACACCGATCGAATAGTCATCGATCTCCAGTGGTTCTATTGGAATCCTAATAAGTAGTAATTCTCTCTAAACCCAATTTCTCTTCTCTTAACACTCCTGTACTCGGCATTTAACATGCGATCTGCTCAATTAAAACTTGTTAAACTTCCAATCAAGCTTGAATAACTAGGCAAGAGAGGATTAAATCAAGAGAGCATAAAATCAAACAACGAATTGAGCTGATTTATTGAGCACCAAACAAGGCTCAAGGGGGAGTAGTTTGTCGAGCCAAACGGTAGTGTTTTGGACGAACAATATGCATGCGGACCGTGCCTCCACCAGGGTCCCCGAATCCCCGTAAAACCCGACCTAACCTTCTTTCTTTCCTCCCCACTCCCCAGCATATCCAGTTGATTTTGTCTTCTTTGTTTTTTGGCCAAAAGTTGAGAGGTAGTATTCATCAAAAGATCCCCATGGGGGAAGGTTGGAAATTCACAGATCAGACTCTCCAACAGAAAGAGCATATAAGCGTATAGATGCGCCGCCTTACAGAATGAGAAAAAATTCTCCGAAGGAGGACAAAACCCCCCAAAGGAGGACAAATCCCCCCAAAGAGAGGACATTATTAAAATAAATAACAAAATAAAAGAAGCACCGACGAGACATCTACCGCCACTCTTTCGCAATCACTTTGATAGACTCGTAACCACAACCTCTGCTTCACAAAATATCCAGTTGATCTCTTGATGGCACAGCATATTCAGTTGATCTCTTGTTGGCACTTCGTTGGCTTTGAAAGTCAAACAATTTGAACTCCTTTGAGAATTGAGAGAGCCGTTAAAGTCCAAAGAACACAGTAATTTGTTCAAAGAATAAAAAAATTAGTGATGATTAATTGCATGTATAATCTGCAACACCGATTTGATAAGTACCTTTTTTTTTAATCATACAGTAGGATGTTAGTATATTACGGAGTAGTAGAGTTTAGATTATTACGGAATGTCAGTGTGACTCTTTTGACTTGCCTGAGACCTCGCATGTTGGGGACTTAAATGCGCACTTACGACGACCGTCTGAGCTACAGTCCAATTTGATAGTACTTTAAAGTCATTGTGATTGCGGTGAATGCAGGCATTTATTCACAAAATTCGGTATCTTTAATGTCTTCCCTTATTATACCTGCCTACGAAGAATAACAAAATCGACTTTTTCTTTCTTTAATTTATTTCCTTCCATTTTCATGTGGAAAAATGAATATTTGACTTTACCTTTTCTTCTTCCCTAATCCACTACCAAAATATAGGAACGAGCAGTATGCACATTGAAGTCGTGGCTATAAATATTTATTAAAAACAATGCTAATTTAGTTAATAGTAATAGTAGACATATAAAATCTCCACCTCCTTGGGAGTTTTTCTTTTTTTTTTTTCTTATCCCAGGTCAGTTCGTATCAATTTGCAGCGCCGGAATTATAAATTTCACGGATTACATCTCTTATCTAATTAATTTGGACGGAGAGACTTGCCACTCCAATATGTTTTTTAGAGAAAAATCTTGTTTTTATAGTTAGAAAATATGTTGTACGAAATACTCCAAATTTTGTACGCTTCCCCAATACAATTTTGAATTTTGCAGGAAATCAGTAATAAGGAAGTATAAAGGGTGACCTAAAATAGTACTAGATTCGTGTATCTTCTCTTCTTAATTAAAGATCCCCATCCAAGAAGGCAAAAATCTTAACGAAAAAGGAATATCGATCATCTTCCTTTTGAGAAACTTTTGTGTATCCTGGGGATACCAAACTTGGTATCCCCTCCGTTTTGTTTCTCGTTTTTCGGCCATTTTTCTATCACATTTTGATGATCGGCTCCGTTTATTTTGTAGAGTTCGGTGAGAACCTTATTCATATAAAAATCATGTTCATTGGACTTTTATTTGATATATGATCTGCACACATGATTATTGAAGAAAACCAAAACTGGATCCAAAACCACACTAAATCGGAACCCAGTTTTGATTTTTTTGCAATTTTCATGTGTGCCAATCATGTATCAAATAAAGTCCGATGAATGCGATTTTTGGTATGAATAAGGTTCTCACCGACTCTACAAATGAACGGGGCCGATCATCAAAATGTGATCGAAAAATAGGCCCAAAAACGAAAAACGAACCGGAGGGGATACCAAGGGGCTTGGTATCCCCGGATACACAAAAGTTTCTCCATGTTTTTACCCATTTTGTTTCGCCTAGTTTTTTTCCCAAACACTAAACCGATTTCCAAACTAAAATAAGTACTTATTTTTTGAATTAAATGTGACGTATTGTGAGAGAATGACCTGTTTAATAGAACGAAAAATAAGTACTTAAAAAATAAGAATTTTAGTGGAACGGGGAATATATAAGGGTTCAATTTTGGATTATCCCAAAAATTGAAAGCCCAATGGTCAAAGCAAAATCTTTTTTTGTTTTTTATAAGTAATGGTCAAAGCAAAATCAATAAGAACGAAAGGTTGAATTGTCGATTTGATCCGAACAAAATGGTCTCATCTCATAAGTAAATATTCACCTATCTTATCCATTAGACAGCTTGTATTTATCTTCTAGGGAAAGAGGATATATTAGAGGCACATCATCGATCTTCCTTCCCATTTGCATATCTATTTTAGGTCATCTCCATATTAGGGACCTTCCTTCTTTTCTTGAATTTCTTGGCATTGCATGATCATCGTGGATGGCGATAAAGACGGCTGACGAAGACGGAGGGGAGATCTCCAGGATTGAAGAGGGCGGATGCAGTACCGTCGCCCCAAAATGCAAGGAAAATGGTAGTCTTTGCTCGTCTACCTCGGTTGTTACCATGGCCCAAAAGGTTAGTCATATGTAACATCATCGTGATAAGCATGCTATGTAGCGTTTCGTCAAATTTGGGGAAAAAACTAAAGAAATTTCTTGAAGGTGTATGAAAATTGCAAAAATTTTAGTAAACCTAAAAATAAATTGTTTTTGTACTTGATTCAGGATATTGATATGTTCCATATGGTATTTCTTAAAGGTATACGGTATTTTGTTTTTATCAATCGTTACGTTGTGTATGGATCACTAATTTCTTGAAGGTTTTTCCGTGGAAAGGAAAAAAAAATTATGGAAACAAATTTATTTAATTAATTCATCATCTTTTTCATTAATGATTTTTACATTCTTCTTTTTTCTTCTTTCACGTAAACTTTTTCAGTAATGATTTTCAGATGTTCATATTTCCTGATTACTTTTTCTGAAATACCTTTACTAATTACTATGTATTGTTCCATGATGTTGGACTAGTTCATAATTAATTTTATTTTTGGGAAATTTATAGAAATCGTCCTCCAAGTTTCGTAAGGACGATTTATAAAATTTATTGTTCCATGATGAGACTCGGTTGAAACTTGAGAGATGATTAATATAAAATTTTCAGTCTGAATACCAGGATATTTGAAATTGAACTTCCAAATTATTCGATTTATCAGTCTGAATACCATGATATTTGAAAGTTACGTCGTGGTTAATGATCACGATTTTTTTTTATACTACATGTCCTATTTTATGGGATTTTGTTTCTCTTTTTAGGTGATTGCTGAGGTGATCGGAACGTTCTTTGTGATCTTCTCTGGCTGCGGAGTCGTCGTCGTTAACAACCTATACGGTGGCACCGTAACTTTTCCGGGGATTTGTGTAACGTGGGGTTTGATAGTAATGGTCATGATTTACTCGGTTGGTCATATATCCGGTGCTCATTTTAACCCCGCCGTCACCATCACTTTCGCCATTTTCCGGCGGTTTCCTTGGTGGGAGGTGAGTTTTTCTTTTCAGAAATTCTGTTAAGGATGTGTCATCTTTTCACATCACCATCCTATAAACATAGAGAGAAACTTATTCACTACTCCGCCCCGTGAACTAGTTTTTACAGCAGCAACCAATCGTAACCGTCCAACTAACGGTTCAGATTTTAATGAAACTTTTCCGGGTAAAAGTTTAACTCTTTTTCGGAAAAATTTTATTAACATCCAAACCGTTCAAAACACTTTTGGATGTTCGCAATTGGCTTTGTAAACAATTATTAACGGCCTCCACTGTAAAAAAGATTTTCTGATAATAAACATATAAATGCATGAAACCCTTCTTTTTTATATATATGTATATAAACGTATACGTTTGACTTGTACGTAGGTGCCCATATACATAGCAGCACAAATAGTGGGTTCGATTCTTGCTAGTGGCACCCTATCCGTAATGTTCGACGTAACAAGTAAAGCTTACTTCGGGACTGTACCGGTGGGATCCGATCGCCAGTCTTTGGCCATTGAAATCGTCATCACTTTCCTTCTCATGTTCGTCATCTCCGGCGTCGCCACCGATAACAGAGCGGTACGTAATGTTTCCAAATTTTCCAACTAAAAAAATTGGTGTTGATCGAATGCCATTCAATACCTTATCGGAAAGCATTTATCTTGTAAAAAGTGGGAATAAGTGATTTCAATCCAATGTGTCCAGTACATTTTTTCCAAAATTAATGTGATCCGATTAATTATATATCGAACAACATCCTATCCTTTTTGCATACATTTTTCATTGATCAACGTTTTTCGTGCATGTCAAGTTAATATGCAACAAAAATATTCTTAGTCTCTAAAATATATGCACATTCAACCTTTTGCATGTCCTCCGTTAATTGAACTGTTAAGGTTTAATTAACGGAAGACAATTGTGATCAAGTGAACAAAATTTCTCAATTTTCTTATCTATATTTTCTTATCATATATGTCAAAACACTTATGTAGTGCGGACTCTTCTTCTATTTTTTCCAGATAGGAGAACTAGCGGGAATCGCTGTTGGAATGACAATAATGCTGAACGTATTCGTTGCCGGGTATGTTTGCAACATTTTACGTACAATTCAGAGTATTTCGGTCATTATGCGTGCGCTGTCACTATTACACCCTCGGTTGTATCACCAGAGACATTGCCTCTTTTTGCTTTCAAAATGATTCCAATGCACAGTTTCTGAAGATCTCCAAAGCAATTAAGTTCTGCTTTTTCCAAACAAATTTCCCTAAAAATTTTGAACTTTACAGGCCTATTTCCGGAGGATCGATGAACCCAGCAAGGAGCATTGGGCCAGCCATTGTTAAGCATGAATACAAAGGGCTGTGGGTGTACATAGTTGGGCCACTCTTGGGAGCAATAGCTGGAGGATTTGCCTACAACTTAATCAGATTCACAGAGAAACCCCTTGGGGAATTGGCAAAGTCCTCCTCATTTCTCAGGACCTTATCTAAGAGTTAATCACTTCTTGTTTACTACGTTTATTTTTTTAGGTGGATTCGTTCACCATTTTCAGTTCATGAAAGCAAAACAAAGTTTACAAATTCTCATTTAATTTGACAGCACTGTATTTTTTCATTCAATACAGTATCCTCAAAGAATTGGCCTAATTGTCAAGGTTTGAGATTTAAGGGCTTAATTAATTCCTCTTGGATTGTGAGTTCGAAACTTTTGTTGGCGTTATCAACTATTGTGGAGCAAGTCCATGTAGTATTTCTCAACTTTTAATCGGATGCCCGCTAGTGGAAGATGAGATTTTTAATTAGCTTGTCTCTCTCCTTATTAACGAAGGGATGCGCCGCCATGGAGAACAAAATTTTCACTAACTAATAAAATCATTTTGCAAGATCTTGGGATTTGGCCCAATAGTTGTGTGTAGCGCTTCTTAAGAGGGTGAGGTCTAGGGTTCGACTTCTATGGACAAATAGTTGGTCTCACTAATACTAACATTTTATCGTCCGGTAAAAAAATTAAAATAAAATAAAATAGAACCATTTTACTGTATATCTTTAGCACAGAGTACACATAATTTTTTTCCAAAGCAACTTAAAAACCAGATAATACATATATAAACCAGTAATGCTACACACACAGCATTTATGCACAGATTTTGTGCACAGATTTGTTGTGGGGCCCACTACGGGTCCCACATAAATAATCCAAACCGTTCATTAAATGTAAAACATTTTTTCAAGGGCCTCCGCAAAAAATCAGCTCAATCCGATACCTATAAGTGCTTGATTTAATCATCTAACTTTTCATTATCCTGAAATTCGAATGAAAAGTTAAATGATTGAATCGAGCATCTGTAAGTATCGGATTAAGTTGATTTTTTGCAGAGGCCCTTGAAAAAATGTTTTACATTTAATGAACGGCTCGGATTATTTGTGTGGAACCCGTAGTGGGCCCCACAACAAATTTGTACACAAAATCTGTGCATAAATGCTGTGTGTGTAGCATTACTGTATATAAACTTTGAGACTCCAATCAATATATAAAGAATCAAATAAATAGTTAAAGGACGAGTGAGGAATTATGTGCCACCTGGAGTAATAAATTTTAAAAATACCTGTGGCTACTAAAAGGGTTAAATCATACAAGAAGTAAACACTCATACTATGGCTGCGTTCTTTTGGCCTTAATTTAAATTTAACTTATTTTTTCTCCCTTTTTGGAACTTAAATGAAAATAAGTTAAGTTCATCCATTTTTCTAAACTTAAACTTAATTGCCTAATACACACATAATTACAATATAAGTTAAGTTTAAAGATAGGAAATAAGTTTAGTTAGAAGAATGGATTAAATTAGAAAAATAAGTTAAGTTTAAGTAAAGACCAAGAGAACACAGCCTATATCTTGAATACCATCGGAGATAACATCGTCAAATAACAACTCATAATCTTCTTCCATATTATATTCCCAAACAGCACTTTCTTGCAAGATTTATTCTGCAAATGTTTCTCAAACACTACGTCAATTCAAAATGCAAAATCCTTAATGAAATGGGCTCCCAAATGCCCTTTTTAATCATTGACACTATTTGTGACACTTGCCCGGAATTTTCCCATTCCCGCATTTTTTTTTGAATAAGATACAGCATTTATTACCGAAACAAAAACCAAGGAGATAGCCTTAAAATACAGACGAAAGAAGCTTATTTACGGCTTCATTGTCCTTTTCGGCAATCAATGGTTGAGATATGTTTTTAAACTATTACCGGTAATAAATATCTATTAGAATTAATAGTTTATTTTTAATCCGAACCGTCTAAAACACTTTTGGACACACGAAATGGAATGCCGTAAATTTTATTTACAGGAGGCCCCGTAAAATAAAATAAAAAATTCAATACAGACCACTACCTACCTATCTATGCAGGAAAACCAAAACAAACCAAACCAGTAAAAAGCTATACAGAACTCGAGACATCCAAAACGGGGAAACACATCCAATCTTAGAAGTCTTCTCCAATAAATATAATAAATGGTCACGACAACTGAATTTCAATTTGGGGTCAAAATTTTGTCCTTTTTAATTGAAACGCAAAATTTGTCCTTCGAAAAGAAATTCTATGTGTTTGGTGGAAGTCTTTAATAAGTCTTTCCGTGTGCAGGTTAATTTCTACCTTTAACACCATTTACGTGGCATTATTTGTCTTTTTCGTTTTCTAAATAAATGATCGTATCAGCTTACTCGCATTTTTGCTAATGTTGGGACCGTAAATCCACCTTTCACTATCATGCAAACGTGTCAAACGACTGACGAATCATGCTGGCATAGTTTTGTGTCAATCGTTCTTCGTTTTATCTCGTGCCTGCCCGTTTATTTAATCGTGTCGTGTCGTGATGTTTCTGTGTCGGTCCATCTCCAATCGAGTTTCATCGAGAAAAAAATTGTATGTAACAACTAAAAACTTAGTTTCTTGTGCCGTGCCCCGTTCCCGTGCCTATCTAGAACTATGTCGTGCCTGTGTCGTACCACATTTAAATGTGTTGTGCCATGCCTGTGCCAGCCTGACCCGTTTGACAACTATACTATCAGGGCTGCACTTGAAGTCGGAGGAAAGACTATGGATGAATTGACCTCAAAAGAGTTGATAGAAGCTGAGACTCTTATTAAGTGAGAGATTCTGAACCTAAGACCGTAATAAAGAGCAAATCCTTAATTCTAAAGTCTTGACTACTAATCCAATCATCGGATATTATTCGTTGAGAACTGCTATAGCCACTGACCCATGGGGTCCAGAAATTGCACCGACGGACATGCGGAGTTTACTCTGGGTCCCGCACGGATAACCCGTGCTGTTCAATAATTTAAAATTAAAATCAAGTGGGCTCATGAAAAATCAACTCAATTCGATGTGTGTAGGTACTTGATCCAATTATCCCATTTTTCATCCAATCTTTCCATTTTTCCTTATTTTTAAAAAATTGAAAGTTTGGATTGAGCACCTGTCCAGATCAAATCGAGCAGATTTTTCACAAACCCACGTAATTTCTTTTTTTAAAATTATTGAATAGCTCGGAGCCCCGCATGCCCATCGGTGCAATTTTGAAACCCCATGGATTGGTATCCGTAGGTTATCGCATTCGTCACACATATTATAACAAACCCTTAAATCCAAAATGGAACCTTAAAAAAGAACAAACTCTTAAGTCCGAAGTCCCAGAATCCAATCATCGGACACTTCGGCCCAGTTACCGGGAACTTTTCCCCTTCAATTATTATAACAAGTCGTCGCGACCAGGTCTTCGAAATGTCGGACGCCAAAGCCGCCAATTGACCATAAAGTCGACTCCTTTTCATCAGCAAGCCCGAACACACGCACTCTCTCTCTCAGTCTCTCTCCTCGCACACTCTGTAGAAGAGGGAGAGAGAGAGAGAGAGAGAGAGAGAGAGAGAGAGAGAGAGAGAGAGAGAGAGTAAGCTACCGATCAACGGCATGGAGATCGGTCCGGAGTTGAGAAAGAGTGGCGCGACGCCGGAGGACTGGCGGAATGCGCTGGGCAAGGTGGTCCCGGCCGTGGTGGTGATCCGGACCACCACTTGCCGGGCGTTCGACACCGAAGAGGCCGGCTCAGGCTCCGCCACGGGGTTCGTCGTTGACAAGAAGCGCGGGATCATCCTCACCAATCGTCATGTCGTCACGCCCGGTAGTTAATTTTCGTAATTAAGGCCTAGTTTCAAAAAAAAAAAAGAAAAGAAAAAAAAAAAAGTTCGTCTCTATTCAAATTTTGTAGCCATTTGTTAGTTTTGTATTAAATTTTTTTGTAATCGTTCGTCTCGGAACGAAAGAAATTAGAATTATTTTTTTTAAAACTTTTATCCAATTGTTTTTTAAAATCTCCCAGTATAGCATTTTTAGACCAACTTTTACTCTCGTCGAACAAACCAACAATTCACAAAACTTTAACCCCAAACCCCAAACCCAACTACTGAAAAAATACGATGACGTTTTCGCCTATTCCTACGAGCATATGCCTGGAATCGATCAAGACATTGTTCAACACAAAATTCCTCCCTATCCCGATGCCTAATTCGTAATCCGTCAAACAGAAATTAAGACGCATACGGCCCAATTGAGTCAAAACTCTGGAATGCGATTTTTGTTTTGATTAAACGGCTCTTTTCTATGAGAGGTTTCGTGGCGTGTCCATTAGAATATAGTGTATTTTCAATAGTATTTTAAACGGCTCTTTTAAGACATTATTCAATAGTATTTTAAAAAAAATTAAACGGCTCTTTCTATCCTTCCCTCTCTTCGCCCCCCTTATTTGCTTCTATCATACAGTGTGTGTGACTGTTTTTCATTTCAAAATCATACTATTGGGGTTGGTTTGCCCTAATTATATTTTTCGTCTTTTTATTGAAAAAGGTTTAGTTTTGCATGAAATTTATGTAGATTATTGATTTATCTCCACTAATTTTGCTAGTTTTTTTTTGTTAGCTTCTTGGCCCGTTGGGAATGTGTGGAAGCAAAAGAAACGTATGATTTTTCTGTTTTTGCATGTTAGGCTCATCCATCCAAGGACCTTGAGATGGAATTTGAATGTGGTTTGTGATTTTAATGACTCCTATGTTTGGTATGGGCTGGGATTAGAGAGTAGTTCTTAATAATAATCATATTAAGTAGGAGTCTGATCTCACCTAATTTGGTACTAACGTATTACTCAACTTCTGAAATTACAGCCTTTTTTTTTTTGGTACTTCGGAATATTTGAAATTACAGCCTTTGTCCAAATATTTAAAAAGTGATTACTAGGGGTGGAAACATAACCGATTACACGCTGATGAAAAAAAAACATAACCGATTACACTGATTGAACATTTCGGGGTTCGGGCGGTCTCAGTTGGGTTGCGGTCGGCCTCAATTTTGAAGGAAAATTTTTGCAAACAAATCTAAACTGAGATGTGTGTGTGTTTCTAGTAGTCTTGGTCGTCACCTATGAAGCACCGACACTCTTGTAGGTCGCAAAATTTGTGTCAAACACCCCAGGGACACGCGTCATGCTTGGGACACGTATGAGACATGCCACGTGGCGTGTCCATTAGAATATAGTGTATTTTCCGGGGAAAAAAAAAAAAACTAACTTCAATAGTATTGGGCCAAAAAGTATGACAGAAGCAAATTTTTATGCTTATGGGCAAACCGTCGGTTGATAAGGTTTTTTTGTATGTGTCCTGACATAATAAGGGTTACCAACTTACAATGTATGTTTGTATAACTAAAGAAATTATTTCTAAAAATATTGCCGTGTTCCCTGCCATGTTCGTATCCCCAGCTTTTGAGGATATCACCATGTCCCGTATCCGTGTTCATGTCTTCGGCGGTGTCCGTGTCCCTTTCCGTGCTACATAGGTACTCATTACTTCACATGGATTAGATTATTGAGTATCTTATTCCAAATAATCAGATTCTCACTCCCTTGCAAATTTACTAGCATCCAAACATATCTTTCAATTTATATTGTGGTGTGTGACTTGAGATCACAAGGTTCAAAGTTACTTTTTAAAAATTAGGTTCTTAAAATGTCGTGGTAACATAGTATAAGGGGCTATGGTGTAATTTTGACATATATATTACTCTAATACTCTTTCCAGTCGGGATTGATTTCAAAAATAAAGCCGTAAGTCCTAAACAGAGAAAAGAAGGGAGAAGGAGAGAGATGTCTTACGTGCTAGTGAAGCAATGCGTGCACAAGGATGGATTGTAGAGGGTGGTGGTGATGATGAAGTTGCCCCGAGTTCGGGACTTACATGGGAGTTGCTTGGGGAAACTATGGGAGCGGATGAATTCCTTCAACCTAGAAGAAGTGGTAGAAATGTTGAAGTAAGAGAGCTACATGAAGAAGATTTTGTGTTGGAAGATGATTCTAAAGAGGAAGATTAGGATTTTGAGTGTGAGTGTGAGTCTGATGGAGACCGTGTTTTGGAGGGATATGGAGAAGAAGAGGATGAGTGATTGACTAGTAAATTTAGAACTACTTAGTTTCATTTGATTTTGAACTTTGTAATTGACTAGTAGTAGTTACTTGGTACTATTTAGTTTCATTTGGTTTGAACTTTGAATGTTGAACTTTGCATTATTTTTTAGTTTCCATGTTATTTAATGTTTTGTTCTACTTATGTTGATGTATTTGCTCTCAAAACTTGGGGAGGGGGTAGGGAAATATTTAAAAAAAAAAAAAATAGAAAATCCACATAGGCACTAGGCGGTGCGCGGCCGCCCGACTACCGCCTAGCGTCTTTTAGAACACTATTTTATTTTATTTTTTTGTTTTCCCTGTATAGTTCTAATTGATGTGATTTTATGATAATAGGACCTATAGTTGCAGAAGCAATGTTTCTAAACAGAGAGGAAATTCCTGTATATCCTATGTACCGAGACCCAGTGAGTTCCTTATATTTCTACCCTTTCTTTTCAGATGTTGTTAATCACTAGGGATTGTCACTTATTGTTCTTCATTTTCCTAGATTATCTTTATGGTTAATTTCTTTGTTGTATTCATTTATCAGAATGCAATGAATAAGTTGTTCTGAAGGATATTTGGCATGTTATACATGAAATGCTTCAATATCACTACTCTCTCTCTTTTGTATTAGAGCCCTTGCTTTTGGGGGGGGGGGGGGTGGTGTTATTGGGCAATTCCAATGTCATGCATATTGTGGAATATTTTGCTTTTTCCCCATTTGAATTGAAGCTAGAGTACTAGTCATGTGGTGTGGCATACTTTTCTCCCTTGGGCTTGTCTTTTTCTGGCCATGGTCCCTTTTTATTTAGTACTCAGTAAAAGTGATGATTTGGCTTTTATTGGCTGATTCATTGCAAATCCATGGAACTATCTATCGAAGATGCCTACTCTTGTTGTCTTCAAAGTTCATATGGAAGAAGAACGGTAATTGTGCGGATGCAAAATGACGAGAGAGCTACATTGTTATATAGGTAGTTCAGTAGAGATTGGAGAGCTAAGTATGCAATTGAATAAACGAAAATTTTGTTTGCACAGATAAATTAAGCACATATCATGCACAAAATTTTGCGGGGCCCACCCTGGGATAGCTATGGATTCTTGATTGCATATATATAAGTTTGGAAATGTAGGTTATTTCTACTAAAAATGATAATTTAATTAATTAGAGGCAAAAAAATTAACATTTTACACGTCTATAGAGTTATGTGAAAACCTCGTGCATAGCACGGGTTGTTGCTAATATTTTATTAAAGAAATTTGACAAATGGTATATCAAATCCAACCAATAGTTGGATAAAAAAATACATGAAGGGCCGAAACCCATACACCTATAGGCCAAGCCCAAACACCAAAAAAACAAACCAAATTGAAGCCAAGCCCATCTCAAAAAATCCAAAACCTAACCCATAACATTTGATCTCTCCCCTCTTTCTCTCACGGAGCAAATACGCCCCCAAAATTTAGTTTAGGGTAAGCAAGCGCGTTCTTCTAGCAAAACCCTCTGGCCTGACTCATTGCGGCTTGCAAATCGTGGAACACTCTCATCTCGAGCCCTAGATTCATCTCTTACCACCTCAAGTAGAACACCAATGATTACCTCCTCGTTCGCTACCACACGGTCGACACCAATGAGTTCAAGGAAGATCACTGCTCTCTCGTACTCGACGACGGTAAAAACTCTCCTTCTCGTATCAAAGCCCTCGATTTACCTTACGACTTTGGGAATTACTTTGTTGTTGGCAGTGTTAATGGGGTTACTTTCATTCATTATGACCATTTGCTTCTTTGGAATCCCACTATTAGGAAGTTTTTGGCTCTCCCCAAGCATAATATTGCCTAAATATATCAAACAGCTTGAAGCCGCAATATTATGCCTTTGTAGGGCCAAAAACTTCCTAATAGTGGATTCCAAAGAAGCAAATGGTCATAATGACGTTGACGTTCAAAAATGCAAATAACCTCATTAACGATGCCAACAAACAAAGTAATTCCCAAAGTCATAAGGTAAATCGAGGGCTTTCATAGGGGATGAGAGTTTTTACCGTCATCGAGTACGAGAGAGCAGTAGTGATCTTCTTTGAACTCATCGATGTCGACCGTGTGGTAGCGAATGAGGAGGTAATCATTGGCATTCTGCTTGAGGTGGTAATAGATGAATCTGGGGCTCGATACGAGTGTTCCACGATTTGCAAATGGTAGTGAGTTGGACTAGAGTCTCAGCGGGTAGTCGCGTCAATATGTTGATCAACACTTCTTGAGGTAGATAGTCAGACATTTCTAGGGTTTTGCGTGCTTGCTTACCCTAAACTAGATTTTGGGTGCGTATCTTCTCCTTGAGAGAAAGAGGTGAGAGATCAAATGTTTAGGATTAGGTTTTGCGTTTTTTGATATGGGCTTGGCTTCAATTTGGTTTTCTTTTTTGGTGTTTGGGCTTGGCTTATAGGTGTATGGGTTTCGGCCCTTCAAGCATTTTTTTTATCCAACTATTGGTTGGATTTGATGTACCATTTGTCAAATTTCTTTAATAAAATATTAGCAACGATCCGTGCTATGCACGGGGTTTTCACATAACTTTATAGACGTGTAAAATGCTAAAAAAAAAAATTTCCTCTTATTAATTAAATTATTGTTCTTTAGTAGAAATAACCTACATTTCCGAACCGCTCATTTTTTCTTAGTATATTTTTTTATGGATTTGTGTAAAAAATCAATTCAATTGGATATCAGCAAGGGCTGTCAAACTTCGTTGGAAGTGACTGGTTCGCGCTACGAATTTTGATAAAGCCTTTTTCGATATTCGGTTGAGATGATTTTTAACAAGAATTCATAAAAATTTGTTTGAAGAAAAATGAGCAGTTCGGATCATCTTTGTGGGACCCAAGGTGGGCCCCACAAAAAGTTTGTGCATGATCTGTGGGTAATTATGTGCAGAGATCGATGGGTAAACTATGTTTTTGAAGTTTTGTGTTTTTTTTTCTACTCTTTGAGACCATAGGATTGCATCAAGGGTCAGCCTTGAGCCCATACCTCTTTGCCTTAGTTATGGATGAATTGACTAGACAATTTCAAGAGGATATCCTATGGTGTATAATATTTGCAGATGACATTGTCCTCCTAGATGAAACCGCTAGAGGTGTTAATACGAAACTAGAAATTTGAAAGGAAGCATTAGAGTCAAAGGGTTTTCAGATAAGTAGTAGTAAAACTGAGTATATGGCGTGCAAGTTTAGTTGTACCTGCAGTGCGCACGAAGAAAGAGTGATGATCCAAAACCAGGAGATACCTAAGAGTGATCATTTTAGGTATTTAGGCTCAATTATTAGTAGAGATGGAGAGATTGCCGATGACGTAACCCATAGGATCCAAGTGGGGTGGCTCAAGTGGAGGAGCGCTACTAGTTTACTGTGTGACAAGAGGGTACCCATAAAATTGAAGGGAAAATTCTATGGCACTGTCATCAGACTAGCGATGCTTTATGTGATAAAATGTTGGCCTATTAAGAAACAATAGGTGAACAAGATGAGTGTAGCGGAAATGATAATGTTGAGGTGGATATATGGTAAGACTAGACGAGACAGGATTAGAAATGAAACTGTTCGTAAGATGATAGGTGTTGCACCCATAAAGGAGAAGTTGAGGAAAAATAGACTAAGGTGGTTTGGGCATGTCTACCGTAGGCCAGGAGATGCAGTAGTTAAAAAAGCGGATATGATAGCTTTGGGTAGCAATGCTACGGGGAGGGGTAGACCTAAATTGACATTAGATGCTGTGGTGCGCAGCGATTTGAGTATAGTAGGTTTGTGTGAACAAGTGGTCCTTGACAGAGCTCAATGGAGGAAAATGATTCATGTAGCCAACCCCAAGTGATTGGGACATAAGGCTCGGTTTGGTTTGGTTTTACTCTTTGAAGTTATGTGTTTGCTGGTTGGATTGGTTTAATTATCGAATGAAGTCTAATAAATTGCCGGCAAAAAAAGTGGCGCACAAATTATAAATTTAGCTAAGATGGCACGGATCAAATCTCTCACAGTACAATAAAGCAGTAAGTGTTTCTTTTTCTCTTGTATTTCATGGCTGGGCGCATTTTAGTTTTGACTCTGCCTAGACATATTTAAGTTGACTTTGTGTTATTATTTTAAAACTTCAGATTCTCTAGTTCTTTTCTAACTTGTTTTGTGTTTGATGCGGAGATGGTATGTCTATCATGGCAAGTCTAGACGCAGGAGATAACAGAAAGTTCGTACCTGCTAAGCTTGAACACATTCCTCTATCATGAAGCATGAAAAGCTATTATTGTACATTTAGGTGTCTATATGGACAACTGTGGTGAAAAATGAGATTATTTCATCAAATTTCTGTTTAGCGGAAAAAATGCACAAGCCCATTTTGTAAATCTTTTGATAAGTGAAGGTGGACTCTGTTTAGGTGTCTAATGCCTAGATAGGCGAACTCTTGGGTGTGGCATGGTCTCTAAAGAACCTATGGGTTTTAGAATTAGTGGTCGAAAATCTATCCTTATAGCGCACCAATATATTTTTTCTTTTCCGTCTTTCTTTTACAAGTAAAGTGCAAAAACTCTTGTTAATACTCTTAGCTGGCCAAGGATGTTCTAGGTTTATTTTGCAAGTTTCTGTGGGGCCAGTCTTCTTGTTTTCCTTTATGTAGTGGTCTATACAGTTGATGCCAGTGAATTGCCCCTATATACAAATCATGCATGGCTCTTTTTTTTACTGTGTATTTGGGGTGAGGCTCTTGAAGATGAGACTTTGGTTAATCCTTTTGTAAGCTTTCCTCTTCCTTTTTACTTTTACTTCAGCGCAATCTGATCATTTGGTTTGTTAATCAACTCATTTGTATTGAATGATACCAAACAGGCTGAAGATAACTGTTTCTGTGTTATTCTCACTGTGTATGACTGTATTTGTGGCTTTGCGAATGTATCATTTGGATTTTGGGCCTGTGTGCATGTGCATATGTCTTCTTCTTCTTTTTATTTCTCTGAAGTGTTTTTCAAATTTTTGACTGGTCTTCTAAGCAAAATTGGTTGTATCCTTTGCAGCTGTAGCCTGCATGTGGCTTGCAGTTATGTGATGCTAAACAGCTGTATATGGGGTGAACTGTGAACTAACATATATGCATTTGATTCTAGGTTCATGATTTTGGCTTCTTCCGTTTTGACCCTGGGTTGATACAATTTTTGAGCTATGAGGAGATTCCTCTTGCTCCAGAGGCTGCTTCTGTTGGCCTAGAAATCAGGGTGGTTGGTAATGACAGTGGGGAGAAGGTATATTGAGCCGATTTCTTGTTTCAGTTAATCTAATAGTATTACGTTGCTATAGATAAGATTACTGAGTTTGACCTTCAGATGTCCACATGTCAAATCAGGAATGATCTCATCATTAGCTTTCAAATAATCTTTTGCTATATTTACTAGCAGATGTGGCAATATACACCCAGTGTGGAATGCTTTCCCTGCGAATTGTTTCTTTTGCATGAAATTAAGTAGAAAATAAAGTTGATAAAATGTCCCCCTTAATGACTGGAGCAGTACAAGGAGTGGGTATCTCAATTGTAGGAATTCCCGTTAAGGCTCAGTTTGGATGGCATGACTAAAAGATCCAGAATGGGTTTCTCATACCCAAGAACTCATTCCTAGTAATGTGATACTAACTAATCCCGTTCTAGTGTATGGGAATCTTATCTAGGAAAAGAAAAACAAAATCCTATTCTAAGTGTTTGGTTTGACCTTGAAAGCATATAAATGACATGGGTTTTCAGTGAATTTTGCAAAAAGAAACCCTTTTAACATTTGGTTAAGTATTACTTTAGTTGGCTAGTCCTTAATGAGGAGCCAAATTTAAATCCCCCATGTAATCTCCGGTACCAGAAAGAGTGAAATACATAGCCAGTATATCATAAAAAAATCAGGTATTTCTACTCAAAAGAAAATCGGAAATTCTGCTGTTAAACTCTTAAGTAATTAAGATGGGGAGAACTGCAAATCTAAAGAGGGTTTATTGGATGACTACAGTTTCTTAATAGAGGGTGAGAGGCATATCAAAGAAATCTCTACAAAATGAAGCTTGAGAAAAAAAGAGATGATTAATGGGAAAGTGGGGCATAACAGGAAAATAGTTTCACCCTTCCATTTTTTTCCGTTTCCGCCTTAATATGATATTCAGGTCTTTTTATTGATCTGTCTCTTGTTCATCAATTCCTTGACTTTTAGATAGTTTTGGCGTTTAGGGGGGTGTATAGGGGATTTTATTAATTGGTCCCTTTTTGGTGTTTTTGGCAGTATGGCCCTTTTGTTTCCTCGTTTTCTTATGTACATAGGTGGCATTCCCTTGATTCCTTCTTGATAAATTCTATTACATAAAAGAAAAATGATTGTCCACTGGGGGAGTTGGGGTGATCGCATTCCCCCTTTGTGTAGGAATTTGATTGCCCTTGGATTCACTTATCAAGAATCATATTCCGCTCATACTAAATCCAAACATTGTAATCTTAAGAATCCAAAATCCCATTTCTAATTCCTTCTCGAGATTGCTACCATCCAAACATCGCCTAAGTGTAGAAACAATCCCACATCAAGGGCTTGTAGAAGTTGGGAATCTTTTCTCAAAAAACTGTATTATTCTCAACACTAGGGTCCTTCTCCTTTCTTACTCTAGAATGGTGTGGGGAAGAGATTATCTTTTCCAGTTTTCCCTCTTCATTTGCTGATCTATTTTTGCCTCGAATGAGATGATTGGAATGACTCATCACTCCTCATATGTAAACATGTCAAATAGCTGGATTAAAGTAGCCCTGTAGACATATTCACATCCTGCTTCCTATTTCCACCTTTCCAAATGGGCGTAAGGTGTTTGTCTACTCTGTCGACTTATGGGATTGGGTATGCCGTAAAATAGAGATTGTGAAAGCCAGAAATATCATGTAGACTATTTTTTGTGTATCTTCAAAATATAAAAATGCCCCTACGCAGGTTATGAGTACAAAATTGGAGAGTAAGCTAATGAGATAATAAATTCAACCGTGTTGATCTGAGTGGACCAGCTGTCTAGTTGATGACAATCTATGATTTCAGTGACATCTTCAACCGGGCCAGTGATATTTTTTTCTCCGTAAAGTGTGGATGAAATTGGTTTGCAATTTGTGCCAGGTCTTAACTGGTAACATATAGTATTCTTTGGGGTTTTGTTCCTCCCATTTGTTTACTAATTTCTAAGCTGATAACGTCATTACTTTTGTAGCTCCCAACTTGTGTTTGTGTAGTCAGTATCTCGCTAGTCTTATATCATATTATGTCCTTCAAAACTGGATTATTAGCTATTGTAAACTGCACTCTGAACTTGCAGGTCTCCATTTTGGCCGGTACCCTTGCTCGTTTGGACCGAGATGCCCCTATTTATGAGAAGTATGTACTAGCTTTATTATGAGGGTTTAAATACCTTATTTTATGTTTCTGACTTCTCAAGTAGAACGCACATAATGGGAGTTTTGATATCTTTGTATGATAGGTTGATGGTCTCATATTTTGAGGTTTAATTATCCTTTGGAAATTTGTCAATTTGCTAGGAGGATGCATGTAGCTTCTTGATACAGAAAGTGTGTCTATTATCCTGAGGTTTAATCTCCTGGTTCATGTTTGAATTAGGATGCCGTAGAGTAATAAATTTATAAGAAATATAACTCTATTTTGTTGTCATCAGAATCATGGGAAGCTTTTTTGATACCCTGATCAAATTGTAAACTTTATTTTTGCTTCTCAAAATTTATGTGCTTTTTTTGTTTTTCGGGTGAAGGTTATCCAGCTTGTTTTGTTCTTTTGTAGAGGCATCATGCCTTTCCGATACTTTTTTTTCTCGATAATAATTGTTCTACTTGACATGCCGCTCCATTAGAAACCAAAAACAATAGAAAGAGCCAGAATGCCTTTTCTGGGAAGAAATCTCTTATCATTCTTATCTCCATCAATGATTGTACCGGGAAGTCGTACCCAGTGCTTCTCATGACTAGAACTGAAGTCATGCAAGATGAGAATAGTTGTCGCTGGCAACAATAGATTATCTTAAAGAAAAAGGATTAAGGGTAATTTTGTCCATCCAGAATGGATTAGTGCTTACCAACCTACTCTAGTCATGTAGTAGCTATCAATTCTTGTCAATGTATTGGCTATTATTCTTTCTATGCCCAGGTTTTGCATTTCCCCCTCATGTCAACTTGTGGTTCTCAAAGCAGATTATTGCAACTCTATCTTATTTGTAACCATGATTTCACACCTTCTGCAAGGACGTATTTTTTAATCGACAAAAAATCTTCAATCTTGCTTCTTTGGGTTCAAGATTTTGCCTCTGTGAAATTAGACACCATCTCACAGCTATACCATGCCAGCTCCACTCTCCCCCTAAGTGATCCTGGAGTGGAAGTCCAGTTATTTTGCTTCACATCTTTTTTTGCTGCAGTGACCTTAGCTTTTTGTTTTTCTGGGCCAAACACTGAGAGTCAACAATTGTCAGTAGGGGCAAAGACTTATTTACTGCCTATTCCGATATTTATTTTTGTCACAATCCTTAGTAATGTGGTACTATTAATTAAGTTGTTTTGTGTTATATTACGTTTTAGTTTTTGTTCCATACTGATTCCTCAAGAAGAAACACTTTCTGCTTCTGAAAGATGTTATACAGCCAGAGTGCTACCCGCTTGCCATCAATTAACTAAGAGTTACAATCACTCCCTTTTACTGTGCAGAGATGGCTACAATGACTTCAATACATTCTACATACAGGTAAGCATTATGTCAATAGATGCTTTCATTGGACTCTGAGAAAGGACCGAGTATATGAACTCTGTTTGCGTTATTTCAATCATCTGGTTAGTTAATTGGTATGCAATTCGTATCAGTTAGCATTGTTACTGTTAAAGCATCCAACTCAAAACCAATTGGCAATGAGTGGAGAGGCCGCCTAGGCTCATATGCTAGTTTGAGAGGTTATAATTAAGCAAAGTGGGACAAGCACTAACGGGACCTGCAAGTGTGATCCCTGACCCTCACGTGGAGAGATAAACAACAGATCCATAACCTAGGGACCACAACAAACAATGAAACAAGGTGCACTTAAGGCCCAAACAATAGGGCAAACAATCAAGAGAGTCTTGTCCAAAAGCCTCTGAAAGCTTATCTCTGATACCATGTCAAAGCATCCAATTCAAAACCAATTGGCAATGAGTGGAGAGGCCGCCCGGCTCATATACTAGTTTTTGAGGTTATAATTAACCAATGTGGGACAATCACCATCAGTTACCATTCATTATGGTCACAATTTCTATTGGTCTTATTAGTTTGAGTACCATTAATGGTGAATGTCTGTTCTTTCTTAGTGTAGAACAATTTGCAGCGACTCAGTGAGTGTATTTTTCTTTTCGGGGCATTTTTACCTTTGACCATGGTTAGTTTGGTTCAACTAGTTTCATGTTGAATAGAATTTTCTTGGACACGTGTTTGGGCAACTCTTTATGGTTTTGTATGATGCTTAGTTGGTGAAAAGAAGCCTAGAAGAAAGAGGGAAGCTACTCCTGTTATGGAAAACTAAATGCAGGTAAGATATCATTAAGATAGGAATTTGAGAAGACCAGTGTATTTATCAAACTACCAAATTTTAGTATAGGGAAAGGACCCTGGGAAAAATGTGAAATGTCAGTAAAAATATTTCTGTGAATTTACCTAACTATCTGATAACAATACAGGGAAAGGACCCGTGGTAAATACGAGATGGCAGTGAAAACATTTTCTGTGAACATATAGTGGATTTAGCTAACTATCAAATATCAGTATAGGGATAGGAGTATAGGACCCTTGGAAAATTCTAGATGTCAGAAAAAACATTCTGTTAACCTTTGTCTTTCTCAAGCCTGTAACTTATTACGCAGGAACCTATAGAAAATGTTCAGTGTAGGATGTGAAACCAGAATGTTGTAGCTGATCCCCTAGCGATTTATGTACTTGAACGTAATTACCAACATGTGATTTGTGTACTTGAACGTAATTTCTGACACGTGGATAGGTTCCAGAACAGTAAGTTTGGTGATCCTCGATGATCCCAGATTTTTCCCTTTTGTTTCTTTAATACCATGTTTGAATGTTAGATTTATGGAGGGATTTGTGAAGGGAAATGGAAAACGATATGAATCTGCAAAGCTTGTTTCAATGCTCTTTTTTGATTTTCTATTTGTTCATTTTCGTCACAAATCCCAACACAAAAATTCAAGTTTCAAGTACAACTCATAGGTTTCCTTAGGTAATGTATAACGAGTGTGGCATAATGCTCCTAGAAACATGCTTTGCAAGTTTGCTTGATTAACTTAAACAAAGACTAATTTGTTTTTGATAGGAAACAGAGTATTAATTTTTGTGGAGGTCTAATTATTAAAAGAAAATTTCTCTAGAAATAACTTAAGATTGTATGTATCAGAGTCTACCATTATCACTCTTCATCTTAGAGCACGAGTGCACCAAGCTGCTTTTCCCGCTCTAGGCACCAAAACCACCCTCGTGTATAGTAAATAGCGCGAAGCTACTTGAGGCACAAGTGGAGACAGTTACCACTCATACTTTCAAAAGATTGATTTATATGCCTGTAATTTTTAGGAGTTCTTGCAAAAGCACCCCTCACGAGATAAATAGTACCTTGAGTTTAAATTTATTTCCTAATGTAATTGCCAATGATTTTATATCGTCTTCAAAGCTTGGGATATATTCTCTCTCTCTCTCTCTCTCTCTCTCTCTCTCTCTCTCTCTCTCTCTCCAACCCTTCATTTTCCCCATTTCTTGTCAGCTCTTCTTTCCCTCTATATCCCCTTAATGAATCAGTTATAAAATATGGAGAGTGTTGAGTCCTTTATAAATCAAATTTGTATCATATTGATGTATACTCCGTACTTTCTTGTTACGACCTCAATCCAGATACTTAGTTTTGACAAACAAATATGGAAAACTAATGCTTTGTTTCGATTGGTTTTTGAAAAAAATAATTATGAGAGTAGTAGGGGTAATAAGTGGAGAGACATAGAGAGAGATATGGTTGGAAGTATGGGGAATCTTTTGAAAAATGCTTTTCAAAAAGTAAAACAAACAAGGCATAAGATTTCACCCAAAAAAAAAAATTTAAATTAAATTCTGGCTCCGCATGTGTGGTGGAATGGTGGAAATGCGGGCTGTGGACAAGCAATATCAAGCTGTGTAAAGGTGCCGTAGTAGTGGTGTGTTGCAGTGTTTGCATTGTTAACAGTGCCTGCAGTTCTCTTTATGTATGAGGCTAAGAAGCTTTTAGTATTTATACTTTTGGGGCTAGGGTCTATGGAAACTTATGGAAGTTCTAAATGCTTAAGTGTCAGAAAAAGACACAGGAAAAAAGAAAGAAAAGAGAGTTCTTTAATTTTGTGGGACATTCTTGTCGAGCAGCATTTTGCTGGTAACTCAATGTTAATGCATCCTTACTATTTTTTTTTGGTGATATAAGAAAGCCTTTGTTGGTTTTTTTCTGTGGCTAACTCTGTATTTACTTACTTATAGGCAGCATCTGGGACTAAAGGGGGTTCAAGTGGTTCCCCAGTGATTGATTCGCAAGGTAGGGCAGTGGCATTGAATGCTGGGGGCAAGACGACCAGTTCTTCAGCATTTTTCCTGCCTCTAGACAGAGTGAGTATCTTTTCAAATATGGGCGGCAACTTCTGTGCCATGCTTCTAATATGTTCCCTGATGACCTACTAGAATGCAACTGAGTTACCTTTCTGCAAATAATGTGAAGTTACACGCTTATATCGAAAGTAATGTGAAGTTACCTTTCTGCAAATAAGTCATCTGATCCTTAGGTTTTTGAATTAAGAAGTACTTAAAAGCTCATGTTAGTAAAAAATTAAGTGGATAAAAGCTATCTTTTTTGCCTGCCCAAACAATGGAGAAGATTTTGGTATAACTTTGCCATTGTTCTCTTTGTTCTTATTACTATTTTTTTCAATTATTCTTGTTCCATCCATTGGGGAAATGATTATGTAGCCTGAATTTGCTAAATCAAATGCTGTTTTGAGTTATATTTGTCAGTTCTTGTTCTTTTCTCCATGGCACTTTTGAACCTTTTGTGTAGCCATGCATGATACCTTCATTGGTTCATTTTCGTGCAGATTTCTAAATCTAGTTTACTGTTAATTGTGTTTCTTAAATTTGCACTACATACTCTAAGGCATGTCCTTTTGGTTTAATCTTATTTTCTCCACACGTTACATTTGTCTTATTTATGTTTGTCAATATTCACTTGTTTCCACACTATTTTTGTTTAGCTCATCGTCACCTTTGGGTTTGTGGGCCTAGGGAAAGCGGGGAACATTTGAGATCAACTTTGATCAGCAGTATCCATCACTAAGAAGTCTCAGATGTTATTAGTTTATGATTCCAGAAAGCAAAAAGTTCCACTTTGTCTACCTAAACAGAAGAATTTCTACTAAACAATATGGCCTTTATACCTCCATGTGTTGGATTAGAAAACTTACTAAGGAAACAAGAGTTGTTGAATAGGGTGTAAAAAGATTTTCCAGCAGATGCTGCTACCAATTTACATTGCCTTATTTCTATGGAACAGCCTTCCTATTCTGATTCATAAGACAATGAGGAATATGATTGAATTCTTCGGAAAAGAAACTTGAAGATTACCATGTTAATTTGTGTTTTCAAAATCAAGTCTGAATTATGGTATCTGTCCTTCACGACCTGTAGTTTCACTCCCTTCAAAATGAATCAAACTGAAGCTACATTGCTCATGAAATTCTCTTTCAATGTTGAACTCTGGGATTCCAGTCTGAAAATATCCTTGAATTACCCACATCAATCCTCTTTGTATTATCCCTAAATTTCAATTGATTAGTTCTGTCATCAGGATTAAATGTCAGTCTCTAAGCAATAAACAGTTGTTCTACTAAATTGCAGGTTGTAAGGGCATTAAAATTCTTGCAGAAGGGAAGGGATTCTTGTACAGATGGTTGGGGGGCAGTTTATATTCCTCGCGGTACACTTCAGGTTTGTTAATTCTTATTGTTGTAGGGCTTTGATTTTATAAATGCTCCCATTTGGTTAGGTTCTCTTGAAACTGCATTTGCAGTATATAATATAACATCTTTGAGTAAGTTGATTCTGTTAAGTACCAATTGTCCCCAAAGCTTAAGTAGTTAGGAAATGGGTCCAACTATGTATATCAAGCTATTTAATAGTTTCTTGATTGCAAAAAATATGTTTTTCAGTTTATTTTTCTTTTGTATCAAATTATTCCAACTTGAAAGGCATTTTAAATTCTCTAACAAATAAGGCCAAAGTTTGTCCGCCCAAATACTTATGCAACCCATGTTTCTTTCTTAAGAAAATCTAATCATAACTGGGCTTGTCATGATCAACTTTTCTATGTAACCTTGGATTTATCGTTGCTACTCCTCAGCTACTTGATTTAAGCTCAATTTCATCAAGAGGAGTATGGAAAAAGGCATGTTAGCTCTAGCCAGGCTCAAACACGACCTCACTACAATGGAGCCTGGACTGAATAGCCCTCACTCTGCCTGTTTCAACTCAGTTACTCTCCTACCAAAAACAAAGATCAGTAACCTATGTTGTGCAACGAGATTCTTCTCTCACTTCTTAAAGCTTGTGTTTGCCTTTAGTCTATTACAAAAGCATACGCAGTGCAAACTGAGGACAGCACTACCTATTTCTATCTCCAAATCCATTAATCTCATGTACATTTTCTCACCCTCACTACATCTCCTTTCATGACCATTAAATTAACACCTATGAAGTGGTGCCTTTCTACATGTTTTGAATACGATATTAGGAAATGGATCTCAATACTAGAGACCCCGTTTGATAACAGGATAGATTGATGGAATTCGTAAGGAGATGGGATTAGGATTGGGATTGGTAATGAGAATGGATTGATAATGAGTATGTTTGTTTGGGATGGGATTAGATGATGGGATTAGTAATATCATATTTGTTTGAGATGGGATTGGATTGCTAATACCCTCACCTTAGCAATCCAATCCCAACGTTCAAGATGTTTATCAAACGGGGCCTCAGATGACTTTGGGTTTCTGTGGCCTTTTGTTATGCCTCTTGCTTATGCATGTCATGTTGCAACGATGATGGATTTTCGATACATCTTCTTAATCTTAAACCGCAGTATTTTCCTCCTCTCACTCTCAACCAAAACAAAAAACAAGATGATAGAAGAAAATGGTAATGTGCAAAGTAACACCAAGGTCCGCATAAAGCAATAATCGTTACAAGTAAGATAACATTGTTGCATGTATCTTTTATTTTAGTGTGTGCACACAATTGGTGATTAATTGTGATTCATGATATAGGTGACATTACTTCACAAAGGATTTGATGAGACACGTCGCCTTGGTCTCCGAATTGAAACAGAACAGGTAGTTAGGCCTTTGTAAAATCTGTATTCTTTTGTTTCAATGGTTTCTCGAAGTAATCTCAAAGTAAGAATTGTAACACTGATGCCTTGATGAGTTTCTTGAGTGGATTAGATGGTGCGCCACGCATCTCGGCTAGGTGAAACTGGGATGCTTGTTGTTGATTCTGCTGTAAGTGTACTTTTTCCATTGTGGCAGACTTAATAGAGTGGAAATTTGTCATCTTCTCAAATGTCTACTGATTCTACCATCATTCTTGATCTGCTCAGGTGCCCGGTGGCCCAGCTCACCATCTTTTGCAGCCTGGTGATGTGCTTGTCCGTGTAAATGGGGATGTAAGTTTTTGTTCAATTGTGTACCATACGCATCAACACCAATTCTGTTTCAAGTACTTAATTCTTCCTATATGTTTTACTATAAATAATTTTTAGTATTTTCTAATTTCAAGTGAAATTGCTATCAGAGATACAATTATTGTCCTTTCTCTTTATGCTCCTCTTGCCTTTGTGTTTCATCAACTTTTCGGTTTTCTATCTTATAATGTTTAGCTAAAAGGGTAGTGTTGCTGTTTGCTTGTTTACAGTTAGATAACTTAGATTATATGTTAACTAAGTAGATTGCAAGTATGCACGATGGGAATTCCAAAGAGTCTTTGTTCCACTAACCGGTTTCAATTTTTGATTGATCTGTTCATGCTACTTTCTCATCATAAAATTTGAACCATAATTTTCACGTTGAACTGCTGAAAAATGATATGAGTGAGTTGTCTTTGATAGATAATATCCTACCGCAGGTAATTACTCAGTTCCTGGAAATGGAAACATTACTTGATGACAGTGTGGACCGGAAAATTGAATTACAGATTGAAAGGGGTGGCGCACTATTCACTGTAGACTTGATGGTGAGGTTTACTACTGGCAATCATATTTTCCCCTCTTTTCTTGATACTTGTTCATGCTTGTACTTCGTTCAGAAAGAGTGTTCTCTTGTTGCCTTATTGGTATATTTGACATGTTCTGTGGATGCTCTTCAGGTTCAAGATTTACACTCTATAACTCCTTACTCTTTCTTGGAAGTAAGTGATGCTGTGATACACCCTCTTTCATATCAACAGGTTGGTTGAGTTTTGTTGCTTTTGCTTAGTATTGTTTACTTGCTAGGAAAGCCACACTTGTAATTGTGAGTTTTATAGTCGCATGGCCAATATGCCTTTTCTCTTAGCCGTGTTATATGAACGTACAAGAAGACACATTTAGTGATGTGAATGCAAATAAATATGCCAATGAGTACGGATATAGGAGCAGGGAAAAGAAATGGTGAGATATGAGTGTGAAATTGGGGTGTGGTTTTGGCTTGCTTTATATTTTATATAATAGGCATGCCTAATAGAACACAGATCTTATAGTTCCCTCTAAATGGATAGAATTTAACATTTCCCTTTTCGTTTTAAAGAGGCTGAGTCTATATGTATCCACCTTGGAGATAGATGCCCAACTCTATGGAATGTTGGTGTGCTTATGATGCTGTTGAGACTTACTCCAGCTAAGTATCCTTCCCATCTATGAAGTTTGGTGCGTGGATGTTTTCCTTGCAATCTATTGAGCGAAAGACGTGTCAATTCAGTGAAACCAGTCCAATTTTTGCTTGGTTAAAATTTTATATGTACATGCCTCTTATTACTAGTTCAGTTATTCTTGTTAGAGCTTATCCCACATTAGTTATTCTTATTGGTATATTCTTGTTAGAGCTTATCCCACATTGGTTAATTATAACCTCCCAAACTAGTATATGAGCCTGGGTGGCCGCTTCGCTCATTGCCAATTGGTTTTGAGTTGGATGCTTTAACATGGAATCAGAGCTAGACTTTCGGAGGCTTTTGGACAAGACTCTCTTGATTGATTGCCCCATTGTTTGTGCCTAAACAATTCCCATAAATGCTTTCACTGGAATTCCTTTCATTTTTTCCTTGCTCCAGATTATTTGATGTCACTTCTCCATACTTCCATGCAAGGGGAGTTAGCTAGTGTCCTTGATAGACTTGTAACCCAACCAAAGACCCAACCTTTTTCTTCCTTCTCTGGAGCTTTTTCTCAACATTTGCTTCTACTAGATTGTCAGCTATCTGACACATAGACAAGGGCTCAAGCGCCACAGCCGGTAACCGGCAAATTGCGCTGCAGGAGGATTACAAACTACAACAAAAGCAAAGTGAGCCTTAAGTCCCAATCAATTGGGGTTGGCGTCTCCATTGGGTTTAGTTGATGTCATCGTGTTTGTAATCTGAAAGAAAACTAGGTCTTTTCGAACTACCATCTCTAAAGTCAATTTTGGTCTAACCATTCCGTTTGTGCTACCAACTACATAACCATATCACTCCTAACTATAGCAATGATCGATCTACGATAGACATGTTTACCAAAGAATTCCTTAGTATGCTGCTAACAAAAATTGGATAATGTATGAGGTCTACAAAAGCTTAGGTCGAGTAAGAATTTGAAACAAATTTAGCAGAGTATATTTCAGTATGTGCCCTAGAAACCACACCTTATCAACAATCTCAGATTCTCATGTTACTCTTTATCTCCCTCTCTGTCTAAGAGGTTCACATTAGGCAAGCACTGCCAACTTGTTATCGACCTGTGCTTATTGGAGACCGTAACTATTATGTGATACTAAGATCTAGTTGCTTGCTAAGCAGTAGAAGCCCCTCATTCCGTGAGAGAGAGAGTTCTATCTTTTTCGTTCATTGCTTTCATCTTCGTCTATGTGAGTAATTGTGACCGATACATTTAGGCCTTTTTTGTGTCTGGGTTGAAAGACGAAACAACTCTAGAGTGTTTTTTTTGTTCGTTGGCTGACTGATATCGTGAAGCGGTGCTGAACATGTTTTTTTTTTTTTCTTTTTAAAATTTACCCGAGAATGTTTATTTACAGTTTGGCCAAAACATTGTTTTGGTTAACTGCTGTATCAAATATGATGTATCAAGTTGTATCCCTCCCGTATGCGAACTTGACGAGCTGTATCTGAATTAAGAAGAAACAAAAATAGAGCTGAAAATACTCATTTGGAGTATCCAGTACGGATGCAGCCTTATCGAGCACTTATCTTTATCTGATAGTTTATCAGATACTTGTAAGGAGGCCTTTCTGGAGTATTGCTTTTCAAAGGTGTCGGTTCATTTGGGGTTTAGTACCTTCCTGTACCCCTTTATCCTCTACTTGAATCACACGGGATATATCCATCCCCTTCCCACTTTTTCCTCATCAAGATGAAACTAAGTTCCAGTCCTGTCTGTTTTATCCTAAGACTGTTTTCCTAGGTTGTACATGAAGTAAAACTAATTAGCAATTTGTTGATTGTGTGCCTTCGCTCTAAGCATACCTTGGAAGACTCGCAACCTTTGGCTGGGTACAGTAAAGGTTAAAGCCCATATTTTAGAATGATCTCAATTCTTTTTTGCATGCCAACAGCTGTTAATCTTTCTTGAATTTATCTTGTTCAAGGCTTTAAATATTCAGAGGTTCCTAATAATGAAAATCTGACCTATTCCTCCACTGCTTTCTATTGCAAAGGGTTATATTTCGTCCCTTCAATTACCATCTTGGGCACGCATGATATGTTCTCTAAGCTCCTAAAAAGGCATATCATCGCTGTGTTGCCATAGTTTCACATAAAGTATAGATGAAGGATTTACTGTGTGCACCGTAACATTTTTCCAAGAAGTCGCAAGAAAATTGTAGCTTCCTATGGGGAATGGTCTTTTTGATTCGATTACAAAGTTTTTCGAGGCGATAGTTCATTCATGGGAAAGATATATGTATGCTGAAATGTACCTGAACTTTTATTTGTAATTTTGGTATACTACTTAGAGTTGTCTCTGGTACTTATAGCTTATGTGCCGTTGAAATAACTTTCTTTGCTGATTATTGTGAATATCTTTTTCTTATCTTTGTTATTTCTTTGCTTTTGTGGTGACAGGCTAGAAACTTCTGTTTCCATTGTGGCCTTGTGTATGTTGCAGAACCAGGGTATGTTTATGTGTACAAATGCAGTCAACATTGATGCTTGAATTCTTTTTCTACTAAATTTTGCTATGCTGTAATGGCTGTTTCTCTCTCTGTACTCATAAGTCAGTCACCTACGGCAGCAAAAGGTGGTTTTCACTATTAATATCTATAGCATAAAGACCCCATGGAGTTTTCGTTTATCATCCCTTACCGAAATAGTCGTGATTGCAGATATTTTCTTGGAGCTAAAGTTCCACGCCATTCCATTATTAAAAAATTTGGTGGTGAGGAAATATCACGGCTTGAAGACCTAATTTCTGTTCTTTCTAAGCTGACCAGGGGTGCTCGAGTGCCTTTGGAATTTATAAGCTACAAGGATCGACATCGAGCAAAGGTATTAGTTATTATTGAGTTTCCTTAAAAGACTTCCTGGTAGGTTATTTTTCGTCAAATGGGATAGTCTCTGTTTGGGGCAGAAGAACAACTGTGGTTGGGTTCAGGCCAAGTATTTAGGCGCAACACTTATTCTTTGCTACCAGCGAATCATAGAGCTGATGGCCTTTATGTTCCATGTGATATATCCTCTTATCTTGTCCATGTGTTAAAGCCTGTCTGGTCTAACCTTGAGGAATTGATCATTCAAGAGACATCTCTTAGGTTGTCCATGATAAAGCTTGTCTGGTCTAATCTTGTTGAATTTGATCATTCAAGAGACTACAGGACTGTTATTTTTAGCCTACAGTCCGTCCTTGCTGTCTCTTGCAATGCACATTTGTTTTTGCTCATTGGTTGTGTAAAATCCCCTCAACTTATGCTTGCGTATGTTTTTTGTAGATAGTTTATTTTTCCTCTGCAGTCAGGGAGAGTTGCGCTAGCTGCTTGACCTAATGAAATGCTTGAGTCTTTTAGCCATTGCTGATTTACTACCAGAAACTGCTGCTGCCTCCAAGTGCTTAATTTTAGGGATACTTTGTCTATGTTGAAACTTTACAACACGATGGTGTCTAGTCAAGAAGACAGATTGTTGGAGTTGGAAACATGCAGCAACTTTGGTTGAAGAATAAAAGGGTGAAAGGATAGACAATAGAGTATCTTAGTGGTGTCCTAGTGCCTCTTTGGGATCACCTGATACCCATTTTTATGCACTCTTAAACCTCGCATTTTTACTAGTGATTTGTGTTAGTTTTTTTTTTTTTTTTTTAATTTGAAGCAAATTTCATTAAAGCCATTAAGGCAACAAACAGCGATTCCTTCCTATTACAATGATGAGGAAAAACTAAACCAACCCATCTTAGAGGATAAACACGCAAAAAGGGAGACAAAGAGACACTAGAGATTTGTGGTAGATTGACTTCTTAGAAGTAGCGATGGTCTGAACCATTTGCATATCTCTGCTATCTGATAGTGGAACACAAGATCTTTTGTAGTCATAAAGGTTAAATATACTATGTTAGCTTTAATCCAAAGATGACTAGATCTACACTGTGAAGCAAAGTCCCACATCGCCCAAGTGCGAACCCAAAAGGTAAAGGTGGATAAATAACCCGAACTGGAATCAAGGCCTTGACAATCCCCACAGAAGTACAAATAGTTACATGATTGGTCACCAAGACCCACTATGAAGCAAAGTTCCATACAAAGAATTGTGCGCTATATGAGCATGAGGGTACCCTTGTTACCATCCAAAGAGAACGGATAAAGACATCATATTGCTAAAAGAGAATATGTTACAAGAGAAAAAGATAAAGTCATATATGCTAACCCTAACAGCCTTAACCAAACCCTAATGAAGCCAAAAGACTAATCTACCCTTAACAGGAAATAAATGACAATAATGCAAAGTACTACATTTAGAACCCTCATGATAGCTGACTTTTAGGTAGTGTTCTACCCAAGAGCAATGAGGGTTGACAATCAAAGTCTGTAATAATCATCGAGCCGTTTGAATTCTAAAAGTAACTTAGCTTTTCTCTGAATTGTTAAAAATCCAGAAGCAATAGTTCCATATCTTTTATTGAGTTTAATGTGTTGAAGAGTATTTTAATTAGATTGTGATGCATTGCAAGATTCTGCATTCTAATCTTTTATTCCATTCATGTGTTTGCCCATCTTCTGATTAGATAGCTCAAAGATGCATATTTGGCTATATGACCTTTTTTCATCAGCATTGATGGGTGTTCACAATCACAAATACGATTGCCAAGTTATGGAGAATGAGTTAATCGTCGACCCATATGTCGTTATACACACACAAACACATACATATATGCTTATGTAGTAACTTCGTGTCTATCTATATCTTTACAGGAAATTCATGTTTATCTATGTCAATACATGTATATATAATGTTTCTGTGTGTGAACGTATTCTGTCCATGTATTATGAGTGATTTTTTTTTTCCACTTATTTTTGCTGCAGTCTGTCCTTATTACAATGGATCGACATGAATGGTATGGGCCTCCTCTGGTTTACACTCGCAATGATAGCAATGGTTTATGGACAGGAAAACCTGCTTTGCCACCCGAGTCCCCACTGTTATCTTCCAGCACGATTAGCGTTGCGCAAGGTCTCGAAAACAATAGAGTTCCACCAGTTCTACCAGGTGCTGGTGAGGCTAGTCTGATTGAGCATGTGTGTCAAAATTTCAATCAGGATTCTACAAATGGTGTTACTAGCGTGGAATGTAATTCTGAATGTGTTGCTGAGTTGCAAAATTCTTGTGATAACTCTGATGTTGGAGCCACAAAAAAACAAATACAAGAGGATTCTGCTGATAGCATTTTTATGGCTAACTGGTCCTTAAATGAGCCTAGGGAAAAAAAGCTGGATGAGTCAAGTAGCTCAGAAAATGCTTTTTTGGGGGATTATCAAGGTTCCGTAGTTGTAACAACTAATGCTTCTGTAGCTGAGCGTGTAATAGATCCTACTCTGGTGATGGTTGAGGTAATTTTTTTCCTTTTGAGGAGCTATAGTGTACCTAGTCTTTATTCATCTGACTTTTTTGGTTGTGTTTTGTCACTGCATTGTACATCTGTTTGCAGTTGCTTCTGTATTTTGCTTATTAATGTATTTACCAAAATGCTGCTGTGAGATTTGAATTTTTGTTTCATCTCACTATCTCCGTTAAGCATATGTCCTTTAAAGTTTTTATGTAGCTTCTTTTTCGTGTTTTCTCAGATTACGTTTTGGTATTTCACTCGTAGATCAAAATAATGAGGTATCATTGCAAAATAAACTGCAGTATGATAAATATTGTTTTGAGGACTAACTTCTTGCTTTCTCTGATTCGTGTTTAATCTTAAAAGCAGTAGTTGACCTGATGTCACAACTGGCAGGTTCATGTACCACGGTCATGCATGCTTGATGCCGTGCAGTCAGAACATTCTTCTGGAACTGGTATTATTGTATGCCATTCTCCTAACATGGGACTGGTTGCTGTTGACAGAACCACTGTTGTGATTTCTACGTCTGACGTGATGCTCTCTTTTGCTGCCTTTCCCATGGAGATCCCTGGAGAGGTAAATGTGTTTATGTTAGCTGTTCTGAAGGATGCCATGTGTTATTTTTACGCACCGACTTCATATGCAGGTTGTTTTCCTCCATCCTGTTCATAATTATGCTCTTGTTGCGTATGACCCTTCTGCTCTGGGAGCTGGTGGTGCGTCAGTAGTTCGTGCTGCTAAACTTCTTCCCGGTACGCCTACTTTTCTTCATTGAATGACCGATCTTCTCACAATTGTTTTATGGCAGTTGGATTCTATTACTCCATAGTAGTACATGTAACATTTGTATGAAGTGAAACCCAGCTTGGGCATACCCTCCTCAGTCCTCGCTAAAAAGCACTACTTTCCATCTGCAGAGTACGGGATAGTTCAAGAGCACATAACGCCCATGTACATTTTGAAACAATATTAGTCAAATCCTTGACACAGAGCTAAAATCCGAATAATGTGCACGTTATCTGCTTTAAATTGATAAGCTTTCTGATGTTATCGATTTTAATGTAATTATATTATATGAATGGCACTCTATTTTGCTTATTGTAATGGGAGAAAGTTAATTTCTGACTTGATTTAAGATTTGCATCAGAACCTCCGTTATGTCGTGGAGATGCAGTCTATCTCGTGGGACTAAGTAAGAGCCTGCAAGGAACATCAAGGAAATCTACTGTCACTAATGCTCATTCTGCTTTAACTATTGGTCCTGCTGATAGTCCTCGCTACAGAGCGACAAACATGGAAGTCATTGAGCTTGATGCTGGTAAATTTGGAGTCTTGGATTTTTCAATTGCTAATCATTTCTTTTTTCCTCTCCTCATATGTTTTTAGTGGCATCATCTCATGTTGGTTAGATTTTGGTAGCACATTTTCCGGTGTGCTATGCGATGAGCATGGAAGGGTCCAGGCTATCTGGGGAAGGTTTTCAACACAGGTTTGTATAGTTCACCGTTTGTTTTCGGCTTCCCTATAAGGAAACTTGTTCTGATTCATCCAGTCCCCATTATAGCTGAAATATGGTTCGAACTGGGAAACTCATCATTTTGTTCGAGGCATTCCGATTCATACAATCAGCCATGTCCTTGATAAAATCATATCTTGTGCAAATGGACGAAATCTTCTCATAAATGGTGTCGGAAGCCAAATGCCACTTATCAGAATCCTAGAGGTTGAACTTTATCCCAGATTGCTTTCCGAGGCTCGTAGCTTTGGACTGAGCAACAAATGGGTCCAGGTATACTTCCTTCTTGATCCAAGTCTCTTTCTTTTTCTACTTTATGTTTTCAAGAGTTTTCAATTTGTCGCATTTTCTTTTTGCTTTGGCATCTAGAAATCAGAGATACAAATGTAGCACCGACACTTTGCCGGAAGCAACGTACCGGTGTATGTAGGTGTTATGTCCTGTGTCCATGTCTGTTCTACGTAGTCCACATTTTTCTAATGTTAATTTATCCAACTCATGGTGATGATATATGCATTTGACGGTTTGATTGACAATTTGAGGTAAACTATATATATTTAATGTGCTCTGTACTCTCAGCTTTTCATCTCGCCATTGATGAAAGAAAAGCTCCAAACTATCAGCTTTTAACCCTATTTCCCTCGACATCTTACTGATATCCAAAACCACGTATAATCTCCATTTTGCCTTTTCTGGTTACCACTCCCATGTTGTATTTTATACACAAAATCCTATTTCCTTCAATCAATTCTCCACCTACTAACCAATCTCCTACCACCATTCTTTCAGTGAGCACATTATATGCCCACACATGCACTAATGTACATCTCTCTCTCTCTCTCTCTCTCTCTCTCTCTCTCTCTCTCTCTCTCTCAAATGCCAATATTCCAGAGAGTAATGTGGCATAATTCCTCATTTCCTTTTCTATTTTTGGTCTAATGTTTGCTAAAGCCAATCACTCACTCAGTACCCTTTAATGTTCCATGACACATTACAATATCAAAATAACTCCTAGACCACCAGCCTTTACAAAATTCCTCTAAACCTCTTGCTTTTACCAAATTCTTTCTCTAGTACTATTTTCTACCATTAGTCCAACGAATAATCGGCCCCTAAAGTAAGAAAATGAATGCAGCCCATGTAGTCCTTTTAAAAAGGTTTGTCACCTTTATTTTCTGATGTCAATCTGAAACCTAGAATAACTACAAATACTACCTTTGAAAAATAGCATCATTATAAGTAGCAGGAACACATTATACGATTCAACATGGATATGATAATGACTGGAAGACACTATAACAATGTATTTAAGTGATCATCCATTCCACTCCATTAAACGATTCAAGTTGTTTGTGTCATAGTTGCACTTTGTTTTGTTGTGATCTGTGTATTCCGGATCCTTTGTTGACCTCTCCATGTGCGAGTCAGGAGTCGCATGTGAGGGGGAGTGTTGAAAATTATCCCACATCGGTTATTATCTCCTCCAAAACTAGTATATGAGCTTGGGCGGCCTCTCCACTCATTACTTATCGGTTTTGAGTTGGATGCTTTAACAAACTTGATTTTTCACTGGAACAAAAAAAAAAATAGAAACAAAAGAAATAAACTTGGATCATAAAAATAATATATCAGTGACTTTCATTTAAAGACCATAATTGAAATGGCTGTGGAAGGGGCTGTAGGATTAGACCGAGATGTGCGTAAGTTGGCCTGGGATACCCTGCATTACCAGAACAAAAACATATACTAGTAAAGGTGAGGGGAAGGTGTTAGGCACCCCTCTTCGCCCAGCCACAAAGGCTGGCGCATACTTGTTCAACATGAAACCTTTCGTTGTTTTATTTGATTTCACACATAAATTTGTTTTTTAAGTTATTAAGCACAAAAAGGTGATCAAGACATTTCGGTTTTGTTATTAAGCCATTTTGGTTTTGGTTATGGTGTGATTTTGTTTCAGTTATCGTATAAAACAAACCGGACGATTTTTTCATATTAATAACCCAAACCATAATCGCTATTATAAAATATATACAAACCATACCGATCAGTTCGGTTTTGTTTGGTTAATTCACGATTCGGGCGAGATTGCGATCCGGGGACTGACTCAAGAGAAGTATTTATCCATAATATATCTCTCTCCATTTCAGATATTCAGGCACACAATTAATTCCAATGTTTTTTATTTGAAGGCCACTCACCAATTACATAACCTATGGTCCTATAGAGGTCTGGTGGGATAATGTGACTCATGCATTGTCTTTTTATATTGGACATTGAATTAGGTACTGTTAACATTCGAATATTGTGGGAAATGTTGCCATTGAATAACGTAATCATCTAATCTAAAATGTTTCTTTTTGCTACTCATGGAGTTGTCATGATTTTACCAAATCGTTGACAAATCTTTCAAAAAATTACAAATTCAAAAATTCAATTAAATGCATTATCTATATATGCTTTGCATGCTAATTTGTTACTTAATTATCATCAAAATAAAATGAAATAAAAAAACCTGTGTAGTTTGCACCCAAAAAAAAAAGAAGCTTGTAGCACGGGTACGATTGGACTCGCTCCTGCCCGGGCTGCTTGAATGTGTAGTGGTAAAGACCTCTAGATTACCACGTGGTAGTGCTCCAAGAGCAACTAATGATTTTTTCTGCTTGGATCCAGCTCAAAGATTTGAGGCATTGACATATGATTTAAGTTTTGGCGGCAAAAAGAGTCATTAGGCCCTGTTCAGTTGCATGAAAAAGATGAAAACGGATAAAAAAAATTAAATTTTCCGAAACTTCTGTAGTATTGAGTTACCAATAATATTGTGGAGTTTATAGCTTTAATTTTTCCATTGGATGCTTTATTGCAAAATAAATCCTGCAAAAGTGTAAGTGTTTTGATTTTCTCGCAAAATGTTCTCGCAACTGAACGCATAGGAACGTAAATTCTTTTCTCTTTACGTCACTTTTTCTCCGGAATATATTTGTAACGACTCTAATTGTCACCCTACAAATTGGATTAGGATATATTGATTTCACGTTTCCTAGTATTGTATTATATGACTAGAACTAACTTAGCCGATTAAATCACCTAATCTAGCCATGTCTAGTGATATATTTGTTCTGACAGCCACGAAGTAGAGAAGTAAACAAACCAACAAGCGATCAAAACAAGGACACAAAGATTAACGTGGTTCCTCTGAAGCACAAATCAAGAACGTACTCCATGGGCGACATCTCTCTTAAGCCTCAAAATCTTACTTGAATATGACAAATCTTCTTGAATTGAAGATGATTACATTGTTCGGTGTTGTTTTGATGCAACAAAGCGATGTGGCGGGAATATATGGAAGCCTTGGTTTTCTTGCTCCTCTGTGTCTGTTTGAATGATTTGGTTGGTGCAGAATATAAGATCTTGCCAAGGCTCAGTGGAGCCCATTTCTAGAGCGACAAGCCACTTTTTGACTGCTTTGTTAGATGGGTATCGATCTTGGTCACCCTGAGTCTAGATTTTTTGACTGATTTTGTATATTCAGTAGTTTGTAATGAGTATGTGTATTTTTGTCTTTGGCCTGCTACTATGCAGATTAGGAAGTTTGGTGTTGATATGCCCCTGTTGTATCGGGCAGCATCACCTTGATCTTAATTGCAGGAAATGTCCAAAACCTTAACGCTTTACCTCGAGAAACGTGATTATGCGTTCAGAGAAGAAACATGATGGGAACACTTTTCTGTCCAGATGGAAATGCATTTCAGATTTACATAATCAATCAAGAGATTCATGCCTAACATGACAGCAACAAAAAGTGAATACAAATGCTAAACTACATACATGAGAATTTCCAATGTTTAATACTAAAATTTCCAACCGAAACGTGGTTATAAAGTTTCTTTTCTTACCCCAGTATTATTATAATCTCATCATAAGAAAGGTTTTTCTTCTGATTAAATTCAAGAGATAGTTTGGAGATGATTCTTGCATCTGTTATGATTTGTAACCAATAACTCTTTGATTTTCTTCTCCTTTGCTATCATCTCGTGTTTCTTCCATTTTCCTTGCAATTCTTTCTAGCCGGAAAGGTTTTCTGCAGAAGCATGCACCTCCCTTCTCTTACCTCCCCCTCCTCTTTCTGTATTCATCTCATTAGTTGGTAAGATAAGCAAGACTGGCATGTAGCAATTCATAAAACCAATGATGTGTTGTCCCTGATCACGAGGTGTCACCCACCCACTCTTTGATCATTGCTGATTCATCACCCAACGAATTAAATGTGGCTATTATCTGGTAAATTACACGTTTAAATTGAATGAATCAATCAAGCTTTGCCTTGAGCATGAGTTAACCCCCTCCACTTCTTCCGGTCTAATTTTGTATGGATTGCATGTAGAAACAGCTGCTTGGAAAATTTGGTAGAATCTGCCCATTTTTGCAGCTTGTATTTACTCATTGGTGCATCTGGCTTTTGTAGACGCTCATGAAGAAAGATCCTATTAGGCATCAAGTCTTACTTGTTAAATGTTGTTTTGCTGGATCAAAGGCTGAGAATGTATTAGAACAAGGTGATATGATCTTGGCAATTAATAAAGAGCCAATTACATGCTTTGGTGACATTGAAGATGCTTGCCATGGGTTGGACCAATGTGATGAAAGTGATGGGAAGCTTAACATGACTATTTTCCGTCAGGTGAGCAAACAACCTCTGCTCTGTTCAGTTTTTATTTTCCCTCTTCCTCATATCGTTTCAAATTGTTTCATAGCTGCCTATTAATTATCGTCCTCTGTCCCATGTCCAAATCCAAAATTTTAGTAATAGCTGTTTTCATTTTTATTTTTGTTCAACTCATTTGAAGTGCAAGCCCAGTTTCCAAACAAGAACATTCATATTGGACAAAAAGTTTCCTCATAAACCTATTGGGAAAAAACCTTCTATTGCAGTTTGCGTGCAGTTATGCCTCACAAAATTGGCCGCTAGCTGTTTAGAAAATCGTCTTCAGATGTTCTTTGTGGTGTTGCAGGGATGTGAAATTGAACTGCTTGTTGGAACAGATGTGAGAGACGGGAACGGAACGACACGGGTTATAAATTGGTGTGGGTGTATTGTCCAGGATCCTCACCCAGCAGTGCGTGCTTTTGGATTTCTTCCCAAAGAAGGTCATGGGGTGTATGTTTCAAGGTGAGGGGCTTTGTCTTTGATGCAATGCCAAAAGCTTTATTCTGTTGCTTAGCAAAAAAAAAAAAAGCTTTATTCTGTTGGAGATGCCAGCAAGAGTTAAAATATTCAGAGCTATATATTGGACTCTTCAGTTACTAAGAGCCCATTTGCTAGGGTAGTTAAATGAGTTATCGTTTCCCAACAAATAAGATTAAGCAACTCTACCCCTCCACAAGTTAATTGAACTTGTTCCTAGGTGAAACTAATGTGGGGATACCACCTTCTGTGAGTCTGAATTGGTAGGGCTTACTCTGCACCAGAAAGCTAATTGTCGAATCAGGCTGATGAACGTCTTAATTTGTCAGCCCAAGCTTTCCAAACTTGTCACTTAGACATTCACAGCACGGCGATAGATCATGTCAACCTTTGGCTCATAGGCCAAATTTTAGCCACGTACTGCTTCTATTCAAGGGAAATTCGGAATGCTACTTATATAACATGCATCTGTCATACAAGTACTGAAACTTATGGCATTTTGAAAAATTTCCAGATGGTGTTATGGGAGTCCAGCGGACAGATACGATATACTTACTCGCCAGTGGATTGTTGAAGTTAATGGAAAACCAACTCCTGATTTAGATGCTTTTGTTGAAGTGACAAAGGTATGCCTCTCTCTCCCATCCGTACTCCACACATGCCTAAGAACTAGTTTTTTGTTTTTTTTGGTTTGTTTGGTTTAAAATATTGCTGTAATTTGTCACTAAAATAAATGAACTTGCCACAGAATTTGGTCCCCACAAATATGTGTACAACAACTATAGTTAATTGAAGCCAAGAAAGGTCCTAGGATTTCTATTGTATGATGAACTCTTATGTGACTTGTCTTTGGGGCATGGTTCTTAGCCGCAAGGCTAGTCTGCATGCTTTAGGCAAGTAAATGAGGTGCTTCATGGAGTTGAGACCTGACTATGAACTTCGACTTCCAAGGCTGTTCCTAGTTTCACTATCATGCCTCTAGTAAATACGTAGGCAGAACTTGAAGCTCGAGCCTCGACAGGCCATATACCGTTTGTGGTAGATGCAGTGATCAAACATGCAACTGATAGATTTCCAACTGTAACGTATATGGTATATGTGTTTTTGCTTACAACTCCTACTAATCCATCTACTATATTATATTGCTAATGATTTCTGATCCTCGCATTATTTTCTCTTATCTTGAGTAATTTTTTAACATGTGTGGGCTCACCACACAAGTTAGGTTAACAAATAGGTCTTCATTTGCTAATCAACGATTCACAGGACTAGCAACTGCACATTTGGAAGTTAGTTTTCCAAAGTCTTTTTCCAGGATATAACTTTGCATCTCTCCATTTGAATAGCTGGGATCATCATACAGGAAAATTTCAATCATTGGACCGTGATATTTTTATCGTTCAATTAACAGGAGATAGAGGATGGGGAATTTGTTCGTGTACATACCGTGGACTTGACTGGGAAACCTCGAGTACTAACTTTGAAGCAGGATTTGCACTATTGGCCCACGTGGGAGGTTAGACGTAACCCCAACTCAGCAATGTGGCAACATGAAACAATTAAAGCATGAGACCGAGGTAGCTCATGAGCGCATTCTTTTGGGTGTAAATTGTTTGGGAAGAACACAAGGCTTGGAAATTACTCCAAATGTGATTTGATGAATTTTATTGGTGGTGTTTATGTTGTTTGTATTTGGACTTAGAGCCTCATTACATGTTAGATACTAGGGGGCTGTACCGGGGAAAATCTCACTCCCAGGTCAGCTGCTACTCTCTTACAATATGATGTGCAATGGTTTGTTCCATTTGTTTTTTCCTAATAGAAAAGGTTGGAACCAAGCTACAGGCATAGCCGCTTCTCCTAGGCATGACCATATGAACTCCAGACCCCGCTGCGGGCCCTGTGAGGGCTGTATCTTCTACCGGCCCACCAAAGATTAGTGGAACACTGTCGGGCTTTGCAAGAGAGCAAAATTTGTGAGTGAGTCAATAACACGACTTGAACTTTGAACCTCTTGACTACTCAAATCACTTGGGAGGAATTCTTGAACCATTAACCTACCACCCCTGGTGGTTGGTTCTGTTGTCAAAAGTGAACTAATTTGAAGGAAGAAGGGGGATTTGTCTCCTATGATGGCTTATGTGGAAGGTAAACATAGAAGCATCCACTAGCCGCGTTTTGCTGCTTGTTGGTCAAATTATCAAGTTGACTTATCAAAGGAAACTACGGTAGATATTTAAAATTAGAATGAAAAAGCAAATGCAAAATATAAATACCAAATTATAAAAACACATGTTACCGATGACAGGAAAACCCGAGGAGATGAATTGGTATATTTATGTCTATATTTTGAGAGCGAGAGATGTAAAAAAAACTGAAGCGGTTTGCCAGATGGAGGGAGTGGCTTGATGCAGCGGAATTAATAAAGAGATTAGTTGCGTACTAATCAAAACGAGATAGAACTCGAATCCATGAGCAAACCTTGTGCACAAGGAAAAGTAGAGAGACTCTGAATATTATTGATGAAAAGTTTTAATAAGTTGAATAGTTGAATAGGTTATAGCCTTTTTTATAAGATCCTAATCCTAGAAATCCTACTGTAAAAGAAATCTTAAATCATGCCAAAACAAACGGCATTAAAGAAAAGATATTTCCTAATTAATTAAAATAAAATCTTAATTTTTGTAGACTAAGAATCCTAATAATGTTAGAAATCAAAATCAAACTGAGTACATAAAGTTAATAATTCTAACCTAAACAAAAATATTTCTAGTCAAAATCTTATTCTAAAACAATAAAAGTAAAATATAAAAACCCTTCGTTTTTGTCCTACATCAGTCTCATTTTCTTCAAAAGAACTCTCCATCGAGTTCTGCCATTCCAAAGAAATAAATATTTGAAATACTTCAACCTCTTGCTCGTCTTCCAAAAATCATTTAAAGAAAAGTATTCATGCAATGATCTTTTCTCTTCATACTTCAACTTGTTGACAAGATGTACTAGACGAATATTCGGAACCCAATCAAATTGTTGCACTCCAAGAAAATCGACAAAATTAGCATCATTAATTTTGCTTTGCCCGCAATCATGGTTTGAATCCTTTCCATGGATGTATGCTTCGACATGATTGTTGGCTGAATCTTTTGAATCTATTTTTTCAAACACCAATTTCCTTTCACCAATGTCGCTAACCAAAATCTCCTCATTGACACTAATATTAGTATCAACCACCTCCGATGGACAATTATTTTGGTCATCAACAACTTGATCACCAACATTGATACCAATTTTTTTATTAACTTCAATTATAATTTCCTCTTTTTCGCTAATACCAAGGTCAAATTTCTCTTTACTGTCAGCTTCAATGTGTCCACAATGACTACATTCAACATCAACCTCCACTGTTTATTCGATGTTGGGCTCAACAAATATCACCTCTTCGATGTTGGGCTCAACAAATATCACCTCCTCTAGTTCAACTCGATCTCCTTCCTCTTCTGCGATCTAATATCCATCATAATAGCTAGAATGTGATGAATCTGAGGTTGAAAGATCTCTATCGGTTTGTTGACCTTCAAAGCATGATTGACTCGAACCCAACAGTCTCAGTGTTGTGTCTCTCGAGTTTTCAGTTGCCGCAACGGTATAATTTTTATTACTTGAAAAAGAATAAGACAACTCAAGATTATCTCGAGACAATCGCTTGGACTCGAGATTTCTTCGGTACTCTTCATACAACATCTGACCATGATGCGATTGAAGAAATCTATCACTCATCAATCATCTCATCCTGAGCCATGTCTTGACTGGTTGTTTACACTGGCGCCCCGATTATATTGCAATTGTTTCCACCATCTAGAAGCATAGCCTTGTAATTTACGAGCCACGTATCTAACTTCCTTTTCTTCCGGAATTTTCATATACTCAAGAAACTTGTCAACTTTACGAAACCAATAAATTAAATTTTCAGGATGGCAATACCCATTAAAACTAGGAATTATTGGTTGTACTTGAAAAGTTGAAAAGTCGTCATCTGTGCGATAAAACCCTTCAAACCTTGAATGTCGCTTATTCGACTGATATCCATAATAATCCTCAAATAACTCTTGTCTTCAAATTCATCATCACTATCAAGTTGATAATAAGAATATCTTCCGGAGACGTTTTGATTAATAGGTTGGTTGCGGGCAAATCCCTCAACGTGATTCCTATCAACTTTGTGTTTAACAAATTGACCATGGGCAAATCCCTTGGTTCGAGTTCTGTTAAATTCTTCACCATGAACAACGTCAATGGGTGTGTTTTCAACTTTGTTTGGTGCCATCAAACCAGGCAAAGCTATGCTCTAATACCACTTGACGCACCGAAATTAACAAAGAGATTAGTTGCGTACTAATCAAAATGAGATAGAACTCGAATCCACGAGCAAATCTTGTGCACAAGGAAAAGTAGAGAGAAACTCGGAATATTATTAATGAAAAGTTTTAATAAGTTGAATAATTGAATAGGTTACAGCCTTTTTTATAAGACCTTAACTCTAGAAATCCTACTGTAAAAGAAATCTTAAATCATGCCAAAATAAGCGGTATTAAAGAAAAGATATTTCCTAATTAATTAAAATAAAATCCTAATTCTTGTAGACCAAGAATCTTAATAAAGTTAGAAATCAAAATCAAACTGAATACGTAAAGTTAATAATTCTAACATAAACGAAAATATTCCTAATCAAAATCTTATTCTGAAACAATAAAAGTAAAATATAAAAACCCTTCGTTTTTGTCCTACATCAGAGTGGGTGGAGGGAGTGGGTAGTTATGGTCTATGGATAAATTTGAAAATTCTAAATGTGAGTTGGTCTCCAAAATTTACTCTCCCTTTATAATATAAAATCGATATACTGTAATAGATAATATAGACATAGTGATTTATCTTTCTTATCATACATTCTCCACGGGCTCAAAACTAATTGTATGAATCTCATTTAAATATTTGGCAGCCAAAGCTCTTGATTCTCTAAAACATTAGGTGGCGGGGCTCGAAAAGCACTGAATAATCACTCAATAAAGTTAACCCCTTTTGAAGGTGGCCGCTATTCGCAACCCAATTCTTGCTACTCGCAGTCAATTGCTACCTACAAACCACCACCTTATAAGGAATTGCTACTTACAACCAATAAATTATTCCTGAACTCCCCTTTTTGCCCTTCTATACAATAAACATAACTTACATACAACCCAACAATCCCATTCCTTCTTCTTCCGTTCGTTCCCTTTTCTAACCTAGGTTTTCTTTCTCTCCAGTCCATCCACAGCTCCAGTCGACTCCCACCACCCATGGGTATTACCACCACCACCAACCCCCACCCCACAGGCCCACCTCCCGTCTCTCTGTCCCTCCCCCATTTCTTCTTCTCCTCCATCAGTCACCACCACAGCCACCACAACACCACTCTCACCAACTTTGAGGCGTGAGAAGAAGAAAGCACAACACACCGGCATCACCAACTATTTAGAAGTTGAACATTGGTAAATTTTTGAATCTTGTTATTACGCAGGTGTTTTTGATTTTTGTTCAATTTTAGTTTGAATTTTTTTGAGAAATGCATAGTAAGTATGTTGCTATTTCGTGTATTTTAGATTTGATCGAACATTAGAGTCCGTTTGTTTTCCACAGTTTCGGATATTAAAGTCTGATTGTTTGCCCCTATTCGGATTTTAAGATCTGAAATTTATTGCCTCATTCGGATTTTAGTATCCAATTGGCCGATTGGCCCCTATGTACTACAACAGCAGCTGAATTTGTTAGCATAGCTCATTCGAAATGTAATATCTGAATTTTTTTGCCTCATTTAGATTTTAATATCCAAAATATTTAATCCCATTCGGACTTTAAATTATACCCGAGTCGTGTATGTATTTTACCCCAATTCTGTAATCGGTCTCCGTAAGTTTTTCACTCTAGACGTTTTCATCATATGATGTGAACCGATTAGACAGTGACACGAACCCGTTGACATTGTCCAGGAATGATTGACAAAATTTTTGAATTTTAATATGTAGTTGAATTTGTAAGGTAAGGTCATTCGGAATTTAATATCTGAAATGTTTTGCCTCATTCGGATTTTAATATCCAAAGTATTTTACACCATTCGGACATTAGAGTCCGATTTGTCCCCTTTATTTCAGTCATTAGAATCCGATTGTGTGAGAACCCATAAACATTCATAACATTACCTAATTTGGCTTGAAGAACTTGAAGTAATTTCTTGGAGTTTAACATGTAATCTGAAAATTTCTCTTCTTGTGGTAAGAAATCTTTCTTAAACTATGAGTATTGATGAATATGTGCATATAGAATCAACCTACATGGAAGAGATTTAAGAATTAGGGTTCTATAGTGCTTACATGGTGATTTTATACTTAATTCATCTTAAATTCTCAAATATTGTTAATTGGTATGGATACTATGATTTTGATCATGGAAACCCAAGATTGATGCATGTTGGTTGGTATATAGATGGATTATGAGCATGAACTTGTAGAATTTTGAAGTTGCTTACTACTATTGATGTTGAGAAATTTTGAAAAATCTGGGCAGCATCCAAAGCTGTGTTTTTCATCAAATTTGTTATACTTAGACAAGTTTATTGGTTATGGGTCCTTTCGAGTCTTAAAGATAGTTAAGTTGGTGTTGTTTTGGCGATGGAATCATCAAAAAATATGAAGTACACGATTTGTAATGAATATTCGATCACAGACTGCTCTGCTGAAAAATTGTGTTTCTTGCACAGAATTTCTGACTTTGAGATTGAATTTGAGTTGGTTCTCTTGCTTATAAAATTCCGGGAAAAATCAAGGATGAACTTTGATGTGTTATTATGAGTTATACCAAATCCCAGGTCATTTGGGTGTATACTTTAATCTTGGCAGATTTTACAAATTGGTGTGACACTGCTGGAAATACTTTGACCACAGCATGTGGTCTGAGTTTGTGGAATTAATTGAGCGACCTAACGAGATCGTATTATTCTAATATTTTGAGTAGTTGCTGTTCTATATATCTAATTTGATCTTATAAATTCGTGGTTCTTAACTCTATACTGATTAGTCTTTAAAAATACAACTTTGAGTCTTCTATTTGGGAGAGACATGCATTTCATGCATTCATATGTTGCTTTGTGCAAGTAAACTTGATTTTTTCTTTTTGTAAAGGTGATTTGGTGATATCAATTGTGTACTAGGTGTTAACGAGGTTCCGAGGTCGTCCGAGATATGTAGGCCGTGAGCAACGTGTTGGTGAATCTTTTGTGTAGAAGTTAGAGGTGGGGTTTTCTTGACACTTGGCTCATATTTTATTACATGTGCAAGTCTTATGCCAATTTAATGCTTCTCTTATGAGCTTGAAAGTAAAAAGTTTATTGATGGAAAGTTTTTGTCATGTTACCATTGATAGATGCTGATATAATTATATAGCCAAGGTTTATGTGGCCTGTCGTTGGTATTACCTGATACGGTAGTTTATTCTTTGTTAAACTTCGTTTTGGGTGTTTCTAGACGCGGGGTGTGACACCGATTGATGTATCTTTATTCAAAAATTAGTATCCAATTCACCTACCTTTAATTCAAGCGTTAGACTAATGTATTGTTTGTAATGTGCAGAAAATACAATGACACGAGTTCCTCCTACTGTTTCTGCAAGGAAGAGGAAGGCTGAGCAAGCTTTAATTTTGAAAAGTAAACGAGGTAAAACACGAGGACGAGGGCAAAGGCAAGAGGTTGGGGGTGAGGAGGATGTGGTGGTTGAGCAACATCGTGAGGTAGACTTTAGTACCTAGTAGGAAAATAAATACTACAGTATAGTTTTGTATGTGTTTTCATATTAGTCAAATGCAATAATGTGATAAATCTTGATTCATGTATAGATGCGTATCGTTTTTGCAGAAATCATACTTCAGGGTCTCACCCCGTCCCGTAGAGGTGCCGTATACCGAGAGTGTAGAAGAGCGCAATGCAGCGGCTTTGGCTATTTTGGACAATGTTTTGGGTGGTACTAGGGCTACGACTTCAACTTGCCCGTATGAACTACGACAAGCACTTGTTGAAGTGCAGAGGACTTTGAGGGGAACAGAGGCTGCTGAAGCGAGCATAGCAGGCCCTAGTTCGAATCGTTACTCGAGTTGTTACACTAGGTGCCGGCGCTGTGACCATACCTGAGACTTGATGTTCTATGACTTGTTTTTGATGGACTTTTTATGGCCTTGTATTTATTTTGAATACTTTATGGCTATGGTTTATGGACTACTTTCCGTGGTGGAATGACTTTTGTTTTATTGCGGATAACTATTAGGATATTTATGATAATTGGATACCGTTAATATATGAATGCTAAGTAGGGCACCTAAACGTATATTGGTTGGTTTGAATCATTCTTGATACTTTCCTAGGCACAGATAATTCGCTACACAATACTCGTATGTCAAAATTTAGATTTAAATGAGGAATGTCGTACGAACCGACAATGCTGTAGACAAACATAGAACACTACCAAAAACAAGAGTTTGCATAAATTTCATATTTTATAATAAGATTCTATGAACTAAAATTTTACATAAAAGTCCTTCGAGCCAACCTAGTCTAGTTTGATTATGTGTGTCGTTGCCACATCGTTCCCCACTATGTTTTTAAACTCTTCGATCTTGTTTGAATATTGTATATCCCATCCATCCGCGAATGAGTAGTGATGTATATACCAATTCCTTGCAATAGGCGGGATGGGAGAATTTGGTCGCAAATGAATGTATCGTTACAAAGTGATCACCGTTAACGTGTCCGAGCGCAATCAAACGTCGACTCTCAGAGGGAAGGGGCGGATATCGTAGTGGGGCAATCTAAAATTTTATTGAATAGTCATGTCAAAAAATTTCTACACAAAATCCATTGTCTTATTTGACAAAATCTCGGATGTCATTTAATAGTCCTGTCAGCATGAGGGAAAACATTTGTGATGGCATTCTTAAGCGCCAACTCCCTATCCGTGACAATAACGGACGGAAGCGCGTTGGGATCCATCATGCCTTTTAGCTTCTCCAAGACTCAAGTGCAGTTTTCCGTTTTTTCACACTCCTTGAAAGCAAACGCTGCACAAAAAGTCATCTCCGTTGATGTTACACCAACAATTTGAAGCAAAGGAAACTTGTACTTATTCGTCTTATATGTGGAATCCATCATTAACATGTGGGGAAAAGCACGTAACATCTCCCCGGCAGATGGGGGAGACCAAAACAACTCCGTGACAGTCTGAGTCTTGTTCCCACGGGTCCAATGAACGTAGTGGTACTTTTCTAGCCGATCCAACAAATGTTGCATTTGAGATTTTTCAGCTTTCTCTATCACTCGATACTTTTGTCGTTCATTGTACACGGTTTTGATAGACGTTACGTTCTCAGGATCTTGAACCTTCAAATGGGTTAGGATTTCTCTGGGTTTCACCAAAGCAACTGACAAATCAACCACCGTGCTAGTCTGCTCTGCCGACAACCTCTCGGCATACGAATGACCCTCTAAGTACACCGCTGAAGGATGGTTGTGGGTGCCATTATGGACAGAGACAGTCCAACCATCATTGCCCTTTACAGCTTTCAATCCAAATGGGCATTCACATTTTTTGGTGCCCGTGGACCGCACTCTCTTCTTTACAACTACCTTCTTCCCATCAACTTTCTTCACAAACGGCCTATACTTACCACTCATTTCACATGAAAACCTCACCCTAGGTGTGCGATTCTTAATACATTTCTCAGAACCCTTAATCACAATGATAAACCCGTGTTGTTTACCAGTGCATCTTATCCAATCTACCAATGCTTCATCGGATAAAAAAACCTACACACGCATAACAAAAAATTATAGCCCGTAATATAAGATTGCACAAGATAAACACTCTATCAAAAAAAATACTCACCGTCTCCGTTGTAAAATGCTCCGTATAATCGTATGGAAGACAAGTCGAAGTAGGTATAGTCGATGGCCCTACATAACTACCAAGTGTTGAAGTGTCACCCTGTAACACTCAAAAACAAACCAGGTAAGTGTAGGATTCTAAGCAGTTTTATTCAGATATTAATATCTGAAAACTGGCACTAAATTCGGATATAAGAGTCCAACAATGTTGACAATATTCGGATATTAATATCCAAATAGTTGTACATAATTCAGACATTAGAGTTTGAAAAGTTAGTAAAGTTTTGGTACTGTGTATCCAACTGTAAGTGCAGGATTCTCTGCAGTTTCATTCAGATATTAATATCTGAAAACTGGCAATAAATTCGGATATTAATATCCGAATAGTTGTACATAATTTAAATATTAGAGTCCGAAAAGTTAGTAAAGTTTTGGCACTGCGTGTCCAACTGTGTCGGGCCAGAACTGAAATTGAAAATGGAGGGCTTCTGAAATTGAAATGGGCAGGCTTACCTCTTGCTGCGATTTTTGCTCCGTCACTACAACATCTATGACATGTTTTTCAACATCCATTGTGTGATCTTCCGACTCCAAATTGTGGTGTATTAATGGGTTAACCTTTTCTTATTTATCAATGGAGGGAGAAGAAGCAATTGAGATTTCCATTGACAATGTAGCAGGAAGAGGAGAGGAGGAAGATAGGCAGACTTGGCTGCTGGTAGGAGGGGCCTTGTGGTGGGTGATGGCAGCTGGGTAGGGATGAAAATGGAGGAGTTTGAATGGGGGAGGGAGGAGACATTTCGGGAGGAAAGGATGGATGGAGAGATTTTTTGTGGTTGTATGTTTTGGGAGAGAGGGAGGGATGGACAGAAGATGATTTTTGTGGTTATATGTAATGAATTATGTAAGAGGGTAAAATGGTCAAATAACATGAGATTTTAGGAGTATAATGGTCAAACTGAGTAAGGGCATTTTTGTCCATAATTAATAAAAATTTTAATCAGCTGCGAGTAGCAAGAAGTGCGTTGCAAATAGCGGCCACCCTTTTGAATTGTCAAAAAAAAGTTAACCCCTTTGGAACAGCAGCAAACACGAGTCCACGCACGATTGACCATACCCTTAACTGTCTTTGTCTATTCTCTCACTATATATAGTAACTATATACAGTTTATCTCTTCATGTGCAGGTTAATTAAATTTGACACCATTATTGTATGTGGGCACTATTTGCCCCACTTTCGTGGACATTTCCCATTAGAATACCATAAAAGTCTTCGCGACGCCAAAACCGCCAATTGAGACCCGATTATTCTCACTGGATTTTTTGATATTTTCTTTCAGTTTCTTTATTTGTCGTAATCTTTTTTTAGCTTTCGTCATTTTTACGATTTATTATTTGTGTCTACAAGAAGAATCAAATAAATATAAAAATGTGGACCGAAATTAAAAAGTATTGACCTATAAATGACACTTTAGACAAAAAGAAAAGTCTTTCCGTCTCAATTTATTTGTCTATTTTTTGAGTTTTTACATGTCCAAAATGGCATCGGTGAATGTGAATTCTTGATTTTTTTTTTATTTTTTTCTAAGCAATGTGGATTATTGTTTAATGCTAAAAAGCGAGGGGTATTCTTAGAAATCCAAAGGGTTCCCTTAAGAACTTGGATTGTGTGCGCTTTCGATCCAAAAAACCAATTTCTTTCTCTGCGCACGATTTCAAATAAGTTTTATGTCCAATTATTACTCTCATTTTTCTATTTATGTAGCTTTCTCTACTCATTATCCCGTAAGTCTTCCTCAAAATCCAAATCAAACTTTACTCTCATTTCTCTCTATCTCTCGACTTATTATCCCCAAAGCCTCCTTCAAAATCCAAAGTAAACAAACTCTAGTTTGAAAAATAAACCAACAAATTAGGACAAAGTATAGGTTGTTTGAAATTTTCTCAGCTTTAACTCTCATCGAAATGAATAATTAAATTAATAAAAATTAGGGTTATCTCGAGTCTAATACTAAAAATTCAAAAAAAGGGAGAAAGAAACCCCACAAATTCGATGAATACATGAAGTTGACCCCTTTTGACCAGCAGCAAACCGAAGTTCATGCATGTACACGCTGGGAAGGCACAACTCTCGCTCTCTCTCTCTCTCATCCGCACGCATCCACCAATATCCCAACCCCTGTTCGAAGTTCTTACCAAGTCCTCGAATATCTGACCCTAGTGTTCACGGAATGGCTGGAGAAGAGGAGCCGTGCGTGGAGATGGGTCCGGAGGAGTTCAAGGAAAGTAACGGCGTCACGGCCGAGGACTGGCGGAATGCGCTGAGCAAGGTGGTTCCGGCCGTGGTCGTGATCCACACCACTTCTTGCCGGGCATTCGATACCCACTCGGCAGGTTCGAGCCACGCCACGGGGTTCGTCGTTGATAAGAAGCGCGGGATCATTCTCACCAATCGTCACGTCGTCAAGCCCGGTAGTTAATTTTCCTAATTCAAGTTTCCTTGCCTCTTTTTTTTTTATAAGCTTACTGGCAGTGTTTTTTGAAATCGGGAAACGTTCCGCTTCTTAAAATACATTAGGGCTTTTGTTCAACAAGTAATTGTAGGATACACGTAAATTTTCTATATAAAAAGATATAGGATGGGATACGTATAGTTGTTAACGAATCATAGAATACGTTTTCCGTATTGTCGGTTTTGAACCACCATGCTTACGGGGCCCAAAGGGTTGATAGTTTAAGACCTTAAAAGAAGGAGCCCCTAAATCCCAGGGCCAAGGATTCTGAGATTTTTCGGGTTCATCTCAGGTCCAAGGATTGGAAGAGAGTTTAACCATGCCGTCAGGCTTGTCACATTAACATAAGATAGAATCATGTTTATCTTTCAATTCCAATCCAGTGTGCTTGGCTGTTTTTGTCGTTATATTAATGCATTTAAAAGATCATATTGAAACGATATTCATTCAACGTGATTTTTTGACTGGTGAAATTCTGACCTCGTTAAATTTCTCAACGTGATATACAAAATGAACAATTTTCTATCATTGGATCTGAGATGGACTGAAAAATGTCAAACTGGACAATCCAGATTTTTCTCCAAACTAAGGGAACAACCCGGGTCCTTAATTTCTTTTTTTGTTTGACGCTTAGGATAGTTCGGTTCGAGAATACGTGGAAGCAAAAGAAATATTTGATTTTCTGCTTTTGCATGTCTTTTTTTTTTTTTTTTTTTTTTTGGGGGGGGGGGGGGGGGGGGGGGTGTGTGGTAAGTAGCATGTTAGGCTTATCCATCCAAGGATCTTCAGATGGAATTTGAATTTGATTCGTCACGATATTTATGATTCCTGTGTTTGGTATGGGCTGGAATAAGAAAGGGAGTGATTCCTAATCCATCTATTCAAGCATTTCTTAACCAAGTGGGAATTCTGATCTCGCCTTCCATGATAATTTGGTACTAGTATTATATTCTAAACTCAACTTGTGAAATTACTGCATCACTCCAAACATTTAAAAATGGTTATTACAGGTGACAATATAACTGATTCCAACGTCCAAAAACGTCAGGATTTGTCAACTGAGTTTGATCACGGTCGGCTTTGGTTTTTAAATTTTTTTTTTGGCAATTTTTGGTTTGGTCTCGGTTACCTGAAATTAAGCTCAAACCGAACTATCCTAAGAGGCAAACCGATCTGAACCGATGGGGGATTTTTATTTTTGCAGTATTCTTCGTCCTGATTACTTCACATGCAATCTGTTTTCAAATAATCAAATTCTCTTTCCCTTTCAAGATTAGTAGCATCCAAACATATCTTTCAAGGTTATATTGTGGTGTGTGACTTGAGAGCAGAAAGACCTCTTACTGTGAAGCGTAAAGTTCAGAGTTAATATCATAATGATTGGTGGTTATGAGTGCATTCTGGTGTAGCATATTTTCCTCTATTTTTGTCAGTTTTCCCTGCATAGTTTTAATTGATCTGATTTTTTGATAATAGGACCTGTAGTTGCAGAAGCTATGTTTCTTAACCGAGAAGAAATTCCTGTATATCCTATGTACCGAGACCCAGTGAGTTCCTTATATTTCGTCCTTTTCTTTTCAGAGATTTTTCATCAAGAGGGATTGTCATTCGTTGTTCTTCTTTTCCTGCATTGTCATTATGGACAACTGTTTTGTTGTACTCATTTATGAGAGCTCAGGATTGGATAAGTTGTTCTGAAGGATATTTGGGATGTTATGCATGAAATGCTTGAGTTTTACTAATCACTTTTCAATTAGAGCCCTTGCCTGTGGAGGTATTGGGAAATCTAGTGTCCGGTTCAAAGTATTGTTCGTCTATTATCACAAGATGCTTCATGTTGTGGAATATTTTGCATTTTCCCTATCTGAATTTGAAGCCAGAGTGCTTCTTCTCCCTTGGGTTTGGATTTTGTGGCCATGGTCCTTTGTTATTCAGTGCTCAGCTAGAGTGATGATTTGGCTTTTTCTGGCTAATTCCTTGTAAATCCATGGAACTATCTGTCAAAGATGCCTACTAATACTATAGTTGTCTTCAAAGTTTGTATAGAAGAAGATACTGTAATTGTGCGGATGCAAATGACAGAGAGCTACATTTTGTAGAGGAAGTTCAGGAGAGATTAAAGAATGTAGTATGCAAATGATGGAATAATGACAAAAAGTGAAGTTGTTGTCCTTTCTTCTAATCGCAAACACATTATTACTGAGTAGAAAACCTTTTATGATGGAAGCTATGTTTTTGGAGTTGTGTTTTGCCGGTTGGATTGGTTGAAAGTATCGGATGAGTTTTAATAAATTGCCGGAGAAAAGTGGTGCACAAATCAAAGATTACAACTTTAGCTTAGATGTTACAGATCAAAATCTCTCACACTACGATACAGCAGTGTTTCTTTTTCTCTTATATGTCATGTCTGGGCATATTTTAGTTGTGACTGCCTAGACATATTTAAGTTGACTCTGTGTGATTTTTATTTTAAAACTTCTTTACTCCTTTTCTAGCTCTTTTTTTTGTTTGATGAGCAGATGGTATGCCTGCTCTGGCAAAGTCTAGATACAGGAGAGAACGAAAAATGTTTACTCACTAAGCTCAAACATATTCTATCATGAAGTATGAAAACAATTGTTTTATGTTTGGGTGCCTATATAGATAACTGCAGTAAAAAATGAGATTATTTCATGAAATGTCTGCCAGTGAAAAGAATGCACTAGCCCATTCTCCTAATCTTTTTATAAGTGAAGGTGAACTCTGTTTTGGTGTCTAATGCCTTGATAGGTTAACACTTAGGGTATCGCGTGGCATCTGAAGAACCTGTGTGTTTTAGTATGAGTTGTTGAACATCTCTCTTTATACTCTAAGAACATAGCTATTCTGTTCTGTTTTTTCTGTTAATAGTAAATTGCAGAATCTTTTGTTAGTACTCTGAGCAGGCTAACATGTTCAATATTTATTTTACAAGTTTCTGTGGGGCCAGTCTTCTGGTTTTCCTTTATGTGGTGGTCTATGCAGTTGATGCCAGTGAAATGCCCCTATTTACAAATCATGCTTGCCTCTTTGTTTTGTATCATAAACTAGCATAAAATTACTGTGCATATGGGGAGAGGCTGTTGAAGATGGGACTTTGGTTAATCCTTTTGTACACTTTCCTATTCCTTTTTACTTTTCCTTCAATGCATTCTGATGGTTTGGTTGGTTAATCAACTCATTTGTAGTGAATGATACCAAACAGGTTGAAGATAACTGGGACGCTTTGTTAGTCGGACTATTTGCCTGGACCAACTAACCCAGGACTAGTCAATCGGGTGTTTGGTAGGCATACTGCATACACACCTGTATTATTTAATCATGGAGAGTAAATAGTCCATCTGCAGCTGGACTATCTATGGCCATCCCTAGTCCTGTCCATAGTTAGTCCCTCTTCCCCAGTCACCCAATTATCCATCTAATTTTGTCCACCCAAACAAAAAAACCAACTAAACCAAGTACAAAATAATCATCATTTTATCCTCCCTTGTTATATAATCGCTCAAAATTAATCCGGTTGACAAACAGGCACTTTTTGTGCTATTCTCACTGTGTATGACTGTATTTCTGGCTTTGTAAATGTATGGTTTTGCCCCGTGCAATATGTGCATATGTTTTCTTCTTTTTTCTCTTTTTGTTTCTCTGAGGAGCTTTTCATACTTTTGACCGGTCTTTAAAGCGAAGTTGGTTGTATCCTTTGTAGATGTAGCCTGCTCGTTCGCATTAATGTGATGCTATTGTTCATTTCTAATGTTATTCGTGAAACTGCTGTACATGGTGTGAACTAATGTATATGCATTTTATTCTAGGTTCATGATTTTGGCTTCTTCCGGTATGACCCTGGTTTGATACAATTTTTAAGCTATGAGGAGATTCCTCTTGCTCCGGAGGCTGCTTGTGTTGGCCTAGAAATCAGGGTAGTTGGCAATGATAGTGGGGAGAAGGTATATAGAACAGTTTCTTGTTTCAGTTAATCTCATTGTAGTATTTTGCTATGCGATAAGATTACTGAGCTTGTTCAGATATCCATTTCAATTTCTCCTCATTAGCTTTCAAATAATCTATTGCTACATTTACTTGCAGATGTGGCAATATATCTTTATGACATCAAGTGTGCTCTCCCCGAGAATTGTTTCTTTTGCATGAAAATAAATAGAAAGGAAGTCGATAAAATATCCCCCTTAATGACTGGAACAGTACTGGAGTGGGAATCTCAATTCGTGGAATTCCTATTAAGGCTAAGTTTGGATGACATGAATGGAAGATCTGGAATGGGTATCTCATACCCAAGAACGCATTCCTAGTAATGTGGTACCTAAGTAATCCCATTCTAGTATATGGGAATCTTATCTGGGAAAAGAAAAAAAAAATCCTATTCTAAGCGTTTAGTTGACCATGAAAGCGTAGAAATAGAATGGTTTTCCAGTGAATTTTGCAAAACAAAATCCTTTTACATTTGGATAGTGTGAAATTGTAAAGGAAGAGAGAGACGTGAAACAAGAACCCAAAGATTAGGGTTATTTTCTCATAGAATAATAATGATTACAATGTGAGATAGTTATATAACACACTAGACTAATTACACTGGTCCTAGAGAATAAACTAGTTACACAATAGAACAACTAATAAACTAATTACAAATAAACCTATAATAATCTAACAATTTCCCTCAAGTTGGTGCGAAGATATCAATCAAGCCCAACTTGAACACAATAGGGTAGAAACTCTTGTGACGAAGTCCTTTTGTGAATATGTCAGCTAATTGATTTTCGGATCTCACAAAAGGCATACATATCAAACCCTCGCTCAGCTTCTCCTTGATGAAGTGCTTGTCAATCTTTATATGCTTCGTTCTGTCATGTTGAACAGGATTATGAGCAATGTTTATGGCAGCTTTGTTGTCACATTAGAGTTTCATAGGATCATTATCAGAAATTCTCAAATCACGTAGCACAGTTTGGAGCCATAAGAGCTCACAAACTCCATGTGCCATAGCTCTATACTCGGCTTCTACACTAGACCTGGCAACCACTGATTGCTTCTTACTTTGCCAAGTAATCAAATTCCCCCCAAGGAAAGTACAGTAGCTAGAAGTAGAGCGTCTATCATCCATAGAAACAGCCTAGTCGGCATCAGTAAATGCCTCAAACCACAGGTGACCATGATTAGAAAACAAAATTCCTCTCCCTGGAGCAAACTTGAGATACCTCAAGATACGGTAAACTGCATCCAGATGTGAAGTACAAGGATCATGCATAAATTGACTAATAACACCTATTGCATAAGTAACATCCGGTCAGTTGTGCGCTAAGTATATAAGTTGACCTACAAGTCGCTGATACCTCTCCCTATCAGTGTGCTCCCCCACATCTCCACTAAGATGATGATTCGTTTCAATAGGAGAATCTACAGGTCTACAGCCCAACATACATGTTTTTTTCAAAAGATCAAGCATATACTTCCGTTGAGAGATAAAAATACCTCTATCAGACCTTGCCACTTCCATTCCAAGAAAATATCTTAGTGGTCCCAAATCCTTAATCTCAAATTCTAGAGCCAGACTGGATTTAAGATTGAAAATCTCATCCACATCATTGCCTGTCATTATCATATCATCAACATAAACAATAAAGACAACAATCTTACCAGCACCTCCTTTGATGAACATAGTATGATCTGCATGGCTCTGTTTGTAACCAAATCTCAACATAGCCTTTGAAAATCTGCCAAACCACGCTCGAGGTGATTGCTTCAACCCATAAAGAGCTTTCTTCAATCTACACACCTTTCCTCCAGTGTTTGAGGAAGAAAAACCCAGTGGTATATCCATATATACATCCTCCTCTAACTCACCATGAAGGAATGCATTTTACACATCAAACTGGTGAAGAGGCTAATTCAAATTGGTAGCACACGAAATCAGAGCTCGCAAAATGTTCATCTTTGCTACTGGAGCAAACGTCTCCTCGTAGTCAATGCCATAGGTTTGAGTAAAACCCTTGGCTACAAGTCTCACCTTGTATCTCTCAACTGTACCATCAGCATTCTGCTTAACAGTGAAAACCCACTTGCATCCCACTGATCTCTTTCCTCATGGAAGTGATACCAGCTCCCAAGTGCCATTCTTTTTCAAAGCTATCATCTCCTCTACCATAGCTCCTTTCCACTTAGGTACCATGAGTGCATCATGCCAATTCTGTGGAATAGATATAGAAAAAAGAGACGAAGCAAAGGCATGGTACAAAAGAGATAAACGATCATAAGAGACAAACTAGGAGATGGGATGTTGAGTACATAACCTAACACCTTTCGGAAGAGCAACAAGAAGATTATCAGAATCAGTAATAGGAGGATCAATAGGAGAAGATTCATTACCAAATGAGTCAGCTGAGGAGTCTGGAATTGAAGTAGGGGATGGACTAAAGCAGGGGACGGTGATTGGCAAGGTGGCAGTACACATGAAGATTTGCCTCTTTCCTTTCTTTTGATAGGTTGTCAAGGTAGTAGGCCATTCACTTGGTCTGATACGTCTGCCCCTATCCACTCGTCCACCAATGTCCTATTTTGCACTACAGACTTCTCATTCTCCCCCTCACTACAAAAAAGAAGAGACCATGACCCTTGATTCTGAGATGTAAACACCTCTTCCTCCCTCATCTCTTCCTGACTAACATACTGGTCCCCCTGAAGAGATGGAGTGGAGGGAGAGTAAAAAGACTCGGTTTTCCAAAAAGTGACATCCATAGAGACAAAAAACTTCTTCGAGTGAAGATCAAAACATTTATAGCTCTTCCGGGTAGGAGAATACCCAACAAAAACACATTTATGGGCTTTATGACCCAACCTGCCATCAGAAGGGTGAGGAGTATGAACAAAACACACACAACCAAAAATTCCTGGGGGAAGAGTCAAGACACGAGAACTGTTAGGGAGACACTCAATAGGAGTTTTGAAGTGGAGAACACTGGATGGCATACGATTGATAAGATAAATTGCAGTCAAAATCGCTTCTCCCCATAAATATTTTGGAACATTCATGGTGAACAAAAGAGAGCGAGCAACTTTAGCAAGATGACGATTTTTGCGTTTAGCAACTCCATTTTGTTGTGGAATGTCAACACATGTCGTCTGAAAAAGAATACCATTTTCATTCAGAAAAGCCCTAAAATTCCTATCGATGTACTTAGTGCCGTTGTCACTACGGAGAATTTTGATATTCGTGTCAAATTGAGTGCGCACCATTGCATGAAAAGATTTAAAATAAGAAAAGACTTCACTTTTTGACTTAAGTAAATACACCCAAGTAACACGAGAATAACAGTCAATAAAAGTGACAAACCACCGAAAACCTTTAAGAGAGGTAACAGGGAAAGGACCCCATACATCAGAATGAATAACCATAAAAGGAGTGGCACTCCATTTATTAATTGGTGCATAAAATGAACGTCTATGTTTTCCAAGCTCACAGGCTTCACAAAAAAACTGACTCCTAAAACAATGCTTAATTAAACTAGGAAAAGTTTCTCCAAAATCTCAATCTATGGTGCCACTGATGTTACATAGAAAGAGCTGAACTCGTATCTGCTTGCAGAGCAAGACCACAAGACATGGGTGGACGAGGTGCAGACTCCAAAAAATATAGGCCGCGCTGTGCTTTACCATTATCAATCACTTTGCACGTGTCTAGTTCCTGAAAAACACAATGAGGAGGGAAAAAAGTCACTGAACAATTTGCAGTACGAGTAAGACTACTAACAGATAGAAGTTTAGTGGCAAAGTTTGGAATATGTAGAACTGAAGAAAGGGAAATAGAGGGAGAATAGCAAACGAAACCTTTCCTTGAAATAGCAGAGAATGATCCATCTGTGATTCTGACCTTATTATTACCATAACAAGCAGAGTAAGAATCAAATACTGAGGAACAACCTGTCATATGATCTGAAGCACCGGAATCTATAATTCAAAGAACAGCAGAAGAGGCAGTAATTGCACTAGCCGGAATACCTGTGTGAGCAAAATAGGATGAAGTGAAACCTGTTGTGGAAGTGGGAGCTATAGTAGATGGAGAATCAGTCTGAATCATTAGGCACATGAGAGCTTGCATCTCCCCCTAAGAAAATCCACTAACATGATCGGAAGGCGCTTGAACTTCAGTACCGAACCCAGAATCAGGCAAGGTAGCAACTATAGACTCCGAAGCATGAGCCTGGGCCTGAGAACGCATGAAACCATGACCGCGACCACCCCCTCGCCCACGAGAGGGACGGCCATGTAACTTCCAACAGAAATCCATGGTATGGCCAGTGTTGTGGCAATAATCACACCGAAGTGACTCACAATCAATAGGCCCACTGCTAGCACCAGTGACTTACCACTCAGTGGAACAAGCCCACCATTAGAACCAAACTGACCCGGAGGAATGGCAACCAGGGTAGAACGATCAGAAGTAGGAGTATGCACCAGAGCATCCCTCCTACTCTCCTCCTGCTGAACAATGGCATAGGCCTCTCTTGAAGACAAAAACAGAACACGACCCAAGACCTGCACTCTAATCGGATCATATTCCATATCAAGACTAGCAAGAAAGTCATAAACACGCTATTTCTCTATCCTCTTCAGCCAATTTGCAGCATCAATAACACAAACAACCTGAAACCTCTGATAATAATCAAATTCCTGTCATGCTCCACTCAAGTCAGCAAAGTACATAGCGACGGATCGATGATTTTGTTCCAATGCACGAAGTCTCTTCCTCGACTCAAAACACTGTGCATCGTTACGTTGCTGAGAATAGGTTTTGGGCTGCAGTAGTCCAAATTTAATGCGGAGTATCAAGAAGCAGGAAAGTATGGCGAGTATCAACTCTCATAGAGTTAAACAGCGAGGTCATGACTAACGATTTCTGAGATTTAAATTTCTTGAGTTCAACCGCCTCAACAGGTGGAGTAACAGGGCCCTCAATGAGCTCTGATATCCCTTTGGCCTCAATAGCCAAAGTAAAAGTACGAGACCAAATCAAATAGTTGGTACCATCCAACTTAATATGGCAAATATCCAGAGAATAGTTATCCAGAGTCCCTACACGACTCAATGCATCCTTTGGACTAGCGGAGGCCTTTTGTTTATCCTCTGACATTTCAATAGAAAAATAGTAAAGGGCTACAAAAAAATCAGTCAAGACTAGTCAATACCTCAGATGAAAAAAAAAAAAAAAAAAACAGCCCAATCACTGTAAACTGTGTAACCTATACCCCAGTCAATGCCATTTGTAAACACCTCAGATGGTTTCGAGACCCTTTGAAAACTTCTGACCGAGTACCAACGAGTGTAAACGTACCTACTGAGTACCAAACGAGTGCACCCAGATCTGACCCAATCCCATTTGAGTGAAAACGAGTGCTGTCAGAATGAGAACAGGGTTCGCCGGTGGTCGGAAGTTGCTGTCGGAATGAAAACAGGGCCTGGCGAAGGCAGATTAGGGCAGAAGGGACTGATCGACTTCATGAAAAAGGAGTAGACAAGTTTGTTGGAAGGTAGAGGATTGCCCACTTGACCGACGAGCAAATGAGTCTGTCGGAGTCAACTAGTGTTGCTGAAACGAAGCAATGAAGCAACAAAACAATGAAGACCCATAACGTAAGCGATCATACGCTCTAATACCATGTGAAATTGTAAAGGAAGAGGGACGTGGAACGGGAACCCAAATATTTTGGTTATTTTCTCATAGAATAATAATGATTACAACGTGAGATAGTTATACAACACACTAGACTAATTACACTATGGTCCTAGAGAATGAACTAGTTACACAATAGAACAACTACTAAACTAATTACAAATAAACCCATAATAATCTAGCAGATAGGTTTACTTTAGTTGATTTCAGTGAATTTAGGAGACAACTTTAAATGTTCCCATTGCATAAGTCTTTTTATTCATTGGACTCTTTTTGGAGTTTTCAGCTTTATGGCCTTTTTGTTCCTCATTGCTTTTGTACTAGGTGGCATCCGTTTGATTCCTTTTCAAAGAAATCTTGTTTCGATAAGTAGTAAATTTCTTAAAAGGCATTAAGGGGATCCCACCCGTGGACAAACGAAAGCAAAGAATAATAGCCTAAAACAAAGACAATACCAAAAGAGACCAACCAGTAAATAGAATCTTTACACGCTTCAAATGCCAAAAATATCTAACATGTCAAGAAATTGACAAGAGTAGGTTTATACTCCCTTGACTGCCACCTAATAAATTTCTTGAAAAGGCATTAAGGGTATGCCGCCCATGTATAAAAGTATGCAAAGAACAATAGGCCAAAAAGCTGACAGTATCAAAAGAGACCAGTAAAAAACAGTGCATGTACACCGCTCTAAATGCCATTAATATTTAACATGTCAACAAATTGATAAGGGTAGGTTTATACTCCCTTGACTTCCACCAAACCAGGAAAAAAGAAAAGCGACTCTAGTTAAGCAACGAGATCTCGTTGCCATCAAAATATTTACGATTCCTCTCTCGCCGAAGGAGCCACATCACCACAACTGAATGAACCTCCAAAGATTCCGTCTTTGTCTACCCACTCTATCCCATATAATTCTTGAATAAGCTCCACCACTGTCGTAAGAAAAACCCACGACATGTTCCACCCAAAGAGAATCGTAACTTAAATGTCCCTGGTGATCGGACAATGAATAACCTTATGCGCCACTAATTCTCCATCTCTCAAGCACGTGCAACATAAATTCACGATTACCTTCCTACGCCCTATATGATTATCTATAGTGAGAATCTTATCTTTAGCTCGACACCTCACAAATAAAGAAACCTTGGTTGGAGCACGAGTGCCCAAAATGGCTCTCTTGGAATATTAGGTTCTCCAGGTAAAAAAAATTTCACCTGAAAAGATCCATGTGCCATTGACTTATACCTCAAAAAATCCTCCCTGCCCCCAAGTTTCTCATCTCATATAGGTTTTTCAAAAGAGCAAGAACCTCCTCTAACTTTCAGTCCTGTACCTCCCTACGGAGCACAATACCCCACCACACTGTCTCTCCATCCTTCCTGAAATAATCCGCCCCTGCCCCTTTCCACCATCAAGTGAAACATAAAAACAGGAGCATCTCTCAACATTACATCCCCAAACCAAACATGTTTTTGAAACTTTGCGCTCCTCCCCACCCCCACCTTCATGTTTGTATGCCAATAAAACTCTCCCAACTCTCTCGTAATTCCCTTCCAAAGCCCCACCGCATGCGGCAAACTACTTTCCTGCGATGACTATGCACCCTACCTTGCCTGATGCCTAGACACGCCACTTTTCTCCACCAACTATCCCTTTCAGAAGCAAATCGGCATAACCATTTCCCCAATAAGCTTTGATTTTAAATAGCAAGTCTTGTCACTCTGGAACCCCTAAGCAAAACTGCAGAACAAATGGTATCCCAATCCACAAGATGATACTCAAGTTCCTCCCCCAAACCACCCCAAAAGTAATCTCTATGTAACTTCTCTAACCTTTTTGCTGCTGAAATGGGGTTAGTGAAGACTGGCATGAAGTAAGTCAATTACTAATAAACAAAAATCATATTCCCCCTCTGTGCAGGAATTTGATTTCCCCATGATTCACTCGTTAGGAATCACATTCCCATTCATACTAATGCAAACATTGTAATCTTAAGAATCCGGAATCCCATTCCGATTCCTTCTCAACTCAAGAATGCTGCCAGCCAAACATAGCCTAACAGTATAAACAATCACGCATCAAGCCTCATTTACAGTGTGTTGAAGTCAGGAATCTTTTCTAAAAAAAAGTGTGGTATTCTTATATTAGAATGGTGCGGGGAGGAGATAAACTTTTCCAGTTTTTCCTCTACATTGGCTGATCTCTTTTTGCCTTGAATGAGATGATTGGAATGACTTGTCACTCCTCATGTCAAAACATTTGAAATAGCTGGATTAAAGTAGCCCTAGAGACGTATTCACATTCTTCCTCCTATTTTCACCTTTCCAAACGGGCCTAAGGTGTTTTGTCTACACTGTCGACTTATGGGACTGCATGTGCTGTAAAATAGAGATTGTGAAGCCAGAAATATCTCATAAAATCGTTTTTGTGCATCATTGAAATACAATAATGTCCCTATGCAAGTTATGAGTACAACACAAAGTTGGAGATTAAGATAATGAGATCATTCAACCTGGACAGTGATAGTTTCTTCCCCATTGATATTGTGGATGAAATTGGCATGTAATGTGTGCCAGGTCTTAAATGGTAACGTTGTAGTATTCTTTGGGCTTTTGTTCCTCCCGGTTTGTTTACTAATTTCTAAGCTGATAACGTCGTTACTTTTTGTAGCCTCCTACTTTTGTTGTGTCATCAGTATCTCACTAGTCTTGAAGCATTGTATGTTTTTCAAAACTGGATTCTTAGCTATTGTCAACTGCACTTTGAACATGCAGGTCTCCATTTTGGCTGGTACCCTTGCTCGTTTAGACCGTGATGCCCCTCGTTATGATAAGTATGTAGTAGCTTTATTATAAGGGTTTAAGTACCTTATTTTATGTTTCTTACTTCTCAAGTAGAACGCTCTTAACGGAAGTTTTGACATCTTTGTATCATGGGTCGGTGGCAATATCATTTGAGATTTAATTATCATTTGGGAATTTGCTCATTTGCTAGGAGCATGCATGTAGCTTCTTGATGCAAAAGTTGTGTCTGTTATGCCGAGGTTTAGTCTCCTAGTTCATGTGTGAAGTGGGATGGCATAGAGAAACAAAGTAGTAAGAAATATATTTCTATTTTTGTGTCATCGGAATCATGGGCAGGTTTTTCCTAACCCTGATAAAATTGTAGATTTTTTTTCTTCTCAAAATTTATGTGTTTTCTTGTTTTTTGGGTGAAGGTTTATCATTCTTGTTTCGTTCTTATGTAGAGGCACCATAACTTTCCTATACCTTTTACTTTGTTTCGGTAATATTTGTTCTACTTGACATGCCACTCCTCCAGAAACCAAAAACAATGGAAAGAGCCTGAATGCCTTCTCTGGGAGGAAATATCTTATTGCTCTAATCTGTACGAACAACTGTACCATGGAAGTCATGCCCATCTTATGACTAGTGAAGTCATGCAAGTTGAGAATAGTCATCACTGGCGACAATAGACTAACCAAAAGAAAATGGATAGTGGGTAGCTTTGCGATCTTGTTTGTGACCATTATTTCACCATGTCAACTTGTGGTTCTCAAAGATGATCATTGCAACTCTATCTTGTTTGTGTCCGTGATTTCACACCTTTTGCAAGGTCAGTAGTCTTGCTTCTTTGGGCTCAAGATTTTGTCTGTGTGAAACTAGGCACCATCTCACCGGCCACAGCTATACCTTGCCAGGTCTACTCTCTCTTAGTGATCCTGAAGGGGAAGTCCGTTATTTTGCTTCACATCTTTTTTTGCTGGAGTGACCCTTGACTGAGCTCCTACTCATTGAATGCATCTGCATTTTGCTGTAAGCCATTGTAGTTCATAGCTGGAGTTCCAAACGTCATTATCTGACTGCATTTAAGTGTATGACATGCACATGTGAAGTGTGGGAGCATCCTGACAAATGCCTTTGCATGGATGACTACTCTGATGGCATCTTATATATGAATGGCATGCAGTTGCAAAGCCTGCCGGGCATCCTTATGAATTGCTTCGCGTTAAATTGTTCAACTTCGCGTTAAATTGTTCAACTCAAAAACTCTTTAGTGTCTCTGTAAACCATTTCGATTTGCTTTTTATATTGTTAGTGGGGTCAACGACTTATTTACTGCCTATTTCTGATAGGGCACTGCTATTTGCAGCCCCGTATTTTCTCTCATAGCCCGTTAAAAATTTTCAATTATGCTCGACAGTTAGTTACCGAAATTGAGATACATTTTCAGCATCCAATTACCGAAATATAATATTTTTTTCAACAGCTATTTACTGAAAATGTATGTTCGGCAGTTGTTTACCGAAGGTTGAACATATTTTCGACATGTAGTTACCGAAATATAATCTTGTTTTCAACAGCTATTTACCGAAATGTTATGTATGATTTTCAACAACTATTTACCGAAATGCAGTGGGCTATGGGAGAAAATACGGGGCTGCGAATAGCAGCGCGCTTCTGATATTTATTTTTGTTGGAGTCCTTAGAAACGTGGTAGCAATAATATAGTTTCTTTGTTACTGGTCTTACTCTTTTCGCTTGATGTTATATTATGTTTTCCTTTTCTTTTTTTTTCATACTGATTCCTTAAGAAGAAACACTTTCTGCTTCTGTAACCTATTGTACCTGGAAGCCAAAGTGCTAACCGCTTGCCACCAGTAACTAAAATGTGTACAACAACTCCCTATTCCTGTGCAGGGATGGCTACAATGACTTCAATACATTCTACATACAGGTAAGCATTACGACATTAGATGCTTAATGCATTCATTAGACTCTGAGAAAGGATCCAGTATATGAACTTTGTTTGAGTTATTTTAATCATCCGGTTGGTTTATTAGAATTTGTGTGTTTGTATCAGTTAGCATTGCTACCATCCATTATGGTCACAATTTCTTTTGGTCTTTGTTGTTAGACATGATGAGAAAAAGTTTTTAGGGCTTTCTTGCTAAACCTCACACAAGTATTATTGATTTATAATAGGAGAGTACAAACAAATATCAGTTTAGGGACCACTTGGAAAATATGAAATGTCAGTAAAAACATTCTATGAAAATTTGTCTTTCTCAAGTCTGTAACATATTACACATGGACCTCTAGAAAATGTTTATTGCAGGACATCAAACCACAATGTTGTGGCTAATCCCCTAGTGAGTTATGTACTTTAATGTAAGTTCCAGTGCATGGCATGTGTTCCAAAAGAGTAAGTTTGGTGATCCCTCATTTATCTCTTTTTGCATCTTTTTACCATGTTTGAATATTAGAATTATGGATGGATTTGTGAAGGGAAATAGAAAAGGATATGATCTGTGAAGTGAGTTTCAATACTTTCAAAATATTAACTTCTATGCGTGAAGAGATAAATTTACCTCAAGTTCGATTTTATTTTTCTAATAGTAACCATCCCCAATGAATTTTACATTCTCTCTCTCTCTCTCTCTCTCTCTCTCTCTCTCTCTCTCTCTCTCTCTATATATATATATATATATATATGTATATATATATATGTATATGTATATATATATATGTATATGTATATATATATGTATATGTATATATATATGTATATATGTATATGGGAGCGGTTCAAGAGACACCCAAAAAAACACCTAAAAAAACACCCCATAGTTCCCGATCAAATTTTGATGATCCGAGCCGCTCAATATGATCAAAATGTGATTTTAAGGGTACTCTCAAGAAATTAGCAAAAAAAATGACCGGAAAAGACTTGATTTGAGCAGTTTTTAGCTTAGATTTAATGAACGGTTCAATTAAAAACTGCTCAAAACATGCACTTTCCGGTAATTTTTTTTGCCGATTTCTCGCGGGCACCCTTAAAATCACATTCTGCACACATTGAGCGGCTTGGATCATCAAAATTTGATCGGGAACTATGAGATTGAGATTTTGGGTGTTTTTTTAGGTGTTTTTTTGGGTGTTCCTTGAACCATTCCCTATATGTGTATATGTGTGTGTATATATATATATATATATTTTTTTATTTTTTTTTTCTTCCCCATTTTTTGTCGACTCCTCTTTCCCTCTCTTTTCCCTTCATGAATTGTTTATAAAACATGGAAAGTGTCGACTTTAGAGTCATTTATAAATCAAAATTGTTCCATACTAATATATACTTTCTTGTTACGACTTCAATCCAGTTACTTTGTTTTGATAAACAAATATGAAAAACTAAGATTCACCTCAAAGTGAATAAAATTCTAGCTCCACATATGTGGTGAATTTGATGGAATGGTGGAAACACTGGTTGTGGACAGGCAGTACCAAGTGGTGTAAAGGTGCCGGAGTAGTGGTGTGTTGCTGTGTTTGTATGGTTAATATTGCATGTAGTTCTCTTTGTGTATTAATTTAAGAAGCTTGTAGTGTTTCTACTTTGCTGCTAGGGTCTATGGAAGTCATGGAAGCTCTAAATGCTCAACTTAAGCGTCAGAAAAGGACACGGAAAAAAAAGAAGAAGAAACGAGCCCCTTTAATTTTGTGGGACACTCTTGTTGAGCGGCAATTTGCTGCTCAATTTTAATGCATCCTTTTTTGGTTTTGCAGTTTTTTGTAATATATGAAGCCTTTGTTGGTTTTTTCTGTAGCCAACCCTTTATTCACTTACTGACAGGCAGCATCTGGGACTAAAGGGGGCTCAAGTGGTTCCCCAGTGATTGATTCGCAAGGTAGGGCAGTGGCATTGAACGCTGGGTCCAAGCCATCCCGTTCTTCTGCTTTTTACCTACCTCTAGAAAGAGTGAGTATCTTTTTAAATATTGGTAGAAACTTCTGTTCCATCCTTCTGATGTGTTCCTTGATGGCGAGTAGAATGCAACTGAGTCGTTGCATTGGTGTAACACCAGAGCCACTTCAAACTGGTAGTGCACAACCTTATATCGAAATTAACTTGAAGTTACCTTTCTGCAAGTAACTCATCTGATCATAAGCTTTATGACATCAGAATTACTTGATGCAGCTCATTTTATTTGTTTTTAAAATGATATAGTAAAAAAGGCTCTCTTTGTAGCCTGCTCAAACAGTGGAGAAGATTTTGGGTTAAGTTTGCCATTGTTCTCTTTTGTTCTTTTCTGTTATATTATTTTTGTGCCATCCATTGGGGAAAATCTTAATTAGCTCGCTTTTGAATTGCTAAATCAAATGCTGTTTTGATTTATATTTTTCTATTCTCGTTCTCTTCTTTGGACTTTGAACTTTGGTGTAGCCATGCATGATACCTTCATTAGTGTAGTCTCCAAGGTCGAAAGCTCTGATACCATGTAAATGTTTGAACGGGAAGAGAAACCCCCAAACTTAGGTTTCTCTCTCTCACACTTTGTATTTATATGAGGAATGGTACAAGTACAAATATACCCCTAGGAAACAAACAAATAATAAAATACATACACAACTTAACAGTATCCATCTTCCACAATCGGTAGTTTCACTCCCTTCAACATGAATCAAATTGAAGCTGTATTGCTCACGAAATTCTCTTTCAATGTTGACCTGTGGGATTCCAGTCTAAACTATCCTTTCTTTTTTTATCCTATCTAAAACTATCCTTGAATTATCTACATCGATCCTCTTTGTATTCTAGAAATTAGAATCCCTCAATTTCAATGATTATTGCTGTCATGAGGATCAACTGTCAGTCTCTAAGCAATAAAAGTTGTTATACTAAAATGCAGGTTGTAAGGGCATTAAAATTGTTGCAGAAGGGAAGAGATTCTTGTACAGATGGTTTGGGGGCAGTTTATATTCCTCGCGGCACACTTCAGGTTTGTTAATTCTTCTCGTTGTAGGGCTTTGATCTTATAAAAGCTGCCATTTGGTTAGGTTCTTTTGATACTGCATTTACACTGTACCAGTACTTTAGTAAGTTGTTTCTTGCTTGCAAACCGTATTCTTTTTAGTTTGTTGTTTTTTGCATCAAATTATTCTGATTGAAAGGCATTTTAACTTCCCTAGCCAATGAGGCCAAAGTTTTTCAGTCCAAATATGTAGGAAACCCATGTTTCTTTCTTAAGCAAATCAAATCATAGCTGGTCTTGTCATGAATCACCTTTGCAATATCATAATGTCATTTATCGTTGCTCAAGCTCAATTTCATCAAGCCGAGTTTGGAAAAAGGCATGTTAGCACTGGTCAGGCTCTGGACCTGCCCTCTATCAAGCCAGGACTGAATAGCCCCTTCTCTGCCTGTTTCAACTCTGCTACTCTGCCTGTTTCAACTCTGTTACACCCCTACTAAAAAGTAAAAACAAAGATCACTAAACTATGTTGTGCAATGAGACCCTTGCTTCTTAAAGCTTGTGTTTGCCTTTAGTCTGTTACAAAAGCATACACAGTGGAAACTCAGGTTAGCACTACCTCTATCTAACTCCAAATCCAAACACTCATGTACTTTTTCTTGTCCAAACTACATGTTGTCCTTTCATAACCATTAAATTAACACTTATAAAGTGGTGACTTTTTACATATTTCCAATATGATATTAGGAAATGGATTACTTACTAAGTAGAGATGACTTAGGGTTTTTGGGGCCTTTTGTTATGCCTCTTGTTTATGCATGCCATGCTGCAACGATGATATATTTTAGTTGCATCTTCTGAATCTTACACCACAGTATTCTTCTCCTCCTTCCACTCCTGTCCTAAACATAAAACATAACTAATGAGGAAAAAAGTCGAAGTAAAAGTGAACGTGCAGAGGAAGACCGGGGTTCACATAAAGCGATAAAATTTGCAAATAAGATAACATTTATGCATGTGTCTCTTTGTTTGGTGTGTGCGCACAATTCGCGATTCATTGATGTAATTCATGGTATAGGTGACATTGCTTCACAAAGGATTTGATGAGACACGTCGCCTTGGTCTCCGAATTGAAACAGAACAGGTAGTTAGGTCTTTGTGAAAATCTGCATTCTTTTGGTTCTATGGTTTATCAATATGAGAAATTGTAATGCTGATGCCTCGATGAGTTTCTTGAGCGGAGTAGATTGTGCGCGATGCATCTCGGCCAGGCGAAACTGGGATGCTTCTTGTTGATTCTGCTGTAAGTATACTTTTTTCAATGTGGCAGACTTAATAGAGTGGAAATTTGTAATCTTCTCTAATGTTGACCGAGTCTACCATCATTCTTGACCTGGTCAGGTGCCCGGTGGCCCAGCTCACCACCTTTTGCAGCCTGGTGATGTGCTTGTCCGTGTAAATGGGAAAGTAAGTTTTTCTTCAATTGTGTGCCATACATTTCAACACCAATTCTTTTTTTAGTGCTTAATTATCTTATATGTTTTACGTAGATATTTTTTAGGTCATTTGCTAACTTTTAGTGAAATTGCTATCAGAGATGCAATTATTGTCCTCTCTCTTTATACTCCTCTTGCCTTTGTGTTTCTTCAACTTTTCAGTTTTATAGCTTATGACAGTGTTTGTGTTTGTGTTTGCTTGTATTAGTTAGATTGTATGTTAATTTAGTTGATTACAAGTATGCTGGATGGTAATTATAAACAGTCTTTGGTTCCACTAACCAGTTTCAATTTTCGGATGATCCATTCATGCTACTTTCTTGATCATTACATTGGAGCCATAATTTTCATGTTGAAGTGCTGAAAAATTCTCCGAGTGAGTTGGATTTGATATATAAATATCCTAGTGCAGGTAATTACTCAGTTTCTGGAAATGGAAACGTTACTTGATGACAGCGTGGATCATAAAATTGAATTACAGATTGAAAGGGGTGGCACACCATTCACTGTAGACTTGTCGGTGAGGCTTACTACTGGAAATTATGTTTTCCCCTCTTTTCCAAGTACTTTTTCATGCTTGTACTTCATTCGGAAAGAGTGTACAGTTGTATCCTTGTGGGTGTGTTTGACATGTTCTGTGGATGCTCTTCAGGTTCAAGACTTGCACTCAATAACCCCCGACTCTTTCTTGGAAGTAAGTGGTGCTGTGATACACCCTCTTTCGTATCAACAGGTTGGTTGAATTTCGCTGCTTTTGGTTAGTATCATTTACTGGTTGGTTGAATTTTGCTGCTTTTGGTTAGTATCGTTTGCTTAGTAGGTAAGCCACACTTGTAAATTCTAATTGTAGGTTTATTGTAGCATTGTCTGTATGCTTTTTCTCGTAGCCATGTTATATGGACGCACAAGAAAACATATTTAGTGATATGAATGTAAATGCATATGCCAAAGATGTACGGATATAGGAGCAGGGAATAGAAATGCTGTGATATGAGCATGAAATCGGGGTGTGGTTTTGGCTAACTTTGTATTGAAGTATGTAGGTTACAAATAGGCATCCCTGGTGGAGCACAGGTCTTATATTCCCCCTGAACGGACAGGACAGTCCACTCTGATGTGTGGACAGATGATTATTCCAAAGACTAGGACGTGATTTATGGATTTTGGTGCACATGATTTCCCATCCTACGGGGAATGGCCTTTTTTATTTGATGATAAAGTTTTTCAAGGCAATAGTTCATTCTTGGGGAAGATTTAATTTATATTTTTGCTGAAAACATAAATTTGTATTTCCAACTTTGTTATACACTTGTGTTGTTTTGAGTAGTTATAGCTTATGTGCTGGTGAGATAACTTGCTATACTGTTTATTATAAAAGTCTTTTTTTCTTATGTTTTTCAGTTTCTTTCCTTTTGTGGTGGCAGGCTAGAAATTTCCGTTTCCATTGTGGCCTTGTGTATGTTGCAGAACCAGGGTACGTCTATGTGTACCAATGTCAGTCAACATTGATGCTTGAATTCTTTTTCTAATCAAATACTGTAGTGGTTGTTTCTCTCTCTGTGCTTATAAGTCAGTCACCTATGGCAACAAAGGAAGGTGGTTGTCACTATTAATATCTATAGCATAAGGATAACTTGGATTTTCCGTTATGATCCCTACTGAAAATAGTTGTGTACATGCCAATTGCAGATATTTGCTTGGCGCTAAAGTTCCGCGCCATTCCATTATCAAAAGGTTTGGAGGTGAGGAAATATCACGGCTTGAGGACCTAATTTCTGTTCTTTCGAAGCTGACCAGGGGTGCTCAAGTGCCTTTGGAATTTATAAGCTACAAGGATCGACATCGAACGAAGGTATCAGTTATTATTGAGTTTCGTGTTGGAACTATGTAAAGACTTCCTGCTGGGTTTTTTTTCATCAAATGGATAGTCTCTGTTTGGGGTAGAAGAGCTGATGGCGTTAATGTTCCATGTGCTATATCCCCTTACCTAGTCCATGTGTTAAAGCGTGTCTGGTCTAACATTGATGAATTAATCATTCAAGAGACTCCTCTTAAGTTGTCCATGATAAAGCTTGTCTGGTCTAATCTTGTTGAAGTTGATCATTCAAGAGACTCCCCAAATACAGGACTGTTAATTATAGCCTACGGATCCGTCCTTACTGTCTCTTGCAATGCACCTTTGTATTTGCTCATTAGCTGTGTAAACTCCCTAAAGTTATATTTGCCAATGTTTTTTGTAGATAGGTTAGTTTTCCTCTTCGGTCAGGGAGAGTTGCACTAGCCTTTTGACCCAATGATCTTAAGCCTTGTAGTCATTGCTGATTTACTATCAGAATCTGCAGCTGCCCCAAGCGCTTCATTTTAGGGGTACATTGTGTTTGTTGAAACCTTACAACCAGATGGTGTCTAGTCAAGAAGACAGGTTTTTGGAGTTGGAAATATGCAGCAGCTTTCGGTGAGAAATAAAAGTGCGAAAGGATGTACAGCATAATATCTAAGAGGTGTCTTAGTGCCTCTCTTGGATCACCTGATTCCCATTTTTTATGCACTCTTAAACCTCACATATTTGTCATTGATAGGTGGTTTGATTGATTTCTTAGAAATAGTAATGGTTTGAGCCATTTGCATATCTCCGATATCTGATAGTAGAACTCAAGATCTTTTGTAGTCATAAAGGTTAAGTATACTATGTCAGCTTGAATCCAAAGATGAATAGATGTGCAATGTGAACCAAAGTCCCACATTGCCAGAGTGCAACCAAAAAGGTAAAGGTGGATAAATACCCCTGGCTCGGAATCAAGGCCTTGACAATCCCTGCAGAAGGACAAAAAGTGATATTATGAGCCGCCGACCCCATGGTGGACATATCTCTCACGTTATGCATACACACACACACACACACACACACACACACACACACACACATATATATATATATATATATATATATATATATATATATATATATATATATATATATATATATATATATATATATATATATATACACACGCTAATGTTATAAGTTCATGTTTATCGATGGCAATACATGTATGTATGATTTTTCTCTTTGTACACATATTCCTTCCATGTAATTATGCGTAGTAGTTTTTGGTTCAATTATTTTTGCTGCAGTCTGTCCTTGTTACGATGGATCGACATGAATGGTATGGGCCTCCTCTGGTTTATACTCGCAATGACAGCACTGGTCTATGGACAAGAAAACCTGCTTTGCCACCTGAGTCCCCACTGTTATCTTCTGGCATGATCAGTGTTGAACAAGGTCTTGAAAACTGCAGAGCTCCACCAGGTGCTGGTGAGGCTAGTCTAATTGAGCGTATGTGTCAAAATTTCAATCGGGTTTCTGTAGATGGTGTTACCAGCGTGGAATCTAGTTTCAAATGTGTTGCTGAGTTGCAAAATTTTCGTGATGACTCTGATGTTGGAGCCACAAAAAACCAAATAGAAGAGGATTCATCTGGTGATAGCATTGTTGTGGCTAACTTTTCTTTTGATGAGCCTAGAGTAGAAAAGCCGGAAGACTCGACTAGCTCAGAAAATGTTTTTTCGGGAGATTATCAAGGTTCTGCAGCTGTAGCAACTAATGTTTCTGTAGCTGAACGAGTAATAGAACCTACTCTGGTGATGGTTGAGGTAATTTTTTCTTTTTGAGGAACTGCAGTATACTTTTTCTTTACTCATCTGACTTGTTTGGGTTGTGTTTTGTCACTGTGTTCTATATCTGTTTGTGATTTCTTCAGTATTTTGCTTATTTACGTATTTACTAACTTCACAATATCGATTGTCAACCATTGGTGTCATATTTATTAGTTTAGTTATAATCTATTATGGGATGAGAATTAAAGGGATGCAGCAAATTTTCTCCACATTGGATTCTCTTCTGATATTTAGTTGGGATTCGTATTCTTGAATGCCCATCCCAGTTCAAAAGATGACTCTTACTCCATGGAGTGAGACTCCGGAGCCGATTTGTTAACCATATGTTTCCAGTAACATAACACGCATAAAGTAGCCAAACAGGCCTTTAATAGCTCACTGGCTCAAATACTAGTATCAATTCCAAATCAATCCAAGTAAACCCAGCATGTAAATAGTATCAATTTTTAATTTCTTAACGTTTACTTTAGAATTCAAGAAAACCTGAATATCGAAATCCAAATTGCTTTGAGGGCTAGCATCTTGCTTTCTCTGATTCTCTTGATCTTAATTGTAGTAGTTCGCCTCAAAAAGAAAATAGTAGTTCACCTGATGTCACAACTGGCAGGTTCATGTACCACCGTCATGCATGCTTGATGGTGTGCACTCACTGCATTCTTTGGGAACTGGTGTTATTGTATATCATTCTCCTGACAAGGGACTGGTGGTTGTAGACAAAACCACTGTTGTCATTTCTGCATCTGATGTAATGCTCTCTTTTGCTGCCTTTCCCATTGAGATCCCTGGAGAGGTAAATTTGTTTAGGTTATTCGTTCTGAAGTCTGTTATTATGTGTTATTTTTACCCACTAGCTTCCTATGTAGGTGGTTTTCCTCCATCCTGTTCATAATTATGCTCTTGTTGCATATGACCCTTCTGCTCTGGGAGCTGATGGTGGCTCAGTAGTTCGTGCTGCTAAACTTCTTCCCGGTATACCTACTTTTCTTAAGTGGATGACTGATTGACTCAGAAATGGGCATATGTCAGTTGGAATCTATTAGCACATGTAACATTGGTATGAAAGCCTGAGCATCGGCATACCGTCCTTGCTGTAAAGCAATATTTTCCATAACCAGTGTGTATTGGATAGTTCGAGAGCGCATGACATTCATGTACATTCCCAAACAATATTAGTCAAAGCCTTGCCATAGACCTAAAAAGCCAGATTTTGTGCACATATATCTGCCTAATTGATAAGCTTTCTGATGGTATCGATTGTAATGCACTTACATTGTACGAATGGCACTCTATTTTGCTTATTGTAATGGGACAAAGTTAATACCTGACTTGATTGTAAGATTTGTGTCAGAACCTCCATTGTGCCGTGGAGATGCAGTCTATCTCGTGGGACTAAGTAGGAGCCTGCAAGCAACATCAAGGAAATCTATTGTCACTAACGCTCATGCTGCAATAAATATTGGTCCTAGTGATAGTCCACGCTACAGAGCCACTAACATAGAAGTCATTGAGCTTGATGCTGGTAACTTTGAAGTCTTTATGAATTCTTCAATTGATAACTTTCTTGTTTTTCCCTCTCCTCGTGAGTGTTTTGTGGCATCATCTTGTGTTGGTTAGATTTTGGTAGCACATTTTCGGGTGTGCTAAGTGATGAGCATGGAAGGGTCCAGGCTATCTGGGGCAGCTTTTCAGGGCAGGTTTGTATAATTGACTCTTTATTTTGGGCTTCCCAAATAGGAAACTTGTTCTGATTCATCCAGTCCCATTACAGCAGAAATATGGTTCCAGTCCATTGGAAAATTATCGTTTTGTTCGAGGCATTCCTATTCATACCATCAGCCAGATCCTTGATGAAATCATATCTGGTGCAAATGGACCAAATCTTCTAATAAATGGTGTCAGAAGGCAAATGCCACCTATCAGAATCCTAGAGGTTGAACTTTATCCAAGATTGCTTTCCAAGGCTCGTAGCTTTGGGCTGAGCAACAATTGGGTCCAGGTACACTTCCTTCTTGATCCAAGTGTCTTTCTTTTTCTACTTTATGGTTTCAGTTCGTTGCATTTTCTTTTCGTTTTGGCATGTAGAAATTGGAGCTATGACTTTACATTTTACGAATGATTATGTTATGCATCCAACTCATGTTGATGATAAATGCATCTGACAGTTTAATTGTCAATTTGCGGTAAACCAGAAGTATATAATACGCTCCAAAGTCCAAACTCTCAGCTTTTAACTCTATTTCCCTCGCCATCTTATTGATTCTCCAAAACCATTTGTAATCTCCATTTTGCTTTTTCCGGCTACCACTCCCCATGTTGTATTTTGTACACAAGAGTATGAGCCTGGGCCGTCTCTCCGCTCATTGCCAGTTGATTTGGAGTTCAATGCTTTAACAGTTTTCTTGTCCAGGTATCATAGTAATCTCATCGTAATGTGTTGCCAGAAAGATAAAATTGAAGAGAGAGTTTGGGGATGATATTTCTTGCATCTGTTATGGATTGTGGCCAATTTCTTTTTGATTTTCTCCTCCTTTGCCATCATCTCCTTTTTCTTCCATTTTCCTTGCAATTCTTTCTAGCCAAAAAGGTTTTCTGCAGAAGCATGCACCTCCCTTCTCTTTTTTGTTTTTCCTGCTTTCATATTTTTCTCTTTAGTTGGAAAGACAAGCAAGACTAGTGTCTAGCAACCAAGGATGTGTTGTCCACCAAGCATGAGGTGGCACCCTCCCACTCTTCGACCATGGCTGATTCATCACCCGATGAATTAATTGTGGCTGTGATCTGATTAATTATGCTAAGGTTAATCTACCAATCAAGCTTTGCCTTGAGCATGAGGATACCCCATCCCACTCTTTTGCGTGTGGTCTATTTTATGTGGATTGTGTCTAGAAACAGCTGCTTGGAAAATTTGGCAGATTGTGCCCATTTTCGTCGTCTGTATTTACTCATTGGTATCTGGCTTTTGTAGACTCTTGTGAAGAAAGATCCAATTAGGCGTCAAGTCATATGTGTTAAAGGTTGTTTGGCTGGATCAAAGGCTGAGAATGTACTACAACCAGGTGATATGATCTTGGCAATTAATAAAGAGCCAATCACATGCTTTGGTGACATTGAAGATGGTTGCCGTGTTTTGAACCAATGTGATGAAAGCGATGGGAAGCTTGGCATGACTATTTTCCGTCGGGTGAGTAAACAGTCTGTACTCTATTTGGTTTTCAGTTTTCCTCTTCCTCATTTTGTTTTGAACTGTTTCATATGGAAATTTGACAGTTGTCTATTATTTGTCTTCCTCTGTCCCATTTCCAAATCCGAAATTTTAATAATATCTGTTTTCGTTTTTATTTTGTTCAACCTCATTTGAAGTGCAAGCCGAGTTTCCAAAAAAAGAACATTCATATCGGACAAGGGGTTTCCTTATAAACCTATTGGGAAAAAAAAAACTTCAATTGCAATTTGTGTGTGCTTATGCCACTGAAAATTGGCCGTGTGCTTGTACTAATGATACCGCTGTTTAGAAAATGATCTTCAAACATTCTTTATGGTTTTGCAGGGATGTGAAATTGAAATGCTTGTTGGAACAGATGTGAGAGATGGGAATGGAACAAAAAGGGTAATAAGTTGGTGTGGGTGTATTGTCCAGGACCCTCACCCAGCAGTGCGTGCTCTTGGATTTCTTCCCGATGAAGGTCATGGTGTGTATGTTGCAAGGTGAGGGCTTTGTCTTTGCTGTAATGCCTCGGCCTTATTCTGTTGGAGATGCCAACAAGAGTTATAAAGTGAAGAGCTATATATTCGACTCTTCTTTTACTGAGAGCTCATTTGCTTGGGTACTTATGCGAGTTATCGTCCCCTAAAATCAAAACAAAACAAAGTAACTGCACCCCCTACCCCCTCTCTCTGTCTTGCCATTCAAGTAATACAAGTTAATTACACCTGTTCCTTGGTGAACTAATGTGGGGTACCACATGTATGTGAGTCTGAATTGGTAGGGCTCATTCTGCACCCAGAAAGTTAGTTGTTGAATCAGGCTGATGCCCATGCTTTCCAAAATTGCATTCGCAGTGTGGCGACGGATCATGTTAACCTTTGACTCAGAGGCCAAACTTCAGCCACTTACTGCTTAAATTCATGGAAAATTCGGAACGCTACTTGTATAACCTGCATCTGTCATAAAAGTACTTCAACTTATGGAATTTTAAAATTTTGCAGATTGAGTTCTGGGAGTCCAGCACACAGATACGGTCTATACGATCGCCAGTGGATTGTTGAAGTTAATGGGAAACGAACTCCAGATTTAGATGCTTTTGTTGAAGTGACAAAAGTATGCCTCTCTCTCCCATCTGTACTCAAAACATGCCTAAGAAATAGTTTTTGTTTTCTTTGGATTGTTTAGTTTAAAATATTTCTTTGTCACTAAGATACTTGAAGTTGCCGTTGAATTTGGACCCACAAATAAGTTGACGACGGTAATAAAAGCCAAGAGTGGTCCTAGTGATGCAACCAACATCAAAAAATAAATTGATTAAGATAGGGAAATCCTGATATATTTAGGCCTGTGTGGCGTGGCCTGTGTGGCGATATATTTATGCCTTAGTGATGATATTCTTATGCCTTAGTGTTGTGGCTGGTGTGATACTATTTTTAAGCTTTAGAGGCATAGCCATTGCAGCGGGGAATTTATGTGTTAGTAATGTTGCTTTTGTAACATGGATTTGTGCCAGTATGAATTTTTGCGACGAGAATTCTATGCGTATGGTGTAGCTTGAGGCATGAAAATTATGGAGGTGGCCTGCAGTGAGCACGTTTAAAAAAAGGACTATTACTGCCAAAGTTGGCCAAGTTGTCAATGTTTGTTGACACTTGTGATGTTCATATACACTATAAGTGAGAGAATGGATGTATAATGGAATTGGGAGATGCAATCAGAGTGCACAACGGAAGCATGAAATTCATATTTTTAGTAGACAAATATCAGGGACGAAAATTTCCAAAGGAGGGGATATTGTAATACCCCAATCAAATGTTTTTAGCATTTTGAGATATGAATATTTGCATGTAAGCATTAGGTGGCATAGTAGTGAAGGTGATATGCACGTGGCTGTGTGCATAGTTGGACAAGTGTTGTGCATGTGTGCATATATATCTTATAAGAAGAGTTTAATAAAGGGACGTGCAGAATTAGTTTTGGACGGGTGTCCTCTCTGGGTTCATCTTGGTTTCTTTATGTTTTGTATAAAAGAAGAAAAGGTAATTGGAATTAAGAGGAGGGATGGGTTGGTTTTTAGTGAGAGGAGAAGCCAAAAATTGGAAGCAACCGATTAACTGTGATGCGCGGTCCTTTGAGCGAGTTTTGCATGATAGTGTTTGCACACATTCAATGGTTTCAATTCTGTGGTGGTAGGTTGATGAGAGAAGGATATGTGGAGGGTGTTTGCAGATAAATTATGTAAATCTTTAAGGAAGTGGGGAATGGTTTTTCCAATAATTGTATATTGTTTATCTTGACTTGGTGGCGTAAATCTTTCAATTTTGTTATGCCTTGGTCAAGGTGGTTGTGTGACCGGGTCGTTACAATAAGCATGTTGCTACATTTGTATACATCTATTTGCGACCATGCTTAGGTGTGAATAAAGCAATCCACTTGGCACGTCTTTGGTAGAGCACCATCCTGAACACATACTCCCCATATGTGCTTAGGCCAATCATCATTTAAAGATACAAGAACAGGCTCCACATCATACCCAAGGCTTGCTCGAGTGAAGATCATACTAAAGGGATCTTCGTATTTGTCCACTTTTGGAAACTCTGAAACTAGATTGGACAACAATTTGACACTCAATTGATTATCTTGCTCCAAAGAAGGCATCTCATGGAAGCAATCATCAAGCTTCGGCTCTATAAGATCTTCTAGAACCGGCTGGCATCAAAAACAATCTTGTCCAGCTTTGGAAACACACCCAAAGCAAGATCAACTCTATTCCTTTCGTGTATTTGCTCACTTTCTTGCCTAGACATAATGAATATTTCCTGTATCATATCCATAAGTCTTCCCTCTTCATTATCAACACCAACCTACTCATTAGGAGACTCATCAAAGACAAGGGCACCTTCAAAGTCACCTTCGATCTTAAAGACCGTATCATCTTCAAAATCACCTTCAAGTTGTTCACTTGGTTAGTAATAAACGATGGGAAAATCATCAAAATAACCAAGTTCCTCCGCCTTTTCATACACATACAGATTGAGGATAATCTTGTTCTCAAACTCGTCCGGATTAAAGTTTTCATAAAATTTGACAAGGTCATCATCACTGTTCTCCTCCTTGTAGTAAAAAATAGAGTAAAATTTACCATTAGAATCATTACTACCTCTCTTGGCTCACAATTTCTTATTCTCGTTTTATTTACGCATTAGTTTGAGGGAGAATTAAACTTGTATGGATCACTTCACAAGTCAAGTGAACAAGTGGAACTTCATTTTCTAGTTTACCATTCACTGGATATGGAACTGCATATTTAAATAAGTTTGTTTTCCCAAGTCAATTTTCGGGAACATATCAGGATGTAATTTTGCATGTGTATCCATATGATAGCTGGGATCATCATGTAAGCAAATTATAATTGTGGTATCGTATAATTCTTATCCTTCAATTAACAGGAAATAGATGATGGGGAATTTGCTCGTGTAAAGACGGTCAAGTTGACTGGAAAACCTCAAGTACTGACATTGAAGCAGGATTTGCACTATTGGCCTACGTGGGAGGTTAGGCGTAATCCCTACACTGCACTGTGGCAACATAAAACAATTAAAGCATTAGACCGGGGTACTTCATGAACACATTCTTGTGGGTGGAAACTGTTTGGGAAGAACATAAGGCTCGGAAATTAAATCAAACGAGATTTTGTGGGTTCTGATAGTGTTTGTTATGTTGCTTGTATGGGGAATTTGAGCTGCAGTACATGATAGATACTAGGTACTTGAGAATCTCATCCGGTGGTCAGTTGTTACTCTCTTAGAATGCAGTTTGGCAGTTAGCAATAGTTTGGGAGCTAGGGCCATCTACCAGCGATACATTCATGACTGTACATCAAAAGCTTCTCTTGAATAACTTACGTTGTAAAGTGGACTAATCACTTGAAGGAAGAAATATTGTTTGTTTGTTTTAAATTACTTGGGGAAAAAGCACTTTCATTGGATTACTAGTTTTTCAAAATATGCCATATGTCTTGTTATGTGAGAATTTAACATAGAAGCATCCCTTTGTTGTGTGTGTGCTGCTTGTTGGTCAACTTTAAAGAATTATAGAGAGAAGGGAGAGCATTAGGGGTGAGCAAAAAATCCGTCAAACCGCAAATCCAGTCAAACCAATCCAAACAAAAAAGCTTGGTTCAGTTTTTTAGTAGTATAGTTTGGTTCTGGTTTAAAAAAAATTAGAAATCACGTTATTTAGTTTGGTTTGTGGATTAACGTTCATGGTTATGGTTCCAAATCGATCCGAACTGTATAATGCATATATACACATATATATATATATATATATATATATATATGAATATATAGTGTAATTATAATTTACCAAATAAATATGGGAGCGCTTAGTCAACTACTTTCCTAATTATTGATTATATTAAATCCACCGTAATATTTAGTTTTCCTTTCATGCTAAGATAATTTAGACTAAACTTCTATATATCACAACACATTCTAATTTTCTATGATTACTTAGTTTTCCCTCCCGCAATATTTAGTTGGTTGCTACCGTGTTGCTGCTATTGTCCTTTTGCTGCATCATTTCAATTCAATAGTTTTAAGAATTATCTTTGACCTTTTATTTGGTTAAACTATGTTAAGATGTTTAGTAGTTGGTATTCTTGGTTAATTTTAGTGACTTACCTGTATTTCATTTTCTTTGTTTAAGACTTGAGGCAATTAACTCCGCCTGGTTCGTGCTTAGAATCTTATCTTTATTTTCCAGCCGGTCCCAAGCCCGGATAAAGGAGGAGGGTTGTGCATTAAGTAACTGATAGCTAGCACGTAAAAAAACCCATCAGATCTTTATAACATGAATCCAAATATGATTGTGTGAACAAGTGGCCCTTGACAGAGCTCAATGGAGGAAACAGATTCACATAGCCGACCCCAAGTGATTGGGACGTAAGGCTCGGTTTGGTTTGGTTTGGTAAGACTTGAGGCAATTGTTGATATTCTACTCTAAATTAGTTGATTGATGTTACTGTGTTTCGGTAATTTGACTGAAATTGGTTTTAATATAAGTTTTCTTTTAATTTATCTTCGTAATTTTAAGTATTTTAAATATGTTTTGAAGATGATACTCCATTCGTTCCTATTTAATTGTCCACTACGGTTTTGCGTGCATTTTCAATGACTTATATCTCTCGACGTATATTATGTTTTATGTTTTTAAAATCATTGTCTTATAGAAAAAATAGAAATCTGTCAAATAAGATTCATATTGCATATTTTTAGCAATATGTGTCAAGGGATATAAGCCGTTGAAAATGCATGCAAAACCATAATGAACAATGAAATAGGGACGGATGGAGTAGCTTAGTTCGATGCAAACTGTGGTTTAAAACTAAAATCGAACTGTATTTTAATGGTTTGGATTGGTTTGATTCTATGTCTTTTGTGGGTTGGTTTGGTTCTCCAAATTCATAATCCATATGTGTTGGTTTGGTTGTTGGTTTACTATAAAACCGAACCAATCCAGACCATGCTCATTGCTCACCCTTTGAGAGCATTGTAGGGAGAGAATCAGATAATGGAACAGAAAAGCTACGTGCACAGCATGCTGTGCACAGCAGCTGTGCACAGATCCCTTTTTCTCCCGCCTTGGGTCGCACAAAGATGATCGGAGGCCTAAATTCTGAAGTGATTTTGGGTGTTTTGTTAACGCCTCTAATGATATCGAACGAAGCTCATTTTTTACAGAGACCTTAAACAACATATTTTGAACAAAATGAGCGGCTCTGATTATCTTTGTGTGACCCGAGGCGGGAGAAAAAGGCTGCTGTGCACAGCCTGCTGTGCACGTAGCACGGCTCGGAAAAAATCTTTCGCGATCTGTTCCAGCCATGCAACTCAGTTTATACACACTTTTGAGTGTCACAGACTCTACCTCATGTGAATGTATACAACTTTCATCGTATTGTGCTCTTCTACCTCATGTGAATGTATACGACTTTCATTGTATTGTGCTTTCCAAAGAGCAACTCTTCTCAAAATCTCACTCAAGAGGTGCTGAGTTGGAATCTCATTTTAACTAAGGATTCTTATGGTTCCGGAGTAGGCCTTGTTTGATAAGTGTGATAAGTGAGGGGATTGGATTAATAATCCCGTGGGCCCTCTAATTTTGTGGTTGGTGTTGCCAAAATGGATAGGACTAACAATCACATGGGATTATTAATCCTCTCACTAGGCAGGATTCGGCATCCCATTATGGACATGGTATCCGCAATCCCATCCCATGGGACTAAGGCTAAAAAGACTACATTACCTATGAATATTAGCAACATCACAATTGCCTCTAATTTAGATTTTTTTTTATTTTATCGGTCCTCTAATTTAGATTAGGAACCAGGACTTTAAATATTAGGAACAATTCTTCCTGGCTTAGGCACAATTTTTTTCTTCTTTTCTTTTATTTTATTTCAACTGAAGGTTTATTCAATGTGTTCACGAATGGGAAGTAAATGTTATGTAGTTCCATTTGGATGTTATTATATAAATGGTCTTGCTATTTTTAACTCACTAGGCTAACGATGAGCACACTAGAAGACAAGGAAAACATATATTTTTGTATACCTTTTACACCCTTTAATACACATTCACACACTTAATATTGTGAATTTTCCTTATATAAAAGGGTTATTGTAAGAACCCACTTGGAGTCTCAAATCGAGAATTTGAGAGAACTTGATGTGGTATATAAGGAATCGCAACGTGCTACTGTATAACTTGAGATTAACCTTTTGAGTCAAGTGGTTAAGCGAATGGTTAGTAGGTCAGCTAGCGCGGGTCGTTACAGGTGGTATCAGATCTTCCACCAACCAGAAGTGTAATGCGGGTCCCGGGAGGAGACGTGCTTGGGTGGGCCCGACAAGTGAGGAGATTGAGGTGCTTGTCGTGCTTGGGACTTAAGATTAACCTTTTGAGCCACGTGGTTAGGCGAATGGTTAGCAGGTTAGCTGGCGCAAGTCATTTATAGTTATAATCGAAAACTAAACTACAATTTCAAGTGGAATTGGTAAAATTTTGAAGCATGATTTTTCAATCCTTGATAAAGTTATCACTTATTAAAATTTATGTGTTTTGTGGACTGAGTACAACGATACATAGATATTATGGAACTGAATTGTTTTGAATGATGAATCCGTTTTGAAAAATGATAAATTTGGATAAATTGGCAAAATGATATTTATGTATATCATCGTATAGAACTAGGGGTATTTGGAGTGTCCTGGTGGATTGGAGTTGGGAAATTTTTATTACTAAAAATAAAAATAAAAATAAAAATATGTGAACTTTAAATCTTTGGGTATTTTAGTTTTGGTAGTGGGCGGAGAGAGAAATATGGTAATGATTGGACAGAGTGGTAATGAGTAGGGAGAGAAATAAAAGTAATAATTAAAAAAATAAGGTAATGATTGAAAAGAAAAGTAGGGTAATGATTAGAAAATAAAAACAAAACAAAATTAAAATGGAAAACGAACAGGTAATGATTGGAGGGTCCTGGCAGTACAGTTAATTGTATTTTTATTTTACATATTTCTACAGTTGAGGGTAAAATCAGAAAATTATCATTCTAATCCAATCCAATCCGGTCCTAAACAAACATAGAAGATAGACTAAGAACCTCCTTACCAATCCATCTCAATCCTAATCCCAAGCCTAATTCGACCTGCTTACCAATTTCACCAAATTTATCAAACGGAGCCTAAGTGTATTTAGCGTTCATGTAATTGTTATTATGTTATTTCAAGGGTAGTTTAGTCATAACGTTAATTAATTCCCCAAGGCTCTTCACTGCTTTTGCTTCAAATGGTTTGATTGACACTGAATCAGTACAAAAGCCCACCTTCAATTCTTGATACAAAACCCTCGATACAAAACCCTTCTCTAGTTCAAGAAATCCATTTTCCCCCAAATCCCCAAAACTTGAAATCAGAATCCATTGGGATAAATTGGATTTAAGAAAGGCTGGTCTAGGGATTTTAAACAATGTGATTGATGGAAAACCAAACTCAATTTCCGGACTGGAAAATCGTGTGGTTTTATTTGGATCCCAATTAAAGATCCAAATTCCTTTACTTTCCGCTCTGGTTGTTCTTGTCCTTGGTGAATTTTCCGAACTGAAAAATCGTGTGGTTTTATTTGGATCCCAATTGAAGATCCAAAATTCTTTACTTGATTAAACCTGCTCTATTGTTCTTGCCCTTGGTGAATTTCCAATGAAATGACTCTCTCTCTCTCTCTCTCTCTCTCTCTCTCTCTCTCTCTCTCTCTCTCTCTCTCATATTGGCCTGAGGAGAGAGTGCAGCAGTGGGAGGGGATGATGGATAAAAGGGTTGGTCCAAAAAAAATTATGTTTACCATGTCTTGATCAATATCGTGGTAGATGCCACGCATTAGGGATTCCTAAACTTCACACCATCAAAGTGGTGAATATTTGGACCGATGGCCGCAGTTTGGTAATTTCCCCTAGCTGCAACTGCAAGTGCAACATGTAATGGTGCCTCTGGCCACTAACAATATTACTCGGTGCATGTTACATGCTGAGGGCATACTCTCACTGTCAAATCTCTCTTTCCATTTTAACTCTCCTCTTCCAATGCCCCTTGCGTTCAACCAACTGGAACTAACTCAGTTGGCCAGGACTTTTGCATCTTACTAGTAGGTCAGGAGTTCGAGTCTCCCCACCTGCGTGTGGGTGTTTGCTCCCCTTAATGAAGTTTGTAGTTGAGTTGAGTTTATAGTAATTGTGGTCCCTTTGATGGACTTATTTATCTTGTTGGTTGAGTTGTCAGGGCTTGGTTATTTCGTGGACTTTCACATAATGAATGTAGTATCCCGTGATTAGTAATTTGTACTTCATATATAATGTAACGATACCTCCTATTGATTGAAAATTTTTTTTTTTTGCCCCTTGCCTTCCAGATTTCCCACACATGGCTCTCGCTTAATTACATCTTGCCATCAATAAAGTAAAGGGAAATGAGTATCTTATTCAATAGTAATATATATTTGAACTAAAATAACGAAAATACCGTTTAGATGATTGGAAATCTTAAAGGCACTAACGATTGGTGTACCAACTGTAACGTGAGGCCCATTTCGGGTCCTGAACGAATGATTTGAGCCGTTCAATAATTTTTTTTTTAAAAACAACCGAGTGGACCAATGAAAAATTAGCTCAATCCAATATGTGTACGTGTTTGATTCAATCTTTAAATTTTTCTTCAGATTTCAGGATCCTGTAATATGAATGAAAAATTGAAAAATTGGATCGAGCGTCCATACATATTGAGTTGAGTTGATTTTCACAAGTTCATTTGATTTTTTTCAAAATTTATCGAACGACTATGATCATTTATGTGACAGTTAGAGTGAGTCTCGTGTGACGGTCGGTGTTCACCAACGTTAAAGTCCATAGCAAGGTTGTTAGACCACCCGTAAGAGTAATACATGTACCCCAAAAACTTACTATCTCGTATTAAAGCCTCTGTAAACAGAAAAAAATGGTTGAGATTCACCTTGATAAGTAGTCCCACCCCACTACTCATAATCATGCACGCGCTGCTGCCTCGTTTGTTTGGGTAACGGTACTTTCTCTCTCCTCTCTCTTTTTTTTTGGTAACGGTACCTTCTCTCTCTCTCTCTTTTTTTTTTTGATTGATCATTGTACTTTCTCTCTCTTCACTCTTACAAACAAAACTCTATGTGCCCCCTTCCAATCCTCCTCGCCTTTCCAGATTTCCCACACATGCCTCTGTGCATCTACACGCACAACCACACCTCCATCCACCATCCCAATCCCTCCTCCAAAACCCTAACCAGACCCCCAATTCTCCCACCCCTCCTGCAATGCAATCCATTCCCACTAAAATCCTCCAGTTTCTCAGTCAGGGCCTCGAAAGGCGATTCTAGAGAGAGAAGCCCGTCGGTTAATGCGATGGCAGAGGAGAAGGCGTGGGTTGAAATCGGCGCGGAGTTTAAGGAAGGTGGCGGCGCGACGGCGGAGGACTGGCGGAATGCCCTGGGCAAGGTGGTGCCGGCCGTGGTGGTGATTCGGACCACCACTTGCCGGGCGTTCGACACCGAGTCGGCCGGTTCGGGGTACGCGACGGGGTTCGTCGTTGATAAGAAGCGCGGGATTATTCTCACCAATCGTCATGTCGTCAAGACTGGTAGATTAGTTTTCTGAAGGCTTAATTACATCTTGCCATCCTATATTATCACACTTTATAAAAATTACCCTGAAACTTCACCACCTTAAACTGCCTTAATCTTATTAGCCTTCAGTCGTATAATGGCCATTAAAGATCCATTAATAGTGTTCAATTGTTTTTTTTTTCTCCCTGCAAAATATGCCTAGTAGAATGCCTAGAATGATATGTATGCACAGTCGACCTGACTTTTCGGGGGCTTAGAGCTAAGAGCTAATATTAAAGATATGGCCCCTTTTTTGGGCTATTATAAGAAGTACCATAGTAGGAGGGCCCTTACATTTGAAAATTTTTGGGGGTCTAAAGCGGCCGCACCTTGAGCAGGGTCGGTTCTGAGATTATTTAACAAAATCAGTGTTCTAAAATAAGGAATAATTTGATGGCAGGGCATATCCGATTAGGTTTGACAAACGATTAATTGCCAATTACTACTTAATATGCATCGATTAATCGCTAGAAGGTGGCCAACCGCCCGACTAACGCCTAGCGACTTTTAGAACATTGAACAAAGTCAAAGACTAGATCTTTGTAAAGCTTGAGGCCGGCTTTGAGATTATTTAACAAAATCAAAGACTAGATCTTTGTCTAGGCTGCGTCCTTCCACTCATCCCATCCATCGATCTCCCTTAGTTTTATCCCCATTAACACCTCTCTATACCGTTGCATTCTTAAAGCCATCAAGATGCCAAATAGCTCTTGTTGTAAACAAAAATAGACAAAGGTGTAGTATCTCATTTTGATAGATATGCAAGTTTATGTGCCTAAATCTTATTAGCTGTTAGTCATAGAACAGACATCAATGATCCCATAGTCAGTGGCAGACAGGAATTCAGACGGTGGGGGCACATATTGCCTAATCTTTGCAAGAAAAATTCGTAACTAAAGCACAATATAAACCTAATAATGCACAAGTCATTTTACAAATGAATGTATGACACTACGTTAAAGGACCTAACCCTAATAAGTTTACCAAAGAAGTTGCTCCTAATTTATTTAACAAAAATAAGGAATTAAAAGCCCTTATTCAAGAGTCATCGTACCATTAAGTTCCAAGAGAGAAAGAAGTTGCTCCTAATTTATTTAACAAAAAAATAAGGAATTAAAAGCCCTTATTCAAGAGTCATCGTACCATTAAGTTCCTAGAGAGAGAGAGAGAGAGTCATATTTACCTTTTGATAAATGAGTTCCAATCCAGCGTGTGTAGTTTTTTTCTTTATAGATGCGTACCAAAATCATATTGACTGATTCACATCAAGGTGATTTTTGACATGGTTAAAATTTTCAACCGTATACAAAATAGACAGTTTTTATCATTGGGTCCGAGATGGACCTAAAAATTTCAAATCTGGACGATACAGTTTTTTCTCCAAACAAAAGTGAACCTTGGTCCTTTTTTTTAGTTGGCATGTTGGGAAATGTGTGGAAGCAAAGAAACGTTTGATATTTTTTGCTTTTGCATGTTATGCATATCCATCCAATCCGAGGATATTGAGATGGAATTTGAATGTGGTTCTTGATATTTATGATTCCTATCCTATGTTTGGTATGGGGCTCGAATAAGAGAGTTATCCTAATCATCTATCCAACATTTCCTAAGTAGAAATCCGATCTCACCTTCCCCAGGGTAATTTGAACCTAATATTAAATTGTAAACTCAACCAGCGAAACTATTGCATTTATCCGAACATTTAAAATGTGATTACTGCACATGCATTATATTATTGAGTATCTGATTCCAAATAATCAGATTCCCATTCCCTGTCAAGATTACTAGCATCAAACATATCTCTCCTTGTTTTCATGTGTTGTGTGAGTCTTTAGATCACAAAGACCTCTTACTGTGAAGCATAAAAGTTCAAAGCCAATATTTTAATGATTGGCTGTTATGAATACACTAGTGCATGCCCGTGCCTGAAGGCACGGCTCGAATTTTGTATACAACAAATTATTCACTTTTGTCCCTCTAACCTCTTGAAGGCCAAGACCCCATTCGCAAAATTCAAACGACACAACAACCCGTACTATACATCGATCCTAAGTTGTATTGGGGTTAATATGCATGAACTATTTTCATGGCGACTACATAATGCATAATAGTACTTGAAAAAAATTCCATATATTAAATGAATGTTGCTGATCACCTCGCCAACCAAGCCGACTAATAGTTAAATATTTTTTAAACATAGTTTATCTAATCAACTACATAAATAATCGTGGCACACATCAATTCAAAACACCCTTTAAAAATGTATAAAAGTTGTAGAAAAAATACTTCAAACATAAGCAAATATATATGTCATGGGAATACTAACAGGTAGTAAAACGAAACAGAAAATAAAATTTGGGATGTAGGTCGTTGGTTGTAATGCCTCATGTTTCGTTTCCTTTTTGTTTTTGAAACCGTGTCCTTTTGGAGAGTAATGTGAATCCAGATACATATCTGGCCGTTCTCAATACAACCCATGATTGTAGTTTTTTACTTTTTATCAAAGGGAAACTTATTTTCATTCATGAAAAGCCCAACACACTTGTGAAAGAATCATGTCTAAGTACCACCCAAAAAGCAGTTCGTAAGCAAATATTACCAAACTAAGAGATTCCATTCGTTTCTGGTAGACAAAGAATAGAATGTGTATTTAACATTTTTTTTAATCGGCACAACAATAGGAGTTAAAGGTAATGAAAAGTCTCTAAGGGTAGTAGAAAATCCAGAAAGTCACTTTTTTTACTTGTATATTTTGCATTTAGATCCGAGTTTAAGAAAATTGATGAAGTATACAACAGTGAGGTAGTAAGGTATTGTACGACGTATACAAAATAGATCGATCTAGTTTGAGTGATTTTTCCATGGACAACGCTATCGCAGAGAGGGATTGAGTGAGGGAGTTAGAGAACCCGGGCACAAACCTCACGGATAACGCCGCTGCTAAATTTGTGCACTCTGCCGAAGGTAAATCAACGTAGAGAGAGGTCGTGAAACTTGCCTACCGAAAAAAAGGGTAAGGATTTAACCTTTTTGTAAGAGTTATTAGCCCTCTTTAATTGAACAATAAACACTTACAGTGAAATAGCTTTCCCACCATTAGTAGAGTGCCTTCCAAGCTAAAAAGAAAATGGAACAAAACTCAAAATTAGACAAACAGTGAGATAAATAGAGAGAACATGAGATTCAGCGAATAAGTAAAAAATGCTATAAATACCACAATAGTTACTGTTGTTTGGAGAGGAAAAAGTGTGTAAGGTTACTTTTACCTTCACACATAATCATTTATTTATATAAGGAGATAGTTCATTACATAATGTAAATAAGCAATGTGGGACTAAACACAATATACTAGTATATGAGTATACTAGTATTCCAACACTACCCCTCAAGCTGGGAAATAGATATCACACAAACCCAGCTTGTCACATAACATCTCCAACCGGGGTTTAAACAATGACTTGGTGAATATGTCGGCCAATTGAGCACTTGTAGACACGAAAGGAGTTGCTATAACACCACCAGTCAACTTCTCTCGCACCAGATGACAATCAACTTCGATATGCTTAGTCCGCTAATGAAATACAGGGTTGGATGCAATATGAATTGCTGCTTGGTTATCACAATACAAATTCATAGGCAATTGCACATGGAATCCTATCTCCTCAAGAAAAGATCGCACCCACACAATCTCACATGTGGTGTGAGCCATGGCTCTATATTCTGCCTCTGCACTAGACCGTGCAACCACGGTCTGTTTCTTACTCTTCCAATTAACAAGATTGCCACCAAGAAAAACACAATATCCAGTGGTTGACCTCCTGTCAGACGGGCCTCCTGCCCAATCAGAATCAGTGAAGGCCTCAATACGCAAATGACCATTAGCTCTATAAAATAGACCACGTCCAGGATGAGACTTGAGATACTTGACAATTCTAAGAACAGCCTCCCAATGTGGCACATGAGGAGCAAACATAAACTGACTTACGATACTCACTGCAAATGAAATATCAGGACGTGTAATAGTGAGATAATTCAGATTACCAACCAAACGGCGATATTGATCAGGACTAGACATTGCCTCCCCCTGATCAATGCATAGTTTGACATTAGGATCCATAGGGGTATCGACAGGTTTCGTCCCCAACAAACCAGTCTCATCTAAGATATCCAGCACATATTTCCTTTGTGATAAACTAATACCATCTTTAGATCGTGCCACCTCGATACCTAAAAAGTATTGCAATCTACCCAAGTCTTTAGTATGAAATTGACTCTGCAGAAAGACCTTCAACGCATCAATACTTCTCTGGTCATCACCCGTAATAATAATATCATCGACATACACAATCAATAACACTTTGCCTCGAGGAGATGTGAGAGAGAAAACAGAATGATCAGACTGACATCGATGCATACCAAATTTCAAAATTGCATCACTGAACTTTCCAAACCAGGCCTTGGGAGATTGTTTAAGCCCGTAAAGAGCTTTACGAAGACGACATACCTGAGAACGCTCCCCCTGAGCAACAAACCCAGGTGGTTGCTCCATATAAACCTCCTCAAGAAGATCGCCATGTAAAAAAGCATTCTTGACATCCAATTGAAATAAGGGCCAGCCAAGGTTGGCTGCAAGAGAAATAAGGAGACGGACAGAACCAAGCTTTGCAACCGGGGAAAAGGTTTCAGCATAGTCAACACCATAAGTCTGGGTGTAGCCTTTAGCAACAAGGCGAGCTTTGTAACGTTCAACAGACCCATCAGGATGATATTTCACAGTGAATACCCAGCGGCACCCCACAGTGGATTTGCCAAAGGGTAGAGGAACCAACTCCCAAGTCCCATTATCATGGAGTGCAGAGATCTCTTCCTCCATAGCTATCCGCCACTCAGAAATAGACAAGGCCTCCTGAACAGTTTTAGGAACAAAGACAGAGGAAACAGAGGCAGTAAAAGCACGAAGGGTGGGGGACAGATGATCATAAGATACAAATTTAGCAATAGGATGAGAGATAGTACAAGTGCGAATACCTTTACGAAGAGCAATGGGAGGAGAAGGTGGAGCAATAGGGGCCAAAGGAGGTGGAGGCGGATCTCGCAACGGAGGAGAAGACTCAGCGGTAGGCGGAGGGGGTGGTGGTGCAGCTTTGGCACGGCGAACATATACCTGCATCGGGGGGTGCTGCTTTTGAGGTTGCCCGGAAGGAACCAAAATATGCATATACTCAGACGGATCCGCATGAGGCAAAGACGGAAAATAGGGTATCAACTCATGAAACGTAACATCAGCACAAACAAACTCGCGATGCAGAGTGGGAGAATAACACTTATAACCTTTTTGAGTCCTAGAGTACCCAAGGAATACACACTTAATAGAGCGAGGATCAAGTTTATCGCGGCCAGGATCCAGGGCATGAACATAACACGTGCACCCAAAAATTTTAAGAGGTAAAGAATATAAAGAACAACTAGGGTGCAAAATACTATAGGGAATCTGGCCCCCAAGAACGCGGGAGGGCATGCGATTCACAAGGTAGCCGGCAGTAAGGACGGCGTCGCCCCAAAAGGATTTGGGAACCGTTCGCTGGATTAAAAGAGCTCGGGCAACCTCTGTCAAATGTCGTATCTTGCGTTCGGCAACCCCATTTTGTTGGGGAGTGCGAGAACACGAAGATTGATGAAGAATACCATGCTCATCAAAAAAGGCAGACAAAACATTATAGAAATATTCACCAGCATTATCCGAACGAAAGATACGAAGAGAAACATCAAATTGAGTCTTTATTTCCATATAAAAAGATTTGAAAATTGAGTACAAGTTTGACCGGTTTTTCATGAGATAAACATAAGTAAGCCTAGAATAGTCATCCACAAAAATAACAAAATACTGAAAACCACCACGTGATGAAACACGCACTGGACCCCAAATATCGGAGTGAACTAAATGAAAAGGACGAGACACTCGACTCTCTACTCTAGGCGGAAAAGAAACACGACGGTGTTTACTGAACTCACAGACTTCACATGGCAAAGACTGAAGACCACGACACGACGGAACTAACTGCTGGAGAGTCTGAAGGGAGGGATGACCAAGACGGCAATGATGTTCATAAGGAGATACGGAAGCCTGAAAAGCAACAGAGGCAGGAGGTGCACGTTCGCCAGTGTCAAAATAGTATAGACCACCACGCTCAACACCGCCACCAATCTTCTTTCCCGTCTGGAGATCCTGAAATACACAATAACCAGGAAAAAAGGTAACCGAACAATTTAAGGATTGGGTAAGTTTACTAACAGACATAAGACTATGGGGAAAACGAGGAACATGTAAAACAGAGTCTAATGTAAGAGAAGAATGTAAGATAACAGAACCCAAACCAGCAATGTCAGAAGAGGAACCGTCAGCCAAGGCAACACTAGAAGACTTCACAAGAGGACGAGAACCAGAGAGGTGGATGGAGTGACCTGTCATATGATCGGTAGCTCCAGAATCAATAACCCACGGAGTATTAGAGGATTAGAGGCCAGGCCAGCAAAGGTGGAGCCTTTCTGAGCGAACGTAGCAGTGGAAGAGGAGGGCACATAAGGGGACGGCTGGGAAATCAGGCGATGATATTCATCCTCTGGAATAGTAACAACTCGTGGAATGGAGCTGGGCACAGAAACAGAGCCAGCAAAGGTGGAGCCTTTCTGAGCGAACGTAGCAGTGGAAGAGGAGGGCACATAAGGGGACGGCTAGGAAATCAGGCGATGATACTCATCCTCTGGAATAGTAACAACTCGTGGAATGGAGCTGGGCACAGAAACAGAGCCATCATCCTCAGAAACAGTAACCTGATGAGCAGATGGGCGGCCATGAAGAATCCAACAAAAATCAACTGTATGATTAGTACCATGGCAATAGGTGCAGGAACGAGACCCACGACCACGAGCACGACTAAAATCACGACCACGACCACCACTACCAGAATCACGACCATATCCACGGCCAGTAGGACCACGACTGCCTCCCCCACGGTCAAAACCACGAGAAGAAGTACCACCACGAGGAATCGTGGTAACCAAAGCTGAGCGGGCAGCAGGGGTCAAATCAACACTGGAGTCAGGAACAGAAGCCTGACGGACACGACTGAACACCTCACTGAGAGAAGGTAAATCTCTACCACCCAAAAGATTGGACCGGATAGAATCATATGCTGGCGAAGGTAAACCAAACAGAAAACGAGCTACCTGCAAGCGCTCACGCTGACGCTCCATAACCTGAATGTCTGAAGAAATAGGCTCACAAGTGTTGAGCTCCTCACACACACCACAGAACTTGGCATAATACTCTTCCAAGGATAAGTTGCCAAGGTCAAGAGAAAAGAACTGTTGATGAAGAGCATAAGTCTGGCGAAGATTATCAGCCCCAGAAAACATCTCCTTAACCTTCATCCATACTTTTTTCGCAGTAGATAAGAAAACCAGAGTATTCTTAATATTTTCCTCCATACTATTCCAAAGCTCAACACGAATCTTAGCATCTGCAGGAACCCAAGCACCATATGATGCGGCAGTCGCAGCGGGAGGATCATCAGTAAGATAATGATAGTCGGACTCCCCGACATAATAGACTTCAACAGCCTTAGCCCAAACAGCATAATTTCGACCATTCAATAAGGTAGAGGTAATGGACAACCTGTCACGAGACCGGGAAGGACTAACAGCGGAAGTCACAGTACTAGAACTAGAAACAGAGGCAGTGCCAGAGCTCATTGCAAATATACCAACCAGAAACTATGCCAATAACACAGAGGCAGCCACAATCATCAACAAACCGCGATCACCAGCAAACAAGAGCAGTAAAATAACAAGACCAAGAAGAAACGAGAAGTCCAAAATAGCCAGACATAAAGTAGGGCAGCCAAATAAGCCCACAAATAAGAACAGAACAAAATACCAACGGCAAACTCATACCAAAGTGTCAGAAGCAAGCGACAGAAGCATAAAGAGACAGAGATCAGCAATTAGAAGAGGCGCCGGAGGTCGGTGACGACGAAAGAGAGGTTGCCGAGGGATGGGCAGGGGCCGACGGGGGCTGGGGAGAGCCGACGAGGGCAGGGTGAGGGCCAACGGTGGCTGTCGGGATGAGAAAAAGTGTATAGGGTGTTCTGATCGAAAATGGCAAGATCGACGTTAACAGATGCCGCAATGAACAGTACCCGATGAACAGTGTCGCGTGAACAGTATCCGATGAACAGTGCGCGTGAACAGTGCCGATGAACAGTCGCGTGAACAGTGCTGCGATGAACAGTGTCGTTTTAGGGTTTTTTTTCTTTTTTTCCGTCAAGATGATAGCGGAGGGCTGATGGTGGCTGGTGGGTAGTGGGTGGCTATTGTAGTCGGCCGATGGTGGCTGCTATAGTAGGTTTAGGGTTTCAAAGGTGGCTGCTATAGTAGGTTTAGGGTTTCAAAGGTGGTTTAAGATTGGGATTGAGAACCCGCTCTGATACCATGTTGTTTGGAGAGGAAAAAGTGTGTAAGGTTACTTTTACCTTCACACATAATCATTTATTTATATAAGGAGATAGTTCATTACATAATGTAAATAAGCAATGTGGGACTAAACACAATATACTAGTATATGAGTATACTAGTATTCCAACAACTGTTTATTCAGAGCTGTGGTCTGCAGCTCCGAATGTGGAGGAGCCAACGTTGGTAAACACGGACGGGTAAATGAGAGAGGAATGCTCTGAGTAAATACTTTGGTCAAAATAAATCCCAAATGAAACCAACACAACTCAACTCAAAATAGAACAACGCAATCCCCATAAGAAAAGGTTGAACTTATCATATCAAAACTTACATTGGGGTATCTTTAAGTGAATCAAACCTTCTTTGAAGATTACTTCAAAAGCACCCAAAAAATTTCATTTGGTAGGAATCAAACAGGAAATTATTTAGAAGTAAGACAAATCGAGAAAAAAAAATCTATGAAGAAAGAAACCTAATTGAGAAAACGACCGACGACGAAGGACTTGTGGCTGTTGTTGCCGACAACGGTGGTTTGTGGCCGGTTTGCGGTGGTGCACGATGGTGCTGGTGGCGATGGTTGTGGTAACTTCCGAAAGGTGTTGCATTTGAACCAGAGAGAGAGAGATGTGGTGATGAGTTGTAGAGATCAATTGAAAATGGAAAAATCAATTGGAAAAGGGAATAGAGAAACATTTCGGAAACATTTCAAAACGTTTACATTATTGAATAGGGTCAATTGATTTACTCCAATTCGAAAAAAGGAACAAAATTAAGGAAATGGATATATTTAAGGATTTATTAGGAAACTTGTAATTAGGATATAGATTGTAGGTTTATAAAAAGGAACAAAAACCGCTCTGTTTTATAATATAGATTCTGGTGTGGTATAGTTCCTCTAATTCATAGTTTTCCTTGTATTGTTCTAATTGATCTGATTTTATGATAATAGGACCTGTGGTTGCCGAAGCTATGTTTCTAAACCGAGAAGAAATTCCTGTATATCCTGTGTACCGAGATCCAGTGAGTTCTTTATATTTCATCCTCCTTTTCAGAGGTGGGATTGTTTTATTGTTCTTCTTTTCCTGCATTATTGGTATGGTGAATTGTTTATTTATCAAAAAATTTATTATAGGTGCATGATTTTGGCTTCTTCCGTTATGACCCTGGTTCAATACAATTTTTGAGCTATGAGGAGATTCCTCTTGCTCCAGAGGCTGCTTCTGTTGGCCTAGAAATCAGGGTGGTTGGTAATGACAGTGGGGAGAAGGTATATTGAACAGATTTCTTGTTCCAGTTAATCCCATTGTACTATGTTGCCATGTGATTAGATTCCTGAGCTTGACCTTCAGATGCCCATCCAATTCATAAATTTTCTCATCATTAGCCATCAAATAATCTCTTGCTACATTTACCAGCAGATGTGGCAATTTATCTTTATGACACCAAGTGTAATGCTTTCCCAAGAATTGTTTCTTTTGCATGAAAATAAGTAGAAAATGAAGTAGATATAATATCCCCCTTAATGACTGGAACAATCACTTGGAGTGGGTATCTCAATTCTAGGAATTCTCGTTAAGGCTAAATTTGGATGGCATGAATGGAAGATCTGGAATGGGTATCTCATTCCCAAGAATTCATTCCTAGTAATGTGATACCTTATCTAGGGAAAGAAAAACAAAATTGTATTTGCTGGTTTGACCATGAAAACATTGAAATAGAACAGGTTTTGGTGAATTGTGCAAAGAGAAAAAATGTTTTCAACAAATCATTTTTTTTTCCACAAGGGCTCGTAATGTCTTTTTATGGGATCGCTTGTTTTCATCTCTCTCAGGACCACGAGATCGGAGTAGAGCTGACGCAATCATTCATACTAATGAAAGGGGCCCTCTATGATCGATGATCATAGAAATGTAGGGATATGATCTTGTTGCCCCTGGCAACAAACATGACATTTGGATAAGCACTACTTTAGTTGCTACTCTCAAGTGAGGAGACACATTTTAATATTACCATTGTAATCTCCGGTAGAAAGAGCGAAATACAAATCAATTGAGAAAAAAAGCTGATAAATAGGGTAGTAGGTGGTGGTGGGGTATAACAGGAAAATAGTTTCGCCCTCCCTATTTTTTTTCCCGTTTCAGAATCACTAATAGTATGATATGCCATCAGGGTATAGGTCTTTTTATTGCGTGGTCTCTTTTTGCTCAATTCCTTGACATGTTAGACATTTTACTTGTTTAGACTGGTGTACAAGTCTTTTTATTGATTTGTCGTTTTGGTGTTTTCAGCAATATGGCCTTTTTGTTTCTCGTTTTCTTTTGTACATGGGTGGTATCCTCGATTCCTTTTCAATGAAATTTATTACTAATAAAATAATGATTTTCCACAAGGCGAGTGGGGCGATCATTTTGCCCCTCTGTGTAGGAAATTGATTGCCCCTGGTTTGACTTGTCAGGAATCACATTCCCATTCATATTGAATCCAAGCAATATAATCTCAAGAATCCGGAATCCCATTCTGATTCATTCTCAAAATTGCTGCAATCCAGACATAGGCCAACTGTATAAACCATATTGCATCAAGCCTCATAGAGAGTTTGTTTAAGTCGGTTTTTTTTTTTTTTGAAAATAGAACTATTCAGTAGACTAGGTCCATTTCCTTTCTTAGTTTATAATGGTATAGAAAAGGGAGATTACTTTTTCCCTCTTCATTTCCTGATCTCTTTTTGCCTCAAATGAGATGATTGGAATAACTCGCCTCTCATGTTTAAACATGTCAAATAACTGGATTAATTTAGCCCTGGAGACGATTCACATTCTGCCTCCTATTTCCACCTACCCAAATGCGCCTTAGGTGTTTTGTCTACGGGATGGGTAACGTTCTAAAATAGAGACTGTGAAAGCCAGAAATAGCATATGGAATCAGTTTTGCGCATCTTCAAAGTACAATAGTTCCCCTATGCAAGTTACGAGTACAACATAAATTTGGAAATTAAGGTAATGAAATAATGCCTTCAACCAACAGTTGATCTGAGTGGACCAGCCGGCCAGATGATGGCAATTTATGATTTCAGTTACTTCAACCTGGGCAATGATAATTTTTTTCCTGTTGAAATTATGGATGAAATTGGTATGCAATGTGTGCTGTCTGTATCTCATTAGTCTTGAATCATTGTATGTTTTTTCAAAACTGCATCCTTGGCTATTGTAAACTGCACTCTGAACTTGTAGGTCTCCATTTTGGCTGGTACCCTTGCTCGTTTGGACCGAGATGCCCCTTATTATAAAAAGTACGTGGTAGCTTTATTATGTGGGTTTAAATACTTTATTTTGTGTTCGTGACTTCTCAAGTAGAATGCATTAGCAGAAGTTTTGATAGGTCTGTGGTAAAGTATTTTGTGGTTCATATCCTTTGGGAATTCGTCCATTTGCTAGGAGGATGCATGTAGCTTCTTGATTCAAAAATTGTGTCTATTATGCAGAGGTTTAATCTCCTGGTTCATGTTTGAAGTAGGATGGTATAGAGTAATAAAGTTGTAAGAAATTTTTTTGTGATGTGAGAATCATGGGAAGGTTTTCCTAACCCTTATCATATTTTAGGTTTTTTTTATTTTATTTTCTTGGGTGGAGGTTATCATGATTGTCGTGTTCTTATATAGGAGCATCCTACCTTTCCGATTTTGTTTTTCATGTTGGGATAATATTTGTTCTACTAGACATCCTGCTCCGCCAGAAACTGAAAACTATGTGCCAAAATGCCTTCTCTGGGAAGAAATCTGTTCCATTGTAATCCCTATTGATGATCGTTCCATGGAAGTCATACCGATTGCTTCTTATGACTAGAGAGGAAGTCATGCAAGGTGAGAATAGTCATCGCTGGCAACAATAGATTAATGAAAAGAAAAGGGATAGAGGGTAATTTTGCCCATCCAGAATGAATTTAGCGCTCAATAACCTACACTAGCCATGTAGTAGCTATCAATTCTTCTCAATGCATAGGCTATTATTCTTTCTATTGTGTTGTGTTGGATTTTCCACCATGTAAAATTGTGGTTCTCTAAGCTGATTATTGCAATTCTATCTTGTTTGTAACCATGATATCAAACTTTCTGTGAGGACATTTTTTTTAATCAACAAAAAGCGACGGTAGTCTTGCTTCTTTCGGGTCAAGATTTTGCCTCTGTGAAACTAGGCACCATCTCACAGCTTTACCCTGCCAGTTCAGCGCCGTCTCTAAGTGATCCTGGAGTGGGAGTCCAGTGTGAATATATATTCTGTATCTTGAATATATATTCTGTATCTTCTTGTAATATGCTATTTTAGGACATGTATCGTAATCAAATCATAGCATAATCATAGGGTAATCATATCGTAATCATATCATAGCGTAATCATAGGGTAATCATATCGTAATCAAATCTTGTAATCTTCCTTTCTTAGGCATAGCTTTACTCTATTTAAAGGTACACTCACCTCATTGTAATTCATTCAGAAATAATATAAGTATTTTCCGTCTCTGTTTCTCTGTTTTCTATCATGGTATCAGAGCCGATTCCGAAACCCTAACCTGTTTTCCAATCAGTCTTCTATCCTCAAATCTCTTTCCTTCTGTCAGCTACTATCGTTCCCTCTCTCTCTCTGTTTTTCAGCAACTCAAATCACAAGAAATACCCACAGCAGTCGACACCCATCCCTCTCCAACCGCCGGTGACCTACCCACACTCCGACAACCTCCAACAGCACTTGCAGGCACTGCAGTAGCTCCGGCAACCTCTGTTACAACTCCGACGAACCAGTCTAAGGCAGATTGGTACTCTGGTATTCTGTTTTCTTTTTTGACTGCGTTTCTCTGTTAGCATCATGTCTGGCGATAAAAATCAGGCTATTAGTGTTCGTTTGACCGGTAACAACTACTCCTATTGGGCTCATGTGATGAAAAATTTTGTTGTTGGTAAAGAAATGTGGGGATATGTAGACGGTTCTACGCTACCTCCTTCTGATCCAAAAGACCCAGGGTATGCCACTGCCTTGGGAAAATGGAACACAGGGAATGCACAGATTTTGACTTGGTTTCACAACTCCGTAGAACCAAGTATTGGCATGAATTTTTCGAAATATAACACAGCAAAGAAAGTTTGGGATTATCTACAAGCTCTGTATCTTGAATCAAATTTTGCTAAACGATATGAGCTTGAAATGTCCATCCGAAATACCACCCAAAACAATAAATCGATTCAAGAATTTTATAACGAAATGACTACTTATTGGGATCAGTTAGCTCTCATGGAACCTTCAGATTTGCAGCTACTTGATAGTTATGTCAGATTTCGTGAGGAACTACGACTTGTTCAGTTTCTCATGGCCCTTCGGCCTCAGTTTGAGCCTCTTCGTGGGGCTATCTTGCATCGGTCTCCATTGCCCTCAGTAGATGGTGCTGCTCATGAGCTTATCGCTGAGGAAACGCGGTTCAAAGTGTCTAATCTTGCACCTCCCTCACAGTCTGTCTTTGCTGCTCCATTTGCTCCATCTGGCCAATATCCGACACATCACTCGCCCACTCCAGCATCTCATCCTGTCCAATTTGCGGCCAAGCCAAGGCCTCAAATTCCTGAAGATGAGTGTAACTATTGCCATCAGAAGGGTCATTGGAAGCATCAATGCCCTAACCGTCCCAAGCCAAAGGGACGAAATGTTACTCAGTCAACTGGTCCTCATGCCCCACAGCAGTCTCGGGCACCACAACAACATTCTCGCCCTCCTGCAGCCTTGGCAGCACCGGCCTCCAGTAGTGCACCTCCAGAGTTTGATTATGAGCAATTTCAACAGTTTCAGGCTTACATGGAAGCCATTCGAGGGGGTTCCCCCCAAGCTTCTGCCATGACTACCACTCACTCAGGTTTGCGTGGTTCTCCCACCTCAGGTATCCAACCCACCACTTGGATCTTTGATTCTGGCTCTTCTCATCATATGACTCCTGATATGTCTCTTCTTAGTAATTGTGTGCCACCTGCTTTTCCTATTAGTATTGCCACAGCCAATGGTTCTCCCATGCATGTTGCTTCTATTGGCTCCATTCTATCTTCTACTGCACCTTCACTATCTATTCCTAGTGTCTTTTATGTTCCTCAGTTGTCTTTGAGCCTACTTTCAATCAGCCAATTATCCGACTCTGGTTTTGATGTTGTTTTCTCTTCCTCTGGTTGTGTTGTGCAGGATCGGGATTCCAAGAAGCAGATTGGGGCAGGCCGTAGAGTTGGTGATCTCTATCTTTTGGAGCACTTGCATCTCCCAATAAAACCTTCTTCCACTGCTGCGTCATCTTTTTGTTTAGATCATAAGTCATCTCCATTTTATCTTTGGCATTCTAGATTAAGACATTTGTCTAGTGAACGTCTAAAACTTTTAGTTAAGTCAGGTCATTTGGGTCATATTTCAGTCAGTAATATTTCAGAATGCAGTGGTTGTAAGTTTGCAAAAATGTCAGCTTTACCTTTTAATAAAAGTACCTCTATTTCTTCTTCGCCTTTTCAGCTTGTTCACACTGATTTATGGGGCCCTTCTCCGGTTGCTACTAAAGGTGGTTTTGTCTATTATGTCTCTTTTGTGGATGATTTTAGTCGGTATACTTGGGTTTACTTAATGACACACAAATCTGAGTTCTTTACGATTTATAAGAATTTCCATGCCATGGTTCAAAATCAGTTTTCTACATCGGTTAAAATTCTTCGGTCTGACTTGGGTGGGGAATATTCACTCTCAGAGTTTCATAAATTCCTAGATTCGCTTGGGACTATCCACCAATCGTCTTGCACTGACACTCCTGCCCAAAATGGTAGAGCTGAAAGAAAACATCGTCACCTTCTTAATACTGCTCGGTCTCTACTCCTATCTTCCTCCGTCCCGTCCTGTTACTGGGGAGAAGCTGTTCTCACTGCAGCCTATCTCCTGAATCGGATGCCCACCCCTCTTCTTTCTGGTAGCTCTCCTTATGAGCGGCTTTATGGTCAGGTTCCTAATTACTCTCTTCTTCGAGTGTTTGGTTCTACCTGTTTTGTTCTCCTCCCCAAGAAAGACCGCACTAAGCTCAGCACCCGCTGTGTCTTAGGTGTTTTTTTAGGGTATGACATTAATCAAAAAGGGTATCGGTGTTATGATCCTGTGACCAAAAAGCTTTATGTTTCAAGGCACGTTGTCTTCTTAGAGCGTCTTCCCTATTTTACTCTTCCACCTCGCATTGCTCCAGTAGCCAAAGAAGACTTGATCCATATTGACCCATTTCCTATGGATCTGGATGTGCCTCCCGAAGAGTACACCTCCACTCTTCAGGTATCTGATATTTCTACAGCCCCCTCAGCATCACCTCGTCGTGCTCCGATCACCCAGGTCTACACCCGTCGTCCAACTTCTACAGCTGCTCCCCAATCTGCCTCTGCGGATCCTGATCCGCCTGCCCGCCGGTATCCCGTCCGCGACAATCGTCAACCACCGGTAAAATATGGCTTTACTAATACTTGTTTCTCATCCTCTTATCAATCATTCCTTTCCCGCATTCACACTTATTTTGAGCCTAGGTCCTATAAAGAAGCTTGCAATGATCCCAATTGGATGGATGCCATGCAAGCTGAACTTACTGCTCTTGCTCACAATCAGACTTGGGAGTTGGTTTCACTTCCGGATGGTAAGAATCTAATCGGTTGCAAATGGGTCTACAAGGTTAAGACTCATTCTGATGGTTCTTTAGAACGGTATAAAGCCCGCTTAGTTGCTAAAGGGTTTTCTCAGGAGTATGGGATTGATTATGAGGAAACTTTTGCCCCCGTTGCCAAAATGATCACTGTTCGCACCTTGATCTCAGTGGCCGCAGTGCACCAGTGGCCTCTTTCTCAGTTGGATGTAAAGAATGCTTTTCTCAATGGCAATCTCTCTGAAGAGGTTTATATGCGGCCTCCTCCTGGCTTCTCTCATCCTTCCGGTATGGTTTGTCGCTTGCGTCGTGCTCTCTATGGCTTGAAACAGTCCCCTCGCGCTTGGTATTCACGCTTCCAGGATGTTGTTCTTCAGATTGGCTTCACGCCCAGCATGCATGACTCTGCTCTATTTCTCCGTCGCACCTCTCATGGCCTGGTACTTCTCTTACTTTATGTTGATGACATGATCATCACTGGTTCTGATTCTACTGCTATTGCTGAAGTCAAAAGTCATCTCTTCCATGAGTTCGAAATGAAAGACTTGGGCCCGCTACGTTATTTCCTTGGTATTGAAGTTGCTTCCTCTCCTCAGGGGTATCTTTTGGGACAGTCCAAGTATATTACTGATATTCTTCACCGTGCTCGTCTCACGGATACGAAGACTGTTGATACTCCCCTTGAACTCCATGCCAAGTTCTCTGCCTCTGATGGTGTCCCCATTGAGGATCCTACGGAATATCGCGAATTGGTGGGCTGCTTAGTTTATCTTACTGTTACTCGGCCAGATATTTCTTATGCAGTTCACATTGTTAGTCAGTTTGTCTCTGCTCCCCGGACTACGCATTGGGCTGCCCTCTTACGTATTCTCCGTTATCTTCGTGGTACCCTTCATCAGTGCCTTCTGATTTCTTCTACATCAAGCTTAACCCTCCATGCTTATGCTGATGCTGACTGGGCAGGTGATGTCAATGACCGCAAATCTACCTCTGGCCTCTGTGTTTTTCTAGGCGATTCTCTTATCTCTTGGAAAAGCAAAAAGCAATCTGTTGTTGCTCGCTCCACCGCGGAAGCTGAATATCGTGCCATGGCCCATGCTACCTCTGAAATCGTCTGGCTTCGCTGGCTTATTTCCGATATGGGGGTCTCTGTTACTACTCCTACGCCTCTTTACTGCGACAATAAGAGTGCTATTCAGCTTGCCCACAACTCGGTCTTCCATGAGCGCACGAAGCACATTGAGATTGATTGTCATTTCATACGTCAGCATCACCATTGCTTTACCCTTCGTCTCCTCCACATTGCAGCTGGCTGATTTCTTCACGAAGACCCATACCGCCGCTCGTTTCCGCTTTCTCCTTGACAAACTCTCGATACTCTCTGCCCTCGCACCTTGAGTTTGAGGGGGGGTGTGAATATATATTCTGTGTCTTGAATATATATTCTGTATCTTCTTGTAATATGCTATTTTAGGACATGTATCGTAATCAAATCATAGCATAATCATAGGGTAATCATATCGTAATCATATCATAGCGTAATCATAGGGTAATCATATCGTAATCAAATCTTGTAATCTTCCTTTCTTAGGCATAGCTTTACTCTATTTAAAGGTGCACTCACCTCATTGTAATTCATTCAGAAATAATATCAGTATTTTCCGTCTCTGTTTCTCTGTTTTCTATCATCCAGTTATTTTGCTTCACATCTTTTTTCACTGCAGTGACCTTTTACTGAGCTCCTACTCGTTGAATGCTCCTGTATTTTCTGTAAGCCAGTGTGGTTCCTATCTGGAGTACCACTATGTCATTATCCAACTGCATTTAAGTTATGTATGACATGCACTTTTGAAGAGGGAGTATAACACCCCAAGCAAACCACTGGCCCAATACCTGTATTTTGATCCACAAGCCTCATCACATGGCCGATAATGCTTAAGCCCAAGGTACTACCGTACTAGTAGTAGCCCACATGGTGTGTTATATACCCAAGATCATCCTTGTAGACTTCTGATGTGGTACAACGTGTTACAATCTCCCCACCTTTATAGCCTCATGTCCTCGCGAGGGGTTGCGCACTGAAGTCACCATTCCAAACGAAATCAAACCAAACCAAATCCAAATCCAAATCCTAAGTCCAATGTACTGGGCCAGTTGTCTACATGGGGCGTTGCAAATGGTATTAGAGCAATCCGTGTACACGACCATGTGGGCCATGGACTTTGGATTTGGTTTGGTTTGGTGATTCTAGTGCTCAACCCTTCACGAGGGCGTCTTATTTTGTTCGCAAAAGTTAGCTGTCTTACTTTTGCCTCACTGTGGTCAACGACTTATTTTGTTTGAAAAAGGGGATCCACAATTCACTCCTCTTCTCTATCTCGCATCTATAGTGTTTTTGCCTCACTGTGGTCAACGACTTATTTATGGCCTATTTCTGATATTTATTTTGTTGAGATCTGTAGTAATGAGTTAGTAGTAATACAGCCATACAGGTTCTTTTTTACTCTACTTATCTAATGCTGCTGTTTTTGTTCCATAGTCCATACTGACTCCTTAAGAAGAAACACTTTCTGTTTCTGAAATCTGTTATTCCTGGAAGCCCGCTTGCCACGGCACCATTAACTAAGATGTTTACAACAACTCCCGTTTACTGTGCAGGAATGGCTACAATGACTTCAATACATTCTACATACAGGTAAACATTCTGATACTAGATGCTTTCATTGGACTCCGAGAAACTTTGTTTTAGTTATTTTAATCATCCAGCTAGTTCGTTAGAATTTGTGTTGGTCAAATCAGTTAGCATTGCTACCAGTCATTATGATCACAATATCTAGTTTTAACTCCATTGATGATGAATGTTGTTCTTTCTTAGTGTGGAATGATCATCAGTGACTCAGTTAGTGTATTGTTCTTTTTGGGGCACGCCTTTGACCATCATTGGTTTGAGCTCGTTTAATGTTGAAAAATAATATTTTCTTGGACGCGAGTTCAGGAAACACCTTTGTGGTTTTGTATGTGCTGACTGAAGATAAAACTCTTGCACAGGCAGAGTTAACATAAAATGTTTTCACCGACATTTCATATCTTCGCAGCATCCTATCCCTATACTAATTAGATAAATCCACCGTATGTTTGAAAAAAATGATTTTATTGACGTCTCATAGTTTCCTAGGGTCCGTTCCCTATACTGATATTTGATAGTTAGAATAGGTGATTGAAATCGCCCAGGTGAGTGAAATAGAATTTGTGAACTCTTCTTAACCCAGTTCAAGGAAGTGCATCCATTACAGCCACTTGTTAACACAACTACATAGGGATAATGGAATAACTGAGGACGTGCATGCAAACTTAGAAAAGCTGGGCAAAGCCGGTGGTTAGGCAGACGCCCCATTGTTTGTGTGGGCAGTCCGAAAGACCTCGAAAGCGATTCGCTTGTAAATCCACCATACGTTCACTGAAAATGTTTTTACTGACATTTCATAGTTGCCCAGGGTCCATTCCCTATAATAAGATTTGATAGTCAAGATAAATACACCGATCCGCAGTCTGCTCAAATTTTCATCTTCATGATATTTTACCTACGTTTTGCTTCTACAAACAAGAGTTGCTTCCCTCTTTTATATGACATGAATCCGATTATGAATATGCTCAATGGAAAACACTGATTCATGTAGCCGACCCCAATTGATTGGGACTTAAGGCTCGGTTTGTTTTGGTTTGGTATTTGTCTTTCTCAAGTCTGTGTAACTTGTTACCCAGGTACCTATAGAAAATGTTAAATGTAGCATGTGAAAACTGTTGTGGCTGACCCCTAGCAATTTATGTACTTGAATGTAAGTTCTAACACATAGCATGTGTTCCAAAACAGTAAAATTGGTGATCCTTGGTGATTGCAGATTTCTCCCTTTCTGTTTCTAGAATACCATGTTTGAATGTTATAATTATGGAGGGATTTCGGAAAAGGTTATGAATCTGCGAAGCTAGTTTCAATGCTCTTGTCGATTTGCTTTTTGGTTTCATCTCTTCACAAATCCCTCCCCAAATTCATGTTCCAAGCACAACTCATATGTTTCCTTAGGACAATGTATGAAGACGGTTGGTGATAGTGCTCTTAGAAACATGTTTTTGCATAATTAGCTGTAAGCACAGACTGAATTTTTTTTTGATAGGAAAACAGAGCCTTAATTTTGTATCCAAGTCTACCATTATCCCACTACATTTTAGAGCATGTGTGCGCCAAAACCACCCTCGTGCCTAGTACGTAGAGCGAAGCTACTGAGGCACAAGTGGAGACAATGACCGCTCATACTTTCAAAGGATTGACTTCTATACTTGTAGTTTTTGGGAGCTTTTGCAAAAGCACCCCTAAAGAGATTCTTAAAAAATACAGTAGAATTCTAATTTTACCTTGAGTTCAATTTCATTTTATTCTGCTATAGCCACCCTATGATTTTTATATCTTCATCAAACCTGGGGATCGATCTCTCTCTCTCTCTCTCCAACCCTTCATTGTTCTTCCCCATTTTTTTTATCAACTCCTCTTTCCCTCTCTAATCCCTTCATGAATTGTTTATAAAATATGGAAATCTTGAGTCATTTTAAATCAAATTTGTATTGTATCAAGATATGCGTTCTTGTTACGACTTCACTGCACTTACTTTGTCTCAATAAACTAATATTCAAAACTAAGGTTTCACCCCAAATTCAAATAGATCCTGGTTCCGCATATGTGCTGGAATGGTGGAATGCTGGCTCTGCACAATACAAGCAATACCAACCAGTGCAAAGGTGCTGGATTAGTGGTGTGCTGCAGTGTTTGTGTAGTTAACATTGCATGGCTGTAGTTCCCGTTATGCATGAATCTCACAAGCTCGTAGTATTTATACAATTGCGGGTAGGGTCTATGGTGCTTTATGGAAGCTCTAAATGCTTAATTTAGGCATCAGATAAAGACATGAGAAAAAACAAAAGGATCCCCTTTAATCTTTTGAGACATTCTTGTTAAGCAGCATTTTGCTGCTTATTTGATTGTCATGCATCATTTACTTTTTTTTTGTTTTTTTATTTGTATTTTTTTAGAATATATGAAAGCCTTTGTTTTTTTCTGTAGCCAATTCTTTATTTGATTACTTACAGGCAGCATCTGGGACTAAAGGGGGTTCAAGTGGTTCCCCAGTGGTTGATTCGCTAGGTAGAGCAGTGGCATTGAATGCTGGGTCCAAAACTTCCAGTTCTTCGGCCTTTTTCCTACCTCTGGAAAGAGTGAGTATCGTTTCAACTTTCAAATATCGGCAACAACTGCGCCATATGCTTAATGTGTTCCTAGATGGTCTACTAGAATGGAACTTAGTTGATTGCATTGTCTTAAAACCATGGAGAACTAATTTCAATCTTTTCAAATATTGAATTAACGTGGAGTTACCTTTCTGCAAATAAATTATCTGGTCATGTTATTTATTAAAAAATGAAGCTAAAAAAGAAGGCTCTCATTGTTGCCTGCTCAAAACAATGGAGAAGAATTTGGGAGAACTTTGCCATTGATCTTGTTTTGGTTTTTTGATTTTTTATTATTCTTGTGCCATCCATTGAGGAAAATCTTAATTTCCTCGCTTTTGAATTGCTACAATGTTGTTTTGAGTTATATTTTTCACTTCTTTTTCTTTTCTTAGTTGTGCTCTGAAATTTATGTGTAGCCATGAGTGATACCTTCATTGGTTCATTGTTGTGCAGATTGCTATGGCTAGTTTATTGCTAATTGTGTTCATTAAATTTGCACTACAAACCCAAAGGCACGTCCTTTTGGTTTGATCTTCTTGTTTTCTCCACACATAACATTTGTCTTAGTTATATTTGTCAATATTCACTTGCTTACACTCTATACTCTGCAAAATTGTTGTGGAATATAAAATTGTGTTTAGCTCATTTGTTGGGCTTTAACTTGATGTCATTACCATGGGGTTTGTGGGCCTAGGGAAACATTTGAGATCAATTTTGATCAGTAGGATCCGTGACCAAGAAGTCTTTAATGTCTGGACCTTGTAAGTTTATGATTCTAGAAAGCAAAACTCCCACTTTGTCTACCTAAGCGAACCATCTGAACTAAAGAACATGACCTTTATACTTCCGTGTATTGGATTAGAACACTTGTTAGAGAAACAATAGTTGCTGAATAGGGTTTACATTGCCTTATTTCTGTGGAAACTCTGAGGAACAACCTTCCTATTCTGATTCATGAGACAATGAGGAATATGATTGAATATTTGAATTTCAGAGCAAGAACTTGAAGATTTCTGTTATTTGAGACTAAGAAAAGTGTTAAATAACCGTAACACACATTTGATATATATGTGGGGTGTGAGTACAAGATACAATGACCATACTCCCCTCACATACTTATACTTGAACTACATATATCTTCTAACAATTACCGTGCTGATTTGGGTTTTCAACTTTTCAATATGAAGTCTGAAATATGGTATCTGTCCTTACCGTGCATGAAATTCTGTTTTTATGTGTATATTCTTGAATTTGCTACATCGTTCCACTTTGTATTCCAGAGATTTGAATCCCTAAATTGCGATTGATTATTGATGTCATCAGGATTAAATATCAGTTGGAAGCAATAATAATGTCGTTGCACTATATTGCAGGTTGTAAGGGCTTTAAAACTCTTGCGGAAGGGAATAGATTCTTGTACAGATGGTTGGGGGGCAGTTTATATTCCTCGCGGTACACTTCAGGTTTGTTAATTCTTACCTTTGTAGGGTTTGGTTTTATAAAGCTCCCATTTGGTTGGGTTCTTTTGAAATAGCATGTACGCATGGTAACATATTTTAGTAAGTTGTTTCTTGCTTGCAAAACTCTTTTTTTTTTTTTTTTTTTTTGCATCAAATTATTCTGACTTGAAAGGCATATTAATTACCCTAACAAATAAGGCCAAAGTTCGTCGGCCCAAATACTTGCGAAACCAACAATTATTTTTATTAATTACCCTAACAACTGGGTTTTTCATGACTCGCCTTAACCGTATCTGAATGTTAGATTTATCATTTGCCCTAAGCCACTCGATTCAAGCTCAATTTAACATCAAGTCGAGTTTGGAAAAGTGCATGTTACCACTCATCAGGCTCAAACAGGACCTCATTAGAACCGAGTCAGGACTGAATAGCCCTTACTTGGCTTGTTTCAACTCGGTTGCAACTTACAGCCTACCAACTACAAAGATCATTAACCTATTTATTGCAATGAGACCCTCTAAACCCTTCTTAAAGCTTGTGTTTGCTATTAGTCTATGAAAAATGCATATGCAGGGCAAACCGAGGATAGCACTACCTTATCTCTCTCCAAATCCAAAACTCTCATGTACTTCTACTTATCCTCACTACATGTTGTTCGTACATGACCATTAAATTACCATCTATAAAGTGGTGCCTTTTTGCATGTTTGAATTGGGAAATGGATCTCATTACTTATAGATGACTTTGTGTTTTTGTGGCCTTTTGTTACACCTCTTGTATATGCATGCCGTGCTGTTAACAATGATAAATTTTAGTTGTATGATCTTAATCTGAAACCACATTGTTCTCCTTCTACCACTTCCGACAACAGCAGAAAAGAAAAAGGTAGGAGAAAAAAGTGGAAGAAAATGGGAATGTGCAGAATAAGACAGGGTTCGGCATAAAGCGAATAAACTTTTGCAAATAAGATCACATTTGTTCATGTGCCATTTTGGTGTGTGTGTGCGCGCGCGCAGTGTGTTCAATTCTGGATTCATTGTTGTAATCCGTGATATAGGTGACATTGCTTCACAAAGGATTTGAGGAGACACGTCGCCTCGGTCTCCGAATTGAAACAGAACAGGTAGTTGGTCTTTTGAGAAAATCTGCATTCTTTTGCTTCAATGGTTTTCCAAAGTAATGAATTAAAGTGCTGATGCCTCGTTGAGTTTTTTTGAGTGGAGTAGATGGTGCGCCATGCATCCAGGCAAGGTGAAACTGGGATGCTTGTTGTTGATTCTGCTGTAAGTACACTTTTTTTCCATTGGGGCAGAGTTAATAGAGTAGAAAAATTTATCATCTTCTGTCATAATGTACTGAGCATACACCGTCGTTCTTGACATGCTCAGGTGCCCGGTGGCCCAGCTCACCACCTTTTGCAGCCTGGTGATGTGCTTGTTCGCGTAAATGGGGATGTACGTTTTTCTTCTATTGTGTACCATACATATAAACACCAATTGTGTGTCTAGTTCTTAATTCTTCTTACATGTTTTTATGTAAATAAGTTTTGAGGTCTATTTGTTAATTTTTAGTGAAATTGCTGTCAGAGATACAATATTGTCCTTTCTCTTCATGCTCCTCTTTGCCTTTATGTTTCCTTGACTTTTTGGTTTCTAGCTTGGAAAGTTCATTTAAAAGGATAGTGTTGCTGTTTGCTTTTATACATGTAGATTGTCTGTTAACTAAGTAGATTGCAATTATGCAGAATGGAAATTCTAAAGAGTCTTTATCGTCCTATCCTGTTTCAATTTTCAATTGACCCTTAAATGGTACTTTCTGGATCATAAGAGTTTGAGACATAATTTTCATTTTGGAGTGCTGGAAAATGATCCTAGTGTTGTCTTTGATAGATCAATATCCTAGTGCAGGTAATTACTCAGTTTTTGAAAATGGAAACGTTACTTGATGATAGTGTGGACCGGAAAATTGAATTACAGATTGAAAGGGGTGGCACACCATTCACTGTAGACTTGACGGTGAGATTTACGACTGGAAATTATGTTGCCAGTTTTTCTAAGTATTTGTTCATGCTTTTACTTCGTTCTGAGAGAATGTAAGTTGTTGCCTTTGGTGTGTTTAACATGTTCTGTGGATGTTCTTCAGGTTCAAGATTTACACTCAATAACTCCTGACTCTTTCTTGGAAGTAAGTGGTGCTGTGATACATCCTCTTTCGTATCAACAGGTTGGTTGGATTTTGCTGCTTTTGCTTGGTATTGGTGACTTAGTAGGTAAGCCACATTTTAAATTGTCAGTTTTATCTTAGCATGGTACGTAAGCTTATTCTCTTAGCCGTGTTATATGAATGCACAAGAAAACACATTTAATGATGTGAATGTAGATACATATGCCAAAGATGTACAGATGTAGAAGCGGGGAGTAGAAATGCTAGGATATGAGAATGAAATTGGGGTGTGGTTTTGGCTAACTTTCTATTGAATGGTCACATAATTGACAGACAACAATGAGCAGCATGGTAAAAGTGAAAGGAACTCTAAGTGGAAGCACTAATGAGAACAATACCTGAAACAGCAACAAGACTGTATGTTACACAAACACACACACACATGTATATCAGGGAGCTTTCACTAAAGGCGCCCTTAACTTGCTAAAATGCAGACCTCCCCTTTCCCGATCAAATTTTGATGATCTGAACCGTTCAATGTGATTAGAATGTGATTTTAAGGGTTCCTGCGAGAAATCAGCAAAAAATATGACCGGGAATCACGTTTTGATCACATTGAATAGTTCGGATCCTCGAAATTTGATCGGGTAAGGGGAGGTCCGCATTTTAGCAAGTTAAGGGCGCCCTTAATGGAAGCTCCCTGATATATATATATATATACACACACACACATACACAGTCCGGATCTCCTAAGGGATCCCGCACGGGCTTACTGTGCGGGACTCCCCTTTCTCGATCGAATTACGACGATCCGATCCGCTCAAAGTGATCAGCACGTGATTTTAAGGGTACTCGCGAGAAATCAGAAAAAAAAATGATCGGGAAAAGCTTCATCCGAACAGTTTTTTATTGAACGGTTCAGTAAAAAACTGTTCGGATCAAGCCCTTCCCGATCTTTTTTTTTGCCGATTTCTTGCGGGTACCCTTAAAATCATGTTCTGCACACTTTGAGCGGCTCAGATCGTCGCAATTCGATCGGGAAAGGGGAGTCCCGCACGGTAAGCCCGTGCGGGATCCTTCATTGGATCCCGAGTGTGTGTGTATATATATATATATACGGGACGGTTCAAGGGACATTCAAAGAAACACCTAAAAAAACACCCCAAATCTCAATCTCATAGTTCCCGATCAAATTTTTATGATCCGAACCGTTCAATGTGTGCAGAATGTGATTTTAAGGGTGCTCGCGAGAAATTAGCAAAAAACATGACCGGAAAAGGCTTGATTTGAGCAGTTTTTATTTGAATCGTTCAATAAAAAACTGTTCGGATCAAGCCCTTCCCGGTCATTTTTTTTGCTGATTTCTCGCAGGTACCCATAAAATCACGTTCTGATCACATTGAGCCGCTCGGATCATCAAAATTTGATCGGAAACTATGAGCGGCTCGGATCATATATATATCGGGGCGGTTCCGGGGACCTTTAAAAAAACCTCTAAAAAAAACCCCAAGTTCCCAATCGAATTTTGATGATCCGAGCCGCTGAATGTAATCAGAATGTGATTTTAAGGTTACTCGTGAGAAATCAACAAAAAAAATGACCGGGAAGGGCTTCATCCGAACAGTTTTTTATTGAAGTTTATTGAACGGTTCAATAAAAAAAAAAAGACGATTCATTACATATATATAATTTTAACCAAGCAAAATGGGACAGGTTTCACCAAATTGGCACTTGTCGTAATGTTATAATAATAATAATAATAATTGAGAATTAACGACTATTCAATAGAACAACAGTCAAGTCTGATTATCCAATCCGCAGGAGAATGAGGCTAAGTTACTACAATTTCGATTGATTTCTAGATTAATTCAAAAGGAAAAGATTTGATTGGTTTGATATTTCAGGAAACTAACTAAATTAAGAAAGCAACTAATTAAGTGATTTGGAAATTTGTGGAAAAGGATCTAGGGATTCGAAACCACCCCGACCATGTAACGACGACATGCATAGGCTAGGTTTAACATTTAAATCATTAAAGACTATCGTTAGAGGTGTCAAATGGGCCGGGTCGGCACGGGCACGGTACGGGCACGACACGTTTGAAGGCGGCACAGCACGGCACAGGCACGGATTTAATCCTGGCACGGCACGGAACGACACGGTCGTAGTGGGCACGCGGCACGACACGGGCACGGAAGTGAGCGGGAACGACACAGGCACGGCACGGAAATTGGCCTGGTACGACACGGCACGACACGGTCTTAGAAGGGCACGGTACGGGCACGGCACGGAAGTGGAATGGGGCACGAGTAACGGCACGGCACGACATGGTTCTAGACAGGCACGGCACGACACGGCACGGGCACGGGGCACGGCACGGACACGGAAATGAGGGGGCACGGCACGGGCACGGCACAGAAGTTGGTCTGGCACGACACGGTCTTAGACGGACACGGCACGGCACGGCACGGAAGTAGGATGGGGCACGAGTCACGACATGGTTCTAACCAGGCACGGCACGGGCACGGGTACGAGCACGGAAGTAGAACGAGATTTTAGTCGGGCACGGCACGGCACAGGCACGACACAACATGGTGTCGGTTCTCGTCGTCGGGCATGGCACGTCACTAGGCAATTAGGCATGGAAAAACCCAAAAAAAAAAATATGTTATTAAATAAACAAAGGATTTTAGATTATTTTACTTTATTTGTATGTATTTTTTGACAATCCAATAATTTATTAATCTTTTCTTTTTATTTAAGTAAAATAAGCTTTTAAAATATTTTATATGATTAAGAAATTTTGAATCAAAATTCAAACATGATAATAATAAAATATAACCAATTACTACACGTATACTAATATACATTATGTTTTATCTAATAAAGATTTTTAAAAAATACATAGAAAAAAAGAAGAAAAAAAACTACTTTAAAAAAAATGGTTTTAAAAAAATAATCTCTATGGGATTCGAACCCAAGTTCTTGGGGACTTGACAGTTGACACACATCTCAAACCACCAAGGTCAACAATCTTTTTGTGCTTATAATTAGAACAAATAATATATATCACATAATTGATAATTCTATTCTATAAAAACGAGCCTCTTGTACGCTAGTCACATGATTGCGACACAAGTATGATGATCCATACCGTTCATTTTGTTGTTCTTGGTGTTTTAATCACTCTCGCAAATTTTCGGGTCTATCGGGTTTTGGAAGCCCTTTCATCGGGACGTAGATTTATTAATAGAATTTTTTTTGTTATGTGCGATTAAGTATATAACGATAACCAATTTACTTCATTTTTTGCACGAAATATATAATCACTCCCACATAAAAGGTAGACAGTTCCGATTTTCAAAAAACAACTCGGACGGTCCTCAAGTGGTGTATTATAGGACTTTAACGCGTTTAGAAGCACCGAATGTGTTCTGATCACGTGGTTTCCGACATCCGATTATCACTTATTCAGGGGAGAATGATAAATTATATAAGATCTTAAATTGTAACGGTTTAGATCGAACATTTGAAAAAATGAGTCTGTAGCTACCTTTCAAATCTATACATCGAACTTATCTGGTTCTAAACTAATATATTCCGCTATTGTCCAATGTACGCTAGCCACACGATTGCGACACAAGTATGACGATCCATACCGTTCATTTCATTGTTCTTAGTGTTTTAATCACTTTCGCAAATTTTCGGGTCTATTGGGTTTTGGAAGTCCTTTCATCGGGACGTAGATTTATTAATAGAATTTTTTTTGTTATGTGTGATCAAGTATATAACGATAACCAATTTACTTCATTTTTTGTACGAATGATATAATCACTCCCACATACAAGGTAGACGGTTCCGATTTTTAAAAAACAACTCGGGCGGCCCTCAAGTGGTGCATTATAGGACTTTACGAGAATTTTTCCTTATTGAGTGCATATGGATTATGGTGCGACTGTTGCACATGATCACGCACTAGTATAAATAGAAAGAGATGAGAGGCGAAAGCCCTAGCCCTAGCAGCTGTAGTGACCCATAATTTTTGACCGTATTTTTTTTTTAAAGAAGTATTGTAATTATTAGTAAAGGCGTGACACGTGGAAATACGAATAGTGTCGTGGTTATATGATTAGGGGGTTGATGTGAAGAAATTATTAGTGTAGGGGTGAAAGTACAATAAATGAATATAGATATATATGTTGAAATTAATTGAAACGCGGGAAATCATTTTTGTTGCCCTTTTCTTTCTTTTTTTTTTCTTCTTCTTCTTTCACGTCTCTCTCTGCTGCTCCTCCGAAACACCCCCCTCCACTTCTCTCCTCGATTTCATCTACTTAGGGCGTGATTCCGAACAAAGCCCAAGACTTAAAGTTGTTATACGGAGTGCGGGCTTCCTATCCATCCGAGAAAAATCATGATCGGACCTCGTGGGGCTACGGTTGACTTGGTCAAAGGGTCGGATTTTGCTCAAAACCCTTGAGGTAGGGATTTTTTACTCTTGTTATGTGTTTATACGGTGTTTATGTATCTAGATTGTGCCTTGTTTCGTTATTTGAGCTTGTTTCTTCCATTTCCGAGAATCTGCAGAACAGGGTCTTCGTTTTTGGGGTTTTGCCCCTTCTTAAGCTCAAATTTGAATTTTGGTTCCTTCGTATAAAATAGAATAGACTTAAAGCCCGTTCTAATGCCGCTGGAATCACTCAAAACCGTTGATAATTGAATTAATGGTGGATTTTAGAAGTTTGGTCACGAATCTGTCTCGGTTTCTGCTCGTTTTTGGTTTGCGCCCAATTTCAAATGGCTGTAACTTTCTTGCCTGATATCCGATTCATGTAAACTTTATATCGATTTCGAGGTCTTGAAGTCAGCTTTGTATTGCCATTGGAATCGCCTTAAAACTCTTACTACACCGAAAGTTATGATCGTTTGAGTGGAGGTGTGTCAATCTGTCACGTTTATGCGTGACAGATTCGTATTGCTTAGATAAATGCCTGTTTAACCATCCTTAGAGTGCAGATTTGACTAGGGTTCCTTCATACCTTTTAAGCTTCGTTCACTCACGCAACTTTTGGGACTGGAATCATTCAAAAGTATTAAGAACTCAATTTATAGTGATTTTTAGAAGATTGCCCTGTAATCTGGAAATCTGGGCAGCGTACAGAGCTTCGTTTTTCATCGTTTGCTATGGTTAAACGATGCTATTGGTTATGGGTCCTTATGGGTTTAAAAGATTGGTAAGTTGGTGAACTTTTGGCGTTAGAATCATTGAAAAATATTGGGTATGAAATTTTTAATGAATTGTCGAACACTGATTGCTCTCTAGGACAGTTTTGGTCCGTTGATTCTCGTTCGTCTGTTTTGATATGTAAGATGGGATCTGTACTTCTCATACTCCTCGAAGCCGTTAAGATGGAATCTGTACTCCTCGTACCAAAGCCGGTAAGATGGGACAAAGCCCTTCTCTTCTGTATGTTTCTTTTTTTCCTTCTTTTTTTTATTTTACCGAATTGTTGGTTTGATCTGTTTTAATAGTTGGGTTTTTTTTTGGGTGTGATTGCAGTACTCGATGTGTGCATATGGGATAGTGTACTTGGATAGCTTTTGTAGCCGTTTTCGATCCAGCAAGTGCCCTTTCAACATTCCAGAATTCATTCTCTCTCTCGCTCTCGGAAGGTGAACAGTGAGTCATTGACTACCCAATCTCTAGTACTTTATGTGTTAGTAGCTCGTATTTAACTTGGTGGATACCTCTAACCTGGTTTTATGCCAAACCTGAGGTGTAACAAAGCCAGGCTAAATATTGAGTTTGTTTTTAGTTAGTATAGTTAGTTTTATTTGATTGCATTGCTTAGCCGAGGTGGTGGCATAACCCCTCGCATATTCTGTTTGCTGAGTTGAGGTGGCGGCCTAGCCCCTCCAGTCTGTTAGTTTGTTATTAGTTTGTTAGTCTGTTAGCTATTTATTTGATTGCATTGCACGAGCGTTAATTTTTTGCACTATAAGAAACATGTGGACTGGGAGGCAATCGAAAATTGAAATTAGTGATATATTCACTTGTCGTGGACTCCAATACTGGCGTGCCTTGATGAGAATACATTTGTGAGAGCATGTGTTTTCTAGGGGGATGCACCTTGCACGTAGGACACTGGATAATCATTACTCATTAGGATCGAAATATTGAATACTACGATATACAACTTAAGAAAATTAAAGGCACCAACGCACCGGAATGTGTGTTTTTTGGGAAGATTTATTTTTAGACGAAAATCGGTTGCCGGTTGGTGATGTGTATATGAAAATTGATGGCACAACATGGCACGGCACGATTAAGGGCAGGCACGGCACGAATAGACAAGAAAGGCACGGCACGACCCGACCCGACAAAAAAAGCACGGCACGACACAACCTGACAAAAAAAGGCACGACACGATACGACACGACACGACAAAAAAAGGCACGGCACGACACAACCCGATAAAAAAGGCACGGCACGACACGACCCGACAAAAAAAGGCACGACACGATGCGGCACGATTAATTAATCGGGCACGGCACGACACGACACGATTTTATAAAGGCACGGCCCGACACGGCCCGACAAAGCAAAATGGCCCACCACGGCACGACACGGGCACGGTATGGCACGGCACGCCATGGCACGATGAAGTAAACGGGCACGGTACGGCACGACACGAAGCACGGGTTGGCACGGAAAAAAATGGCACGGCACGGCACGACAGGCACGTTTGACACCCCTAACTATCGTTAGAGCTTGCAATCCCTTCCGATAATCGTCAAGAAAATATATTGAGTTGTCAATCGGCATGGACTATCCCATAGCACAGACCTTCTCACTGGCACTGTCTAGCCACCTAACGACATGATCCGTCTTAGGAGCATAATCTGTGTCAATCCCCCAAGCCCAATCAAAGAGAATACTATTGAATAGCTCGGTTTTTGAAAACCGCGGATACAAATACAAAATAGATTGAAAGAATTAAAATCATTCATTCCATAAAACTTGAACAATTTTTAGTTAAACAATCGATCCGAATATTAAAACCTAAACTTAAACATATACGAAGTTACTTAGCACAAGGCTTCATCTTCCCCTAGGAGAATGGAGTTAGCCTGGCATGGGAGTGGGAACCATTGCCTGATTCCCTCGTAGTAGCAGCCGCCCCCAATTCTTCTTTTGATGCGTGATTGTGTGGTAAGGAATCCCCTCTCAATTATGCCCTACTTTGGCTTATATACTTCATGCCCAGTAGCATCCCAGGAAAACAATTCTCCCTTTTCCTCTGGCCCACTCGCTCACTCTTTGGCCAATAATGGAGTTAATGCACTCCAGGTCCTCAGACCTTAGAACACACTACGAGCTAGCCCCTAAATTTCTTAAAGTTTGCACTTTAACTCATCAAAATGTTAAGCCTCCAAATACCTACAAACACAAGAAACACATCACTAATCTCAAGTAACAGAATAAATGGACACTAAAGTAATAAATTAGGGAGCTTAAATGTACTAATAAATTAGGGAGCTTAAATGAGTACATTTAAGCACTTATCAATAGTTCCCTGGAGTAAGTCTCAGCAGCATCATAACCACCAACATTACATAGAGTAGGGCATCTATCTCCGAGGCAAATACATATGGGTTTAGCATTTTTAAAGCAGGAAAGCAAAATTTGATTGCATGACCTGACTCTTATCTTCTGGTTTAGGAATTTTTTCTCAACAGTTGCTTAATTTAGATCATCGCCAATCTGAACTAAACAAGGGCTTACACGCCACCGTCAGCAATTGGGCTTACCCGCCACCTTCAGCAATTGGGCAAGTTTGTGGTGCTGGAGGATTACTAACTGTGCTGCTAAAATTTTTTTAGATCCTGTACGAGGGTCTACAAAGATAAGATCGAGTGTAGAATCTTCTGTGACTCCCAAATTTGAAAAAAAATTAGCAGAATATATTTCAATACGTGCACTGGAAACCACGCCTGATCAACAATTTCACCTCTCTCAGCTTTCTTCCCGTCCTCGACTGAACTACAAGATCATCAGTCAAATGTTGTGTTAAACTGCCGTATAAAATATGACATATCCCATTGTATCCCTCTCATATTCCAGCTGTATCTCCGTTGAGTAGAAACAAATATAGCTCTAAAATTACTCAGTTGGAGTATGCAGTGTGTATGCGGCCTTATCGAGCATGCATCCGTTTCTTATAGTGTCACATACTCTACGGAAGCTTTTCTTGAGTATCGTGCTTCATAGGTGTTGGTTCATTTGGTGTTTAGTCCCTTTATGCCATAGTCAAAGCACATGGGGTATATCCACCCCCTTTCGACTCATCAAAATGAAACTAAGTACCATTCCTCTCTGTCTTTTTTTTCCTAAGAATGCTTTCCTAGGTTGTATAATCCCACGTTGTCCCATACCGGAAGCAAACGTGGCTCAAGGTTGCAGGAGCTTAAGCGGTTAGAATATGGGCCCAACAATCTGTATTAAGCTATCTAACAAGTACGAATCCCAAGACACGGGGATAAGAAAACATTTGAGAGAGAAAGAGAAAGAAGAGAGTACGGAACAGAAAATATGAGAGGGAAGAGAAAACATTTGAGCTCAAAACTTGACGTGTCTACGGCATTGTCGAGACTTGGAAATAGGTGGAAGATGTTAAGAGTCTGCATGAGTGGATATGGGTATGGACTTCAAATGTTGTATGTGTAACTACAACAGAATAAGTTTATCATGCATAACAAAACTTACTTATACATAAAGTAAACTAATTAGCAATTTGTTGATTGTGTCTTTGCTCTAAGCGTACCTTGGAAGACTTGCAACCTTGGTTGGGTATAGTAAGGCTGAAAGCCCATATTTAGGATGACCCCAATTCTTTTTTATGTGCCTACAAGTTCTAATCTTCCTTTTGAATTTATTTTTTGCAAGGCTTTTCTATATTCAGAGGTTCCTAATAATGAAAATCTAATCTATTGTTTCTAATCATTCTCTGGCAATATTTTAGGATGACCCCAATTCCCCCAATTCTTTTTTGTGCACTTACAAGTTCTAATCTTCCCTTGAATTTATTTTTTGCAAGGCTTTTCTATATTCAGAGGTTCCTAATAATGAAAATCTAACCTATTGTTTCTTATCGTTCTCTGGCAAAGGAGTATATATTTTTTCCCTTAAAATTGCAATCAAGGGCATGCATGTTATGTTTTAAGCTCCTAAAGAAGGCTTATCATCATAGCATTGCTGTAGTTTCTCATAGCTATAAATGAACGATTTGATATGTGCCCCTCACATTTTCAGGGCCGGCCCTAAGGTAAAGCCTGAGATGCGGCCGCTTTAGGCCCAAAAAATTCTAGAAAAAACTAGGCCCCATTTTCCATAGAAGGCATATATGTTATATAGATATTGTTCTGTGATTTAGCACAACATGGTATCTTGTCCCAGTGGTGCGTGCATGGTCAACTCAATAGTTATAGGCGTCCCAGGTTCAAAACCCTGGGGCACTTTTTTGGCCAATTAATTGTTTGCCTTTTTTCCCCCTAGTGTATCTAGATTCTAGTGTAGATAAAGTAAAAGTCTTGCACCACTTGTATCAAAAATTTGTTAGCTTTAGAGGTAATAGATGTTACTCAAGTTCAAGGTTGAAATTTCTCTTCACACCATAAAAGTTTGGAATCTTTGGATAAGTGTTTTTTTTTCCCCATTATTTGTAATCATACTTTTAATATCAACTTCACAAGTAAATCACTGTTGACAATAAATAATTTATTTCACTCAACAAACAATGATTAAAAAAGGTTAATAATTAAAATAATTTTTATTGCTTCAAATAGTACTTTTACAAGAGTAAAGTTAATTACATGATTAGTTAGAGAAAATGCATAGTATGAGCAGTACTTCATTATGTCTGATTCATTCTCTAAGGTATGAATTTTTATAAATTTTATTTTAGTGAACCTATGAAACTAAAAATACCATGTTTAATCTTTTTATAGCCCATTATATTGAATATTTTTCTACAAAATACTAAGGCCTCAATTCTTATTTCGCTTTCGGCCTCCAAAATATCAAGGCCGGCCCTGCACATTTTAGCAAGAAGTCAAAAGAAATTTTACAGCTCTTGGTGCGCATGATTCCATCCTTGGGGAATAGTCTTTTTTATTTGATCACAATTTTTTTCTAGGCAATAGTTCACTCTTGGGAAAGGTGCTTGTATGCTGAAATATACAACTTGTTATTCTAATTTTTATTTATACTTGGTGTTGCTTCTGGTAGTTAACTTGAGATAACTTGCTTTGCTAATTATTGTGAATGTCTGTTGCTTTCCTTTTTTGTTTCTTTTCTTCTGTGGTGGCAGGCTAGAAATTTCCGTTTCCGTTGCGGCCTTGTGTATGTTGCAGAACCAGGGTATGTCAATGCGTACCATGCAAGTCAACTTTGATGCTTGAATTCGTTTTCTAAGTAGTGGTTGTTTCTCTCTCTGTCCTTACAAGTATAAGTCAGTCACCTATGGCAACAAAGGAACACGGTTGTCCCTATTAAAATCTATAGCATTAAAGTCCCCTGGATTTTACGTTTATAATCTCTTACCGGAGATAGTTGTCTACTTACAAATTGCAGATATTTGCTTAGAGCCAAAGTTCCGCGTCTTTCCATTATTAAAAAGTTCGGTGGTGAGGAAATATCACGGCTTGAGGACCTGGTTTCTGTTCTTTCTAAGCTGACCAGGGGTGCTCGAGTGCCTTTGGAATATATTAGCTACAAGGATCGACATCGTTCAAAGGTATTAGTTAATAGCTTTTCCGCAGATCATAAACAAGCCTGCTTGTTGCTAGCATATTATAAAAGTTTCCTGGTAGAAACTGTGTAAAAACTTTGTGGTGGGCTATTTTTCATCAAATGGGTACTCTCTTTCTGGGGCAGAAGAACTTACTATGGTCGGGTTCAGACCAAGTATTAGAAGCACCGCTTTTTCTCATTCGTTTACTAGCAGAGCTGATGGCCTTTATGTTCCATGTGCTATATCCTCTTACCTTGTCCATGTTAAAGCCTGTCTTGTCTAACCTTAATGAATTGCACTCAGATACTTCCTCTTAAGTTGTCCCAGTTAAGTTTGTCTGGTCTAATCTTTCTGAATTTGATCATATTCAATAGACTCCCTTAATTCAGGACTTTTATTTTGAGCTATGGGTCCATGTTTGCTGTCTCTTACAAGGATCCTTTGTATTTGCTCATTGGCCGTGTAAAATCCCGAAAGTTATGTTTGGCTATGTTTTTCGTAGATAGGTTGTTGTTCGTCTTCAGTCAGAAAGAGTTGCGCTAGCCTCTTGACCTAATGAAATGCTTGAGCCTTTTGGCTTTTGCCATTGCTGAATGCACACCAGCAGCACTTAGATTTACGATCAGAATCTGCTGCTGCCCCAAGTGCTTCATTTTGGGGATACATTGTGTCTGTTGAAACATTCCCACACGATGCTGTGTAATTTTTGGAGTTGGAACATGCTGCAACTTTAGGTGAAAGGATAGACAATAGAATATCTAAGCCCCATCTTAAACCTCTCGTTTTTATCACTTGTTTGGTGGTGGATTGACTTCTTAGAAATAGCAATGGTCTGAGCCATTTTCATATCTCCAATATCTGATAGTGGAACACTAGATATTATGTTGTCATAAAGGTTAAATTGATTATGTCAGCTTGAATTCAAAGATGAATAGATGTACATTGTGAAGCAAAGTCCCACATCGCCCAAGTGGGAGCCCAAAAGATGAAGGTGGATAAACAACCGAGGCTGGGAATCAAGGCCTCGGAAATCTCCACAGAAGGAAAAAAGCTGATGGTATGGGTCACCAACCCCGTGGTAGAGGATACTGTAAAGCAGAGTTAAATACATCAGAGAATTGTGCTGTGTATGAGCGTGAGGGCAACATCATTGTAGCTAGCTTTAGGTAGTGTTCTACCCAAGAGCTTATATGTAGTTTAAGGAAAAAGAATGAAGAGAACCTGAGGGTTGATAAAAGATGTAATATGTGCTCAAACCGTTTGAATTTTAACAAGCTTAGCTTTTTTTTGAATCATTATATAGGAAGCAATAGAGTTCTATGTCTATGATTAAGCATCATGCGTTGAATAGTATTTGAACTTGATTGTGTTGCATTGCGAATTCTGCATTCTAATCTTTATTCCGTCCCTTTGTTAGCCCCTATTCTGAGTGGATAGCTCAAAGACGCATTTTTTGGCTCGATGACTCTTTGATTAGCATTGATGAGAGTGTTCACAAGCACAAATACATCTTTCAAGTTGCGGAGAATGAGCTATTCTTTAATCCATATCTCTTACGTTATACACACACACTTGTATGCTTTTGTAGTAATTTCATGTTTGATCTATTTCAATAGATGCAGGTTTAATGTGTCTTTGTGTGTTTGCATACTCATTCCATGTAACTATGGGTCATATTCATTCAATGTAACCATGGGTCATTATTTTTGTTTCACTTGTTTTTCTGCAGTCTGTCCTTGTTACGATTGATCGTCATGAATGGTATGGGCCTCCTTTGATTTACACTCGCGATGACAGCACTGGTTTATGGACAGGAAAACCTGCTTTGCCACCTGATTCCCTGCTGTTATCCTCTAGCATGATTAGTGTTGAACAAGGTCTTGAAAACGATAGAGTTCCACCAGATGCTGGTGAGGCTAGTCCAATTGAGCACATGTGTCAAAATTTCAATCAGGAATCTGCAGATGGTGTTACCAGCATGGAATCTAGTTTTGAAGGTGTAGCTGAGTTGCAAAATACTCGTGATAACTCTGATGTTGGAGCCACAAAAGACCAAATAGAAGAGGATTCATCTGCTGATAGTCCTACAGAAGAAAAGATGGAGGACTTGACTAGCTCAGAAAATGCTCTTTTGGGGGATTATCAAGGTTCTGCAGCTGTAGCAACTAATGCTTCCGTAGCTGAGCGTGTAATAGAGCCTGCTCTGGTGATGCTTGAGGTAATTTTCTCTTTTTGAGAAAATACAACATACATTGTCTCTATTCATCTGACTTGTTTGGTTTTGTTTTGTCACTGTGTTCAATATCTGGTTGTGATTACTTTTGTATTTGCTTATTTATGTACTTACTAAGAGCATCCACAATGGACTAACCAAAATTGGATAATCAAAAGTTGTCACATCACCTTTTGGTTATCCATTTAGTGCATGGCTAAAGTTAGCAACCCTAAGCTCCACAATGGCCTAATCAAAATGAGTTGGCAAAACTTCAAATCCAACGGTCAATTCTTTTCTTCTCAATCTAACGGTCTATGTTGAATGACATTCTAGTAAAATAAGTGAAAGTGGAGAGCATTTGCTAAAATCCGTAAAGTTTCCAACATTGCTAAATGCACGGCCACTTGCCAAAGTGGAGAGTGAGTTTCACCTACCAGTAAATTTGCTTTATTTAGAGTGGGTTTCAAACAACAAAAAACATACAGAGTAACTTTTGTGAGTAGGACCCACTATTTTTTGTTATTGAGACAAATGTTGCTAACTTTGATTATTGAAAGGCTCAAATTTGGTTATTGGTTTAGAGGTTGCTAAGTTTGGTTATATTCCATTGTGAGCCATTTTTGAGGCCAACATTGCTAACTTTGTGAACATGTTGCTTTTGGTTATGCCATTGTGGATGCTCTAACTGCACAATATCGATTGTCTATTGCTATTAGTGTTCTAATCATATTATTGTGTTAAGAATGAATGGAATGTCGCCAATTTTTTCCGTGTTGGATTCTCTTCTTATATTTCTTTGGGATGCATATTCTTGAGAGTGTCAATCCCATTTGCAAACGTGATTCTTACTCCATAGAGTGAGGGTGCATTACTTAAGCGAGGTTCCAGAGCCGATTTGTCTTCATCCAATGGGAGGATTCTTCAACTAAGGGCGTTATATACTTCCCTTTATCTAAGAAAATCGATGGATGGAAGGATTTTTGACCGAAACTTCCTTCCATGTAAGTTAACTAACTAGAGAACTCTTTCATCTATCCAATGAACTCTCCATACTGTCAAAATTGACATAGACTCCTTCCCCACAAAATGAGCCACAGAAGAATCATCCCTTAGTAGCAGGATCCTTCTAAAATGGGTGCGCTCTGTAGACGGGAGCTCGAATTGGCGCTCCCAAGATGGCAAGCTTGACAGGAGCGCGCTCCCCTCAAGACGGGAGTTCGCTCCTCACTAAGATGGGAGCTTATTGGGCTGTTAAGGCAGTTATTCTCTTACTTTTAAGGGAGTTATGCCATTGTGGAAATAAGAATATGTTTATAACGAGAGGGAGAGAACTGAATAGGAACCAAAAGGACGTAAGGTTCTTTTCTCATTGAATAATAATTACAGCGTACAACGTGAAATAGATATACAATACACTAAACTAAGTACACTGTGTCCTAGAGAATGAACTAGTTACACAATAGAACAACTAATAAACTAATTACAAATAAACCCATAATCTAACACTCCCCCTCAAGTTGGTGCGAAGATATTAATCGCCCAACTTGAACACAATGGGGTGGAAACTCTTGCTACCAAGTCCTTTTGTAAATATGTCAGCTAATTGATCTTCAGATCTCACAAAAGGCATACATATCAAACCCTCGCTCAGCTTCTTCTTGACGAAATGCCCGTCAATCTCTATATGCTTCGTTCTGTCATGTTGAGCAGGATTATGAGCAATGTTTATGGCAACTTTATTGTCACAATAGAGTTTCATAGGACCATTATCAGAAATTCCCAAATCATGTAACAAGGTTTGGAGCCACAAGAGCTCATAAACACCATGCGCCATAGCTCTATACTCAGCTTTTGCACTAGACCTGGCAACCACAAATTGCTTCTTACTTCGCCAAGTAACCAAATTTCCCCCAAGGAAAGTACAGTAGCCAGAAGTAGAGCGTTTATCATCCACAGAACCAGGTCAGTCGGTATCGGTAAATGCCTCCAACCGCAGGTGGCCATGATTGGAGAACAAAATTCCTTTCCCTGGAGCTGATTTAAGATACCTCAAAATACAATAAACTGCATCTAGATGTGAAGTACGAGGGTCATGCATAAACTGACTAACAACACCCACTGCGTAAGTAACATCCGGTCGGGTGTGAGTTAAGTATATCGGTCGACCCACAAGTTGCTGATACCTCTCCTTATCAGTGCACTCCCCCACATCTCCACTAGGATGATGATTCGCCTCAATAGGAGAATTTGCAGGTTTACAACCCAACATACATGTTTCTTTCAAAAGATCAAGTATATACTTCCATTGGGAGATAAAAATACCTCTATCGGACCTTGACACTTCCATTCCAAGAAAGTATCTCAGAGCTCCCAAATCCTTAATCTCAAATTCTTGAGCCAGACTAGACTTAAGACTGAGAATCTCATCCACATTATTACCTGTCATTATTATATCATCAACATAAACAATAAGAACAACAATCTTACCAGCACCTCCTTTGATGAACATAGTATGATCTGCATGGCTCTACTTGTAACCAAACCTCAACATAGCCTTCGAAAATCTGCCAAACCAAGCTCTAGGTGATTGCTTCAACCCATAGAGAGCCTTCTTCAATCTGCACACCTTTCCCTCAGTCTCAGAGGAAGAAAAACCTGGTGATACATCCATATACACCTCCTCCTCTAACTCCCCATGAAGGAATGCATTTTTCACATCAAACTGGTGAAGAGGCCAATTCAAATTGGCAGCACAAGAAAGTAGAGCTCGCACACTGTTCATCTTTGCTACTGGAGCAAACGTCTCCTCGTAGTCAATACCATAGGTTTGAGTAAAACCCTTGGCAATAAGTCTTGCCTTATATCTCTCAACCCTTGAAAACCCACTTGCATCCCACTAATTTCTTTCCTTCTAGGAGTGATACCGGCTCCCAAATGCCATTCTTTTTCAAAGCCGTCATCTCCTCTACCATAACTCCTTTCCCCTCAGATATCATGAATGCATCCTGTCAATTCTGTGGGATAGATATTGAAGAAAGAGACAAAACAAAGGCGCGTAAGCCTATTTTTTATCCTCCGACATCTTAACAAAAACTTTAGTAAAGATGCTATGAACAGAAGAAAAAAACTTACGGATCAGAATCTACTTCCAGAAAACAAACCCCAGAGATGGCGAAAAAAAAAGTCAGCAACACTGACTGCCGATGGTATCGACTTAGATGTCAGAAGGCCAACAACGCTGACGGTGAGGTTGATTTATTAGGAAGAACCGCTCTGATACCATGTTAAATGTAACGAAAGGGAGGGACGTGAATAGGAACCAGAAGGGCGTAGGGTTATTTTCTCATTGAATAATAATTACAGTGTACAATGTGAAATAGATATACAATACACTAAACTAATTACACTATTGTCCTACAGAATGAACTAGTTACACAATAGAACAACTAATAAACTAATTACAAATAAATCCATAATCTAACAGAATATGAAAATCAAATTAGTAAAGAAGTTTTGCAAATTGAGAATATATAACTTCCAATAATTACACTTTAAAATTGGGAAAATTCTCACTAAGCATCACTTTTCCTACGATGGTCAAGTATTTCAAAATATTTTATATACATATTTTTATATAATCTATATATGCTCCTTGGGTGCTCCCAACCTTAGGAGCTTCTAGGTGCCTCCGCTCCCCTGCACCCGCTCCCGCTTTTGCCCCCGCTTCGTGCTACTAAGAATCATCCCTGATATTGCCTCCTCTTCCCCACCTTAACCCCTCTCCAACAAAGGAGAAGATCCATCTTTGCCTTTGGATCTCTCCAAACCAAGAAATAGTTTAAACCAAATGTCCTCAAGCCGTTGGACAATGGATAAAAAGGTGAGACACACTCCACCTCTTGCAGGCAAATGGGTTGTCTTCCCTTGAGCCGCACACCATATAAAGAAAGCCACCTTGGGCTTGGCATGAGTGCCACAAATGAAGGGGTAGAATTTTGATCTCTTCTAAGCACCCTATAAAAGGAATTCAACTTATAAAAGCCCACGGGAATTAGGCTCCTCAGCCTCCGCTCCAACAGGTCCTCCCATGTCCCAATGCCTTGTAGATCATACTCTCTAAAGAAATAAAAGCTCCTCCATCGTTCAATGTTGAACTTCCAAATGGATGTCCTACATCATTTGGCCTGCTTCACTCGGAACATAATTGTACAAAGCATTTGTATTGACCTTCTCATAATAAATTGTCGGGGTGAGATCTCCACTCCCCCACCACCACCTTCTTAGGCCCACCCTAGGAGGGCTAGCCACCTCCAAAAATGTTTACCCGTGCAGGTACATCCGTACTTTACAGATATCACCTTTGTCCACCATCTCTCGAAAGCCACTTATCCAATGGAGCATGGTTGAATATCTTAAGCTTTCTTCTCACCCTAGTTGGCCGATCTGTAATGGGGGCCTGGGGCTGTGTACGCAATACCAATCTGCGTAATGATAGTTGAACTCCTCCCCACACCACCCAAAAAGGAATCCTCTGGAGCATCTCCTACATTTTTGGCATGAGACCTAGGAGGCTAATGGAGAGAAAATGTAGGAAGCCTTTCAGAAGGTCCCCTTTTGCAATACGCCTTCCTCCTATGAAAGGGTCTTTCAACAGCCAAATCTATTCTGAAATCTTTGAAATAGCATCCCAAACTGACTTGGCCATATATGTAGAACCCTAAGGAAATGTCTAAGTAAGACGATGAGAGACAATCCACCTTACGAGCTAAAACCCAGGAAAAAAATTTGATATCTTCAATATCCCCTGCTAGCAACATCTCTGATTTATGTAAATCAATTTGCATCTTACACCGCATCTAAGAACATAAGCAAACATATGAGACATAGTAGATAAGTCGCCTGTCAGCATATAAAAATGCATGAGAAACATCACCGCAAGACCATCCACCCCATCCATATAAAATCCCTGGATAAAACTGTTAAAAAGCTTGATATACATTGTTAGGCCCATTTCCTAGCAACTTAAGCTTTTGGGGCAATAAATAACTTGACATGATATTAGAGCTCAACTTGGAGTGGTCGTGGGTTCAAGTCTCTATGTTTGAACTTTTTCCCCATTTGCATTTTGCTTCTCCCCTTTAGCGCTCTCCGTGGATATGTCCACATGCAAGACAGGGTTGCAAATGACAGACCGAGGGATAGATGATACCGGGCGACCGCCCTACCCAAGTTTCAAAATTTATTTAGAATCATAGTAGTTTTTGTCAAAACTTTAAAATTATATCAGTTCACCTGCCCAACGTTTATAAAAGAAATCTAAGATTCGCCCATTCTAAGATTTTTTTCAAAAGTTTAATGAGTGTCCTTTTAAGATTATATGCATCTACAAAGGAAAATTAATATTAGGTTTAATATTTTATCTTTGAATAGCTATGGGGTACAACATTGTATGCATCCATAATTATATAGGTCTACATTTTTATAATTGCATAGATTGATTGAAAATATCTGCGATGATTTTTTTGGTACGTTTTTGTAATATATGTACCTTTTGTTTAGAGTCAACATCTAACTCTCCATAAATATAGAATCATCCACAATAGATTTGAGAATCCTCAAAAAGTTCGGAAGGTTTAAGAATGTTATAGAGTATTCTAGAATAGTGTTGAACTCTCTAGAAGAATGGAGAATAATCTTAAACTATTCTGCAAATGGTCTAAAATGTCAGGAATTTAGAGTTTCGAAAAATTCTAGAGGATTCTAGAATGTTCTACAAGATCGTAGAAAACTCTGTTATATGCTAAACTTGTATGGAGAGTTTTGGAATATCATGGAGCAATGTTCTAAATGGCGCTTGGTGCTAGTCGGGAGGTGACCCACCGCCAAGCGCTGAGCCCCCCTAGGCGCTGCCGAGCAATTTGGCGGGTTTTTAAAAAAAATATTTTTGTTAGAAACATAATTCATTACAGTACATTCCATGAATCCATAATGCAAAGTTCAATGTTCAAACTTCGAAGTACAAACCCAAATGAAACTAAGTAGTAGCAAATAAGTCATTTCTAGAAAATTTTATGTTTGGGTAGTGGGTACCAGCGCATATTAAATATTACTATGTTAAAAACCCTTATAATTAATACTAGGAGTGGGCACGGGTTGGGTCGGGTTTGACCCTAACCTGTCACCCAACCCGACTGTTCGGGTTGATATATTTTGGAACTGACCCCGTTCGAATGAACAAGGGGAACCGTCCGATCGGATTGACGGTCGGGTCCGTCAGGACCGGTTCAGATCGAGAAGAAGAAAAAAAGTAGATCAAGCAAAAACGAAGAATTTAAACACTACAATCTCAGGAACTTATGAAAATGAAAAGCACACGATTCACACCAGAAACTTATACAGTTATATGTATGAGATTTATATGATTTCGGAGTCTGGATGATTTGTGCGTACAAGGTTTACCGATTTCGGGTTCTGGATGATTTATGGTGAACGGTGGTGATCTTTTCCTCTTCAACTTCGAACAGAGAGAGAGGTGGAAGCCGGACATTGAACGCCAAACGGTGTTTGTCTGTGTTTGAGAGAGAGAGAGAGAGAGAGACGACGGAGGCTTACAGTGGAGCACTGGAGGCGAGGGACTGAGGCGGTGTGCGGCAACATTTTCAGATCTGGGAAAGTGATTGTCTTTTTGGCATTTTATACCTAGGGCTAGGGCAGATACTATATAATACATATATGCAGATATATGGTCGGGTCGGGTCGAACCCGATGGGTTGAACGGATACGAACCCGAAGCCAGAACCGAAACTCTTTTTTTTTTTTTACAGAACCCAACTTGTACCCGACCGAATCACCTGTTCGAAGTTGCCCGAAACCCTTCTGGTTGGGTCGGGTAGTCGGGGATTTTGCACAGGCCTAATTAATACACATTGGGCTTCCCCACTTCTTGTTAGATAACATGGGTTGAACCTATTTATTATTTCATATGGCTCACAACTTAAATAGCCCAAGCCCAATCCATATTCTATTTATGGATACAAAACACATTGAGCCCATCTAGCCCAGTCCATACCTAAATAATCCTGCCAAGAATAAACTATACATTAGATCCGTCGTCGTCCATGGCAAAACCATACGTTCATCGTCGTTAGAACATTCGATCGGAGAAAAACCCTTGGCTTTCGTCATTGAAGTCTCATCGAGATGCTTCATTGTCGACCCCTCAGCTTCATCATCATCGGACGTGATATGAGAGGATCTGGTTCTCCCTCTTCCTCATAAACTAGGTATAGCCCCTTAATATTTAAAAATTACAACACCTAGCTCTGCTGAGCTCTGCCTAGGCGGCCACTGAGCTTTACCAAGTCTCCCGGGTCGCCTAATGAAACGCCTAGGGGTGTAATTGAAGTGGCAGGTCGCCGCCAAGTGCCTAGGCCGCCATTTAGATCATTGTCGTGGAGATGTGAAAGATAGAAATATATTTTCTTCGAGGATTCTAGAAGAAGAATGTAGGCCGTTGGATGAATATAATCTTAGCTGTTCATTGAGGAGGTGGATGGCTATAAAAATAAAGAATGTGCTCCTTTGTGAGTGTGCTATTGTACAAGTGATTGTTGGACCAATAAAAGAACAGCATTTTTAATGTGTCCAAACTCAACACCTTCCATATGTGATAACAATATTTTATATTTAAAGTCATGCGTCTGTCCTTGGTTGCATTTGTGGGAGTGTGTTGAATGGCTAGATATAATTGTTGGGTCCATTTCCTAGCAGCTTAAGCTTTTGGGGCAATTGGTGACGTAACGAAACCTCCATAGACAGCCCATTGAATCATCCAACTCAGAACGTTCATCTCTAGAATGAATAGCATTGTGGTAGAGGATCTCTATGCTAAAATGCTGTCGTGAGATTTGAATTTTTGTTTCATATCCCTTTCTCCATCAAGCATATGGTCCTTCAAAGTTATTATGTAGCTTCTTTTTCATGATTTCACGGATTATGTTTTGTGATTTCACTTGCCCACTGAATCATCCAACTCAGAACGTTCATCTCTAAAATGAATAGCATTGTGGTAGAGGATCTCTATGCTAAAATGCTGTCGTGAGATTTGAATTTTTGTTTCATATCCGTATCCATCAAGCATATGGTCCTACAAAGTTATTATGTAGCTTCTTTTTCATGATTTCACGGATTATGTTTTGTGATTTCACTTGTACGTTGTGATAATTAGGTATCAATGCAAAATAAATTGTAGTGATTGCTATTTGGGGGCACCTGACAACTTTATGTAGCTTCTTTTTCTTGATTTCACGGATTATGTTTTGTGATTTCACTTGTACGTTGTGATAATTAGGTATCAATGCAAAATAAATTGTAGTGATTGCTATTGTTTTGGGGGCACCTGACTTGATAACTGGTAGGTTCATATACCACCGTCATGCATGCATGATGGTGTGCACTCACAACATTCTTCTGGAACTGGCGTTATTGTATATCATTCTTCTGACTTGGGACTGGTTGTTGTTGACAAAGCCACTGTTGTGATTTCTGCATCTGACGTGATGCTCTCTTTTGCTGCCTTTCCCATTGAGATCCCTGGAGAGGTAAATTTGTTTATGTTATTTGTTCTGAAGGCTGTTATTATCTTTTATTTTACCTGCTGACTTCCTATGCAGGTGGTTTTCCTCCATCCTGTACATAATTATGCTCTTGTTGCGTATGATCCTTCTGCTTTGGGAGCTGATGGTGCCTCAGTAGTTCGTGCTGCTAAACTTCTTCCCAGTAGGCCTACTTTTCTTCATTCGCATATGTTGGTTAGATGCTATTAGCAATACATTTACCATTGGTGTCACGCCCTCAATTTTTAACATAATTAAATTAAGCTTTTCATAAATAAAATGTTCACAATATATAATATAATAACCCAAAGAGTTCACAGTTCCCATACTTAAATTTACAGTCCAGCACTTCAGATTTTAAAAGATTACATTGGCGGCACACCGGCCCAAAATAGATTTGGTCGAGATACATAAATGTTAAGAGCTGAGCAACATTCTTAGTCAAAAGGAATATGAAATTAAGTTACATATACATCTTTGACAAAAAGGAGATTTTACAAAGATGATTAACTAACTTCTCCATGTTAGCTTTCAAAAAAACGCAAGTCAGTCAGTCCATGCACACAAGCACTTCATGCTACCACCCCTGAGTAGTACCTCAAGCTTGAGAGCAAACCCAAACCCTAGCTTCAAGTCTTCCAATAAACCTCCCCCAAGCAAGATTAACAACCTCAATGACTAGAAATCAACCATTGGTGAAGGATATGTGAAGGATCTTCAAGGGTGTGTGAGCAAGATTTTAGTAAGAGAGTGGGTGAAAACTCAGGAGAGAGAGAGAGCCGAGAGAATAGAGGGATGGCGTGAGAGAATGGGGAGTGAATCTTCTCCTGTACTCAACTCTCTCTCTATATACATGTATATTACACATTTCACCCTACAACACTTAAAGCATTAACTAATTTTTTCTCAATCACCAATTCCTTGCACATTGAGCCCTAAAATACCACAACTTACATCACTATTCATATTTGAAAGCATAATTCCACATAAAATTTATCAAATAAAGGAAATTTAAATTTACAGGTCTCTACATTCTACCCTCCTTAAAGAAATTTCGTCCCGAAATTTAAGTAAAACAAATGAAGACACATCATTAAAGAATTCTAGTCCAAAAATTGCGTCCACTATACAACACTTCGTATCCACTAACCTTAGTGTCTTAAAATGTAAGAAAACTCTATAATGCCATAGTTAGCTAGCATAGCTTCATATCGAAACAATTACCAAGTTACACCATCATATAAAACATAGTCATATTACCAACCAATTCCGGTCTCATAGGCCGTGTCCATGCACATAACTTTCTACGAACCATTTCCGGACCGCGTCCCATCACATAGGGGAATCTCATAACATAGCAACTCAACAACCTAGCCCAAAGAAGATATGATTATCAACACGTTCCAATATCAACACATCTATCTCAAGGTTCTAAAGAATTTTTTATTTTTTTTTCATTTACATGGAAAACAATTTCGGTTTCTTCTTCTTCACCTCATTTTATTGCTTCCCAACTTACTTCCTTTCCCAAGACTCACACATGTAAGGCTCTAATGGTTCTCAATGCCAACTCAGAGTAAGTTCCCTCAAAAGACAAACGCTAGCTCAATGTTAAAGTGTACGCCACGATGAAATCTAAACTAAACAACGATCATGAGTTTTCAACCTACTATTTCAAAAGCATGATTGTAATATTGCATGCTAGCAAGTAGTTTCAACGAAAAAATCAACCATGTTAAAAAAATATATATATATATATACACACACACACAGAGTCCAAGTAGTTCAAAAGTTTTAAGTTTTTTTTTTTTTGTCCATCCGTCACGAAATTTTACAAAGTTCTGAAAAGGGATATTCGTTTTGGTAAACATTGTCAACGGCCATTCATAAACACCTCATATGTCACCTGAAGATTACGATAATTTAGAAAGCATAAAGATGAATTCAGGATAGGATCCACTTCGCTATGATGTACTCGACTCCAAGTTCGTACCATTATCATTTTCAAAATGAACTATACAAAGAATCAACTTTCATACTGCATCACTCTTTTTCAGAAAAATTTGAGTTCAACTCGATTTTCAAACATATTAATAAGACATTTCCATTAACAAAATACCGGTAATCTCATATGTAGATACCCAATATACATCCACCAGATTTTACAAACTGAAACCTCCACAAGTATTTTAAGAGAAAAAGAGTAAGTAGTCTTACATTCATTTCCAAAGATTAAGTATGCCAAGGATGAATTTTCTCAAACATTACCTCCCTTTTTTTTTTTTGAAAGTCTTTGAGTTCAAAGTAGGTACATTTGAAATAACTCACGAAACAAAGTGTCGATACTCCACATTCCTCCATATACTCATCCGGCACCCTAAGCAAAGAATTCAATTTATGTTTGACATGTCCACAATGTCCAAATTAATCTCACTTTTTCAATATCTTACGAAACATTTACTAAGCTAGCAATAGTCTCAATAAACCATAATCTAGAAATTTAAAGGCATTGCGAAATTAAAATCAAATCACAAGCTGCTATATAGAGTAAGGAGTTGAGATAAGAGGTTTCAATCATCACATTGTGTTTCGTCTAACTACAGGATTCGAGCCAATCCATCCAAGTGCTTGTCTATCGATCACCCATTTAGCTAGTAATAAGTATCCACACATCGCACCATTGTCCATCAAGTACCACATTCCAAGAACAAACTTCACGTACTAAGATTACATAACAGGTCAAACAAGTAGATTCAAACTAAATAGCAACACATTTTATACACCAAATAGCTTAATAAATTAACCGACCCACGAATTCACCGTACCAACTAATAGCCTTCACATCACTGAGTACATCATCGAGCTCACATAGTACCCAATACGACATCGGGCTCACACAGTACCCATCACGACATCAGGCTCACACAGTACCTATCACGACAACGGGCTCACACAGTACCCACTGCAACCATGGGCTCACACAGTGCCCAACACAACGGGTTCACACAGTACCCAAGAGACTGCGGGCCCACATAGTACCCAACACACTACGGGCTCACACAGTGCCCAAAACACCATAGGCTCACACAGTGCCCAAAACACCATAGGCTCACACAGTGCCCAATACTACCGTGGGTGCACACAGTACCCTATATAACCACCACGGGCTCACAGAGTGCCCATTACTTCGTATCTCATGGCTCTAAGAAGCCCAACAGTAATCAAGTTCGTTTCAATCCCCTATGACCTTCCACGATTTCTATTCAATTTATTGATTTTGAGTATTCTCATTTAGCTAATCTAGTTGGCACATCCATTCAAATTTTTGCTAAACCAGTTCACATAGATAACTCTGCAATGTTAATCGATACTAGAGTAGACCATACGTTTTCATAATGGCAATCATTCAGCAAGTAAGCATTTCAACTATGCATAAGTAATCATAACATCAACATATGAATTCACATTACCTCACAATTCGGTATTTGGTGCATGACCTGACCTCGTGGATCTCTGTACGTTCCCTCTGCTTGTCGGCTGTGGACAATCTACCGCTAAGTGCCCCGGATGATGACACCGGTAGCAAACCCGAGGTGGCCTCTGACCATGATATTCTCTCTCCTGAGGACAGTCCATCGCACGATGGCCCGACTGACGGCACCGATAACACACAATCGTTGACCCAGACGATACTCCCGATGTCCTAGAAAAGTTAGGTAGTTTTAAACTATGTTGGCACGAGGTGGACCGAAATTGCTCTCTGTGTCTCTTCCTCCCTTGGTTCTTAGACCCCTCTATAGATTCAGTCATTCTAATAGTTTGTTGTCTTGGCTCCCATACTTTCACCTCCTCTAGTACCTCTGTATACTCAACACTTCTAGCACACTCGACAATGTCAGAAAACCTTCCAATTCGTTGACCTACCGCAAACTTCTTGATAGACGGGTGTAACCCTTTCTCAAAACGCCTGCATTTCCTATCCTCAGTTGCAACTTACTCTGGCGCAAAACAGGACAAGGTTTGGAACTTAGTAGCATATTCCGAAACGGCCATGTTACCTTGATCTAACCTCTCAAATTGATTTCTCAGTTGCTCACGATATGACTCTGGAAAATATTGGTTTTCAAAAAGCTCCTCAAACTCGGCCCAAGTTAGGTTTTCCTCATCCGGCTCATTTTCTTGACTCGCCACCCTAGCCGCCCTCCGAGCGTCTCTCCTTACTCCTAAAATGGATTCCCACCACTCGTTCGCCTCACCGGTAAGTTGACAAGCTACAATATTCACCCGTAGGTCGTCCTCCGAAACCTTGAGAGCATTAAAGATCTTACGCATGTGTGTAAGCCAATGGTCGGCCACAAGAGGGTCGCTACTCTCCCCATCGAACTGAGGTGGATTCCTACGACTAAACTCTCGCATGGCCACTAAGGCCCGATTGTCCGCATTATCTCTAGGAGGTGGTTGCAAAAGATTAGCTCCTGCAAGTGCTACTACAATTTCCCTAGCAAGTTGATTCTGTCCTGCCCCCAGTCTCAGATTCCCAATCCTACTCCTTCTATTCTCATGTCTCGGAGGCATCTCACTACAAAGAAACAATAAAGAGATCATCAAAAACAGATACACTACGAATCTCTAACTCCACCAATCCGGTCTAACAACTCTATACCAGCCTATGGTAACGTAAATGCAATGCCACATAGTAGAATGAATGCCACTCACACAGGTGTGCACAAGCTTTGTTAAAATGTAATGATTTTAAACCCATGAGACTAAAAGTCTCCCCACAGTCTCGAGGTATTCTAAACCTATGCTCTGATACCAAGTTGTCACGCCCTCAATTTTTAACATAATTAAATAAAGCTTTTCATAATTAAAATGTTCGCAATATATAATATAATAACCCAAAGAGTTCATAGTTCCCATACTTAAATTTACAGTCCAACACTTCAGATTTTAAAAGATTACATTGGCGGCACACCGGCCCAAAATAGATTTGGTCGAGAAACATAAATGTTAAGAGTTGTGCAACATTCTTAGTCGAAAGGAATATGAAATTAAGTTACATATACATCTTTGACAAAAAGGAGATTTTACAAAGATGATTAACTAACTTCTCCATGTTAGCTTTCAAAAAAACGTAAGTCAGTCAGTCCATGCACACAAGCACTTCATGCTACCGCCCCTGAGTAGTACCTCAAGCTTGAGAGCAAACCCAAACCCTAGCTTCAAGTCTTCCAATAAACCTCCCCCAAGCAAGATTAACAACCTCAATGACTAGAAATCAACCATTGGTGAAGGATATGTGAAGGATCTTCAAGGGTGTGTGAGCAAGATTTTAGTAAGAGAGTGGGTGAAAACTCAGGAGAGAGAGAGAGCCGAGAGAATAGAGGGATGGCGTGAGAGAATGGGGAGTGAATCTTCCCCGGTACTCAACTCTCTCTATATATACATGTATATTACACATTTCACCCTACAACACTTAAAGCATTAACTAATTTTTTCTCAATCACCAATTCCTTGCACATTGGGCCCCAAAATACCACAACTTACGTCACTATTCATATTTGAAAGCATAATTCCACATAAAATTTATCAAATAAAGGAAATTTAAATTTACGGGTCTCTACAATTGGTATGTGTTAAAGCATCCAACTCAAAACCAATTGACAATAAGTGGGGAGGCCGCTTAGGCTCACATACTAGTTTTTGGAGGTTATAATTAACCAATGTGGGACAAGCTCTAACACTTCCCCGCATGTGCGACCCCTCGACTCGCACGGAGAGAGGTTAACAAACGATTCGTAATATACGGATCAGACCGAAACAAAGTGCAACTGTGGCACAAGCAGAGGGGAAAAGCCTCTGAAAATCAAGCTTTGATACCATGTTATAGCATCCATCTCAAAACCAATTGCCAATAAGTGGACAGGCTCATATACTAGTTTTTGAAGGTTATTATTAACTGATGTGGAACAAGCTCTAACATCATCCTCCGAAGCCATAGCTTTGATACCATGTACTAAAATTTGTACCCCATCGCGTAAATTCCCCGACACATTGTCTAGTGCATGGAGGTGTCCTAGGCCACGGCCAATATCCCCCAAAACACTAATGAATTTGTCTTTGATGAAGTTCCACCAATTTTCAACAAATACTTTGAAACCCTTAATCTCCTCTACCCAAGTGGATAAGTCTTTCTCGACCCTTTCCAATAAAACCATTGACTTGTCGATCATGTGACACTCAACTAAACTCTTCCCTCTGAACTCTTTAACGGTGGGAAAAAAAAGTGTTTGCTTCATCATTGCTTAGAAACGTTAACCGAGTGAACCAAATTTCAAAACATCGTGATCAAAATCCTTGAACTTCTTCCCAGCACAAAATACGAAATTACTGCAACTTTTTGTTCCATAGCTAGTGGTGAGTGCCCAGGAACCAACAAGAGGAGATATTGAGCGAGTGTATAACTGCGGGGTCGCAACAAGTTTAGAAGGACTTGTAGATTGTCCATGTGTGGCAGATGTAACGGATCCACAACCAGAGATAGCTTGTTTCTCTTTTTTCATTTTCGTAATTTCCTTCAATTCCTATTTATCACATCATTCCCCAAACCCTACTCTACCCTTAGCTCCAAACCCTAACTGTTGGTAACCCTACAGACTCGAGGGAGAAAAGAGAAGAGTTGAAGCAATTAATCTTTTCTAAGCAATGATAAAGCAAACACTTTTTTTTCCTTAAAGAGGGGAGAGTGTAGTTGAGTGTCACATGATCAACAAGTCGATGGTTTTATTGGGAAGGATCGAGAAAGACTTATCCACTTGGGTAGAGGAGAAGGGTTTCAAAGTCTCTGTTGAAAATTGGTGGAGAAGGTGATGCAATAGATCCCATCTTGAATCTAGTTTCCTCAGCTATGAGTTCATGAACTGCACTATTAACTAAATGTAAGGGAGAACAATGGAGAATAGCCCCACGAAGGGGCTTAAACTGTCCACAGAGAGCCTTGAGGAACTATACGAGTCGTTGTTCCTCGCGGAACTGTACATAGGAAGCAAGGGACCTCAAATCTGCAGTTCCAGTTGAGCTAATTGATCCCAATAATGCGTCATCTCATTATAAAATCTCTGAATAGACTTATCCTTCTGTGTGGCATTCCGAATAGACATCTCAAGTTCATACCGCTTTGCAAAGTTGGACTGAAGGTACATACCCCGCAAGTACTCCCAAACTTCCCTAGTCGTCTCATACTTTGAGAAACTTGTATCAATGTTATTTCGACAGAATTATGAAACCACGCAAGTACTTTTGCATTGTCAAGATCCCATTTGGCAAAAGCAGCGGCATACCCTTCCTCTTTAGGATCAAAGGGCATTATTTATAGACCCAGTAACATGGCCCCGCATACCCTTGCCAACTATAAAATTCTTCACAACACAGGCCCAATAGGAATAGTTATCACCCTTCAACAGAACGCTAATTACTTTATCCTCTGCCATTACAAGAGACCAAAAGACACCTAACAGAGCTTCAACAGAACCAAACAGAGCCAATACAGTGCTGAAACAGAGTCGAACAATACTTAAAGCTACAAATCAGATCTGAAATACCCTATAGGAGTGCAAAAACCCGTTCAAATGGAGAACACATGCCGGTGGTCAGGGAGGGTGCGATTGGGGTTGCCGGAGGTTGGCGACTACTGGGCTTCAATGGTCAGTGGTTGTCGATGTCGGTCTATTTGCTGACTTTGTAACTGAGAAAGGAGAGGGAGGGAAGAATGAACTAGAGAGAGTAGTGAGAGAGGAGATCGACTGGAGAAGGGGAGGAAGCAGATGCGATCATCCCTGTGGACTTTGATACCATGATAGCTTTGCAAAGAAAAAATTTGACGTTCTATTGCATAGTACAAATTGATTACGGGAATAAGAAACCCTAATTAACGTTATGACTATACTACCCTGGAAATAACATAACAGTTGCAGGAGTACTAAATACACTTAAAAATATATACATGTGCAGTTTGTTGTGATCCATGTGTTATGGATCTTTTGTTTACCTCTCTACGTGCAAATAGGGGGTTGCATGTGCGGGGGAGTGTTAGAGTTTGTCCCATATCGGTTAATTATTTTCTCCAAAACGAGTAAATGATCCTGGATGACCTCTCTACTCAAGGGGTGTTTCAGGTAGTGAGTAAGTTGTGAAAAAAAAAATGTAGCAATCAAGTTGTTTGGGGTGTTTCCGGAAGTTTATGGGATAGTTTGAGAGCACATAACATCCATGTACATTTTGAAACATTATTAGTTAAAAAAAAAAAACCCAGATTGTGTGCATGTAGATCTGCCTTAAATTGATAAGCTTTCTGATGGTAATGATACTAGTGTACTTACATTTTATGAATGGCACTCTATTTTGCTAATTGTAATGGGCAAAAGATAATAGCTGACTTGATTGTAAGATTTGTGCCAGAACCTCCATTATGTCGTGGAGATGCGGTCTATCTTGTGGGACTAAGTAGGAGCCTGCAAGCAACATCAAGGAAATCTGTTGTCACTAACGCTCATGCTGCTTTAAATATTGGTCCTGCTGATAGTCCACGCTACAGAGCGACTAACATGGAAGTCATTGAGCTTACTGCAGGTAACTTGGAGCCTTTATGGATTTTTCAACTGATAGTCTTTTTCTTTTCCCTCTCCTCATAAGTTTTCCATGGCATCATCTCATGCTGGTTAGATTTTGGTCGCACATTTTCGGGTGTGCTAACTGATGAGCATGGAAGGGTCCAGGCTCTCTGGGCTAGCTTTTCAACGGAGGTTTGTACTATTCACTCTTTGTTTTGGGCTTTCTAATCACGTAACATGTTCTCATTGATCCAGTCCCCATTATAGCTGAAATATGGTTCCAGTACATCCGTAGATCATCATTTGACTCGAGGCATTCCAATTCATACAATTAGCCATGTCCTCAATAAATTCATATCTGGTGCAAATGGACCAAATCTTCTCATAAATGGTATAAGAAGAAAAATGCCACTTGTCAGAATCCTGGAAGTTGAGCTTTATCCAAGATTGCTTTCCAAGGCTCGTAGCTTTGGACTGAGCGACAAGTGGGTCCAGGTATACTTCCTTCCCGATCCAAATCAATTTCTTTTTATACTTTGTGATTTCAGTTGATTGCATTATTTATTTTTTTTATTTTTTTGATTCGGTATTAGAAATCGGAGTTATGACTCTACTGTTGGCTCATGTTAAAGTATCAAACTCAAAACAAATTGGCTATGGGTGGAAGGTGATAACTAACCACTGTGGACCAGGTATAAGAGCAACCCTGCACGTGCAACTGCCGTCTCGCATGTGGTGGTAAACATAGGATCCATAAGCTAGAGACCACAAACAAATAGGCACAAACAAAGGAGGAGTCCATCAAGAGTATCTTATCCAAAAGCCTCTGCAAGGCTAACTCTGATATGTTAAACTAGGCAACTTAAAACTTATTATCAATGAATGGAGACGTTGCTTGGGTTCGTATACTGGATTCGAAAGTGATAATTAACAAATGCAAGACATGCTCTATAGCTAAGTTACAGAATCTCTGTGCATAGTAGGTTATGTTTGTAATCCCTGTACAGAAATTTGAAATGTGTGGTGATGATTCTTCAGTGGACATCTAAGTAGTGTGAAAACAACATACGACATGACATGGGCATGACAATGACACTACACCACCGTAATTTCTAAAAGATGCAGGAATGCCACGCCATGCCAAGGACACAATAAATGTATGTCATGTATTTTTACATGTTCTTTATATGGATATGTTATACAATACATCATGGCAAGCATATATATCAAAACTCAAAAAGACAATCCATCATCAGAAGAGTAATTGCATTCCATGAAAACTAAGAGTGAACCATGCATGTTTAAATGGAAATTGTACCATCAATCCATACATAGATGACGTACATCATTTAACAAAACATTCCGAAAGGGCGAGGGATGAGTGTCGATTGCGTGGAATTGTTTATCGCAATTTAGTTGTTAATCTATTTATGAAAAGGTGTGTTGTTAACATGTTTGGTTCTTACAACATTAAAGAAGTTAAGTTATAAGACATGAACAGATGAATTTCCAACGCGGTGTACATTAGTGTCTTGTGAGACATGCCACCTTTTTGGTATTGTTCGTGCTTCTTAGGTGGGTGTTAGAGATAATGTCAATCAAGTATTTCTATTCTTTGGACTCCTAGCTTATGTGCATTGAGCATATGTGTATCTGGACTGAACTTAAGCCACTTTGATTTTGTTTTTCCTTTTGTACTCCTTTATTTAGTCAATTAATCATGTATAGTATCACAGCTCCTGTTAACTCTCTGTCCGTGAACTAAGTCCAGCCCAAGACCATTGTATAGATTTAGGTTTAAACATAAACAATCCATTTTCTTCTTTTCCTGCAATCTATCCTGTAAGGATATCCAAGTTCTCATTCTTCGGCATAAACTATTCTAGGCAAATCAAAATTCCAAGTTCCACGTTAGTGTTCCAAGTTCTTCGCTGTCAATGATCTCGGTTCTTCACCTCTTCATGAATTTTTCTCTGGTCATTGGGTATTGTGATCATATACGATCTTTAACCTTCTAAAAGCCTCCATGAAGGCTTTGATCCAGTGTAGCGGACAAATGGGTTACCAATTTAGACTTGTAATGAAGTGCCACATGTTGTTAGTAAAATTTGTCATCTTGTTAAGAGCTGACTCCTCTTATCATCTCTCTCTTAGAGTCAGATTTCATGATATGCATAGAGATAGGGTATTACACATTACACCTTGCACACTGGGCGGTATGCAAACTACCAAAACACCCGTCTACATAGGTTGTCACCGCATAAATAGTAGTGTTCTAATGATCAGCCTAGGCGGCTGGCGGTGCCCCACCACCTCGCCTAGGGGCCTCGGCATTGATCTAGTCGTCAGGGCTGCTAGGCGGGATTAATCGGCTAAGCAGCTAGGCGAGATTAATCAGCTAGGCAGGAGTAATTGGCAAATCAAGCAGGATTAATCGGGGTAAATACAAAAAAAAATGAATATGAGGCATGAGGGGCTAACTGTTGTGTTACTAAACAATAAGGGTTTAAGTGTAGTTTCTACAATATATACATATAGAGAAACTATTGTTCTTAACCTATGTTACATGGACTCGGGTGCGAGTATCGGGAGCGGGTGCAAGTTCAAGTGTCGAACCTTCCTAAACTTAAATCTTAGGATACTGGATATGTGTCTCCAAATTGGGTATGGGTACGGGGACAGTCCGGAACACTTGTTTGTTGTATATATTGCGTATTTTTTTTCAGATTATGTATTGTAAATTATATTTACAAATGTATTGAAATAAGAAGGGGTTAAGAAAAATATCTTGTTGCTATTTTTTGTCCATGTGAGACTAAAATATTGTTTTTCTAGGTAATTTGACATTAATTTTTCTGTAAATATAATAACAAGTAAAGGATCAGAGTGTCAAAATGGATAAGGGTGTCGGACACATCGATATGGTACTTCAGCCAAAATGAAGCATCCATGTAAGTTGTAACATAGGTTTGGAGATGATATTTCTTGCATCTGTTTTGATTTGTAACCAATTTCTCTTTGATTTTCGTTTCCTGTGCTATCAATCTCCTCTTTCATCCATTTTCCTTGCAATACTCTCTATCCAAATAAGGTTTTATGCAGAAGAATGCACCCCCCTTCTCTTATATATTTCTCTTCTTTTCATATTCTTCTCATTAGTTGGTAAGATAAGCAAGACTTATGTCTATCAAATCAACAATGACGTGTCCCTTCAACATGAGCAGGCACCCTCCCACTCTTCCACCTTGGCTGATTCATCAGCCAACAAATTAGTCGTGGCTATGATCTTGATTAATTATGCTTAAGGTTAATTAATCAATCAACCATTGCTTGAGCATGAGGTTACCCCATCCCACTCTTTTTCGTATGGTCTATTTTGTTTTGGTTGCATTTAGAAACTTCTTGAAATTTTTTTTAGAGTATGCCCATTTTTTGTTATTTGTATTTACTCATTGATTCATCTGGCTTTTGTAGACACTTGTGAAGAAAGATCCAATCAGGCGTCAAGTCTTACGCATTAAAGGTTGTTTGGCTGGATCAACAGCTGAGGATGTATTAGAACAAGGTGATATGATCCTGGCAATTAATGAAGAGCCAATCACATGCTTTGGTGACATTGAAGATGCTTGCCATGCATTGGACCAATGTGATGAAAGTGATGGGAAGCTCCAGATGACTATTTTCCGCCAGGTGAGCAAACAATATCTGCTCTATTTGGTTTTCATTTGTCTCTTCCTCATTTTGTTTTGAATTGTTTCGTATCGAGATTTGACTGTGGTCTACTAATTGTCTCACTCTGTCCCATATCCAAATTAAAATTTTACTAATAGCTGTTTTCGTTTTTCTTTTGTTCAACATTATTTGAAGTGCAAGCCCAGTTCCAAAAATATGGATATTTATATTGGATGAAGGGTTTCCTCATAAACCTATTGGAAAAAACTTCAATTGCGATTTGTGCATGGGTATGCCACACAAAATTGGCCATGTGCTTGCACGTAAGATACACGAGCTGTTTTGAAAATCATCTTCACACATTCTTTATGGTCTGGCAGGGACATGAAATTGAACTGCTAGTTGGAACAGATGTGAGAGATGGGAACGGAACAACAAGGGTTATAAATTGGTGTGGGTGTATAGTCCAGGACCCTTACCCAGCAGTGCGTGCTCTTGGATTCCTACCTGAAGAAGGTCATGGTGTTTATGTTTCAAGGTGAGGGGCTTTGTCTTTGTTGTAATGCCAAGGCTTTATTCTGTTTGAGATGCCAGCAAGACTTATATGTTGGACTCTTCTTCTGTTACTCACAGCCCGTTTGCTAAGGTAGTTAAACGAGTTACTAATTTCCCCACACAAACAAAAGAACACCCCACCAATTCTGAGTAATTCAAGTTAATTGAACCTGTTCCTTGGTGAAACTACTGTGGGGATACCACCTGTATGTGAGTCTGAATTGGTAGAGCTTATTCCGCACCCAGAAAGCTAATTGTTGAATCAGGCTGATAAACTTCTTAATTTGTCCGCCCAAGCTTTCCAAACTTGCCACTTAGAGATTCTCGGTGCATCGATGGATCATGCCAACCTTTTACTCAGAAGCCAAACTTCAGCCACTTACTGCTTCTATTCATGGGAAATTTGGAACGCTACTTTTATAACCTGCATCCGTCACTAAAGTACTTAAATTTATGCCAATTTTATAATTTTCCAGATGGTCTCATGGGAGTCCAGCAAACAGATATGGTCTATATGCTCTCCAGTGGATTGTTGAAATTAATGGGAAACCAACTCCACATTTAGATGCTTTTGTTGAAGTGACAAAGGTGTGCCTCTCTCCCATCTGTACTCAACACATGCCTTTGAACTAGTTTTGTTGTTTGTTTAAAATTTTGGTGCAATTTGTCACTAAGATACATGAAGTTGCCATCGAATTTTGAAGTTGCCAACAACTATGGTAGTGTCTCATCTTTGGGACATGGTTATTACTTATTAGCCCCAAGGCTAGTCTGCATGCTCGAGGCAAGCAAATGAGGTGCTTCATGGTGTAAAGATCCGACTATGAGCTTGGACTACCCAGGCTGTTCCTAGTTTTAGTATTCTCATGCCTATAGTAAATACGTAAGCAGAACATAAAGCTCAAGCCTCGACAGAGCATATACCTTTTGTGGGATATGCAGTGATAAAACATGCAAGTGATAGATTTCCATAACATGTAGGGTATTTTGGTTTTTGCTAATAACTCCTCCATCTGGTATATTATATTACTAATGGCTCACAATTTCTGGTTCTCGTTTTTTTTTTTTCCCGTCATTTTGAGTAAGAATTTAACATGTGGGTTCACTTCACAAGTCATGTGAATAAATGGAACTTCATTTTCTAGTTTACGATTCACAGGATATGCAACTGCACGTTTAAAACGGGTTTTTTTTTTTCTTTTTCCCAAGTGAATATTCAGGAACATGTCAGGATTTAACTTCACATATATCCATATGATTGCTGGGATCATCATATGGGAAAATTTTAATCATTTTAGCGTAAAGTTCTTCCCTTCCCTTCGATTAACAGGAAATAGATGATGGGGAATTCATTCGCGTAAAGACAGTCCACTTGACTGGGAAACCTCGAGTACTAACACTGAAGCAGGATTTGCACTATTGGCCCATGTGGGAAGTTAGACGCAACCCCAACACTGCAATGTGGCAGTATGAAAGAATTAAAGCATTAGACCGGGGTATTCCATGAACGCCTTATTAATGGAGGGGAAATTCTTTTGGAAGAACGTTTGGTGGCTGCAATATGAGGTCAGTTGCTACTCCAATACAATGTGAGCTACGATCATCTACCAGAAATACATTCATGACTGTACATCATACGTTTCTCATGAATGACTAAATTCTCAAGTATCTGCGTCCTTTTTGGGATTGAAAAGTAAAGCACTTAAGTGTAATTTTTCTGAATTTTTTTTTGCACCACTTTAAAGAACAATGGCTCTTAGTAATGGACTAAATTATAGGACAGATGGAGTAGTTTGCACTTGATTTTGCCAAGGTTCCGGCGAGTATTATGTAGAACAAGGTCTACTCCAATACAATGTGAGCTACGATCATCTACCAGAAATACATTCATGACTGTACATCATACGTTTCTCATGAATGACTAAATTCTCAAGTATCTGCGTCCTTTTTGGGATTGAAAAGTAAAGCACTTAAGTGTAATTTTTCTGAATTTTTTTTTGCACCACTTTAAAGAACAATGGCTCTTAGTAATGGACTAAATTATAGGACAGATGGAGTAGTTTGCACTTGATTTTGCCAAGGTTCCGGCGAGTATTATGTAGAACAAGGTTGGACAGAGGATCTTGTTCCTAATATGGGAACACCCAACAATAAGAACTTGCTTAACCCTGCATTTTTTAGCATGTATAAATTGCTGATGATTTGCGAAGGAACTTTTGAGAGCAGCCACTTTATGCTGATGATTTGTGATGGGTTCTGTTATTGTTGTATTTGCGAAAGAAATTCTAGAAGAAAGATGCCTGCATTTCAAATTGTTGTTGTGTTGTACCCAAATCAGAGTGTGTTGAAAACGCATAGAATCAAAGCATTTCCCTTTTATCAAGACTTTATCTGAATGTGCTAACAAAGGAGATCAAAAGGGTGGGCATCTCTAGGCCACCAGCTCCCACATCTCCATCCAGTTGTGGTGCCATGTGGCAATTGGTTATTGGTGGATAAAATGTTCAAATCATTCCCACTAATGAGCAATAAAACAAGGTGATCAACAAACTGTGATATTGAAAATAAATTGCATGTGTTTTTTGAACAGCCGAAAATTAATTGCATTGAAGACTACAAAAATAAATGATACTGAGTACTAGATTTTGTACCATGTTGTTTGTCATGGCATCATTTAGTAGCCCTTGATCCCGTCTTTTGGGTTGAGTTAATTATCCACATTCCCTCATGTATGAGACTATGTCCCAACTCAACAGCAATAGAGAAATTAAGCTTGAAATCCTGACCATTGATAGAACAAGTCGAGTAGCAGAAGAAAAATCTGGTGGAGGTGGCGGCTGCTTGTAGTAAAAGGGAAAATAAGGTAGTATAGGGTCTGGGGGAGGAGGTGCTATATCAAAATACCATGGGGGAGAGTATGACGGAAAGTAACCACTTGGCGGCGAAAAGTACCCGGAGGGGGGCATGTAGTAATCCAAACCTGGAGGTGGTGGTGGTGGAAAAGCCGTGGGCATTGGTGGTGAAGGTGGTGGTGGTGGTGACGGTGGCAGTGGCGGGCAGTTTGAAGTGGCGGTGATGGGTTGGGGGACACATGGATATGGACACTCATAAGTTTGATCGGGCAATGCTGCATCCTGCTTGGTATTAGCTGCAAAATTCAACACTACAATGATTAGTAATATATGAGTTGAGAGAAGCCGGCTTAGATTTTCAGCCATTGTTCAAGAGAGAGAGAGAGAGAGAGGGGACGGGCTAAATAAAGAATGGGCGATGGGGGCTAGAGTGTGACCCCAGGTCACATAATACTCCGGTAGGACCTTTAGATTGCCCTGAATCCTCGTTCTATGCTCCTGCTTTTAATTCTCGTTTTTCCCTCAATCAATGCTCTTCCAAAATTTAGTACTTCAAAATATTTTTGCGCTCGTACGTGCTTTCACTCGGGGTCATGTAAGCGCATCATGTGACTCTTTTAGGTGTTTTAGGCTTTGCTACCGGGTGTTTTCGGCTGTCTCATGTGGTGTTTTCTTTTTTTCATTTAACTTTCCCCAACTTGATGTATCCGTTGTCAAGTTTTCTTTAATAAAATGCTACTGTTGCCGATAAAAAGATGGCTGCAAGCTTTTGTGATGCAAAAATGCTAAGATGCATGACATTCAGACCATGAAAATGTCCATGAAAAGAAATAAATGGTTCAGATTCACAGATATTTTTATGTTTCGAGTATCATGTACTCCCTCCGTCCCCTTTTTAATGTCCAGTATTTCATTTGGGGTTGTCCCTTAATAAGTGTCTATTTTGTAAAGTTAGTAGGTAAAAGTGAGTATATTTTCCATTTTGCCTCTAAAAGTAGATTCTTTTTTGAAAAGTTATTGAGTAAAAATGTAATGATGATGTCTCCATAGAGGGTAAGTAGGGAAAGTGGAGGTAAAAGTTGATGTGAGAGGTGTAATGATGATGTTTTTTTAATAAGTTAGAGTTACGAAGCGGGACACTTAAATAGGGACGGATGGAGTATTATAATACTTTTTTGTGATGAAAAGATAGTTGGAAACTGGGAATAATATATGAGTTATCATTGGAAACTCTGAAAGTAACTTTTACAGCCAAGACGTATTGTTTAAGCGTCAAACTGGGAGTAACGTGAAAAGGGAATCAAATTTTTACTTTGTTGGGGGAGTTTCCATTTGAAACTGTCAAGAACTAGGGATGGGATCAACTCCCACCACTCTTGTAAATTAATTGGGGATGATCAAATTATATACAACGACACTGACAAGATTGGCTCAAAAAGCATTTGCATTTCAAGAGAAATTCTATGCATACAATTTTAAAACACAATTCCGGACATAAATGTGTTCAGAGCTGTTCAATGCGTGTAAATTCGTTCGCATCGATGGGTCCCGGATGCTGTTATTTCCGGAATTGTGTTTTGAAATTGTGTGCATAGCATTGCTCGCATTTAATGGTGTACATGAATGAGGATGTTCATTGGTGGAAGATAAAAACATGCCCCGGTGACTTCTATAGTCTTCAACATTTCGTAAAAAAAAAAAAGGACCCATAAAAAAATGGTTCTTGCCGAAGAACCAATTTTTAATGTTGAAAAAAAGTCCCAATTTCTTAACAAAATAAAATAAGTCCCTTTTGTTGCTCCGTTCATTTGTCAAAAAAAAAAAAATTTAATGGGCAAATTATTTTCAATTGAATTTTAGTGAATTGAAGTAAAGGAGAAAGGAATTTTTTACAGTATTTTTATGGGTTCATTTGATAAAAGAAATTTGTGAGAAAGTTGGAAATAGTAGATTAATTGTATAGAAAATCTCGTAGTTTTCACAGTGTCAGTTTTGATTGAAACACAAATCCTAGTGAATAATTAGAGAAGTGAAGTGAGTTCCACGATTTTCACATAAAAAAATTCAAGAAAGTTTGACATTCTCGAACTTTATTTACGTTTCAGCAATAGAATGGAGAGGGAGTGAGGGGGAGAGAGAGAATAAATCTAGGTCGTCTAAAACTCGTTTGAATGGTTGGGATCGCCATTGGGTACCGCCACATAATACCCGTTTGGCACTCAAAAATTTCTCCCCCAATACGAGAGAGATATCCGAAGAACCTAACTTGAAAATCTGTTCTCCGAATATGAGAGATTTCTCTGCAGCACATGTCTGGAAGATAAATAATGATGAATTCTTTTTTTATTCTTTTTTTTTTTTAAATTATGGTTCGCCCCACCAAGTGGCTATGGAGAGTCGAATCCAAGTACTGAGCGATGAATTCCAAATGGTACCTATCGAACCAAGCACTTAGTGATACGTTTCATTTTCTCGGAGAAAAATATGAAACATAATTTCCAACTTTTTGGTTTACAGAGTTCAAGGCCAGTTTCTTTGCAACCCAAACCAAAATTTTCTAAGATTATGAGGTGGCGTTTCTTCTAAGCTAGAAGTTATGGACAACTTTTTGTCACAACTTCGTAGTCAAGTTATTTCCACTAAATTATACGTAAACAACTTTTTTGTACTGCTTTGAGCTTTGAAGTATGTGTTGGGTGTTTTAACTAATTAAAGGCAATAAGTTGTAGAGTAAAAAGATAGTGGAAAAACAAGGCCTGAATATTGTGCCAAATTTTGCATGCAATAATGGGGAGTAGTTCACAACTGTGCAAGATTTCTTCCTTTTCCTTTTCTATAAATTGCAAGAGATTCGTTTGTGGTGGTGAATATTTTGAGGGTAAGGCATCATTTATAGGGTCTTTGCTTTGACATACTGACCACTCACTCACTCTCATTGACAGCTCAGATTAATTAATGACCAACAATATTGTGAAGCTACATTAATGCACAGAGGTAAAATTGATGTTAATTAGGTGAGTTATTTTTAAAAATAAATCCGGCCTTTCTGTTTTCTTGGTAAATTTTGTCCACGTCCCTTGAGGTTCTCCCCGATGACGGATTCTCTCGTCACGTATAAGAAATGACAATGAACCTCATGTGGTTTCTATGTTTGTGTTCCTGATACCTCAAATCAACAATTGTCTGTCCAAACGTACGTGCATGATAGAATGAGCCAAAAGTGACTTATATTAAAAAATACACCCTTCCAGATAGTAAAATTAATAAAAAGAATCAAAATGACTTTTTTAGCCATTGGAAGAGCTATTTTGATGAATAAATAAAAAGGACAAATTTTATATATTAATTTTTACTTGTTGAAAGATATGTTTTGGTCGTAAAGAACAAATTTATTCCTTTTGTACCGAAAAATTGAAAATTGAAAAGTTTGTAGTATCAATTATTTTATTACTATCAAAAAGGGTGAATTTTGTCGATATAAGCCACTTTTAGCTAATTTCATCTTGTGTTTGGTGATATTTACCCTATTTTCATAAAATAAAAAAATAAAAACCACAAAGGGGTGTCAGTGAAATTTACCCTATTTTCTTTTTTCAATTTTTCCTTTCTAAAAATTATGAGTCCGTGGAATTGTTCTCTGTGCTGTGGTACGTATCGGTCCTTTCCCATTCATAGTCAATACATTGGCACACCCCCAAGAATGTGGTAAAAATCGCATAATACATAAATTTCGATGCACTATTCCTCACATTTTTCACATGGAAGGTGAGGGTTTGATTTTCGCCAGGAGCACGAGTATTTGATATGGTAGCTAATGCCCTCTGGGCTTGCCCCACCCGTATGCCGCTTAGCAGTACCATTTTCTCATCTCCTTAGGAGTAGGCTAGACATCTATAAAATGAATTTTTATTTTTATTTTGTAAAGTTACCAAAATCTCATCATTTGGGAATGAACCATTAGATTAATGGATTAATTCCAAAAATATGTGACTTGGTGATATCGATCTCTAGCATTGCACGTAATTGTATAGCATCATTTATGGCACATGAGAAATTCTAGGGAATAGAACAATTATAAATTACAGAAAAGTTAACCATTTAGACAGAGACAATTAATCTGATCCCAACATCTTCCAAATACATGCATCCACTTTGAACCAAATTAATTAACTCTATATTAAGTAGCTAGCTAACATTTAAGTAACCAAAATGTGAAAACTTGTAATAATGCAAATCCTATTAAAGCAAGCAAACTCACAACATCCGATCGAGTGCCGCCGACGAAGATGTCCAAATCACTAGGTTCGGTTCCATACGAATTCCCTGGCGGGCCCGAGAAGTAAACGAACCTCTGCGGCGGCGGTGGTTCTGCTAGCGGAAGTGGGCTCGTAAAGTAAACGAACCTTGGTGGTGGCGGTGGTGCTATCGGATCGCAGTGCTGCGAGGATGGTTGCGGTGGCGGCGGCGGCGAAGGGAGCTGAGAGTCGCATGGATTTGCACAAGAGCATGTTGTGCACTTCATGCCTAAATTTGGTGCTTGTGGCATTGATGTTTCATCAAGCTTGTTTGATAAGTTAGCATCTATCGGAACCAAAAGTGACATGATCAAGAAAATAAGCATCATGATACATACCTTTTCTCCCAGTTGAGTTGTTGGTGACCACATTTTCTGGTTGGAATCACTTTAGTTGATTGGTAGTCTATATGGCTGGAGAACAAAATGGGTTGAGGAGAGAGAGAGAGAGAGAGAGAGAGAGAGAGAGAGAGAGAGAAGGTGGAGTGATTAGTTGTGGCGCTTTTGCCTCAACAACATGATCAGGTGGTGGTGCATGGGGTTGTTTGGTTGGTGTAATGAGCCGTTTTCTTTGGTTTAATTTGCATATATAAGGAGATCATGAGATGGAATTGCATGTGGATGTTGTAAATACGTAGGACCCAAGTTTTTAATTGGACACGCAAATTGCAACGGGGCGGTAGAATTGGTTCACAAGATTAGTTGAGGAATATGTATATTAGTCCGGACACCTGACTTATCTCGAAAGAAAATACTCTATGAAGGACCGAAGTTTCAACATTTTCTAATTTATTTATTTATTTTGGAAGAGCGTTGTATTGACATTTGACACCAATAATTTTAAGTACCCAAAAAATATACTCCGAAATTAATTACTCCGAAAAGGTAAATCGATCAACAGTACAAATTCAATTCAAAGTGAATCTGTACTATTGATTTACCAAAGTGAATCTGTACTGCTGATTTGTCTTTTTGGAATAATTTCGGGATATATTCTCTTGAAAAAAGCCACGCTATTCTAGCAAGACTGAGGTACTAAACGAAAGATTTTAGTCAATTTTATAGTCTAGACTCTAGAGTGATTCCATTTAATTTGCTTATGCATCATTTTGTAGTGGATGACTTGCGTGAGTGTCTGTGTATATATACATACACACAGTCATCTCGAACTAATCCCTACAACTTCTTCCGCTGCCATGCATTTCACACGCTTGCAAGAATCGAACATGAAATCTTAGGAGGGGAGCAAACTTTAAGTCTCAGGCCAAGGCCATCAGGCCAATCCCTTGAGGTTCAGTGTTGGCAAGAAAATTGTCGATTTATTTGTCTCTACTTATACATAGAAAACTTGGTGAGCAAGGTTGGCTTGATAGTGGGAATATCTGATCAGGCGATTTGACCTCGATCTAAAGTTCGATTAACAACTAGGAACATACGTACGGAATGACCACAAATTCTACAACCGAAAGTGCATGTGTGTACATATATATATATATATATATATATATATATATATGGTCAATATTATTTTTCAGAAGTTTATATCCCTGCAGTTATTACCATATATAGATGTACTGCAATAGATTGCTCAAACGGTATTATATATATAAAAGCCATTAACATTAATCTTAATCAAATAGAGCTCTATACTATACTATTGATGACATATAGTATATCTATGTAGGAATATACATCAACGCACAAATTCTACGTACAAGGGTTATTTGTGATGCTCTCATGTGAGAGGGTGGTACAAATAATTTTTATATATCTACAAAAACTAGCGTTTATGTCCGTTCGATGTACGGGGATAAAATAAAAAATGCAATAAGAATTTTTAATTCTCCCATACGTCGAACGGACACAACGCTACTAATATAAATTACCCAGGTTTAAAATTGCGAAAAATGTGGTATAGACACAGAACAAACCGAAACTAAAATGTGTGATTTTTATACCAAATAGAAAACTCCACTGCAGATTAAAAAAAAAGAAAAAGAAAACTACTTTCTGATAATTAAAAAAGAAAAAGAAAAATCAACTTTAATGCAGTACAATATAAAAGCACTTTATCATATGCAAGTGCGCAATACAAAAGGAATGCCAACAGTAAAACGCTTTGGTAATTTCCTTTTCATATACTAGTGTAATGTTCGTGCTTCGCACGTTTTACGTTTCTACGTGCTCATTGATTTAATTGATAGTCGGAAAGTTAATATACATATGTTATTTTTGTTCATACCACCAACTGTATACTTTTCGAGTACGTTCAGCAGTTCAACTTCAAGAGCCATCACTCAAATATCATAAAATGACGAAACCGTGATATATTCGAATATTTTGTAGTTATGCTTTGGACAATTAAAATGATATCAAAATCGATCAAATCTTTCCAAAAGAAAAAAAGGTGAAGAGAGAGGCTACTTCGATTAACCTTCATCTAGGGCTTGAATGGAGTGAAAACAACCACCACATTAGGCGCACCAAACCCAAATGAGTTGGAGATACCTACACAAAATAGGCAAATTTGATTAGTGAATGTTGAAATATTATTTATTCACTAAGCAATGTTGGAATATGAGGAATTTGGATAACAAAATGTTCAAATGTTTAATTATTATATAGGTTGCGAAAGATATATTATCTTCATTGCCAACAAAACAAAAACATGTAACAAAGGTACTTAAAGGTCCTTGGTTGTTAACCAATAAACCACATGTATGGATCAAGTATTATGCTTCTGCAGTTTCATAATTTCCGAAAAGAGGGACTAAAATACGTACCAACATGGACTTCATGTTTGGAACAATGTCGACTGTGACATCAGACTTCAAGTTCTGCAAAATTAGAGAACCATAAGGATATGAAGTGCATCATAAAATTGAATAACTGAGGAAATTTTAGCATAATTAGAGGAATGGGCTTTCGGTGCAATACATTGGTTAATAGTTGGATGCAACTAGCTAGTGTTGATTGCTTTTATGGTTGTAATAGCTTCCAATCCTCCTACAACCGCATGTAAACATTCAAAAGTCTTTTCTTCTTGACTAAGAATATGAGGGCTTAAAATACCTAAAATACCCCAAAAAGCATTTTTTACCATTGCCAAACTACAAAGATAATTTCATATATTCATGAAATGGCTATGCTTGCCACTCTTTTTCCTTTTTGCCCTTAAACCCAATACCAAGCTACATAAAATACCTCAACCTCTTGAATTCATCCTTACCAAATTAAAAGGGCAAATTCATCTTTTCACAATATAATGTACCTCATTTTCTTCTTGACAAAGCAACATTTGTCATAAATTAAGGGGAAAAAAGTGAAGAAAGTACTTCAAAAGTCAAAGTAAGCCATAAATTAAGGGAAAAAAGTGAAGGAATTACTTCAAAAGTCAAAAGTAAGTCATAAATTAATAAAAAAAAATACAAAATAAGGATAGTCACTCAATTTTTCTAAACAGGATAAGTCCAAAATACCCACAAAATTTCAATACGATCCCTTTAAAAACTACAAGGGCAAATTCGCCTTTTTATGATGGGGCTATGCCAAACACAATTCCCTCTTTTGCCCTCCAACAAAATACCAAACTACAAAAATACCTCTTTCATCAATAAATAAAGGAGGGCATTTATGTCAAATCACATTATGGCTATGCTTGGTGTAACCACTCTCATAACAAACTACAAGGGCAAATCAGTCATTTCACCAAGTGGCTTGGCTTGCCATCCTACATTCTTTTATTACAAGTGTATTGATTGATAACGTCAAATATCAAAACTATCCAAACACCAACACTTGCAAAGGCAAAACGAAAAGAAAAAGTTCGGAGGGCAATAATGTAATTTCACACCATGCCTTAGCTTACCATGCTAGGTTCTTTTATTACAAGTGTATTGATACATCATTCCTAGGCCACTACCCAAAAATCTCTCACCTCTCTTCACGTTCTCTCTCTCTTAGTTCCACCCAGACCACGTTTTCTGTCTCTCAATTTCTAAAAATAAAAATAAAAGATCAAATTTTTGAGAACTTAGGATTAGGGGTTTGGAGGTTTGGGAGGCAAAAATACAATTCTATACAGTATAGAGACTATAATAGATTGATTCCCAACCAACAGCCTTTTGAAGCACACAGGCAGAACATTTCCGTAGGCAGAGAATCAAAGGAAGAGGAGATCGAATCATATACCCTTTGATCAAAAGATGGTGAAGGGGTAATATATACTCACTTTATGCTCTGTGGGTGGCTTTAGATCGAAAGGAACTTTCTGCTTTTTTATCCAAATGAACCAGTGATTGTGCACTCATGTTATGCCTTCTGCCAATAATGGTTGTACTTTATCCTTTACCACTACAATGCTTGGAACATAATTGTTGTCAAGTAGGGATACAAATTATTCGGTGCTTGGCAATGTGATCGAATACACCGGCGTACCAAGACCGAGGTTGGTCCAAGTTCGGGAAGACTGACTTCTGAAAAGGATCACGTTTGGTCCAGATGTGGAAAAACTAACTTCTCATAATCAACATGCGAATCGTGAGAAACAAATAAAGTCTACTGCCGATTCCTTTTGCCTCACCGAAGAGGACTTCAAATCTTCTCAGGCGACGTAAGAAAGTAACGAGGGCAGAAGGAAAATAAATTTGTTGAAATATAAAGCAATGTGAATTGAATTGCTATTGGTAAAAGTAAAGGGTACATTTTTTTTTTGGTTTCCCACCAAAGCTCACATTTGGCCGCCCCTCATTAAATGTTCGGCAGCTAAGTGAAAGAAATCCCAACTATTTTGCCCTCCTTTTATTTTGTCAACATATATATTAGATATTTGGTGCTTTTAAATTGTCCATCATTTTTTCGTAGGAGCTGTAATGCACCCGCTGCGATCCAATCAGCCATCTCAGCACGGACGATTTGGATTTAATTCGAGCTTCTACAAATCTTAGTCTTTCATTGTTTGAATGAAAATTCAAACCGTCTATTATCGAAATGGACGGCCGGATCGGCCGCACTACACTATAGCACACCCGGGTACAGAACTAAACTAAACAGGTTGATTTGTTCCTATTCAGACAGATCTACTCTCTTTTTTTCCCCCTCTCTCTCCCTTGGGCACCCTAGCATGAACCATGTGTAATCGTTTGCCTCATAGTTAAATCTTCTGGGGATATGTGTAACCTTTGCGTCATCAAATTCTTCACCAGATGATGGCAAAGATAGTCGTGATTCAACAATAGGATGCAAGTGATAATTCCTCGGAATGGGAGATGCTACCAAGCACTCCATGCTTTGCCGGGTGCCGAGTGATCCATCCGCCCGCTCATCTCGGCACCGACTGCTTGGATCTAATATGAGTGCATTAAAATATCTGGACCGTCCGTTGCTTGAATTAATATCCGAGCCGTCGTTTGCAAAGATGAGCTGCCAAACAAGCCACTCAGCAGTCGGCACTGCTGCCAGCTTGGCAGCATCCCCGGGTAATGTGCTACAATAAAACTTTCCGAAATATATGTAGGACAATCAGTGAGGTTCGTCTGGAAAAATGAATGGAACTCAATCACACTTGACAGAGTATGTAAGACTGGTCTACAAGTCGAGACTTGAAATGTAGAAATTTCCTTTATCGTTAAGGTTTTAAATTCGTAACCTTTTATGGTCTATCCATTTTTCCAAGGACAATAGAGAATTATACGGTCATTAGTTTTTTCAAAAGTCATCCCTTCACAAGAATACGAATTGAGGATGTCGCAGATCAACTATATTGAGCATAATAAAAAAGATTCTACTTTTTGAGGATTAATCGATTTTCACGCGGGCTGACGCGCACACCAAGTTATTACAAAACGACCCCTTGTTGTAATGAATCACTGGGAAACAAAAAAATCGAAAATATAACATGTGTCCAGCTTTCTCTTAATAAAACATGAACACGTGTACGACTGCCGCTCAACCGAGAAGACACGTGGCAGACTCCCCCACAACCATAATTTAAAAAACCCCACCCCCGTAGAAGTGAAGCAAGATATATACGTTCACCCACATTTATAGGAACATAGATAATAAAAAAAAAAAAATAGTCCATCGTCGTAGATAGTTCTGTATCAAATTACTAATTTCCATGGCTTTTATTGGAATTCCGATATGTATAGAGTGTGGATCGACGGGAAACCCGTGCCGGTGCAAGGTGGTGGGGCCCACGCTCGGGTTTTTGGCCTTTGCCGTGGCTGCGGTGGTGGAATGGCCGGTGGGGGCGGTGGTGTACTGCTTTCGCCGGGAGAAGGGCCGCCGCATCATGGGTCACCCTGCCACCGTGGTTTATCCTTCGGTGAAGGACGCCATTCCTATTTGATATGATGTCTCCTCCAAAGGAAGTGTATTTGTTTGTTGTTTAATTTATTACTTCCTATAAATAGTATTTGAAGAATGATGAATTGCTATATTAGGCTGGACATCCGCGAAAATATTTATTTTTCATTTTACGAGATAAGTCCACTCTTTCATAATACATTATTTTTAATTCAAACAATAGGTATTTATTTTGAATAATAAGCACTATTTCTTTTAGCGGAACGGGGCATAAATTAAACTAGAGAGAGTGCTAGCGAAGCAATTTCAAATTCGCGAGATGGAAGATTGAGAGCGGCGTAGAGCAAGGATTGTAAATTGAGATGAGGGATGAGAAGTTTTACGGGAAGTTCACTAGAGGTTTCATGTCATATCATACTAGGAGAAATAAGATCAGAACACAAGACTTTTTTTGTCAGGGTCAGCTCTCCTCCATACCTCGATATATCCACCACACTCATTCATACTCTCTTTTTGTGGGCTCATCGCGAAGTCACATTTACAATCTAAACCGTTATCTTAAACATTCTACGAGGAAGAACATGCATGTACAAATTCAGTTTAATTGGATATCAAGAAATATGTGAATAAACTAGTACCAAATGGTTGGTGATCAAAAAACTAGTACATAATGGTTTAAATTTAAAGTGTATATTTTAGACAAAGTCAGAAACTAACCAGGTTGTTTGGGCGTTGTTTTCCCTTGTAGTTTTAGACTTTGTTAATTTGGGTCCACCCCAATGGCCCAAAAACTGTTATGCTTTCCACATCTAGTAATTGAATAGTTGGGGACAAAAACATGGTTCTGGGCCTCTTGCTAACTCAAACATTGGTAATAGAATATGGTAGCTAAGCTAGCTAAGTTGTCTGCTTTATATTTTCTATATGGTCTTAGCTTAGAAGCCTATCCATTTCATCGGTGAATTTCTTCATGCCTAAAACAAAGCAAAGTTGTGATGCACAGAAACAGCCAAAGATCTTCCAATTGCCAACTTCTCTCTGTCCGAATTTTTAAGCTTTATTGCCGCCGCCCCCGCCCCCCCCTCCCGCACACACACAAAACTATCTTAATTTGCTCTAGAAGTTCATATACTCAGTAGATAGTCCGCACACACACAAAACTATCTTAATTTGCTCTAGAAGTTCATATACTCAGTAGATAGTTATTGGACCAAAACTCGGTGTTAAACTTTATCCCACCTAAGCCACCCAAGTTTAGTTAATATAGTCTCGAGGTTAATTCAACTATTATCAATTGGTTTTAGGTTGGAACGTTCTAAAAAAGATGACATGTTATCAGAGTTAAGTCTTGAATGATCTCACCTCGCGTGGTCAAGTCTCAGTTGCCAAAGTTAATCGCCTCGCCTCGTGTATCCAGGCGGCAAAATCTAGAGGTTACCCCACCTATTGCCAATTAGTTTTACATTGGAATCCTCCAAGAAATTTGACAATCAGAATAAGTCAAAACCGACGTAGAATAGGAATTCTAGTCGAATAAGCCTAAACCGACTTAATACAGGAATTATAGTCGCTGTCCAACGAATCTTCTCCTTGACTTGATTTCCATCGAATCCAACACCAAAGAGCAATTCCCTAAGAAAACAACTCTTCCCCAAACACCCCCTACGGGGCAATCAAATCATGTGAAACACCAATCAAGCTCATCAAAGGGCAATAAACTTCAGTAGACGCAATCTCTTCTTCAACATTTCGTCAAGAACACTCTTCTTTTTCTTAAACAAATTCTTGTATAATTCTTGTTGAACTAGCAAAAAACGGATCTCCACAAGCCAATAGATTGGCGTTGTTGCATTGCCCATCAAAGTTCACTACTTCGTGGCTGTCATAACATCTCATTTAGAAGATGTTAAAAAAAAAAAAAACTATTAGCAAATACGCAGGACCTTTGTTTGTTGGGGAAATCACCGATCAGTGGCCCATGGGGCAATTAAGTCTCAACCAATGGACAAGTTTTCACAGAATTCTAAAAATATGAAACGAAAAAAAATATTTCATTATACATGGAAAGGGTCATGTAAAAAGACTAATATACTCAAAATCCTAAGCCTCTTCTTCTCTCCCTCCGTACGACGCAGCTGCTGCTGCATCTTCCTCGAGAGAGAGAGAGAAATTATTCGTTTGCCCAAACGAATTAAAATTTAAACTTGGAACATCGACACACATTCTTCTCTTCCACTGCACACAGCCTTCTTTCTAAAATTAATTAAGTGTTTCAAATTTCAATCCGTTTGAATGAGTGAGAATATTTTATTTTTTTGATTATTTAATTCTAAAAGGTCATAATTAAATTTTGACTATAGGGCTCTCGTTGATTAGCCCTAAGAAAGTTGTAGAATCAAATATCTCTTAGGACTAACCAACGAGAGCCCTAAAGTCAAAATTTAATTATGACCCTTTAGAATTAAATAATTAGAAAAATAAAATCTTCTCACCCATTCAAACGGATTGAAATTTGGAACACTTAATTTTTCAACCTGCAGTTTATATATTAAAAAATATGGTTAAAAAATTAAGTGCTCCGAATTTCAATCCGTTTGAATGGGTGAGAAGATTTTATTTTTCAAATCATTTAATTCTAAAGGGTCATAATTAAATTTTGACTATAGGACTCTCGTCGGTTAGTCCTAAGAGATATTTGATTCTGCGACTTTCTTAGGGTTAATCAACGAGAGCCCTATAGTCAAAATTTAATTATGACCCTTTAGAATTAAATAATTAGAAAAATAAAATCTTCTCATCCATTCAAACGGATTGAAATTTGGAACACTTAATTTTTCAACCTGCAGTTGATATATTAAAAAATATGGTTAAAAAATTAAGTGCTTCAAATTTCAATCCGTTTGAATAGGTGAGAAGATTTTATTTTTCTAATCATTTAATTCTAAAGGGTCATAATTAAATTTTGACTATAGGGCTCTCGTTGATTAACCCTAAGAAAGTCATAGAATCAAATATCTTTTAGAACTAACCAACGAGAGTCCTATAGTCAAAATTTAATTATGACCCTTTAGAATTAAATGATTAGAAAAATAAAATCTTCTCACCCATTCAAACGGATTGAAATTCGGAGCACTTAATTTTTTGGTGCCAATAGAGTAGTGTTCATGTGGTCTTTACTAATACCCAATGTAGTCTGTTATAATAAATAACTTGCTCTTTTATATGTCAAGCAATAGTCAATTATTTGGGACAAAGTTCTCTAAAAAAATATGACTTGGTCGATGTTAACAGAAATATTGGTCTTTACTAATACCCGATGTAGTCCGTTATAATTAATGACTTGCTCTTTTATACGTGAAACAATAATCAATGGAGTCTTGGAAAGTATTTTTCAATTTCAATCAGGGATATTTTTGTCTTGATAAATTATAAATTCCATGTATTGGAAATTAATATTCTCCTTCTCATGACTTATGATTTCCAAAAAGGTAGTCCATCACCTGGTAATAATTTGCCCCAAGCCCCACTGTCCTGTCATTTCCCCTTTGTTTCAATCAGTTTTTAAAAAAAAAAAAAAATGAATCGTTGAGAATTTCTCCACGCACGCTTATTTCTTTTCTTTCTTTTTCGCAAGTGACAATTACTTTAAAACTGAAAAAATGTGACAATTACTTTAAAACTGAAAAAATAAAAATGAATCGTTGAGAATTTCTCCTCGCACGCTTTTTTCTTTTCTTTTTTTTTCTCAAGTGACAATTACTTTAAAACTGAAAAAATAAAAATGAATCGTCGAGAATTTCTCCACGCACGCTTTTTTCTTTTCTTTCTTTTTCTCAAGTGACAATTACTTTAAAACTAAAAAAATAAAAATGAATCGTTGAGAATTTCTCCACGCACGCTTTTTTCTTTGCTTTCTTTTTCTCAAGTGACAATTACTTTAAAACTGAAAAAATAAAAATGAATCGTTGAGAATTTCTCCACGCACGCTTTTTTCTTTTCTTTCTTTTTCTCAAGTGACAATTACATACACAGAATTTCCAAGTCAAGCAGTCAAAGTCAATGTAACTGGTAAAAGACGCCGAGTTCCACTAAAGACTCAATAAAAATTATAGGGTGCACTTCGGTTGCCATTGCGTTGCGTTTCAACACATTTCTCCACCATATATGAGGTGGCGCCGCGGCGGGGGTATCCCGAGGGTGTGGCACATGCACCCTCAGGCCTTGGTTAAAAAAAATTACTCCTGCTACTGAAGTCGATTAGCTACTTAATTAACACTATCCGAATAACTAGATTTTTTGGGCACGTATTGAAAAAAAAAAAAAGTTAATTAGGAAAATAGACAATCCAGATCATAAAACTAAAAAATCACAATAGTTGAATCAAGCTTCCAACACAAACCCTGATTTACTTTTGATCTTCCTCCTCAGACCTTTACTAACAACATGCAACAAGTACTGGTGGACTCTCATCGAACACCGTCGCATCCTTAGCTATACCTTGGCTCCAGGTTCATTCTCTTTGTTGTGGGTGCACATACGGGTGAAGCGTAATAGTGTGTTGAAGCATTACATGACTGTTGCTAAAGACCCCTCAATAATGACTCCGACAAGACCCACCCAATAGATAGATTATCTAGTGAACCGATGGCACCGCGTAACATAAGTATGTTGAGGCATCAGTTGATGGGATATGCTACGTCTCTCGATCAATAGTTTAGTTACGCATCTCAATAATTTGATTACGTTTCTTAATAGTTTGGTTATACGGGGTGTATATGATACGGGAGTGTGTATCGTAGCATTTCTCGTGTTGATAGTGTCTCAATAACAACTCTAACAAGATCCACTCAATTGAGAGATTATTCAGTACTTTTGGGCCACTGCCATATGACATAAATGTATTGAAGCTCCACGTGACACTATTTTAAAAGAGCCCTACTACTGGTACAAAAATCTGTGCACAAATTGTGCACAGATTTTGTGGTGGGGCTCACCACGGGTCCCACACAAATGATCCAAGCCGTTCATTAAATGTAAAATATTTTTTCAAGAGTCCCCGTAGAAAATTAGCTCAATCTAATACCTATAAGTACTCGATCCAATTATCTAAATATTTATTCAGATTTTCGGGTAATGAAAAGTTAGATAATTAGACCAAACACCTATAGGTATTGGATTGAGCTGATTTTTTACAGGAGCCATTGAAAAAATATTTTACATTTAATGAACGGCTTGAATCATTTGTGTGGGACCCGTGGTGGGTCCCATAAAAAAATCTGTGCACAATCTGTGCACAGATTTCTGTACCGGTAGCATTTTTTATTTTAAAACCTTTCAATAAGAACGGTGCTACTGGCACAGCAGTTGGTGTACAACAGCTGCGCACAGATCCCTTTTGTGCCCGTTTCGGGTCCCGCAAAGATAATCGGAGCCGCTTATGTTTTTCAAAATACTTCATTTAATGTCCTTGTAAAAAATCACCTCAATCCGATATCGGGAAGGGTGTTTAAGAATCATCCAACTTTGCTTCAAAATTTAGCCTAAGTTTTGAAGCAAAGTTGGATAATTCGTAAACACCCTTTCCGATATTGGATTAAGGTGATTTTTTACAGGGACCTTAAACGAAATATTTTGAACAAAATGAGCGACTCCGATCATCTTTGCGAGACCCAAAACGGGCACAAAAGGGATCTGTGCGCAGCTGCTGTGCCAGTAGCATTTCTGTTTCAATAATACTCCTATCTCCGACGAGACCCTCTAAACAGGAGCTCGTATCCTTTTGTACCTCTCTGTTCTTATGCATTCCCGGCCGTTGGATCAAGTTTAAAATTTTAAATCTCTTCAAAGTTTCAAATAATCCAACGACCAAAAACACACCTGCACCAAATTTATTTATGGCAGAGATGATTTGAGGGATCTGGACAAAGCTTATTCAGTGTCCTTGGGGCAGCCTTATTGCAAGCTTGCAGAAGGGACTATTCCAGCATCAATAGAACAGCAAAAAAGTCCTCTGTGAAATTAATTTGCAGAAGGCTACACTGCATAATTTTCCACCTTTTCCACCGGGCAAATTTCACTGACCTCCCACGAGGTTTCTGACAAAAACAGAAACCTCCTTTGAGGTTTCTGAAATTTCATTGCCCTCCCTTACTTTTCAAAGTATTCTATAGATTCCCCCTCCAAGCTAATTTGGCATAAACGCTGTCAAATTTAGGATGTAAAAGACTTCAATGCCCTCTCCAATCTTTTGCTCTTCCTTTTCGTTCCATCATTCTCTTTCACCCTATTCATTATCACTACTTCCTTGACCATACCAGAAGTTGAAGGAATTTGAGCGTATACTTTTGAGAGAAAAGAAAATTAAAATAAATGTAGAGTATAATTCAGTTGTGTTTCAAAATTAAATGAGCTTTTAAGATGAAAAAAGTTCGATTGGGTTATGTGTTTTTTTATTCAACTTTGTTTTATCATTTTAACATATTTTATTAGTTTTTGGTTACATCTAGTCTAGCCATGCTTGAAATTTTTTTTTAAAAAAAAGTGAATAAAATTCAGTCAAAATTTACAAACCTGAAAAATTAGCCATCTTTGACTTGGCATTTTGACTTTTAGACTCTTTTTGTAATATTTTATAAAAAAAATGTAATGAATATTTTTTGTAAAATCCTTTACTTTTAAAGATTGAGATACACTAGATATACTCAACAATAAAAATAAATTGACAAAATCTCAAAAGGATGTAATTGGAGTCGTATCAAATATGTGGAGGTAAAGTATGTTAATAGAACAAAAAAATTGTGGGTTAGTTGTTCAGTCTAGAGAGAAAATTTATGACAAAAAACAAAAAACTTTCACATAAGACGGGAAAAATACCACACAATTGATTAATTTTTTTGGTCTAAAGTGTCATTTTATATGAAATTTTTAAAAAAATTACAACAATGGAGATATACTTCGTAGTATGTAGATAATTTATATCGTGTTACGTGGATTTACATTTTTTTTGATAATCGGATGTTCGAGTCAGCTTGGTTGCACCTCAATTAATTCCGGGGTCTTAAAGTTAACGACCGGGCAAACCTCCTATTGCTTCAAGGTTTGAAATGTTTAACTTTCGTGAAATTCAAACTTACGATATCTTACGGCAAATCCTTTAATTGTTTTCTTGTACCCACTTGGCTAAATCTCTTGGGGCTCCGTGGGTTTACATTTACATATCGTTAAACGTAAGAACATATATGGTGAGGAATGGTATTTCATTGTTCACGAGCATTAAAGACAAAGAGGCGGTGTGATGGTGCCCATTGGGGATTGGTGATGTCAGTGGGTTATGGATTTTAATGCAGTGGCATGTAGTTCTACGAAGAATTGGGTTTTGGCTGGGAAATTTGAGTATTTTATAGTTGAGGGTAATTTCGGTACTTGGTCAAATTATTATAGTGGACATCAGTTGTTCTGTTTGATTTCCAAACGGAGAGATAACAGAAGGGGGGAATCTAATAATGTCAGTAAAAGTGAGGGAGGGCAGTGACATTTTAGAAACCTTAGGGGAGGTTTCTGTTTTTGTCAGAAACCTCAGGGGAGGTCAGTGAAATTTACCCTTTTGACCCGATATTACATGTCAGCATCAGAACAGAACAACCGAAACCGACGTGTTGCCTCTCAATTGGTTAACTATTCCAGTGGGACCACAGAGCCCTCCATGCTTTATTTTCCCACTAGCCCACCTACTATGCTACTGGTCTTGGTCCATCCTCTTATAACCAAAGGCCATGGACAGTAGCATTGCACCCTCATCTCTCTCTCTCTCTTCTCTCTCTCTCTCTCTCTCTCATGGCAAGACCTCTAGCAACCCTTCCAATGCAAAAACTCCCATTTTTCTTCATACCAACATCCTATTTCTTGGTAATTATAGCGGTGTTGTCTGTTTTCTCAATTGTGACATTTCTCTGTGCTGGATTTCATCACAACAACTTCAAACCGCACAGAAAGAGGGAAAAGCAAACGGTGCAATTGGGCGAAAAGAAAACGATTTCCAGGCTACAGAGCAACATAAGTAGCAAAGCTCTCTTGATGGTTAAGATGATATCCTGGAGCAAAGTGCGAGACGACGAAGAAGAGGAGGAGATGGACGGCGATGAGGCGGTGTGGAGGAGGAAGATCATGATGGGAGAGAGGTGCCGGCCGCTGGATTTTTCCGGCAAGATTTTGTATGATTCTCATGGGAATCTCTTGCCCAATACGCCTCTCCATCAGAGTCGGAGCAATAACGGTGTTTTTTTGGTGAAATCATGAGTATTTGCGCTGCGTGTAAATGGGTTTGTTGTTGGATTCAGTTCTTTACGAAAGAAATGAATCGCAACCGTCCAAAAGCATTATGGACAATCCGGATTTTAATAAAACTTTTCGGGTAACTTTCTCCCAAAAGAGTTTCATTAACATCCGGATCGTGTTCGCAATTTGCTCCGTAGAACCTTATTCACAGATCCCTCCCTGAATAAGATTTTCTCTTGTTTTTAATACCATGTTTGACAGTTTGAGCAACTTCTTAAAGCTTGGTGAATCAATGGAGTTGTGATGGATCTCTTGTTTTTTGTTGGGTTTTTTTTTCCCTCATATTTTTTTTGAAGTATGTTTGGTGAATGAATTTGTACAAAAAGATGGAGAGAGGAGAGAAAAAAATCACTATGAGGAAGAAAATAGAGTGCAGTAAATTACTTCTTCTTTTTTTGTAATGTATGGTGTTCTGAACCAGCTTTCGTGCATTTCAAATTAATTCCTATAGCCCTTTCCACAGGCACCATTTCACACGGTTACCCGTGGGGGTAAGATGACTCAAGAGCAGGGCTGGCCCTGGGGTAAGCCCCGCAAGCTCTCGGTCTTGGGCAAACCCCTGGGCTAGGGCAGCCAAAAAAAACCCTTAAGGGCCCGATTGGATGGTGTATACGGTGGGTGTATTACACAATACACCAGAATTAAGGGTTAATACACTGTTTGGCAACCATTTCTTCCCCTGTATTAACTAAGCCCCGTATTCACTAATACACCCAGAACAATTATAAATTATTGCTACCCTCCCAGGTAGCAATAGCTAATCTGGGTGTATACGCTTGATTTTTTACCAAAACACCCCTCCTCAACCCCTCCCCTAGCGGCTCTCTCTCTCTCTCTCTCTGCTAACAGAGATAGCGAAGAAAGCGAAGAAGAAGAACAAGCCACCACCACCACAAAAACACACACACAAAATATGTATGTATATGTGAGACTAGAGAGAAACATACCTGGGTTCCGTACAAATCGGAGAGAGAGACGATCAGAGAGACGATCGAAGAGACGGAGAGAGACAGAGAGAGACGATCGGCGAGCGAGGACCAGCGGCCGCCGCTGCTGCTTCTTTTCTCCTCTTCTTTTTTCTTCTTCATTTCCGCCTGTTTCTCTCTCTCTCTCTCTCTCTCTCTCTTGAACGATTAGAACGAGGGGAAAAAAGAAAATTGATTTGGTATATTAGAACACATGAGAATGAAAATGAACGGTTGGATGGAAAAAAAATAGATGGTTGGAACAAATTAAAAAAGTTTTTTAAACTAAATAACATTCTAAGTTTTTTTTATAATGAGTAAATAAAATTTATATTTTAAAAAATTGTTATATTATTTGATTTATTGGTATAGTAAATTATTATAACTTAGAATTGTCGAAAAATCATTAAATATATTAAGTTTTACAATTATATAATTAATGTTAGGCATAATAAAGTTTGGGACTGTACAAGGACAAAAGAGTCATTTAACAGTTTTTTACATTATACACCATTCCTTCTAATACATCATCCAAACCATCTACTTTTTAATACACCCTCTATAAATGTCACATCAATGTGGGCCCTCCCCTCTTAACTAATATCCCTTACTATCTTATCACCCTTTCATAAATAATACACTCAAAACACATATGGCATCTAATCGGGCCCTAAGTAACATATATATATGCATAAACGTTTCCCATATTAACACAGGCGATTGCCTTGGTGCGGTGGTAATGCAAGCTAATATAATTCCAGGTGGTTTGATTTTTTATTTTTTATTTTTATCCGAGGTGGTTTGAGTTTGATACCTGGCATTTCCGCACTTCTTTATTTTTTTTTTCCTCCACTTTTGATCTACCTCGTTTTGTTTTTCCCTCCCAATGCATGATATTGCAAAAATCAAATTACTTTGTTGAAAATTTTCAATTTAGCAAACTTTTTTTTCTCTCCACTTTTGATCTAACTCGTTTTGTTTTTCCCTTCCAATGCATGATATTGCGAAAATCAAATTACTTTGTTGAAAATTTTTGATTTAACAAACACAACAGTAATGTATAAGTGATATATTCTTACATTTGATTAAAAAAAAAAGTCATAAATCGAGCGAGCTAACACAATTTTTATTTTTATCTTCAAACTACTATTTTGCAAGAGAGATTAAAGAGATTGAAAATGATCTCAATAGGGTTTTACCATTGGAGATGCTTCTACCCAAAATGAGTTTTTCCTCAAAATTTGACCCAAATTTGAGGAAGGGAAAGGGTAAGGACCGGAGATGCTCTTAGGGCTTTTTTAACTTCTTACACTTTTGAGATAGGTCATCCTCCTTACATATATCAACTAAAAAACCCAAAAATCAAAAGTTAGTGAAACGGATTCCGAGTTCTTGGATAATTAAAGTACGATAACTCAATTGAAAATTTGCTTCAACAAATGTAAGGAGAATTTATTTTCTTTGAATCGGATAGTGCTAATTATAAAACACTATAAGCTGAGTTTACATTTTTTATGTTGATTTTTTTGATGTTATTCAAGCTAAAATAACAAATGTAATTTCAATTTTTTTTGTACTTGTATATATATATTTTAATTTTGTATTACTTAATTGTAAATGGGCAACAAAGCATGAGGTTGGATTAGGGCAACCCAAATGTCGGGGCCGACACTGCCTAAGAGTTATTAGCAAGCAAAATTGAACCTGAAACCTTAGGATGGAACAAACACCTAAGTTCTATGCCAAAATCACTTGGCCAACCCAAGGGTTAGTACTTGGGAAGTTTTTTTGGGATGACAATTAGATGTTTCACCATTGGTTTTCACCTAAAAAACATAGATATAGATACAGCTGGCACGACGGAACACAGAAATGAACTCGGAACCGGTGGAGGTTGAGTCAAGATTTGGGCTTGAGTGGGACCAAAGTTGCAAGAAAAAACTGACAGTAAACCATTGGATTTCTTAAGCAAAGATAACATTTCAACCAGTCATCATCAAAAATAGCCATCCTCCAATTTGTTTCAAAGCCTAGTTTTCGTGGCGGAAAACTAAAATTAACAGGGACATCTTGGACCATGCATGCTAGCCTGCTAGGTGCCCATCAATATTTCGTCAATTGTGTGAACTTCTCGATCTTCGTCTATTTTTTCTCAAGTCAATCATTGGCAGAACCAGAATTTGTTCATAAACCTTGTGGTAAAGAAATGCAAACTATAATTCTACAGAAGATGTCAAAATGGAGGGAATAAAAGCATTGGTGTTCGGAAAAGGTGTTGAAAGAGTTTCAAAAAATTTTAAAATCTGAAAACTTGTATGCCTAGAATTTCGAAACAATGGGTGTTCACATGACAACATATTTTTATATGCACTGAGATACTTCCTCCGTTGGAATTTAATAGTCCTTCGTTCAATTCTGACCGGATAAAAAATGAGTTATAGTATCTTTAAATTAGTAATGAATTTTATATCAAATATAGATCTTGTTTGATAGATCTCAATTAGTTCTATAAGACAACGCTTTCAAAATCACATAAAACATTATAAATTGCAATATATAATCGATTGAAAAATGACATGAACTCCAAAAAAAGACTATTTGATAAACACCCAATAATGCATATTTTTGGTGCTTAAGTCCTCTAGTATATTACATGTAAGGTAAGTTTTTATGTGTTTCAGGTAATTCATATAAATAAGACGCATTTGAACTCCAAGGAATGCTGCAAGTGCAACCAAGTACTCAAGACCACATGTTGCCCCGTTGTGGTGCTCGAAAAGATAGTTTGGAGGTTGCTCGGGCCGCTCAAGGGTCAAGGGAATTGAAGGACATGTAAGGATTATACCAAAGCTGTTCATTTTCGTATCAGCTGAGGATAGAATCTTCATATCTTTTGATTTACGAATTATCTTGGATCCAAACCACTTGGGTTAGAAAGTAGATTTGACAAGCTTTCCAACCAAAGAACACCCAAATTCGAGTTCGGGAGTATCTGGAGCGAGCCCGCAAAGTTGCCCAAAAATCTGTTAAGCAAAGCCGGTACCGGTACTAGGTATTTGCTAGTACCGATACTGGCAGTCCAGAGAGTAGAAAATCCAACCCGTTGAAGCCCGGTACCGGTATTGAGGAATTTTCAGTATCGGTACTGCCTGGGAAAATTCTACAGATTTTTGTTAACATTTTTAATCTTTCATTTATGAAAAATTTCCACTTTTGGCAAATTTTGGGATATTTTTGGAGGCCTTTAAGTCTTTTGTAACCCATCTTTTAGGCCCTATGTCTATGGGTGGAGATTAAATTGTACACAGATCGTCCAAATTCCTCCCAACCAATAAGAACAAGACACCTCAATTAAAAGTGGGGCAACCCACCTTTATCCTAACCCTCCAACTAAACTATGGTTGGACATTGTCGCTATGCAAACCAGTATACAAAACAACGGGAAAAGGGGACCAATACCCAAAGCAAATTGCTTTTCCCCCGCAGCATGAGCCCCAGAAATACCCCAACTCCATTTTTTCTTATTTCTATTTTATTTCTCTTAATAATCTTTATATCTTTTTTCTCTTTTATTTATTTAATATTATTTAAGTGTTCTGATTTTTAATCCAGTTGAATCAGTGCAAAGATCTTATTTTTTTTATCATTTTATCTTCAATAGTCATAATGAATTTTCAGCTTTAAGGCCTTTCAACAGGACCCTAAGGCTCCTTATTTAGTTTCAGGTCTCTCTTAGGGTGCTCATTGAAAAGTCTTAGAGCAAAAAATTCATTATGACAATCTAGGATGAAATGATAAGAAAAATAAGATATTTGCACCGATTCAAACGAATTGAAAATTGAAACACTTATTTTTTTACACCGTTCATATATTAAAAAATATAGTTAAAAAAATTAAGTATTTCAATTTTCAATCTGTTTGAACCGATATAAAGATTTTATTTTTTTTGATCATTTTATTTTAAATGGTCATAATAGATTTTTGGCTCTAAGGCCTTTCGATGGGCATCATATTTAGTTTCAGGTTTCTCTTAGAATGTTCATCGAAAGGCCTTAGAGCCAAAAATCTGTTATGACCATTGAATATAAAATGATCAGAAAAATAAGATCTTTACACCGGTTCAAACAGATTGAAAATTGAAACACTTAATTTTTTAATATATAAACGGTGTAAAAATATAAGTGTTTCAATTTTCAATTCGTTTGAATCGGTGCAAATATCTTATTTTTCTTATCATTTCATCCTAGATTGTCATAATGAATTTTTTGCTCTAAGACTTTTCAATGAGCACCCTAAAAGAGACCTGAAACTAAATAAGGAGTCTTAGGATTCTGTTGAAAGACCTTAGAACCAAAAATTCATTATGACTATTGAAGATAAAATGATAAAATAAAATAAGATCTTTGCACCGATTCAATTGGATTGCAAATCGAAACACTTAAATAATATTAAATAAATAAAAGAGAAAAAGGATTATTAAGTAAATAAAGGAGAAATAGGAAAAAATGGGTTGGAGTATTTCTGGGGCGCTGGCTACGGGGGGAAAAGCAATTTGCTTTGGGTATTGGTCCCCTTTTCCCGCTTTTTTGTACATTGGTTTGCATAGTAACCAATGTCCAACCATAGTTTGAAGGGGGTTAAGATAAAGGTGGGTTGTGTAAAGACCCGTAAATTTATAAAATCTATTTAAATATTTTATAAGGAATAAAAGGAGGAAATTGATTTGAGTTATTGAGAATTGGGGCTAATGTGATAAAATGTTGCATTTGAAGGGTGAGCGTGTGATTTGTGCTAAGTGTGTGTATAACATATGTGTGTGTGAGCATAGGGAATAAAATTCCCCATCCTCTTTTCTCTCACTCTCCCGTCCTCCTCTCCTCTCTCGGCTCCCTCACCCTCTCTCTTGCTCTCACCTAAAATCACCCTAGAGCCTTCACAAAACAACCTTCAATCCTTCATTACATTGCGTAGTAGAGCTCGTTTATCGCTGGTTTGAGCTTGGTGGAGGCGTATTCCATTCGGTTTCAAATTTTGAGGCTAGGGCTTGAAAATTCTTTGAATTCGTTATTCAATCTTGAGGTAGGGAGTTCTAACTATCAATATATGTTTATGACTTGTTTCTTGTAGCTTGATTCTTGCCATTGATCGTTGTTGATATTGTTGTGGCTGTTGTTGTTAAGAAACCCATTGAAATCTGCAGAAAATCTGCTCGAACAGCTATGTTATCGATACCTCTGGTAATCGTTATCGATACCTTTACGTTACCAAGCCCAGAAAACCCGTTGTTATCGATACCATCTTCATAGGTATCGATACCTTTGAACTCCAAAACCCAGAAAATCTATTGTTATCGATACCTTTGGCCCTTGTAATCGATACCCTTGCGTCTGGAATGATTCTGGACCAAATGGTATCGATACCATTTCCCTTGGTATCGATACCTGTTGCTTATCTCCAGCATTTTCTGTTTTGCTTCGTACTTCACCGTTTTGGGTTCCAATCACTTCCAACCCATTCTAATACTCCCTGAATGATCCCTTGACTTGATTACTCGTACCTAATGACTTCGTTGGACGTATCCATGACCTTAAAGCTCATTTGAACTTGATTTTACGAAAGTCATTTTATAAATCAAAGTTGGATTTGAACGATACGAACGTGTTGATAAAAGGATTTTGAAACTTACGGACACGACGAGAACATATCAGGACATCCCGAAAGGGTAAAGAGCCTGGCAGAGGACATCGGGGTCTTTTAATTGGCCCGGTATGAGTTATAAGCTCATAATTGATATTTCAGGACATCCCGAAAGGGTAAAGAGCCTGGCAGAGGACATTGGGGTCCTTTAATTGGCCCAGTTAGAGCTTCGGCTCATGACACATGTACGAGACACGTCTTGACATATGGTGTTTCTTTTTAAGTTTGTTCGGTAAGACTCACGATTGGTTTTGAAATGGAGTGATGGATTCAAATTGCTATTATTGTCCGTCCGTTTGATCTTGCTGCCATTGTTCATCTCGTGTCTATTCCTACATTTCACATGCATACATTGTTAGATTAGAGCTTTCTACTGGGCTAGTGTAGCTCAGACCCTCCATCATTTTCAGGCACTAACACAAGGCAGTAGCAACATGTTTGGAGTGCTTGGATATGGACACGGTTTTGAAAGCTAACATTGGAGAGTTACTTAGCCATCTTTGTAAACCTATTTTTGGAAGATGTATTTGTAACTCCATTTGACACTTTTGTATATTTTGGGGGCCGTTGAGCCGATGATGTACTTTCTGTAAACATTTGGACAAAGAAGTGTAATTTATGGGAATGGAAACGTCAAACCCTTTTTGGGGCATGGTACGGTTAATCGTGAGGTTTTATTGTGGAAAACCCTTTTATATTTATGTTGAAAATCGAGGGTGTGACAGGTTGCCCCACTTTTGACTGAGGTGTCTTGTTCTTATTGGTTGGGAGGAATTTGGATTGTACACGGATCCTCGGTGTACAATTTAATCTCATATGGGCGTATGCCATTTATGGAAAGGATGGCCATATAGCATAATTTTAGGCCTAAGTCTTTCTTTTGCTTTCTATGAACTCCATTCTTGTTCAAACTTTAGTCCAAGTTTAATTTCTTAAGAGCTAAAGTAAGTATTGTTAATTTGTTAATTTCTGAAGTATTAAAGTTGTTTGTACGGACTAGATTCTCCTTAATCTTAAGTTTATTTACGTTTCTATTGGTCAATCATGTTGGTTGATTTTAGCTTTGCGTTCAATCCTTTAAGCATGGTTGAGTAGTCTTCTAGGCTTGGTCATGGAGTGATCTCTCTCCCATGACTCAGTTGTTTTAATGTTTTTTCTATAACTTGATCATGATTTTAGTAAGGAAATGGTTTAATCTCTAATTTTTGGCAAAACCAAAGGACTAATACCTTTTTTGATCGTGTGTTGGCTAAAGTTTTAACCTTCATCTTGCACACGGGGCCTGGGGCTTTTAATGCTTCCGGCGTTTGAGTTAAATGTCTTCTAAATGAGATTAAGTCATTTTCCGAACTAATGCCATGATTATACTCGGTTTTTAACGTTGAGTGCTTTGGGGTAAAATTGTCTACATCTTGACTTGGAGTTGTTAGAAAGAAACGGTTAAAATGGCTAAGTCATCGGGCGATTTGAGCCCCTAGACCTTGCCGCTTGTTTTAACTTAGTTCAAACCTCATTTCTAGTCTTTTTACCATAGTTTTCTACTTTCTAAAGCAAAACCGACAATTGGCCGTTTTAAACGCCGAAAACCTTACATAAAGCCTACAATCCGAACTAGCTATATTCGAGCTCCCTGTGGATCGATCTTGGCCTTACCGAGTTATTCTGCAAACGACTAGAAGCCCTACACTTCAGGCTATTACATCCGGGAGTGCATCTTTCCGTTGTAAGTACTATTAAATCTGGATGGAAGGAGTATGACTTGGCGGTACGTTTGCCATTAGATGGTTTATCCAAGGGTAGCTTCGTACTTTCCCATGAGCTAGGTCAAAATTGGACTACTGAGAGGGAAATAACTTATTCACGACTCCTCTGTGATTAAGTTATTTACGGCAGCGCACAATCTCAGTCGTCCGTCTCGGCAATCAATGGTACGGAACTTTAAAAAACTTTTCCACTTGGAAGAGTTGTTTAAAATCCGGATCGTCCAAAAAACTTTTGGACACAGGAGATTGAGCACTGTGAAACCTTATTTACGGAGTGTCCGTAAATAAGTTTTTCTCATCATGAATATGATAAGCCCTCAATAGTGTAAATAATAGGGCTTATCTCTCTCATTTTTGTCACACACTCGAGCACAAGTTGCTTGATTTGAACGATATAGCGCGAAAGGTGTGTTTTTGTCGTTTTCAGGTAAATCGTGTGAATAAGGCATTTTTGAAGGCCATGGATAGCCTCAAGTGTGTCCAAGTACCCAAGATCACGTGGCGCTCCGCGACCGACTCCCAAAAGTCATGAAAAGAAGCTTTGAAGCATACTCGGGATGTCCAAGGGTCAAGGGAAGTGAGGGAGATGTGAGGATGTTACCCAAAGCAATTTATTTTCCGACCAACTGAGGGTAGAATCGTCATATCTTTTGATGTAAAAATTACTTTTGATCCAAACCACTTGGGTTAGAAAGTAGACTCAACAAGCTTTCCAACGGTTTGAAGGACACCCAAATCCGAGTTCGGGAGTGTCCGGAGCGAGCCCGCGAAGTTCAGCAAGTCAAAGGCAAAAATCTGTGAATAGTCCTACCGGTAGGTGAATAGTTCTACCGGTAGGAAACCAATCCAGCGAGGCCACAACTTTGCTCCGAAGAACTCCTACCGGTAGGAGGTCAATCCCTACCGGTAGGAGCCCAGTCTGCAAATGTTTCAGTGGCAATTTTGCAATTATCTTGGATGGGGGCTATATATACTCTTTTTGCACGAAATTAGGGAACTTCTTGACCTTCCCTTTCTCTTTCTAGCTCCCTCCTTAGGTTTTACCTCAATCCTCCATGGATTGAGCTTAGATTTCCATTTCCCATGTAATTTCTTCAAGAATCATGTAAGTACTCTTAATTTCAATACATGTTTTAGTTGTTAATCTCGTTTTTCACCATGTTTCTAGCATTTCCATCATCTTTCTTGCTTTGTTCATCTCTAACGGAGGGGTAGCCTCCTTGGCTTGGTCATGGGGTGATTTCTACCCCATGACTTGGGTAGTTTAATGGCTTCTCTCATTTCTTGTACTTAATGTGGTTTGTGAATGGATTAAGTTCATTTTTATGTAACAAAACCTAGGGTTGTTAACCTCTTTGATTATGTGTAGGCAATGACTCGATCTCTTGCCACATATAATGCTTGGAGCTATGTTACTCTAAGTGTTTGCCAAAATGCCTCAAAGAACTTGTTGAACTCTAATCTTTGGTCTAAACTTAGGGTTGTTAACTTCTTTGATGCCGTGTCGACAAGTCTCCTTGGCACACGGCATGCTTGGAACTCTGTCACTCTAGGTGTTTGATAAAATGCCTAAATGAGTTCCTTTCCATCTCCAAACCTTGTTGTATGAGTTAAACTTGATTTTCATGGTTAAACCTTCCGAGTGAGATCAAATGACAATGACTCTCACTTGAGTTTTCGAAGAGAAGCATTGAACGACCTAAGTTATGGGGCAGAATAAACCCCTAGACCTTGCCCTTTTTAATTTCTAGTCAAACTTCATTTTCAATCAAGTTAGGAGGTAGAGAGAATTTCAATCACTCAAAAGTTGGCCGTCTCAAAGCCGAACCTAAAGGTTGACGGTCCTAACGCTAAAAACCCTTCGTAAATCAAACCTCCAGCCTAGCTCCATTGGCTCCCTGTGGATTCGACCTCGGACTTTCGAGTTTATTATGCTGCAACCGACCTAGCCCTACGCTTGGGGCGCTCTTTACTAGTACACACTTTGGTCGAGCAAGCAGAATACCCCTCTGGGCCGGCTTAGTAATCCCATTGGATTCATAGTCCAAACCCACTTTGATTAACAAACAAACTATTAGAGGCCTTTGGAATTGGTAGTACAATCCCAAGGGCTTAGGTTAACAGGGGGGATATTGCCATGGATGGTGGTAAATTTTGCAAAAGTCCGCTTGGCGATAGTTTCTCTTTATTCTATATATATACACAGCATATGAACTGACCATGACATGCAAGTTTTTCTTATAATTCAGGTATTTGAGCAAGTTTATCCCGCCTCGATTAATCTTTAGAGATTAATCTCGTCGTCTACTGACAACGATCTAATTAAAATCGTGACAACATTCTACTTGAATTAGCTCTACAAGAGTGACTCCGAGATATGGAGGAGCAAACTACGTAGTCCCAGCGATCTTGACCACCACCATGGGCGAACTCGGTAGAGTTCAGTATCATAACTTGCATGACATGAAAAACTTGTAAGCTTAGAGAAGAGATACCCCGCCAGGCCCAAAATTTTCCCTAATTCTGCCAAGATCAGGCCTCCACTGACCTTTCTTGTGCAACAAAAGCCCTTCTTCATGTTCATCTGATCCATCCCTTTCTACTTCACCCGCAGCTTTCTCCCTATAGAGATCCATAATCTTCTCAGCCACCTCTGCTTCATCTCTGCTTTCTTCAACCATCTTATCCAGCTGGGCCTTTGGCAGCCTCAACTTAACCCTTACAGGCCCGGAACTTGGTCCGGGCCCTCCTGGTGAACCGCGACCGATTGGTCTCGTGACCGCAAGATCGGATACCGATCGGCATGATGACAACAGCCAGTCCTTCGCGGATTGCGGCGCCCTCGTCGGCACTTTTTCTTGAGGTAGCTTAGGCAACTCCACTAGGAAATAGATCTTCTTGGGCTTCAAGGCTTCTTGTGGCTCGAGTGGCTTGGCTCTTATCCCAAGCCGCTCAACTGATTTCGATTCCAACAGGACATGACCAGGGTAGTCGCCCACTACATCCAAAGTTCGCGCCGGAATCTTGATTTTGAAGATTTCACCATTGATTTTCATCACCTTTGCTTTCTTTCTTCCTCCTCCTATGATGTTCCCCATCTCTCTCTCTCTCTCTCTCTCTCTCTGTGATGATGATGATGTCTATGGATATGGTTTTGTGGGTGTGTTTGCTTTTACACATCAACATAAATGTCTTTTTCGCTCTACAGGGAGCTGTTCGGCAGCATCTCCGAGTACATATTTTAATGGATATGCATCAATCGCCCGTGGTGTGCATATGTGGAAATTCAATTGAAAGGATTCTCGCAACCAGTTAATTAGAGTCTGAAAACGAGGTGGGAAAAGTCAATCCAAGCACGGAATTGGTTATGCAATTCCTTCCTTTTTTTCAATTGAGTACTGTATAATTATTCTAATTTAAGAAAAGTTGTGGCTGTGATGAAGGCAATATAAATGCTTTTTTCCTTTCACGCAAAAGCTAGAGTTGATTGGGACGTCATTAATGTCAATTCTGGGTCACGCTCCCCTCCATACTCACCTTTTAATGTTTCCGTCCCGGAACTCGTGTACAACCGCGAAGAAGAAGAAGAAGATCTACACAATACCGCCGATATGTGAATAACTTGTGTAGTTGTTTATAAATCAGATCTGCCATCTATGTTATATATGCAGGTTATCGATATACTATATCCGATGAACCTTGCTACTGACATAGTAAAACTGTGTACAACTCGTGCAAAGATTGCGTTGTGGGATTCATAAATGATTCGAGTCGTTGATTATATTTAAAACATTTTTTCAAGGGTTCTTGCGAAAAATTAGTTCAATCCAATACCTATAAGTACTTGATCTAATCGTCTAACTTTTCTTTTAGTTTTTGAATCATAAAAAGTTAGACGATTAGATCAAGTACTTATAGGTATCGGATTGAGCTGATTTTTCGTGAAAGCCCTTGAAAAAAAGTTTTAAACATAATGAACGGTTCAGATCATTTGTATGGGATCCGTTATGAGCACCACTACATAATCTGTGCATGATCTGTTCACAATTTTGTTGTGTCCACAAACTTTCTAATATCGGATCAAGTTGATACCTTATGAGCTGTGCTACGTGCACAGCAAGCTATGCGCAGCAGCTGTGCACAGATCCCGTTTTCTCTTGCCTTGGGTCGCACAAAAATGATCGAAGCCGCTCATTTTGTTCAAAATATGTTGTTTAAGGTCTCTGTAAAAAATGAGCTTCGTTCAATATCGTTAGAGGCGTTAACAAAACACCCAAAATCACTTCAGAATTTAGGCCTAAATTCTGAAGTGATTTTTAAATTCTGAAGAGATTTTGGGTGTTTTGTTAACGTCTCTAACGATATCGAACGAAGCTCATTTTTTATAGAGACCTTAAACAATATATTTTGAACAAAATGAGCGGCTCCGATCATCTTTGTGCTATCCGAGATGGGAGAAAAAGGAATCTGAGCACAGCAGCTTTTCTGATTCCTTATGATCCCATGCGGGCCCGAGTCTGACCACAAAGGGAGGGTAATGGAGAAGAATGGACGATAGGGATACTCAGGAGCACTAATTGCACATATAATGGAGTTCATATCATGCACAAATCGTTTTAGGACATGTTTTGGGTTTCACAAATATGATCGGAGTCGCTTATTTTGTTTAAAATATTTTTTTTAGGGCCCTTGTAAAAAATCATTTCAACTGGATACTGGTAGGGGCCTTTACGAAATATCCAACTTTTTTCCAGAATTCAGGCCAAATTCTGGGACAAAGTTGAATGTTTTGTAAAGACTCTTACGGATATCTGGTAGAACTTACTTTTTACATAGACCCTAAAAAAAATATTTTGAACAAAATAAGCGGCTTCAATCATACTTGTGGGATCCGAAACGAGCTCCAAAATGATCTGTGCATGGAATATGTACTCAATTGTCTGTGCATCTAGCAACTATTTGCAGACATTTTATTTTGTGTACAGTAACTTCACATTTTGTTTGCAGACGCTCTATTTTGTGCATAGTAATCTCACGTTAAAAGTGAAGTACCAAAATCAGTATCCTATAGATATTGGATTGACTAAAGTTATCAATTGAAAGGGTTTCGCTGCCGTCCCCTTTTTATCTTTTTTTTCGTTGAGATGTTTCTTCTTCTTCTTTCGTCACATTTTTGTAATTTATTTACACTTCTACGGTTCTATCCCACTTCAGATTGAATTTGTTATGGTATGTAATAATATATAAGTATTTTTAGTGATTTGGTACTCCGAAAATTTAAGATCCGCTATTTTTATTTTATTTTTATTCCGGATATGGATGAGATAGAAGTGCTTTATGAAAAGTATACCCAGCTCAATTTTAAGGCAATTGATGTGCTTGCTTTAGCCCCACCATCGTTGAAGTTTACAAGAAGGCCCCCTGAATACAATTCATGATACAAAAATGTCAGGCTTACAAAGAAATCTTACAATATACTTACAACATTCTTACGCGTCAGCACTGGAGCCCATCATTTCACAAGTGGATCTCAATATACTGACGTGTGAGGATGTTGTAAGTATATATACTGTAGAATTTTAGTAGCTGTTTTGCTAAGGGTTCTTAAAAAATAAGTATTTATTTGCAATTTTTGAATTTAAAAATAATGTATTTACGAAAATAATTTTCGATCTCTTTTGCACCTTTCAAAAAATCTTATTGAGATTTATCAAACAAGATCCATATTGTACAAAATATTATTTCGATAAGCCCATTATTTTTAAATTTAAAAATTACAAATAAGTACGGAGTGTTTTTTAAGAACTCTTAGCAGCATCTCTCTTATAATGCTTATAGCTCATAGGAAATAAATTTTTGTAAAGTGAAAACTTGGAAGGCCCTTGAACCATTCCTAAACACCTCAAACAGTTAAACACAAAATCTTAGACACCTTAAAAGAATAAAAGTTTGGACTATCTGTTAAAATTGATCATTAATCCAACATTGTTTAAATAAATAAAAAAGTATCAATTTTCACAAAACGAGTTCTAAAAATTGAAAATCCAAATGAGAAAAAAATAATGTAAGAAGTAAAGGCTTCAATTTTGACCTTCACTTTAGGCCTCCAAGCCAGCACTCATCATCAAAAGAATGGGAAACTAAAAATCATGTTTTTAATTGGTTTGAGGATTCTGTCTCGAAGAATTAAATCCTTAAGACAGAACCCAATACTAAAATATGGTGATTAATTAACACCCTAATATAATTAGTATGTTGAGTAAAATCCCCATCAAAAATACCAACACCTCAATACCGTATAATTCCCTTGAAACTTCCTCTCAACCCTCACTTAATTCCACGATAAACGAATTCGGAAAAAAGTTTTCAAAACTCTCCCCGGCTCTCGAATAAAAGGAAAACTGAGGTGGGGAGCCTCCCTCTTAGTTTGGTACACTAACTTCCCACTGCCCTTTTACCAGTCTTTCCCTCCTGTCTCTCCAAGACAGCCACCGAGCCACCCCCAATCCCCCATCAAAAATAAGTTGTAACATTTTCTTCTTTATACAACAAGGTGACTCATCAAATTAATCTAAAAACTGGACACTTGTCCCTTATACTTAATTGTTTGTCTTTTGCTACTTTTGTTTCTCTGTCTTTTTCTACTAATTTTTGCTTATCTTCATCACAATACAACCCACATCAACACACATGTGCTCCACGTGCTAACCTCCCACAAAATTAACACCAATGTGCATGCAAATTAGTATTTTTCTCACAAATTAAACCTCTTTTTTCTTCTTTTTTTCTTTAAATATATGGGGTATTACAATATCCTCTTCTTTAGAAATTTTGTTCCCGGAATTTGATGGTAAAAATAAATAATTTAATCCCACGTTTCTGTTGCGCCACTCATTGCAATATCTCCCAATTTCATTATACATCCATCCTCCCATTTCTAGTGTACTTGAACATCACAAGTGTCATTACTCTAGAACATCACAAGTGTGATCAAACATAGACAACTTTGCCGATTTTGGCAATAATCTCTTCTTCTTCTTTTTTTATTCCGTCCACGTGCTCACTACAAGCCATCTCCATAATTTTCATGCCACAAACAACTCTATATAGAGAGTATTTTCATCACAAAATTCTACACTGGTGTAAATCTGAGTTAGAAAAGCAACATCACTAACACATAAATTCCCTACTACAAAGACTACGCCTATACGGCATAAAAAGAAAAAAGTGTCACACCACTAACGCGTAAGAACATCGCCATTAAGGCATATATTGACGAGTTGGTACAGAGCGCAGGCGGTAAGTCTTACATGGGATTGTGTGGGTCAGGAGAATTGGTAAGTGAGTTTGGAATTATATTGACGAGTTGATGTTGTTGTTATATACAAAATATGTTTTTCTGTGTGATAGCTGTTTTGGAGGATATAAAAAATAAAAAAAAGAAGAAGAAAAGAAAATGGTGTGTGTGATCCACGTATGATACTAGCTATGAAGGATATATTTGTCGAGATTCCTAATTATGTGTATGGTAGTAGCTATTCCCTTTCTCAATTTAAAAGGGAATTTGTTAAGGGGTTGTGATGCGACGAAAACTAAAAAAAATAATAGGGCCTAATTTGATATGCTAATGTTTGTTAGAGAGTGAGTTTCATATGTTGAAGTACACGTTAAGGCTAGTTCAATAAAAAAAAAAATACATGTCAAGGCATGAGTTGGAATTGTATAAAAGTAATACAATCAAAATAAAGGACAGTGCGTCGCTCTTTCTCTCTTTGTTTATCTACCATGTATTGTCTCGTCACATTCTTGTTTTTCACGCTATACCGCTCAACTCACCGTAACAATTTTGTTCACCAAGTTTGGTTAAATAAAGTGCATACTAGTGAAAGATCTTTTGAAGTAGAAGTCTGTTGACAATATGACATTGAAAGTAGTCTAACACGTCAAATGGAGATGTTCTAAGCAAACAAGAAAAAATACTAGGGATCAGGAGGAGCCGCCTAGTAACGAGCAAGGCAGGACTAAACAATCAAATGTTGAAAAGCCGAGGGTCTGTTTGGAAATTGACAAAAGGTCATTGTCATGTTTCTTTCTCTTTTTCTACTACCAACCAAATAACAGAAGATGAATTTTTCAAAATTTTTTTTTTTTCCTTCCACAAGTTCCAAATACATCTTGATATTTATTTTTATAAGTAAAGAACTACTTGAATTCAAAAATAACAATTTTGTTTCAACATACCGCGAACAAAAGATGTCCGTCGGTAAGAAAAAGCTGATTCCATAAAAGCCATAACTAATGTCTTGTGCATTTTCCCAATATAAAGTGGAATCTATATTTTCCGATCATCAAAGTATGACTGATGCTCACAGGGGGGTGGTGTGTGTGTGTGTGTTAGACTCGGCTCAGGGCAGCTATGAGAGCTCCCTCCCTCCCTCTGACTCATTCATAAATAGTTTTTCATCTCTTTTGTGAGATCTTTTTTGTTTCTCTTTATTAGTAGATTTTTTTGGAGGGTTCCAGCCTAAAATCAATTGGCAATAGGTGAAGTAGCCTCTAGATTTTATTAACCAAGCTTGAGTGACTTAGATGAGCGATGTGGAACAAGTCTAACACTTCCCCTCACGTGCAGCCACTACAACACGAGAGGCTTGTAGCGAGGATTTAGTTTCCTCGCTAAAAAGCTGATTTCCTTGCCCGTTTTCCTCGCAAAAAGCTTGTCACAAAAAGAATTTGCGAGGAAAAAAATTTTCTCGCTTATTCTGACCCAACTCGCTATAGTTTTTCCTCACTAGACTAATACAATGTTTACAGAATAGGCGAGGAAATTTTTCCTCGCTAGACTAATTTTTTCCTCGCCAATTATAGTTTAGGCGAGGAAATTTTTCCTCACTAAAACTCTTGAAACTAAAAATAGATAGTTTTCCAGCTCATTTGCTTCCGCGCGAATTCGAACCGTGGTCTCCTGTATGGAGGCATTCACTCCATCCATCACACCAACTTCCTTTCCAGTTCAAACCTTTGCCTTTTTTATATATAAACCTTTTGTACATCCTTTCACCTCTCTAAATTTGTTTCTTTAAACATTTCTCTCTAATTTTAGTCCCTTCGTAGTGTTTCTTTAAACTTGTTTTTTTAAATCATTAACATTATTCGCTTTTATTTATTTTTATAATTTAATGTTTTGTTATATATCTTTAATAAATCTTTATACCTTTCTAAATTTGTTTATTTTATACTTCATTTTAATTCTCTCTAAGTTTAGTAACCTTTTGTAGTGCCTAAATTAGTTTGAGCCCTTTAAATTTCTGCAAATACGATATTTTTTTTGGTGGGTTAATCTGTTCTTACTGTGTATATGCGCCCATAACAATTTTAACTCAACTACAATATTACAATAGTAATAATTTGTTATGTTTCTTTTTAAATGGGGTTAACCTTACATATTTTGAAAATAGATTAGTGATATTTTGAAAATACATTTCGCAATTATTAAGTACTTTATCTTTTGTTTAGCTTTTCATTAATTTTTTTTGTATGAATTAATAATCAGTTATCTCTACGAAAAGCAATCCATATATCCCATGCATTCTTTTTCTGAAAAGCACATCATTCATCCACAAACTTATAATCCCTATGTCCAATCCTTTTTTTGAGTTTATAACAGTCAGAAGAACAATACGATAGAATTGATGAATGAATGCACTCTGTTACCTAGAGTGTTCTATTCCTTGGGTATTTATATACAAATACGGTTACAAGTGATAAGCTTTACAAAAGATATTGCAAATGATAAAATATAACCACTGAAATGGCTAACATTATTAGGACTTCTTTTCTTGATCAATTGATTTGCACTGATTGGTTGACATCCCCCCGCAAGCTGATGGTCGAGGCATGACCTTCAGATTGAAACGCAGTGTCCGATGCGGGAAGACGCAAGTCCTTTTGTGTAAAAATATCGGCAATTTGATCCCTGGTGCTAATATATTGGACGGTTAAATCACCCCGAGCGACTTAAAAATCTTTGTATTCAAACAATAAATTTTAGTAAAATTTGAACATACTGACATTGCTAACAATTAATTTCAGTTGGGGAAAAGTGAATTCATATAATTCGTGTGAAACATATTTTTTATTTAATCAATTCAATGCGATTGGTGAAGAAACTATTTTTTTTCATTTATCACTTTTTTATTTTAATAAATTTGCTAATGATATTGAACTATGTAGTTGATTATCCTTTACCATCGTGATATTAAAGATACATGAACATAATGAATAATGACTTACATATAAAAAATTTAATGAGTCCTAAAAAAGGTGACAAAATATTTTTCGCCAAAAGATTACATTTAGCAAGGAAAACAGATTTCCTCGCTAAATGTAACTTTTTGGCGAGGAAATTAAATTTCCTCGCTAAATGTAATTTTTTAGCGACGAAATTGAATTTCCTCGCAAATTGTGTACTTTTAGCAACGAAATCTCTTTTCCTCGCCATATTTCCTCACAATAGGCCTTCCGTGTTGTAGTGAGCCTGGATGCACGTGGAGATATGAATTGAGGAAACTAGGATATTTGACTCGGGCGACCCCTCACGTGCAGTCCGGATGCACGTGGAGGTATGAATTGATGAGTTGACTCGGGCAACGGAGACTTGACCACACGATATTCGGCTACCCAAGACCTAGTTCTGATACCATGTTAAATTTCTTGGAAGGTTCAAACGTAAAACCAATTAGCAATAGGTGGAGTAATCTCTAGATTTTATTAACCAAGCTTGAACTTAGATAAGCGATGTGAAACAAGTCTAACACTCCTCCCCTCTCTCTGATCTTCACCTCTCAAATCTCCACCCCCTCACCAATCTCTCCACCCTTTCATCTCCTTTGTATGATCGGTTCATATTTTATTCAACAAACTAAAATGACTATGATGTCAGAAATGTATGACGAGATACATGTGCCCCAATTACATGATTAACAATATTCAATCAATTTGATTTTCTGTTTGAACAACAAACATCACGATCTAAATTTAAAAAAAAAAACGACCTTATCACAAACTGAGTCGAGAAAGAACTAAAAAAAAAGAAGCTCACGGAACGAGTTCAAATCCATTGTATCTAATTTTTATGTTATAGTGCATTTTGGTGATTAATTAATCGAAGATCTTTTTATTTTTAAGATTTTCATGTTATTCAAAGGTAAAAAATTAACCAAAACAACAGGGGCTGCTCAAGGATTTTAGCACATTTTTTGAGTCTAGGGAATCCAAACAAACCCCTCAAACACTTGTGTCGCTCGAGAATTACACCAGACTTGGGCGTTCAATTGATTTTTTTTTGAAAATTCAGGTGGTCATGAGATATTTTAGTAAATTAAATGTTCTAAATGTACTAAAACCAAATTTTTTTTTTATGGATTTCTAGGTAAGTGATCATTCCTCTTGTTCCTTACTTACATCTACAAAAATATAATTCAAGAAAAATAACTTAATTAATGCCGTTAACCCGCAGAAAAAAAAAATAGAGTTGAAAGTTGAATCCAAGATCTAAGTGTTTCCACTAATTAACAAGTTGTAGACTACATACTTTTTATTTTGTTCATATTCAAATTTTTTTTGCGTTTGTTAGTTTTACGTCTAATTTTTTTATATTATTGATTCGTCTCGACAAGAGAAATTAAAAAAATAAAAAATTATGATATCTACACAAGTGGAGTATTTTTCAAAATATATTCAAGAAAAAGCTCGCAAAGTCAGCTTTTGAACTATTTCTTCAATATTTTCAAAAATATTCATGTAAAATTCAAAATTTTTTACTTTTTCAAATGGACAAACTAGAAAACCTCAAGCCCAAAAATTTAAAACTAAAACGAACGTCCCTTTCGGCAGCTCTCTCTCGAACACTCGAGTTGGTTGCCCATTACCCAGAGCGATTCCCTCCGACAATCTATCAGAAAACCAAAACCCTCTTTTCTTTCTTCCTCAGTAGCCAAACCAGCATTACATACGCACACAACCACCCATACAAACGCGCAGTTGACACACAATGGATCCAGAAACAGCCCTAGGGCTCGTGAAACACGGCGCTACTCTCCTCCTGCTATACGTCCCTCAGTACACCCTCGTCGGAATCGACACTCAGGTTACAAAAAATTGCTGCAATTCTTTTGGCTATTCAGAAAGACACAGCGTGTAGGAATGAGGGGTTGCTTCAGTGGTAGGAACTCAGGACCTGGTCGGACAAGGTCCGGTTCGAGTCCTCATAGCCCCTTATTGGTGGTAAACGTACTCTTAACACCGCCCGCACGTGGTGGGACTTTAGTTTTGGCACCCTGAATAGGTGCTTTAGGGTCCCCTACGGATAGTGGTGCGTTGAGTTCTGGTTGGACAAGGTTCAGGTTCGAGTCCTCCCTCATAGCCCCCCTTATTGGCGCTAAATGTACTCTTTAACACCACCCATGCATGGTGGGGCTTTAATTTTGGCCCCGACATAGGTGCGTGGTGGGGCTTTAATTTTGGCCCCGACATAGGTGTGTTAGTGTCCCCTACGGATAGTGGTGCGTTGAGTTTTGGTTGGAGAAGGTCCAGGTTCAAGTCCTTGTAGCCCCTTATTGGTCCTAAACGTACTCTTAACAACTTTAGTTTTGGCCCCGTCATAGGTGCGTTAAATCCCGCGGGTAGCAAAAAAGAAAGACACAATGTATTATGTATAGAATCAAATGTGAGTGTCGATATAAGTCCTATATATGGTTGTTGTTTTGTTTGCGATTGTGATGAGCCGTGACTGTTGATTTTTCGTATTGCAGATGTTCTCTGTGGGGCCTGCTTTTAAGGGCATCAAAATGATCCCTCCTGGTCCTCATTTCGTCTACTATAGCTCTTCAAACAGGTTATTATTTGGCATTTTGAATATATGTAGGGTTTTTTTTTTTTGTTGGCATGATCCACTGCGGCAGTCAATTGAGTGCTTAGAAGTTGGTATTTTTACTTGCAGAGAAGGAAGTGAGTTTTCTCCAGTAATTGGCTTCTTTGTTGATATGAGCCCCTCAGAGGTTAGAGCAATTCGTTTATTTGTTTACATTTTAAGTTGACAACTTGCTTTACTTCTGTCGTATTTTGATTGAAATAGTTTTTGCTGCATTAATTCAATTAGTTTTAATGTGGCTCATTTGGCGAGAAAGAAATTATAGATATTTTGACTGGGAGGAGTTGTCGTTAAATGAATTTAAGAGTTTTTCTTTCTAATTTTGTTCATTTGGGGGTTGAGGGAGTGTAAACTAACCCTCAGACATTTTCGGATTTAAGGAGGTTCATAAGCGCTATTTATTGTTTGGCCACTTTTGTACATGGGTGGCATCCCCTTGATGCATTTTCGATAAATTTAGTACCTATGTAGCTAGTCAGGAAACTCGTACACTGAATTCATGAGCAATACTGTGTACGAAATAGCTGGAGTATATGTTATAAATTGACAACAAAATATTGTGTGTTGATGTTTCACAACATTTGAAGACCTAGTAATTTTGGGATCATATGCTGGAGTGAATGAGTGTGTCAACATCTTACTTCTTTGAGGCATTTTGGAGTGAACCACCTAACCCTACAATTTGGAGAACTTTGTAGGTGCTGCAATGTGGAATTATATTTTTTTAAGTTCAAAGATATTATATAACAGTAATTGCCAAATCACTGTCTGCTTCAGATTGGGAGCTTCTTTGAGCAGTCGTACATGCTGCTGTGGGCTGTGGCATTTTTATTGTGCTCTGGAAGCAGTAATCAACCATACGAACAACCTAATTTAACTTTTAAGTTCGAAATGGAAGTGGAATTGACATAAAAGATATAGACATTTAGTATTGCAGAAATGACTTGCATTTGCATGCAGTAGAGCATAGTAGGTATATAAGTTTGACTCTCTATCAACTACTGGGCTGTCCTTAAACTTTGTTTAGACTACATAAAAACAAGTATATGCAAAATATTCACAGTATTTTTTCAAATGTCTCCTGGCTGCACTTGACAATTTCCAATAGCTTTTTAAAGAATTTAACTTTATGTGTTGTCCACCGTACCAAATTTTGTATGCAGGGCTGATCTGTCTACTTTGTTGATTCAATGTATTAGGTGGTTGTTCGGAAATGGGATCAACAAGAGGAACGTTTAGTCAAACTCTCAGAAGATGAGGTCTGATCTTTTTACAGCATATTTATAATGTCAATTATAATGCCTATGCATGCCACTCTGAACCAGAAATTTATGGTCTATTATAAATCCTGTGTCCTGGGATACTAGCTCTGAGCTTGAATGATACTATTAAAGGTATTTGTATAGATTCATTCAACTGTCAACATCCTATCAGGGGCACTGCCCTTTTTCTATGTTGAAACCTTGAGTAATAAGAACATCATGCTCTGGAAGAGAGAGAAACACTTAGACTTGGATTCTTAACCAGGCACCAGTAGCCATTGTGTAGCTATTAGTAAGATGCTTGTTGGTAAGTCTTCTAAAGGTGTGAAACTAAAAGATATGCCATTTCAGTTCCATTGCCAAAGATGCTCATTGCTTACTCTTGGATTCTTGGAATATCACGTAACAAGCTGTAATGGTGCTGAGAAGTCAGCTCTTTCTGTGGATCAATGTTCTAAATGGCGCTTGGCGCTAGTAGGGCGGAGACCCACCTCCAAGCGCCAAACCGCCTAGGCGGGCGGATTTTTTTATTTTTTATTTTTTTTAACAAACCATTATCCAATCAAACTATATTCCATGTATCCATATCCATAATGCAAGTTCAAACTTCAAAGTACAAACCCAAATGAAATTAAGTAGTAGCAACTAGCAAATAAGTTGAATAAGACAATAAGTAGCAGGGCTTCGCTCACCTCCCTTCGTATTACTTTATATATATATATATATTTTTAGGCCGCCAAAGGCCTCCAAAGACGCCGACGACGCTGCCAAGATTGCCAAGACCGCCAAGGCGGCCGGCAAGCCCACCAAGGCCGCCTTGGCGGCCGCCAAACACCGCCAAACCTCCCTGGGCGCCAAATCAAACGCCAAGGGCTATTGGCGTGGCGGCAAGGTACCTCCAAGCGCCTAGGCGGTTGCCATTTAGAACACTGCTGTGGATGAGTAATTTTTATTTGATCCAGCGGAGAACTAAACTTGCTGGTACAAACCAAGGTTTTTTTATTGGGTAAGTTCACCACTTTATAAAGCAACCAAACTAGAAACATTGGGAAAAACCCATACATCAGAACAGGGCTACCACATCCCTAGCCAACTAGGAAACAACAAGACATCCAACATAACAAAACAATCAAAACCAGACTATACAGAGGTAAAAATCCGGGAGCTAATACTCCACGTCCTGGCTAGCAATCTGTTAAGAGTCATTAGCCTTCAACCCTCGCCACGAGCTCAAGCTCTGACATCTCCTATAATCTGAGCACCCAAAGAGGAGGCAGGAGAACTTAGCCCTTGAAATTGTCTTCTTTTCCTTTCCCTCCACACACCATAGATGGCAGCAGCCATAGACAACTTATACACTTGACTAGAGAAAGAATCACCTGATAGATGCACCAATCCATTATGCAATCAATCTCACTAGTCAAAAAACCATGACAGGGGCGATCAACATTATTCTGCAGCAAAAGCATATTCCAAACTGATTTAGAGTAGGCACAATCAAAGAATAAATGTTCATGAGTCTCATCTTCACTCTGGCATAGCAAACACCTTTTGTCCACAACCAAACCCCAGCTATGCAACCGATCCTTGGTTGACAGCCTTCCCAGGAATGCAAGCCACTCTATGAAAGCCCACCTGGGAACATGATGCGTAAACCAAACACATTTTGTCATGGAACAGCGGGAAAGACCTGTCTAAGTTCCTGCCAAGCAGACTTTGTAGTATATGCCCCAGAATTTCCCAAAATCCATCTTATAGAATCAGGAACAGCTACATTAGGAACCAAATTTGGATCAGTATTAGCCACAATTTCCCTGGTTATGGCACTTCTTGGCCTTGGCCATTTCCATGTCCCTTTGTGAATGATAGAAGCAACTTTAGCAGACATGGATCTCCCAATATCGAACCCCATAGAATCCCCAAACCTCTGGCAGAGAGGCCCAAGAGTGTGCCAATTATCAACCCACAAGTGAGTAGACAAGCCATTCCCACTTATATATTTAATCCAGGGCTGAACCACAACTCTAAGTTTGAAGAGTTTTCTGATAGTCCAAGAAGCCTCGTTAGGAATCTTGGATTGCCAAATACTTTGCCTTTTTAAGATAAAGGTATGTACCCATTTGATCCAAAGATTATCAGCTTTTAGGCAAACAGCCCACAAATGTCTAATCATCGAGGCCTTGTTCCAAGTTTTAAGCAATCTAAGACCCAAACCTCCTTCATTCTTAGGGGTACAAACCAAGTTGGTTCTTCACTTGAAAGGAATTCTTCACTCGAAGGGAACTACAATTTTGAGAGACATCAGTTCTGGTAGCTGTTACAGCTTGTTCAGCTGACTTGAACACCGTACTGTTGTGAAGGGAAGGGCAATCCTTCATAGGAATGAAATTACAATTGAGTTTTTCACACAGTACCAGATTTGGCGTTGCATGTGGGCTGAGGAAAGTTTCTATACCACAAGTTATTTTCAGAAGAGTGTATCTCTTTTGTATCCAAAAAAGAAAAGAAGAGTATCTCTAACGTAGCATACAAACTTCTGAAGGAAACAAATCATGTAAATGAATAGTGACATTACTATGTAGCCTTTGGGTTGGAGTCGTCAAGCTTTTAGAAACTGCTTTTATAATAAGCTGTATCTTATCGTACAAGCTAATTTAATAGCTAAATCACGTTGAGAGCGAAGCTAACATCATTGTCACCAATTTGTTTATATGTTGACGATTGCTTGCTAGTTGACATGTAAAAATCGAGCCACAAGTTCTATCAACTGTTTTGCTGGTTGAAAACCTTCTTAAGTACAATCGTATATCCGATTACTGACTTTTATGGAGTCAATATTTCTCAATGATTTAGCTTGGCAATGGCAGAAAAATTCCCCATCATACTTACTGGCCCAATCAGTAGGTGAACCTACAATCTATTCTTGACATGTGCTATAGACATGGCTATCTGTTTTACACAATAATGTCTTACTTTTCACACATACTTCAGAATATGAGTGTAATGAGCTTCAACCAAGGTGCTAATTATGCATGTGAATGAATGCAATTTTTCTTGAACTTAGAAACTCTGTTTTCTATACATTAAATCTCACTTAAGGATTTCATATTCCTTTCATATTTTACATAGGAAGAGAGATATTCTCAAGCAGTAAAAAGCTTGGAGTTTGACAGAGAACTTGGCCCGTATACACTAGGTCAGTATGGAAATTGGAAGCGGTTGTCCAACTATATTAGCAAGAATACTGTTGAACGCATCGGTAAGCACTGTTACTTTAAGGTCTACGTTCTTGGAATGTTTTTTTGTTAGGTGCATGTAACTTTTTAACAGCTTTTCCAAGGGGAATATATGTAGTCTCTTGTTTGTTTCAAAGTGTAATAAATGGTGGAACACAACTTGGTAATATAGAGAATTCTTGCATTCTTGGGCAGTCTGGGTGTGGCGTGCAATGTGTATGAGCATGTTTGTGTGCTCGTTTGTATTCATGTTTCTTTTATTCAGCTTTGTTGGTTTCCGTGAGTCTTTGGTAATGAGTTGGAGTTTTTCTTCTTAACGGATAGGGAGGAAACGTGAATATCGCAAATGAAGGGCATGAATCCGAGCCTCTGAGGTTATTCCTTAGTTTATTGTTAAATTATTAGTGGGATAGACAGTTTATTTGTTTATCGATACCGATAGAGGAATGTCATAAGGTGGTAGATTTGGTATGACGTTACTAGACGTTAGTAATTGTCCTCGGAGAGTTAATTGTGGTTGTATATTATAGGATGAGAACTGATTACTTAGAGAAATCTGCTTCTAGTTTACTATGTATCTCTAGCCTTGAATCTCCTGATTACAATCAGAACTGCTTGATTGGGATATGGACCAATTACACCTCTTAATGGAAAGAGTTATTCTCCCATAAAGGAGTGGTCCTGTATATCAAGAAGCAAAAGTTTTTAATTCAGCAGCCATTCTTGGAGATGAAGAGAGTTATGGCTTTTATTAGAGACACTGAAACGGATGCTATTTGTTTGGGCAAAAATTGCCCTTTCCCAATCAAGTTGTTGATTGTGCCCATTCCTAATGGTTTCCACTCCATTTAGCAGATTTTTTCCTCAGTACAAACTATGACTTGCTTTGGTTAAGTTTCTGCTCTGTGGTTTGGTCTAATTACAGAACCCATCGGAGGAGAAATTACGGTTGCATCTGAATCTGAGATAGTTGGAAATATTCCTATAACGTCCGCTGAGAAAGCATTGGCTGAGCAGTTGAGGAATTATAAGTTCTCAAGGCCTGTTAAAAATCCTCAAAGGAAAGGTTGTTATTATACACCAATTCCCCGTGTTATTAAGCAAAAGGGCATTCATGGGCAAGATCTTACTTGTTTGAATCTTGACAAGGTACAGATTGCTACATCTTTGTCGACTGCACCGAACTTGTGTTATGTTTTTACTTTGGTGCAGATTTGGTCATTTGTTTACTTGTGTGTTTACAGTCACAATTGTTGGAAAACATACTAATGAAAGACTATGGAGGTTGTGATGACTTAATTCTAGGCGAGCTACAATTTGCATTTATTGCATTTCTGGTAAGAAAGAGTTGAACTTTCTCTTGATCTTTTCAATTTTACTTTTTTTCCACATTTTTCTTTGTTCTTCATGTTTTTGAAGGTACATTTATTGATACTGTTGAGAACTGTAAGAGCTTATTTGGCATCTGTAATTTTGCAGATGGGACAATCACTTGAAGCATTTTTCCAATGGAAATCATTAGTTAGCCTCTTTCTTGGATGTACTGAAGCTGTGAGTATTGGTTTACACTTCTATTGCTAGTTTGATTTTACTTTGTGTTAACATAAGAATGTCAGATGGGATAAGTCCCACATTGGTTGGGTTTGAGATTGGGTGATTACTTTATATAATGTTGGTCATCTCCGCTTAATAGCTTAAGCTTTGGGTCGGGCCTAAGATAAGTTACAATCAAGGCATGTAATGTTTTTGAAATAATACTACCTTTTCATTTCCCTATTAGCTTGAAATCAAGCAGTTCTAGTTCAATTTGTTACGGTTTGTGCGATGTTCAATCTTTCAAAAAACCAGAAGAAGATAATATACTCTTTTACGTATTAATTTAAACCGATTGGCAATGAGTGGTGAGGCTTAGTGGACTCTTTTAAATTTAGACTTTCTGTATCTTGTTTTAGCAGATTCAGTTTACACTTGTATTTATGCAAATAACTTAGCCTGAACATTCATTTCTCCGCAGCCTCTACATACAAGGACTCAGCTATTTACCAAGGTAATATACTCTTTTATGTAACTGAATGTTAAATTTCCGATTTTTCTTTATTCAGGACGTGAATCATGTTCATAATTGGGGTCTTTTGGATGACCTCTATGTTTGAATTCTTGTCTTCATATTAATACATTTGCTTGTCTCATTGTTAATGTATTGATCTATTATTTGAAGGCATTACTTATTTTCTTCATTAGCGACATATGTTTAATTCTTTCATCTGTCCTATGGTGTCAAAAAGAAGGGGGAAATTTAATTCATGTACCTTCATATTTTCGTCTTTCACCCACACCAATAGTCTGAACCTATTTTTATTGCTCCTTCAACTTGTGTATGATTACTTTCTATTGGTGTAGACATTGGTCTCTTGGACATCTCTCCCTATTCTCTTGTTTCTGTTTCGTCTCACTTCATTTTCTTTTATTTTTTGTGTTAATCTCTGTCAGCGTGTTTCCAGTTTTCAATAGTATTAATGGATTGTTTTCTTTTGTTGTCATGAATTTTACACATTACACCAACTTTCATGAGATGCTTAGCTGTTCATCTTTCCAGTCATTCATCTACTTCTCTTACTTTTTCCACATTTATGTTTACATTTTTTTTGTATTTCCTTCCTGAAGTGATACCTGAAAAGCTTATACTTTCTTGCAGTTTATTAAAGTTCTCTATTATCAGCTGAAATACGGATTTCAGAAAGAGCACACAGATACTGGGGGTGCAGAGAAAGGTGCATTAAGATTGTTAGATGAGTCTTGGTTATCTGCAGATAGCTTTCTACACCACCTTTGCAAGGTAGTATTCCAAGTTGATTAATCATATTGTAGGTAATAAAAGTGTCTGCAATCATCCTGCATTTTAGTTCTCTTCAGTGCGCATGCCTGCTGCCCCCTTCAAAGTATACTGGCAGGACTTTATTACCTGATCTTCTATTAACCTGTCGAATATTGAATTCATCCTTCTTACTTGAATTCTGGCAATTTTCTGAAAACTGTTGGGTTAAGGAGACTGAAGTGGGACTTTGTATTGGTCAGTCTAGATCACTCTAGTATATACTGATGACTGAGTTGGTATTGCAGGATTTCTTTTTGTTGGTGCTCGAAGCCACGGTCATAGACGGAGATCTTTTGTCATGGGTGTGTATGCAAGACCTCTCTCTCTCTCTCTCTCTCTCTCTCTCTCTCTCTATTCTCTGTTCTTCAATGAAAACCATTGAAACTACCAGTTACAAATTGGACTTCATGGCTAACTGTACTTGAAGTAGATTGTAGAAAGGCATCGCATAGATTATATCAGTTAAAGTATGTATGCACCTGATGGAAAAATTCTGTTAACTGTTGTCCACCTTTTTCTCAGTGTAGAACACAGGCCTTCAGAATGAGGAGCAAAGTATTTGTTTACTTTAATAAAAGCTTGTTTGGGGTGTTCACTAAATAAGTGACAATTTTAGTGCTAATTTATGCTTGAAGACTTGGGCAACAGGTTGACAGAAAAATGGAAGACTTATCTGACCATGGTTATTCATTCAGCTAATATTCTGAAATGGGTTCGATTAATGTGAAATTCACTCGCTAAATAGGTAAACCATTGGATTGGCTACAAGACTGAATATTTATCTTATGTCATATTTTCTTATGATATAGTTTCTTAGGATAATTTGCATTTATAAATCTCAAACAAGAAACAGAAAATGCTTATTTTGGGCGTGTATGTTTTCAGCTTCAATTGCATTTTACTAATCTTGAAGTTGATTGTAGTAAGACAACAGAATCATGTTATGTGGAAGGACTTAAAGAGAACACAGTCTCGAGTAACACAGCTGGACACCAGATTGCATGCCCAGCATGAGCATGTTAAAGACACAAGGCGTAGAACAAGAACAAATGAGACTCAAATAAGGAGGAAAATGAGTGCTGGAACTCTAATTGTACCAATTCACTGCATACTTTACTGGATAAAGTACATGAGGTATCTATAGGCTCTAGTAACATGCACCTTGCAATGTACATGAACCAGATAATAAAGACATCATGACCCTCTTGAATTCCGTCCCTGAAATGACCTTCAACCCTGTTCACGGTTCATACCAGTACATGCATACATGCGTAATATGTGAATGCTGAACTTAACTAATAACAAAGTTAGCACTATTTTCATCACAGTCTAAGCATTATTTTTCCATTTTCACAGACAAGGAAATTCAAAGAGCTCCTTGAACACACTCTTGGATGGGACTTCCAGCAGAAAAGTGCAGTAGATGGAATGTACTGCGAAGAAAATGACGAGGTCTATAAACTCTGCAAGAGCAGTTTTTTACCATCTTTTCTTTCTTATATACAATGCTCTTTTTCTCAACTCCAATTATCTTTCAACTTCTGCAGTATGCTCCAGTTGTTGTGATGTCAGATGGATGATTGAGGCCTGCCATTTTAGGTGTTGACAGAAGCCAACTCTCAGCAATCAGCGAATGACAGCATTTGCGGAATCTTCACATCTCTGCTTCAACAACCCAAACATGTGGCTAATGAAGCTAACACGAAACATGCGATCGGTTCTTATCTTCCTCGGATCATGTACACCATTAGAGAGAAAAGAGAGAGATATTCTTCCTCCTCTGTGCAGGTATTGAAAACAAATAGAGTAGATAATGTACAATCATGTATTTAAAGCGCTAAAATTGTATACCTTACTAGAGGGTGTCTAATCTTATTAGAAGCGTACTCATTTGTAGCTCTTGATCTTGGTCTTCACTTTATGGATCAAATACTTGGGGGCTATGCGTGTGAACATGAAGTTGATGAGAAGTTTGGAAGTTTCCCCTACATTTGCAATTTTGTATGCTCTTATTTATATTGCTAAGTTATGTTGTGATGATAGCGAACAGTGATAAACAACGGGCTGAATAAAGAGAGGTCATACTTGGTATGCTACCGGATGTATTTTCCATTTTTGTGGTTCGGGAATAATTTTTGTAGATTGCAACACTGTTATTTATTGTTTGTGCCACCATCGGACACCAGAAATAAGGGTGACCCCTCGTCACTTTGTGTCTGAAGTGAAAGAAAGTTAAAGTAAAGTTGCTAGGATATTGTTGCTTTATCTTTACCCATTTCATTTCCGTAGGGAGTAGTGAAATTTGTTAGTCTGATGTAAGATACAAATCTATGCTTGTTTAAAGTTTTAAGATATGCTTGTCTAAAGTTATAAGTTATGCTTGTCTTGCTGTGACTATGTGCCTATAAAAGGAGAAGCCCTTCATTGTTGTAAGCAGACATGCCTGAATAATAAAAATCATGTGTGCTTTCTTTGTTAGATCCTTATTCTCTACTTTGTGTTTGCACTTGTATGCATACAAGATTTCCGGCAAATCCATTGGAAAACTTTCCATTTCCAATTGAATATCACAATCCATTACTTCCACTGCTAGTACTCATAGGTGGCCATGCCAATCGGATTGCGAGATGCTGCTAAGCGGGAGTGCTTGGCAGCAGTGCCGAGCGGCTGATCCGATCGTTCGTCTTGACACAGACGGCTTGGATCTAATTCGAGTGCATAAAAATCTGTACCGTTCATTACTCAGATTAAGATCCCGAGCCGTCGATTGCCGAGATGAACGGCTGGATCGGCCGCTCGACACCGCTGCCAAACGGTCCCATGCCAATCCATGATCAATTATTGGCAGCGGTCCCATGCCAATCCATGATCAATTACGAGTCTTGTGGGTAATTTTGCAAAATTAGACCATTCCTCCCAAAAAGAACTCGGAGTTAATACATCACAAGAACTTGAATTTCGCAATAGACAGCTAGACCCAGCTTTCTTTCAGTGGAGACATGACATTTGAGTTCAAGTTTACATCACAAGAACTTGAATTTCGCAATAGACAGCTAGACCCAGCTTTCTTTCAGCGGAGACATGACATTTGGGTTCAAGTCTCATTGTTGTGGACTTCAAATTTTTCTTCCTCTATTCCTTCCTAACTTTTTATTGGAAGAAAACTGTGGAACAAATTTTATTTGTGTCAGCGAGGTAGAAAAATACCTGTAATAATACTTGTTGGGCCAGAATATTGCCCTTTTAAACCATTTCCAGTTTCATGATTTCACTTGCGTTGGAATCATGAATGCAGAGGGATAAGTAAAGGGTATACCTAAGGATCCCAAGAGTAAGAATCAGATTACCTTTTTGAACTATCGGAAGAAGGGTAAAGACAAATTGCTGCCGGCGCAACCACAGCTCGAGCCTATCCTTGTCACATGTTGATAGACTTTTAGCAAAACCTACGACATAATAAATTGCGTTAGTTACACACGGAAAATTGTAAGCAAAATACTACTCCCAAAACAAAAATGTGCGTTGAAAGGGGCTGGTAAAAATAATTTCATCCCTGTGATGTCTCTTAGCCAATATCCCGAATCTGATCTCTTAACTTTTGGATTAGTTAGTTGTATCATGGTATCAGAACCAGGTTAAATTATCCATCTTTGTTCACCAAATGACTTTGATTCTTCTGATGATCCATACGTCATCCATCCGTTCTTGTTTCACCCCTGTTAACATCAGAAAATTATAGCACATGGGTTCGAGCAATGCGTATGGCACTTCGTGCCAAAAATAAGATAGGATTTGTCACTAGTGAAATTCCTAAAACTACTACTTCTAATCAACTTCACCGATGGCAACATTTTAATGATCTGGTTTCTTCTTGGATCCTTCACTCTCTCTCCAGAACTTTGCGTCAGTATCCTATATGCCATGTCTTCTAAGGAAGTTTAGGATGATCTTCATGATCGATTTTCCCAATCCAATGCATCAAATACTGTTCAAGCTCGAGAGAGAAATCTCCCTTCTTAATCAATAAAACATGTCTATGACAGTATTTTACAAGGCTTTCGCTTTCAACTTGTACATGGGAAGCCATCAAAGCAATATCAGATGCATATCATCAAATTGGGTTCTGCAATTTTTGCAAGGTTTGAATAGCTCCTATTCAGACTTGCCGAGTCAATTACTTCTTCTCGAGCCTATGCCTTCCATTCAGAAGATTTCTCTTATTCTACATGAAAAAAACAACGTGAATTACATCATGCTCCAGTTACGGTTCCTGAAGCAGCTGCTCTCATTGCTGTTAATAGGTATACCGGTGCATCAAGAGGTCCCACCAATTCGCAATACTGATCTGCAGAAGAAAAGTTTGGGCACATAGAAGCAAAGTGTTACATTGGTATATCCTTCTAATGCCCAGAAGAAAAGTTTGCGAAATCCTTCAGGTCTCCCCAGCACTTCAACATTATTCTACACCCAAAAAAATTGGCAGAATTCAAGAAAAAAAACTTACCGGTAACTCTATGCCACCGCTAAAAACTAAAACTTCACAACTTCATAGATACACGTATCAACCAATGACAAAAGTGCAGCCTCCCCTGCGATTTTCTGACACCAAAACCCAAAACTATCTTTCACCCAAACTTCCTGAATGAGAGAATTTCAACAAAACAACCAAACTTGAAAGGAACTACTAAAATTGCAGCCCTAGCAACTCTTTTAATAAACTCATAAGATATGATACAATGGTCTCAAGTTCCTATATCAACAGAACCTAAAATTTGCATAATACCCCAATACAATCCAACAAAAGCCCATCGAACTCATAAAGAAGAAAAGGAAAAACATAATACAGACCAAATCGATTCCTAACACCAGAATAACCAAACTGAGAGAGAGAGAGAGAGAGAGAGAGAGAGAGAGAGAGAGAGAGTCAGTGATGGTCAACTTCAATATTGGATGGTGATGAACTCTTTCAGGAAGGTCATGACACCATTGATGCCTAGTCCAATTCTTCAACGGAGTCAATCACATCCTTGTAGTCGTAATAAGGATTTGCCTGTCATGCAAATTACATCAAGTTCATACAAACATATGTACCCATATCTATGATCTATCGTGAACGACGACGTCATTTTAGAATCCAGAAACCCGAAGTTACCCTATCAGTAATAAACATCCAAAATAAATTTGGCTTCTTTACTTCATTACCTTGTTATATTTTTCCTTCACATTTTCTTTTCAGGATGAGCTTCTCCTCAAATTCCTTAGCTATGTTCATTTCATATAGGAGAAACATAAAATTCACTCCCTTTGTTCCATAATCCTACTTCTTGAAAATTCATGTCATTTTTCAAGTAAAAAATAAAACACTTTTGAGCATAATTCTCTGATTTTCTTTAGCGACAAATTAAAGAACAATTGAGATCTCTAAATTGATGTGAAATTGTTTCACAAAATCTGCTTTATTCTGCTTTATTTTTCTATCTAAAAAATAGCACGCCTTTTAAAAAGGGCAAAAGAATGGGACAGATAGAGTATGATTGTTCTCTAGGGTAGAGATTTGCAAATATCCGTACCGTAGGTCTAGGAGTAATTGCTTCAAAACTGTGAAACACTGGAGAATCAAAATGAGGAGGTTCTAGAACAATGTAAGCGCCTTTATTCTTGTACCGTCCTTCAGTTGCCTGCAAGGAAGACGAAGACATAACATGCTAATATGAGTTTGTTTTTTAAAGGGGGCATGGCAAGGTAACACAAAGAACACAACAGGGGGTAAATATAGAATTCTTTAAATTTTCTTCAGATATTTTGGTTAAAAGTGTCATATGATGTGTATATGATGCTTGCTTGTATATATATTCATGCTTCTACTTATAAGTGTGTTACCACTGGTATAAATTTATTTTACTTATGCTTGTGTCCCCTGTTGTGTCTGTGTCTCCATTTTCTAAGAAATCCCATTTCCTATGTTCGTGTCTGTGTTACATGATATTCCCTTAAATATATCCTGATATGAAAGGATACTTTTTTTTTTTTTTGCAAAAAAATAATAGGATTGAGCAAGAATCAGCTATCATGATTTACAAATAATTACCATTTTCTTTTATGATAAGTAGCTAATTTTCTCAACGAGAACTTTGACACTCAAATTAACCTTGCTACCCAATTTCAATTACCAATAGCTATTTACAAAGAGGAACATCGCATTTCCTAGTTATGTAGGGCTGCCTTGGAACAACAATAAGGTTGCCCTAATGACATGGTGATAACAGGTTTGAGTTGCGGAAATGGCCTCTCCACTTGCGGGGTACGGCTATGTACATCCAACCCTTCTCTAGATCCAGTAGTAGCCGGAGCCTCATGCACTAGGTAGCCCTTAAAATCACATTTCATATTAGATGGAAATATTTGCCTTAATCTAATAGTGTGCAATGAGAGATAGGCAAGCCCAGCATTGGCCTTTACGATGCTCTTCTGAAATCTTTCCTGTTACCGATACAGTTGAAGTATGGGTCTACCTTTACACTCTTTACTATCTTGAATCTATTCTGGCGAATCCCTTACGTTGCCTCTCAGAAGTAGTCATTTGGGGGAGAGAGATAATCTAGGGGAGTATGATAATACTGAGTCTCTGATGGTCGAGTAAAGAGATTTCTAGTTTGGACCAGCCAGCAGTACCCCAAAGAAGCATATAACAAAAAAGAAGAAGAAAAGAAGCCAAAGCAGGAACCTCTAGCCTAACCAAAACCACTGCAGTGAAGTGTAAGAGATTCAAAACAGAAAGCATAAGCATGTTTAACAGGTTACATTAACAAGTCAGTCCTCGGATGTCATGTCCAAGTAGGAATTGTTCGTCAGTGGAAATTCCAGGTCTATTGAAGGACATGACCAGCTTAATGAGCCAAAGAACCAACTCCTTTCTGTCGCAGTACTAAAAAGAAGCTTTGGCTTTCAGTAGCATCGTTGAGGGAAATGGAAAGGCATAGAATAAAAGCAAATAATATATGCTTTCAAAAGCCTTTTACCCAAGTTTTAGACATTGAATATTTCCTAGAAAAATATAAAAAGTACCCATGAAAAAGCTCACCACCTAATTTATCAGGATGAGGAACGAAGCAGAAAAAGATCGTCCATTTGACACCATTTTCAAGCAAACAAAGTTTTCATTTATGAAAATGAAAATGAATCGAAGGAACAAAAATTACGATGTGTTGTAATAACATCTCATATGGGGCACTTGCAATTATTATCGCATTTTGTAGGGAAATATCTTGTGTTAAGAAATGATGGAAACTAACCATGACAACAAAGTAACATGTCAAATAAAAGCTCTCTCTTTTATGCCTCTTTTGGTGTAACTTTTTTTGGCAGCATTTGCCATTCTTCCATGCCTTCTTCATGCAAGCTTCTCTAATGATGAGATGCGCCACACATAATCGGGAAGGGCATGGAGAATTTCCCTAAGACATTTCCACTGATACCAATTTAGAAGGGATTCTTGCCTTAAACAGGGAAAATAATTTTTTATCAAAGATTAAGAGAAATCTCTATTCCCAAAACATTTGAAAGAAACTCCCCAAACTTGGAAGGATTTCCAAAACAGCGGGCAAGTCTCTATGTATCATCGATTCATCGTGATGTTCTCATAGTTGCTAGTATCGTCACAATCTACACAAATAGAAGTGACAAAAGAAGGTCCATATCCAAAATTATAGAATAAGGAAGAATGCAAAATAGTACATATTTAAAAAATGTAGATGAAAGGCTATTCCATTATGTAGCCCAACTAAAAATTGGTACCAGAATCAATCCACCTCAAATGGCCATTATTCTGGGATGACATTTTTGCACATCTAACTTAAGATCTAGCAATATAGAACAAGCAGATGCAGAAGTGTTCAGCCAATGAATGGAAAACTTTCCCAGTCGTGTATCTCAAACGTTGGTAGGAGACACAGACAAAAAATCACATATAGGAGCCAATACTAAAGTGCAGATGCAACATAGTAGAATTAGGGAAGCCCAACCATAACAAAAAGAACTACCTGGAACTGGGGATAGTCAGGAGCACTGAACAGAGTAATCAGTTTCCCAGACTCTACAACATGATCTATTGTGTACCCTTCATCCATTCCTCCTAGATCCGGCCGCTTTTTCCTTGCGTCAGGACCTTCATGTGATCTAATAATTAGCTGCAGAGACAACAATGTCAGACTAGTCAGGACGGAGCACTGTGTTGGACTACATAGTCTTGTAAAACTTTTGAGTACTATCAAACAAAGAATAAATCCAAGGATGACAATGCAAAGAAATAGGAGATTTTTTTTGGTGTTACCCGACTAATATATTCTTTCAATGCAAAACTCTACTCTACAGAATAAGCAATTTACATAAACTGCAATCGGAGAACTCTACACTTATTTACTGATACATAATATGCACTTTTAGTTCACTGTAGACCTACATCCTTGGGTGTTGAATGAAGTCTAAGAATCAATGTGATATTACAATCGTATCACATTACAATATAATGAAGAGCATTTAAAGGAAAATTGCTTTATCAATCACCTTTAGATTGGAGTTCTTTAAGAACTCTTCAGTACAGTCTGGGCCCCACAAAAGACCAAAGCCTCGCTTTTTATTTAGAGAAAGACCAGGGTTCATTGACGGGTTTGACCACAGAACATCCCCAGGAATCAAGTTTAGACCTTCCCACGAAGGATTGAGTACAGTTCTCCTAGCTTTAGATAAATCCTCCATGGAACCAAGAGCGAGAGAACTTGCTCCAGGGTCGATAATCACTTTACGAATCTTCCTTCCTTTAGATCTCTTTGAGGGCGTAGTGGCTACAGAGCGGAAAAGACCTCCATGGGTAGTGTAAACACGCCCTGCTATAATCGAAGCCAAAGGAAGTCCTTTAAAGCATCCCAAACATTTCTGGTAGGCGTGTTTTCCTTCATCTCCGTACTTCGTTAACACTTCCTTTTCAAACCCATAAACCGAAGTGTAGTATTTTGATTCATGATATCCCCGAAGAAGATAAACCTTATGTGGCATAGAAACCTACAAAAACATGCATTGTCCAACTAATGTTTATTACATCACATAAATTTTCTTCTAACAAAATAAGGCACTCTGGGTGAGCATAAAAAGAAAGCTTGAACCTTCGTGCTCATGTGGAATATATGGGAATAATTAAAGCGATCAATAACAAACAGTAAAATCATATAACTTGAAACAATACTAGCCACATTAACCATGAAACTCTTAAGAGTGTGAAACACAAAAAAAACATCACCCCAAATGTCAACTTAGCAGAAAACAACTTATTGAAGCCTTCCATCTTACAGGCATATATGAAAAGTCCCAAACAAGGTACATCAAGGGCCATGTATGCTTTTCGTTAGTCATGGTTCCACTTCTATTCATCTTTCATTGATTTCAAAATCTTACAAGCGCACTTCTTTTTGAGTTGGTTCACTTCCGATGAAGCCGAATAAAATAAACTTCACTGAAGTCGAATAAAATAAACTCGCACAATATAAGATACTTCCCTAAAAATGGAATGGTTGCAAGATAATTTCCAAGAATAGCTCTTAATACACTTTCTATGTTCCCATTTTCATCTTCCTGGGACCATATAGGAGAAGTTTTGGCTTAACCTCCCATGTCAACCCCTTACCAACTCTCATAGGAGAAAACCAACGAGTTACACACTAAGCATAGCAATTATATCAAAAAGTCAATTGAATTTTTATTCAACCCTATAGAATTAAGAGCTTATTTGTTTGTTTTGATTGTAGAGAAAAAAATGAAAGAGACAAAGAAAGGTTTCTTATTATTATTTTTGAATAGAAAAATCCAATTCGATTATTGTTCTTATCTAATTCAAACAACGATCAATCGGATTTAAATTCCCTTATTCTAAGGTAAAAGTATACCTTAGAAAAAAATTGCATATATTTGGGTAGATCCCTCTTATATACTTTCGAAAATTCTACTTCCAAAGACCTTGGAAGTAGGATTTACTTCTAAAAATCGAGATGTTCATCGAACCTGAATAACATCTCGATAAATTGAATAAGAGCGGTAGATTTCAATTCGTCTGGAAGTATTATTTGTGCAGGAGTTCAGCTAGTTAAAAGTTCATCTATTAGTAAATTGCGGTCCCACCTAGACCTAGACAGTTGATAATATGCCTCCTTTCTTTTCCCAGATCACTTCAGAAAGTAAATGGAGTTCAAACAACCAAACCCCAATCAATTGTAGGTTTCATCAACATAATGCGTTTAGCTCTGATCGTTTATAGCTAATATAATACACATACAGGGTCACATTCATACTTCAATTAATTCGGTTGGTCACATTTCTTAATCCTTTGTATTTCATGTCATTTTGCCAATTTATGGTTCATTGAGTATCAACAATGTTAAAAATGGAAAAGACATGGAAACAACAAAACTACAAACAAAGCACAATAAGCCTAGACAAATATTGAATTTATGGTCGCCTACAATGAATCAGTCTCACAGTAGATACAGTAATTGCAGCCAAAGAGTTGGCTTAATTCCTTCAATTTCTAAGAAGTACTGATATGAATGATGGACACAGATACGACATGATATGCACACGCAGATATGTAAATTCCCTGGCAAATAGGACACTCATACGTTAGGGACACTTAATTTTAGGTATATCCAAACAATGGTTACACGGGTTATGCCTATACAATTCCCATAAGTTTGTGTCCCAAGTTTTTTTTTAAAAATGGGACATTAAGTTATGAAGAATCCTCATGGTCATGCAACTCTACATATTGTTTAAAAATAGGGGCATGAATAAGGCCACAAATTTCTGTTCATATAGGAAGGGAGACATGGGTGGATATCAGCAGGTGGATGGCATCTCTATCCAAATCATGACATTTTCGTTAATAGAGGCAAGATGTAGAGTAGACTAATTAATCCTGACAGACGGGGATATATTGCCCAGGGTCCCGAGAGCCAAACAAATACCGGATAAGGGTGGGACCGGATATACGATCCGGGAGGAAGGGTATTTAGTCCATCTAACAAGCAGGCACTTAGCAAACGCCACCGGTATACAAAGACAAGCTAAAAAGTGAAAAATAAAGGGCGTCGTACACTCCCATGTATATCAAACAGATTATCATATCAAGGAGGAAGGGTTACCCCTCCAATTCCCAAATTTTCACCCTACTAACCAAAAAAATTCCTTGAAGTACATATGAAGGACTTTTGAAACATCACAATTCCACCCAATTCACACCAAAGCTAGAAATTAAAGATCTTCATAAAAGTGAATCTTATATACCTTCCAGGCCAATAAGAGAAGGAAGGTCTCAAGACCCCATGCCCCTCTATCCACGTAATCTCCATTGAAAACAAAAACCTTGTTATCCGCAGGAAAACCGGCATCTCGTAGCAGGAAAATCAAATCATGCAATTGCCCGTGAATGTCTCCAACCACTACAACGCTCGAATTGTCACCCAACCCGTCAATGGTAACACAATTGGGCTCCTTATGAAGAATTTTGGACGCAGAAAGTACCAAACTGTCAAACACTTGGATGGGTAATAAAGAAGGGAATTCTGAAGGGGATAGATGTCTAGATCCCCAGTCCAAAGTATCCATTAGTGAAATCACCCAACTTTGGGTCACAATGGAATCGGAAGGCCATGAGATGGGTTGACTGGCGTTCCCCATCTTAGTTACCCCTTCTGCTCCTTGAGTGCCCACTTCATTTAATGCATTGGGTGGTACAGGTTCTGGCAATTCTATTGTTACACATGGTGGTGGTTCTTCGATTGCAGCTGATTGTTCAGTAGGTGGTTCTGTTGTTCCAGCTGGTGGTGTTGGTGGCGGTGCTAATGCAAGTGCTACTTCTTGCGGTTCTAGAGGTGTCGGTGTTGCTACTGCTGGTGGCGGTAGCGGAGCAATCCTAAAGTAGGATTGTTGCTCCTTAAATAGCGCAAGTGTGTCGTGAGCTAGGACACAGGCCTCTGAATTCTCACCCAAGAGATGATAAATCTGTTCCAAGTTTTTTTCCTGCATTTTGAACATCCTAGTCATGTAAGAATGCATTAGCAAAACTAGCAAGTAACTACCCCTTAAGAAAATTAGCCACTATGTAAATAGACCAACGAAGCATGATACATTTCTTTAAAAATAAGAATTTCTATGACATATTATGGTGTCATGTGTGGCGTGATGAAAGGTATCACGAACAAAGAAATTAAGCGTAAGAAATCTTCAGAGATGCGTATCTATTTTACCACTAAACGTACCAAATCCTAAGATACATATTGTATGTGTATCATAAGATTTCTTTTACTTAAGATATGTATCGGATCGCAATCACAAGATGCGTGTCTTGATTTGTAAAATTTAGACAACACAAGATACAAGAGAAGAACAAATTTTGAAGTATCTGCGTTTCATAGGTTATTCACTACATAAGGTTGGTATAGAGTGTAATGACATCACCGCAAGCTTTCCATAGGAAGTCATTGAAACAAACTAGTACGGGCAGCCTAGGGAAGTTTATTGAAATGTAGAGGAGAACGGAATTAATCATACCATTTTCTCAAATGAGCAGCCTAGGCGACCGATGAATTGGCGCGTGTGACGTTGATACCACTCCTTATACGCATCATCGTGATGCATAACACCATCATATGCCTCACCTTGAACAATGTGATCTCGCCGATTATCCCACATGGCAATTGATGGTCCATGGGTTTGTGCCCAATCTTTCGCTCCCCCTCTCAAATCAACACCGTGGGGTGCATCAAGTGACCGAGAAGGGGATGGAATAGGTTGGTGCATGCCAAATTGCCGGAGTACCCTATTTGGCTGATGCATCTCTATAATGGCAAAACAAATAAGTGGCGAACTTGTCAACCATATGTCTGAACCAGCCCGACAGTATGGGGGGAGTGCATCGACGACACGAGGTGGATATGATTGCCACACCACCTACATAGGAAAATTTTGTAAGATAAATATATAGCAAAATTGCAATGCAAAATCAAGCATGACAATTTTTTCGTGTTGTGCTAAGAATTTTGAGTTATAAAATTAAACCACATAACTAACTCACTTGATCGTCTGTTTGTCTATCAAAGGTGTAGCGGTACTCCCGTAAGACATGAGTGGGCAGGTCAGTAACCTGAAACCTATCGTGCCACCTATAAAGTCATACAAATTAGGTCAATAAATAATTATTTTGTAAATTGTGAAATATTTGATGATACACAATATAACGATAAAAACAAAGATTTATAAATAAACTTGACCACAACCATATCCATACCGTGTGATAAGAGGACCATCTGGTATCTGAAACTTTCCCAAACGACGTGGAGAAATATGAGGAAACCTCTCCCATGCCCATACCTGAAGAAGGAGCATGAAACCACCTACCTCTAACTTATCAGCAATGGATGCACGACATAGCTCCCTATATAAGCATGCTAGAGCTGCGCTTCCCCAACTATATTCCCCAGCAGTATTAAAGTCCTCTAGTAGGGGGAGGAACATAAGATGAACTAGACTAGAGGACTTGTCTGCAAATATGGTCCCCCCAATAAGGCGCAGGATGTATGCTCTAGCATGTTGCTCCACTGCAATAGGATCAGCATCCAATGGTAGCACCCCAAATGCTTCATCGAGCCATTTCATACTCACCCTACCCCCATCCCGTTTCCCAGCAGGGGGGGCCACACCAAGCAAATTACGACACAACGCATCCCAATCATAATTGATAGAACCAGTAACCGGTTTACCATCAATGGGTAGACCCAATTGAATGCTAACATCCTGGAGTGTAATGGTCATCTCTCCAGGTCTCATATGAAACGTATGAGTCTCGGGCCGCCACCTTTCCACTAGTGCAGTAATGAGATGCCAATCCAACTGGATGAATGGCACTCGAAATAGACCTCCAAATCCAGCCGCCTGTACTAGAGGGATGATTCGATCATCTGGCAAACCCATGCGTCGGAGAGCAGCCTCGCGACGACGAACAGTAAGGGTAGTAGAATCAGCACCCGACTGCAAAACAAATTCAAAAAGGTCATTACATATAGTCCAAACAGGAACCATCAAAAACTGAAGTTGCCCACAGGCAATAGCATATCTTTTATCAACTCTTTGCATGGACATCTATCTACATACCCCAGCAGACCATACTGAAGTGGACCGATGCCGTTTCTGTCCGCTCAAAACAGTGGCCTCTATCGGGCCAGGCTCCATACCTCTATAATCTGCGCCAACAATATAAAATGAGTTCATGTACATTGACACAAAGCATGATACAAAAAAGGGACACTGAATAGTTGGTTGAGGTAATTGACAAAAAAAATAGTAGATGCACGTTTGGATGAAATTTACATGACTTTACATAATGGTTAGGTTTTATTACAAGAGCCATGAATTCTGTACCACTTATACATCACTTGTATGCTGAAATCCCTAATATAATGACTGAATAGTAATATTATTAATCGAAATTGAAAACAAATCATATAATTACTGGGAACGGAGAGAGACGTACCTGTTATGAGAGAGAGAGAAGTGGGCGTTGAGGGACGGCGGCGGGAGGAAGAGGAGAGGGGGGTGGGGTTAGGTTTTTTCAGGTCGACAATCGTCGTCGAGGTGCTCTCAGTCTCGGGCCTCGTGTCTTGGGGACGAGAGGTGTAATCTTCTCCGTGCCTTCAAGATGCGACTGACTTCATACCTCGCGAGTTTGTGTGCCTTTTTTTTTGTGAATTGGCATCGCAAGTTCAAGATACGGTATCTCGTCGGTTTTATACTTTACAATTCCACTTTCCCCTTATCTCGAAGATGACTGAACTAACCCTCTGGCCCGGGAAAAAGGAAATCTTTTCACTTCCAGAATTTTCTTTTGTACAGGGAGAGTTCTTATTGGTTGTGATAGAGATGGGAAATTTCATTTCATGGCACTAATGTTCCATTGGACGAAATGAAAAAGATATCAGCAACTCGCCTTATGAATTGTCCGTTTGAGGTGTTGGGAAAAAAGAAAGTTGGTGAGTGTTGGAAAGTGATGATTAAAAATGTATCTCATAATCATAAATTGTCAAGTGAAATATCCAAGCATCCCTATTGTCGACGTTAAGCATAAGACAAATGACTTTGGCGGTATACAACCTCAGCAAATTCTTACTTCATTGTGGCAGAGTAATCGCAATTGCAAAGTAAGGACATTGTATTATGCGAAAGCTAATATCACAAAAGAAGTTTTAGCGGGTTGTACAATGATTCAAGCATTATTTGAAGAATTGGGTCGAGGGGATTTCATTTTTGATGTAGAACGCGACGGAGATGGGCATTTGACTCATTTGTTTTTTGCACATCCTTCTTCATTTACCAATATGGATGGTGTAGCACATAGCAATGGAAGTGAAAGTGAATGCCTTCTCAAGAATTTCCATGGGAAATACAATAACATGCCTCTTGTTCAAAAGGAAGAGAGCCACAAGCAAATTGTTCTACTTGTTGATGCTGATATTGCATTGACTCTTGAACCTATCATTCAACCCCGCAAAGGACATCCGTTGGATTCAAATAAAAGGAAGGGTGATAGCTCTACCACTTGTCATCCTTCAACTTTTGAGGTCGCAGAAAAGACCCGAAAATGTGGTGCTTGCCACCATGTTGGACATAATAGGCACACGTGCTCAGGCAACGGTGAAACCAATAGTCCCAACCCTCATTTTATTGTGGCTAATACAAGATATCACTTAATACGTTTGAAACACCATGTATGTTATCTTTCTTTTTTTTGTTGGCAAGATTTAACTTTTTTTTTTATCGGCGAGATTTAAAATATCTTCCTTGACTAATACATGCTTTTAACTATTTTTATTTTCCAACTACTTTCATGCAATTCAATGTGAGATCAATGGAGGAAGCTATGGTACACAGGGTATACCGTATGTTTAAATTATGACAATTTGTGATTTTCATTATGCCGATTTTTGGTTTTGTAATGCATATTTATGATTCTAGTTACGACTTGTACATTAAAATTTACCTGTTGAACAGGTCATTAGCAGGTTACCCATAATTAAAAAATATTATTATTATGTAACCATAATTATTCGTACCGAAATCCATAATACTTGTACCCTAACCAAATATATGCGTACAATATCAAAATTTAAATAATGTTATCCACAAATGTTATAAAAATATCATAAATTGGCATTATCTTACCACAATGAATCGTACCAATTTTTTTTTACTCGTATGATATTCCGTAACAAAATCAAAATATGTCGTACCAGAATCAACAATTGTTATAATCAAGCCAAAAATATTTGTAAAATGCCACAAATTTTATAAAATAACCACAATTATTATGACAACACCTAAAATTGTCATTTTTTTAACACAAGGTATCATATCAAAAGAAAACATATTTAAATACCACAAATTATATAACAATACCATAATTATTATGACAATACCATAAATTAACGTTTTCTTACCACAATGTGTCGTACCAAAGGAAATTAATTAAAATATTCCGTAATAACACATGTCTAAAATACCACAAATTCAGTAATATAACCAAATTTGTTATGACAACACCATAAATTGACGTTTTCATACCCACAACGCGTCGTATAAAAAAATTCAATCAGAATATTCAATTAACGATAGTTATAATCAACAAAATATCATACCACAAATTCAGTAATATAACCAAATTTGTTATGACAACACCATAAATTAGCGTTTTCATACCCACAACGTGTCGTATAAAAAAAATTCAATTGAAATGCTCAGTTAACGATAGTTATTATTAGCAAAATACCATACTGCAAATTCAATAATATAACCAAATTTATTATGATAACACCATAAATTGGCGTTTTCATACTCACAACGTGTCGTATAAATTAAATTCAATCGGAATATTCAGTAAACGATAGTTATAATTGGAAAAATACAATACCACTAATTATTTTCAATTCCCGCCACATTATTTTTTTAAATTTTAAAATTTTCACCATATTATCTTAATTTTTGATTCCCTCTATACTATTTTTTCAAATTCTTATTTGTCCCTACACAATACCTCAATAATTTAAACTAAAAATGAAGTTCTCGCACAAAATTTTCATCCAACAAATTCACCAAAAAGTAAGTACTATACCCAAATTTTTGAATACAACCACAATTTCCTCTCAAAATATTGTCTAAATCAAATTCTTTTTCTACAAAATTTAATTCAAAAAATAAAAATTCCTTCGTGGAAAAATGAGAGGTCACTAAAAAAATAATTATCATACTGTCTCAAATGCATACACTTTCGACACTAAAATGGAGTACAAAAAAATAAGCGTGAATATTAAAAAATAGAGTGTGAAAATTACTCCCCTTTTTGTAATTGGTGAAATTAATTATATTAATATCCAATCTTATTAATATTCAGGGCGGTGCACTTAACAATTGGCACTATATATTTGACACATGGATCGGTGTCAAACCTTCACCCTATGCATACCAATCAAAATTTAATGGTGGTCCTTGGAACTAGGTCGTGGAAGTAAAATCTAAATAATTTTGTAAATTTATTGTCATTGTACTTTCTTTCAAAAAAAATTATTATAGTCGATATATTGATTTACACCAATGACATAGGCTATAATATGATCTACAAGTGTAGGCCCAACACTAGGACGGAGGCATTTGAGGTCTCTGTCTTCTCAAATTTTTAGCCTGAAAATAAAGCCCCTACATACAAGAAAATATTATATGATTAATAGCCTTTAGAATTACAAATTCTTAATTGTGTACCATAGTGATAAAGTATTGGAGTTTGGACATTTATCTAAAAGATCTAGGGTTCATGTCTTACACCCTTCGTTCCTATTTTTTTTTAAAAGAATGTTGTTATTTTTTAGGATAAATTACATAGTTAGTCCTTAAAGTCTCATACTTCAACAAATCTCGTCGTTCAATTTCAATACAACATTAAAATATAATAATGCACCATCTGAGCCCTACGTAAGGTGTTTTATTTTATTTTATTTTTTATTTTATCAAAATCGTCTATCTTTTACATAATATTAATTAGGTCATTCGTATCAAGAATGAAGTTGATGGCTTATAGCTAGACACTTAATTGGATGGAAAATATCATTCTATTATTCAATTTGCGTGCCGATGATAGAGCTTTCTAAACCTGATTGAGACAAAAATTTACGTAGGTGACTTAATCAACAAACATAAAAAATTCAACGGATTTGATCGTCATTATTGTGTCACAGTCGCATGGCTACGTTACATTCAACTACAACAGAGAACTAGGTTTCATATCAAATACTATAAATTGACTGTACAGTCTAAATGTAGTTAGTGAGTGTATTTTTAAAATGATCGATCAGGACTGTTAGGATGTTAAGTTATACAATATTTAATTTGTGATATTTTAGACATGTATCTTACTTGGGTATAATAATTATTGATTGTGCTGCGATATATTTTGGTCTTGTATCTAGTATCTTTTGATCAATATCTTTTGGTATGACACATTGTGGTAAGAAAATGTTAATTTTTTGTGTTCTCATAACAATTGTGGTTATGTTAAATAGTTTGTAGTATTTTACACATGAGGGAGAGGGAGAGAAAGTCAAGAGGAGAGAACAACCTGTTACCTGCTATGCCATTTTTTTATTTTATAAATTGATTTAATAAATGGGTGGTCCGGATTATTTACTTTGAAATCCAAGGGCTTAAAATCATGATGCGTACGGTACATCCTCTAATAAGGGGTGTGTACCATAGGACTACCCGAGATCAATACATCATTAGAGTTGTAAGTGTGGTGGAGTTTATGATCATGGAGGTGTTGAATTTTTTTGTTTTTTATATCTTAATCTGACAAAGGCGCTTCCACTTTTTATAAGAACTGGTTAGAAAGTGTAGAATCTGTATGTGTGGAACCTGATAGATTTTTTGTGGGACTGTACG